>NW_026695931.1:0-2432882 GCF_030347475.1 Cadophora gregata | reverse complement strand
GCCTTCAGGCTCCAAGTACCCCGCACCTTCAGCACCTACAGGCTCTAAGACCCCTGTACCGTCAGTACCTACAGGCTCCAAGTACCCTACGGCTCTAGGCCCCGACCTCCCTACAGGCACCCGAAGGATTCAGACCCCACGGGGTATTTGGTACTCGATTCCAGGGGAAGTAGACGCTATACTCCCAGCGTACGACGGCCCTACAGGCCCTGAACCAGACTCCCTCCCAGGCTCTCGACCCCCCACGCCTACAGGCTCTACGTCACCTACATACGCCCAAATCGTCGCTACAGGCTATATACCCCCGAAGCCGTCCACTAAACGCCCTGCAAGAACACCCTCCCCAGGGGCTCAACGCCCTACGACACGCCAAAAGATAGGCCCTACGCAGCCTATAGAGCCTATAATCAAAGACAGCTCGTCCGACGAAGATCTTTATAGTGCCTCTACAGCGCCATCGTCCCCTACCCCTAGCTTTGAAGACGCTATCTCAACGCCTATACCAACTACACCTACCGATAAGACGCCTACCACACCTAGCCTACCCTCTGATAGCCCCTACTTCCCTCGACTATCACGAGTAGGCTCCCCTATAAGCAACCGAAGCTACTCACCCCTAGAATCACCCCCTAAAGCTCCCCAAGCTTCAGCACCCTCTCACGCTAAAGAGCCTATAATAATAAGCTCTTCTCCCCCAACAACCCCTACAACACACCTACCCCTCACAAATCACCTACCCTCCAAAACTACCACAACTCACCTACCCTCTAAAAACACCACAACTCACCTACCCTGCGAAACCTCCACACCTAGCCTACCCTGTAACCCAACACTCCAGGGCCGTACTATAGGGCCTACAGCGTCTAAACGCCCTATATCAACACAAGGCACAGCATCTTCAGCGCCTAAACGCCCTAGAACGTCAACACTAAAACGCCCTACCGACCCCCTCACATCTGAGCTACCCTTTGGATTACAACAATCGATCCACTGCCCCCAGCCTCAGGCTACCTCAGCACCTACACCCCTACACCCACAGGCTTCCTCAGCGCCTACACCCCTAGACGAGAGCGCTAAAGACCACTTGAACGCTATAAGCTCAGCGCTAAGAAACCCCTATATGCAATCCCTCATGAGATATAGCACTATTAAGGTCCCTGAAACACGTCTCCACGCCAGGCAAGCAGCGCTATTTACAGAGGCCGCTAATCGAGCGGCTTTAGCGTTCTTACGGCAGCCTAGAGAGAAGCAATTACTGGACTTTTTACTGCTTCCCAGGGTTCTCGGCCTAGGATTACAGAAGGAAGAGCTCGCTAAAACGCTGAAAGCCTACCCTACGACTATACCGGATATCCCTGAAACTCAGGGACCTCCCCCTGAACCCCCTACCCCCTCAAACGACTCCCCCGCCAAAAGAGCGACTAAGCTTCTGGAAAAAGGCTATATAGGGCGTGCCTCTAGAGCCCTAATCGACCCTACGCCTCTAGCTCCTAGCACTCCAGAGACGCTAAATACGCTATACTCGAAGCACCCTATAGGGCATAATAACCCCTTCAGTAACGCTAACCCCTCCCCGGGGCAAAATATCACCCCTGAAACGATACGACAGGCTATTCGATCGATTAATAGAGAGAAAGCCCCTGGCCTCAGCGGCTGGACCCGCCCGCTACTTGATATAGCGCTAAATTCGGAAAACTCCCCTGTAACTATAGCGCTTACACACCTAGCGAATATGATTCGACAGGGTACAGCTCCAGGGGTCGACCTCCTATGTGCTTCCCGACTTATAGGCCTTCAGAAGCCTGACGGAGGTGTGCGACCGATCGCTATAGGGGACCTTATTTATAAGGTAGCCCTAAAAGCGATCCTTATCAGCTCCTTCAAGCCGTCTATGCTTCTACCCTGCCAATTAGGCGTTAGCACCCCAGGGGGTGTAGAGCCTATAATCTTCCTCCTTGACGACGCTATTACCGGCCCAAATACCCTAAAAACTCAGCAAATCGCCTCCTTAGACCTTATCAACGCTTATAACTGAATCGGACGAACCTCAATAGCGGCCGCAGTCGCTAAATACGCCCCTACCCTCTATCGGACCGCTAAATGGGCCTATAACCAGCCTTCAGTGCTAGTAATAAACGAAGGCCACACGCTAGCAAGCGCTGAAGGAGTACGCCAAGGAGACCCTATTGCCCCCCTCTTATTCTCTCTAGCGATCCGCCCCCTGCTAGAGCACCTCCAAAAGACCCTACCGAAGGCTACAATTATAGCTTATTTGGACGATATCTATATCCTTAGCCCTGAAACTACAGCACTACTCCCTGTAGTTATAGAAGCCTTCAGGGACTCTCCAGTAGCTCTTAACCGCCAAAAGAGCACCGAAAGCCCTATCTCCCAGTTATAAACCACTGGACTTAAGGCCTTAGGGACCTTTATAGGCCCTGTAGCACACCGCCGAACGTTCCTCCAGGGGAAAATCGACACTCTCGCTACAGCGCTATATACCCTACGAGACCTCCCTAAACAACACGCTACCCTACTCCTACGGGGTAGTATACACCTACTCCTACGACACTTACAGCGCCAATTGTACTCGGAAGACCTACTAGACCTCTGGAGGTTAGCGGACCTACGAATCAAGTACGCTGTACAAGCCCTAATCGCTAGGGAGCCAGGGGAGAAGACTACCCTAATTCGCCAGGCTTTACTCTCTCTTCCAGTGAGAGAGGGAGGCCTAGGGCTCCCTATACACGCCTTATTAGCCCCAGGGCTCTATAGGGCAGCTAAGGAAGCCTCTCGATCGATTCTAGTGGCTATATGCTCTAATCTCTACCCGGAACCCCCTAGACGCCCTGTACCGACAGCTTAAGAGGTCTTCTCTAGCGTTAACCAAGACCCCTAAGAGAAGATTCTACCTACCCTATCAAAACAAGCGCTAAAATCGAAGCTTGAGAACGCTAGCTACCTCGGACGATACTGGCTTAGAACCCTGCCCACGCAAAAACACCACCTTTTAGCGGATTCTACAGTTACCGAAGCACTACGGACTAGGCTCTTACTCCCTGTAAAGCCCCCTATTTCGCCCTGTACCGCCTGTGGAGCCTACCCTCAAATAGGCCACGAAGACACCTGTAGAGGTGCTGAACGACGCTGGATTATACGCCATAACCAGGTTACCCGTGCATTTATTACTACCCTTTCTAGCCGGGAAGACCTTAAAGTGGAATCGGAGCCTACGCCAGCTAGAACGCCTATAGCCCTAGAAAACAGCCAACGACCGGATTTTTCAGTGCTTATAGGTACTTCTAGGCACTATTACGACGTTCAAATAGTAGCAATCAACAAGGATTCAGCACGCGAAGAAGCCTATGCTACGCTATCAGAGGCAGCAAACGCTAAACGGCTTAAATACAGCGACTTAGGCCCTGTATTTCACCCCCTGATCTTCTCGGCAGGAGGCCTAATGGAAGCCGAAACAGCGAAGACCTATAAGGCCCTACAGGGCCTATTAGGGCACTCTAGGGCTAAGTGGTTAGACGGGTATATCGCTAGCACCCTAACTCAGGCTCGAGGAATCGCTGCAACCTCGATCCTAGCACGTAGGTAGCTTATAACACACGCTATACCTACCCTACAGCACACACTACACCTACCCTATAACACACACTACACCTACCCTACGGCACACACGACACCTACCCTACGGCACACACTTCACCTACCCTAAGTAACTCACACTTCACCTACCCTGTGATACACACTTAGTCTACCCTATAGTACACACTCTACCGACCCTGCGACTCACACTCTACCTACCCTTTGGTACACACTCTACCTACCCTATGGTACGCACTCTACCTACCCTGCGACTCACACTACACCTACCCTGTGGTACACACTCTACCTACCCTGCGACTCACACTACACCTACCCTTTGGTACACACTTTACCTACCCTTTGGCACACACTCTACCTACCCTTTGGTACACACTACGCCTACCCTCTGATACACTCTTTACTTACCCTTTGGTACACACTCCACTTACCCTGTATTATCTCCTTCTATCTTAGTACTCTACCTTCTGTACCCCTGACACCTTCAGGCTCTTACCCTCTGTATTATTAGTATAGTCCTTCTGTATTTCAAGACTATTAGAGAGAGATAAAAACACTCGTCGCAAGCTAGCGTAGTTAGAAACAAATATAACCCAAACCTCAAACCCTAACCCTAAGCGCTATTTACAGAGGCCGCTAATCGAGCGGCTTTAGCGTTCTTACGGCAGCCTAGAGAGAAGCAATTACTGGACTTTTTACTGCTTCCCAGGGTTCTCGGCCTAGGATTACAGAAGGAAGAGCTCGCTAAAACGCTGAAAGCCTACCCTACGACTATACCGGATATCCCTGAAACTCAGGGACCTCCCCCTGAACTCCCTACCCCCTCAAACGACTCCCCCGCCAAAAGAGCGACTAAGCTTCTGGAAAAAGGCTATATAGGGCGTGCCTCTAGAGCCCTAATCGACCCTACGCCTCTAGCTCCTAGTACTCCAGAGACGCTAAATACGCTATACTCGAAGCACCCTATAGGGCATAATAACCCCTTCAGTAACGCTAACCCCTCCCCGGGGCAAAATATCACCCCTGAAACGATACGACAGGCTATTCGATCGATTAATAGAGAGAAAGCCCCTGGCCTCAGCGGCTGGACCCGCCCGCTACTTGATATAGCGCTAAATTCGGAAAACTCCCCTGTAACTATAGCGCTTACACACCTAGCGAATATGATTCGACAGGGTACAGCTCCAGGGGTCGACCTCCTATGTGCTTCCCGACTTATAGGCCTTCAGAAGCCTGACGGAGGTGTTCGACCGATCGCTATAGGGGACCTTATTTATAAGGTAGCCCTAAAAGCGATCCTTATCAGCTCCTTCAAGCCGTCTATGCTTCTACCCTGCTAATTAGGCGTTAGCACCCCAGGGGGTGTAGAGCCTATAATCTTCCTCCTTGATGACGCTATTACCGGCCCAAATACCCTAAAAACTCAGCAAATCGCCTCCTTAGACCTTATCAACGCTTATAACCGAATCGGACGAACCTCAATAGCGGCCGCAGTCGCTAAATACGCCCCTACCCTCTATCGGACCGCTAAATGGGCCTATAACCAGCCTTCAGTGCTAGTAACAAACGAAGGCCACACGCTAGCAAGCGCTGAAGGAGTACGCCAAGGAGACCCTATTGCCCCCCTCTTATTCTCTCTAGCGATCCGCCCCCTGCTAGAGCACCTCTAAAAGACCCTACCGAAGGCTACAATTATAGCTTATTTGGACGATATCTATATCCTTAGCCCTGAAACTACAGCACTACTCCCTGTAGTTATAGAAGCCTTCAGGGACTCTCCAGTAGCTCTTAACCGCCAAAAGAGCACCGAAAGCCCTATCTCCCAGTTACAAACCACTGGACTTAAGGCCTTAGGGACCTTTATAGGCCCTGTAGCACACCGCCGAACGTTCCTCCAGGGGAAAATCGACACTCTCGCTACAGCGCTATATACCCTACGAGACCTCCCTAAACAACACGCTACCCTACTCTTACGAGGTAGTATACACCTACTCCTACGACACTTACAGCGCCAATTGTACTCGGAAGACCTACTAGACCTCTGGAGGTTAGCGGACTTACGAATCAAGTACGCTGTACAAGCCCTAATCGCTAGGGAGCCAGGGGAGAAGACTACCCTAATTCGCCAGGCTTTACTCTCTCTTCCAGTGAGAGAGGGAGGCCTAGGGCTCCCTATACACGCCTTATTAGCCCCAGGGCTCTATAGGGCAGCTAAGGAAGCCTCTCGATCGATTCTAGTGGCTATATGCCCTAATCTCTACCCGGAACCCCCTGGACGCCCTGTACCGACAGCCCAAGAGGTCTTCTCTAGCGTTAACCAAGACCTAGAAGAGAAGATTCTACCTACCCTATTAAAACAAGCGCTAAAATCGAAGCTTGAGAACGCTAGCTACCTCGGACGATACTGGCTTAGAACCCTGCCCACGCAAAAACACCACCTTTTAGCGGATTCTACAGTTACCGAAGCACTACGGACTAGGCTCTTACTCCCTGTAAAGCCCCCTATTTCGCCCTGTACCGCCTGTGGAGCCTACCCTCAAATAGGCCACGAAGACACCTGTAGAGGTGCTGAACGACGCTGGATTATACGCTATAACCAGGTTACCCGTGCATTTATTACTACCCTTTCTAGCCGGGAAGACCTTAAAGTGGAATCGGAGCCTACGCCAGCTAGAACGCCTATAGCCCTAGAAAACAGCCAACGACCGGATTTTTCAGTGCTTATAGGTACTTCTAGGCACTATTACGACGTTCAAATAGTAGCAATCAACAAGGATTCAGCACGCGAAGAAGCCTATGCTACGCTATCAGAGGCAGCAAACGCTAAACGGCTTAAATACAGCGACTTAGGCCCTGTATTTCACCCCCTGATCTTCTCAGCAGGAGGCCTAATGGAAGCCGAAACAGCGAAGACCTATAAGGCCCTACAGGGCCTATTAGGGCACTCTAGGGCCAAGTGGTTAGACGGGTATATCGCTAGCACCCTAACTCAGGCTCGAGGAATCGCTGCAACCTCGATCCTAGCACGTAGGTAGCTCATAACACACGCTATACCTACCCTACAGCACACACTACACCTACCCTATAACACACACTACACCTACCCTACGGCACACACGACACCTACCCTACGGCACACACTTCACCTACCCTAAGTAACTCACACTTCACCTACCCTGTGATACACACTCTATCTACCCTATAGTACACACTCTACCGACCCTGCGACTCACACTCTACCTACCCTTTGGTACACACTCTACCTACCCTATGGTACGCACTCTACCTACCCTGCGACTCACACTACACTACCCTGTGGTACACACTCTACCTACCCTGTGGTACATACTCTGCCTACCCTATGGTACACACTCTACCTACCCTGCGACTCACACTACACCTACCCTGTGGTACACACTTTACCTACCCTTTGGAACACACTCTACCTACCCTTTGGTACACACTACGCCTACCCTCTGATACACACTTTACTTACCCTTTGGTACATACTCCACTTACCCTGTATTATCTCCTTCTGTCTTAGTACTCTACCTTCTGTACCCCTGACACCTTCAGGCTCTTACCCTCTGTATTATTAGTATAGTCCTTCTGTATTTCAAGACTATTAGAGAGAGATAAAAACACTCGTCGCAAGCTAGCGTAGTTAGAAACAAATATAACCCAAACCTCAAACCCTAACCCTAACCACTACACCTACCCTGTGGTACACACTCTACCTACCCTGTGGTACATACTCTGCCTACCCTATGGTACATACTCTACCCTGCGACTCACACGACACCTACCCTTTGGTACACACTTTACCTACCCTTTGGCACACACTCTACCTACCCTTTAGTACACACTACGCCTACCCTCTGATACACACTTTACTTACCCTTGGTACACACTCCACTTACCCTGTATTATCTCCTTCTATCTTAGTACTCTACCTTCTGTACCCCTGACACCTTCAGGCTCTTACCCTCTGTATTATTAGTATAGTCCTTCTGTATTTCAAGACTATTAGAGAGAGATAAAAACACTCGTCGCAAGCTAGCGTAGTTAGAAACAAATATAACCCAAACCTCAAACCCTAACCCTAACCCTAAGATAGCGTATTAATAGACTATGTTAACTGAAGATAACTATTCTAGGGTTTTAAGTTCGTTATAAAGCTAACGGTATATACTAGTCGGGTTAGTAATAGTAACAGCAGATAGTATTTACTAGATATCAGCGAAGGTAGTAAAGAGTTACGCTATCTTTTAAATATGAAGTTAGTATTAAAGACGTACTTTCTATAAGACTTAGAGATAATATAAGTAACCGACTAATTAAAGTGCTTTATGTGACTAACAGTTACCTTCACGTGACTATCCTTATATATTAACGTTTCTAACACTTAGGTTAATTAAGAAACTCAGATATAATTCAGAGCAGAAGTAAGTAAAAGAAGAATAACAGGTGGTTCTAGTATTCTAACGAGCTCTTTAAGGCTCTCGACAGTTAAAATAGTATCGATAAGGCTACCCTTTCAAGCGCATGAAACGACTCAGCTGATTCTTCGAGCATTACAAAGATATAACAGCGATATACGAGCCTAATACTTAGCACGGTGAAGGAGTCGCTGCTCTAACCTACTACGAGAATCTATTTAGGATCCTTGTCCTTTTAAGAACTTCTCCGGATTCGACACGGGCCCAAATTTGTAATACGCTGTTCGCAGACCGCTAAGGTGTAGATAAGAAGAGTATAATTAATATCGCGGTGAGGATTATAATCACAGTCAACTGTTCCGCTAATCTATATTACGCTTCAGGTCTGTAAGACAGAGTCCGCTAGCGAAACGACGTCCTTTTCTCCTAGTTTATAAGCGACTTGTTTCTGACTCCAACGGATCACCTTGACTGAATAAGGATAATATAGAAATTCATTCTAAGCTAAACGAAGACGATTTAGAAAAGGGTATTAACAGAGTTAATTGTTACGAATCCCTTAGCGCTACGGTTGGCACCCAGATGCTGATAGTACCATCAGTGGTACTATGGGGGCATTGGTACCGACGAAGGAACAGTGCTATCAATAGGGTAGTACCGACCAGGGAATGATACAGGACAGCGAGTGGTACCGTTGTACACTCACGCTCGGTAGTAATGGTTACCTAGATCACGGTGGACGATAGGTCACGTGATGGATCCCTGGATCCCTGGATCCCTTTGTGGGGGAACGGATCCAAGGATCCAAGGATCCAGTATCTCAAGGGATCCAAGGAGAACGAAGGTTCTATATAAGACTGGCATGTCTGCCATTAGATAGGAGCTTCGTGCTCAACTTCAAATAGTATTCTGATACTTAGTAACTGTCTTCCCGTCTACGTGATACACCTACCTCTCGATCATCAGAGATCAACTGCAGCCTTCTGTATTTACAGCGAGTAAATACCGGACCGTTACATTAATATCAAGGGAGTATTACTTATAAGGAAATTAAAGAAACATGCCGGATTAAATTTTTAGTTAATAGATAATCTTAGATGCTATCTTAGACTTAATAAGAAAAATAGTATCCTGGAACTATACTATCATATAATATTCCTAAAGGAGTATTTAAAGCTAATAAAAGATTAGCCAGAGAATTTATCTCTTAAAGAATCCTTACGACTATAAGTATTATACGTTTATCTATCTACTAGCGACTAAATAAAGACTAACTAAAGATTAACTGAATTTTTTATATAGAAGAGCTTTACTTTACTAACTTACCCTTGAAATCCTTAACTCTCTTTAGAAAATACTCTTCCCTTGTATAGATAAAAAGTCCTATAAAATCCTTAACTTACTTATAGCTATATAAAGGTTTAATAAAGACTGCGGCCGCTATAAGTCTATAACTATATGAAATACGAAAGAGAAAGATATTCTATACTACTACTTTAGTACACGACTCGTAGAGCTATATAAAGAATTAGAAAACCTAACACCTCACGGAATCGAAAGGTAGTTTCAAAGAAAGAGTGGAGTAAGATATGTTATAATAGCAACACTTGTCAGCGTGCTTATCGCAATAATTCTAGGAGTTGTGGGTCTAGCTGTGAGTAGTTATCAAGCATGGCTGGGATACTAGCAATAGCAGCATCCCACCTCTCCGTCTGGGCAGAAGTGAGGCTCTTGACCTGCTACAGTAGCTAGATCCGGGGGGCTAGAGGTAGCCAGATCTGGATACAGTAATGCAAGCGAGAAGCCTAATCACTGTTTGATGGACTGAGTGAGTGCACCCTGACTTATGTATCGAGTTTATTTAGCGATATTCTAGGAAACATAACCTTCGTAGCGCGTGTAAGAGCACCTCCGTAATGTACTCGAGAATTAAGAACAATAATAGGGAATCTTACTTATCGGGTCAAATCGTGGGTATCACGAGGGTGATATATATCTCAAAGAGAAGTAAATGAGTCATAGACCTTTGCAGTTAAGCACTTAAGCACTGTAGAGCAATTTGGAGAGGAGATTCTGCCATTTAGCCCAGACCTCCGCATATATGATCAACCATTGAGACTCAAATTCAACGTATTTCATATGTTACATTTATACCGCTATCCTCGCAGTACTCACAAGCAGCCAGATCTGGGAAGCTATCCCTAAACTTCGAACTCGTAATTCGCCTAAAGCTTACTCTCCTTATTACAGCACAACTCCCTATCCTTTACCACCGCCGTCCCAACCTCCTGCTTATGCTCCACCCCCATCAATGTACTCCGGTTGAAGCTCTGCACACTCTGCGGCACATCCAAAGCCGGATTCTTATCAAAGAAGTTTACCGGCTTGAACGCCACCTTCAACACCTCACATGGCATAACCGGAAAATCTTCAATGCGAGGAACATGATTGATACCAAACTGTACCCAAACAACGATATCATCATCCAAGACATTATCCTTCCGATCAGCGAAACTGCGCACACCGGTTCCACCTCGAGATTGGTTCGTATATTTCCCACCTGCGTACAGCTCTCCATCCCTGTACGAAGTCACATAGATATTGTGATCTGCAAACTCCGCACGCTTGTAGTGGAAACTCTCCTTATCTGCCAACATCTTCTGGAACGGGGGAGCCATGATCTTGTACGCAACGGACTTCCCATTGACGGGATTCTTGACAGCTGCATTCTGGATCTTGAAGATCCGATTGACATCCCAATCCAAATCGTAGCCACCAGATGTTGTAATAGGAGTCTCCGAAACAGTGTACCCAACACCGTGTGGGTTGAAGTCTGAGCGTGGCATGGGATGCGCTTCATCAAAGACAACTCGGTTGAGAGGACCATCGATCATAGGATCCACACGAAGAGAAAAGATATGCTGATGATGAGAAGCCAAAACTCCAGGGTGGACTACAGTTCCCCACGGGACCGAAATTCCTTCGTCAATCGGCTGTGTAGACAAGATTCCCGTGGCTCTGACCTCGTACATAAACTCTCCTGCTTGGTTAAATTGAAAGGCCAGGATATATTCGTAATTGGAAACGGTGATGATAGACTGCAGAACCAGCTCACGATTTCGAACCACCGCCGCACGTCCAGTCCTGTAATTGGTGTGCTTCCATCCGATTCCAGCATCCTGCTCATGGATACAAACGCAGTTTGGCATCTCTAGCGGCGCTCCTTTGTCATCACTCAGCACAGCAGAAAGGTAGTAGATGGATCCGAGGCAATCGCATCCTAACTGCAAGTTGTTGGCCATGATTCCCGCGCCAGCATCTCCAAGATCGAACGCAGCCTTCTTGTGGTATGGATGGCGAGGATCAGCGTAAGGAATGTTCATATCAGACAGTGAAAGTCTGTAAAATAGAGGGCGCCCATCGTAATGAACATCGTACAGAACCATACCCTCACGCTGATTGAAGCCAACCTTGAAATCCCACTTCTGCCAAGCAACTGAGTGACCTTGCTCACTGAACTTGGTAACCTCAAACGAAGTTCCTTCTGGTTGGACAACGTTCAATGGCTTGATGTCTGTACGCAACTCTTGTGCTTCTGGGATGTACTCATTTGGCGGTTGAACTTTGTAAGGGCCGGGCTCCTTGACTGTTGCATCCGCGCCAGTTGGAAGGAAATCGATTCTGGTGACCTTCATAGTCTCCGCACTAATGACTGGAGAGATATTGAGGGGCATAGCGTAGTGGTTGCTGTCGAGTTCCGAGGCGTTTTTCGGATCTCGTACATACAAGAAGCATTGGAACATTCTCTCGTCGTCAGAGAATAGGCCATCATTGATGCCATCCGATCCTGCAACTGTCAACTCCAGTCCATCAACTGCTAATCAAATACCGACCATAGATCCATGGGTCGCTAATAACAACTGTGCCCTCTGGAAGCTTCAACTTGGCAATCTCTGCCTTGACTTGCTCGTCTTCCAAAGCAATTTGCTCGACACGGATAATTTCATCTCCATCAGCATTACTGTGGACATTAGGTCCAAGACGAACATTACTTTCAACCTTGCCTTGGCTCAAGCTAACAACTGCCTCGTGGAGTTTATTCTAGACAATCAGCATTGCTCATCTGTAACAGAACGCGTTCTTACCGTGTTGCGAAGGTAGTACACAATGAAACTCCTTCTCTCAATAGTGGGGGTAGATTGTCCAGCATGCTCGGCAGCAAGGAACGGAACCAAGTCTGCCTTGTTTGGTTCTTGCAACGTGATACTCTTGAACTGGATATTGGTATTTGCTGGCCATATCGATTTGATGATGTTTGCAGATTCGGTAATCTCACCGGCAGTCAAAGGGCCGAGTGGATGCTGAGGGGTAGTCTTCTTACCTCCAACCAATGGAAGGGAGCTGATAATCTGCTCTGTAGACATTTTGGTGGAAGGAAGGTGTGTATGTGGAATGGAAAAAGAAAGATGGGATTGAAGGGACGTGGAAATCTTATATGTACGTAGCAAGTTAGTAGTGAGGGGCACCGGGTAAGGCAGATTGCCGTTTCGTTATTGGACTGCACTCCCGACCCGAAGCCGTACCCTATCGTTGACTGGGTGGCAAGAAATGCCCCGCTTCACATCCCGCACAACTCGGATGTGCATACCAAAAGGAGAATCGTGAGGAAAGTTTCCACTGGTTTGGGGATAGCATTTGACCTTCCTGGCAAGCAATTCGTCGCCCAGTTACGGCTTCGATAAGCACAGGTCTGGCCGCTGTGAGCTGGCTCGGCTGGATACCCGATTCATTCTATGTGGTTCACTACCAGTCCGATATCTAGTTCGAAACCAAAGTCTCAACAAGAAAGTAAAGGGGAACAGATTTTGACGATTAAGAAGATGTAAATTATGCCAATTCCCAGATCTCGTTGCCGCGTGGCATAACCTGACCACACTCTGTCAAAGCCAGCTTGATAAAGCACCACCCTGTTCATGATCAGGGCAAATTATGCAGGTGTGAATTAAAAATTAAGATATAGAGACAAGTAGTACAGGGAACAGCACTAGAAGGGCTTCCAATAGATGGCACGATACCAGATGAAAGCCAAGTCAATGAGGTCTAAGTGGCACAAAGATACACGGCATTCGCTTAAATATCCAAGCCAAAGTCAACAACACATGGCATCAAAATAGTGGGACAGAATGGTAGCTGTAGACTCTGTACGCTATCTTCTGAACTTCAACGGAAAATCCAAACCTAGACTAGGTCATGTCCCTTATGAGAATTGTAAGTTGACAATTGGGGATTCCTGTGAATGGCAAGGAAAGAAAATTTGAACCGGCTCACCTGCATCGCAATAATCAGATCTGCGGCGGCCACCAGCTGAGTGAACCAATACCAAAGGTCTACGACTACCACAGCATCGCCGGAATCAACAGGCCCCTCCAGCTGCAAAGCTGTGCCCTCCACAGACTCACCCTCCTTCCATAATTCTCATAGAACCTCTACTTCAACTCTGGGCTTCGAGCGTAACGTGGCTCTCTCGGCTTTTGTTTCTACCACGGGTACACACTATCTACAGTGCAGCTGGCAATCCGACGCATTGATATAGTTCGCTTTACGGCTCTGGAAGACCGTCCTCGTAACCACGTGTTGACGTCATCTAGGATTCTGGAACAGACCCTAGGATTATTCAGCGGGAGAGGTAAAATATGGGAGGTAGCGACTTTTGTAGATAGGATAGAATGGGATGGAATGGAATGTGGAGGTTGGGACTGTGGTGGCATCTGGGCTGGCCAAGATTGAGCTCGTGAAGATTGGATGGATTTGATTTGATGATGACTTATCGGCACACGAGTAACCAACCTGCCAGGCCTATCCTCGAATTGGGAATGGTTATAGGTGTTTTTGTTTGATTCGGAATGAACATTGCCGCTGATTTCCAGGTGTTAGATGAACATTTGAGTTTACAAGGTGAGGAGTCGAATACAGCGTGTTGTGTTGCTGTTGGCGGCAAAAAGATGGAAGAGGTGGTGGGGCAGAGGGAGAGGAACTCTATCTGTGGAGCAGGTCAGGGAGGGGGTCAGAAATAGGCTGTGAGACTATATTTAGCGAGTAGGGACAAAGATGGTGCGATAGGCTTCAAAGGAAAGAATACGTACCCAACTGTTTGTCCCTGAATCCATCGCTTTGTGAAGTGCAAGCCTGAGCTGTATCTCTTATGCTCGTGCTGTTTCCAAACTTCATTACGGCCTGTGCTGCGTGAAGTTTCTGCTGTCCAAAACAAGTATTCCCCTTGCTATTGCGTCCCTGCCGAGCGTCTATCTAAAGCAACGTTGGAATCAATTCATAGGTAAAGTGGATTATACTTGACGAGAGAAGGGAGCTCGGGCAGCAGAGTACCACAGGGTTGAAAGAGAATATTCAAATCTTGTATCAGGTTCGAAGATGACTCCATTGATATTAGAATACACATAAAGGACAAGTGTGAGACGAATCCGCTGCAAGTAGTATTTTAAGTCGTAACCGAAACAAGGAAACACACTCTGATGCGATGCAATTAACTCCATTTGATGCAGGTCTCCGTTCTCTAACACGCTGAAGGAAATAACAGTCTGACGAGACACCTCTTCAGATAGCGCTCAATATGCAAACAAGAATATGCAAATGCCTCAGATATCCCTTCAAACTCCCATTATGACAATCCGAGATCGATTTGTAACCAGATTAGAAGTTCGACGAGGCGTTGACATTGCCATTGCGTGCTGGGTTGTGATAATTCTCCAGGGTGCTTTGGAATGGACTGGTGCCAGTTGTTCCTGCAGCAGACACACTTCCAGTCTTTTCATGTCCCGTATGTCCAAAGCTCATCAATCCATCGTTCTCATCCGAGTTCTTTCTTCGGCCCCAGATCCTGTATGCTACAACGCCCAAGCCTGCCAAGAGTGCTGCTCCACCGATTCCAACCACAACGCCGATGATGGTGCTTCGAGTCTTCGAGCTCATGCCGGACGATGAAGAGCTGCCATCCTTATTGAGGTCTGCTGTAGCAGTTGGAAGGGTTGATGTGACGGTAGAGGAGGCGAGAGAGCTGAATGTAGATCCAGATTGGGTAAAGACGGCAGTGCTGACGACCACGAATGTTGTGGGAGTAGGTGTCACCTTCGCACTACTCTTCGTGGATGACGACTTCTCGGACGAACTTGAGGACTCTTCTACTGCCGATGATGATGTTCTCGTGGGAGTGGGTGCAGCTGATGAAGATGGGGTGGCGGAAGGCGAAGTTGTAGGAGTGTTGACTGGAGGATTGCTGGTGGTTGTTGACACAGGCGGTGGGGTCGAAGAGGCAGGGGAAGAGGACGATGGAGTAGGTGTTGGTGTAGACTCTTCATCGGATGACGAGGTTGAAGGGGCGCTGCCAGATCCTCCTGTTGCTGATGGTTGAGATCCTGAAGCGGAAGATCCGGATACTGCTTGCCTGACGTTCAGATCACGACCAAAGACATTTGCATCGACCCATGTGGCTTGGGTGATGGCGAAGAGGAGGGCGAGGACAGACACCAGCCTGAGTTGAGGCCGGGATAGCATGTTTGATGGTGTCGTGATGTTGACAGGAGGTTGAGATGAGGTTCGAAGAAGTCGAAGACCTTCTCGTATTTTACGGGGGTGGCCCGGTCTGTGGTCGGGTATGTGCTATGTTTCGTGTGGTTGTCCTAGCTGAATTCAAATGGGGGCTCGAAACGACCGTGAGAATGGCAAGGGAATAAGGTGTAAATTGTTTCAGTAACGAAAGAAGAGGTAAAGTTTCAAGGCGAGAAATGGCAAGACAAGAAAGTGGGAACACGAAGAGATGCGTGACGACGAGTGTGAATGTTTTGCAAGGACTGAATGGACGTCGCCGAAGAGGATCCACAAGTGTTGAAGTCTTGTTGCTCGTATTTTTGCTGGTGCTAGCCCGGTTGGGTGCTAGTGGCGGAACCCTCAGTGCCTGAAATAGGTTCTGGAGCTGACTGATTGCGAACCCTCGCTTGTCTAAGCCTTCTGGAAGATGGAAGACGCGAAGCACATGCCTGCCCGGCAGCTCAGTCAAATCACAATGGTAATTGCTATCCATTCGCTTGCAAACAGCGTCCTTCTATGTTTCGATGTATTTCCTATGTGATCTAAAAGTCAGACGGGCAGTGAATAGGTCATCAGCAATGGAACATTACTGGGCTCCCAGCTCTTTCAATTGTTTATACAAGGGTGTTGATATCTCCCGGTTGATGCCCGCACTGCATTCTGTGAGTCCTTCTAATCGGTTTGGAGTGAATGCCTTTTGACTCCCATCATTCCGAATTATCTTATCAACAAAAGTCTCTCAAGTCTATTGAGATCATTTATCATCAGTTCGGTGGGTTTTGCTTTGACAATGGAAACTTGGTAGAAGCTTGTATCCTCTCAACAGCGCCTAGATGGGTAAATGCCGGAGCCGGGGCACAATGAGCCGATCCGACGAGGCTGCCATAGCTTTCCCGAAACCTCGTCCCCTCCATTGATAGCTTCAATCCCAGCAACCTCTCTTTTCCTCACCATGACCGCCGCAGACGATGACACGTATATTGACTACGAGACCTTCCTCTCTCCAACATTCTCCCCAGCTGCTTTTGCGAACAATCTGGTCATTGGTACCAACAACCCAACAGACACACCCCTCGATCTATCCACACCTCTCTCTCGAGTCCTCTTTGACTCCCAGGAAATCAATACCCACATCGATACCCTCACTACAAAAAGTGCTCTTCCTCTTCTCTCTCACACCCAGGAACAGACCGCGGCCAGTGCGCGAATAGTACAGGAGATTGATTCGCAGGTTTCGAGCTTAAATGATGGCTACAAACGACTAGAAAAGGAAGTGCTAGTACGCTATGAGACAGCAGAAGAGGTGCGCGCTGTGGCAAGTAGGTTATGGGAAACTGTAAGGCTGGGTCGGTCAGTTGGACGATGTCTACAGTTGGGGAGGCAGCTTGAGATACAGCTTGCAGAAGTTGTAGGAACAGGCAATCCAGTCAAAGTCCAAGGGCAGAGGGAAGATCATAGGGCGCTGGTGCGATGTTCGAATACTCTACTGAGTTTACGAGAGCTTCTTTCAAAGAAATCAGAGGGAGAAGAAGGCCACGGATTGGAGAAAGTGGATGCTGTGCGGACGCTTCAAAGTTCCATCGTCAATCCAGCAGAACGATCGATCCTTACCAAGTCCCAGCAAATAGTCAGAGAGTTCTCCATGAGCACTCTCTCCACAGGTGCGAACACAACCACTTTCGCGCAAACCGCAGATACGAAATCGCGAACAACGTCAGCATTGATATCACTATATCTTCTCTCCCCACTACCAGACACCACCAAACTCGGTGCGAAGAAGACAGACAAGTGGGAACCAGAACTACTGATCCACGCCCTACAAGACTACCTCCGTACGGCTCTAACATCCTCTCTCGCATCTCTCGCCCGCTCACTCGCCACACTACCTACACTCGACAGAACGCTCCTCGAAGTCTCCGCCCGGTGCCAAAACATCCTCGCTCTCGAATCTCTCCTCTCCTTGACAACTCCACCTCCCCACCCCACACTCCCAGCCTCCGCATCCGCAACAATCGCGCCTCTCAACTTCCTCCAGCCCTTACTTCAAAGTCTCGAAACAGGCAGTCTAGCGAGTTATTTCTGGCGGACGTTGGCGGGAGGATTGAGCACCAAGGCTATGGAGATAGTGAACAAAGGGGGCGTGAGCGCAAGGACGTTGAAGAGTAATAGGAATAGTGTGAGGGATGCTATCCGGGAGTGTGTGGTAAGGGGGAGCACGCCTCCGGCGGGAGTGGCGGGGAGTAAGGTGAAGGGAGAGAATGTGGAGAGGGCTTGGGAGAGGGAGATTGCTGTTATGGTTGGGAGTGTGGTTGGAGCTTTGGGCAGGTGAGGCGTGTCAGATCAAAATAGATGTGGGATTTCCCTTGTGCATGTATAGGCATCCATATCCTAGGATGGCCATCGTCTTGTTGGGGAAGAGATTGGCTGCTCTCTGCGATTATATGTTTATGATAGGAGTAAACAACTTATTGTCCTGACGGGACTATGTCAAGAGTCCAGTCTCCGTTCCGTTCCGTTCCTTTCAAAGAGCACAGTGGAGTCTCATAGACAGCTCAATCATCTTGCACGTGTTGTCAATTCTGGACTTCCACCTGATTTAAGCTCCCCGTTAGTCATCTATGTCTATGGTATTACCAAACACGAATCTCAAAGTTTTTTTCCGGCCCGCTTTGCCCTGTTGGCTTCCCACTCTCTATATATCTAGGTTTGTGGTCTTCTAGTCTAATGGCTTCCTTCTCTTTGTTCTCTTTTATTTTTGGTCTTCTCCTCGGCTCCTCCTCACCCTGCTTCAACCTACCAAAGCCAGACTTGCCGCCCCTTCTCTTCTTTGATGCACTGGTCCTCGACTGGGTTAATAGTCTGTGCTTGTAGAAATCCCGCCGGGGAGATACTCGCCATTGGACCATTTCCATGCCCCAGTCTCTTACAGATCGGATGAAAGCAAAGATGCTTTGCCTCATCAATATTTCGCTTAGCTTCTGACATCAGCGGAACTCTTCCCCGACATCTTTTTAATCATTCAGGGCCATAGACAACAAGCGTATTCCAGGTACTGCCTCACAGTCCCATATACCTGACTCAACTCATCCGACATCAGCTGCGGCCCATTAAGATGATCCCTCTGCTTTGCCAATTGGTGTCTCCAAAGGGCAATATTCCAGGCAAAGCTCGAATGGCCGACACCTGCGAAATCGGACGATTTTAGTAGAACGAGGTAGTCCACTAGAGCCTGCTGATCGAAGGTGAAAGCTTCCAGCTTCATCTTATTGTCTCCTTCCAGTAGCTGGTGTTTGGTCGTCACGGTCAGGTTGTATGCTTTTGCATCTTCGGCGAATCTAGCGATTTCGTCCACGTTTCCGGATGCCACGTACATGACAGAGGTGCCCGACGCAGCTGCTTGCTTCAAGTAATACGTGGACTGGGTCTCGTACTTGGAGTATTCGTACAGCGACGGAGGCCAACCTTGTTGAGAGTCTCTCTCGGTCCGCAGATGCACTCCAAAGAAGGTATGGTTCCAGATCGGCTTGCGAAAGTCTGCATGAAGATTATGCCTGCGCACCAGGTTGCGCAACGTAGTCGTTGCAACCACCCGTGTGTCCTGACGGAACTTGAGCACTTTCCCGAAATCCAGCGCGAATTTCTCAGGGTCTGAGTATATTGGATACTGCAGGTACGACCTATCAAGATCAATCACAGGCTTCTGCACATCCGTCGTATTTCTCAACCAGCCATAGAACCTCGCCCTCCATTGCTCCGGGTGATCAATCCCCTCCGGCGTAATCTCCTGCGAGAGCTTCTCCGGCGTGACAAAAATTGGTTTCGTATCATTTGATTCGAGCTCCTTGAGGATCTGCAGCTGTGGACAGGAAAGACGGAGAGACTCGACGAAGTGCGGTTCGTCGAATAGGTAGTCGAAGGATGTCCTTTCCCTGTTCCAGATATCTGCAATATTGGCTGGATTCCGCAGAATCATGCGTGGCATAGTCATACTCGCACCAGCTGAGATAGCATAGCGAAGACAATTGAGGATCGAGTTCCGTTGATTTCCCACCCCGCCGCCGGAATTATTGCATGTGAAAGTCAAGTTCGCGTTCCATTCTGTTTTCGCACAAACCGATCGGATAGCTTCAGAGTCGAGCGGTGGATCGTCGAAGATATCTGCCTTTTCGAGCCATTGTTCTGAAGATGTATCTTGTGGAACTGAAGGTGGAGCAGACCATGGAACTCGCACTGAGCTGTAAGATGATGGATGATCGAAGGAATGGTAGAACCAGAGGAAGAAGATACAGATAATTGATGCCAACATTAGTTTGCGGCCATTATTCGGCCGCGATAATCGGAAAGGTACCAATGCCATGCCGGGTATATTCTACATGCAGGGAAGCAAAAGAGACGATGGAGGGTGAGGTGTGGGTGGTGTTGGGGCTCTGGGGATGTTGGGATGTTTCCCGTCTTGGCGGTCAGGGCCAGTTCAGTGACCAGGTCCTGGGGTTACAGGTGCATTGCGCTAACGACTGCTCTGTAGGCTTTCCTCTTTTAGGGTGTGCCGGCTGTGCCACTCATCAGTCCATTGAAGCTCTTACTTCAAGTGCAGTAGTAACTTCAGACCTGTACCAACATTTTCGTGAAATGCTTCAATTGGTTTGTTCCTTATCGTACATCCATTGAGCTCTGTATAAGGCCGTTTTCAACGCCTCCATTCGTCACTTTACGGGATCTTTTGGGTCCTTTTCCCCTTTAGAATCATCTTGGACCTGAGCTGCAGCGACGCGAGTTCCTTTTGCCAGCTTTCCCTCTTTCAAAATTTCGATACTCTCTGGATTCTCTTCGTAAATTACCTCTCCATCTGACTCCTCGTCAACCGGCTTATCTTCTCTCTTGTGCCGACCAAAGATGACGAGAATCCCAAGATCGTATGTAACCAGTAGTGACCCCGCCATCACAAGGGCAGCCCAAAGCATCTTCTTTCCAGCAAGCACGCCAGTGATGAGAGGGCTGAAGCTTGATACAGACGATCTTGCAATGTTCACAAATCCCATCATTGCTGTACGCTCATGCGGTTCGACAATGCCTGCCAGGAAAGCAGATCGAGGTGGGGTATCCATTGACTGCGTGCAAGACCGGAGAACGAGAAAGGCAATGGAGACCTCAGCAGATTTAGGAGCAGGTATTAGTGACAGAAAGATTGCCGAAGGAAGATGTGCGAAGACCATGGTCTACGATGGTCAGCTTGACTATTTGTAAACTGTGTCAATGAAGCATACCTTGATGTTTCCAAATCTCCTCGCTAACGCCGCTGCGAAGAGCATGGAAATAGCAGCAACGATTGTCGTGATGAAGAACAAAGTGCCGATCTTGCTCTCTGGGAGACTGAATTTATCGTGGAAGAAGAAGGTGATCCACGATCTCATCATGTCAGCCGAGACTTTTGAAGTGTTCTAAGAATGTTGAGACTTACAATGGAGCTAGATTACTGCCAAACGACTCCAGAGCGAACAGCGCGCAGATCTTGGCAACAACAAACTTGCTTCTGCGAGTGAAAGTTGGTATCTTGGAAAAGATGAAATTTCCCTTTGATTGGGTTTCCCTTTCCCCCGACAGGGTGTCCATATTACTGGTTGGAGACCTCAATATCTCACACTCCTTGCTCAGGCACAGGACTATGCAGATCATCACTACCCCCAGCCCAGCATACACAAAGAATACCACTCTGTACGCGCGTAGCAAGTCCCAAAGCAGGCTTTTTTTTAGAAAGTCCAGCACCCAGCCGCATACTCCCATGCCAAACGCTGAGCCTGCTGCTCCAAGCAGAGAGTACCAAGCATATATATCTCCTCGATTTGACTCCGGTGTAAGCTGTGCGATGCTTGACTCTTCGATGGCTCGAAACGGGCCTATCTCATTACCGCTGCATGAGTGTCAGCGAGCCTTCATACAACATTTCGGTTTCATCATACCTTGGGCTGATAACTCCAACAATAGCAGCAATGAGCAAGACCCAATAATTTCCAACCAATGCAAAGACAACACCAGAAATCGTCATCAGCACAGCACCAAGTAGCAGGATCGCTCTTCTTCCCAAAGCATCCGCAAATATCGTTAAAATGAAACTCAGAACTGTATCTCCAATGAGTGTAAGGGTCATGAATAGACCGATCCGCGATTTGGAGATTTCCAGAGCAGTCAAGTAAGAAACAAGAATGAGCGTTGAGCTCCCGTAACCGAAAAGACGGACAAATCGTTGGATACAGAGAAGTTTGGTATCGAGAGGCGAACGCCAAAGAGAGACGAGTCCAACCTCCTCGAATGCCTTCAAAAGAAATGCTAACGACGACATGACAAACAGCGAATGCTCGAAAAGAGCGAAAATTCAACGACACTTCATCATCATCTGAAAGGGATGATCTTCTCCTTTTCATACGAAGAAAGACTGGAACAGAAGCCGTGCATTCAAAACATCAGTCTTACCGTGGAAACCCATGTTGCCTTCACGATACCAATAAGTTGGTCATACTTCCTGCACATATGGATCATTCATCTTGGTGGCTTGCTGAGAAAGCTTCACAAGAGAAGTCAAGCTCAGCTGATAACTTGAGACGTACCCACACGTCGTCCATATTCCAGTGCCAGTAGACCCGCATTCCAGTGAAGTGCATGGAGAATAAGAATTAGGACTTCTGGAATGGGACTTCTCTTCTTGGTCGCGTGCGTGATTTCCAGAACTAGTTGAGGCTGAGAGCGTGGGCTTCGGGTGAGAGGGTCGAGCCGCAACTCCACATCCAATCGATCCTTTCCTCGCTACACCAAATGTTTAAGTCCCAGCTGGAAGACTCCCGGGACCCGCTTCGAACCTTTTACAGCGGGCTCAATTTTCTAAAGGGAGCCGAGACTGCTCTTTCGGGGTCCTGGCGACAGGAAAGCGGCGTTAGCCTAGATCCATAAATTTCCACATCCCGGGTTAGGTTGAGTGGAGTTGTATGACTTTTCGGGCGATGCCACCACGTACTCCGTGCTTCAACTAAATGTTCCACTCGACCCAATGCAAAAATGATGGGAATGTACTCATTCAAAGAAAGGCCGGCTCGATTTTTTGTCCGCCAGCGTAGAGATTCACTCTCCTCACGATTGCCAGTATACTGCCATGATAACAAAGACTCTTTCACCAAATGCCGATCTTCTGTTCTCGACTTTTCATGCTGGGCTGTGTTTACCTCTTAGGAGTTGGACTTACAGACCTTTCAAATCTCTCCTGGCACCAAAAAAGCTTTTCGTCCCTTCCATCATACATAGGCATTCCAATTCCAACCCATGCAATCCTGGAGCCAACTTCCACATGTCTTGACGCTACTCGTTCTCAAAGTCGCCTCTTCCTTGGCATCCAACTTCCTACCAAACGCCCCTCTAACTTTGGCACAGCAACGCACACGGCTTTGCAACCTGGCTGCCGTCTGGAGTTTGAAAAGCGTTCGGCGCGAAATTCAATTCGCTCACGTGTTCTAACGTACTGTACACCCCCGCATAAACACCTTCTCGCTTGCATTTTCTGTGCACCGCTTCTTATCCTTTCATCCCAGTGAACTCTCTACAACTCTTCGATATCATCGATGGGAGGCACGCAACATGTTACGTGTTAGGAGAGAGATTCCCGCATCTCGGGGTGAATTCATCTCTCTCGGAGCGGTAGGATGGGTCCACAAAATCAACGATCGTATCGCGTTGAAATCGCCACGGGACGAGGATTGCGACAAATTCGCCCACGAAAACAAATTCTATGACATACTGGAGTTGCACTCTCCATGTCCAGACCTTCCTCAAAGTTTCTTAAGGGTTCCAACGGGCAACTTCCTCGCATTCTACAGCGGTGGCACTCTGGATGAACGTCTGCGTAAGCATCAGATCCGGGACGAAGGTCCACATGGAGGTAGTCTCATGGAAGTCAAAAAAAGAGAGCCGATTTCCCTTGTCGAGCGATGGATCATGGAACTTTCGAGTGCGGCTGCATGGCTTGAATCTCTCGGATATGTCCACACAGACATCCGACCGCCCAATCTACTTCTTGACAGTCACGAGCATCTCAAGCTCACGGATTTTGATTCTGTTCAGGAGCTCGGGACACGTGCAGAAGGAAGCGCGTCTCCGTGGGCGCGTGTGCTCGGCACTGAGGCTGGCGACGAGCGTGGATAATTTGGAGACAACGGCGCCCGATATGAGCAATTTGCCATAGGATCAGTGCTCTATACGATGACTCGCGGGCATGAACCATATGACGATGGATCCATAGCTCCCGAAGATGCTCCTGTGGTGGTTGATCTCTTCCAGCAGATGAAGTTTCCGTCGTTAAGCGAAGATAAACTGGATAGTATTATCAAACGATGCTGGAAGGAGAATATGAGACGTTGAAAGATCTGGCAGATGAAACTGGCCTCTTACCCGGCGCTACTTCGTTTCCCCGCGCTACGGCTTTCGACGACGAGTATTGCAGTAAGCTTCGATGGGAGTGTGAGGAATTGGTTAAACGTGGAATTCTTGATGAGAATTGAAACAAGTCTTATTGGCCCAATTGTATTACCACAATCGAGGCTTTAGGGTCACAATGAGATGGCTGAATGTAGGAAAAACCGAAGAATGAGTAAGCCCCTCATCTCGCATGCATCTGTCATCCAAGATTATTGTTACAATGGGGGGCAGACAGGTGGGGAAGTGCGAACGCGATATGTCCGACTTTTGCCGCATGGGTAATCACCAGACGGGAGTATGTACTTTGCCAGCACTGCACTATATAAAGTGAGCTGGCCAACCCTTTGTTGGAACAGATCAGGACACCTCTACTATCACAAATTCTACTGTTCAAGATGAAGCTCAATTTAAGTCTGTTAGTGCCTTTGGTCTCCACCATCTCAGCAGAGAGTTTCTGCCCTTCCAAACCAGCCGAGACCGCACAACAAACCGATATATTCTACCAATTCGTTCGCAAGTTCTACATCAACAAGGACGTAAAGACAGCCTTCGCCGATCATTTCGATCACGCCTACATTGAGCACAACCCGAATGCCTCCTCTGGATGGACTGACTCGAGTCTTGATGGTCTGGCAGGCTTCATCGCATCAGCCAACCTCACGATCCTTCATGCAGGCTTCTACAACAACACAGGATATGTGCACTTCCGCGAGGAGGTGTCGGGTTCACCTCCGACGGCTGTGGTGGACATCTTGAAGTTCGACGGGACTTGCATCGTGGAGCATTGGGATGTGGCTCAAGCACGACCAGAGAATCCCAGCAATCCCAGAGCAATGTGGTAGAATGCGGAGTGAGATGACAACAGGAACTTGAGAAGAGAGGTCGAATGGCAAGATCGTGAAGTTGGGAGGCTATGGCATTGATGGATGATTTCAACCTGATACATGATGGCGCAAGCACTGTAAATAAATGCAATAGGACGGGTTGAACGGGAGCGAGAACCGATTATCAAAAATGCAGTTGTGCTCATACGGATAACATCTGTTTGACTTAAAGTGCTCGTACCCCGCGTCTCGGCTAATTGCAATAGGGGAACGTTTTGTCAACACTTGTAGGGTATTTGTCCCTGGAAGAACCCATAGACTGGTTTCGTTACAAGGAACGGGCCGTCAACGGCTCGAGATCCTATTTGTAGTGTAATTAACGTATCTTCGGACGTCCGTTCGACGCACTTTGCGATAGCATCGTCATGATGTGCCAATTTTGGAAGTGGCATTTGTGATCGCATCGTGCCTTCCATTCGGACAATTCGAGCATCAAGGAATATTTGCAACGGCGCCAGCATGCTTGATCTCAATTCTCCAAGCTCCTCTCTCTCTTCCTCTCTCGACCTCTCATCCTATAGTCCTTTGCATTCATTATCATTCCTCGTCTTTACACCTATAGTCTACCTATCATCATGGACATCCACGACGAGCTCCCTGCGAGCCTGGAGGACTTACCAGCATCATTAACCAGGACCTGCAGCATCCCAGATCTCACCAAGCTCTTCAAGAAGCCCAGATCTACACAGTCGCAGTCGCGTGCGGACTCACGGCAATCCGCAAACTCCTTCTCCGATAACAGCCAAATTCTGTACATGGCGGAATCCAAGAAACCGAAGTCGAGAAAAGGTCGCCAGTCCCTGTCGTCCATTGGCAACGGCGTTAATCGAAGATTTGATGGCTCGCTAGACGAGAGAGAATGTACGCATGACGCCGGTAGTTTGTCGTGGGATGTCATCGATCAGGAGATTTTCGAGTGGCAGTACGTCTGCCAAACTGGGCGGCCATACTGGTGGTCTCCGGACTCGAAATACACAAGATTGAAGAAGTACCAGCCTAGATTGATGAATGAACCTAGTCCCAGATTCTGGATGAGAGAGCTTGATGGCCGTCCAAAGCCTGCATACGCGGAGAAACGTCGAGCTGTGTCCGACAACTACTTCTGCGACCCGAAAGCCATCAACGACCTCGCTCATCTTGTTGCTATACAACTTCTCGGCGCTTGCTTTACCCTTCCGCCAGATCATATTCTGGGTGTTCCATCCCCGAACTATACCATAGACAATACACGAGTTGGACTCCCAGATCCTCGAATGATCAGCTCATTGCGCATGCATACGCAATTCAGATATTCTCCGAGCTTCGGACATCAAGCGCGGAACACATCTCCAGTCCAGGCATGGCCTCGAAGTCTGGGACGACCATCGTTCGGCTTCCCGTCGCCGATTGCAGATATTGGAACCGCGGCAAACAGGCGAGGAGAGCGACGGCGTACACTTAATGTAACCGACGGATCAGGATCTGTTGGCTCATTTGACAGTGACGTGGACCAGTTTGCTCAGTCATGCAGTAGTAATGATGGATTGGACCATACGGAATCGACAAAAGTGCATCGGTCAAAGGGGGCATCATACCCTGCGCAGACACATATGGGACCGTCAAACACAACAGATCCAGTACCGGGACATGCTAGAAGGCGAGTAAGCAGACGGCGCAAAGACGAGGAAATCAAAGGATCGCCCGAAGCAGTGCCAAAGACCAACTACCGTTTAGAACCTGTCATCCGATCCGAACCTCATCACGTCTTCATACAACCTGTCCGCGAACTGGTTGTCAAGAGATGGGCTAATTTCAAGCGTCGATTGAGTGGCAGCTTGCATTCAGCTTTGCCAGCAAGAAACTCCGACGATCGAGAATCGAGCTCCGATGTAGGCAGTCCAGCAATGAGTAATGATGGAAAGATTCGACGGCTCAGAGCGCAGGAAAGAGGCGAAATTCACAGCTCAGATGTTGAAACAACACAGCATTTCAATACGCCAACGAGTGGGATTCTTGCAACACATGAGGGTGTGAGGACTCCAGATCGAATTCACGAAGCAACGATCAGACTTTCAAACCCCAGCATTGCCGAAGCTGCCCTCACCGCTGCCGAAGGAAGAATTTCGCAATCGCCAACAAGCTTTCGAAGCAGGAAACATGTCTCGCCCTCAGAATCATCTCTTCATCCCCTTGGCTACCATGATTATACGGCAGGACAGACACTCCCAACTCAATCGCGGCCAGTTTTTCCACTCTACTCTCCAGCCAGGTTCAACCCACCCTTTACATCGAAATCATTCTCCTCAAGAAGAAGACCGAATCGAGAGCAGAGGAAGAGCAATCTCTCGGAGATGTTTACAGCTGATGATGTTCCGGGTTCTGGAGCAGTGGACCTGGCTGGAAGAGGGATTTCCCGTGCGCCAACTACTGCCAACTTGATGCCGTCTGAGGAGACGAAGCAGGTGATTGATATAACAACTGCGTCTGTTGTTCTGTTCCGGAAAGACCCAGTTGTGTCGTTCAGACCAAGAATGGGAAGAACAAGCACCAGTGGCACTCAGATCTTTACTCCGGGGGATAATAGCATCGAACTCGATGGTTTACCTGTTGGGCCACCCGAAGAGACGTGGATGAGACATGGAAGGCGAGAAAGGACGTACCTGTAGGGACTGTTTGTCTGGCTATTCCGTACTGTATATATGGAGCTGAAATCCGGGCTGCTGGAGAAGATTTGGATTACTCTAAAGAGCTTGTACTAGATTGACATACGGGTATTTTCCACTGAAACATGCCCTCAATATGATGCCGGAAAAAGGAAATGTTGGTACAAGTCCGACAACCAGAACGCCGCCTGTTTGATGTCTTATCCCCTTACGCCGTGCTGTTAAACATCATGAATCCACCTGTCTTTTTACATCTGGGAATTCCAATCCTCCTTCTCTTTTGGGCAATATGGAAGGTGCCCTGCTTCTTCAGAAACCTCCTTTTCGAGTGCGACACCCTTGAACTCGCGGACCGTCGAACAAGATCTCCGGCGATAGAAACTCTCTCCAAACATTTCGCATTACCCTCACGAAGCCTCCCCATTCTCCCCTTTCATCCCAACCATCTCATATTCCCCCGCTCCATCTCTCCCCCTCCCCCTCCCTCTCCCCCTTCCATACCCCATCTCCTCATCTCCAGCGCCCTCCCCAGCCACAGGCGTATCGGCCGTCGTCTGCGCGGCACTTCCTCCACCAAACGTAATCGGCCTGAGCTCCCTCCACTGACAGGCCCACACTCCGAGCGCGGTCATCATCGCTGTGCTGCCTATCTGTAGCAGCCACCAGAGCAGGTTCTGAGGGATCGAGTGCGAGTAGAGGGATACGATGAGGAGGTGGATGAAGTGCAGCGTGACCGCGAAGTCGGGGACCAGTTTACTGCGGGAGATGAGGACGAGGATGCCGATTACGCTGGGGGAGTTTGATGTTAGCTTAGACGAACTTTACAATCTCAAGTTCCAAAAACCCAAGAATATCTCCGAAGCCAGCGCGAAGGAGACTCTAGAGAGAGAGAGAGATAAACCTACCCAATCAAGCTATTCAGCAGCCAAACCAGCCCCAACATCCACCCAACCGTCGTATCGCCCCTCAAACTCCTCCAGCTGAGCACCAGATCCAGACTGAAATGCTTGCCAGCCACCAGTGCCGTGAAGAGGATCAGGACCGTGCCGGCGACGTACCAGAGGGTTTGGAGGAGGAGGATCTGCGAGAGGATCTTGAGAGGGGGGAGTTCGGTGAGTGCGCCTGGCCGTGGGGGGCGGCGGCGGCGTGCCATTGTTTTTATATTTCGTAGGTGATAGGATTGGTGTGGGAAGTGCTATTGTAACATTGTTGGATGTGGTGTGTTGTGGGGGAATGGTATGTTGTCAAGAGATTGGTCGCGATGCGATGGCTTCTTGGTATGATAAGAGTTGCCTGCTGGGGAGGCCAGAGTTCTGACGGATTGAGTTGGGCGGTGTATTCTGCCGTTTTGTGGAGGCGAAAGTCACTTGGAGCTTCAGAGCTTCGATATCCGCAAAAGGTCACATCTCGAGACGAAAAGACAGCAATAGGACTTCCTCGACCGCCTTTCTCTGCTCGAATTGACTATTGGGTAACTGATCTTCTCGCAAACATATCTTACAGTACAAGAACTAATTCTCCACACAGTCACCAACTTGCATACCTCCGCAAATCAACCACAAACACAACCCCTCCCCTCCCAATTCAATCCAGCATAACAATACCCATATCGTCCTCGAAATGGGCCTCTTCACCTCCTCCACCCCCTCCCTCCCCCCACCTAAACTCGCCCCCGACGGCACCCCCATCGCGCCGGACCGCACGCAGCGCGCGAAATGCTGGGAGGCGCGCGACGCCTACTTCAGCTGCCTCGACAAGAACAACATCATCGACAGCTTGGGCGCCGACAAGTCGAAAGCGGATAAGGCGTGTGCGGTTGAGGGGCGAGGGTTTGAGGGAAACTGCGCGAGCAGTTGGGTGACGTATTTTAAGAAGAGGAGGGTGATGGAGTGGCAGAGGGAGAAGACGCTGGAGAAGTTGACGACGGAGGGGGCGGTCAAGATGCCGGGGGAGTTGGCGCCGCCGAAGGCGCCGGGGAGGAATTGAGAGGTTTGGAGATTAGAGCAGAAGGTATGTTTGGGATGGGAGGGTGGGGTGTATTACATCTCGGGACCTGTCAAGGATGCAGCTAGGGACATTGGACAGATGGGAGAGGATTGGATGAATGGATCGGCTTGGGGAACGCCGAACAGACCTCTGTTGAGGTTTTGGCAGAAGCAGTTATATGAGGTGGATGTATGAGTGTTGGCAAAATGTGCATATGGGACGGAGTTGGGGCTGGTATTATTAACATGAAGACGCTCTCCACAATATCGAGTACTGATCAACATTCTGTTAATCCATTTAGCACTGAGACAGTGGCATTGTGGCGTGGCTTTACAGGTATGTATGCAAGTCACACAAAAGACAGCTTGAAATAGCAAGAAGTGCAAGTGCCAAGGATGTTGATAATGATGAAAACTACCCTGCTGGGGGTCCCAGTCGGCTGAAGGTTGTTCTCTGGATGGGAGGAGAAAGATGGTATAGCGATGAGCTGGTTTACCTCCTCAGATATGTTCGATATGAGATTCCCTAGTAGGCCTCACCCGTGTCTCACTACAATGTGCTCAATATCACTGGTATGGGGAAACGTGTAGTTGTGATATATTCCATTTATAGCAGCCCATAGCTAGCAAGTGATCTAGCTAGCAGTCCATAACAGATCTGCATACAAGTGCAGAATATCATCTGAATACCAATGCAAAGACCGACGACATCCGCAATAGCAAAAGCGGTATATCTTCGAAAGCCACGAATGTACTTCATGCTCGAAGGCACTTTTCCTTTTCGTTTCCACCAAATTCAATAACTCCCCAACCCCGATTTTTGCCAAGAATCAATCCGCCAGAAAGCACCCTCCAACCAGCCAAATAAAACAACGCAGAAAATTTCCGGTGAACAGAAAAATGATTACAGGTCACTCATAAAACCGCCGGCTTGAGCAAATCTGAGCTGATACTCCCGAAGGTCAGCCCAATTTCTCAACTCCTCTTCCTCATCGACTTGTCCATCGCCATTCTCGCTTCGACAGCCAGGGCTAATGCGCTCAAGCTTCATCAAAACATCCAGGAATCGTCCAAGGTACTCTTCGGATTTGACGGCGATAGGGCCCTTGCGACTATCAGGAGTCTCGATCAAAGTAGAAGCAATCTGGCGAATCTTGTTGATCTGTGGCACTATTAGCACGAATAAAATGACTCAGGAAATGAAGAGCTTACAAAGCTTCCACCATTTGGTTCCATATTGACTTGACTGATGCAGCCCAAAACCTTCAAGAGGTCCTTGACAATACTCTCACGCTCCAGAGCAACATTTGTCTCCTCGTAGTGACTAGTAGGAGATTGCTTTGGGAGCATTCCATCCAATCCAATGGCCATGACACCTGGAGAACCCATCTGCATCGCATCACCGGAGCTGTTCTTGACCTTTTTGTAGGCATCGAAGAGGTTACAGTACTTGTCAACAAATGACGACCGTGTCCCAAGTTGACTAGCATATATGTTGGCCTTTTGAATCTCAAATTGTAAACGACGGCGCTCATCAGGCTTTCCGATTGACCACTGATTTGCATCGCTGCCGTTTGATCTGACACCTGGGTACTCCGTGTTTGGTGGGTAATATTGGAAAGCTGACTGCTCGAATTCTCCTGGATTTGAGCCAGGCTGAAGCATCAACTCCTGTGGGACAACCTCCAAAACCTGCTTGACATTTCGAAGACATTCCTCTAAGACTCGCTTTTGACGACTCCAGTCAAAGACTTCGTCGATGCCATATGCAAGCTCCATGGTGGACAAGGGAGTGACAGTCTTGTAAATACGAACGTTGAAATTGAAGCCGGTGATCTTCGACAGAACTCCAGGCGGTTGTGCATCGACGTGATCCACGAAGATATATTCATCGTCAACCTCTATAGGAAGAGGAGGGTATGGGTTATTGGTGGTCGGCGGGGGTATCAACAGCTCGCCGAAGGTAGCACCAAGCTGCTGGATGGAGCTAGTAAAGTTAGCACTGAAGTAAATAATGGACCGGATCAACTTACATGATGCCAACAAACATAACCCAGAATATTCTTCTGCCAATTTCTTGCCGGATGTAATCAACCCCAGTATTGACACCTTGCATATTATTTTGATCGGCTCCATAAGCACTCGGAAGTCCTCCTACACCTAACTCAGCATCCTTGACCTTGTGGGCACCAAGAACTCTGATAATGGTCAAGCACTCCCCAAAATACAGGCGAGTCTGCTTCCATTGGAAAGTGTATGCGCCAGCCAGACCCAAGAAGTAGCTCGTCGCCGCATCATAGACAGACAAGTCTTTGTCCAAGTATCCAGGCCCCCGCGCCGCAATAGCAACTTTGTGGCATCGCTCAACCAAGCTCATAGAATTGGGGAATAGGTGTTCTCGGTGTTGGGCCTTGAGGTGGAGACGGGGCTTTCGAGGGAAGGATGCGACCAGAACACCAACCATTGACGCCAATAGCGCTAGGAAGGAGGGGTTCTTCAGATCTTCTCTGTTTAGGAACGCGGCGCGAAAGGAGGGCTCGTGTGGAAATGGGCAGAGAGGGTGGATATAGGTGAAGAAGTCGTCAACCAAAAGCTCAAGAGTTGAGAACGGGCAGATCGATTCAGCATTGAGGACCGCATGGGTGGAGAAGGACGCAAGCGTAGCAGCGACATTGCCAGGAGATGTAGGAGACCCGAAAGTCGCAGCCTGTAATGATTCTCGTGCCTTCTTCTTGATCGCCTCGGCGTGTCTATTCGGTGGTCCTCTTCTTTTGCTTTGACGATCGAAGGTACATGGAATATCGAGGGCGGCGCAAGCACGACATGGTGGTCCAGACTCGTCGCACTGTGAAATTTATTGGTCAGATATGTACTGGGGAGGGTATATTCGGGATGCTGCCTACCTTGACCTTTCTTGTGCTGCAAGAGTCGCAAGCTTTGCGCAGACGGTTTCCCTTATGGCCCTTGCCTTCACCACTTGTAGATGCGGGGGATGGGGCAGGCAGCTGGACGCGCTGCTGCTGTTGTTGCATATCCTCTACATGCCCGTTGGAGTGTCCATTGGCATACGATTGCATCTGCTGTTGAGCGGACTGGTCATATTGGAAAGCTTGCTGGCTGGGCAGACCGTGCGCCGAGAGGGAATGTGGATCGTTACCATGGAGGTGACCATTTGCGCCGTTGGGGCTGGGAATGCGAATACCGCCATGCGATTGTTGTTGCGATTGCTGTGGATGATGTGGATGAGGGTGGTGAGGATACGAGCTGCCTTGGCCCGAGTATGCAGACATGGTGAGCTTCTATATGGGTGCGCGATCGAAGAGGTATTGGACGTCGGCAAGAAGTCGGGAAAATCGTGGTGTTGTTATCGGGATATTTGCGATGGAGGGGAAGGACGCTTTGATGCAGCTGGTGCAGCGGTAATGTAGGATGACGTAAGCAGCGGCGTGCCTCGTTAGAGTCTCGTGACTCGGCTTCACTTGAGACGACCTGACTCCCGTCTCTTGGCCAAGAAGCGAGAAGTGACAAAACCCGACTGAAGAAGTTGAGGCGAGGGAGAGCCGCGGGTGAACGTCGTACCGTGGAATCGAACTCGATGGGATGGATGCAGTGCGGAGGTAAGAGGCTTAAGTTTGAAGGCGCGGAAGATGGAAGATGGAGGTGGCGGGCTAGCAAAGTATAAGAGGACGTCAGGGCCTGCGTCTGGGTCGGATTCTTTTCCTGCCTTTAACTTTGCTTCAATTCGGCTGTCGGCGTGCTTGACTCGTCCCACGGGGCACCTTGGAGCAAGAGAAGCGATGAGATGAGAGGATCAGGGCAGGGCAGAAGAATAAGTATGCGAACGGAGGCCAGCAAAGACGACACCGCAACAGAGACGAACGTGAGGTTCGGCCAAGACTACCGCTTTGCCTGCTTTCGATCTCAACTGGGTCAAGTCCTATCAGTGCAAAGTTTGATGTCGACGATCGTGGGTCGTGTTGGGCAAGTAAGTAATCTTGAGTCGCGACGCGGCTACTGCGATGTGGGCGGATGGGAATGGATGGCGACGGTCTCGACTTTTCTGCTGCGAGTTTGCTGAGTTGTCCACTTCTTTCGATAATTGATCTTTCTTTCCTTCAAATTCGTCGTCAAGCTGCTTTCTTCCTCGTTCAGATGCTCGTTCCAGTCTTGTTGATTGTCGTCTCTTCTAGTTTTTCTCTCTGCAAGCTGGATCCTGCATCTGCATCATGCGTCTTTTCATTCCAATCACAGGAGCTGGTGGGGATACTATGTACTCTCCCCAACGCTGCCCTCTGCCCCTCTTCCTCTTGTCCCCTGTTCCTGTCGGCCTTATTCAACTGCACAGTAGGGCTAGGACAGGGTACGGATTGCGTTGGTCCCAGTTCCAATCCTGTGGCTCGGTGAGACAGAGCAAGCCAGTAAATGTTGTGGGTTGTGGCGCAAGGCGACCAGTGGTAGGAGCCTTGGGTGTCCAGGGGAGGGGCAGCAATATGCAAACATGGGTTTGATAGACGATATTCTTTTAATGAAGGGTCATCGTTTATCTACGGATGCTGAATGTGGTCGAAAATGTGTTACAGCTATTCTCGGTTCCGTATTTTGGGCATCATATGGAGTCCGATAGTAAGATTACCCTGTTCGCATGAATTTCTACCCCGTCAGCCCTGTATTGTTTCCATTGCACAGTAACCCTGTCGTGCAGCCCTACATTTGTTTCGAGAAGGATTCGATGCTAGATGTCTACGGTGCCTTGAGTGACAGAAGGTGAACCATGCATTGTATCATTGCTCTGCATGTACTTGAGCTTGCAGATATGGTCAATTCGTTATCGAATGGCATAGCCACAACTTACGCCAATTTCGATTGCCATAACGTAGCAGCTACTGGGCAATCGCAGCATGTACAAGGTATTATATTGTGGACCTGTGAAGCAATCAGATCCAGTGGCTGTACGAACAGAATACATGGCTCCCTCCCAAATGCTGGCCGCCGGGGTGTGTGGCACGAAAACCAATGCAGAAAGACATCATCGTAGGGTTGTATTTAGAGTTTGCGCACTGCATGACAAAGTACATAAGCTACATGAAAATCATCAGCCAAAAGCGGTGGTCCCTCCTAAAAGGGTTCCACGAGTCAGGGCCATGTTGCGGTAGCTGCATGCTCAAGGGTTCGGCCTTTGACGGACTTCTAGCCGAGACCATTGGATGTTTGAATATCACGAAACGACGTATCTGGGGAGAGCTGCAGATGAGAGTGAGTGAAGTTGAAAAAGTGCACTCTGTGTTCTGGTCAGGAGTTCAATGTTATATCACAAAATCTGCTCTGGAAAGTTATTTTCTAGTGAAGAGTCAGGGCAGCGCATAACTTTGGATTAGAGTTCAACCAGAAGCATCTACTGCCATACTCTATCCCTGCAATCCTTTCCTTCGATCGATAGAGATCCTTCCATGACACCTTCTAGCTCCCTTCTAGAAGGATTAGAAACGTGAGAGCTTCATCTTACCAAGGTCTGGGAAATGCCCTTGTTCAACGGCTCCCACCCAATCTCCTGGAATATCCAGGCCTCCTTTATCTACCATCCTATCTCGTTCGAGCACGGGTGCAATCTCAGCCACAAAAACAAAGGAGTTTCTTCCAACTCCAGTAAGTCACAGGGTCGGCAGTCCCCCACGTGAACGGAATGGCCGACGGCCAACGTTCCGGGTCTTTTGCAGGGCAGAGCTTTGAAGCAATGGCGATCAAGGGTACCTTGCTGGTCGGAACGAAGCGGGTTAGGGTCATCTTTATTTGGATGACAAGCATGGGACGAGACGGAGCCGAGTCGGTGCTGTTCCCAAAGTGCAAGACGGTGAAGGAAAAGAGCCGGATTCAATCTTGAAAAGGGGGGAATTGATCCGTGATTCGGGGATGTCACCGAAGTTCTGAACTGGTAACAGTCAAACGGTCCTTGAGGCCAGCTACTACCCAGTTATTTGCACGGAAAACCGTTCATCCGTTCTCTGGAAGCGCTTGATTCTATGGCATGTTTCTATGGCACTCCTTTAATCGGCAGGCAGGCAGGCACGCCTAAACAGGTATGCACAAAAGAATCGCAATTCCAAAATCAATCTATTCTTCGCAGAATGCCATCTATTCAAACTCTAAATACGAGCCTCATATCTTCGATTTCAACTTTCTATTTTTTGCAAGTCTGGCGGAGGTCAACAGCCCTCCTCCAACAAGCATGACAGAGCCAGCAAATAATTGAGCATACTGAAACTCTCCATTCTTCTTCTGGATCAACTGTCCAGCAATAGGCGGTCCAGTCAGCACCGCGAAACTCACAATCGTGAAAACCATACCCATCCTCGTACCCGCCATTTGCAAGTTTGTCGTCAGGCTACTCAATGCTACCGGAAACAAGCTCTGGATCGCAGCTCCAGTGACCCCATAAACCACTGCCCAGCCATACAGTCCTCCTCGTGAGTCGACAGCAATCCAACAAAACACCAATGTCGATGTCAGGAAGACGGCCAGAGTCAGAGTGTTGATTGGCCCGCAGTATCGATCCGCGACATAGCCAGGGATGATGCGACCGAATGCACCTAGACCATTCATCACAATCAACAGGTTGACGGATTCCTTGTACGGGAGACCGATTATCGATCGTGCGAACGAGCCGATATAAAAGAACGCGAAATACACGCCCCAGAAAACCTACGCAGTCAGTACTCTCGACCGGTCCAAACATCCGAAGTCACTCACGAAGAACATCCCGATAGCGAACAACACATAGGGCAACTCTTTGAAGCTCTTCCAGTCAAGCAAAGCACCGGTCCTTCGAGGCGGCATACGTGGTTTGATGCCAATGTTGCAAACAATCAGACACGCGAGCTGGATGAATCCCAAGGATCTCATCGTCCACGCAAAGCCCACTCGAGGAAGCAGCTGCTGGACCATGGCCGGATAAATCATACCACCAGTGGCACTACCCGCCGCACCAATCCCAAGTGCCAATCCCCTCTTCTTGCTAAAGTACGTCGAAAGAAGCGACATGGCCGGACAGAAGAGACACCCATTCCCAAGACCCATACACACGCCCTGCGCGAGGAACAGCTGCCAGTAAGTCGTGGACAGTGACGCCATGAAGATGCCGAAGACGCCTAGAAATGACCCAAGCATGAAGATGGGACGGAAATATCCTGCGTCTGTGAGGCGGCCTGAGAACGTCCCGATGAAGAACAAGAAGAAAATCTGCATGCTCCCTACCCAGGAGATATCACTAGGTGGGCGCTTCAAAGCAGTGACATAGTAAGTCTGGAAGACGCCAAAGGAATTGATGAACCCCCAGGTATTCATAATAACCAGATGGTTGAGGGCAGCTACAGACATCAGGTCAGTTATTGAAATGCTGGGAAAAGCTGGAGTGAGGAATACACACCTTGCGTCCATCCGACCAAACCACCATCAGGCGGTGGCCCTGGATCTTTCCAACTACTCTTCGTGCTCATTCTCGTAACTGGCCCTCCTTTCTCTGCACCCTCACCCGCACCCGCCCCCGTACTCTCCCAAACTGCATTCCTCTCAGCATTAATCCCATCCGGATACGGATCCGCCTGGCCCCTCTCAGTCAGCGTCAGTTTCTTCTCCATTTCCCCTCCTCCCATCTCCTCATCATCGTGATCACTACTATCCCGTGCGATGTCGATATCGTCGGATGAGCTAAGCGACGGGCGAATGGATTGGCTCTCGATGTCTCTGTTGAATGTATCCGCGGAAGATTTCAGCGGCGGTGGGACGCTCGTCATGATTGCATTTTCAATATTTTGGAATATGAATAATGATTTTCCGCGCGTAAATAATTAGGTGAGTCGAGAAGTCAGGTGAAGAATTGACGTCTTGGGAAATTTCTTAGCTTAGAGTTTTTGAAGAGTGGGAGGTGGGAAAACAGGGTGCGTCATGCACACTACATACCTTGCGGAATAATGTCTGTTGATCAGGGGGAGTTGAAGAGCCGCTCTTTGAACCCGAAGCTATCAACCTTCCTTCCTAAGAAATCAAAGAACCCGGCTCAAAAGAATCAATCATCAAGGCAAGATAGAGCAGTCCTAATATATAAGTACACCAAGCAATGAAGTAAGATGTAGGTCTCTATGCAGATGATAAATCAAACAATGACTCAAGACTCAAGACTCCAACATGCCCCAAGCCCCTGACACATAAAAACTGGAAGATCACATCCCAAGCCGTCCATTTTGCAGCTAGCCAACTTCCCCTCGGTTATGGGAATAAAGACTGTTCAAAAGATGTCTCCGGGCGGAACCAGATTAGCTCACTAGCCACATCACAGCGGACGCGGACTTCCGACTCCATATTCCCTTCACACTAATGGGCTCGATGGGGTTGAACAAACCGAAATCGTTTGCGCGTATAAAATCGAGTTCTAGAATTCTATGCCACAACATAGCATAGATGGGAAAAGCTTGTACCTGTGCTTACTTACATCTCCTCTGTCCTCGGCGGGGAGTCACATCTCCATATTGCATATGTCTATTACATCTGGTTGGAGCATAAATACAAGCCGTGAAATGACCTGCACCTGCCCTGGGCAAAATTTCCTCCTACGAAAACCAGCAGCGCCTCTTACGAATAATGAAATGATAGAAATGCGAGTTATAGTAAATGTACGGCACAGCCCGCTAGCTGTTCGGGTGCGTGCCGAGTTCCGGCTTGAGTGTTCTCGGATGTGATGCATGTAAGCAAGTCTATCCCGATGTCGCATGGCGGGGTATTTGCAACTAGATAAGGGAGAAAAATACATACATTGCCGTATACAACTATTGTCTTGGACTTGCTTACTTACCTACTGGAAACTCTCCCTTTCTTGTTGCCTTTTTCGAAATCCTTAATTCTCAAGAGAGAAGAGTTTTGAGTGTCGTGAAGCGTTTTTCCTTCTTTTTGCCTTCACTCGATGAGCTCAAGTACGCTGCACCTTGTTCCCGAGAAAGGAATATCGAGGTTCCATAGAATTAGGCCCGGTACTGAAATGGATGAGTAAGTACTTGAGCTGGCCTGTTAGAAGGAGTTGCTTGCTCGTAGTGAAGGGCAGGGTGCCTAATAGTTTGTTTCGTATTGTAAGCTACCTTTCCGGAGTTTGAGAAGACCGGATGCCATTGCACTCATTTCTCTAAAGTATTGTGTTCGCGTGTGGTTTATTACATTTTCCATTGAGCAGCAAGATTATGCTGTCTTCAGTATATCTCGAGAATGAATTTCCTTTTTGACTATTGTGTTTCATTCTCAGTACATGAGCATTGAAACCAAGAGAAATTTTGAATCCCAAGTACCAGGTCTCTCATCTTATATCTGGCCCATATCTGTATTCTCCAGCTTCAACCTGGAGCAATAAGAGAGGATGTAACTCCAATGGAATATAAAAGTGAAAGCATCGAGTTAAGAAGGAACAGAAACGGCAGATGCGACATGTCAATATATCCTCCTGAAAGCACAAGGATTCTATTCATGACTCTCTTTCTTATCAATCTCTAATTTCCAAATTTCTATTATAGATCTTGGCATCAACCTTCTCAAACGACGTTCTCTCTGAATCGATCTACTTCTCATCCCTCGCTCGTTTCCCTACAGTAGTTACAAGCACCACCTCCTCTCCCTCACCTCCTTCTACTTCCATATTACCAGCTTCCCTATCCTACGTACAGAAACTTCCACACCACACAGCACAAGCACAGCACAACGAATATCTCCACCGAGCTCCAAAAAAAACCCACTTCACCAGCTTATAATCTTCCGCGTGGGAGCGGATTCCGCATATTAAACTTACGCCAGCCCCAGCCCGGACGATAAGTCGAGTTTCGTGTCATGGGAATGAAGGTACGGAACTGCATCATTTAGATCAAGATTGTATCAGCCAGCTAGCTATCTCACAAAATACTTTTTTTACCAGAGAATGGAGGTAGGATTGGACCGAGATTCAGGGAAGAGGATCCGATGGTACGAGCCTACGTGGTTGTCTCACGTTCGTTCACCCGAGGAAAAACGATTGCGCTTGTCTTGTCCTGTCACGTCACAGCCAGACAATACAATACGAAGACACCGAAATAACATAAATGACGACTAAAAGCTTCAAAAGTGAGGTGAAAGAAAACAGATACAACTGAAGAGGGAAGGGAACAAAAAACAACACGAGCCCGCCAGACATGCGGTTCAATCACAGTTACGATAATTAATCCCAAAAGGCCATCACAACCCAAAACTCACAACACACAACAACTGCTGCCCTACCATCCCCATCCCACTCTCATGACCCACTGCCCCTCTCTCTTTCTTATACTGAGATGATAAACCTCAAAAAGATTGATAAAAAGAAACTTGGTGTTACGTAAAATTTGTATTCGTTTCTGTTTCATTTGGGCAAACTTGGTGATACTTGCGTGTGTGTATGTGTGTGTGTGTGTGTGAGAGAGAGAGAGAGAGAGAGGAGGGTCGAGTTATGCAACTCAAGGCTCGACATTCGAGGTCGCATCGGATCGCATCACATCGGATCGCATCACATCGCAGAAGCAAAGCGAGGCCAATGGGGAGAGGGGCAAGTAAACAAAAGCACACGAACGAACCCAGACAGACACAAGAACCAGGCAAGACTCTCACACCAAGTTGAATGCCTGAGTCCAAATCCAAGTCCAAAACCCAACACCACAAAACCCTTCATCACTCTATCCACTCTAATACCTTCCCTTCTTTCCCAATCGCATTGCCAGTCCCAATCCCAGCTTCTCAGACAAATCTATCAGGCTGACTTCAGCTTAGCGATGTGCCGTCTATCTACCTTCACTGGAACGAAAGTACCAGGGAGAGTCAACGCGACACCACAAGTAAAAGAGAGCACCAGCACACAGAACCGATAACAAAGAAGGAACGCACGTTCGACGTACAATCCACTCGAGTTTGATTAAATTATACATTCATTGCCCCATGGCCAGTGCCTCATATGTCACATCTAAAGGACATAAAGAGGATGTATGATGCAGAATTTGAAATGAAGCGAAAAAGGGAAAAGCCAACCAATCCAGCCGAGTCCTATATTACCCCTCCTATGACCCCAACCCGATCCGACTCATAAATTTAAACCATAACCAAAAATCCCAAAGCAATTGTTGCGAAAGCCCAAACGTGTCCGATCTTCATCGAGCTAGCTGCGCCGGTGAATGGAACTCCCGTCCCGGTTGGTAGGTATGCGCCACTGGGAATAGGAGTGTAGGTGGGGAAATCACTGGCGGCAACTGGGGTTGGGGCATATGAAGCTGGTGGACCAGTTGGGTATGGTGCTGGGCTAACCTCCGGACCAGAAACTGGTGTTGTGACTGGGTTGTATGATCCAGGCTTGACACCAGTTGGGACTGGCTTGACAGGAACTGGGTATTGGATAGGAACAACAGGTGCAACTGGAGCTGGGTGGGCGACCAACTCATAAGGAGCCACGGGGTATCCAGAAACTGTTGTAACGGCATAGCTGATGTAGTGAACTGAAGTGGAAACTGGGGTGACTGTGGTGGTGGTTGATCCATATGGACAATCCTTGACCTCTGGAGCGCACTTGGAAATGGTATAAGTCTTGGTGGCATAGACAGTCTTGGTCTTCTCCGTGGTGTGGAAGTCGTAGGCGGGCTTGGAGGTGATCGTAGGTGCTTGAGATACCGGGCACACAGTGGTGTACTGGACGACAGTCTTTGTGACCTTGCCAATAGGGCAGTCGGTAACTGAGGCTGGGCAAGCGGTGACGGTGTACTGGGAGGTTGAGTACACGGTCGAAGTTGTGTAGGTGGGGTACGCAGTTGGTCCAGCGGTGGAGCTGTAGTTCGACATTGGGTAGAGACCAGTAGAGTTTGCTGAGATGGTAGGGAATGCCGAGACAGAAGATGTAATAGAAGATGAGACAGAGGATGAAATGCTGGATGAGATGGTGCTCGAGCTGGTGCTGGTGGCAGAAGATGAAGAAGACGAGGAGGTTGATGTAGCGCCGCACTGTCCAGCAATTGAAGGAACAGCATCTGGACCAGTTCCGATAGCTACCAAATTAGTTCCGCAGTTCTGAGCATTAGCGAGATGCAAGTTCTGGTTATCTTGATCATAGACGACGAACGCGGCTCTGAGGAAAGAATCTCCAAGAACTGGGGAAACATCATCGGCGGCAATACCAAGGTAACAGAATCCCTCAATGTGCCAGATGAACTCCTTGAAAGGAACATTGATGATGGTGTTTCCAAATCCAAAGTCAACGGTACCAGCTTGATCGCCGACGGAACAGTCGACCAGGTAAAGACCGGAAGATCCATCCTCGGTTGCACCTGGGAAATCGGCAACAATGGCGTTGAAGAGAGTAGTTGGGAGACGGCTGAGAGTTCCACCACTGTCAAGGAATACTGGTTGACCAAGAGGATCACTGGATGATGGTGCATAAAGCTTTGAAGTGACCTCTCCTGGCTTGGTGATGCCAACAGACTTCATGTGGATCCAGTAACGAGGGAAGGAGTCTGGAGCCTGAGCAGCAGGGATGATGGGGCACTTCTCCAAGGAGCCGGAGTACTTGGCGGTATCAATACCACCGAAGATGATAGCACCTGATTTGTTAGCCGTCGTTCCTTTGGGGAGACGACAAAGGCTTCGGTAGAAGAGAACTCACCATCTGGAGACTCATAACTTCTCAAGTCAAGAGAAAAGGCACGGCTGTTGGTAACACCCTGTGTGGCAAGGGTATCAATGATGATGGGGTAACCAGTCAACTCAATACCGGGACCAACACCCATCAAACCAACTGGGAGATCACTACTCGAAGTAGCAACACCGAATTGTTGACCAGTAACAGTTGCGCCTCCAAGGTTGAAGACATCGGAGTAGTAATCGACATTCGCCGTTCCCTTTCCGTAACTGAGAGTGGTGACCTGTTGGAAGTCCAGGGCAGTCGATGAGGCATTTGGGCTGTAAGTTGGGAAGCTGTTGCACAAATCGATGTTTGCCTGAGGACCAGCAGTCGAACATTGAGGGTTGACCCAGGTCTCAGATGATCCGGTATCAAGTGAGAGGGCAAGGTTTTGAGGAGGAGTTCCGATGGAGACTGATGAGATATTAGTTCATTGTCACTCCAGGGGTGGGACTCTCGGTCAGGAAGAAAAAAAAAACACATACACTCAACCATATACCGGGTGCCGGTCTGGACATTCTCGAGAGGGCTGACGACTTGTCTCTTCAGGGCGCTTTTGGCGGCGGTGATGGGCAGTCTCAAGATACCAGATTCACGTCTGGCGGCGGGGATCGCGGATCCATAGGAAAGAGAAGCAAGGGAAATGGCGACGGTGAACAGAGTTGAAATCATGATGGCGGTAGTTCCTATATTAAAAACGATTGGGATGGGACCAGGTAGAGAGTGTATATTAGGTCAGATAATGAATGAATGAATGTGGGCGACGTAGTGTCGAGGACAGTAAAACACTGAACGAGTGTGTGTGTGTGGTGAGAAAAAAGATCAGATCAAATCAAATCGGACCGCGGCGACATCTGTTGGGAGATGTACAGATGTGACGAGGAGAGGGTGGAGGTGAGGTGGAGATGGACGTGAGGTCGATGAGGAGGTTGTCGAGGCTGAAAAGAGCGTGATCGTGAAGAAGAAAGTAGAGAGGGGACCTCGAGAAGCTCCAGCATGGATGCGAGGGCGAGGGCGAGGGCCAGTGGCTCTTTTGTTTGGGGAAAGCACGGAAAGCAACCTTAAGGGGCTGGCGCCTTCCCGGTTTGGGAGGCTGCCAAGAGGGACGCTCTTTCCCGGTTGGGTGGCCGCTGTTGACGGTGGCTGATGAACCCCAGTTTAAATGTCGGGCGGCGTGGCGGGATGGACGTGCGATGGATGGGATGAGATGGGATGGTGGAAAAAGAAAGAAAAGAAAGAAAGAAATGGCATGAAAATGAGAATTAATAATCCTGCATTGTTAACCTTAAGGTTAATTGCTCAATGCCTGCATGTTCAATTGTTTCCTCCTGAATGTATGTACAGTTTAGAAGTCACAAAACAAACTGGGGCATTCATTCAAAAAACATACAGTACATATCCATACAAAACCACAGCGTCTCAATTGGCCATCATCCACACGAAGTGGCCCCGACGATTCTTCTTTCGGCGGTCCCTCGAGTCCCTGAAGAATGGCCATGGGCATTTGTCCTCAGTCGGCACGGAGCAGCAAGTGACACTAGCGTACCCACATTATCAAGGGGCTCTCCTTGCTATCTGCATGGCCCTCGCCCTGCCCTGCCTGCCCTCGCACAACAGAGATCCAATCTCCCCCAAAGCCGCTGCCAAGGCGATCCAGCATGCGGATTTGCTGGTTCCTGGCCTGTTCCTGCATGCGCTTCCAGCCACAAGCGTTGATTATGACATGAGCCCGGCAAAGGGTAAATTTAAGGTACGGAGGGTTAAAAGGTCGCGGGAGGGGAGGAAATTACTGATGGCGCGAATCTTTGAAGAGATGAAACGAGCTATCGGCGGGGCGAAGCTTTGGAGAAATGGTGTGCATCTGGGTGGGCGAGCATGGCTGATCCTCGAGGCGATCGTAATAATAAGGGAAACTCTGCTATTTTTGTTTTTACTTTTACAGTTTTGGTGAGGAATCTGCTTTGGGATGGGGACAACCAGATCTGATCTCGCTTACTTGCTTGCTTGCTTACGCTGCTTACACTGCTTAACTTTAAAAATTCTTCTTTGACGAGCACCGAACTTTGACGTCCCGATCTTTGGCCTTGCTTAACCCTTGGCTGCAGGTGTACGAGTATGGCCGTGCTGTGCTCCATACTTGATGAATTGATTGCACGTCCGTCTCCACAGTGGTCGACAGATAGATAGCCTCGAGCCTCGACCATCAGACGCAAGCAAGGACACAAATTTAAACCCATCCTCGCCATCAAATCAGCAACTCTTTTTCTCCTTACCAAGGTATCAATAATGTCCTGCACTTGTCCCTGCCCATCTGCCTCATCAGGTGTTCATCCCAACATTCAACAACCCAGCCAATCACCATCCCCTCCTCTCTCACACATGCCCTGCCTTGCCCTTCCCAGAAATCCATCCCTTCACCTCCCCTACCAAACCTACCAACCCTACCAACCCTACCAACAACCGAAGGATCACATCTAATCTCCCTTCCCGCCCAGCCCAGCACATCACATCACATCACAACTCAATAATAAACAATACCGCCTAAACCACATCAGCCATCAGCTCAAATCGTAAGGCTGAATCCATCAATCACACTGTATTCCGCAGTATTAGTTCACCTCCAGAATCAGGGGAAAGAAAGCCCAGTCCATCGTGGTACTAAAACGGCGGGTAGAAGCTTGTAGGTACTGTAGGTAGGCTAGGTAACGGTAACGATACATTTCCAATCCCGATGCAGGTGCTGTGTTCTGTACCACAGTAGTATCGGGTCGGGGAGGAAAGGAGAATTTTCTTATTTATTCCCCTATTTCCTATCGTATGATTCCTAACTGGTTTGTGTTCCGTTCTGTCTTACCTTAGTAGTGAGTTCGGCATGATGCCCTGAACAGATTACAAGGACCTAGGTACCTAGGTAGGTAAGCAACGGAGGAATGTTGGGATGCGCTGCGCTGTATGACAGGACAACGACATGACATGTGTGCGCACTGCGCAGGACATGCTCGATGGAAACAAATAAGCTTCAATTTTGATTTCTTTGTCTTTGATCTCGTATTTACCTTTCCTTTCCCTTCTCACTCCCCTACTATTAACGAGCGCTTAACCGTTCACCCTTCACCGTTCACCTGAGCTGCACCGAACTGTACTTCGCCTCACTGCCATTTCATGCCTATTTATTTTATCCAAGATTTAGGGTGAGCGATTGGTTGTGAGTCTGGGGATAATTGGCGAGCTCATTTCCTCGAGTTAGGCGAAACAGAGGTCATTTTATCCGCAGCGTTTGAGAATTTGGCTGAAGAATTGAAGGGTGGGGCTCTTTGGATTGTGTTGCTGTGGTGTGCAGCAGGAATTTTGTTGCATTCTGGTGATGTGATGTTTATCCGGAACGGCCGCCAGAGAGGAACTTTAAACATGCCCCTCTTTAGGACGCATTATGGGTTTTCACGCTCTATCATGCTCAGGCATTCGTTTTGTGAATACTTCCATGATCCATCACATCCTTTGATTTTGCTTTGTATGCTCTGCTCTGCTCACCAGATACTGAAGTCAGTCAGTTTTACGCCACTGCTCTTCCCTGTCCAATATCTGATGTCAGCAAGCCTCAATTGAGTTGATTCTTTCTCGGCCTTCTGTTTCTTGATAGCTTGCATCAGAGCGGAGCTACAGATGTTATTGACTGCCCCTATTTGTAGTTCCTCTTCATGAAATTCTTTTCCAATCTTCCGAACCCCTTCCAGTTTCCTCAAGCGACAGCTCTGGTTGGCTTATTTTCTGACTCCAAATTAATCAGAAAGCCTGACGATGACTCTGTTACATTCACCTCCAAAAGTACACCAACCTTCAGAACTGTCAACAGTACTCGGAACTATTCTCTTCGGTAGGCTATGGTGCAACCTCTTCAGATCTCGCATTGATCCCGAGTCTGCCTCCTGCAGTCATCCACTCAATCCATTATTTTTACCACTGCCATGCTTCAACGACTTCAAATATCTCTCCATCACACACCCCTTCCACTAAGGTTGTCAATTAACAAATTTTCCCCAATCTAAGCTCCCTCTCAATCTCCGTCTCCTTCCCATCTTTCACCCTCCAAGTCATTGGCGTCTTATCACCAAATCCCTTGCCATAAAACCCCCAGCGACAAAGACTCGTGAAAACAGGTGTTTTTAGCCTTTTCTCCTGTCCCTCTGCCTCCTCACTTTCGTGCACCATTTTCTCGTTCAATTCATCCTCACAGACAATCCTCTCAACCATCTCGCTCGTTTCCTCACTAGCGGTACCCTCACCATGTAAAGTCTCGCCCATGACCACATCTCCATCCCCATCTCTTGCCTTCTCATTGCCATTCTCATTCTCATACCCACCAGCATCAGCACCAGCATCAGCACCAGACCTCCCCTCCCCATCCCCCACCTTCCAATACACAGCCCTCCTCCCCCCAAACCAACTCTGCGCCAAACACGCCTCATATATTCCCTTTGCTCCAACACCATGCACAAGATTAACATGTCTCCTCAAATCCGTGACATCCCTCCTAATAAATCCACACTCTTTCCCTCCCTCCCCTCTACAATTCTTCCCTTCCCCCCTCTTTCCCCTCTTTCCCCTCTTTTCCCTCTTTCTCTCACGCTCTTCCTCTCCCACTCCCTCCCCTCCTCTCCCTTCCGCACTACCATTATCACTACCACCACCACCAACAACAAAAATACACCTCCACGCCCTCACAACCCTCAACCCCTTCACCACCTCTCCCTCTCCGTCCCCCTGTCCCTCCCCAACCCCATCACCATTCCCACAACCACCCCTCCACCCCTCCAAATCCTCAAACCCTACTCTCCTCGACTCAACCGTCAAAGAATCAACAAATCCCCTCACCAAACCCCTCAGTTCAGCCGGTAAAGCATGTTGTTTACGGAGGTGTTCGAGTAGACTTCTGGGGAGGACGGCGGAGCGGCAGGTGGTGCAGAGGGGGATGGTTATTTTTGAGTTTGAGTTTGGTGTTGAATAATGATTTGAGTCTGGATTTGGATTTGAGTTTTGGTGCTGGGTGAGAGTGAGAGTGAGAGTGTAGGTTGTGATGTAAGATGTGAGAGGAGTGGGGACGCGCACTTCAGGTGGTGTTGCGGTAACGGAAGGCATGCTTGATGCAGCTGGGAGTGCTGAATTGATTTCCGGATGAATGTGAGGCCGATAATCAGACGATACAAAACACAACCAGGGTTCGGATGCAGGATATGATGTATGGTTTTCATCCACGAATTCTTCTTGAAAGTTGAGCCGGTTGAGATGGGGAGAGTGAGATATTAGCATCGTGTTCACGTAGGTGCAGATGACAAATCTCACCTGCTTCCCTCTCGAAAACATGGTTTTGGTCCAGCTCTCGGTAAAACGGCCAATCATATCGGCTAGAACAGAAACTCGAATTTGAAATTCGGGGGAACAACAACACCGTCCCAGCTGATCGATAAGGGAGACGATGATGGATACTGACAAATTATCGATATGGACTTCGGGTGGAGAGAGGATGAATAAATAGTTTGAATATTCCAGGAGGATTTTACATCTTTCAACTCGATATTGGATTTCTGATTCTGCTTCTCTGCCTTACCTTTGCGTCAAATATCAGTCACAGGAATTCCGATTTCCACAATCGAGCTCCTCCCAATATACTTCTCAAAAAGAGTCAAATCTCAGCATCTGGAACAATGGTCAAGATCGCAATGGCAGGTGGCTCAGGCCGTACGTATCTTCCTTCTGGCATCCCTCTCCCCATCCTCCTTTAACAGTCAACTTCCCTTCCCGCACTCTCTTACCCTGAATACACTGCCTAAGACATAATTCTCCCCTCACCACGATACTAACGCCTCATCCAGAAATCGCCAGCGAAATCCTCGACGTCCTAGTCGCGAAAAACAAGCACGAGATCCTGATCCTCTCTCGCAAGGTACTTACTTTTATTCCACCACCTCCCATCCCACCCACATCTCCTCCCTCCAAACCACCATCTCCTCTTCCCTCTTTCTTCATCTCAAAACCCCAATTAACACACGGAAACACAGGCCCACCCCACCGACCCCCGTCCAGGCGTTACGTGGGCCCAAACAGACTACAGTTCCGTCTCTCAACTGACGTCCCTCCTTCAAGGCGTCGACGTAGTTCTCTCGTTTGGCGCCGCGCATGAGGATGTGGGGAGTGTGATGCAGAAGGCGTTGATTGATGCGAGTGTTGCTGCGGGGGTGAAGAGGTTTGCGCCGAATGAGTGGTCGACGTGAGTACACTTCCTCTTCTTCATGATCTCTTCCAATTCCAGAATCCCTTATTCGTTCATTCGTTCTTGAAGGCTTGGGAGGGTGTGTCGGTGTTTGCTCGATTGACGTGAACAATGCGAGTGCTGACATATTTCTGCAAAGCTCAAACTTCGAAGAGATTCCCTGGTATGCCGAGAAAGGAAACACCCGAGCCTACCTAGCGGAAATCAACAAAGACAAAAAGGTTACCGCTTCCTCCCCTCCCTTTCTCTCCCCTCCCCTTCCCTCCTCATCACCCAGCTGACCCAATCTCCCCCCCCCCCCCCCCCCCCCCCCCCCAGGTCATCGAATACACACTCTTCCAACCCGGCTTCATAACCGACTACATCGCACCCCCCAACACATCAAGTAAACACATCTCCCCCCTCGAAATCGCACTCGATGTCCCCAACCGCCGCGCCATCATCCTCGAAGGCATCGATCCGCGCATTACTCTGACGAGCGTGAAGGATGTAGCGGAGGTGGTTGCGCGCGCTGTAGAGTATGAGGGAGAGTGGCCTGTTGTTGGGGGAATGGTTGGTACGACGATGAGGACTTCGGAGTTTATTGCTTTGGGGGAGAAGATTAGAGGTGTGTATTCCATTTTCCTACTCTTCCTAACGTCCTTGATTCAAATGGTAACACTTGCTGATAACTCAAAAGGCGGTAAACCATGGCCTATCACCACCCTGAAAGAAGCCGATGTGAGAGCCGGCGATATCAAATCAGATTGGATTCCTGCAATGAGGGTCAAGGGTCTGGCGCCTGAACAGATCGAGTTCTTCTCCAAGATGGTACTGGCGGGGTTTTTGCTTTGTGGCAAACATGAGTCGTGGATGGTGAGCGATGAGTGGAATCGCTTGTTGAAGGATTATGAGTTTGAGAGTGTGGAGCATTTCTTGGAGAGGACTTGGGGAGAACGACCGTAGGCTGGGTCGCCGGGAGGTGTTTGAGGAGTTAAAGACAAGATGTTCAAGTGGATGGATGCGGTCGATACGGTGGTCCATGGTCAGATGAGTGATTGGCTGATAGTTTTAATGTAAACGTTGCTTTTGGTTCGGTGACTTTGCTCGATGTTGTACTTGCGGAAAATTCTCGAGCTCGATGGAACGGACAGAATTGGCAAAACTTCATGGTTGTTTTGAAGGCATTAACACTAAGATTGCCATTAATACTTGATACCCTCTTTCCATCGCTTTTGTCATGTCCAGTGAAGGATTCTTGAAGTCCCAAAAGACTTGTTCGAGCGATGAGATGGGTGGCGCGGGACCCCAAGCAGCAAAGTAGAAACGATATCACGACTGCTGCTAACTCTTTCACCCGTAAGCTGCAAAGTTCTGTATCACAAGCATCCACTGGACATCAATAATACCGACATACTTCCTGCTGTGGTCCTTCCCGTGGTCCCCGTCGGCATATCGAAGCAACTTACGTCAAAGATAATCATTGGCGATGAAAGCTTGAACGGGACTGATATCCCGACGAATGAGTTTCGAAAGTTCAACCTCAGATGAGAACGGCACCGTTCGAACCTTTTCTAGCATCTACGAATGAGGAGAAGATATGTGCTAGGCTCTCTGACTTCAGAAATTCGGCCCCGAGATAGACATGACGCAAGAACACTGACTTGGTTCCTACCCCGCGTTGATACCCCGCATGATGAGAAGTCTTTATTAAAATGTAAATGCAGATTCTCGAGACGCGCATAAGTGTGTCTTGTCAATCAAAGAGACAAAACTCAGAACATCAACATCTGTAACAAATTCTCAATCAAAATCCACAAAATCATAATGCCCGGTACGCAGCCTCCCATTCCACGATTAACCAATCTCACCAAACTAACAAACACGAAGAACAAGAAGGACACAAGAAAGAAGGCTTGTGAGACAAGCTCTTCCACCACGGCCACCACAAGGAGGGGGATCAGGCTACTGGCCAGCAGCAGCAACAACAACAGCAGGCTGGACAGAGCCAAGTGGAACGACCGCATAAGGAGACGGAGAGAGAGAAGTTCAAGGACTATATGGCGGAGGAGAGGAAATTGGACGAGGAGGGGAAGGAGTATGGTGGATTGATGTGATGGTGGAGGGATTTGAAGAGCTGTGTATGACTATCTGAATGAGGATGGATGTGGAGGACGAAATTATATTCTTGACCAGACTGTAATTGAGAGGACCTTCAAACCAAACTTTGGCCCAAATTGAAATGCTGTAAGAACAGATGTCCATTGTGGATCCTGTGTAATTGGGCATTTCTGGAGGAACTCTGCAGCTTGCAGAAGAGAGGATGTGGCCAACTCACGTTTTCCCATTTCAATGATTTCGCAGATTTTTGCCCAAGCACCAGATCTCGTCACGAATCTTGGACGGTGCAGCAAGCGTATCTCAGCTTGGACCAGTAGAAGATTTCTTGTCTCGTCCATTCATTTCACTCACAGGCCTTTTCTCTCCTAGGAGCCAACTTAGTCCCACGACACCAAAAGACATGCCAACACACTCGGTTCCACAATTGTTGATCACCAGTCCTTGATATCCGTCGTTATGATGTGTGACTGCCAGCTGGATGTTACATTATGTCGGGAGCCTTCAAAGATTGAGTTGTACATTCGGTGCCAATTCTCGAATAACCTCGTCATTGAAGCCCCATTGTTATAGTCCGGTTCTGCCTTTCGAGGAGCCTGAAAGATGGAAGCTTTTCAGGCTGTGTTAGGTTCCGTTGACATCGGGCTGCGCCCCCTGAAAGAGCCTGAATTTCCGCCTGGTTCGCCTTGAGTCCCCCACTAAGTCGGCCGTGCTTGCCGAACTGCGCCGCCTGAGCCACTGCCGGCAGGGGCGCCTGCATCTTCCCCCCTCCTCATAAGCTTGGCTTCCCCAGGTGCATTTCGTCCGTTTGTTTCTTCCTTCAACATCAACACCTCAAGGGGTTCGCAGCAGCAACACAACGAATCATCTTGTCACAAAGGTTTCTTCTACAAAAGTACCATACGATTACCAACCAACCCACACATCAACATGGCATCGCCAACACCCAGCACATCACCCAACTCACCCACCCCGAATCCCAAACACAAATCCTCCACCTTCCACATCCTCCTCGCCATCCTCACCGTCCTCTTCATAATCAGCACCATCTTCCTCATCACCTTCCTCGCCACCGACCTCCTCTACATCCCCTACCTCAGCGAATTCTCCAAACTCCTCGTCCTCTTCCTCTCACCCCTCGTCCCCCTCTTCTTCCCCTTCTTCCTCGGCGTCTTTCTGAAAGTCTGCCAGCACAAGACCTGGCCCCGCAAGAAAGTCTGGGTTTTTGTGACGGGCTCGTGGGTCTTTCAGCATTTGCAGCGCGCGGTCACGGATGCGATTGCGTTGTATCATGGGGGCGAGGTGTGTGGGTTGAGGGAGTGTAAGGGGAAGTGGGTGGAGTGGGTGTTGGTGGGTGCGGTGGTGATGTGTCAGGTTGGGGGGTGGAGGTGGGATTTGGGGGGTGTGGATTGGTGGATTGATGGGTTGGTTAAGCAGGAGGCTTGGGCGGAGGCGCAGAAGAGGGCGGTTAGTGGGGAGGTGCTGGAGGGATTGGATTTGGAGAAGGCGGATAAATTTGAGGGTTTGGTGTATATGGATGCAGATGAGGAGAAGAGAGAGTTGAAGGCTAGGGATGAGATGGTGGTTGAGGAGACTAAGGAGGTTCTGGTGATGGTTGATGAACAGAGAGCATGAGGGACAGACAAGCGACGTTGGGACACAGTACAACAGGCGTACACAGATACATTTGCTAATGGCGTTCGGTGGTTAGATGAGAGGAGTGCATTCATAAGTGTACAATACATGATTACAAGATGGAGCCTTTACAGAGCAGAGTACTTTTGTCCGTAGAGCCTAAACGAGTCTTGTTCACTTCTTGCCTAGTTCTCTTTTTGACTGCTTTCTTAAGTGATGATTATATGCTATGAGTTGAGTAGATTCTATGGTGAATTAGCAAAGCTGCGGTCTCTAGAGTCCAGCCATTGAATATGTATGAACAAAGTCCGAGACAGAAGCCGATCCAGTTAGTGTGTGATTACGGTCTCTCCTAGGCATACCACCCATACAGACTTCACACGAGCATATTGAGGCCGAGGTGGAACGAAGTAGAGCAACATGCTTTGATACTTTGGATTGGGTCGACCGGAAGGGTGAAGAAAGAGAGAGGAAGGAGCAAAGAGCTACGTACAGTTAACTCCAGGTACAGAAGCTGGTCTGCCTCCACTACTACCATCAACAGAAATCCCTTGGGCATCCAATTGGCAAAATCAAATTAGAGTTGAGATACCAGCCCAGATTAATCATATAAAATCAGCAATACCCCTTACAAATGAGGTCCCTTTGGGAAAGTCGTCATATCATAAACCCCCCCAAACGCCTTCCCCACCGCCCTCTTCCAAGCCGGCCTCTCATACACCCTCCGCAACCACTCATCCAACTCAGGAAACTCCCCCGCCAGATCCACACTCTTCCTCTGCTTAATACTGCTCATCCCAAACTCCAGCATGATGTCCGCTCTGCCAGGCTCCTTACCCATGAAGAAGCCTCCAGGCAGGCCCTCTTTCAACTCCCTCGTCAAATCCTTAAGAACATTCCGGATCTCAGGACCGTCGTATTGTTTCCCTCCTGGGCCGGTGCCGTTTCGTAGTAAGCCGAAGTCTAAGAGGAGGAGGATGGTGGTTGCTTTGCTGAGGCTGGTGGAGACGATACTGACGAGGGTCTCGTCGCGGATCCAGTCGCCGTTCTTGAGCCCGAATTTGTCTTCCTTGTCGAATGTGCGGATCAGGTATGTAGCGATGGCTGAGGATTCAGTGATGTATCGATTTCCATCTGCCGCGCCGGTTATGAGGACGGGGGCTTTGCCGTAGGGGCCTGTAGCTTGGAGGGAGGGAGGAGAGCGGAAGGGTGCTTTTGGGTGGTTACGGATGTGTGTTACGAGGTTGTATTCGATGCCGAGTTCTTCGAGGAGCCAGAGGATGCGTTGGGATTGTGAGTTCTGGGTTTGTGAGTGTTTGCCAGGATGTGGGGTGGGTGGAGGTACGTACATTGAGGTGGTGAAGGGTGGGTTTATTGTCTGCCATGTTGGAAATAGATGATATTTGGGTTTGCTGATTGGAAGAAGATTGACCAGAGAAACTATGACTGAAGAAATACTTACAGATGTAGAGAGAACTTACCGTTATATACCTAGGTACTGGTAGTGAGGGGATCTCCATCAACCGGCGCCATGACGATAGCTCCACCTTCTCTCTGATTTAAAGCAGGTATCAGAGTCTGGACTTCCATTCTTACCAATACCTCTCCTTACTCCTGTGAGTGCTTACAACCATCCGGCCGCATCAGCGCGAACAGTGCATCGTTGAAATGTCCGGACCTTGTCCCCAGTATTGACGTTTGGGAAAGAGAAGGTGTTCTGTGACGATGCAAAGTAAGCTTATATGAAAATGCTGCCTAGGTGGGTTTAGCGTTGCGCAAGCTTACTGCTTATGGCAGTAACTTATGCAGAATAGCGGACTTTTTGAATGCCGATGCTCTGGACTTCGAGCACCTCTTCATTTTCATCTGCAACCCGTGAACAATTTGACTTTCTAACTCAATGGAGCAATACTTTGTTCATGCGGTACTAGACCTGGCTTCGAGGACTGTTTATAGCTGGGAGCATAGTTACTCTTGTCGTATACCTTGTCCAAGGGCCTCTTCTTCCCCTTCTCGTCACATATACTTTTTTGGTCGATAGCAGTTACCATAGCGCGTCTGATCTGGATGAGAGCTTAATGGAGCAGGTAGAGTTGCCTCATGCAGATGGTGAGCATCTTGGACGGGCGGAGGCAGGAGCCGGCCCTGCCCTGAGGAAAATGTCGTTAACCTGAGCTAGAAGACCATTACTGATAGTGGTTCTATCTTCATCGGTATCGAGTATCTAGGATATCTTGTTTAGGACGAAGCTGCGGAAGCAAGCGTGGAATAATGTGGCTCGTGGCAGTCAGTCTCGTCTCATCCATAAAGAGGCCTGAATTAACTTGTCGATAACATATCGTTTGACTCCTTCAAGACTCAAGTGATCTAACACATCATATCATAGTTGATATTTGGCATTGATTTGGACAGAATAAATGCCGATAGAAGGCTATCTCAGATTCTCAACATCTTCCCAAGTGAGTGGCCCTAGCTGCAATGCTTGATGAAGTTCACTTACAGCTGAAAGTCGCATTACAATCTTTTATCCGTCATTTCAGCAATTCCATCCATATCATATACCATAACTTCCATGCGCTTCTGTCATATGGCCATAGCACTCCTTCGAAGTCTCAAAAACTTTCATACACGCCCAGCAAATATGTGCTTTACATTCCGCACACTCCATATGGTTACAGCCATAAGTTTTCTGAATGGCCAAGGTGCATTTCGGACAACGCCTCGTGTCCGATTCCTTCATGTATATCTCAAATGCTTTGGTGCCTTCCGAAGAGAGATCCTTGTAGTCCTCGCAACTCATGCCATCGTGAAACACGACCTTGCAGGATGTACAGACGGACATCAAGCAATGAGTGCACAGAATGGCCGTTCCATCCTCAGTGTATCGGTAGAGCTGGGGACAGTCTGGGGTTGGACAGTATTGGAAGTCTTTGGGGTGCGCACGAACGTAGGCTTGGAACGATGCATGCCGAAGGTTCTCGAATGTGGTGTATGGAAGGAGGGATTTCAGCTCTTGCATCTCAAAAAGGGAGCCACAAGTCGCTTCGGCGCAGACGACAGCCTGGGAACCATCGGTCGTGGAGGCTTGGATATTGAAGCACTCTTTGCAGTAAACATGGCCACAGGTCAGTTTCAATGGGTCATCAGCCTCGGTCCAGCACACAACACAATCGCTTTCGACCTTGTCATCTTCTCTCTCTTTGCCAAAATTGCTCGTAGCATCAAGCAGAGCTTGAGCTTCTTGGAAGTCGGCAGCAGATCCTGTGATCGAGATTGTCTTAGGCAGGGAAACATCAAGTCTGACGGAGCTCCCGAATCGAGCTTTCAGCTCCTTCATCCCACCTCGCATTGCCTTTTGTAAGAGATCAGGGGTCAATATGAGTTTGTGGGTACCGGTCTCAAGTGATTTGACTTTGTCTTTGAGAACTTCTTGCACCGTATTCCGGGTTGCTTCGGATCCACCATATATTGTCAACTGGAGCTTTCGATTGTCGCGATTGATGTACACGCCATGTGTCTTATTGAAATCTTGCAGGTATGCAAGGCAGCTCTCCCGAGAGAAGTACGAACACCAGAGCACCGAATCTTGATCCATGACCACAGATCCAGCCAGCAGAGACTCAAATGCAGCTTTCCCGTCGGCAATATCTTTGTGTCCCTCCCCAAACAACTTGATGGCGGTAAACTGCTTCATCGGATCTCGTGGATATATCCTGAGGGTGGTATGGGATTTAGTCCACAGTTCGCTTCGTAGCTGATCAATTTCAGCTTTCAGGATGTCAACGACTGCTGAAAGAACATTGTACTTGACTGAAACAGCTTGACTGAGGAAGAGTTTGGAATTTCCCAGCTCTGGCATCTTGGAGCTGTGTAGGTCACGAATGGCTCTCAATGCCCTCTCTCGATCAACAAACACTGCCAGGGCTTGTATTTTGTTGCTGCCATCGACTACTATGGAGTCGAAAGATGCAAGTGCGCCTACTTTATCCAGCTTCTCTCGAACAATACTTGCAGCCATGTCATTTGAGGCATCATACGAGGCGTCGCCGATTGTTGTTTTCGTAGGCAAGTTACCATTTAGTTGAGCGCAGATGGATTTGGCTGTTGTCCCTGGAGCTAAATTCCCAATCTGGAGGGTGGTCGTAAAGGATCTGAATGCGCCGCCTTGAATGGCGCAATCAGGAACTCGTCCTCGAATCTTTCTCGATTTGAGTCGATGCAAGGCAGCCTCCGCAGCTCGATGAGAGGGGTAGGTTAGCCATGCAACGCAAGAAGCCTGGTACCAGGAACAAGAGACTGTGCTCAGCTGAAGACGATTTCCCAGAGTGCCGGTGGCTGATGATGCAAGTAATGGTTTGATGTTGAGTCGACGGAATTGCTCTTCTTGCTGGCGAGCCTGGAATCTGTTTGTGGCATCTGTTGCGAAGGTAGGATTCTCGACTTTGACGTCCGCCACAGCACCAATCCCTCCAAGTTGCTTGACCGTGATAGTTGCTTCCAACTCCGCAAAATTTAGGCCTGCTAATACGGCGCGGACCTCGTCTTGTCCAGCTCCAGCCGGCATTCCTGAAATCTGGATAGTCGAGAAATCCGAAGCTAGTTTGATAGACGATACTCTAGAACCTGCTGAGAAAGTTACAGCTGCTCCATGAATTTCTGTAAAAGCCGCATCGACTTCAACCAGGCTTGATTGTTGTTTGTCCTCAGTGCGCGTCTTGACAACCCAAAGTCAGCCATTACCCCTTATGAGTGCCATGATTGAGTTGACCTACACCAGCACCGTCGCCCTTCTGTAGATCACGAGCACTTGAAAGTGTAACGACTGGCCATCATGACTGTAGATACACTCGATTCCATTCCTGCAATATCCCTTCGCATAGAAAACGCATGAAGGGGGTTGACTTGCCGCTTGATCTTGAAGAGTTTCATTGGCGCGGCTCGAAGTAGGTACAAATGGCCGAACATCAGCTTTTAGAGATCGAATCGGTAGCCGTTGAACTGTAACAGACTTGGTGGCAGAGATATTTCCGGTCGGTGGCGCTGAGACGATTTCGATCTCTCGATCTAAGCTGCTCGCAGACGGGCCTGGAACCAAATCGTGGGATTTACGACAAGTTCCTCCATATGTACAAGTTCCTTGAGAAAAGAACCAACAAATCTCTTTCGAATCTCCCGACTGGGCAACAGTGCCGTTTTGCACATTTGATGCCTTGTGCGACGTGGTTGCTCTGAGAGGCGGTCCTAACGACGGAGCCTGGCCATCCTGTCCATCATCGTGCGAGTTTTTGCAACGCGCTCCGTAAGTACACGATCCTCGAGCGAAAAATCTGCATGGAGCCATTCCTATTGTTGCCGGAAGTTGCAAAATGTGATGTCTGAAAGAGGTGGTTTGCGCGAGGCTGGAGATGTTAGGAAGGCGTTTGTTGGTGTCGCACAACAGCCGGGGCAGCTGATTGGCTCTTGCTTGACTGACCCCAACTGGGCTACCTGCAGACAAGAAGATGCAGTACGCCGTTTACTATGATCAGTTTTAAAAATTCTAAATTGAAACTCCGATTAATTCTTCCCAATACTGCTTGTCAAAGCTCAATCCGAGAACGTAGAGGGGCAGTTGGAGAAAGCTCAATACCGAATGCTTAAAAAGTCTGTGCAGGCCACAAGTGATTTACTCAAGTATAGCGACGCATATATCCAATGCTATGAAATGTACAGTATTACTCTAGTCCTAGCATACCAGCATCCCTACGTTCAATAGCCTGAATGAGTTTTCTAAAGTTGATTATTTATTTGTTATTCCACGCTCGCTTAATCTGAAGCTACCTCCTTTTCTGGCAAGTCACCCACCCGAACTTTGGAATGGCCCGGGCCGCAACACTAAGACATCAAGTACAATGAATTGGCCACAAACCAGCTCCCAATTTTTGTTCTCAGAAATAATACATTTGAAATCTTCACTGATCAACCCCAGCCCTCCTTCAGAGAAGATAGCCAACAACATCCCAACAAATGGACAGCTCGATCCAGAAATTCAAAATGCTACAGCAATGGGACCGCGACCTCGAAACCACCCTTCGAAACACGGCAGCCATGCAAACCCAAACCCAAGAACAAGCCACAACAACCAATCCCCTCACCCTCACCCCCACCACCACCAATACCCAATCTCAATTCCACACTCCCACCCCACCCCCACCAACATTCCACCCCTTCCCCCTCCTCCCCTTCGAACTCCGGTCCCTAATCTGGGACCACCTCATCCCCATCGACGAACGCATAATCCCAATCCGATACCACACAACCACACGGCACTACACCTCCCGCACGATCGCCCCAGTCATCCTCCACATCAACGCCGAGTCTCGCTCGCACGGGAAGAAGATATACCAGGAGGTGATGCTAGGATCTCAGATCGTGACGGGAGCATATATAGATATGTCGCGAGACACGTTATATCTCTGTGCGGATCTGGGGTGGCTGAGCACGTCGGAGACGAAAGCTTCATCCCGAGCTCAACTCGCCCAAATGCACTGGCAGAAGCAGCAGCATGCGAGCAGGATATGGGATGATCTGTCGAGGGGTCCCGGTGTGGATATGCCTGACTTGAGGAAGAGGTTGGTGACGTGCGCGGAGATGTACGGCTTGCTGATGTGGACGTTGTTTGTGCCGTGGAGGAGGAAGCTGGCTCCGAGGATAGACAGGTGGGATGTGGTGTGTGAGGATGGGGGCAAGGGGATGTTCAGAGTTGAGGAGTTGAGAGAGAATCCGGAGATGGAAGGGTGGGTTGTGGAAGATAGGGACAGGTTGAAGATGCTTGACAGGTCGACTAAGAAGCTCAATCTTGTGGATGTGAGGAATGGACGACCGTTGATCTTGGACTTCAAGTTGACTTACTTGCATTGGTCGAGATCGAACTGATTAGCAACGTGTGAATGCTGGTAAATGGCTTTCTCATCACCCTCTACAAATACATTAATCCGCCTCTACAATTACTCGGAAAGAATTCCAAATATTTCCAAGGGGTTATCACGGTCTAGGCCTCTGCGTAAACACCATCGGGCATTTATCCTACACCCAAGTCAGTAATCTTCACAACCAGTAGGACACGAAACTCACCATCGGAAACAGCGTCGCAAATACCTTGATCTCCTCCGACCTACTCGTAGCATGATGCACCCAATCGACTTCCAAGCTCGCCTTCCCAATCATCGCCGTCATGGTAAGCTGCACATACTGCCTCGCAATACAATCATGAGCGCCATTCCCAAATACTAGCCAATTCTTCGTCTGCTCACTCGCGTCTCCTGTGATCCATCTCTCGGGATCGAAGACAGCAGGCTGTGGGTAGATTTCTGGGTCGTGGAGGGCAGGCCAGCAGGAAGGGATGACCATGGATCCCTTAGGAGCTGTGTATGTGTCTGTGATAGGGAAGTCTTTCTTGCATGTGTAGGGTACGAAGATAACTGGTGGACGCCAGCGCAAGACTTCTTTGACGACAGCGTTGGTGTAGATCATCGACTCGAGCATCTCAAGTGACAAAGGCATGTCAATGTCGCCTCCTCTTACATTAAGGTTCTCCTGTCGTACCCGGTCAAGGACGTCTGGACGCTGGGCTGTGATCTGGAAGAGCCAAATTGTGGCACTACTGGAGGCGTCCTGTGAAGCGAAGAGGAAGGTGAACAGTGTTTGGGCGATTTCTTCGTTGCTGAATTGTCGGACCAGTACGGCCGGCTTCTCAGCCTCGACATCTCCAGCCGCGACGCGATCGTGGTAGGCTTGGGACTCTATCATGCTGCCAATCCACTGTATAGCGTATTAGCATTGCTATAGATGAAAGTTCACAACGACATTGAGATTGCTGATCTTCAAGCATGTTTCCAATAGTACCTACCTATCCTGGGAAACCGGCAAGGGGAATGAGAGGAGACTCTACTGACCTGATCGACAATACAAATAGGCTCTTGACCAGCTGCCATGTCTCTCTTGCTCGCAGCAGCACACCTGGCGAACTCGGCCAGTACACCATCTGCAGCTCGCTTTCCTAGCCAGACTTTCGTGTACGGAATGTAGGCAGAAAAAGGGATGTTGACCAGCTCCAGCGCAGCAGTGATGCAGTAGTATTCATCTGCAATCTTCTTTACCGCCTCATCCGAGATATAATTGCCTACGAAAGTCCGACATGAAAGAGCGCAGTTGATCTCCCTGAAAGCCGTCATGTGTTCTTTCGGACGTCCTCCATTTTTCTCGCTAGCAGCAACGAACTTTTGGAAGTAGTCTGACCAGACCTTCTCCTGGATCGGGAGGTAAGATTGGAGAGATCTTCTGGTGAAGAGGCCGACGAGCCCTTTTCGAAATTCGATGTGGGGCCTGCCGTCCAGAAATACCCAAGCATTGGCTCCCATTATCAGTTCGGCCATCGGCACGAGGCAGACTTTGACGAAGTTGTGCGAGGTAAACGTTTTCCGTGCGAGGTCTCGATCAGAGACAAGAACAACGAACCTGGAATTGGTGTTAGGCGTAACTCGAGAAAGGGAATCTCAAGAACTCCTTGTAACATTGACCGCAATATCGGGGAAGTAAAACGTAGAATAATCCTTACTTGTGGAAAATAGATACACAACTAATCTTCCCACTTGCCCACTGTGCTTCGTATGCTTCGAACTTGGGGTTTATTCCTTGCAAGAAGGGACCGATGAATGGAATCTTGAACCTAGGGCCAGCGATTGATCCTTTCTTGTACAGGTACGTAACTGTCGAGCATTAGTACATGAAACCAGAACATAGAGCACGAGATCAGTCGTACATTGATCATAGGCCATCAGAATAACCAAGACGGTAAGACCCAACTGCCATCCACTGACCCCATTACATATTTCCGAAATGAATCCAACCGTCTTCTGGTGAGCGTGAGCTGGTCCAGACACAGTGCTATTCTGCCTTAAGGCAAGCGCGCTGTCGTTCATCGTGAGCTGGCGCTATGAATGCAAAAGCCAGAAAAGTCGATGCTCCAAGGCCTGAACGAGAGTGAGATGTGGGAAACATTTTATACCAATGGTCTTTTTCCAACCAGCTTCCGCAGAATTTGCAATCCGGATGCTAAAACATTCCCGCCGTATGGGCCAAAAACGAATGCGAGACTGGGGACAGGTTCTCCTCCTTAATATGTCAACACCAATGAGCAGCTTTGATTCCTTCGCATCGAATTTGATTGATGATTGTCGAATCGCATCCAGAGGGTGTTGTACGAGACGAAAGAGGACTAGACTCCTAATTCTTGAGCCCACCATTTCGAAGAGGCTTAGTCTCCGACACCTGTCAGCACAGACTGGTTGCACCCAGTGCGACAACCCCACCACCATGTTCTCTGATGCAAATGTTTGTCCCGAGATCCGGTCGAATCGTACCCATTGCAATAACCAAATAATGGATTAGTTCAGAGCGGGTTCGGATTAGACTCCGCTAGGAAGGTGCTCTACTTCGTGCCGTTCTCGTAACTTTCGTGATTCAGCAGGGTTTTGAGTGCTGTGGTGTGATTGGGATTCCCTGGGGGTTCCTCCGATGGGGCAGATGAATCAAAGATTGGCTGCCACGACGCTTGGAACATTATCTTCGATCGTGCGTCCAATATTAAGATGCAACGGAGACAGAATTCGACGCTACCCCAATTCTCGAGGCCCTGAGACCTGGAAAGTGTCGCGGCGGAGGCCATGAACCAGTGGTGGGCTCCTGTACCGAAGGAAGCTGACATCCCGACCGACAAGCACCATGTAAGCAATGACGAGTTGATATTGTTGGAGATCATGGCGGCTTGAAGATGGCTGCGAAGCTGTATAACAATTTGATGCAGTATCGCCATGTGAGAATAATATGTCGGTCCGTGGATGACGAACATATAGATAGCGAGCGCATAACGGAGGGATTCTGACCGGGGTACAAGTTCAGTTGAAGATGGCCGTAGCAATCTATGCAGGACATAGCATGTCAAATCGTGGAGGTCGTTGGTGCTGAGGTCGTTTGATGTTTTGGAGCCCGCAGTCGGATTGAGGATAATCTGAAGCCTAATGAGGATGTCTCTTAAGCTGGGATCGATGCCTAAATCAAGAAGTCCGCGAACATCCGGATTGGTTTCTGGTTGTAGAGCAGGTATCCACTGGTCGATGGGCGCGATTCCGCCCCCATTACCGTAGTCGTCTTGTACATCGAATTGAGGGGAGCCAGTGACGAGCATCGATACCCTATGATTGATGAGATTTACCACTCATATACAATGTAGAGATCAGACTTACCAAGGAACCATTCTTGCTGTCAATGGACTGCTTTGCTTCACGGCAGCAATCCCACCTCTAACAGCCACCATCCGTTTGACAGCATCGATATGCATTTGGCATTCCTGAATATTTCCCTTGCCGTGCTTTGACATATCAGCCAAAGTAAAAGTCACATTTTGGTAAAACACACCTCAATCGCAGCCAACGTGACTACTGCATCCATTGTGGCATCTTGAAAAGCCAAAGTCGGGTCATCAATCTTGTGCCGAATCAGAGACACAGCATCGTTCATCAGTATCGCCGACTGATGAAAGCCTTTCTGAGCATGCAGCTCAGTATCCAGTGATGCAGTTTGGAGAGAGACATTGAACAGTGCCGGATCTGCGAGAGCTAGCGGCCACCATGAGTTGATGAAAGGATTGGAGTTGGGATTGAGATCCAGTGGGTAGTACTGGAAGGCAATTTTTGAGAGAACTGTAATGGTCAGCGACAATTTTCTTTTGAAGTGATGGATGAAATTACAATGTACGATCAAATTTTGGACCCGAGATCGTGGAAGGCTTGTCGGCGGGTAGCTGTCAAATGGGTCGAAAGAATTGGAGCCGATCGTAACTGAAAAGGTGGACAGTTTTGAATTGGAGCTCCCGCTACTCTGATTTATCGATGGTACGGCTAACGTTGATGACCCAGGAGAAGAAATTGGCTCATTCGCATAAACACATTGCAGTTTTCTAGATATGCATCTTGAGCATCTCGGGTTGTGAAGATCACATTTGTGCTTGGCTTTTGCACAAGCAGCGCAAGATCTTCGAAGAGTCCTTCGCATTTGAGAATGAAGATTTTGGTTAGATGCCGAGAAGGGAGGAGAGTCAAGGTGCCACTGGATGATAATAATTACGAAGCAGCATTTCGGGACATGAAATGCGTGAGTGTTGTATTGTAGTAATTTGGCTCACTTTAAGTGTGAGATTTCCGGGATTGTGATTGGCTCGGCTACGCATAAGGCTAGTGGCGCACAGGCCACAACCCCTCGACCTTCAGAATCTCCCACCTCTAGAATAGTTCTGAACAATACAACTACATCTCCCTGAAGCTATTTTCAAGCTTTTCTTTGGGATGTCAAGTAGCGGGACTAGTCTCAATTTGGTAGAGGGGTAGAGTCTGCAGTGAAGGGAAAGTACCCTCCACTTATTCTGGAGGCAAAAAGAAACCAGATACTTAGCTTGTGATTTTGAAGCTGCTGTGTTTGTCAATATCAATCTACTTGTTGCTCTCCTGCGTAGATAAACCTCCTATTAATGATCAATTACAGGGACTATGCGAACCTTTGCAAACGTGCAACAATTACCAAGAACGGCGATATTGCTTGTTCTGAAAAGCACAAAAATCAGAAGAGAAATTCATTTGCTGATACTTCGTTTATTCTGGGTTTCGGTTGTTTCTCTACCACTCAAGAGTCGCTGTGAACCTGAGGGCCAACTCCTACTACCAATTTTCTAAGCAAAAATCCCAACACCTTGATCGCAGATATCGTTTCCATCGTCAATTTTCGTCCATTGTACATCGTATACAATTCTATTACCCACCGTCATCATTTCTACCCCTTCGCCACAGCAGCCTCCAAGGATAGACTCTTTCATATCCCTTTCACATCTCCTCCCCCTCCCCCAAACTAACAATCCTCACCGCCCCTCCCGTACCCTTCTCCTTCGCCTCCCTCCTCGCCATCTTCCTCCTCTCCACCTCCGCCACCAGCCCCTTGAAATACACCTCCGCCTGCACCGTCGCACTATACGCCACGGGCGTCCAGCTCCACGCGTTCCTCTTCTCGCTGTCCGCCCCCGCAGCAAGCAGCGTCCTCAGCACAAGCAAATGCCCATTACTGCTCGCGAAATGCAGCGCTGTGTTGCCATCCACGTCTGCGCCCTCGAGCAAGGTTTCCGGACCCGTTGGAGAGAATGTAAGTAGGATTTGAACTACGGTGTCGTGTCCTTCCTTGCTAGCTAGCATGAGGGCGTCGCGGCCTCGGACGTCGCCTCGCTTGATGCAGGATGGGCAGGCGGTGCATAGGAGGTGGACGATCTCGGTGTGGCCGTTTGCGGCGGCGAGGTGGAGAGGGGTTTGGTATTCTTCGTTTAAGGGGAGGGTTTTGAGGGAGGGAAGGTCTTTGGGTTTTGTTGATGGGGGGTTTGTCGGCGGGGAGTAGAGGGTGAGGAGGAGGCTGACGATGGAGGTGTGGCCGAGGGAGGAGGCGAGATGGAGATTACTGTTTGAGAGGCCGGTGGGGGAGGTGTCGGGGTTCTGGAGGAGGGAGGGGTGGGATTGAAGGATGCGTTTGACGAGGAGGGTGTCGGAGGCGTGGATTGCGCGCCGGAGGCGGAGGCTGGGATCGATCCTGTGGGGATTGTTAGTTGTGAAGTCTGTTTATTGTGGGAAGAAGCTGAAGGTAAGAGGCAGCATGGAGGGTGGAGGGGGACATTGGACTCGTGAGAGCAGAATTGATCTCTTACATTGTGTGGGCATAGCTAAGATACTTCTGCTGAGATACAGCGCCCTCCTTCGTCCGCAGATTCTGGGCTCCTGTTCCTGATCAATTGGCGGAAGGTGATGATGTTCCAATATCTGCACGACATGGTGCAAGTCAACAATGCTCTCATGCTGTGAGGTTGATGCCTCGCCCAAGTGTCTCGGCTAAGGCATCTAAATTTCAGGGGTAAAGAACGCTAGGGCCAGCTAACCGAGCCCAAGCTCCGATTTCAAAACACTACTCGTGTCAGTTCCCCACGGGCCAGTTTTAGATCTCAAGAATCTAGATTCGACGACCATCCTTCCATTCGTCATCGCTCTCACATGGGAAATTAAGAATAAGCTTACGGAGTCGCCTGCATCCGTGCTCTTGGCACGCGTCTGATCTTCTGTTACAGCAGGCCTAAGGCGTGTTTGAGGCTGTCTGGGTTGGCTTGACAGATATTCCTTTCGGATGAGGAGAGGTCCGTGGAGAGAAGGGAAGAGAGAGGAGAAAGGATGATGGGAAGTTCGGATGGCAGACACAAAGTGGAGAGTAGGGTGTGGTGATTTTCCAGAAACTTCTGGCCAGAGAGATGCTGCTGGAAAAGATGAAGGGAGAGCAAGCAGAAAGAAGGAAAAATGAAATGGATATGTCTCCAGAAGTTGTACCATCTAAACAAGGCATTCTATAACATTAACATGACTCTTCGTTCGTTTTGCGACTCTCCTGAAATTCGCCAGTTATAGACACGGTGCCGTGACACTGTCCATACCGACTAATGCAAGGAGGAAAAAAGAGTAGACACAAGAAATCCAAATTAACAGATAAGAAAAGACATACACATACACACATGATAGGCCAAAGAGTGAAAAATAGCGTTATTCTCCATCATCGCATTGTCTTCTTCTGCATGTGCGACGACAAAATGAGAATTAAAAAAACCCCTCGACTTTCCCACATTTCAAACACCCCGACACCCCGGCAGACTGATTGACCAAAGATTCTTCATTAAAACCGCTCCTATGCGTGCCTTACCCTTCTATATTTCTCCCCTTAAAATTGACGGATTGAGGAATGCGCTCACGCGAGGAATTGACGACGGGATCTGTTACGGTTTCGTTGAGCTTGGCCTTGTTGACCTTGCTGTCCCTGTTGTTGCCCTTGTTGTCCCTGCTGGCCTTGCTGTTGTCCCTGCTGTCCTTGTTGGCCATTATTGGCTTGACCAGCGTTGGCATCCTGTCCAGCGTTTGCGTTCTGCCCGTTGTTCTGTCCATTGTTCTGTCCATTGTTTTGACCGTTGTTCTGACCGTTGTTTTGACCGTTGTTTTGACCGTTGTTTTGACCGTTGTTGGCATTGGCATTTCCGCCTCCAGCAGCGACGACGAACTTGGTGCAGTCATCAGGAGTACCACGTTGAGCGACAGGCATAAGAACAGGTTGATGGTTAGAGGCCGAAGACATGGTGCAGACACGGTAGTTGCCAGCTGGGAGACCATCGGTGACAGTAGCTTTGAGAAGACCATTTCCGTCTCCGGCATCGTTGATTCCTTTGAAGAAGGCGAACTGGGTGGCATCAAGTGCTTGCTTGGGGTTCAAGCTGTTTCCGAGATCCTGGACCGTGACGTGAGTGTGGCCTACGATCTTTCCGCCTTCGAGGAATTGAGGACCGGCGTAGTATGTCGTGTCGGCGTTGGTGAAGGAACCAGCCACCAAGTTGGCAATCTGAACAGTGATATCGAAGGTCGTATCTGGTTCGATAGCATCTCCATTAGTCTCTGGGAAAGTGATGACACCAGAAACCATATTTGCTTTGGCGGGGATATCTCCCATAGCTTCGTGTAGTCAGTATATGAAGTAGCACAGCATATCAGGAATCCAACTTACGAATGCCGTTACAAGATCCTCCTTGGACTTGAAGACCGTTGGTCAAGGTCTTGCCGGAACACACGTTGATGAAGTTGTTGTCAGATGTCTTGGATGCCGATTGTCCATCTTCCAGTTGTCCATTGACACTTCCATCTGACTGAGATCCAGTCTGAATGGCATTCGCCAGAAGAGTCAATCCATTGGCGTCTCCTCCATTCTGGCCATTGTTCTGACCGTTGTTCTGGCCGTTGTTCTGGCCGTTGTTCTGTCCATTGTTTTGCCCACCATTCTGACCGTTCTGACCATTCTGGCCATTCTGACCGTTCTGGCCGTTTTGTCCGTTCTGGCCATTGTTCTGAGCAGAGACAGCAGCAGTGAGCACCGCGGCGCTGATTAGGAGTGAGAAACGCATCTTGAGATAGATTTGAGGTGATTAGAGACGAAAGGGTGATTCGGCGGACTACTAAAAAGTATAGCTGGTATAGAAATGAATGAATGTAATCCGTCGAGGTGTGTAGATGTGGTGAATTAGATGCACGGTCAACGTGATCTGCTTGACTGGCAAGAATATAGAAGGTAGGTGTGAAAAAGAGGGAATATGAAGGGAGAAGTGATCCCGCCGGAAGTTAGAAAGCACTTGGAGAGAAAGCTGCTTTGGATGGGTTAAGGAGGAAGAACGTTCCTGGGCGTGGGGACGAGTACTTATTGTAGAATCTTGGCAACTGTGTGGAATCAAAGGGACTAGGGATTCGACAGGCCCGGCCGGGACAGGGTGCGGCGTATGGCCATGGCTTCTAGGATTTGGGTTACAGTCGATGTGCAAGGTACATTGGCAGTGAAGATCCCGCGGACGCATTGAGGATTCTGAAGGAGTGAAACTGGCGTTGAGCTGTCTGAGGACGGAGCCGTCGCAGTGGCAGCAGACACCCGCCAGCTGCCATCTGAAGGAGGGTGAGAGCTGCCAAGCGGGAGGTCCAGGACGCGCCAGGGGGCACCCAACCTTTGCCCTTCCTGAACCTGAATACAGTAGAGGCCGCCCGAGCTGGGGAGCCCAGTACAGACTTGTCGTCTAAAGTCTCTCGGCACGGCGGCAAGCGGCCATCAGATGCCTGCGATGCTTATTTTGTGGCCAAAGTGGTGCCATCACGGGCGGTGGTCGAGGGTTGGCAGGGTTGGCAGGGTTGGCAATGGCTGGGTGTAGGGGAGGCGCTGCGTCAAGAGCTAAGCGGAAACCGCTGCTGTCAGGGCTCGCCTTGGTAAAACGTGATCGGCTGCTCCCAACCAACAACTCATCGACAATCGAGCTTTTCCCGGCCAGCGAAACCATTTCGAGTGTTGGATGAGGCCGGGGCCAGCAGCTGGGGGCGGGCCATGTAAAGAACCTTAATCATGTCAGCTTGCGCGCGGAGCGCTATTGGACGAGAGAGAGGCCGTCTAAGGTATGGAGAGTGAGGTCAGAGGATGCAGGTCCGGCAGTCTGGCAGAGAAGGACAACATGTCCCGGGAGGCTCAACAGCGGTAAGTTATTACGCTTACTGGCCCCCTAGCCTGAACGCCAGCGGTCATAATACACCAGATATACCGCTAAGCTTCACTGTAACTTCACTACGCTCGTTCTCCATTCCTTCTGGAATCCATCGTGTGCTGTCATCAACAGAGGATACATCTGTAGTCATCGTATAATGCATGTCAGAAAAAATATTTGCCAATTCTTTATCGAATGACTCAGGATCAAAGACGAGATGCAAGTGTTCTGGTTGTGCTGCCGCCAAACCATGACCCCTCGAATATCGAAACAAGCCAAGTTGCCAACGCCGAAATCTACCCACCACCCAATCCTTCACTACGTAGGTACAATCTCAGATCGAGCAGGAAACCTGGACCAGCAAACATCTGAGGTAAGAGAGACTTCCTAGCAGCTGCAGAAACCACGAAACTGTTAAGTTTTGCTCTCATCAAGCACGCATTCAAAGCATTGATATATACTTTTGTTCCCAAACATCACCTCAGTCAACACAACCCGTTCACCGGGCAGCATGAATTATACAGTATGGGGGCTCTCTGCATAGCTCTCATCATCTCTGTTCCTATGCATTGGAAGCATTGATCTCGCTAAGAAAAAAAAGAGAGAGAAAAAGAAAACAAGACATCTAGCATTGACATTGACCGTATGCGCAGCGTTTACCGAGTTTAAGTTCACCGGTCCAAACTCCATCCAGCGACAATCAAACGAGGAAAAGCCTTGACAGTGGAGTCGGCAACCCATCTTCTCCTTCTCCCCTGTAAATTCAAGCGCAAGAATCGAAAAACCTTGCTTCTTTTTCTGGGTTACCTTATTTTATGAACGTCAGAACGGGTGTCTGTGGACGCGTCCCCAAGTCCGTTCGCGAGGTGACAGTTGGGGATATCCTTACCTTCCACCCACACCCCCATTCCACATTCCCCCAATCATCGGGTGGGTTGGGAATTTCCACTTCTGTGTCTCTGTAGGGACGGTGGACTTCCGAGGGAGGAGTCCACTTCTTATGGTTAATTGTCATCGGTCCATCAGGTCTTGGATGTTTAACCTTATGTGCTAAATTCCTTGTAGCAATCACGGGTCTTTCTTTGAAGTTTCTATCACTGATGTCCTCCGGCGCTTTGTGAGATGATCGAGTTAATACGTGCGCCTCAACCGGTATTTGCTTTTCCCGAGACTTCTGGAGAGGTACGTGATGGCCATTCCCAATTTTCGGGTGGGTGGATGAAGAAATGATCCATCCATTTCAAGCATATCATATGTGTGACTGAAGAACTATGCCATCCATTTGACGAACAATCCGAACCAAGCCATCAACATCCAACCTGCCATCCCATGATTCCGTTCCCATCTTTCCAACCAAGTTTCCACGCGGTCGTCATGCTTTTCTCCATCCAGCAACCACATCATCACCATCCTATCTATCCTTCTATCAGCAACCTGTCACGAAACGATAAGTACGTTGCTCCCCAAGTCTCGGCGTTCCACACCTACGGTTTCAGCGGCCGTCTCAAGATAATCGGATCAAACAGCACCCTGTCGACGCGCGCGCACGGAACCGTTCGGTTTATCGGGATAATACCGTTGGGGCCCGCTGTACAAGGACGGTTGGAGAAAAGCTTGGTATTGAGCTAAAGCTCGATGACAGGTGAGGTGAGGCATGATGTTTGTGATGTTTGTGATGTTTTGTGGTGGGCGATGATGGACGTTTTGCGACGAGGTGTGTTCGAGGCTTGGCGTGTGAAACGGTGATCACTTTCGTTTTCGTTGCTGTCTCCCATTTTTCTCTCTCTTTCTTGGTACACCAACATTCTTGGATCTACCATGTTGATGGAAGACGACTTTTGGTAAACACTTCGAACAAATTGTGACTGGCGATGGTTGATAAGCGGCACTCGAACTGAATACTTGAGGACTTGAGAAATGCTGTGAGTAATGCTGCGAATGATGATGTTTGCTTCTCTGTCTGAAAATCCCTTCCCCTACCAACGCATCTGGATTTTCATCCTGTTTTGTTATTGACTGAATTCAGAATGATAATGTCCACTTCAAGTTTGTCCAACGCCTAATCTGCAACCGCTGTGGTTGTGAGGTACCCTGTAGATTTCTGATATGTTCACTTGCCTCAGAATTTCAGGCACAAGCCTGGACATACGGCTCCATTAGGAGCATTGGGATCCGCTTCCAGCCAGTACAGAAGGTAGGCTTAGAGATGAAGGAAGATCAAGACATTGACCCAAAATGGCTTCGAAATGAAATATTCCGAGGAAGATTCGATATCGGTCGATGAACCCTTGATCAGCGGCGACGAAAGTCACCGAACGCTATTCAAAGCGCCGAGTAGCCATCATTATCGCAGCTTCGGCCGTGACGTTTCTGGCCAGGGCCTGTACAGGTAGTACAAACGGCCCTGCTTCCTTTTAGATCACAAACAATATAGCCGCTGATAACAAAACAGAACACAATTCGGCAACATCCCAACCTGTTAGGGAGGAAAGTGCTGCATCCACCCCGGCGTCTGAAATGGGTTGCCACCAAGATAAATGAATCAAAGATCAACGACCAGCGCCTCAACTCTGTCAGCATGTTGGTCGAGCCGAGTCCACTTGGTACTCGATGGAAGGAATGCACAGCAGGTATGTCAAGGGGGACGTGGTCACTTCCAGCATTCTCGGAACTTCCAAAGGCTGCTTGGGAGGAAGTCATCCTAAAAGGACAGAGCTGCAGCACAAGACATCGATCTTAGTCAGATACTCGAATAAGATGCATTGTCCCAGGCTTACTGTACTGTATGCAACACAATATGCTGACCGGAGACTTCGCGAAAAGAGTCGTGGCACAACTTTGAAGGCGTGTTGAGCAACAAACATCAAGAGCAGCAAAATTAACAATTAATACTGGCCTTTGTAAGGTGTTACCATATGCATGAAATCAATTGAGGCTCCAATAGGATACAAAACGCAGCGAACCTTTGAAGATCAAAGGAGTTGATTGCTTGTCATCCACACGTGCCTATCTGTTAGCGCAACCGACACGCCGAAGCGACGGGCTAATTTTGTTTCACTCCATTTGAATCCCACCAGAGGCAGATTTCTCGACCTGTCTTCTCCTCGAAACAAGCACTACTGCAACCATCAAATCGTCTGGACCCCTCACATAATCAGCAGCCAGGACTTTTATAAAGAATCTCTCATATCCCCATTTCACTTTATCTTCCTTTACACCACTCACGATAGTTCCCAACGCGCCGATCGCCCGCCCCTCGACTCAATTGGCTTCACCGCACCGTAGAAGCTGCCCCTCATATCCACAACGCACCTTGTGCATCAACACCCAAGCTCAAGCCCAGACCGCAATATGCCATTGATGACTGGAAGTAGCGAGGGACGGTCTTCACCAGATGCCCGCTCAGTGAAGCGTCAAAGTAAGTCAATAAGCCTGGCAGAAGAAAGGAGAGGATAGTGAAGACGGCGAGTTACTGCTGGGATGGCTTTTCCCTTTTCTGCCGCCGAAGAAACGATGCTGGCCTCGCCGCCTTTTTGTGGCCGCCAGAGTCAAGTACCCAACCAACACGTTTTCTTCCCATCCTTCCCTCCGTTCAAATATTCAGTCGCACATCAACACAACTACGAACCCTTGTATATTGTCTTTGGATTATTCAACATAATATATCGCGCAGCAGCTGATCATCGCAATGTCAGGAACCCAATCCCTTCCACCCCCCGCCCTCCCCCAGCTCGTCGCAGAGCAGCATATCCCAATTCCCTCCACCGACAAGGACACCCGCAGATTGATCGTCGTCCTCTCCAATGCCAGCTTGGAGACATATAAAGCTAGTTTCGGTGGCAACAGACCGGGTGCACAGCGCGAGGAGAAATACTCGCTGCTCAACAGTGACGAGCACATCGGCGTCATGCGCAAGATGAACCGCGATATCAGCGATGCCCGACCTGACATTACACATCAGGTTCGAAAGACTCGTGATCCAACATCACAGTGGTCGCCTTGCTAACTAGTTCTAGTGCCTTCTTACTTTGCTCGACTCACCTATCAACAAGGCTGGAAAGTTGCAAATTTACATCCATACCGCCAAGGGAGTACTCATCGAGGTCAGCCCAACCGTTCGTATCCCGCGTACATTCAAGCGATTTGCTGGTCTCATGGTCCAACTGCTGCACCGTCTGTCCATTCGATCTGTCAACTCGCAGGAAAAGCTACTCAAGGTCATCGCAAACCCTATCTCTGATCATCTTCCTCCGAACTGCCGAAAGATAACCCTCAGTTTCGACTCTCCACTGGTGCGCGTACGAGAATATGTGGAGACTCTGGATGAGAAGGAGAGCATTTGTGTGTTTGTGGGTGCCATGGCCAAGGGATCCGACAACTTCGCCGACCAATTTGTTGATGAGAAGATCTCGATCAGCAACTACAGTCTCTCAGCAAGTGTCGCATGCAGCAAATTCTGCCACGCTGCTGAGGATGTGTGGGGTATTATCTAGTCAGTCTTGCTGTTCTACACCCCCGAACCGAATGTCCCGGTCAAATCAATCGGCAACGATAACGGAACGTTTCGGTCATCATTCGAATTGGGTGGAGGCAAGGAGGGAGATTGGTCGATTTCAAAGGTGAAAGCGGGACCTGCGGTACAACGACGATCCTAACATCGTCTGTTCTACCTCGGGTCGCCGGGCTTGGGTGTCTGTGTGCTCGGTCGTTCTTTTTACAACACAAAAGATCAGGCGTTCAACATCAGATCCAAGACGCTTTGTCGTCTTCGTAGGCAACTCAACTTGTCCTACATCTCTTTTGTCTCTTAATCCAGAAGCTTAGTAGCTTTTGGAAGCCAACCTTATTGCGAGTTTACTCGTTTGCGGGATATTTTATTAGGCTTTCTGGCCGAATATTCGAGCGCAAGCCCGGTCGTTGGGCTCAGTTTGCTCTCACACCATACGCTAGTATCAAGCTGGCCTCATGCATAGAAGTTCTCACGTAGCCCAAGGTCAATATGGAAAGAGCATACCAAAAATATGAGAGTCCATTCAATGACTGGCAAAAGCCTTCTCTGATCGCCTTGAAAATCCTTGTATGGACATGAACTCAGGACTATCATATATCTCTTAGAAGTCGAGCGAGAAGGTAACCATACGAAATTGTGTTCCTACTGATCGGAAGCCGCATATTCATCTCATTCTTAACTGTCATTTGTCCATGTTTTCCGCCTCGACAAGATTCCCCACCAAGGCCATCGAAAAGGCCGTGGGAACGCGACCCTATTCGACAACCACTGCACCTCCAGGTCCAATCGCGAACTCGAGGCGATCGCAGCTATGCACCTACACATCTCACGACTTATCGGGAGATCATCCGTAACGGCCCATAATTCGCTCGGGAAACGTGGCATGCGGAGAGAAAAGCAACAGGGGTTCAAAGGGCCCGCCACCTGCGTTTGTACCTGTGTTGTTGCCCAACTGTGGGTTGTGCCACGGCGATATCGCTGCATCTTCCAGTATCGAATAGGAAAATTGGTGAGAGACGTATATCACTTACTCGACGCAAGATTGCGCAGGCGGTCATAGCCGACTCAACGACTGGTAACCAGACAACAGCCTCGAGGTGCGTCGAAAGGGGTCCAGTCCTATGGCGGTGTTGCAGGTGGGTGTCACAGCACACTGAACATCAAACTATCTCATGTAGCAATGAGAATTGCATCTGCAGGCGCTTGACTCGCCTTGTCGCGTGTTGTCAGCTGCACCGCACTTCCTACATAAGACGGAGGATAGAGAAGCGTTCAGCATCTTTCTATATTTCTTCTGTTGTCCCAGATCTACAGTACATCGGTCATCTCTCGCAGTCCCGGCTTAAGATCTTCAGGTCTAATATCTCATTGCAAAACTCTGTTATAAATTTTCTCAGTCACTGCGTTTGTTTGGTTGGTTGATTGCTTTTTGTCGCGGCACGAGCTGTACCCCATCATTCGTTTGCATTTTCAAATATGGCGACCGACCCGCCTTTAATACAAGTTGCACATCTCCCCTCTGCTGCCTCTTTCTACGGTTCTCTTACCCAACCTCTCGGTCTACAATTCCTCTCCGCAACCCCAGTTTCCCCAGCTTGTCTCCATTTTGGCTACATCCAACAAGGTCCTTCCGGTCCACGAAAAGTCACAGTCTTCACAGTCTCACAGGCAGCACATCCTCGCCTGTCACACATCACACTATCCGCCCCAAGTCCAAAAGCTGTATACGACTTCTACGGCAAGAGCCTGTTACTCAAGCAGGATCGAGGGAGGGGAGAAAACACATTTGATCAAGAAGAGGACGAGGACCGAGCTCTCACGCGGGACTTCGATGGCAATATGATCGAAGCAGTTTATAGCACACGAGCATCACGGGGTGCAGGACCTCGCGGTACACCAGCTATTGAACCCGCCGGTCTCGACAAAGACAGTAGACGGGTCCTAGAATGGCAGCAAGACGTCGCCCGGAGCATCTCTGGCTCCCAAGCACCAGGCTCACAAGCCGGATCCCAGGTTGGACAGAGAGAAGAGCAAGCCGGACCGGGTACTTTCCGCCGAGCAGATACCTTCCCCTCAGACTTCGGCCGCGACAGACCCATGCGTCTCGTCCGAAGAGAAACAGTAACCACAGAACACTACAGCCAAGCCGAGCGCGAACGCCAGGAAGCCGCTTCAGGAGGCATCAGTGGCAAAGCAGTCCTGGGCACACTTCTCGGGGCAGCAGCCGGCGCAGCATTCGCGTACGTGATTACTCGCTCCGAAGACCCCCCATCAACAACCTCTGTTCGACGATCCTCTGCACCGCAGTACACCCACGAGCCCATCCGCATGGAGGACCGCGAGCGGGTCGTCGAGACGAGAACTATACCAGCACGCAGCTACGTGTCTGACCGCGCGCGAGAAAGAGACGTCCAGCCGCGATACGTCCAGTATACTGTCGCTGCGCCGCCGGCCAGGATTGCTGCTAAGCCTGAGCTCGCGATGATAGAAGAGCGCAGTCATGTGAGCACGCGGTCACGACACAGCAGCGGCAAAGAGAAAGAAGGCAGCGAAGTCAGTAAACGATATGAACGCCCTCTTACCATCCTCCCCGCTCCAAGCCGCAACAGAAGTCCAGCCAGCCACGTCAGTCGCCGGAGTAAGAAATCCGGGTCGGGATCAGCTACGGGCTCGAGTGTGGAGAGGGAGAAGAGGAGGAAGAAGAGTCCGAGGGATAGAGAAGGCGAGAGCGAGTATATGTCTGCTAGGAGTCACCACTCTACTAGCACTATCAAGCCTGCTGTTCCTCAGCCACCAAGTTCGCGCGTCGGTTCGTCGTCAACGGTTCGTATCGTGCCGCAGCCGCCTGATGCGCGGGCTGCTGAATCAGATCGCAAGAGTAAGAGTTATGTCTCTGAGCGGGATCGCGATGGTGGACGAGACCGAGACCGAGATAGGGAGAGAAGAAGCTCAGTCTCAGCTCGCCAGGTTCCGCTCCCGACTTCTACTGTTGTGAGTGCACGCCAGATACCTTTGCCGCGGAGTGTGGTCTCTGGTGTTGGTGGGGGTGGTGCTGGGTATGCGGCGAGTGTGGCGCCGAGTGATAGCGTGAGTTCGGTGGGGAGTAAGAGGGAGAGGGAGAGGTTGAGGGAGAGGATGCATGTTAGGGGGCCGGCGGGGGGAGTCATGTGGGGGCATGGGTGAGTTGATGAGTGGACTCATCGAATATCGACAGATAGGATGGTATACAGGACAGTCATGTTATTTTGTGCTTTTTACTTGTTCCTTTGGAGGAATGGGGCTTGGGATGGGATGGGATGGTGCATTTGGAATGGATATAGGGTCTTGCTTTCATGCTTTAGTGCTTTCTGTGGTTGGATGCGTGCTGGATGGATGGATGGATTGCTAGAGTCTGGTGTTCTTGACATAGCTTGCTCAATTCCACACCATCATATTCTTTCAGCCTTGGAGTTCCTAGTAATTTAAGTTCAGTTCTTACCGCTATTTGAACCTACTTCTGCTTCTACGACTTTTCACAATTCCTTTTTGACGGTGTTCCTTTAATTGCTTTCACACGTTTACATCTCCGTTTATAATCAAGTTCATATTTGTTAGTTAGTTGTTTGCTCTACTGTAGTCGTATTGCATATCTATACCAACGTCCGCTCATCCCCATTTCAAACTTGTCTCTCACTATAGACTCGCCATGCTTCGAGATGGTACAAGAGTCTGTTGTCATCTTCCTCAGCACCATTAACTTCTCAGCCAGCTAGTTCTCAAGACTGTAAAACTTTGCACTCACATTCCCTCGTAACTCTAATCTTTATCTATGTCTCTATGACCAGAAGAGATTAGTGATGTTTGATAGATTGTTGCCTGCTCACCAGCTAGCTAGTCCCTTCCAAACGTTGAGCTTGCTGGCTGTTTGCACTAGCTGCCCCGTCTCAGCTTGAAGGGTCGAGACTTTTTATACTTTAGATCTTTGGTTTCCCCGCTCTCATGATAAACTTTCCTCAAGTTCCTCAAGTTATCAAGAGAGGAGAGAGCTAGGAGACGAGGAAGATATGAGCACAGACTGTAAGCTCTGCATTTGAACCTTAATATTGACGGGCTGGGTCTAAGACAAGACGATCTACGTCTGAGGCTGGTCGCAGGATGGCTCGCGCGAGATTTATTTGGGCAGCTTTTGTTTTTGGTTTTGGTGGACTGCGGATGGAATGTGGACGGAGGGGGAAGATAGTTTGACGCTTGATAATGAGGGAGGAGGCGTAAAACATCTATCTTGGGGAAGATTTGTGCACATATGCAGTCTTACATAAATTGTGTGTTCACGATCTATTGACTGTGTAACTGTGTACAGCACCTCTTTTGTATTATTTATTTGGAAATTACAAATATGATATCAATCCAGGTCAGAAGTGAGAAGAGAAAACATCCGGATTAGGTTCATCGGCTCAGAATGCCAGCGAGAGCAGGCAAATCGGATAATTTCCTTGTTGATGGCAGTTAGAATTAAACTTTGAGACGAAAGGATGTTAGTGAGCTTCCAGTTTTGCGCTTAGACAGGGCCGATACTGGACTAACCAGTATTATTTACTTAGGCACATCTTGCACGTTTCGCACGGAATTCCAGTAATAATACTAGGTATAGCAAGTTCAAAAACCTTTGTTTCTGCCTACTGGCTTGATGGCAAGAACGTGGTGGATGGGCACCTTCATTAATACTAACTAAATCTCTTTATCTATCAACAAAATACAGATGCAGTTGTTTGATGTCTCGAGAGGAGGGGGAAAGCGAACGCAACATATTAACTTCCATCTGCACGCTGTCATCACAACCACAGAGTCTGTGTCACCGGCACGTTTCACAGCCACCACCCTGCCGCACGATATCAGATAGCCCTGTACTCGTAGGCCTTCCTAATCATTGTTTCTTCGTTAGCGGTAGTGGGTGCAGTAGTAGGCCAAGTTGCTGGCAGGGTAGCTTTATTAGTGCTCAAGCAACATTCCGAGAGGACCAAGTGGATTCTCGCCCCGGCTTTCCGGTCACCGACTTTCTTCTTGGTCCCTGAGCAGAGGAGAAGGGAAAATTGCTAATCGTGTGAGTAGATTCAAGATTCCTGTTGTTGTTGTTCTTCTTCTTCTTGTTTGTTCTCTTCGTCTTTCTCTGTATTTGTAGTTGACCCACGCTCAAGGCCGTTCATCCAGCTCGCTTCGCGTGTCACCCTTAACCTGACATCTCTGATGTCATTGTTGAAGCATCAGGGTCCTCCTCCCCACCAAAATCCCCTAAGCCCCTAGCGAAGTAAGCCCCCTCCTACTACTGTAAGGTCATCGACCAGCTAATGCACTTCGTGCCTCCAAGCTGTGCTTGTTGCTGTCGACCCTATTCAAAGTTTCCCCTTGCCGTTCCGCAAGAGGAAGCCGCCTGGATGTTCCCTAGATCTAGAACTCCATGAACCCTCAAGGGCCGCTGAACTTATCGTCACGGCGCCGATCATGCGCTCGGTCTATGGCCTGCGAGCCGCTTGGAGTGGAGACCATGGAGGGTAAGTGGGTATGAGCGTGGATGGGTACTGGTTCTTGTTATGGCGAGCTACCACTGGTGATGTCTGTGACTGGGAGGGTCACTGGGGCTGGGACCCCAAGGACTGGGAATTGGGCGGAGCTATCATCCTATCCTGGGCCAGTTCCAGTTGGCGGGTTTCCTGCTGGGTCCTGTGGTCCGGCGGTTTCTGGACGAGAGAAGTACAGCTGTCAGGAAGTCAGGCTGGAATCTGGGAGTTGCAATATCTTCACTACACTTGGCCTGCAGCGAGATCAGATTGCTATGCTGGCTATGGCAATAACGCAATAACAACAACAACTATGTGCGGAGGGCGAGTCCAGACAGAGTAAGGGGACTATTAGGTCCTCGAGTTGGCAACTGAATGGGTCTTTGCGGTACACCCAAACTCTTCAAATACTCGACAGATTTTGCTGGACAAGCAAGTGCTCGTTGGTTCCTGCATCCAGATGGAATCAGGCAATATGATTCCGGAATCAAGTGTCGTTTCGGAAAAGAATCCAGCGAGCTCCCATCCCAGCATGGACTTGCAACTTGCTGTTCTTAGGCATCTCCCTACGCCGATAATCATCCTGTCTCCTCATCGAACGGCTGTCTTCGCGAATCTGGCGGCGGAACGAATTCTAAAATCTCCAGATCCAATACAATCAACAGACAAGGGGATATTAGGACGTACACCGACAGACCTAGGGATCCGATTACTGTACAATCAGGTGTGGGATGCAGTCTTGAATAGACTTGTAGGTAGCCATCAAAAAGCAGTCGCCGAAGGAAACGAAGGTCTTATCCACGAGATTGATGCGGTGGTGTCAACTCCGGGCCAGGGTCATGCGGAAACACATTACCGGATCTTATTGTCCATTTTAGCGACCGAGGATGGTCAGCATTTCATGCTCAGTTTGGAACGCCCTCCACATATCGAGAAGAGGACGAGCCCGAGGAGCGAAGACCGTACATCAGCCCTGTTAGATGTACCTATCATCACAGACCAATCTGGACAAGCCGTGCTTGGTTCCTCAAGAGACATTCCCAGTATTAAAAGAGCCGTGTTCGACAGCTGTGATGTTCCGGGCTTCATTCTAACTTCAGACGAAAAGTTCTATCTAGCGAACAAGAAAGCCAGAGAGGTACTAGGAGATATCATGGGTGGAGCGGACGGGTGCGATGGGCCAGGTCTTCGGGAAGGAATGGCAGTCTGGGACGAAAATTTCCAGAACCAATTGAGAACTGATGATTTTCCTGGCCTGAGAATGACTCGGACGCGGAAACCCTTCACAGGCTATCGATGTGGTTTCATTCATGCCATTACCGGAGACAGGATTTTGATGAGCGTGGATGGAGAGTGTCTCTACGACGAGTCCACGGAAGAATTCATCGGGGGATTATGCTGGTGCAGAGACCTTCAGGAGTATTCAAACTTTCTTTCTAGTTCGCTGCAACGACGCTTGGAAAGCCATGAGACTATTTGCAATCTGCTACCACATCTAGTGTGGACAGCGACAATTGATGGTCTTTGCGATTGGTTCTCAAATAGGGTAGGCTGTCTCCTCGGCAGCAGTGTTCCTGTGTTGACTTGATGTTTTAGTGGTATGAGTTCACAGGTCTGACCAAAGAGGAGTCATTAGGGCACGGGTATCAAGCAGCAATTCATCCGGACGATCTACCCAGACTTTTGGAAAAGTGGGACAGAAGCACAGGGAAAGAATGCGATGTTGAGGTCCGTTATCGTCGAAATGATGGGATCTACAGGTGGATGCTCGCACGCGCCTGGCCCCTTCGAGACGACAACGGAAAGATCTTGAAGTGGTACGGGACGAATACCGATATCCATAATATTGTTATGGCCAGAAACGAAGCTGCAAGGAACAAACTTGAAATACTCACAGTACTTGCCCATGCAGAGGTCAATTTGTTCTCGATCAACAAAGACAGAATAATAACTATGGCCGAAGGCTGTATGCATTGGGACGCTGATACTAGTGTGTACGATTTCAATAACAAGTCCAGTCTCATCGGTAAAGACGCCATTACCGTCGCCCGGAGTACACAACCCGGAGGGGTCCCAGGTCAGTAGCCCAATAATCTGCAATAATGTTTTACTAAACAGGCATGGCAGATTATGAGAGAAACATTCTCAATATACTGGATGGAAAGGTAGAGGTTGCCCAGTCCGAGGACCGCGTTGGTACCAGAGTCTATCGAACCCGTGTTGTGGCCGATCTTGAGCATGATACCGTTGACGGCGGCCAGAAGCCAGCTGTGAAGGGGGTTCTGGTATTGAGTATTGATGTTACGGATATGAAAGCTCGGAAAGCACTGGAATTGGACAATAACCGTCTGATAATGGAAGAGCGGGTTGCCAAAGACTCGAACCAATTGAAAAGCCAGTTTTTAGCAAACGTGAGTTGAAGCACTATGGCTCTGGATATATTCTGACTGCTGTAGATGTCACATGAGATGAGAACTCCCACCGCCGTAAGTACTGTTAGCTGAGTCGTCTGATACATTCTTACGACTGCCAGGGTGTTATCGGGATGGTAGAATTTTTGAGCGATGACGTGACATTGACGGAAGAACAACGAGAATACGTCAGCAGCATACACCTATCTGCCAAGGCCCTTTTGGCTATCGTCAACGATATTTTGGACTTCTCGAAGATCGAAAGCGGGCGTCTGGATATCGAGAAGGTCCCATTCAGTCTCACATCCGTGGTTGGCGAGCTTTGCAAATTGCTCGCCATGTTTGCAAACCAGAAGGGCCTCGAGTTTGTGTTTAGCAATCTCATGGATGAGGATCTTGAGGTCATTGGAGATCCAGGACGGACGCGACAGATCTTGTCGAATCTTCTTACGAATGCACTGAAGTTCACGAAAGAGGGATCGGTGAAACTGACAATGTCTTCCGCCTTGAGCGAACCTCGAGACGGTGAGGACGATGTAGTCAAAGTCCAATTCGTAGTTGAGGATACAGGAATCGGAATTGAGCAGGTCGTTCTCGATAAGCTATTCAAGCCATTCAGTCAAGGTGACTCGTCAACCGCTCGGTTGTATGGTGGAACAGGTCTGGGGTTGACAATCTCGAAGAATGTAGGGACATCACCAACACCTCAATGTACCAAAACTAACAGCCGCAGCTTGCGACTTTGATGCACGGGTCAATAGAGTTGGAATCAGAGCCGGATATTGGAAGCAAAGCGACATTCACATTACCTCTCAAGGTCTCCGCCCGGCATTCACGACTCGACACGGATTCATCTTCTCCCGACCTTAGTTTCCGTCTGGCATCACTGACCAAGATTCCGTCCTGGAATACACCTCTGGTCCACCGCTCTATTAGCCAAGACTTACTAAACCAACAAATATCCAGCAGTGTTACAGACAGCTACCAACCACCGTCAGCACCACCAATTCGAGACAGCTCAGCCGAAAGTACACTCGTCCCAACCTCGAAAATGTCCCCCGAACAGAGAAGCAGCTTCCACGTTCTTGTTGTAGAGGACAAGTACGTTCCATTATTCCCAGTCAATGTAAATACGCTAACATACAAAGCCCAATCAACCAAACAATAGCCATCAAGAACATCCGCAAGCTCGGCTTCCCCGTCACAGCTGTATGGAACGGCCGCGAAGCTCTTTCCTACCTCCTTTCACCATCTACAACCCAACCTCGCCCCTCTATAATCCTCATGGATGTACAAATGCCTGTCATGGATGGTTACGAAGCTACACGCATACTCCGCACTGGTATTGAATACGCTCGTGAAGAAGACGAAGGAGTCGTCATGGCTATGTCTGAGGGGGGTAACACACTTGAACCTGATGCCTCGCGTGGTAAAGGGAAAGGCAAGACCCCGACTCCAGTCGACGAGTCCGAAGGAGAAGGTAGTAAGAAGCAGCGTGGTAAGCAACGCGAGACTGGTAGGGTGACGGACAGCAGAACGACGGATTATTTGAGGGATATTCCGGTGATCGCTATGACGGCTTCGGCTATACAAGGGGATGAGGAGAAATGCCATGATGCGGGCATGGATGATTATCTTGCCAAGCCTGTCGAGAAAGCCAGGCTGGAAGAAATGCTGGTGAAGTGGGCGGGGAGGAAGAGAAACTCTCGAGCGGGGTAACGAATCTTGTGGTGTTCTAGCTGTGGAAGATACTGTACGATACCATGATGGACTGATGATTGATACGGGTTCATGAAGCGACTGCATTCTATCCGGGAACGAAAAGATCTTCGCCACAGTGTTGGAGGCAATGCGACAAGCGAGGAATAGCGGAGTGATAGATGTGCCAATGTTTTCAAACGCCAAAATACCACGTCATGTACCCACTCTATTCCTACCTTTAAGATTGTGATGCAACCAAGCAGTCTAACATTCCCAAACACACTCAATACGCCATCATTGTACCACCTTCGCAGACCTGTCACTCATCCCAAATTTACTCGCTAAGAAAACACTCAGTCCGACTCTATGCCATCCCTCCCGCGACCATCCTCCTCCACTGAGTTCTGACTCTCTACCTCCGTTAAATCCCTCGTCTTCGGCCCCGTATACGTCTTCCTCGCACCCGCCCACCACCACCCAAGACTAAACACCGCAATGAAGCCCCCCACCGCAACGGCATAATTCATATTTGTGCTCGTCACCGGCCTCACAGTCGGGAACATCAACACCACACTAATGAAGAACACCCATGTAACCGAGACGGCATTCAGCGGTTTCTGCCACTTGCCAAGCGTGAAGGGACCCGGCACAAATGTAATTCTGCTAGCGTAGTAGTTCCTCGCGAGGATCACGAACGCGTAAGAGAGGTCGAGGGCTGGGGCGGTGATGTTGAATATCGCTACGATGGTCTGTGTGGAGCCGATGCCGATGAGGTTGAGACAGCACGCGAAGGCTACGATGAGCCAGACGGCGTTGATGGGCGTGTTTGTCCACTTGTTCACTTTTGCGAAGAAGGGGGAGAATGGGAGGGCTCCGTCGCGGGAAAATGCATATGCCATTCTGGTGTCTGCTAGCATGGCTGCGCATCCTGTGAAGAACTGTACTAGGATTACGAAGAACCACATTACGGTCCCGCCGGTCTGGCCTCCTGCGTTGAGGAATATTTGAGCGGCTGGAAGACCGGTTGGAGTTCTGATCATGCTTTGTAGACCGTCTGGCTCGTTGGGGATGCAGAAGCAGAAGGTGATGGTCAGCATCCAGCCTACTATTCCGGAGATCGTCACGGCGTGGCGGATAGCCATAGGACCGCGTATGGCGGCGTCGTGCGTCTCTTCGGCCATGTGCGTTGTGCCGTCGTAGTCGGTCATAGTCCATGCAACGGAGAGGAAGGACAGCAGGAAGGAGAAGCCGGTTCCCCAGCCGGAGCCGTTGGTGAAGTGGCCGAAGACCCAGGAGAAGGATTGTTTGTTGGGGGTTAGGATTAGCAGGGCGATGCAGATTGCTGTTGAGGCGAGAATGTTGATGGGTGCGAACCAGATGACGAGATTGTGCAGGGCGTGAGTGGTGAGGGAGCAGATTATGCCGATGATTATGAGGATGCAGATGGAGAGAAGGACGATTTGGAGGGGTGTTCTGGACGGCGGTTTTTAGAAAGTCGACTCGAATGGCGCGGTGGGTACTTACGGAGAGTATGCATATGATTCTCCATCAAAGCCAGAGTTCATGCTCGCAGCAGCAAGTATCATCTGAGACACGGTATAGCCAACACTTGCAACTCCAGCAGTCTGACCAAGAAAGTTGCACCATCCGATGATCCAGGACCACAGAGCAGCATGCTCAGGAGGTACGACGTTCCTGGTGACAAAGTACATACCACCAGCCGTTGGATATGCTGAGACGAGCTCGGCAACTGAGGAGGTTAGACATCTGGACTGCTTTAGTTGGGATGGAAGTTGTCTAACCTGACGACGAGATGGTCCATGCCATCAAGGATCCTACAAACCATGCCCATACTGAGGATGCTGGACCACCTAAGCTCAACGGACTACCGAAAGTCGCCGGTACTGATCCAAGAACTCCAAGAACGGAGATGGCATAGGATAGAGTTGACCATTTTGTGAAATGGCGGCTGAGATCCTATAAGCTGTGAGTGATATGTCAAGTCAATGGAGGGTATCTGACGGACTTGGGTGTATCCGATCTGATTCAGCAATCTCTCGTCATCATCTTCGACGGTAGGCATGTGAGAAGTCCTCTTCTTTTCTCTGCCTACAACCACTGAAGTCGTTGAAAGGCCAATTTTATCATCTGTTGACGCCATTATGAGTGCTTGTTTGGCTTGTAGTCTCAATTGACCAAGGAACAGACCATATGCTCAAAGACTGAAAGGAAAATAAAAGGATTGAAGGACGGACAGAGTTATAACCGGCTTTCAGAAGTCGATGTCCCTCTAGAGACCTCGATCTGTATCTGTTTTGCAACGATGACCACCTATCTCTTTCCCTGCCAATTCTTACGGATGCTCCGACCGCTGAGATGCGTCCCTATCATGAAGGTGTGTAGAATGCTCTGAAAGTGGCAACAGATGTATCCCATTCGCTCGAACGGGAAGAAATTATGCAGCGCTTGCTGCACTGCAGAGTTGACAGCTCTTACGAACTAACTTTTCGACTGGCGTGCACTTGAAGCGCGGCGCCAATGTGGCAGGGGACAGGGAGTGCGATGTGCAATGCTGGGATATATTTTGCCAGGGTTGTTCCATTTGTTCGGTAGGAGTCCCCGGACTTTGAGAAAAACCAGTTTGTTTCGCCATCTTGATTTGAAGCCATGATGGCGTCAAATTCGTGGAAAATAGATAACTCGGCAACTCACAGCTCGCCGTTGTGAGATATCGAGATCTTGACCGACGATAGATGGCAGTGAAGCTGGAAGAAACTCAAATACCGGTCTGGATTTGCCGAACGAACGGCACGGCGCGTAGACCGGGGCGGCGAGCCCAGCTGTGTCAGAACCTCCTTGGCGAAACCTTCCGTCGTTGACCTCACGTCGACCTTCCCTCACTTCATACAAAGATCCTTTCTCCCATTCCTGACACATAATATCAGTCCATGCTTCAGCACATGGTCAAGTCTCCGTCCAGATGTGGCCTATGAGGCCACCCTTTCGCTCCCAGGACGAATTGCGGTGTGCTGCAACCCGGCCCAATCAAGATTAATGCGATGGAGCCGTATTGAGGAATCACTGAAGCGGTGAGGAAGATAATGGCTTCGACCAGCCGGTTACAAGAAACCGGTTACGTGGACGGCAATTACGTTGGATCATCGACGATTCATCGGGGCCCCGGATGCTGGCAGAAAATTTCCATGACCGCTGTAAGATGCGACCCTGCCGTCCGTACATCAAGTAGGCTTTATCCGCAAGGATTCACTGGAATACCAACAGAGTGGTTCGCAAGGCGGTATGCGGGGTCTCGAGTCTCGTCACACATGATTGTGGCTCCTAGGGTAGGAAGAGCCTCCGTACTCTGTAAGGTTGAACCTCGTGCATTGGAATATTGGCTTGGACTGTTGGCTTTAGAGAGGAGATAATTGATTCTCGCCGGTTGCTAATCTGGATCGTTGTGGCTTATGCTTGAAGTTATGCGACTTCTGATGCGAGGAAACGCGGGATGCTGAAGAAAATGTCAGCCGTGTGCGGGTTCGAGACTGTACATCTATCTATTGCGAGCCTATGAGTGGCTGAGTCTGCATCAATAGAATGTGACAAGTGTTGATATGAGAGCTCGTCTCGGGCATCGATTGCTTACTGTATGCAGTCGATTGGAAAGGATGATTACCCGTTAAGAATCAGCTCCTTTCAAAGCCAAGAGTTGGCATTCGAAACGCGGCTGGCATAAATTTGGAGAAGATTGCTGGCAATTATCCGTGTTTGTTGGCTTGCAAGCTTCTTACACGACAATTCCTATGTATTGGAAGGCCGTCGCATCAGCTAATCTCCTCCACCGAGTCTCGAGGGTGAACCTCGACAAATGTGTACTTGAACGCTACGAGCGCTAAGATCATATTTGAACCGCGTGAGGCGGTATCTGACTCTAATCGATGTTGCACAGCATATATTGGTCCATCCCGAATCTTACGCGTGTGGTGGCACAGCATCAACTGTTGGTCTGATGATATTTTCAACCATATTGTGTTCAATCATAGATATTGATTTTTGAGTGATTCTAGGTCTGCTTACGGCAGAGACAGGTCAGACTGGAACACGGCATTGTGGTCGAAACATCATACCGTTTTTGGTCTCGGCACTGTGCCGTTCTCAGAGATTTCCAACAACCGAACCCAAGGAGCATTACCGAGTGGCATACCAGTCTCATAGCCGATAGTATATCTCGTCACAAACTTCACAGGACCCGATAAACCACGTTCAAGTCGCTCCTCGAACAAATCGGAACAGTCCAATTCGTCACGTTTCAAGCAACAACCTCAGTCTTCTCCATCTTTCTTCCACCAACAAGATATTCATCACTCCATACAGAACCTTCGCCCTCTCGCTCGAAGTACTCAACTTGAACTGCATTATTGTTAATTCTGTACAACTTTCCCCGATCCACACGCGATACTCACGATCCTTTGTCCATAGCGGCTTGGATTTCTCCCACAGAGCCTCATAATACGGCTTGGTCATTTGCTCCTGTTGAGTAATCATCAGCACTAATACCCTCAGTACCCTGCCCAAGTCAGCATGACCAACTCACCTTCTCAAACCATTCCCGACTTTTATTCCAAATCTCCACAAATCTGAACCGTCCCTTGACCTCCTGATCCTGGAAAACATCGAAGAATAGACATTCTGGCTCCTCGGAACACTTCTTCCATATGGGACGATGTGCCTCTTTGAACTTCTCGATGTCGGATGGAGAGACTTGGATAGTGACGAAGACGGTGAGTTGTTTGTTTGAGGGTGGTCTGCCTTTGGGTGAAACGACGGATGCGTTGAGTGCGGGAGTTGGCATTTTGATGTGAGATTGAATGGGAGAGAGGTGAGAGGGAGTAAATAATTGAAAGGTGGTTCTCGCACCGGCTGCAATCGTTATCAAAGTTGCGTAGAGGAGGACTCGAGTGATGTCTGAAGTTCGAAGTCGTTCAGTATGACGAAATGCCAAGACCCGGGACGAAGCGTTCACCAAGTGGGGTTCAGCACAGTCCAGACTCATACTTCACGCGGGCTGTAATGTCAGCGGTAGATCTTGGTACCACGAAGGGCTTGAGAGACACTGGTTATGAGATATTTGTACTTAAAAAGTTCGATTTCATTAAGAAACTATGATGCTTCTCGAGTGCAGTTCAACCGTCCTGGTAGGAGTTATGATAAGGTACCCATGTCATTCAGGTCATGTGATTTCTTAAATATCTCGTTTACATTGTTTACATTCCCATCTACCTAGATGGCTGGGTAAAGACTTGTTAGGGTTGTTCTCGGGCCTCGAAGCATGTTCATCTCCCAGTGTGTGATACTAGGAACACGGTGCGGTTTCGAATCGCAGTCTTCTATTGTGGAAGACGGAACTGAGGCGCGATCGCGCTTCTGTAAGATGGCTGATTGAGCTCAGCGAATCGTGATTAGCCCATGATAATTTCTCTCATGGTATCTCACGTTTAATGCCGCACTTTGACAGTTCTCTGAGTACCATATATGGGCAGGTGTCACGAGGCATTTACTCTAGAGGGAGCAGGCTGAGTATTGCATGCACTGGATGAGATATCAGGATAAATTATGAGTATGAGAACATATTATGAGATGAGATTTCTGCGACGTGCAACAAAGCCAGAGCAAGTGGGCCCACTTCCCCTTTAGGTATTCACTGTTTTGGGTATTGGATTGCCGTTCCCTTTGTCCCGCGAGGGCAAGAATTTGACAAGTCTTTTTCTGCTAGGGCTCGTATTGGATATGGAGTTCTATCAAGATCGTTCCGGGTGGGATAGCTTGAAAGGCGGGAAAGAGTTATACTTAAGAGGTCTTGTAGTGCAGGGGATTTGTAAGGCCACATGTCGTCGTAAAGGGGAGAGTTACTGTTGGTTTCTCAGCGTGCTCAGGTCGAAGTCAAATCAAGTGTCTAGAAGCCAACACAAGCTTTCCATTTGGGATATTGTAAGCTTAATTGAATTCCTTGGTAGCTAACGAAAGTGCTGAAAACCGTTAACTCAACCATAAGTCATGCTAACATCAATGGCTAAGACATCACTCTCAAATCTTATACAGCTTCAGTACAAATTTCAGGACTCTCTTCCAGAACCACCAAACCTCATGTCGCAGCGGCTTGCCATCATTCAACTTACTCCCCTTTCTCCCTCCACAACCAAACAATGGGTCTCCCACCCCTCGACAAATTCCCGTTCCGTTGCTTATTCCAGCCAAACTTGCCCAATGTATTCTTCATCTTATCCTTATCATCCATATTAATCTTCATTCCCACCGCCCACTTCCCATTCCCTTTTTCGACGACCTCATACACAACGTTCTTCTTATCGTCAGCATCGTCACAGCCGATCCGCTTCATGAACTCCTTGACGTTCATCTCGACCGGAACGTAGAACTTGGTGTGCGTAGAGGGGTCGATGCCGTGGATTGTTTGGTCGGCTTGCCAGGGTTTGGTGGCTGTTTTGAGGACGTGGATTATGGTGTGCTCCGACGGGAAGATATAGTTGTAGCCTGGAGGGACTCCGATCCCGCCGAGGTGGTTTTGGAGGTGGATTCCAGGAAATCCAAGGTTGGTGGGGGGGCCCATGGAGGGGTGCGTGGTGTTGTAGGGGAAGCCGGGCATCATGGGTTGCATATAGGGTATGGGCGGTTGGTAGACGGCCGTGGGGGGTTGGATGAAGCCTGGCATGCCGGGATATTGGGGCATGGAGAAGCCGCTTGCTGCGTACGGTGGTGGTGGTCCGGCGTCGTAGCCGTGCATTGTGTTGTGGCCCCGGTAGGGCATGTTGGGCATGGTTTGCGCCATTGTGTTGCCTGCTGTTTGAGAGCTTGGTTGTGGAGTTGAATGCTGTGCTGGAGGTGGAGGTGGACCCGCGTCGTCACCGTGGATGGTGTTCCAACCTTGGATCCCTTCTACCCGAGCGGTGATGCTCTGGACGTAGTAGAGCCGATCGCCGGATGTGGAAAAGACAGATATAGAGCGGTACTGAATGAGTTGGACGGTATCGAGCGGTGCAAGGAGGGTAGCGTGGGTAAGAACAACTTTGGAGATGCCTGGGAGAAGATAGGCGTCCTCGAAGGTGTGCTCCTCAAAAGAAGCCAGGATGTATGGCTTCGATGATATGGAGTCGAGTAAGAGGCAGGGATGACTTTGTTTAATCTCGCTGCCAATACTATGCAAGAATCGTTTCTGGACTTGGAAAAGTTGAGCTTAGGTGCATGTAGGGATAAAAGAAATTCTGTAAATTGGAGTCTGGAAGCCTTTGACTGGAGGGGATTGAGTATAAGTACTGGCTGAGAAGGAAGGTTATGAATCATTTCAAGAAGCCAGGAAGAGGACTTACAGTCATGAATCACGGATTGCCGATGTATTTTTGGAATAAAACTTGCACGACTGTTGCCCACTGGTGAGATTCACTAGACTCCCAGCCAGGACGCTTCAACACTTGAATGAAGCACTGGAGAAAAGAAACTTGGATTATTCACAGACTTCGGGGGTGCTATGGTTGAGAGGCCTGATGAATGCCGCCACCGCGTGCAGGTCTTGACTGTACCTCGCTATCTCTTTTGTTTACTGGCCTAGCCGAGAAAACTGGCAGCAAAATTTGACGCCACGAGAACAAGAATGGAGGGTATCGTGACAGTTGTCGAGTTGTTGCCGTCATTGCGGCAATTCATGAATACATTGATGTTACAGACGCCCATAGGTGCAAATATCCATCCAACCTAACAACAAGTAAGAATCGAATGTATGCCTCATTTAACCACAGCCAATCCTTGATAAATCATATTCTTGACAGCATAGAATGTGCTGCCGTGACCAATCCCCGGTCCCAATGAGGTCGCCAGCCCAATACTCTCGACCTCGATCCTGCCAGTTCCGGTCTTGCGAACAATGACCGAGCTATCGATAAGTAATGTACCCTCTCCTTTGAACTCGGCAGTGTGGCTCGAAGCCAACATGATCTTCCGTAAATCAGCCAGACGGAGATCACCAACTTGAAGGGGTTGTGCCACGGATCTCGTTGCTGACGCCATATTGGAAGGTAGAATGTCCAGTGTTGGTACCTCGATTTGTGATGTGGAGCTTCGTATAAGTTCAAGGCTTGGTGTCTCTTCTCCTTCGCCTTCCTCTTTGAGCAGCTTCTGTTTCTTATGGCTTTCTTCGGCATCAGGTTCTGTGTCAACGATGGTACTCTCCAACCGAGCAGTGACTGTTGCGATTCTTAGATCCTTGACTTTCTGCCATGTCAGTTGCTTGACAAGCGCGCTTGTCAATCTTACAGCCCATGCATTTGTATCAACGCTGGCGTTGACCACAACACCAATCTCAGGTGTGTACACATCTATAGCAGATTCGGAGGAGCCGAGCTGTGCCACAAGTAACTTGCGACAATCGACGGCTAGCGCGAGGGTCTCGTCCTTCATTCCTCCAACGAGAATAAGCTTTCGAGGCTGGATGAGTGGTATTAACATTTGCAAACTTCGCTTATCGTGCAGGCCAGCAAAGTCCACAAAGCCGATTCTAACGTTGAGGGTAAGAGACTCGGTTGAGAAAACTACTTTGGAAGGTGACGCTTCAGCCACTGCATCGTCGGCAGCATCAGCGCCCTCGTCTTCTGATGCATCATCCTCGGGGCCAGGTGACATGTCGGCGAGGTCAATAGAATCACGCTGGCGCTGGTTTCTATTTGTCTGCTGCCTCTTATGGTCCCCATTGGTCATCTGTCGATCGTGCTGAGGCTCTTGCCACTTCCGCTTCTTGCCGAATGTGTCTCGAGTGTCGTGTTTATTCGGTTGGCGCATATCCTGTCCGTCCACTTCATCTCGTTCCTCTGCTCTGAGGAAGTCTTCTGGGCGAATCAACTCTCCAAAGTCATCATTTCTTTTCCTTCGGATGGAAAGAGGGAACATCTTCTCACGACCCTTCTTTCCACGTACATCGTAGTCGAAAACGTCTTTCCGGCGAATAAGAACATTGACCCCAAGATCTTCGTCACTCAGTCCGATCTTCTTCCGGTTTGCCTGTCCCATCGTTGCGGATATGTTCAATGACTTTCCTTGTTGTTCGGTCTCCGAGTCATCGGAATCTGAAGAAGAGTCGGAGGAAGCATCGTCTACGACATCTGCTGATGATTCAAGTGCTGTTGCTCCACCAGACTGAAGAGTAGTTTGTAATTGGCGCTGAGTGGCAAGCCATTGTTGATAGACGCTCAACTCGTTCCCTTCTAAGGCGACACGTTTGGCATCTTGGAGCTCAACCTGTCTTCCTCCACTATTAACTCTCTCTATGGTCACTCCAGATTTGGTAGTCTCAGAGAGCACTCCGTTCTGTTTCTCTTCCCACCATGACCACAATGTCCTTGCCAGACCAGTCTTCGCATCACCTTCTGGCTTGCCCAGCCTCTCCGTCAAAATGATTAAATTACGACTGTCATCTGCAATTGACTTTAACACGTCTCGAGAGAACCCCCATTCCAGAGACGTGTCACTTGCCAGGATGACTTTCCCTACAGACCTCCCAAGGCTGTCTGTTTGGCCAAGGATTCGATCGATCTGGCCCCTGCGCTCCAGCAGTCGCAGGTGCTTGAAGTCAAATGGACCTGCGGAGGCGCCGCCTTTTGAATTTCCAGAGCCTTGAGGCCCAGTCTCTTTCTGCTGCAATCCAGCATTTGCCTCGAATTCTCGAATGATTGCATCGTCCATCCATTCAAGCATACTCCTCGTATACCGCATGGTTGCACCAATGTTTTTGCTTGCAAGATAGAGCTTTGAGCTCCGTAGAGGGCTATCATCATCCTTGGCTTCTGTTCGCCATGCATGTTCTAATAGGTATGCCAGCTCCAAAACACGAGCGCTGGAATCCGTAGGAATAAGCACAATTCCACCTTGGCTGACTGAAGACTTAATCATTTCGAGCAGCAGCTCATCTCGTTTCGCTCGACCACCAGGTAGCGCATTTCGCTCACCTCCACGGCTACTGCATATCAGTGCGGTTGGTTTGCGCAATTGCTCGATGACTTCTGCTCCACCGGCTCCGGCTCCACCTAACCATGCGGCACCAGCCAGAACATTCTCACGGGCTTGGTTCCAGTCCACCGCATGAACAATCGACTCCAGACCATGTTGTATATGCCAGATTGTCCCTCCCAAGGTATGTCCAGCATTGTATGCCGTGATTGTAAGACCGTTGAGAGGTGGGGACGAGGGGGAAGGAATTGGTTGATGTGGTTGCGAATATTTGAGAGGGTGTATAAGCGCGAAATACGATGCGATTTCCTCACTCGTCGGCGGTTGAAGAAGTATGTTTGCATCTTTGTTGGCAGATACGGTCTGCGAATAGGAGTATGAAGCTTCTGATAGAGCTGAAGATGGTATTATTGTTGCTGAAAGAGGGGTCGAAGCATAGAGGTCTTGAAGGAGGGTCCGGCCCAGAGAAATGACTGGAAGGGTAGCATAGACTGGGATTCGGGAGAAAAGAGGAAAGTGCTTGCAGCAGTGGGCAAAAGCTGCAAGATGAGCCACTGTCGCATGAGTGAGAAGGATAATTGAGAGGGTAGGGACTTGTCTGCGTAGATGTTAGCTTATGAAACAGAGGGTAAGCTTGAGATTGGTTTATGAAGCACGGGGGACGCGTTGTAGGGCAATGGAGAAGTATAGTTGAATGCGAATGTGTCTTCATTGTTGACTGGTATACATTGGTTCCAGGGCCGAACAGGCTCCCTCCTCGATCCATAGAATGAAAGCTCAACCTACTTCTCAAGCTCCTTCAGCTTGCCCACATCAAAAGTCTCATCCCAACCCACGTCTATTAGGACTTTCACCCCTCCATCGAGCTCCAGTACGGACTGCGACGCCGAGGATTCCGACTGCGCGCCCAGCAGGGAGGTAAACGTGAACATACTGTCCAGAAAGTGCCTCTATCAAGGCATCTGGCTGTTGAATAAGTTATGTCGCATATTATGGATGTATACGCGCCGTCCGGATATGCGTGATATTGGGAACAGGTCGTCGATTCGATTCTGGTGGATGGAATTGTGGGAGTTGTTGAAGTTGTACGCAGGGAGATTTGAGACATCGCGACAAAGACAAATCCGAGCCCAAGCCATTGAGCTGCATGAAATCTTAGCGCGAACCACACGTGAACCAGGAACAACCAAACAGCCCCACAGGCGCGGCGCATACTTTGCCCGTTCCGCGATCTCGAAAGGTGTCCCCGTCAACATTATAATCTCAAGCACTCTCAGGTTGCGCACAAGTTGACACGACACATAATTAATTTTCAAATCAAGAGAGTATGCCGATAATAAATACTTGATTCTGTTCCAAATCTGCGACCCCGCTCGAACGCCTCGAAGAGCTACAAGCTCCGGGCTACCCTCCTCATTCTCGATTTACTTCCTTTGACGCCAGTATTCAGAATGTCTGCCGAATACCTCTACCGCGGTCAGGGAGGGCTCAATGATGATCCAAACAACCCAAATCGAGCTGGACAACCTGCGAATCAGTTCCAGCCTCCTATTGCCCCTTCACCGTACCAGCAGCCAGGTACGGGATACAACAATGCGGCGCCAAATCAACAGTACAACAGTCCGCAAATGGGACAACCATCACCATATGGAGCTCAGCAAGGGCAGGGGTACTTTCCAGACACAGGCGTACAGACACAAGATGGAGGTCTGGCATCGCAGATGGGGGGTTTGGGACTTGGAGAAATTAGTTCCCATGGCAGGAAGAAGAAGAAGGATAGACATGCCCATCATATCGTGGAACCTTCCGGATCGTCCGCAGCTTTCAATGGCACGCCCCAAGGAGACTTTCCTCCCCCAGCATACTTAAATTCAGATCCATCAGCAATGCCTGTCCCACAGGCAGGGCCATATTCGAACACACCAGTTACACCTCAGATGTCACAATTCCCTGCTCCTGCCAATGGACCGTTCAACCCTGCGAACCTCGCAACTCCAGCAGAATTTGCATCTCGCAATGGTGCAGCTGACCCTGGATTCTCTGCGAATATGCAAGCTTCTGCGCAAGGTCGAGTTGACCCAGATCAAATCCCAAGTGTCCCAAGGTCCAGAGATGCCATAGCACAATACTATCTGAACAATGTGTACCCAACCTTCGAGCACCATATCCCTCCTCCCGCATCGGTATCATTTGTTGCCTTCGATCAGGGAAACGCTTCTCCCAAATTTACTCGTCTCACAATGAACAGTATCCCCTCAGCATCAGATGCTCTTCAATCGACTGGTCTCCCACTTGGTCTACTTTTACAACCACTTGCACCCTTACAACCAGGCGAGCTTGAGATACCTGTCCTGGATTTCGGAGAAATTGGGCCACCGAGATGTCACAGATGCAGGGCATATATCAATGCTTTCATGGTATTCCGATCTGGAGGAAACAAGTTTGTTTGCAATATGTGCAATTACGCGAATGATGTTCCGCCAGAATATTTCTCGGCAACCACACCTCAAGGGGCTCGCCTAGACAGAGAGCAACGCCCAGAGTTGATGAGAGGCACTGTTGAATTCTTGGTGCCCAAGGAATATTGGTCGAAGGAGCCTGTTGGGTTGAGGTGGCTCTTCCTAATCGATGTTGGTCAAGAATCTTTTAACAAAGGCTTCTTGGAGGCATTTTGCCAGGGCATCATGGCGGCGCTGTACGGGAATGATCAGGGTGGAGAAGGCGAGCCTCAGAGGCGTATTCCAGAAGGCGCCAAAGTTGGCTTCGTCACTTTTGACAAGGATATCCACTTTTACAATATGAATGTAGGTTTTGTCTTCGCGATCTGATAGGCATTTACTGACTTACGAAGCCGGCTCTGGATCAAGCTCAGATGTTGATCATGCCTGACATTGAGGACCCATTTGTACCTCTTGAGGAGGGACTGTTTGTTGATCCCTACGAAGCGAAGTAAGTTCCTCGAAAAGGCCACTCGGAGACGTCCACTTACAATAATAGGACGAATATCAGCTCGTTATTGAGTAATTTACCTGCCTTATTTTCTCAAATAAAGAATCCCGAACCGGCTCTTCTTCCAACCTTAAACGCAGCCTTGGCCGCGCTGGAGAAGACCGGCGGAAAGATTGTCTGCTCCCTTGCCGCCCTGCCAACGTGGGGCCCAGGTCGACTTTTCCTTCGGGATGACGGTAAACAACATGGTGGGGACGCTGAAAAGAAGCTTCTCAACACGGAACATCCAGGTTGGCGGAAGACTGCTGAGAAGATGGTGGCCGCTGGCGTGGGCGCAGACTTCTTTATGGCTGCTCCTGGCGGCGGATACCTTGACATTGCAACTATTGGTATGCTGACCCAGACGCGAGTTGGCCTTCCTTTCTAACATACTCCCAGGTCATGTGTCAGCCTCAACTGGTGGCGAGACATTCTACTACCCTAATTTTGTGTCGCCTCGTGACACAGAAAAGCTTTCACAGGAAATCATACACACCGTAACACGAGAGACTGGCTATCAAGCGCTGATGAAGGTCCGATGCTCTAACGGTTTGCAAGTTTCTGCTTATCACGGGAACTTTATCCAGCATACCTTTGGTGGTGATGTTGAGTTTGGAGTTGTTGATTCTGACAAGGCAATGGGAGTAATGTTCAGCTATGATGGCAAGCTGGATTCCAAGCTCGATGCGCACTTCCAAAGCGCACTATTATACACCACAGCGAGTGGCGAGCGAAGAGTTAGATGCTCAAACGTCATTGCCAGTGTCAGTGATAACGCAAAGGACTGCATGAAATTTGTAGATCAAGACGCTGTTTACACGCTGATGGCAAAGGAAGCTGCCACTAAGATGACAACGAATTCTCTCAAGGATATCCGAGGTGCTTTGACCGAGAAGAACGTCAATATTCTTGCTGGATACCGCAAGAACTTTTCCGGTTCCCATCCCCCAGGTCAGCTCGTTTTGCCAGAAAACCTAAAGGAATTCAGCATGTATGTGCTTGGTCTTATTAAGTCAAGAGCATTCAAAGGCGGACAAGAGCCTACCGATCGACGGGTTCACGACATGCGGATGATCAAGTCGATGGGTGCTCTGGAACTCTCACTTTACCTCTACCCGCGAATGATTCCAATCCACAACCTCACACCTGAGGACGGCTTTCCCAACCCAGAAGGTCATCTCCACATGCCACCGTCGATAAGGTGTTCGTTCTCTCGCGTGGAAGAAGGCGGAGTCTATCTCGTCGACAACGGACAGAACTGCTACTTGTGGATGCATGCACAAACTTCGCCCAACCTACTCATCGATCTCTTCGGCGAAGGCAAAGACAGTCTGAAGGCGCTGGACCCATACAGCTCTTCCCTCCCAGTGCTGGAAACACATCTCAGTGCCCAAGTACGGAACATCCTTGAGTATCTGAAGACTATGCGAGGATCGAAGGCTCTTACAATCCAACTTGCGAGACAAGGCTTGGATGGTGCGGAATACGAGTTTGCGAGATTATTGGTCGAGGATCGGAATAACGAGGCGCAGAGTTATGTAGATTGGTTGGTGCATATTCATCGGCATGTACAGCTGGAGGTAAGTTCGCTCATTTTATCGGGGTAAATCGTTTGCTAACGTATGTAGTTGACGGGACAAAGGAAGAAGGATGATAGCGGCGATAACTCGATAGCATCTAACTTTGCTGGACTACGGCCTCCCTATTGGTGAAAAGGGTGAGGCTCGGAGGAGCGGGAAGCGTTACGATTTGGCATGGGTGTCTTGAGTACATTTAGCGAGCATAGAAAAGTACATTCTTGAAAGGCTGTTTTTGCTGAAGCTCGAAGCAGGAGGCATGTGAAGATATCCAAATGATACACCTCAATTCAAAATCTATTTTACGCGGCCAATGTTGATAGCACATTCCCGGGACTCGAGTCGCGGCTTGAGAATAGCATTTCAACGTGAGTCCTAGGCAATATCAAGACTATCAGGGCCAGCAACATATCCTGGCAGTATCACTAACTGAAGCTTGGGAATCATGGATCAAACTCCTAATCCACATATTAGCATGGTACGAAGCCCAAGTTCTCGTCGGTTCACAGATCCTTCCAATACCCTTTTACAGAGACAAAGACAAAGACGGAGACAAAGACAGCCCAACATAGACAAATTTCTCCTAAATAAGGCCAAAACGTCCATATCTAAAACCTACCAAACATTTAAACTCACAATTCAAAATGGAATCCACTATCCCTCGAACAAACACCTCTTCCCCTCCTCCTACCCTTCCTTCTCCTCCTCCCCACCGCCACAGCTGCGCTTGCACCATCCCGAAATTCTGCACCTGCACCTGCCGAACTTGCATCAACAACGGCAACCGCGATCTCCGTCCCTTTGAGCACATCCACTGGACCGACTTCTGCCTGTGCGCCAACGAGATCCATTCTGAGAACGGAGATGATTGTACATGTGAGGGGAAGACAGCGCCGCTGGCTCGTGCAGCGAGGATTGTGGTGAGGGATTGTTGTAGAGAGGCATTTGGAGAGGAGAAAGAGGGGGAGGTGAGGAAGTTAGAGATGTGTGGATGTATGGCGTGGGGGTGTGTTAGGGAGGAGGATAGGGCTGAGAGGGAAACGGAGAAGGAGAAGGAGAAGGGGGTGGAGGGGGGGAAGGAGAATTGAGATGAGAAAGGGAGTAAGGAGGAGTGAGTGGTAAGTGGGGGAATGGTACTGTGTTACTTGTGAAGAGTATATTGCATGGGTTATGGACGTGGAAAGAGAGGTATGCATTGGATGGTGGTATATGTATAATATGTAGGCGGTTACTGCAGTAGTAGAATACTACGAAAATGAAGCGATGTTGCCAGAGACGATATATCCAATGATATTGATACCAGTGCGTAATTTTGGTACCAATTTTCGAGGATTCGCCGTCAAACAGGCCGCTAAGATTTTTTGAAGATTCTGTGAGGTTGTGAAGATGGTCTGAGGATTCTGGATGTGGACTGAAAGCGACCGTGAGAGTGACACTGAAGATTTCAGCCGAATTCTCCCACCAACGGCGACAGGAGAGGTGAATGGCTTTTTTTGAATAACATTATTGGATTTATTGCAAGTTTCAGAAATCTCCACTCACAAAAGGATTTCTGTGTCGATGTCTCATTTTCCGACGCACTCGACAGCATACGATATTGAAACTGGTGACTGTTTTTGAGTTCCGGTGTTGCAAGGATTATTCAGGTCGTCAATATACAATGCATTGACAGATTGGGAAACTGAAGGAGTCGGAAATGTGAGATCTATGACCAGTCTCGGTAAGTGTCTGAACGAAGAGTTTCAAACAGGGTGGCTTTCCATCGCTTCACTTGATAGAGTCTTAGAGAACTGTTATAGCTTTTCAGGTTTGTTTCAAGTAAACCGAATAAGCTGTAGATCACATTGAATATAGACAGGTTACTAATTATGCTCTGTGGCGCCATTCATGACTCAGATCATAGAAACCGTGGAGTGTGTTGATTTGCTTAGCGAGGTGATCATCCAAGTAGAAATCCGCAGCGAACACACATTTATTGAGGTGATCAAAGCTATCTCTACTCCACTCAAGGTGACACCCGAATAAGTTTGATGAGTATACGAACCTAGGTTGAAGACTTCTTTCTCTGCGTCCTTAGCAGCAGGCATGTCCTATGATCAGTCGGACCTTGAAATTATTAACAGTAGAATTTTGAGTTGAGAAGATCGACTCGTCAAATAGAAGAAATTTCAGATAGGTGAACTAAAACTTTGATGATTGATGAAGAAAAAGTTGCAAAGCATGTCGAATCTTGAGTCATTGCCCCACGGACAGCAATAGCAGCCTCCTCGTAGGTGCTCATTCGTCACATCTAGTTTCTCCCACCTGAAATTTAGAAACTTGAGGTATGGTGACTCCACTAAAACAAAAGCTACATTCTCTCTGCTGGTTTATGCTGGAGAAAGGTAATGTGAGAGGATCAGCGAGGTATTAACCTAGCATCTGCTTAGGATTCGTATGAGGTCACTGAGGATACCCTCTGCTACTCGAGGATTATTCACTCCAAACTACATGTCGAGTTGGGAAAAGGTTTTGGCACCTCGTCACCTTGAAAAGGAGCGAGTATCATGTTTGAAACTATTAAATAACTTAGCTATGTGTCGCCCACTTAGTTGAACGGCTTCACAAGTCTTCAAAGTTGTGTTTCACATTGGCTCACTTGCCCGTTTTGTCTGCTTAAACATGGACTACCAACTGGTCTTAGGAGATTGTCGATTTGTGGTATGAAGCCACATCTGATGGAAGACTTTACACGCTACGAGTGCCGCAACGTTATCCAGAGCTCCCTCTCTGATACTTCTCCCTGACTTATTTCTCAAAACTAGGAACCAATTCATAACTACTGGTCGGACCGATACTTAAACATATGGAAACTTCAAGAGCAGATGTTGACCGGAAGTTTCGAGCCGATCCGATCTTCATGATAGCGCTGGTCTTGTTGAAGCCAGACTAAATTTCGGAAAGATTGCACTAGGTAAGCACGAGAGGAGCGGGATAAAGCCTGCGAAGTGACGATCTTGACCTTTCGATATACAGTACCTCCAACAAAGCAGTAAAATGTTTGACAGCCTCTTGTAGCAGTGACAGCAATCGTAAGCAGCAGACAAGACGGGCAGACATATTTATTTCTCAACACAGTCAGCCTCCTTTGCCAGCCGATTGATTACTCTTCACTTAAAGCCACGTTCGCAGATCGATGTAGTATCGTCAATCACTTCCATATCCAGCCCGAATTGAAGGATCAAGTCTGATCCAACCCACTCCGAAAAAAGTAAGATGTCTTGGGACCATCGAAGGGAGGCGTTCACGTGTCGTTTAAGGTTATTAGTGCCAAGCTGAGCGACGGCTGGTCTATTGCCAATCATGGCAGGTCGCCAATGGCTTGGTAGTGTTTATTGGATATGCACCCTAATCTTTGCTTGCTTTTCCAGTGGCTGCTATGAGCCTGTGATAATGAAGATGGCTGGCTGGCTAGCTAGATGAAGCCCGAAAATGGAAGGTGTTCTCTTCTCCCGCTCAAGTTTATGTCTTGGACCAATATCTGAAGTGCTGCCATAATCTGCACTGAAAGAACCATCGAAACATTTCCCCTTCCTGGAAGGAATTAACAACAGCTTCTCGTGATATACGCTTACGGTGCTGTGCTGTGCTGTATTTCCCGAAATCCGTATAGACCAACAGCTGCACTCTCACGCCGAAGCTTCCGAGAGCCCCTTCTCGCACAATCAACACAAATCAGACAATACGGTAGTGCCAAGACCGCGCAGGCAGATGACGCGGCCCTGGCAAAGGAGCGGGGCTCGATGGAGTGAGTGGATTATTATTGGGTTATGGGATTCCCCATTATTAAAGTTAGGGGAACAATGCGAAGAATTAAGCTTGTTACGACGTTATGACGCGCGAATGGAGCAGCCGAGATGCTGTGCCGTCCCCACCAGCCTTTGAGTATTAAACTTTATCCTTGGCTTCGGTGGAGGGACAGGGATTCTTCTGGTTGAGCAATTTCTATTTTCTTTTATTATTAATTAATTGATTTTGAGTTTTAGGGTTTACCTGGGTGCGTGAGCTAAGGCATCGTCTGTGCTGCCGCGTGTTGAGTGGAGTTGCTGGACGGAGACTTACTTTATTTTTTTTTTCCTTTTAAAGGTGGATGAGGTATCGAAAGTCAAAAAGCAAGACCTCGGGATGTGGAGGAGCCAAGGTTTTAGTCGGGAGGAATCTTGCGATGGTTCGAGTTTCTGGATCAGAAATAGAAATAAACGCTGTCCGTGGTTCGTTCTGAACTTTTGACGTTTTGGATCTAGTAAGCTTGTTTGGAGATCAGATCTTGAAGCATGCAACAGTCACATCGGTTTCTTGGTTGAGAAACGATATGCGGTGAGTGGATTGACTGACCTTCTTCCGATGTGGTCCCTTCTCTGGAGCCAGTATATCTGCAACGTTGGGGGCCGAAACAAGACTGGAGTTCCGAGCATTCCGAATTTAAAGCTTTGAGCTTGAGGTTAAAAAGTCCCCACCAGCATCGCATCCTTTCTCCACAGAGGGGCCACACGGAATCTTGGAACTGGGACTTTTGAAAATGGAACGCCGTTTGGAAGACATGGAAGGGGGAGGGAAGTCCCGTTTTACTAGGGTTGTGATAGGATCATGATAGCAGGTTTACTTCGGCAAAAGCTCTGAAGTAGTTACTTTTTCTTCTTGCACAGCAGTTTCTATGCATCTTTTTGCTGCAGCAAGGAAAAGTCTGTATCTTGTGCCCCCCATCTCTGGCATGTTCCAAGTTCTTTTCTGGATCACGACATCCCCATCTCCCTGACCTAATTCTCACTCAGCTGCAAAAGCCCGCTCTCCCAACCCAAGTGATTGGAGTGACAATTCATGGCTTGCTTGGCGTGAAGCCTTGTGCCGCTCCTTTCGTCTCTTTTACCTCAGCTCATAAGAGCGCCACAGACGGACATCAGCTCGTCTTCAGTCTCGCTTCCTTTCCCTCGGATAATGAGCAGATTAGGGTTCTGAGGCACAGGAAGTCTAAGTGGGGAGGAGGCACAGGTGACAGGATGCAGGGCGAGGATGAGGTGTGAATCTTCAAGTGAGAGGTGGAATCGTCAGCGAATTGCTTGCTGGATTCGGGACTGTCGGCTGACTTGTCCGTCAACCAACTTTCATTTTGAAGCTTGACCTTGAGGAGATTACAAACCGTCGATGCCCGAAAGACAAATCGATTGTTTTGTAACGCGAATCAGCGAATCGGGTAAACATGTTCGGAGTTTTGGTCTGACATAAGGTCAGATCTTGACGTTAGTAGGCTACCAAATCGCTTCTCCCACCGTACCTTATTCCTCTTTTGTGCTTTGTCGGACTGTTGTCACATTCACACGATCTTGCGGAGGGTAACTGCCATCACACCAAGCTCAAATTTCGTTCCATTAAGAACCGGTCACGGCATAATAACACCACAATCTACCGAACGCAAAGCCCCAAAGCAGACTTAATTATCGCCATGCCTTTTGTCAACTCAAATAAGGAAACGATTCCGACAAAGTTCAATGGAGCCAGCCCCCGCCAAGCCCCCATCCTCGGATTCTTCATCGTCCAAAGATCCAAAGAAACATTGGTGGCGCTGACTAGCCAAGCTTTCTACCAACCGCCCCCGCCAGTCAATCGGCGGGATTATTTTTGAGTTGACAGTAGTGTGAGGCCGGCGATCCATGGTTTCTGGCCCTAAAAAATGGGCTGGCGGCGATGGAAAGGGCGCCGAGGTTCTCGATGCTGTCAGGTGGAGGTTACGGGTTTTCATTTTCCTGCACCGCTTGCCATGCTCATGTGAGTGGAGGAAAGCCGAGTTGTGGATAGCTTCACTGTGTTACTGCTATCCCCCCCCCCTAAATGAATGTTAAATGTGTAGAAAACTGGGGCTAGTGTGGGTAGCTTTCTGGGGTGTCTATCCAACAAAAATCGCTGCTTAGAGCCCTTGTAGTCCTCTCGAACCTTCTACAGCCACCCTTGCCTTTACAACAGACCAGATTTTGGCTCGTGCCTTCACGTTGATAAGGCTATTTGACCACTCAGGTATAGACTTCTAAGCCTCCGCCCCATAAATCCAGCAGTTTAACATTCATTTAGGGGGGGGATAGTACGAATTGGCAACGTGGTGGTAGATGCGAGGACGGTGCTTGCCGTTTCTTGTAAAGTATGTCTTGTCTGCCTGGTGCTGCACTACCACTATATAATATTGTGCCTCTCATGACGGCGCATGATAAGGTTGTTCGATGCGACGTACGGAGTAACTCGAGTGATTATCCGATCGAGGTTGATCTGATGCGCAGATCCGTGTCTGTCATCTCTTCAGTACAGGCACACGGCCGGAAACGACGGAACTCCGCCTTCTCTTCCATTATGCCCCCAATACCAAGCTCCAATCCTGTAGCCAGTCAAGTTTGAAGGAAAGTAACAGTCGAACAATAATGAGACTACTTCGAAGTAAAACCCACCTCTCTCTCCAAGATCCGAATACCTCAGCCCAGCCATCCAAGCCCCACAATGCCAGGCATGACATGAGATATTGGTAAAGGCTGCACTTGACGAGCTGCACATGAGTCAAAATGAATTAAGCATGTGTACCGGGCGTACCCACACAGACTCCATAAACACGAAGTTCCAAGAATTCAGCCAAATAACAATAATAATAATGGGGGCTTTTCGATGTCTTGCCATCCTCTCATGTGCTTGGAAAGAGGAATCGATGAGGGGAGCCAAGCATCCGCCAAGCTCGCGAGCAAATAACTCTATTCGTCGTGTCGTCTTTCCATGCAGCCACCGCTCCCACCTTTGCCTTTCTGTGGCGCGGCGCGGCCTTGGTCTTTTCCGTGTTTGCATGGCAGATGGATCATGGCTGAGACTTCTGAGAGGGAGAGAACATTCCATTCCGAAGGATAGTTCGCGTGCGGAAGATTAGCAACAAAACGCACAATACAGACTGACCAAACAAACGAGTTTGTACAGGTGTTGGACTGCGAAGTTCCCTGCAACAACTGTTCTCGAATAGGTAGGTCGTGTTGGTTAGAAACCGAAGACAAACAGACAGAGAGATATCCACCTGCTCAGACGGTATGATAGGCGTCTCTCCCAAGCCTAGCCAAGCCAACGCCATACTCTCGGCGTCCATGGACTCAAAAGTAAGGTTTTATGGTTAATTTGCGTGGCATGAGACTCGACCAAGGCCCAGCCGAGCGATCACACCCTAGCAAGTGTACGGAGAGCGAAAATGTAGGTAATCGAAAATAATAATCACAGGCATATAAAAATTAAAAACCAATAATCCAGATGGAATGATGCCGGATTTGGCAGTAATCATTTATTACACATTTCTCACGGCATCAGACATCCTCGTTCGTCCTTTCTTTTGGCTTTCTGACCAGCCGGCAGATCATGATTATTACTCACCATTGAGATGGACGGGAGGGAATTAGAGTTGATGAGGGCGATAATTAAGCTTTTTCTGGAGCGAGGGAGAGAGATCATTCGTATTCGGAGTTTGATGTTCAGCGCCAGCCAGCCAGAAAGACGGTTTGACAAGGTGAGGGGCTGGATGACTACTACTGTACTGGTGAGGGTGAGGTGTGAGAAGGTGTGGTAACCTAGAACTTTAACCTTAAGTTTACGACCTCCAAGATGTCCGTCCGTCCGTCTCGGATTGGTGAGCATAAACTCTATTGTGCAGACTACGGTCTTGAGAAATGTGAGCTTGTCCGTGGTGAGTGAACTATATGCCCGTCGAAATAATGATGATGCAATCCCAGAGATCTTGGATGGGGAGCAGTCACAGGCTGGGAAGATGCTGGATGAGATGATTTATACTCATACTTGCTCTGCTGGACAAAGTTTTTCTCTAGGGGTGGGTGACAAGACATCGATGAGAGTTTGACATAAGATGAACGAAGAGTGCGAAAGGACACGCTGTCCGCATTATTAATTGTGTTGTACGGCAATGCGGTGTTCGTTCTGACCCGCCTTTACGAGCAAACGAGCAGACGAGTAGAGAATCATAAGACAAATAACAGTCAGCCAGCCCAAGCCCCACCTAGCCAAGCCCCGCCAAAGCTGCGAACCATACTTGTATTCCTCTTTTGTGTAGATTATTACATTTGTTCGCAGGAATACGGAGGGCCGCCCTTGACTGGATTGCCACCATTTTCAGAGGTAAATTTAAAGTAATAGTGGGCTCGGCGAGTTGATTGCCTGCCTACCTACCTTATCCTCTCCCTCGGAAAGAAGCAAGCAGCAACGGCGCATCCTGAGCTCACATCATCAGGTCGCTCGCTCGCTCGCTCGCTTTCCCTTCATAGACAACCGCCGAATCGCATCGCCCTCGCATCATCGCAACAATCCACCACCTCCTGCCTCAACCTCAACCTCACACATCCCACCCCATCCATTCAAACCATACCTAGGTACGGAGTAATTATTAATTATGATACTCGCTCACCCAGTCCATCCCAATGCAATCCCTCCATAAATCAAACCTCCCCCAATCGTATACGGAAACCCCGGAAATTCCCTCTTTCCATCTCACCCCAATCCTAATAATTGGCTACGCCACCTCGGCAAGTTACATCGAAGTTGTTGGACACGGGAATGCAAAAAAGATAAGTTATTAGGTAAGTTAAGTTAAGCGAAGCGAGACCAGCCAGCCAGCCGAGCCAGGTTCCCAGCCAGAGGAAAAAGGAAAGGGCTGGCGGGATCGACACACACCTAAAAATCATGCTTAAAACCTTGAATTTTTGACACCGTGTCGCTAAGGTGCCAAGGGGCGCCACTACCCACGACTGGGCGCTGGGGGGCTTGGACGCTTGACTTGTTTGGGAGCCCCAGGTGGGGCGGGGTTGCGTGGCCTGGAAGGGATGGTGCTGTTGGTGGGTTCCAGGTTGGGGGGGGGGGGAGAGCTCGGGAGGGAGGCATGACGTGGAGAGAGAGATGTGTATATGGTGAGTTCGAGCTTCATGTTGAGGGAAGAGATGTGAAGATGTGAAGGAGGTAAGGGGAAGTGACAGTGGTGATACGAGCAACCAGATGTTGTTGGTCTCCTGCTGTCAGGGTAAATGTAATGTCTGAAACTGTGATTTCAGTCAATCTGGGTATTGATGCTCCAGTGCGGCACCGTTGTGCGACCACCCCAATTCAGAATCAGAGCGAGAACCAACTTAGGAAGGCCCCTTTCAATCAAAAAATTTCAAACAACACAGTTCGACTGTGTTACAATCGCAATTATCCAGATTCCTCGCATCTGAGTTAGTTTGTTAGTGCTACTTTCGCGACGGCCTTGGAATGAGTGGCTTGAGCTTGAGCTGAGTTGAGGGTGTTTGAGAAGGAATACCTACTCTATCCGTAGATAGTTTGGTTTGGGATGGAAACTATCGGTTCGGAAAAACCAAAATCTTTCTCTAACAGATAGTAAAGAATCTCGACGAGTTTCTTACCGGCTTCCGGAGGTTCTTCCTGGTTGTAACCTTAAATAGGGACGGAGGGGAGGCACGCGATCTGCACCACTGCCTTCTATCTCAAACTTGTACCAAAGAAAAGGCCCAAAGTATTGGGTCTCCCAATCTGATGCATTGAGATCATGAGGTGAGAATAAGGTATGTGTGCATTCAGATCAATTAATCTCTGAAATTGGACCATGCGATACGAAGAGGCTTAATATCATTGATTGTTTGATCTTGAGTTAAGCCATTAGAGACATAGGGAGGGAGGTGTTTGGGTTGTGTGGATGGATAGATGGATAAAAGCCGACTAGGTTTGGGACCTGGCGATGTGATATGATATGATGTCTCAATAGAGAAACAAGCTATTAAATTAATAAACTCCCTGTGTATCAGCACCAGCACAAGCATAAGAGCTGCGGCGCTTGCCGTGCCTGTTTCTTCATCCATTCAGGCGGGAAGTTTCAAGGTGCTCAGATAAAGTATGGCATTTAATGAGGCTCAAGAAAAATCCGAGAGGGATGACTCCACTAAACGTACGACGACACCTCTCCCATATGTCCACGCAACAACAATAACCTCCTCTTCGACATCCTCCTCGCATTTTGTGTTTTAAACTTTACTCGGCTGGCTCATTTACTGTATTATTCCAATTCCCACCGAACCGAGAGGCCCACATTCCGAATCTATCTGCCCAACTACCTGCGTAGGTACACCTCAGCTCAGTCCCACATCGGCAGGAGTTGCCAGCTATTTTCTTTTCTGTCTTGCTTTCGCATTTACCTTTTTTAACTTTTTGACTTTTAGACTTTTTGGAAACTCTCGCTCTACCCATCCACATCCACCCAAACCCATCAGCCCAACCCAGCAACCCAGCAACCCAGCAACCCAGCAACCCAGCTAGCCTTAAAACCGAAAAGAGGGAGGGTAAGTAGATCGGATCGAACCGGTTTTGCTTCTGGAAGTGGAAGTGGAAGATCGGTCTTGCTGGATCTACTGTATGGAGTGGCAGGCGGGAATAGGTAGTTAGTTCCTCATTCAGCCAGCGTACTGCTTTGCTTGCTTACTTGGGCTGTATTCATGCATCCATTCATTCAGTCAGTCAGTCATTTCTGTATCCCCCTTTCTCATTCGTTCCTTTGCGCCTATCTAACTCCCTCTCTCTCTGTTCTTCCCATCTATCTATCTATCTATCTATCTATCTATCCTCGGCCAAATCAAAATCAAAAATCAAATCACAGTATCGACTTTCGGAATCCAAAACAACCCGAAACTTCCGACCGAGACTCTCCGTAGGTTGCTTAACGAAATACTCCGTGATACAGTAGTACAGATAGACCGACCGACAGACGGACGGGCAAACTTAGAGTTGACGCTACCGTGCAGCGAAATCGGGTTCGGAGAATATATGTGACTCTACTGTACTTGTGTATGCTTGCTTGCTGGCTTCCTTGCTAGCTGGCTACTCGGGACGTACCGGCGGTAGGTAGTTAGGTAGTATTTACGTACAGGGGAATGAAATCTTGGTCGGATCGGAGATGAGGGGATGAGGATGAGGCTTGAGTAGTGAGGAGGCTCGGAATGGAATAATAAATGGGATAGGATATGGGTAGGTAAGTTATGTGAGGGAGGTGATGTGTATGGAGGTATATGGGACGAGACGAGACGTGCGTAATGTTTGTTTTAAGCTTCTATTCGGGAGGTGGACGGGTGGGACCGGGATGGGGATGGGGGCTTGTTTTGGGTCGGGTTGGATTGCGAGTGAGTAGTGAAGTTAAGTGTGGAGTTGCAACGGCGTTTTGGTGGAGAGGGACTCGTCAGTGTTGACGTTGGTGGTTGTGCTCTGTTGTGGAGTAGAAGGTTGTGCGGTATATGAAGCTAGATGGAGGGTTCTGAGGAGCGGAGGGTTTGGAGGAGACGGCTACGGTATGAAGTCTTGAGGTTGATATTGATTTTGATTTTGAGCTACTTGGGTTGCCTCAGGATGTGTTGTCTACGACCACCTCGGAGCGGAACAAGCATATCGGAGTTCGAAGGCCGGCATTTGATTGATATTTCGTCTAGTAAGTTTACTTGGATAGCGTTATTGAGTCTTAATCCATTTCTTCTAGACCTCGCTAGAACTGAGTTTACGTCAGGGTTGAAAAGTTTTGGGATAAATTGCTAGGTTTATGCTTCACTTTCTAGAAGTATAAGCATTCTGGGGATCCCCTTGTCCGGCAATACCCTTTCACGGTAGGCTGTGCTCGAAAGTTTGTGAGATGATACTTTCCAAGAATATGGTTTATGTTTAAGCATTCATGAAATTTGAGATTATGCGGTGTTGAGAATTCAATTCGTGGATGAACTGAGTATGTTCGCCGCCTGGCTAGGGAAGCTTTCGGATGATAGAATTTTCAGGTCTTTGAAGAACCTTTGAACTTGGGTGATTGGTTTCAATACTGTAGAGTAGAGAATTAGCGTAGTATGAAGACTGAAACTTGAGTATAATCTTCAGCTGTGATTTCTGAAGCTAAAAATGAACAGAAGCTGGTGAGGCTCGTTCTCGTAATTTTTGCGAAGGTTAGTGATGATGTGATGAAATAAGCTCACGGAGCGATCGTCCCAAAGTCGCCTATCTTGTCATTTCTGACATATGTGCTCCCTCGAGACTCGTAAGGAAGAAGACGGAGGGGATTACGAATGACTGCTGAATGGACCCTTTAGGTGGGTTTCCAGCACTCTCCGGCATGGTTGAGCTTGTCTCCGCCAAAGAGGTCGGCAAGACGGATGATTCCCGGTGGAGGAACAAACAATTGAATGACAGACTGACTGACGAGTCGCCTCCGGCTCGTCTCATCTCTCCAATATATTCGTGTCACCTCATCATCTTCACGAAACGAGCTTAATTGGAAGAAGCCTCATCAACATCGTTCCTCTGGCATTTGAATGGCCAGTCGGAATCGGCATATGAGCGGTAACCCATTTGAACGCGAGCGCGAAAGCCTATCTTGCCATGGCTGGCGCAGATGATACGTACAGCCGCTTGGCTAGGAGAACAATGCCACAGCCAAGACTCGCTCATTTGCTTGTCTCGATTCTTGTCAGTGTCTTCCAAGACTCTTGGGCAGCGCGCATGGAATATACCCAGGAATGAATGATCTCAGAGAATTGTGAGAGCAGAGAGAGGTCCAAAGACCGAAGACTGTGGGCACTACTCAGCAGCGGAGGAAATCTGCCCATTTGTCAACTGTCAAGTCTCTTGCGTTGTTGGGAAGTTTAGACCAAGGCATACCGATGCAATGTGATGCCATGGTCTGTAACATGTAGCATGTACCTTTGTATAGTACGGCCTACATAGACGCAGCTCTCTGCTCTCGTCAGATTTGAATGCTCTGCCTCACTGGAATTGGCCTCGGAAGCGACCCAGACAAACAAAGGTAACAAGGCATTCTTCAGCAAATCTAAATCCAACTCCAACTCCAACTCCAACTCCAACCCAAGCAATAATCCCAATTGTTCCCAACATCTTCAAGTCACAAACACTTGCAGCAGCTCGGTACCGTATTTAGGATTTTTCTGTTCTGGCATGCACATAATGATCCCTATCCGTTGCCAGGATGCAGTGCCCTGCCCTGGCCTGCCCTGGCCTGCCCTGGCTGATGCCATGCTGCTGCTGCTGCTGCTGCTGCTGCTCCACTACTACAGTACCAATAAGTGACAGCTTGCTCGATGGCCCACCAGAAATATAGTACCCCTTCGAGCCTAGAGAGATTTGATCTCACAGTAGCGTCTCTAGCGGCCCCAAGGCCCCCTCACACCACACCACACCACACCACCACACCCTTGCACCCATGCCCAGAACCCCGGCACCCTTGCCAAGCAAAACCTAATCTAAGATAATTTGGGCCAATGCCAATCCAATCCGCCAACTTTGAGTGTGAGGGACTACTAGTACTGGACTGCTGGACTGCGCGGATGAGAGACAGAGAACGCTCCCTAAACGGCTTTGTCTTTGCTAAGTGGCTAGCGCAGTTGCACAGGACTTGATATACCGCAGACATCCGCCCGTTTGTACGTCTCTGGAGAAGAGAAGGAAAGGCACTGGACTGGACTGGACTGCACTGGACTGGACTGGAGCATCACTTCACTTCACGACACGACACCGCAACGCATCGCATCGCATCGCATCGCACGGCAAAGCCATTCAGCATTCAGCACTCAGCATCAGCATCAGCATCAGCATCAGCATCAGCATCTAGCACTGCCGCACAGTACGATACAGCTGATTAAGACATTCTTACGAGGACGACAACGGCATTTCAGAGGCAGCACTCGATAGATCAAGTTGTCAAGTTGTCAATCATACAATTGAAGGGACGTCTTATCTGCACGGATACAGGGAAAGACAATTGAGGATACTCGAGACTCGAGACTCGGGACTCGGCGTCACTTTAGGAATTCCAAGGTCCCAACTCCCAAGTCAAAACCCACTCGAACCATTATCAGAGTCCCGTGATCGCCCAAGATCATCGGCCGACAATTGTCCGGACTTCCGCCGATTTCCAATTCACTTCTTCCCAGACGAGCAAGCTCTCCCCACCACACTATCTTCACTCAAGCATTCCTAAATCGACATCTGGGAATAGCTTCATTCTGTCTCCGAATTGTTTATTTTGAGCAACAAGGTACGTTATTTTTACTTCTTTGTCCGCACAGCTTTGCGCACTCGACAGTATTGGACACGGCAGCGCACAAGCTGGTGTTACTTGCGTCATTGTCATTGCGGCTTCCCGCACCACGGCACAATTGCACTCCTGCCCAGAGTTTCCTCCCTCTTCCCCAGCCGCCTTCGAGCGGTCGCATGCATTCATTCTTCTGTCCTCCTCCCTCTACCCGTTCAACCCTCGGATGCATGCGAGTAATTCTATGCAGCTTGTCGCTGTATCAGATTCGCCTGGGCAGAGCCTCCCCCGAAGGGCAGGACTACGCGCAGAACTGCCCAGAAGCTTAGTTTAAGCTTCTGTCACCTTGTGCTTCACCGTGTCTCAAGTCCGCGTCGACTTCCCCATTTTGCGAGAGTGGGACGACCCCGTTGCTAACCTTTCATCTGAAGCGACGAGGATCAATCGCGAAACGTTTCAGCTTCACGATCTTCCACCCCCCAAACAGTACTAAACGGTACTCAGTGACCTGCCACTCAAGCTTCTTCTAACTACCAAGGCCGCGTAGAGCTGCTGGATCTGCACGAGACGTCTAAAGATAGACTCCGAGTTCGACCAAGCAATAAAAGCAGGCAACTCTAGTTCCGAGGCATGTGCTGAAGTATAAGGACACCATTCCTTGAGCTCAACACACCAAGCTACTAGCACATCGAGACTCAATTGAGCGGCACAGACATCTACAGACAAGATGGATACATATTACGGCCACGTACGGTCCCCTGCGGATGCGATCAAGCTATTCGAAGCCTGCCGATTAGGTTTATTACCTCGGGTTCAGAGAAGGTTATCGGAGAAGGAGAGACAGTCTATAAAGTCCGGGTCTGTCTTCGTGTGGGATGAGAGGGAAGCAGGCATGAGAAGATGGACGGATGGAAAGTCATGGAGTGCGAGCAGGGTTTCTGGCAGCTTTTTGACATACAGAGAGATGGAGGGCAAGAGGGGAGGAGGTCAATTCGTTCCACCACCAGTGCGACGATCAAATGGAAAGACTCCAGACAGTGGAAGAGGAAGTGACGAGGATCTTGACATGGATGGCGAGGGACCAGATGGATACAGATACAAGCCAGACGGTCTGATGAAGCAGTCGTTCAGCATTACCACATCCACTGGTCAACATCTACATCTGATCAGCTACTACTCTCGCCCACACCCGGGTGCCCCAGAGCTCCCTATGCCTACAACAGATCCACAACTTCGACACATTGTCCCAGTCAAAGGAATGTACCCCGAGTCAACAGTACACGAGGCACAAGGACCAGCAGTCACAAGAGCACCAATGCAGCACAGCCCGTATATGCCACATCAGCCAATGCACTCACCACATCGAGGCCACCCTCCTCCACCATATGGATACCAACCAGGCTACTCGTGGCCGCCTTCGCCTGCTGCTACTCCACCTTACCCGCATTACCCTGGCCCAATGTACTCTCCTCTTCCACCACCTCCTGGCTCGGCTCATACCTCACCATACCAACATCACAGCCCGCACATGCCCAATGGCCACTTACCAAATGGCATGATGCCTCATCAGCAATCTATCTATGACCGACCACCTCCGCCTCTCTCCGATTCGTCGCTTCCCCCACCACCCCCTCCAGTCTCGTCGAGAGGTATGAGCACTGCAACCGCCGCGAACTTGATGCCTAGTTACGCACCAAACCCAAGTCCACGTGTTGCCCAAGCTAGACTTGTCGCAGAGCAACAGGCACTTGCACAGAGGGCTCTGCAAACACCTTCTCTGCTTGACCCTCGCCTCTCAGGTCCTCCCATCTCCCTACCTCCTGTTCAAATCCCCGAACCCCAAAGAACATCCACACCACCTCAAGCTACCTCTCAGCCACAGTCTACATCACAACCAAGCACGCCCCCTGGGGATCGACCAGCTTCTCCAAAGGACACTCCAAAAGCCAATGGAACTTCTCAAGCTCAAAGCATCCCAAGCATCTCACACTTGGTACATGCTACAGACTCTGTCTCAGTCATTTCAGACAACAAGAGCAACAGCAGCCGCACAGGTAGCAAGAGCCCCAAGGCCACTAATGGTGACAACCAAAGGCCAACAGACATCCCTCACGAGAAGTTGAACATCGTTGGTGAGGACCAGAGAGCTATCCGGGTTTTGGACAAGAAGTTCATGATCTAATTTTGCGAACTTGCGCGAATGGACGATGATCACCATCACGTCCTCAATTTTCAATTGTACAAATACGACTCTTCATACAGCGAGCGCACTTGGTGGCAGGCAGATTTGTTTTCCAAATCATGACAGAACATCTTTGCAGCGGCATTGCAGCCTCCATGCATACAACATACATTCGTTCTTCATCATGGCGTGCGCGCGTGCGTGCGTGCGTTTGCTTTTCATAGCACAGATACATGATACACCACTCCAGCACAGCACGCGTAGCGCAGCATATACAGCATGGATCGATTGAACTCGGGATTCGGGATTGGGGATCTAATGAATTTTTTTATACACATTTCATTGCATTGCGATTGGCGTTTCTAGGAACCGGAACAGGGCAGGGAGGCAAGGGGATCTGACGTTTTTTATATGCCTATATAACTATATGGCGGTGGTTTATGTTTGCTGTTCTTCTATTTACGGGCTGGGAGCGAAGTGAGAGGGACGGGGACGAGAGAAAAAAAGTATATTTGCCTGCGTGGAGTTGGGGTGGGGTGGCTTTTGGGATTGGGATTGGACTCGGGTTTTGGAGGGAATGAGGAGACCAACATCCTAGCTAGATCGATGAATTTTGCTGAGAGAATTAATCGAGAGAAATGACAAGATGAGAACACACATGCATAGCTTTCCCATGCCTCTTCCAAACTTTGTGTCTCAAAAATTGCATTTTTTTTTTGGATCTTCTCACAGTCAATGAGCGTTGAGGAGGTTCTGTTGACAGTGCGAGAGTGGTTTTCGCATTTGATCCTTGATTTAGATGAGATGGTATGCAAGATATGGATGGATTCATTGATTTTCATTGATTTTCCATTTTGTTCATCTCTTTACTGGACTGGACTTGACTTCACTGCTTGACTTGCTTGCTTGACTTGCTTGGTAGATATCTATCTATCTACCTCCACCGCAGTCTCTCTGACCTTTTTTTCCCCCAACTCTTCTATCAAGATGGCTTCATTTCTCGTTACCAAAGCTAGCTCACACCGAGCACCGGACACCGGCTGGGCCCGGCAGGCAGGTAGGCAGGCAGGTAGTGGTACCACTTCCTATCACATCTTATCATTTCCTATCATTTCCTATCACTCCACTCTTCTACCAACTAAAAAATTACGAGGCAAGTAAGAAAGAATCTCTCTCACCTCTCTCACCTGTCTTGGAAGGGAGGAGACGGCAGGCGGGGGCCCACGTGGGGGCGAGAATATCTCCCTATTTGATGCCTGATGCCTGATGCGGCATGTACTGTAATATAATATATCTGAAACGTACGAACGGATGGATGGAGGGAGGGATGGATGGATGGAGGGAGAGGGTTGGATTTGTGTGAGGCAGATTTGTGTTATGTTTCTGTTATGCTTGTGTTATGTGTTATGTGATTGTTTTTGTTTTGTTTTGTTTTGTATGGCTCTATATTGGGAAGTGGTGTTGTGTGATGGGATGGGATCTGTAGTGTTGGACTTGCCGGCGGGGAAGCAGGTGAAGAAAAAAACTAGCGGGAAGGGGGAAGCAGGTGGGTAAGGTTGAATGGTGCAAGTGGGCAAGTGAACAAGTGGAGAAAAAGACTGCAGATCTGATCTGATCTATGAATACGTCCAAACATACTCCCACGCATACAAATGTTTCTACATATACATTTGTTTGATACTGGATACTTGTTTATCAAACAATCAGAGAGACAGACACAAAGACAAACAGATAACCCCCAACCCGACCCGAGCTGATCTGATCTGAGCTGGACCCCAGCTGAGCAGAGGGCTGAAAGGTGAATGATACATTGCATGCGTACATCTCTTGATCTCCGAAGATACAGTGTTAGGACTGTACTGTATGATTACCTGCGCCGCACCCTTGCGCTTATAACAAACTTTCCTTTCTTTTCTCCTTCTCCCCTTCCCCCTCTCCCTGGTTCTTGTTCCTGTTGCTGTTCCTGTAGGTGAGTGAACGAGCGAGCCTACCCCCTCCCTGACTGGTACAAGTACAGATACAGGTACAGCACTACTACTTTACCCGTGAGGTACCTCACAGTCCTACGTTATCTCTATTGTTGGGAATGTTTCACGTTTCATCTTCCACCTTCCCTGTTTCACATTTCACATTCCATGCAAGCAACAAGTAGCTAAGGCTGAAGGCTGAAAATTATACGCTGAAGATTAAGTTGGTGTTTTATATTATGTATAATAAATCCCATCATGGTAGGTAGGTAGCTGTGCCGTGGGACCATTGGTTGGTTGGTAGGATGGGTTGGTAGGATGTAGTCGAGCTGGGCCGGACCGATTGCCACTTCGGAGGTCAGAAATCAAGAGGTGTAGGTAGGTAGCTGGGTAGAGTGGGTGGGTGGGTGGTATATTTCCTCGGGAAAGAGTGGGTGGGGAGAGGTATCTAGGACCTACTTACTTACTTGCTTTGAGTTTTCGTTATGATGTTGTTGAGATGACGAGAAGGAGAAGGAGAAGGAGAAGGAGAAAGTGTGGATTGAAAGATCTCGGGAGTTGTTACTTAGACGAGAACATAGCCAGGAAGTCTGAAAGAGAGCGGAAATAACAGAGGGTCTCGTTGTCATTTATTCATGCAAGTGGATTTTACTTCCTAAGAATGAAGGATTACTTTCGTTGAGTACCAAGCTGCGAAGCCAAAAAAAGTCGAAATCCCTCTCTTCTGCCTTCACACCACCACACTGGGGTGCAGTATGCTTCTTCGGACTCAGGAGAATCTATAAAGTACAAAAAGTAGCTTCAAACTCGCTAGATTACAAGTTGCTGTTCATAAAGACGGCTCACTTCCTGAAAAGAGGGCGAAAGTCAATAATCGAGGATCGTATCCTGATCATTCGTGAGCCCATGAAAACTTTACTGAGCGCTCGCTCGCTTACACTCACTCTCCAACTCAGCTGATGATTGACTGACTATCAGACCACCACCCTCCGATACCCACTCACTCACTGACTCACCACCCAACTTTTTCACCCTCCCCTCCCTAGGAAAGAATGCCTCCCATCAGCCATCACGTATTACAAACAGATAGATCGAAAGATAAACAGGCAGACAGCTGAGCAAAGCTGAATAAAAAATGAAGCGCAAATGAAGTTGGAGATACAAAGATAGATAGACAGGCTGATACAGATGCAGATGTACGCGGCTGCGCCACCTCTGCGCTTGGTTTCAGGTTTACTCTACTGTAATGAGAACTCTCCTCCTACTCTTGTGAAGTCTCAGCCCAGTGTACTCGCAGTACAGAGGTTGTCTCCTTGGGGAAGCAACAAGCAAGCGAGCAGGCAAGAAAGCAAGCAAGCGGACCCGTAGACATTATCCTCCAGCTGCCTGGCTTGTTCAGCCCACCTCCGATGAGTCAAAGTGTTGACAAGGTAAGGGAGGAAAAGCAACAGGGAAGGGAAAGGAGGGGCAGTAACCGCAGGTCCGGCGCGGCTACTTGATGTACGACCCCCTGCCCTGTGTGTAGGTGTGGGTGGGTCGTGTGGCAGCAAAAGGAAAATAACAAAAAATAAAATACATTCAAGATATTCAAATAATGAATAAATGAATATTATTATTCAAAGTGAAGAAAGCGCAGCGGCTGCAACTGGCTGCAGGACCAGGGGGGACGAGACGGGAGTGGCGCCTCGCCTGGCCTCCGCGCGCCTCCGCCTCGACCGACCCGCCAGATAACAGGCTGCTGCATGTGTTTTGGTGTGTACAGTTACATGCTTGTACATGCAGACACTGTAAGGAAGAATATATAGAAAGGGTAGGGGTGCGGGCGGGCGGTTAGGCGCGGGTGTGACACTGCCTGCCTGCCCTGCCTGGCTCCTTGCCCCGCTGAAGAAATGGGAGGGGTTCGAGGTCGGTCGGTGTCTATCTCGAGACTGACAAACGGAACACTCTGTCAGATAGAATGACTGACTGGATGAGGAGGAGAATTGTTGTACCAGACGAGTACCCATTTATTGGTCTCATACAAACCCACCCATCTACCAATGCAACCCAACAAGCTACTCTGGCCGGGCGGCCGGGCCTGGATGATATGTTTTGTAACAGTACCTCGCGATACAATGTGACTAGCGAATGAAACCGCAAGACTAACACTGGGGACTGAAGCCCCGGCCAAAGACCGGAGGTATTCACCCTCTTTTGAGAGCGAAGGTGAAAGCTTGGCCCCCAAGCAAATACCCATCATTCGGTCCGAGCCCTATTCCAAGCGCCTCGTAACGGCAAAGAATAAAGTGTGAACCAAGCGTCAACGCCTTCACGTCAAAAGCGCATTTGCTGGGACGGGAAAAAGCCCCCATGATCCGGGACCTGGAAGATGCCAGTTCATCCTATCCGTTTTCTCACTATCTGCAGCCCTCTTTTCGATCGGTACTGAGAGCTGGAGATACTTGGGATTCGAACTATGGTAGCTGGGGGGAGAAGGGAGGGGGGAGAAGTTTCGGCTTGGGGGCTGGAAAGCGCAGAATGGATGCAAGGGTCGTTTTGTTGGTGATCAGCCCCCAACTCTATCTCGACTTCACTTCACTTCGATCGAGCACCGGAATTTCCCACTCGGTATGCCTTGCAGGTATTGTATAGACAATTGGTGTGAACATGCGGTGATTGAGCGATTTTCTGTTTCAAAATAAGGTCATGGTAGGCAGATTTCGTGAGATACCACGTCCAAGTCTGCTCAGGTGTCCTCTTGCGCCTTGTGGGGTCACTTCCAGTCTCTGGAGATGATGAGATTGTATGGACAAATGTGGTGACGAGGGTCGCATACAGGACTCGGTTGGCAATATGCTCTAGGCTCTCCCACCATGCCATTATTCTAACTGACTCGCGATCACCGCTCCCAACAAGCCATCACCGCAGATCTCAGCCCTATTCTCTTTCACGATCAGCACAAGTCTCATTCGAATCGAGCAAAAGAAAGCAACAATAAAGTTGGAAAAGCACAGGCGCAATAGCTTCCCGATCAAGCAATTTTAATCTATTCATGCCCCTCTACCCTCCCTTGCCGTCCAATGGAACCACTCACCAGATATACCCTGGTGTTAAAATAGGCTCGTACATAGCCGTTCCGTTCCCCGTCCGCCCCGCGCCGCACCGCACCTGCAGCTTACCCTTGTCGTTCCCCTCTCATAATCTGATTGAGAGTTGCACTACTACCACAGCAGAGATCATAATAAGATAGTACCCGCAACAAACGAAACAATTGTCGAATGAGAGCGCACAGAACACGAGATTCCTAGGGGATATCGTGGTATTTCGCTGATCCTAGGATCATTTTGCATCGTTCCTGCAGGTGAGTCGATTTAGGCGCTGCAAACGCAGGCTGTGTATCACAACCAGGCACACACTACAGTCGATCCACTAGGACCCTGTACCTGTACCTCCTTGCTTCTTACTCTGTGCAGAAATCTTGAAATTACGTGCCTTGGAGAAATCATGCAAGAATGATTCCACTGCTCTTGAGAGACGTGTGAGTGCGAATGGTGGAGCGAGAACCTTCAGATGGGTCGATGGGTCCGTATGCACGCATGCATGCGACCCTGTCGTCTCGTCCTGTCCCCCGCGCGTGTCGGCGGCACGGAAAGTTCCATAGCCGCTTGGAAAGGGTTTGAATGGGTGGCTGTAAAAGAATGGGGAGGATAGGAAACCGGATGCATATCATCTGCCGCTGCAGAAAGGCGCAGGTCGATGATGGCCATGAACTGTCTATTCTGTGGGAGGCGTAGCCGCCCAGCAGGTTAATCACTCGAATCCAAAGATCAACCCACGAACTGCCGGTGCATGCCAGATGTGGCAGATGTCCGAGGCGCATCGCATCGCATGGCACCATACTTGCCTCCTTGACTTCCTAATTAGGGATTTGGGTTTGCAGATACGGATTTGAGTTTGCTCTGCTGCAGTATCTCGAAGGAGAAGCGAGCGGCTATGCAAACATTCCAGATTTAAGCATGTTGAGTATTTCAATTGATCCAAACGCTGGCCTTATTACAATATGATACGCGTAGTTGACATACATACCTCTCGAAACAGCAGATACCGGCTGCACCGCAGAGAATGGGGAAGGGAGTAGCCGTTCCGATGCAGGTGAGATTCTGCGCTTGAATTTCAGGGTTTGGAATCGGACAATTTTGGGGTCCGACGATGTTGGTGGCGCTTGCTGCCGAAGTCTGCCCTGGCAGTTCATCCGGATGTTGGGGTTTGTGATATTTGGTCGCCTGTGAGGTCGTCAGTGTTTCATGTGTGTAGCGATAAGGCGCAGTTGTTGGCAAAGTCGAGAATTGGAGGGTTGAGCAGGTTATTCATAGAAAGATAGCTGAAAGAAAATGTGGTAGATTGCACGAATAATGTTGAATGTCTCTAAAAGTTCTTGTGACCGGGCACTTCGGTGTATGACGAGGGTCAAGGGAAGGGCCGAGTTGGAGGCCGGCTTGTCTGTTCCTAGAACCATTAACGGAAAGTTGAGCCTAGGAGCCGTGTTCCCGAGGAGCAACTTGGAGAATGGGACATGTATACGCGTGTGACCGAGTAAAATCCCAGGGAGTAAAATTCGGGGGTCGGGTGCAGGATTTCCGTGCTGATTATGGTATTACAACAGATATACTGTACAGGTGACGATAGGCCCTTAGCAGTCACAGCGTCCTACCCAACGAGGGAACGTCACAACCTCCCTGATATTTGGCACAAGTCCAAGATATCCCAACAATCGGTCAAAGCCCAGACCGAATCCTCCATGAGGTGCACTACCCCATCTTCGTAGATCAACGTACCATTTCAGGTCGCCGAGTTCCTTGTCTGAAAGGTTGGTACCAGGTGGAATCATCTTGTTGGCCTGCATGGATCGGATGAGTGGCTCCAAGCGATATTCACGCATGGAACCACCTGCAATTTCACACGCCTCGGGGACGAGCAAATCGAAACACTCCACGGTTTCGCGACCATCTTCATTGCTGGAGGAAGGCAGCATGTAGAATGGTTTGATGGCCTTTGGGTAGTGGGTGACAAAAACCGGTACCACTGAAGCATCTGTTGATCCCAAAGTGGTCGCAATATAGCGTTCATGTTCGGCTTGGAGGGCGGCGCCCCATTTAGGTTCGTGCTCAAATTTGTGCAGGCTTGAACGAAGAAGCTTGATAGCGTCGGTGTAGGTGATTCGATGGAATTCCTCAGAGCCACCACGCCAGCGTCGCAACAGTTCCTTCTCTCGACTGACTGATTCGTCTGGAGAAGTTCCGCTTCCAAGTAGCTCTATTGCGACCCTAGATCGGCTTTCAAGGCTGTCGGTGACAGCTCTGAAAGTGTCCTGTAGCACATTCATTACATCATTCATATCTTCAGTGAAATTCAATTCTGCCTCCAGCATGTAAAACTCGCTCAGATGCCGTGCAGTTTCGCTTTTCTCGGCTCGGAATGTCGGTGATAGTGTCCAGACGTTACCGACTGATTGTGCCAAAGCCTCTAGATGTAGTTGACTTGAAACGGTTAGATATTTCGGAGACCTGAAAAATGTGCCGTGATCTTCTTTGGTAATCTTCCCCTTGTGTGCACTACCAACATGGAAAACCTCCCCCGCCCCCTCGCAATCTGACGATGTGATTATTGGGGTGTGGGTCTGCGTGAATCCATTCTGATGAAACATTCCAGTCACAGCAGCTATGGCATCTGAACGCAAACGAAGTAAAGTCGAATTTGTCTGGGTTCGTCCTCGCATATGGGGCATCGTCCGAAGATACTCAGGTGTATGCCATTTCTTCTGCAAAGGGAATGTCTGGAAATTGCGTCAGCACTTGGGCTGCGCATATGTCTTAGAATATGGTCCTACGTACGACCGGATCGGCAGTGCCAAATATGTCGACATCTTCTACAACGAGCTCGTGGCTTTGGGCCTTGGTATTCGGTGATGGCCTCCAAGCTCCTGTGAACCGTGCTGCCGTCCCAGTCGTGAGACTATTTAGATGATCAGCGTAAGCCCGTACGATACAATACTGAGCTATTTCCAGACCTCTGTGCTTGTTCTGGCCTCAGCACAGCTTGTAATGACTTCGCCGTCGTTCCATCTCCCACAGAGACAAATGACTTCTGCTTCTGATTCCTGATTGACCTGATGAAGCCATTGATCACCACCTTGCTGGCATCCTGCGGACCGTTGTCTAGAAGTTGCGCAATTGAAGAGCTGTACGGACCAGCTCGTGTATGGGCATGCCGGCATTGGCTCGAGGTCAACTTCAAGGTGCGTATCAGACTCGCTTTTGGCTGGACCATGGCCCTTCGTTCCTTTGCTGCTCGTCCAACTCAGTCGGCAGATTCTTCCAGATATGCAGCCGTGGGGGATCGTCGGACTTTGAATGCTTGAGATCCCGTGGGGTTTGTCTGGGAGGAGGAGGAGTTCGTGAGGAGAGGAGGCGTTAGAATGCGATAGCTGCAGAAGTGGCTGCGGCGATCGCGGTTTGGGCTGCAGTTGGGATGGGTCCGAGTGCTGATGCCGGCGGGAAGTTCTTGTTCTTCTCAAGATCGTGGGAGGGGCATTGGACAGAGACTCGGAGGGGAGGAGAGGGGAGGGGAGCAATTGTCAATAGTACGAGAGAGATGAGGATGTCTGTGATCAGACGGTTCAAAGTTTCCTTTCAAGGTGTGAGGGCGGCAGGGCGGTGCCGTTGAGGAAAGGAAGGGCCCAAGCTCCTGAAGCGAGACGCACCTTTCCGATCCTGTCGATCCTTGCACGCGCCTGTGGGGCTTCAAGACATTGCCAAAGAGAATGGGCAATGGACATAGACATGGACATGGGCATGGAAAGTGAAGATATAACTGCCGGGCTAGTATTGGTGCCCAGCATCAGATGGACAGGTCTCGCAACGACGGAGAATTCTCCGTTTCCAAGTGCAGCCAAAGTTTAAGGTTCGTTAGTGTAAACAAAACAAGTCCGCGTCCTGGGTCGAGGCAGCTAAAGTACCTACCTAGGTAAGCAACGTGCTTGCGAGGCGATCCGACCCGCCACGTGCCAGACCTCTTTCACAGGAAAAACTCGAGCAGCAAAGGCTAGACAATTCAGGACAAGACAAGAGACAAGACAAGACAAGACAACAGACAAGGCAAGAGACAAGACAAGACAAGAACAAGACACACCAGAGCGCTGCACCTCGATTGACTCTCCACCATGGCCCAAGCTCATCTCTATCACATCTGATGTGATATAATATGACCACGTCCATCCACTGCCGCTTTGGTAGCAAAGGTCTCGCTCGCACGCTCCACGTATCAACACGGATCAGCAGCGATGAAAGCAAGTCCTTGCATTCTCTTGCATTTGCTTCCTCGTCATGTTACTGCCGCAGAATGTTCTGATATCCCTTCACCCCCTCCGTGTGGAATGCGGTACGAACGAACAGTCCAGTTGTTGAGGTCGTTGGTGCGCTTGATGGAAACCAGCAAATGGTGAGATCCAAACCTTGCCTCGCAGTAGTCTGATCCTTCGCCGGGTGTAGTACACTCGGACTCGAGCTTAGTGCTATGGCCTCCGGCCTGGTTGCACCACTTGCTTTCTTTTGGCTCGATCGTCTTCGGCAATCTGGCGTGACCTTTTACAGAACACAATAAGATCTTGGGACCGGGATGGTACATATCGGTATTCATTTTTCATATCGTTACTGTTACGCCGTCAATTTATTCCCCACCCCAACAGCGCGATTGTCCTGAATAGGCCCAACTCTGTACTGCATTCAGAGTATAGTCCGCCGGTTATCGCTCCTGATAAGTCAAAAACTGGGCCATGGGTCATAGGGCTTCCTATAGCTAGGTCTCAGCTGCCGAACCTGTCTGTGCTTCGTGTTATTGGCTTTGCCAGGAATGTTGGCTTCAGCGAGTGGCTTTCTTATTCGAGTTCACATCGCTGTCCATCTATATAATGTAGACCCATGTCCACCACTTCAAAGAATGGGTTACAGTACATCTCGAGCTTATCTCGTCTCATCTCATCCATTATACTGTTGTGCAGCCTACCAAGATTCAACATCCTTGTCCTGACCAGCAACACACCGCCTCACTGAATCATAGCCATGCCACCATCGAAACCAAAGCCATCTGAAATCGCAGCAGAAGCCAAGAAGACTTATATACCCTACATTCGGTCAACATTTCATGCTGAATGGCCAGCTACTTCTTTCCTGTGCTATTCGGAATTCATAATGGCTCAGCCTCCACCGAAAGAAACTGCACAGCACTGTCGATTTGGTAAACTCTCTACTTCACAAAACCTCCTGTTGTGGACTCTCAGCTTACAAATATTTAGCATTCTATGAGCGAGATCCCGTAGATCTAGCATTGGATTGGATGGAGCCTGGAGGAGAACAGATCCCGGTAATCATGCCAGCGAACGACAAGAGACCCGGAGGAGACTGGGAAGCTGGTATGTGACTTGGTCGCCAAGAATTTTTTCCACGAAACTTACACTTCACAGGTGTAATGTCACCTGAAGAATGTCTCTGCCGGCGGAGCAATCTTTTCGCCACTTTGACTACACCAGGACAGGGGAACGCTTCTGCAACGAATTACCCAATCCCTCCAAAGACTGGTATCTACTCAGCTAAAGTCGGTTCGTGGTGGGTTCCTTAGAGCAAATGAAACACTTGTTGACAGGAAGTAGTTGTATTTCGAGATGGTCCAGAAAAGTATGAAGTCTGGCCCGAATTCAAGGGTAACGTCTTCTCATTCCTGATTCTGCCACTCATACTAATGATTCAGCCCTACCGATCATCTCCGTCTGCCCAGTCAAGCGGCCGAAACTGGACAGCTCACAATTGAAGTACTCATTCAAGCAGGAAAAGGAGCTCATGAGGGATAAGATCCGTACCGCCTTACGGATTGCAGTGTATTACAAGCACATCAATCTGGTCATCGGCACTTTTGGCTTGGGACCAGGATTCCGAAACCCCACTGAAGAAGTCGCACTAATGTGGAGGGACGCGTTACTCAAGGATCCCGAGTTCGTGGGTCACTTCCGAGACGTTGTCTTTGCTTTTGACCCGCCGGAAGGACCTGCCGCCACGAGCTCGAGCTCTTCCAAGAGCTCGTCATCGAAGTCATCCTCAAAATCATCATCAAAGAGCTCCTCGTCATCGTCCTCAAAATCAAGCGTTGCGGCAGACTTGGATATTTTCCGCCACATCTTCAAGCCAGCAGTTGTTCATGATGCTTTCAAGACGCCTGCAACTTCACCTTATCCTGCTGGCTCCTCATCGGCCATGTACTGATACACCTATCATAATAATCTCGACGAAAGCGCGGCGTTTGGTGTCTGGAAGCGGCATTGGGAATTATCTGGCTGGGAAATTGGGCGCTTGGGAAGGATTCGACCTGCTGGAGACAGGTCAAGGCGCATGGTTTGGCATGGTACGGCGAAAATGGGAATTTGACACCAAACCGGGGCGCTGGATCGAGTGTGTATGTGTGTACGTGTGCGAGGCGAGCATGCTCATCTCTACCGACTGATGATGACTTTCCTTCCACAATGACGTATCTACAACCAATCTGTTGGGGCATTTTTAGAAACAAAAACAAAACATCATCATATTCATCCACTCACTCTCTCGGGGGCAGACTGTTCCCAACTTCCCACATTCCAGACTTCCTCCTCCCGTCATTCTTTTAGGCTTCTTGCATAATGTCTCTCCCTACCACACCGGTCCCCTCTTCCGACCACTACTACTGCATGCAAGCACGGGTTCCCGCACCGGGCGCCCGGCCCGATCCAGTCTCTCCCTCTCTCTCTCAAAAGGAAGTGCAATCTATCATATGACGGATGGAGCAAAGCAAGGGGCCAGATTTCCACGTCCCCGACTCCCCGGCTCTCGTCACAGACCTTCCCCAACCGTGCCACCCTAGCGTACGGTGGAACTTGAACTTATGTGGCCGTTGTGCTGTGTAGCGAAATTCCGTATCACAGAGTAGGACGGGGTCTGTTGATCGGCAATTTGGTTTGTTCTGGATCCCCCGGGAGTTAGTTTGACGCCTCTTTTTCTTTTTTTTCCAGCGCTGGATGAGAGCCCCGTGTGGTACAGATAGATCCCAAAGCAGCCTTTCTTGGTATTCCGAAAATGTAAGCGTTGCATGTGAGGTTCCACGGCGTATTGTCAACAATATGAGCGGAAGGAGGGATACCATCAGGCCGATGTTAGTCAAACCAAGTAAGTTATATCTCCGATCATCTGTAGGTCGGCTCCCACGGTTGGTGGTGGTGCTAAATGCATTTGTGCAAGGGATATCAAGTTGGACTGTCGGTATCCAGTGTTGGATAGCGGGCCTCAGGAATGTTGAAGCCAGCCTTACCTCAAGGTCCAGGTTGGAGTGAAAGTCTCGAAAGGGGTTGACGTCAAAAAGAAGGAAACACTTCCTCAGTATGGAACCCCACGCTGAGAGTTGAGTAAGGCTGAGAAATTTCATGCAGGGCAGGCTTGATCTGGATGGTGTTGCGAGTAGTAAATGGGGGGTAAGAAGCGGAGAGGCGAGGGTCTGGACACTTGCGGCTCATTCAACCATACACACCACACCTGTTGGGGACTTTGCACTTTGGCCATGGGACGATCCAATCAAGCAGTTGGTGTCTAGACGGACCTGCAGATTACAGGTACGTAACCCATGAGCAGTGAGCCCATCTCGATAGATAACACCTTTCGAAGTAGACATGAATAGACCATCACTCGGGTTGTGTGCTGCCGCTGCTCCGAGGACTCAAAACCGTTGGCTTTTCACGTGGAACATGTTGTGAACTAAAGATCACAAAGAATCCCTTACAGATCCTGTTATTCGAGATAGCCACTGCCCATTCCTAGAACAAACGTTGAAGAGTGTTACACGCGACATAAAATCGTCCAATAACATGGGGACGAATACGGTATTGAACACAAGCGCAGGAAGACACCCAGAGGAGGAAATTTTTAGCTGGAAAATATTTGCATGCTCAAAGGTTGGGTTTTGATGCAAATAATGATCCAACTCAACGGATTTCTTTCGACTTTCACTTTCAATGAGATAGTGTTTTGTTAGGTCCGAGTATTAGCATCAATGAGAGTGGCCAGACGTATGTTTGCAGTTCCTGAATCTTAGAAAAACAACTATCATTACAGAATTGATAAGCTTCTCCCTTGTTTACTGCGGTATTCGAGCTCATTCAAGCAATTTTGACCTAGGTGATGCAAGCGTAGCGATTACCTCAGAAATCCAGCAAGTTTCACGATTGCTAGATACAACCCTCTTGCAGACATATCAAGAATATCATCTTTACCCGCTGCCAGATTCGAGAGTCTTTTCATTGACCGAACGCTAGTGAGGATTTTATAGCTTATGCATTGCTTCTGATGGTTTCTAGATGTGCTTGTTTTTGCATGTTGTTGTTGTCAAATGGTGGGGTCGTGGCGGGGTTGACGATTCAGGGGTTTGCAGGCTAAGCGAGCCCAGGAGCAATCCTTCAACTCTGCGACTTGATTTGAGTATGTTAGAATCAGATAACCTCAAATGGTGTTATGATATGCTATCTAATCTGGTAAATATCAATTTAGCCTTTTAGTATTTAATGAAAGTTCGGACTTCAAGCAAGGATATCAAGCCAAATAATATTCGATCTCATCAGACGGCTAGCAAAAGAGAACTTGACCACCCTGAGGGATTCTGTTCTTCAGACAGCCAAGATCCGTTTCAAGTACGGACCAAATGGAATATATATCAAGACATTTATCACGACATCAACTCAGTCATTCAGCCTCAACTCTACACCGCTAAAATGAGAATTGCTCAAATGTGGGTCATCTCGTCCTCTTCCAATCTCGGCTCCTCAGCGGGTCAATACCAACACACAGTATCCATCCCACAAGCGAGTCAAAAATCGCACAAATCTTTTTCCAACATCTTCTAACGAGATAACAATATCCGTGACATCGATTCACGATAGACCTGGTCGCCCGGGTAGCTCAATCGGTAGAGCGTGTGGCTCTTATAACTGAAAGATCGAAAGATCTATATCGGAACCTCAAGGTCGTGGGTTCGAGCCCCACCTCGGGCTCAATTCCCGAGGTTCTCTTCATTGAGAGCTTCTTCTTCTTTTTGGAATTTCTTTGGTCTGTTTTGCCCAGTTCATGAACGTATATATGGGGCATCCGTTGACTGAAGTTTAGCGAGCTGCCAGCCTTGATATTATTTCTCTCTTTTTAGACATGTTAAGGGTTTCTGTGAGGACATTTGACTGTTTTGTAGTGGTATTCACACATGTTGGTAAAGAAGTTGATAATGCTGCGGAGAATGCTGCACGGTGTTGGTGTGCGTGTGGTAAGAGGTGTGAAGCATCTCTCGAAACTTTGCTTCCTACCTGTGTATTTACTCATTCATTGACATGGCGACCGTATGGTGCAAACTTGTACTCGGAAAAATGCCTACATCGATCAAACAATTCGTGAGCGCGAAGAGTCATGGCGATGAGATAACGTTAGTTGAAAGAGGTCACTTGGACGGGGCACAAATGGAATAGGCCTCAGCTCGTCGTCTAAATGTGACGAGTTAGACAGACTGGAGCAGGTGCACTAGTGTCCATTTTCACCTCACCTTGCCTGTTGTGTACTCCACGCATTAGGTTACGATGCCGCCGATACTGATATTGTATGTGGCTGCGAACTTCTCCCCTCGTCTGCCCATCTCTGGACTGTGCTAAATCTGTAAATGTCAGGAATTTTAGGCCATATTTGGACTCTAAAGTCTCATTCAATACACCATTGAGATTGTTTGAAGCTGTAGAAGAAAATGCAGTCGGGTTGAGATACTTGTTAAGCAACCGAGGCGTTGCCGAAGGTATGAGCACGCGGCAGGCAGATCGTCTCTCCCGCTCCTGCACCGACTGGTTATGCGCTTTAGTCACTAGCCCTTTCTCGAAACAAGAGCATAACGAATCTAGTTGCTAAGAAAACTTGAGAAACAAGTCCCACAAGTCAGCATATATTGTGTATGTATTCTCATCCTTGTACACGAACAGAAAGGCATCAGGTTGAGAGAAATGTTTTGGATGCAGTTGAGAAACTTAGTGAGAGCTTGAAATCTATCATTCTCTAGACAAGTCCAGCTTGAATATTATCTACCCAAGTCCAGCTTGAATATTATCTACCCAAGTCCAGCTTGAATGACCAATATTACCTCCCAATATCCCAGAAACCAATCACATATCTGAAATGGACGCGAAACCATTCTCCCAAACCGCTGCTGTACGAAGCTCAAGAGCTGCCCTCCCTCTTCGCAATTTCATCTTTCATTTCCATTCTGAAGTATTGGCCCAGACTAACAACTGACGCAGCTCCTGTCGAGCCATGAACACCTATACACAAGATATCGCTAGTCAGCGGAGCCTTAAGGATATTCCTGCCATCGCATCATCAGCACACCGCACGCCTACAAAACATCCTTGCATGCAGATGTAGAATTGAAACTTACTTAGAAAGCCACGAAAAGTAGTCACTGCATTCCTTGAGGGGTTTTAACAACTCCACAAGCTTGTCCTTCCCTGAAAAGAACTGGAAGTCGAGGAAGTTCAATGGAGCGCGGAATGATTTGCTGCGTTTGGCGTAAGAGCTCAGGATTTCTTGGATGCTGTCCAGGGTTCGGTTACAGGTTTGTTGGTAGCGGAGCCAAGCCTCCAACATATCGAGTGGGAGGGTACGGGTCTGTGACTCCCGTTGAAGGTGCTTGAGTCGGAGGATCATTTGATCCATTTCGTCGTGAGTGTCTGCGATGATTATGGGGAACGTCCTCAAGGCCTTGATGATCGAGTGGATACCAATGGCGGCATCCAAGGCGACTCCTACTGCTTTGACGAGGGCGGCAGCGGATACAGGGTCCATCGTGAAGGGATTGAAGATTCCTTTACCAACAGGAGGGACGTAACCTGATGCTTGTGATGATAAGCTGAGTTCTGTAAGGCGCGCGACACGACCTGTAAAGGACAACAGATTTTCCAAGAATGCTAATGCCTGAAACGATGAAATGGGATGATATTGTGATTATCGTGGAACGCTCTGAAAGCATGAAGAGATGGGAAGACGAATCATATACCGGACGAAACGCTAATTCATTTGAGCACGTATCCAATCTGACTCATCTGTTTTTGACCAAGTCAATTGTAAACAGGGCATACTGCCGCCAACAAAGGGGAATGGGCGGAGTTGATACTTGTGGCGTTTGTGTGTCACTCAAATATAGGAAAGATCATGCATGGCTGGAGCACGTTGACCCTGCAGGCAACAGTACGGCGTACTTTGCGGGAGACCGGAATAGTTTCGAAACCAGGAGCCTTGATTCGAATCAGGTACGGCAACTTGAACAATATGAACGAGACAGAAGCATGGAAGCAGGGTAATGAAACATTCACTCTGTGCATAGGGCACGTTTGCAGAATTCCACAACAAAATGACCGAGCTTGATACTTCGGCCGGCGGTGTAAAGACGAGCATCACAAGATTACCCAACATCATGATGCCGAGCCGGGACTCGATGACTGAGGTACATGCTTTATGAACGAGTGGGATACGTTTAGTGACGGACTGATCATACTTAAGTAACAAAAATCTCTACCAGAATACATTACTTAAGGACCCCCAAAGCTGCCATGGAGACTTGAAATGGAGAACATATGAGAGCAAAGGAAACTCCCATAACAGGCGACGACATTCAAGCTGACTCCTGCAAAGCTCCGTGACGAATCATATCCTGTCTTGTCTCCTCTGTAGTTGCACGATACATCGCTCCTCGGTCCAAGCAGTGATCAACAAAACGACCATCCTCCATATATTGAACGGCATAGAGTGCAGGATGAGTCACAATCCAATCAACGTCTTCTCTGTTGCCCCAGCGCGTTTCGATATGATCCGACGTCCTCCCCGTGACTTTCTTTCCAAACTCGATAGCATTGTCCAAAACATCGTTGAGATCCGCGTGGTAACAAAACTTGTCCGCATTCACAGGGAGGTGTGGCTCGAAGAGGGATTCAAGGACATCGCGGTACTCGGACCGTTTATTCTTCGTGGCATTGTTGTTGTCCGGCAATGACGCGTAGATCCAATATCTCGCAATGTGGCGCGCCACCGGGGTAGTGACTGGATGGAAAGGAGAAATTAGTGACTACGCGGCATGTGTATACACGAATATAAGAGATGGAGGTTACATACGGTACAGAGTTCGAATTGCCTCGTGAAGCTTAGCGAGGGATCGCACTTCGACCGTTGCAAACGGGAGGAGAGTAGACGTAGCATCTTTCCGAAGGGTGACCGCCTTGAGAAGAATAGACATGACAATGTGTCCGAGCATTGCGTGGCGGGTCTCGTTATCCTCGATTGAAGAGCATATCTCTTCGACCGTGTATTGGTGCGGATTCGAAAACAGAGTAGTGTCCATTCCCTTATTGAAGGAACTCGGTGCGGGTGGCTTCGGAAAGAGGATAGCTTCAATCCGAGCAACAGAGTCTTTTCTTGGAGGTGAAGATTTTCCCCCATGCTCGATCCACCTTCGTACATGGCTATTCACAGTAACGAAGAAACTCCCATAGGCAGACTCGATATCTTCCCGAAAGAATTGACTCTCGAAGCCAGTGGGACCTACCCGCGGAAAGGCGGCGACTTGTTTTTGGAGTTTGGCGAGCTCCATTTTTGCGCTGGATAAGTCACAAGCTAATAATCTGCGCTGGTTTGCTGAACGAGCGAGAATGATTGCACTCCCGATCAAAGTAGCAATGCAGAGTAGTGCCAAAGGGAGGGCAATAGCGACAGCGAGGGCGGTTTGTGGAGTCATTTTGGGTGCTAGTTGGAATTTGATTTATGAAAAGATCTATAGACTGAGATGCAAATGATTGAGGGCAGTCCTCTTGATCCGAAGATTTGATTTCTTTGTTCAAAGGGTGCAAGACTGGGAGTTTCGTACTAAGACGCTTCCAGCGACAGCCGCAAGCCAGCCTTGGATAATATGCACGGGACCGAGACAGCCAAGACAAACTCAGGGCCATGGCCCTCAGTTCAGCTGAGTCTCAAAAGCGTCAAACAGTGCGCTGTAGATTGTGTCGGACGTCCCGAAATGAGCGAGAAAAACGATTCTAGTGGTTTCTTTGTGTCTTGGAATGCTGGAGTGCTCTTAAACGAGAAATTCCCACCGGAAATGTGACTTTTCCGATTCGGAAAGCAGAATAGAGGTGCGTTCCAGCAATGGCACAACACAAAGAAATGCTCATATGTATCGACTTTGGAATGACAGGCTCTGGTATTTCAATCAATTCCAACCTCTCCTTTCAGCTTCTCGAGAGAAAAGAGATAAAGAACTGACTGCCTCGTAGTAGCACGCTGGCGCGACAACCAGCCTGAGGAGAAATGGACACAGCAAGAAATCAAGACTCCAACTACGCTTGAATACGACGCCAAAGGCAATCTCATTTCGTGGGGGACACCTGCAACGAATCCCTACAACAAGTTCGTCGAGTGCTTCAAGACATACATTGGCAGTGGCCCCATTCCAGACTTCCCTGATGCACCAAAATCGAGGCAGGAAGTATTCCGTTGGTTTGAGGACTACCTAACAGCAATCTGCAAGCAAACGACAGAGGAAATCGACAAGGTAAATCACAACTGGAGGGAAGGGAACATCATCTGGAATTTCACAGTGCCAGGCTGCTGGCTCATTTCCACCGCCATTCGGGATTTCACGCTCCTGGCCGAAGACGCCGTGTATTCCTGCCTCCCAAGTACGAGTAAAGAAGACATCCGCATCAATACCGACCTCACCGAAGGCCAAGCATCAGCACAATGCCTGTTGAGCGATAGCACTGTCGCCAGATGTCATAAACTTGCGATTGGAGACATGGTCATATCTTGTGATATTGGCGGAGCGACAACAGACATTGCCATTTCAACAATCTCTGAGGGTGGCGAGCTAATCACAGCGCCCCAGCTGACGTTCATTCCGGAGGGTCTTGTGAGCACCGACAAAAAGTTCTGGAAGCTTGCACATGATACACTTTGCAATGTACTGGATCAATTGACGGCAGCCACCGTAGCGTGGGAGATGACCAGAGGGCGAAACTATTTGAATGCCCGGAATGCATTTTGTGGTTCAAGGCAGGGGGGTCGCATTGAAATCGGTTTGCCTAACGGAGTAGAAATCCAGGATTGGCCATCACAGAGCTCGGGATCTCATGAGAGTACAACCACTGTGATGAACCAGTCACTGAGCATGCATAGGTACGTTGTGGTCACTGTCAACCAGATTTAAGAGCGTCTTGGTAACAGTTGTTGGTGTAGAAATGTCTTCGCGTCATTGTTGGAGGAGTTGGCCGAGCAGATTGAAACTGCAATCGATGGCGCTATCCGTGAGATGGCCATATTGAAAAGAGTTCCGGTATGGTCTATGTTTATCTCCGAGGAAATTGACTAACGAGATGCATCAAGAACTTAATAGGATTTTGCGGTGGCGGATCACAATCACCGTACCTCATGGACCGCTTTCAACGCAGGTATAGAGGTCTGACCGTCGTAGACCACCGTCAGCTGAGCGTCTTGCCGTTTGTACTCCCGCCATTCTCGACCTCTATATTCAGCTGCTAATATTTCCAGGATCATGGCAACTGTTGTAGGCTGCAGTGTAGCTTGTGATCGAACGCAGCTCCTGAAGTTTGTCGAAGGAACACGCTTTGGTATCCAGACAAAGGGCGGACTGAAGTGGCAAGCTGCAGAGAAGTCCAAGGTATTTGAATATTGCGATCCGTCATCGATCAAAAGGATTCTGACCTGGCTGACCAATTAGAACGGATCAACCTTTTCCGCCGCTCTCGAATGCAAGGTTCTCTTTCCATGTAGTACCCACATCAAAATCAAAGGCCAAGAAACCAAAAGACACATGATAATTGCCGGTCCCAGTGAAGTCGGTTCTGAGAAAGATATACTAGACCGTAAGTATTTTCTATCGAAAGGGCGATGTCCACTGACTCTTTCAAGAACAAGTGCCGGGCTGTAAAACTTGGACTGTCGAAATAGACCTCAGCAATTATGGAAGACGGATCATGTCTCCGAGGATCAAGTATGAGATCGTGTGCAGGATCCTAGGCAGATGGCACGTCCAGATCGAGGCTCGCTCGGCGCGAGACGGAGTGTCTATTCCATGTAAAGTCGTTGAAGGGAAAGGAACCTAGGCATATGTGCGTTGAGGCGATGTACGATAGAAGCAGCGTAAGAGATAGAAACAATAAAGGAGAGTTCCCTTGAACCCAAGTCCAAGTGAGTCCAAGTGAGCTCGAAATGAAGTATGCACAGAGTGTGGGCCATTCTCACCGAGTCACCATCAAGACACCTGGATCGCCTCGGAGACGTTGGTGCCTGGGTTTCAATTAATTACCAGCCAGGCATGAACACCCCTCCTTGGTTCTCACTTTCTCATTGAACTCTTCGCCCTCTTCGCCATGTTCAGGAGTACAATTCATGCTTCACGTCAATGCCAAAATTCAAACTCATATTGGACACCAGTGAATTCTTCAAAGAATTATCCAGCTTATCCAGCGTGTGCGCCGCGTCGTGCCGCCTCATTTATAATACCTACAATCTACTCTTCGCTATCAGTCGCCTCTCTAGATGCAGTTCAGGTACCAGTACACTAACGAATGCTGGAATCATAAAACGAGTCCGCAGATGTGTATTACTATTGAAGCAGAGATAGCACTCCATGCAGCAGATGTTATTGGCAGCAGCTAATATGAACTCATCCTACGACCAAAGGACTTCCAAAAAACACCCAACCTCACAGAACCCAACAGGACCTTGCCACACCTGCCAGACGGACTCTGGTCTTGTTCTGATCGCCCTCTTCTCTTTTCAATCGATTTGAACCATTGCTCCAACTATGAGCTACAGGATCTGCGAGCTTGACGACACCTTGGTCATCGTATTGAAAGTACTCTATCGGACTCGTATTTTCCCGGACAAACATATCAATATCACCAATGACAACGTTGCGGGATTGTTCTGGCATTATGTATACGCGTTCCCCACCGAGATCACTGACGTGTGCCGCCCCTCAGCCAGGTTCGATTGAATAAGAGGGCCAGAGCATTTCACGGGCTTTCCCAGAGCATTTCTGCGGCATATTGCACTTACGCTACGGAAGCTCGACATCTATAGGATTCATTTGGGAGGTTCGAGAGGATCTGCGACAAATCACAAACTGCGAATATCGAGAATGCGATATAGATGCAACAGAGACTAGGAGTCATGGGAGCATCCAGCCTGACAACTGAAGGACACCAAGTTGATTGCAGCGGAATGGAAAGCGAAGCAAAAGGACAAAACAAGAGCCAAGTCGCAGCAAGACCAAGTCTTTGAAATATGGAATAAAGTGCAGGTCGATCAGGAGGAGCAGCAAGTCAATACCCACGAGGGCCATATTCACAAACCAGAGGACAAACGACGACTTGGAGGTAAAGGTGGAAATTGCACTACAACAAATGAGCACCATCACAACACAAGCTGCGTGTCAAAACCCAGCAAAAGCAGTTCTGGCCTTGCTTACTTTTTTGTCCGGAAAGTTGTCACTAAGTCCCGTTGATATTCTCAGTTTGACAGCCCGAGTTCCAAGCACACTCTGATTCATTTAGTTTAGACTTTGGGCACTTGTGAAGGCTTCTTGCCACGGCTTGAACCTCGAATAGCTCTTGCGATGCCTTCGCGTCTGTTAATTTGTCCTGATGTTGTTGCAATACCTTAGCTTTGACCTCATGAATTTAAACTGCATTGTTACCACTCCTGCTGAGCTGCGAGGGTCCAGTCTATTCAGCCTGCTCCCCGAGACGTTCAGTTGTTGGTCCAAAGCCATTTTGATATAGCGCGCTGGCTTATTTCAAAACAGACCCAAAATGGCTTGATCTAGCTATGTTAGCTTTCTATTTTCTGAGTCTTATAGACCAGCCCTGAAAAGCATGCGTGTTGTAGTTCAGAATTGGCTCTGATTGCTCAGCTAGTGATTTCTAATCTTTATTCATTACTTCTTGAAGTAATCCGGGTATCATACGAGCCAAGTGGCCATCATCGTCACACTCTCGATACTTCAGGCACATCATTATCATACATCCGATACTCCTACACCTTTACAACAGGCCAAAGCCTCTCCATCTCCTCCTTCTTCCTCCTCCACCTCTCTTTCAACACCTCCGGCCCATTCGCCCAAAACTTATCATGCATACTCGCCACTCCGCCCTCCACATCCCGCTCATTCGGGAACGTCGCGCTCCACCTATAATCCAGCGCCACCCACGGCATGCTCCCGCCCCTAGTCCGCCGATGCACATAGTTGAGCATAGCCTGCTCCATGAACTGCGGATCGAACGGTCGGAGGACGCCCAGCGTGGAACTCTGCATCACAAACATGTAGTATGCGAACAACTCATTCGATGGGGCGACGATCCAGAACCCCCCGCTGAGACTATCCCTCTCGATAGGCGGGAACGGATGGTCGTACTCCCCACCTGAAGAGCCATCGTTACTCCGGCCGTTGTCCGACCTCCCGGCAAAGACATACTGCGCCGGCACCATGGATTCCTCCTTGGAAATCTTCACAGCACTCTCACCGCCACTCCTACTTTCCGGTTCCCATTCCCCCTTTCCTCCACCAAGACTCAACCTCCCCCTTGACCTCGTCCTCGTCCGAATCAAACTCTCCATCGGCCTCCTCGCCGCCTCGTCCTCAAAAATCCCATCCAAGCACCGCATAAGCAGCGTATCAACATCCAGATACAACACCCTATCAAACTCCAGCATCTGCAGAACCCTCAGCTTCGTAAACTGGTCGCCGTACCGCGAGGGCCTCCTCAGCCGCTGCCGGATCCACCACGGCAAGGGCACGTCTTCCACGTGCGCGACTTGCGCGCCGTCGAGGATGAGCTGTCGGCGTTGGTGCGAGGGGACCCCGCTGGTGACCATTACGATGAAGGGGATGGGGATGGAGAGGTTGGTGCGCGTTTGCGTTTTGGTTTCGGGGTCGGCGAGGAGTTGGTACGCGAGGACTCGCACTGCGGTGTAGTATCTTTCGTCGTCGCTGGTGAGGAGCGTGGCGTATGCGTAGCGGGGTGAGGAGGGCAGAGGCGCGAGGATGCCATATTGTGGGTTGTATGTGTATGTATATGAAGTCGTGATACCACTACTGTTTAGCAGAGTAGTGATTGTTAGGTAGAGAGTGGTGAGGGCGAGGAGTACGTAGAGGAAGCGTCTGGTTCGCACGGTGCCTCTACCTAGGCCGCTTATACCGAAGCCGGATGTGAGGCGCGAAAGTTTGGAATCGAGCATTTTGGAGAGGAGGCAGCCGGAAAAGGTGGTGCTGATGATGGCATGGTTTGGGTTGACTAGGAGGAGGAGGTGGTGATGGACAGGTCGTGATATTCACGTCGGTCCAGGTCAAGGTTCCCACAGAATTCCTGACGAGGCTACCGTGCTTCTTTCTTTTTCTTTCCCCTGGTTGGTTGCGTAGGCAAAGGAAGGAAACAGACCCGTATATTTCCCAACATGGTGAGGATGCTGACAGGAGTGAGTGGACCTCCACTATAATCTCACGGCCGGCATCAATCGTACGGTAATTTTACAAAATCCCTGTACTTAGGATCCACTGTTTATATCAGATAAACCAAAACCCAAACCCATAAATAAAACGAGTCCCCCTTACCTCTCTACCTCCGTAGTTGGTTTGCGAAATCTAAGAATCCGAGATGTGATATCGGCGGGAAGCAAGCATTTATTTTGTTGGTTCGGGCCAGCCCGCTCGCTACCGTACAGAGATCTATCTGTACGACGACGGGATGGTATGTACCTAGGTAAGTATGCATGTAAGGCACCAATCGATCTATCTCACCAATCTATCTCACCAATCAATCTCACCAATCAATCGATCGATCCACGGCTGGCTAAATAAATGCACCTGCAACGACCAAACAACTTCCAAACAATCCCGTCTTGGGTTGATTACCTAGGTAGGTACTGCACCGGTGCCTACCTTAGTTACTTGAACACCGTGCTTTTGTCTCAACGAAACTCTTATAAAAATAAAAATAGAAAAAAAGTCACTCACTGTAAGATCAAGGTACTAGGTATTTCAAAAAAGTGTTTTCTACGGGAAAGACTGAATTCAATTTTTTTTTTTCACCACTATGCACTATGTGTGTGTTGTAAAAGGTTACCTTTTTTTCTCTCCTTTAACTACTTTGATGTTCTGCCGTGCCTCAATACAGTAAGTAATACAGTAATAATCGGCCACCTCTTTTTGCAGCCGATAGATACCTACAGTGGTGCATCCCCTGTCTTCCTCGCTTCTTGGCTTTCCTGGTCCTGCTTACCTCACCTCACCTCACCTCACCTCACCTCACCTCACCTCACCTCACCTTACCCTTCCTTCCCTACAAGCATCAAGCATTTCCGAAAATCTCGCAATTCACGAAATCACTCACTCACTCACTCACTAACTCCTTCATTTAATCCCAAGCTTTCTTTCTTTCTTTCTTTCATTCATTCATTCATTCATTCTTTCTTTCTTTCCCTCTTTCTTTCCCTCTTTCTTTCCCTCTTTCTTTCCCTCTTTCTTTCCCTTTTTTTCGTTCTCCCACCCCTCCCCCCCCCCCCCCCCCCCCCACCCCCAGCCGGTACCGCATGCCTTCACAGGTAAGGTAAGGTAGCGAGACCGACAAGACCAGGTGACGCGACCTGACGGGAGTCTCGGAGATTTCTATTTTATGCTTTCTGTTTTATAATTTACTTTCAGCGGTTACTTTTTCTCGCTAAACAAGCTTCACTCACTCACCCTCGGCGTTAGGTCAGGTCAGGTCAGGTCAATAATTGGACAAGTACGGAGTAAAGTAAATAGCACTAGCTAGCATTCGACTCGACTTTACGACGTGCAGGAGGTGCAGGAGGTGCAGCAATCGAAATACCTACACTTCCCCCTCTCTCAGAGACCAGGAAAAGTGATTAATTATATGAGATGGATGATAAATGGAAAATAATTTATATGAGATGGATAGTCTGGATGGACAGAAGGAAAGAAGGAAAGGAGGAAAGGAGGAAAGGAGGAAAGGACAGCGATACTTGGGCAGTGAGCCAGTGAGTGAGTTGAGTGGTCAGTAGGTAGGTAGCAGTACCTTAATACTTTGGATAATAACTTACTTTGTTAGATTGAGTATCTTCATATATTTAATGACTTTAAGCGAAAGCCAAAAAAAAAACCCCCAGAGCGGATTCGCTGAACGAGGGAAGTAGGTAAGTGAACCTCGCTGAAACGAGACAAAGACAAACTTACCTACCTAGGTACGATGAATAGATAGGATTAGCTGGTTGATAGACTTACTTGATTGATGGCGTGGTGGGGGAAAGGGGGTAATTCATCTCACATACCCATCTCAGAATAAGGTAGGTAATCAAGGCGCAGCACTACATACCTATATACATACAGACATACATACATACGTATGCACGCGATACATATAGAAAATAAAAGATAAAGTCATCTCTCACGTATATTCTGGTATTCTGGTATTCAAATTTCATTATTACCTAGGTAAGATAGGTAGGTATCTCTCTCTCTATCAATCAATCGACCAATCTCCCCATATCCTTCCATCTCAATCTGCATAGCGTCCATACAATTCAAACTTCCTAAGGTACAGCTTCTTCGCATTGAGGCGTTAGGTAAGGTAAGGTATGGAGAGGCTCGCTTAGACGGATTCAGTTCCAACTTTCCCCTTCTTCTCGGGCTGAGAGTCTTCTTCTGAGTTCTGGCGGTATGCGCCGCCTGTTAGGGCGGGGTCGTAGTTAGGTGTTCTATTCACACATGTCAGTAACTCTCGAAAAAAAAAGGGCTATAGAAGAGACCTACCCAGGAACCTCCCCCGCCAACTCCTCCAACGTCTTCCTCTTCGTCTCGGGAATCAAAAAGCTAGTCAACAACCCACAGAACATAAATAGCGCAAAAATCTCCATAATGTGATTCAACCACGGACTCGCATCCCTGCCCTTCGCACCGGGCTTCGCGCCCCTCGTGCGCAGAGGCCCAAACACAACTTGCGCGATGATGGCGCCGACCTTGCCTGACGCGGCGGAGAACCCGTGAGAAGTAGATCTGTAGCGCGTGGGGAAACATTCACCTGGGACGATGAAAGTCGTTGAGTTAGGACCGAAGTTGAAGAAGAATTGCGCGAGGACGTAGAGTGCTAGCAGGGCGTGTCCAGAGAGTTTGTGGTACGCGAAACCGATGACGATGAACAGGACAGTGAGGATCGCAAAGCCGCCGATCTGGATAGTCTTGCGGCCCAGGGTGTCGATCGTAGCGACCGAGACCCAGTACCCTGGGATAGCGCCGGCGCACACGAGGATGAGGTTCCCGATGGCGTTCTTGCGGAAGATTTCGTACTGGGTGCTGCCGCCGGTCCAGCCGATGGCCGCGAGGATGATGGAGTTGTTGAGGCCGAGGCCGTAGAAGGCGACGTCGAGGAAGAACCAGGAGCCCGCGGTGCCGAGGAGGACCTTGCCGTGCTTCCATTGCGAGTAGTGCGCGACGAAGTCTTTGAAGGAGGCTTTGGGGATTTCGAGGGCCGGGGAGGCTTGCACCATGGTTGTAACACGGGCGATTTCGTCGGGGTGGCCTTCGGCTTTACCGTTGATGTAGGCGCTGACGTCGGTGCCGGCTTTCTCGACATCGCGGGCCACGTCGAAGGTGTAGCGGGGGGTTTCGGGGATGGTGAGGCGGTAGTAGAGGGCGATGCAGCCGGGGACGGCACCGAAGCCGCTGGAGCGTATTAGATTTTGGCTGATTTATGAATAGGAACACTTACATGATGATTCTCCACATCTTATCAACAGCAAGTTGGCAAACACCAGTGCAGGTCGAGGCCTTGGAAGCAGATTCCAAAGAACCCTTGAAACCAGTGGTGACGATCAAGGCGAGGATGGCAGCAGTGAACTGACCAATACCCTGCATAGCGAACACAGCATTCATCATAGCACCTCTCCATTTAGTAGTAGCGAACTCGGATGTGATGATTGAAGAAAGTGGATAATCACCACCAATTCCAATACCCTGATCTCGGTTAGCTGGTGAATTTAATGCCAATGGAAGAAACTTACCATAAGGACACGCCAGAAAATGATAAGACCAGTGATGGACATGGCACGAGAGTTTGAAGAGAGGGCCTGAGCGAGCGTTGCGAAGATGATGATAATCAACTCAAGTCCATACATACGCTTTCGTCCAACCACGTCGGCGAGGTACCCGAAACCAAGTTGACCAAGAACGGTTCCACCAGAAGTAGAGACCTTGATAGCGGTATCTGAGTTGGGTGGGATAGTACCGTGAGATTTACTGTCGTTAAAGTACACTATACCCAACATGCTGGTAACCAGGTTGATGGCGAAGATCTTGGTGGTGGTTAGTAGGGTCTACGATTGGGTGTAGAGGACGTACATCGTAGGAATCAGTGAAGAATCCAATACCTGCCACTACACATGCTCGTACGTGGTACCATCCAAAAGGAGCCTTATCGATCTCGGCAAGAGCGAGTCTCCTTCGCTCATTAGGATCTTGGATATGGGCGAAGTCATTGTTGAAGTTGTGGAAGGCATTGTTGCCTCCAGATGTTTTATTCATCGCTGCAATGTTGGCGGGAGCAGCCATTGTGTCTGATGTATGTCTTCAAGACCAGTTTGTGTGTTGACTTGTCGACGGGTAGATGCTGGGGGTGAGGGCGTCGTAGTTGGCAGCGCGGCTGAAGAGGAGAGGAAGTGCAAATTCGAAGGGGGTCCTGATATTTGTATGAGGAAGCTCTGCAGGAGCGCGGTAGTGGGAACCTCGGGGGTGGGTTCCTACAGGGATACAACAAGGAGCCAGAGCCAGTACTTCCTTTTGGCAATTCTTTGGGAAGGGTGGTGGTGTGGATCAAAGACCAACCCGGGCGTGGGACACTGAGAGCCCATCCAAGCAAGGGCGTGCCGATGCGCCAAGAAATAAAGTTGCATCGTCCGGGAAGAAGGCTAGCTGCATCATGCGAATGAACTTTGGATTGTGACAGTTACTTGTAGCTGGTCCGTTACGGGTTTCATTTCATTATTGGCTGGATCTCTTAAGAGTGACAATGATAAGCCATAGATTTGTCGTGGCTCGACTTCCAGGCCAGTCACTACTGTACTGTACAGTATGTTCCGCCTGCTGAACTTGAACTCTGTATGGGCCCACCACCGCCGGCTAACTTCCAGATCTTGCAAGACAAAAAGCTAAATAAGTTTCCGCGCTGCGCTATCACTACTGTACGAAGCTGGGACCAATGGAAAGGCCGATGCCGAGCACGATGCAAGCAGATGTATCTAGATTAAGAAGTCAGGAAAACGCCTCGATGAAAGTCGATGCTTTTTCTAAGTCAAATCAAAAAAATCCTCAACGGGGGGAGCCCATCAGCACCTCTGAGAAAGCCCTGCTGACAGCAGGTTGATCTTGCCTTGCCCGCTTCTCCTCCCGCGTATCCCGGAACATCCTGCACCAAATCGATCGCAACACACACCCTCCAGCACGGCCATTGGTGTGCAGCCCCTTCTGAAAGTAGAAGGCTTCCAGAATATCCTTGACCGGTCAATGTCCGTCCCGGGCAATCCTCAGCCAGTGCCATCCCTCACAGCGCAAGTTTCCAGCCATCAATTCGAGAACCGTATCGCTTTAAAAGGAACATCTCAAGACCTGACGTTGACCATGAAAGCGGACCCTTCTTCGTGGCTGTCTTGGACATCTCTTGGAAAAGGCTTGATACACAGACAAGCACTTTTCCCCCAGGCTCGGCGTCTTGGAACGACGGACACCACAAGTCTTGGATGCAGAACACCAGACCCACATGCACACGCACGAGCACGAGCAGCAGCTGAAAACGCGCCCGCGATGCCCCCCAAAAAATTTGATGCACGCCGCCTTGCCTGGATAAAAAGATGTGGAATAATGGAATGAAGAGATGTCGTTAGAACCGACCAGTCAGAACAGCGGGATCAGAAACGTGGTCGCTGCGCTGGTCAGGAACAGCTGGGGCTTCTAGCGTGGGGAGGGGCCTGGGCTGATAGGTGGGGCTAGAGTGGTTGAGGAAAGGCTTTCCGCCTTTCGGTTGGCCTATCAGATTTTTACCACTTGCTCTCCCTGCTCGGGGTCGGTGTTATTTCGTCACTTCTCCACTTCATGCGTCTCTGATATCTGACTTCCTTTAAGAAGCGGATTAGCAGGTAGACATCATTGGATGTGGCGTGCTTGAGGAGTGAGAATTGACGCCACAGGCGACCGGATGGACCGCTTCAAATTTACCTCTGTATATAAGTAGATAGGTAACGGAGAAAGCGAGGAACACTCATGTTATCTGCACATGTCCGCATTCCTCCCTACTCAAGCACAATACGACATGTTGCTTGCTCTTGGACCACTTGCTCCCTCTTCTCTCGACTTAAGTACGAAATCGAGTACTTCGTAGAATGATCAATCCGTGCATCAGCTCAACTCAATCGAAAATTCCAAATTGATCATAACATCTCGATCGACCAACTCCCGAGGATTTCACATATGATATGATATGATATCGAAATAATAATACCTAACAATAAGCCGGACCCAACAGACGGGCACGCACGCACGCACTACTACTAGGCACCCAAATCTGCCAATACCCTAAGACGGGACGGCGCACCTTCCCACCCATGTCTTGACCAACGACGGCGTGTCCATCGAGCACGAGGATGTGGCGTGGTTAAGCTTTGGTAAGCTTTTCTTTCCGGTGCTGGTTTTGCTGGGCTTTCTAGCATTTTAAATTTACGTATCTGAGCTGGATGCGTTACATTGGCCAATCATAGCTGGATTCCTTGGTTTGGATGTGTTGAAAAATTGAAGGTGGAGACTTTTGATCCTTGAGGGAAATCTCATGCACAGAAATGGATCTGCAGATTCATAGATCGCAGGCAGGCAGAGCAGGGCTCGCAGGGTACGATCGTATGTACAGTACCGAGGTGTTGGATCGTCCAGCCCTGGTCTGGAATGCGGCTCATTTACTCATCTACCTCCAAATCATGTAACTGCCCTTGCGTTCCGGCGTCTCGGTGGCTGCCATGCAGTCAATTTTCCATCTCAAATCCTAGAGAAAGAGAAAGAACATGACCACGTCGACTCCATGTCACCTTTCCTCCTTGCCTCGCATGTATCAACTTACCACCGTACCAAACACAACATATCCATTATCTCTTTCCCTACCCTCCATCCATCCACCAAGCTCTTAGCCTTAACTCCTCCAATTCAGCTCTACCACTATTGGCTCGCCATCTCCTTCCCACGTTCGAATCCACCAAAAGTCCAGTCCGCAGATCCCAGGATCATCCAACCCACGTTCCCAAACTCTGCACTCCCACATGCAAAGTTCTGCATCTCCAAACTTAAACATCTAAAGCTCTAAAGCACTAAATCGATCTTCCCACTTTACATAAACTCCACTTTCGTACATCACATATAACGGAGCCCGAGCCTTGCAGCAAACACACTTGTGCTTATGCTTGCGCTTATGTTGTGCTGTACTGTGCTGGGTTGTAGATCTCCTCCATCAAGCAATGGATTTCACCACCACTCCACTACTGAGTACTGGTTGTGCTGTGTGAAGTTATTTAATGATCAACGTAACTACTGCGGACGTATAGTACCTTCATGATGAAGATCTTGCCACGGAATTGATATATTGTGATTGCTACATCTGATCTTGAGATGTCGCTCTATCTCTCCGGTCTGCTCAGATGATCTTTAATTTTTATTTTTTTTTATTTTTGGTGCTCTCATTTCCCGTCCCACTGTCACTTTCCTTCTCTTTGCAGATGAAATCGCACGGGAAAAAAAAAATCGTTGCAGAAATATTAATATTGAGGAGCAGCTTGACACGCCTGCGCCTGAATTGGTTGTAAAAAAGCGAAGATAGAGGAGGGAAGACAGAGCAAATAGTCTACGAGCATATTCACATGTATTTGTCTCGAGAAGAATATAAGGCTACACGTACGTACGCTCGGAGAGGATTGTACAAACCAGCACACCCCATCCTGAACCCAAACCTTCTTCTGGTACAGCTTCGCACTTTCCCTTCTGCTTGATAGGATGGGATGGGATGCTGGGGCGAGGTGAGAAGTTAAGTATATATACCCATTCTGAAGAAATTGATTTCCCTCAATATGTATACGTACAAGTATGCCGAAACTTGTTTATTATTGAGCGGTTATTGCGCCAATATAGTCAGGTGAATGCCTAGGCAGACCAGGCCTTCAAGATTGATCAATTGGGGGATTTAGACTCGCTACGGAGGTACTTCTCGTTTAGCTATATAATCTTCCCTCCCGCCTGCGCAGACGAAATGAGAAGAAAAAATGCTTCAAGCATGATGAACAAGAAAGAGACTGAAGATGACCATGCTTTGTCCGGGCAGGCGGCCTGCCGTCTCCTGAATGTCGAAGGAGGGAGAAGATGGCGGTTTCCGGAGGTTGTAAAAGCTTGGTTCTGGTGGGAGGGGGGATTATGCGACAAATGTATAATTCAGTTTAGTAGTTAGGTTAAGAAGGTAGATTTGGGAAGAGATGGTTATCAGTCAGGCTGGGTGTTTGTTGTCGTCTCGCTTAGTATTGTCAACCCCAACGGGCTCATTTCATGATTTTGAGAATTTCCTGTCGGACTTAGTACATATACCTGCATGAATTTTTTTATTTTTTCAATTTTTTTGATCTATTAGAAATTGGAGCTTCATTTTTGCAAGAAGGTTTGACGATGATGTCTGCCGTAGGTGGTCTTTGCCACGCCTCATGTTATATCTGTGCTAGTTGTCCCATCGGAGTCGGTACTCCATTCGTATCATTACCAGAAGTCTCACTTTTTATACCACCTACCAAGGATCCAATCATTCGATGATAAGAGGGCACACATATACTTTCTCTCATCTGTTGTTCCCCTCCCGTTGAAAGCGTGGTTAAAAACCACGTGACAGAAGCACTTAACCCCACGAGTGTTGATTTCAGCGGTCAGCTTGAGTGAGACCTTCGCAGAAGAATAATATAAATGTACCGTCATCGGAAACTTGGAATTGCAGAAAGCACAGTTTTGCAGTGTCATCCCAGCATCGAGCAATAAACTCAGCATAGGGTCGTCTGGTAAGATTACTTGCAAGCATGGAAAGAGCGTGTAGAAGACATATATAGACAACAGTAGTGACGAGGCTCAAGGTTTCTAAGATTCAGGGTGAGATGTGGCTTGTTCAAAGTAGCACACTTCCTGAATTCACTCATGTCCTGGCTCGCTTAGGCTTAAGGTAGCCACTCGTCCAGAGCTTGATATAGATAGAATGTAACTTTTGGTAGTGAACAGAAACTGGACCTTTCAAAGGCTGCTATATACATAAAATGTACTTGTACCGTATGGTTGGTATGTCAACGGTCAAGTCAGCTGTTGGGAGAGGTAGATCTTGCATACTGGTAGATTTGCCACCAAGAGTTGTTGACAGTAACTCGAAAACCTGCAGAAAAGGTAACGCAGAGCAACTAAGATATTCTGTATAGCTGCAGGTCTAGAGTTGGAAGACAGTCCCATACTCCCCGAAGTACTTCTGCCCCATAATAGGCATCCAAACGCACGACACATCGTCAAGTGTTCGTGAGTGGCGAAGTTAATCACGTGATCATCTCTCAGCAAGAGATCTCTCCAAGTTCCGGAAACACAGCTCTTTCGAAGTTATTCCATACTAATACCGTAATCATCTTCCCCAATGATCTTTCCCATTGCCCCCAATCGCCGCATCTCTTCTAGCGCGACCCAAAAAGCGAAGTCGTGGCTGATTTGTAATGTGGCTTGCTCATCTTCACGTGACCCTTCCTCAACCTTCCACTCCCTTCCCGCTGCCACCAGAAGGCACTCGAGTCGACTCGTAATCGCGATTTCTCACCAAGGTGATTGCGTCTTCGACTCAGCCTGGAGGGGGAGGAGGTGTATATAACAGGAGTTGGGATCGACCGTGAGATTTTCCTTTCATCATTCAGAAACAGATACTCGGATCTTCAGGCAGATTCTCAAATTCAAACTCACTTCAACCTTCAAATCAAATCTAAAAGATTCCTTCTCAAAACTCAAGAACTTCCAATCAAAGACAAAAGATCACAATGCCTTTTTTCCAACAAGCATACCTCCCCACCGAAGCAGCGCTCTTCCACCTCCTCTCTGAGCTGGACCAGCCTCAACAAAAACAACAAGCCCACCCATGCGCCCGCCGCATCCACAGACCTCAAACATTTACACCTCGCTTCGACGTCACAGAGACCAACGAAGCATACGAGCTGTACGGCGAAGTCCCAGGTCTAGAGCAGTCAGACCTCGATATCCAGTTCCAAGATGCTCAGACTCTTATCATCAAGGGCAAGACTCAACGTCGACTGAACACCATCAACACCGCAGCCACCGCTCCAGCTGCTGAAACCGAACAAGCTGAGCAGACTGTTCAAGCAGACGCAGAGACATCGTCCCAGAAATCCGGCCACAGCGCCACAGTCGAAGACGACTACGACGAGGCTGATACGCCACTCGTGACACCAGCCAGCACCACACCAACAGCTGCTGAGAAGGGCAAGCAGCCTGAATCCACTGCTGCTTCATCATCCACCGCTGTACCAGAAAATGAGGGACCAAGAGCAAGATACTGGGTTGCTGAGCGTAAGGTTGGAGAGTTCGCTCGCAGCTTTACATTTGAGCAGCGGATTGAGCAGGATTTCGTGACTGCGGGGTTGAAGAATGGGGTGTTGAGTGTGGTTGTGCCGAAGAGTTTGAAGTCGAAGAGGGTGGCTGTTAGTGTTTTGTAAAGCATGACGCTGGCGGCTTGATTTTCTTCTTTGGGTTGTAATGCGCTTGTATTTGTATGAGATTTGGGACTGGACACTAGCATTGCATTGCTTGGAGTTTAGGCATGCATTATAAAACCTAGATCAGACACTCGTTAATGAAACATTCTTTAAAATAAATTAAAATTGGTTTCCATCTTATGAATATAGACGTCAAATGACAGGACTTTACGTGACTTCGTCTTCGCACTTACATGACTTTATGATGATATCCGGTTTGGCGAGGAGGTTTGTCAAACCTCAAAGCTGGCAAATGATGGGCGCAGAACACAGCAGACAAACGCGACGAAAAGCAGCCAGATGTGAAATAAAGTAACACAAAAGGGTGATTATTCTCCAAACGAAAATAAAGTCTCAGCATCCACCGATCCCTCTCACAACTTCACTCGTTTTTTCTTCGTTGGTCCCGGATTCTCGTGATCACTATCGGCTCTCCGTTTTATTAACCTTGTCCTTGTCGATGCGCCGTAGTATGGATCTGGGTTCCTCGAAGACCGAGGATGAGTTATTGCTGACGTAGTAGGACTCGTGCGTAAGGGTGGCTGGGAGTCTGATCGCCTGGCAGATTTTTGCCTTGGACGCCATTGGACGTGCGGTTCATGGTGGATCAACGCTTCGTTTTCAACACTGGATAACTCGCTGCTGGATGACTCGTATACACTGCTTATCCTGCGTGGTCGTCGATTGCTGCTTGTTGCCTTCTGATTTGGATCCGGAACGGGATTATGATCCTCTGTGTTGGAATGTTGTCGCGATGGCTTCCGCGCACTAGTAGGGGAACGAGATACATCGCTGGGTTGCGGGGAAGGACTGGGAGGTCCATTTGGCCAGCCATCTTCTCCCTGGACTGGTCCGTCTGGAGCGACTCTTTGACCGCCGAGCCGAACCACCTCGTTGCGGACCGCTATTATGATACCACCCAGTCGAAGACATTCGGCACGAAGGAGCTCACTTGCAGCCTCGAGTTCCTCTCTACCCCCTTTGGAGTTGTCAAGGTCCTGTCCGATTTGTTGGACTTGAATCGCCAAGGACGTTGATCTTGACTCTGCGGTTGCTGCTCTGGTCTCTGCATCTTGTAGTTTGCTGTTTGCAGAACTGAGCTGATCCGATAAGCGCGTGCTTCGTCGTTTTTCTTCCAGCATGCCGTCTCTGTATTCGATGATTGCCTGCTCATCTTTCTGGGTCTGTTGCTCCCACTCGTCAAGATTCGTTCGATAATCATCTTCAAGCTCTTCGAGCAGACGTTCCAATTCTTTGACATGGGCAAGGGCCTCATCTCGTTGGGCTATAACCCGGTTCAGCTCTTCCAATGCCAGGTCATCTGTCGGATTAAATGATTGCCTAGCCAGAGAATCATCCAGGGCCATCTGAAGTTTGTTCGCTGTGCCGTGCGCTTTGTCGAGCTCTATTTGAAGCATCCCAATTCTGGCCAATGCAGCATCCTTTTCCTCCCGGATATGGACTAAATCCCCAACTGTAATGTTTCCATGTCGTACTAAGCCCATTGAGACTTGATGGGCTTCGCTCAACGCCTTTTCTAGTTTCTTAACTTCGATTCGAAGTGTCTCTCTCTCAATTCTCAGCCTATTCTGTGTCCGCCTGCACTCTTCCGACTTCTCACGCTCTGCCAAAGCTGCATTGTTGGCTGCTTCCAGCGATGTCTGGAGCTCAGTAACGACGTCGTTTGCTCTTTCGGCAGCTGAATGCGCAATGGCGTTTTCTGCTTCCAAGACTTTGAGTTCGAGACGAGCGGCGTCTCGTTCATGTTGGGCTTTTGATGCTGCTGCTACTGCATGCTCTAATTCTTCTTGTAAAAATTCGACTTCTTTGCGCTCAGCGTCTTCAGCGCTGATCTCTGTATCCAGCAGATTTGATTGTGCTCGTTCCAGGGTCTGTTTCTTACGATTTTCTGCCTGCAATTTTACTTCCCTCTCTTGGCTCTCTTTCAAAGAAGCTTCGATGATGCGGATTCGTTGGTGGGCACCGTTTCTTTCTGCTGTTCTGGTGGCAAGATTCCGACGGGCCTCCTCGCTCTGTTTGACTGCAGCGTCGCGCTCCGACCGAACGAGGCTAAGCTGCGCTTCAAACACCTCGCTGGCTCTCATTGATTGTTTTGGATGAGTCGTATTGAGGTGCTGGCCATGATGTAGCTCTTCCAACTGTTTCCTTTCCCCTCCCTCGTTCCGACGATCAGGTTCAGCCGTAACAACGTTTTGACTTTCTAATGCATCAACCTGTTCTTCCGGTTTGTTAATGTCTCTTCGTACATATTTTCGTTGCTGGATGAGTGCCTCGTATCTAAGAAGAACTTTCTTCAAGTTTTCTCGCAGGTCCTCGTTTTCGTCGATAAGTGCATCACGGTCTGCTTCAACCATGACTTTCTCTGCCTTCGCTGCATCTAGTTTGACAAGTATTTCGGATTCTGTGGATTCGTGGTCACTGCGCATTCTCATAGCGTCTTTCTCAAGTTGCGATAGGTATCCACCCTCACGATGCATCTCGTAGTAAAGGTTTGGATCAACCATAACCACGCTTGGTTGATCGAGTATATCTCGAAGGTTTTCATGTCCCCCAATCGAACCAGATGATAGCAACCGTCCTACCCTCTCCTCAAGGTTCTTTACTCGACGATAATACGAATCTCGCTGGGTCGTGACCTCAGACAACACCTGGCGGTCGGAAACTTGTTGCTGGATCGTGCGGGTTGAAGCATCAGTTTGCCCATCGTGAAGATTGGTGAGATTATCGCCGGACTCTAGGATGACATTTTTCAACGAACTCAACTGTTCCTGTAAAGCGCATACTTGCTCTCTTAGCCGACCTCCTTCGTCGCCAAATCTAATACCATGATTTTCGGCTGGATCGATATGTGCAACATCCTCGTGGCAGACTTCAGATCCTTTGGGTTGGTCTTCCGGACCGTCACTGGAAGCTGCTTCGATCACCGTATGTAATTGCTCCATTACCAGAGAAAAAAAGATTGGGCTTGCTGCTTTCGTCGTTGAAGCTTTTGATGAAGCCCACGAAGAGGTGTAACCTAACTTGATCCATTGTGCCGGATGAAAGAAACCAGTATCAAAGAAGCGAAAGATCGCACAGCCCTTTCAGCAACAAAGAAGTAGGCTGGACACAGGTCCGCTTTTGGTCTATAGTCGTACTAAGAATAGTTGGAGCACTTGCTTTTAGATGATCTGGCCCACAAATTGGTGCTGTGCTGTGGTTCCATGGAAGCTGTGGGGAATTTAGAACACTAGATTATTGGTGAGCAGAGAACTCGTGCGCAAACTGATATCAGCCACATCGAGCATCAAAACAAGTCCATTTTCAGACTAAACATAAAGAAAGGAGAGTCGTAAGAACGGGGACCAGGATTGAGAGGGCGAGGGGACTCTTGGCTATCCTCCAAATCCGTCGGCACCGCAAATCCTCATTGCCTCAGGACAGATCTTGATTTATAGAACCCGACAAAATGACTCTGAAGACACATCACTGAGCGTATGACTATTCCGACCTGGTTAGAGACTGCTCAGTCTTGATTTTGCGGTTTAGATCCGTCGTGAATTGAGGATCTTGCTTGGAGAGGTTGGTTGACGTTGAGGCGACCAAGGCACATGAGAGTTCGATGCCAAGCCTTCTGACTAATCAAGAATCGACCACCTGTCGCTCCTTCGACGTACAGTTGTGGCCGCAATATCCTATCCTGTACATCTCCACAACAGAGACTCGCCCAATACCGATATGTACCACTTGGTGGTGGATTCAAATGGTAGATTGCCTGCGAACTTCAAGACGACCCCTATGCGACAAACTTGAACGACGAGCGAACGAACCTCAAGGAATAACTGGCACAGCTAGGGTTCGAGAGGACGGACAAATCTGAACACCACCAGTACCAAAGACATATATTTTAGACTCTACATGAAGAGCTACGTCAAATGAATATCATCAGTGAACTGGATACTCCCCGCTGGGCTGTCGGAAGTCGCTATTAGAATGTTCTTTTTCTGCTGTGCTGATATGGACATGAACGAAGATACCGGATTGCCCTTCGGGCAGATGTATCTGGATAAGTGCGGCAATACACGGCGCGCAGCTTCGTTCTGGGTTTGTCTCGCCACGATGTGAGGACTCCTGGCTGGAGATATCAGCATGTGTTGGAACGAGCAACAGTGGGCAGGAGCGAGTATGGGAACCAAGCGGTTTCCGGACATGGGTTGAAGTACATTAAGACTATCTAGAACCAAAGGAAATGTCATTTCCGTCATTATTCTGCGCACCCAAGTATCTTGTACTCTCGTCAAGAGTATCTAGTTGGACATTGGACGCTCACTGCTCTCTATACTGCCCACTTCCATCTGCTCATCACCGCCATTACCATTGATTTTGGAGATGACAATCCAAAGAATTCTGTTAGCGATCTTCTCTTCATTCCTCGCAAGCTTATTGAGCTTCTTGTCCCCATTTTTGTAAATTAAGGCCAGCGCCTTGTTCCTCCTATCGACCTCTACTTCTTTGGCCCGCCCAAGAATGGCGATCTCTTGTTCGGAGCGAGCTTCAATCCTGTTTCTGTCGCCTGGAGTAGCCGCAAGTTCGGTTTCATATTGATGATGGGCCTCAATCATCTTGTGCACAATTTCTTGAATTGCCTGCTCTGACTTCTCCATCTCTGCCTCTACCTCCGGCGCCTTCGACAACCTTTTCTCCGAGCTCTTGGTTGCTGCCTTGGCCAGTTTGGTGTCCTGTCGCTTGTTTAGCCATCTGAGTGGAGCTCCTCCATATTTCTCGTATTTTCCCTTGGGAATAGCCGCTTCTTCAAACTCTAGTGGCGCAATGTAACCCATCAATGCGCGGGTTCTTCTGACTCTTGGGTCTTCGATCGTTGGCGCTGGAGCAGCAACGCCTGGATCGCGGACGACAACAGCAGTCTCCGGAGTGAGGTCGCTGAGCTCTTCCAAAGGCGGTAGAAGCAGCTTTCCCTTAGCGTCCACATTATTGAAATGAATCTCAGCCATCATCTTCTTCGTAGTCATGATTCTGGCAATCAGATTCCGTGGCGCAAACATATTTGTGTTGGCCTTCTTCAGGTAGCTTCGAACTCGAACCATGGAAACGCCTACTGACATACCAACAGATGCGACCTGCAATACACCTCCTACTACCTGGGCTGGAAATATCGGCGTACCCAAAAGAGTACCGCCGACTATATGTGCCACCTGAAAGATAGGTGACGAAATAAATGCGCTGTTCAGTCCATCAATGAATCCGATGAATTGGTCGTGAGATATGGGGTCGGGCAAACTGGCGAGAGCTGGGGAATAGGCGCATGCGAAGGGCGAGAACGTCTTGATCATGAAGAGAGAAGTTTGCTCTGCGAACTGGTAAGTTTGGAATATTTTGCCAGGAGGTATGTTACTGACGAGGAACGACAATTGGCTTTTCAAGCATGCCACCAACGTAATACTCATACTGAGGTGGAGCAGATCGCCGGTTCACTTCCTGGATCGATGCACTGGCTGAGGACATCAAAGATTTCTCCATTGCTAAGAAATCTCTGGTTCGGCGGAATGTCGCCGAGGAGATTATCTTTGAGTTTATGATGATTGAGTATCAAACTGTGGATATTGTGAACGCTGATGTGGACCACACATTTGTCGTGGTGGAGATCTTCTCCAGTATATATCGCAAGCTTTGAGAGCCTTGACTAGGATCTTGAGCCCCTGGAAGATATTGATATCAAGTCGTGTGTGCCATTTACCATCCATGGAGCAAGCAGGCCTTGTGGTGCAAGGTAAATTAAGGCATTCGCCTATTGGACTATGCCAGGGCTCCGTCCTCCTTCCTTCAACAAAGGTCGGCTTTGAATCTTTCAGGCCAGTCGAACACTACTACCCATTGTGCCGCCGCGTAAGCTTGTTCTTGGAGCAGTCGTCTTGGAGCTTTCACATCGTACAGATTGTCATGTACTGCCAGCGGACAAGCCTCCAGACACGCATGAGGTGGGCTGCGAAGCGAGGTCTGGCCCAGTACGGCTCAAGGTCCAACTAAAGGTATTTTCATATAGGGTATCAGGTGAAACTTTGCAAAGCTTGTCTCGGAATTATGGCAAGCCATTGGTTGAGATGAGCTATTCTGGGGCGGCTGCTCACGAGAATGCCGAGTCCGATTCGCATCTCCGCTCCGTAAACTCGCACCGAGAAGCTCGGATTAAAACATGGCTTTGCTCAGCCTCTTCATCCACGAATTTGATGACGAGGAGTATTAATTCCTCGAAAACCTCGCATGGTTTTGCGATGTTGCACTGAATGCTGCTATCCATCTCTGGAGACGGTATCATGACATCGTTGGCCAGTCGTTGGCAGAACTCGCCTAAGTTTCCAGATACTGCCGCCTCCCAAGGGCTGCCTGAATAGCAATCTAATGGCGATCCTTTCTTGCTCCCAGAACGTAACAGAAAATGCCTATCTATTGACGGAGAACAGTCTACAGGCATTTACGGAAACTTAAGGCGTTTTTGAGATGCAAAAGTACATTTCGAATTACTTTGCAAACCAGGGGAGTAGATAGCGTTGGGAAGCCCTTTTCCTTGGCAGAAGCTGACGGACTTTTGCCTAGCATCCCGTTCTCAAAAGCCAACACTCGTCAATCCCCTTCATGCTACCAGTTTTCTGGTCGAAGTATGACTCTGTGCCATGAAAATCCCAATATTGTCCTTCACACAAAGCCTGGCACGCGATTCTGAACCAATTCCACTCTCCCAATGGATAGAACGCAGCTCCTTGATGGAACCACAAACATGTCTGCGGATAGTTGATCTATACGGCATATTCCTACTCACAGGATTTAGGTGGAAGGACCGGAAATAGTTCATTCATGATTCGTTTCGCTAAACTCATACTTTGGGTACCGCAGACATAAGGAACGCAAGCTTCAACTACCAGATCGAAGCAAACATTTGCTCAAAGTACAGCAAAAGCATACATAAAACTAATAAACTTATAGCATATACCTCTTCTTATATGATACACCCCATCTTTAAGTAATTCACATCTTCTGCTTCTCCTGCTCTTTCATCTGCGCATCCATAACCCACTTACTATTATGTTCCTCGTACTCCTTCTCCCCCTCCTTGGTCTTCATCTTCTCCTTCATCTTGAAAGGCTCAGGCACGTCCAATTCCCTCTTTATAGCAGGTCGTTGGTTGATCCTGTCGGCCCAGTTTTTCACTTCACTGTGTATCGACATCGTCAGCATCCACATCAAAGGCACTGCGCTCCTCGAAGACCCACTCGGCACCCAATGGCCTTCCAACGACCCAAATCAAACACAAAAAAACCAGGACTTAGTACTCACGGAAACTGATCCAAGCCGATACCCGCCCATTCCGCCCAGTTTATCCACGAGAAACATGCAATATCCGCGATGGTCAATTTATCGCCCACGATCCAGGGCCCTCCTCCTTCGGCTTTCTTCTTGTCACCGCCTGCTGTGGAGGCTTGTGTGCCAGCCGCAGTATAGTTTGCTGATTTCTGTTGGGCGAGGCGGGTTTCGAGGACGCTGTAGAGGCGTTTGGTCTGGACGATCGGGTGTTAGGGGGGTTTATTGACTGCTGAGGGAATGGAGTGTTTTGAAAGAAAAGGAAAAGTAACAGAGAAGGATGCAAAAGAAGCGACGCACTTCGGTTTGGTAGCGGTTGATGGCGTAGTCGATCTTTTCGGTTGCGTATCTGAAGAAGTGGTTTGCTTGTCCCTAGATTTTGTTAGTTTCAGCAGATAGATGAAGGTGTTTCGAGTACACAGACAAGACTATTGGGACGGAAGGACGAACCTGCATGGGACCTATTCCACTCTGCAACCAAGTCATCCATTCGACAATTTCCCAGTATCTGTATCCTTGTCAATTAGTATGTCCGTTCCAGCATTTTGTCTCAGGTCAGGGATCCGAGGCCTCTTGGCTCAACTCCACAGCTGTACATTTCGGAGCTCGAGGATTCTCCGTATCGTATCTTCTCACCGGCTCTCCTACTTCCCCGGACTTACGAACCGTGAGACTCACTTATCAGAATCAAAAGCATACGAGATCACATAGTCTCGGTCATACTTCTGACATAAATACAACATGATCGCCATCCCCTCAAATACCCGCTTCTCACGACTCTTCCCATCTACTGTTTCGGTACGGTCGATGATAGCGGGGATACGTCCATTTGCTACGTAGATTGATCTCGTTAGCTCTCAAGCCCCACACCCTATGTGAATAATCAAGGTCCAGAGATCACGGCTTGCATTTTGGATGGGGACGGTAGTGAAAGAGAATAGGGATTATTGACAGTCACATACGGTTGATCTTCAGAAACCATTCCTCCTTCTGCGTGTTTTTCGAGATGTCAATGTGCTTCATTTCGTACTTCAACCCAAGTGCTTCGAGTACCATGGATACTTTCTGTCCATTTGGAGTACCAGCTGTGTATAGCCTGGATCATTGTCAGTTCTATGAAGTCTACTTCAATGGCAAATCTCTGTGCCAAGATCGAATCCGTGGGAACGTGTATTAGTTGTGTGAATCCGAGCTCGAGCTTACACGATATCCGTCTTCTGCACCTTTCCCCAGCAAGATCTCCCTGCGAGTTGAGGCTGACTCTCCTTGCTCCCGACATGCTGTGGACTGTGAAATACTCTTTGAGTTACACTGGTCGGATAGTGAATCTGGGGAATCAAATTTGTCGTAAGTCTTGCAATTAAATATCGTAATAAACCAAAACCGTAGCAAATAATTCTCTCCTTTGCAAATATCACAAGCAGTAGGTGCGATCCAAATACTTTTAACCATAATGACGATGGTGACGCCATGCCTGACCATTTTATCATGAGGGGAGGCTGCAGCCCCGCTACTGTACCCCACCAATCCACCAACCCAGACGAACCTTAACCCCGCGTTTAAGGAAGCGAGCCACCTCCTCTCGTCCAATAAATTTGACTCGCTTCACATGATAAATAGCTAGGTATGAGAAATAAGCAACTTAGTGTTTGGAGATTCAGCAAGATTCCGGGGGAGTCTCGGGATTGAAGGTGCTCGTACGGATAAATATCTCCGAAATTTGATCGAGCTGGTGGAATAACAATGAGGAAGCAAGGGCAAGGTACCTACAACCTTGCCCACACAGTGATCATCCATAGATCACGTGAGCACTTTGCGTCTTGTCTCCAAGCTCGCATTGGCAATTCAGATAAGCCTTCAAGTTCTGATACAGTAATAACTTCGTGACGAAAGAATAATGAGTGTTAGGAACTTGTCTCTGCATAAAGTTTAAAGGGGAAATGGAGAGGGCAGTGGAAGATAAAGTGGTGGTTATTGTTAGAGTTTGCATTGACTGCGAGTCTGTTTTAATGAAGCGTGAAACATTGAACATAGTAAACTGAATACTTTGGCATCTCGTATTAGAGTGATTTCGTTCCTTCGCGGAGCTTTCCAAGAAGATTCTCAGATCAATCACCGATCCCCAAGGCATGAGTAGCCAAAGTTTCCGCGGCACTGGCGAGCTTAAGGGACAGGTAGGAGAGGGAGTGTTGATGTGTGTGCCGTATTTCCAGACATGCTCATTCTGTCCTTGATTTCGTGACATTTGGCAGCTATATCGTATTTTTGTCATAAAAAGGTAGTTTGTTGCAAGCCAGATGCCGGAGGTGACTCAAGGTGGGGGAAACGAGGCTAAGTGCGGGGGATCTGCACTGCTCTACACCGAGTGAAAAAAACAAAACATTTCCGTGGTACCAAGTGTGGTTGCTTTGTATTCGGATTCTAGTTTGAAACGGAGTTTCTCATGGTGGAAAGATCACACGGAACCAAATTTCGTCCTCGCAATAGTCTCATCACCCGGGGCAATTAAAGAGCTGGTGGGAGAGATGTTCGTTTTGTTAGTAATAACCCTTAATAAATGTAATTTACTGTAGGCAGACCGTCAAAAGAATGTAAGTTCCAGCGAAACAAAAATCCCAGAACGCAACTATATACCAAAAGCGCCACGATACTCGTCTCCCATATCCTTTTCATTAATCCCATCGCTCTCAAGATACCCCTCCTAGATTGTATCATTGACTCGAACTTGTCCCGCACAATACGCCCTTAAACTTTCCACGGTCCCAGAAGAGCAGTTTCTGTAGTCTCACTCCAGGTGCAATCGTCCTGGTCGAATGGTGATGCCGCTGACGCCAAAGATTGTCTTGAAAGGTCGACCTTCATCGGAGAGATAGGTGAAGTATTTCCTCTCTCTCGCTGCCTCAAGCGACTTCAGAATGCCATCTGTATTGTCATAAGCTGCAAGCGCGAATGAATATGCTTGATCAAACCATGGACGAGCTGCATCCCATCCTGTTTGGGTCTGGTAAACAAGGCCAATCGATAACAGTACCCAGATTGTCCGCTCATCTTCGCTGCCAAAGATATCAGCAGACTTTTCTTCTATTTTTCGAAAGATTGACTGCGCCTCCGAATGGAATTGACCTTTCAATAAGCACACAGCGATTTTCAAGCAGGCTTCCATAATTTCAAAGCTTTTGAAGGTCTCTGCGTCGAAATTGACCTGGTCCAAAATGAACTGGAGAGTGTGTATTGCTTCCAGGAAGGCACCTTTGTTTTCCTGGACAGTACCTAATTTTGTGTAGAGTTTCAAGAGCTCGTTTCTTGCTTCAAGACCCTCAACCACTGAATCGAGAGCTTTGCGATCGCACTGCTTGATAATGGCTTTCAGCAACGCGGCCACAGACTCGTCTTTCACAGCAACATGTGATCTGGCTACACCAATCCCGTGAATAATCATGGCAGGATCTGCGTGATTCGTGATACTGGCTGTAATTTCTTGGATCTGGGTGTTTGAGATCTTGCTTGCCTGCGATGAACGTCTGCGGCGCTTGCGAGTCTTGGCCTTCCTGCCAGTGGAGTCGTCATGATGCTCAGAAGCTGCAGCATAAATGTCCTTCGCACGTGAAAGAAAGGCAAGTGCGTCAACAGGTCGATTCCAAGTGTCTAGCAGCTCCACCACATGCAGGATATGTTGCTGGCTTGTTCTACCCTCAACACCGAAACGGTCGAGGATCTTTTGTGTCATTTTCTCGATGAGCTTGTCTGCCTCATCCACACGATTGGTCTCAGCATAAAAGGATGCTAGTGCGTATGTGACTTTGTTCGTATCATCATGAACCGATCCCAACAGGTGCTCGTAGCCTGCGAGAACTCCCACAAACATTTGCTCTGCTGTCTCTGTATCGCCACGACTCATGGTGCTCTTCGCTGCTGCAAACTTGGCTATCAGGTCGGTTCGAGATAAGCCTTCAAAGGATAGCGCCAGATGAGCTACATCATCAACATCATCATCCTTATCGCTTTCGCTAGCGATCTCAGGAGGGCACGGGGAAAGCACTGTCACGACACCTTCCATGGCCTCTGCCGAACCATCCATTGGCGGAGTATGAGTTTCCTGGGGAGTCTCATAGGTAACGCCGGCAGGAGTATCAATGTCTGTTCACCAGTCAGCAAAATGATCGTCGATTGAACTCGAAGAGGGCGACGTACACACAGCATCAGCAGAAACATCCCCCTTCCTGGCTCGGTTCGCGCGGCTTTGAACTCGCTCCCTAGTCCACCGCAGACCGCCGTATAGAAAGTCGGTATCTTTGCCTGCCTGGGTCTCCCTCATGTTGGCTTTGACAGCCATCCATTGAGCGTAATCGCCAGGCAGATTCTTTTGCCAACCCCACTGCTTGAACTTCTCCTTATACAACTTCTTTCTGTGCAAAGTTAGCATTTGCTTGTGAATGGACCAGATATATCGGGGGACTTGCGATGCATCAAAATCATGCTGATCTTTCATTATTTCCATTGTCTCCTGCAAATTCTTTTGCCCTTCCAAGTATAGACTCTTGATCTGATTCTTGTGTGCATCCCAGTCGAGACCGCGATATTTTGTCCGTTGCAACATGGCGGGCTGAGGCGGCGCATTCATCTCGAAGGATTGATCGTGCTCTGCCGCACTCGAAGAGCCTTCGCCAGCATCTTCGACCTGCAAAGTCGTACTTGCGGGAATTGACCAGGAGGACTGGTCTCGTGGCACATGTGCAGGTTGTGCGCCGAATGCAGATTCTGGGGGCGGACTGTTGAAATGCGGAGCAAAACTATTCGAAAATGCCGTAGGACTGCTGCCAATAAAGGCTGTTGGGCTGTTCCAATCGAAGGACAAAGGGCTGTTTACATTGAACGTCCAATTGAAGGAGAAAGGGCTGTTCATATTGAACGATGGGACGCTGCCTCGTTCGAAATCCTCGTGAGGATTCATGGGGGGCTACTTGACAATAAAGTCGGAACAGTACAAAATGGATGGATGGCTTAGAAGTTTTCGATTAGGGGGAACTCTCTTATCAAATATATGTAACATGAGGCTCTGGTAGACCCTCGAGCGCCGAGTCGAGGTTACATAAGATCCAAAAAGTTCCCAAAGGGCCTTTTGCCTCGCAGGCAGCCTGGAAGGCGGTGTCAGCTGCAGGCTGAGCTGGCGATGTGGACGGTCCACAAATAGTCCCCAAAAGTTCCTTTTCCCAAATCAAACGGAATGGCCAATGAATCACATTTACGCCACCAAAGTAGTTCATCAAGCCGGGTCGTTTGTTAACCCTGGCACGAGCCCTGCCGAACCTCAATTGCAATGCTAGCGATATCTTATGACAAGTCCGCAAAAGTTCTCAATTGATCCCTGACAACAAACTTGACATCAAGAAGACGTGCCTCACCCGAGATACTGGGATACTTCACAGAAACAAATTGCTGGACAAAAGTTCTTCAAAAGTTCCTCGTAATGAGGGCTTGGTATATATAGAATGCAAAGAAGCAGAGGAAAATCTAACAGAATTCACATTCTCAAGTCATTGCGAGCACCACGCCTTTGAATCCTCACCTTATCTTCAACTTCAAATATTCAGAGGTAAGAGACCTCACCTGAAGCCCCACTTGAAACCTAGGTAGAAATGATGTGATGCAGCAGCTTGAAATGGGTTTGAAATCACGTGTTGGCAACTCGCAACACCAGCCACTGGATAACGTATGGATCAACGACGCCGCCGACGTGGCTCAAATTGGTTGACAGTGCAATAGGACCCTGGCAATGCTTCTCACAACAGCCATGATCGCCCAAATGAACCACAAAAGCGGCATCCGTACAACACAGTGCATCGCGAATGGCTAGGCGTAGCCGTCTCCGAGGGGGGCGAAACGCCGAAGCCGGTTGACGGACCTGAGGCTTCGAGCTTGAATCGGTGGCTGCAGGAGAGCATGCGTGAGGAACCATACAATGTCGTGGCTGAGTTCAGAACCGTCGAAATGGCGGCTGCAGATTCGACGGCTTGTGGTAGTTGTGTTGGTGCTGTCATGTGTGAGAGCTGTATTGGCGTGTCTTCTGAAAACAAAATGTAGCTTGGGGGAAAGATTAGCGGGAGGATGCAACGCGCAGGGGCCTACTGAGTTGTAGCTTATTTATGTCTCACAAATGGAACTTGAAGTAGCGTCCCGTCTTCGAGCAGCCCGGTGGTATAATAAAACAACCCTGTGACCCCAAAATTGTCGGCGCTTCAATTATCTCATTCCTTGCTCTTCGCCTTTTCAAACTCGTCTGGCGGCGAAGTTCTACGGCTCTCCTCAGTTGAAAACGACTTCGCACCGAGTCCAAAATTCACGATGCTTGCAGGAAAAGGAAAGTGTAGATACCTACCTTTTTTCTAAGCTCGAATTAACGTCATTCACAGATATAAAATCAGGGCGTCGCCTAGCGGCAAGGCTTCATACCCGAGGAAAGCGGCGCAATGTAAAATTCAGACACAGGAGAAAATGGACACAAGCTCTTATAGCCTCTGATTCTGCCTCTGAAAAGAATCCATTGGCGCACTTGGATGACGCAACATCTGCTACACTTTTGGACGAGGAAGAAGGCCAAGATGCTGAGTTCCACATGTACCAATCTCGAATTGATACTCGCGGTGAACGGGTAGTTCTTCAGGTTGGTGCGAAAATCGACTTCGAAAATCGCCGCCCTCCTAGCCATGCAGCTGCTCTTATCTTGACCAGATTCTACTCAGAGTCAAAAAAGCTGGTAGAGACAACATTAGCCATCCGATCACCATACCTCAAAAAAGCTTTGCGAGAAATCATCAAATACTATCCCAGCGAAGATCTCGATTCTAGTGCGGATATTGAGCTGGATGACGAGCCGTGGTTGCTGTTCCATTACCGCAAAGAGCTTAAATCATACGCAATGGCGAGCAATGACCGGAAAGTTCGGGACCTTATCAAACTTTGCCTACAGTATGTCAGTAAGAAATTTCGGAGAGAGCTTGTATTTCATGAGAATATCAAGAATAATCCCGATGCGATACCTACGCTCGAACATCGAAACCTATGGATTGTGTATAAGCCGGGCGACTTCATGTACCAGTGCATCGAGAATCACCATACAATACGCGACTTGTTGCTATACATCAGACTTCGAGCAATGGATCAATAGGTACCTATGATGGATACCATCTCATGCTAGAACAACTGCGGTGCAATGGCACGAGGTTCGGATTCGTCCGCATGGGGGAAGTTATAGATTCCTACAAAGGCAAAAAATCCTTATCTGAATTGTCAATTTACCCCTTTCAGTATCATGCCGAGCGAGGTAAGGTGAGAAGCCATGTACTCGACAGGGGCCGAAAGTTCATCTCGTTATACGGCACTCACCATAAACTCTACGAGACCTTGTCAGACTCGGATGGAAGCAAAGGCCTGGATGGGAATCAAGACGAGGATTTCAAGAAGGTTTGCAGTACCTCGTGTCATAATCGTGGAGATGCACCGCTGACACTCTCATTCTCAACAGACTGAACATAGAGTCATACTGGATTGGAAGCAGTACCATGAAACATTAGGAAGTGCTCCTGACTTTGTCAGTGGGACACCTCAGATGAGAACAAGATTGGATGAGCATCTGAATCTTAAGGACGAAGACTACCTCATTACCCACTACAAGATCCCAGGATACTGTCTGACACACAAACAGTGGAGCCGTTTTCCAATTGATGGCCTCAAAGACATTGACTTCAACGTGACCGCTTTTGACAGCCTGGTTCTCCCAAAAATCAAAAAAGATCTAATAAGTTCTCTTGTAAAGGGCCAGGAAATTGAAACCTCTTCTTTCGACGACTTGATAGCGGGGAAGGGCAAGGGATTGATATTTCTCTTGCACGGACCCCCGGGGGTTGAGAAAACATTAACGGCAGGTAAGATAAAACTCTGTCCGCCCTTCTCTTGTTTCATTGACTAATTGGGTTGTTATGTAGAGAGTATTGCGGAATACACAAAGCGGCCACTGTTTACTATCAGCTGCGCAGATCTCGGTGTTGCGCCTGCATCCGTGGAGAAGTCACTGAGGGCTTCTCTCGAACTTGCCACACAATGGCACTCCATAGTACTTCTTGATGAGGCCGATGTTTTCATGGAGGAAAGGACCCGTGACAACCTCCCGCGAAATGAACTTGTATCAGGTGGGTCTCCTGTCAGCACTGAAAACTCCTACCCGACGAGATCGATGCGAGACTAATAACCAGATAGTGCTCTTACGAACACTCGAATATTTCGAAGGAATCATGTTCCTGACCACGAACCGTGCTACATCCATCGATCCAGCATTCAAATCTCGGATTCATTTATCTATCTCGTATCCAACCCACTCATTAGAAAGTCGAAGGGAGCTCTGGAAAACATTCGTATCGAAGAGCTCAGCCACGGGCAAATTGATTTGGCTGAATGAAAAATCATTGAACAGAATGGCAAAAGTACCGATAAACGGAAGGCAGATCAAAAATATCGTCCGGATAGCGCATTGTCGAGCTGTCAATGAGAAGCGGGAAATGGCGCTGGAAGACATTCTTCTGGGCTTACAAGCTCTGGAGTTATTTGAGGAAGAGTTCAAGAAGGCCCAGGAAGCAACGGGAACGAAAAACCTCATTGGTTGGCGACAAGTTACCAGATGGGGAGCACTGGCAATGAGCGGAGCTTTGTGTTCAATTTTGATAGTTTTGGGAATCATTTTCGGAGTATGGAAACTTGGAGAATATTCAAGGCCGGGTTTCGAGAAAGTTTTCTGAGTAGACGCTTGAATTAACCGAAACAAAGGATGGGATAAAAGTTAGAGAAAACTTCGCTTGCAAATGATACTCTTCCTAGAAATATCAACAAGTTCAGTAATTCGAGGTGTTGGAACTTTCCAATTTTGTTTGGGAGACGGGCATTATGGCTAGCATATTCTCACCCCATACTCGTCAGGACTTACAACCAATGCTCGTAATTGAAGCTACAGAAACTGTTTATATACAAGAAGGTTCGATTGCCCTTGAAGTCCTATGTCCTTCAGCTGCTATATAATTACGAGTATACGGTATTTTAGAAGTTCATGTCACGTGTGTCGCTGGAGAACACCAAGACTGCTCTACCGGTGCAACCCTTGACAATCATCTTGAGGAAATTATATATTTGTTTACAGTTATATTCTTTTATACAAATAGTAGTGTTTAACTAGCCTTTTGAGGAGGTGGATACTTTTCAAAATGATTGGCTTTTCGGGAGGATGTAAAAACATCAGTGAGGCAAGGACTGCGACCGTTCATTTGTTATTAAGCTTAGGGGAAATCTGTACATGCAAGATATCTATGATAATGACTGATTTTTATGGTTACTCGCGTCATTGTTTTGATCCAAGTAAGTAAATAGGGAACCTCCACCTCCTTCTTTTCCTCCCTCCCACCTCTGGCCTCGCTCCGTTCTGCCATCTGATGTCTAAAGTTTAAATTCTCCTCGTGTCACCAGTTTAAGATGCTCAGTCAATTTCTCGGCTTGCTTGCTGTCCGTCTGTCGGGGGGAAGGGGGGAGGTTCCAGCACGTGCGTACTGCGGCGATAATCCTGCCCGGGAACTTCTTGAAGATCCGGTCCACATTTTTTGTACGAAGGGCGGAGAAGAATGAATTCTTAAATATATACAAAAGTTCAGTCCAAACCAGTCCCAGGAAATTTTCCTAAAGCTTAATCTGAACACCTCTGCGCTTCATCAAAGATCTTCCTCGCTGCACATCTCCAAGAAAGTTCTCCAACCCCAAGGCTTTCAAACTGCATTGAATTCCAACCGCTCCTCCCACCCTACCACGCCTCATGCCATGCCCAAGTACTGGCACTCACTTCACGCCACCTAGTGGTTGTAACCATTTCCATTGCACTGCTTAATCGGGTAGCTATTCGAAGTGCAAAGACTGATAGAACCCTGGACCCAAGAAAGTCCCTTGTAATCATTGCTGAAGTGCTGATCGGCCTGGAAGTAAGTGCTGCGCTGGCTACCAATGCAACCGACCTTTGCGTAACCGCTGCGGCGGTAGACGCGAGGGTTGCTGACCATGATTCCCCACTTGCCCTTGGGTACGGTGGAGGTGTAGGCAGTGTTGTAGGTTGAGGTCCATTGCTGGGTGAACGTGATGCCGACGGATGCGGAAATTACGCTTTTGATGAAGGGGAAGTCAACGGAGCTGGAGGTCGTGAGGGTGTCCTGGACAGTGTGGCCGCCTGATACGGAGATGGTGCCTGGGGAGTTGGTGGCGTGGAATGCGGAGGACTGTGGAGGAGATAGGAGTTAGTACTCACTGCTATTTCAACAGCATGGTAAGAGTGACAAGATGATGTAGGAGACGGAAAGGAAGGAGTGTCTAAGTTGGAGGATAGAGACTATAATACAATCCTCCTTGGACAACCTGTCCCGGAAAGTGAAGTAAGAAACTCAGAGAACGCTTACCATTGGGACATCCCAATCGAGAAAGTCGATGTCTTTGTTGCGGACGATGAGCTTTGTACTTGTGCAGCGCTTCTCGACGTCGGAGTCGGTACTGTTGGATCCCTCTCCATCAACAGGTGATTCCCAAGAGTCAACATTGTCGAAGGGAGACTCAGGTCGGTCGATGGTGGTATTGGTTCGAGCCAACTCGGCTTGGTAGTCTGCGAGCTTGACGATCTCGTGGCGGCCGTTGTCGCCGAAGACGAGGATCTCATCTTCTCCAATATGGCGCCGGGCGATGGCAGCAGAGCTGACGAGCGAGCTAGCGGCTAGGATAGCCGAAAGGAAGGAGAAGGCGTGCATCTTGGGGTTTGGGGGGTGGTGAAGGGGTGAACGAGTGTGGGGAGGAGAGAAGGAGTGATCTGAGCTGATGGTGAGATAAAAAGGTGAAGGTATTTCCTTGGTTATATACACTCTGAATACATCGTGAAGGAGCAAGTAACTGATCCAGCGCAGAAATCCCGAGCTTTGAGACAACAGCTATTCTGGAAAAGGGAGGTCAATTCAGGTAATTTTGCCAAACGAATGTAAATGATTGTGTCGGTACCAGATTGAACAAACCACGGGTCTTGAAATTGCTCATCCAGACACCTTGTGATCTTCTTGACTCAGTCAATTGGAAGATAAGGAACAGTTCACGTTGAGCACATGCTCGAATAGAGTAGATATGGAGACGAGCTAACATTAAGGTGGACTGTGATGGACCGTTCTAGCCTGCTCGATGGATTTATGTGCTCAATGAGGCCTCAAAATCAGACATCCGAAGAACCGAAAGGGTCGTGCTGCTGTATCGGATCAGTTCCGGGTATACAGAGCCGGCTGGGAGTTGATGGGGCTTAAACCAATATAATTTCAATTGGTGGAAAACCCATCGTAATGTGGATCTTCAAATCTGATTCCACTTTCTCTGAAGCATCAGAGATGAAGAGGGCCCACAAGGCTTAGTTAGAGTCAAAAGCTTAATTCTCGAACAGTTCTCGGTCCCCGCTCCGAACCAATGAGGTGCTCGTGTCGATACTCGAGGCAGCCATTGGTTCGCCAAACAATGCGGCCGCACATCAATGTAAACAAGACAGATTTTTTCCCCGGGCCGAGCAAGCTTGTAATTTAAGCTTAGCCCACCCAAGATCTTAAGTTCCACCTCATGTTGGTACTGGAGGAGTCTGCTTTGTTTACATCACGCCTTTTCTGGGACCGTTGCCCGACTCCGAGAAATTCCCAAATGACGGGTCGGGGTCGGGGTGATCCTTCATAGATCTCCGATGAAACCAGATGGCTGGGTTGAGTTGAGTTTACTCAAACCTTTCTACCATGCGAGCTACGTGTGATGATTAAGATTCAAAAACGCCTGAATGATTTGTTTAGAAACATTTACTCCAATAATTTGAGCAGAGCGAATGCAGCAATCGGCCTTGTGGCAAGAAGATCCAGACTACTGTTACCCTATCCTACGTTCTACCAGTCATCCCCACCTCCTTAGCAAATACAAACAGTCAAATGGATACCATCCACATATAATTCACAACGATATCAAACCCCACTGTACTTCCGAGTTCCTACCGTCGGTCACCCACTCCCGATTCTCTCAAGTTCGGTACAGAGCACCAACACCTGGTTCGAGCATCAGGGAGAAATTCGGCACAGTTTGACTCTCCTTCTCCTTTCATCTCCTTCATGTCAAATAATTTGATATACTATCTTGACTCGTTATCTAGCGGAAAGTGCAAGTGTTTCACAGTGGCCGCTGAATTTCTAAATTCGGAGTTCGTTATATCCATGACTACTCCACTATGGCGAATTTCGACTTTGATGAGCTGGATACGTTGGATATCCAGGATAGAGTGTGAGAATGGCTTGACTCATGGATTATGGATGGGTTCTCTGGAGTGAGGAGCGAAGAGTGAGATAAGGAGATGAGCGTATATCAAGAGCGAACATCCCCGTCTAGTAGATACATCTTGAGATCATCCCCAGCTGCTCTCTCCTCAGTCCATCTGGTCTTCAGTCACTCAGTCACTCGTTCACCTCTGCTCCATCTTACCTTACACTCATCCTTAATTTCCTCTACCTTCATATCCTCCCCATCATCACGAACAGTCACCCCACAACTCACAACCGCAAAAATGAAGTTCTCCCTCACAACCCTCATCATCGCTCTCGCCGCTGGGTAAGTGTCATGTCCACTTCCACTTCCACTTCCCCTCCCCTAACCTCTCTTTCGGCATCATCAAAACAATGGATACCAAGCCAAACCAAGAACCAAGCTGACATCCCTTCCCCTGATTCCAGCGCAGCAGCAGATGTGCACAGATTCTGTGTCTGCGCTAACAAAGCTGGTGGTGGTGCGGTAAGTGAAGCAAGCCAATTCGTTTGTTTCTGTTTCCGTTTCAGTCTCTCTATTGGGCTGTCTCCAACCTCTTTTATTCATCGCATTCTCAGAAGTGGCATCTCATCGATGCACCTGAATGAGTTTGAAGTTTATCATGTTCCTGAAACTTCAGCCTATTTCTTGTCATGTCATGTCATGTCAGGTCAAGCTTGCGGAAGGATTTCGAGAGGACTTTCTTCTCTCACCCACCCCTCCCCTCTCCACTTCCACATGCCCACCACCTCCCTCCCTCATTTCCACACCTCCCTACCTCATTCCCACAACCCCCCTCCCTCATTCTCACACCACCTCCCCTACCACAAACACCATTCAAACTAAACTAACCCCTTTGCCCCTCCCCTCAACAGCTAGAATACAACGACTCCGCCACCGCCAAATGTGCTCCGCCTACCTCCGTCGCAACACAGGAAACAAGCAGTGGGATAAATGCCCGGATTGTACTTTTGTGAGTCTCTTCTTCCTTCTTTCTCTCCCTTCCTCATTTTTCCACTCTGCCGGGCCTTCCCCCTTCTTTCTCGGTTCCTCCCTCCCTGGCTTCCTCAGATTCGTACCTTTTATACGATGGCATATCTACGGGAAAAAAAAGTTTGGGGAGGAGGGAAGAGGGAGGAGGGAAATGGTTATTGATAAACCTGAGCTGATGAAAATACAAACAAATAGGTCAAGAGCGATCTCCTTTGCCGCTCGAATGGGTTTCATATGGGTGGTGATGAGGTATGTTCTCATTTTCCATTCCCTTTCCTCCCCACTTTTCCTTTCTCCCTTCCATCCTCCCCCCTTTCTCCCCTTCCCTATTTTCCTCTCAAGCTGCCCCTCCATAAGAATGAGAAGGAGATAGCGAATGAGAGTAAGAGTGGAGATAATAGAGCATGAAAAAGAGAAAGAGAAAGAGAAAGAGAAAGAGAGAACTGACATAATGGTGGTGATACAGGTTAGTTTCTACTGTAAGAAGTTCGGGGCTGGGGTGGCGAGATGTTAAGTCGGTTTGGCTGGGGTGGGGTGGAGTGGGGTGGGTGCAATTGGTAAAGGAGCGGGGATTGGTGATGTTGGGTTTGAGGATATGATCGGCTGAGGTCAGGTCAGGTCATGTCGGGACTTCGCTCGCTCGACGAGAGGAGAGGAGGTCAGAGAAGACTTCTTCCTTTCTGAGGAGGAGGAGGAGGATGCTGTTATTGTAGTTTATTGTTCAGTGTATATATTCACCTTCTCCTTCCCCTTCTTCACGATCCATAATCCATCATCCATACCACGAACGACGGAAAGTGAATACTCATCAGTGTCCTCTTTGCCTGGAAGGATATAACATTATAACAATCTTTGTGTCTTGCCTGGAGGTTGGGTCGAAGTCGGGTTCGATGAGTGTTGTAGACTTGTAGTTGTGCTTGTCCTTGTGCTTGTGCTTGTGCGTGCTGTGGCTTGAATTGGTTAGTGTTGGTGTTGTTGTACGTGTGGATGTATGGTTTGGTCTTCAATGCGGTGTGCATGTGCAAGAGATGGTAGAGGCGGGAGAGGTGGTAGAAATGGGAGAGTTCAAGCTGTACTTTTGGGTTATTTATAGTGTTAGAGATAGTGAGAATGCGCTTGAAGATTGTAGTATGTTCAAATTCATGGATCTCCAAATGCTTGTGTCTGGCCGTTTTTTTATATGATATATGGTGCTTAATACATTGAGGAGCGGTGATGAGAAGCGATACGATAAGATTCAACTGATTATTAGCATAACACATTCAGTGCGAGATAGCATGCATGCATCATAGCAACAGATAAGCCAAGACAAGAGTAATGTGAAGCCAAGCCAGCACCATGACTGTTGTTTAAAATGGGAAACGAAAGTATAAACCGAAAGCTGATTTTTAATGGAATCGAGATTTATTCTGTACCTTTGATTTTGTTTCTCATCTCCGACTCGTGGACTTAACAGAGACAAAAATGAACAAAAGAAGTTCAGAAACCAACCTTCTGTCCTGAGTGATGGTGAGAACGGACGGTGTATTGTCAACAATATGATGGGATAGGTGCCTGTCCTTGATAATATCTATTCACTTCCTAATTTTTTTTTGGAAGATAGTGAGGAAAGGCAAAACAGAAAAGAAAGAAAGAAGAGAATCAGGTAATAGACGAGAGCGGGGAGTCTTGATATAAATGCTCTTGAAAACCCACAGATACTCTCTCGCGGGGCGTGCGTACTTGCGTACTTGCTTGAGTTGCTTCTGGAAAGTCATCTATCCCACCTGCTGGCGAGATGTGCTTATTATATATTTTGTGATATCTCAAGTACTTGCTTGAGTGAGAGCTTTTCAAGTTTGAGCTTGATGCTTAATACTACCTGCTATTCCTACTTATACAGAACAATAATTCCTTCTGCTATGCCCCCAGGCTAGCTGAGGTAGGTCTATGTTGTGCAAAGGACCATGACCCAAGAGCGCAAGCGAGCAAGCGAGCAAGCAAGTTCGTTCAAAGCCGAATGTTACTTGGGAAAGGTCTAGACCCAGGCTCGATCCCGTGACGTCGAGAAGCTAGCCCACTGGGTAGGTAGGTAGGTAAAGTCAGGTACCTACCTACCTTAGGTAGGTAAGTCCTAAGGTAGAAGAGTGGGTCTTCAACCAAACTTCCATCATGATTCTGATTTTGATTCTACACCGCTTTGGTTTGGGTTGTTAGTCTAGCCTAGCTTAGCCGTGACGTAACGTGATGTGGTATTGAAATTTATTATGTGGTGGTTGGGAGGGGGAGGGAACGGGTAGAGATATGGCGGGCGGACTGGAAAAGATATGGGCATGGGGGAGGTAAGGTACCCGGGACTAAGGATCGTGGTTGTGGTTGTGGTTTTGTGTAGGTGTGTGAATGTGTAGTTGGAGGGCGATATGGAAATGGGTGGAGTGGAGTGGAGTGCAGAGGAGGGTGGGAGGTTAGTGATACAAGTGGATTCAGGAAGCCTTGATATTGAGTGGATGAGAAGGGTTGGATGTGCTGGCTTATTAGGAAGGCTGTCGAGTTGAAAGGATCTTCCGTGGGCTTTGTATAAATTACTGCCATATGAGGTGTAAATCTAAGAAAGCGTGGGGGTATAAGTCCAGATACCGAAGAACTTTTTCTCACAACGATTTCCACACCTGGTTGATGTTACTACTGTACTTTACCCGCATCTAGACATTGCTTTGCAGGTGCCCAGTGTGCGTGCCTTGCATCTGCAGCACCTGCACTTGCTTGCATTTGCAGTAGATGGGATGGATAAAAGTGTGGGTATCGACTAAGAAGTTCGTTTGCTACCTAATCAATACCGATGTGGTAAGCTGATGATGGATGGCTGGAAAGGTGGTTTAGCGCGCGTGGCGCCGTCTTTGCTTTTTGCTTTGTGTGAGTGCAGGCTGGTGGCGGGGTTGGGCGATGGAGGGGTTGTTGAGGGCCGGATTGGTTGCGTTTTGAGGATGGCGTACAGTATTGCTCACTTTATTCCTGATGCGGGAGAGACGGATGGTTGTTGAATGTGGAGGTGGTAGTGGTGATGGAGGGAAAAAGTATCTTGAGTCATGGGATGCATGTTGACATGGATTCTGATGTGAGGGGCAGGAAAGTTAAAGATCTTGTGGGAGAAACAGGTACAAAATTTGTCGCAGGCATGTGAGATGTGTTGGGAATTGTGTAAGAGCCTTGAGTGTTGGCTGCGCCAGCACGAAGAATAGCAGAGGTGACTGACTTACTGGGTGTATCCTGGAGCGCATGTTGTAGCTTACAGCAGGTGAGGTTGAAAATGTCGTACAGATCCTTAACGCACCTAGCATTAGGCTGTATGTATGGAAAAGCGGTATCCAGGCACTGCATCTTACTGTACCTGTCTGTGTACTTGTACCGTACCTTGGACCTGGAGCGGTAGGATCGGACAGGCTGGCATGATCTGACCTGATGCTTGTTCCTGGGTCTCGCCTGTTTGGTGGCCTCGTGAGTGGAGGTGACTGTGACTGTGACTGTGACTGTGTGTGCCCAAGGTAGTCGGGACGCAAAATGTCGTATCCTGATTTGACATCCATCCATCTCACGAGATGTCAGCTTGGACCCTTAGCTGTCCGCATCCTTCAGCTTTGTTACCTTTCCGAGCCCTCCTCACGTCCCCCTTACCTGTCTGTCAGATCACGCCTGGCTTTCCTGGCTTGTGATCTACCTACGGCGGGACCAACAAGGAGGGAAACAAAGCTTAAGCGGTGAGTGGTGGACGCAGCGATATGGTACTGTAGCAAGAGAGGACGGCCTCATCCCTTCTTATCAAGCAAATACAGAGAAGCCATTACATCCTTGGCTGGCTGTCATGTCCGATAGAAGCCGTTGATGCCGAAGCAGCGATGCAGATGCGATGCGATGCGATGCGATGCAGATGCAGATGCAGTCGAGACAGGAGACAGGTCAGAAGAGGAAAAGAGAGCAGAGGCCTCGAGGGTCTCGAGGGCGACGAGGCAGGGAAAGAGGGGAATAATGACATCGTTCCCGCTGCTGATCCGGACACGAAGGACGACCTAGACCGGGATGTGAGGTGGGGAGGGGAGTTGGCCTAGGCGGAGTGGGATCCATGCCCGTAGAGGGAAAGGGAGGGGCTGCGATGACAGGACCAGGATGCGATAACATAACCACGATCTGTTATCGATAGCTGGCCTGCCAGATCGACCATGACCTTGTGCCATAATATTATACGACAAGGAGCAAGTATCCTACTCTACCTGGACTGGAGGTTGATATAATAAGAAGAAGAAGAAGAAGAAGAAGAAGAAGAAGAATAAACATGTCGGTCCGAGGCGAGGCTTTCTTTATATGGACGATATCCACCTGCCCTCTCGTATGCAGGCCTAGGCCTCTTTTCTGCAATATGCTGGCCAGCCTGTCCTGTCCTGTCCTGCCCCGCGAGGTTGGACGAATAATGGGCACTGTACTGAATGGTCCAGATAGCTGCCCCTCCTGCAGATTGCCCCCAAGCCCATCCCCATCTGGCAAAGGCAAGGGGGAAGGGGGCAACAGCGCAGTCATTCAGGAACCGCAACCGCAGAGATCCTGAAACAGCCCCGAAAGGCGCTAAAGATGACCCGCCTGCTCTTGGAATGGGCTGGATCTGCGCCTCGCCTCGCCCCTCGTCCGCTCTCTCGAGGCAAACCTTTCAGCCCTTCCAAGAGGAGGGTGAAGCCTCACTTACAGATGGCCTGGGCACTTGGTGTAACGACTAGTGATATATCAGGCAAAGGCTTCACTTTCTGCTTCTTCTACCTTTCAAATTCAAGTACAAGCAAGTATCAATGTTTTTTGGTGTTCGCACAACACTGTTGCTGATAAATAGCTCTGCCTGGATACGCGCATCATCTCACCTAACCTACAGTATTGCTCGCATCATTCCACCTGATCTGGTCTCACTCCGACTTCTCAGATGTAACCGTCCACGACAACTCACGCAACTACGCAACTCTATCAAAACCTTCAACCGGCGGACTGCCCCCAACCTCAGGCCAGGCACGGTTGATGTGGCTCGCTTCATCTGTTTGGGCCCTACCAGAGAACCGCACCCAAGCCGGCCTCAACCCAGGACCTCAGCCTGACACTAGATACCCTGAGTGGTCCCCATAAAGACGCTGGTCTTCAAGACTTTCTCAACATCTTATCCACGGGTCTATAGAAGAAAAGAATATATACGTACCTAGATCGTACCTACAGTAGTGTTCGCACCGAGGAAACTATATATTTGAAGCCCCTGCCCTGCCCGGCCCCGCCTCTTGACGAGGTCGATTTCTTCCCCTGGTTTTCGCTTCCAGCCTCTTTCCCAACACAACACAACACAACACAACACAACACAAGCAAACTCCTTTCTCTTGCATCCATCCACTCCCATCCCATCTCAAGCCTCTTTTCCCGCTACGCACTCACACTTGTCTGCTCGACTCCACTCTCGTTCTTTAAGTCCCCGTCGTGCAGCTCCAATTCGTAAGCCCCGACGCTGCTCACACTCGCTTATCGCCACACTAGGGGAGGTCCAAGTGCAAGTGCGTGCAAGCCCACGGCCAAGCCAGCCGGGTTTGCCCTTCCAGGGTCTGGCTTTGCAGCTTGCGCTGCACACTCCACACTGCACACTGCACCTCACTACTGGACTCCGCTGCATCCATCGTGCCCGCCCTGCCCTGCCCTGACTTGCGCCTCTCTCCTCACCTTCCCGCGTCAAGTCAGGTCAGGTCAAGTCAAGTCAAGTCAAGTCAAAAGGCAAAGGCACAGGCACAGGCAAGCCGCAAGCCCACCAGAGCGGCCGTCGTAGTCCTCTCCTCTCCTCTCCTCTCCTCTCCCTCCTCTTCTCTGCAATCCGACCACCACCACCACCACCACCACCACTACCACCTACCGCAGATCTCGCCCATCACTATCCAACATCCAACATCCGGCTTCCCTTGGTTGCACCATCCACCATTTGCCATTCCTCTCGACTTCTCAACATCAAAAGCCTCTTCTCAACTGGCTCTGCTCTGCACAGCTCCTCGTCCACCCGATCAACTGTGTTCCTGGCGTTGGAGGCTGATCCTTGCTGCCGATTATCGTCGCTATCCCCCTCCCTACCGCGAATTCTCCCGGTCGCATAACTCCCATATTACTTCGTCCTCCCCGCCTCGTCTTATCGATCGCACCGCTGTCGAGAGATAACAACCATCTTAAGCATCGCCTTCTACGAGGATCACCAACAGGTCCGTTCATTCTCGCCGGAAGAAAAGCAGAAGACTCGAGCGTTGCTGCTGGGCGAGCTTGGGACTTTGAAACAGCCGCCAACAACTCTCACTGGATTGCGGCTCAGCACTCGCAGCCTCCGCACCGCACGGTACCTGATTCCAGGCGGACAACAACTGAACAATACCATTGTATGCGTCTTGATGTTTTGATAGTTCATCCTCATCATCTCTCCGACCTCTTCCAACTCTCTCCTTCGACTTCCTGGGAATAGTGTCGCCCCCGCCATCCCGCCGACGATCCCCAGCCTCTTCCGTCATATATCCTCAAACCTGCCGACCCACAATCGATCACCACAATGGCTTCGACAACATTCTCCCCAGTAAATACAAACCTCGCCTCCGATCCCCACGGTCGCAACGGAGAAGAAGCAAATCCTTTAACCCCACGTCCGAGCACCGCACCGAGCTCACAACTCCACCCTCAAATGCCTCGAGACGACGCAAGAACTCCAACCAGGGCAACCTTCGGTCTGGATAACCAACGACCCCTTCCTCCTGCCTCTTCTCCCTTCGTACCTCCTACGCCATCATCTTCGAATGAGGAGCAATCACAACAAACGGGCTTGACCCGTGGTGACTCGCAGCATTCGACCAAATCTGGAGACTCCGCAGATGTAGATATGGATTCAGAGGATAATGGCGAGGAAGGATCTGAAGACGACGCAAGCGTGAATGCAGATGGAACCAGGTCTACGAAAAAGAAGGGGAAATCCCAAAGATTCTATTGCTTGGACTACCCACCATGTAATCTAAGCTTCACACGAAGTGAGCATCTTGCTCGACATATAAGGTAGGCAATTTTGCTTTCCCACTGTGCTGTGCTAACTTGGACAGAAAACACACCGGTGAACGCCCATTTCAATGTCACTGCTCTCGCCGATTTTCTCGACTCGACAATCTCCGACAACATGCCCAAACCGTCCACCAGAACGAAGATATCCCACCAGAATCACTGGCTGCCACTGGAACTCGATTCCAGAGACAAGTTCGCACGGATAGGGTCAGACCAGCGGGTAGGTCAAGGGCATCAACAGCATCAAGTCAGGGCAGTCAAGGTCGTGGCCACCAACGGAACTCTCTGTCTCTTTCCAGTATGACCAGCATTGGCTCGGCTGGGTCGATTTATCCAAACCGAGATGATGTGAGGAGACGCCCGCCACCACTTGTTATGGCAGATGGCCGAAATAGGTTCTCGCAGGAAATATACCGACCAGACAGCCCGTCGAGTGGGTACTATCGACAAGATTCCTATCGCCCACAGTCTCCCGGCTTCAGCACTCCCACTTCTGCGACTTTCTCAACCGGTCAGAACAGCCCTCATTGGGCATCCGGAATGCAATCACCAGGCTCCACACATTCTCGTACCGCGAGCTTATACTCTGGTCATCGAACTCCTGGTAGAAGACTCTCTGTACCATCCGCAGGTAACCCATTTCAGTCACCTCATGGTAACAACTTCGGCCCATCTACTCTTGGTCTGAACTCGTCCAACGCTGGAGCATTCTCACCATCAACAAGTATGATTTCAAGTCCTACTACCTCGACGAGTGGCTGGTCTCGACGGGAATCTATCAATTCTGTAGATTATGAGAACAGGCGCAGAACATGGCATCCAGAAACGCGGCCAGGTATGGAACACTTCACGAGCCGTCTACAAAACGTCACTACTCCTAGTCACTATGCTACTGGACCTGGTCCTCTACCTCAACCTCCCATTGTTCCTAGCCAGCCTATGCGTCTTCCAGGAATTGAGAGTTTCGATCCAGTTCCAAGGCCGACTACTCCTGTCCAGCGACAACCAAGTCCGATGATGATTGATACGCCCAGTCGTCCCCCAATGAACTACGATCGAGAGCGACCAATCAGTCAGCATTGGGAGCAGGGTATCAATCGAAACATGAATCGTCTTGATATCACTCAGGGTACGCCTCCAACGGATGCAGCAAGCCAGTGGGCAAACGACGCCAATAGAGCAGTTCAATCGGCTCGTGAACAGGTTCGACAACAACCAGCAGTTCGATTTGAAGAATCGTCGTATTCAGCCAGGCCGCAGACCAGCAGTGGATATCCTCAACACCAACATCATGTCAGTGCTCCAGTTGCTCCAGTGACTCCACGGGAATCCAAGCGTCAAGGCTGGTATCATGGTCCTCCTAACACACAACAGAATTTGCAACAACCAGTCCAGAGAACTTCTCCGGCAGAGTCGAGCGGTTCCGAAGGTGGAATTCCCGGAACACCCAGCAGCTCAATGGGCGAGTACAATCCTAGCATAGTTCACGCGAATGGTTGGGTGGAGAATCGAAATGGTCTTCAACAACACGATCCAAGAAATGGTCCAACGAATGGATACACGAACTATCCCCCTCAGAACGGTGCAGAAGCAGCGTATACGTATGGACCTGGCGCCCATCAGAATCAGGTACAACAGAACGACCAGGTTCCAAAATCGAACAGCAACATGAACAGATTAGAAGCGCTTGTAGCTGTCGCTACCGCTGCAGATGCTAAGGAGGTAACGGCGGCCTATTAGATGAGACCGAAGGGGGGGCATGATCAGTCAGCCAGTGAACAGACAGACAGGATTCTGTGTATATACACATTACTTCTTCGAGAGATACCCGCGTTTTCCAGTACGCTATGACACGACTTTAACGAATATATGATTTATGATCGCATCGGACTGGACACTGGTGGGGACTTTCCGTTACGATTATACGATGGGATTGGTGGGACCGGATGGGATTGGTGGGACCGGATGGGATTGGCTGGGCGGTTACAGTTGTGATTGCATTTTCCAGGCGTTTTGAGACTTTGACTTTGACCTTCTTTCATTGTCTAATTTGAGGTTCTTACTCCACTCTCATCGCTCATCCTGTTTTGTGTAGCTGCACAACAGAGGGAAGCATTCGCTACAAGCATTTTTTCCAAGCATCAGTACAGTATAGTACAAGAGAGGGTGGGATGCCAAAACACCATTCGTTCAGGCTTTGCATAACTTGCATTTGCATAGTTTCTCAAGGAAAGACGTTTTTCATTTTGGTCAGACGTTCAATATTCCATTACATTGTGTGCTCTCTATTACTTACTTTGATATTTATGGGTTTGTGATTGTGTTTCTTGGGTTGGGATGCGCTGCTTGCTACTACGAGAGGATTGGAGATTTTTGCGGATATCGCATTGGGCGGGCGGGTTTGGAACTGCTGCTTTGATAACCTATACCCATGCTATCGTTTGGAATCACCTGGATTCTTTGGATTTTTGGGAACTTGATTTGGGTACTGGGATGTTTGCTTTTGTGTGAAGGGTTGAAGGGGCCGAGCTTAATGTTTGGTGTTGTGTTGAGGTGCGTGAGGAGGGGGATCGATAGGTTCCGCGGTATGGGCCAGCTTGACTCTTGGGGATTGTATCTGCAAACCCTCTGCTTTCGCCTTAACTCGATGTCTCGAGTCAACACCGAGTTGCTTGAGCCTGAAGCTGAGGCTAAACCTGAGAATATTGCAAGGAGATGAGAGATTTAGGCATGGCCTTTTGAGAGAGACGAAGGCAGTGGGGTGAAGTGAGAGAGGAAAGAGAGGGTTTACAGTACAGTACTATAGGGTGTGCATTGCTTGCTTGCTTGGAATTCGGGATCCGGATTTAGGACAGGACAGGACATTTGATGGACATGATTGACAGGATTGAATTGGATTGGTACGGATTGGACTGGATAGTACAGGAGTATGTATGTATTGGTGTAAAGCAAAGCAAAGTAAAGTAAAGTCAAGAGTAAAGCGACGCAACGCAACGCAATATAAGGCAATATAACGCACTCATATTTGTCTCTCATGAAAACCAATTTGGATCTTTGGCTTGTCTTTTTTTTTCTTTTTTTCTTTCTTTTTTTTTGATGTTCTTTACCTAACCTAACCTACTTTGCAATGCGAGGGGGGGGGGGGGGGGGGGGGGGGGGGGGGGGGTGGCATGTATTCACACAAGATATAGTATAGATAGTATAGTATAGTATAGTGTAGTATGAAGGGACAGATAGGATGTTCTAACAAAAAATTAAATGCCGATTTTGGTGGAGGGTGGAGAGTGGAGTGCGTGAGGATATTTTTAGAGCTCGAGAATCGAGATACGAGATACGATACGCTGATTGGGAGCGAGGGTAGGGAGGAAAGGATCGAGAATAGGGTTTGGGGTTTGGGGGTGGGGGAGTGGGTGAGTGGGTGAGGGGGGGGGGGCTCCTTTGTTGCTTGGCTGTGTGGTGTTGTGTGGTGTTGTGTTGTGTTGGAACGGGATTGGGCTAGAGTGGAGTGGAGTGGAGTGTTTTCCTTCTCTTCTGCTTTTATGAAAGGAAAGCTATGAATCCTATGAATATTTCCTCTTTTTCTTTTGTTTTTTTGTTTTTGTTACGTTTTCGGTTTCGATCTTGGGGGTTCCTCTTCCTCGGTAGGCGGGCGGGCGGGCGGTCGAGGAGGGACGTTGTTGTATGCAGTCTGGCTGTCTCTCTGGCTGTCTGAATTCGTTTTTACATAGTCGAGTTCTCTCATTGTATTTAGCAGTTTGTGATCTTGGTTGGATAGAGCTGGATGGAGCTGGTGGAGCTGGGCCTTGAGGATGGGAGGAAATCCTGGAGTGAGTTGACTTGAGTTTAGGTTGTGGAGATTTTGAGTCGTGATAGCTTTTTTGTCATCTTTGTTGTACCATGCTATGATAGGCCTGGGGCTGTGAGACGATCATCAGGAAACGGGGGTGGGATGCGGATGTATGCATAGGAAGACATACGACAAGGAAGATGAGAAGCGAGGAGAGCGAGTGACGGCAGCCAAATGTAGGTATGTATGCCTAGCGCCGGGCCGCTCCCACAGGTTGAGTGTGGATGTTGGACGGGCCGCGTCGATATTAATCAACAGCATGTCTAGCGGATTTTGAAGTGCCGGTATGGAGTAAAGTAAGAGGGAAGTTGTGATTGAACGTGATAATAACAGAAAGGTGGAAGGGAAAGATCTTAGTATTGATCTTGAAAATAGGAATTCTCGAATAATGTCTCTGATTTGAATACATGATGCTCTCGGCTACTGCTTCTTGCGTGCGTCTGTCAAGTCGATTTGATACAAGCGAAACCCATAAGAGAAGCCTACACTGAACAGTCCCGTCTCGTATGACCGTACCACTATCTCTTGCGCTTCTCCTTGCTGCGTTTTGCAGCATGGAGCATTGCCTGCTTCATCTGCTCCTGTCTCTCGGCCTTCTGCTCACGCTCCCTTTCCTCCTTCGCCTCGTCGCGTTTCTCCTTGCTGCGTCGACCTGCTTCCAGCGTGGTATCTTCGTAGCCTAGTTCGCGCTCGAGGCTGTCTTCCTTGGCGTTGTCTTTGGATGAAGACATGCGGGAGAGTGCCTTTTGCCTGACCCTTAAGTTAGAGGGGAGCTTGGCGGGATAGACTGAGGAGTCTGGACTGAAACGGGGGGAGATTGCTCATACCTGTTCGTGTGGGTTTAAGAATACTAGTGACTACCAACGTGCCTGTCTTTTGGCGGCTCTGAAGGTATTGACTGTCGGCGGTTTTGTGTAGTGATTGTTATGGAGATATGTTGTAGAATATTGTATGTAGCTCTGCTGATTGCAACTCACAAGATTGCACAGGCCAGAGTGATGGAGAGTCTTTATACGTTTGGTATTTTTCGCACAGCTCTCAGTAAGACTCCCTCCAGGCGTCAATCTGCCTCGAGAGAGCAGCCTCACCCTCATCTTGGATTGTTGGTAGCAAGAATCCGGCCCTCAGCAAGTCCGTTTGGCGGGTACTTTGAGGCTCACAGTTGGCCTCATGGTCGGCGCAGCGGCGCTCGTTGAGCTGATTCTGGACATCCTCCGACAAGTGAGACGTGGACATAACAACTGTAGCAGAGGAAGAAATGGTGTGTAGATGGTCTATAACTGTACGAGGTGTCGCTTAATAGATGAAGGCGCCGGGCCGGGACGGTTGAGAGGGGACACCGCTTCGTAAACATCACGAGGATGATCAATTATGGCCCCATCATTCCCCTGTTAGGCGCGAGCAATTCTTGCGGCCCCGACAATCACCTTCTCTGGTCACTGCCTCAACGGTGCCTCACTTGTTTCAGGGCATGCCATGCGGCCATCAGCGCGCGCAAAGGCATGCAGAACATTTGGGGATCACGGGGTATGTAGCCAGTTTAGGATTAGTCAGGTCGCTTACTTCACGAGAAACGTGCCCCTGGACTTCCTTTGCAACTTCCTGTCTTGGTGATCAGGCAGCCTTTTGCTCTGTGCAGGTCGACATATATTTCAATCTACCTCGCCAACTGTCTTTGAAGCTTTAAACATTGAGAGGAGTATGTATAAAGACCGTCAAAATTTTGACAATCTCGCGTGGGATAAGAATGACGAAGCTGAGGAGGAGTCCCAAATGCGACTTCGCAGGAAGGATACTTGTCGTCAGGTTGAAAGTCTCGTCAAACAGAAATACGGCAAATTGGCCACAATTGTGTCACCACTGGTTATCGGTGGCTTGAATATCCATTACAGGATCCATCTCGAAGGAGAAGACTCGTCCTCGGATGTCATGGTGCGGCTGCCCTGGCCCAGCGCATCTTGCTTCCCTAGCGAGAAAATATTGTACGAGGCGGCGACAGCGGAGTTCTTGAGATTGAACACCCATATCCCTAGTGCTCAGGTACTCTGTTATAGTCAGGAGTCCAACGTCGGGCCGTTCCTCATCCTCCGCCGGATCGAACACAGAGGTGACATGACGGATGCTCTGGCCGTTCCTGATCTGGATCCTAATTTGACACCCGTTCTGAACCTGGAGCTCCCCGAGAGCAAAATTCGAAGTCTATGGGGCAGTATAGCTTCGTGTTTGCTGGAGATTGTGAAACCCACTTTTCCTCTCATCGGCTCGTTGATCGAGGTCGATGGATCGTTCAGCATTGCCGCTCGACCCCTCACTCAAAACATGGGCAGCATGACACAGCTCGCTCACATTCCTCCTTCTATCTTCCCTCTAGAACACAAGGTTTATGCCACAGCCGACGAATGGTACGTGGAACTAGCCAACATGCACCTGGCACAACTTATCTTCCAACACAACGATCTCGTCTCGTCTGAGGACGAGGATGACTGCCGAAATAAATACGTTGCTCGTCAGCTATTCCGAAGACTGGCTAAAGAAGGCCGACTATCGACTTTCGGCTTCGTGCAGGACGACTGGTCCGCGTCCGCCAAGACTATGCATCCAATATGTCCGGCACCAGATACATCGGGTCCCTTTCGCTTCTGGTGCGATGATTTCAGACCGGCGAATGTTCTCTTAAGTCCAAGCCTAGACGACAGTGTAGCGGCCGTGATTGACTGGGAGTTCACATACGCTGCGCCCACGCAATTTGCTCTCGATCCGCCTTGGTGGCTCCTTTTCGAAACACCTGAAATGTGGACTTCTGGTATTGAGGCATGGAGCGAGGCGTATGAGCCAGTCTTGAGGATATGGCTTGATGCGATGCGGGATGCGGAAAAGGGAGATGGAGATGGAGATGAGTATCTGAACGGTCTGTCACTCTCGGTGTATATGCGAGAGAGTTGGACGATGGGTAGGTTCTGGGTTAATTATGCGGTGAGGAAGAGTTGGGCGTTTGATGCTGTCTACTGGACGTTTTTGGATGAGAGGTTTTTTGGGGAGAGGGGTGGGGATGGGGATGGGGATGGGGATGGGGATGGGGATGGGGATGGGGATGGGGATGGGGATGGGGATGGGGATGGAGATGGAGATGGGGATGGGGATGGGGATGGGGATGGGGATGGGGATGGGGATGGGGATGGGGATGGGGATGGGGATGGGGATGGGGATGGGGATGGGGATGGGGATGGGGATGGGGATGGGGATGGGGATGGGGATGGGGATGGGGATGGGGATGGGGATGGGGATGGGGATGGGGATGGGGATGGGGATGGGGATGGGGATGGGGATGGGAAGGAGTTGTGGAAGAAGCGGGTGGATTTATTGAGCGAGGAGGAACGACAGGCTATGGAGCCGTTTGTGAGAAGGAAGATGGAGGAGTCGAAAGAGCGAATTTTGGTTGAGTGGGAGCCGGATGAGGCGAGGAAGAGGTTGGGGGAGTTGTTGTTTGAATAACGGCAGTTGGTTAAATGCCTCCCAAGCAGTCTTCTGGGGCAGATTATGTATTGGCATCTCAAGTAGAGATTGTGATGTTCCACTCGTGGTGGAATTCAGGACTTACTGTTTGGGAGAAGGAGATTCATCCTTGCGGTAGGCAGCGCATTTCCTCAATTGCAAGCGGCGACAGCTGCTAGCGTACCACAGCTGATGTCAACATCGACTTAGCCGAGCCTGAGTAAAGACAGCACAGATTACGTACGGTGAGATATAGGAAGGGAGGTGTGCCCTGGTAGTAGAACACCAATAAATATGTATGTACAAAGAAATTATGCAACATATTTACAGAGCTTGAGGACCAATCTTTAGTAGAAGCTGAGCTCTCCAATGTAAATAGCCCTTACAGACACTGCGAGTAATATGGGTTGGAATATGTGCAAGTCGACCCCGCTACACAAGCAGTAGGTCCCTTGTACCCAACACCACCACACTGCCCCCACTTGCTTTGTGGAGCACCAGTCGGCGAACTGATAGCACTTGTTGCGGTCGCAGTGCTACCAACACTCTTACTGGACAATGTCGTCGGAACAGCCACATAACTTGAAGTCGAGCCCGGGGCAGAAGGACCATCTGGCCTCGAGAAACAACCACCCCCCGTACAAGTCAGATCAAACCACCTCAACACCTCAGTAGCGTTCGTCTGGATATTATGCGTCACCCCCTGCGCACTAACAGCCATAAACTTCTCTCCATAAATATACGTCGTCCACCCCGGCTGCAAGCCATCTGGAATTGTCTTGACAGGCGTACTCGGCAAACCCAACACAGCAGTCCACTCCTTGATCTCCTCCTGCAAATTCTGCGGATACAGAATATCATCTGCCGTCCCATGGAAGACCTGCATCTTAGGTCGCCACCCGCTATACCCCGGGTACGCAGCCTCAACAATAGATTTCCACTCCGCGCCCGTCTTGATGACTTTCCCCGTCGCGCAGGCATCGCTCCACACCGCATACCCGTTCGCAGCGTAACACCCAAATGCGACGCCTGCCCAGGCACTTCCGGCGGCGAAGACGTCCGGGTAGGAACCCAGGAGGACGTTGGTCATCATTGCGCCGGAGCTGGTGCCCATTGAAAAGACTCTTCGCGCGTCGCCTTTGTACTTGTCGAGAGTCCATTTCACCATACTGACGATTCCCTGGCTGTCGCCTCCGCCGTTGTGGGAGAGCGTCTGTGGGGAGGAGACGTCCCAGCATTGGTCGGCGGCGTTGGGCGAGTTGGGGAAGATCATGATGTAGCCGTATGTGTCGGCCAGGGTGGCGAGCTGGGTCCCTGCGAATGCATCTTGAGCTGTGCCGTGGCACCAGTGCGGGTTTACGAGGATGGGAGGGTTTGGAGCGATTTTCTTGGGGAGGTAGAGGTAGAAGGAGACGTTTGTTGGGTTGGGTCCGAAATACTCTTTGATTTGGATGAGGGGGTTTGCGGCGGCGGAGACGGAGGAGAGGAGACTGAGGAGGAGGACAGAGAAGCCTGCTAGGCGGGCGGAATGGAGAAAGGGCATTGTGAAAAGTTCGACTGGTGCCAGGTACATAAAAGATAGTATCAAAGAGTTGATACGAAGAGCAACGTACAATACAAAACAGTACAAGATACGAAAGCAAAGCAAAACAAACGAAGCACCGAGGCAGCTTTTTCATATATCAAAAATGTTTGGATGAACTATCACCCCTTTCGGGCCACGGAGGCAGCATACCGTCGGTTAGCACATTAATCTGGCATCGCAGGAAGATGTTCCGTTGAATTATGGGGAATGGGGTCTTTTAGCTCTGGGGTAAAAGGCAGGGAAGGGATGATGGGGGTTGGAAAAGTCAAATTTCTTCCGTCCGGTCGTTGATCCTTGACCCCTCATTTTGCATCTCGTCAGGTGATGAGGGGATTTAGTGTGTGAGTTAGTGGGGTATTGCCGGGCCGGTGCCCCCTTTGTTTATCACTAAATTTAAGCGAGTAGTCAGAGAGCCTTCGAAAGTGAAGTTGATCGGATTGGTATACACTTCTTCAAACCTCACAAAAATAAGTCGAGTTTAATGCTGTGTGGAAAGTTTTGTGTTCTTGCTCGTATTCAAAATCTTGTATTTGTATTATTTCAACCTGACACGGCGCTTTCAACATATTTACAATCCGCCCAGTCGCAGCAGTAGTAGTTCGCCGTCTAACTCCAAAAAATCTTCGCATTGCTCTGAGATATGTTGCTTTCGGGAGGGCAAGTTCGTGATCCGTTCGTTCATCGTGGCTAAGCGGAGGTCGGACAGCAGTTCATGATAGGGTCCACATCTCCAGCCGACATGTGGACTCGCTCAGACGTGGTCATGACCTACCTAATTGTCAGCAACGGCTCAAGAATGATACGGGATAGAACGGTATGGAAACTTACGGCCAAGTCCATGTCCTCTCTTCGAAATTGATTTCGCTTGACTCTGCTTGATCTTCGCAAGTCTCGCCCTAAATTCCAGTAAGTATCATCGCGTCACTGCCTCCCAAACAAGCACCAGTACTTACTCTTCAGCAGCTTCCTTCTCAAGCAATTTGATATGATCTCTCGCTTCTCTCACAGCAGTCCTTGCAACTGCTAACGCTTGATCTGCCTCCTTCTCCCTCTTTTCCGCATTGACAACCCTCTCTCTCGCAGCTAGGATGGAAGGGTCTTCGTGGCGATGCAGCAGCCCGCGTCGAGGAGGCGATGTGGAATGTGTGGTATGTCTGCCAGTTGTTCGAACGGGCGAAGCAGAGCGGTTGCGACGACCGAAGAAAGTCGATTTCCGTTGTGGGGTGTCGTCGCGGACAACGTGGGTGCTTGAGGATGTTGTGGTGGTGTCTGCGGGGTGTCTGTTGAAAAGAGGCATGGCTTCTTGATAGAATTCCTTATTCGGTTGATGAATGCTGAAGTAGGCACAGTTCGAGATTCCGAGAACTTGGAGAAGCTTGAATTGGGAAGTTTTGTGGGGATTTGGGGTGGAGGGGAAGGAGATGGGGAAGGCGGAATATAAATGCTAAAGCGTGAGTTTCACAAATCACCAACCAACTTCCCTGGAATTGGAATGATGATATGGCTGATGTGGAGGATTCTATGACGTTGTTGGCAGGGGCTTTCAGACATAAACAGGGGATGATTGGAGACGCGGCAAGCATGCACGTGACATCTCACGAAAAGGATTCTTGTCAGCATATGGTAATCTTACCGCAAAGCAAATCTCTTGGGACGAAGTTAACTCCTAGATCTCAGCATTCTAAAGAAGGAACCAAAATCAATGGACGTAATGCTCAGAGAAAGTTGGTGCCCCAAAGTCGGCTCCTGGACGGTTGGGTTTCCTGCTAGGCTTTTAGGAAACCAATCCATAGGCCTCCTGCATCACATGTTCTCTCCTGCAGTTCTCTCAATCAAAGTAACTATACAGGTGGCGTTATTTCACAGTTGTTGAACCAGGTAGTCCTCAAAAGGTTCAAGTAAGCAATGTATATTCCTTTTTTCTTTGTTTTGTCTCTGTTCAAATTTGAAAATTTGTGTTATACATGTTAAAACTCCACGAACATAAGGATTGAGGATATGCAATCAACACGAGCGCCATTCAAGAGTCGTCGTTACATCGCCGTCGTTGAAATATGTATGCTTGGAAGCGCCTCCTCCAGCTCCAGTCACCGCACCACGGTTCGTTATCATCAGGTATGCATCGCTTCCACAATCTGACCACAATCTATCTCCTCCCCCAACAGTATCTGTCACGTCGTATGTCCCCTTGGTCGGTCCAGCAAAGTCACGGCGTGTATCAGCAGTATCAGCATCTGCCTTCGTCAGCATGTACATTCACTCACGATACGAGTGGACCGTACCTCCTTGGAAACCATATCTCATCAGATGGCTTGCCGTCGTACCAGCGGGAATGTCTACCACATCACGATAGGTTGTGCTGACGACAGAGAATTGTCTTCCCGCAGGACAGCCAAACTCTATTCCGATGCCACAGAACTCTTCGCTCTCGCTCTGGGCAACATTCGACCCTTTGGTCACATCGAAAGCTGGGAAGTGGGCTACCACCCTGATGGATTGTTCGTTAGCATATGTACCTAAAGACTTCATAGGGTTTAGGAGCATACTTGTTCTGATCAACCTTAACCCAGAAGTCTGTCGCTCCTTGAGGGCAGCCAGTGCCCCAGTGTTTGACCGTGGCTCTGCTTTCCAAAGGCATGCCCGCCACACGGGACAGCACCGCAGAAGCCACGACAACAACGCCTAACAAGGACGGTTGGTAAAGCATATTGATATAAACAAATGTATGAAGCGAACAGCGATATTTTCAACAGGCGGCACAGAAAGCTTGTCCTCGAAAGTGGACTTCATGAGGGGGAATAGCGAGGCATTATATAGACGTTAGTGCCAGGATAGGATCTCGTATTCCAACATGTGGTCGACAAAATTCTCAAACTTCTTGGATATAGGCTACGGGGAGTTCATTTAAGGTTGTTCAGTGTTGTTTTCTTGGGCGGCCAATGGGAAGGGGTCGATCGACTTTCTAAATGGAACGTTTTTAACCGGTGGCGATCGGGATATGTGCCTGAAGCCGGAATCCCCGATTTATCGCTTGGGTGTTGTTTGGATCGTCGGTTCTGTTCTATTGTTGGAGTGTTTGCATATATTATTGAGGTGCGTGCTGCAAGGTGTTTCTGGGGAATTGAGTGTGCCAGGTGGCAAGTTTGGATGATCTTCTGGTCTGTATTACTAGGCTTGGAATTTGTTTGTTGGCGATTCAGGTGACAGATAATTCCAATTTGTAGATATGTGAGCATTTATAACTCTAGAAATTCAAGGCTCGTGTACCTGTCAAGTTATCCTATATCCGGATGATGAGATGAGGTCCCGTCAACGTTGTTTATATTTTGGATTTTCATCACCAGATAGAATGCCAGAGTAGCTAACGATAGACCTTCGCGAGTGTTTTGATTCCCACTGATGACATTCCAAGAACCTATACCAAATCAAAAAACACTTCAGGAAATCTTACTTCGGACAGGCAATGGAGAACCAAGCATGCCCAAACATCTTAACCGCGGTTGAGCAGTCTGCTGGATCGTACTTGAGAGCGCCACTGAGAACATTCATGAACAGCTCAAAGTCTACGCAGGATATTGGAGCTTTTAGTACCTGACTTCCTGTCGGCAAATATTCCCAAGGAAATGTCACAGAGGAAAGCGATTTAAGGGGGGGGTTCTTGCCATTCTCCACGTCGAAGCTAGTCAGGACTCTCAATCGTTTCGACAGACTCTCTCAGCTTCAATCCGCTTCGAGTCTCTTCGGTTCTTTCCAGGCAGCTCAAATCTTGTAGATGACTTGGAAGAGGTCTAAGTCGTGTGAGAACAGCTCCGAACGCCTATTTATCGCTCCCCATCAGTTGAAAGACAAAGTCCAAAAGGCCATGGAAACATCATCCACTTGTAGAAATAAAAGCCCAGCAAATTTAAAGTTTTATCAACCAATGGTATTGTCAAAGCTTGCCCATGCCTTTTAATAATGCTCTGTGGATATCGTACAAAGAGTCTTGTGCATCAATGTCAAGTCAAAACGACAACCCGTCAAAGTTTCAGAGCTGGAGTATATGCATGGAGCTCAGAAACAAATAAAAATCATGAAGGGATCAGAGCTCGCACAATTTGAAGTAAAATTACTTTTCGTAACGTCTCTGTTTATAAGGGTTCTTTACGGTACGCTTTAGAGGCACGAATCGCAGCCATAGCAGGCCGAGGATGCGTTTCGACGCTAACGAAAGTAAACAAACCAAGTCAATCGTGGCCACCTTATACCTGTCATCCTAACAACCCCAATCCCTCACACCACCTCTTTCTCAACAAACAAACAGTGACTAAACCCGGTAGAGGCCAAAGTAGTGGAGGAAACACCACTGTCCACAATCCTCAAGTCAGCATCTGGAAATTGTCCTTTGTTGTGTACCTGAAGCTGACATTCATTTCTTTCTATAGCTAGGCCACAATTCCAGCGATGCCCAACTCTCAACCAAACACCACCTCTACCAAAGACTCAACACCATGGCAACCATCACTCGACCTACAACTCATCACCTACTCCTCCTCCCCCTCTCACCCTCTCACCCTCCTCACCGAGCTCCCCTCCGATCTCCCCACCCTCGACAACAACAACAACAACAACAACAACAACAATACAGCCAGTCAGTCAGTTTCTGAAGAAAGAGAGAGAGAGGGACGCGCTGGGGGGGATTGAAGGGTAGAGAGGCATCGAAGCTCTATCCATCTGGTGGTTATGTTGCACTGATGGGATTAGTTGGGACTTGGTCGCGTTGATAGATGCATAGGTGGGTGGATGAGTTTGGGACGGATCAACGAATGTATGATTGCAGAGAAGAAGGGCAAATTCAAAAGCTCAGCAAGTAACATGATTTGGTATACAGCCTTATTTGAAGCTTTGTCTATCAACAATAACGCCAGGAATGCCACGCCTACCCGCTAAACACAACAATTGATATGTCCCCCAGCCCATATGTACCTGAATTTTCGCAACATTTTCGGACCATGTGTCCACACTCTTAATCATCGCCCCTCCCCAAGCACCTTCTTCATCCTCCCCGACCACGCCACAGAACTCCAATGCATCCTCGTAGCCTTCAAAAGCGCATACGCAAACAGCCGATAAATAACCGTGCAGGCCCCCAACGCAATCAAGTTCTTCAGACCATCCGTATTCAAATTATACAGATCGAGAACTTGTTCTCCATTCTCGATAGGACATTTGCCATCGGGTAGACGCTGTGCGTCGCTGCAGGTGAAGTGGATGGCGTGGAGGGAGTATGGTGCAAGATTGCGGATGGCGTAGCGGAGGGGAGAGAGGTAGTTTACACCTTGGAGGAAAGCAGGCATGTTGATTGACATGACGCCAGACATGAATTGCGAGATTGAGAGGAAGACTGAGGTGAGGGAGATGGCGAAGCCTGTGTGAGGGAAGAGAGTATTGAACTTGATGTAATGGTTAGATTGGTGGACTTTAGGTTGGAAGGTGCTACTTACTATAATACCAATGCTTTCGCCATAGGAGACAATGCAAAAGCAGTTGAAGAAGCAGACGAAGAACATTTCGGTCGTGCGGGGAAGTCCAGCAGCCAAGTCTACTAATATGGCGAAGATGAAGCTTGTTGCAACTTCAAATGGGATTTCGAGAGTGATATATTGTGCGAGGAAGGCCTCGACTCCATATGTACCATCGTCGTTCTCTCTGTAGAAGACGTCCTTTTCTTCAGGATACACGGCAACATTCTGGAGCATACCAACAAAATTGAAGGCGCAGAATTCTTGAATGAATCCTAATCGCGTTTGGATTGAAGCATAGTCATTCTTCAATGGTGCAAAGAACAGAGCAAGAATGACAGCCAATCCTATCACTTGCATAGTACGAGCAATGAGTAGCGGAGGTTGACGACGGAAGTTGATGAAAGCCCGGTGCACGAGAATGGGATACGCGGCAAAGAAGGTTGTCGACTTTCGGATCAAAGATCCTAGCTCAGCAGGTGTGGAGATTGTTGTAGGCTGGATCACGGAAGCAAAGTCGCCACTGGTCCAAGATGATATGAGTGAGCGAACTTTCTGGCGAGTTACGGCTTCTCGCTCTGAATGCTGAAGATCGATTGTTATCAGATCCAGAGCAAAGTCTGCAGGATTCGTAGTTGTCGGGCAAGGATATCCGAGAGAGTCGAAGTGTGGGAGAAGGCCTGCACCAGTTCCAGCGTAAACAGGAGATCCTCCTCTGGCGAGAAGTAGCACGTTCCCAAATTTCTGGAAGAGATCGGAACGAGATTGATGAATGGTTAAGATGAGTGTACGACCTTCTTGGGCCAGACCTTGCAACACCTCCATGATAGATGAAGCCGTGAAAGCATCCAGGCCTGAGGTAGGCTCATCGAGTAGCAGAACTCTAGGGTCGGTCAAAATCTGGACAGCAATTGAGACACGGCGCTTCTCTCCACCTGAGATGCCCTTGACCGTGGCAGAACCGATGAGGTTATCCGCGCAATCTTTGAGACCCAGCTTCATGAGGATTTCTTCCGCACGCTGATTCTTTTGGGCGGTAGTCATGAAGGCTGGAAGTCGTAGTCCAGCAGAAAACCGAAGTGTCTCGCGTACGGTGAGAGATGGTAAAAGTGCATCATCATCTTGACACACGTAGGAGCAGACCGAGCGAATGACAGAGTCTGAAGGTACAGATCCATTAAAAGTCATTTCTCCGTAGTGCTTGTACCGAGTTCCCATTCGATTATGTAGACGTAGAGCCATTGCGTTGAGGAGAGATGTCTTGCCACTTCCCGATGGGCCCATAATGACGTTGAGTAGTCCTGCTTGAAAGGTTGCCGTGACAGGATGGAGGATGGTCTTCGTAGGTAACTTTCGCCCAATGGCTGATCTCTTGTCCAGATCAAGCGCAAATCCGTCCAATCCAATATCGACTGTTCGCACCTCTGCATTTGATCGTACAACCATCTTCTCCTTTCCTGCCGAGTAGTCGGTATCTGAAGTTCGGGCTTGAGCGATATTCATCTCAACGCGGAGAAATTTGAACCCAATGAACGCCGCCAGATAGAACATGACCACGAAAGCAACCATTGCGATGATGGGCTTTACAATCCAAGCCTCGGGGAACCCGAGTGAGTCCATGATGAAAGCCCCTGTGTATTGAATACATGCTGGATCGGATTCTCCTCCCGGCAGAGGACAATCATAGAATTGGCCAACGAATTCGTTTGCACAAAGGCTGCCAAAGGCATAGAACACGTACGCAGTCCATTTCAGCCATCTCACATAGACTGGAATACTGTTGCTTTGAACGAAATATCCACAAGCCATGCTCTGAATTGTATATCCCAAGTTGGCGATCAGAGACGCAGTTGCGAAGTCCCGAGCCGCTGCCACACATGCTGCAGCATAAGTAACTGCAATGTATTGACCGATGAGCATGATCGAGAAGTATATGAGGAATGTATCTGCTTCTGCTCTGAATCCTGACATCCAGTAGGCTGCAGCAGAGAAAGCAAGTGGTACAGGTAAGTCTTCTGTGAGGAACCTGGCGATACGTCTGCTCAGTAAGAAAGGGACAACATCCACCACATTCTCATTGTGCTCTCGATCAAAGAGTTGAACATCGACTGTCAGTCGATAGGTCTCAAACATGAGGATAAGATATCCCTGTAGGGCGGCTGCGTTGTACAGAGCTCCTTGTCGACTTCGAATCCCAGACTGGTCTCGGCCTAATGCATAGAACACCCAACCACTCAATATTCCCATCAATACGGCTTCCGAAAGCGAACCAGCCATACCCATAGGATCTCGATACGTGGTGAGAAAGGTCCGCGAAGTAAGTACTCTCGTCTGGCGAATAAATGGAGATCGTGTCATGCGAGTATTTCTTGTACGTGTGGGTTCCACTGCCAGAGCGCCTTTCTCGTCATCAGCGGCATATTTCAGTCGACTTTCATCAAGCCATGCGGCTTTGAGCCTCTCAACTCTCTCTGAGGAAGCAGCCTCTAGCTCCGGAGATCGATTGTCGATTGCTGCGATATCGATCAAGAACTCTGCTGGGTTCACAAACGGAGGTAATTCCATTCCAACTTTCTTAAACCATGGTATGCAATCATCCGCTGGGCCTGAGAAGACCGGACTTCCTCTCGTGAGAATCACTAGGCCATCAAACATTCCCCAGATTTCAGATCTCGGCTGGTGTATGGTGGTGATGATCGTTCTTCCTTTCTTCGCCAAAGACTTCAATGTTCGAATTAGTTGAAATGCGCTGGTAGCGTCCAGACCTGTAGTAGGCTCGTCCAAGAACAACACGCTTGGGTTGCTGAGAAGTTGTACTCCTATACTCGTTCTCCGTTTCTCCCCACCAGAACATCCCTTATGTTGGTGATTTCCTATCCGTGTGTCGGCGCATTCTTTCAAGCCCAATTCCAATATGACCTCTTCTACTACCTTTCTTCTCTCTTCCTCCGTCGTAGGAGGCGGCAATCGCAAATCTGCAGAGTAGCGCAATGTCTCTCGAACCGTAAGTGTAGGTAGTAAAACGTCCTGTTGCATCACATATGCGCTCCGGACACTGTTGACGCCACCCATGCCATTGAACGAAGTCTTTCCTCCAAATGATAACCTCGCACTTGTCATGCGCTCTGCCATTGTGTTCAACATCGTTGTCTTGCCAGATCCACTTCCGCCAATGATCGCTGTAAGTGTACCTGCTGGCATGGACGCAGACACCGAGTACAGAATCTGTTTCGATCTGGGAGTCTCGCTGCCATCTTGTCTTCGTTTTCGTGGCAGGTATTTGTCTATCGAGAACACGGAGGGCGAGAGATCAACCGTGACTGCCAGGTCTCGGACCTGGACATCGACTGGATCAACATCGCGGAGAGATATGTGGTTGCTGTGCACCGTTGCAGGTTGGAAAAGCTCGTTATTGCCGTCGTCTTTGGTATTGCTCGAAGGTGGCGATGATGCTTTGGAAGCTATCCGCAAGCTATGCGCCTCCGTGCCCATGCCATCTTCTGAATCCCGCCGTCCAGCTTCAATGTCTTCCCCCATGATGCTGGCCTTTCATGAAGCTCTGGATTCCATTTCCAGTAGCTTCGATACGTGGAAGCCGGTCCGTCAGTAGTAGTGTGGAGTAGTGGGCGGATATCAAGCTTGGTTTAGCATTCTTTCCCGCGGACAGTTGCAACAAGTGAACAAAGAAAGCAATTGAAGTTGCAGTGGCAAGAAGAGAGATGTCCCTACCAGTGAATGATACTTACAATATCTGCGGCGCATAATGGCTGCCATTATTACAGTGCGTAATGTAGGAGAATTAACTGAGTGTGGAGCAAACGACCCATACATGGAAGCGACGATGAGCGGGCTCGCCGAGGAGCCGAGCAAAAGAAACCACTCCACTCACAGCACTGGAAAAGCGCCGGCGCCGCGAGGCTGCAGAAAGAAAACATCGGCTGCGAAACGAGGAGCAGATGTCCACTTCGCATTATCATTTCAGCCAAAGAGATCGAAGGCTATACCGTAAGCGAGGCTTGTGGGGAGAGAAAATGGAACTTCGAGCCGATGTCCCCCATGCGTGGTGAAAGATGAGGGGGGGGAGGGGGACGAGGGGACGTCGGGGAGGGCCTGGCTCCTGGCTCCTGGGAGTGAAAGGCTGGAATAGCGCACCTCGCTTGGAACAACTTCGTCAATACCTTATCACCTTCCTGATAAGGAACCTGGATGAGAAGGCATGAGGTCGACATCTGATACCCAATAATAATGGCAGTTTGTGGAGGTGCTGTACGGATGATATATAGCAATGTTGGTCTATTTAAGGTTGTGTCTGTGTAAGACAAGGTTTAAGGTTAAATGCTGTGAGCAACTGCTGACGCGGGAAGCCTCTTCCTCGATCTGTACAACTCCAGAGCTCGTTACCATCCTGCTGTGCTCTCACGGAAGTAAGCCCTTAGCTTCAGAGCCCAATCACAAGTCGATGAGGAGTGACCACACAGTGCCACAAGGCTGGTGGCATTATTCCGGCGGCGTCTCGAAATGTTCTGTTTGTGTAGCATTTGCGTCCCAGAGCTTGATTATTCTGGCTACATGTGCGAATGTCCAGAGGCGAGGCATCACGGATGTTGGAATTGCCGTTTCCAAGACTCTGGGGAGATGCTGAAACCCATGTTCAATCGCAGCTTTGGCGATTGACTGGGCCTCATTTCATGCTGATTTGCGACATGTGCAATTTGACGCGAGTGCGGATTGCCTATCATGGCTTTCTCCGCATCTTTGAAATGGTGGCGTTGTGGGGGTGTCCAAACTCTCGGTGTCGAATTGTATGCGTTGGTAGGAGCACTACCATGATAGCAGCATGTGCGTGAGAAGTCATAAGGTAACATAGTCGAATTAACAAACTTCCATTTTCTACCGATCCAACTCAGTGTCGCAGGCGGAGAGGGCTCCGGGCGAATGGGTGAGAGGTTGAATTGGCGATCAATTTCTGTACACACCGCAGGATACTATTTACTTCATGTGTCAACAGGCTTCGCTTCTTTCTGTCAGCCGTTGTTGCATGTGCCTGCTTCCTCGCAACAGAATAGGCATAAACTTCCACAACAGGAAATTTCACAAAGAAGGTGAAGTTTCCTTGCAGGAAATCTGAAGCGTTTGTAAGTAGCCAAATGGCTAGAGACCATTGAGATGCCACATTGAAGTGGCCGGCCAACGTTGAACAGAAAATATCCTGCCCATTCCATGGCAGCGATAGACACCAGGAATGATGATAAGAATCAAAAACAATACTCTGAGACAACTGATAAGATCAGAAGAGTACTTGGAAAGCTTGGGAAATGCAAATTACCCCTTGGAGTTTCCCATCTTTTGTGGAAATATTGCATTTTTGGGAAGACAGACAGACATACCAGAAGTTCGGGATGCAACTATGATATTGCAAAGCCACCAAAGCAGATTCCAATGAGAATCTCCTCTAACCGAAATCTAAAAGTCGGCGTATCTAATTTACCATTCGAAAGTAACGCTGCCCAACCTTAATCTTGAACTCGTAGCCCCATGTCAACTGCACTTGGTCCTTACCCCTACACATGCCACCATCTTCAATGCCACGGCCACGTATCACTTCAATCACCACCCAGCACATGCATACAACAATACTGCATCATCCAAAGCTAAACACACTCCTCCTCCTCCAAACTAAATACCGGCCAAAAACCCTACCTCTAGGCTTTTGTCTACAGCCAACTATTGTTCAACAAAATGAGCTATTTAAACTCTAATATCCTCCAGACCTAACGAACTAAACCCCCACGCCTAACCTACCTAGCCTCCTGTTCGCTAAGTAAATTAGGTAGGCTAGGAGCAAAAAAACAAACCTTCAGCGGGCGGTTCGGCCCAGAGAAACAGGCTGATCTTCCTAGAGAAAAAAGAGGTTCTTCAGGCGAACCACAGACCAATAATAATGATGAAGAAAATATGAGATGCATAAGCAGGCAAGCCCTTAAGCCGCTGTACGTCCGGAGGTTGCTACTACTGCAGGTTTTTCTCCACCTATTGATCCTCTAGCCGCAAACTGTGTTGGAGGGCAGCCGCATATCTCGAGCTGCAAGTCCCACACTTCTGCTGCAGATTCTCGCAGCACTTTCATGCCTTCTCATGTACTTTACAGTAGGTAGGAAACCTTAGCTCCATACGTAACATCCATTGGCACAAGATCGTCCCATCTTCCCTTCCCTTCCCTTCCCTTCGGATCGAAAGATCCCCCCCAGCTGAAGTTTGATAAGGAGATATGGAAAGTCCGGCACCGTGCAAGCCAAGCCCCGTTCTCCAGACTCACGCCCTGCATCTCCACCTGCCGACGGGCAAGTCCATATCTATTCATGCCTTGGACACCTGCACAATATTAATGCACATACAGCAGACTATCAAACCCTCTCCCCTCCTCCAAGTCCCCACTCTTCACTCTCCACTCCTCAATTCCCCACCCCCACGCGCATCGGCACGTCTTCGGATTTGCAGCTCAAAACAGCGGGGTTATCCGTTCCCTTCCCTCCAGGGGAGCGGGAGTTGGGAACAAGGTTCACCACGCCTCTGTCCACAACACTGGGAAGAAGAACTTGGTTGAAACTCGACCCTTTCTCCCTTCCTCTTCCTCCCATCTGCAGGACAATAATCAGCCAGCCAATTGCTCAACAGAGCACACACGCAAGATATTCAAAAGCAGTCTCTCCTCCGAAGTCGGGTCCCTCCCAACCGGAAGATTTCTTGATAACAGACCTGCACCTGCACCTGTCGTCCTTGGCCGAAATACCACCTAGATAGATAGATAGCATGGGATGGGATGGATATCCAGTCTGGCGCCGCGATGGAAAGGTACACGGACTACTGAGGTGACGAAAGGCGCTCGCAAGAAACTTTGACTGGGGAGCGGTGGTGCGGCCGCTCGGACTCTGGAGGAGGTGGACTCCCTCATGGCGCGGCCGGCGAACACGGCTTCGACGGGACGACGCGCGACAATAGGTACCTAGGTAGTGAGTGATGTCGGGCATGGTTCCCTGCCTAGGTACCTCCCCCACCTCCCCCACGCCCCCCAGAATCACAAGGTAGGTAGGTAATGTGCTCTCTCTCTCCCCGCATAAACTTATATATATTATTATGACAAGGTTGTCGACCTACCTACTACCTTGCTGTTCAAATAACTTCTCAAGTTACGGATGGATGGTCAGCATCGGCTTTCCTTTTCCACCCACGAGTCAGTTCGGCGCAATGAGGTTGCATCAACAATAAAACAGCTCATAGGCGTAAGGTTATGGTATCCAGGTATCATAAAGTTCCCAAGACGCTGGTTTGCATATGCCCCTTTTAAGCTTTAAGTTTCAATAACAAGGTACTCCGGGATTTGAAAAACTTCGAAAACTTAGCCATCTGGATTTGAAAAAAATGAAAAGGAACAAAAATGAAAGAGAAAATTTGGAAGAAGCTTTCTGCAGCAACCGTAAAATAATAGCTCCGGAGAAAGAGTCGAAGCGCTGTGTACGTTTCGGCAGTTGAGAAAATGGGGTGGTTTGTAATGATCCACCAGTTTTCATTTGAGCTATCTTGTTTCATTCTTTGGAGATACTACTTCCCGGTTGAGTCTTGTTATTCTTGATTTTCTTGATCTTCGTTATTTGCTCCACTTCCCTGCGTCTCCGTCTGGGGTTCTTAAACTTATGCTGTGTTTTCGGCCTGTTGAGAGCTACGTGTTGGTCAGCAATCAATTAGTCTTTATCCAACCTACCTTCGGAAGTGTCTCCGAAAAATATAATCGTTATTGGATTTCTTCGTACCCCTCCTTCCTTAGCCCGAAGTTTACATGTGGCAACTACTGTATCGTGTGCGGCTACAGCTTGTCTACCGAAGCGAGTCTTCCTCGTCGCACAATACTTCAGCATCAACACTTCCTCCGCCCTATCTCCTTTCCCATGCAACTATCCATCCGATGACCCCTCAAATCCAATATCTGCAAGGCCTAGTTGCCTCTTAGCGTTGTTTATCCTCCGGGCGTGTGCCTGTCGCTCACTGCTTCGCAACCATCCCAACCGCAAGATCCGGTTAACAGTCCTTACATGATTACAAAGTACAAGCAGCCACTGCAGTTTCCCAGAAGCACAAATGAACAACCCATTACCATGTCGTCTTACAAGACCAAAACCATTTCGTATGTGCTTACGAAGGGCCCAATCGCTCTCGTTCCCTTCTCGATCTCGCGTTCTTCATGCAGGGGTCATTTCTCTCAAGCGAAGTGATCACATTGAGATAGAGTCACATTAAAGGCGCTGGACACCTATCCTGTGCCTTCGGAGAGCGGAGTTAGTTCGCATGTTACATGTCCGAAATACCATTCATGGAACGCGGGCTTTTGCCTGTATTTGTTATGCTTCCCAGAATACTGGGATGTTGTGTCGATCCTGAACCGCAATTGCCAAAAAAAGCCTCTGTAAGATGCAGTAGATAGACTGGAGAGTGGTGTAGATAAAGACATAGATTTGTAGATGCTTGCAGTGCCATCTTGTGGAACCAGTAGTATGCTAAAATAGAATAAGCGGACAGTTGACAGGAAATCCAAACTGCTAGCAACCTAGACTCTGTCCATACCTTTGAAATATAATTCACACACTTTGCTTAGGAGGGCCGAAGCAACTACAAGACGGTACATGAAAATACCTCTCCAAAAACAAGCGAGGTTAACTCCTGCCACTTGCCGTTCTAGGGGTCATGCGAATCCCGTCAACACTATCTATTCAATAACCCTACAGTCATCCTCATATAACCCTTCATTGTCAAGTCACTTACTCATCCACCCTCGACCAAGACCCCCATAACCATCAAGCGTTCCGTTTCTACCCACAATCCTCGGCAGCTATTATTGTCCACACCATAATCACTCCCCGTCAAGATCTTGTGCCTCCACACTTAGACATTCCAACATGCACTCCTGTCTCCGACCTTCCACAGCATAAACTTACCATACCGTCGGTTTCGAATCGATCATGTGATCAGCCACATTGTACCCCATGATCCCCCTTCTTCTTGCTTACACCCCGCATTTACTCATCTTTCCCGATGTTTGCCTTCTGCCAATATCAAGAAAACAGGAATTCGGCGCTCACCGAGTATCCCACTGCTATCACCATGTGTCCACAAGACCCTATCCCCATTCGAATCTATCCCGATGTTTTGCTTGACTTGACTTCCAGCCAACACATAAACGAGAACAACCACACGTTCGGAGTTAAGCGCTCGTAAATTTCTTGGATTTTATGACATCTGACAGATATAATATTACTCACCATCCCAGCCTTCCGCTAAAGAACATTAATGAACGCGAGACAGACCCACTCTACTACCTCCATGCACCGCGGCTATCCTTCCTCACCGACTGCTTGCCCCCTATCTAATTCCTAGCCCACCATCCCTCAATTTCAATTATGATATCCAATATCACAAGACAACGCCACTACACCATACGAAGACCAGCATTCCCACAAGGCAGCCTAGTATCATCTCCACATATCCATTCGTCTTCCCCAGTTCCACCTCGTCACACCTTGCGTAACACAGCATATTCAGCTCAAAAAGCTTGTTTTTGTTCTCCTCTATCAAGCTTCAGCTCCAGCCATGAGAGGCCAGCTAGCCAGTGATTCGCTACAGTACGACCAAACGATAGATTGATCGATCAATTGACTAGATGTCTCTCTTCACGAACAAGAGAAAGCCCAACCAAGCCATCGGTCTTGGCTCACGAATCTCATGCAGCCATCCATCTCACCTCGTCCCCTGTTGCCATGTTCTTCGTATCATTTCTGCAGCGAGCGAACGGACATGTCTAGACCTTTGAGGGGAAAAAAGTGACAGATTTATTAGAAAATTGACGAGCAAAGCTAAACCTCAAAACTAACCCAGCCCGACATCAATCAATCAATCATCCAACCCACCAACATAACACCTGCAGCAAATCAGCCGCTGCACGTCTTCTCCCCGTCCCCTCACTTCCAACACATCCGCCTCCCTCCCCGTTCATTCATTCATTCATTCATTCATTTAATATTTCCCACATCCGAGCTTACACGATCACTCATCCATCCATCCATCAATTATCCAAACCCAAAGAATATATCAATCAATCACCCCCTCCATACCCCATACCCATCCATCCCATACTCTATTACCAATCCCCCAATATGCGTAAAAGCCCCAATAATTACCAAGCGAAAACGAAACGCGCATCCTGCAGGATGACTGTACTACCACCCTCGACCTCGACCTTAACCTCGACCTCGACCTCGACTCTGACACCCCGTTCCGTCATCTCATCTCATCTCATCTCATATCACAGAAGTAGCAGCCAGCCAGTGCGTGCGTGCGAGTGCAACATCGGCATGCCGATCCGGCCCAACACGAACCACCGCACCGCACCAACCCACCCTCGAGCCACCACCCATACGCCTCACGGCAGCCAACCGACCGAGCGAGCAAACCCCAAAAGACACAAGCTGACCCGAGCACCCCAAGCCGCTCCCTGCCTCCCCTGCCGTATTCCGTTCTTTCATTCATTCATTCCCTGAACCCATCTCAACTCAACCCAGCACGGTGTTTATCCCAAGTATGGAAAAGATGGATGGCTAATGGATACCGCATCCCGTCCAGCAACTTAGTGAGTCCAGTCCAGTCCAGCCAGCCCAGCCGTGAGCATCCATGCATCCCATGCATGCCAAGATGCATGTAAATTTACAAGTACTGGTATGTGTGTGTGGTGTCCACTGTGGAGAGAAGAGGCCTAGGGGGCTCCGCTCCGTTCCTTTGTGTAACACATGGCTGGGACATGACCTCACTTGCAGCTGCGCCGATAGCATATCATTACGATGGATGGATGGATGGATGGATGGACGCCATACAGTTAAGTAAGTAAGTAAGTAAATTTGAGCAAACTTTACGGCCACGGACGCCATACGGTACGGAGAAGAGTTCCAAAACTGGCAATTCCAACAGACGCAACGCAAAGGTCTCTCAGGTCTATCCATTGGCTCGTAGACGTTTCCTTCCAAGACTCTTTTTTGGGGGCTCCGTACCTTGACAGTAGAAACTGCTGTACTACTACCTACCCTCTCCGGAATCTTCTCCGTAGAAAAATACAGTTGTGCAAGCAAGCAAATACGATGGTGAGACATGGGTGAGATATGATCGCCGATTGCACAACCACACAATGCACACACCACCCTCGCCCTACCCACCCGTCCGTCAGCAAAGCCTTCCGAAGATGGAAATATGCCGTGCTGTGCCATTCCATGCCCCGGGCCGTGGTTGGGTGTACAGTACAATACAGTAGTGCTAGCGGTAGCGGTAATGGCCGTGGCAGCGATGCGTGGTGCTGCCCCAGTGGGAAATACATTATGGATATTGAATATCAGGTATTGGATATTAGATATTAGATCAAGCTGAATGCTGATTGATAATGTGGAGGGCGGTGAGGTGAGGGAGGTAAGTGCGGAGGAGGAGAAGGAACGAACGAGCGATCGACCCGTCTGTATGCAACTGCACCTGCATAAGTTCGACGGAGATGGCTTTGGTTGAGGTGAGAGCTGCGTCGCAAAAGGAAGCAAGGGGGTTGAGGGAGGCTGACGGAGGGAAAGTCCGGTGCGATACAAACGACCCGAGAGCGTATTGTTGATAGCTATGAAATTAGAGAAGATGCACGAGAGAGAAGAAAGAGAAACCGCAAGTTTAAATGTGTGGTAAGTGCGTGGTGTGTGGAGGATGCAAGATGAATGTATAAGTAAGGCAAGGTATAGCTATCACACAGAAGCATTGCTGCTTATCCGTTCCGGTATATCTTTAACGCATATCAAATCCAATCCAATCCCCTCAAGACAAGTCAACCATACCAAATCAATCAATCGATCGATCGATCGATCGACCGATGATTTCCGCAACGCTCCTCGGCATAGAAGCGCACCTCCATTCGCACTATCCTCGTGTTCCGTCCTGATACCCATGAAGATAAACATCCTCTCTTCCATAAATACAGATAACCCCCTGCTCTCCAAACCTGCGAACACGCAAAACATATCGCAACATATACACTAACATCAAAATATAATGTGAAACAAAACTCGCGGGGATCCAGAAAAAAGTTTCGAGCAAAATACCACCTTGCCTTGCTCAAGAACCTTGCACAAATGTTAACAAGAGACCACCCATGCCCAATCACACCCAACCGGACCCAAAACCCGACCGCCCAGCCAGTCCCAGCCCATTTTGACCCGTAGCCCCAAGGAGAGAAAAACAAAAAAAATAACAAAAATAACAAGCCAGATAGCCGCCACTAATGGGGTATCATAACACTGTCTGAGATGCATAGCCGACAGTCGACAAATGACATGGCATGCTAGGTAGGAGATAAAAAAGCGTGCAGCAATACAAAATATATAGAAGATGAAGACCGCCCTCCAGAGATGCGAGTCGAGATAGAAACGGTAAAGCGGGATCGAGATCGGCCCATGTGGCGAGTGAGGCGAATGAGAGGGGCAGAGGGGAGGTGGAAGTAGGGTTAAGGTGGGGTATCATATTCATTCGTGTCGCGTCGTCGTACAAAGAGGCCATCCAGATTAAGCGTTATCGTATGAGATGTCGTTCATGACCAAAAGAAAGAACAAAAAGGGATGCTTGCAGCAGGGGAGTGATAAGTGTTGTCCATCGCTCCGCTCCGTTCATGTAGCGAGGAAGTCCATCTGCATGCGAGAGGCAATAGCCTGCCAGTCCCAGCTCCGCTCATCCTTGGCGTCCATCAACCGCCACACTTCCTCGAGCACCTCCAGCGCTGTATCCGTATTCTTGTACTCCATGTAAGCCTTGACGGTCTTGATGGCTTGGCGAATAGGCTCCCTCTGCTCGACCTCGAAAGCTGCGCAACCGATGACGAATGCTGGGGCGAGGATGAGAGTTTGACTTGGATCCCGGGGTCCGAAGCGAGACAGCAGCGCAATGCCGTCGTTGACTGCGCTGGTGATCTTGGGATCGACTTTCCAGTTGGTGGTTTGAGGCGGGAAGACGGAGCGCCAGAGATAGATCCACATCATTTGGCGGTACAAGAGACCGGCGTTGTCGCGAGGGTCTCCTGGTGGCCAAGCGGGTGTCCACTCTCTGATCCCGGCGTCGATTTCGGCTGCGTCGTGGAGGCTGCTGTAGTCCAGAACAGGGTCGATGCGGTGGTCTAGGTTGTAGCGAATCTTATTCCTGATGTTGGTGATCCTCGACATGTACAGGAAGAGACCATCAAATACACCAAGCAGACGCACTGCGGAAGGCTGGAGGACGGTAGCCGGGAGATTCCACTCGTCTGCCGGGGATATGTACTGGGTGTGAATTCCATCTTTGGGGAAGAAGATCAGTTGATCTGCATGGATATGGTATTGGAAGAATTCATGGATGAACTTCATCGATTCGTCTTGCTCTGGGGGATTCTCTTGGATAAGTCTCTGATAGTGGTCGAGATGGACTCGATGCTGGCCATTGGGGTTAGGATCTGACAGCGTCTGTAAGACAAGACATATCATTTGAGCATAGATTGCTGGGGTGGGTGCTTTAGGTGCTGAGTCGGCAGGCTGACCCAACAATTCCTTCATTGCCTCTTCCTGATGAAACTGAGATCGTTTCTCAAGAGTTTCTACATCGAGACTGGGATGCTCTGCAAGAACTTGACGGCCGTATGCTGAAGCGTAGTCGATATGTTTGCTGGAAAGGGCTAGTATCGAATGCATCAATCCGGAATGCTGTTGGGCCATCGGTAACAGTATGTTTCTGAAAGCACTATCATGTTCTCCTTCTAACGTGAAAATGATGCTCAAGCGTGAGATGTAGTGATGTAGGAATACTCTGTCTCCTTCTGTCTCGAGACCATTGATGAGGAACGGTAACTGAACACTTGACAGGGTTATGCTACCTGCCCTGCGTAAACGGGCTGTTGACGAGATCAGTTCATCGAGTGCTTGCTGGCGAATTTGCGTTTTACCCCTACCTTCTTCAGCTTTCTCTTTGCCGCTCTTCCATATCGTCTTCTCTGGATACCCTTCACACGTGACGGAGTTCTTCTCACAGTTCAAGCCTGGGACAGATATCAGTAACAACTAGGATGAGATCCATGTATAACTTACAGCCAGGCTTTGTCTCATCACACTTCTTTTTTCGTTTCCTGCAAGTGATACATCCTGTTTTCGACCGTCCCTTTGCGACTTTAGATAACGACTCGGGTGTTGGCTTGGGATGTTTCCGAGGTCGTCCGCGCGGTCTCTTGACAAGAGTGGGAGTTGTATTACAAGATGGAGTCTCTGGAGGAACGCTTTCTTGCATGGTTGACATTTGTGGGAAGTCCGACATATCCATATCGACCACATCATCCTCCATTGGCTCAAGCTTCGGAACCAACAGCAGCCCCTCTTCTTCATCCCAGTTGAAATCAGCACCATCTTCCTCTTCCTCCACAAAACCTGACGAACTCCACGGATCTGTAGACGTCGAACCTGCTGAAGTAGCCATTGTCAAAGCTGATGCCGACGATATATCAGACCCATCCATACTCCTCCTCGACTCCAGTGAAGTGGATATCTCAAACATCTGATATGTCTTCGTGCAGGTTTCTTTTGTATGAACTCGACGCCGGATGGGAGGTCGTGGTTGGCGGTAGCGGTTGCCGAAGGAGGAGTTGTTTCGTATGGGATGTCGGGGAACTTCTTCGATATCCTCCTCTGAACTGGGGGTGAGAATGCCGAATGGGGGAGAGTGTTGCTGTGCTTCCACCGAGCAATGCTGTTCCATCTTAGAACTTCCTTCTCCAAATGCTATCGAATGCTCCCACGTACTAACGACCACATCTGCTGGGCGTGGACGAGGAAGGCGGATGGAGAGGGAGAGGGAGAGGGAGAGGGAGCGGATAAGCGTGGAAGATGGGGGAGGTGTAGAGAGGAAGCTCACGATAGTAATAGGTTTTGGCCCGCTCACTCCCACTACTCATTCAACCACTGCGGAGCAATTCGTTCTTCGGGGGTTCACTTCGCTTGTAACCTTCCCTTGCTACTTGACCAGGGCCCCAGTAATGATTTAGCAGGGGCTGCGGGTCTTAGAAGGCAGGACGTGCACCCAGGGTACGAACGGAAATTCCACCTGTTGTGGAATAGGCCAGAGGCAGGTCGAAGGGGGGGTGAAAAGAGGAGCAGGAGGGCAGGGTGAGGAGAAAGACAGGGCCGTCTTTTGGCTCCGAGACACAGGTGGCCCGTTCAGGGGAGCCTGTAAAGATATGCGTTTGCGTACTCCATGCATCCTGCATCGTTGTCGCTTTAGCTAGCCATTCGGCCTATGGTCCCTGAGTCGTGGCTTGAGCTTGGGGAGGCAAAGCGAGCACTAAGTTAGTTGCGTAGCTTTTAGATCCTGAGATCCTCGATGCCTCTGACGCCAAACAGAGTTGGCCTGGGCTGGGTCAGGTCGGGACATTATTGTACGAAACCAAGTACGAAGTCCTGTACAAGTATTTACAAGACATGGGCAGCAGAGGCCAGGATTGGTCTTAGCGTACTGTAGACAAGGTGTATTTCTGGGCTGTGGACCTCTTCTAGCAAGGATAGCGTATGCTCTTTGGTTTCGCACTACTTTCGATCTCGCGGGCATCTTTGCGGGCACGATCTAGATGACAAGTGCCCACCAGCCGTAGCCGTCTTCTAGGCTCTAGCCGTCCTTGTCCAGCGCTCCACTAACTCGATTTTGGTAGGCTTGGAGCTGGATCGAAAGGACAGGAGGAGGTCGCTCTAACTCGATCTACTTGTACTGTGCTCCTGAACCAGATCGTGCCATTGAACTAGTGCGAGACTCGCTTGTCTACTGTTTTATACTCAATGCCGTGTGTCTACTGACTGGTTGTCTACTGACAGGACGAATGACAAGTTCCATCTTGACTGACATCTGTGAGGGTGCGCCGAGCGGGCTGAGTGGCATGGTATCAATCGATAGTGCCTGCTTACGCTGTAAGTTTAGAGCACACACCAACAAGTAACTCTACAGCCTGCTGAACGCTGAGTGAGAAAACAAGATGCCACCACCTATTCTCCCGAGTCTCCCTCCATGGAACAGGCAACAAACCCCGAAGCTTAACTTTCCAGTAGTACAGTAGTGGTGTCCTCCCGCTTCGCCTGTTCGTTTCCCAAAAACAACCACTTGCATTCCAGCTTCGAAAGCAAGACAAGACCAAGTGCATATCATGACGGCAGGCAGACTTAGAGAACGGCAGGTGATTTGTTCATTCATGCAAATTGATTCCTCCAATCTCACGATGCCCCCGCTTTCTCGCCCGAATAACCCTATCCCTCTTCTGCACCTCACCCTCGACTCCCCTCCCCCTCCCCCCTCCTTCGTCTGAAGTACCGAGCCAGCCATCTCCCAGCGGCCAACCTCGAGCCAAGCCTCCTCGCATCTCGCAGCTGCTGCTCTATGGTCCCAGCTGGGCGTAGCAGCAAACTCAAAAACCCCACGCGGAAGGCATTGGTAAGGAAGTCGTCACGGTGGACCGCTGGGAGGTTTGTGGGCCATTATTACCCATAAAACCTATGGTTCAGAATACAGGGAGCAGGGTTATCGCCGGCACATGAACCGAAAGAGGGCAGGAGAGACGAGAAAAATGGGCTCCATGACGATCACCCGAGGCTGCGTGGAGACCGTTAAGACTTGAAATTAGCTCCAAGCTGGGAGCTTGCGAGTTTACAATGGGTCATCGAGACATGCTCCATGCTACTAATCCTCCGTGACTCTGCTCCTTGCACTCGCTCACTGGCACCTGCTCCACCCTGAGGAATGAGATACATGTTCCAGATACAGCCAGTCTGGTGGTTCTCACGGCTTCTTGGAACCAAAAAGTCTCAGATAACTTGAGGAAGCTGCAGCGGGAATGTATCCACTTATTTCTTCTGTCCCCTATCCGAGACTTAGGTTCTGCAGCAAGCAGCCTGCATGTTTTAGGGACTTGGGGCAATTTGAGAGCCGAGTTGAAACATGGCGTCTTGCTACCCCTCATTCCCCTTTTGAGTTGCAGCAGTGTCGTCTCCAGTGCCTTGTCCACGGCAAGCTGGCATAGGATGCCCTGTCCATCAGAGAGCTCCCACGAAGCCACAATGTGCCACGTCCCATGATGACAGCAACTGTGGGGAGAGGAAGAAACAATCCTGAACAACTGGCCACCTAAGCTGCATCTCACTCCACTGAAGTCCCTAGAACCATACCCCATAAGACCTAATCTTAATGCCCAGTCCCATTCCTCCAGGCGCACTTGATGATGATGACTGAACCGTTTCAGCGTGATATCTGCCGTACCTGCTTCTCATCACTGCTGTTGGCCGCCCGATAATGTTCCGCCCAGCAGTCCACGGTAGCGAAGAAGCGCTGGGTTCAGGGCTGGGCCGCGCACCGAGATTTAGTGGAAACCGTAAAGCCTCAGCCAGTATCCACAGCGCCTTACTTCCTGGTCACGGAAATCCTCCATCCCTTCAGGGTCTTCTTACCCTAGACCCCATCACCTTGGACCCTTATATGAAAATCCCCGTGGATTCGAAGTTCCATCTGAATCATTCATCATGTTGAGGCGGGTCAAGAGAGGACTCAACTTGAGTCAAGGAAGAGGATTCGATCTGCTCGCCACAACATGGGATCCTCTTTCGCAAGCTTTCCTAGAAGGGGAGAGCTCCAATTGTCTCCACAGAAGCTTCCTCCAGAGGGGAAACTGATAACAAACCGGTCGTGGAGAAATGATTTCCTGTCTACTTCCAACCTCAACATCTAGAACAAGCGATCTGAGACTCATACTGTCGCGGCTCTAGGCACACAAAAAACTCCTTTTGTTTTCTCGATATTTCCTGGATGAAATGCCAACAGACTACAGCCCCATGACTCGTGGGCAGTCTAGCCCGAAACATATATCCTGTAGCAAATTCTGCAAGCAAGACCAAAAAAGCAAAGGAGAAAGATGACAACGTCGCGGTTCAGGATGTTGGAACCGGGCTTTTGGGACGACTCTGGGTTCAGGATTGGCCAGTTGCATGTATTCTGAACGAGTCCCATGCCATGCAGTTCTCCACACAAAGCACACGGGCAGAGCCTGATTCGAGAGTTGGAATAATTGTCTCGTGCATGAAGCTGGGAGTCGTCTTTTCCTTTGGGGACCACGCTGCGCTGGGATTGCCGATGAGCTTCCGCTGAGGCGTGTCTGCGCTGCTGTAAAGACCAGCCTGGAGCCCTCACGTTCAGGGGACGTCAAACAGAGTTTCGGGCTACGTCCCGCTGTGGAAGCCGTTGAATCCTATCAAGCCTCTGGACTCTTGGCTTGGAAATCATTGCCCTCTCCGAGTAATGATAGCGAGAGACATGTTCGCAGGACGGGTGGCCCTCTTACAATTGACTTTTATATTACCTGCCCGCCGCGACGCCCTGTGCACAAAGAGCATGAAGCATAGGTTTACTCATCTCTTGACCCCCTCTTGCAATCCGCAAGCAAAGGTCGATCTGGGCAGCTCTCCGATTATCCGTCCACAATTCCAGGCCGCTAGGTATGGTATTTTAGAACAAGGTCAGTCCCCGTAAGTCAGCGGGTTGATACGAATCCCGATCTAGCATACCCAGCCCATTTCAAAGACCGTGCAAATCTATCGAAGATCGGTTCCCTCCTCGTCTCGTGCCTTCCCGTCCCGAAAGCAAATGCAAGTGGTGCTGCCATAAAACAATGCTAAGAAGCGCCTTGGCTCTTCATCCGTGCATCACTCGTAGGTGAACAATGGTCTCTCGCTAAGAGACGATGTTGACAACCAGTCAGCAATCTCGATTTCAACCTCCAAAACATGTGTCTCTCATGCAAGCAATTAGTCCTCCAATAGACCTAAGGTGACACACACCATACACACCTTTAGCAGAGACATCTCCAGCTGAGAAAAATCGTATCTCAAAGTGGTATCCCGGAGCAGCTCCGCTTTCCTATCGTGGGGGTTCTAAACGCTACATATTTCCCTTCTCGGTATTCCAGTCAAGAATTCCAGATATCAGCATCAGCATCATTCAGGCTACATCGGATGAATTGGAGGCGAGATAGATACGCCACCCATGCCCTAGTCTCAGCAACACAGCATCAATCTGACCAACGAATGCAGCCTCGACCTCTTTGAGTACAGTATGTCGACGAACAATCTCGAGCTCGCAAAGAAAGCCGCAAATGCAAGGGAGACATCATCAAGACTCAACAGAAGTCTGCAGCAGCACTGCAGCAACGCCAAACCAACTCCACATCAAACCAGGCCGAAATCGACCTCACCGCATCCGTTACACCCAGCCAACCAATTATTCTCCAAGACAGCATTCCTCACAGATGAGACCTTTCGGCAACAAGGACCGAGCCCGTCCATCAGCCTCGCCAAGCTGCCACAGTGTGTCAAGTGCCACAGAGCACAGCTGGGGCCCCGTTGATTTGCACAAGTCGTTGCACAAAAAGCCGCATCACCATCTCTTCTCCACAAGCTAGAGTGTCGATCGATCGTCCGCCTTGCATCGCAGTCAAAGCTCGTTCACCACGTTGGAATATTTCCCGATAAACTATCACATTTCAAGTGGACTTCATCCAAAACCCCATTTACCGAAAGCTTCAAGAGCAATCCCACCAAGAAGCAAATATCGCAAGAATCGATTCCGAATTTAGAGCCTTGGCTCGTCCTTCTGTAGTCAGCATCTCGCCGTCCGTCTGGACGGTAGGCAAAAAGCCCGACCTAATCCTGTGACATATGCAACCAAGCCATGGTGCATGAGTCGTCTAGCGTAAACTCTATGCAACTTATATGCAGGTCTGTCCCAAAAGCTCATAGTCCACGCAAGTCACTTCGCCCTGTCCAACAACTCGCAAGCCGTCCTCGAATTGAATTGCAAACCTCCCAGCTTCTTCCCTTCCCTTCTTTGGTTTGTATGCAGGGGTGAAAGCAAGACGCTGCCTCGTGCAGAAGATCAGCAAATCTTCCTTCAGATCTTCGGGACGATCATCCATATTACTGCAGTGTACTTGTCTCGCTTCACCTGCTCTCGTGTACTCTTAAGTCCTTCGTCATCATGGACTTCTTACATCCCCCGTCTCCAAACGCCACCTCGGGTAAGAGTCTTGAAAATCAATAGCCTCATCTCAGCAAGCTGCATACGCTCTGAGACTATCCTCACCAGCCTCACAGTTACGGCCATCCAATACTATCGCTCCTCAATGCTTTCATATGACAAACCTATTTGCAAGTGAAACAAAAAAGCAAGCAGCAGACAGCCTTCCTGCAAGCCAAACCCTTAGATGCCGTCTACTTCTTGCTTTTTCAAACCCCCAGAAGTCAATTTCCTGCTGTCATTGGCGTGACCTTTCGGATCTAGCCGGTCAAGTATCTCCGTACCCATGCAGATGTACCCAACTCCTTGCTTTCGCAAGCACCGTATTCGGGCTTACCTACCACACGCACACGGAAAACAACTTCGTATATGTTGAGAATTGTCTCCGATGCCCGTTGCTAGAGCGCTTTACAGGGTTTCTCCATTCTTCAACGCAACGGACGGCTGACATGCTAGTGGGCCTAGCATCGGTCACATTGTGACAGATGTCTGAGATGATGGCTTCCGTGCGGGCACTAACTCCTTATCAAACTATCGAATACGCTGAGCAGTAGGTCGGTGGCGAGTAGCTGCAGATGGGCACTCATGGGGGAGATTGAATAATCTCCGAGTCACATCGAGAGTACGAGCCCTTCTTTTGGTTTCTTTGGCATGTGAACCACACGGATTAATACCGCGAAGAAAGTCGATGGGGATCAAAAGTCAAGTACCCTTGTACATTTTGGTGTTGTTAAGCCAAGATAATTCAATCAAAACCGAAATTGAACTAAGTGGAGTTGGAAACTCCCCGAGATCGATGGTATCGAGATGGTCGGCTATCGGTTGACGTTGTTGGCATCGAGGTTGCTGTCCTTCCTTTTTGTGTTATTGTCAGGGATTAATTAAGGGTCCAAGACATCTACGAACAACTTCAAAGTAAGGTGCTGAAAATCAGGCCAGAGCAGCCGAATGGACCGGCGCAACTGGTATAGAACTGATATATCTCGTCACGGTGCTAGGTTCGGACCGCTCTTTCAGTGTGATGAGCCTCAATACAGCAGGTGGGAGCACCAGACAATCCGTTGAACTGACCACTTGCTTCGCTATTTCTAGCTCTCTTGGGAAGACGACAAACACGACATGGTCGTTGGATCCAACGGCGCCAACAGCTTAGCTAATGTTCAAGGTTGTGCGTTACAGACGACTCCTAGCTCAGCCTCTCTTTCTGTCATGCTAACATCTAGTATCCAGGGACCAGCATAAACATCGACATCTCAAATGCCATCCCAATAATATCACCCCCATCATGTTGACCCAAAAACTCAAAAGCTAAACACCAACTCAGCCATCTAGTGCTCCGCGTGGAAACTAGGATATCCACATGCCAACGTGGACATGGAAAAGAAAGACATCCCCATGCATATCATCCCCCACGTCATGGACAGATCGCAAGCTTCAACACATCAGGAGCAACCGACATCTGCTTGTCCCCATTCCCACTTTGCCCATGACTCTACGGGATATCACTATCGCCACCGACTTCACACCGCAGCAGTTCCATACACTTCCCACGCTCCGACGCCAGTCCCACTGTTGCTTCATCTCGCATCTAGATGCTTCGGTCATATATGCCCCCCAAGAAACTGCATCACTTCAACTCATCCATATCTAACATAGCCGCAGTCCACCCGTTGGTAGCGTGGGGTGTTGATATCGGGTTTGCGAAGTGAGAAATTACTTGACTTGACTTGCAAGTGGCAATAATCACATCTGTGCTCGACCATGAGTGGTACTTACCTCAAGTCAAATGCCAGAACAGTCCAGATGGCAGCTTTCCCCTCTTCGATCCGTGCATACTCTTTCCCTCAGTCAAGGAGCATGGACTGCAACGGCGACGGCAACGTCAACAGACCGCCAACCGCACCCACTATTAGGCTCAGACTTAGACTCGGGCGAGAAGAACATCCCATCCATCCATCCCAAACCCCAACCATCACAAACCCCCATCCCCATCCCCAATCCCATTCGCACATCCCCCAAACTCAAAACCACAATCCCCAAGCCAGGTGCGCCGCTCCAAAAACCTTCTCGACTCCTCACCACGCACCAGCACCCACGACCATGACTCGTCCCCAACTCCCCCCAAACCAATTAAATTTAAGTTTTGAGCAACATCCAGGGAGTCGCGGAGGAGGACTGACAGCCGCCATCGAAATCCAGCAGTTTGGATCGGTATCGCAGAGGTTAACTTTTCCTTCTGGCATGCCATGCTTCTTAGCTGCAAAAATAGAGTTTCGGAGTCCTTCCATAATGCCAGGATAAATTGTGACAAGCACAGTGCTTCGCCGTATCGCAGCCGAGTACTGGACTTCAGTCTGACTACTGGAACTGCTGGGCATGAGGCGAGGCGAGGCGAGGCGAGGCGAAGCAAGGCAAGACAGGCCAGAAGCAGAGATGAGAATAAGATGAAGTGAGGAAAGGTGAGATCAGCAAGCAAAATTTCTTTGTGGCTGAAACTCTAATTGATGAAGGGTCTTCGTTCTTGAGTGCGCCCGCCATCTTGACGATCCCATCACTTTTTTGGTCTCCTGTCTCCTGTCTCCAAGCGAAAGTGAGTTCTTCACAAGCTCAGGCAACATGAAGATCCTAAATGTTTTGTCTGTGCTTCAGGGTCCTACGGACGGGTCCGTAGCGCGTGCGGGAAAGTCAACTCTCCTGTTCGGTGGCGAGTGGTGATGTGTTTCTTCTAGGACCAGGGAGGAAGAAAGATGAGTGGAAAGAGTGAAAAATGTAAACTAAAGTGCGGGAGGCAGAATGTGAGTGAGCTCGGATCGCGAATTGGTCGAGTAATGGGTCTGAACTTTGACAACTGAGGAGTTCTTACAAGTTGATATCAAACTGTAATCTTACTGTTAATGTAGAGCAGGGCAGTGTAGAGCAAACCAGAAGTCTGATTTATCCCAAATTTTCGGACCCAAGCGTCGTGCAAAGATGGTAGGCAATGGAGGGAGTACTGGGTACATGAATCATGGAAAGATAAGCAGGCCCTGGATGAACGTGAGATTGAGCAAGGGGAGTGAGAGAGAAGGTGTTCATGCATGTGCCGGATGCAGGTTCCAACGCTCTTAGTCTACACTTGCAGACAGGTCTTTGGAACGAAGGTCCATAAAACGATGGTAAACTTTAGAAGCGAGAACGGGATTTGATCTGGAGTGGACGAGAGTCTAGAACGGCGTTTGAACGTTGCGTGTACTATACATGGTATAATAATTTAGTAGACCTGTGAACTGCTTGGCAATGTGATTGATGTGCGTGATCAACGGTAATACTTGGAACTTGGACGCCGAAGCTGCAATGCATTCCCATCTCACCCTTGCTCTGACCACCAAAGAGTTGATGCTAATAATCCCTCCATCAAGGATGGTGAACCGAGACCATACAGTAACTGTTCTCGACCAAGACTTGTCACTTCGGACTTTCCTGCAGAGAAACATGGGTCCGTTCCTGTTCAAAGCCAACAGTGAACCACCTAGCGTAGGTATGAACCAAAGCCTAGAGCATGGACTTTCACATCATTTACCGGCTCGAACGAGAAAGAAGTTGAAACAAGCTGACCGCAGAACCATCAACTCCCTCAGCTTCCCTCCCTCTCTCTACAATGCACCAGCGAGGTTGGGTGGCTTGTACTATATTGCATCACTTAGCAAGGTTTTCCATGCCACGCGTCGTGTCAAACTTCGTGGATCCGATCACTTGACGACCTTTGCATTCAACTTAGGAATCCATGAAACCGGTCTTTGGCTAGTCCGAGCATATACCGATGATAGCCAGAAACAGCACATGTCAAGCCACATCCGCAATTCGAGAGCGGTGAATCTCTACACCATGCACGGTCCAGATCCTAAACTGCAAAGCTTGTACAGGCTTTCACTAAGGTACTTTGTTCGAATCATGTGATTCTCCCCGTCTCATTCTGGCGCAGCGCGTCGATTTCGCGTTGCAGTTTGCTGAGGTCTGCCAGTATGTCATGTTTATTTGCGGGTTCTGTAGCTTTTTCCGGTTGTCCGGATGAAAAATTAGAGCCTCGTCGAGCACTCTCATTGCTTCGCCGAGAGTATTCACCGCTAGGTCTCTGTGAATTGCCAGGGGATTGGGCATCCATACTACTGCGTCCATGACGAGGTGGTGGAGGTGGGGGCGCCATTACGGAAGCTCTTTTGTTAGGAGGATTAGGTGATGTGAGATCTAAACTTAAGACTGATGGAGGTTTACCTCCGGACAAAGATCGAGACGATCCTCGAGCTGGCGGTGGAGCTGGCAATGACGCCGTCGACTGAGATGTCAAGGTTGTGTGTGAAGTTCCTCTTGCTGCTCCTAGCCGCCGTGATGGCGGAGGAGGAGGGGCTCTGACACTATCAATCGATGGCCTCCTGTTCTCTTGTAACGGTATTCTCGGAAGTTCTTCCTCTGGCTTGAGTGACAATCTGGCAGAATTACTCCTTGTCAGCTTCAATCCGGACACCATCTGGCTATGCCGTCGAGAGAGGGGCGGTGCTGGTGGGTTCTTCTTTCGTATAGATGTGGACGGGGATGGTGGTTCTGGTGTCTTCCCAGCTGATTCTTTGTCAAAAACAGATTCTCTCTCTGACTCATGGCTGGCGCGAGGCGGCGCTGGTGGTAAGGGCTTGTTGAGATCGGTTTGGGAGCGAGGACTGGAGCTGAAGTAATTTTGTGAAGTGATGGATCCCGGCGTGGGAGGCGACTGCAGTGCATTTGGTGTACCTTCATCCCGCAGTTCAACCTTTATCAATTTGCCATGGCGCGAGCTCGGTGGTGGGGGCTTTTTCCTCGGTGCTGCTGACGGCTCTGATATCAATCTTCTGTCATCTTCTGGCTCTGATATCTCGTGTGATGTGCGAGGTGATTCCGGCAATGGCTCCTGTACTGCCTCGAAGATAGACTGTCGGGATATCGACGATGTATCTGTGCTACTCCCCCCATCTCCGACAGCATGTGCCACATGGGCAGGGGCCGAAGGTTGTGCTGGAGGTGTACCCAGCCCGGCGTTGCCCGTCATTAACAGTCTCTTGAAAGCCTCCACATCCATAGAAGCCCTACCTGCAGCTGCGGTATTCGGTGGATGCGCAGCTGGAAATTCTCGTTCCGGATTTTCCATTGTCTCCAGGGTTTTAGAAAACGGATTCGCCGGAGCTTTAGTAGGCTTATTAGATCCCTCATCTTCAGATGTGTCCGAGTTTACACTATCGAATGGATCGTCTGCCCGCGGTTTCGGGGGTGACGGGGGTCTGCCGGGTGTTTTGTAGCTATCATCCCCAATCGTTGAGGAGGAATCAGGTATCGATGGTGTTGATGGAGATGGCGGAGGAGGGGACTGCACGCGCACTTTCTTAGCGATCTTCTTGGGTAGAGCTGTCTGCTCTATGCCAACAGCTCCTGACTGTATATTTTCGTATGGAGAGGATATCTGGATGTCTGCAGTGGGGTGTTGTGACATGGCCGAGGGGAGAGTCGAAGGTGTTTTCCTTCGAAAAGGGTTCGAGGATGGCAAATCGGCAGACATATTGGCGCAGTGGAAACATCCAGTTCCTCAATCATGCAATTCTGGGACTGTATCATTTGAGGGTATCGAATTTTCATCATTCGCGGGGTTGTCGTTGTCGTCGTCGTTGCGTGGGCCGGAAGCTCGGTGATGGTGAGGCGTCTTGATCTTGTCTTATCAAATGGCGCGGGCTCGCTCGGCCTCGAAGCTTATTTGGCAGGCAGGCTCAGGGCATGCGCACGCTGGCGGCTTTCCCCACAATCGGCGCTGGGGTTTACCCAAGGATCGTACACTTTTCCCCAGATCTGGAACCACAGACTTTTGCTGGGATTTGCGCCGAAACAAATCATTACTGTGGGCCGGAGTGAAGTCTGTTACGCTCTTAGACCAAAGGGTTGGGAGTTATGAAATTGAGTCAAGCCTCAAGACAATTATTATATCTTGCCAAGCAGTTCATCCCTTCTCGAGTTTCTGACGATCCTGAAAACCAATACGATGGAAACTTCTAACGACACGCATAAGATTTGGAATGTGGGAAACATAGCTATAGCAAGTAGAGGCCTTCTGTTAAGATGCATTTGAAATACAATTCAGTTGGGTTTCTCGTGTCAACACAGGATACTTTCTTCTGGAGTTGAATTACCAGTTCAACATGGTCATTGTCACATACCAAAAGGCTCCTGAAAAGTACGGTGTATTGTGTCTGAAATTGACACTCATTCTAACTTTCATTCCGCAAACGCCTTTTATGCATGGGTATTGCCGTAAACACAAGAACTCCCCAAATGCCAGATGCCTTCTATGCAATGCAGCACAGTCAAGTCATTCCGATGGATGATTTCAATGAGGTACAAATAAACCTTCCGTCACGATCCCATACGCTCTGAATCTCATGCTAACACAATTCCAGGCCCCGTCAACTTCAGATTGCGCCAATTCAGACCGGTCCAAGGGTCGATTGTAGCTGCGATGTGATTTCTGCAGGCCGCATACGAGTGATGGGAGTTTCGGAATCGACATTGATAAGTAACGTGGCCTTGATATCCGGAAACAGCTGATCGTGAGAACCTCGGAAGTAGTCGCAAGCGAATTTGTAGCCTTGGTTTGTTGGTCTAGAGAACGCAACCCGTGCCCGAGGGATGGTGTAGCTGCCAACGAAATGGCTGCGAGCAATGTCGAGCAGAATCCTAGCAAGGTGGACACCATGAAAAGCGCCCCGGCGATACTTTTCATCAACCCAGATGCGGTCAACGCTCATGACAATGTCGTTGACAACATGGTCTCTGTGGACTTCTTCTTCTCCATTGCCACCCTGGCCTGGCTTGAGAATTCTGGCAAAGGCTACAGCTCGTACGATAGGCTCTGCGATGATAGCGGCAACAGGACGACGATCAACCATAGCAATGAAGACCTGGAATCGTTCGGTGCTTTTTCCAGCGAACTCTGGGTCTGGATTCTCAGTCTCGGACCACATGTCATCAACCTTCGGATATCCCAATTCTCCGTCAACCTTCTCAACAACACGTCGTGCGAAAGAGCGAACCACAGCAGCATCATTGCGCTTGACTCTGATGAAGAAGAGCTTCTTACCATCGAAATAAGTTACGCCAGCTCCGCCGCCTTGAAGAGTGACACCGCAAAGATTGACACCAGATGAACCACAATTGATTCTCTCCTCATGCATATCAGAGTGCGAGGCACGATCTTCCGTCAAAGTCTTGTCATAGCGCGAGCCGCATTCCTCGCAGACCACCTGGGAATCGGTGTTGCCGAGCGAAAGCTGGGACTGCGTCATTCTTTGGGCTCGAAGTCGAGGGATGGGGATGGGAGAGCTCGTCGCATTTGGAGTGCCAACGCCAGACTCGCATGTTTGACTGCTACTTTCGCCGCCTTCCTCAGCATAATGATCGGAGAGTGGGTAATTTTGCTGATGACGGTGACAAATGTAGTCGTCGATGCACTGGGAGCACACACTTTGCGATGATTCGGAGCCTTGAGACATCTTGACAATTGGCAGCTCTTTCGGTCGGGTGGAAATGCGCCTTTTCGGTCTTCTCTGAATTTTCCGATGCGGAATCGAAGGGCTAGCTGCTCTAGAAGGGGGCGAAGTAGGCGGAGTTGGAACCAGCTCGAGGTTATCGGAAGATTGTAGACTAGATCGAATAGGCGCCGGACTCGGGCAGCTTGACAAAGGCTGGAAGTAGCTTTGAATCGATGATCGCGCGAATTTCTTTGCAGGAGGTAGTTCAACAACAGCTTGAAAGTCCTCGGAGAGCTTCCTCTTGCCAGGAGGCTTCTCTGTGGTGATGTTGACGCGTCTTGAATATGTCTTCAGCGGCGCGGCTCTGGAGATTTTATATCAGTGACGTTGCAGGTGAGTATGCGGGGAAGCGGCCGTACCTGGTGCTGCCCGAGGGTTTCGCCATCTTGGCCTGTCGGCCAAAGGCCTAAAAAGCCGACAATCGTGTTCTCTTCGAAATGTGGTGCTGTACAGAATTCGAGGTGTTGAAGAAAGTTGAAGGAAGACGCGACGCGGACTTCGAAGTTGGGCTCGCTTATTCGAAGCGCTACTGGTGGGGTGCGTGGTCCACGGAAGCACGTGCAGGCCTCACCAGCCCAAGAAGCGAATTACTCCACCTGCTTCCAACTGCACGCCGTTTCTCTCTTCACGATCAAGTTAATACTCTGAGACTTTTTCCAGAGGATCGATCACGTTGAGAGGTAGTTACTAGACTAGACAATGAACAGCTTTATTGTTTTCAATCTTGCAACAGCCAGTCTTGATATATGTGTAACTACTGGCTCGTCAATATGCAACGCTGTAGACTGATCACCACCATGTCGAACCACTACCTACAGCAGGATGGGGAAATCAAAGGAAAAACACCGCATACTGTCCAACTATGAAGCCAATTCTCTTTCACGCGTCTACACAGGAGAAAGAGAATGTCTGGTCCCAGAAGTCAATATTAGAGCTTCAAAGTTCAACCTACCAATAAAGCCATGTTTCTATCCTTTGACTGGCAACTATCGAGCCTCAGCCCATCTCAAAAAGATAGTTGCGTCTTCTACAATCAAAACTCTATATTTCCTTCAGCTGAGGGAGACTCTGAGAAAGTATGTACTGCGGAACGACACCATTCGCCGATCCCAGATGTTTGATGACGATGTCCGAACAGAAGTGTTTCTTTACGAAGCACTCCTACCCTATTCACGTTTAGACTGAAAGGCATCTTCACAAAAACAGGATAAGCCATCTATGATCCCCGGTGTCGTGTACATTTACGCTTTTTTCTTTGACCATCATCTTCAATCATGTTTGCGAATGGGGTTCCAGCAAATCCATTTCTAATGCGACACTAACTCATGAACATGGCTGGAAAGTTATGCTAGCAGTCACTTATGATATATGGCACATTAATTGGATCACATGGAGACATTTTTTCCGGCCAGCAGATGAATAAATGAAAGGTTGAAAGGGCTGCACCCACTGGCTGCGCAAACATAGGAGGTATTGGCCTACCCTGCCCCTCGAGGCCATTGCATGGATTGTACCGGAAGATGAAGCTAGATGAAAGGTATGAAAAGTCTATTTAGGCTTTCTACAAGCCAAGGTGAGGTCAATTACATAACCCAAGCTATTCATACATCTTCTATGCAGATCCTCGTACATTCGTAGTACAAAGCAGCCACAGTGCTGCCAAGAGTAAGAGGAGGGTGTTCCAATTATTCGAATCATCACTTTCTCCGCTTCAAAGTCTTGATAGCCATCTCTACCAAGCCATCTTTCGCTTCACTATCCGGGAACGCATCTAGTGAGGCAATCGCGCGGTTTGCGTACTCCTCAGCCAGAGCTCGCGTTTGGTCTAATCCGTCGCTTTGTAGAACCAGTTCTCGAGCCTGTGATATTGTAAGTATTTGCAGAAACTGTGGAAAACGGTCAACATACTCTAGCAACATCGCCCTCCTGGGCGAATTTCCTCCCCACCAGAGACCCCAGCTCTTTGTTGTTTTTCCACGCAAATAGTAGTGGTGCGGTAGCAAGTCCAAGCTCCAGATCTGCACCTGCCGGCTTGCCCAATTCCTTTTCGCTGATCGTGTAGTCCAGCATGTCATCCACAAGTTGGAAAGCAAGCCCCAGATTCTTTCCATACGCATATGCTGCATCTACAGTCGCCTTGTCCGAGCCCCCGAGTATCGCGGCTGCCCTACAAGACTTCGATATCAAGCTTGCAGACTTCAGATATGTCTTCTGGAGGTAGTATGTGACTGTTTCCTCAGTCCATACCGGGTTCTTCTCGTCCCGAGCTGTATTCTTCAATTGCATGAATTCTCCTTCCACCAGATTCGCAATGACTGTTGCCAGGAGCTCAGTAACTTCTGGATCCCGTAACCTGGCGAGTGCTACAGAAGCTCGCCCAAGAAGGAAGTCCCCAGCCAATACGGCCATCTTATTTCCAAATTCGAGATTTGCAGAGGGCGATCCGCGCCTTGAGACGGAATGGTCAATCACATCGTCGTGCAGGAGAGAGGCAGTATGTATTAGCTCGGTGATTTCTGCCAGTCGTCTCTGAGATGGTAATATGTCGCTGTCGGCCGCAGAGTATGATGTTTGTGTGTGGGTGAGAGGATTCGTAGAAGGAGCAGTTGGGTTGACATCTGTGAGAACTGACATTGGAGAAATTGCCTGGTCGATATCTGTCGGACTTTGCGGGCTATTGAATCTTGGAGATTTTGGTGTAAGGGCTGTAGCTCGGGACATCAGCAGCACAATGAGCGGTCGCACATGTTTCCCCTCCGCTTGTGTGTAATACTTCGCAACCGTGTCAAGAGATGGATGTCCAGAGCCCAAAAGCTGCCGTATATTGCCGGTCAAGAACTTCATCTCCTTCGCCACTATCCGTAGTGGATCTATACTGACATCTCCTGGGCCTGCCGTCCGAGCCGTCGCGTTGGAGAAAACATTGGAGGCAACGGAGACCGCTTGCGCCCAGCTTGATTGCCTCCTCCGTGAGGGATGCCGATATACTGAGTTCGAAAAAAGCCGCGATGGCTGTCGCGGAGTCAATTGACACCTATAACATGACGAATATAAAGGTATTATTGAGGTTGAGGAGCTGTTGAAGAGCGATGAAGCTCTAGCTGATCGGATTCTCATAGCCCTAGTCCCTGCCTCTGCAAAACCGAATTGAGACCCCTATAGCAGCAATTTGAACATCCGAAAGTCCAGATATATTCCTACACTCGAAAGAAAGGTCGTGGGAGTTGTTTTTGGGTGGAAAGATGTCTTTGAAGGGTTGACAAAATGTTGAAGCCGTGGAGTTCCGATATATTTTTTCGGCTACACTAGACCATTGTCGGGTCATCAGAGCACCGAGGCAAGTCCAAGCGACAAGCTTAAAGGCTTGGACAGAACCGACAACTCATCTACATAACTTTTTTCTACGACAATGGAATAAACCACCTCAAAATGGTGCTGCTTACCATGACGGCTGCCATGGTGGGGGCATTGGAGAAGATTCAGGGTGGCGGGCGAGCGGCAGAACAAAACGATTCGCTTCGCAACGACAATGTTCTCACAGCAGGCAACGATGGCAGCAACGGGAGGAATAGCGAGCAGACGCAACAGCATACAGAGAATAGACCTGGAGAAGCAGAAAGAAAGTCTGCAGCGTCAGAAAACTCGTCGTGTTCGAAAGAGAATCCAGAGAGCAATGCGCTGGGGGAACCAACCCTTTCAAATCCAAGAATAGGCAATCCAATATCCCATGGGCAAATCGTGGACCTTTCGCAGAATATGAAAGCTCAGAAGCTTCGACCATATCTTCTGGAGGAGTTGCTCAAAGGTGCTAGAATGTACAATCCTCCACCGCCACCCAAGCCCGAACCTGTACGTACTTCCCTGTAGGCAGACATGCTACTAGATATAGTGGGTGGTGCATATAGAGGACTTTCAAGCTTCTTTGTCACTTGTGGGATAGAAGTATTAAGTGTCCGGCGATATCAGAGTCTTTGGATAGCTGACTAACATTCGTTGAATTAGACTTCCGAGTATAAAGCCCTCATGGCACGACTCCGACGTGAAGAAGAAGCCCGCACATATGAACGAATGACGAACCCTCCTCCTCCTATGGAAACCTTCTCCCAGAGATTCCCTGCTGCCTCTGCTGCGAGAGCCTTTGCCTCCAGTCACCAGAATATCAATACATCAGATCCGGACGATGACGAAGTTACATATGCGGATGTAGACAGGCAAATGGCTCTGATATTCAATGTTCTGATCAGTATTGTTGCATGTGCGGCAGCTATCTGGATTGCTGCCAAGTGGTGGAGCACACCTGCGAGACTGGCATTGAGCATGAGTGGTAGTGCTTTGGTTGGTGTCGCCGAAGTGATAGTTTATTCGGGATATCTTAGACGAGTGAGCGAGGCGAAAGGGAAGGAGAAACAAATCAAAGAAGTCAAGGAGATTGTCAACACGTGGGTCGTTGGAGCTGGAAATGGCACTGAAGAAGCGACTGAGGATAATTCTGTTGCCATTGAGTCAAAAGAGATTGACCAAGGCTTGAGGGCGAGAAAAGGGATAAAAGACGTCTCTTAAAGACGGCATAATGGACAATTCCACTTCACCAACATATTTGGACTCCACAATTGCTACCATGCATGGAGTCTACAGAGCCGTTTCAGGCTTTGCAGCAACCCACGAGCACCAGCCGAACCACATTCATCGACGTCAAAGACCTGCGTCCTGTGGCAATGCGGAAATGTTGATTATGCACAAGTCCTAACTATGTACCGAGCAATGCTGTTACTTGAGCTGCTATACTTGCTAGTGATGCAGAGGTCGCTGAAGCCGCCGCCGCCGCTTCTGAGGACGAAGATGCTGCAGACGCAGCAGCGGAACTCGCAGCATCCCTAGCAATGTCCAGACCCTCTTTCGAGATGACGAACCCTCTGTATGCATAGACTGCGGAATAAATGGCCGTAGCAGTCGATATGCACCCAAACACGAAGGTCATGATCAAAATCGCCACAAGCCCCATCCAGAAAGTAAGCCATTCTTGAGGATCCCGAAAATCGCGCAGACTTCTCCAGAAACTAGTCGGCTTGGACTTATATAAAGTATATATGGTGTCCAGGCGATCCCGCCAATGTACGAAAGACGACATAGATGGGCGTTCGGTGCTTGTCCATGACAAAGGGTATTCAGCTGATCTGGATATGTCCGGATGGTACTCTTTGAGATAGGCACTGGACTTTTCATACTCATGTTCGGACGAAGATGGGAAGAGTATCCCAAGCGTTCTGGTAGTCTCTAATATGAGACTTTCGGGAAGAATATTGGTTTTACTACACCATGTCAGACTTGTTTGCCCCCTTTCGTTTCAGTTGTGGAATTTACCTTCTCTTGTGTGCTACCAGAAACAACTTCATGGGGAAAACATTCAGTACCTTATCGTCCTCGTTGCTGTCGTCAAACAACAGATGATTAATTATGTTCTTTGTCACATGAGTCCTGACACCATGTAAAGAATTCAACGATTGCGCTGAGAAGTTTCTCTCTAATTTTGGGCCGAGTCTTTGCGCAGTTGTCAGCGCGGTTGCGCTCCGGCGCAATGCTCCGTTATCTGGCACGAATTGAGCTGATACGAAGTCAACAAGTCGAGTATTGTCGTCCCAAATGATAGAACCCGGTTCATCGGAGCCATAGTTGTCAGTCGTAACTGGTTCAAGGAACGGGATGGTGGTCCACAGCCGAAGTGCAAGATTGATTGAGGCGTTCAAGGCTGTATCGGTACTTGCTTGAAATTCCTGATGCTGCTTCAATGCCCTTCGCAGCTCTGGGCGTCCTATGGATGTCTTGGTCTCTCCAGTTTTCCAGACTTCGTTAATAATTGTCAGAATGTCTTCGTGGTTCTTTCCAGCAAGAGCAGTGAATTGAGTGCCCCTTCCTCCTGCCAGTCCCCTGCACACTTCTTGGTAGAATGAGAAGTAGGCGTTGAAGTCATTCAGGTCGTCAATTCTTATCGACCAGAACGCGAGTAAGATGGCTTCTTTCATTCCATCATCGAGTGGAGCGTCTATCCTTGTTCCCGGCATTTCAAGAACAATGTCAAGTTTCGCTTTGGCCGTCTCCAGTCATAACTTGGGCCCAGTGTTCTGAAAAAAAGATATACGGCTTGCCTCGTGAAGTCGTCCCTTCAAGGCGTTACGAAAATCAAACTGCGCTGGCACAATTTTCGCATATCTCACGCCGATTGGTTGGTGTGTTCAGCTGTGGCTTGTCCTTGCGCAACCTTCCAACTTGCAGCGTTCAGTCTCCCTACCCATTTGGTGTGTCCGGATAAAGTTGGTGCATGAGATGTGACATTAGCGCTGGGATGTGCATTTCAGCTGGAATATCAGGGGCTCTCTGCACTTGTTCGTAGCCTTGTCGCTTTTCATTGCCTTCCAAAAACAATACAACGCCATGACTATGCTGGAGAGATTGTTTAGAAATCATCTCAGGGTCCCAAGGAGCAACAAGAAGAATAAACGCATCGTTGTCTGAATAGCTGAGGACTCAAAGCTCCATAATCCTGTGAAGGTGGACGAGGACGAGGAGCTGCGACCAAAAGGCAATCCGATTGCACCATCCCATCATCCTCCGGCAGTACAACAGGAGCCAGACAACGTAGTTACAGCAAATGATGGGCAACAGACGAATCCAGAAACTCCTGGAACAGCTTCCGGGTCTACCCAGACTGCTACGACTCAAAATGTCCAACAACCAGCTACAAGCTGTAGCTGACACCGATCAGCCTGCTCCAGCGCCAGTACAATTAGTACCACCGTCAAATCCTAGTTTTGATGCGTTGACTGCTGGTTTACCGATGAGATATGAAGATGGTCTCTACATTTCACGAGTTCTCAATGTCCCTGACAGCCCAAAGAAGCAGAAGTTCTTCGATTCGGACCCTGACTTCGGTATTCGGGCGCAGCTGATGCCTTTCATCAGGTTCAGAGGGGACGATACGAGACTAGGTAATTATGCCGACTATGTCATGGGAGGCAAAAGCCCAAATGAGGTCAATTGGCAGCCCTTGGTCGTCATCTTCTGTGCCAACAAGCACCAGCAGGAGACGATTGTGAAGAGGCTGAAAAACATGTCACAAACAATTCTGAAAAGCTATGAATATGTCATAGTAACGGAAGAAACGCTGCTTGCTTCTGGAGAACTTGATTCGTCATTTGTCGATATCGAAGAGGATCATCGCAATGTATCCGGAGCATTTGACACCACTTTACCCACTCTGTGTGGAATGACATCCAGTGTTAACTATGATTTGTTAACGTCATCTCAGCAACATACTTGCTTCAAACTAGGGGGCCTCGTTTCGATCAATGAAAAAGTTTACGGTCTGACCACGGCTCACAAAATCAGCAAGAAAGATCCCAACTGGCGATTCCCGCTGAAGTCTCGGGCCGGAGCCGAGGCCAACACGGAAGGTACTTCCCCTACCCATTGCTGTTGTATTGTCTGACGTGTTCTGCTTCAGGACCAGGTAAGCTCGTTGCGGTCGGTCATCTGGAAGCTTTTGAGTATACATTTCCTCGTGATGTTAACTTCCGTGGCCGTTCCTGGGACTGGGCATTAATAAAGCTGCAAGATGACTGCATACGTCCGAACCTCGTCTCCTCGCCTTATCCTCACGATGGCAGCACTCCAGAGTACCAGCATGTTCCAGTACAAGGATATCTGCCTCGATCGGCTCTCTCTTTTGGTGAGGTTTGGGTGGTCGAAAGTCCTAGTAGCTCGATCCTCGCGGTTCTGATTGAACAGCCCGTTTTATTGGCATTCGGCGATAATAATTTCGAGGCATACTCAATAGGACTCACAAAGCCGTTAGGTATGAATATGACTCAAATATGTTGATCGATTCTGACAACCTCAAGAGGACGGATCTTCGGGTTCTTGGGTCATTCGAGACGGGAAAGTGTGCGGCTACATTTTCAGTCGAGTTGTGGGGAAACCGTGGGCATATATGCTACCTATCGAACCTGTGATTGACCGAATCTCGGAATATTATTCCTCGAAAGGTCCCTCGCCAGTCTCAGTAACCATTCCTCTCTACGACAAACAAGCAATCCATCCTACCAGTGGCGAAATGGTCCAGGTTGAGCCCATAAACGATATTACCCTTGATCTGTCAAGCATCGAAGAAAACAAGCCAGTTGCGACTTCCAAGCCAACTTCATTGGATGTCAGCGCGGGAAGTAGCGACAGTTCAAAGACGAGTACTGCTCCAGCGCACCCAGCCGGAACGCTAGCACCATACCATCCAGCTCAGCCTACGCCACTATTGTCTGGATCAGGTCTTGATGCTATTGAGACTACCATTGAAAGCAGCAGAGCTAATGACAGGGCAAGCGATGTGGCAAGTGATGTGGCAAGTCTAAGACCATATTCTCGTTCTTCCACTTCGCAACCTGAGGTTTCATCTGGTCGTCAAGTCCGGAAACCAGTATCGCTCGAGCCAAAGATGCCAGCACCCGAGCCATCTTGGGCGGATCGGGCAGGCGTTTCTCACATGGGATCATCTATGAATCTCCCTTACTCAAAGGACAAAAGGACGGAACTTCCTGAGAATCTTGTGGCCCGCCCGGCCAACCTCAATGGTCTCCATATTCAGCACATGTCATCTGCTTTAGCCATGTTCGAACGTTCAACAACCCGTGTCAGCCCACCACTGAAATCAAAAGAAAAGCTCTTCTTGTGGATAACATCGCGAGATGGGCAGCACCTGAGAGGACGCTTTATGACCGAATGTGTCATCTTCCAAGACTTTTTATATCGTTTCGCAAATACGTTTGCCGAACATCCCGTCACGTTTCTCGACAGCAAGACCTTGGCAACAATGTTGGAAGAGCCATCGTTCAAGGAAAACATCCGTCGTAGCATGAGTCAAACTAAAATCGACACTATTGGTCTCACCTGCCATGATATTGACAAACACGTCGAAAGATTGATGTCTATGATAGAGGCTTCGCACAATCGCTTATTGGTAAGTCTAAAATCATGCTGCAAGTACTTTTATATTCTTTTATATTTGCTAACAGTTCCACCAGTTCATGATTGAGATGCGAAAAGTTGTTTTCTCGAGGAAAGCAGCAGTAGGAAAACAACTGGACTTGATCACCGAGTGCAACACTCGACTCAGTCAACTCATGGCGTATCTTCGCCCACGAGAACCAGATTACGCACATCAGCATGCGCCTGATGTGGAGATACTTCAAAGGCGTCTTTCGTTGACAGACTAGGTTTCGAGTACCTTCTATTCAAGCTCTCAACCACCAAGCATACTGGAACGTGTGCAACCAGCCTTGTGTGTTCCAGCTGCCCGATTATCGTTCAGGACGAATATCACACGATAGTGGCTCTGTGAATACGCTCGTGACAAACCTGTACAATCAGTGAAATACAAAATCAGATCGACACATGTTTACAATACAGATTTGACACTATTTTGCAGCTCCAACCCCATTATACCCCCTTCGGACTCAAATCATAATCATTTGTCACCCTCCCACAAGCATACTTTGCCGCAACATCTACCCCTTCGCTTTTCTCTTTCTCAATCTTCTCCCTCAATTGACGATTCTTCTCCTCCACCTCCTTGCTCAACCTCACCTTATCCTCCTCGGTATACTTCGGCGGACGCAGATCATCCGCCGGATGAAAGAGCGCTTCTTCTCCAACGACATTCCGTCCATCTACTCCACGAAACTTGTCTTCAGTCTCCTGGCTCCAGGGCTCTGGAAATCTGTCGAGAAAGTTTTTTATTTGAGCTGGGCTGAATGCAACGGCGTCAACGACGTTGCGCTCGTAGGAGCCGTCGAAGGAACGCATCACGCCGTCATGGCCGAGCATGACTACGCCTTCTGGGTCGAGCTTCAGAGAGCGAGTGGCTTCTCTGTAGGAGGACTCTGCTGGAGCTGGCGATGAGGTGGAGGGAGTCGGCTGCGAGTTCTCTTGATCGGACATTATTGGCGAGTTTTATGAATGTTTGAAATAGGATTTTGAGTGCTGGATCACATCGAGCCAGACATGAATATAACGAGTAGTGGTCTTTTATGTGCGGCTTGGGATTCAAGTGATCTGCAGACGCCCTGTGGCTGCCTGGAGTGAGGCAATCTGGGATCATCTGCACTGCCACCAATAGGCTAAAAACACTGCAGGATCAGACATTTCGTCAGCTTACTTCTGACTTTGTAGTATGGTGTCAAACCCTTTGAGTTTCTATTGATATAGAAATTGAGTCTTGAGACACCAGGATGATTTAATGTTAGTCCACGAAATCCATGGTATCCCTGCCTGCACCCTGTGTCGATATTTCTCTGAAGCTAAGCGAAGCGTGAACCCGAAAGTAAATATAGGTGAGGGGTCTGGACACAATCAAGTGGCTCTGATCGAGTCTTCTAACTGTATTTATTGAAGTAACAATCCAGTGCTTTGACCAGATACCGACCTAGGACTAAATTATATTTGGATGTGGGTTTTCAGAGAATGACTTACGCTGAAGTAGATGGCCATGACTTCTCAAGCTTCTGGGTCTTGCCCAAACCCACAAGCGTGATGAGTAGTCCTCTTTTAGGCCTGAAAGTAAATCTTAATGTTATCCTGTGCCCCTGGTAGGAACAACATTCTTGAATTACCTTCTCAACAGCGTTCGCTCATCACGTGAGCACTAACTCCTGGCAGAAGAAATCTCCCTCTTTCCCCTCACATGGAAAATGAAAGAATCAACCGTAGTCGACGCAACGACCTCATTTACAATATATCATTTGCTAGCGCGATCACGAAATCGACTACAGATTGATAAGCGAAAGGGCGTGGTGGTGACAAAGTGGAAAGAGTCTGATTGGGTGAGTCACTTGCAGAGAGCCTCGGACGTAATTAGTGCTTCAGAGAGCAAGGAGCATATAAATCAACGAACTCTACAACGTGGACTCCATATTATCTCCGATCTAGAGTATTCCACTGATACAAAGAACATTTATAAGGTACATCAAGTTCCGTATCTCCTCCTGCACATCGTCAATCATCACGATTCATAGCTTCTCGTTAGCACAATTTATTCCTGCCATCTCAAAATGAAGCTCTCCTACACCACCCTCGATGTGTTCACCTCAGAACGATATGCTGGCAACCCTCTCGCTATTATTCGAGTTCCATCCGGCACCACCCTCACCCAGTCTCAAAAGCAAGCCATCGCAGCCGAATTCAACCTTTCGGAAATCGTCTTTCTTCATCTACCGACAGAAGGAAGCACCTCTTCCGAGCGCAAGATTGATATATTTACCCACGAAGCAGAAGTCCCATTTGCCGGTCATCCCACCATTGGAACCTCGCACTACCTGCTCCACACCACGTCCCAAGACGTCAAGACTGTGATTACCAAAGCAGGAAAGATTCCTATTGAGAAGGATGAGCAGACAGGTCAGGTCAAGGCTGAAATTCCGTTCGATTTCCATATTCATGAGAAGACTTTTGAGAGTCCTTTGAATGGGATCAAGAATCCGGTTACGAGCATTGTCAATGGAATGAGCTTTATCTATGTCGTTCTACCAGATTTGGAGACTTTGGCGAAAGCTAAGGAGAACTTGCATGGGAATACCTACGACCCATCTGTACTGGATGACGGGTGGAAGAATGGACTTGTAGGTACGATGTACCTTGTCGCTCAGGGAACGGATGAGTTTGGACGGAAAAAGTATCGTACGCGCATGTTTGGGTCGAGAGAGGATCCTGGGACTGGAAGTGCCAGCAGTGGATTGGGATGTTGGTTGGCTGGACAGGAGGATAAAAGTTTGGGAAAGGGGCCTTTCAAGTATGCTTTCACTCAGGGCGTAGAGATGGGGAGGAAGAATGAGATTGGGGTTGAGGTCACCAGGGGGGAGAATGGGGAGGGTATAAAGAGGGTTGTGTTGAGTGGTACTGCGACGCCGGTTATGGAAGGTACTTTGGAAGTTTGAGTTGGAGATCCAATTTTGGAGTTCGAGATCCAATGTCATAATTATATTTCATGGCATATAAGTACATTTAACATCCGCTCTCTTGTACCTTGAGATTATATCCAGCGCAGACTTCACACTCAGCAGAGTTCCAGGGCAGGATTCTAGACTATGAATAAAGTGTTGCGAGGACGGGTGAGTGCTGATATTCAGCTCATCGGCACATGGGAGTGAGAGATCGAGAAGTGAAAATTAATTATCAATTGTAAGAAAAGCTTTCAAGATCAAACGGCTTATCCAACAAGTATGACTCGAAGGCATGAATGAATAAGTCGCAAGCTTCCAATCATGCCGTCCGAGGTCTTGCAGGCAAGTCCTCAGACGTGGTCTGACTTATCTGCTCTTGGTTTGACTCTTTCTCCACCTCACTGGACAGACGTAGATGAATTTCCGTCTTCCCAAAAGTTCGCACCCACTCTTTCGTACTCATGAGCCCCGTCTGTTCATCCACACCATTGGTATCGACAGCAGCAAGCGACCTTCCCACCGAAAGATAATTGATCATTCTTCTCAACCTGCTCAAAGCCAGACGTGATCTTGACTCCTTGAAAAGCAGCAAAGACAGAATGAGAATCACTGACCCGAACCAACTAATCCAGCACACCAAAGCTGGGATGGCGTAGACATACTTGTAGGTGATTTTCCGTCGGAAGGTTTGGATTTCCATTTTGTGGTCGGGGAAGGCGGTTAGGACGGACTTTGATCCTACCATTGTGTTGGTCGCGATGTCTGTCCAGATTAGACGAGGTATTCTGTCGATTTTTTCAGGAGAGGAGGTCAAGTTGGCCCATTTGGCAGCCATTTCCTGATCCTTAGTAGCGTCGAAATCGAACATGGAGCCTTTCATGACAAGATTGCGCTAGGTGAAGGAATTGACTATCCCTGGAAGTCTCGTCGCTGCCTGCATTTGCTTAGCAATAATTTTCTAATGACCTTTTCATAAATAAATCACCATAGAGTCACCAAAGTACAGCTCAATTCCATCTTCATATGTCGCAGGAATGTAGAAGGTTTCGCTCTGATGTGTCCATAATGCCTGCGAATCTGAATAGTCTTTGTCGACAAGCCCCCAAAGAACTTGCATCTGGTGGATGCTCAAATTCAAGCCTGGATTTTCGATACCCCAGAGTGGTAAATCCTCGTTTGAGGCATAAACCTTGGGCTCAGCCTTGATGACCTTCAAGCCATCTAGAGCTGGGATGTCGCTAGTCTCGTTGTACTGAAAGTGTACGGTCTTTATAATGGCGCGGGGCGAACTTGCACAGACGTTGATTGAACTCGTCCATTCTTCAGGAGAACCTTGAGAATCATACCTCTTGGCACGAGGTGGAGTTATAAGGTATGTGCAATCCACATTGACGAGTCCGGGTCTGAAAAGTTCGGTTCCGTTTAGGGACTTGCAGGATTCAACTTGAGCAATGTAAGCACGATAGTTCTTGTATGTGAATATCAGAAAGTGCTATTTTCCACCTGCATGCCTTGAAGCCAATTGCAGATTTCAAGTGCTGCCGAAAGAAGCAGCAACACGATGCTACGATCTACAAAAAGAGCGCTTACGTCCGAAAGACCACGTCAGGTCTGATGTATTTCCATTCGATGCCCATGGCGAGTTGATGCCCAGGGATGTCCCGTTCAACACGGTTCCCTAGAGCTGGGTCAGATTGGACGAGAAATATAAACGGGGTAGAATTCAAAATACATTGTCAGTATTTATGACGGAGTTCCACATAACCGCGTACGTTGGCTCCGTTAGGCTACCAAACACAAGACTGCATCTATCATAACCGGAGCTCAGAAAGGAGCGCACCAAATCACTGTCTGAAGTGATGTTGTACGCGCCAGTGCTGAAATTTGACTGGTCGAGGTTCAGTAGCCATGAAAGGTGGTAGTCAAAAATTGCTGCGGCAGTGTTTGCACGTCCAAGAAGATCTGGGCTTGAAATTGTATTTCCAAAAGTGGGAAATTCAATATCGAGTTTTGGGTCGACGCCATCCCCTTCACGCAGGAGCCATGTATTTGTACCGACGAAAAGTCCTCCCACCGAGAATGGAGCCAGCTGGAACTCAGTGGAGATGGACCAGTTGGTATTGACACAAACAGTGTCCGGTTCGAGCCAAAGGATATCTTCTGTCCAAGCTGCTCCGTGAACTGTTTGGGGTAATTCTGGGACAGTATGATTCCGAAAGCCAACACCGCCATTGATGGCATCGATGATCAGTCCTTCTCTACAAACAATAGAATCGAGAAGCAGGGTGTGCTCAGTCCAGTAAAAAGTCCCTGTTGTGTTCTTCTTAGCGGTCAAGTTATGCTCGTTCGATGAGGCATCGAATTGCCGAAACTGGATTTCGAAGGGACTTGAGATGAGGCTCCCTCTTGAGCCGCTGGAGAAACATTCCGTAATGTTTTCGGAGATATAATTCTGGTAGAAGGTCACTGGCATTTTGCCATGATCAGTCATTTCAGCTAGGACTGTCACGGTATCATTCTCCCTCACGCCTGGGCAGGGCGATTTGCCAAAATTGCATGTTCGAGAATTGGAATACTGCTCTCGACTGCCCGCTGCTCCTCCAAATGCCGAGCGGTCCTTTGCATAAAGAAATGTGGCTTCTGTTTTGCCGCTCAGAAATATAGCTTCACCCAGACCGATCGGAGTCAATATGCCAGCAACAGCTAGGAGCAGAGTTGAGATCAGTGCCAACCAGCTCATGAACACTACACGGGTCATGACCCCTTCTCGTCGCCCTGCGGCAGTATCGCATGACAGAATTGATGGCCACACGGTCGATTGAATGAATCGACTTATGACAGACCTAGAGTCGTCTAAATATCTAAACTGTGGATGAGGGTACCCCGCTTACCAGGAGATGGCTGTGCTTTTGTTTCTCAAGGTGCCAACTAGCACTAAAACGTGAAGCAGTGGAAGGGTGACTTGCACTTATCGTCGGAAACGTTAGTAACCTCAGAAGGGGAAAACGGAGCATAATAGACTTACGAAATAAAAGACCAATGTTGATAGCACCTGCGACCTGACCCACTGTGTATTCAGCCATGTCTTAGTATGGTTCAGGAGGGTTTGCAAGAGCTTGACTTTGTGGGTGGGTTCGAGGCAGATAAATCGAATGCAGACATATGAATGGGAGACCGTGGAATTGTCACAAGAGGAAGGTAGCACAGTTAATGCAGTAAGATCCCGGTTGAAGTGCAAATGATAATATGAATGTTACACCAGCGAATCGGTAGATCGACGGTGACATTGTGGCAAAGCAAGGAGGTTTACGACAAGAGTCGCCGCAATATATTGCAACGGCCCAAGGCAGGCAAAGCAAGAAGTCTATTAACATACGCCATCTTGGGGCTGGCTTTCGACGCAGATTGAAGCCTCAATTTTTGCGAGTAAGACAACAGCTGAAAGTCAAGTTCATGCAGAGTGTCGAAAAGTACGTGCAATGTTTGCCTGAAAAGAAAAACAAATAAAAAAGATAAATCCCTCAACAATAAAGGGCAAAAAATTAATTTAATGTATTGCGTTCGCCGGGAATCGAACCCGGGGCCCATCGATGTTGTCTGTATGGCAACGATGGATTTTACCACTAAACCACAAACGCTTCTATACTGCTTGTTGAGCAGCTGACTTGTCGGGAACTGCTTATTTGAATATGTTTAGTGGATAGTATTTTGCATGGAATGGGAATTATGAAGTGAATGTGCGGTGGAGTTGAAGTGGAGTATTTATGCAGGGTAGAGAGGTGAATCCACTTTGCTCGCTTGCTTAAGCAGGGTAAAGCAAGGCTAATGACACATAAGTTTGGTCAAGTAGGTAGAAGGTATCGAAGGAGAAGAAGTTGTTCAAAAGGGGGATGCGCTGTGGAATTCCTTGGAATCAGATCCAGAGATGTATTGGGGAAGGATCAAGCACAGCACAATATTAGACAAACACGACAGCTTCATCTGCAATGGCTTGAAACGAGACAATCCATTTATCTGTTCGTGATTGGTGATATTGTATACAACGCCGCTGACTCCTCGCTTCATTAGAGATATTTGCCAAGCCCTATTCTATTTCATCAAACTTGTCATCTGACCCATTACCATCCCCCACGGCCGTGGTCAAAGAAATGTCTTCAAATCTGCAAACAACAAGAACACATCGCACTTCGATTGAGCCAATCGTGTGCGGCACCAGCCAAAGAAACTTTCTGAAGGCTCATTCGCTAGAAACAATCGCTCACTGAAAACCAAGATCTGGAAAGCAGAATATACAAGGATTTACCACAGACAGACGTCCGGACTAGGAGCCTACATGAACATGGCATATGCTTCGGTTGGCACACACGAACTTCCAGGCGCGCCAGCGGGCAGTCGGCCAGACAGTCTAAACATCTCAGCTTCAACCTGACTTGCTCGGCAGCGGCCTCTCTGCGTGCGTTCTCAAGAGCCGCAAACTGAGCTTGGTAGCTTGCGATTACGCCTTGACCCGCTGGAAAGGGACCCTTCCCCCGTTTGGCTTCTACTTGCCTGTTCGAAGCTGGTGGTGGAAGAGTAGGCTGTGGTGCCGCATCTTCCTCGGTCCTCCCCAGACGACAGTTCGTCTGCCAGGCGACTGCACCGCTGTCTGCTTCACGCACTTCCTCGGCAAGTCCCAGTTGTCTCTAGGTTTGCTCTTCCAGCAACAACCGGTGCTTCAAGTATGATGCATGGTCTTTGTCTTGGTAGCTTCCAGCAATCGCTTGAGCTTGAGCATCGTGTCCTTGATTTCGCGAATCGTTTGCGACTGGTGTATGTCCAGCCAGCTAATGCCTCGTTCCAGTCAATCTCCTTCCATTCTCCTGCTCCAGAACCATCTGTTGCATATGATAGTCTTCGCGCGAAGAAACTACATTGGACTCTAGCGAGTCTCTTGCTCTCGTGTTGTTGGCCTGCTTCTGCTCGGATTCCGCCATCTCTTGTCTAGCCATTAAGAGTCGCTTCCTGTTCTGTATTTCCAATTGTTTCAACTGCGCCCAATATCGCTTTTGCCTATCCTCAGACACTGGCACTTGAGGGTTGTTGACGGCATCGCTCGCCAGGCGTGGCTCGACATGGAACCTAGATCCATCTGCCGCTTGAGGTAGAGGTGCTTTCGCGGAGGTGCTTTCAGCAATCGATTCATCGTCCGAGAGGGGCTGGCTCTTGGGCCTCAGTGGCACATCAACCCTGACAAGAACCATCTTTGGGATATATGGTTCTGGATAGGAAATGGCAACTGTTATCGCGGAGGCTCGAGGAGGTTGTTCGCCCGGCTGTCTTACAAAAGTGCAGCCCTCGCTCAAAACGTCACCAGTTTAACGTCCTGTTTTCAGCCGCCAAGTCTTATCTTTGGGCTATCTTTCTTTTAATGACATATTGACTCGACTAAGCTGGGCGCATGTACGCCCTAATGCTTGTGTTGGTGGACGGGAAACGCAAGATAAGGGGGAAGTTGATATCTGAGGAATGGAGGAGCACATGCAAGCCAGCAAACACCTCTCAGGAAGCTCGCCCCGCCAGATCCGTGTCGTTTACCAGGGTGTCACAAACATCGGAGCATAGTTCGAGCACGTTTGGACTGGAGAATTCCATGGGTCCATATGGCTATGATAGCGACTACTGACCACAAATCTCTGCAATCCTCAAACAGGGACGGGCATGTTGGTGGTTTTGGGATACATATAATTCATGAAAATGTATCGGGTCACATGACTTTTCATACTGTCACTGTGCAATGTCCCTTACCTATGAAGTCCTATCAAGGAATGTGTAGGGGGTACCCCCTACAATACCCGAATAGCTTGATTCCGAAAATACACCTGCTTCAACAGCACCTGACGACGCATTCTAGCTCAGTGGGAAATCATCCAGGCCTCGCTTGTCTATCATGTTTCAACTCCACCTCTGAATCGTTATCCTCGACACCCCAGGTGTCAACCAAAGTATCGCGCCTGTGCGAGTGACATGACTAGTTGCCGCGAATGGAAACACCGGAAGGAAACTTTACAGACGGCTTCCAACTTCAACGAAACCAGTCACGGATGTAATGGCCTATGAGATGGTTCCAATCGCATCTAGCCAAGGTCTCACATGCTCAGATGACAATGGTACTGGCAGAGATGTCCTGGTGAGTGCTGCAAAGCCGCGTCAGTCCAGCCAGACTGTCTGAGTTCGAGGAGTTGCACGTTGAGAGCACGCCCGGTTGAAGGCTTCAGGTATCATTGAAAGCTTGGCATCTGAAACCCTGAGTGACAGTCCGCCATCTCAATGCGTTCAAACATAAGGCATACACTTATTACCCCTCTCATCACGATACCCTCCATCTTCTGGTCTTTATCTGTCTTACTTCTCTTTTCTTTTCTTCCGATAGTCTCATCGGCCGGTCCGCTTTCCAGTACATACCTTTCCAGCATTCTTAGCTTTAATTTCGCAGTATTTTCAAGATGCAACTTCATTCCATTCTGTTCTCTCTTTTTTTGGTCGCCTCAGTTATTGCAAAAGGCGATAAACAAAAGTCCGAAAAGTCGCAGTGTAAGCAAATTAGGAAGCTCCAGAAGTTCGTCGACTTGGCCTCGAACACCACCAAATTGGAAGAGGTCACAAACAACAATGCCACAAAGGTAGCAGAAATACAAGCCGAGGCATCTGCTGCAGCGACACAGCTTACAACATTGCAAAGCAATGCTACTCTGGTATCAGACTGTGCCGTTATAAATGCTTCAGAGGAGCAGGAGGACCGCTGCGAGGAGACACTTGAGCTTCAAGCATTTATTGCATTTGCATCGAATACCACTGCCCTCGCCGCCCAGACCAACAACAATGCAACCAAAATGGCTGCCATCCAGGCTAAGGCCTCTACTGCAGCCACCAAGCTCCAGGCTTTGACGAGCAATTCGACACTGCAAGCTGCTTGCCCGGCGATCCTGCAGAAGGAGGAGTGCAAGGGTATGAAGAAGCTGGAGAAGTTCATTGAGAAGGCGAATAACCAGACACTTCTCGACCAAGCTACGAACGGCAATACCGCGAAAGCAGACAAGATCAAAGCCGAAGCCGTGCAGGCTCAGGCACAGTTGACGGAATTGCAGAGTAACAAGACTTTCATGGATGCCTGTGCTGCTTTGGGTATCACTGGAAAGACTGGGAAGGGAATTGATAGTGGAGCTTCTACTGAGGCAGCAGCTACTTCTGGCAAGAGCTCTGCAACGCTTGTGCAGGTTGGAAGTATTCAGTTCACGATGCTATCGACCATTTTGGTCGTCGCTGCTGGGATGTTCTTTTTGTAAGGGGATTGAGGCAAGGATGGACAAGCTCCTCTTCATCAAGATTGGCTGCTTCACAGAGAAGGAATACATTCGTTTCTTGTTACTATAGATTTTGGGATGGATTTTGCTTTGGTCAGCTCATCCTCAAAATGAAATGATTTCCTCAGCTGTAACATTGCATTTCCATGAATGGTGAGTGTAGGCTTAAACAAGGTCACGCGGAATCAATCAACGACATGAGATAGACACCTCTTAAAAGTCAAGAGCTCACCACTCGAATATTCTATTCTCTAAACGGTACATGCACATATCTCCACAACCTGCCTCCTCTATCTGGATGCAAATCCACCAATTGGCTTGATCGTCTTGATATCAAGTGGAGCACTGACCAGTCCCTCTCCTTGAATACTGGCTCCCAATGCTTGAAAGTACTCGGTCTTGAAATGAGCATCAAACGCAGCCTGGTTATCATCTACGACTTCATCAGCAACACTCCCGCCCAATTAGCCAAACTACTTACATGTTTCTTCGACAACCAAGACGTTCCCCTTCTCGCCATTGAACTGCTCGAAAACTTGGTACTTGGACTGCAGAACACCGTTAAAAGTCTGACCACAGTTGTCTATATTTGATTGGACATACAACGTCTTTCTCGTGCTTGGAGACTTTCTCGGCAAGGCCAGTTAAGAGTTCCTTGAGCTGGAGACAGACAGGGGAGCCTGGTCAGTATTACGATCTCACAAGACCTGCCATCGAATCCAAGGACTTACACGGGCTTCCTTCCCCGCAGCAGGAGTCAGAATGGCAACAACTTGGACAGACATAGTCGGTTTATTTCAGGGCTGGGCTTAGTAGGGTATTTTGACAACGGATGTATCTCGTGATCAGGGATTGATTTTGGAGGTTGAATACACTTTGATATCAACATACGTCTTCCTTCTCTCCTTATATACTTGTACCTTCATCGCAAAGTCCGAATCTCCACCCCTTCATCCTCGGCCATTCGTCCGCTCGCTAAGCTCGCTAGTAGTAATCAGTACAACTAACTCGAGCCATTATCGCCGCGGCGTTAAGCTGATGCTGAACCGCTGTGCTTGCTTCCCATGTAACAAAACATCGCCTCGGCTTCGGACGAAATCCGGAGTTCACCCAGACCACAACAGCTGATGCATGTACATCACAGCCTTCACCAACACCATCAACAACTCAATACCGAAGAGTCGAGACTGGCCCAGAGAACCGTCTCCCAAATAACATCCTTGCTAATGATGCATTCGTCGGTCATCTTCCCTAGTCTGTAGCGTTTGACCCCGCAATGCGGGGTCGATCCTGGCCCATGAGCTCATTCGAATTGGCACGATGGTGGCACCTCAGGTAAGCTGGACGGATGCTACGGAGTGAGGAGGGGATGGTGAGAAAAGTGAGGGGTTAGAGGGGATGAGATGAAGTACAGTAAGAACAGGGGGTTGTCCTTTCTCTCCCCGTTCTTCAATTATTCTCTGTTAAATGTTCTGTAAACTGCACTTCTCATCGTCTGCTCTGGAACGATTCTCGACAAAAGCTATACCGTAAACTACGATACGAGCTAAAGCGGAAAGTCAATTCAGAAAGGATAGTATAAGCAAGCCAATCACGATGTCTCAGACTCAGACGATGAAAGCTGTGGTCTATCAAGGTGTGCATTTCCTGTCTCCTTTTGGGGACTCTGGTTAGAAGAACTAGTACTGATAGAGTTACACAGAGCCCTTCAAGGTGACAGTTGAAGAACGTCCTCTGCCAAAGCTTGAGCATCCCGATGATGCATTGGTCAAAGTGACGACTGCTGCTATTTGCGGATCGGATTTGCATAGTATGTACACACCTCAATAACCGAAATCAGACCGCCGTTACGAGGGCGGTTAATTTCGTCAAAACTGACCAATGAGAGAGTACTGACACCTCTTCCAAAGTGTATCAAGGACGAACCGCTGCAAAGGGTGGACTCTGCTTCGGTATGTACTACATAGTGGAAAGATCTCCTCGCCTAGAGTCAAGACATTGGCTAAATCTACACAGGCCATGAGAATATGGGCACTATCATCGACACAGGGACCGGCGTCTCTCTCCTCAAAAAAGGCGACAGAGTAGTCATGCCATTCAACGTCGCCGATGGACGTTGCAGAAACTGCGAAGAAGGGAGAACAGCCTTTTGTACCGGAGTCAATCCCGGCTTCGCTGGGGGCGCTTATGGTTATGTAGGTAAGTCACGTACCTTCATTTCCCAACGCATGTCCCTGAACGCTTCAGATGTCCAACAGGTAGCTGATTTGCCATATCTCTGTAGCCATGGGCCCATACCAAGGAGGCCAAGCTCAATACATTCGCGTTCCCTACGCAGACTTCAACTGCCTCCCCCTCCCAGCCGGGACAGACCACGAAGCGGATTTCATCCTCCTGGCCGACATCTTCCCCACCGGCTGGCACGGCGTCGTACTCTCTGGCTTCAAGCCCGGCGAATCAATCGCTGTCTTTGGCGCCGGACCCGTAGGTCTCATGGCAGCATACAGCGCGGTCCTCCGCGGCGCCTCAAAAGTCTACGTCGTCGACGCCGTCAAGGAGCGCCTAGCAGCCGCTGAGAAAATCGGTTGTGTGGCGATCGATTTCACGAAGGTGGATGCGGTGGGGGAGATCATCAAGTTGAATGGCGGGATGGTGGATAGAAGTGTCGATGCAGTTGGGTATCAGGCGTCGGCGAAGGATGGGAAGAAGGAGGCGCCTAGTATCGTGCTGGAGAATTGTATCAAGGTTACGAGGCCGACGGGCGGGATTGGAGTTCCTGGTTTGTATGTACCAAGTGATCCTGGGGCGCCGGATGAGAATGCTGGACAGGGCATGCTACTAATTAGTTTTGGGAAGCTGTTCGAGAAGGTCGGTGGTGATTCCCGCTCACCGTTTCCCCCTTGTTTGTCTGAAGTGGCTGCTGACTGGGGGAATAGGGACTCACGATTGGCACGGGCCAATGCAATGTCAAGTCTTATAATCGGTACCTCCGAGATATGATTATCTCTGGTCGTGCGAAGCCGTCATTTGTCGTCTCGCATGAGATTGGGATCGACGATGCACCTGGAGCGTACACGAAGTTTGACCGAAGAGAGGATGGATACACGAAGGTGTTGATTCATCCCAATGGAGGATTCTGAGATCGGTGCCTTGTGATGGGATGTAAGTCGGTTGCAGGAGTGACGTGTCGTTTGTCCTCAATTCAAACTTTAACCCCGGACTTTGAGGCTTCTTTATGAGAGGCCGAGCTGTACTCTGTAACCTGACTCGCTATTAGTAAAAATGGTCTGTGTGAACGGTCGATACTTGATGTTAATACATCCGATATAAATTATAGGATTTCATAGTGAATTATGCCCAGGGCCCATGCGGTGGTTCTTAGGTGTCCAAATTCCGTGCAGCAACTTCCTATTAAATTACCAGCTATAGCGCATGGGAGAACTGCATAGAGAATTGAAAAGCCAAAAACGCGACTTCGCACTGTGCGAACAGTCGGATCAGGCATGTGAGGAGTTGCTTGAACATATGCTGGCTTCCAACTTTGAAGACAGAAGAGCGTTTGGAGAAAAGAGGCAGAACTGGAAGATATTCTTGGAGCTGAGGGAAGTGATGATGATCCTTTTGACATTGAGATATCAGTGACAGCGAATTCGACCGTGACAGCAACACCAGTACTGACTGTCCAAAGTTGCCGGCCAGGTAACAGAACTAGATACGACTCCAATCTTCAGTATAAATTTATCCGACAAATGCGGCTGTTGTCCACTAATCGTGCCTCACAAGTTCCTAGATCAGGAGGGGCAGGGGCTTGCCAGCACTACTCTCCGGCGCAGCGTAAGCATTGCTTGATACCGAGCAAATAGTTCCGGTTAATCGTTGTTATTATAAATAAGTGCGTGCTTACGGGATAGGGAGTATGGCATCGCCTCTACTTATCTAGGTAGGTACCTGGTGGAGCTAAATCAGGCTAAATCACGTGATACACTGACTTGATATGGATGGCTTCGTCGTCTCGAGGAATAGATCGCAAGAATTTAAAGCGGAGAATATAAAGGACTTGGATAGAAGTGAAAAGTGGGACACACAACTGCAAAGGTACATTTGACTTTCAATGACGAAACCCCGCCTCCGAGTCTAGAGTCTACGTGATGTGCCTATGCTGGAAGCCACACTTCCCTACAATGTGTAGTTGTCCGCAATAACGTTGAAGGGAAAACAGTTAGAATGAAGTCAAAACAGCAGTCATGTCCAGGGCGACGCACTCAGAGATGTATCGAGTGACAGTGGAGAGAGAATTTGCAGCAACTCGACAGTTGACACCACTTGGCTGGAGCTTCATACTGAGAGCACAATGCTCAATGTCTCGATATAGATAGAACTAGAACAACCAGTTGCATCGTTTACGGCCGACGATCAGATCAAGATCCAGACAACATGTGACGCGCATGCATTTGCATGCCAGCTTCCGCTTCAAGTGGGTCTGTGGTTCTGTCGACTACGAACGCCGAAGAGGATAGAAAGTGCACATGGCAACGGTATATATATAGCGTATAGTCATGTGCCTCCGCGTAGCTGAGTCGAGTCAACCTTCCGAATCCTGGAGAGTACTCTTGAGAGCAGCGGTAGCCAGCCAGTGAGTGCTGCTGTGGGCAACGTAAAAGATCACTTCCGCAGAATCATGAGAGCAAAGGGATCAGGCCAGCGAAGTAACTAGTATGTAAGCTTGCAAATGAGTGAACCTTTCTAACCAGCCGCAGCAAACGAGTAGTCATTCGACCTATGGAGGTCGAGATCGTTCGCGCGAGGTTGACCATCACAGTCGATTTGAGATAGACCGAGAGGACTGGACACCGTGTTGCATGTGGGCGATTCAGTATTGATGATCGCGACAACGGAGCCAGGCCGTGGAAGTGGTGGAAGAAGGTCATGGAGAGCGACTGTTGTCAGACAGCTTGTCGCCGTCGCTCACTACAGCGTTTGGTACAAACGATCCGGTACAAAGTAATGGAATGATTTCGGAACATTCAATCTGTGCTCCACCAGCTCCCAACCTCTCAGAGAGCGACAGCCGTGCTGTCTAGATGCATCCCTGCTTGCGGACGTCCTTATAATCATGCCAGAGCGATGAAATCCCTGGTTGGGTAGTATTTGTTGCTGATTCATTGCCAAAGTCTTGCTGGATGTGGCCGGTCGGCTGGTCAATCAAGAGCTTCGTTTGAGAAAATTGTTCACGTGACCAATAGCCAAGTGTGGGATGTTGTCCAGTTGAGCAAGAAAGCGCACTTTTGGACGATGGGAGTGTGTTCGTGTCTGCATGTGAAGGAAAGAGGTGAAGGAAAGAGAGGTCGACTGAGGGGACAAGGCAGGTCACGCTTCCTTCACGTGACGTATCGGAGGTCGAACAGGTTGGGGCATGGTTAACAGCATCCACGGTGTACGGAGTTTACGCCACAAGAGTTGGATTGTTATTCGAAGGACCACTGGTCGAAGCAAGCTCGCCTGTCGTTGAAAACAGGCCGAAAGAAGACATATTGACCGCACGTGATTCGCCCTCCTTTTCGTAACCGATCTCGGCTATGAGTCAGCATGTTTGGTTTTCATGACACATCAACAATGTCCGTACAACTGGCACTACAACTGCCAGCACCATAATGTGAACGAGGAATGCGGTTGTGTCTGAAAATGGATCGCTGGTCGTATTTTTGAGGCGCTGTGAGACCCAACAGTGGAAGTTCGTTTTTGAAGTTGGGACGGGTGGGCTGTGTTCGATATAGTTTGAATGGATTGCGTAATGGCTCAGATGGTGTATGGCGCGTCTTGTATGGGAGGAGCAGATTTGAGGTCGGCGACGAATTCATAGCAGACACATAATAGCATCATCATTCGAGAATGGGATGGAGATAGATATGGCCGACTTCGTGCATTTGATCTTGAAATTTGTTGAAGGTGGTGTTGGACCAGAGTCTTCTCATCGGCGCAAAGGACTTGACAACCAACAGCTGTCTAAGAACGATTTATTTAATCCATCCTAACAATCGAAGGTGCTCGGATATATTGAGCACGCTGGAGTTCCGCTCTTGAATGCTGTTCGTGTTGTCGGTGGGCGCAGAATTGTCGCAACCCGAATGGCAAAGGTCATGCGGTCGCAATTGCCAAGATCTCCGAAGATGCCGCAAGGCTGAGAAAGTATGAGGCCGGCGGCGCTCCAGCCTGAGAAAAGAAGTCGGCTTGAGGTTCCTGAACATGATTATTGTTCTTTTGAGGCTGGAGTGTTGGATGTGCTGATTTGCAATGCAAGCGCTGATGGATAACCGATGCTGCTGAGAGGCGCAGATGTGCATACCCCATTGGCGCTTAACTCCACATGCCGAACAAATATATCGTCAAGCCAATCCAAAATATCCAACTGAAATAGTTTGTGATAGTGGGCAGCGCGGGTCGGTGTTCAGTGTATTAAGCCTGTGTTGCGACTTCGGTGTTGCGGTGCTCTGAATAGCAGACGGGAGCTGATCATGCAGGACTGGTGGCCGCTCAACAGAAAATTTCCATTTTCAAGACGTTGTGGTTAGATAGACCTAATTGAGTTTGACTTGGAACTGGGCATCATGTCTCGTTGAAAGTGATATCTGTTGGTCTCATGTCGAGTTGGTGGGAGTCCAGGCTCAAAATCAGAGTTTAAATTTGCCGGTCGCACAATTGTTTCGGGTGCCGAACAGACAACTGGTGGAATCATCGACTGATTTCCATCGAGGTGCTGAATGAGAACGGCTGTCGGTGAGTGGAAACAGAATGATGTCTTGGATGGAATGACACGTGTTGTGATGTAGGCAATCGTGAGGCAAGGCGATGGGTGGTTGAAGGTCATGTCACACACCGTCTGCCTGCGCCTATCCGACTTTCGAGGACCGGGATACAGATATTCAGCAACCGAACATGCTGCAAATGAAGGGAAAAAAGTGACAAGAATGACAGTCAAGCCAAGTAGGCATCAGGAAAAAGTAGAGTTCGTGCCAAGGTCTTATGTATTGAGGTAATTCGTGTGGGTGGTCCGCATCACGGTCGCAAAAAATCGCGCGAACTTTCACACACGACTTTTCTTGAAAACCTCCACGAAACTGACAACCACGTAATAAAATAATACTGCGTACATAGAAATATAGATAATCAATTGAAGATTCCGCCATTAGTTACAGCGCAAAATAAAATTGTGGTGGTGGGTTGTGGCTGATGATTCGGTGCTGGTGGTGGGAAGATCGTGATGGCTTCATCTTGGGGAAATGCACCACGCAGCTTTCTCGAGCAACATGCTCTCCACGCGTACAGATTTGGATATTCTGCTTTGTAGTATGCATTCATATGATGAGAGGTTCAATCACAAGGACAGCTGGTGTCATACCAGAGTGTGTGTGTGGAATGGCTATTGAAGTCGCATCACGACGTCTTCTGGAAATGACGGATCTCGACGTTCGATGATTTTGATATCATGCGGCAAGTTCGACAGTGCTAGGAGATACATGAATCAATTGGGAACGGAATTTGAATACACTAGGACAGATTGGAATGGCTTGCAATCGACAACGAAGTTGATGCGTTGGCACGTCGCTCCTCTGGGGGAGGGAGTTGGGAAAGAGATGGTGGGCGAGGGTGTGTCTGGCAACTTGCAAGAGTCTGGCGGGAGTGTCCCGGATCACACGACTGCGAGAGACGTTGCTCTCTGGCCAATGAGAAACCTGTACCTACAGGCACTCGCTTAGCATGAAGGAAAAGAGCAAGAGTGTCTGGCAAGATTTACGCTAAATTTGGCGCTAAAAGCAAATCACTCCTTCCATTCTCTGGGAGTATTTGAAGTCAACGGCACCCCCGCCCCGGAACTTGCGACCTTTCCTGACTTCCCACATCACCACATTCACGTCGACCACAACACTCAACGCGACCCAATTCCAATACCGTCTTCGGTTTTTACTCTTCTGTTATCTAATACTTGTATCCATTCTACACATCAACAACAATATTCAAGATGCCTCCAAAGTCCACCACCACTAAGCCCAAGGCCGCCTCCGAGCATGCCTCGTACCAAGGTAAACTCAAGCTCAATGCTCCTCCACCACAACATCGCGTAGCATGAATGCGCATTGTTTCTCGGTCGCCTCGATCGCCTGCAGCTGGTGCAAGCTTTGGATTTTTGATCAGAGCTTTGACTGACGCGTTATTCTAGATATGATCACTGATGCCATCGTGAACTTGAAAGATGTATGTTTCGCTCCATTCTCTGAACGATCTACACTTGCTAACAAGACTCCCAGCGCAACGGTTCAAGGTACGACTACTTCCACTGCACATCCCGCAACTTCGAAATAATTCGACGCGTCGGTTGTTTACCTGGATCATACTAACTCGCGCCTAGCCGTATCGCCCTCAAGAAGTACGTCCGCGCCAACAACAAGATCAATGCTGCCGATGCCATGTTCGACTCTCTGTTCAACAGAGCCCTCAAGTCTGGTGTTGAGAAGGGTGTCTTCGCTCAGCCAAAGGGTACGTGGTTCTACTCCAGTCTGGCGTCGCTTGATCTAACCCTCTACAGGAAGCTCCGGAGGAACCAAGCTCGCAAAGAAGGAGCCCAAGCCAGCTGCTGCGAAGGCTGCCCCAAAGCCAAAGGCCGAGAAGAAGACCACCGACAAGAAGCCTGCCGTGAAGAAGGCAACAACCGCAAAGAAGCCCGCCGCTGCTAAGACCGCAAAGCCCAAGGCTGCCCCAAAGGCAAAGGCACCAAAGAAGGAGAAGGCAGAGGCAAAGCCAAAGGTCGCAAAGCCAAAGGCTGCTGCTAAGCCAAAGAAGGCTGCTGCTGCTAAGGATGTAGGTTTTCCAAACTCATTGATACTCGACACGTCTAACATCTTTCAAGGCTCCCGCAGTTGATAAGCCAGCTGTTCTCGGCAAGACTAAGTCCGGACGCGTCACCAAGACCACCCCCAAGACACCCGCTGCGAAGAAGGCTACACCAAAGAAGAAGGCAACCCCAAAGAAGGCATAGGCTCTCCGCATGTGTCTCTTTTCCTGCTTCAATCATTGTTTATAAAGGCGTTGTGAATGGGTATATCGCGACGTGATAGGGGCTTGATCGCGCGTTATTGTGGATTGCTTTTACGGATCTTATTTTTTTGTCGGATTACTTATTGATGATGGATTGGCTGGGCTGGTTTGCTTCTGTATTGAAGTCTTGGGTTTCCTCTTCATTGCAAGATGAGGTCTGGGATTCTTGCTAGATGGGAATGGAGGCCACTCACTCTGGGTTTGGAATTGCCTGGGAAACGGGAATGGAACAGAAAGGTGTGGGTAAGGTGCTGGATGGATGAATAGCTGTACTTATACCGCATCAATGACACAAAAATACTGAACTCTACCAATTGGTCTAATCTGCAAATGCGCACGCATTTGATTCCCACTGGGAATCCCACATGCGACAACTTCCAAACCTCTTCAAATTTCATGCACCCATGTCGTGGTCAGTGTCAGTTCATGACGCGTCGCTTATCGGTTTGTTGTGATTTCACAAGTGGGTCAACAATCGCAATCACGGATTGCAGGGGCGGGGGACGGGACCTCAGCTCAGACCCTGAGAGGGGAAGAATGAAGAGCCGAAGCCGAACAGAACCACACTGGACTACTGGACAGCGAGAATAGTTCGCCTGGTCCGCCTGCCACGCGCGCATTATTATCGTCTCCAGTTATTTTCAACAGTGCCCGCGTGTCCGTCTGGCGTCCGGCATCTATTTTTGGTGGAGGTGCCGAGGCGATGGGACCTAAACAGACGTCGTTTCCTTGTGGTACTGTCCCGCGGGGTTGACGATTGTTCTCTAGATCAACTCAATTCAACTTAAGTCTCCATTTTGTGGTTGAGGTATATATCGATCATTACTGATTTTTCTTGGTGTGTCTGGATAGTTGCGAGATTTTAGACTTTTATGGATGTTTCTAGGAAGGGGGATTCCTGGTGTATTGAAGAGTACATAGACCGGAAATGTAACTTTGCTTCTTCACCTGGCACCCGACGCTCCCTCCTTTTAATCTGTACTTGCTCCTTCAAGTATGGAATTAAGAGCAAGACGGTTTCCTTCGTGGAGAGTGTTGCTTTGCTCTTGATTCGATGGTGGTAGCCACGTGACAAATACGAAGTGAACGGCAACACGTGCTTTATTCAGCAAGGCTTGGATTTTCCGCCCCCAAACTTCATCCCGCTTCAAACTCGAATGCTTACCCGAGTCGAAGAGGAAGCAAGCCACGCAGGATGCATTGGCCGATATTCCTGGTCTTTGCATCTGAGGCAGGATGAAAGCCCTGGCACGGTAGGTCTGGATGGTTTGATTGATTAACCGTCAGTCAAGGCACAGGGTGATCGTGACCTTCCTCTGCGGAACATCTGAGCCTCTTTCGAGCTGCAATCCGTTGAGTATTGTTTCATCGCTAAGTAGGGCGCGACTTTCATTCAAATTCTCGAAAACCCTATGAATCAATGTATCAAGTCACACTGCCGTGATGGATCCCCTCTCAATAGCCGCCAGCGTAGCAGGGCTCTGCACACTGGCAGAATCCGTTGTCGACCGTACACGCGCATACGTGCGAAGTGTCCGTGGCTCAGAAAAGGAGATCGCAAAGCTTGTCCGAGCGGCAGCACAGCTTTACGGGATTTTGGAGCAGATTCGACTATTGGAGGATGACTTTGGCGGTGGCGAGGGAAGGGAGAAGGGAATGGGTATGGGAGTTGGAGCGGTTAGAGGTGTGCATTTGGTGAAGGGAGAGGAGCTGTTTGAATGTGAGAAAACACTCCGGAAATTGGATTCCGTGCTGAAGAAGAGTGATTCGGGAACTGCGACCGGATTTGTGAATGTGGCGAGGAAGAAGTTGGAATGGCCGTTCAATTCGGAAAGAGGTATGTTAGATGCTTATCAAACTCATCTCAGGTAGTCTACTTTTTGACAGGTTATTGACCCGGTATTAATGTAGGTCGCGGAGTTATTACAGGACATTGACAACCACAAGTCCATGCTGAATCTGGCACTCAATGCAAACGAAATGTATGCAATTATGTGATGACTTTGCTGTGCGGGAGGACTAATACGCTACAGGGCTGCGATTTTGTCATGTCTTGACACTTCTACTCACATTTCTCAAATCGTCTCTCGGGAGCAGGTAGAAAATGAGGAGTTTCGTGCATCTCAAAGGAAGTTCGCATTCAGTACGTTTGCTCATCAGCTCTTGGCGGTATGGACTGATATGGGATAGGTCGACGGCGACAGAAGATCCTTGACTTTATGACTTCGCTTGATCCTCGGGTAGATCAAACGACGTACATTCAGATGAAGCAAGATATGACTGGATTATGGTTCACCGAAGGCGACGAGTTCAAGGCTTGGATGAGCAAGAGGAATTCCACTTTGTGGTTATCAGGAGTTCGTAAGTCACCAAGTCATTTCACATAGTAGTAGAATGACACAAACACTTACATGAAAACCCTAGCTGGGGCGGGGAAAACGATCCTCTTGTAAGTAGCTCCACAATCTGGATCGTACTAGACTAAGTAGCAAAAGCTCCTCCATAGTTGATAAGTTACAAAGAGCCATAGGCGAAAATGCTGGTTTGTTATGGTAATGGGATACACGAATACACCATTAACTGTTGGATAGTGATGGCATATTTCTGCTGCGATTATCGAAATCCGGTCAAACAAGATGCCACAATGATCATTCGGTCATTGATTAGACAATTCGCTGAGCACAACGATTTGTGTTTCGACAAGCTTGAAGAATTCTATGAATTTCATAGCTCAGACGACAAAGTTACACTGCCAACACAACGAGATCTCGTTACAATGCTTATCGACATGAGCGAAGACGTTGATGATGCGTTGATACTGATCGATGCACTGGACGAATGTCTCACAGAGAGAGCCGCTGTCATCAAACTACTCAGAGACTTGAACATCCAATCCCAAAAGATCAAGACTCTGTTCTCAAGCCGAGATGAGGTCGATATAAGTGCGCAATTGCAAGGCTACACTACTGTGTCTATGGCGGAAAACACATCCGATATCTCAAGATATGTCAAATCTGAACTGAAGGTGAAAGAGTGGGCTAAAGATTTAGGTCAGAAGGAGAAAGAATCCATCAAAGACTCGCTGATCGAGCCAGCGGGTGGCATGTGAGTAATCATGATGAGATATGTGGCCAATTACTGAAAGACACAGGTTCCGCTTGGTGGCATGTCAACTTGATGCTCTGGCCAAGTGTAAGACGGCCGCTTCCAGGAGGAAGGTGCTGAAAACACTACCTCGAGATCTCTCTGAGACTTACTCTAGGGTATGCTTAATTGTCAATCTTCCAAGGCCTGGGCTCTGTCTCAATGGAGAGCACGAATTTATCACTGGATATAAAAACTGATTCGACTACAGATTCTCAAGCATATCGACTCTACGGAAATCGCGGACAATAGAGTCATTGTGCAAAGGGTATTGAGGTGGGTGACATGGGCAGCAGAAGGGCTTTCATCACAGCAACTACAAGAAGCCATCGCGATTAATGCAGGGAACGAGGAGCTCGATCCTGATGTCATCACTCCAGAAAGCGATATTCTGGATCTTTGCAGCAGTCGCGTAAGATGCAACCCCACCGGCATTATCGAACTTGCCCATGCTACAGTGAAAGAATTTCTCACCACCATCCCGCCCACGAGCGAGTACTACTTTTACCATGTAGACGAGAAATCTGACATGGAGGAGCCTGCAGTCACGTGTCTGACCTATCTCTGTCTGGACAATTTTGGCGAAGATAGAGACTGGGACTCAGAATCCATCTCGTCTGGAAGTACAAGAATCAGCTTTAACTCCAAGATCACGGGTAGCGATCAGCCAGAGAAGCCGGACGTGGTTTTGTGGTATCATTTCCTGGACCACGCTGCCAAAAACTGGGACTATTATGCTGGGAAAGTCACAGAAAACTGCTCCCCAGTTTTGGCACTAGAAAAGGTCTTATTCACATCCGCAAAATCACCACAATTTCTCAACTGGGCGAAACATCGATTGGAGCCAACTAAATACAGACGAAACTACGACGGGGGTTTACTAGCAGAGAGTACAACGCTGCAATTGGTTGCGTTGCTTGGACGTACTGCAACGTCTCAATGGCTGATCGACCAAGGTTCTGACGTGAACCAAGCGACTGTTGTGTTAGGAAGTCCCCTCACTTGCGCAGTACTTGGTGAGAGTGTCTTTCATCTTCGTACAGACCATGGAAGCGATTCTGGTAGCGACAATGGGAGCAGTAACTATGACGATGACTACAACGTCAGAAAAAGCCGCGCATGGCACTCAGAGAATCGATACAGAACCATTGCTACTCTGCTGAGCTGTGGAGCGATAATGGATGGCATGCCCTCTGAGGAATCAAGATCTCTCATGGAATTGGCCCTGTTAATCGGAGAGCCCAGCCATATCAAGCTCCTCTTATCCCACGGTGCCACCCTCGATACTGACTGCTTGGCGTATCTGGAGACGCAATGTTCCGAAAGCTCCCGTCAAAAAGAAATGCTTGATATTCTCAGCACAGTCACTAAGTCCAATTACGCCTCTACCGATGCCCAAAAGGCGACGAAACTTATTTTCCAGTTCGGGACATCAAGCGGTCAGGCAGCAAAACTGCTTGCCGATAGTCTGGAAGACTTGACGAAGGGCGAAGGTACCGAGGTACAGGATAAAAATGTAGCTCTGAGAAAGGTGTCTGAATACGGACGTAGGTATTAGAGGGCGTCATTTACTTATACGGTCTAAATGCCATAACGTGTTCTAGTTGCATTGGTTTCATCCCCTAAGCAACACAAATAGGAAACTGTGTCACGCCTAGAATATGAATTGGTGGCCCAATTATTGGACCATCCAGACATTATAATCGACCATGCAGACACATCCGGCTTCACAGCTCTACATGAAGCAGCAGAAAGCGGCCACTTACATGTTGTGCGCCTTCTGGTAGAAAAGAACTTCAATGTCAATGCACGGGACAAGGATGGTGATACTCCGGCAATGCGAGCTGCGAGTTGTAATCATCTTGAAGTCGTACAATTCCTTCTACAGCATGGCGCCGCTCTTGCTGATCAAGTCAATACTAATGGCGAGACCATTGCATATATTGCTGTAGAGAGCGATTGTCATCGAATTGTGCAGTACGTTACTGAAATAGAGCCTCGGTTAGTCAGTTGTGCTACCACAAGCCCCAGTGGAGTTACTGTCCTCATGGCTGCCGCAGAAAATGGAAGCCTCAAAAGCACCAAATACATCTTGGATAAGTTTCCCTCTGATGAGCTTATAGCAACAGCAAAGGATGGAAGGTCGACGCTACATTTTGCAGCAGCCTCTGGCAGTAAAAAGGTCGTTGAGGCGGTCCTAAAAGATCACCCAAATGTCAACATCAAATCAAGGGATGGTTGTACAGCGCTTCATTATGCTGTGGACGACGACTGTTTGGACCCAGGTGTAATCAGTGCCTTGCTTCGTGCCGGCCTCGATGGGGCACCGAAGAATGACATGGGTGATTTACCTGCACACTATGCGTCGGTGCGCGGTGATTGGGATCATTTCTCTGTTCTGAAGAAGCTACTAGAGGGTGCTGGAGATGAGTGCCAGTGGCTCAATGAGGAGAATGGTGCTTGCCGATCGGCCCTCCAGATCATCACTTCACATTCAAACTTCACAGATTATAGCCTTAAGATGATCAACACCCTCTGCAACTACCGAGGGTTGGCTCTCGAACCCCCAGGCCTGGGACTCACTGGTGGTATTCCGTTATTGAATCTTGTCTGGAAACTCAGTCAGAGAACGGTCTACAAGCCAGCTGTATCTGGGCTTCCTGGTCCTCCAATCGATGCTTGGCGGCTGTGCGAAGCAATCAAACTTCTGGTCCGAAGGGGCGCTGCTGTCGATTGTAAAGATCCCAAAGGCAACACAGCACTTCACTTGCTATGTTTTGGGAATTTGAAGTAAGTTGACTCTTGGCTCTTCTTAATCTTTGAGGCATCTGATCATGGCCCAACACCACTTTCTCGATCTAAAAGAACAGAATGTCAAAAACTAATTAAATGGATAGCCTTGCAGTCTGTGATACAGTAGAGTTTCTGCTCCAAAGCTCTGCTCCGATCGAATCAATCAACAAGGACGGCTTAAGCGTGATGGATGCTCTCTTCTCACGCCTCAACAAAGGGCCGGTCTCTCCAGATATGCAAATATATACACAGCGAATCCTCTCGCTCCTCATTGATCATGCCTCCGATGATCAATTGGACAATTATCGCCTCGATGGAATGCAGCTTCTGAACCTCTGTATTCAGATCGGAAACTCATCTATCATAAGGAAAGTGCTGGAACGTGGAGCAAAGGTAGATAGGCCTGACAAGTCACCTAGTCGTGATCCGGGGTTATCCCCATTAAGGGCGATTTGCATCTACAAGACTTCAGATGGAGTGGCAGACGAGATCTTGGACAAGTGTTCAGATCTTAATTGTTTAGATGATGCGGGAATAACTTTGCTTGTTCTTGCTTGTCGCTTCGGGAGACTGGAAGTTGCTCGGTCTCTCATAGCAAAGGGTGCCGATAGACCTACAACGGTCCAGGGAGTTCGTGCAATCGCGGATGCTGCATACAAGGGCCATACGGATATTGTCCAATTTCTCATTGAGCTGGGTGTGGATATCAATTCCACGTATGGAGATCGAAGAATGACGCCCTTGATGCATGCAGTTGAGCGAGGAAATCTACGAACGATGAAACTTCTTCTTGAAAATGGCGCAGATGTCAGCATCAAAGCTGTCAGACAGGTAACATCATTTTTTTCATGGAGACAAGGAGTTCATTCCCGGGAAAGATATCGCTCTGTTATCCTACACCTGACTAGGAAGATCTATTTACTAATTAGCGAAATAGTGGACCCTCGCTCATTATCTTGCGTCAAGAGAAGACCTCTCTCTCTTGCACGAAATGCTCCCATGGAACCTGACCTGGGACGAAACTGCTTCAGTCATAACTCAGCAAGGTAAAAATGTGGGAGGTGTGACACCCCTCCACCTCGCTGCCGAAAAGGGCTTCACTGGGATGATCACGTTTCTGCTGGACAATAAGTTCATCCCACATGTCAACCGTGCAAACGACCTGAGGACAACACCACTTCACGTCGCTGTTAGGGTTGGCAACTGCCATACTGCTAAACAACTGCTTGAGGCGGGCGCAGATGTCAATGCAAAAGATGCCGAAGGATTCAGTCCTGTCCACATAGCTGCGAGCCACTCAGGTGGTTCAAGGTTTTCTCTGATCATTCTTCGGGACTTGCTGGAGACGGGGAAATATGAACATATCGCGTTGACACACACAGGGCAAACGGCACTTCATGTCGCTGTAAGGTAAGCTATTCAGAATGCTCATCTGGCAAGAGCCCGAAACCAAGTTTTGATTCTCACTGGTAATATTTGGAGACCACGCTAACGACGCGCAGACTTGGAACGAAAGACATGATAAGTCTTCTTCTCGAGACCCCAGAGAATGTCAATGCGAAAGATCATAGCTGGCTGACACCACTCCACTACGCGATTGTCAGAGGAGATCCGGAAATTATCAAGATCCTGGAGGCTGCCGGTGCGAAACATGTTGCGCCGGATTCAAGTGCAGCTTCACTTGACGGTGAAGCTTTTCACGACAAGGAAGTCGTTGAACCTCCGCCAGTCTTCGGCGCAAACTCACTGCTTTTAGCTGCTATCAAACAGCGAGACCTTAATCTCTGCAAAAGAGCTTGTGAAGAAGGAGCTGATTTATCCTTCAAGTTCTCAGAATGCAAAGAAGGTAAGTGTACACCTTTGCTCTGTGCCATCGACGGCCATAAGAACACAGGCAACGGATTCTTCTACCACACCACAGCAATTGCGGAATTCCTCGCCGATCAGGACATTGATATCAATGCACCGAGCTGCATATCAGACATGCTGCCAACCCATTTGGCGGCTGGCCGAGGTTCAGATGCTGTTATACGGAAGTTACTGGCACGTGGTGCGAAAACCAAAGTTCGAACGCTCGAGGCACTACATCTTGCCGTCATACATGGTAGCATCGTCGCGATAAACGTATTGTTAGAGCATGAAGAATCTATCGAAGGGGGCTCGAAGCAGAGAATATTGAACTCGCAGGTCTCAAGTGAGGATGCTGTAGCTTTTAAAGAGTATCCGGAGTTCGCCGAATGCAAATTATTACAGGAACCGTATTGTGGTTCTGCGATGCACATTGCGGCATACATGGGCTACGATGATGTCCTGGAATTTCTAATCAAAGAAGGGGCTGAGATTGACTCACTGAATCATTTTAATCACACGCCTCTTATGCATGCTATTTGGTACGTTCTACCCTTCAAAGTCGGGTGCTGGTGCTCGATAGAACTCATGCGATGCCCTGTCCGCGAAGAGCTCGAGTAAATCTAGCATGTCTAGCTCTAATCAATGCACAGGACTGATGCACTAAAATCCATTCAAGTACTGCTAGACGCAGGAGCCAGCATTTCTCATCGCGACGCCTTCGGTCGTACGCCAGCATACGTAAGTCCAAGTATGCCCAGCTCACCTCCTTCAGAAAACCTAACAAGTCACAGTTCGCACTCGGCAACAAAAACACCATGGCCCTCAGAGCCCTCCAGAAGAGAGGCGCCGACTTCTCTGAAGGCGAATACCCAAACACCTGGACCACAGAAACTTATCTCAGCCAAGCCCTCTTCCTAGAATCATGGCCCGTCGTCGATTTCCTTCTCAAGCTTGGACATGACCCAAACCGGCGTTCTGGTCTATACGCACATACTCCGTTGCAAGTCGTTTTGCAGACAACAGATGCGGTCAAAGTGGAAGCCTTCGTCGCTGAACACGCACCAGCATACGACGAAAATGGCGAGCGCTATGGCACGTTGCTCGCGGCTGCTTGTTCACAATCGAGTCCGAGCCTGGTGAAGAAGCTGCTTGAGAAGGCGAGGAAGAATGGGAGAGATATGGTGGAGTATGTTAATGCGGGTTGTTACGTCTACGCCACGCCGCTGTATTCTGCTGCGTTTAGAGGAAATATGGAACTGCTGATGATGTTGATTGAGGAGGGTGCGGATGTTAAGAGTAAGGAAGGGGGATGGTCGGGGACACCGCTTGATGCGGCTTGTGCGATATAGAGGGTGGATGTTGTGAAGGTGCTGTGGGAGAGAGGTGCTTGCTTGAGGAAGTCGAAGATGGAGGGTCCTTGGATGGCCGAGGGGTGTATGGGGAGTGAGAAGATGGAAGTCATTAGGGGGATCCTGACGGGGAGAGATCCATATCTGCCTGGATCTGAAATGGTAACTGAAGCTGGAACTATCGTGGCGAGTCGGGCGTCGAAAGATGGAATTGGTGGAAAGCTGGTCAGTAGACAAACATTTTGATGTCGGGCGTTGAATATGGTACTGGTATCTCGAACCATTTGGTTACACTGTTGCAAGACATCCAAATCTCCATCCATGATGAGACGTACTTGATGTCACAAAAGGACTTCCAGTAATAGAGCATCATCTCAAAAGATATCCTGACCATCCATAGGCAATCCCATATTCGCAATCCTCTCCTCCAACACTCCAACATGTAAGTAAGTATCGGACACTCATCCACCCTATAATTGTCTCTCTTCAACTCCCAACTTCGCAAACCCAATCTCAAATTTCAAAGTGATACATTCTTAACACGTACCTGTCCACCACCAAAGCATAATACGAATCATCAGCTCCTCCATGAAAACGGAACAGAACAAAGATCCCGCAAGTGATTTCCACGGTCTTTCGGAACAAAACCTCCCTCCTTCCATCCTCCTCACCGAACCCCGACACCCCGAATTCAAATCCCACGACGATCAAACCACAGAAACACCCATCCAAACCATCTCATCCCAAACCATCCCATCCCATCCCACCATCCCAACTCCTTGCTCTCACCATCCCATCAATCCCAGCACTACAACTATACTCCCAAACAAGCTCGGGCGAGCCCGCCAAGCCCAGAAATAGAACAGGGGAAAGAATCGTACGATTCTCCCGCTCGCATATCGGCGATCAAACGCATCTCCGATACAACACAATACATCGGCTCTTTATCCCCTGCCTCCCCTCCCCGGTTCAAGGCTTATTATGTCTTGTAAAACTAAGTAACTGTATTAAGCTCATCTTCATCTTCGTTCTTATCAATCTTCCGAGTTGTCATTGAATGATTTCGGGAACAGCTCGGTCAGGAGTAGACTCCGAAGGAGCTGCATTGTGGTGATGAGTTTTTCTGGAAACAGAGAGAGGTACAGAGGAGAAGAAGTAGAGCGATGGAGAGCAACTGTGCATCTCCACTATTGCGATTTCAGAGTGCCATCGTCTATTATCAACCCAACTCATGTCATTCCAGTTCATCCGGTCCATGCTATACCATCTGTCTAATGAATTATATACATAAACCTTACCATCATCTCTTCATGCCATCCGAACTCAACAACCTAAGCTCCTCCCAGCATCAAATAAACGCGCCAGGCGCTGCTGAACCGAACCGAACTGGAAAAATTCATCAAAAATGACAACCAACAGTAGGGGTTGGAAAAGCAGAAACGAGTAAAATACACATTTCTTATAATTTGCTTTCCGATAAAAAAAGGAAAAGGAGATGAAGACGACAAAAGGTCCATCTGGGTGGCGGACATCTAGTCCCTCCGATATATATACCATCGCTCGCGCTTGCCCCTCTCCCCCAGATGCATCCTCAATAATATCATCAGTCCCATCACCTGATCCATTCCGTCCATCTACCGCATACCATGCACGCTGCCTTAAATGAAGAATAAACAGAAAAAAGTTTGCAAAGTTGCCATTTTGTCCGTCTAGAAATTCTCTTTGCCCCACTGGAAGGCGAATCCTGTAATCAATTAGTACATGCTCCAAATTGGGAACATTCGGTAGACGGAATAGGAGAAAACGTACCAGGCTCGGTATACATATTACACTTGATATGTAACTGACTTCCCAAAACCTTCGGACCACAGAAAAACACACCCGCCTCGGCCGGGCTGTGAATCTTGCGTACACTCTTGAACACCATATCCCAATTGGGACGGCCGAAATTCGTAGGTGCTCTTAAGCCGGTGATGGCATCGCGGTCGGCGTTGGCATCGTTGATCATGATGTTGGTGGCATCATCGACCTTGATCTTGGCGGTGAGATATGTGTGGATCTCGATATGGTTGTCCATATCTTGAGCCTCGATGGCGAGTAGTAACGAGCGGAACCATTCGAAGGAGCCAAAGTCACGACAAATCCAGAAGAAATAAACTTTGCGGAGGCGAGTCTTCTTTTGTGGGTAGTTCATCCGGTACCAGATGGACTTCAGAATCGATGCGAATGGTGTAACTCCGATACCTGCTCCTACAAGCATAGCAATCTCATACTTGAAGACATCTTCCGAGGCGGAACCGAATGGACCATCGATATAAACGCGGGGGAGTACTCGGCGAATAGCTGGGTCAACACCTTCGGCTCCTGGTCCGTTCTTGTTGACACTGACGACTTGGGATGCATCCTTTTTATCTCCTCCTCTTGGCTTATCGATTTCGCATCCAAGAGCCTTTCCAACTGCTTTCGTAAAGTCGCCCTGCATTCTCATATGGATGGAGATGTAATCCTCCTCGGGTGCTGAAGTCAAAGTGAAAGGGTGATATTGCCAAACGGAAACCTCGGGACAGCAGAAGAAAATATACTGTCCAGCTCTCGTCTTTGTGTTTTCCTTCTTGATCTGAATCTCGCAGACCATGCTGGGATGTTGAACAACCTTGGAGATGTATGTCTTGTGCTTGCCTCGGACCTCACGGGCAATTCTCTCCATCAGGTAGATATACCCTCCATACATCCAGTATTGCCAGAATACTCCAATTGCCGTGGATCCGAGTCCAACGCAGTATGGGGCGATATCGGGTTGAATCATACAGTAGGCACCGTGGATAGACCAGAAGAAGAAGAACACTACGAACATGTGGTGAGTATACCAGAAACGCTCAAAGTTGGCACGACGCATCTTCTCGACTGAAGTAATGACCATACACATCAGCGCAGTGAGCATAATATATCCTGTCCATCCTGGGCCGGTAACGAAGTTGGCGAGTAACCATCCGCCAAATCCGAGGTTGTTCTTCGCTGAAATCTGCGCGAAGTTGTTCCAATGCGCAATCGTATGGACCCAAGAAAAAAAGACGATCGACCAAGCTGTTGTCATATGGAATGTAATGTTCTTGTCGAATTGTACAATGCCGTTCAGAGGCGTTTGTCGAGCCAAAGAAATGAGTGTTCTACAGACCGGGAACAGAATCATGGCTACGTCAAAATGAAGCACGAGAGCCGCAGATCTTGCTATCGGATATGTCAGACCGAACGTACTCCTTGCTATCGATAAGTTGTCCTTAATCTGATAGTTCATGAAACCGAAGGCGAAGACCATTGCATGAATGGCAGCGAAGACGAAGACGAAACTACCACACGTTAGCTGATGTTCATCCAACACCTACGACGGCACCCACAATCGTCGATAACCTTCGTTAACCATCCACCTGTCGAATCTTTCACGCGCATTGAGGTCCTTCGGCCGTTCACCACTCATTTCCCCCGACATCAACATCCTCGTCAAGGGCGGCCATCTCGCTCGTTCCGATACCTTCATCGACGACGTACTACTCCTCGCATATCCCTTTTCGTCCATCTTGCAAGCGGTGCGACTTCAAGTCGGCCTTTCCTCAACCTTCCGTCTCGCTTTGAACCCCTCTTCTCCTACTTGAACTGGACGACTTCTCCCTTCCTTCCTCCGATTATCTGTGGCAAAGAACGGTTGTGTGTATTGTATTAAAACGGCGATATCATTCAGAGCCTGCTGAGATGAGAAGCCCGAATGTGTAAAGGGTGGTAAGGTCGAAGAGAAGGTGCTGGTGTTGTGAAGGAGCGTGAGTATTCGAGCCTGCGATGAGACACGACGGTCTGGTAAGCAAGAGTTTGGAACGAGTTGAGGACGACAGGCAGGTAGATGTAAGGGCGGACAGGGCTTGGGAGGATCGACAGCTAGCTGAGGACGATGAAGCACGGCGCATCCAATATCTGCTGAGCTGTGGAGAGGGCGACGTAGACGCTGTCTAGAACAAGACGAGATAAGAAGATTTGAAGCAAGATAGACGTACCTGTACACAATGCCTGCACCGGTGGCTGCTTCCAGTTCAGCGAAGTATTATAAAAGTTTACTTTGCGGTAGCATGCAGAAGAGAAGACAGGATACAACACAGACAGGTGGAGCGACAGACAGGCAACAGTAGCACAGCCGAACAGAACAGGAGAGAGAAAGTCTGTACTGCACTGAACTGGACTGGACTGAACTGACCTGAGCTCGTAGGGAGAAACGAAAAGTGCTGGGTTTAGGTTTGAGGGGCCGTGCCAAGAGAAGAAGGAAGTGCAAAGGAAGAAGAGGAGCCTCTTCACAGCCAGTCACGCTTATGCGGCAAGAGCAAAAGAGGACCCCCGGGGGATCCACGATGGAAAGGATGGCCTGACTTTGCTCATCACTTGCCGCAGGTTGCAGAAGCGTTGTCTGAGCGATGCTTGATCCCGTACGCTACAAACCCTACCGAACGGTGCCGGTCTCATGGGAAGAGGCATGCCTTGGTGGGCTCCTGGGCTGGGAGGGGAGAGCACTGCTTGCGATGCCATGTGTGATTGGTGGTCGGATGCTCGAAACAGGAGAGAAGCCGCCATGGATATGAACCGCATGTTGCTACGAGTAGTGTACGCTTGGTAGGGGACGGACTGCGGTGTTTTGATACACCGTAAGCTGGCAGTTCGTCTGCTGGTTAACTATTCCCGCTTCACAGGGACAATTGAGGCTTGTCTGGCTTTAGCTCACCGTTCTGAGGGAGACATTTGGAGATCTTTCTGGCATCCACAACAGATGTATCTTTTGATAACATCCATATTGAATTGCTGCCATCGATAGGGGTTGATAGGACGTGGATGCTGCTGGATGCTGGAAGCAGCAACCGCTGTTGAGTCTGTTCTTCATCCCCTGCGCTTGGAGGGCGTCTGTGCGACACGCCCCTGTCACTTCGCCTGTCACGGCGTCTTCTCATTGGTTGCTGTCAACGTCCTGCCGCTCGCTTAGTTTCAACATTGCCATGTCGTTTCGGACGGGGGTGTCTGACACGCAGGTACGCAGGTACGGAAATGAGGGCCGTGTCAGAATCTATAATGCTTCATGCCTAATGACCAATTGCTTTGCATTTCGCAGCCAGCAAAAGAAAAAGAAAAGCTCCATTACCTCCGTCTTGTTAAGTGGCAAAGAGAAGCGAAGCAACACCAAATCCGGTAAGCTCATCGCATGGAGGTTCGTAACAACCATCGGCGCTAAAGCGTTGAAGTCCTCATTCCTAGCCGTTTTAATCAATATCCTTGGGGGAGATCTCTAATCATACAACACTCGGTAAGTCCAGACGACCCCTCGCTTCCATAAATCAACGGCCTCACTATAAAATCCTCCGACACTCCCCATTTTGTACTGTGTAACCCATGTATAAGTGGCGTTGTTGATGTTTGGTACGATTGATGATCATTTCAAGTGTGAAGGAATTCCCGAGTGGGTGTTTCTTTCACCTACGCGTTCTAGTTATCTCCCTCGTTCGTATATTCGCAAGCCAGCCTCAGCTGCCATCAGATAAAAATAGACCTCGAGCGAGATCCAAACCTAAACTCGACTTCGCTTCCCCGTCAATCTGAACCTAGACCAAGCATCGATATCAGAAACCAAACGCTGCCCAGACATCAAATCACATCATCTTTCAGACCATCCTCTTATGCCTCACACAATCCAGCTAACCGCATTTCCTTAGCCTGTTTCTTCAGCATCAGCATAGCCTTACATTGCCCTTTCCCATCCCCCAAACCTCCACTTCGGGCTTCGGTGACTTCAACGCAAACCCGTTTCTACAAAGCTTGTTTCGAGCATGTCATGACAGTGTTTGACACTCGTGGTCCCAACTCAATAAACAGTAACCTGATACCAAGCTGTACCAAGGTACCAAGGCACAAGGTGCAGTCTTGGGGCGGGGTAATTGTGCGATTTGATGTTCTGTGTCTTACGTCCTTCTTTTTCGCTTCTCAATGAATCGTTTTCTTGTTTGTGTCATGTCAGGTGCTGTACCAGATCCTTCGGGTCATTCCGGAGAGCGAAGTGGAGAGGCTCGGAGAATGGATTTAAGCTTGCTTACACGACATCCAAGACAAGAGGTGTGGCGTTTGAGGTGTTGCGAAGTTGCGATGGACTCTACGGAGGTACGTAGCAAGTCTTCTCGGGCCGGAGTCACTTTCTCAAGCCGACAGCTTGACCTAAAACCCCTCAAAAAGGAATTATCAAGGACATAATGGACAGATTCTCCACTTCATTTCGCCCCCCACTCAAAGTCAGGAGACGAGTGAAAAATAATATGCGATTCTTTCCAAATCCGAGTAACAAATATTGGAAATAAACCCATCCAGTCCCATACTTCGTATGAGAGATAAATTTATCATCTCATTGCCACTCCACGGGAAAAAACAAACAAGAATGAGAAAGTGTCTGAAATTTTGCCATAGGTCAACTGACTCAACTCTTGGCTGTTGATGGCTATCTAGTTTATCTTGGTTCTGCTGTTACCGTAATATACCGAGTAATTCTAAATATTGAACAATCAATTTACAATTTCCTCGTCCTCCCCGTCATTCCCCATCCACCTCTTCAAGGCACATTTTTACTACTCGAAAGCCACATCTCTATACACAAACAATCCAAAACTTCTCCAAGCGTAGCCTCCAGATCTCCCCTCCTCAAGCCACAGTAGCAAATTGTCCACCGTATATACAAGAGATCCATATCCACATTCCGTTTTGTGCCTCATCTTCATCCAATTTTCTCACCCATCACCTGCTCTTCAAAGAAGTAAAGGTTTCCTCTCCCTAAATTCTAGTTCAAGCTTACAGAAACATGAAATTAGCTCTGGCAATCCAAGAAGATAGAATATGCCCGAATGTAGAACACCAGTACAGACCTTACAATTATCGTCTCCTCCGACACACACGCAACTTGTCAGTGATTAGTCTTGCAAGGAAGAACTTTCTTTCCCTCCCTTCCCGCCTTGAGAAATTCAACACTTCAGTCGTGATCACCACCATCCAGACCATCATCAACCTCATCATCAGCATCTACGTAAGTATCATGATCATCAACTCCCTCCCCAACTCAAATCTCTTAACCTATTTTCTTCACATCCACAACCGCAGCCGCAAGCAATATCAATCACAACATCACCCATTACCACCTCTTCTCTCCGCCCTCACTCTATTTCCACTCTTTTCTTAGAACCCTACTTCTCTAGGCAGTCAAAAGAGAAAACAGCATACCTTCATCAACTTTACCCCAACCTAATCTAACCTACTCTCCCAAACGAAAGCTAAGGAAAGTCAGCACACTTACTTGAATTACTCTTCTTCTTCTTCTTCTTTTTCATTGCTGCAATTTGAACACAAACTTTCCGACCGTCTGTCTAGCATCCATCTGCCCTGCCTAATACTCAAAGCAGTTGTAAATCCCAAAAAGTTCAACTCATATCAGCTCCACCGCATCGTTGGTATAGATTCTCGGGAAGCAGAACTTAAGATGTAAATCCCCGCTAGGCTCTCTGGTGGACTGAAGTCAGATTTAAGTTTTGGTTCGGACGTCGGCTTGTGAGTGAGTTGTGGCCAAATCTTTCTTGCTTGGAGGACTTCTGATGAAGGAGGTACTAGTACTAATATCGATATATCCTCACAACAACCAATACCTCCTACCTCCTCACTCCCCCATGTCCACACCTTCATCCTTCTCAACAGCCTTCATCCCACCCTCAAAACCTCACTACGCATCTCCAACTATCTCCCCAATCCCCTATCCCCTTCCCTTCCCATTCCGCATTCCATTCCAATCTATCCCCACAAGAACTCAACTACCCAACAAACAAATACATCCCAGACACAGCTCTATTCATATTCATATCCATCACAATCTAAAAAAAACAAAGAGAAAGAAAACTCCACACATACAAATCAACATAATCTACTTATTTCTGATCCCTGATACTAGACTGAAACTATAACTCCTCCTCCCATTTCCCTTCCTCCTTTGCTCCCTTATTTATCCTCAATATTCCCACCTATTGAACAGATGCTTATCAACCTACTTGTTCAACAACTTACAGAGAAAGAGCAGCAAAGACAGACTTAGTCACTCTCTTCTCTTCGCTTCTATCCTATCCTATCCTGGGGGTATCAAGTTTCAAAGTACCTACGTACCTTGCCCTACACCTCAGGACTCTCTTCTCAAGGGTGCTTCCTTTCATCCTTCCTTCCTTCCATCCATCCGTCCATCCAGCTACGCACACACACAACCAGATAAACAGAAATTCAAGCAACAACTACCCGAATTCCAGACAAGTACCTACCTATGCGATACACTTCCTGGCTTCCACGAGGTATACCATCAAATCAATCAATTAACTAAGCATAACGAGAACTCAACACAACACAACAAGGACAACAAGTACAGTAATGATAGTAATTGAGAAACATTTAGTACTTGCCTCCCTCCCTCTCTCTCTCTCTCCTTCCCCTCCGCCCCCCTCACATATATACACACATTCACACACAAAAAAGTCGAGAAAAGAAGGCCCGAGAAAAAAGAGAGGAAAAGAGAGAAGTATATTTTAAAAGGAAGATAGAAAGAAAGAGAGATAGAAAGAAGGAATCTAAGAAAACGAAAGCAAGGGAGCAGAATGCCAATACAATACCAGCTCTCTCTCTCTCTCTCTCTCTCTCTCACACACACACACACACACACACACACACACACACACACACACACACACATCAAGCAGCCATTGCTCGCTCATTGAACCACCACACACACATACCACCACTTCAATCTAGTCCAGTCTAGTCCAATGCAGTCTGCACCACACCACATCACCTCTCTCACATCTCTCACACGCAAATATGAATTCCCCATCCCATCCCATGCTCACAACAGAAACTCAAAAGTACCTACCAACGTACCTCCCTAGACAGTATAAACGTATAAGAAAGACTGACCGAATACTATAAGCAAGAGAGGTAGAAGAAAGTCTCACAGACTCACTCACTCACTCACTCACCAGCAGCGCACGCTCACCTACAGTACAGTACAGTACAAAATTTTCTACCAGGTTGAAATAAAATTGTCATGATGAATGGAGAAAGAAACGCTTCCGGGAAGACGAAAGGAAAGGGAACCTCATTTATGTCAGAATGCAATGATCATCTATTTCGCTCCGATGCTATCGAATTCCACCAAACCAAGCCGAACCCAACCCCGACCCTCAATCAATCCATCCCTTCCTCCCTCCATTCATCCATCCATCCATACCTCCAATCCTCCACACTAGGAATCATTTCCTCCAATGATCCATCCATCCGTCCATCCCCTAGCAATCAAAGCACGCAACAGACAGATCATATGAATTCAGAACCCAGGTTTCCATTCGATTTCGATTCGATTCTACCATCCTTTTGACTTCCCTGCCCTGTCTTGCTTCCCAGTCCATTCATTCCAATCCTTCCTTCTTTCCTGCCATTCCACCCCAGCCAGCCAAGTTCATCGTCAACCCAGACCCAGCCTTATTTGCAGTGCAGTAGCGTCAAGAGGAAAAGCGGAGAATGTTGGTCCCCGGGGCAGACGGACAAAGATCAGGCAGGTACGAAAAGAAACGTATGAAGAAAAAAGAGAAAACACCAAAGCAGCATGTTGACGCCAGAGCCAGATCCGTAATACGCGCGCGAGGAGGAAATATCGGGAATTTCGTATGCTTGAACAGTGCCTTGCCCTTATCTAGATCGCATATTTACGTGTCCACTCTCTGGCTGTTGCCTCATATCTGGATCGGTCGGTCTTGTAGACGTGGGCGATTTCGGGGACAAGTGGATCATCAGGGTTGGGGTCGGTGAGCATAGAGCAGATGGAGAGGAGGACTGAGATTGGATTAGCAGACATCTTGACAAGTAGAATCGAGTATACATACCCTTCGAGATTGTCAGGGCTGGGGACCATTGATCACGGAGGATGTCTAAGCAGATGGAACCGTTGGAGTTGATATTTGGGTGGTAGATTCGGGTGGTGAAGTTGACCTTGGGTGGCTTGAATGGGTAGTCGGTAGGGAAGTGGATGGCGAGGAAGAAGACACCTCCGGAGTATGGTGAGTCTGACTGTAGAAATTGTTAGAGCTGTATTTCAATGTTATTGCATCATGCCATGGTTGGCCGGAGCCTCATGTTTTCAAAGGCGGGAAATCCCGTGAAAAGACAGAAGATAAGATGAAACTTACAGGACCCATGATGGTAGCTTGCCAGTGGAACTATTCAAACCAGCCAGTCAGTATTTGATTTCGAAAAGTGAACTTCTCTTTGCGACATGTCTTGTGCCAGTGTTCACGGCCTTGTTTGTTCTCCGCTCGAGGCTGTCGGGGGAAGGGACGTACCAGATCATCGCCAATAGGACCAGCAGAGCACGATGACGGAGGGTCACTACAAATCACACAAATGTCAGCCAAATTTCCTTTACTCTCTCCTCTCTGAATACTCAAAGTGAGGTATTGATGAATCTTCGTGGAACCCCGCTTGCAAGCCGCCCCACCAAGCAGACAGGATTTCGAAGGGCTGCAGCCAGCCTGCGCAATGTAAAGGGAGATGCAAACGTACCGGCCCAAGTCTGTAAGTTCCTTATTGATTCTCTTCAACGCCATGGCGACGGTTATGTGTGTGTTGTGTGGGGGGGTTGGAGGGTGGTTGTGTTGTTCGAGTCGTGAGGTTTCTTGAGGGCGCAGCAAACGGGAAGAAGTTCTGGTTCTGGAGTTCTCTCTCTGTCCAGGCGAGGTTAGCGACTAGATCCTAATCGGCGCGCGCGGCTAGGCCGAGATGACGCAGATGCAGGGTATGTAGAGCCAGTGCGGTACACTACGTACGAGCAGAGCAGAGGATGGTCAGGATAGTTGTTGATGTCGATACAGACAGACAGACGTCGTGGTGTTGTTGTGGTTGAAGGGGTGCAGACGAGGAGGGGCTGCCCTTTTTATCGTGGCTGATGTTGGAGGGGATTACTGTATGTGGGATGACTGGAGGGGGAAGGAAGATGGATGGAAGAGGAAGAGTGAGAGGAAGAGTGGTGGTAGAGAAGTGGAGTGGAGTTGAGTCGCCTGTGGTGGACTGGCTGATTGACTGACTGCGACTGGACTGGACTCCCGTCTCTGGAGTGGAAGAGTTGGGAAGGGAAGGAATGAGGAAAGCGCCGCCAAGGCTTGCAGTAGTGGGAGAAAGAAAAGACGAGAAACTCGGCAGCGCTGGGCTTGTACTCACTGGCCGGCTTTGCCTTCTTTGACTTTGACTTTTCCTTTGCCTTTGAGTTCTACTTGACGGACTTTGACCTCGATGTGATGTGATGTGATGTGATTTGATGTGATTTGTGCTTTGCTGTGCTATTATTACTCAGCTTGACAAAGAATAAAGAACGCACGTTTTCGACCCTTTCGTATCCTAAAACCGCGTTCTGAATCACCTCAACGCCACGACCACCTTCTATTGATTTCTAGCCTACCACTGCAAACAATCTACCATCCGTCCATCAATCAATCATGCATTGATTTCTTCACTTTTCCTATCCTCGAAAAGTCGAGTGCATTCGAGTATCACGCATGATTCATCTAAATATCAATTTGTCTGTCTTCAGGGTTACTGTATCTATTTGGCATGACGTCTTACTTCCACGACCGCAGCCAGCCAGGCTGATATATCATGGAATCAGACATGGTACTTTATCAGTCAGCCTCATCGATAGTCTCGTGCTCATGTGCCAGGTGCATCCTGATATCTCCGAGTCGAGGTCGGAGAAGGCCAGGCACAAAAAAGTGGAGATATTTCGGGAGTTTGCCACCGCCAATGTCAGTCAGGCTGGAGTGAGGCTGTACACTCAGCCTTTGTTGGCCCAAGGCTGGCATTGTCTTGATTTCTGCTGTGAGGGACTCAGGTCGTTGACTACTCGAGGGTTCGGAAGGTACAGTAAGCTAGTCGTCAGAGAAGTTCATCATTTTCCCATTCTTCAGTCTTCTGAGCATGAGCTGTTGCAGCCAGTAGTGACTGGATTTCTTTGTGAACCTGGAAAGCCTCCAGTAATTGTTCCTTTTTAAATTCAAGTCACATCTAAACAGAAATATCAAGAGATTCAGAGCTAGGATCCAACAAAGAGACCAACCTCCCTCGTGATAGGAATTGGCCAGGTTCACGCAACCTTGATGGCAAACGCTGGGTTTGGGAATCTCTGGAGCTGCATCTCATGTACTGGGCGGGACTTCGACAATCAGTAAACCTAGGTTGATAGTGATTGGGAATTGTTAAAGGGGATACGAGGTTATCGTTTTAGGAAAGTGCCCCTCTTATTGCTCTTTCCATGGCAGGGGCAAATGTGCCTACTCCCCCAAACTCGGTTGGCATGTGATATACTTTTTCGCTTCATCTTAACTACATTTTGATCTCAACTCCTCCATCTACACAAAAGCCTGCAACCCCGTAATAGCACGCCCCAGGATCAGAGCATGAATATCACTCTGCCCTTCGTAGGTCTGGGTCACGAATAAATTTGCGACGTGCCTCCCAATTCCATACTCATCACTAACCGCATTCCCCCCAAAGATCTCCTGCAAAATCCTCGCATTCACCAACGCACGATCACAGTTCTGCCTCTTAATCATACTGATCATCTCCGGCGCCGCCAGCCCCTCATCCTTCAGTCTCCCAACCTGAACAGCAGCCAGAGTCCCGAACGCTGCATCCGTCGTAGCATCAGCGAGTTTCTTCTGCACGAGCTGATACTTGGCGATGGGGTTTCCCTTGAACTGCTTGCGCTCGAGTGCGTATGTTCGGGCGCGGGATATGCAGTCTTCCAGTGCGCCGATTGTTCCCCAAGCGATTCCGTAGCGCGCGCTGTTCAGGCAGGTGAATGGACCTCGGAGACCTTCTACGTCGGGGAACATGTTTGCTTCTGGGACGGGGCATTCGTCGAGTTGGATCATGCCGGTGAGGGAGGCCCGGAGACCGTTCTTGTCTTTGATGGCGGGTGTCTCGAGTGTTCCAGGTGGACATTCTGATCTTTCGACTAAGAACCCGCGGATCTTGCCTGTCTCTTGTAGTTTTGCCCATACGATCAGGACATCTGCAATCGGGGAGTTCGTGATCCAAGTCTTCGCCCCGGAGAGCGAGTAGTAGCCTTTCTTTGTAGGATGTGGTTTGGCAGTAGTTTCCATAGAGCCTGGATCACTTCCATGATTTGGCTCCGTGAGACCGAATGCACCCAGCAGTTTCCCCTTCGCCATCTTTGGCAGGAACTTGTCCTTTTGTTCTTGTGTGCCGAAGTCATCAATGCCTCCCATGACGAGAGACGACTGAACAGACATGCCAGATCTGTAACCACTGTCTACCCGCTCGACAGCCTTGGTGATAAGTCCAGACGCCACATTCGACACACCCGCACAGTCGTAACCCTTAATTGTAGCGCCTAGCAAGCCCAGCTCGCCCATCTCCTCGAGGATCTTCTTGTCATAGTTTTCGTCTCTGTACGCCTCTGCCAGTCCATATTCATCAGTACACTTGTCTCCCCACTCTCCAAGTAAATACCTGGATAAATCAAGCGCATCACTTACGTAGAACTCGCGGTAGCATCCGCTCCTGACAATACGCCTCCGCCGTCTCAGAAATAGCCAATTCCTCCTCTGTAAATAAGCTGGCGGCGTTCAATGGATCTTCCCAATTGAAGGGTTGCGGGGCAGCGTGTGCAGAAGCATAGCTTCGTACAGCCACTGGACGAGCAGCTGTTGCTGTCAATTGACGGCCGACCGTACTTCTGATTACTGATTTGTACATCTTGGAAAATGGTAGTAGAAGAAATTGCGCATAATTAGAGAAGAAAATGTATTGAGAGCGAGTGTTCAAGAAGTCATGTTTGCCATGACTAGGTACTCTAGCTCTCCGCTACTCGGCAATGTGTCCGGGTTGACATGCCTCTCGCCGAGGCCTGCCATTTCTGGCGTGCAGGGGTGGGAATACTGGGGAAAAGAAGGGATTTTGGGATGAAAATGGTCAAACACAATAATACAGAATAAGACAATTATTCTATCATACTGTCTGAAAATGGATCACCGAAATCGTACTCCCTAATTGGAATAATGGAAACCGGAGACTTCATAATTTGCACAACGCAGTGACATCAACCCCTGCCTTCAAACTGACCACTCAACGCGGTCTCACGAAGCAAGCGCGCCGTGGCTGTCCATCATCGCGTCACCTTGCACTCTTTCTTCAACACCACCACTCAAAAGCACGACAATCAAACAGCACAACACCACAACCCCACAACCACCGCAAAGATGGGTATCAAGCAGCTCTTCCAGATCATCAGGGAGGAATGCCCCAATGCCTACAAAGAAAGCGAGATCAAGGCGCAATTCGGTAGGAAAGTAGCCATTGTACGTCCCTTCCCTTGTTTGCCCAGCGCATTGCTAATTACTCTATAGGATGCGTAGGTTCCTCCTCCCTCACGAGCGTCAGAATACGAACTCACATAAATAAAACAGGTCTATGAGTATCTACAGTTTCCTCATCGCAGTCCGCTCCGGCGGCGAGATGCTCACCAACGAAGACGGCGAAACCACATCCCACTTGATGGGCATGTTCTACCGCACCCTCCGCATCGTCGACAACGGCATCAAACCCGTCTACGTCTTCGACGGCGCCCCTCCCAAACTCAAGTCCGGTGAACTCGCCAAGCGATTCCAGCGCAAAGCCGAAGCCACTGAAGGTCTGGAGGAGGCAAAGGAGACGGGTACCGCGGAGGATGTAGAGAAGTTTTCGCGTCGGACGGTCAGGGTTACGAGGGAGCATAATGCTGAGTGTCAGCGTCTATTGAAGTTGATGGGTGTACCATATATTATTGCGCCGACGGAGGCAGAGGCTCAGTGTGCGGTCCTGGCGAGAGCGGGAAAGGTGTATGCGGCTGCGAGTGAGGATATGGATACATTGTGTTTTGATTCGCCAGTCTTGTTGCGCCATCTTACGTTTGCTGAGCAGCGGAAGGAGCCTATCCAGGAGATTTTCTTGGATAGAGTTCTTGAAGGTCTGAATATGGAGCGCAAGCAGGTATGTTATTCCCCTCTTTGCCCAACACAAAGTCTAATCCCAGGACCAGTTCGTTGACCTCTGTATCCTCCTCGGCTGCGATTACCTCGACCCCATCCCCAAAGTCGGTCCCAACACAGCTTTGAAACTCATCCGCGAATACGGTACCCTTGAGAAATTCGTCGAAGCAGTCAAAGCCGGCAAAACCAAGTTTACCCTCCCAGAAGACTGGCCCTTCGCCGACGCCCGCGAGCTCTTCTTCAACCCCGACGTCCGCCCTGCCGACCACGAAGAGTGCGATTTCAAATGGGAAGCCCCCGACGTCGAAGGCCTGGTCCAATTCCTCGTCACCGAGAAAGGCTTTTCAGAAGACAGAGTCCGCTCTGCGGCGCAGAAACTCACCAAGAATCTGAAGACGGGACAGCAGGCTAGATTAGAGGGTTTCTTTAAGGTCATTCCCAAGACGGCGGAGGAGTTGAAGACGCTGAAGAGGAAGAATGAGGAGAAGAATGAGGAGAAGAAGAAGAAGATCAAGGAGGAGAAGAAGGAGAAGGCCAAGGCGAAGGCGAAACCTAGAGGTACTGCGTGAGAGTGCGAATGTGGTTATGAATGGCGGAAAGGATTGTTTGCATTGCTATGGAGCACTAGGAACGGCGGTATGGAGTTTTGGGCGCATGAGATGAGTAAATGGACTTTGCTGGTATGGAAGTCGGATGAGGGAAGTACACTACTTCTTATGTGTATTTATGCTACGTTATGATTTGCTCAGAAGCTACATGCCACGGCATCTGTTTTCTCAAAATGATGAATCAACCTATCAAACATGTCGCTGAATTGGAATTCGTCTGTCTACCCATATTCGTCTTGCTTTCTTGAAAAGCCTTAAGTTCTTACGGAGCAGAGCGAATTTGCTTTTATCAACCTAGCTACTCGTCTTGTTTTTCTGGTCTCTCCTTCTTGGCTGGTCTCCCCTTTTACATCCTCTCAGTTCCCGCTCGGAAAAACAACAACCTTTCCTCCGCACCAAGTACAATTACACCAAAACACAACACTACACCATCATATGGTCCCAGAACTCCTATCTAAACTGAACAGTGCAAACAAAACTGATCCCAACTCTAGCACCAAGCATACCTCTCTCACTAGTCCCATCAAGCACCAAAACAATCGCAAAAGCACAGAGCAACACATCTCAGAATCAAAGACAGCAATCCGCAATCTTCACACTCGGCACACCTCCCACACCACCTCCACCTCCCTGTTTCTCTCCCTCCCCTTTTCCAGAACCAGAAACAGAAAGCCCACCATTAACCACCTCACTCCTCTTACACACCATAGCCAGGAGATGGACTTCCGTACGTGGTGTCGTATTAGAAGTTTGCAGGAACTGGGTTTTTCGTCAGTCAGTCAGTCAGTCAGTCAGTCAGTAAATCCATGACCAGAATTTGATCACGATGAAAATTAAAGGAAAAGGAAAAGGTAAAACCTCAACTCACAACCTTATAAACCTCCTCAAACCCCCTCAAACCCTCCTCCACTTTCTCAAAATCAATCGCCATTCCTCTTTCTAGCCCCACAACCCTTGCCATCTCCTTCTCATTCAACTCTCCCTCTTCTCCCTTCTTTCCTTTCTCACTCTTACTTTTGCTGTTGTGTTTGTTTTTTGGTTTGGTTTTGCCGGAAGAAGTTGGAGGAGGAAGGGGAGGGGGATGAAGACGACGAGAAGAAGGTCCGTAAATGCTTTTAAGCATTTCGATGTCTTTGTAGCTTTGGGCGATTAGGGTTGAGAGGGGGGTGAGTTCGAATGTTGGTGTGGGTGTGGATGTGTTTGTGGAGGAAGTTGTGTTTGGCTGCGTCTTGGTTGTTGTCCTTGTCTTGGGAGCTGGATTTGGATTTCCAATATCCGGGGATTTTGGAGTCGTTGAACCTGAAACTGAAAGTGGACTATTTGGTGCAGTTGACGATGGACTGGCAGGTCGTGTAGGACTTGGACTTAGCGAACTGGGAGAAGAAGCGGATGAGGAAGAGGAGGCCAAACGGTTGCTGGATTGGCGGCGATGGGTGAGGAATTGAGGACTTAGACTTGGACTTGGAGGCGTGAGAGCATTCAATTGTTTCGCTAGGAGATTATTGGTTGATGTGTTTGCGGAAGGCTTTGTCGATGGCAGAGCGGAAGGGTTGGAGGATGGATTAATATTGTCTCTTCTGGACGAAGCTGTGTGGTGGAGGTTCAGAGCTGATTTGGCCTTTCTGATATTCATATTACCCGGTCAGTAAGGACTCCTTTTTCTTCTTAGGAAAACAAAGAAGGGGGTAGTGAACTTACCCAAGTCTCCGCATACCAATCATTCCCTTCTCCTTCTCTCTCCCATCCGAGTTCAGAGTCAAAGAAGAAGCAGCCCAAACAGTTGACTGAGAAGCAGAAGCATTTTGATTACCAGAAGTTCCCTGATTCTGAGCATAGACAGTATTTGAATCCGAATCATCTTCAGAAACGTTGAAGAAACGGCGAAGTGTAGAGCTGAATGTACGGTCTATGGTGGGTAGGTGTTAGCTGCATACCCCTCAATGACAGTGGATTACTAGACATACCTGGTACCGTGGGCGGAGTAGGAGACGTATTTGCCATCTTTGCTTTCGCTCATATGCTTCTTCTCGGATCCAAATCGACGAGAGATCCCAAAATTGGCTTCGTTTTCGAGTTCCAACACTATTGGGAACAAACCCACATTCCTCTTTTCAAAACGGAACAGGTAATCAGTCTATGCCACCAAGTCTGTTTCCCGGTTGCTCAAAACGAAAATATGGCTCACCCATATGACAAAATGCCGTACCTAGTAACCGGAAAGGACACTTAGTACAAGTCGAGATTTGCTTCCATCCAATGCAGGAAGGAAGAGGATACACACACACACACACATATATATATATATACTTCTCCTCCTCCGATCGCCCAAGACGGAGGCTTGAGAATCGACATCTCCGGTGTTAGAACTCCGAAATAGGAGGTTATTCAATTGAATCTACTTCGGTATGCGTCACTGTGGATGATGAGAATTTTCAAAATTTGTTGGGCTCGGCTAGTCTTGTCATGGTCCAAAAGGGTGAGAGCGAATTCAATTCACATTGCAAAGCGACATATGGAACTGGCGAGAAGCAGGTAGAAGATCAAGAAACTTTTGGCTTGTATTCATTGGTATGTACGTGGGTACTCTAGAAGTACTTTGTCGCTACATACTGTGTATGCTGTAAAGAGCTGAGAACATGAATATGTGCAACCGATTGTTTGGTGACAGGATACTGTTCCTCGCTCATTTCACCCCGAACTAGGAGCCGAGATGAATGAGAACTCTATCGAATGGTAGCATTTGCATGACCCCATCCAACTCCAAGTTACAGATCAAAAAGTCAACTGAAGAGAAGCCACAGCTCAACTTCATTGTTGACATTGCCCAGAAGTCCCCCTGTCCTCCTACTCGCCCCCAATCAAAGAAACCAAACGCCGCCCACCTCGTAGAAACTCAAGTGAAAAGAAAAACCCCCTGTCCTCCTACTCGCCCCCAATCAAAGAAACCAAACGCCGCCCACCTCGTAGAAACTCAAGTGAAAAGAAAAAAGCACTACATAATCGCACAAAATCCTCCACCGCCCTGTCCACGACCAGCCTGATTGCCAATCTTGACATACAGTTCTCTCGCCGCAACAACCTTCTCTCTCAACTCACCACTGATACGACCACGCCCAGCCTTTCTCTCCACAAGGTCCAATTTCTCACCAAGAATACCATCGCCCTGCGGCCAAAGAACTTCTCTAAGCTCACCCGCCTCCCTAGCACGCTCCATCACACCTTGCATCTCCTTCGCCTTCTCAAGCCATTTCATCAGAGCCTTTCCGTTAAGCTCTTCTCCATCATTGACACGACTTAATGTCTCCATGTCCTCCTTGACATCTCTAACTTCCTCAAGGAGGACTTGCAACAGGTTTTCACCCTCTCCCTGTTCCTCCTCGCTAGTTTCACGTCCTGATTTGGCCATGGTAATTAATTCCTCGACCATGTTCTTGACTACCTTGTTCTCACTAGCTAGATCGTCGATCTTGGTTGATAGAGCGGAGACCTTGGTGTCGATGGCAACGATCTGCGATTGCGCGTCTTTGAGCCAGGCGCTTAAGCAAGCACTTACAAGAATGAGGCCGGCTTCTTGGGCGTTGGTGTTGAGTTCGGCGTCGATACCGGTCTTGATGGTGGTGAAAGCCTCTTTGTCGTTGTTGTCGGGATGTGGAGAGGCGATAGTGGTGATGGAGGATGTCCCGTAGAGAGCGCTGTGGATTGCTGCTAAGGTGGACGAGAGTGTTGCGAGGGTGTTGTGGATTGTGTGTAGATCGGGCTGAGTAGATAGTTCTTCAGATGTCATGGGTGGGGTAGGAGGAGCGGTGGTATTTTGCATCTTCTCGGATGTATCTGTAGTAGAGTCTTGGTGGGTAGATTTCTGCGAATTGTTGTTGGTAACAGGGGAAGGTCTGTCGAGGATGGAGGAGGGAGTATTTGAGATTGAAGAAGGAAAGGGCGATCGGCCAACAGATGATGTTACTGATATTGTTAGTTGCATGTATTGTTCTCCTCTCAGGATCTTCAATCAACTTACCATTGTTTTCGGCGGCATTCACCTCGCGGCTAGCTGGAACAATGCTAAGCGAGGTTGCTGAGTTTGTGAAGACCGACGAAGGCGCGATGTACTCCTATGAATGATTGAACAGTCAGTAATCATTCGTGCGCTCATGTTTAGAGAGCACATTTGGGGATTGAGCACCCCTCTGACAATGGAATGGTTGGGGAAGGGTCTGAACCACGTACCATGCTCTCGTGATTGACATCAAAATCATCCTGCTCAGCTTCACCTTTTCCCTTCACCTCAGGCATCTCAAATTTCGGCTCAGCAATGACATGGGACACCACAGCCTTTTGTGGAACAGCAACAGTCAAACTCCGAGTGACTTCCACAGCCTTGGTCTCAAACGCCTTTTTTACAAGAGCAACGCTCGAGGATCCAGATGCTACCTCCCCAGACCTAGGGGTCAGAGGAGACGCATGGAAACGATCAAAATCCTGCACAGGTTTCTGTATGGTCAGATGAGTCTGAGCTCCCGTTTGTACCGGCATTGTATGCTTTGGAACTGGCGGAGATACCTCAGTCGCTTGGAGTGCTTTAGCTGCTTTCTCTGGCGTGGTCACCAAGGCCTCAGGAATGGTAGTTGGCAATGCTGCGGATACAACCTTGGGCGTAGATTTTTCGATCTGAGGCTTGGTCGGCAACTGCACTGTGTATTTCTCAGGATGTAGAATAGCCTTGACATACTGACGATCCTTCTCCATGAAAGCCATCAAGTCGTCCTCCCCATTCGGAAGAGCCTTCAATGCCCTCTCTTTGATCACCTTCATATCACCGCCTGTAGTCATCCAGTGGGTGATAAACCACATGGTATGGCGTCTTACGATGTTCATACGCTCATCCATGGATATACGCTTGTTGCCAACCGCGTACCAGACAGCTTTCAACATCGCTGGGAGACCTTTTCCCGCCGCCTGCTCTTCCTTGCTTACTTGAAGATGGATGAGGTTCCAGAGCGAGGTACCGCCGTCGAGGAAGGTTGCAAGAGCGAGAGCTTGCTCGTCCGGATCGTCGGTTATGTCAGAGAATCCTTCCAAGATTGGTTGCAGGGATGCCATGATCTCTGGAATGGTACGGCCGTACTTGGACATTGTGTTGGTTTTGGGTTTGAAAGTCTCAAAATCGTCTTGATGCTCAACCATCTCATCAGGCTCGGCCTCAGCCTCAACTTCGACCGCAGCTTTCTCGAACCAAGGATACTGAGCAATAGAAGCCTGGATCACTTTTTCTCTCGCAGGGAACCGCAAGTGCTTTGTTCCGATAGCGTAACCGAAAGCCTGAATCAAGCTATTGTCGTCCGGGAAAACCTCCTCTGCACTCTTCGCAGTTTCCTTGAAGTTGCCATACGCCCAGCTATATTCCTCGATAAACCACAACGAGAGAATGGTCAAGGAAGACATGGTATCGTCCAACATCTGATAGTCGTCTTTCCCTGGTCGAGCGGCCTCTGGTATCATTACGCAGATGGTTCCGCTCAGACTCCACAGGCCGAACCCACCTCCGAAATTCAGCTCGCTGCATTTCTCGCCGATCAGGCCCCAGAGCGCTGCACAGCTGTTGACCCAATTTACCAAGATGAGGATCTTCAAGGACTCAGATTCGCCGTTTTTGAATGACGGATATATCTTCTGGAGAGTGTATTCTATGCAGGTGTTGATGTCAGTGCCGTACGACGGCTTCTTAGCTAGTAGGTTTGGATGCTTGAATACCCGGACAATAATGTCTGGTGTAAACCACGAATCGTCGAATACTGGCTGCGGAAACGCACTCTCGAGGCTAAGTTTTAGTTGGTCTGGAGTAGAAGCCACGGTGTCCTCGATGATGCGCTTCACCCTACTCTTAATGACTCTGGAGCCTATCTTCGTAGCTTTTCCCTTCGGGTTCTTGATATTAGTCGTACCAATTTTCAGGGCCGGGATCCCATCTCCAAGCTTGTCTGAGAAACCAAGAAGTTAGCATATGGCCAAAGAGTCTCACAACATGAATAGAGGAAACAAGAAATGAACGGGCTTGACCAATACATACCGGTATCCTCGCTACCCTTCAGTCCCAGCTCTTTTGCACTCAATCCATCCGCTTCCCGCTTATTCTCGCCGCCGGTGCTCGTACTGGCCTTGACTTCATTGGTAGCACTTTTGTTACTGACGACTGCCATGGTGTTGATCTTGCCACCCGCAGCTCTATCCAGCGCAGCCTTGAAGTTATTGCTCAAATTTTTGCCTTCACGGCCCAGAACCGCATTCGGCTCAGACCAGAAGTCCTGCGCGCGGCTCACAACAGCAGTTCTAACATCGACTCTATGGTAACGAGATAGTCAGCAATTGTCAAATCTGGAATGCTTTGTAGAAGAAGGCATGTCTCTGTAGAATCTTGAAAGATCAAACAGAAACACCAGGAGCTCTCTGAGTACTTACTTGACGATAGATTGACCCTGCAGGAGATCCGTAACAGGTTTGGTATCTATAGCTGTACCTCTCACACGAGACCGGTGGACTGAATCCGCAAATGTATTCAACAGTTTAGCCACATCAGGATCATCCAGCTCCAGATCCCGAGACTCTCCCATATTCACAGCGAAGTTGACGTCCTGCTCAGGTACGGCCCCCTCACCAGCGTGGTAAGCCATTAATTCCCTCTCCTTGATCCTCTCATACTGCTTCTGAAATGGGTTATCATAAAGCTTATACAGCTCAACCATACGAGCCTGCTTCTCCTCCTGGGTGGGACTTCTGATCTTAGCTGGCGGTACGTCTTTCGACTTTTTCTTCTTCTTGCCCTTCTTTTTCTTCTTTGGTGAGACGGCGTCCTTCACTGTAGGGTTGTTTTCCGTCTTTGGGCTCTTAGGACTCTTGGGGTTCATGTCGATTTCTGAGGCGGGAATGTCGCGGTAGGCGGCCTTTGAGTTCAGCTTTGGATTGGAGGTTGCCTTTGCCCCCGCAGGAGGTGTGACGTAGACGTTTGGATTGACGTGGTCGTCAGAGACATCCTCGCAGGTGGCTCTCAGAGGAATCTTGCTGACGGGTATCTTGGGTTTTGACTTCGATGTTTGAGTAGTAGCAGCTATGGTCTTGTTTGAAACCAAAGTTGACGTTGTGACGGCTACTGAGGCCTTGCCACGCATGTCTGAAGCTGCGGACGCGCTGAGACCTGAAGCTTTCTTGGGTGTGTTCTCCTGAATCTCAGGCTTAGACGCACGAGGAAGTGCAGGTAGTTCTTTGGTAGGGGCCGAAACCGAACTCGAACTTGGAGTCGTGTTCGCAGCCATGGTGGCTTTGCTGGATGCGCCGAAGACCCGACGCGATGAAAGCTTCGAAGATGGCATCGCGATGGACCGATCGATTACGCAGGAGATTAACGGGAGAGATGGTGTGGGTGTCGTCGTGGTGGCTTGTATGCTTATTCAGGAAGAAGATGCTTGTTTGGTACAACGAGGTAATGCGCAAACAGGCGCCGATGTTTGTTGTGTGCGAGGTTGCTATTCTTGACGAAAGGCGAGTGCACAAGATAGATGGATTGCCTTATTTAGGAGTCGTCAACGCGAGCAAGGCGATGTTGTCATGCACTGCGGTTTAGTCGATGGTGTTGTTTGTAAACAGTGAATGAATGCGGTCGCGTAATATCCGTCCTCGCTTAAGCAAATTTTCAAGAGCTCACCTTCAATGTCAACATCAGCAAAACAACAAGGGGGCTCTTCAATACACCATCCATTCGCTTCATAGTCTTACGACCGTCAAAAATCTAGCTTACAGAGTCCCTAATCCAATACTTTCGCGCGCTATCCCCCCACCTCTTCATCTCAACTCAGCTCTTCCAATCCCGTCTATAGTTGAATTATCTACAATTTCACACCCTTTTCAAACCATTCTTATCAATTCCAAAAGCGGAGCCGACCCAATAGTAAACACAGAATAGGAAAATAGGACACAAAAGGGAACTCGTCAATGTGGTGAAGGATTTATGAGACAAAAGAAACTGCCCATCGAATGGGGGCATCTGGCATGCGAACGATAAAAAAAAAGACACAAGGAAAACGCTGGACAACAGACGAATCGCTGACGACAGTGGTATCATCAAAGCTCCCTTCCCAAAACTCTATTTCTCCTCCCTCCATTCTTCGCTATTGGCAAGGGCAATATTTGGTGGACCGCCCATGCTTGGTCATGAAAGAATGGACTCCTTCTGGCTCATTTCCCCCGGAATTGATACCTTCGGTAACGGAGGTAGCTCTTTGTCCAGACTGCTCCGACTTAACGGCCTTCGAACTGCACCGTTCCTATTCGGACTACAATCCTTAGCAGGAGTTAGCGGTCGACCATCGTTGGTATCTTTTGCTGGTGTGAGAGGGCGCGCATCTGCATCAGGATCGTCCCTCCTACTCCTCCAGCTTCTCCCACTCCTACCACCAGTGCTACTTGCTTCACCCATTTCCTCCACTACTGGTAGAGTCTGGCCTTGTAAGCCACCAGTACGCTCCGCACTCGGACTTCGAGCGGTGGTGATCATTCGAGGATCTGGTCTGTGACTTTCATCCTCTCCTTTCTTCTCTCCCTTAATCGCTTCATTCTCGTTCCTTTGCACTGTTGCATTGACGTTGCTGAATCGACGCGCATGCGCGCCGTCGGAACGTCTGCTGGAGTCGATGGAAGTCGTGTTGCGGTTTGACATCGAGTTTGTATGTGGCACAGGATTTAAAGCTGCCTCTTGAGCTTCACGTGCTGCTTCTTCAGGGCTCTTTGTGACGCCTTCGATGAACTCAATGAAACGGTTACCATACGGCTCAGGCGAGATAGGCGAAATAAGCTTCTTATCCTGGCTCAAGCCCTCTGTATCATGGTCAGTATGGATTCCCAGCTAGGTGCAGTATAAACTTACTGAAGAAATGCTCGAGCTTCTTCACGGTACCGTAGTACGTGAGACAGTCAATAATGGAAAGGAAAAAGATCTCCTCCCCTGGGCTGTTATCTTCATGGGTTGCTCTGAACCCTCCGTCGTCGCTGTAGAAGGTAAATTCGCGCTTGGCGGTGTTTTCCTCCAAATGGTCTGGCATCCTCGAGCTACTTTGACCCATCGGGATCGGCTTTTCCTGTTTGATGATTTGCCTCAGTTCCCTTGCTTTCCGGATGTTTTCCAGTTTGCTGGGAGTTCTCATCAACATCCCTCTGCTATCTGGACCTTGAGCTTCATCAGCGGGGTTATCCCCTCCAGGCTGGAAAACTTGAAGGGTTTTGTCGCGCAGATTATCCTGATTTCCTCGTTGGAGATCATGAATGCCAACGAGCATACTGTAGTCCATGATTTTTAGTCTCTGCAGAAGATGTACATCCTTCTCCATTTGTTCGAAAAACAGTCGCTTCTTCTCTGGGCCAAACTCTAGATGTAAATTCCGTCGCAGCCAGTTAAGGTCCTTGAGAGTCGCCCGTGGATTCTTCTCCAAGTCTTCCTCCTTGAAATCACGCCCAATTGTCGAACCCTTCAAATCGAATGTTTTGTGAATGTCCCGGTGTGGAGGAAACAAGTTGTTCATGACGACGAAATGTATTTTCCGTCCGTATGGCATTTTGACTCGGTGAAGCCCGTAGAATTGCGAAAGTAGTGTGTTGGGATTCTGCTCAACGTGTGCATAGTATTCCCTTAGGATCTTTCGCAAGAACTTGTGCTCGGCATGGTGGATTGTCTTGATGATATACTTGTAATCCCGCGAGAAGTAGAAAAAGCTTCCACTCTTTCCCGGTGATCCAAGCTCCGAGAGGATGTATTTGCTTGTCAGCGACATCAGGTAATCCGCCGGATCAAGCTTGAATTTGGCTCGTAAGTGTCGAAATACCCATGGCGCATAATCCTTAAACTTAAAATCGTATTTCGCAGATGGCGTCAACTCGTTTCCGGTACTGTGTAAAATCAGCTCTGTCTTCCCTACCATCTAGATCGAACCTACATATCGAAAGAGAACTTGTGTCGAGCCTCAAAATCCGCATCTGTTAGCGGTCGGTCCAGCTTTGCATTCGTTCTCGAGACTGTAAACCGAATTCCAGTCAACATGTTATATGCCGTGACCCAGTTCACATGGTTTTGGTCGACCTTAGTCCCAACAACTACTCTGTCATCATCCTCCTCATCTTTCCTCCTCCGTTTGCTTGCCCGCTTTTGCCGTACTGCTTCTGCCCATAACATTGCGTCTTCATCTGGGGGTATCTCTTCGTGTGGCATATTCGAATGTATTGATTGTGTGTGCCTTCGATTGAGACTCAATGAACCTCGTCGTACACCTGCAGCTATACTTGTTGGAGAAAATCTTCCACTTGTGAATACGGATTCTTCACCATCCCGAGAGCTTCGACTGGGTCCAGGTTTGGGTACTTGCAGCGTATGCCTGTGTTGCAGCTGCGTAGCCCCGGGATGTTGTGGAAGTGAAGTGGTGGAAGGGGAAGGCACGAGTGGAGGGGGGTATGCTGGAGGAGAGGAGAATCGGTGAGGAGATGGAGGGGCTCTAGTCGGACATTCAGGAAGTTGAGGAGTTGCTGGTAATACCGATGATGTGTAAGTCAAAGGGCCTGTACTCTGAGGATTCGTCGATATGGGTGCCGGGACGCTGACTCGTTTATGGGGTTCTGTATCTCCGTTTGTCGGCTGCTTTGTGTCGTGGGTATTTGGGACGTTTCCATTTCCGTTTGTTGACGCGACAGAGCTTCTATCGCCATAAGATGTTCTGGTCATTCCGTTCGTCGGCGCTGGACTCTTCCTCCCGTTTTCTATTCCTCCATTGACACCACCATTTACAGACAAGGTACTGCCACTCGTCCGCCCATTCGGCAGGGAATTGAGTCCTCCATCATGGGCCGTGTCGCCATTCGTCTGCACTCTACCTCCGTCCATATATCCCTCCGGTCCATCTACTACGCTACCCTTTGCAGATGTGTGCGAGTAGGATCTATTGTTCCCATTGACCTTCTCATGGGATTGCCGGAGGTGACTGGGGGCATCATACTGGTGGCTGTTCGACGAAAGCATAGGTCCTGTGTCATCGGCCAGAAACGATGGCATCTCAACTGCGTGGGGCATTCGAGAGACAGACGTAGGTGTTACCACCTTATCAGCGTCGTCCGGGTCCCGGTTGGTCGTGATGGACTATTGTCGTCGAAAGGAGGCCGGATCTGCGCACTGGGCCGGGATACTTGGCAGATTTTGTTTCTTTGATTGAGCAGAGTTTCCCTTTGAATTCGAGGTCGGGGAAGCTGCTGCAATCGAGTATATCGGCATATCTCTAAATGGTGGAAGGCATTGGCATTGTTGAGTTGTCGTCGGTGCGCGGTTGTCTGAGTGTTCTTGGGCTGGTGGGTATGGCTTCGCAAATGAGTTGTGTTTAAAATAGCGTGCACATGCATCCGCCGGGATTGAAGAGGCTGAGCCAACTGACAACACAGATGTTGGGTAACGATTGGAAGGGAAATACAGGGGAATTAGCAAGATACACGCGAAAGTCTTCGAATGTATGTATTTTCAATTACGCAAATCACGATTAGGTGAAGCAACTCCTGATCGATGGTTCTCGCGGTGCTGTCGTCCAATTCTTGGTAACTGGGCATGGCGCTTGTTCGAGCCTAGCGCCGGAGCGAGGTAATGCCGGATCCGAGAACTGTTCATCACCAGAAATAATGGCCGAGGTCAGGACAAGTTCAGCTGAAACGATATGAACTGGTGTAATGTGTATTGAATGATAGCTTTGATTGGGTGATTGCAACTCCTGATTTGCCAAGTTCAAGGTTGAGAAACAGCCTTCTTCTTCGCCTATTCTGACTTTGAACTGCTGAATTTCAGTCCATGAAGTCAAATTTGTACCTTGAGTCAATCAGAGAAATTAAAGTAGTTTCAGCCTTGCAAGCTTTTGCTGGGCACTTACTAAGAGCTATCCTCTTCAGTTAACGTCTTGCTTCAGGATTGCAGGGCTATTGAGGCGCAATGAAGTTAGCCGAGACGTTTCCCTCAGGTACCAGAGTAGCTGGGTCCATCGTTCACTATCACCAACAGTCAATCATGCTTGATTTTCTATCTAGTGAATAACTTTGACTCAATTTTGCTCAATAAAATCTCTAGAGTATCTGGATGGCATTTCTTTCATGCTCTGCACCCAGATCCTACGAAGCAAGGTGCAGATCTAAGTTACATTACACCTCCCCTTGCATGGTTCTATTTACCCGACTACCAACAGTTCATGACAAGCTACATGATGACATATGGCATCTATCCCCAGATACAGTGACGGATGACCCATCATTATACACAAGCCTAGTCTTCTGCCTCTGGTAATTGAGAGTATGGGATATCAGACATGGTTAGTAATCATACCCTCATCAGCGGCTTGGAACTGAAGAAAGAAAGAGCAGACAAGTAAGATCAGATAAATTTGGAATATGGCTTTTGGCATCTATTGGTATTATCTATGTTACACGTAGATATTCGAATCCCTAACAGCAGCGTGAGGACACGTGAGGCTACATTACCAGCTTTGGTCCGTGGAAACGAGTTGGCCCATCCTCGACCATGCTGTACTTGACACTCGTTCTCTTTGGGAAACCCTTGAAAGAGACAGCGTATGTAGCAACGGAGTGAGCAACAAGCTGTTTCAGATTAGCAAATGTCTTCGAAAGCCGAGCGCGAAAAGGTGTTACTAACCTTGGTATTCACCTCCCAAGCCTCCATAGCCAAATTGTCAACAGTATCACAAAGCTGATGATAGCAAGGATCGAACCACTGTCCAGCAGTTCCGCCAAACATCTCTTCCTCTTCTTTCGTCTTGACGCCCTCTGCTCCAGTAGCGATTCCGCCACCAGGAATACCATTCTTGATGAAAGCATCATAATCACTTCGCCCATCAAAAGGAATATATGTGTAATTCAAGCCATGAGCCTTATACCATTCGGTATATAGATCCCTTAGCTCCTCAGAGCCAACTGGGTTTGCGGCATCTGTTGCGTTGTACACCTGGTAAGCGTAGTTCGGAGAAGCCATCATATCATAGTCCATGAAGAGACGGATCTTCAAGTTCTCCGACTCGGACAGCTGGGAGACATAGTAGTCCGAGCCAAGTAAGCCCTCCTCTTCACCAGCCCACCACGCAAAACGCACACAATTGTTGACGCTGTATTTCGTGAGGTGGGTAGCGATCTCAAGGAGAGTGAGAGAGCCAGTGCCATCATCGTTGATTCCCGGACCCTCAGAAACAGAATCACTGTGTCCACCAAGCATGACGCAGTTCTCCTGGTCACCACCCGTGGTCTGCGCTACGATGTTCGTGGTTCCTGTATTCCTGACAATAGCATCGATATACGCAGACGAGGAGATATTCTTTCCGGCCTTCAAGTCCTTGAGGTATTCCTGCGCATCCTTATTCGAGATACCGAATGTAGCGATGTGGTGCTTATCAGGGGTACCCAGCGTTCCAGACAAGCTCCCCTTCTCATTGTTATACACAACTGCCGCCACAGCTCCAGCTTTCCCAGCAGCAGCCGACTTGTCCCCAAATGAACATGACCCGCGACGTATGAAAGCTATCCAATTCTCAGGAGTATCGGTGGGGTAATCGGAGGCATGGCAGCCTTCGTTCTCGACGAAGAGGAGCTGGCCAAAGACTGCGTCTTTGTTTGGTGTTGGAGGGGTCAGGGACATTGCTTGTGTGCTCTCCGGCTCCTTATCGCCAAGCACCAACCTGTATTCGAAGACATTGCCCACGACAGCGTTGAACGTTTGATTTGAAAGGGTGTAATAGTCTCCTAGGGAGCTGAGGGTAGAGTAGATATATTCGAGCGTGCCGAGGTGGCCTGTACGACAGAAGTTAGCTATTGAAGCTGTCTAGCGGGATCTCTCCGACGATTTTGGGTCCAGAACTTGCCTTTACTCCCAATCACTCTCGTAGGATGCCCATATTCGTCTACACCCAGCTGGGCAATATCAAACAGCTTTTCGGCGCGCTTGAGGAGGTTCTTGGATTTGATGTCGGCTTGAATAGCTTCTGTGCTAACGAGTGGCTTGCTATTGGTGTCAATAGCTTTCTGGGAGCTGGAGCTGTCTTGGAGAGGCTGTTGTATACGGGATGCGCTTGCTACTGCGGACAGCGCAATAAGAGAGAGGAGACGAGCCATACTGAAGCTGTGATTCTGCAGCTTCAATTGAGGTTGTTGGGAGAGGAATGATGAGGGGGGTTGTATGACTCGTGGGAGGCTGGAGATGTCGACATTGGACGCGCATCGGCAAGGCAACGGAGATCACGATAAGGATCTCTTGGCAGTGTAGCCTTGCATAATGCTCACGTGGCATAATCCAAAGCTGTGATTTGCGGGCAATCTTAAGATGAGCTGATGAAATTACGGTATTTCCGTAGTTCACAATGCATTGATGGGATCAGAATGTCGAGAAATTCTTTTCACGTGAGTTTGTTTACTGCATCTTTACCCCTAAATTTGTAAGCGAGCCATGCCCCAAGACTTTAGCGAGTAAACCCGTCATGCTCGTGATCATGTAGCTGCAAATCTTCGATCGATCTCACCGAGTATCAGAGCCTCATACATTATGGAGGCTCACAGTATATTCGATAGGCCTCCCCACCACTACCGTTACTAATGACTGTCGGCGTATCCGACATGCCGAAACGCATTTGAGTCATGCATCCAGTTCATGTGGTGAGTTTAAACTCAACTTGAAATGGTCTGCTTTTGAATTTGAGCTTCACCAGGATACAGAGATCATGTTATAGCTACAATCGTCGGCGCCATCTCGAATACCGGCGAATAAGAATATGGCGACACAAGTACTTCAGGTTGTGGAACAGATTGTACCACGGAGAAGCTTTAGAAATTCCACAATTTGCCACACCTAAAAGCAAGCGCATAGAGTAAATTACACAAACATTGCAAAAAAGTGCTTAATTTTGTGTTTCGGCGTCTTGAATAGAACTGCTTTCATGGAGACATCACGATTAGGCCCAAGCAAACTCTGAGAAGATCCATGGATCCCTATCCCTTCTGACCGGGAATAGGATATCCCACAAATTCTTGGATAACCCAGAACAAGCAAACAAGGCTCATGGTACACAACCAGATGATCAACGTGACATTACGGACTGGAACCTCCAATCCCGAAATTCATTTATGTTGATCTCCGCCCTGTGGTGTCAAGCACGCCAAGCAACACATAGCAAACCCCAGAGAACAAACTGCAATCACTCTTTCGAGATGAGTTGTTTCTTTCTATGCAAGAAGTCTGACGCCTATAGCAGTTATCAGACTGTAGACTCAGAATCGGGGACTGAGGGTTCGACCTCTACGGCCTGGTCAACGGACACCGCTCTGACAGCTACAAGTGCCATGAGCGAACTTTCGAATCAAGAACGAGCGGAGTTTGTGTCTTTCACGAGAGTTGCGGCCTGTATGATCAATGAGAAACTCGTCGAGTCGACCTTCACAGAGAAGACGGTAACGATCTCTCATCCCAAATCCACAGATGCAATCACCCTACAGCTGGTAGAGAAGCACCACTTCCCAGGTTATGTTCACCCCCTCGACATTGGTACCGAAATCACATACAATGGTGTTCCAATCCATCTCAAAGGATCGTGTATGATGAACATATGTGGGAGGTGGGCTGGTATGGATGTTTCCAAGCTGCTCCCAGAACTTGAGAACTCGGCCCTCAATTTGGAAGCGGTATACAACAACCCCCCAGTCATCAGATTTGAGTCTCCATCAATCGATTGGGAACAAAGTCTCATCGAAGGACACCGCGCGCATCCGTGGCATAAATGCAGATATCCTGAAGTGGATGAATTCAAGACTGCCAAGCTATATCTCGTTTCCATTCCGAGAGACCAGATGGAGGTGGTTGGCGACTACAACGACTGGATGAAGCAGCTTGTAAAGGCTGAAGTGGATGACAACCGAGTCATTCTACCAGTTCACGAACTGCAACTGTCGAATGTTCTCGATACCTTTCCCGAGGTTCAGGTTCTGCCGCAGACAATGACTGGCCGTCCTCAAAGCTCACTACGCACAATATCTATCGCCTCGCCAGATTTCTGTGTCAAGATCCCGCTACCTATCAAAATCACTTCCATAGTTCGAACATTACGGCCTTGGGCGATAACGATCGGACACCGCCTAGAGCCTGTCCTGCAAGTTGTCGAGCAAGCTGTCCATGCTTATGGTGGTTCCCTAATAGTCGCCCGTGAGGTCGCAGCAGCGGCATCCAAAAGCGAGCATTTAGGCTGCATCATCCGAGAGAGCACCGAGTCAATAGCTGCGAGAACGGGAGACCGCATCATTGTATGCGCAGGGATGATCGAGCACATTGACGCAATATGGGGAGAAGATTTCGACAAGACTCTAGTGCTGAGACAATTCTGCAAACAACTATTCAGGGTTACCTTGCCTTCCGTCCTGCTTCACGGTTTCGCACTACAAGCACATTTGCAAAACCTCCTCATACGACTCGATCCCGTAACTCGCGCCATCAAAGGATTCGTTGCCCGAGATTTGGGTTCCTTCAAGGTCCATCGACCGACATTCTTGGAATCCACGTCGCTCGACATCGATACGTCGTGGATGTTGACGAACATGAACTCGCTGGAGAAGGTCTACACGTACATATTCGGCGTCGTACATGCTGATGTCGATTCTATGGTACGAGCTCTTAAGCTTGGGATAGGAGGGTGGAGGATAGCGAGGGAGGAACTGGAGAAATTTGTTCTACCTGGAGATAACTTGGCGAGGAGACTGTGGTTGGACCGTCGTATGGGTACGTGCAATGCACATGTGTCTATGCAGATTTATGGGGCGGAGAATGAGTGTCGTACAGCGAGTATTCCGAATAGGTTCTATTATTGTCAACATATTTGAGAGGGGGGCATTCGGGTGGGCTAGGTGTAATCTTGAACCACACCACTCGATTTTGCAGCAGATAGATATTAAGATAATTGACTTTGTTGAGAAACATCAATTTCTGAAGGTCACTGCATTAACTGTTGTGATGTCCGTCTGCATGGTCCTCTGCTAACAATTCTACAGTCTCCATCATGGACGAAGTCTGTTGCAAAATATGAGTGAAGCTCCTCAGCAGTTGTAAATGTGGCAAGTTCCTTCATGACGTAGCCAAATCACTTGCTCGCTGCAATATGGTCTATAGCAGCGAAGGCGAATGTCATTGCTGGACCAAGTGTTCCTCCAGCACCAGGATACGTCCGACCCATGACAGATGCAGAACTGTTACCTGCGGCATACAGGCCTGGGATCGGTGTACCGTCCTCTCGAAGGACTCTCCCATATTCATCCGTCAGTAGGCCGCCTTTAGTACCAAGATCCCCAGGCCAGACTTGCATAGCATAAAATGGAGCTTCGACCAGAGTTCCGAGATTCGGGTTTGGTTTGAAGCTAGAATCACCGAAATATCGATCATAGATGTAGTTACCACGATTGAAGTCCTCGTCCTTCCCTGTAGATGCCATAGAGTTGAAGCGATGAACTGTTGAGACCAAATTTTGGGCATCAATCTTTATCTTTCCAGCCAATTCGGAAATAGTGGCACCTTTAGTGATCAAACCAGAAGAGAAAGCTTCCTCCGGTGTCTTTCCAGGAGGATTGCCCCAGAGCATGTACTTCTTACGGTGCTGGGAGTCGAAGATGAGCCACGCTGGTATGGCAGGGACCGTTTGGTGCCGTTCATATTGGGCATGGCCACAGTCAACATATGATTGAGCCTCATTCATGAATCTTGCGCCCTGAGAATCGACGATGATTGAGTGTGGTAGAGAGCGTTCGGCGAGTGCGAAGTGAGTCTCGCCGCTTGCAGGATTGACGAATGTTGGACCCCACCATGCATCGTCCAGGAGAGTGACAGCTCCACCTACCTCTTGACCCTAAATAGCAAGAGAGTCAGCGAATATCGGTCAATTTTGCGAAGTGTAGAGCCATTTCCACAAATACTTTGAGATCTTTGAAAGAGAAATTCGAGTTGTATCAGTACGTACAGCTTTGATCGCATCACCCATGTCTCCGTCTGGGACTGATGTCCATTTATTGGAAATGGGCCCCTTTGTATGCTCTTGACGCATTGTGTCATTCTTTGCAAAACCTCCTGCACAAAGTACCAGGCCTCGCTTGGCACGGATTAGTGTATCAATTCCGTCCTTCTTGACCACGACACCTGCAACGATACTATCCTCAACATGGAGTTTGACCATCGGCCATCCTAGCCATACCTCGATTCCACGCAGCTTAACAAGATACAGCAGCTGAGCCACCAGAGATATACCTAGGGTGACTGGCAGGCATCCCCAGAACTTCCAGAAGAAAGTTCTGAGCATGACGAGTAGGAAGGTACCGAATGCCTCCCAAGTCCGCTTGAAGTTCACCACGCACCGGTACTCATACGTGTGCATCGCAAAAGCACCCGCAGCCTTCCGGTTCGTCAGGAGATCCTGCCAATCCCCCAGTTGCTTCAAGTCAAACACATTCCCCTCAATAGTCCTACCCACAGCACCACCATCCCTCTCAACATAGTAGTCTGGATACCCGGCACAGTGCACCCAATTGAAGTCCTCATTCTCAAGCCACTTTACCATCATCGGCCCTTGAGTCAGGAAAGCCATCTTGCGTTCTCGAGATGAGGCGGGCCCGACATCATCGATGATTGTCTCCAGGTATTTGAGAGCATTGGGAATGCTGTCTTCGATACCGGCACGCTGACCGAGGTGGTTGTTAGGAATCCAAACGGCGCCGCCTGAAACGGCTGATGCGCCGCCGATGTGGGAAGACTTCTCGACGAGGAGGGGATGAAGGCCGTGATAGTGGGCCCGAAGTGCTGCGACGAGACCGGCCGCTCCAGAACCGATAATAATTATGTCATATTTCTCTTCTAAAAGGTTCATGGGGTTGTTGAGCCTGCGAGATGCGCCCGTTGAGGCGATTAATTGAGACATGTTTGAGGCTCAAGAGTGCTGAAGCAGAGAAGTTTAGAACTGAAGTCTCCTCGTTTGGTTTTTAATGCGAGTCGAATGTTGACTTTCTTGCTAACAGGTTTACTCAGTGTGTTGAAGTTTCGCGAAATGAGAGGCAGAGACGTTGACAACTTATTATACGATGACATGCGTGTCAATGTGTACTACCAAGTATACCTTGTGTAACCCTAATGACCATGAATTGTAAAGGTTGGTACACAAGCATTTAAGCTCTGAGCAGAGAATGTCGATTGCCTGTTTTCCGCCCATGACATTGAGGAGGGCTAGATGTAATCTTGGACCACACTGTAATAATCACTAGCACGCTGAGGTGACGAAATTTCCAGTAGGAGCTACGCTCTCCTAAGAGCTGTGATATCTCAAGAATCTCATCTCAAGACCCGTGATCTCCTAAAAATTTCTCTCTAGACTTTTCTTTTCAGATTTTTCAGGTCTGATAAGAATACGGCTCTTAAGATACTTAACTTGAGACAGCATAGCTCTTGGGACACTAGGAGTCTCGGGAGAATTCCTTGAGAATATCTACAGTCTTAGGAGTATTATTTTCATACCCGTAGGGTCCCATGAGCCATAATATCTCAAGATACTTATCTTCAGCAATAGAAGAAGTTAGGGGTAGGTAAGCAAGGAAAAGAAAATAAGTACGGCCCACAAATACTAACAGATAGTGACCTCATAAGTGCAGCTTACTCGCATAATACACACTCGTCCTTTTCTAAATTAATAGAGGCAGTCCAACCAGAAGTCCAGGATCGAGGCTTGAGCGTCCGAGAGTGGCTAAATTAGTAGGGAAATATTCTCAATGTATCCTGCCATTTTCTTGTTCTGTGTGATGGTTCTAGGATGTTTTCGCTCGGATGCAAGATTGCTTTATGTACGTGACAGACAAGATATATACTGGGTAAGGAGGTTTGTGTCAGGTGGATCGATATATTCGGGCAAAATTCATGGATTTGATGATGCTCTTGTTCATATAGGAAGTTGAGTGCTGAGTGCGGTGCGAAACGCATGTAAAACCACTGAAACTAACCCAATTAGGCAACTGGAAGTTACACACGACCTGCTCAAGCCAACAGTTTGGAAAGATAATTGAAAATATGGATGTTGGGGAACACCGAATGTGATGATCGGTCGGAGGAGGTGCTGCCAGCTCTTCTCTAGCCACTAAAGATGAGTTGCATCTGGCCTACATTGGTCAAGCTCAAGACTCGAGGCGCCGTTGTATCCATCAATGCCCAAGCCTCTTTCTCCTCTCTAGTCTCTTTCTAAAATTCAGTACAGGGTCCGTATCGATGGAAGAGAGAGCCGCGCTGCAACCGTAGGCCGCCAGTTCATCCAGGGGCAAACAGAATCAGCTTCCTTAATCTACCTCCCCGCGTTGGCTGCGCAAGGATGGACCTCCGTTGAGGACAATGATACGACAACCAATGAACATATATGAGCAGAGATCCCCTTTTGATGATAAACATGCGACTGCGCATAATCATGAATTGTGACCTTCCCTTTGATGTTTGGTACATTATACACGACGTGGCTGCGAATAGAGATAAAGAAACAGAGATAAAAGATGGAGATGAGGCATAGAGATGAGGGATAGAGATGAGGGATAGAAATGAGGGATAGAGATGAGGGATAGAGATGAGGGATAGAGATAGGTAAGTGAGTTGCTTCGCTGGACCTAAAATAGAATCAATCAATTTTATGATCTGTAGACTTTGTTATGTGGTCTCAGACTAGTTCCGAGAACCTAAGGGGGTCCACCCCTTACAATTATTGATATTAGCAGGTGGTAAAGATATTGTATTCCTTTTCTCGTTTACTGCCTTAGTTGTTTGAGCAGTAACCTACCCGCTGGCCGACTATACTTTTTCACAAAGGTAGGTAGGTTCTCGCTTTCCTAGCATATGTGTATGATTGATATTTCAGGTATCATCGGGAAGCGGTAGTTGAGAGAAGAACGATCCGAACGTTGTTGGGCAGTAAGAGGTCAGGAGAAGCTATGGTAAGGATGACAAGGCATGACATAGCATAGGTAATAAATAGGAACAAGGAACCCCCCCTAATATATCTGGATTGTCTCAGGATATATATATTTTTGATATTTTCCAGATCTCTTGTACAGAGTCCGAGGTCATCAAAAGAGACTTGACCTCGTAACAGACTAGATTATACAACGACTCATCTTTCCACATTCCTTGAAGCCCACTCCCGGTGTCGTCCCCTGTGCAAATGCTCCAAGCCTTTCCCCTCGCGTAGAAAGAGTCCCCAAAGCTCCTTTGCAGCCTCACACTCCTCAAAATGTAATAGATATTCCTCCTCCAGATATGCTGTATCTAACACTCTCTTGTAGCAATCACTGGACCACTTGCGACTAGAGTTTCTATACCACACCAACTCGCATCCTCGACACCAAACTCCTGATTCCGTATGATGATTTCGGGTGTTGAGATAGGGAATAGGCGTCGAGACCATAAAACGGATGGGATCATTGTAGTGTTTTATAAGGTCTTTTGCGTTCTCATCGAGATTTGTGAGGTCTTCTCCCACCGGTTGAGTTTTGTTTTGTTTTTCAAGGGCAAGAGCCAAAGCCTTTCTCACGCTCACAACTTTCAATATCCTTTTTTTTTCCGTGCGCTCGATAGTGTACATTCCTGGGAGTGTTGTGACAACAGGGATCTTCTTCTCTATCTCGTTCTTGGAGAGACCAAATGCAGAAGCAGCGGTAGAGAGAGTGGTTGGAGCCATCTTTGAGTCGTAGAGACACGAGAAGCAACAGCGTTCACATGTAATGAGTGAGAGATACGGTCCGAAAGCTTCGCAGCATATGCATCGATCGTTCGTAAGGACAGTGTAGAGCTGCCCTACACTGTAAGCTGACGCGAGATGTGTAGAGTAAAGAACGCGGAGGACTGAAGATGCATAAATAGTAAGATCTCGGTATGGCGGAAACAAGTCTACTATGAGTCTGCTATTCCAGCTCAGACACCTGACAGACCCGATCGTGCTAATGTCCAGGTGGCCTAGGACGTTATGAATGAGCTCGAGTGGTAATCGTTTCAGAGCTCCTGTTGATATGGAGGCAGTGGCAGAAGCTGGATAATCCTGCTCGTTACTTTTCCCCATCGAGGCGCAGATCATGGAGTTGTCTGCTTCAGACCAATGGTATGTCACAACCTGTAAGTACGGATATTGGGCCATCTCAAGGACCTAATTGTTGGATCAGAGACCACGACCTCCGGCAAAGCTGCGCCTCCAGGTCGGGCTCACCAAAAAGCAAACGCGCATCAAAAAGCAAGATTCTTAAAAACGCATACAAAATACGGCCGTGCGTTCTCGGTTACAGCAATATCAGTAACTAGTATCAATCGGTATTTTAAGCGACCCTCACGAAAAGTGTGGAATCTGCCTTTCCGACCCACCTCTAACTTCTCTAAAGTAACTTAAGATTACTTAGAAAATAGATATCTATAAAGGTTAATATTAATCTTGTAATTTTATCTATTTTTAATAGTGTGCAGCGTGTTATCTGTTAAGAAATAATCGATCTGTTGAAATCGCGATCTTTTGAGATTCCTTAGCTTGAGCTTAGCTTAGGCTTAGTAGTATGTTGTGAAAGCAGAGCCACAAATCTGTGTTTCAGGCCCCCTCTTATAACTTTACAAATAACACACTGCACTTAAACTGCTCTGAGATAAATAAAATTGAACAGTTCATTATTAATTCCGCGTTTAGAGCCTATAATATAAAGTTGTTATTAAGGTATAGTAATTCGAGGCGTTTTCCAAAGTTAGGTGAGGGCCAGAAAAATCGCGAGGGCTCGCCCCGCAAAATTGATACTAGTTACTGATGTTGCTGTAAGGATTTAGGGTGCCTGTGGTGAAGCCTGTCTCGCCTGTGCTTTCTGTGGCGAACCCTAAAAAAATCTTGCTTTTTGGTGCGCCCTACCCAGAGGCGCAGCTTTGCCGATTAGGTAGGGTCTGTGGTCCTACGATTAGAAGATCTTGTAGATTGTGATTTCAAGCAGCACGCGCAAATTCAGCTGCGGCCAGCTAGCCCTGGCTCAGGCCGGAATACTGTAACGGTTTTCCGGAGGAACACCGAAACCTCCATAAAATTGTTAGAGGTAAATAAACCATCGAATTCCTCAATTGCACCACCACCACGATGCCTGAAGAAACTATATTTGTGTATTCCTTTTATTGTGCTGTATGAGTCGGAGACTATATAACACTAGTAGGTCCTCTCTGCCTACGAGCCAAGAAAACACTGACATCGATCGGTGTTTTTTTCTCATCTACCCATACTACCAATCCTACATCAACGGCACATAGCCCCTACAGATATCCCTTCGGCACAGTATTAAGGGGGGGTATTACCCCGTTATTCTTACCCCCAACAACTAGCCGAGCGCATAGCCATATATGTTACTACCCTGCCAGGGAAAAGCCTCCAAAGAACCAGCATGCATGTAAGACCAGGCGAGGCCTGCCATCCTCCCGCTCAGGGGCAGGTATCTGCATATGCCTCCGTCACCCTACTCCTCAACAGCCTTCCTTATGCCTCCTACCAAGCCGCAGGCCGGGACCTGACACAATGCCAGAACAGTCGTAGTCGTAGAGTAGAGATTGTACACGTAGTGTTGTAGCCACTGGCCTGGCCTCCGTGATATCGCAAAGGACTTTGGGGTCGTCGTAAGCTCAGCAAAAATGGAGGCTCTCTATAGCCAGTCAAGGTGCGAAGAAAAGAGCAGAACGACGTGGCCAAAAAATTGAGGTCGGGAGGAGCAATAGGAGGGGCTTCGTATTTTGCGAGTCATAAGCTCAAGACACTTATAACAGACGGTAGATGTTGAATCTAACCAGGGTCCTCTGTAACCGTCGTTGCGTTTCGTTCCAACTAAATCCAAAACCCTTCCTAATGTATTCGTCTTCTGGTATTGTCATAAAAGTTGATCAAAGTGGGAGTTTAGAACTGAAGTCTTCTCATATGGTCTTTTATAAGAATCGACTATTGACTTTCTTGCTAGCTGGTTCAGTGTGTTGAAGTTTCACAAAATGAGAGACAAAGACGTTAATAACACATTATATGAGAATTAGGGCTAAATGACATACGTGTTAATATATACTACCGAGTATACCTTATTCAACCTTAACAACTATAAATTGTAAAAGTTAGTGTATAAGCAATCAAGCTTTAAGCAGAAAATGTCAATTGCCTGTTTTCCGTGCATAGCTTTAGTGGAATAGCCAGGAACCGGAGCCGTCTTAGTATGCAGGAAGGTGTGACGCTGACAAATGCTTCTCAGTGACCAATGACACTGATACTGCATCGTGGCTTTCATCAACCTTGAGATGTAGTAATTGTCACTCATTTTGTCTGGAGTGGCGCATCCCGACGTCGGCTCGACTTCGGCATTGCAGCTGCTGCAGCATCTGGGTGATGACATTCTGCACTTTTCGTATCAGTTCCCTGCCATAGATCGGTTGTCACTCCTCTTTCGTTTACACAATGACCGCTCGTTAAATTCCCTTCGCTAATATATCTAGTATAATCAGACTTTCCATGTACTGCTGCGTGATTCTGGGTTGCTTCCTAGAAGCGAGGCGTTTGGGCGTGCCAGATTTCCTTACTCTTTGAGCAGAAACTTCGACCGCAACAGGTTCGATCTTTTGAGTCTTGCTGAGAACGCAATCAAGACCCAACAACGGTGGGGCTTCCGGACATGTGCTCACTCTTTGATATGTTAGCAAAACGAGAGCTAGTTGTATGCCTGGCAAGACTCGTTCTTGAACTGGCCTGTTCAGTCTTTTCATAAACTAGAATGACACAATGAAACTTAGCAGCAATACACGATACGAATTTAGAAGCCAATGAAAAATTAGGAATGTGTCTACTCGTAGGGGCAACGGAAAGGAATGGAACTCGACGACGATGAAATGTATGAGACGAAGACGTCGTTTCGTCACTTCTTCACTTGAGAATAGCCGAACGAAGGACAGCAGCAACAACGCGAAGACTTAGAGAGTGAAAGGCAATCCCTATGAGGACATAAAATTCCACCATGGCCAGACTCATAAGCCGGCTGGAAACTAATCCGAATATGGGCTCGTTCACCCCCCTTTTTTTCCGCCGGCAGCGGGTCTCGCCTATCTTTACCCGTACAAAATATTGTCTGTGACGCTTGTGGATCTTCAACCTTCGCCAATGCAAGCAAAGAGGATCTATAGATAAACACCCGCAGCTAAGGGGAATTAGCAATGCTATGGTCTTGATAGCAAATGAAGCTACTGGTGACTCGAGACTGTGGTTTGGTCGGCCTGACCATACGGTAGGATGTTGCTGACGTGTGAGTAGCTCAACCACTTTTCCTGGTCAGTGATGGCTTTGTTCGTTATCTTCGAGGAAGCAATGGTATTTCGAGAGCTCCAAAATTGTAGGACGCATGGGATTGTGATGGTGGCGTGGGCCGTGGCTGACAAGGATTTGTGAAGAAATATCCGCAAGTTATCCGAACATCCTTGGCATCTGAAAACTCAAACCAACAACACCACACCCAGAACAACATCGTCGTCGCCTCCGCCGACAACATCCCCATCTCCTCCACGACATTTGCCATCGTGGAGAACGAAAAGGGTAAAGGTTCCACTAAGCGGACCAAACACAAGTGCAAAAACAATCTGAACCATGGATAGCCGGCAATATAGTTCGCTACCAAGGCCGGGCTTTGAAGGGTTTGTCAAATTTTCCACAATTTTTCAGGCCTAACAGCCGCATCACGTGAGTTAAACCGGGTGCTTTTCGCATCATTCCGGGGGTCCACCTGCACAAACGTAAGATTTTCAAGAAAATCTTTCATTTCGTTCTTTGTATAAGTTGATCCGGGGATCCTGTTCGAGTCAGCGTTTCTTGCTTTGCACCTTCATTCTTGTTTGTTTGCATTCAATATCAATTTTCAGTATGGACCAATCAAATGTCAATGCTGGTGCAATGAAGGAGGCCAGAGATACGAGTTCTGTGAAGTCATTGCCGTTGAGTGGCAGTGATCGCGCCCAAGATGCTGAGAAGCAGGGGCCACAGCATGCTTCTGGACTGAAGAGAAAGCTCAAGAGTCGTCATCTTCAAATGATTGCCATCGGTATGTTTGCCAAGACTTTCCACGAAATCACTCACTTATGATTCTACAGGTGGAACAATCGGTACAGGTCTCTTTATTGGATCTGGTGGTGCGATCGCAAAATCAGGGCCTGCTGGCGCTTTGATCGCATACATTTTTGTCGGAACAATTATTTATTCAGTTATGACTTCGCTTGGCGAGATGGCAACTTACATGCCTGTCACTGGAGCTTTCACAGCCTACGCCACACGTTTTATCGACCCTTCTCTTGGATTTGCGATGGGATGGATCTACTGGTTCTCGTGGGCTATGACGTTCGCTCTGGAACTAACTGTCACGGGACTTATCATTCAGTATTGGGCACCCGAGCTCTCGATCGGCATTTTCATCGGGGTTTTCTGGGTCGTTATCACTATCATTAACATGCTGCCTGTCGGATTCTATGGAGAGTTTGAGTTTGGTCTTTCGATGGTTAAGGTTATCACGGTTTTGGGCTTCATCATCTTCGCCATTTGTATCGCTTCCGGTGCCGGACAGCAAGGTGTTATCGGCTTCGACAACTGGAAGAACCCAGGCGCTTTTGCTCCATACCTCTCGGAGCAAGTCGGTGGAGGAGCTATGGCGAAGTTCGTTGGCTTTTGGGCTGTCTTGATCCAAGCTGGTTTCTCGTACCAGGGAACGGAGTTGGTCGGTATTGCCGCTGGAGAGACCGAGAACCCACGAAAGAACGTCCCAGCCGCCATCAAGAAGACTTTCTACAGAATTCTGTTCTTCTTCGTCTGCACGATCTTCTGCATTGGTCTCCTGGTCCCATACACCAACGAAGATCTGCTTTCCGACAAGTCTGATGCGAATGCGTCGCCATTTGTCATTGCTGCTAAACTTGCTGGCGTCAAGGTTCTTCCAGGCCTCATCAACGCCGTCCTCCTCTTTGTCGTCATCTCAGCCGCAAACTCGAACGTCTACTCCGGAAGCCGTATCCTCCTCGGTCTTGCCAACGATGGGTCTGCCCCAGTATTCCTCAAGCGAACCACCAAATCCGGAGTACCGTACGCAGCTGTGATCATCACCTCGCTCTTCGGCTTCCTCGCTTTCCTGAACTTGTCAAACAACGCTGCCGTTGTCTTCGATTGGTTCATGAACATCACTGCCGTCGCCGGCTTCATTACATGGGCATGCGTCAACGGCTGCCACATCGCATTCATGCGCGCTCTTGCTGCCCGGAACGTATCCCGCGACACCCTGCCCTACAAGGCGTTCTGGGAGCCCTACTTCGCATACTACGGACTGTTCTTCAACATCTTGATCATCATCACGCAAGGCTTCACGTCCTTCCTCCCATGGAACGTTTCCGATTTCTTCACATCATACGTCAGCGTCATTTTGTTCGTCGTGTTGTTTGTTGGACATAAGTTGATCATGAGGACTACTTATGTGCGATGCAACGAGGTTGATCTGGATACCGATGCCTCGAAAGATGACGATGCTACCTGGTCCATTGAGGATCCTACTACACTTTGGGGCAAGTTCTGGGCCTGGATGTGCTGAGTCTGATTATCCCAGCGGCGGTTTTTAGCGGAAGTGTCCTGTAATTTTAGCGTTGAAAAGTTACATAATGTAATGATATTGAAAAATACAGATTAATTAGCAACCCAGATGATCCTAGCAGAATTTGAAATGTTTCCTAGTCAGTTTTCAACAATCCAGTGATGATCCAGAGCCCCGAATCCCCACGGTATCTTGCGTCTCCAACGCATCTTCAAATATGTCGTAGCCATCACCTTCTCTAGAGAAATTCTTTACCCCAAACCTTTCATCGTTGCCTTCAGTCCCAGGGCCGCTATTCTCAAACTCGCCCCAAGAATCGTCTGCGTCATCAAAAGTAACCCGCTCTACCCCAGACATTTCCGTCCCCTCAGCCTCATCGGCAGCAGTATCTTGGTCCTCCAGAATTGCACTGATCAGTTCATCGAAAGCCTCTGCCCATTCCCAGGACACATCGTTCCGCCACTGTGCATATTCTACTGGCGTTCTGCCATATTTGTTTTTCAAGTTGACGTCCAAACCAATCAACCGTGCCCGCCATCTGATGAAAATTCGCAACGTCTCGATATTACCCCGATGGGCAACATAATGCAACACATTGCCATTGTAAGTAGTTCCCTTGCATTCAGCTCCAGCTTCCAACAGCATCTCCACATAACTGGCGTGCTTCCAGTAAATGGCAATTGATATCGGAAAGTCGTCGTCGTTGTTTGGAAGATTTATGTCTGCACCTTGTTGTATCAAGCACTCAATAGCAGCAGCGTTGTTTTTCTTTTCACACGCATAAACCAAAGGAGTCAATCTCCCATGATTTTGAGCGTTTATGTCTGCCCCAGCATCCAGAAGCTTTGACATGTATGGGAGGGGATCCCGAAGGCATGCGCGAGCAGCAAAATGTAGCGGGGTTTCGCCACTTTTTTGTCTTGTATGGGGGCTGGCACCTGCATCCAAAAGCAGAGTGATAGACCCACTATCAAACATTGCAGCGGCATGCAGGGGAGAGCGCCCTGCTAAATCAGGCAGTGCAACATCGGCTCCATGTGATAGCAAGCTTTTGGCAATGCCAGTTTTACCGCCTAGAATGGCCCAAAGTAGGGCCGTTTTCCCCAACGAGTCTTGGTGGTCAATATCATTCCTGGTCAGTTCAATCTCTTCTTCCACATTCCCTTCTACTTGTTCGGTGATCATAAGTTGAAGTTTGCTCATTCCACAATTACATCTTTCGTCATCAAAGTCTTTGGGAAACAATTCCGATATCATTTGTTTAGTAATAGGCGTTTTGATTATCGTGTAAATCTGCCAAGCGAGCAGAAACGGCGTCCTGGGGCAATATTAGTCCGGAATGAAACCTTCTAATTGATGAGAAGCAACAAATGATCAAATAATCACAGTTTGTATTTATCTTCCAAGAATGGGTCCGACCCTTGTTCGAGTAGAAACACAATGATTGGATATCGACATTCGCTAATGGCAAGCTGCGATCCGTGAGCTGAGTGCTATAGAGTGAGCTTTGAGTGCTGATGACTTACCGTTAGCGCAGATTTATTATTTTCATCCACATCCAAAACCGAAGCTTCGCCTTCTGCAAACAAGTTCTTGACACGTTCAAGGTTCCCAGTTCTCACGTGTACGAATATCTGATCCCCGCCCTGTCGCACTCTCAAGGTCCGAAAATGGAACTGCGGTTGCGTAAAGCTGTTGCATAATACAGATATAGTTATCACACGACTCACAAGCCACTTTGGAAAGCCCAAGTGGACCTGCAGTCTTGTTTTGGAGCGCTTCTTGCAGTTTTCAATGTTGCAAGATCCGTTGACATATGGCATTCCTGAAATCTGCAAGCCTACAGATCCTATCCATTTTGTTGAAATGTCGGTTTGGTAGGGGACATGACATCTACATCGGCACCATTGTGAGCACGCATATTTGCTCTCGATTTCTTTACGTAGATTCCGCAAGATTACCGCTGGACTTTCGCAAACAACAGAATCTTCGTTCACGAAATCGGATTCTGAGTCTGCTACACGTGGGACGGATCTGTTTGATACTGATTGTTGATTTTCTAGCTGTTGGCAAAGTATGTTACGATTCTCTGGGAATTCTTGTAGTAAGAATCGTTGGGTTGTTGAGTGCTCGGTCAGAAGCTGGCCTGCTTGGATTGTGATTTGGTCCAGCGATTGGTTACTACGGATGACTGCGAAGCTACGAAGGGATGAGTAAGACTTTCTCTCCAAGGGCATAAATAGCTCGCACGTGTAGCGTGATGTGCTGCTGAGGGAAAGTTCAGGAAATCACTGAAGGGCATTCGTCACTCACATATGCAACGTGGAAAGTTCGACTGCTACAGAAAGCCGAAGGTCCCTCATCCTATTTCTCAAGTTCTCAACCTCTCCCACTCTCCTCGCCCAAGTCCCGCGATGGACTTTAAGTTTGCTCTCGATGCCAGTTAGTGGCTTTTTGAACGAGTCGATGAGCCGATCAAGCTCGCTCAGTATATCCTCAGCCTCGTCCACAAAACTCTTCAAGGTCTCGATTTTCTCAGCCGGAAGTATACTGGAGCGGTCCATTTCCTTCGCCGCTTCAGAAACATTGACAACTAGGGATTTCAGCGACTTCACATCTTTAATGAGCTGTTCAACCTCTCTTGGAGCCTCAAACAGGGGTTTCAGCTGGCCGAGTAAGCCTCCGATGCGATCTGCTGCCTGGACAATGGCGATGGTGCTCGCCACGAGCCCGACGATGGATATGGGATCCATGGTCGCGCAGAAAAGTTCGAGAAGTCCAAGTTTGTGGTCATGAAATTGAGGTCGTGATGGTGTTGAAGAAGGAAAATGTGGCGGCAGCTGAGGTCATGCTGTGTTGGCTGAGAAGTGCCTTGCGAATCGCCCACCTGCACTCAGCCACTGCTGCAAGGCGGAGCCAATCACAGCCTGCTCAATTCTATCATCCTTCTTTCAACGTAAACAAACAAGAAGTTGTGATGAAAGTTCTTGATCGACCCTACAATAAAACCAATTTTTTCTTGAGGCTACCATTGCTGGTGGGCTTAGGCACCTGTAAACAATCTCGCGATGTAGCCTTCGGCTTTTACAATATGCTCCCCCTAGGACAATGCCCAACCGCCTTTGCCCAGCAGATCTGCCGAGTCTGTATTATTATTAACTTTTCGTTCAGACTAATCTGGATGAAGAGCGGACCTGTTGAATGTAGGAAAAATTAATGGGTAACGTCCCGTGGAGGTGAAATCCTGTACCCCAATAATCGCTCTCTTGATGGCGCGCCATCTTCCTGAATCTCCTACCAAGGCTGACCGATGAGATCAGGCGGCTAACCAGAGACGCAGTAATAAAAACCAGCAAGTAAGCTCCACTGTGTTATAAGTTATCCTAGCAAGCATCAATATCCCAGGAGAGCCCCAACCGAGGCGTCAAACAGAAGCTGCGTCACTGCGTGCATCGAGCTACCCACAACAAACCCATGTTGTCTTGCGGTTTGTGCTTCTGGAGACGTAACATCCATCAAAGACCGAAGATATTGATACAGCAGCGCTTGAGAGCCAGTCCTCACTCAGTCAGGCGATAGATCCGAGTTGATGTGCCAGTGTGAATGAGTTCTGGCCGGAGGATCGAAGTGGTAGATGTGGATTGAGCGAAGAATCAATCTCAAAGGCTAGTGTGACTGTAAGGCCCGGCAAAGCACATCGGTAACAGCAGTTATCAAGGTGAATCGAGACTGGTCACACTGATACTATTGGAGCTTTTTGGACATCATGAAGTTTCTTTGTTTGTTTCAGCGAAGACCGAAGAACCGCAAGTTTAGAGTCATGGATTGGTGGGAATTGGAATACTAGAGCCAGGTGATTGGAGCGGTAGTGGGTCCACCTGCACAGAAACCCCACATCAACCACGGAAACTATGGTAATTAGCCGAATCACTCTTACTGAAGGACTAATTGGAAGACGAGCTCGCCATGTCCGAAGTACCGAAGTTTGGGTATTTGCCTTGACTCAATCTTACTTGGGATACTCTGTGGGTAACGAAATAAAACTCAAAGTAGACGGAACCATAATAAATATTAACGGACAAATGACTGACCGCCATATGACTGCCAGGTGAAGTAGAGAAAGCATGGTCATATGTTTCAAGCGCAAGAGGTCATGATATATACAATCATGATGTGCCGCAGTCCAACTGTAGCTTGAATTAACGTATCGACAAGCGTTTTTTGTCTTCTCATTATGTTGTTCTTCCAGACTCTTGCTGTTGGCAGCATGCTGACCATGAACGTCAATGCCTTCCACCCGCTAATTCCAAGGCAGAACGTCAACCCCGAGCCAGTCTCAGGTGCAACTTTTATTCACGATCCAACCGTGGTCAAAACACCAGGAGGAAGCTACATTGCCGCATTCACAGCAGATGGTGTAGGGCTCAAGCAATCCAGTGACCGCACCAACTGGCGTGATGTCGGCGCTGCTTTCCCCAATGGCGCACCCTGGACGACTTCTTATACTAATGGCGACAAGAATCTCTGGGCACCAGATATCTCTTACCACAACGGCCAGTACTACATGTACTATTCAGCTTCCAGCTTCGGTAAATCCAAGTCAGCCATCTTCCTTGCAACGAGCAAGACTGGAATGTCAGACACTTGGACAAACCAAGGACTTATTGTTGAATCCACCGAGAACTCCGACTACAACGCCATCGATCCAAACCTCATCGTCGATGCATCAGGAAATTGGTGGTTGGCTTTCGGTTCCTTCTGGTCTGGCCTCAAGCTAATTCAACTCGACTCTTCAACTGGCAAGCGCTCTGGTTCTAGCATGACATCCATTGCCGCTCGTCCCAATAAAGCTGTAGAGGCACCCTTCATCTATCGCAAAGATAACTACTACTATCTCTGGGTGTCTTTTGATAGCTGTTGCAAAGGTGCCGCCAGCACCTACCGGATCATGGTTGGTCGCTCCACGAATGTGAAGGGACCCTACCTCGACAAGGCAGGCCAGGACATGATGCAGGGTGGAGGAACACAGATGATGTCGAGCCAGGGGTCGGTTCACGGACCTGGTCATTGTGCTGTATTCACGGATAATGACGGCGATGTGCTTGTGTACCATTACTACAAGGTAAGCACTCAGTTCTGCATTGTTTGATGACTAATTACGTCCATAATTTTCTCGCTTACTGTACTGACTTTGGCACCAAGGATAATGGCGATGCCACTCTGGGTATCAATCTCATCAAGTATGTTGACGGCTGGCCAGTTATTTATTGAACAGGGCTACTGATGAGTGGTTTTCGTCCTCCTTGGAAAGAAATCCAGCGCAAGCTACCTTACGGTACGAAAGTACCTAAGCGTGTATGTGATTTCTTTCTCCGGGAGTCTCGGAGATTCTATTGGGCCGCGTGTTCTTTTAAGTTTCTGTATTAGGTTCCATTCTATTCTGGAGCTTGAGTTTATTATTAACTTTTCGTATTCTCACCGCTGGTGGAAATGAATATTCTAAATATACTCGTAACACCGTCATCGAACCGATTCCGAACATATGTGCATACTTTTTGGTGGCTGTTGAATTTTTTTCCCGTGTACATATTTATAGCCCTATCCTTGAAAGCTACTTCTTTCTTTAATCCTCACCAAGAACTGCTCCGCTGGATCTAACGTTGCCAAGGTATGCTTCGTGGAAACTGCAGGCACTTTCCATTTCATCTCCCGTCCTCCCTCCCCTTTTGCATCTTTATCATGACTCACCACTTTCTCCCTTGCGGGCTCAATGTCATATTTCATCAGCACCCTCGCGACGAATAGAAGAACCTCTTGCTTGGCAAGTGCGCGTCCAGGACAATGCATATGCCCCCCTCCAAATGGAAAGAAGCCCCTCGGTTTCTTGATACCGCCATCCTTGAGCCACCTATTTTTGTGGAATTTTAATGCATCGTTCCCCCAAATAGACGTTGAGTGATGCATAGGTAGGAATTGGCCCAATAGGCGATCGCCGACATGAATTGTTTTGTTGCCAATAGTGGTAGGGGCGACGCAAGTGCGAATCATTGCAGAGGAGGCATACAGACGAAGAACCTCGTTCCATACTGCCCCCAGGATGGGACACTCATTCATGAGATGAGTGATGGAAAACGTGTTCGCGTCTGAATTAAATGCAATACTCGTTTCCTTCCGGATAGTCTCTGTCAGCGATGGTGACGACAAGATATGTGCTAGCGTCCAGAACAGCATACGGTAAGTGTTCAAGTGAACGCCCCAGAGAACGATGAGAGCCACAGTTTCGGCGTCATGGAGACTCATGCCGAGTTGTTGCTGTTCGTTCTGCATCCGTTCAAGTAACCAGTTCAAATTTGGACGTTTGCTTGGCTCCAAGGAATAATAGTTCATGAAAACTTGGACCAAAGTCTCGCGAGCTTTGTACATGTCCTGAGATAGAATGCTGGGATAGTTCCAGGGTATCTTCCAACTCAGATCCCCCCAATCGATATAGTGTTGAACGAAATCTGGATCGATAGCAAGGATCTCCATGCCTAGGAAAGCTCTCGAGCCTGCGTCTGCGAGAACACATCGTCCCCATTTGTACAAATCGACCACTTGTCCATGTACACTATCTCCATCCCCCGCCTTGACCCGAGGGTCCGAGAGGTACACAGGAATCAACCGCTCTATGTGTCCCATGAATACCTCAGACAGTGCATCCATCTTCTTCCCAGGCTGTAGAGCCTCTTTCATCCACCCATCTTGCAGATCGACATATCGTTTCTTTGCAGGGTTTTCCTTCACAAACAATGGCACCTCGTTCTCATCCCCGTGCCAAAACCTAGCGGGGTCGTCCTTGAAAGCGGAAGTATATCTAGATGGTGGGATATCAAAGCCAGCGAAGACTGCTCGAAGGTAATCGTCAAAAGAAAATGATTTGGTATCATTCCATACGGCTTTCACATCCTCAGGTCTTCTGAGCACGATGTATTTGGTGCCGAGGATGAAAATCGCGAAAGGTGCGTCTCCAGGGAAATATTTGCTGGTAAGTTATCAGCCTGCGTTAATCTATGAAATGATTTGAAGGGACTAATTGCCTGCCACAATAAAGGAGCTTTTCTCGATCCCAGAGAAATGAAATTGTATGTCCCACGAAGGGAAGAATATATGGTAGGACAGGCGGATTCAGGGGACGCAGCTTTGGCTCAATGGTAAATGTCCATACCCTCCACGATATCCATCCTATGGCAATCCATAACATAGGATTCAGAGTGAACGTGCTAAAGCTCGACATTGCTCCGGACAGAGACCCATAACCTAGAATCTCCGCCAGCATTTTGGCTGCTGATAAATGTCGAGCCACAATCACTTAGCAAATAACAAAGATGCGAATGTTTGTGGTCCGAGTACGATGGCAAAACAAAAGGACGGGAAGGATTTCCTTAGTATTGTCTCCAGCCAACAAAGAAAAGTGATGAGTGAGGGGCAAGAATGTTGAATGCTATTTACCGAGCTCAGCGTTCCCGTCTCTAACGGAATCTCGGGTCGGTTATCTCTCTCCAGCATCATTTGGATTTCAGAGCCACATTCTTGTCATGTTGAGGATCAGGTGAAGGCTGTTAAAAGGAAGTCTGTCAATGCTTAGCAACGAGCCGCTAGAACTCAGCATCGGCATCAGCATCCCATCTTTTTTCGAGTTTTACAATACCTTGTACCTGGTATCTAAGATTTATGTTTGTCAGATGTCTTTGACTCTTTGAATATCTCAACCTCATTGAAAAAAAAGGGCTCCAGTTATCTTGGATTACGTCGCATTCTAGGTAGAGTCGGGCAACTTCTTTGTCTACAGGAGTCAGTGCGCTGTATTTTCAGGCTTTCGTCGTTAACGTCGCAAGCGAGATTTATGAGAAGTCAACATTGCAGCGCGAGCAGCGTTGAGTGAGATTCGGGATCAAATAAATATCTTGGCGACAGTCATTCTTTTTATTCCCCATATTACCCAGAGTTTTTAGAAGACACCACTGCGTCACGATTGCCTCAGACAACCACGCACCAAAATGCATCTGATCAACCTTTCCAGAATTTCATATTTGATGAGCCCACGGCTCAGTGACGAAGCTTGAATCCAAAAAGTTGTTTGGATTTACAGGCATAGCATGAGTTCGCCTCCGGCGTACTTCTCCAACCGCTTTGAAGCACACGTCCTGCAGTACCCTAATGTCTTGTCGCTCGTTTTTGGCTATCAAGTCACTAAGCCAAAAGAGAGCAGTATCAACAAGCTGACTATCCCGGTACATCTCACTATGCTCTAGACTGCATAAATCGTTGGCGATAAGTATAACCATGGCCGTGAGGTAAGAGCATGAAGCCATCCTATCAAGATCAGACTAGAGGCAACCATCTCTCGCAAGATTCACTTACCAGCTAAACCATACCTCTTTTGAGCACGTCTGACCGAATAAGGCCATGTAGTCTCGAGCTTGACGGACCAGATCATCCCAACCTGGCGGAAGTTGTAGCGCCCCGAATCCCCTCTCATGATCTCTCAGACCGAGGACCCACTTTTCATCCCAAGCATTAGCTTGGTTGATGAGAGTAATACAATGAAGAGCGGCTGAGTGCAGGAGACAAAAAAAGCCATCGCTTGCAGGATTGTGACCTGTTGTCGAAGTGACGACTGCAGCTCCAAATTCCGGAGGGATCGAAAGTTGCCAATCCTTAAGAGCACTTAGGATATTGTGTCTCGCCATGGATCGCTCTTCAATACTACGTTTGGAAGCTCTCATCGAGTAGAGACAGTCGTAGACGCTACCCTCGATGCTAGCCAGCTGTACTCGGGCCAGGAAGAAATTCATCTCTGATTTTCCGTCGGCTGTCGCGATGATGCCGGCCCTGCCACCATCTTCCTCACCAGATGTGGGCAGCAAAGATGGCATCTCTAAGTCAATATCATCGTTGGATTGAACTGAGGGCTGTTTGGCGCGTAGGCTCAAATCCTTGTCGAGAACGTACGCCAGCCAGAAGACACGGGCCCGCTGTCTCCTTTCCACGAGATCCAGATGGGCGGAGGCTTCCCGATTGTGCATTTCCATCTTGTGCACAAGACGCATCGTGGCTGAGATGAACAACAGGGCAGCGGTAAGATCATGCTCTGTCTGTAGCACCATCACTACGCCAACTAATACCTGGATATTGAGGAGCCGAGTTTCGCCCAGCATTACCTGGGAGATGACGGATTGTGCTTTGCTCAGATACTCGAATTTACCATCAGTGTAGGTCTTTTGATTGTAATCTCTGTCATCTATCGGGCTTATCTGTGCAGCCAGTGCAAGAACTATGTTTATAGCTGCCCATGATACAGGGTCCCGCTGATGAGGAGAGTGTGCATAACATTCACCAACAAGACTCAATAAAGTATCGGCGTGAAAAAGGGGTAGGACGGAATTGAAGCTGTTGATGAATATACCCAACATACTCATAGTATACTGTAGCGGTGGAAGCTTCAACGCGTTGGAGAACTCGTCTAACTTCTCTGAAACTCGGTCTTCAGCCAGTTCAGCTACTTTGTTACTGGTTGACAGGTTCCCGCCTGGATCTGCATTTGGACTTTTATTATGGGATCAATCATTGCGGCTTTCGGATTTCGAAGACATTGAAGAACTTACTGGCGGGGCTGCTGGAAGATTGGCCGTGGCTGCAAGCGTTGCAATCTTGAACATATCCTTGCCTACATTTTTTCGGTCCTTGGCTTTAGACTTGCGACTCTGCACCGAATGTGTGCAATCGGCCGAATACGTGATGCAATTTGCGCATCGAGGCCTGAATCGATCACATTTGAGCTTGCGAATATAGCACAGATCACAGGCCTGTCCGCATTTATCTTGTTAGAAAGGATGTAACCACCAAGAAAGGGATGGATTCATGTTTACCTTCCGTTGACGATTTTTGACCTCCATTACAGTTCCGAGATTTTCTGTTTACCACTTGTGACACGAAAAACTTAAAGTAAGTCATCCTTTGTAACAAGAAGTATTGATGATGAAGATTTTCCACGGAAGCAGCTGACAAATGGGCATGTTGCTTATGTGCCAGATTTGGAATAGCGCGTCCACCTCCATGGGGGTTCAGTCGCTGACAAACGTATACTTGGCATCTTGAGACTTTATGCACGATTTAGCGACCAACAGTCAAGATCAGAATACACCAGGATGTGATGATTAACTGTGGTATATTCAACATGATTGAAAGTTTCTCTGAATTTATGGATCTGGCAACCTCCGCGGATGTTCGATCTCAAATACGATTGCTCAAGCGTGACAAGATGGAAGAGCTCAAGCCCTGGTATGGAATAGAAGAAAGTATAAGAAGGCTCGAGTAGCTCTTATAATAACGTCAAACATTCATTCGCTCCCATTATTGCACAGGTTCTTCACCCGAGACTTCATCTACCATCTACCTTCAGCAGAACTAGATCAGTCAACAATGTCACTTTTAGATTTCGTCTCCTTCACCAAAACATGGCACAATGAACCCTACCCGGCAATCGATCCCAAGAGACCTGAATTGAGCGCCAAGGGGAAGTTCGTCGTTGTCACCGGCGGTGGGACAGGCATCGGCAGAGCCATTGCTGTTGCGTTCGCAGAAGCCGGTGCCCAGACTATCGCCATCGTCGGAAGACGTATCGACAGGCTGGAGGGCGCCGCCGCCGAGATCAACAAGGTGGCCACAGCCAACAATGTGAAAGTTCTTTTCGAAAGCGCCGATATGAGCAAGCGCGCCAGTCTGGACGCCGCAGTAGAAAACCTCACAAAGAAAGCCGGTGGTTCCGACGTCAAGGTCGATATATTTATCCACAGTGCTGCTGTTACTCAAGATCGAGGGAATGTTAAAGGCTATGACGAGTCCAGTTATCGCTATGGGCTCGAGCTGAACGTCCTCGGCGCGTTCAATGCTTTGCAGGCTTTTGCTCCTGTGCTGACTGCCGATGCCCATATCTACAACATCTCGTCGGGCATGGCGCACATTGCGCCGATCTGGATCGATGACTGGGCGTATGCTGCTGGAAAAGCTGCGGTTGTGAAGATGTTCGACTACTTACAGGCGCAGCAGCCAGAGTGGCATGTTGTTCAACTCCAGCCTGGAGTGGTTAGCACGGAGCTCAATGCGAGTTTTGGTGTCGTGGGACCGGATACGCGTAAGAACTGCCCAATTGATAGTATTGTTGAATATCTTGCTGACACAGATGAGATGTAGCTGAACTTTGTGGCCACTTTGCTGTCTGGCTCGCTTCACCAGGAGCCGCCTTCCTCAAGGGCAAATTTGTTTGGGCCAATTGGGACGTCGAGGAACTCAAGGCTCGAGCTAACGAGGTTCAAAGCTCGAGCTTGCTTAGAGTGGCGTTGAATGGAGTGGATATGTAGAGCAAAGTGGTTGCATGATACATTCAAGCGCTTTCTCGCTTACCTGTAGAGAGTTCTGGGAGGGTTGGTAACATAGACCATGGGTCTGAAGTTAGTCCGGATGATGTAGAGAGATTACAATGCTTGGCACTTCGAGCAATACGTAATTATTTGAAACAGTCGATAAAATAAATCAGTGACGTGAACAATTTTGATTTGAGTAACCTCCTCATTGTTGAACGGGACAGTGGGACACAGGCTCTAGTAAACGAAAATCAACAATACCTCCTCACTTCCGAGAACATGTTACCTGGAGATATCAATTGAAATCTGAAGAAGACATTACTCGACATTCTACAAAACGATATCTTCATAAGTATCGGACAGGCATGTCTAACATCAAGAACTCAAGCTACCTTTCCATACCAGCGATCCCATTCGATCGCACAAGAAACACTCAACGGCAGCATCTGTATTTCGCCGGACCCGGACAATCAAATTTACTAGATCACCACATCATCAGCTCATTCTTCACCCTTTTATCCTCATCACCACCACACCAAGTATGAGCCCCTCAATGGAAACGAGAGCCACTGTGTACTTACGCTCCCCAAACACCCTCAGCGCAGCTGTCTCTTCCACCAACGTAATCACAATACCAACCATCATGCTCTGGCAAACATTCCGGCTTGAAACAACATTCTGTCTTTTGTGGGGAGTCGTCCGGACAGAGACCTTGTGTAGATGTGCTGAGATGTCCGTTATGGGTGCGACACCATGAGGTGGTTTGGCAGGTTCCGTAGTTGCCCTAGATATAGTTAGTTGACGGGTTTTGTTGAAAAGAAGCAGAAGGATTGATTTAAATGCTTACAGAATTATCGTGGCAGAGTTCTCCAACTTTCGCTACACATGTGGTTGCCAGCATAGAAAGAATAAAGGAACCGAGATTGAGCTTCATGATGGCATCAACGAGATTTCTAGAAATGTATGTCGTTGCGAGTTTTACCCACTTTGATGTCAAAGATCACCTAGGTGCAAGATATCAGGGCCGGCGAACTTTTATAAGTACGTAGCTCAGCTGGCGCAAGGATCAGGGCAAATCTGCCCGTCTTACAACTCCATGGCTTCATGAACCGAGAATATGAAAGACAGACTGATCGAAAATAGAAACGTGGGGTAGTGAGGCTGCAATCAAACAAAACGTGGTATGCGATCTCAGGAAAAATCAGCGAAGGATCGTGCCGACGGGTAATGTCCATATTGGAAGGATGAGCTATCCCTGTAGTCTGGACAAAGTACGCTGTAGTGTAGTCAAAGTACGCTGTAGTGTGGTCAAAGTACGCTGTGGTGTAGTCAAAGTACGCTGTAGCGTGGACAAAGTACGCTGTAAACTGGCCAAGGCACGCTAAAGCCCAATCCAGCTGCGCTAGGACCCAGGAAGGATTTCAGTTACACAACATTAGCAGCACTGTTTGCTGCCAACCAATTCTTCAAATCATCGCCCGAAAAGAAGAAATTGTGATTTCACGGAAAATAACCTGGGAAAAGATGTAGACTGAGTTTCAAAGCCCCCGCACTACATTTCAGCTACATATTGTCCTATGACCGTGATTGATAGATTTATGTTGACTTACTCTCCGAAGACAGGAACACTGCCCGCTCCCTTCGCTAAATCTCGTGAAAAAATTCACCACTTTCCGAGACCCCGAAAATTGTAGAATCAACAATGAATGCAGTCTTCACTTTAAATCCGGTGATTTCGCGGTGTCTCCAGTTCAGACTCCGGACTTTGCTGTCCAGACGCAGATTGCAGTACGCCTGTCAAGTCAGGGCACATTCTGCAGCCTTAACCAATAGATTCCGGGCTAATATCAGCCGGAGAATGCCAGGGGTTTGAAAATGAGGTTACACAAGATTCAAATGCCGTATGTATGGGACCCCGCATCAGCAGAATGCTGATGAGTAAGGATGCTAGAAGCGTCACTTCGGTAAGGGGTCCAATGGGTTGGGTTCGGGATTGCTTCCTAATCGCTTGTGGCTTGCAGGGCTGAGGATGGCGGTTTGGTTTGGTTTGGTATTTGGGGGGTACTGGATTGAGGTTTAGGTGGGATTTTGGGGAGGACTACATCGTGGGCTTGAAGAATATAAGGCTTGGGCAACTCCCGTGAGATTATTTAACAATCAACTTAATCTTGCTCGGTACTCGATCAATTACCCTCCACGGATCTGAACTTTCGCAATTAAACCCCATCACCAAATCCATACACAACTCCAACCACGATGAGCAGTACTGCAACTCTACAGAATACCTGCGACACAGAGAGTTGTCAACTTCATTTCCATAATCATGACAATGACACCATGTTCGCAAAGGATGAGCAGACACCAACGACACAGAACCAGCCACAACAAGTCGAAGAGCGGCAAAACATCAGTAATACAGACTCCTCCGAACCATTAGCGGTCCCAACAGGGAAAGTCGTGGACGAAGAGCACCAAGGAAGCAGTACTGCTGACAACAGTCCTCAAGACCATGGCTTCCAAAGAATAGTCCGGAACTTCACTCCCTCGTAAGCTCCGTCATCACCAAAACCTAGAAATTGGCTTGAACTGACACGCACAGCTGGTTCATAATAACCATGTCCACCGGCGTCCTCTCCATCATGCTCCACCAACTCCCCTACAACGCTTCCTGGCTCCAAATCATCTCCACGATATTCTTCGTCCTCAACCTCACGCTCTTCCTCCTCTTCACATTCATCTCCAGTCTACGGTATTTCCTTTACCCGAGGATCTTCCCAGCCGTGCTCAAGCATCCGCATCAGAGCTTGTTCCTGGCTACGTTCCCCGTAGGCTTGGCTACCCTGATCAATATGACGGTGCTGGTGTGCGTGCCGGTTTGGGGGCAGGGCATGGCGACGTTGGCGTGGGTGTTGTGGTGGATTGATGGGGTGTTGGCGCTGGTAGCGTGCTTTCACTTGACGTTTATGATGTGAGTGCCAGGTGCTTTTACTCAGTGCTCTAAGCTGACCATCTCTTCTGGCAGAATGTCTAACCAAAGAAGCGACCTCGAAGAGATGACTGCCTTGTACCTCATCCCCATCGTCTCTGTCGTCATAGCCGCCACCTCGGGAGGTCTAGTTGCAGGAGCTATCTCAGATCCGAATCACCGCCTATGGACGCTTATTATTTCGTATATCTTCTGGGGCATCGGATCCCCACTGTCATGGATTATCCTCACGCTGTACTTTCTGCGCATGACGATTCATAAGCCGTTGAAGCGGGAGGTTATCGTGAGCTTGCTGCTGCCTATTGGGCCATTGAGTCTGTCGGGGTTCTCGTAAGTCGTTCCTAATTCTGTTGCTCTGCTGTCCGCAATACCCCCTGGGGGGTTTGAAATCCAGAGATTCAGAACTGACAAAATCGCTAAACAGAATCATCGTCCTGGGCAAACTCTCCCGCAACCTCTTCCCCGTAACTCACACACTCCACAAATTCGCCGGCGCAGGAGACGTCTTCTATGCAGTCGGGTTCCTCGTCGGTCTCATCCTATGGGGATTCTCGATTGTCTGGTTCTTCGTTGCGGTCGTTATGATTGCTACGTCTGGCGGGTTTCCCTTCAATATGGGGTGGTGGGGGTTTATTTTCCCAGTTGGTAAGTACTTATCCTCACACACCTCTTGGTGTCTGGAAGGGAAGCTGCTGGTAAGAGTATGGCTAATCGTTTGGCTGAATAGGTGTCTTCACGCTCTTGACGATTTCGATTGGCGAGGAGTTGGAGTCGGAATTCCTAAAGGTACTTTCTTGTGTAAGTCCTAGTCCATCCATCCACCCAAAACTTATCCCTAGTTTGATCCTGGATCATACCTTGAACACCAGCTAACGTCGACTCCATGTAGGTACTCACTGGGATATGTGTGGTGATGTGGCTGGTAGTCGCTGCCGGCACGATACAGCGGTCTTGGACCGGCAAGATGTTCTTTGCTCCTTGTCTAGGAACGGATCTTTTCATGAAGAGGACTATTGGTCGGAAGGTTAAGACGCAGACTGTGTGAATCGTGCTTCTAAAGTTGGAAATTGAGGAGGCTATATACTTGTATGGTGGGTTGGGTTAGATTGGTATGGAGTTTGGGGCGCGAATGGCGTTTGGTGATAGACAAATGTGGGCATTGTAGATAACCATTGTGCTCAAATTTATGCGAGAATTGAACGGCTCCTATTCAAATCCAATCTTGGGAGTTTTCAGGAGACCGAGCAGTGGCTTGAAATGTTTTCAACGTAGGCAGGACATAGAAACTGTTCCAAATCCATCACCTTGAGCCACTAGCATGTACAGGTGGAGGGGAAAAAGTGGTGGGTATCAAATGGTTATTGGCATTACGATCGACAAGTGTCCATGTCTAAATAGGATCATCAGTATACGCAGGAGGCGCTTCCTCGTCTGTTGTCCCCGGCACAGGCACTGGAGCCTCTGCCACCAACTTCTTTTGCTCCTCCAGCTTCACTGCCCAGAGCGCTGAGCCAGCCGCTGTAGTCAATAGAAAGAACATGGACAACACCGGCACAAGTTGCAGGACTAACGCAACAGTTCCAAACCTACTAGAGTCAGCACCTCTAGCCGTAAACTTTAACAGGCAGTAACCTACCAAGTATACTTCCACTTTCTCTTGCGAATCTCGTCCTTCTTCTCTTTCCTCGACGCGCCCCGCAGCTTGAAATATCTGTAGTGGTGGAATGGTCCCGCTCGGGCGCCTGTCAGGACTAGGAAGAATGGCGTGCCGATTATGGGGATCAAGTTGAGGGGGAGGAAGAGTATGAACTCGGCGATCTGGCGGAAGGAGAAGGGCGAGTAGACAGCAGAGGAGGTGGGCTTGCCGAGCATCTTCACGGAGTTGGGGGCGTCGTGGAAGAGGATTCTGGAGGGGGAGACGAGGTCAATTTGACCTTCGCGGATAAGGGTTGCCTGGGATGTGTTAGCTTGGCCACAGTGAGAGGAGGAGCAGTCGCAGGCCGGCACCAGAATGGATGAGTTGGGCGACAACATACATCAAAGACATTGACCAGAGTCTCGTCCACGAGCAGGGCTTCAAACAGCAGTGCAATAACCACCTGCCCCTCTCCCAGCACCAAGAAAACCGCGTTGAACCACGCAATAGGCCCATGGAAGATAGCCAGGAACGCAACCTGCGGCAGGTACGTGAACGTGAATAGCATACCGAGGACTACAATCGAAGTCACCAAGAGGGGTATAATTCGCCGTCCAAAGAGAGGCCAGAATTCGCGGTGGGCGCAGAAGTAATAGATGCCCTTGAAAGGATACAGAGCGGAAGCGGAAACGACATTGCGAATGGGTTGGGGGGCCATCGCCGTTGATCCACGGGGGTTCGACATTGTATAGAGAGTTTGGGGGCGTATGCGCAACGGGCCAGACAAAGAAAACGAGGAGGAGATTTGAGGTTGTTGATAGCTGGAGCTGAATGCCGAGGACATTGAACTGCCCCTGCCGATGACGCAAGTGGGACCTGATGTCTTGGCGACGCCTGGAATTCGAGGCTGGCATTTGCCGACCAAAGCCAAATCAGACGACTGCTCTTTCCCACCATATGATTTGGGGGGATGCCAATAATCCAACTTTCATAGGTATTCAATCTTCGATGGCTTAAAAAGAGAGAGGGGTAAAGAGTGCTAATCAGGAGCCAACGGCAGTTTCCAACTTGTCCACTCCAGTGCCCCAAGTATTTCATCAACATCTGCTGTCAAACTGGAAGACGACAATCAAATGCTAAGCACATCACGCACGCCCTGCTAAATCATCGTTCGAAGGAAGTATACCTAGTGGGTGCCTTGAAATAATCACGCTGCAAAAGTAGCCTTCGGTAGGTGAGTCTGTTTGCCCAAGCCAGCCCAGTACGAAGATGTTATATAGTCAACCGGGAGTCTGACTTCAAATTCTTCAATCTGCCAATGCAAAGGGAGAACGTTTCAATCTGTTTGCTTTACAGTCTTGTTCTGCTCCAATTTCACCATCGGAATCTTGCTGAGCACTCAGGCCAGACCACTCAGGAATAAGTCGCTGTCAACGGGTAGTTGCAGAGGCTCGGGATTCGGGAGCGGGTGTAAATGCTGTCCTAAGGAGCGGCTAACGCGGTGTACTCACTCGTTTGCTTTTTGGAATTCGAGCTGATAATTTCAATGATTCACTGGCTCCGTTTCTCCAGATGAAATACCTGTCTAAGAGACACGGCGTTTCTGCTCCTCAGCGTCTTTTCGGTTGGGCAGAGTTTTTGCCATGGCTTGTGTTACCGAGTGCTGCAGAAGCTGTGCATATCTCTCTGCAAGTGAATGGATATCTGATCAGTATCAAACATTCCCTGGACTGTTGGTTTGAAAACAGGAGAAGCCACCTTGCATCCGATCGGGCCTGTTGGTGTGCGTTTGCTTCAAGACAGAGCTGGGACGGCTCTAAGTGGTCTTCAGCAGCTCCCTGCGCGCCGGTTGAGTCCCGGGTCTTGCTTGGATATCATTCACTGTCTTTGGTGCCTGGAATATGACTGTAAGTTGTGCTGATAGATGTGGCGGGCTTCTTGGGAGATAGAAGGGCCACGGTGGTGGCAGCCACGCTAAACCTTCGGCTAATTGCCTGCAAACGGAAAGGGCCAAAATGTGACGATGTTATTTCAACCTCCTTCAATTTCTCCCCACGTAAACAACTTCCTTTCTTTCCTCACCTTCGACTTACAGCAGCGCCTTTCCTTCTTCCATTCTTCCCCACACACTCTTTTCAGCCCACAGACGCGTCTCTCGATCATCATCGAGAGCACCGCAGCCCTACATACCTACACAGTCTTTACTGTAAACAAAACATCGTTGATTCCCGAATCACGCCTCGTAGCCTCAAGATGCGCTCCAAAATCTTGAGTCTCCTCGCAAGCGCCGTTGGCCTGGCTGCCGTCGTCCTTGCCGCCCCTGCTATCTCCTCGTAAGTACAAGTTTCCGATTTGATGAAGTGTTTCTCATCAACGTCAAGGGACACCGATGTCTGCGAGCCTGTCTCTACCGTCTTCGTCACCGTTCCGCAACCTATCACCATCACCGTCCACGACGCTTCAACCAACACGGTCGGTCTTGCGACCTCCGCTGACGCGCTCCCTACGATCACCGTTACGCGTCATGCTACCCTCCATTCGACCTTGACCCTGCCCTACACCAATACCATTCTCCTGTCCCACCCGGAGACCAGCAAGGGTGTCCAAGCTGTTGTGTCGACCCCAGTTTCGTATGAGACTACCGTTTTCGAGACCGCCCACATCACTGTCACTGTTCACCAATCTGGTCCTTCCAGCTCCAGCGTCCTCGCATTCATCGTTGAGAATGGCACCACCTTCTGGCTTGGAGGACACACACCGGTTTCAACCAAAGTCTACGTCACTGCCACCAGCGTGGTCACCATCGAGCCTCTCCACACTCCAGCTGGAACAACCCACCTGACCTCGACCGTGACTCTCCAGAGCACTCGCTATACCACTCGGTCGGCGACTCAGACTCTCACCCGAACCTTGTCTGCTTTCAATGGTACCACAACCCAGACCTCCAGCGCTCACATTGCTTCATCTTTCGGTACTTCCCCTGCTCCTGTCCGAACAAGCTCTTCATGGGCTGGATGGAACGCGACCTCAAGTGCTGGTGGTGTTGTTTCCCCAGGGGCCACTGATCCCGCCAAGAGTTCTAAATCGGTCATCACCAGAAGCTTCATCACCAAAGAGACCGTCGACATCTACAAGACTAGTGATTACTCCTACACGGTCTCGACCTACACTGCCAAGGATGGCTTCGATGTCTTCACCACGCCTTTCACTTGGTCTGCCAATCCAACTTCAACATCAATGTCTGGAGGTGCTTGGACTACAGCTGTTATCAGCGGTCAAACAGTTTCTTGGAATGCTCATGGAGTTACCCAGACCTGTACCGAGTCATTAACTCGCGCACCATACTCAAACACCACCTCAAGCAGCCACCATCTCACCTCTGCAGAGCCAAGCTCAACTTCCTCCATTCAAGGTGTTTGGACTACTGCTGTGATCGATGGCCAAACTCTCTCCTGGAATGGCAATGGGATCACCGAAACTTGCAAGGGGACTTCTACTCATGCTCCGTACACTAATGCAACTTCAACTGTTCACCATATTTCTACCAGTACGGCTGCCGGCGAGGTCACTTCCTCTAGCAAGCCAACAAATATTATTTCCGCTACCACACAGATATCATCCAGCTCTAGTTCAAAGTGGTACATCTACACCCCGGCTTCCTCTGTTGGGCCCTTTTCAAGTACTGGCTCCGCGCTTGGAGGTCTGACCTCGGAATCATCAACCTCCACCTTGTCCTCTGCTCACTTCGTCTCGGTTTCCACCGCCACTGTTGTTCCGATCGCGGCCTCCTCTGAAACCCCTCTCTCGTCATCTCAAGCAGCTGATCCTAGTGTCACGTCTGACAATACCACACTGCTCATTAGCTCAACTGTCACGCCCAGCTCTCACTTGGGCGTCTTTCCTACCAGTAGCTCAACCACCTTTCTGACCTTGACATCTTCCGCTGCTATTGAGCCATCCACCTCTTTGCAGGTATCGGGCACTACTTCAAGCACTGCATCTACAACTTCTACCGCCCTGTCTGCGGCCTCTTCTTACCCCAGCACTTGTGGAGAAGTTGGTGACTTTGTTTTGAACGTAAGTTGTTTCAGTATCAGACATCTAAACACAAGCTAACACGTCCAGTTCGATGACATTCCGCCATTGAGCATCAGCAATAACAGCACGTTCGGCCAACCACAACCAATCTTCAGTCCATACCATCATTTCGACTTCTCTCAAGGTTTCAGAGTTGGCCCTCCACCAGTTGACCCATACCTCCCTGAGTCCAAACCTCTCCTCGCTGAGTTCATTCCTACGGCCGACACTGTCACGCAAACACGAACCGATGCTTATGCAAGTACCTCGGGCTACATGGGGAATGCTGATCACGGTCTCACAACCTGCTTTAGCTTTAATTTCTATGGTGCCTCCTTTGGCTGTGATTCCTCTGGCCCCGACTGCGACTTCACATTCACTGGTTATCGATATGATCCCGCCAGCAAGTCGACTGAGCCTGTTGTCTCCCAACAACTTGCCATATCTGCTTGTCCTGATCTGAAGAGCCTGGAATGTATTCTTACACCCGTCAATCTCAACCCTGCCTTCGAGAACCTCGATTCAGTTCGCATCGATCTTACAGTTCAAGGTGTACCAAATATATGGTGGATGGATGATGTTCGCTTGGGATGGTTCAACAATACTTGTGAGAAGGGTATGTGTCGCGCAAAGGCTCCGGCCCATGGATTCGCCAAACCTCTTCCTGTTAAGAAGATCTAACATCTTCTGCCATGCCACACATCTGTTTCTCAACTGAGTAATCTGGAGAGACGATATTTTGTTAGAGTTCCGCGCATTTGTACGAGTTCTTTCATTTGTTTTCAAAAGTCGCGACGCATATTAACGAATGAGGTGGCGGGCTGGACCTTCTCAGACGTACTTGGGATTGAAGTGGAGTTGGCTATACGCCGAAACAGTTTGCACAAAACACTCATGAATCATGAAATGAATGTATGAGTAGACGAATGATATGATCATGAAAAAGCCAAGTTTCATATGGTCCCATGGTGATATGAAGACAGAAATAACTCGGAGTTTTTCTTGTGCGGTAATACCCAGTATTAGAAGGCAGATGAGATGGGACCTGCTTTCCAAGAATAGTTGTGACCAGCTCTTTCCTCCCTCGATACCGCTAGATGGTACCTAGAAGCCGCCTTTCCTTATGTTAGCACGCTCTCCCCATGTCTTCATCCCCACGATCATTATTGCCTCTACTCAAACTCCACATTTCTTATGAACAGAGTCTATCTATAATTTTGGTTGAAGCTCCAACGTATCTTGCCGCTGAAAATCGTTTCCATTCTAGACAGAAACCTTCGATGGCAGCACAGCCGATCACTCACTCCCTTGTGCAGTAGCTTCCAGGACTTCCTAGCATGCGAAACCCTTTGCTAGCAACTGACTACCTACCCGATGACTGGCGTGAAAGCATGCACCCTCATTGTCACGGCAGGGTGATTTTAACAGTCATCGAAGAACTGGATGCATACATCAAAACCCAGCCCATGTGGGAAAGCCTAGAAGAGGCTCACGAACAAATATTGGAAGGTCTCGCTCAAACCAGTCCTATAGAAGATGATGATCAGTGGGGGAACGAAAGAGACCATGCCCACTATTGGGCGGGAGAGATCTTGTAAGAGTACATTTTTTCCAGGAATTGCGATGCCACTGACATCTCAAAGCATGCGTATCTGCAAATCCCCAATTGCTATAGACTCTGGCGCCGATCATATCAGACAAGGTATCCAGGACATCATCTTGGAGCAAGATCTCCAGCCTGAATTGGATGGTAGCGTTATGTTATCGACAGGCCAGAGGAAAGAGCGATTGTTCAATGAATCTTGGGCATTGCCCACAGATGATCCTTGGGACGCTGAGTTACCGCTAGGGAATCCGAATAGCCACTGGTTCACACGATACAAAGCACTGATTGATTCCAATGATACATCGGTGATCTTTCTCTTCATTGAAACCCTACAACGGCCTGTCGGACAACCTTCGCTAAATGAGGCCTACGAATTTATTACCCCGACAATATATTGCACAGGCAATCTGAGAAAGCTGTATGATTGGACTGAAATTGAGGATGAGATGGACGATAGGACTGGAATTGAGATTGCCCTTATTGACCCACCGTGCAACAGGAGGACGGAAATCGAACCTTCGTCCGAACAAATCATTCAGATGCCAAAGATCCCCAGTGATTCTTTTGTCGACCGAGTAATGCTTCGACTTTGGAATTGGAAAGGTCGTATTGACTTGTATGTCAAGATTCCGGGCTACAAGGTGATGGAGCTTCTATCCGCTGCAAAAGACCAGGTCCGACAGGCAAAAAGAGAGATCAAAGAGAAGCCTCTAAATCCTCCAAGCTGGATCGGGAACCACCTTCCAGACGTCAAGCACAGAACGAGAAGCGACAGTCAGAACTCTAGCCTATCGCACACGAACGCACTTAGCGGCCTTTTCTCGGATGAAGGAAACTCGGGCGAGGAGGACTAGAAGAGACGTCAAACTACGAACAGCCCAGTTGAGAGACAAACCAAAAACAATGTATTTATATCATAGAGCTGGTTCCATTTAATGCTGGAGTGTATTGCTGGTAAGGATGAAGACAGAGACCATGAAACAATCCTGACCACAGCTCTGAATCTTCCTCTTCTCGTAGTCCCAAGTCTAAACAATGACGGCTCGGATAAAAAAGGGGGGTTTCTGCCGCCTTCGTCTTCACCGCCTTGAGGAGGGGTCGTCCGCTGCAAGATGATTACTGAGATGGTTCTAGTGATGGCACTTCTCAAGCTATATCTAAGGCAATTGCCCCCACCACTCGCAGAGACCGCAATGACTTATACATCCCCCGCTCCCTCCCACTGTGTCCTAAGTGGTCTACATGCTCACTCGTACCCCTGTATCCATTTCTCGCTTACGCCTTCACAACATCCACCCAACCCCACACTTTCAAAACAAACCCCTCACAATCACTCGCAGACTTACCATGGCCAGTACTCCCTCCCCCGAGAGTTTCCAAGCCCTCATCATCGGCTCCGGTCAAGCCGGCACGCCCCTCGCAGTGGCATTTGCCAAAGCGGGACACAAGACCGCTCTCATTGACCGGGCACACATCGCCGGCTGCTGCGTGAACGAAGGGTGCACCCCGACCAAGACGCTCATCGCGTCCGGGCGAGCGGCATACCTCATGCGCAGAGGGCAGGATTATGGTAATCATACTAGCAGCCCTGGCAAAGATGGTAAGAATGAAGTTATTGTTGACATGCAGAGGATAAGAGAGAGGAAGAGGCAGATTGTGGAGAGCTTTCGTGGGGGTAGTGAGAAGCGTGTCGCTGAGGCGGGAGTCACGGTTCTAATGGGAGGTGCAGAGTTTGTGGATGGGAAGACGGTTAAGGTTGTTATGAATGATGGTGGGAGTGATAAGTTGGTTACTGCCGATAGGATAATCATCAATGTTGGCGAGCGGCCTGCTCGGCCTTCTCTTCCAGGTGTTGAGACTCTCGATCCGAGTCTCGTGTTGAATTCAACTAGTATCCAGGAACTGGATGTGGTGCCGGAGCATCTGGTTGTTGTTGGGGGTGGGTATGTAGGTGTGGAGTTCGCGCAGTATATGAGGAGGCTAGGCGCTAAGGTTACCATTGTGCAACGAGGGAAGCAGTTACTCCCGAGAGAAGATCCAGATGTCGCGGGTGTATTTCTTGATATCCTTACTGAGGACGGGATTACGACGTATCTCTCTAGCTCTACCACCAATATCTCCTCCATCCCCTCGTCAACGTCCTCCTCCAGACCCGGCTTCACACTCAAGCTCAAGACTCCAAGTGGCGCCCTCGATGTCCAAGGCTCGCACATCCTCTTCGCCGCGGGCCGAATACCCAACACCGACACTCTGAACCTTCCCACCGCAGGCGTAGCCACTAATGAAAAAGGCTATATCGTAACGAACCCCTTCCTGGAGACGTCCACAATAGACATCTACGCCCTCGGCGACGTCAAGGGTCCACCAGCATTCACGCACATCTCATACGACGACTTCCGCATCCTCAAATCAAACCTACTACTCCCTCCCTCCCCAGACAAGCCCTTACTCACCACCACCGGTCGCCAGGACAGAGTCCCGTACGTAGTGTATACGGATCCGCAGCTCGCCCATGTAGGGCTGCATGAGTGGGAGGCGAGGGCTAAGTATGCCGCTCTAGGGAGGGAAGGGGATGTCAAGGTCGCGAAGATGCCGATGGGGTATGTGGCGAGGGCGTTGGAGACGGATGAGACTAGAGGGGTTATGAAGGCCGTTGTTGATGGGACTGATGGGAGGATTCTGGGGTTTACGTGTCTTGGTATGGAGGGCGGTGAGGTTATGGCGGTGGTGCAGATGGCTATGCTTGCGGGGACGAGGTATGAGGTTTTGCAGGAGGCGGTTTGGGCGCATCCGAGTTTGGCGGAGAGTTTGAATAATCTTTGGGGGTTCTTGGAGTAAGTTGGGCTGGAGTATGCGAGAGAGTAGATGTGTTTGTGACGCGTTGGTAGAAAATGTATGTTGTTACAGTATCTACATCAATAATCTGACCGGTTGTCCACGCATATGAGTTGTGACGAGGAAGGTGTTCCCAAGTCAGCTGTACCAAGAATCTTCTTTTCGTAGTCTACTAAAATGGCGTACGCTTTGATGTTCACTATCGTGAATTGATGTCTTTGTTCTCAAGGAACAGCGTTGGTCTACTCGCTTCATTGTCAGGCCAACGAACTATGAGGCGATAAGCGAGCGAGCTTTTGTAGACGACATAAACAGCGAAGAGAGTCGTCATTTATGGTTGACAGCACGAAGCTAAACTCATAATGTGACTATCCTGAGCTTTAAACCCGCAACCACCCTACATGTACCCACGAGTAAACAGGAGTGGTGTAGAATTTCTTGAGGGCAGTTTCCTAATCGAACCAAGCTCCAGCCCCACTTGGGGAAACTTGGGGTAACGTGATAGTCTTACCATTCTGTTGGTCACTTCGGATCCGGAATTGCGGAAAGAAACATGCAGCAGTCATGCATTAAATACTCGCTAAGACTTCAAAGACAAAAAATATCTGCTAAGAAGGATCGGTCCGCTTTAATTCACAAGCTGTGCCTCAACCTTGACATACACAGACATCTCATCAACTCCCAATGATGAATGCCATTCCAAAAGCCGGCATCCCAAAAGCCGATATCCGTTTTTGGGCTCTCCCTACTTTCTTTGGAGCCAGAAGATATACCATGCGAACCTCAGCTCAGATGATATTACGCTGTTAAAATGAAAAAGAGCTGTAGGTTAGCGTGGTATCTGAAAAGCCTGCCAAGAATAGTACGTACATCCTTCGTTGCATCCGAAAGCCGATGGCAACCTCGCATTTTGAGCGAGTCACGAAATCCTCGAATGAAGATAGCAATTTCGATTTACACATACCTTTCTCTTCCATCTCCGGAAAATGTTAGTAAGAGAGAACCTTGAATCACCGATAAACAGTTGCATTTCACAAGCATTTTAACAAAGATCGTGAGATCAATGCCAAGAACGCATTAGCTCAATGCTACCCCGTCTCACTTCCGCCGACGATCTTCCACAGTTGCCGGATGCAGATATCCATGCGATGTCTACGATGCACTTATGAATGATAGTACAGCTTGGCAGTGAGGCACAGGATCAGAAGATGTTCTAATTTCTCACCAGCCAGTTGCATTCCCATACTGTTTGTCGTCATAGGTGCCCTCAATACATATATTCAGTACAAGAACACATCTTCACCAACAATTCTTCGAGCACAAAAGCTCTTGAGTCTAACCTCTTCCTTTCAAATTTTATTCTTCTCCATCACGACAAAATTCTTTTAGTAAAAAGTAAACCACATCTTCCGACCACACGACCAAGACAACCATGAAGCCCACCAAATCCCTCTCCCTCGCCTATACCCTCTCCAACCTCTCATACCAAGCATCTGCTCAACCCTCTAGCATGCTCCAAACAATAAACGGCATCCTCTCCCCCGGCCGCGGCAACACGCCCGCAGCCCAAGAAGTCTTCTCCTCAGCGGGTCGAAATCCCGTCGTAAGCAGCTCCGTCTCCTTCAATCGTACGGACTTCAACAGTCTTCAAGACTGGACCTGGAGGATCAATATCACGGATGTTCGTCTCACCAATGATTTCAACGATTTAGGCGAGCCTTCCGCGAACGCTTCTGAGAATGTGCATGTGGTGAACTCTCAGTATGAGTTGCTATGGCCTGGGGCAACGGAGAGTGAGAATGGGACTTTAGAAAGTTATCTGAGGAGCATTAACTCGAGTCTGTTGATGACCGCGGTGGAGATTGTGTTGCCGGAGAAGTTGACGGAGAAATATGAGACTGGGATGAATGGATCCTGTGCAGATGTTTTGGGGAGTCAGTGTACGCAGTCGTTGATGGAGGCGGCGGCTACGATGGAGCAAGGGTTCGCGATGGAGGGTTTAGCGGGATGTGGAGATAGTATCGGTAAGGGGGTAGGGATTGGAGGAATTGGTTATGGTATGTTTATTTTTGTTTATACTACCAATGTTTACCAATGTGTCCCAGAAATTCCAGTGTAGGGAACAATTACTGACATAGATAACACGACTTAGAAATGTCTCCTGACAGCAACTCCACGACACGGCAAGGAGATACGTTGTATTATCGTACATCAGCGGCATTCACTGGCGGCAACGAGACTTTGCTGAATCAAGCAAAGAGTGCAGTCAATATACTGGTGTTGGATATCCAAGCCGAACCTCGCTCGGAAGGAACTGGCAGTCCTGGTGCTCCTTCTGTGCTGTGTCAAGTCGTTGATAAAAGTGCGACTACATCCGCGGCTGCTGGCTGGGGCCAGAATCTAGCAAGGTGGACCTTAGGTGTTGTCGTTGCGACTACTATTGCTTTGGTCCTATGAAATTCACATGGTTGTGCTGCAGGGGAAGGATGTAATGTGCTACAACAGTCTTCCCGAAGGAGCTTGGCTTGGTTCTATTCTGACGAGGATTCCCCCCCTTGACATTCCTTGATTGGAGATGATAATGAAAACGTTGAAAATGGCTTCCAAATATTTTTGGATAACGACTCTATCTGTCCGAACGTCTGCAGTATCTGTGCTCTTTGAATCCTAAGCCAGAAACGACGCTTAACTGTTTACTTTGACTCGCTTGACCCTACGCGCGATGCACATCAGGCACTGCCTCCTCGTGACCATGGAGGTGGTAAAAAAGAAAGACTAACGGCGGCGGAAATCAAGAAGCTTGTTGTGGCGAAAACCTCAAAATGTACTTGAAAACTTACTTCATGGTACGTCGCTCTGTGTAAGGGTTGAGGTACGGGCAATTCACCAGTCGTCTGTCCTGAAACTAAACCTCATCAACAAAAACAAAACACAGACCAAAAAATATCCACTTCTCAGCTATATTTCAACTTCACGATCAAGAAGCAAGATTTTCCGAGCTGAGGGGTAATATGCTTAATTCAGCGGCAGACAGGTCCTGATATTCATTATAGGTATGACATAGCTACCCCACAGAACAACACGGACCTCAACAAAACATAAACTCAAAACGCAACCCAACGGCCAATCCATCCTGTCGGTAATCCACGCACAGACATCCCAAAAATCCTGTTTTTGTATTGCCACTGCACAGAAATGCCATGTACTCCATGGACAGAGAATCATCGATGGGAATCAGGAATCAAGACTGGATGTTAAATCCTCCCGCTCTTCCGACTAGGTCTCGCTTGCGGACTTGGGATCCTTGGCAGAGCGACATCATCGATGACGGAGCTTTGTTTAGAAAAGTATATCAGATTGATCTCCCCAGAGAATCTGAATAATATGTGGCTGGTAGAGATTTGAATATTATTAAATTGATACGACAATACCAAACCCTTGATCCAAATACATCTATACCTACCAGAAGAACAAAAATCTTCTGAACAATCAGATTTCACAATGGCTGATAGTACGCACCTGTCATCCATATCCCTACGATCAATCTCAACCCGTTTTTGGGCCTCCAGAGAGCTTTTCATTTATGTCTCTTTGGAATATTTTCCCAGCCTAATGAATAACCAACTCCCCGCTAACCTCCTCCACCCTCCTCTACAGATCTCCGCTCCTCCACCAAAGTCGGCGAGAACCCCACCTTCGCCACGACAGTTAGCAAGCAGAAGCTATCTTAGGCGAAAAGGCGGTGGGAGGAATGGATAACGATAAGGATCATGTTGAGAATGTTATTGGGGGGTTGAAAGCGTAAGTTTTTACTGAGTTCCGCGAGTGTATATATTTGTCTTTTGTCTTTTGTCTTTTGTCTTTTGTCTTTTGTCTTCTGTCTTTTGTCTGTCTATCGGTCTGTCTGTCTATCCGCTAGGATAAGTTCCGTATATGTGGAGCTAGGGTATCACATTTTCAATTAACGAGGAATAACGAAATAAGCGCTGACTTTCTCAACAGAGCAATCAGCAACCCCAATACTTCCGCGAAAGCAAAAGAGGAGGCGGAGCAGAAATTGAAGGTTTTGGAGAGCAAGTGAGCTGATGTGTTGGGATTGCAATAGATATAGGTTGTTTGCAAGATCATCTCCATGGGTGCTTATAGGTTCTTTATTCTGTGTCACCAAGATATCTATTGAGGGAATGTAAATCAATGAAAGCTGGGATCTGAATTTGAGTGTTACTTTGGCACAGGTTGAGACTAGTCTATGTGATAGATAGAATGTGGAATTGAACCTGGGAAATTCTTGGTGAAAAAGGAGGGTGGACACGGGATTGGATGAGATGTTTCTGGTTTAAGAAAAGATATGATTTGACCTGACCAGCATTTAATTCCTATATAATTCTATATATTAAGTACTGTATGATGTAATTACTTCCCTATCCCCAACCCAATCCCGAACAAAGTAAAATACGGTCAAGGCGCAGCTATTAACCTGACTCTAAAACACGAAAAACGAGACTCATCTATCTACAAACTTTTGATCTCCTTCTCCAGTCCTTTCCCTTTCCTTCCCACGCACCCCGGTCCTCACCGCGTCACAGTAACAGTCTCCGTAACCGTCTCGGTGACCTTGCCGACCGTGATATACACTGTCTCCTTAGCACTTGGCCCTTGCGTGGGTGCTGGCGGGTTGACAGGGATGATCGTTACGGCTGGGCTATTGCCTCCGTTGTCTCCCCCGTTTTCATTACCATTCCCGTTTCCGCCACGCCCACCACCGTTGTCTCCATCACTGTTGCCGCCCCGATTACTGCCGTTCCCATCATTCCCAGGATCAGGTCTCGGAGTGGGTGTAGGTGTTGGCGCTGGCTGATCGGGTACACCCGTCGGGGGCGTGATGATGATTGTAAATGTGCTTTGTTGACGGACGGTTGTGGTGGTGGTTTGTTCTTCTGCCGGGGTGGTAGGAGGAGCAGGATCTGGCACAGGTGTTGGCTCGGCGGGACTGGGTGTAGGTTCTGGTGCAGGCGGAGGGTCCTGTGTTGAGGCGGGAGGGATCTCGATGGGCGAGGGAGGCGGCAATGAGGATGGGCTAGGTGGAAGGAGGGTGAGTTCAAGGGTGGTTTGGAACGGCGTTTGAGTCGAGGCTGAACTGGAGCTTGAACTCGAAGGCGTAGGCGTAGGTATAACGAGAGGGAGTGTTGTCTCGCTTACGAAGACTGTCGTCTCGACGATTGTCGTTGAAGTCTCCTCTCCTCCTGCTAAGGCCGTGCTCGTCGTGCCAGCCCCGGGGCTCGAACTCACACTTGTCGACCCTCCCGCCTCACCACCCAGCACTTTGCCTGCCGTTCCGCGATCAACGCAGCCTACAAACACACCCCTGGTAACGTTCATCGGCATCGCGAAACAACTCGTCCCTGCCCCACATGTCTCAATCTGGAAACTTCCTTCAGCATTGCACTTCGCCTCATTGCCGTCTATACATGCTATATCGCCAGAGGTGCAAGGCGAGGAGAAACCAAGCGTGGAGAAGAGTGTATTGTACGATTTGGCGTCAGCGAGGTTGGAGGCGAATGTTTCGGGGGTGACGGTGCTGGTTGGGAGAGGCGTGGTGGGTACGATGACCGTGGGAATTAAGGGTGTGCTCGTTGGGGCGGGTACTAGAGGGGTGAGTGTTGTTAGTGGTGTAGCCAGGACGGACGATGATGGCGAGGATGATGACGGCGAGGATGATGAGGAGGTCGAGGCCGTGAGAGAGGAGATGTCGATCGTGATTGTTGTTGAGGCGACGCCGGATGGCAGAGGGGAGTCTGGTGAGCGAGATGGGAGGATTATTGAATTGGTGTTACTAAGTGTGAATCTCGGTATAGAGAATGACGATGAGGACGACGAAGAAGCCGACGAAGAGGCCGACGAAGGAGTTGAACTGCCTGCAGTCGGTGTAGGGGATGGTGTTGGAGTAGGCGAGGCCAAGATTTTGGAGTCGCTCGTACTAGTACGCTGGCTGGACGGTATGGCGGGGATTGATGAGCTGGACCCCTCGTCCTGGCCACTAGCACTGGTGCCTGAACGGGTTGGCGCAGGTGGAACCATACGAGTGGGACTTTCGGTCACGGGTTCGAGATCTGAAGCTGGGCCAGTGAAAGTCCTGGCGCGCGACGAAGTGAGTCGACGCGATGACGGAGTTTGGGTCTCCAGAGGCGGTGAGGAGGAGGGTATTGACAGCTCCGAAGTAGGAGAGGGTGTCGTGGGCTCCGGTGTCGAAGAACTTGGACTTGATGACGAGACTGTAGTCTCCGACGTCAGACTCTCAGTTGAAGATTCACTCGAGGATGTTGGGACTGGTGTAGGCGATATGGAAGTGACGGGCGGCGTCGAGCCTGATGATGGAGTTGAAGTATCGGAAGACAGTTCCGACGAAGACGTTGGAGCATCAATGCTCGTCGCAGGTGTCGTAAATGTAGACAGCGGCACACCTGGCTGACTCCCAACACTCGAACTTGGACCATCAACAGGGATGATCGTGACAGCCGGTACACCTGCTTGAGCTCCTACTGCAGTCTCTGTACTCGTCGTCGGTATTGGCGTGGACGTATTCGAAAATGTGAAGCTGCGTGCCATGCTATGATGTCTCGTAAACATTTGCACATAGGGAAAATGTACGAGAAATGAACTTACAGTCTCCCTGCATCTCCAACACCACGCCTCAACGGACCAGCCTCACCCAGCGGCACTCCCAACAACAACAGCATGCTCCATGTTCTCGGATAGATCTTCATATCTCCACAGAACCAACAGTAATATGTCCTTTCGTATAGGATCACCAGAACCAACAACCAAATTCAACCGCGCCGCTGGCCTGCGCGGACTGAAGGAATGAATAGGATTCTCTCGTATATTATATCTGTTATCGGCGATGACGAAGTGCAAATACAACTTTTAATGCCGTTTGTGTAGAATGATGTTTTGAGTGCAGGGCAAATAAAAACGATGCAAGGAAAGAATGACGACGATGTATACAGCTGATCTTCGGACACGAGAAGACAGACAGAGACAGAGAAAGACTGAACGACAGACAGACAAGAGGAAAGCGAAGGGGATGGTGGACTTCAAACGAAAGACTATCAGGCTGTCAGAACGATGGCAGGAGAAATCACTAGAGACCGTCAGGACAGGACAGGACAGCAGCATCTTGTACCCGGTTTCATATCATCATGGTCCGTACCCAGCGACCTGAAAATAGGCCCCCATTCATCTTCCGATATCCCCGGAAGTGCAAGCCATCGAGTCTGGAACTCTTTAGCCAGGCCGGGCAGGTCGACTCGACTGGCGCGGGCGGCTTGGGAAATGAAACTTCAAGCCCACCTAGTACCTACCAGCCTCATTCTCACCAAGCTACCATACATTACATACCATACAGTAGAGCGATAGGTACACAACCAGCTAGCCAGACAGATTGAGAGACGAGCTCAAGCTCCATTGTCAGACACTCACTTACTTGCTAGCCAGGCCCATCGGACCGGGCCAGGAACATACATAAAAGAGTGTTGTGTGCCATCGGCGGAAGCCATACGAACCAACCAAGCCCCCGGTAAGCGCGTGTACATGAGACGGAACTCTTGCCCTGCCAGGAGGCTACTCATATATATGTTGTCAGGTCTGGTTGTGTGGAGACGAGGTTTGGATGAGTGTGTTTGAAGATACCGCGTTTGCAGACGCGAGGGGTGCGTTGATTGGTTTGCGGCTTCGGACGACGCAATTGGCTGGCGCTTAACGAGCGATGAGCACCACCAAGCAAACGAGATGGTGAAAAGTGGGAAGGCGGAAAAGGGAGATTAAAGGGGAGGGAATAAGCTGTAGACGCGCGTGAGTTTGCTTTTGGTCTATTCTTCTCTACAATAAGATTACTTGGGATTTGGAAGCGCGCTTTGGCTGGCTATTTTGAGATCCGGTTTGGGGAGAAGTTTGAAAGTCACGGGTTTGAATTTTGGTGTTGATTGATATCACATGATCATACTGTTATCTAGAACCTTTGTTGCACATCGCAAAACCAATTGCTCGCAACGCTCCATTCAACAAAGGCTGCGTTCGTTGCTGCTCAGACTGTGCGCGCGCATGCGCTGTGCGGATTGCAAGATGATTTGTATGGGGAGAGTGGAGAGCAAATCTAGTGAGCGGTCAAGAAGAAGTTGTGTGGATTGGGTGCGAGAAGACTAGAGGAGTAGAGGGAGTTGACGGCGCGGTGAGAGCGATTTGCTGGCGATGGTGGATGGGATGGGATAGGATGGAGTCAAACGGCCCCCACGCCTGGCTGGCTTCCTTCGGGGAAGGAATTGTAAAATTTTAAAGAAAACGAAAAACAGCCAGAAAAGATCAACAGCCATTTCAATTTAATCCAGATCCCCAATGCTGCATGAGGAAGCAGACTGACCGACTCAAAGAACCATCAGAGGGGAGACAAAAAAGACAAAAAAAGGAATGATCAGGCTGGGGCTCGATCCCAGGACCTTCTCGGAATATGTCACAGTAAACTGTTAACGAGATGTGCTGAATTGATTATTAGTTTTTGGATCTGATGAGGTGTCGAGTTCAGTGGAATACGTACATAACCAACTACACCACCCGACCATGTTATGTTTTTCCTTGATTGGATGAGAGGAATTTTGCTTATTTAGGAAATTATTAGAGTTAGTAATTTTGGAGAAGGAGGGGAGAGAGGAGTGGAGAGAATGGGAGTTTGTGCGGTGGGGCGGGTGCGGGTTCAGATTTGGTTGGTGGGGTTGGTGGGATGGATGCGGTTGATGGGAGGGAGGTTTGAGGGTTTGGAGGGATTATTGAAGAAGGTTTGATGGCAGAAGCTACGGCACTATAGAGTTTGCATTTCAGGCCATAGTGTATCTACGTGTCTCCGTGTAGTAGGAGTTCACTTCTTTTTGCTTCAACTGTCCAGGCCACATGTTCACTTGCTTCGGAACGAATAGATAGATGCCAAGCCATCAACAGAAGTACCTCCACAGCATATCTTAGCCAGAGGATACTTCACCCATCCCATTGCAAATGGGATCCTAGAAGATTCCCATCTTTCTCAAAAGAGCATCACCGCCTGGCCATATCTTCTTGGTGGAGTGGAGATACAATGGAATCATCCTTGCCTGACATGCAGAAGACATGCAGTAGAGCATGTGAGACCGATACCGCTCACCCACTCAACGGAGCACGCACTGCAGCTGTCAAACAACCCAACAAGTCGTATGAACGAGTTTTTGCAAGGCGCAAAAGCCGTGATTGCCCAACTTGAAAAAGTTTCATGTCACGATAGTCTCACGATGTCGAAAAGATGCCTCGCAGCCCAAAGCTTTTCCATCCCGCATCGTCGGACCGAATCCCTTCTGAGAGCTTAATGGGCTCGGCGACACTGCAGATGAAGGAAAGAGATGTTGAGGCATTTTGACTTGAGATGCGGCTGATGAAATGTCACGTCCGGTGGTATTTAGCCACGATAATTATCGGCCAGTTGCAGAGAGTGTGGTGTTTCCACACTCTCTTGTTGGGCTGCGTTAGAGGGCGGTCATGTACCGGAGGAAATCGCAATGAAAAATGACAGAACTCCGGCTGATGCTTCGCGGAAGAGTTGTGAAAAGAACATACTAATTGCAAAGTTGATAACGAGGAGTAAAAGAATGCTGTATTTTCCTGCACTCAGTATGCACAGATGAGGAAATTGAATCGATGCATCTCAACCCCCCGTGTGCCTGGTCTAGAATCTGATTAGTAGGCAGTACTACTACAGTAGTAATGCCCGCAAGCACGCACCGGATAGGTCGACCAGAGCCCTTTCGAGGAAGGTTTCGGTTGTCGTGCTGGCTAGCAAGCAGATGGAAATACCCTTTACCCTTTACTGTACTCCGTTAGAGGGGTCGCTCCATTCCCCTCCTTATATAGTTTGGCTCTGGTCGACCCGACTGTCGATAACCACAGCTCTCGTATCTGTTTTGATTGTTGAGAAGTATATTAATATTGGAAGAGTCGGTGAAACAGTCAACAGACAGACACAGGACCAGAAGATCAGGTCACCGTGCACTCTATCCCAATCGCTGCTACCTTAACTTCGGGCTGCAATTACGTCAGGTACGATTGGACACGGATTTCCTTCCTTCCATTTCTTCCTGCTTTCTCGTGCCCCGCGTCACAGGCAGGCTGGGCTATTTTGGCCAGACCAGCGCCAGCACACGGCAGGACTTTGGAACTTCCAAGTTGTTTGCTGCTGCCCTGATTTCTAGCTGTGCTTCTGCCCCACGTTCCACCGCCATTGCGCGCGGATTGGATTGGATTGGATTGGATTGGACTGGACTGGAATCCACTGCTTTGCATGCATTCGATTGCAATTTGGAGATAGGCATTCCAAGTATCCCGTCCTGCCCTGACCTGACCTGTCTCGCGAAATTCGCTGGCCTGGACTCACTCCTCCCGCGTCCAACCCCTCCTCTCTTCTTTTTCTACACATCCTCATTTTCTCCTCTCTTCACCTCTTTCTTGCGACTCTCCATTCAACACAGTCTCAACCCCCCCCCTCAACTCACCATGTCGCAGAAAATCCTCGAAGAGGGCGACCAGCTCGCTGAATCCCCGCGCCCTCTCCTCCCAGACCGCCAGGACTCGATCCATCCTGGCCTTCGCCCGTCTCTCACCAACGTGCCCGTCACGCCTGGCATCCACCTGGGCGAGTACGACTCCGAACCCCGCGGTCCTGACGAGCCTTCCTACTTCGTTCACGATATCCATAGGTTGAGAGAGACCATGGCGCAGTCACCGTCCGCCGCTGCGGCGGGCGCGAAATCGAACCGTGATATTTTGAGGAGGATGAGCTTGAACGCTGGGCCGGAGAGGAGAGATTCGCTGGCAGATGTTGATCCTCGGGCTGCGAATCCGGCGCTGAATCTTAGTGGTGGTATTATCTCTGCGACTTTCTGTATACCACATTCGTTGAAGTATAGAAAGGGGCAAGATTGGGTAAGTTAGTCTGCTGTTGAGGATATGACAATGGCTGATAAGTTAGGTTCTGGATTCTCGACGTGGCACGTCTGCTCTATTCGACTCCTTCCCATATCTCTCTTCTGATAAGACGCCTTGGAATCATACTTTGGTTGGGTGGACCGGGGAGATTGATCCCATGGACGAAATTACCCCGCCAGATACCCCTCCTGCAACCACAACTGCCTCTAAACAACCCCCTCTCAACAAGAATTCGGCACCCATACCGATAGACGGGGTAGCTAAACCTGTTGAGGTTCCTGTGGCAGAAGGATTATGGATTCCAAAGGAAGACCGAACTCGACTGGAATGGCAGCTTTCACACGATAAGCATTGTAGGACAGTACCTGTTTGGTTGAGTGATGATGCCGAGGGTGGGAATCCGGATGGAGATATCAATCTGATAGATCAATCCCGCTGGAGGCGGTTTGCAGAGCACGAACTTTACACCCTTTTCCACTACAAGCAACGCGAACCCACCAATGGTCGAGCAGAGCGCCAGAGCTGGGCGGATTACTATCGGATGAACCAGAAATTCGCAACTCGTATCCTGGAAATTTACAAGCCAGGAGATATTGTCATGATTCACGATTATCACCTCCTTCTGCTCCCCAGCATGCTCCGCCAACGAATTCCACATATGTACATTGCTTTCTTCTTGCATATTCCATTTCCCAGTAGCGAGTTTCTCAGATGTTTACCACGGCGCAAGGATGTTTTGGAGGGTGTGTTGGGAGCAAATTTGATTGGGTTTCAATCGCACAGTTATTCTCGACATTTCGTATCTTGTTGCACTCGCATTCTTGGCTTTCCTTCAGACATTACAGGCGTGGATGCATATGGGGCAAAAGTCACTGTTGGCATTTTCCCAATTGGCATTGATGCGGCTGCTGTGGAGAAGTTGGCGTTTGATGGCAACATCATTGACCAGCAGGTGGCGGAATTGAGGAAGATCTATGAGGGGAAGAAGATCATTGTCGGACGAGACCGCCTGGATAGTGTACGTGGAGTTGCACAGAAGTTAATGGCTTTCGAGCGGTTCCTCGAAATGTACCCGGAGTGGGTTGATAAGGTGGTCTTGATCCAAGTTACCAGCCCTACTAGTGTCGAGGAAGAGAAGGAAGATTCAGGTAACAAGATCGCCAACAAGGTCGCTGAGCTGGTGGCTAAGATCAATGGTCTCTACGGATCTCTTTCCTTCTCTCCAGTTCAGCACTATCCTCAATACCTGTCACAAGAGGAGTATCTTGCTCTTCTCCGCGCAGCGGATATTGGTCTTATCACCAGTGTTCGTGATGGTATGAATACGACGAGTTTGGAATATGTGGTCTGCCAGAGAGATGACCACGGACCGCTTATTATTTCCGAGTTCTCAGGAACTGCCGGGTCCTTGAAGGATGCTATTCACATCAACCCTTGGGATCTTTCCGGTGTTGCCCAGTCAATCAACTACGCCTTGACGATGAGTGAAGACAAGAAGAGTGCTATGCATTCCAGCCTCTATCACCATGTTACGACGAGGAACGTTCAATCCTGGGTCACTGCTTTCGTCAAACGTTTGCTCGCTGTTCTCAGCTCCCACAACTCGGTCATTTCGACACCTCTGCTTGATAAAGCCGCTCTTCTGACACAATACCGGTCAGCGAAGAAGCGCCTTTTCATGTTCGACTACGATGGCACTCTTACCCCGATTGTAAAGGATCCTCAATCTGCTATTCCTGGAGAAAGACTCATTCGTACACTAAAAGCTCTTGCCTCAGATCACCGAAATGCTGTCTGGATCATCAGTGGCCGTGACCAAGATTTCTTGAGTCATCATCTGGGTGACATCAAGGAGCTGGGTTTCAGTGCCGAACACGGAAGTTTCATGCGTCATCCCGGAAAAGAGGAGTGGGAGAACCTGGCTGAGACATTCGACATGGGATGGCAGAAGGAGGTCTTTGACTGCTTCCAGAAATATACCGAGAAGACTCCTGGTAGGTTTTCTTTTCCTTTTCTCCATTGATCCAGCTAACATACGCAGGCTCTTTCATCGAACGCAAGCGTTGCGCACTCACCTGGCATTACCGCCCCTCCGACCCCGAACTGGGCGCTCACATGGCCCGCGAATGCCAGAAGGAGCTCGAGAAGACCGTCGGCAAAACCTGGGACGTTGAAGTCATGACCGGAAAAGCCAACCTGGAAGTCCGACCCACGTTCATCAACAAAGGCGAGATTGCCAAGCGCCTCGTCGCATCCTACGGTCAAGCCGTCGGCGAACCTCCCGAGTTCACACTCTGTCTCGGAGACGACTTCACCGACGAAGACATGTTCCGTGCTCTGAACGGTAGTCCGCTTAACCCCGAACACGTCTTCACCGTCACTGTTGGCGCGAGCTCGAAGATGACCCTCGCGCACTGGCATCTGCTTGAGCCGAGCGATGTTATCTCTAGTATTGCGCTGCTGAATGGTGGGGATTCGAATGTGGCTGATCTTGGGCCGTTGGCTGTCGTGGAGGGGAAGATTCCCGAGCAGATGCCTGGTTTTAAGGTTCCTGATGAAATGCCTGGTGGGCAGTTGAGAGTTTGAGATGTGGGGAGAGGAGAGAGATAGATATGATTGGGCTGGGTTGGAAGAATTAGATGATACGCATGCTATAGAAATCGGGCTGTGGGGAGATGATACATGAGTCTTGGGACTTAGGGCTTGAGGAGGGAAGTCGAGAGGAGCGAATAGACGTGTAGCGGGTGCACTTTGGAGGTATGGAGATATGATACATGAATATAAATAAATGGCAAGTGAGCGAGCCTGCTGCGCGCGCGATGCGTTGTATTTAGATACCCGCAAAATCAGAAAAGAAAGAAAGAAGATAAAACCTCTGCTGCACGACGCTTTCGATGGTTTGTTGACGGTACTTAATCCTGACGGTATGGTTCTGATTTCTAGACATATCTGATGTTCGCTGTGAGCGGAATTCAGCTCTTTGATTGAGTGTACTGTGAGTTGGAGATTGCAGCGCTTGGGAGGGAGCAGCGAGAGGGCTGTGAGAGGGGGCAGAGAGCGAGCAAGCAGTGAATCGCGCCTACACAGCAGGGAGAGCAGTTGTAGCGAGAGAGCAGTAAGAGAGGGAGGGGTCAACCGCCCTTCCACAGCAGGAGACAGAGCAGCGAACCGCTTCTACACATCAGCAGGGAGCGCACCTGGACAGTTGTCGGGAGAGCAGTTGTAGCGAGACAGCTGTGGGAGCAGCTGTATCTTAGCGAGAGAGTGAGTGCTTCGAGAGCTGCCAGAGAGCTGCGAGCAATAGGGCTGCGATGTGCAACAAAGATTTTTTTTTGGGCTGAGGGTGTGTAGGTCATGTGATTTTATCGAGTTGGTCACGGGGTTTTGATGTTGGTGTTGGGTGGGATGGGTGGAGGGAATGGAGAGGGGGAGAGAAGACGTGAGATTAGTAGACTATGGAGTTAGGCTGTTATCTCTGGTATTTGACGACTCTCAACTTTCCTCGATATATGTACTACATGGAACATCATCGAGAAGGTCACTAGGTACACTTTAATTCATTATTGGAAACACGTACGTTCAAGATTCCATCCCCTGGATATTTATGGCAGCGCAACTACAACTCTCGCTTGAAGCTTCCCAGCGTGCATGTCTTCGAATACCTATCGAGATATGTGAGTACCATATCTAGTTCAAAGAATGGTAGGCAAGAAAAAGACAACAAGTATTTAAAGTTAGGTAGTGGATACATTAGATTGCTTACCTTACTCAGATTCTCCAACTTCTCGATCCTGATACGATATCTGACTAGACCTCTCGCTGCAAAATCTAGAGCCTCGATAGCTTCCCTGCGGTTTCCGATTGCGGAGCCTGGTGTTGGGAGAACGATTAGCATCAATCAACAGTGCCTCGCCTAATATGAGCTCGCTCGCTCGTCTCTCCCAATCGCACATGCATTCACATCACGGAGAAGAAATACATACCCACAATCCTAAACTGCTGATTCGTAATCCTCGCCGGAAACTCCGTCCCAATCGGGACCTGCTCCCCCTCCTGCATCCCAATACACACCAGCGTTCCCCTCGGCCTCAGGAATCTCAACGCCTGCGCATACGACTTGTTCGCAGCACTGACTACCATGACGGCGTGCACTCCGCGTTGGCCTTTCGTGAGTGCCTTAACTGCTTCTTCGAGCTCGGAGTCGGAAGAGAAGGAGGTGAAGTCCAGGAAGGTCTCGGCTCCGCAGTCAAGCACGAGGGAGCGTTTGGAGGTGTGGTCGATGCCGATTACGCGGAGGTTGAGGATGCGGCTGGCGTATTGGACGGCGAGGTGGCCTGGAGTCGGGAGGATCGTGTTAGTATCGTATAATAGTCGGTTCCCCTCTGTAAGTCTGCGGGCACTCGCCTACAGTCGGCGAAAGCAAGTGTCACGGGAAAGCAAGTGTCACGCAAATTTTACGCGAGCTTCTCACAGAAAATTATCTAAGCTTTCCTCACTAAAAAATTCCGTAAATAACAAATATATCAGAAAAAGTGTTATATAGTAATAATACTATTTGAAAATTAAACATATAATAGTACTTAATCAGTTTAGTTTGTTTATCTCCTTTTAATTATTAGTATCTGTTATAAAAGCTATAAAATTATTCAATTATTTTTGCGTGACACTTGCTTTCCCGTGACACTTGCTTTCGCCGACTGTAGGCGAGTGCCCGCAGACTTACAGAGGGGAACCGACTATTAGAGCCCTGGACGTTATATTGTACAGTGGGGAGTTCAAAGGGCATGACGAGATCCCTCTCTCAAAACAGTGGGTTGTGTATTGAGTCAGGCTGGCAAGCGACTTTGCAGCTGGGTAACGTAACATAATAAGACAGAAACCTGCTTACCAAGGCCACCTCCAGCACCGCTGATGACGATCCAGTCGCCGGGTTTGGTATTCGCTTTCAGGAGGCCAGAGTAGACAGTAAGTCCAGCACACAAGATAGGCGCCGCTTCAGCGGAGTCAACGCCATCTGGTATGGGCGTGCAGTAGTGTGCTGAGGTGGTCACGTATTGCTGAAACGTGCCGGGGGTGTAGTACCCTGAGATCTTTTGGGTAGTGCAGGTGTTGTCGTCACCTTCGAGGCAGGCGTCTGTAAGAGAATGAGGTATTAGCTCAGGCTTGGAGACTCTATATTTGATATCTGAGGTGGATAGGTAGTGCCATTTTGGGATAGCGGTCTTTGAATTGGAAACTGTGTTTTGGGTTGTAAATAAGGTCGTGACTCGTGGGTTCATACCGCAACTTCCACAGACTTCAGCAAGCCATTTGATACCGATACGAGTTCCGATTTTGGGTTCTGTGACTCCAGGCCCGTGTTCAACTACCTCCCCTACACCCTCGTGCCCTCCGACTTGTCCTGCTTGCTGTCAATCCTTGTCTTGAAAACGCCGTTACTAGACTCAGGGGATGACAAACCTTTTTGTGTTGGAAAGGGAAGAATAGGCCAAGCTTGTGTACAAACCGCGAGGTCGGAATGGCAAACTCCTGAGTGTGTCCTATGTGACTTGATTATTATTCGTGTATGACATGGCTCTCTCGTCCAGATACCAAAGAGAGGGAATATCACGTGGAAGAACGTAGAAGTGGGAGGAGGTCTCACATTTTAACGAGAACCTGTCCTGCGCCGGGCTTGGGAACCTCCAGTGTTTCGATGGCTATCTTTGGTGTACCGGGCTCGGCGTAGGTTGCCGCGATATTGCCAGGCATCGTATTATTCAGGGGAAAGATTGATCAAGGATTCGTGGAGATTCAATAGTGGGCTTATCGACTATAGCGTTCTTAGACTTACACAAATACCTAAAGGTTTTGTGATAAATAAATTTGGAAATTCTGTGACGATTTATGGTCTGTTTGAGGTAGTGATTTCTCTGCATAACCTCTATTTCTGATGCTCAGGGAGTGGTACACGATATAAGGTACTGTAACCTTTAATGATTAACTTAAGGTTCTAACTCCCCTCTCGGAAGCCGCTCGGAACTCTCCCCACACGTCGGCCACCATTCAGAAGCCTGGAGGTCTGGAACAGGCGTACTCTGGTCTCAGCGATAGCGGCTGTCATCTAGATCTCCTCGAACAGCCTGCAAAATTGCCGAGTCTAGCTTCCGTCTCTTTCGAACTCGATTTCGTTCCTGGTTCGTCCACCTTGTGGCTGGAAGGACGTTCGGAACTGGATCGGAATCATAATCGCTAAGCGATTTCGAAAGTGGACTAGTAAACAACAGTCGCTGGACTTTGGCGAGAATGGGCCTCGGCATGGAGATGGAAAGCAACATATATATCCAGCTCCAACCCTAGCAGCAGGACTCATCAGTTGCCTGCTGACTCACACAATCTACAATCATATACTTAGGTCAGCTCCAATATTCCTCACCCTTTAATTCCATACAATTTTCAAACAGCACAACCAAAGTCATGGAGATATTGCTGTGGACGTCATCATAGTCGGCGCTGGTGTCTCCGGCATCAACGCTGCGCATCGCATCCAAACCCAGTTCCCCAATTTCAGCTACATCATCCTCGAAGCACGCGATCAAATTGGCGGAACATGGGATCTCTTCAAGTACCCAGGAATCCGCTCCGACTCCGACCTGTACACTTTCGGTTTTCCCTGGCGGCTTTGGTCGAGCGAGAAGGCTATCGCTGATGGCCCTGCTATCAAGAAATACATGGTCGAATCGGCGAAGGAGTTTGGAATTGACAAGAAGATACTGTTTGGTCACAGACTTGTTTCTGCAGACTGGTCTTCTAAAAACAAAGTTTGGAGCTTGGACGTACATGTTCGGGGTGGGGAGAGTAGGGCTGTGAGAGCTGGGTTTGTGCTGTATGGCTCGGGATATTACGACTACGAGGAGCCGCTGAAAGCAGTTATTCCAGGCTTGGAGAACTTCAAAGGCAAAGTCATTCATCCTCAGTTCTGGCCAGAAGACCTCGACTACACCAATAAGCGAGTGTTAATCATCGGCAGCGGGGCCACGGCCGTGACGCTCCTCCCGGTCCTTGCGGAAAAAGCAGCAAGCGTGACAATGCTCCAACGAAGCCCAACCTATATACTCTCCGCGCCGGCGAAAGATGTGGGGAGCTGGGTCCGGAATCTCCTTCTATCGTATATCGTACATCGTCTCGTGCGCTGGAAGTACATGTGGATGATGTTCTTCTAATTCCAGTTCTGCCGTGCATTCCCAGCACTTGCCACGAGACTGATCAAAGCCGATACCGTGAAGCTACTGCCCGAACATATCAAGCAGGATCCTAATTTCAAGCCAGCTTATAATCCCTGGGAACAGCGGTTGTGTATTTGTCCGGATGGTGATTTCTATAAAGCGCTGAGGGAGAATAATGGGAATGTCGCGACGGATACGATTCAGAGTGTCACGAGCACAGGGATCATGACAACCGGTGGAACACACCTGGAAGCTGATATCATCATCACGGCGACGGGGTTGAAGATGAGAATTGTAGGTGGTGCTCGAATCAGCGTCGATGGAACCGTGCTGAGGATCTCGGTTAAATTCATTTGGAAAGGGACAATGGTTCAGGATATACCTAATACGGCATTTCTCCTCGGCTACACGAATGCGTCGTGGACACTAGGGGCAGAGGCATCGATCCAGCTTATGTGTGGAGTGATACGGTCGATGATCAAGCGAGGAACTTTGTCAGCGTGCGCGAGGGTTCAACCAGGTGTGGAGCTGAAGCCTAGGAGTATGATGAATTTGTCGAGTACTTACATCAAGGTTGGCGGAGGAATTTTACCTAAAGCCGGAGATGGAGGCCCGTGGTTGGCAAGAAGCAATTATTTGAGAGATCTGTGGAATGCGAAATTTGGGGATATCACAGAGCTGGGTTAGAATATTTCTGAGCTCATGCAGGATGCTTGTTATTGAATAATAGACGCCCATTGTGTTTGGAATGGCTGTACACCCCCGATTATTCTCCTCATAAGCGTGAAATGTTCTGCTTGCTTCTTATGAACTTGATTTTAATGGACAGGGCTGGATGATTGATGGGGACTCTAACCGCCCTAGTTCGCGGTACTGACCAAGCCGACACTTCTCTCTCTTAGAATTTGCACCACAGCCATAAAAGAAAGAAACTCGATATCCCATACTCTTGAATTATAGAAAAAAAGTCTGTATTGTGTAAATGAAATGTCTCGCCTCTACGCTACCAAATATCAATAACTATCGCCTCATCGATCCCCTATCCAAGGCTCAACTACCCCGTCACACTCTCGAAATAAACCATCATAGCACCCTGATGGACCCCTTTTGCAAAGGCCTTCAGTTTTTTATGTGCCTCACAGTCCTCGTCATAGTACAGCATATCCTCAACTGATGAGAAAACAGATACAACTGCAACAGTGTAACCTTGGTCGCGCTGGCTCGGGATGCCTTGGCCGGCTGTTACAGAGAGAATGTAGGGCTTGCCATCCTGAGAGAAAAGACTGAGGTTTGGTGATATGTTCAGAAGTGTAAGGCTTTGGAGATTCATACCTTGATTGCGTTCTGTTTCATGCCTTTGCAGATTTCGAGGAGCTTCTCTTGGTCTCCGACATTGGGAATCTTAAAGAGTGTTATTCGCTGGATGGGCTTGGTGGTTGAGGCTGACATGCTGACAATAATAGAACTAGATTTAGGTCTCAGCGTGTAATTCCTAAAAGTCCAGATTGATATCTTGTGTCGAATGCGTCGGATACCGGTTATTTGCGAGTTATCGAGTGTTTATGCTTCGGGATTGGATCTACTTGCAGAGACTAGCGGGTAATTTTGACTTTCGGGGACCATCCGCACTGGCTAGCATAGCTTTCGAATCACTTATTACCTCGGGTAGGCATCGAGGCTGTTTATAGTACACAGCTGAAGTGCTTCGCACAACTACAAAGCCAACGCGCAACTGTTCCGATCATTCCGCCCTGGGTTTCCGACGACTTCCGTGAGATCTTGCCTGGGCCCAAAAACAGCACTTTTGATTCAGTGATCGTGCGCTGAAGGCATGGAAGATCTGCTAATGATTAAATTAAGGGGAATTTGAAAGCTACTGAGTGAAACGTACTTGGAAATGAAGAGAACATTGTGTTTACACTGTTGACAGTTTATTAGTATTTCTTGGCAAGTTTCGGCTCGGCTCGCTTGCTGAGCGCCCCTTTCTACAGTACCCCGCAATCCTTGAATCCTGGACCCGCATTGTCCTGCCACCTGTCAAGCTGCACCAAACGCTCTCCTCTGTTTAACTTAAACGCTCAAATATCAGGAATATAAAGTAGCAAGTACGCACAAAAGACAGCATTTTGTTTCGACATGTGAAAGATGCAGCCGGTGCATCTAGTCGAGACCCAGGAGTTTGGTCAGAAAAAGAGGCGCAGCGACGATACAGCCACAGAGAATCCAAGGCGACAGAGGCGAGAGAAATATGTACCTGCAGCATGGTAAGTCGAGTGACATTTGATAACTGGTTTCCAATTGCTGTGAGGTTGAGCTGACGGCAAAAGTGAGGAGTGTAAGAAGAAGAAGATAAAATGTACCGGCGATCTTCCATGTCAACGCTGCGAGTCTCATGATAAGGCGTGCAAATACATCCGTGGCGTTGGAGCTGGTGGCGACTTCGTGGAAAGCAGCTCGTGAGTTTCTCATCTACTAGGAATCGGAGTATTATTGTGCTTGAACTAACGATTGAAAGGAACCGGTGCACAGCACTGGAGGCGCAAGTTCGTGGCTTGCAAGAGCACGTGCAGAAATTACAGTCTGCGATTCAAGACATCAGAGTCCAAATGTCGAGGAACCTTCTTGATGTGGGTGAATCGAGGTGGAACTCGAGTGGGCAGCAGCCCACAAAGGATAATAACACCACTAAAGTGGGACACGCGTCATCTTCCCAGTCCAAAGCAAACTCCGCACCAACACGTCCTCAATTCATCGGACCCACGAGTTCAGATTTCAGTTTTAACTTGGCAAACTCGGCACTGAGCCGTCTCGGCATCGAAGCACCGAACGGAGATGCAAGACTGGACAGTGCAGTGACGAGTCGACGTACCAGTCCAGAACCAACCTCAAGAGATCCTACGACTAATCCCAAATTAGACCCGTTATTGACGCTGGGATTTGAAGAATCTAAGCGTATGTTGGATGTCTATGAAGAGGAGCTGCATCCAATCTACCCGTTTATCGACATCGATAATGTGAGAATTCGGGCCCCTACCCTGTATCGGGAGCTCGAAGCAAGATGTTCCGGAGGTGAAGTAGCTCAGGACTCTAGATCACGCAGTATTGATACTATGGTGTTTAAACTGGTGGTTGCTACCGCGCTTGTGGTTGATGGAGCTGGGAAATCAAAGCTGGGGGAACAGTTGCTGGGGAGTATTGATGCAGCGTTGGACAGGAGTATCAGGGGTATTGGAATAAATTTGAAGCAGCTTCAACTCTTCACACTGACGGTAAATTGCGCTTTCCCATAGATCCAATCTTCAGTTGCTGACTTCCCGCAGAGTATCTATCATTTGCATTGTGACGAAGAAATATTGGCTTGGCGCACGATCGGCATTGCGGCACGGATTGCACTTGAGATGGGCCTCCACAGAAGAGAAAGTTTGGAAGAGAACGTCCCAGATCCAGAGGAGAGGCACTGGGCAAAACGTTTATTCTACTGTATCTACGTTCTTGACCGAAGATGGAGCTTTGGAACCGGACTGCCGTTTGCACTACAAGATTCAGATATCGATCCAGATCTGCCTAGCTTGGTAGGTCGACATAACAGTCCAGCTGAGCAATTTTTACGCTAACCTCAGACATAGGATGGCAGGGTTCCCTGCCTAGAAAGTATGGTGTCGTACGGAAGAATATCCTCTCAAATATGGCAACTAGTTGCCGGCTTCAGCAACAAATCTTCTAATACAGACGAAGAGAAAGTCAACTACCTCGACTTCCAAGTCCAGCGCTGGCGCGAATCCCTCCCACCAGCTCTCCAACTTTCAATGATAGACCCATCATCACCACCCAACACTCAAAAGACGTCAATATCCACCCCATCCCAAAGTCTCCAACGCCTCCAAATCCTCCTCTACCTCCGTGCCAATCACCTCCGTATCCTCATCCACAGACACAACATCATGTCTTCCACAGCCATCGCCGCAAACCGCGAAGGCGCCCACCTCGTGACATCCATCGCAAAAGACACGATACGACTCCTCGTGCGGATGCGCGAGACCTCCACAATCTACGAAACACAACAGACAGCATACAATTACTTCCTCATCTCCGCACTCGCAGCCATCTTTCTAGCAGTGTGTCACGATCCCGGAGATTTCAGCGTGGGATGTCGCGATGAGTTTTTCAGTGCGTTGGAACTGCTGAAGGATCTCTCGAGTCATGGCGCCAGTGCGAAGAGGTTGTGGAAGAGCTTGAAAGGGCTGAAGAGTATTGCTCCGAGGCTCGGACTCACGCCGAGGGAGCAGCGGGATGACGAGGAGCGTGCTATGTCTTTGGGTGGTAGTGCAAGTGGGAGAAATGCACAAGGGGCGTTCTCCCATCGCCCGTTGGTGCAAACGACAGTCTCTACGTTGGCAGGAGCCACGCCGGCTGAGGAGAGGGTCTGGAATGTCAATACTAGTGCTGGTAGCATTTCTAGCGCTAGTGCTTCAAGGACGGGGGTCGGAGGCGTGGCGGTGGATGCAGCTGATTTTGACCTACCGGATATGTTTTATATGAGTGGTGAGTTGACAAACATGTTTGAGGCTTTTGGGGACATCCAGGGAAATGGGCAGGTGGGGCTAGATTTTAATGTTCAGGACAGGATTTTGGCGGATGGAAGGGATATTTCGGCTTTGTTTGGGGATTTGTTGTAGGATGTCAGCGGCGTTGCACTTAGTGTCAATTTCTCCAATGAATAACTTGCACACATTACTTTTCTTCAATTAGATAAGTTGCTTACGTCTTGTGTCACTATTACGTTGTATCATGTTTATCATTTCCGTTTAAAATCGATTGCGTTGTATTGTTCTTCTCAAGTTAACTCCGCGCCTTGCAGACTCCAAAAATCCAATTCTGTTGGAAGTATCTCCTTTAGCGTGATCCAGCACATCTGAGGTGCAAATAAATATTGCACTTTAGCACTCATTGTCAGATCACTTAGCTGCTGCGTTACATACATCCCAGATTCGCATCCAGTCCGGGCCGGGGTTTCTCGCTGCTCTGTTGGCTTCAGTCTCAGGGCCGAAAATATCGTCTAGAATAAATCTGACCGCGTTCTCGCTCATTGGCCCGGACCCCAATCCTAGAATAACTTGGCGCCACTCCTCTCGTTGCTGGACAAGATCAAGACAGTTTTGCAGAAGTAAGCTCTTCAACTCGTTAAACATACCCTGGCACTTTCTATACTCACTAGAATTGTTATATCTGCTCGGGGCAGTGGCAGTCCTTGCAGATTGGTCTCGGTCAGCTCTGGTTTCAGGTCCAAATTGCTCCTCACAATAGCCTCTTACGGCTTCTAGTGGGGACCCGAGCCACAGGAATAGACTTTTCATAGAATCGCGTTCTTTAACTGGGTTCTTAGCCCAAACGAGCCCTGGCGGTATGGAGCCTGGTGGAGGGCACTCGACTCTGTGGCGTGAGGAGGTAGGGCGATATTTGAATAACCTGCTCTTTGTAATGAATTTCTCAATGTAAGGTTCGCTTATGCCTTCGTCGCGCAGTTCTTGACGCAGCATGTCGAGGGTCATCTCAGAGGGCGGTGGTCGCGGATCGAAATCCGGAGAGGGGGAACGATTATGAGGGTTCCTGCCAAATGTGTCAGAGGCACTGTGCGGAGCAGGGCTGTGGGAACTACTCACGATTGATGGCGCAGGAATAAGACCTCTACTGACGCTCGATGGATCAGCGACTGACCCCTGAGATACCCCTCCACCTCCTGGTGGTCTGACAAAGGGTGTCCTAGCCGCAAACTCCACTTCTACAAGATCCTTCGCCCTCTCGTACGGGAACCCCAGCTCTATGAAATCACGCATGAGCTGCCCACGCGATGACACTGAGCGATGGCCGTTCCATTTGGCTGGGTCATGCTGGATCACTAGGACCCTCTCATTCTCCGGGGTGGGAGGCCGCTGACTAGGGGCGTCAGGATTCTTATCCATGTTGAATAACCGTCGCTAATGCTGATTATCGGTACTGTGGAGGAGATAGACGGCAATTTGTGGTGGTTTCTTCCGTGGCGTAGATCAACACGTGGAAACTGAGAAGATGCTGCTCTGCGGCAACTCCATCGAGAGTTCATTGCACGTACTTAAATAGTGTCACAAGTGATGTTGTTCTAGAGCATTGGATATTGTACACAATGACTCGGCTGCGACGATCTTGTTCTTGAGTACAGCTTGCGAGCCGCAATAAAGAAGTCTTTCGGAATCAAGCTTTCCCATTGTTGCGCAAACAATCCTTTATAAAGGGCCTGCTCACGTTGTTCGGTTCGGCTAAATGAAAACAAAGCTGTGTCACGTGAGTACCAGCTCCTTCAACCCAGAACAAGATTCAGCTCAACCTATGCCTACTCGAACGCCAGCTCCGTCAACTAGCAGGCTTAACTTATTCTCGACGGACAATGGCTCTGATAGAATGGTAATCAAGTTCGACTGCCAGGTTCAATACAGTGAGGGACATGGAGAAGCAGGGTAGCAAACCATACATCCGCTTCAATTTCATTGCTGTGTCTGGAAGTAAATCTCTCCCAAACGTCATGCCTCAAGATCTTAAACTATGTGACATGAAGCGCAGCATGAGGAAGTAGGCCGTCCTAGATCACTGCTGAGAACCCAGAACAGATTGCTCCTTCACGGGCTTACACCAAACGTGCAAATGCCTTCCTGGATAATACGGCGTAAAGCAATCCCTCCACTTCAGATCTTCCACCTTCGTCCCATCAAGCTTCATATCGAACCTTATAAGCATAGTAGCAAAAGCAATGTACAACTCGCACCAGGCCAGATTGATACCAAGACAACTTCTCGGACCTCTGCTGAACGCAACAAGATGTTGGTCCAACCCTTTTGACTCCGCTGAGAGCCATCTATAAGGGTTGAATATTTCGGGTGACTCGAAGATCTCCTCGGATTGGTGAACAAACGTGCTGGCCATACCGACGATAGTCCCGCCGGGGATTGGCCTGCCCGAGATGATTGCACCAGAGGAAGGAACTATACGAACGAGTGGGGAGGTGGCACCTGGTGACACGCGGAGAGATTCTTTTATAGTGGCTGTCAATAGCTTGAGACACTCGAAAGCTTCGAATGGAGGCGGATCGTCAATGTTAGGCCAAACCCTCAAAACTTCTGTGCGGAGTTTGTCGTACAGTTCGGGTTGGTCTAATACGTGGAAGTGGCCGGTCATAAGGGTATCGCCTACAGTGACACCACCTGCGAAAACCATGGTCTGAGCTTCTTCATAGAGGCTCGTGGAATTTGGGATGGGTGCTCCATTCTGGAACTCGGGGGCCAAGAGGCGATTATAGATTGTCGGATGAGGGGTGTCACGGAGGCTGGCCGGGCTGGTCGTTACGTCTTGTACTTGCTTGCCAAGAATTGTTTGAAGATTTGTCAAGCCTGCAGTCTGTGGTGATGCCTTGATTGCAAGCCATGGTGGAAGGGAGAAAATAGTCTTGCGGAAGAGTGGAAAATGTTTGAAAAGGTGGAATGTAGGTAGAGAGGCATCCATAGCTTTCACGATAGGAGCTTTAAAGTCCGGCTCGTCCATGGCATTCACCGATTTAGCGAAGCAAAAATCAATAATAGTGTCCACGGTGAAGCATCGGAATGCCAGAAGAAGGTCGGCAGACTTGCCAGCTGCATCATTCTTAGTGATGGCCTCCACGAGATGATCAAACTGCTCATGTTAGCTTTGTTTGACGGGCACAGATACTGTCATACGTTTTGTCTCACAAGCCCTTGAATGTCCAAAATCGCTCTTCGTGAAAACATGGGCTGTAGAATGTCTTTACGCGGCTTTGACTCTGCATACGAGAGCAGCCCAAAGGAGGAGTGATCTTCGCCAAATGCTTTGTACAAAGTTTTTTCTTTGTCCCACCTTGCCGAGGCGTTGTAAATCTCGTGATAGGCTGATGGCTTGGAAAAGTGAAGCTATCGCAACAGTAAGCAACCTGGATTTGGAGCTAATCATCTGACTACGAAGTAAGCTCTTACCTCATTTGGACCAACTCGGACGATATCACCTGGCATCCTGTCAGCTTCATTCCAAGACTCATTTTGAGATTTTCGAGGTTCCTACCGAACTCCTTGTGCAACCTGATCAGAACATCGACCATAGATTCTTGTGTGACGACCTCAATATAAGTCTTCCACCAGGTAGTAGCTTGCGCAGCTCTCGGCCCTGGAAAAAAGCGCAAGGGATGGAAGAAGACATTGTAGACCAGCTGTCCCAGCTTCAGGCAGGTCCACGACAGCAGCAGTGTCCAGAATGCGAGCCCGATCTGGAGAGTCATGTCGGTCAGGTGCTTCGAACTGTACGCAGGTAGTGGTGTATAAAGTGACAGTGCAGGATCTGTAACTTCATGAGCCGATCAACGGTCTTGTAATGTGCGACAAAGAAGAGATTGTTGGAGAAGTGTGGTTCCACGACAGATTTTGGCTGCAAGGATGAGAGGGATCCCGGGATGGGAAATAGTCTCGCAAGCGAGATGGCGCATATCCCAGTTGAGACATGTAGACCTGCATGGACGTGCAGGAAGGTACATCCGGCGGCATGTCGTAGATCGAGGGATTAGTTAAGTCACATAAAAAAAATTCATGAATCTCTGCCGAAGAAATTTGAACTGGGTGGGAGAATCTGGCCCGAGATCGGAAGGGGTATCGGAGGAGCACTAACCCCGATGATTCCGAATACCTGCTTAACATTGGTCACGTGGACAGTGGGCGAAATCAACAATAGAATTCCGATGAAAGACGACCACCATTCTGCGTCAAGGATCAGAGAATCTTACCTTTGAACATCCAGGATTATGGGGTGAAATGCTTTATTGAGACGAAGAAGCAGGCAAACATGCAAACAGGCAGCTAGCTAATCTATCTAGTTCTATCATCAAGCAGCAGCATGAGTGCTACAATATCTCATGACGTGAAAGAGTCATGGAAACAAGCAATAAGCCCTACAGATCTCTCTTGACCAAGTCTACTGGTGCAGTATACTTCTTCTTGCCAATAATAAGATAATATGCCACTGCAAAAATCATCGTTCCAAAGAACATGACCACATTCCAATTCATCATTTCAACAGTAACTTTGCTCTCGATTGGGAAGAAGACGAACACCCATACAAGCAGGAGGAAGCAGACAGCTCCGATATTGATGAAAATCCCAGCACTTCCGAGCGACCATCGGCGTGGTGGCATAGGATCCTTCCGGAGACGTCGGAGGATCAAACAGACGAATGAGATTATGTACGTCCCAAGAATGGCTGAGACTGCGAGAGAGCCAATTGCATTAAAGGCAACTGTGGACTCGATATTAATGAGAGACAGGACAGTGGTGATCGCAAATGTAAGAAGAACGGCATTCAAGGGGATTCCACCCTGGTTTGACCCGCAAGATGAGTTTTAGCAAGTACTTGATTCTGGGTGCAAATGTAAACTGCAAAGACTGAGACTCACATGTGCGATGAAGGAGCAACACGGTAATCCTCTATCTCGAGCAAAAGACCAAGTCTGCCGTGACACAGTTGCGACGGTGCTGATACATGCTGAAGTGATGTTAACGATTATGATGGCTGTCATGATCGACGTTCCAGCTTTGCTTTGCGTGACGTTGTAGAAGACTTGGATGAATGGATAGTGGGTGGGTGTATCCAGAATGTCGAAGACACTGCCCAAAGTAAAGCAGAATGTGACGATTATCACAAATCCCAGTGAGCCATTAATGGTTGCCGCCCACATTATTGCTCTGGGTAGCACAATTGAAGCATCTTTGATCTCTTCTGACATATGGACCGCAGAATCTGCCCCAATCAAAGTGTAAATTGGAGCGAGAAGGCCAACCATGAAGGAAAGTCCCTTTGTATTCCATCCTCCAAGATTGAGAAACTCGGTGAAGACAAGTTTTGGAGAATTGCGAGGCGCAAGAACCCAGAGGGGAATCAAGACTGCGAAGAATCCCAGAATATGAATTATGAGAACCAAGCCTTCGACCATCGGAAGCTTTCTGGCCAGGACGGTGTTAAAGATTATGCAGAAGGCCGTAATGGCAATGACGAGTAGAGTTCCGTGCCATCTTTCGAAGATGTACTTGTCGTTGTCAAGAACTAAGAGGCCTTGAATCATAGTTCCAACCAAGAACACTAGGGATGCAAGACCTGTCTGCCATCCTAAAACCGAGGTCCAGCCTTTACAACGTTAGCCAGAAGAGACATGTCCATTCAGAGCTGACAACTCACCAACAAGATAGCTGACGAACCTCTGGCAGCTGCGTGGAGCGAATTCTGAAACCCAGTGGTACTGTCCACCGGAGTTGGTGCCCTATCAGATTCCGTTAGCTGTGTTCTGTGTTCATGGAATCACGGGTGTTACATTGACGCCATCTCTGCGATTGTCGCGAACACTAGCATGTAGCCAAGCCAAACAACAAAGTATCCCCAGACGAGACCAGCAGTGCCTCCATTTATCAAACCATAGAAGCTCGTCCTATGCTGTGTGTTAGCTGTGCAATTTAATCCCACTCTCCCTTGACGATATCTACATTAATGCAATCTCCCAGGTAGACATCAATGTGCAGGCGAATCCAAGAGTTGAAATGAACCGAAAGTCTCTCTATACAAGGCTCAGTCGTGTTTTGATTCCAGAGCAATACTTAGCTACAGACATTGAGCTGCTGTGTTCTTCCCAGCATCCGCATCTCCTGGTCGTCAACTTCGGTGCCTCCGAGCTTGGAGTAGTTTCGCATCTCGAAAGCATTCTCAGTAGGATCAGAATGGCTACTTGCGATTACATGGCCTTTCTGGCGTTCAATGTCCATCGCTGCCGTTGATGTTAGTCGCTATTGATGGTTTACAGGTGTTCAATCGTGGGATTTCTGCTCAACTGGTGTTGGTAGGGTTAAGGACAAATTGAGAAAGGCAGAAGAGAAGAGTTGATTGGCATGAGAGAAACCCATGAAAGTGAATTGTATCTGATGGATAATTACCCGGCTGGTATTGCAAGGGAGAGAGGCGTTGATGCAGGAAATAGCCCAGACCAATAAGGAAGTGGCCGGCCTCAGCGTCGACCAACACAATAGCGTCGCTTCGCTTCCAAGGGCCAGTCAACACCCCTTCACAACACATGTCTTCAAGGATTACCAGCCATGTCTTCAAAGTACGACAGGGACATTGTTCCACAAAATTGCTCATGTTTCCAAGAACAGGACGAATGCCGATGTCCAGCTGAGCTCGTGGGTGGCTGATACAAGATACCTGGTTAACGTTCCATTGTGTTGGTTACCCCTGCTGCGAAACATGAAAGATGGATATAAGCCTGGCGTCATACTGAAACGGATTGTTCAAGGCCACTTCCTTGCTATCATTGTCCATTGTGCTTTGTTTAAGTCTGAAGGAAAATCGAGGCACCCGTCAAGACTTTCAAGAAATGATTCGCTTGCTGTGATGCTAAGTCCCTGTTCTTCACTCCATTTCTGAATCTCACGAAGAGTTATTGTACTCTGAGAATGGCTTCCAACGAAACAGCGGGATTATTACCTGGACGATCGGCTCCATTGAGTACCATCACTTCAAGAGATCAGAGTGGCGTGGTACTGATAGCGACTGCTCTCGGCTTAGCATTCGCCTTGGTCTCCATGCTCATTCGCGTTTACATACAAATTGGGCTTCGTACTGCAGCTGATGCTGCAGCTGTACTTTCAGCGGTAACGACTAGCTTATTTAAACCTACCAAACGTAGTGCCAATGGCTCTCTACAGGTGTTCTACTTATTCCAGGCTTCATCAACATTCGTTGGTTCCTCGAAGGGTTGGGGCAAAACGGCAAAGGACATTCCCGATAGCCAACTTTTGCCTCTACATAAAGTGTGTCACACATCAATATGATGTATAAAAGTATCCTGACTAGTGTAGGCCATCTATTCCAGCGAGATACTTTACATCATTACCTTGTGGTTGACAAAATGCTCCGTTGCGCTCCTTTTTATCAAATTATCGCCAGACAAGCGGCACAGTCTGGCCTCCTACTCAATTTTAGGGGCATCGACTGTTTTTATGGTCATATCAGTACTCACAGTGAGCCTCCGTTGCGACCTGGCCCAACCTTGGATATTCATCGGAGCTACTTGTACTCACGTTGTGAGTACAGAGGATCACCCTCGTGCCTATCCGCTGACGGCATGCTAGTTGTCTCGATGGCGGACAGTTGCAGCCATGGACATCATCACAGAAGTTGCACTATTCTCCACTTCTATATACCTGGTCAAGAACCTGCAATTGTCACTACACAAGAAGTCCTTGGTTGTATTGGCATTCGGGCTTCGACTACCGTAAGTTCCTTGCACCCAAAACATTCCAAAGCCTAACAACGACAGCATGACAGCAACCACGATCCTCCGCCTCGACAGTATTCAATCGACTATCGACTCCACAGATCCAACACTGAAAGGCACAATGGCCCAAGTCTATACCCAAATCGAGCTCTGCTACGCAATCATAGCTGCCACTACACCCTGCCTCAGACCATTCATGAAAGCTCTCAGCACACATTACGGAGCACCTGCATCTATTAAATCCACGCCCACAAATACCCATGCTTACACACTAAACAGTTTCTCGAAACGGAGCAAGATCAGTGGGACGAAACCTTCAAGCCAGGACAGGATGGAAACAAACCCAGACGATATGAATATGCCGAACTTGAGGTGGGACAAGAGTTCACACCATGCGAGTGTGGTGAGTGGTGATCAGAGGAGTATACAGAGTCATGATAGTAAGCAGATGATCATCTCGAAGAATTCCCAGTGGACGATTAATTATGAGACTGAGTTGGGAAAGTGCATTTGAGCCAAGACATATTCACGACTTTCTCTTTGTATTGCATTCGTAGACAAGCAATTGGGCACATGTAAATTTTCGGAGGACTAGGATTGTGCGTTTAATGGACTGTATGAATATAAAGAGAGCTATGCAGATAGATTGAAGCGAAATTGTGCTCCTGCACTTCGCCGACATTGCTCCAGATATATCATAAGCTGCCATTAATCTTCTGTAATACTCTGTCACCATATATTCTACCCTTCTTTCAATCGCAAATCTTATTCACTAATCGTACCTCAAGGCTCTTAGCCAACCATTCCTAACGCACCCATGTCAACAAAAGGGCCGGCGTCCGTCCCGTCCCGCGCCACCTGCATGCACCTCTTACTGTACCACAGAACCAACAGATAAGACCCTAGCCTAGTCACGCAGGCCCACATCTAAATTGCTTGTTCGCTGGGGCTTGCTTCATCTAAGCCAATGGATCGGTATGGGAGGTGCAGAGGGAGACAGGTGGAAGTACTCTCTATGTACCACATGTTTCTCAGGACAACGCGGGGTTGTTCCGAAGAAGGACAAAGGGGACTTTGGTGGAATGTTCACGATATTTCGGACAGGTGGAGCGGCATTATATAAAGAGGCGGATAAGTAGCTTAAGCATCATCAGAGGCATTGGTCATGGAACAAACGAACAACAAAACACACACGCCGCGCTGAATTCCATAAATGTCAGGAATCTGCCTCGACCTCGACATACGTCCACCTCAACATGCTATCATCAAATGTCCCCTTCCTTATTATCGGCTTGCCACTAGATCCAACGTTAACCATCTGGATATTATGATCCGACTTCTTTACTTTCTCTTGGGAGCATGTCTTGGAGATGTGTTTACAGAATACGACGAGGGATGGGAGGCACGCGCAGATGAGTCCGATCGATACTTCGGCAATCCTGAGAAATCATCAGCACTCATGTCAAAGGTAAGCCTAGAAGAAAAGTAACGATGTACTCACGCGAGTAAGTTCAGAGCAACAGTATTCAGAGTCACGTCATGTGAATCAATAATCATAGCCAGCAGCACCAGCCGCGCCACCGTCGCCACGCATGCTATACCTCCAGCAGCCAGCGATGCAATAACTCTCAGCTTCTTAACCTTAGGGAGATTCATTCCCCAAATCAGTGGTACTGGTGTAGTTAGGACAGCAAAGTCTGTAATCACACTAACCGTCGTGTCCGCCAAGTAGAGAGTCTTGACATCCAAGCAAGTGGCATCCGGATAACCTGCAGCGTCCCAGTACGCTGCAATAGGGCTGCAAATGAAAACCTTCGCGAATCCCATGGGTACGTAGAAACCTAGCATGAGCAGAATCAAGATCTTGATTCCGAGGGTGGTTTTGAATGCTGCTTCATAGAGGCGGGCGAAGAAGAGGAGGATGGTGACTTTTATGAAGAATGCTGTTGGACCGTAGACTAAGAGGCCACCATAGGATACCTGAAGGTGATCTCTTAGTAAATGCCCTAAATTGAATTCTGATACCTCTTTACCTTCTGGAAGTCGATGGCATCTTGCGGGCTGACATCCCACTGGTGATATCCTCCGCCAAATACATTGACTTGCTCTGGTCAGCATCTAGTGAATCAACAGGACGTGAAACAGTGACATACACAGGAAATTATCTGTGATGTATAGGACGCAGAAGCACCACGATACGATACAAGCCCCTGATACCACGTGTAAGTTGTGTGTGGTGGAATACTCTGGATGGGTCTAAACCCACAATCTTCTTTGTACATAACTTTCTGTACCATAACCCGGGTGTACACCCTCACAACAACCATTACAGTGACCAAGAACAGACATATTGACTGTATTACGTAGTTGACGGTATGTAGGACATCTTTTGGCTGTGAAAAGTTGGGTGTGACTCCTGAAGGCGCGACCAATGCTACCGGAGTTGGCGCCATGCTCTTCAAACCTCCTGAAAATTTTCCCCACCAATGTTACGAAAGCATGACCACTTGTACTTCTTTCTCGCTTCCAGCTGCGCAGTTCGATGATATATGGTCTTATGTCGGATGGAGTCTTGACTGCGGAGGTGAAATCTGTACATCAGAGACGTTCTCCACTCTGGGGGAACAGTTGGACTTTAATGGACCTCAGTCAGGACGAGACGAGGTACATGGATTTGTAACTGGGTAAACCCCGTGTGCACGGGCGTGACTGAGTCGAATGTGTGGAATTATACTTTTCAAGAGTGCTCTAGAGCTATATAATCCCGACCCTTCGCGAAAATTAGCTCCACAAAACGACAACTTCGGATCTTGGGTTTCAACTTGGCCGTGTACGAGGACAAGACTTTTCACGAAGAGACCAATCGTCATATTGACGACCAACAACCCGCGTCAAAATCCATTGATTGTCGAGAAGAAATCTTGTTTCCAAAGCCGGACTGTACAGGAAGAACCATTCCCACATGATTGCAAATACATGGAGCAGCACAGACCGCTAGAAGACGACAAGCTTTTTCGGGTCTCACAATAACCCCACGAGGGAAAAGCTACGACCAGGTTGGCTTATCAGACAACTAGGCACCACTCAGTAACTCACTGACCGCTCGATCGGAGACATTCCCGACACAATTTTGTACTCCTTGATTGGAACCATCCATACGACTGCTCATTCGTTGCAGGTTAAAACAGACGGATGGGCTCTTCAGATTTGATCCCGAGAATTTAAGTTCCGAAATCATCAGTGCTGTGCATGTTAGCTTGGCCTAGCTTTCCCCGTCAACCAATCTACCCAAAAATTACTTTCCGAAAATGGCGTCGTACATTGAGTGTGCTTCAAATGGCCTGTAACCTGGCTGGCCTGGTTAATCCGGATGGTCTCATTCTTCTGCGAGTCATGGTCGTGTTCCCCACCGCACCAATCATGAACCAGATACTGGAGAGGGGCGCACGTTCCGGACGCCCGATCTAGGCGAATCATTGCACGGTTCGGCATGATTTCTGAATCGAAAGAAAGGGCGAGATCGTAATCTCGTGATTTTGAAGTCAGGGGTCCCAGGGTCTTGTTTTGATGGGACGGTGACCTGCCAGTCATATCAACGTACCGGCACATCTCGCGGCTTATCAACACATGCTCAACCTCACTCCATGTTTCGATCGATCACCTTGCTTATCTGGATAGAAACCCGTGGTACGAATATCTAGCCAGCTGATTCGAAACATAACCGTTACTGAAGCAGGCAGATCAGGAATTTTTCATATGGGTTGGCAAAAATACTAGGCTAAAATGTGCCAGAAACAGCAACATTGTCCATGTAAAGTAGTTGAACGAAGACAGGCTGTGATTTCAACAAGAAGTCAGCAGATGATGTCACAGTACTCGATGATAAATTTTCATATTTTGGCTTAATCCAGATGTTACAAACTTTCGATCCTCTAGAAGACGATTTATGCCAAAGTCTCTTGCCTCGCTGCTTGACTTTTCTTACATAAGAGCATACACTACAATGATCAATCCATCGGCGATTATAGCGGAGACCCTCCCCGGCTGATAGCTGCTAGGCCATGCTTTCTTAGAATGTCCACGTAAGATTCGTTCAAAGTCAACGATGTTACAGATTTTGATTTTTGTTCTGAACAATGCAACATCCCCGTAAGCGGCTGCTTGTGGTTTATGCAAGAGCTTCTCATCATACTGATAATTTGCAAGTTTCTCGTTGTGCAGGCTGTAGAAATTATGGTACATTTGGTTAATGCAGTGCAGGCATGAGAGCGTTAGTATCTAAACCCACTCCTGATCATTTCCTCTCCAGGACGAAGGAGAGATAGCAGATAAATGCGCTTGGTACAGCCGTAACTTCTCGTCTCTACCCCACAAATCCGAATCTTCAGAGCCTTGACGATTTCAAAATCCTGGTAATCAAAATTGGTGAGGGTGACAATCAGAAAATCTTGAAAGTGAGAGAAGAAGTCGTTACCTATCTTATAGACGGAACAGGGTGCTGAATGTCAGCACATGAGGACCACGTGCATGGCCGATTGGCTGTGCTGCCTATTCACATATGGTTAGAGGAATTGGCCCCCGACCTGAGTTCTGCAGAGCAATCAGTCATTGCGGTGACCAATTATCGTCTTTTACTTTTCTTTGCAGCAGTTGAAAAAGAAGCGGTCTCAATTGCTGCTCCAGAAACGGGGGTCGGCTTTTCCGCCCACACATGAGGTCACTTGCTGTCGGGATCTTCAGGGGCTCGCTTAAATCACAACATCAGATAAAATTTTCAGCAATAGAAAGTGTATGACGCTTCAGAAAGATTTAAAGCTGATGCCGTACGAATTTTATTCGGATTCCGTAGCCCAACAGAGAAAGCCAGCCGAGGACGGCGCAAGTTGAATAGTTGTGGAGATGTGACGTCTGAAATGCCAGTTCTTAGAAAGAGGATTTCAGGACATCGTCAAGATCATCTATTGAGAGATGGATCCTGATAAACAAGAGGCGGTGGGAATCGTGGAGCATTTGGCTGTGGGCTTGGTGTACTCCTGGGTCGTCTCTCATTTCCAGGTTGAGGTTCAGGTGTCGGAAGCCTCGGTCGACCCAATGGCATTGACAAATAGATGTCATAGACCGGAGCGGTATTGGTCGACTTTGGAGGAACGAAAATGGCTCGTTTGTTCATCTCCGCCATGATAATGTGTTCTCTTCCTTGCTTTGAACCCTGATTTCCAGTGGTCCGCGAATAGTCAAGGACGGTGAGATTTTCGTGATCGCGAGCTGTTAAGACCTTCACTTGCTGTTCGTTTAGACCGCCGTGGCTGTACATGAAAAAGACGTCTGAATTATCCCCCCATCCGTTACTGACGGCGTGATGGAGCGGCGTCATGCCTTTGTTATCTTCAATGGAAATATCGGCATTCCTGCAAATCAGGTTGCTTACGATTACCCGGAAGTTTGCGGTGCGGGGGTCAATCTCCTTGCCATTACCATGGCCACCAAAGGCTCTGGGTAAGTCGAATGGGGCAATTGTAGGAAGTGAGAACTCAGTAATCATATCCAGAATGTCTCGATTAAGCGAGGGTAGTTCGGTTTGATCGGGGAAACAATAGGAGAGTGGCGTCCGTCCATGTTTGCATCTCTGATTGACATCGCTGAGAAGAATCTGAAGGATCCTGAATACTCTCTTGGGTGCTCGGTTTTTGCAGGCTAAATGCAAAGACGTGAGTCCACGCTCGTCTGGCTGGTTGACGAGATGTTTGCAGAAGTTCATACCCAAGCACTCTAGCATTGTCTTGAGAACGAATGGATAACCGGCTTGGACAACAGAGCGGAATGCGACCTCTGAATGGTTCGCAAAATCTGCACTCTGCCCCAGTCGATCATCGGATGTTAGGTGTTGCGAGCAAAGGGACTTCCTGATCAACGGGAACCAGCCGCGCTCCACAAATTTTACGATCATCGTCTGTGCCGTCGCCTTCCAGGCATCGCAATGAAGTTCCACAATAGCTGTACACTTCGACAGAGTGTTTTGAACTTCTGAAGGTGTGTTTTGGATCGAGCTCTCCATCTGCAATCGAGCCAATGCCAAATTGACCAGGCACCAGTTGTCTTCCACCGTACCACCTGACTTCAGCAAAGCCAAGATGGCACCATCACTCGTAGGTGACCAGTACTTCGCTTCGATCAGAAGCGCTAGCATGGTGGCTATTGGATCAGTGATTAGTTGGCAATTTTCACTGATATGGAGCCCAACGAGCGTGTTGCAGAGGTGTCTGATGAATGATCCATTGTAAGCGAGACTTCTAGTCCCTTGAAGCAGCTGCACAGTGGCCGCATCAGACAGAGCAGCCAATGTCGCCAGTTCGAGAAGGTCTTCCATGGCTTCCAAAATGTCGGGACTCGATGTTGCGGGTAAATCCCAGATAAAGCATAGCTCCTGGAAGTGCATCGCAAAGGCAGGGTGGGCTAGCTGAGACTCATCTTGTTCCCGAAGTAAAGCAAGGCAGTAATATATTGCAGACACGTAGTCGTAAATGGTTTCCAGTGGTCGAGGACTCCCTGGTTTCCCTGCGAGATTATTATCAAAAGTAATGAGCCCATTGAGCATTGCGGCTTCAGATCGTACTGCTGGTGTGGAGGCGATGTCATGATCTGTGTAGATTCTGTGACGACTGGATACTTCGCTCGATAGTGCTTCGACTTTGGCCGCGATTTGAAGCTTTCGAAAAGACCCATCGCCATCCAAAGATGATTCATATAGTAGGTAACTCGGCAAGATGTCACTCACGGTCAGGGCTTCATGTGCATAGCCCGCAGTACTCAGTGCCCCCAGGAGAGAAGCCAAGGAGCTCAGTGCAAGTGAGTCTTCAGGAGATCTAGGAAAGCGACTTGATTTCAGGGCTTTGCATAGCATGCCAATCTTAGTCTCGGTCGTAGTTGTTTTGGCCCAGGTTTTGATTTCTCCAAGTATTCTGTCCCTTTGAGCATGTTCGAAAAATGTATTCGGGTACGGATTTTCAAAACGAAAGTAGGCTCGTCGAAGTTCTGCATCGAAAGGCAGCACGAATTGTTCGAGGTGGCTGTTTAACTCTTTGTTTTTCTCAAGGATTTGAAGACATGCAGCCGCTGTTTCTTCCATGGCAGGCTCGAGGTAGCTACGCTCAAGATCAAAGGTTCCAACTCCGATGCTGCGAAACAATTAGCTAGAATGGACATGCTATGCGTTAAGCTCTAATCACCTTAATAGAGTAGAAACAGGAAGCCCGGGCCATAGCTTCCGGCATTCTTCCAACGCCAGACAAGTGGGATTGTGTTGCGAATGTGCACCAGTGGCCAGTAACTCAGGAAATATGACACCAGGTTTCATGATATCCGGCGAAGCAACTGTTCCAAGGCCAACGGCGTACAAAGTGTAGGTTGTTTCTCCATGTCTGCACTCGTAGGTTCGGTGGAGTTTCGGAACATGATATTGATTATCGGGACTCACCCCACCATTGGCACCGTATCCTTGAGATTCAGATGAGACAACAAAACTGAGTGCAAGTTTCGTTAGACCTGAACGTAGACTGGAAAAAGAAGGATACATACACTTTACATCTACCAACCTCGGTATGTGCAGAAATTCGTTTGAAGTCGAACTTGCCATTCTCCATGTGCTCGTATCGATCTAAGCCATCCGAGACGTTCTTTTCGATGACTTCGGACCAGCAGTCCTGGATCATGCCCTGCCTCAGAGCCTCCAGCTGCTGCCTTGGATCATTGTACTCGCTCATACAATCCACCCAATCCTGTAAGTCCTTTTCTACGTCTCCTCTGAGCACCTTGTCGCGGAAGTTAACAACATCATCAAGCTTTTGTGAGATATCGTGAAAGAACGATATTGCTTCATCTACAGTATAGCACTGCAAAGGGTCAGACTCAACGTCATGTAGGGTCGAGAATGGTAACAATTACATACGAATCTAGCAAACAGGAGTGCACAAAGGCCATTCAAACCTGTGCCTGCGATCAAGTCGAAATACTCATTCGGCCGTAGGTCACCGCCATGATCCGGAGCGATGCCATTCATGATTTCCCGGAGTGTGTAGAGTGCGGAAAGCCCACGTGTTCCCCCTCCATCTGTTAATCGTCTTTAGCATAGATCTCACAGATAGGTGACAAATCACATACCTAGGGACAACAGTCTGATGCCGAGTTCTGTCATAGCGAGATGGCCATAAGATTACCTTGTAGTTGGAGAAATCTTTTCGATGGGAGACAGAGCAGGAGCGTATGTTGGTCTTTGATGCTCCACCATCATGAAGGACACTCACAGCTTCACAAGTTACAAAATCTTGTGTTTGGAGCAGCTCCCATGATGGCTTGCGTTAGTGCATGCAGATAGAGGGTTGTCGCGCCATGATTGGATTGGCTCTTCAGCCCCATCATCTGTAGCACAGTTATGTCCGAACACTTACATCGCCAAAAGGAATTCAGCTGGCAGCCACTGCTTAAACATTGCCACATGTTCCCGAAAACTCCAGCCTTGTGGGAGCAGGTGAGGTATGTTTCGCTGACGTCCCTCCCCATAATCTCGAATTTTCTGTCTCTTGATTGAAGGAGGATTCTCCTGCCCGCACTCGGAGATCGATAAGTGCACCGACTGCCATGTCCATAGATGTGTCGCCCCAATTCCCATCTCAAAGCACTGTCTTGATCCCGAAAAATTGAACCTGAGGCTGCACTCACCGAGCAAAGGGAACTGAAATTCCAGTGTCTTAACCGAAATCCTTTAGATACCGTGTGCATAGATTCAAATCTTGATAAAAACTAGTGTCGCTTTCTGGACGACTTTGGCAGCTTCTGATTTTTTTGAGCTTGCAACAATGGCAGAACACATCTCCGTACAAGAGCATCTCGACAACGAGTCTCTTGAACATGATGCATTACCTCGAATCATCGACCTTTACGGTCGACAACGAGATCCTTTCACTGGAAATGCCATGGAGGAAGGCCAAGAAGGACCCAACTCCATATTCTACGTCCCCGGAATGCGTTCCGAAACAGACCAAGACTTTCAAATATTTATCGGGGCAGATAAATCAATTTCCTGGACTGAAAACATGCAGCGGCTTCGATATGCTGGATTCCGAGGAACCAGTATAACGATGAGCGTCACACCACGGCCACAAGATCGTGATCGCATCCCTTCGCCACCTCCCGATTTCGCAAGATCTAGGGACACGAACAATCGTGTGGTGGAATCTTACGCCAGTTTCTGGCGTACGAAGTGCAATTATTGTTGGGCTGTGATTTCGCATCGGGAGAGGGAAATGGGATTCAGGCTGTCGGAGATCACGAGTGCTGCGGATAAGGGCTGTGACACCTGCAATGTACTGCACAGAAGTATTAGACACTTTGCAGATATGATCTTTCCCAGCTATGACAGCACCAAAGTTCGAGTTCGACAAAGTCCAGAGGAGGAAGTGCGTCTTTTGTCAGATACTAAGTCTGTCCGGGTCTCGTTTGATGAACATGGCGGGGAAGATTTCCACTTGATCTTTGCAGAAGAAGGTGAGCATGATAATATAGATATATGCAGAAAAGTTGCTTACTCGATGACAGGTAGGCAAGCTCCAGCTCCAGTGTGGCCAAAGAAACAAGAACAGAAAGCGGAGAATCGAATCATGGACACAGCATCCTATGCAGCAATACCGAAGATCCAGAAATGGATAAAAACTTGTTCGGAAGAACACAAAGACTGTCTTGTCCCTCTCGAGTCCCAACTTCCAAAACGGGTACTCGAGATATCTAATCGTAGAGCGAAACTTATCGTGACTAACGGGAAAGTTGCGCCCTATGTCGCGCTGAGCCACTGCTGGGGCCCAAAACCACTCATCAGACTGCTCGACTCCAATATCGAAGAAATGCAGAAGAACGTGCCTTGGAACAAGCTATCCAAAACCTTTCAGGATTCCATAACGATAGCTTGGAAGCTCGGTTTCCGGTACATTTGGATAGATGCACTGTGCATTCTTCAGGACAGTCGCAATGACTGGGAGTACCATGCATCCAAAATGGCTCAGGTCTTCGCTGAAGCGCAACTTACCATATCAGCGTCAAAAAGCGCAGATGGATCTGGCGGCTGCTTCTCGTCTCGAGAACAGGATCCTTGGACTTTGCACTCTTCTGGTCGTCAAGTGTGGAATCCTATGTTGTGGCAGCCATTCCATCAAGAAGGCCGTGATCGGGAAGGATGCATCAAAAAGTTCAGTGCAAGGCTCAAGATCCCACATGGGTTACACCAGAATCGTCAGCCCAAAGAACCATTGTTGAGAAGAGCTTGGGTATTTCAGGAGCAAATACTGAGCTCTCGGAACGTCCACTTTGCCTCCGGAGAGCTGTACTTTGAGTGTAAGTCATTCGTGGCCTGCGAGTGCAGCGGTTGGTCAGCACGCTCCCTTTCATACCAATGGGAGACACGTTGGCGCAAATCTCATGCGGTCTTGTTGGGGAAGCATAGTCTCAGCATACCTGAAGAAGCGCTTCGCAAAAGACGAAAGGATCTTCCAAAACCGAATCCTATTCCAAGAAAGGCGGCTGAGTTTGAAGCTTACCGCGCCTTGATTGAGGCATACACATGTCTTGAAATCACCAACCCACACGACCGCCTGCCCGCGCTCTCTGGTATCACCTCAGGTCGGAAAGACATCTACCTCGCCGGCCTATGGAAGTCGATCCTGCTCGAAAGTCTACATTGGTATCCACTTTCCCGGTCATATTCTTCCTCGGGTCGGATCATGGCGTACCGTCCAAACGGCTACCGTGCGCCGACATGGTCATGGGCATCTATCGAATCACCGATCCGTTTCGAGGAGACGAACTTCCACTGGCGGAACTTCACAACACGACCGATTGCGCAGATACTGGAAGTGCAGACCGTGCCGGAGGGTTTAGATCCACGAGGGCGAGTCAAAGATGGGGTGCTGAAAATGCAATCACCAATGACTGAAGCTACTGTTCACAAGATTGGGATACGAAGTCGCATTGGCCCGGACTCGGTGAATTTACTGAATATCTATCTAGAGACTGACGCATCAGCATTGGATCCTAGCTTGATAGTGAGGCAAGATGATAGGGAGACAGCAACCTATGCCATATTGAAGGTTTATGGAATTGCTGGGGCAGGTGATGGTGAGTCTGGGAAAAAGGAGGTGCCCGGCATTTTTGAACTGGAGTGTCTATTGGACTTGCCCCTGTGCTGTGCGAGACTCCCTCCAGCTGAGGTCGTAGTGGGAGAAGAGGTCGTATTGCTGGTTATTTCTTCAGTTACCTGCTGGGTCTTGAAAAAGCTGCGTACAAGACCTGGATACTACAAGCGCGTGGGTGTGTTCAAGGTAAAGGACAGGATATTTTTCAGGGCGGCATATGACCCTGTCTGTATCATTTAAGTGGTCGACTTGATAAACATCACATTTTATTTGTGACTTAGGTTCAAACTATGGTCAAAGAATGTTGAATACTGAGTAACTGCTTGAACATGTACTGTCGATGAAACAATCCTAGGCGATCAAATACAGCTCATGAAAACTGTGCGGTTGGTCCATCATAGCCCCACAAATCAAAATACAACTGAAGCTTGGTCAACGCTCGTGTCTCTGGAGCTACCAAAGGTCCAATCTGCCCCATAATCCCCATCATATCAAGACCTTCCATACTCGGGTAAGCAGTCATCTTCAACCACCCTTCGCGCTTCGGAAGTTCGATCTCGACAACCACTTGTCTCCCTTGATGGGAGATTCCAGGAGGTATCGGTAAAGGTAAAACCGGGGTTCGTTCTTCGATCGCCTTTTGGATATCCTGAATGTACTTCGTAAGGTCGTTTGTGTCAACTGTATCAGGAGGAGGCTCCACAAGGAAGACTATCTGGGTCATATCCACATGCGTGGTTGATGGAGGCTTGGGCGGCCTGGACGATCTGTAAGTTTGCCATGATGCCGTGTATTCGCCGCCGTCTATTGGGTTATGAAAGACAGTGTGTTTCCACTGTAAGACAAATCGTTTGTCGTTGGCCAAAGGGATGATGAGGTCTTGGCTATTCTGAACTGCGTCGCGAATCGTTTTCCAGGTTTCTTCGCGAATGAGTACTGTGATCTTAGCATTGACTCGTACAATCTGTTTCTTTGCAGGTTGTTGAGGACTCACTTCCATATCCGTCTTCACACATGATGCTGTGATCATGGTCTGCTTGGGGCGCAAACATTAAAAAGCCTAGATTCAGATTCTTCATCACGCCACTGTCCCACAATTTTGTCAATACATTGAACAGCAATGAATGAAGATGGAAACGGATCACCTATTAGATGCATAGCCCATGGGATCTCTCTGGCCTCGTTTCCAAGTAAGACCGCTATCTGCCTCTTCAAGCATGAAAGAGTCAAGCCCAACACCCGCTGACAAGGGCAGTGAAAGGATATAGTCTCGGAACACCTTTCTCTTCTCGTCGTCCGCAGGAATCGTGAGTACAATATCATCCTGGATGAGCATTGCATTCAATCCATTCAAGCGGAGAATAGGCATTCCAATCCGGACGCTTCCTCCTTGATCTGCGAGCGTCACGATATCCCCTCGGTCTCTGTCGATCCAAGGCGGGTATGGAAACCAGCGGACAGATAGTCCAAGGTGGCCGAGGACTCGAGTAACTCCAAATTGTTTTGCGACCGCTGTCTCTTCATGTATCAATGCAATGACGTGATGAGCCTTGGTGGGAAGCTTGTCGTTGAGAAATTGAAAGCAGCCACTATTTAGAGGCATCCCATGAAGCAGAGAGCCAAAGCGGCTCATCGTCTGCCATGAACGTGTGTTCTGATCAATCTTGATCTGATCAAACTTCAAGACCGCACCTTCTTGTCCAATCTCAAGTTCAACCAGCTCTCCGGTTTCCAGATGGTGGCCACTTTGGGCTCTTTCATAAATGCTCCTCATCCACCACAAAGGAAATTCAGGGAATGCCTCCTCATTCTCGCTTTGTCGCCGAAGAAGAGTCAAGACGACTTCGGGTTGTGATGGGGTAGCTATGCCTTGTGAGATGTAGGTCCAACATGGAAGTTGATTAGGTGGGCTTGTAAATAGATGGGTGTGGATGGAGACTGTGCATTGTGTAGTCCCAATTCTGACAACTTTGGGCCATGTTCCTGGCGGGGCAAGATTTTGGATCTCGCCTGCAACAGCTGGGCTTGGTGATTCCAAGGATGGTAGAGTTGACTCTTGCATTTGCGACGGTTTTAATTGCGTGTATGTTTGATGCGGAGGCCCTTCTCGTGGCAGTCCCTCGGAATGTTGTCGGAGGGGTTCCGGTACAGGTTGCGTTGGCTGATTCTGATGTGGCTGCTGTTGCCCCCAAGGCTGTTTACCGGCTGCTGCACTATGAACAGGAACGGGTGATCTCTCTTGGTCTTGTTCGCGGCTTGAAGTGCAGCCCATATTGGTGGTCGTCGTGTGGGTCTTTAAATACCGATCATGACGGCTTTCATAATTAGAACGGTCGAACGTGAAGCCAGAACCAGCTGGGCTGCCTGCCTTCTTCACCACCTACACGCTATGTCGCAGCAAAGGGCTGATAAACTTAGTTTGATCATCCCATCCAGTCTTTTCATGTTCCTTGCGCCACGACCGCTCAATCTTCAGCTCTATGCTCAGCTAGACCCTAAGCGAGAAAGCCACTGGCCCTTCCACATACTTGTTCGACACCAGCGGAACGTCCCGTCCATGATTGGCCAACTCCGATGAACAATGTTAACAGAATATTTGCATATGATAATATTGATATGCTTTCAGTGGCAGGATGCCATAAAAATCTTTTGGTAGGTCAAGGAAGGCGATGGTGAAGGTCCAAAAAATGAAAAATCAAGTTGGATGCAGCGTCGCCAAATATTTGGATAAAGTCATTCCGATTGCTCCGGACATTTCCGCAAGCAAGAGTCGTAGCTGCATTTGCAAAGTCGATGCCAGTGAGAAGACTTATGCACAGGAATATCCACATATCCAGCGCATCATAACACCTGGCGGGCTGGCTGCTTGCCCCGACGTTGCAGCTCCTAGGCGCGCGGGATTCGCACGACGATGATTTGTTCCAGCTTCAAGGAGAGTGCCACAGAGATTTATCGATGTGTGAGTTTCCGGAAGCAGAGAAAGGAGCGCGTTGTTGGGATCTGTTTCATGGCGAAGTGAATCCACCCGAAGTCCCATGGAACAATCACGAATCTGGTACCATGTGATTCCATTTCTCGAAGTCATGACTTTGACCATGAAAATATGCTGCTCATTCTGTATAGAACGTAAAGTCCTCAACAACATTCTCAGCTTCAGCAATTTGAGAACCAAACGTCCTCGGATATTGGTGTCCAGATGTCGTCGCTTCACCATATCTCGGCGAAAAGACGCAGTGACAGCGTTGAAAGCAACACACGAGAGACGTGTGTGAGGAACAACAGAAGCAACAAAACATTCGACGATATCGAACAGAACATGCAAGAGAAAAGACTTATAAGCCGGCCACAACAGAGTCTTGTAACGCCTACAGTCAAGCGACGATTCCGCAACTGTGGAAACGCAGGGGAGGCAAGAAAGCGTGGGAAATCATCGACTGAAGAGAAGAAACTCACCGTCAAAACCAAACACGAGTTCCCAGCGGCAAGATACCACGATGAACTTACGACCATCCAAGAAAAACTCGACCTGGTAGCCAGTTCGAAGCTCATCGAAAGTTACAGCGTCCCAGACCGACATCGTGCCTTGCATAGCAAATTGAAGAACCTCAAAAGCAAAACGAAAGGTTTGATGGCAGAGCTAGATAACCGGGGGAAATTCTTCGCGTTGGCAAATAGACTGATTTCTGGAGATGGACTGGATTCGGATTTGGGGAGGCTGGATGGGGAAGTCATGTGGTTTATTGCTGAGTTGAAGTACAGACAGATGGACGGTGAGAGTTCGGCTACGCTTGTTGGATGAACATACACATGACCAGAGAAATGAAAAGACAAGAAAATGCAAGCTTCTTGGATCATATGAAATTGAGTACCCGTGATACGCATGTGACTATCCAGTGATGAAGAAGTCGGTTCTGATATGATGGAAGACAAGTGGCGGAAAGACGCGAATCTCCAAGGACAGAAGACGAGCCAGCAAATGCCAAGCAGTAAAGCCAATGTGATAAGAGGAAACTCAATGGTGCACCACCGACTTCTTTGGGATTTGGGGGAGGCCGCTAAAAGGAAGTCTACCCCGCCGCATCGACAAGTAGACGGCAGCTTTTTCAGATCTGAACAGGTTTCGGAATCAGAACAGGAAGATGGTCATAATATACTGACTCACTAACTACCTTACACCATGTGGCAGATTCAGTGTAAAATATAGTTGAGCAACTACCGCACAAAATCATTCCGAAATTCTCGCGAAGAGCGAAAGTTTACAGCACGGTGCATTATCTCAAAGTAAGATGGGAAAGTCAATATCTGTAGGTTCGGGGGAAGTTGGCCTTGTTTGAATTTCCGTGTGACAGATCCAGACTTTCGTCTATGTGATCAGGCCATTTGTTCGGGTTAATTGCCGCCGGCTTTATGTACCTTGTAGATTGGTCTCAAATGAATAAACTCCCTCACGGACATTGACTGAAACCTGTGGGCGAAAAGAAGATGCATCCGTGAGGATAGGGCCTGTGCTATGAACATCTCGTGAAGAGCACCAGACACCGCTTTCTTCGCAATTGGATGGTATTTTGACAACAACACGGTCTCACAATTTCGGTCTACGGAAGAATAATTCCATTGGACATGAGGCATTTTGGAAGATATCGGTAACATAGCCGAGTGTTGTTTCTTGGAAACTATAAAATCGCATACGATGGTGCCATAATGAGGCCATCGCAGCCCAGCCAAAAGTGCAGCAGCGGTGTCACTGAGACGAACGTCAGCCCAGCCCTGTCGACCAGGGAAATGCGGGGTACCAGGTATGCTGCAGCTAACCACAGCACGTTAGAGCTGACCCGCCAAGTGAAGTCTACAGGGATGCAAAATGCCAAATTTACCCGCTGGCTGATCAACATTGCCAACGACTTGTCGCCAGAATCGACGAATTGCAGGCAGAGTGCCATCTCCGTGTGCCCTCGAATGCCCTCGTGGGGCCAATGACTGAGCAATGCGGTACGTAAACTCTCTAGCGAGCTTGGGCTCTTCGGTTGGGGAACGGCTGCGTGGGAGCTTGGGAAAGACAGCGAGAAAATACACTGGGGCTGAGCGGGTGTGACGATGGGGTGCATAATGTAACAGGGTTATAGCTTCTCGATCAGGGTGCGTTTGATGAGATGCCCATAACCTTACCACGGAGCTTCCATACTCACACAACTCGTTGGATCTGGAGGCTCCCCTTGACGACTAGTGGTCAGGAACGAGGTACACACGAGATTATTTTCATTTATCCCAGATGCCCTTTGGAAGGTTGTAGCGCTGGCGCTGGCCCTGTCTTTTCCTTCTAGCAGATGGAACAATGTCCTCCCTCAGCCTCCCTGCTCCTCATCTGACATTTGACATTTGACTTTCTCCACCTTTGTCTGACTATCAGTGGCTACCAAAGCCGCCGAGAGCTACGGGCATTTTTCACCGTCTCCGACACTCCGTGAAGCAAAAGTAAACCAGTCTAGAAAAACTTTCCAAGAAGCTTCGTCTCGACTTGCTCCTTGCTCCACGTAGGCTAAGCCTCCCGAGGTGCTCGTCTGTCGTCTTCCCGCCATGCACCTCCGTACGGAGTAGAGCTGCAGTAGTACCAGCTACCCATGTTGGCTTCTAGTTGGCACGATGGTTCCCAGGAAGTGCAAGGCGATTAATTGGACCTCTCACAGCCTAGCGATGCCTGTACATATTCGCCAAGGGAGTCGAGACGAAGACAACACCTTTTTGGGTGAGCTGGGCAGTGGCCATGCTCAAGGAAGTATGATTTAAAAGGTTTCCCCCTCCCGTGCCATCCTTCAAGCACACAATCACTTCTTCGTCATCACACTACTTCACCAATTGACTCTCATCCACCATCATGCAGCTCAAGAATATCCTCCCCGCAGCCTTTGTAGCTGGAGCTGCTGCTCAAAGCTTGACTGATGTTCTCGCGGCGAACAACAGTACTCTCAGCTCACTCACTTGTAAGCCTTGCGCTCCAACTTCTAGGTCACTCACATCATCTAACATGATCAGCTCTGATCTCTGCCAACCCATCACTTCTCGAGGCCCTTGGTTCAGCACAGAACATCACCATCCTCGCCCCGAGTAACGATGCTCTCGCTGGCTTCCTCAACTCGACCGCTGGCGCCGCTGCTGCCACCGACCCAGGAGCCGTCGCTGCCTTGCTCACGTATCACGTCTTGAACGGCACATACCCAGCGTCTGCATTCACCAACACCTCGCAGTTCATCCCATCGCTGTTGACAAATAGCTCTTTCACGAATGTCACTGGTGGTCAAGTCGTGGAGGCTAGACTTAGAGGCGAGACTGTATCGATCTTCTCCGGCTTGCTGTCAGCTTCGAACGTTTCTGTAGCAGTATGTTTACCTTCCTCTCTTTGGGCTTCTATAACCTAGTTTCATTTTCAAGTCAGTGACGTAATCTACGGACTAACCCTCGCATAGAACGTCAACTTCACTGGCGGTGTTGTCCACGTTATCGATACTGTCCTCACCGTCCCTCAATCAGCTTCCAACACAGCTGGCGCACTCAACCTCACTTCCCTCGCTGGCGCACTTACAACTGCTGGTTTGGTTGAAACTGTCGATAGTCTCGCTGATGTCACCATCTTTGCGCCTTCCAACGAAGCTTTCCAAGCCATCGGATCCGCTCTCCCCAACCTCAGCACCGAAGCGCTCAGCGGTATCTTGACTTACCACGTGGTTCAAGGAACCGTCGGATACAGCACTCTCCTGACCAACACCACCCTCCCAACTGTCAACGGAGGCAATGTCACAATTTCCATCGTCAACGGATCCGTGTTTGTTAACTCGGCAAAAGTCACTGTTCCCGATGTTTTGGTTGCCGGAGGTGTCGTTCACGTCATTGACGGGTAAGCTACGCACATTTTACTGCTTGAATTATCCCTCAGCCAGCACATTTGCTAATCTTATCCCAGTGTTCTCAACCCCAACAACACCTCCGCCGCCCCACCAACCGCATCCACCACCTCGCCAGCTTTCCCAGGTGTTAGCAGCGGCACTGATCTCCCATTCACGTCAGGCGTTTCTGCATCCACCACCGTCACCTCGGTCCCAACCCGTGACCCCGAAGCTACATCTTCCAGTACTGCTGGTGCCGCGCCAATGCAGACCGGTATGATTGGTCTCGGAGCCCTGTTCGGTGGTGCCGCTATTGTCATGGGTAACTTGTAAAGTCGCTAATGTGTGAATGTACGCGATAATGAGAGACGTGGTAATGGACTGTAGATGATGGATGAAATGTTTTACTCGGAGAAGACATGTGGTTTAATGAAGCTTGGTGTATGATTTAAGTCAAATTTGATCATTCTCACGTTCACCAAATCACAATTTGTATACCTTTTATGCCTTGAACTAAAATGTCTTTTCAATCACGTGACTTTACTACCCTGGCAAGTGCCTTCTTGCTTCTATTAAGATCTTGCTCATTCACGAGTTGTACGAACAAGAACACTCAAGTCGATATTAGATGTTTTTAGGTAAAAGCCACCTCCTCTAAGTGTCTCTCGTCACTTTGCATACATCCACGTGACAACTCTTTGTTTTCTTTTAGCCGAAGCAAGCGACCCAGGTTTCATGACAACAGTATTGTTTCCGAACACTGCAACGACCTGTCCTGAAAACCTTCTTTATTAAAGTCGCTCGAGGACAATCACCAAACAAAAAATTCATTAGCGCCGAATGGCCCCAAACACCAGAACACATGGCTTGGAGCACTACTCCTTAGTGCAGCGATATCTCAACGACAGGCACGTCTACGGAACTGCATTCCTCCATTCCTATCACAGCAGCTTCCATCCCCCATAAACAAACCACCATCTAACTTTCCTGCAGCCACATCAACTATCAACCGTCCAGCATTCCAAAGCCACACAACGACCCAGACCCGTACCGGCCTCCAACACCCGAACACGAGCGTCAAGAGATCATCCAGCACGAACCCGCTGAATGGAACAGTTTCCGCTCCTCGTCTTCACGCGGTCGGCCAGCTTATGCGCGAACTTATCGAGCAAAGATTGCCGTATGAGAGGGCTAAGGTGAGGTGAGGGTAGAGGAGGAGTTTATGGCGAGGAATCCGATTGTTAGACCGCCGCGGAGTGGGGCTTCGTATTGAGGAACGGCTGCGGAATGGGACGACAGAGGTCGGAGTCCCTCTCCGCCAAGGAGGAGTAGGGGCGTAGTCCCTATTTCCCGACAGCTAGAAGAGGTTCATTGGGAGGGCCCAATTCGTTTGGGAGTTCCTACTCATCTAAGGGGCCTAACTTGTATGGGGAATCCACAGGAGGATACGGCTTATATGGAGGATCGAATGGATCTGCAAGATTATACGGCTCATCGAGTGAGCACAACTCTTCAGGAATTTCCAGCTCATTCGGAGTTCCTACACCAGGATATATTCCCAGCCCTTTTGGAAACCAGTTTTCATCGGAAGCTTTCGACCCATTGGAGTAAGCCAAGCTCCAGGAGGGATGTCCAATGTACCACTGGGTGGGCTCAACTTCTCCGGACTGTCCATCTCATCAGGATCAGGAGGATATAATTCCCTAGGAGGTCAGCCACAATCAATGGTAGGATACAACTCATCTAGGAAAACAAGAGTTATACATTACAGCCGTCCCACTCGCCGCTCCAGACACAGTCGAAACCGTCTTTCCGATGGCCTGGATCATATGGATGTGGGCTATGATAAGTTCACTGTTACTATCAATGGAGATGTCAACTGCATTCTTGGTGGATTGGGTGATTGGGAGATCGATGATTGGATGTATGATGAGCTCGGATTGAATATAGGTTGGACTGAATACTGACGAGGTGGCATAATGTGAAGTGTTGAGGTACGGATTGAGTTCCTCTCAGGATTGCAGGCTAGGTAGAAGGTATCCCCTTGCTAAAAGAATGATAGAATTTTCTCTTTGGATTAGGGATGATAAATATTGACATGTTACCAAACTAAGGGTATATGCCAACTGTGAGCGTGAACTATGTGAGTATTCTGATAAATTGACAAAAGAACATACTTTATGAATGTAAAACAATCAGGAAAAGTTGCTCCTGCTGTGAGGAATTCAGAAGAGTCCTCTGGCTTACAGGCTTTCGTTACAGGGACATTCAAGGGTCGGGCCGTTGACCAGAGCGAGCGCTAGTGCGGATGACTAAAAATCACGATTCCACCAACAGGTTGAAATCTCTTTCCTTCATGGATCTCTCGGGATCTCCAGAACGTCGTAATATCGAACTCTTACTTTAATACTTCCCGCTAACACTACACTAGCAGTATGGCACCGTCCATACCTATCGGTATCAACAGTTTGCCAGAGGAGAGCGGGACCAGGTTATTCGAGTCGTTCCTGTCGTGCACCTGCCTAATGTCGTGCTCACGATTCGTAACTTCTGGAGACCTCTGGCGCGGTTATATCTATACCAGTCCGTTCGATACACCGATGAGCCCCTGCCATCAACCGACCGAGATGTTGCATCTATTCGATGTCATGCCCACATATTTAATCAGCGCTGCGCTCGCCCTCGCATTGCTAGCTTGTGCGAGTTTCTGAGATCAATCACGCAGACCCGACTCTCGTCTTTTTCATCAGGCATGCGAGCTTTTCATGGATAGGAACAGTCTACTACAGTGGAGCAATTTCTTTGAAGAAATTGTTCAGAATGATGAGACCTAGTAACTTGCACGTGGCTCTGCAATACAGAAACTCTGCCCTGGCACGTATGAGCGCGGTTAGTTCGTTGGAATTTATAAACCCTTCTGAAGGGGCTTTGTTTCTTTTATGGAGTTGCTTGCGTGAGCGGACATACGCTGTATTGGAAAGAGTGGATGTAGTCTTGAAAGTTTTATGATTGATGCGCTATTCTGTCCTCATGCGTCAGGCTAATTTCGGGTCCGGCTTTCGAAGAGGGAGAGGCTGGAGTCCACCCAAAGCTTCATTTTGAGTGGTGAGTTTCCAGGATAAAGAGTTTCCGTCTTCGTACATGTACCAGTTTACAACATTTGCGTATAAAATATCAATTGGGAAGAATCGTGCTTGGATTATAACAGGTGGGTTAGGACATTCGTTCGTCCTTGTCGACGTGACAGCTATGCCCGAGAATGATAACATTACTTATGATCAAAATACTCTTCTATCAATAGTGGGTTTGGCTGACTACCATCACAACAGGCGCATCTCTTGATGGTCAGAAGGCTGAGGTTGCAGTGAGGAGAATTTGGAACGGATCAAGAATCCGAATTCAGCTTGTTTTTTCAGGCATCTCCAGTTAAGTGCGGGGTAGTATTGCCCCGCCATCGTCCTGTAATGGCCCCTAAACTTTTTCAAGGCGCTCGAACGAAATTAATATTAGTGCACGGATCAATTGATCGAAAATAACTCTATCCAGATTGCCAGAGCGATACCCACTAGAAAATGATTAGTGGAATAATCTTCCCTTCTAACCAGCTACAACGGTAAACCCCTCTAGGCCTCACTCACGCCCCCTCCCTCCTCACCCTAAACCCCTCCAAAATCCCATCCCTATGCTTCTCCCCCGTGAAAACAACCTCATACCCATCCTCCATCCTCCCGTTCCTAACCTCCTCCTCACTCGCCCACAAAAACCTCCGATGCTCCTTCTCATCCAACTTCACCTCCTCCCCACCCCTAACCTCAACCTCAAACGCAAACTTCACCACCCTCAATCCCCTCCTCGTCACAAACGCCAGTCCGTCTTCTGATCCGACGAGACGCTTGATATGCGTCACTGTCAGACCAGTCTCTTCGAGTACTTCGCGCGCGACGCCGTGGAGAACCGTCGAGTCGGTGAGGTCGACGCCGCCGCCGGGGATTTCCCATTTGTTGGCATAGGAGTCGGTGGGTGCGCGTTGGAGGATGAGGATCTTGGGATTGGGATTGGGATTGGGATTGGGAGGCTGTGAGGTGGTTGATGGAGGGGAGAAGATTAAGGCGCCGCTGGCGATGGCTTGGTGGTGTTGGAGTGAGGGGGATGAGAGGTAGGTCTTCATGGGGACGTTGAATGATGCGACTGCGGGGGAGAAGGTGAAAGGTGAGAGGGCTGGCGGTTGGTCCATGTTGATTGATGATTTTCGATTAGTATCGGGTGAAGACGAGTTTTGGATTGAGTTTTTGTTGTGAGTCTGTTCTTTGATATGGGTTTGTTGTCCTTGAATAGAGAGGGAGGTATTTTTGAGGTCTCGAAATCTAGGCAGCGGCTTCGGCTAGCTCATGAACCGGGCGCCGTCTAGAGCGTCGAGCGTTTCAATTTTCACAGCTGCCTGGAGAAATGAAGTGGAGAAACGAAGCCCTATTAATTTTAGCTTTTTTGATTTCGCATCCGAGTTTTAATGGAAGACTTAAGGTACTAGGAGGAGACTTGTTGGACATTTAGCATGACTCATGTTGGACTGTTCGGTTGTCTGGGGTGAGACTTTTGTGAGTCAACAAACAGGCTAAGCAATGTTCATGATTTCACTAGCACCCGAAAGCCTTTAATTTGGCCGGAAATATTACCTGCGATATGATTGATAGGGGCTCAAATATGGTGTTTTATGCTCAAATGACGGAACTGTCTCAAATGGACCAGAAGAATCAGAAGCCATCATTCATCTCGACAACCTCGACGACCTCCACGACCTCCACAACCTCGACGGATATCTGCGAAACCTTTCCCCTTCGTCTCATCTCTGGGACACTCACCCCTTACTATAAGAATCTCAAAACAGAATGTCCTCTCCCCGCCTCCCGCCTCCCCGCCTCCCCGCCTCTTCAATCATCCCAATACCATCCCATCGTCCCTACAGGAGCAGCCAGGACCGTCAGCTCCGGAGTCTTCGACCTCTCGCAGACTTCTCATGGCTCCAAATTTGCTGCGCAGGCTCCTCTTCTAGATGTCTAGCAAGACAGGTGCGAATAGCGCCAGTATGCAGATTTGATTCATGGAAATCACTCGGTACATCGCGATGGTCGAATCCGTTCGCCATGTATAACTTTACCAGCTGAGACTTTGTATATGCGATTCAAAAGAACGATTATCTCTATCTCCTCGGCACCAGTTTGAAGAAAATGATACCAGTGAAGTTTCCTATACAAACCGGACCGTTGTATCCCATTTGAATTTTCTGTAAATAACTCGAGGATCTCGTACCTGACAGGAGCAGTCAAAGAGGATCTGGAGAGGCTCGGTCCGAGGAGGGATGCTCCTAGGTTAGTTTCCGTGTCTCGGGTTTTTGGATATTCCAAGACGGCGAGATGATGTGGCAGGATTGATGTGCTGTTAGCGTTCCTCCCCAGATCCTTGAAGCCCGCGCAGTTCTGCGGTGCATTTCGTAGATGATCCAGCCGAACTTCTCGCCACGGGGTACAACTTGCTCTTCTCTTGTGCGTGATCCAATTCATTCTCCAATCATGGACTTTAACCTCGCTCTCCAATCCCGCAACTCAGCATCTTTACTGTCCAACAAGCTATTCAGCCTTGAGATCTGTGCCTTCAGTTGCTCATTTTCGGTTTTTAGACCAGCCGAGTCCCCACCGTGCCTCTTTGCCAATTCTAATTCCTGACGAGCCAGGGCAATTTGTCCATCCTTCAGTCTGAGCTCCTGCTCCAACATTTGGATTCTATCGCGAAGATCAGACTCCGCTTTTCCTACGTGGGCGGATGCCTCGAGTTCTTTGTGGATAACAGCTAGGGCTTTGTCAACTTCAGATGAGAATGCGGAGTACTTTGACTTTTTGCGTGGTGGTGAGTACGATCTCCTTGGACGACCGACATTGCCTTTCGCTGTGGCTGTTTTAGGGGCACTTGAGGCCGCGGTACTGACTTGTGGTAGAGCAATCAGTGGAGCAGCTACTTTTTCTGGAACCAATTGAGGCTGAGAAACCACGGCCGATAAAGTCCCAAGTACAGGGATATCGCGATTTGAAGACCTCCTTGTGTTCTCAGACACGCTACTTTGAGGCGGGGCAGCATGGGCCGACGAAGAATTCCTTGAGTGCGATACATCTGACGGAGTGGTAGAGGGGGTTAATGGTGGTGGAGAAGAAAAGCTAGTCGTCGGCGGTGGCTGTGGAAGATGCAATTCTCTTGCGACACAGTGCGGACAGAACCAGAAGTCTGGAACATCACCAGGGTCTAAAGACGGAGTCATGCAAGCCGCATGATACGAAGTATCACAAGTTTGGCATTCAAAGAGCTCCATTGAGGACCCACAAACGAAACAAAAACCTTCATGTTTTCCTGTACTCACAGAAATATCAGCAAGTGAGAATTGACTTGGCGCGGGGTGGATTCTGGAACCTTCAAAGATGTTTGGTCCTCCATCCCAAGCAGGTGAGTGGACTTGACTGTACTGTTGTACATAATGGTCGGTAGTTATATCTATTGGATGTGGAGACCATCCCATGGCTTCCGATTCTACATCTCCACTATTTTGTGGTCCTGATGAAGCGGCGGAATACTTCAAAAGACATCAGAAATTGTTCGTAGTTTGAGGGGTCATTATCTGGTACTCACCATATTGGCGCCTAGACAGCCAGTTTCCCCGGATCCGGTAGTTGGGTGAGCGTTATCCATTGTTATCATCGACTTGCTTATGTCAGGTATAATTTCTGGGACTTTGGGGATAATCGTGTGAAGATGGGGGAGTGAGTGAAGCTGACCAGATGGAGCTATTCCGCAACGGGTACTAGGGTGAGATTATGTCAGCAATTTCGCTCGTATCTTCTCGTAAGCAGGCCGTACATCTCTGTCAATCTCGCTCCGTCAACAAAAACGACTCTTTCCGATCACCAAACAATCAAGGACAATACTTGAAGACCTTAAGCAAGCTTTTTGGCTCTCTCCATATGAAGATCACCTGATTTCTCCATTCATTTTCATTACCTTGCTGTTCTGCTTAGCTCTGGGAACACATGTCGTCGAGCGATGTTATTTCAACATTTTCATCCTGCCTTGGGGTTCTATCCCATGGGCTACTGAAAGCCACTTTTAGCGTCGCTAAGCTACAGGGAATATTGCCCTATGTAACAGGCATATTTACCCCCTTAATTAATATCGTTAATGTACTATAACTCACCTAAATAATAAGTAATTAACTATATTTAAGATAGCTGAAGAGGTGTAACCTGATCTTATTCTTAATAGAATACTCTGTCCTAAAGCTAGACTGATTTAAGAGGGTTCCGGGCTATTTATCCCTTTCTATTGCCTTAATTTCTAACTTTAAATAACTCTACCTCTTTCTATTGATTCTACTAACTTATATGCGATATTTTATCTGTTTTTTATAGAGGAAATCCTTTAGCAGATTGTTAATTATACTAATTAAAATATAAAGGATCCGGATGATCTGAAACCTTATTCTAGAGCTTGTAAATAGTACTCTACTACTATTCCGGAACTAAAAGTGTACCTTAGGATCTTGATATATATAGAGATATATATAGAGAATTAAATTAAGGACTATTAGAGTACTGAAGAGGACGGACTATAACACTTAGTTCGAAGGTATATAAGCTAGGACCGGTTTTAGATTCTCTACTAATGATTTTGCTTATTAGTACTACTCTCTCTTAGAATAAAGCTAAAGATATAGGAACGAGTAGGTCTAGCTTCCCTAGGCTTGAGTTTTATTGATTTTTACTTAGGTAGAACCTTTAAATTCGTATATCTAAGCTATTAACTTATAGCTTTAGATACTTAGCTGGAACGTTACTATTAACGAGTGTATATAACGCTTTACTAGACGAGCTTTTAAGACTACTACTGTACTTTTAAAACTAGTGCTTACTAGTTATAAGGTATAGGTAGTAGCCTAATTAGGCTATTTCCTTCGATAGACCTAGTATTTTAAAGGGGCCTAGGGACCGATTAGTATAAAGGCTCTGGTTGTACTTAGAGGGCTAAAAACTAGTTGTAACGCTGGCTTAAGTAGAAACCGGATATAAGTAGTTATTCCTTATTTGCTATATTAACTACCTCTAGCGCGATATATCTGTATCCTAGATAATTTATTTATTTCTAATAAGCTTATAATATACCTCTGAGACCTTAGTTTTAGTACTATTAGTATAGTAAGACGAGATGCCGGGGCTGTTCTAAGGCTACTTGAACTCTAGGTAAATATAAAGAAACCTGGAGCTCGGATACTATATAACGCTCTTTTTATAGCGTGTAACATAGAGAATACTGTAACCTAGGCTCTATAGAATAATAACGCCCTTACCCTATTTATAATAAACTGTACTAATAGTTCTGAAATAGTTAGAACCTCTCGGTATAAGCCTAGTGAAACCTCTTTAAACGTAATTGTTACTAGAGTATAGTTTAGTATAGAGAATATTAAGGATTTAGATGAGCCTTACTTTGCCTAGCTTTATAATTGTTTTATAGGTGCTATTAATATAGGAGATTAATTGAAGTCTTATAACTCTAGAGATAGGCTAATTAGGAGAGGGGGATAGTAAGCTCTATAGAATTAGCTATTATAAATAGTTCTTATTAATTACTACCTTCTCTCTATATATATGAACGTGGAAGACTATTAGAATATAGAGGTTAGAGAGAAGTAGACGACTTAAGTTAAATTCCGGAAGGAAATTATACGAGTACTGTTATATACTAATCCAGCTCCTTAGAGCACGTGAAAGCGCGCTTTTTTTAGTAGTAATATAGAGGAATTCCTTGTTCCTCTAAAGCGGTATTCGTAGGTACGTATAGCGTAGGTAGGGGAATGTAGGTCTTATAAAGGGCAAAGGTATAATAATATAAAGCGAGTTACGCTAGGTGAAATCTCGGTAAATCATAACCTTAAACCTTTAAGGAAAAGGTCTTAATATAGCTGTAAAGAGTATAATATTCTATTGTGTAAAGAGAGGGGTTATTTTAATAGATTTTATAGCAGTTAATAGATCTAATGTCATATAGTAGTATCCTCACTAAAATCCTAGCTTTCTAATTGGCCCATACCCCTGCCGCACTAAGATTAGTAAGCGACAGCAGCCCATGGGATATCCAACCTAAATTGCATATCCAGCCTGATCATCTGCCCACCCTTCTCTTTTCGCCTTGTGGCAGACACCAAATCGCTGGATTTATGATCAATGCACCAGCAGCAAGTCCAATGGCACGTGCGATCTTCAATATCTCGTCGCTCAGACTGCACTGTAGGACTGCCCCTCCCCCGGATCCCTCAACATGGAACTCCATGTTCCATTCCATAGGTATAGAATATTGAGACACTGTTGATTTTCCTCCGCATGCTACCTTTTCATGGCAGGTCGCAGGACGCACCATGAGAACGTATGTCAGCATAATTTCCACGACTTTTCCAAGAGAACATTCCCTGACATTCACTACGTCTCAGACGGCTAAGTTCTGATGTTCGAGGGTGTTATGTGTTTGTTAAAATGCAAAGACTGCAACATTTGATCAGTCTCTGTTCCGAGGAACAAAAAGAGGTGTGCTCATCTGATCGCTTGCGCTCAACAAGCGATGTCAGGTACCTATCCTTTCATGCGTCGCATAATTCCCGGAACCGGGAGCAACGCTCTCATGACTTGCTTATTTTTATATAAGAGGAAGGTTGCAAATGGACACCGAGGTCCCACGATCTGTCTACTATCGCGGAACCCTGTCACATAATGCCTTGCGGACTTGCATGGTGACATGCAGGCACTTCAAATTGTATTCTGCACCTGCAGGGACTTGACTTGCCTACATATACGATATCTGGCTGCCTAAGTAAGCGATCAACCGAAATTTTATCCTGTGCATATTCAAGCTAATCATTATCGACGACTCCATAGTGCTTGGCCTAGATTGCGACATACTTTAAATTATGGAAATAAGCTTTGAGGCAGCTGCCACTTTATTCATGTCAAGCCTCTTCCGAGAGCAAGGGCTTAACTCTCATCACCGAACCTCGCTTGCTGCATATATTTATTTACCTTCTCTCGCTTCCTATTTTTATCCCATCCAGCGCTTTTGATGCCTTCGATTATTTAAACTGTCAAGGTCCAACAAACAATTATGCAGATCAAGACAGTGAAGACCGAAGCAAACCGCAGGTTCGGACCAACTTCATGATAAGCAAGGGGCGGGGTTAAAGCATATGCCAAGCAAACCCAAGGGATTTCGCTTGGCGAATATATAATTTAAATGGATCTCCTTCCTAATCAACCAGGGCCCGCGGCTTGGCCATTCTATAGCTCCTTCTAGCAAAGGAAACCGAGCATCCACTCAGATTGTGTGGGGTCTTTGTACCTGAGCGTAGTACCCGGATGGACTTGTGACTTTGGCAACGAATTCGCCTCCGTTGGATTTCCTCAGGCACGATAGCATGCCAAGTATCTTGAGTCCTTCCTTTCCTAGCCCTAGGGTCACAATAGCGACGGAATGGAAGCTCTCTCCCCGTGGGTACTCGCAGATATGCTGGAAGAGGATCGGCACGCCATGCAATAGCTCAATCTTGTCGACTGCTTGAAAGATGGGTCGTGAGGGGTATTTATAACAGCTCAAGTCCCCATTCTTTTTTCCAGGGCACTCCTCTTGTCGTAAAAGACTCAATCTTTCTCAAAGTTTCTCTTGAGCTGTCTTTTCTTTCCGGTAACTGGCATTAGTTGTTCAATATGCGTTTCCCATCCACCGCAAGCGCGCTCGTGCTCAGCGCAGCCGCTGTTCTGGCGAAAGAGCTTCCCAAGGATGAGCTCAAGGCTGGTATGTTGGTTCTTTGAGAAGCTATGTCTAAGCAAAGAAGCTAACTCTAAATAGTCGCCTATGACTCTGGCGAGGTCATGGAAAAAATGATGATGAAAAAGTTTGCCCATTGGGATGCAGAGCTCGCGGCGGGTGTTATGGATTCATCACAATGGCCAAGACTCAACTGGACCACCAAATGTGTGAATGGTCTGGCCGCAGCTATTCCTGGTGACCCACACCACACCTTCAGATGCAAGAACGTTAGTTGACCCCGATCTGGTCTTTTGGGACGGACACTGATTGAAATGACAGACCGACCTATACGACTTCATCAACCATGCAACTCTTGGCTCTCCAGTAAGTGATGCTGAGGGTAGAACTGGAAGTTCAGCATGGGGATGGACAGATCCTAAGTCTGGACGAGAGTTTGCTGGTAAGAATTACATGAGCGCATGATCTAGGAGGTTCAATTGACTTACAATTCTGCAGTTTCTGGAATGTATCAGGGAACTGCATTCATCGAGATCCTGAAGACCGGCAGAATGGTCGAGCTCGCCTTCCTGTAATTCTTCTCCCCTCAAACTATTACTTCTGCCAGCTAATTACTATTTAGTCCACCAGCGGCTCCTCTCGGTCGATATGCTTTATGGAAAGAAATCCGTCCATACAAGAACTTCATGCTCATCGGTAGCGAATTGGAACAGTCAGGTGTCCAGATCTATGATATGACCAAAGTATGCTCTGGAGATTGATATAAATCAGAGGTATCCACTAACCTAAGTGACAGCTTCTTACCATCGATGCTTCGAAAGGCCCAGTTCTGCTCACCCAGGCCGACTTGACTGGTCACTTCACTGATCTCCCCCTCGGCCGCAGCCACAACGTTGTCGTAAACGAGGAGCGCAACTACGCAGTTGCCGTTGGCTCTGCCCCAAGAAACGATAGCTGTGGTGCCGGTCTCATCTTTTTCGATCTCACCGACCCTTCCAAGCCTACCCGCATGGGCTGTGATGGTTCGGATGGTTACGTCCACGATGCACAATGCTTGGTGTACCGTGGTCCAGATGTCAAATACCAAGGCCGTGATATTTGCTACGGGTACAATGAAGACACTCTGACTATCTACGATGTCACTGACAAGAAGGCTTCCAAGGTTATCTCAAGGACTTCGGTAAGCACTTTATTTACTTCTCAACACTTCTCCAAAACAGCTCAACATGAGATCGGAACATTGCTAACATTAAATCCCTAGTACGAGGGAGCTACCTACACTCATCAAGGATGGGTCAATGACAAGCACTGGCAAGAATTCCTCTTCCTCGACGATGAGATTGATGAGGAAGAGTTCGCCGGCCCAGCAGCTGACCAATACCCCGTGACCTACATTTTCGATATCCGCAGCTTGGAGGCACCCAAGCAGACCGGTCTCTACAAAGCCGCCAACATCGGAATCGACCACAACCAATACGTCATCGACGGCCTGAACTACCAAGCCAACTACGGCTCCGGTCTCCGTGTCTACGACGTTTCATCCGTCCTTGAAGACCCAACTGGGGACAGCGTCTGCGAGGTCGCATTCTTCGACATCTTCCCCGAGGACGACAACCTACCCGGTGGAGGCGAGGCAGTCTACTCCGGTACCTGGGCCACATACGCATACTTCCCATCTGGCTTCATCTTCATCAACACGATCGAGCGCGGCGCATTCGTCGTCAAGATCAATAAGAAGGAGAAGTGCAAGCCGAAGACTTGTAATGCCGATAACTGTCTCCGTGCCATGCGCGCGAACAGCATCCCTGGCCGCTTGGAGGAGAGCAAGAAGTTCTGTGGGGAGTTCACGAAGACTTTTGTGGCGAATGTTACGCTGGTTGCGGATTACGCTGTTGATGCTTGCCAGGGTAATGTTATCTCTAGAGTCAGCTCCGCCTGTACTTGTATCCAGACTACGACTGCTACATAGAAGCAGGAAGTAGCTGAGTTAAGTAGATAGATCTGCAGGAAGAAGAAATGTTAATCATAATACTCAACCAACTTCAAAAAATTAGGCTGCAAAAATTGTCACCCCAGATTATCTGCTTAACCATCCCAATGACTATTTAGTGTTCTGGTAGGAATTGCTGGCATCCCCAAAGGCTCGCTAACGTTGTTTTCAATGTGCTTGAAACTTCAGGCTCTTTCAGCTAAGTGCGGGGTAAAAAGTGCCCCGCCAAGCCCCCTAATCCTACCTACCAGCTAACTTCAAGCCCTGAAAAGTTTCTAGAGTTCCTGGAGTCACACATCCAGTCATTGTCACTAATTACTGCTCAAGATGATTCGCGAGACTCTGATAATAGTCATGCAGGGCAATTCGAGTACCTTCGAAAGGCGTACCGTTGTGGCGCAGCAGAGACGCGGGCCGAATCGCGAACTCGTCAAAATTTGTCAAGGTTTGCGGAAACCGTCAAAACGTTACGGACCGCGAAATCGTCGTTACGGACCGTAAACATCGTTACGGACCGCAACGAAATGCGATGTGCAACAAACCAGACTTTCGTTCTTGTATCACATGACAATAAACGTGACATTTCTGGGCCGTTCTGCCACTATAGCTACCTACCTAGGTAGGTACTGCTTGGTAGGTAAGTATTTTGGCTGCAACTGGCCATTTCTGGGAACCACTAGTGGTGCATGCAGGTACTGAGTGGTCAATATACAAATCCTCAGGCAGCACCGAGTCTATATAGATGCTGGTATTAGTAGCTAAGGACGAGATCGACACATGACGCGATGTCAGGCATGGTAATTTGGTGCGAATTCCTAGCATTGCTTCAGCGGCGGATATAGATGTCACAAGGTAAAAGTAAAGAAAATCTGTAGAAAGGAAGAAATTTAGCTAGAGTGCTTTCGATTTCTCTACGTCGCCAGTGTAGTGATAGTTTTGCCGTTTCGTTAAGAACTAGCACTAACTGCCGTTCGTTACCGCTTACCCTAAACGGACTAGCGTTAAGTTTAAAGCTTTAAAATAGCTGTTAGTTAGTCCGGAGGCTTAGTAAACAGGTCTGTTTTAACCTATTTTAGCTAGTTTTCCTAAAGGTGAACTATACTTATTCTAAGTAAAATAATTAAGGAAGTAATAGGATATTAAAGCATATAGATTTATAAAACCTTAATATAAATATATAAAAGTTATATATAATAAAAGCTAGAGTAGAGATCTTTAATTTAATATACTATTTATAATTTAAATGCGTTTAGTTATTACAAGAGAAGCTATTAAAGTTAAGTTATTTCTTATAGAGTTTATAAGTTAAATAACTACTCTAAAATACTTAAAATAGCTCCTTTAGCTTCTTTAACTTAATAATAACGAAATAATAATACCTCTAGTACCCCTAGAGGCTCTTTAACTCTTAAAAGAAAAGAAAGCTACTAAGCTTATCTGTGACGAATCGTACCTGAGGTTGCCTTAGTGCCTTAGGCCACTACCCCTTATTCGTGTATATAGCCTCTCGCAGAACCCTTCTAGTTCTGTACCTTAATATTCTAAGTATTCGAACTACCTTTTACTTGCTTCACGTCATATTATCTATCTTTTACTTCTCTACTAGCGGAAAACGATATAGTACCTCTAATTCTAGTCTATTTAGATTTAATAACTCATAGAGTAACTTTAGAGCCTTATATATCTCTTAAAATAGCTCTAAAAGCAGGTAAACGATAGGCGTAGGTATTTTAATATATACTAAGCGCTAATATAAAGGAGAAATACTATAATAAGATTACTAGTAAAGAGATATAGCGCTATACTTATTACTCTTAGTAATATAACATTTCTAGTAGTATAAGGTCTCTTAAGCTTTATTTAGCTAGCTATAGACTTAATAAAAGTAACCTCTAAGGAACTAATATAACTTATAGCGATTCTATACGCTAAATACCTTTTTAAATAAGTTTTGAGCGCTAGGCGGAATTAAGTAAGAATCACTAATTTAAATAGTATCAGTAAAAAGATCTGACTCCAGGCAGCCGCCGGCTAACCGCCGTAGGCGCTATTTTCGCTATTTCAGCCTAAGTTATATATTAATTAATTTAATAGCTAGCGACCCCTAAGGCTATATATAGTAATTTAAATTAACAACGTAGGCGCCTAAGGCAACTAAGGCGCTATAGGTACTTATAAGCCTAATTAGGACTAGTATATAAAATAAAAGTAGGTCCGATTTTTTTATATTATATAAAGTATATTAGTAAGCTTACTAAAAGCTTTAATAATACTAAGAATACTAAGGATACTAAGGATACTAATAAGGGTATACCTTATAATAGGTATTATATCGTGTACTATAGGGAGAAGCTTCATATAATATGAAAGTCTTAATTTATTAAGGTATTCTAGAGCTCCCCTATAGAGGAAAGCTCTAGGAGTTCTAGTTATATAAGCAGCTTCTAGTTAGCTAAAGCGCTTTAGGAAGTGCCTTAGGTACGCTAGGTATATAATACACCCCCTCGCTTAGCTTTATAATAGTAAGCGAAGTAATATAAATAGTATAGATAATACTACTTGAACTATAATAGGAGTTAATACTAACTAATAGCGTTAAGTCTTAAGCGCCTAGTAGCTCTAAGTATATAAAGTAGGTAAGTTCTTCTAAATACTCTTTCCTTAAATAATAACTTTAATATAATATTAGTAAATATAACTAAAAGCTCTTATACCTCTTATACCTCGCGTGCCTCTAATCTTACTACTACTCGCGTAGTAAAAAAGAAGACTATAAGTTATTTATTTAAAGATTCCGATATAGTTAGTATTATAAGAAATTATTAGAACTATACTAATACCTTATAAAATAGGCCTATAGCTACTATACCTCTCCTACTGCCGCCTCCCTACTACTACTACTACTATTACTACTACTACTACTACTATTACTATTACTACTAACTCCCGCCTGCTGCTCTACTATAGTAAGAGCTATCTGTGCTATACCTTATAGCTACTATATTTATAATAGTTTATAAGGTACACTAGGCGACTCCTATTGTAATAAAGAGATAGCTTCGCGCTATTTTTATTATTATAAAAATAATAAATTAAATTATATTACCGCTTCCACTCGCGCCGCTAAACTCTTCACTAGCTACTTAATAGCCCGGGCTCTTCTAGAGGGTATACATGTAAGTGTTTCCTTATATTATAGTATTAGAATAATAAAGTATTAAGGTATTAATATTAAAGTATTAAGTGAGGCTAACTCTATAATATATATAAGCTTTTACAGTCTACTAAGCCGCTATTCGGAAGGCCTTAAAGACTAAAGAGAATAAAAATAAGAATAGGATCTATGCCGCTATTTATAAGTTATAATAGTAATCTTATAGATTTCAGATATTATCTAACTATTAATATTAGTTACTACTCTTACTTTCACCTTTACTTTCTATAGAGAGACTACTATTTCTTCCCTCTGCCTTATTTTTAGCGCTATAGGAATAAGCTCTAGCTCTATAGGAGCTACTATTATCGCCCTTATAGCGCGTTTAGCCTTATATACCTCTGCCTTAGTAGAGGTTAATATTATAGCTAGCGCTACCTAGTAATTAATTAACTATTAGTCCGCAGACCTTTACTATGGAAATATAAGGGGAATCAGGGGGTATAGGTAATCTCGGTTAGAGGGTAGACCCCTTTTGTATAGAAACCGGGAGTTATTTAGGAGGTGATATATATTCTAACTCTTAGATACTCTTTATAATACACTTTTAAATACCTTTAAACTGAACCTTAGATTTTAATATATATTAATATATACTTATTATTTATTTACTAGTATAATACTAATACTAATTAGTAGTTACCTATCGTGTACTGTAGGGAGGAGCTTTATGTAGTGTGAAAGTCTTGATTTATTAAGGTATTCTAGAGCTCCCCTATAAGGGGAAGCTCTAGGAGTTCTAGTTATATAAGTATCCTCTAGTTAGCTGAAGCGCCTTAGAGAGTGCCTCAGGTGCGCTAGGTGCACGATATACCCCCTCGCTTAGCTTTATAATAGTAAGCGAAGCGATATAAATAGTATAGATAATACTACCTAAACTATAATAGGAGTTAATACTAACTAATAGCGTTAGGTCTTAACTGCTTAGTAGCTCTAAGTATATAAAATAGGTAGGTTCCCCTGAATACTCTTTCTTTAAATAATAACTTCGATATAATATTAGTAAATATAGCTAAAAGCTCTTATACCTCTCGCGCCTTACGTGCCTTTAACCTCGCTACTACTCGTGTAATAAAGAAGAAGACTATAAGTTATTTATTTAAAGATTCTGATATAGTTAGTATTATAAGGAATCGTTAGAACTACGCTAATACCTTATAAAATAGGCCTATAGCTACTATACCTCCCCTGCCGCCGCCTCCCTACTACTACTATTATTACTACTACTACTACTAACTCCCGCCTGCCGCCCTGCTATAGCAGGGGCTATCCGTGCTATACCTTACAGCTACTATATTCGCGGTAGTTTATAGGGTACGCTAGGTAACCCCTATTATAATAAAAAGATAGCTTCGTGCTATTTTTATTATTATAAAAATAATAAATTAGGTTATATCGCTGCCCCTACCCGCGCTACTAAACTCTTCGCTAGCTACTTAGTAGCCTAGGCCCTCTTAAAAGGTATACACGTAAGTATTTCCTTATATTATAGTATTAGAATAACGAAGTATTAAGGTATTAATATTAAAGTACTAAGTAAAGCTAACTCTATAATATATATAAGCTCTTATAATCCGCCGGGCTACTATTCGAAAGGCTTTAGAGGCCGAGGAGAATAAGGATAAGGATAAGGATAAGATCTGTACTACTATCTATAAGTCGTAATAATAGTCTTATAGATTTTAGATATTATCTAACTATTAATATTAGCTGCTATCCTTACTCTTACCTCTGCTCTCTGTAGAGAGACCGCTATTCCCTCCCCTTACCCTGTTTTTAGCGCTATAGAAATAAGCTCCGGCTTTATAGGAGCTACTATCGTCGCCCCCGCGGCGTGTTTAGCCTTATATACCTTTACTTTAGTAGAGGTTAATATTATAGCTAGTACTACCCGGTAGTTAATTAACCTTCTCTTCCCTCCCTAGTAAGTAGTATAGGCTTTATAACCTTTAAGTAGTAGCTTAGGAACGTTACCTTTTTATTATTATAATTTAGGCTAGCGTATTAGTACGGCTTTATAACTTAGAAGTTGTAGCTTAGGATTAGGTCCCTTATACTTTATGTTATTTTAGTATAGCTTTATAACCCCGAAGTAGTAGCTTAGGATTAAGTCCTATAATTCCACCTCTTCTCTCCTCTCTAATAGTGTTTAAAAACTATAAATATAAAGTAAAGAAAATATAATAAAAGAAAGTGTTTATATAAACTATATAGCTTAAGCGAGCTTCTTAATATTAGCTCGAGAGTCTTAAAGGTTTAAAAGAGTGATAAATACTTTAAACTTTTACTTTAGTAAGTTTTTAATTAAGCTATTAGCTAGTATATTATTTATTAGGAGATATATTACTTGAAAACTCCTCTTTTATACTCCTATTATAGCTATATATTCTATATATTAATATATTAAAGCTTTGTTAAGATTTACTAGTTCTTTTTAACTATTAGCTAAATTATCTATTTATTATCACAGAATATATTCCATAGAGCTCTTATATTAAGCCTTAGCTCTTTAAAGAACCTTTAAAGCGCTATTACCTCCTTAGTAGTCTATTCTATACTAAGAAGCTCTACTTTAGTTATCGAAGTAGTAATAGTATCTTATTAGGAGGCTTTCTAAATAATAGCTTCTCTAAATAGTATAATTAGGAATCCTTAGGAGAAATAATACGATTCAGTATTATCTATAAAAGATATATCTAAAGTAATAAGAAAGTATATCTCTCTGTCCTTCTAACTATAGATAATAGCTAGGAATCTTAAGCTAAACAGATATTATATAGTCTAATTAACCGCTTCTAAGTATAGCGTGCTTAGGTTAATAAGGAAGTATAATAATTAAGAGGCTATAAAGGCGATGTTTAGCTAAAGTATAATAGCTATATATAGTACTAACTTAACTTTCTCTTAATATTCCTTGATTTACTTAAAAGTTACTATACTAAGGTTCTTAACTAACTTATAGTATAAGAGAGGCGTACTAAGGTACTTCCTATTTATTATATTAAACTTCTGAGCTATCTTCTTAATATAGATATTATATAAGAGAGATACTATCTTCTTTTCTTTATTCTATATTACTCGTACTCCTAAGAACTATTCTATATCTCCTAGGACTATTAGCTTATATACCTCGTGTAGTCTGTTTATAATTATCTAGCCCTCTTTAGTATATCTGATATAATATAAGACTTAAATATTATTAATATAGAATACTATAAAGATAGTCCTATACTAGTTTATAAAGATATATAGCTCCTTCGCGAGTAGAGATAAGTCTAGCTTACTAAGTGTCTTTATAAAGTCGCTATACTAGAGTATAAGTAAGTCTCTTAAGTTATAAAGCGCTTAGTTAATTTCTACTACTATTCCTAGTCTTTTCTAGCCTTCCGGAGGGAAACACAAGACTAAGGCGCTCTTCTTATCTCTCTTTATATTAATAAAGGCGTTAATTATATTAAACTACTTTACTTCCAAGTTAAATTAAGCTACTAGTACTATTATAACTCGGAATAACCTTACTATAAGTATAGCCACGTAAGTTAAGAATATTATAGAGTTATCTTATATATTACCTTATACTATAATCTGAGACTTATAACACTTGAACTATCTTGTAGAATCTACCTTATAAGTAAATACCTACTTTAAGGGAATTGGTAAGGTAGCTACGTTTTCCTTAGGAATTAGTCTCTAATAGTCTTAAGCTTCTAAGTTTAATATCTCCTTTTCCGCGTTAGCTTTAAATTACTTACTATATAAGTAACTCTCTAGCTCCTTTTAGTTCTTAAGTAGTTTTAGGAGCTTCCCTTAATATTAGTTTTATAAGTTAAAGGCTCCCGCTTTTACTTAGATATCTAATATAGCGCTTAAAACTATTATATAAAGTATAATAGTGTTATAGCTATTAGCTCGCGTTAGAGTCTTATTATAGAAGGTCGTAGTAAACTCTTAAAAGTGTGAGTAGCTATCTTATCTTAGAGCTACTACTATAGAGTAATAGCCGCGTGTAATAAGCTTTTTATATTCTCTCTAAGCTTCCTAAGTTACTTAGATTCGATTACGCTTTATTACTTACTACTATTAGTAGCTATTTCTAGCTACCTGTAGAAACTTAGTTCCTATCGCTTTAGGAGAAGCTTCTAGAAGCTTAGTAACTTATTACTTAAGGTCTTATAGCTATTAGCTAAGTAATATAACTTAAGGGTATATTCGTTAGCGCGCCTCCTTAATACCTAGACTAGTATTATTACTACTTATAGTGTTCCTCTGGTGCTAGGGTAAGAGATAATTAGTCTTTGTAGCTTTAGTATCTCTTAGGGCGCCTTGACTTAACTTCTTATAAGGAGTTAGATCTCTACTACTATTAGTGAAGTTATTATTATAAAGGACTATATTATTACTCTCTACCCCTAAGGTTTAACTCTTATAGGGGGGTAATTCAGAGGTCTAAGGGAGCTTTAGTAAGTTGACCTTTATTAGCTCTTATACCTCTAGTACTACTCCCGAGCTTTGTAGAAGCTCTATTAGAGTAATATCTATTAGTTCTAATACCTCCTTAGCGACTAGTATAGTAATTTTAATACTAACGTTAGCCTTAAATACAGCTTTATTTAGTTTAGCTATATATTCTATTATAACTGTATTAGTAATATTACTAATACTATACTCCACGTTTAGAGTAATAACGTTCTCTTTTAGGTCCTTAATAAGCTCCCTTAGAGTAGAGGTAAGTTAGCTGACCTTCCTCTCTTTCTTAGGGGAATAGAATATTATCTTATTAAACCGGACGTTACGTGTAATTATTATACGGTGTAGCTAAGGTACTTAGATCCTATATAAGTTAGAAGTAATATAACTAACTAAGTATCTAACGTACGCCCTAGGGCTGACTTTAAAGCTTTTATAATTTCTTCTAGCCTCTCTATTAGTTATAACTAGATATATACGCGCCTTATATATATATATTTTACTCTAGTTAAGTCTTAAGTTAGTTAAGAGCTTCTTTACTATTAGTAGATTATACTACTAAAAATAGTTCTGAAACTATTCCTAGAGTACTTAATTTAGACTCTTTATCTCTTAGTATACAAGAGGACTTATATTATAAAAGTAGATTACTATATAATATACCTCTAAGTAAAGCTTCTCTAGTAGGTTCACTTAAACGTGTATCTTAATAGATTTAGTAATAATCTCTTATCTTACGCGCTCCGCGCTACTTATAGGTTCTTTAGTATATAGCAGGGGATTCTCTACTTCTATCTTTTCTCTTATAGTCTATTCCTTGTACCTTAATATGCCTTAAATAGCTATAACTAAGGTATTATTATCATGCTGAATAATACAGACTAATAGTTTATATTAACACTTAATCTAACGCTTGAAGTTCTTTAAGACTAGTATAATATAGCTAGCTAACTTACTTAGTAATATATAGCTAAAGAGCTTCCTACTATACTTATCCTTAATAATAAGTAGCTAGCGAGTGCTATTATAACTTATATTAAAGTCGAATAAGTCCTAGAGGATTTAGTAGAATAGCCTAGCTGCCTTATTCTCTGACTCCTATCTTAATATAATATTTCTAGTGTATATAATAGTATAGTCTTTATACTAGATTCTTAATACTCTATCGAATTATATACCTCTCCTTGCTTTAAGTAATACCTGTAAAGCACTCTCTCTTAAATAGCCGGTATATAGGTGCTATAGTTACAGAGTTATAGAACGCTCCTTAAGTAGTTAACTTAATAATTAGAAACCTTACTTATTTAAGCTATAACTTAGAGTCAGGTATATTATAATAAGCGTGCGTATTAAGGTCACTAGGTTATAGAAGTGATAAGAGTATCTAAAAAGCTTATATTTAAAGAAAGTTAAGTTAAACTTTCAAACTAGCTATCTAATAACTACGCTTATCTAAACCTCCTTATACTATAAAGTAGTATCTTTCCCTAAGTACTATAGCCCGGCGTCTTTTAGTAATACCTCTAAGATAATATTAATATAGAAATTATAAACTATAGTGATATTATTAAGTGATAGGTCTTAAGTATTTAGACCGTTCGGCCTAGCTAAGGAGTTCTTAAATACTTATTTCCCTCTACTAACTACTAGAATTTATTATGTTTTAGCTTCTATATAGTTGTTATTAGTTAATCTTTTAAAAGAACTTAGAACTAGCTTATTCTCGTGATTAACTAAGTACTAGGCGCTATAGTTATTAACTAAGATACTCTCTAAGAGTGCGTAAGGAATATCAATAAAGTCCGTAGTATAGATTCCGAGTATCTCTTTAAGGTCTAAGAGCTTTGAATTAATAGTAGCTATATTAATATTTCCAGGGTACTTCCTTTTAACTTACTAAGATAATAGTTCTTAGTCCTTACTAAGCTTCTTCTTAGTAATCTAAGCTATAGAGATAGTAGTCTAGCTTTCCTTAGAGATCTCTTAGTATAGTTCTATATACTTAGGTACTTAGATAATCTCATGAATCCTTTTAATTTACTTATTATTTAGATAGAATCTTATGCTATTAGCTTAAAAGCTATTATAAGCGAAATAAAGCTTCTAGTACTTAATTAGAGGGTGCTAGTATCTGATTCTATAGGGGTAGTTAGTCTTCTTATCTCCTTGATTTAAATAGGAGTAATTCCGAGAGCTTCTGGAATAGTCTTATAAGCCTCTTGTATTAGAATAACTACTTAGTATTAGTGTAGCGTAGAAACTATTAGCTCTCTTACCTCTGTTCCGGTAGTACTTCTTTATATTCGCTATAAACGCTAGACTATACTTCTCTGGCGTTATACTATACTAACGTCTTAGAGTATCGTCTCTTATAATATTAGTAAGTACTTAAGTAGCCTAAGTCTTTAACTAAACTAATACTATATTTAAGAAAGCTTATATACTATATACTCCTTATATATTAGAAATATTATACGCTCTCGTAAGACGGAAGTTCTTTTACTATAGCTTATACTACGTGCGAGGTTTAATTCGCGACTTCTTATCTTAATATATTAGTAAGCTAAGTGTATTAGTATAATCTGAAATAACAGAGGTTAGTACTACTGTGTCTAAAGGTACTATATCACGCTTAATAGACCTAACTAATACTTATAGTCCTATAGCGCCCTTAGCTATATTATTATTAATTGCGTCAGTTAGAATAGACTAGCTAATAGTACTATTTACCTAGTTAAAGAGGTTCTGAATACAGTTATTAAGCGCTGTTTATTTAGCTAGCTTATTCGAATACTCCCTTATTTAAGCTTCTTAGAGTACTTTAATATCTTTAAACTTAGCTTCTAAGGGCTTACTTATAACGCCGGCAGTTCTATTATACTCTCTCTTTCCTTAGTAGTAGTGGCGTTCTATTTTACTAGTAAATCTAAGTTAGCTTATATTAATAACGCTATCTACTTACTAAGGCGACTATTCGTCTTCTCTTGTATAAAATTGTTAATACTTAGGAGATTTAGTTATTACTTAATAATATTTCTAATATTATTAGTATTAGGGTTAATAAATCTCTAGATTCCTTTAAGTTCAGTATAGTACCGGAAAGTCGTCTACTACTAGGGCTATTACTTTCTCTGATCGAGAGTATTACTCTTATGTTTAATTAACTTATTTTAAAGGTACGTTAATATATTAGAGAGGCTTTCTATAGAACTAATAGTATTAAGAGTATTTCAGGAAGTTCAGGGAGGTATTTAAAGGAGTTCTTTAAGTAGTAGTATAAGTATCTCTTAATACTACTTGCAACTTTACTTATACTACGTAGTATACTTGTATAGTACCTTAAATAAGCGAATATAGCTCTTAACTATCGTGTACTATAGGGAGGAGCTTTATATAGTGTGAAAGTCTTAATTTATTAAGGTATTCTAAAGCTCCCTTATAAGGGGAAGCTCCAGGAGTTCTAGTTATATAAGTATCCTCTGGTTAGCTGGAGCGCCTTAGAGAGTGCCTCAGGTGCGCCAGGTGCACGACATTACCTTATATTATAGAGCAGATAGGTTAAATATAATAGAGTTAACTCTTAGGATATAATTCTAAATCAACGTTAGCAGGCTCTTATTAAAACTAAGTAAAATAAGCCTTATAAAGTAACTAGAGAACTCTTATTAAAATTAAGTAGAGTAAGTTCTATATTACTAAAGAATAATAGCTACTCTTTAATAGTTATTAAGATATTTCCGGAGCTATTTAATTAGATAATTCTAGGATATAAAAGATATATCCGAAACACTTACGAATCGCCTCTAGTATAATAGTAACTCTAATAGACTAAGTTACGAAACAACTTAAAGTAGAAGTTAGAAGTAGCGGAACCTTAACGTATAATAGAACACTAGTTCCTAGAGCACCTTTAGCCGGCCTTATAAGAGCTAATATTAATAGTTTAGTTTAAGGATTCGTAGATTATTTTATAAGAAAAGGTATTAAGAGAGAGATATTATTCTAAGACTTTTAGGAATACTTTCTAGATTAGATAGCGGATAATTTTAAGAAGATAATAAGTAAGTAATAATAAGAGCTTTAAGACTATCTCTTAAAGAATTAAGTCTATATTTAGTATTAAAAAAGATTATAGATTTCCTAAGCTCTTATAGTAGTAGTTTAAGTATAAGAGAACACTTAGCTAAATAGATAGGAAACTAAACTACTACTAGATCTACTATTTAGCTCCTTTTTAGATAAGATTCGGACTTATAATTAAGAAAGGAACTAAGTATAATAAATACTTTATTAGAACTCGCTTAATATATTATCTTTATCTATAGAGATTATAGCTCTTAATAAAGTAGAAATAAAGTATTAGAATAGCTAAGAGAGGATATAGATAAGTGATCCCTTAAGAAGATAAGTTTTATTTTAGTATCTGAACTCCTAAGGACCTTTATATATTAAACTCTTTATAAAAGGTAAAGATATCTATAGAGCCTCTCCTCTTATTAATATTAAAAGAGAGGAATTATTTCTAATAAGATAAGAGAGATAGTATATTAATCGGCCTCTAATATAGAGACTAAGGGATAATAGTTTACTAGATCCTACCTTAGCTCTTATAATATACTTAAAGAATAAGATATTACCCCCTTTTCAGGTACTTAGCTAAAATAGACTATATTTAGAGCTTATTTATCTAAGTTAATATATTATAGAACTAATCTTTCTGAAATAAGTAAAATCACTAATAAGCCTTAGTAAAATATATACTAAGGAGCTTTAATATAATAGAGCTAGAGATTATCTTAATAAGAAGCTCTATATCTTTACTAATCTTTATTAATAGGTATTAGTAGAGTTTATACTATAATATAAAGTATTTCTATTTATACTCCGGGATAAAGCTTTATTATACTACTACTAGTACCTCTAGAATAAGGAGTACTTATTTAATAAGCTAATATAAGCTACTTATAATAACTATAAGATAGAGGAGAGAGCTAATCGATACTTAAGTTAGTAGTTTAATATAACCTTTTCTATATTTTAGAATAAGCTACTTTAGAAAGGTAAATTAGCTCTAATATAATTAGAAAGCTTTACAAGAGAACTATAAAGTATCTAATTAAGTCTTAAGGATAATAGTATATAGAATAACGAAACGTTATATAATAAGCTAATATAAGGAGTTTTAAGGAATCTCTTATTTAAGATAACTTTATTTAAACTACCTCTAATATTCCTTATACTAATAGATAGCTTTCACGCGGCTATAAGTATAGAAATAATATAAGATTCCGGATCTAGATCTAAGAGATACTCCGGGAATAATCTGAATTAGTCTTAAATATATATTATAGATAACAATACTTACTACTTAGACTAAAGGATAAAGTTCTCCCTAGGAAACAAATATAAGGATAAATTTAAAGTACTTCTTAGCTATATAGGTTATATTATCTATAAAAAGATAAACTACTATAGTAGCTATTACTTCGACTAAGAATAAGTAGTCTTAAAAGTAAAGTATTTTATAAAATAGAAAGCTAAAGGTATAAAGCCTACGGAAAAGTCTTATAAAGTATATTATATATAAAGTATATATAATATACTTTAAAGGAGAGAAGTTAGATTCGGAGCTTAATTAGGACTAGTTCAGGGGACCTAGTGAAAACTATAAAAAAGACGATTCTAATACTTCTATAGAAGATAATAATAACTATTCTAATAATACTAAAGTAGATATAAAGGATAGAGATAGAGTAGTATACTTTATTACTATATTCTATACGTTAGACACGGAGTATAATATAAGGTAAGTTCTCTAGTACCTTAAGGAATATAAGGCTATTTATATCCTTTAAAGTATAATTAAATAACCTAAGCTTAAAATAATAATAGAAGCTTTTATTACTTAATAGTCTAAGATAGTTTTTTAAGGCCTTTTAATTAATACTAAAGTATTAAAAAGAAATATAAGTAGCTTTAACTAGTTACGAGCTTTATAATAAATTCGGAAAGTTATATTTAATAAAAGAGAGGCGAGATATTATCAGATTTAATTCGGAGCTAGTATAAGGGTTATATTAGGAATAGTTATAATCAATATACTTATCAGATAGATAGAATTTATAATTATAGATACTAATATACTATTCTTAATATACTTTTAATAGCTCGACTAGCTAAGGATCTATTATAATAATCTTATTAATACCTTAGTTCAAAGAGATATTAAGCACTTAATTATCTAGAAAAGCAGATATATATAGCTTCTTTTAGATTAATATTACTAATTATTAAAGTATTTAGATAGAGATATATCAGCTTATTACTTTACGGAAACGAAGATTCATAGACTTTATAGGCGATTTAGTTACCTATTAGTATAATATTTATAATATCTTTTAGACTAAGTAGGTTATATACCGGATTCCGATATTATATAATAGGTGAAGAAGATATATAAGCACTACTAGAAGTATATAAACACTTTATATCAGTTCTGATTTAGACTTTATAATAATATTAACTTTAATTATATAGTCTATATTAATATTATAATATTTAGCGATCGATATACTCTCTATATAATCGATAAGGCGATAGGATTCAGGTGTCATAAACCAGGCTCAGTCTTAGTACAAGTCACGGGTTAATACCATAATACTGATAGTACTACTAAGTGGATAGCACTAGTCAGTGTTTAGTACTAAAGGGTTGATAGTACTATTAAGAGAATAGTACTAATAAGAGAATGGTACGAATTAGCGAGTAGTACTATACTCCACGCTTATTATTATAATAATAGTTATGTTGATTATAGTGGATATAGGTTACGTGATGTGCTAGCTTACTAGACGGGCTTACGGGCTTACGCGCCCTGTAAGACGTCTTGCACGGCTTATATAGGAAGTCGGAAGTTCTATATAACAAGTAGGTAGTTTCCTAGATAGTAGAGCTTTATGCTTAAATTAAATAGTAAGTTTACACCTAGTTTACTACTACTTGTAATGTCTTAATTCCTATTGAGAATCGAGCGTCTTATTACCTTACTTTATAGCTGATACTAACTAACGAGTCTATACTTACGACACCGACTAAGTTAGAAACGTTATACTTTAAGCACCTTACTTGAAGTATCGTTAGTAAGATATAATAGCCCCTAAGGAAGGATCTGTCGTAGGAGAAAGCTCCTAGACTAGTAAGAAGGAAGATAAGGTTACTCTACCTTAAGTTAACCTACTAGATACTTTCTATAGTTAACGATCTAAGCTAGGATAGTTTATACTCTAGTACTAGATGTACCTAGCTTTTAACAGAGATAAGTTCGAGGCTGAATCCCTTAAGGTCTTATAGATCGCCTCGTTCCTCCGCGATATTGTAGCACACTGGATCGAACTAGCTCTTAGCGACTACCTTCTTAACTGATATATAACCGGAGCTTACTCTACTACTATAACTGAGAAAAGTCGCGTTATCTTCCGCACTGTTATAGGATTTACTACGGCTATTAAGAGAGTCTTCGGAGACCCTAACGAGAAAGAATAGTCCGAGAAACACTTACTTAGTATCCGCTAACGAGGATCTGTTCACGAATACACTGCTGAGTTCTACTGTTACTCTATACGACTGGACTAGACGGATAGTAGTTTGAAAGCCTAGTACTATAAGGGCCTAAAGGACTATATCAAAGACGAACTCTCTAGGGCTGATAAACCCGATAGCCTGGAGGAAATGATTAAAACAGTTATAACTATCGACGAACGGATCTAGGAACGACAGAAGGAAAAAAGAGGGTATTTTGCCCCTACTTAATATAGGAAGCCTTAGTTCCCGGAACGATATGGGAAGAGAGGAGGAAACTTCTAACCCTACCCTAATAATAAACGGAGTTATTATGACCTGATAGAAATAGATAGGGCTGAGAGAGGAGGTAAGGGCTAGGCTGAGAAGTAGAAACGACGAGAGAAGGGCTTGTGCTATACCTATAGCAAGGCCGGCTACCTCGCTAGGGACTACTCTTAGAATAAGAACGGAGGGAAAGCCCCTTCTAAAGATAAACGATAATTCGCTTTAGCTGAATAAAAGACTGAGCGCTGTGAAGCGGTAGTACTCGAATAAGTCAGCGAGAATGATAGTTAGGAGGAAGTCCTGATCGAATCCCTTGAAAACTAGCGAATCAGTGATATAGAATCCCTGGATACCTAATAAGAAAGCCAGGTGACTAATAATCACTGGGTAGACTAGCTGCCTATTATTAATGAAAATTAGGCCCTCTGCTCTTATAACGGAGAACGATAAGTCTGGATATACGTGGGAGATAAGCTAGACTTAGCGGAAAAGCGAAAGACTCACGATACCCTAGAGCGAGGCTTTAGTTGTATCGTTATCTACTAAGACGCTGAGATTATTATATTCTAAGAGAATACTAAGTATATAGACTAACGATCTAAAAGATATATAGCTAGCCTTATAGAAGAACCCGAGCCTCGGGAATATAGCTAGCTAGACGACTATCTAGAAGTTAAAGATATATAGGTCGTGACTATAACGACTAGCGGAAAACGGTATTAGAAGCGAAGATAGTAAGTATAGGAACTCCTCCGATTCTAGAGGACGAGAGAGGAACCTATATAGAGCTAGGTTAACCTTAAGGAGGATATCCTGTATACCCTTATCAGTTATAACTAAGGCTTAAGGAAGTAGATAGACGAGATAATAGGAGAAATCGTCGAGGAATAAAGGGATTTACCTGTAAAACTGTAGGAGTACCCCGATTATTTCGATTACCTTGAACTCGCTGCTACCGGAGAGATGGACTAACTAGTAGTCTAAGTAGAGCTGAATAGGAATATAGCTAAGGCCTTGATCGACTTAGGAGCTATAGGAAGGTTTATTTACTCATGACTAGTGGAACAACTAAACATACTTATTATACGTAACTCACGCCCTTATAGACTTACTCTATTAGATAGGAAAAACGCAGGGGTTAACGGGTGGGTGCGAGATAAAACAGCGAGTATCGAAATGAAGATGCCTAATAGTTACACGGAGTACTTATTGTTCGACGTTATCCTAGTTAAACGACATGATATCGTCCTCGGAACTATGTAGATAAATAGCTATAACCCTAGTATCGACTGGAAAGTAAGAACGCTTACTTTTAATAGATGTAACTGTCGCTGTAGTTAACTATCCGGCGAAAGGGAGGCTAGCGCCGCCTCCTTAAGGATAACGCCGATTGACTCTATATAGAAGAGTCCGATTCCTAGCTAGAAGGAATCTGAAGGTTATCCTAGATAGAAGGATAACGTATAGGAATAGCTGCCTGTACTCTATAGGAAGTACGTAAAGATATTCGAGGATCTACAGGATATGAAGGTATTGCTTGAATATTAACCCTGGGACTATGAGATTAACTTTAAAGAAGGGTTTATACCTATTGTAGAGAAGCTTCGCTACTATAATTACGCTACTATAAGGACGCTTAAGGAATAGCGGGAACAAGGAGTGAAGAAAGGATGGATTCGGAAGTCTAAATCACTATGCGCGGTTAATATGTTAGTCGCTAAGAAAGCAGGGGATCCTAAAGGAAGACCTTGTGGCGATTATCGTATGATTAACAACGGGACGATAAGAGACGTGTATCCTTTGCCTAATACTTAGTACCTGCGGGATAGGCTGGCTAGAGCAATAGTATACACTAAATTAGACTAACGTAACGCGTTTAATTTGATCCGAATTAAAAGAGGGCACGAATGGAAGACGGCTTTTATCTTACCCTTAGGCTTATGGGAACACACGGTGATACTATTCGGACTTACGAATACACCGGCCATATACTAAAGGCAGAATAATAAGATTCTAAAGGATTTTATCGGAAAATTCGTAATATACTACCTGGACGATATCTTAGTCTACTTGAGAACTATTGAAGAACACTAAGGACACGTCCTATAAGTCATGGAAGCCTTATATAAGGTAGATTCTAGACTGAAACTATTAAAGTGTGAATTCTCGGTTAAGTAGGTTACCTTCCTGGGATATGTTATAAACTTAGGACGGATAAGTATTAACTTAGAAAAGGTTAGAGCGGTGAAAGAGTAGGAGTCACCTAAGAACGTTAAGGATATGTAATCCTAACTGGGATTTGCTAATTTTTATTAATAGTTTATCTGAAACTACTCTAAAATCGCTGAACCGCTTACTAACCTGACTAGGAAGGGTGTCTCTTTCACCTGGACTAGCTAGTGCGAGGAAGCCTTCTAACGAATTAAGAAGGAATTCACTAAGGAACTAATCCTTTATAGTTTCGACGAGGAAAGGGAAAGTATAATCGAAACCGACGCTTCGGATACCTGTACTAGTGCAGCTCACCTATAGTGAGACAAGGAAGGCTGACTACACCTAGTCGCCTATTATTCCGAAAAAATGTCCCTAGCTGAATAAAATTATAATATATACGAGAAGGAGCTTATAGCTATTGTTAAAGCATATAAACATTAGAAGATCTATTTGCAAGGAGCTAAGTATCTAATTATCGTCTATACCGACTATATGAATCTTCGAACTTTTATAACTACTAAGGTCTTAGATAATCGATAGTTAGCTAAGTAGGCCGAGGAACTTGCTTCTTTTAATCTTGTAATTAAGTACGTGCAAGGAAAAGACAACGCCAGAGCCGACGCCCTAAGTAGGCTGCTAGGGTACGAAGGAGATAAGATCTATAATGAAACCGCCTTACTTAAGGAATTAGATAATAGGGACTTAGTTCCCTATATCTGAGAAGCAGCGGCCTTAGAACTTAAGGGACCTTAGGCAGAAATACTAAAGAAAGCTCAGGAGCTCGAAAAGTCTCTCCTAAAGACTAATAACTATACCGCGGTTGAGAAAGGATACGTGCGAGTAAATAGGAAGCTGTGGCTCCCGCCTAGCCTAACTAAGGAATATGTTCAGGAATAACATAGACTACCTGCACACGGATATCAAGGGGTACGAAGAACGTACCTAAGGATTTCGCGATGCTACTAGGGCGAGGGACTTCGCGTAGTAGTTAAGGAGGTAGTTAGAAATTATAATACTTATATCAGGAATAAGCTAACTAGGCACGCACCTTATAGGCAGATAATCACAGTACCCATACTACCACAACCTTAGAAATTGATATCATGGGATTTTATTGGACTATTACCCATGTCCAAAGACCCGGCCATAGGAGTTAGCTATGATATAATACTAGTTATTATAGAGAGACTTACTAAATACATGAACCTAGTACTAGTCAAATTAACGCTTATAGCCGAGGACTTAGCGTAGGTATACCTTAAAGAAGTAGTCTCTAAGCGTGGAGTACCGGAAGAAATAGTGTCCGACCGGGATAAGTTGTTTACGTCTAAATTCTGGAAGGTATTAACGAGTTTCCTCGGAACTAAACGAAAACTCTTAATAGTATTTCACCTTTAGATAAATAGAGGAAATAAACAGATAAACTAAGTCGTTGAAGTATACTTGTGATACTATATTAACTACTAATAAGATAATTAGGTAGGACTGCTGCTACTTGTAGAGTTCGCCTATAATAGCTCGACTACGGAAATAACTAACGTAATACTATTCTTCGCTAACTATAGTTACGAACCTATCGTATATAAAGAACCTAACCTAACAGTTAAGGATAATGATATAGCTCGTATCTAGGTCTAGAAGATTTAAGACTTATATAAGGAATTATCCTAGGAACTCTAGTTTATAGTAGAAAGAAACGCATACTACTATAATAAAACACGTAGCTAGGAGCTAACGCTATAGGAGGGGGATAGGGTTTATCTTTTACGGAAAAATATTAACACGTAGCAGCTAAGCGATAAATTAGACTATAAGAAATTAGGACTGTTTAAGATTAAGTAAGTTAAAGGACCTTTGAATTACGAACTCTAACTGCTGAACACGATGAAGAAGGTATTCCTAGTATTCTATATATCCTTATTAGAAAAAGTATTACCGGGCGTACTACTAGCCCTAAAAACAATCGCAGAACCTATTAATCCGCTTGAAGAATACGAAGTAGAGGAACTGCTGGATTGTTAGTATAAGTATAGTATTATTAAATACCTAGTGAAATAGAAGGATTACCTATAATCTAAGAATACTTAGGAACCTAGGTTAAACTTTCGCTGCTTAAAGCTACTTACTAGTTTCTATTAACGAAACCTAGGTCTGCTTAGAGCAGGTCTTTAGGGTCGAAGGGAAAGCTGACTGTTAGGTTGTAGGGGGGGTCGACGTCGCCGGAACTAGGACGTTCCGCGCCTGCTAACTTAGCACTTTTCTATGCCTCCTCCGCTTTCCGCTTCTCCTTAGCTTCTTTTTCTAACGCTTTAAGAGCGTCGAGCTCTTCTATTAAGTTCAGCTTAGTAGTAATTATCTTCTGCTACTTTTCGTAGAGGAAACGTTTCTGTTTCTTTAAACGAAGGATTTTCGCTATCGCCTTCTTTTCCTTGGTATCTAACTTCTCGATCTAGGAGTTAAGGGACTCCTAATCTAACGCTATTAGTATACGGTTCATAGTACGTATATTATATATCTTATTTAGACAGGCATATCGACTACACTAAGTTAGTTTAGGATCGCGGGGCGATATATAGTCTTTGTAATTCGTATTTTCATATCTAGTACAAAGTGCTATGATTTTTCTACTTAATTTAATCTGTCGCTTAAGCGTAATATAATCGACTCTTTTAGTTAAGCGTTCGAGTAGTATAATAAAAGAAGAAGATAGCTATAGGCAGTTATTGATATTTCCTTAGGTATACTTAAGCGTGAGGACACGCTAGGCTAGAAGGGGGATAGTGTTACGAACTAGGCTTAGTCTTAGTACAAGTCACGGGTTAGCACTATAATACTGATAGTACTACTAAGTGGATAGTACTAGTCGGTGTTTAGTACTAAAGGGTTGATAGTACTATTGAGAGAATAGCACTAATAAGAGAATAGTACGAATTAGCGAGTAGTACTATACTCCACGCTTATTATTATAATAATAGTTATGTTAATCACGGTAGATATAGGTCACGTGATATACTAGCTTACTAGACGGGCTTACGGGCTTACGCGCCCTGTAAGACGTCTTATACGGCTTATATAGGAAGTCGGAAGTTCTATATAACGAGTAGGTAGTTTCTTAGATAGTAGAGCTTCATGCTTAAATTAAATAGTAAGTTTACACCTAGTTTACTACTACTTGTAATGTCTTAATTCCTATTGAGAATCGAGCGTCTTGTTACCTTACTTTATAGCTGATACTAACTGATGAGTCTATACTTATGATACCGACTGAGTTAGAAACGTTACATCAGGGTAGCGAGATAGCTCCGAAAAGGGTCTAGTTTAGTATCTACTTAATCTATATTTAATATATTTAAAGCTATATAAATCGATATATATTTAGGACTACCTAACTTCGTAGTTTATAATTATAAAATAAACTTTAACTCTAAGGAGTTTTAGAGCTTACTTAGGTTAGTTAGAACTATCCTTAAACTTATTCTAGTAGAGGTATATTATTCTATTAGTAAAGTAAAGAGATATTACTATCTACTCTATTATACTTATAAAATTATTATAGAAGAATATAAAGATCTTAATACTAAGGAACACTTATAAATAGTGTGGTAGGGTAGTGTTATTCCGGGTCAGAAGATAGTTAGCTTATTCCGTGAATTATATAAGTAAGCGTGATAACACGTAATAAATATATCATCTTCTCTCTCTTACTCTTACTACCTGTTTAGTTAGTAGTCCTTTACGTCCCTACTTACTATACACTTTAATAGCACTACCTCACTCCTTTATAATATTAGCTTTAATTATAGCTTTATTTAGTTTAGCTATATATTCTACTATAACTATATTAGTAATATTACTAATACTGTACTTTATATCTAGAGTAATAATATTCTTTTTTAAGTCCTTAATAAGCTCCTTTAGAGTAGAAGTAAGTTAGCTAACCTTTCTCTCTTCCTTAAGGGAATAGAATATTATCTTATTAAACCGTATATTACACGTAATTACTATACGATATAGCTAGGGCACCTAGATCCTATATAAGTTAGAAGTAATATAACTAACTAAGTATCTAATGTACGCTTTAAGGCTAACTTTAAAGCTTCTATAACTCCTTCTAACTTCTCTATTAGTTATAACTAGATATATACGCGCCTTATATATATATACTTTACTCTAGTTAAATCTTAGGTCTATTAAGAGCTTCTTTACTATTAGTAGATTATACTACTAAAAGTAGTTCTAAAATTATTCCTAAAGTACTTAGTTAAAACTCCTTATCTCTTAGTATATAAGAGGACTTATATTATAAAAGTATATTACTATATAATATACCTTTAAGTAAAGCTTCTCTAGTAAGTTTACCTAAATATATATCTTAATAGATTTATTAATAATCTCTTATTCTACGCGCTTAGTATTACTTATAAGTTTCTTAGTATATAGCAGGGGATTCTCTACTTCTATCTCTTCTCTTATAGTCTATTCCTTATACCTTAATATACTTTAAATAGCTATAACTAAGGTATTATTATTATACTAAATAATATAAACTAATAGTCTATATTAATATTTAGTCTAATACTTAAAGTTCTCTAGGATTAGTATAATATAACTAGCTAACTTACTTAGTAATATATAGCTAAAGAGCTTCCTACTATACTTATCCTTAATAATAAGTAGCTAGTAAGTACTATTATAACTTATATTAAAGTCGAATAAGTCCTAAAGGATTTAGTAGAATAATCTAGCTACTTTATTCTCTAACTCCTATCTTAATATAATATTTCTAGCGTATATAATAGTATAATCTTTATATTAAATTCTTAATACTCTATTAAATTATATATCTCTCCTTACTTTAAGTAACGCTTATAAAGTACTCTCTCTTAAATAACTAGTATATAAGTACTATAGTTATAAAGTTATAGAATACTCTTTAAGTAGTTAACTTAATAGTTAGAAACCTTACTTATTTAAGCTATAACTTAGAGTTAAGTATATTATAATAAGCGTATATATTAAAGTTACTAAGTTATAGAAGTAATAAGAGTATCTAAAAAGCTTATATTTAAAGAAAGTTAAGTTAAACTTTTAAACTAGCTATCTAATAACTATACGTATCTAAACCTTCTTATACTATAAAGTAGTATCTTTCCTTAAGTACTATAGTCTAGTATCTTTTAATAATACCTCTAAGATAATATTAATATAGAAATCACGAATTATAATAATATTATTAAGTAATAAGTCTTAAGTATTCGAACTATTTAGCTTAGCTAAGGAGTTCTTAAATACTTACTTCCCTTTACTAACTACTAGAATTTATTATATTCTAGCTTCTATATAGTTATTATTAGTTAATCTCTTAAAGGAACTTAGAACTAGCTTACTCTTATAGTTTACTAGGTACTAAGCGCTATAGTTATTTATTAAAGTACTCTTTAATAGTATATAAGAGATATTAATAAAATCCGTAGTATAGATTCTAAGTATCTTTTTAAAGTCTAAGAGCTTTAAATTAATAGTAGCTACGTTAATATTTCCGAGGTACTTTCCTTTAATATACTAAGATAATAAGTCTTAGTTTTTACTAGACTTCTTTCTAATAATCTATATAACTAAGATAGTAACTTAGCCTTTCTTTAAGATCTCTTAGTGTAGTTCTATATACTTAGGCGTCTAAGCTACCTTATAAATTCTCTTAATTTACTTATTATTTAGACGAAATCTTATACTATTAGCTTAAAAGCTATTATAAATAAACTAGAGTTTCTAGTACTTAATAAAAGAGTGCTAATATCTGATTCCGTAAGAGCAATTAATCTTCCTATCTCCTTAATTTAAATAGAAGCGATTCTGAGAGCTTCCGGAATAATCTTATAAGCCTTTTATATTAGAATAACTACCTATTATTAGTATAGTATAGAAACTATTAGCTTCCTTACCTCTATTCCAGTAGTACTTTTCTATATTCACTATAAACACTAGACTATACTCCTCTAGTGTTATATTATATTAATATCCTAGAGTATTATCTCTTATAATATTAGGAAGTACTTAAGTAGCTTAAGTCTCTAACTAAACTAATACTATATTTAAGAAAGCTTATATACTACGTACTCTTTATATATTAGGAATATTATATATTCTTATAAGATAGAAATTCTTTTACTATAACTTATACTCTATATAAGGTTTAATTCATAACTTCTTATCTTAATATATCAGTAAGCTAAGCGTATTAGTATAGTTTAAAATAATAGAGGTTAATACCGCTACGTCTAAAAGTACTATATTATACTTAATAGACCTAACTAGCGCTTATAGTCCTATAGCGCCTTTAGTAGTATTATTATTAATTACGTTAGTTAGAATAGACTAGCTAATAGTACTATTTACCTAGTTAAAGAGGTTCTAAATATAGTTATTAAGCGCTATTTATTTAACTAGCTTATTCAAGTACTCTCTTATTTAAGCTTCTTAAAGTACTTTTATCGTGTACTATAGGGAGGAGCTTCATGTAGTATGAAAGTCTTAATTTATTAAGATATTCTAGAGCTCCCTTATAAGAGGAAGCTCTAGGAGTTCTAGTTATATAAGTATCCTCTAGTTAGCTAGAGCGCCTTAGAGAGTGCCTTAGGTGCGCTAGGTACACGATATACCCCCTCGCTTAGCTTTATAATAATAAGCGAAGCGATATAAATAGTGCAGATAATACTACTTGAACTATAATAGGAGTTAATACTAACTAATAGCGTTAGGTCTTAACCGCTTAGTAGCTCTAAGTATATAAAGTAAGTAGGTTCCCCTGAACGCTCTTTCCTTAAATAATAACTTCAACGTAATATTAGTAAATATAGCTAAAAGCTCCTATGCCTCTCGCGTCTCACGCGCCTTTAACCTCGCTACTACTCGTGTAGTAAAGAAGAAAACTGTAAGTTGTTTATTTAAAGATTCCGATATAGTTAGTGTTATAAGGAATCGTTAGAACTACGCTAATACCTTATAAAATAAGCTTATAACTACTGTACCTCCCCCGCCGCTGCCTCCTTACTACTACTATTATCACTACTACTACTATTAACTCTCGCCTGCTACCCTGCTATAGTAGGGGCTATTTATACTATACCTTATAGCTACTATATTCGCAGTAGTTTATAAGGTGCGCTAAGTGACCCTTATCGCGATAAAGAGATAGCTTTACGCTATTTTTATTATTATAAAAATAATAAATCGGGTTATATTACCGCCCTTGCTCGCGCTACTGAACTCTTTACTAGCTACTTAGTAGCCCGGGCCCTCTTAGAGGGTATACACGTAAGTGTTTCCTTATATTATAGTATTAGAATAATAAAGTATTAAGGTATTAATATTAAAGTACTAAGTAAGGCTAACTTTATAATATATATAAGCTCTTATAGTCTGCTGAGCCGCTATTCGGAAAGCCTTAGAGGCTAAGGAGAATAAGGATAAAGATAAGGATAAGATCTGTGCCGCTATTTATAAGTCGTAATAGTAATCTTATAGATTTCAGACGTTATCTAACTATTAATATCAGCTACTACCCCTACCCTTACCTCTGCTCTCTATAAAGAGACCGCTATTCCCTCCCCTCGCCCTGTTTTTAGCGTTATAGGAATAAGCTTTAGCTTTATAGGAGCTACTATCGTCGCCCCTATAGTATATTTAGCCTTATATGCCTCTACCTTAGCGGAAGTTAATATTATAGCCGGCGCTACCCGGCGGTTAATTAACCTTCTCCTCCCTTCCTAGTAAGTAGTATAAGCTTTATAACTTTTAAGTAGTAGCTTAGAAACGTTACCTTTTTATTATTATAGTTCAGGCTAGCGTGTTAGTATAGCTTTATAACCTAGAAGTTATAGCTTAAGATCAGGTCCCTTATACTTCACGTTATTTTAGCGTAGCTTTATAACCCTGAAGTAATAGCTTAAGATCAGGTCTTATAATTCTACTTCTTCTCTCCTCTCTAATAGCGTTTAAGAACTATAAATATAAAGTAAAGAAAATATAATAAAAGAAAGTATCTATATAGATTATATAGCTTAAGTAAGCTTCTTAATATTAGCTTAAGAGTCTTAAAGGTTTAAAAAAGTAATAAATACTTTAAACTTCTACTTTAGTAGGTTTTTAGTTAAGCTATTAGCTAGTATATTATTTATTAGGAGATATATCACCTGAAAACTCCCCTTTTTATACTTCTATTGTAGCTATATATTCTATATATTAATATACTAAAGCTTTATTAAGATTCGCTAGTTCTCTTTAATTATTAGCTGAATTATCTATTTATTATCACAGAATATATTCTATAGAGCTCCTATATTAAGCCTTAGCTCTTTAAAGAACCTTTAAAGCGCTATTACCTCTTTAGTAGTCTATTCTATACTAAGAAGCTCTACCTTAGTTATTGAAGTAGTAATAATATCTTATCAGGAGGCTTTCTAAATAATAGCTCCTTTAAATAGTATAATCAGGAATCCTTAGGAGAAATAACGTGATTTAGCGTTATTTATAAAAGACGCGTCTAAGGTAATAAGAAAGTATATCTCTCTATTCTTCTAACTATAGATAATAGCTAGGAATCTTAAGCTAAATAGATATTATATAGTCTAATTAACTGCCTCTAAGTATAGCGCGCTTAGGTTAGTAAGGAAGTATAATAGTTAAGAGGCTATAAAGGCGATATCTAGCTGAAGTATAATAGCTATATATAATACTAACTTAACTTTCTTTTAATATTCCTTGATTTACTTGAAAGTTACTATACTAAGGTTCTTAATTAGCTCGTAGTATAGGAGAGGCGTGCTAAGGTACTTCTTATCTACTATATTAAACTTCTGAGCTATCTTCTTAATATAGATATTATATAGGAGAGATACTATCTTCTTTTCCTTATTTTATACTACTTGTACTCCTAAGAATTATTTTATATCTCCTAGGACTATTAGCTTATACGCCTCATATAGTCTGTCTATAATTATCTAGCTCTCTTTAGCGTATCTAATATAATATAAGACCTAAATATTATTAACGTAGAACACTATAAAGATAGTCTTATACTAGTTTATAAAGATATATAGCTTTTTCGCGAGTAAAGATAGGTTTAGCTTACTAAGTATCTTTATAAAGTCGCTATACTAGAGTATAGGTAAGTCCCTTAAGCTATAAAGCGCTTAGTTAATTTCTACTATTATTCCTAGTCTTTTCTAGCTTTCTAGAGGGAAATACAAGACTAAAGCGCTTCTCTTATCTCTCTTTATATTAATAAAAGTGTTAATTACGTTAAACTACTTCACTTCTAAGTCGAATTAAGCTACTAGTATTATTATAACTTAGAACGACCTCGCTATAAGTATAGCTGCGTAGGTTAAGAATATTATAAAGTTATCTTATATATTATCTTGTATTATAATCCGAGACTTATAACACTTAAGCTATTCTATAGAATCTACCTTATAAGTAAATACCTACTTTAAGGGAATTAGTAAGGTAGCTACATCTTCCCTAGGAATTAGTCTCTAATAGTCTTAAGCTTCTAAGTTTAATATCTCCTTTTCCGCGTTAGCCTTAAACTACTCGCTGTATAAGTAACTCTCTAGCTCCCTTTAGTTCTTAAGTAGTTTTAGGAGCTTCCCTTAATATTAGTTTTATAAGTTAAAGGCTCCCGCTTTTACTTAGATATCTAATATAGCGCTTAAAACTATTATATAAAGTATAATAGTGTTATAGCTATTAGCTCGCGTTAGAGTCTTATTATAGAAGGTCGTAGTAAACTCTTAAAAGTGTGAGTAGCTATCTTATCTTAGAGCTACTACTATAGAGTAATAGCTACATATAGTAAGCTTTTTATATTCTCTCTAGGCTTCCTAAGTTACTTAGATTCGATTACGCTTTATTACTCACTGCTATTAGTAGCTATTTCTAGTTACTTATAGAAACTTAGTTCTTATCGCTTTAGAAGGAGCTTCTAGAAGCTTAGTAACTTATTACTTAAGGTCTTATAGCTATTAGCTAAGTAATATAACTTAAAGGTATATTTATTAGCGCGCCTCCTTAATACCTAGACTAGTATTATTACTACTTATAATGTTCCTCCGGTGCTAGGGTAAGAGATAATTAATCTCTATAGCTTTAGTATCTCTTAGGGCGCCTTAACTTAACTTCTTATAAGGAGTTAGATCTCTATTACTATTAGCGAAGTTATTATTATAAAGGACTATATTATTACTCTTTACCCCTGAGGTCTAACTTTTATAGGGGGGTAATTCAGAGGTCTAAGGGAGCTCTAGTGAGTTAACCTTTATTAGCTCTTATATCTCTAGTACTACCCCTGAGCTTTATAGAAGCTCTATTAGAGTAATATCTATTAGTTCTAGTACCTCCTTAGCGACTAGTATAGTAGTTTTAATACTAACATTAGCTTTAAATATAGCTTCGTTTAGTTTAGTTATATATTCTGCTATAACTGTATTAGTAATATTACTAATACTATACTCCACGTCTAAAGCGATAATATTCTCTTCTAGGTCCTTAATAAGCTCCCTTAGAGTAGAGGTAGGTTAGCTGACCTTCTTCTTTTTCTTAGGGGAATAGAATATTATCTTATTAAACCGGATATTATATATAATTACTATATAGTATAGCTAGGGTACTTAGATCCTATATAAGTTAGAAGTAATATAACTAACTAAGTATCTAATATACGCTTTAAGGCTAACTTTAAAGCCTTTATAATTCCTTCTAGCCTCTCTATTAGTTATAACTAGATATATACGCGCCTTATATATATATACTCTACTCTAGTTAAGTCTTAAGTTAATTAAGAGCTTCTTTACTATTAGTAGATCGTACTACTGAAAATAGTTCTGAAACTATTCTTAGAGTACTTAATTTAGACTCCTTATCTCTTAGTATATAAGAGGACTTATATTATAAAGGTAGATTACTATATAATATACCTCTAGGTAAAGCTTCTTCAGCAGATTTACTTAAATATATATCTTAATAGATTTAGTAATAATCTTCTATCTTATACGCTCTGCGCTACTTATAGGTTCTTTAGTATATAGTAGGGGATTCTCTATCTCTATCTCTTCTCTTATAGTCTATTTCTTATACCTTAATATGCCTTAAATAGCTATAACTAAGGTATTATTATTGTACCGAATAATATAAACTAATAGTTTATATTAATACTTAGTTTAACGCTTAAAGTTCTTTAAGACTAGTATAATATAGCTAGCTAACTTACTTAGTAATATATAGCTAAAGAGCTTCCTATTATACTTATTCTTAATAATAAGTAGCTAGTGAGTACTATTATAACTTATATTAAAGTCGAATAAGTCCTAGAGGATTTAGTAGAATAGCCTAGTTACCTTATTCTCTAACTCCTATCTTAATATAATGTTTCTAGCGTATATAATAGTATAATCTTTATACTAGATTCTTGATACTCTATCGAATTATATATCTCTTCCTACTTTAAGTAATACCTATAAAGTACTCTCTCCTAAATAGCCGGTATATAAGTACTATAGTTACGGAGTTACAGAACACTCCTTAAGTAGTTAACTTAATAATTAGAAACTTTACTTATTTAAGCTACGACTTAGAGTTAGGTATATTATAATAAGCGTGCGTATTAAGGTCACTAGGTTATAGGAATAATAAGAGTATCTGAAAAGCTTATATTTAAAAAAAGTTAAGTTAAACTTTTAAACTAGCTATCTAATAACTACGCTTATCTGAACCTCCCTGTATTATAAAGTAGTATCTTTCCCTAAGTACTATAGCCCGGCGTCTTTTAGTAACGCCTCTAAGATAATATTAATATAGAAATTATAGACTATAGTAATATTATTAAGTAATAGGTCTTAAGTATTTAGACTATTCAGCTTAGCTAAGGAGTTCTTAAATACTCGTTTCCCTTTACTAACTATTAGAATTTATTACGTTCTAGTTTCTATATAATTATTATTAGTTAATCTCTTAAAGGAACCTAGAACTAGCTTATTCTTATAATTAACTAAATACTAAGCGCTATAGTTATTAACTAAGGTACTCTCTAAGAGTATATAAGGAACATTAATAAAGTCCGTAGCGTAGATTCCGAGTGTCTCTTTAAGGTCTAAGAGCTTTAAATTAATAGTAGCTATATTAATATTTCTAGGGTACTTCCTTTTAGCTTATTAAGATAATAGTTCTTAGTCCTTACTAAGCTTCTTCCTAGTAATCTAAGCTATAGAGATAGTAGTCTAGCTTTCCTTAGAGATCTCTTAGTGTAGTTCTATATACTTAAGTACCTAGATAGTCTCATAAATCCTCTTAATTTACTTATTATTTAAACAGAATCTTATACTATTAGCTTAAAAGCTATTATAAGTAAAACAGAGCTTCTAGTACTTAATTAGAGAGTGCCGGTATCTGATTCTATAAGGGTAGTTAGTCTTCTTATCTCCTTAATTTAAACGGGAGCGATTCTAAGAGCTTCCGGAATAGTTTTACAAGCCTCTTATATTAGAATAATTACCTAGTATTAGTATAGCGTAGAAATTATTAGCTCCCTTACCTCTGTTCCGGTAGTGCTCTTCTATATTTGCTATAAACGCTAGACTATACTCCTCTAGTGTTATACTATACTAATATCCTAGAGTATTATCTCTTATAATATTAGTAAGTACTTAAGTAGCTTAAGTCTCTAACTAAACTAATATTATATTTAGGAAAGCTCGTATACTATGTACTCCTTATATATTAGGAATATTATACGCTCTTGTAAGATAGAAGTTCTTTTACTATAGCTTATACTATATATAAGGTTTAATTCGCGACTTCTTATCTTAATATATTAGTAGGCTAAGTATATTAGTATAGTCTGAAATAACAGAGGTTAGTACTACTGCGTCTAAAGGTGCTATATCACACTTAATAGACCTGACTAGTACTTATAGTTCTATAGCGCTCTCAGCTATATTATTATTAATTACGTTAGTTAGAATAAACTAGCTAATAGTATTATTTACCTAGTTAAAGAGGTTCTAAATACGATTATTAAGCGCTATCTATTTAGCTAGCTTATTTAAGTACTCCTTTATTCGAGCTTCCTAGAGTACTTTAATATCTTTAAACTTAGCTTCTAAGAGCTTACTTATAAATACCGGCAGTTCTATTATATTCTCTCTTTCCTTAGTAGTAGTAGTGTTCTATTTTACTAGTAGATCTAAGTCAGCTTATATTAATAACGCTATCTATTTACTAAAGTAACTATTTATCTCCTCTTATATAAAATCGTTAATACTAAAGAGATTTAGTTATTACTTAATAATATTTCTAATTTTATTAGTATTAGGGTTAATAAATCTCTAGATTCCTTTAAGTTTAGTATAATACTAGAAGGTTATTTACTATTAAAGTTATTATTTTCTTTAATTAAGAGTATCGCTCTCTTATTTAATTAACTTATCTTAAAATTATATTAATATATTAAAGAGGCTTTCTATAGAACTAATAGTATTAAGAGTATTTCAGGAAGTTTAAGGAGGTATTTAAAGAAGTTCTTTAAGTAGTAGTATAAGTATCTCTTAATACTACTTATAACTCTACCTATACTACGTAGTATACTTATATAGTAGCTTAAATAAGTGAATATAGCTCTTAATTATCATATACTATAAGGAGAAGCTTTATATAATATAAAAGTCTTAATTTATTAAGGTATTCTAGAGCTCCCCTATAGAGGAAAGCTTCAGGAGTTCTAGTTATATAAGCAGCCTCTAGTTGGCTGAAGCGCCTTAGGGAGTGCCTCAGGTGCGCCAGGTACACGACATATTATTAGGCTTATATCGCCCGATTAGGCAAGGCGGCGGCTTACTTTTATATAGAATTTACCTGAATTAAATTATAAGCTTATTAGCGATTTCTTAGCGTGGATATTTATAGCGTTAAAGGCTTAGCGAGACTAGCTTTAAGGATATATATAGAAAGTGTAAGTCTTTTTAAATTATCAGTTAAAATCCACGCTAGTCTAACTATTTTTAGTTAGTTTAAAATTAAAAAATAAACTTAACTTTTAATTTTTAATTCTAATTAAAAATATTATATCTTTCCTAATTAGGTCTAGCTTATATATAAAAGTAAGTCTTATAAAAGGCGCCTAAGGCGTATAAGACGGCCTTTTATTATTTAAGGCCGACGTATGATAGCCTCTTATATTTTAAGGCGCCTTAAGCGTAAAAAGCGACTATTTAGTGAAAACAGCGAAAATAGCAGGTAGTACGTGCACCCGGCGCCAGAATTTTTTACTAATAAGAGGAATATAAGGGCTATAAATAGATATAGTATTAACTTAAACTAGCTAGAGCATCTTCATATAAGGTATTATTAGATTTCCTACTTAATCTTTATACTAACTTTCTATAGATTTATTTTTATATACTTATAATCTCTTCGACTTATTAAATAATAAGAATTCCGTGATCTTCTTAAATATCTTAACTCTAATTCTATATACTAGATTCTACGCGCTTACTCTACGATTATTATATAAGTATAATAATAGTTCAAAGCTTATAAGGAAATAATTAAGAATAATATTAAAATTACGCGGTTCAGAATATATGTTTCTTATAATATATAGATATTACTAAATAACCTTCTTATACTTACTATTATCTTCTAAAATATTAGTATAAATAGAAAAGTAAAGAGAATTATAGTAAGTCTAAAAGAGGTCTTAGGGAATAAAATAAGAGAGAATCTAGCTTCTCTTATAATAGAAATTATTAAGGATTAAGAGATTTAGTTAAATTTAAGCTATTTTATAATAGATAATATAACTAATAATAATTCTATAATATAGTATATTACTCTTAATATTTCTACTACTTCTTTTATAGTTTTTACTAATAAATAACTATAGATCTTTATTAAAGCTTTAGTATTTAACATAACCTGATTTCCTATTAATTATATTATATTAGTTATATTATTAACCTCTCTATGAAATCTTTCTTATTTATTACTAATAATAAAACGCTTAAATCTATAGAGGAGGAAGAAATAATAAACTAGTAGCTATAATAAATAATAGAATAGATAAGGGAATAGTATTAAAACAGATCTCTTAGGAAGCTTTATAATTTCGTTGTTTTTATATAATATAGTATCTTACGTATATAAAGGTTTCTAGTATTATCTGGAAATCGTTACTTTTATTAAGATAACTCTATATACTAGAATTTATAGTATTTAATACTAGAGGTAGCGCTCTTATTATAAGACGCTATTAAAGAGTATTTTAATACTTATAAAGAGGCTGAAATCGAATAGGATTACTTAAATACTAATAAATAGCGTATTTTATATAAGATTTATAGCTTTTTAATTACTAAGTCTCTTAAAGGCTATAGAGCTTCCCTTAATCGAGTTCTACTTTTAATAGATTTTATACTTAATTACTTTAAGAAAGTAAAGGTTCGATTTTAAGATAATATTAAGCTCTTTACGAAAGTTAATTTAAAGTAGAAAAAGATAGATAAATATTATAGTAAAAGTAACAAATCTCTAGCTTATATTATAGCTCTCTTATTAAATCTTATATATAAATAGTTATATATTAAGTAATTCTAGAGAGTCTCTTAGTAAGAGAAAGTAAAAGTAGCTATTTAGAAGCTTTAAGATAATAAATATAAGCTAGAATCGACTATTCTAACTCCTCTAATATTTCCTATATCTTCTAATAATAAGTTTAAGCTTTAGCTATATTAAATTGCATTAGTAAAAAATTCTGACGCTAGGTGCACGTGCCACCCGCTATTTCGCTGTTTTCGCTAAATAGTCGCTATTAACACTTAAGGCGCCTTAAAATATAAGAGGCTATTATACGTCGGCCTTAAATAATAAAAGGCCGCCTTATACGCCCTAGGCGCCTTTTATAAGACCTACTTTTATATATAAGCTAGACCTAATTAGGAAAGATATAATATTTTTAATTAGAATTAAAAATTAAAAGTTAAGTTTATTTTTAGATTTTAAACTAATTAAAAATAGTTAGACTAGCGTGGATTTTAACTAAGAATTTAAAAAGACCTGCACTTTTTACGTATATCCTTAAAACTAGTCTCGCTAAGCCTTTAATACTATAAATATCCACGCTAAAAAATCGCTAATAAGCTTATAATTCGATTTAGGTAAATTTTATACAGAGGTAAGTCGCCGCCTTACCTAATCGGGCGATATAAGCCTAATAATACCCCCTTATAAGGTATACCTTTATAAGTACCTTTAATATCCTTAGGATTAGTATTATTAAGCTTTCTAAGCTTACTAATATATCTTATATAATAAATAAAAAATCGGACCTACTTTTATTTTATATGCTAGTCCTAATTAGGCTTATAAGCACTTATAGCGCCTTAGTCGCCTTAGGCGCCTACGTTGTTAATTTAAATTAGTATATACTACTTCTGGGGTCGCTAGCTATTAAATTAATCGATATATAACTTAGGCTAGAATAGCGAAAATAGCGCCTTTAGCGGCCAGCCGGCGGCTGCCTGGAGCTAGATTTTTTTGCTGATGTAATATACTAACTTCTATTATAAACGAATATAACTAATATTATAAGACAGAGTATATTTATAGCTATAATAATACTATTAAGTAGTAGCTTAAGCCTACGTAATAAAAGGCCTTTCTAAACCTCTTTAAAATAGCTCTTAATATACTCTTAATTCTAGCTATATCTAGTAATCTAGAACGCGCGTTTTCTATAGTAAAAAATTACTCTTTTAGATCGCCGGAATAAGATAAGTATATATATAATTAAATATCTAGAGTATTTAAAGTCGTAGACTAGTCTACTAGAATAGGAGCTTAAGGTTCGGGATTTAAAGGTTATATAAGATAATACTGTTTTAAAAGGGCTAGGGATTAACGAAGTAATTAGAGACTCTATAGAGGCAAATTTATAGGTTAGTTTATCTCTCCGTTCTTTAGAACAACCTTATTCCGTTCGTTTTAGCTGTACTAGAACTAACTACAGTTTATAATCAGGTAGTAAAACTATAGTTAGTTCAAAAGCCTCAAAACGAGGTCGTTTGAACGGCCGTTTGAACGGCCGTAAACTATCGACTACACTGTACGTCGCCCTGCTTAACCACTGACTTTCATGGATATGCGGCAGGTGAAGAGCATGATTCCGTCTCACTCATCAATCACTTGGTCCCTCCTTCACATCAAACTCCACCACACTCTTGACACCCTCGACCGCACTTCCCATAACCTTTTTCGCATCCGCTCCCCTCTCCATACAAGCATCCATCAAGCCCTTCTCTCCTTCCATCTCACTTCTTGACATTCCGTATACCTCACCCACCTCAACCATCCCCAAAACCTCAATCAAAGCCTCCAAACTACTCTCAAGCACACAACACACTTTGGCGGTATCCAACACCGCACCAGACACATGTACATCTTTTACTGCGAACTCAGGTGCTCTGCTACCGTCTATTCCGCTTGCTGACCTGGTGGTGCTCAATAGATCGGGCTCCCTAGATTTAGTAGGAGATTGACCGACAGACTGAGCTGAAATGTTTCGCTTGATTCCTGTATCGAGGGAAGAAAGGTGGTTCCGGACTACGGAGAGTGCTGATTTGAGAGTTTGAATATCAGCTTTTGGTGAAAGTACTGGTGGGTGTGGTAATGACGGGAGTGATGCTTCGTTCGTTGATCTGTTGCTTTGGTGGCCGGAAGTTCTTGATGGTGTGGACAGTCGTGCTTGATCAAGAGGCGACGGGATTATGGGCTGGACAGGATCTGTTCTGGGCGTGTAGCCGAAGTAATCACTTGGAGGTGTGACTTCCACTGTTGGGATGGTGCTCATAGTTGACCTTGATGGAGACATGTGGGGATCCATCCCCTATGGTTCTGGTTAGTTAATTTCCTACCAATCAGCATTTCACAGGTAATGCATACCTCGAAGTCATGTTTATTAGCAGTAACTACAGAACTATGGCGTTCATCCTCCACTTGCGGATCCTGTGAAGCTGTTAGCAATGAGATCCTCTTCGGTTGCGGGAAGTAAACAAACTCTGACGTCATATTCCGCGTCTTTCAACCTCGACTTGGTTGGTGAGGCATACATTGTGGACCGGCGATGGTGACGCCTGCTAAATGGCGTAGGAGAATCCATCATAGTAAGTCTACTGATGGGTAGTCGATAAAATTAGAGCTAGAAGACGAAAAGGCAGCAATCTGTGGCTCACATTATCTGCACGGCGTTCGCTCGAAAGTTCGACCTTGTGCAAGGCCCTCTAGGTTTGTCGTTATTTGCCTTTTCGCGTCAGCTGGCTGAGGTGGAAAGAGTCATTCGGCCCAGGACGAATGTCCGAGGACTACCGCAAGAGCGGGTTTTTGATATCGTCCCGGTGAATTTCAGCGTGTGGCGTGACGTTGACATGCGACATTGAGTTCGCTTACCGATGACACGAGCGTAAACAGGATCAAATTTTCGGTAACCAGACACGAAGCTATGTCGTTCAAGCACAGCCTCATACGGTTCGTGGCGGAACACTTTCATTCTACTTTTGGCTGTGCTCTTCCTCACTTGTCAGCACCTTAATCCTTTTCGCATCCTGCACTTTCTGTCTAGCCTCTCTGCGCTTCCGCTTCTGAGCCCTCGCATACCCTTGCCAGATGCTCACCGTATCCTCTCCTCTTCGACAAATGCTGGGTATCAATCTTAACTTGTATATAGAGGTTGTAATTGCGCGTACTGGCTACGACTCATGTCCAGACTAGAGAGAATACGAGGAAGAGGAGTCGGCGCGTGAAAGAGCTGAAAGCGAGGACGATTGATGTGAGTATTTTACCGACAAAAGTCGGGTCTGAGAAATTGTTAAATACATGGGAGAGGGGAGGGTAGGGATGGCATATGCATGTAGGTAGCTTCTTGTCTAAATGTCTATTTTCTGTCTTCGAATTCGTGCGAAATCACGCCGAAGACAGTGGCTCCAAATCACAACGGTAGCTGTATCGTCAGCTAAGGTGTATTCTTTTGGGCAGCGTAGACTCCCGAAAAAAGAATGATGATAATGGTAAAGAGCATGATGGACCGTCCCTGCCGAGTCGTTTCCTCGATCTGGTGTACTGATTTGCGCATTTGGACAATACTTGCTTGCTGCTAATTCAGACCTAGAAGGTCATTCAACTAGAAAGTGCTATCTTTGGCACCGTCTGGTAGGATCTGGCAGGGGGGTTTTCCCTGTCCACCAACAGTGGAAGTCTTCTGTGCAGACATCGTTTCAATCTAACAACCAGCACTTTCGTCTTGTTGTCTGCTCCGAAATATGCTTATTGCTCTTTGATCCGAGACTCCTCGGCTGCCATTAGGTCGTTATCCTGTTGCTGGAGAGTTTCGAAACATTCTTCTTGGTCGACATTTCTGAAGCGGCCGAAGTAGTGAAGGAAGAAGATATCTTGTACAGAATCGCCATGCTCATAAGGATAAGCAGGTTCTGGGATTGTCATGATCACCCATTTTCAACTGAACGATGGAACATTGGAAAAATGTGCGCCAATTGAGAAAATGAAGTGTGAGGTGATCCAATAGAAGCAGCCTCCAGGAATTACCCCGTCGCTCCCTTACGCTACAAACGATCACCGTGCAGGAACACAAACAAACCGTCGTCCACTACGCTACCTCCTGCCTACCTACCTACCTACCTACCAACCTCTACTTTGTCGCAAACAAACGCATCCTCCCGAGCAACACACAATAGCCCCAAGTCTCTTGTCGCAACACTATCAACTTATAATACACCATGACTTCCGATCAGAAAACAAACATGCCATACAATACTCGAAGAAAGTCGCTCTCGTTGCCTTCTCTAGGCATACATCTTCCAGTAACTCATGCTTCCAGAGGTAATGATGGGTAACTAATCATATTTCACCGTACTAGGAAGGCTCCAGCAGCCACTTGAGCCGCATCAAAATCACAGGTCTCTCTTTGCACGTTTGGGGGGCTGAGCAACCCAGGAGATGATTGTCCAAGATTACAAGCCTACTATTGGCCCACTTGATAAATCAACAGGTGTTGATAGTCTCAACCAGCTCCCCTTACCGTGCTCATTTGCCGCCACCATGTCACGACCCCTCGCATTCCGGGACCGGGAGGAAACCCCCACCATCAAGCATAGCTTCGATTGATAATTCAATAACGCATTTGATGAAAGCAGCTGATTGAATCTGGCTCGGCGATGGATGTTGGCGCATAGACACGGGACATAGCGATGGTGTCGAAAGATACTTAAGATTAAGTGTCCCGCGTTGAAAAAAAAAAAAAGGAGATGGCTTGTCCCGATGCCGCATCATCTCAAAATGACCTCGAATCCAACGTCTAACGACGAAAAATCTGCCTCAACACCGCCTATTGTATCTACAGACCTCGAAAATGCAGCACCCGCCGATGTACAAGACAAGGATGTTGCAATTGCAATTGTGGGGGAGCACAGACATGCTATCGACCCCGCGGTAGAAACTCGAGTGGTGCGGAAGATTGACTGGTTTTTGGTGCCGGCGATGTTTTGCGGTTATGGATTGGTGTATTATGATAAGGTATGAAACTTTTTTGAACTAGGAGAATGTTTCATTGACTCCATACAGGCAATCCTGGGCAGCGCGGTGCTGTTTGGAATGACCAAAGATCTCCACCTCACGCAAGTTGACACTTCGACCACCCCTCCTACCACCGACACCTCTCGACTATCATGGGCTACCTCGATGTTCTACTTCGGAATGCTGGCTGGACTATACCCTATGACATTTGCTCTGCAGAGATTCAACATGGGAAGAATATTGGGGAGCGTCGTGTGTTTCTGGGCGCTGGTCTGCATGCTTACCGCAGCTGTGACTAGCTGGGAAGGCCTGTACGCCCAACGATTCTTTTTGGGATTCGTGGAAAGCATCATTCCGACTGGCTTCATGTGTATCGTGAGCTCTTTCTATACACAAAGGGAGCAGTCGCTGCGGCAGAGCTGGTGGTTTTCTGCGACGGGGCTTTTCACGATCCTTGGTGGGGCATTGAATTATGGATTCGGTCAGATCACTGGTGGAGCATTGAAGCGCTGGCAGTACATATATCTACTGGCGGGAACTCTCACGTTTCTTTTTGGAATCGTATGCTTTTTTGTGCCGGATTCCCCTGTTTCAGCTTGGTTCCTTACGCAGGGTGAGAGAGTCGTTGCCACCGAGCGGCTCAGGCATGGACAGACAGGAGTTCGATGCACAAAGTTCAAGATCTCCCAGGTCAAAGAATGTTTCCTGGACATCAAGTTCTGGCTAGTGGCTCTTATGATGGCTTCCGCCTATACAGTCAATGGAGCTGTCAGTGGCTTCGGCCCGTTAATCGTCTCCACTTTTGGATACTCAGTTTTGGACTCCATTCTCTTCCAATTTCCCCTCGGCGGGATCTGCCTTATATTCATCCTCCTCACTGGATATCTCTCCTCTCGAATCCCGAACATTCGGATCATCATGCTTGTGCTCTGCTGCTTTCCAGTTATGGCTGGCTGTGCCATGATCTGGAAATGTGATTGGTATCACCGCGCTGCGGCACCAGTCGTGGGTTATTCGATCATTGGATTCTTCGGGCCAGTGGTGTCTTTGATCATCTCGATTGGAATGGCCAACGTTGCAGGGCAGACTAAGAAGTGCTTCATGGCTGCGACAATCTTCGTAGCCTACTGCGTAGGCAATATCGTTGGACCCCAACTCATCAAGTCGCAAACCAAGTCCAGACACTATCCTGAACTTTGGCTGGGACTCATTATTTGCTATTGCATAACGATAGTCTCTGCTGTTGTGTTGTACTTTGTTCTTGCGAGAGAGAATAAACGAAGGGAAGCTCTGGATTTGAATGATGTCGACCGGGACAAGATGGCTTTCCAAGATCTTACCGACAAGGAGAACCCTTATTTTAAATACATGCTCTGATATAGACGCGTAAAACAGACCACATACACGATATATACGAATATAATGTTTGGTATAATTGTTTGTGTGCCCTGAGAAACGACCGTATCTATAGCTTATACGAACTTGCTTTGCACTGCCTAATCTCAACAAACTAAGCGATCTTTTGGGAGAAAAGCTCTTGTCCCTTTGAACAATCTGATAGCCAAGTGTGCTATCGTCATTTCTCCCTTGCTTCGATATTGAGTGTGGTGGGGCTGCAATACCCCGCCATCACGGCCGGGCTCCCCGATGCTTCAGGCTTTATTTCCACGGCGCATTAACTCCAAGGCGAAATCCAGAAGCATTATCACGCCGGCTTCAATCACCCAGCAAAGCAAGACCGGGCCGTCTCGATTACAAAACAATCATCGCAACCGGCCGTAACGCAAAGAATCTTCATGAAGCCTTGCTCGTAGCACCGGACCGATGTCCTAAACAGGATATTCCCCGTAACCGAGGCACGATGTCCGAACCTTCATGGCTGTCCCGCAGTAGCAGAGTTTCAAAACAACACTCCACGACGCCATAATTGTGGCTCATTGGTAAGCTATTCTGCTCTCCTAAAAATCTATTCTCCTTGATCTGATATATAAGAAGTACTGCCCTTCCAGACTCAAAAATGGGTAAAGCGATCCCCCGCAAAAGCAACATCATGTCTCAATCCACATTCACATCCGTCGTCCTGGCTCAGCGCCCAAAGGCTCTCATCGTCCCCGGCGAGACCTTCTCTCTCAAGGAGAACCCTATGATCAGCGAGTCGGATCTCAAAGATGGACAGCTTCTCGTCGAAACACTATACCTGTCCCTCGATCCTGCAATGCGAGGCTGGTTGAACGGTACGACTTCAGACCTCCCTTCCTCCCCTCTTACGTGACTGACATACTGCAGATGCTCGTTCATATGTCCCTCCAGTTCAGATCGGCGAAGTGATGCGCGGAGCCGTCATTGGAAAGGTTCTCGCCAGCAAATCTTCCAAGTTCTCGCCTGGCAATTATGTTACCGCTTCCCCAGGGTGGAGGGAGGTTGCAATCGTGGCAGAGAAGGACGCCTCGCTCCTCGAAGTCCCAGAAAACGGCAAAGTGACCGACGCCCTAGGTGTCCTCGGCTTAACTGGTCTCACAGCCTATTTCGGCATCACAGATATCGGTCAAGTCAAGGCCGGTGACTTTGTTGTCGTTTCTGGTGCTGCTGGAGCGACGGGCAGCGTAGCATGTCAAATTGCGAAGTTGAAGGGAGCGAAGGTTCTGGGTTTGGCAGGTAGCGACGATAAGGTCCAATGGTTGAAGGACCTTGGTTGCGATGACGCGTTGAACTACAAGAATACGGATTTTGCGACTCAGTTCAAAGAGAAGACGAAAGATCTGATTGATGTTTTCTTCGACAACGTTGGAGGCGAGATCTTGGAGTTAGCCTTGAGCAGGGCGAAGGCTCATTCGAGATTTGTGATGTGCGGTGCCATCAGCCAGTATAATTCAGCAAAGCCAGTTGGGCCAAAGGTATGTCGCCATGTTGAAACTCATCATTCTTCTCCTGCTAACAAATGACTTAGAACATCTCTATGGTCATCGCTATGCGAATCAAGTAAATCAACGTGCTTCTCTTATGCCAAATCAACTACTGACTTGATTCCAGGTTGCAAGGATTCATCGTCTTTGACTATCAATCACAATACAAGGCCGCGAGAACAGAGCTCACTCAATGGTTGTCTGAGGGAAAGATTCAACGAAAGGAGACGATCATCAAGGGTGGCTTGAAGGCTGCTGAGCAAGGTCTATTGGATCTTTACAACGGTATCAATACTGGTATATTCTCCCCTGCTGGCGCGTTGCGTCATGTGACAGATGGACCACTGACACAAGTTTTTTCACAGGCAAGCTTTTGGTCGAGGTCAAGGCCGATGATTCTGAGAGCGGTGTTGGCTCAAGGTTGTAGGATATTATGAAATAGAAATTATGTCTTCCATTTGATTCCTCCACTTTGCCTAGTAAGCCTCCCCAAATTGCAGTGATCCTATGTGGACTCGTCCACGCTTCCGGGTCGTCCACAGCGGGAGGTATCTCCTTGAACAACGAGCATATGTTCACAAGCCTTGGTATAGAAGCATATGTATCAACATTCAATTACAACTTTGAAGACCAAAAATCTGCACTACCCTGTCCGAACTGTGGCTGCCCGCCGATCTCGTTTCCGCGGCACACGCCAGCCTGATCGCAAACGCAGCCTCGACAGAGAGCCCGCCGAGCTCACTAAGCTCAAGCAAACACGGCAGGACGCCCTGTTTGTATGTGATCTATCAAGCTACGAAATCATTTATGATGTAAGGCTTTCTTTCCAAAGTCAAGGACAATTCTTAAACACTCCATCCGGACATTTCTTTGTTTCCTCTTTTCATTTCTGCTTGCACATCGGAAACCTCACCATCATATATTGAGACACCACCCCAGAGATGACTGTAGATGATCAAGCCCGCGACAATGGCGATGATTCACAGAACAGTCAATCTCAACCGACAGCCTTATCAGGTGCAGCGACTCGCAGAGTTCCCAATAAGCTAAAGCACGTGGATAGCCACGTGCAAGAGGGCGAGACATCTAGCGAGACGTCAACAAAAGATGCACGTCTGTCCTCACGAGGAACACGACCTCGAAATTCCAGCATGAAAAACAAATCGTCAGACTCAAAACCTGAATCAGCCGACAGTGCTGCAAAGTTACCAGCGATGGATTCAGCCCAGGATTCTAAGAAGATAACTCCAATCAATAACTCCAACCAATTCCGTTTCGCTGCTCCGCCAAATCAATCCAGGAAGGCCATTCAACTACTTGGCAATGTGTTTGGGACTCTCAAAAGACCGATGTACTTGATCATCTACTATGCTGTCGTCTGCGGAATTATTGGTCTTGCGGCCATCTTCATCATCGGGTTCACCCTCTCAATCGCCAAGTCAACCGCATGCGCACCGCCCATTTTGAGACGCACGCTGCCATTCTGCGAGCCTTTGATCAGACCCACCAGTCATGTTGAATTCCAAAAGCTGGGTAATCTGCAAAACATGCTCGAGGAGATCCAAGAGGCTAGCGTGGGAGGAGTGACGCTGCCGTTGTTGATGAAAAGAGGTGAGAATGCTGTTCGAGAAGTGGCTGTGAACGTGGAGTTGAGCAATTTGCCATCCAAGTCAGTGATCACCTACTATTTCTTCTCGGTAATCTGGCTGACCTAATTTGTCCACAGGAATGAAATCAGCAAGACACTCCGCGAGTTTCAAAAGAGAGCACACACAGCTGGCGATGATCTCCGCACGTTCAATTCACATCTCGACCGCACCATGGACTCTATCATCTCGACCAACGAATGGACTGTCCGTACACTCGGAGACATCGCTCGGGAGGAGGATGTCGAGAACAACAATGGCGCTCTGACATCGTTTGTCAATAAAGGTCTCTCAATATTTGAAGGACCAAAACCTTCAACTGAAGAAGCCGTAGCGCTGCAGTATATCCGGCATCTCTCGCAAGTCAAGGACGACATCGACGTCCTCATTACTGAAGCTGGTCTCTCGGTCATGAACCTCGAAGCACTCGAGAACTTACTTTGGAGCGTGACTAGGATGGGGAAAAACGACGGGAACCACATCACGAAGAGCAAGACCAAAGCTTCGAAGAAACTCTCTGCGATCTTCGGACTCAACTGGGATGAGATTGAAGGATTGGAGGAGCAGAGTGTGGTCGTCTTGCAGCTGTTGGAGCAGAAGGATGTCGCTTTGGCAAGAGTCACAGGAATGCTGGAGCACTTGAAAGAGATCAGTGCGGGGCTGGGAGATCTCAGAGAGCGGGTTGCGGTGCCGGGACAACCTCAGGCGCAGAAGGTGCCATTGTTGGTGCAGATTGATACTATTAATCGTGGACTTCAAAGGTTGGAGAAGGGAAGAGAGAGGACGAGACAGAAGAAGGATAGGTATTTGAAGGAGATTAGAGATCAGATTCGTTGAGGGGATGCTGATGCCAGACTGGGGGTTTCGGTTTCATACACTCTACTTTCAGACCACATGATCGAAGGAACTTTCTCAATACTTAGTATCAGAACAATCGTAATTAAAGAATCCTGCTCGTCTGAGAACTCTTGTAGGTCATCGTGAGTGCCCATAACTTTGTGGTGATTCCACTTACTGAAGAATTCGAGACATATCCGTAAAGCTTACTTGGCAGGTACTTGAAAATACACTTCCCGTACTGTTCTACAGCACTTAATACCGGATTTGACCGAAATGTACCATCCCTAACGATGCGATACATACATAACACACAGCTGGTCAACCAAAACACATTCACTCCCCTCGCTTAATCAAGAGGGGTAAATACGCCTATCACGTGGACGGACGAAATCTCCCCAATGTTACACTCTCGGCGCATTTTATATTGGCTTGGCACTCGCGCCTCGTACTATCAACCCCAAAAGAATCACCCCAATTTAACGCCTTATCGCACGACCATTTCCCACATTTCTTTCTTTTCCTCTTCTCCAAGCCTGTCCTTTTTCTTCTGTGCTGAAACATGTCGATCGATTCGATACCCGTCGCCACATAATCAATAATCCTAATACCTAATTCTGGTTTGTTTGCTTGTCGGTAATAGGAGATGCTTCCGTCGTCCGCTAAGGCCATAGCTCTGGCTCTTTGCATCGCAACGATTGTCTTTAGTGTGGAATGCAGCAGTATCGTCGTGCCGGATCAGATTGCTGCAGACACGGAATTCAAGGTGGATATCAGCGGGCAACTTGCGAATACAACTGGCTATGATACGTACCGTGTATTTCTGGCTGTCGACATAGGACCTGCGCTTGAGAAACTCGACTCCGTTGACGAGGACACCCGATACTGGAGGCCGTCGTGCTCCCTTGCTACGTCAATACCAATTACATCAGCAAACCCTACTTTCGCATCCCGTCTTCAGTAAGCGCCGATGGCGCCAAATACGCCATGGTGGTTGAAGCCTACAATGCAGCGGAGATCTTGGTGGAACCAAGCTCGGGATATGAATATAGAGAGGGGTACGGGGTCAAGGCATGGCCAAGTGAGCTATTCGCGGTGACGGGTGGTACTGCAAAATGGATGGAATCAGAACTCGAAACCGTTGTCAAATTGGGCTACATTGACCCTCTCAATGTTCCTTGCACCGCATGGGATTGTGCTCGCAACTGCACTGCTACATATGCTGGAGACAGATCGATGATTCGAATCCTTGGGAACGATTACCCGACATCGTGGAGGGACAGCTGTAATTGTATAAGAGGATGTCCAGCAGTGACATATCCAGCTTTCCATGTATTGTTCGGGGTGGATGAGAATTACAACGAAATCATCACCTCGACTGTCCTTGGACCATTGTCAACCACAGCCACCAAGACTGTGTTCACCACATCGGTTTCGATCGAAGGCCTCTCAACTACTGGTTCTGGGACACTGGCTTCACCAACGCCTTTCTCGAACTCGACGGGAACAGTATCAGGTTTGCCGTCAACGACAAGTAGCCGCATACTTACTCCGACTATTGACCCCTCACCGTCGCCGACAGGAAACGTGGGGAGCAGATTTGGGACAGGTCGAGTGCTGCCGTCGTTTGGAAGTTTCTTGTTCGCTCTTGTTCTTCTAGCTGCTTGACGGAGTCAAGAGCTTGATAAGCTGCGCAGCAAAAATATAATATTTAATAATATATAATGTAATATCTTGTACTCATTGCATGCATCAAAGACACTCGTAGTAAGTGAGAAGGAAAGAAGATATGCGGATTTAGCTAGGGATATGAAGCTCCTGAGTCCTGACGATCATCTCGCAATGATACCCGATGGAACATTCTTCCAGATCTTATAATTACGATCAATCTTTGAAGACTCTTGTGTACTCGCAGATTGCAATCTCGAACCACACAGATCTCATCAAAATACAGGCTTGGCTCCAAGCCTGCCGCGTCTGGGGATTTCTGAAGGGGGGTGGGGGAAGCTGTGGAGGTATAGCTTTCCTTTCGATCTTGGCTTCAAAAATACTACAATACTTGCATCTGAAAAGCTACCAAAATCACCTGGTTTTCTATCCCCATCCACCTCATCAATCAACCCCTCGTTCCCCAAGCCCCCCATCTAAATACTAGCTCCCGCTCCCTCTCCCTCTCCCGTCCCGTTCTCACCCCAAACCGGCAAAATTTCGGCCCTCAACCCCCTTTTCCCAACCACCCTATATGTAACCAAATACTACATTTGGCACCCAAGGCAGAGTACTGAGAGACCTGACCCCAGGAGAATCACTTGAAAGAACTCCGAACCCATGAGCCCCGTACGAGACATGCAGTGTTCTCAGGGAGGGAATGCGGGCGATTGAACGCTGCATGAACCCGTTCTTCATCCAGGATGTAGGTGCAGATGTATCCAGAGCGAGCCTGCAGCCGAACCTTTTGCTGGTTTGGACTTTCTTTTGGCTGATGATATAGACTTGAGAAGAGAGTAATCTTTTGTATTCCGAGACGGTGCCGAAGAGCAATAACCAGGACTCCGACAAAGGGGTTACGTTGTCGCGGGTGTTTCTATTCAGGGAGAAGTCTGAGCGTCGCATAGTAAGCGAGAATTTCAGATGAGGCTTGTCTCAGCTGTTCATGTCTCTTGAATTTTGAAGAGGACTTTTACTGCTAGGCAGCAAAAACTGGAATGGACATTGTGTTTATTTGACAACGTGCAATTCGAGCCCACCGTTGGGAAGAATATTGCAAGCAAACACAGCACTCGCTCAGCGGATTTGAGCGAGCCAGAAACAACAGACTTCTACAATAGGAGGTAAGTCGATGTACTTCTATCTGACAGATGAAAGCATCCCAAGCTTCCAATACATTTCAAAATCCTGTCTTGCAGCAGGACGTTCCACAAGCCCAGCACGTCGGTGACAGTATCATCACATGATTCAGCCTGCCCTCATCACCACCAAATCCACCCCCATGCTCCCAATCTCAAACCCATATCAGAGAAACAGACACGGAAATGGGCTACCAAACTCACGAGATTTTGTTGCAAGTCTCAAATCTGCAGGTCTTATTAAATCACCGTAGAGGCATGCGCAGAACCATACCTATCCCCGCCAAACAGCAATATCACGCGCGGAGTATCCCCCTAAGCAGACATCGTGGCGGGGCAGGCCGGCTGACCCTCGGAATCGCAAACCTATTATACATCTGACTTCGACTGGGAAAGAAACATGTTTTTTGTTGCAAATCGTATTCTTTCAGGCTATTTTGAATAGATTGAGTGACTGAGATCTAGAACTAGAATCTGTTAGTTGTGAGAGGAAAGCTGAGAAGGAGTGTTTGATCCAATTCCGCACGACATCAATCAGCAAAAAGCCAAAGCCACAACTCCACTTTCCGAGGTTACCTACAGCAGCATGGACCATGGACCAGCCGTCTCCCCTAAACCCAGACCACAGATCTCAAAAAGCAACTACAACTCTGCCTTCTTGCATCTAACTGGTCCAAAGCCCTCAAATCTCAGAATCAAAAGTTCTCTGTTGCAAGTCTCAGATCTGCAAGATATATTAACTCTTCCGTGCGCTGACAGGGACTGGCTGGCGTTCAAGCCCATCTACAGGTCCTTTCGGCGCATGCTTGTGATGCTATGATGCTATAGCGAGACATTTAAGACGGTCCGTCACTTCAATAGCATCTTACGTACGTCTTAGTTGGGGATGGTAGGTAGGAGGTATCCCGCCATGATATCCCGTTCAGCTGTCACTGACACTGGCTGCTGGTATCTCCACAAGACAAATTTAGCTAGCTAGCTAGTCCTTGTCCCCCTCATTATTCATGGTCACTGCGATAGATAATTGGATGGAAGGACCTAGAGAGAGGTAGAGAGAGACTCTGTTGCAAGTCGCCATTATGCAGGTCTTATTAAAGAAGCCCTAGAAACCCCAGAAGCTCAGGTAATGATCTTCTTAATTCCGTAAAGTTTGGATCAGATTGCGGAGGTCAACAGTCGGCTTTACTTCTTTTCATGCCTGCCTTGCTTGCCTCCTGCTGATTAGTTTTCAATCTGAATAATTGACTTGAGAAAAGGCTGGTGACCGCGAATATTGGGAAGCGATAGGCTGACTCGCGACTAGAGTAAAGGGGCAGTGGATTTGTATAGCATCACCAATCTCTTACCCGCACTGTTTTTTGATTAAAAGAACGTCAGCGTTACTTCGTGTTTATATTGCATCCATAGTTTCTCCATCAATGAGTTCCCCAGTCGTCGCAATCTCACGATATCACAAAATAACCTCTCCGACATCTGACCTACTTTTCCATACCCCGCAGCTACAACCAACCTGAGCCTCGGATCTTGAGAGTTTATTTTTAGATTTTGCTTCCGAACTGAACATATGATGATGAAATGGCTGCATCCGTATATTAAATTAAAAAGCACACACATTCACTCTATCCTCCCCATCCTCCCCGATTCGCAAATAAACTTGCTCTCCTGACGTCTCGTCGTCGTGTCGGAGCAAACCTCTTCCTTTCCACCCTGCAACCAACCGTCCAACCATCCAGACCCAGCCAGTCGTCCAGCCCGGACCACAAGATCACCAACACCTCCTCCCCATCACCCATGCCCTGCCACGCACGCACACATCCCTAATCCCTCCCCCGAAATTCTCTCTAATCCCCATCCAGCGCCTCCCATGCCCCAAACCGTCCAATGTCAGCCCCGCTCCTTCCAAAACCAGCTGCACCGTAATCTATTTTTTTCATTTAAGATAAATTAAAAAACAGCCGTGCGTGCCCGGCAGCGGCAGGGTTTGGGACAGACACATGGGACTGGACCACCATACATGAAGGTAGGCTTCGGTGGGGTTTGTTTGAAGTTCTGTTTGGCTGCGCTGAGCTGGGAACGGACTTATTTGCTTCCGTTATGCGTTTGCGTTTGTTTGCTTCGATTTGGTTTTGGTTGCCTGTTTGGGGATGAGTCAGGTAGGTGGGATTGAGAGGGTTGCATTGTTGGAATGGATTAGATTGGGGGGAGGTGATGACGAATTGCTTTGAAATGGATAACATGAACCAGATATCAAGATGGGTCGTGTTCATGAACAGTAGTAAGGTCCCAGCTCAAGCTCTATTCCAATGTATACTCCGTACAGGAAAGCATAGGTATCGTAGTAAGTGAGAAGTTTCTTAAGCGAAAAGAAGGAGATCGAGCTTCCACATCGACTCGAATCGCAATTAAATTATTACCGACGAGCGATAAAGAAGGTTTGAAGATAAGGGGGAAACCCGAAAATGATCTCCTCTCCCCTCTCCTCTCCTCCTCCTCCCAGACCACAGAAAGCCCAATGCAACCCCCGAATGCATCTCGCTAAAGTATCCTCCCCATACCATATCTTGGCAAGCCGATCACCAGCCCATCACAACAGCTCGGATGTCCAGCCATCCACTTCATCATTCCGACATCACCACTTAGCTTTGCTACCTCCAGACAAAAGCAAACATGCCCAAGACAAGCAAAAGAAGACAAGGCTATTCAGCCTGTAGAAATGCGATTTGCAACAAAAAAGATTTCCGTCTTATTTGTTGTTCTTGGGCAGGCATTTGTCATGTTTTGATAAGCTGGGGCTGGATCTGAGGTGTCATCGTGTACTTCACCTTTCCAAGGATCCAAAGGGGCGAGGGAGGACACACACTACTGGTACACGATGTTTATTACTCAGCTAAAGTTTTCTGATTTGAGGAAAACAATTCAGCCTGTAAAAATGCGATTTGCAACAAAAGCTCGCTCGCATTTCCTTGAAGCCTTCTCGGCGTTTGAGTAAGAGGGGTGGAGGCCCTGCTGACCATACATATTTCAAGACCACCAACCAAGGTTCCTTGGGCGTCATCGTATACCTTCCACGAGATGCGTACCAGCTCTAGCTCCAGTGGATAGTTGCGAGTAGGATACCGTGAATGAATAAAATCAATAGGAACTTCCAGTCTCCATGATCTCGGCCCCTGTGTGTAGGATGCAGATATTTGTATCGGCTCCGTTTCCCTCTCCTCTCCTCCCCTCCCACCCCGGCTACAAAGGAGATTTATAGTAAGCCTTTGATGTGACCGACAGTGTAATAGATGTCACAATGGTAGCTAATAGGCTGCTATCTACCAGATATTCTTGCACTAACTTGCTGCGCAAGATTCATGATACACATATACCGAAATCAGACATAGAGTCACCAGCACATCGTCATAAATTCCACTACCTACAAGAACATGTCTCAACAGGATAAATTCAAGCATTTAATCCTTTCTGCATATTGTCTCACTGAATAGAGACCAGTTTGAAGAATCAGTCTGCCCACAAGACCTTCTCATGCTGACGCATGCGAGCTGCGCCACTGATTCCCCCTTGATACATACTACCACCTTTCTCTCCAACCTAATCCATCTTCCCCTATCCGTATATGAATACAATCTGGAGGTTTTTATCTTAGAGCGACGTGACTAGCTTAACATGAAGGATCCTTTTTCCTGAACTGTGCCAGACTGTCATGGAAGAGAACGGTCGACCTGGCCATCTTCAGGCGGAGGAAGTTGAAGCTGCTGGATTTTATGAACGACACTTTCATGTGCTGAAAGGGAACGCAAAAGTTAGACACGCATGGGTTAAAAAGATGACTCGTAAGTTTCATTGTTGTCAATTTTGCGAGGGACTTCCCGATTGTGTATGATGCTAGCATGGCGTCAGGCAGGGCACCTTAGAACATCGGGGACTGTTCCAGCAGTTCATTGGTAATTGTGTATAAAAGGGAGCAAAACACGCAAGGAAAATAAATGGAGATCGTTACTGGTGTGGTGATGAGGGTCTATTTTTCCACCCTCGAGATGCTAGAACTGGATTGACTACTGGGAGGTGAAGGGGATGTTGATTAAAGCCAGGTATTGATTGCCACGCAGTATCGCTGTGACGTTGGAGATTAATCTCCAACTTTCCATTCTCTCAGTACTGTAATGCCTTCTTAGTTCGGAAATATATGGTGCAGAAGTGAGAACTAAATCAAAGATATTTCCCAAACACAGAACATGATATCTCCCCTGTGGCCGCTTCGCTGCCAGGGATCACATACTTGCGTCAACCGCCTCACGCATGTGCCTTTTTCTGTAGTGATCAAACTTTGGGCCTAATCTATACTGCATATATCAGATGCGCAAAAAAATCTTGTTGATTAAAAGACAATTCAGTCGATACTTAGATTAAATGGGGCACACGTGAGAAATGGCAGGTGACCCAAGAAACTATCTATGCCTGAGCTACGATCCAGGGAAGGATCCGACATACAGAGACTGCTATCATATAGATTACTGCCCCTCCTATGCATACGTGGAAGTCACTCTATACTGCATATATCAGACTTGCAACAAGACTTGTTGATGAAAGAACGCTGAGCCACTGGGAATCAGGTGGCTGGTCGTGGATTAAGCGAGGACCAGCCGTAAGGACTTCGCAGAATTTTGTGCCCATCATGGATTGCTCCTATGATAGCATTGTCCCTATCTGCCTAATAGATACCCTCTACTGCATATATAAGACTTGCAACAAAAGCGCGTGACTGAGTTAAGAGAAGCTTCATGCGGAAGGGGAAGAGGTGGCTGGCGAGACAATGAGTCGAGATAACTTCTCTATATCTCACGATATCATAACAGAAAATTTCTCGGACTCTTACAGCAATATTCTTATGTACCTAAGATTCAATCTATACTGGATATAATAGACTTGCAAGAAGAATGGCGGTATTGAGGAGTGGAGACCGAGCCAATCCACTTGGGTGGCCGGGAAATGGCTAGCCGAGCAGGATGTAAAATCATAACGATGCAGATATTAAGATCACAATATATTGAAGCATTATTATGAATCGACTTATCTGGTTCTAAGCTATTCTGCATATAATAGATGAGCGACAGACTCCACTGCCAGCAGGCTGTTTTGATCACGAGATCCAAGAACATTTCACGGGTAAGGTCCGAACAAAGCTGTAAGAAGCCCCAAAAAATAGGTTCAAAAGTCTTCGAAGTCTTTCATACTTTGTATCATACAGATTTTAAAGTATGTTGATGATGTTCCATGTTTTGAGTCCATATTTCCGTTCAAAGACAAGAGTTCCACAGGTTGTGAGAAATGGAGTCGATGAATTGCATTCACTTTTCGAATAGTTTTCAAGAGTCCTGTATATGGATATGGTTTGTAGATGATCTCACACTAACATTGTCGGCAACCATATGAGACAAAGAACAAATCTGTTGGAATGAAGGAAAGGGCGTGATAAGGGAAATAAGGAAGGCGTGTCGAAAACGCACAGTTGACAAGGATCTTGGACCTTTGACAACGATAAAGAGTTATTTATCTTTCAATTTCATATGATTTCCCCTGATTATAATCGACGTGCAACAAAACTTCGTGGCAGGAATGGCGAGTGCGTGAAGCAGGATCGTAGGCGACGAGGGTGGGGTACAAAGGGAACAAGGCACACTTGAGGTGTACATCAAAACCATCACTTTCCAAGCTTTGAAAGTGGAGCTTAGAGATTCTAACATTGTCTTCGGGCATTACGTCAGTGCATTCCAAATATGCAGCAAAAACATCGCAGCATTACAATTGTCAAGTGACAATCCAAATATGTGCTCGCGGGACTGGTGGACATGTCCTTTAGAACTTGATAAGGGGGGGAGGACCCAGTAGCTACACTTCAACATTGATTGTATACTATGCTTTATGACATATAATAGATATGCAACAAAGGCTTGTCAGAATGAAGTTTCTCAAATTTTGCCGGGGACGTGAATAGAAGAGGCTGGCACGTCAATATGTCAGACCGCTATTATTTTGCGGAGGTATTGGCAAGGACAGTATCCTATGGGGGTTGGGGAAGCATAAATGATGAAATATGATAATGAAAATTATATATTCAATCACAGCTCTAGGGCTATATTCGATCAATGCTGCGGATTCTTCCATGTCCAGCCCGAAAAATGCAGCCCAAAATGGCGAACTCGCTTATGTCCGGGACAGTAAACAAGAGGCTGGCATCCGCTCCCGCCTCCTTCCCACTTCCGGCCACATAGTCCAGATACGTATATTAGGCTTGATATTATGTGTACCATAGTTACGAGCGGTAAAATAGATAAAGGATATGCTACAATTCCTACATATCTACGATTTGCACAGAAGATACTTCGTAACGGAACTTCAATCTTGGCGACTCGCTTGAATAAAAGAGACAACCCCGCTTTCTGCCACTCCGTCGATGTACCTATGTCAGAACCTTCTACATTTACAACAGGATTTGGAGACAGCTTCAATAAAATTGATGCGGATCTACCATTAGCCAATACCATATCTCCAAGCTGTGCAGCAGACCATGACCAATTGCATCTCCCACCATTAATTACTGCGCAAATTCCACGCCCATCTCACACCCCACCCCACCACAGCTCCACAGGCCCTTACTCCCCCAAAAAGCACGAAACAATTCAAATCCAATACCAGTCCTACCAGCTATCTCAACATATCATCAGGCTTCTCTCACCCTCCTGAGATCGCCATTTTGCTGATGCAGGTAGGTCCCTAAAGCCACCATGCCGCCGCCCAGAACAGCCCAACCCCGCACAACCACATGGCATTCGGACATTTGCTTCCCTCCTCTCCAATCCCCGCAGTTGTCCGATTAATCCCTTTCTAATTCTGTTGCACATCGCATTTTGGGCTCTCAATTTTTTTTTCGCAACCCAATCTAGCCTCATAGTTACCTTCCCCTTCACCGCTCTCTCTCTGGTACCGACGTACCGTACCGTTCCAAGAGACGAGGGGTATCGGTCGAGCGATGCGAGGTACTGGCTGAGTTTGCCAGTGGAAGGCAGGACCTGGGATATGGCAGTGGTCTGTGTTTGGTTATGATTATGGCCATGACCTGAAAGTAAGGGATGTTTGGGGAGGGGGAGATAGATGACTCTGGGTCTCACGAGGCTACGACGAGGCAGTATTTGTTGTGGTGCTTAATTGTTCTGTCAGAAGTGGATGAGTAGGTACCGCGCCAGCTGCACTCTTTCGGATCCACTTACCTTATTTCTCTTATGATATATTCCAATCACTACCTACAGGTCGCAAATATAAACTACAATACAATACAATACACTACCAACCGTACACGACAATCTCTTCGCAGCTTGCATTCAACAATAACGATCCAAACTTGGACTGTACATAACCTTAGATACCTTACAGCCTGGTTAACAGGCCCACCAGAGCCTGTTATTATTTTATCCACAATACAAACTAAACAATCAATCCATCCATCCACCTGTAATTTTAGCGTTCTCATCGCAGACACCACTCACTCACTCACCCACTGGCCGCCGCAGCAGGTATTCGCCGCCACGGCCGCCTTTGCGTCGTGCCGTGCTGCGACAACTACCTACGAAGTTTAACACTAGATTCTGGTAACTGGGTGGCGATCTGTCAGTACTGTAGGGTGCAGTCAAACCAAATCCAAGCCCAAACCCAAATAAATCCAAACCCAAGTCCAAACCCAAACCCAAATAAATCCAAACCCCAACTCAACCCTAAGCCTTAAGCTCACGCCTCAAGCTCACACCATGCAGCCAGCCGACCAGGTAAGGTAAGGGACCGGTAAGGTTAAAATTGGCGTATCGGCAACGGAGCGGGTGCGCGGTTGGTGGTAGGAGGCGGCGGCGTTGGCGACGGCGGCGGCGACGGGCTGGGGGCGGGGGCGCTGATCATCGCGGGGTTGAGATTGTGAGGATGCGGGATGTGAGGTGTGAGGATGTAAGATGCTAGGATGTAAGATGCGAGGATGTGAGATGCGAGGATGTGAGGATGAAGGTGCAGCGAACGAGGTGAGGGGGAGCGGGGCGAGGGGCGAGAATAGGGGGAGTGAGGGATGAGAGATGGGGGGAGGAGGGGTGGAAACATGATTTTCTGGGCCGCAGGTAAATGGATTTAGTGGGAGAGATTTGGAACAGTGTTTGATGAAAGGGGGTTGATAGTGATGATGGAGCATCGGATTAGGAGGATACGGTGGGTCAGGGAGGGAGAGAGGAGTAACACCTCTGTCCTTGCAGAACGAGGTGGGCAAGGAGAGCGTGGCGATGGAGGGATGGGAATTTAGGTTCAGATGGAGTGCGGAAGATCAGACGACTGTAAGTGCACAGACGGGTGGGATGGAGATCGAGAGCCGAAAATGTAAATTCGGTCGATATATTTAAAGCTTGGATATCATATGTAATGAGGAGGAACAAAGAAAAAACTTTTGGTATATAAACACCGTCCAACGCCAGAAACTCCACTGCTCTTATCATCATATCTCTCGCTCCGTATTAACAACGCCGCAAGTCCACCCGACCATCAGCTCAAGCGATACCGTTCCCTCGCGAGCACTTATGATTCTTAACCAAATCCAAGCAAAATTTCCAAAATTTGGACAAAATATCCAAAGGAATGCCGTTACCAAGGTCGTAAAAGAGACAAAGGGCCGACTATTCCTCCGACTCGTGCACGGCGTAAAGCGGTTGTGAAAGCTGGTATGCGATATATTCATGGCGGAGATAGCTGCCTACCCACCCAACAAGCGGGTCTATAGCGACGTCTCCGACTTGTGGAGACGGCGGGGGGATATAGGTAGATTGCGAGCGAACATCGTAATCTTCGAGAGCTTCATAGACCGTATTGCTGACCGCGGTGGAGGTCACTTGCTGGACAGCATCTTGGAAGAGTGCGTCGTCCTCAGACGCAGGAATCTGAGGGCCCGGAGTGTGGTCGTCGAACCCGACACCGCTATCGTTGCTTCCCAAATAGAAGAACTCGGTATGGTGTTGCACGGAGGCGTCTGCATCTGCGAAGAATTTGTCCGTGTCGGGATCGATCTCAGGGAGGTCACCATCGAAGAGCTGGAAGTCCTTGTAATCGGCCGTCGGGCGATATGAATCGTCGTCCTCGAAAATTCCACTGTCGTTGAAGCTCTCCCCGCCAGTAGCGGCAGCTTCGTTGTTGCCTTGGTATATGGCCTCAGGAGAGTTGCCGCCTTCATTTCGCTCATTTGTAGAGGACTCGGTGGCGGCGATGCCTTGGGCAGATTGCCCAACGAAGGAAGACATTGTTGCTGTGGGAGCTAGGCACCGACATCAGTATGGACCGTCGCAGTTTGTGGAGTCCTGCTGCTTACATTTTGGGTTCGTATTGCGAGTGTTGTATGGCTCAAAATGCGGAGGCGCAAACCAATTTGTATGAATGCTGTGACAGCAGTGGAATTGTGGTGCAGGTTTGTTGTGAAGAGGAAGGACTTAATCAGAGAGATATGAGGGGGAGCTTGGACTCGAATGGGTGGTGAGGAGCGAGGCGAGAGGAAAAGGCGAAGGGGGATGAGAGAGGGACGCGAAACGGGAAACGGGATGGACCTACCAGCACTCACCCAAGCACTCGCTAGACCCCACGTCCACGAAGGACTTTCCTATGCCCATGGACTTGCTCATTAAATGATGCCACACGGGACCACTGTCGGTCTGGCATTGACCGACAGTCTATTACATCGTTGTGACAAGACGATGTACTGACCTGTCCATGGACGGAAAGGCGTGAATTGCCAGTTGAGATAATCCGGTCTGGTTTGGAGCATCCAGTGCTTCACTGAAGTTGGCGTGGGGAGCCAGCTGCTGGTGTACTGTGTATGATGTGCTGCGCCTTGCTGGATACTTCCCAAGCAAAAAGACATACAGCACATCCAGTCATGCAATACCGTACAGTCCAGTACGAGGGGCCTCCAGTTCAGCACTCAGCAATACGACCAGCGATAGCATCCAAGGAGCCAACCCGATCCAAGGTGGAATTGTCCATTCAGGATCCCCCAGGCAGCCAAGCAGAGATCTCCATTGACCAGTGGGAGGAGAATGGGCCAGCGAGAGGCGATGATTGAGCATCCAGTCAGAGGACCGAGTAGATCCATCCAATCAGGGAAGTCCAGCCTCGACATGACCAATCAGATCGGAGCGGTCTTCTCCTGCATCGACGTGAGCCAACAGTGCGTCCAGTCCTGTCGCCTTGGCGAGGGGGTGTTGAGTGCGTATATCGAGCCCTTCGGTGAAGGGCGAGCAAGTGGCAGTTTAAAAAGGCCAATGAGGGGTCGTGGATTGCATGTTTTATGGGTCCAGCGTGCTCATTCTGGCTCTGATAGGCAATTGGCTGACCGGCTGTGCATGAAGAGCGCAGGAAACGCAGATGGAGACTGGCGAGGGCGTGAGAACGAGTGCAAAAGGGCGGCCCTGGCATCGGAAGTGAAGAGCGTGGACGCTCATCAGCGATGCCATCTTGTCGGACGGCTCTTCGACTTATACCTTTCCTTCCTCCTCGCCCCTAGACAGTGGAGATTATGCAACTGTAAGAACGTAACAGGGGTACGAAGTGACCCGACCAGGATGGAGGCCATTCGGATACGGGCGACTTCTGACTCTTCCAGCCACCATGGACACTGATTCGTCTCCCATAAAGAATTACAGTCTTGACCGCAGATCGCCTGACAGCGGTGGAAATGGCGCAGCAAGGTAGGATAAAGGAACGGCAGGGTGTGAGACCGGTCTTCAGGCAGAAGCAAAGGATCGCGAGACCGGAGCGCTGTTACCAACTGTGCCAACAGCTTCGTGCGACACTGTGGGAGGGCAGCCATTCGCCAGGGCATCCGGAAATCTTAATGTGCACCAACCACTCCAATCCTGTATGCGGGCTCTTGCACACCTTTTGCCGCCCTCCTGCAGCCGACGCTGCCGTGCACATGCACTCATCTCTACGATAGTCGACTCGTAAAGCCGCATCCAATCGAGTTGCAGGTCCAAAAGAGGGTCCCTATGCGAAGGCTGCGAGAGGATGCAATGCTGGCAGACTTGAGATGCCATGATATTCGACTTGGGAAGGTGGTACGGCGAGGAGTCGTGAGCAAGTCGGCGTTGCGAAGAACAAACCCTGAGGGCTCAATATGTTGAACGCGTCTTGAACGGCTGGTGATTGTTGTCCAGGCTCACCAGCCATTCCAATCCTGCTGTAGGTTACTCAACATCTGTTGGTACTGTACTGAGATCCAGCTGCAGCCTGTTCCGAATACGTACTGTCCGAAACATGCCATGCGGATGCTCTGAGCCGCTCGCACCTGAACGAATCCATCGGTAAGTGTTTGTCGTTCTGCGATTGTTGTGGGCATGTTGTTGTTATCGCAATGAAGGTAGGGTTGGCGCTGGCAAAGATGGGGGCCAAATCCATTTCCATCTTTCTCTCGTTTCTTGGCAATGTCATGTGATCGTCTAGCTTGAAACTTCGTTTTGATTCAAAGATCTTCCGTCCCTTCCGTCCCTTCCGTCCCTTCCGTCCCTTCCCCTCTGATCGTCAATCGTGCAGGGGCCACGGGAAAGAGAGTAGAGTAGTATCGTCTGGTCTCCTCCACGATTGTAAATTTACTTCGTGCCAGGACTTTCCATTAACATCGCAAGATCGGTTTCAAAGAACTGCATAATGCCGCGGACCTCATCATCGGTTGACTACTCTCTTTCCCTTCCCCAGTTCACCAGGTGTTGCTGGAGATTTTTCCTTCTCATCTTCTGATCAAACAAGTGTATTTGATTGCGGCTCAAAGTCTAGTGTCCACCTCCCCCCTTCATTCTGAAGATCCTCCTCGGTCATGCGTCCGACTCGTGGATAAATGCCGTCTCCCATATTAAGCGTATCTCTGAAGTTTGTCAATCTCAAGTTTGGACTTTCTACTCGGCTCTTCCCTGCTGCATGATCACGGAACCTCTCCATGAAGAGGCAACTGATGTTTCGGCGATCAGCTAACGACGAATGCCGCGTTGCGAGTGGCTCCAGCAACCTCAAACCCCACAATCTTTTATCTACATTTTCATACCGGGTGCGCAATGCTCATCAATTAGATTTCCCGAAACGAAATGCAGGCAGCTCAGAAACATGAGACGAATGAGAGCGAAACTCTATCCGACTTCCGCCTGCGAGTTTGGCAAGATGCGCCGAGCCCATATAAAGTGTTTGTATGACCCACGCTATGGCTCGAACCAGTTTTTGCCGTTTGATCATCAGTCTTCCTTCACTTAAGCATCTCCCGCTGTCTTGTTGCCAAGATGCATTCCACTCTTTTGTTTGCCTCGCTGTCTTGCGCTTTCACCGTCCTTGCTGCCGAGTCTTGCATATGCACGCAGTTCTCTCAGATCGCTCGTGCGGTTGAGAACTGCACGGACATTACCCTCCAGGGCATCGTCGCTCCATCAAATAGTACTATCAACCTTTCAAAGCTGCAGAAAAACTCCCGGGTTACCTTTGCAGGTACAACGTCGTTCGAGTTCACAAATTCAAGTGACTTCAACCCAATAAGCATTGGTGGCAAGAATGTCACCATCACGATGGCTCCAGGCGGAGTGATTGAGGGGAACGGATCATTATATTGGGATGGTCTAGGTTCCAACGGTGGTGTACCCAAGTAAGTGAGCTACTCTTCATCAAAGATCATAACCTAACAGAATGGTACCAGACCAAACACATTCATCAAAGTCAAAATGACCGAAGGATCAGTGATCGAAAATCTTCAGATCAAGAATTGGCCGGCCCATGGATTCGCCGTAGACGGATCATCAGACCTCACAATCCGCAACATTTTCATGGACAACCGAGCAGGGGACGCACCAAACAGTCTCAGTGGTGGCAAGAATGCTGCTCACAACACTGACGGCTTCGGCGTCAAGTCGAGCAGCAATGTTCTGATTGAGAACTGTACTGTTTACAACCAAGACGACTGCGTCGCTGTGACGAGTGGGGATAAGATCACTGTGTCCAAGATGTTCTGCTCGGGTACTCATGGACTGAGTATCGGGTCCATCGGAGGGAAATCGAACAACAACGTCACCAACGTTCTCGTAAGTCTCGTCTACTTCATTTTATACTGTCTCATCCTAATACATCCCAGTTCACCGACTCCATCATCACAAACTCCACCAACGGCGCACGCATCAAATCCAACTTCAACACCACCGGCTTCATCTCCGACATCACCTACAGCAACATCTTCATGACCAACGCCTCCGACTACGGCATCGTTGTCCAGCAGGACTACCTCAACGGCGGACCCACCGGCGTCCCGTCCAACGGCGTCCTCATCGAGAACGTGCTGTTCAAGAACGTCACGGGGACGGCCGCGGGCAAGGGTAGCATCAATTATTATGTGCTGTGTGGAGAGGGGAGCTGTAAGAATATAGTGTTTGAAGATGTGAAGATTACGGGTGGTGAGAACGCTAGTTCGTGTAATTTTCCGGCGAGTGGATGTCCGGCGTAGCGTAGGATGCTGGGTGTTGTTGGTGGATTACTTCTGTGTACATTCTTTTAAGGTTGGGATAGGTGAAGATAGAATACAAACCTTTTTACTCGCTTGGGTTTCCCTTGGCGATATCCCCACCCATAGCCGCCTAATATCTCCAGCCCATCCATCCCTTGTTCAACCTTAACAGTACCTACCTAAGCACTCAATCACATGCATGCACTTGAATGCAACCCGTTCTGAGTGAAAAGGTTTACAGGAGAAAGCAGGTTCTGCCCCGTCGTAGGAGGGAGGTGCACTTTCCTGAAATAACGACCTCTCAAGTGTCAAGAGAATATCTCATCCCTATCAATTGACTGTTAATTAACAGTCGCTAAAGTTTGGGAACAGTGATATGATTATTACAGGTATTCTAGGAAAGTGCCCCTCCCACGGTAGGGCGGAACCTGCTTTTTCCTTCAAGGTAATGAAGAATCCGCACGTGGAAGAAAAATATCTCTGGCTATGAAGTCAAGATCCGAGTCTTATCTGATTAACAACATACAGCTGTACGCATGAAGTGGCAAACGAAACGCGAAGTGGAGATATCTAGGAAGGACGGGAGATACAGAACGTAACTTGGGTATGTCGATAGCAAAACCACCAAAACCACCACCGTTCCGCCACCATTACCCTGCTCACTTTCAATTTTAGATTTTGAAACACTGATTTTCGTAAAATCCATTGTTTTGCTTTCAAAATTGTTTGCTTTCAATACTGTTACGAGCAGATATCGCAACCTAAATGCAATATACGCGCTGGGTTATTTCAAGGTGTTCAAGTCAAGGTTCTTTGAGCTGGACAAGGGCTGAGTGGCGCTCGGATGAACCTCCGTTGGCAGAGCATGGCGTGAGAGTCGACGGCAGTCTGGACCGTGAAGAAGAATCCTTCTGGCCTATCGTTGCTGGACGCTGCTACTGTAAGGCGGGTAGAATCTTGAAATCATTTGGAGAATATCAAGATAGTGGGTTGCACTGGACTTCCAGATCAAGAAATGGACGACGTTTCATGGTTTGGGGGGTTATGGCCTATTAGCCACTATGGAGCCACAAGCCAGCCGTTGACAGCCACCACAGCCACCACTCCACTCCACTCCACTCCACTGCCCGCGCGGGTGCCTTTCTCTTCGTGGCCTAGCACTGGCTCGGACCCTGCAAAAGCTCACAGTCTTGGCGTGGACCCTGGATTTTCTGGCTCTCGATTGCTGTCCCAGGGCTCGATCGAAGTTCGCTCGATGGGCAATCCCATGTTTACATCCCCACATATTCAGGGCCACCCCGTATCGAAATAATCTGAGGTGCCGCCCTGCAAATACTTCCAATGATTGCTCGATTTGATTGAATTTTTTCCGTTCCACTCTCCCCCTTCCGTCGGTTTGAATTTAACGCATAACGACGTCAATGGCACCTGCCTGACCGCGTCGCAATTCGGCATCAAGAATGGGTTGGATGCCGTGATTTCCAACATAAACATGAATATGAACAGCTGAAGAGCGTTACATTGACACCGACGACGAGCCACGACCGCGACCACGACCACGACCACGACCACGACAAACACGGTCCACCTTGAGCAAGTGTCAAAATTGCTTAAGGTCGCTCCTCCCGCAAGGCTAAGACCCAGACCTTCGGCCACAGAGGTACCCATCGGCGCCCGGTTGCGTCCATCAGTCCACGTTTTGGCCCTGTATCCCCAGGACAAATGAAGAAGAGTACATCCGAAGTTTACCTCGTCTTTCCACTGGACCCTGAACCTCGCTTCGCTTCGCTTCCTTCCCTGAGTCGCATGATCTTGGCTTCCATCACCTGTTGTCAATCGATCGCGGATTATCTCGACTCTTTCCGCTCCTATTCCTCTTCTCTCCTCAACCCTGCCGCAATCTCTGAAACTTCACTGTGAAAATTCGAGGCGCTGGCATTGATACATACATCGTGAGGCTAAAAGTCAATATACTTACCAGCTCGACATGGCTGTTGGTTGACATCCACTAATACCGCCCACCATGACTACAGGAGAGACCCTCCGGTCCAGGGAAGTCTACAGGTACGGACTGCCTCCCCCCTTCACGAAGGAAACTATACTCATCCAAATAGGTACTACCAACCGAAAAGTATTTCCAAGGCAACAGACACTCCCGAGCCATCTCCAGTCGCTCCAAACTACGCACACGGGCCTCAATTCCTGCCCAAAGTCACCAACTTCAACACCCAGCAGTCCTTCTCCGACACAGCACTTACAGCCTTTGCGCAATTGATTGCGCTCCGGCTAAATGCCCAACGAGCAATTGTCTCGCTGATCGATCACGAAAACGAATACTTCCTCGCAGAATCTACAAGTACACTGAGCATCAACGACGATGATGGAGCGCAAAATGCCTGGCTGTCAATCAGCGGCGCACGAGTTCCGCGCCATGCCTCACTCTGCGAGCAGACTCTCAGTTTGATCCCGAACCAGGATACAACCGCAGAGATGACACCCTGGTTCTTAGTTCCGGATCTACGACTGGATGAGAATATGAAAGATCTGAACTGTGTTAGAGGAGTGCCATATCTGAGGTTCTACTGCGGTGTTCCCCTTACCAATCTCAAAGGCGTGAATATCGGATGTGTCTACGTTGTGGATGATAGGCCTCGTTCGGAAATATCTCTGGAGCAGGCACAGTTTTTGACAAAGATGGCGGCGACGGTTATGGATCATCTCGAAGGTATTCGGGCAAAGGAGGACATCGTTCGGGTTACCATGATGAGTCAAGCCCTACATGCATTCATAGAGGGTGACGGCACAATGGATGGAGATTGGCAGCGGCTGAAAAGATACAACCTACCGTCTGGGGCAGGTGTTGGCTTTCAGTGGGAAACGAGCAAGAATGATGGCACTGGCAGCTACAGGAATGGGCAGAAGCAGCTCGGCTCAGGTCTCCCTCGATCGGCCCTGGCTATGCAATCAACTCCGCTTCATTCTCCTCTGCAGCATTCGGGAGTCAGTGTCGATGCGCGTTTCAACTTCAACAACTCTCCCTGGAGTTCTTCTACCGAGGTTGCTCAAGTCCCTGTGTTGAAGTCCGTCTTTGAGGGAGCAGGGGATACAGTCCAGGAAATCCTGAGTGGTGGCCGAGACGACGAGTTTGCGAATAATGGATTCGCCACACGCCTACATGCTGCCTTCTCTCGAGCATCGAATTTGGTCCGAGAGGGTATGGAGGTAGACGGAGCCGTCTACTTCGATGCGCCATATCGATTCTACCAAGGGAGAAGTACTTTAGAGATGGACCCGCGCCGTTCTAATGAATCAGATACTACAGATTCGGACTCGGGCTCGGACGGTGAAGTTGACGACTCGGAAGTCAGGCCCGGTCCTCGACCCCATGTCCTGCCTCACAGTCATCACTCCTCAGCAACTCATTCCCACACAAGTCACACCCAGAGCGAAGGACTAGCCACAGTGTCATCGATGGGTATCAAGTCAGATATTCTTGGCTTTTCGACTGGCATGTCTTCTTCTTGGAAGAAGAATAATAATAACCCTCCACGAACTTTCACACCTATCGACCAAAGCCTTCTCACTTCCTTGGTCAGGAGATATCCACAAGGAGAATTATTTGTCTTTGACAAGGACGGCCCAGTTTATCCCGAGTCAGATTCCAGTTCGCGAGAGTGCTCCGTGGTCACAGTTGTCGATACAACCACAGAAGAGAAGCGCGCTCGGCGTGCGGCAAGGAAGCGTGCTGATATTCTGCGTCTATTAATTGCTTTCCCCGGTGCTCGACAAATTTTCTTCGTCCCTCTTTACGATTCAACATCTGGATGCTTCATTGGATCTTTTGCGTGGTCTACATCCGCCACTCGAATTTTCACTGCTGAAAATCATCTCTCATATCTAGTTGCTTTTGGACACTCTGTCATGTCGGAAGTCAGCCGACTTAATACCCTGAGCGCCGATAAAGCCAAAGGGGATTTCATCAGTAATGTTTCTCATGAGCTCAGGAGTCCTTTGCATGGAATTCTTGCGAGTGTGGAATTCCTTGCAGACACCGTCCTGGATGGATTCCAGAGGAATCTAGTTGACACCGTCGACATTTGTGGGCGAACTCTACTCGACACGATCGAGCATGTCTTGGACTTCTCGAAGATCAAGAAATTTGGGCAAGCGACTATGCAGCCGTTGGGCATCGTCGCTGATCTCGATGTATCTGCTGTGATTGAAGAAGTTCTCGAAGGAGTCTACGCAGGATTCGAATTCAATGGCTTGTCTTCGGAAGGCCTAGCTGACACTACCAAGAGCCGGAGCAAAGACACTGGTTCAACAGAGCAGCGAGCAAATACCCCGACAGATGAACTTGTTGTATCCCAGGACAAAGTCACAGTGATAATTGATATAGATTTCAAAGATCAGTGGAAGTTTCCTACCGTCCCTGGTACTTGGAGACGCCTCACGATGAACATCTTTGGCAATGCCTTAAAGTATACACCTGCTGGATTCGTCAAGATCAAGCTGGAAGCTCACCCGATAGCACCTGAGGCAGGCTCAAAATCTAGCGCCGCGGATAGAACGATGGTTACGTTGACCGTGACTGATTCTGGAAAGGGAATGTCAAAGGAGTTCATGGAGAAGAAAATGTTCATGCCTTTCTCGCAGGTTTGACTTCTGACTCCAACCTACTTACATAGGCCAGTTGCTATGCGTACTAACACAATCAAGGAGGATGTCACGGCCCCTGGAACTGGTTTAGGTATGAGTATTGTAAAACAGATCGTGGATCTATCTGGCGGCAAGATCGAAATCAAAAGTGACCAGAATATTGGCACTTCGGTCAAATTGAGCCTACCACTGGCCAACTGCCCTCCACCGTCGGAAGATCTTGTACTAAAGTCCACCTCGCCTTCCAAGACTGAAGATTCGGTCGAATCGGTTCGTCGTCGAGCAGGTGGTCGGACCGTCAAGATCCTAGGTTTTGATTCACCTGGAGGATCTAAATTACAGGTCCGAGCTCTCGCCAGTCTGAAAGCAACAATGTCGAAGTACTCGACTGAATGGTTTGGTCTCAAGCTCGTGTCTGAACGAGAAGATGCAGATATCGCCATTGCAGACGAGTCTGCCTATCTTAACGAGGCAGTTTCTGATACAGAATACGGCATCTTACTAATCCTTTGCAGTAGCGGTGCTCGCAGAGATATCTTCCCCTCAAGACTGCATACCGGTCAGATTGTGGAATTCATCAGCAAGCCATGCGGACCACATCGTCTAGCCAAGGCCCTACTAAACTGCCTAGATACCGAAGACGGCACGCCTCATACTCCAAATGATGAAAGGGTAAGTCAGAAAAAGCCCCGTATAGGACTAGTGTCGCCAGGAGAAGCGCTGGTGACTGCAGGTACAAGTAGTAGTTCGAGGCTGATTGGAAATCTGCAGTCATCAATCGGGTTCTCGCCAACAGTGCTGAATCTCATACGGACACCTAGTCTAAGTAAGACCATCACGCTTGCCTTGTCAACCGAACCGGTTAGTCCGACGCCGACACCTTTGCATGAGCGACGAGCTGCCAGTGCGAATGCTGCTACGGCCCTTATCGAGAGTGGAAACATATCGGAGACCATGAGTCTAGCTAGCAAGCCGAGCATGAATAAGGATACACCGCAGACTCCTCCGACTGCGAAATTACCCAAATTTGGCAAGAGTAATTTGGAGGATTTGAAACCCAGATCTCCGGACGCTGTACCAGCAGCGCGTAGAAAGCCTACCATGCTACTTGTCGAGGTATGAATTCACTGTCTCGTGAAAAGCTTGGTCGTTGATGAGAAGTATAGGATAACCCCGTCAACATGATGCTTCTAGCCACATATATGAAGAAGAACAAATGGGAGTTTGAAAAGGCGTCGAATGGTCTCTTAGCTCTTGAAGCTTTCCGAGAGAGACCTGGGGGGTTTGATGTCATCTTCATGGGCAGGTCTTCCCCTCCTTTTCTGTGTCTGCCATTCCTCATCAGACGAGCTCCGCTAATCTTTGCTGTGACAATGAACAGACGTCTCAATGCCAGTAATGACAGGCTACGAATCAACCCGCCACATCCGCATGATCGAAACCGAACGCCGCCTCGCCTACGAACACCAAAACCTCATCCAAACCAGTCCTCCCTTCCTCTCACCCTCCTCCACTACCGCCATCAATATGCAGCAACCCTCATCCTTTCCCTTCAACCTCCCCACTCCAGGCCCTACACCCTCAACCAGCAACTCCTCCCACCTACCATTAAGATCCGACTCCATCTCACCCACCAACACCTCATCCCTTCCTTCAAACCCAACGACTTTCCCATTCCCCGCTTCTTCCTCCTCCACCCCTCCTAATCCTAATTCTAATCACAACAACACCTTCCCCTCCTCCCGCTCCTCCCCCCCCTCCACTTTCTCCCCACCACCCCTCTCGGACCTCAACGCGCGCCTCGTGCTCCCCCGCCTGAAACTCAACTCCCCGGCTCTCATCATTGCGCTCACGGGGTTCTCAAGCCAGAAGGATCAGGAGATGGCGTTTGAGGCTGGGGTGGATATCTTTATGACGAAGCCGGTGAGGTTTAAGGAGGTGGGGAGGATTTTGGAGGGGTGGATGAGGGGGAGGGAGGGGGATGAGATTCGGGGGGAGGAGGAGGAGGGTGCGAGTGGGGTTGGTGTTGGTGTTGGTCAATGATGGAAGGTTGTGTAGAGATTGCTGAGGCTAAGATGGGGGTGGGGTGAGGCTCGGAAGGAAGGTGGTTAGGACGTCACAAAAGACGCTCCCGCTTCGCCATCCCTCGCTCAATCTCTCTGTCTCTCGCTGCTGGACGACGAATACGGGTCGATCTCCTTGTGTCCGTGGGTGATGATGTCCCGACGAGATGGAAATGATTTTGATTTTTTGAGGATCACATGGAGGATCAGATATATCTGGGAGGTTGCCAAATTGTATACCAAGTTCACGGGTGGGTGAGGCGTTTAGGCGTAGGGTGCAGGGTGCAGGGCGTTTAGGCATAGGGTGTAGGGTGTATTGGGTATTGGGTATTGGAGCCTGGCAGGCGAGGGTTGGTGTTGGGTTTGAATTGAGGATTTGGAATTGGAGCTGGGGTTTTGGATTGAGCCTGAGATCGAGATGTGGACTGAGATTTGGAATGGGTTTGGCTGTGTGTGATGTATACATGTATGTATGGTCCATCTCTGTGGGGGTGTCTCTACTCCTGCTTGGTTGTTTGTTTGTCTATGTACATAATGAGAAAGTACCTTAGAGGGATATCCCCTCAACTGCTGAAAAAAAAACTTTTCCAGGGCACGGCGCTGAAGCGAGGCGCTAAGGCTGTCTGGACGACAAGGAATTTCAGCGTTCTTCGCTTAATTATAGGGTCTCGCTACAGGTGTGTTCGATACGGCAGTTGAGGGGATACATAATGAGAATGTAGAGGGATATAGGATGATGTGAATGAATGAATGGATTAATGAATAAATGGATGGGTAGTTGGGTGGATAGATCTGGTTTTTGTTGTGTGTGTACTTTACTTATTTGCTTGGAGTATTGATTGATCTATTGGGTGGGGTGGTGTGTTGGTTGGATGACTGAGTGGTTGTGTGCTTAGGTGGTTGGGTGAATTCGGGGAAGGCGAGGTAAGGTAAGGTAAGGTAAGGTAAGGTAAGGTAAGGTAAGGTAAGGTAAGGTAAGGTGAGGTACGGTCTTGGACATTCTGGCTCTGGCCGTGGTTCTGTGTCTGGTGTCTGGCTGGCTGGCTGGCTGGCTGGCTTTCTCTATGGCTTTCTCTATGGCTGGCTGGCTGGATGGGATGGATGGATGGATGGATGGATGGATGGATGGATGGATGGATGGATGGATGGATGGATTGATGGATTGGTGGATTGATGGATGGATGGATGGATGGATGGATGGATGTTGTATCTACTACATAATAATAAAGAAGCGGGGCGTGGGCGTTGGAACTACGGAATTTTTGGAATTTAGTAGGGAGTGTATTAGGTGGATGCAGGGTCATTTGAGTTTTGAGTTTTGAGTTTTAAGTGAGTGAGTGAGTGAGTGTGTGGGTATATGTTGAGATATGTATTTGGCGGTGGAGGAGAGGTAAGGATTGACATAGGGGATAGGGTTAGGAATCGGATAGATGACACTTAGAATTATGTGGTAGTGGAAAGCTGGGGAAAGCTGGGGGGAGAGCGGGGAAGGGGGGTGGAGTTCTTTGTTGACAAGATAAATGGAATGGAATGTGACATTTGGTGTGACTTATTGGACATGATGGCTCTCCCGAAATAAGGTAAGGTCGACGTTTATATGCAAAATCATCGTCGAACGGGCGAGTCTCTATACTCGCTTCAAACCGAACTTGTCATGATGCACGCTAGCAACTGTTTTTCATAATATATTGATGTAAAATACAGTGCGATGTGCTTTTGATAACGTACTGAGAAAACTGTGCATCTGAACATTCGATTTGGCGTTTCATTCAGCTGACAGCCGTGCGAGCGAGACTTTCCAAGAATCGCGCTCGATCTAAGCAGTTTCAAGGGGGTATTACTCACCAGCCTGCATGGCATTCGATGCATTCGATGCAATTAATGCGTGAGTTGCATGGTATGTGGCTTTGGTTTTTCGCTGCAGTTAACTTATAGCTCATTTTCCACGAGGTCTGAAAGAGGTCTTTCTTTCTTGTAGTGGGTTCGAAATTGGCATCGATGAAAGGAAGTCAGATTGGGTGTAGCGCCTGTTTTCGAAGCGCGGCAGTTGAAGGTCGTACTTGAGAATAAACCAGCTGTAATGTCGAACTGGAATGGCGACTTAAAGATATGAATGAGGGGAATCTTGTCTATCTGTCTCGGTCTTCCTAAGATGCTACGACACTAATTCTGGGTAGGTAGGGGACGACAATTCCAGCCTACTATCAGCTAAATGGTCAGCTTGGCGAATGCCAGTCATGAGTTGCGATACAGTCTACGATGTAATTAAGGGCCGCTTCTTGTTTTCCAGGTCGCGAAGCTCGCTGACATTGATCTGGAGATCCAGCGAGAGCTTGCAAACGCCCTGAGATGCGTGATCCAAGTTCCCTCGAGAGTGGATGCGAGTGAAGTCCTACAGGAGATTGATATCAAAAGATCGAAGGCTAGCGTCGCTTTCTGTAAGGAGGTAACGCGAGAGGTCCTGGAAACTTTGTCACGAGATAAAATGAAAATCTGGCCGACTTCAACTGGATCGAGAGTTCGGCCGTGCCTCAGTGATTATCAGGCTTGCCAAGGGGTGCCTGGATGTATCGGTAGGGGAGAGGGGTTTGGGGGTTTGGGGGGGGGGGGGGGGGGGGGCGGGTGTTGAAGAAGTGCACATCCGATCGTCTCCTACCACAACCTTTCTTAGAACAAAACTGTAGTGTGGCAAAAAAGTAAGACTTTGCCCTAAAATTGCTGCTTTTATTCATGAACATATGAGATTATCCCTTTTTTCTTCTCAACAATGAATTTGTCTGTTTCACGCGTTGTTCGTCTTAGCATACAGAGGAGCGCGGGACTGAACTCACTGTTATGCCCACTGTTGCTGTGCAGGCGACGATTAAATTTCCCGTTTGTGGTTTGTTAATATTTTCGACGTAGATGTTACTAATCAATTTTGATTTTGATTAGATTGGGATAGTGTGCCCAAGACAGCGCCGTTCCTTTATGTGCTCAGTGAATTAGAGGTATCTTGTCCTTCGAATAGCATCCTCGCTTAGCGAGGCGCAGAACAACCACCTATCTTGTCTTGCCATTCTCAAAAAGTTGTAACAATCGCCTTTGATTCTTCTATAAAGAGAGAGTCTCGAACTCCAAAGACATGCTTCGATATCGCAACATGCTTTGAAGTCTCAACATCTTCGACCCCTTTTGACCTTGCCAAACACACATCGTTCATTGTGTCATTCGCCTCAAATCCAATCTTCCGCTTTGTTTGACCTCTAGTTCGTTCTCGAATCCAGATATTAATATCGAAATTGAGGGGAAAGATTGGAAAGGAACCAAAAAACGGGCTTTAGTCAGAAGATCTGCCCAGCACAAATCGAGGAAGATGTCGAGGAACAAAGAAGTTACGAGGACGAAGGGCAAAACGGGTGCTCAGACTGAGGAGATCAGACCTAATGGATCTAAGCATACCAGCTCAAATCCATCATCGAATCTGAACTATGATAGGGTACGACCGCTCACCGAATTCCACCTCTTCCCAAGACTACCCACCGAGCTCCGCCTCAAAGTCTATAAGTATGTAAGTCTAGTTCCACGTATCGTCTCTCTCGCATTCAAACAGGACAAAGAACGTCTGGCCTTGTTTGGTCCAACTTACAAGGATCCTGAGATTGTCCACCGGAGGGTTATAGCCTGCCCTCGATCTCGCGTACCGCCCTTGATGCACGTTCATCATGAGTCACGGCAGGAGTCCATGCAAGTTTATACCAAAGTGATTATTTCAAATTCTGGACCCTGGAGAGGGGACTATATTTTCGTCAATCATCGGGTTGACACGTTACACATGGGTGGGGATAACGTTTGTCTTAGTGCCATCAGAAACCTGCTCGACGTCACCAGTGGACATATCATGCCCCGACTTTCGGTCGATATCAGTGGCTCTGAGCCCTTTTGCTGCACCTTTGGATATGGGTTGGGGAGTAGTCATTCGACTATTCTCCTATATCGGCTTCTTGGAAGCTACTGTACCCGTGAAGGTAGAACATGTGATCAGGTCAACAGCCTGGAGGATCTTTCATTCGTGGTCGGATCACATATCACACATCTAAAGCCGGAAGCAGTGAGCCACAACAGTTCTTTTCATCCTGCGGTCACCAATGGAGTCAGTGATGGCGAAATGAGCTGCAAATTAACATTGGAAGGCTGTATCTCGCAAATCAGAAAGGGGCTTATTTCGCAACATAGTCTCTTCCATGGAGTGACTTTGCCGTCAATCAAGTTTGTCAGCTTCGCGCCAATTACTGAAGACAACGATAGACGAGTCGTTGAGATTGTGACAGCACAAGCGGCCGCGATTCAATGGCTGTATCTCAAGAGACGAACTTTCTTCGATTTGGGTTCGGTTAGCAGACTGGAGCGCCAGCATCGTTGTGAGATTATCATACCCAAAACAACTCCTTGGTATACGGAGAAGGCCGAGATTGCGATAAAGGGCGCACAGGAGGACATCGAGGATTGTCGAGAATCTCTCAGATCTCTCTTGGTAGACTTGCAGGGAACTGAGTGGCAGAACAGGTGTTTTCACCCTCCCTCGATGCTGGAAATATTCTGGATTATCTGTCGCGAAGTGTCTATGGCGCTGTTTTTGACACTACTGTGGCAGCTTGGAATTTTGCACGCCATCCCTCACTACTGCGTAAATGAACCATGATTTGGGCTGGCAGCTTATTCTGGAGGTCCGAGATCGTCGTTTTTTTGTTACCATTGTAAGTAGTTTCGTTGACGGGAGTTTGGGGCAACAGTGGGTGTTTTGGCAGGGTGCTGCATGGGTAAATGGTTATCATGAAATCAGGATTATTGCATAAATAGAGGAGTAACTTTGTCCATCAGACTGGCTGATATGACATATATGGGGATTGTCCAGGGGTTTGCTTGGTTTCCTGATCGGTTCTGTGACTGTGACGTGTTTGAAAATTTATGCTGTAGCTATGAGCAGTCTCGAGACTCTGCAATTGAATTGCCTGAACATAAGAGCTCTCACATCAATTTCATAACAGGCAATTTACCTGTCGAAGCCGTGTACACCTTTTATCATTCACCCACGGAAGTCTGGAACGACCTCTGACAAGTGAATACTGCTCACGTGGAAGATAATATGTCGCTTAATTAATTTGTTTACATTTGACGCTAGAATGCATTCTCCATGTACTTTATCCCCTCCGCTGGTCGTCAAGTTCGTAGAATCTCGACTTGAAAATCGACGACAAAGCTTCCCCCCTAACTCCCCCTCGAGTTTCGGCAGACCTGCGCGTCACTCAGCAAAGCATCACACGTATCTTACTTCTTCCATCGCCATCTCAAACATCTCGCTGTCCTCTTCCACCTTCCCAATGTCGCGTCTCAGTCGCACCAACAATTCTCACGGACTCGCTTATGACCTAAATGATAGAAGCATCGGTATCATACCTGATCTATTTCGATCGACATACAGATCTGGGGTCAAGATATGTTCTGCCATTGCCGAATGTCTCAGCACCGGAGATGTTGCAGAGCCAATACCAAAGCCAAATAAAGAACCCAGAACTGTGAAAACATCTGTTTATCGCCAGCCAGACGATTTTAAGCCTTCGGAGATGCCGGGTACTTGGAAGCAAAGCGTGGAGAGCTTGACCGCCGCACTGGGCGCTCTGGACATGGGTGCTGGTGGAGACAAGGACGCACTGCATGATAGAGGGGATGCGGATGACATGGCTGGGAATAATAGAGGAAAAAAAGCTGTCGAGGTCGCTTTAGGTTCCGGTACAGCTGAGAAGTGTAGATTTGCGGAGGCAACAGCCAAGAATTGGGCGAGCCTGTGTGATGCTGCGAATCAGCCAGCATCTGAGTATCTAGAGGGGTATGTCTCAACTCTCAGCATGCAAGGACAAAGACTAATCAATATCAGATCCAATTTTGAGTTTTACCCATTCAAGCGATTGCCGCCAGAGATCCGACTTAAGATCTGGAGATTTGCTGCCACTCACCAACGCATTATCGCATTTGAACTTTTCGACGATGGATTGGATTTCCACTCAAGATTGGTAATAAAAGGTCGATCTCAAATCCCTCCTTTACTCCACGTTAATCGAGAAGCGTACGGTGAGTGTAGAAAGCTGTATCTGAAAAGAAAAGGCTGCTTCGTCCCTCCTCACCTGTACAATCCAAGCACAGATATCGTATACTTCGGTGGCAGAACTCACTGCTCACAAGCCTTCTCAGCAGCTTTCTGGGGCAAAGAAGATTTTCAGGATGACGATCAAGACAACGGTTTTATTGATTGTTTCAGAACATGTGCCGTTCCGCGGGTGGCAATTGATCTCAGCATCCCACTAGCCGATTGCTGCCGTGGCGAATCTGACGAATCCAGAGTCTCTCAAACAATGAGAGGCCTTCACGGATACATGAATCAGCCGAAGGGTGAGAATCTCAATAAACGTAGTCTGTACTGCAGAGGTTTGAAAGAAGTTCTGCTCGTGATGGAGAGCAGACCATTTACAATGACTCATTCACGTATCAACCCCGCAACCTCTTTCCACCCCGCGAGCACTATTGGCATCAACGAATCCCAAGCTGCTCTGCGAAAGGAATTCGAAGAAGAGATTGCAAAGATCCAGGATGAAAAGCCTTCTCTGTGGGGACCAAACGCTTGGATTGGCGACGACAAGCCGACTTTCACATTTGTCAACTTGGCACGAGATAAAGCCGGCGAAGCCTTCGAGAGCCTGCCTGCATTGAGATCTGAGGTCAACGAGTTGAAGGTACACCATTCTTCTTTTATCAATGAACTTCGACAAAGCACTGGATGCAAGATTATCATCCCGCACCAGGTTGACGATGATGAGGCTCCCATGGAGATTGGTATCAAGGGAACGAAGGAGGGTGTCGAGGTATGCCGTAGGAAGATCCAAGCTATGATCGACCTACATCTTTGAGTGAGCAATCGAGTCTGCGTTCATTTCCTTATGGCGTTCAGAGAATTTATTTTGAGGTCTAAATGTTCTTATCATTATCGCGAGACGACAAGGTGCTGGAGGAGATGGCAGGAAGGCTTGAAGGTTGGATATCAATTGGTTATTTGAAGCACAAGTCGTCTACTTCGCAGCTGTGGTATGCTTTGGCTACACTACGAGGCGGTGGCTGCTACCACATATAGAGTCGAGAGGTATAACACTTGGAACTAATGCCAGTACCAAAAGGTTTATTGAAATACATTGATTTTGTTCTGGCGAGGCCTAACGCGAATAAAACATGTCTTAGATGTGTGCCATCTGTTCGGCGTCTTGTAAGGCATAAGATATTTGATGAGTGTGAGTATCAACCAGGGCGAATTGAATTTACTAAAGGAGAAAATGGCGGAAAAGTGAGAACCAATTTATTCCTCTCTCGGAACAATCTCTTGATGCTAAAATGATCCCCATACTATTGCTGACTCAAGATCAGGTCTTGTTGTCGGGTCTTGAGGCGAAGCGAGGTTTTCAGAATTATCCCCATCAGTACTCTGACAAAGCATTCGCTTTATCAATAATATGAGCAGAGAGAATACAATTAATGTAGATCACATATGCTATCCCAGAACTGAGATGCACGGCTGAATACAGGCAGAGATCGACTATCGTACGATGTTTGCATACCAGCCAAGCAAACTTCGCGAACGTGGGCTCATATTACTACCCCGCGGCGAAGAAGCTGGGTATAAAGCACAAGCTTTCCCCAGAAGTCCCGAGATCTCTGGGCCAATCTCTCATCTCTTCGCATCCTTGATATGATGATCGGATCTTGCGACAATTCGCACGTAAGCGTGTCCAAGCTGAGGGCACAGACTTCTGGCCAAGTCAAACGGGGCAAAACTCGATGAAGTGATGAACGTTTTGAGTCCAAGAAAACACCAAGAATAGTCCCCAGAGTCAAGAGACTCGGTGTATGGGGATTTGTTTGAGCATTTGAGGGGAATTGGGGAAATGGTTTTGGAGATGGGATCAAATAGGTACCTAGGTACTTACCTAGGCTTTGCTAAATTTAGAGTGGAGCAGCCGCGAAGCGAGCCGAGGTTCCGCCGCCACCAGGCGCCGAGCAGCTGAAACAGCTGAAGGCGAGAACAATTGTTCCATCAACACCACACTTCACACAACCAACCTTACACGAACCTTCACCGCTTCTTTATGGCGCGCGACTCAACGCAATTCTCACTTCAACTGCTTCCTTTAGAGCTAGGTAAATCGGTTACTGGACGATGATGATAGCCATGAACTCAGAAAGCCCAGAGAAAAAGCACGGCTGCCAAGGTCGAGCGGAGGGTCCGGATGTTATGAGCCAGGGACGATCACGACGCCATTGAACTGAGCTCAAACCTTCTATCAGCCTCCTGTGACGAAGATGCTATACCAAATACAGAAGTGCCGGTCGGCTTTTCTTATCGCAAGTCTCCCCAACGGCGCCTTCAGGGGAATGGATGGTGCGGAGGCCGCGACGCTGCTCGACTCACCGTCTGAATTCCTATGCAGCGATGACCTGCTCTCATGATAGTTGGCTTGGCTCTGTGTACCATCGACCCCCTTGGCAGAACCAGTTCAGCTGAGCTTCTACATTACGGTTTCTTCCGACCGTTCTCTTAGAAGAGACATCGACACGTCGCCCTTCCCAAGCATAGCCCATATACATCAAATCTTTGAAGCCAATTGTCTGGGCGGTCATAAGTGAAAGCCACATGATTTGCTCGATATCAAATCTCGATGCGCCAAACATTCCGCATGTCACCATGACGAACAAGAACACGAATCCTGCATTCACAGGAGGCTTCCAACTGAACTCATCCGAATACCCTCTCGGCATCTTGGTGCAGCATCTCTCTCAACGCTCTTGGCTGTCATTCAAGCCTTCGAAAATTCCGCCGGAGAATCATCACCTGGCTTACTTACATCTAAGCCCGCCTTGTTGATTACACAAGACTGCCCAAGCCCGGAGTTTAAGATGCCAAGAATTGGCACAATATCAAATGCCACCCAACGTCCACCTTATGAGCACGTTTTTAGGAGGGTCGTTTGGAGTCAAAAAAAGGTTCCTTTTCACATTCAATACTCGTCCTCATCTCATGGTGATCGCTAGCGTCATGTGCAATATTCCTTATTCTCGCCACACCAGCAAAGTTCGCATGTGAGCTTATCCATAGACCATAGGGTACTAGGCAGTACTTATTTGCCTGATATTGTCCCTGAAGATCATGGAATCTAGAATTTCAACATGGTAGATCCATTGAAGCAATTGTGGAGATGGTCACTCCGATTTCTGCTACGATCACCAAGATGGCGCGATCGGTCGGTGTGAAGCGCACTACGAATCTCACCAGTTGCAGTGCATCCCTCGATGTCTCCAATAATTCAGGAGAACTCCCCCTTTATTTGTTTTTTGATTTTGATGCCCCCAAAAATCCTAATTGGGCAAATCTCCGCGATCGAGGTTTCAAGACAAAGAAATCCTACATGCATCAATGGCGCATATCGCTACTGAGACATGTGTTCTCATTCCAAATTGTCAGTTGATCGAAATATGCAGTATGTCATTCTTCATCAACCTGATGATTACGTGGACTTTCAGTGGGATTCTATCCAGTGTTCTAGATCAGCCAAAAATGAAGCTTTGAGGTTTTATTTCAGAAGTCTCTCACGCGTTGGCGCATCGTCATCCAAGAACCGGCATTATTTGTATCTCCGAGGCTGCGCTCCCATGACTGCAGTAGTTGTAGACTGCCTCGACTGGAAGGATTAGGAACGTACTTGAACCTATTGTCTCCTCTTTCAAAATCGATTGTCTGCACGTTGGATTTTGTGTTGAGCTACGGACTTCTATCCGATGAGCCATATGTTTCGCCAAGCATGCTAAGTATATCCGCTAGATCGTATGTCTGAATCGACATGGAAGTTTGGTGGGCCACTGCGTATGAAGCATCGGCGGAACTCCGACGCGGGGCTGGTTATCAGCAAGAGACTGTTGGCCACTGCGAATAGAATGGGGAGAAAAATATCCATGCGAGACATTGGATGCAAGACTCTTCCTCCGCAGATTGATTCTATTCTGGAGTAGAGATGATACTGGGGAAGTCTCGCTCAGAAACAATTCGATTCGACCGCTTAGTGGTGGTGCGGCTCTGTCAGATATCAATGAAGTGTCAAATAACCCCCGGAGTCCGAAGCCAAAGTCGGATGGATTCTTACGGGGTTTCGAGGGCATTCGAAGACCACACTTCCTGATTAGAAAACTTGCTCAGGGTCAAAGTTCTGTCATCAATTTGGGGGCGGTGTTTGGACAAATGTTCCTGCTGATAAAGCTACTTTGGCTGGCATAGTTCTTTTTGTTGTCGAAACCCATCATCGAACTTGGCGATGTGATCTACAAAGCCAAGGCACTTCAGATAGCAGTGGGGGCTAGCTCAAACGGAGGGGCGAGGCCAGAGTCATGTCTGCACGGAGGAACGATCACAAATCGCGGGGTGCTATCCACGAGTGGGACTGTCTGCATTCTTCATGTCGTCACTTAGGTTTGCAACTTCCCTCAAATCTCTGAACTCTGCCGCACGTGATTGCAATGCAAATCCCCGTTGCCGTATCACAATGCCTAGGGGAGTAGGGATGATGGTGACAGCGGCGAGACTGCAGGAAACCGGAGGCGAAGCCAGAGAATGATAGACGCAGGGGTGATGGAATCTGGTTGGAGTGCAATAAAAACAACTTTTAACCAGACGTCTCTACTCGCTTGGCGACAACAAACCTTCCGGGGATGGAGCTTGCATGGGCACCTGATGAGAACTTGACCACGCCGAAATGGGACGAAAACGTTGAATCGAGAGCAGTTTCGAGAAGAGCTGCACTGGCCACACTGCACCTCGATGTTTCTGCTTTTTCGTGCCCAAGTGTGGAGCTGCGGAAACACTGTCACATGTTTACGACGCGGGACTGGACGTCGTGAGAGCAGGCGAAATGCAGCTCGGATTATACCCAGATGACACGGATCTCGTGAACCTTCTATTATCTCTGGTAGTACATTGGTACTAATGCCACTGCCGATGCGGCATCTTGCAACACCGGCCCGCAAACAGTCCGCCAATAGCACCAAATGTGGCCTTGCAACTTTGTTTCGACTTCACCCGTACACCCCACGGCGTTCATCATTTTACCCACCCAATTCAGCCATTACAACGCAATTAAGCAATGCCACCTCCCGAAGATGGCATCCACTAGATCCCTGACTTCCTTTTCTGGGCAATCTCGATACCACGGCGGGCCACAGACATTGAGCCTCCCTTGGCGACTTGGCCCTGCAGTCGATCATCTTGGCAGCAACGTCCTCTCAGATCGTGCTCCACAAGGTACATTCTTCCAAGACAATCGCACAAGCAAACACCTTACACTTTCGAGTCAAGGGCTATCTGGTACAAGTGCACCAGCCAGTTGCGCCTCAAGATAAGCTCAATGGGGAGAGATCGTCACCGGCAATATTGTGCGCAATCGTCTAGGTATTTCCCGATGATCTTGGCTGCGTGTGAGAATCGTGTGAAGCAGCGACTTCCTGTCAAAAGCTGCCTGTACCAAGTTACATGTGGTGTAACTCGGGGTTTCTCTATTTTCATCAACCACAGTCTGGGTATCTGCTGTCATTCGGAGTTTCTACATGTTTCCCCATTCCCCCAGACTCTCGTTATCTAGCGCGTGCTGGCACCCTTTGATATAATTCACCTTAACGAGCAAAGCACATTCTCGCCGTGGTTCAGTCAAAGTAAAACAACAAAACATTTCTGTTCTCAACAAAAACTATCATATCCTCATCACGAAAGTCTCATTCTGTCCACCATGACGGGCAAGTTCTCGGACAAAGACCCAGAGCGATGCGTCCATTATGCCAGGTTCTTTCAGCATCTCACTTTGCCTGAAGCAAATGGTATATTCTGGCTTCTGTTCATCTTCGTACGTCAATCCTCATCTTTCAAGTATTCTGTTCGCCATGAGCTCTGCTAACAATTGTCAGGTTCTAATTATGATGTGCATCAGCTCACTGCAACATCACAAGTAAGCACTCATCAACTGCCATTTTCTAGATCGATTCCACAACCATATCAACCCCGTTTAACGCCCCGTCATTAACATTATCTCAAGGTCCATCGCCCTCACCGAGCGTGATAAGTCCCTCCCACCCCGTGTCGTCAATTCCACCAGCCACAAACTCAAAAACAGGCGCCTCCGCGTCAAGATGCTCTCCATCGCCTCACTTTGCCTGATCCTCTCGGCAGCAGCCACGGTCTTCGAGTGCTTCGCACTCTTTAACATCGAGTTCTGTGATGGCGAAGACCTGATGCAAATGTACTGGGGCTTCTGGTCCGTCCTGCAAGTGGGCTCCAACATCGCTATTCTCGGCGTCATGGTGCAATTCTGGATCGTGTTGGGCGATGTCGAGACGCCATCCTGGGCCGTGGCGCTGGGGACGCCGGTGCTGGTGTTTGCCGCGTTGGGGTTCGTATTTAGAGCGATTGGCAAGAATGTTTGGGGGAAGTTTACGGGGAAGAGGGAGGAACGGGAGAAGGAGAGGAGGCAGTCGGATGATGAAGAGAGTGGTGTTGGCGGTGAGACGGATGATGATGGTGAGGGAGGGCAGGAGAAGGGCAGGGTCAACAGGTCGTTGAGTACTGCGTAAGTCATACCCTTCGTCCCACATGGCCTTTCAATGTAGTACCGAACATCAACTAACATAACATTCAGTCCAACGATAGTCAACGACGACTCTCGCTACGCCTCCCCATCGCCCCCACCAGGCGAAGCAAGCAACGACTCCAACAATAGTAGACCACAACCGTCTCCTCGCGGCCCTACGGTCTGGTCCCGCGACTTGCAATACCTACTCAGCTCTGTCGTGCACGGCGAGCATGATCAAAGTCCTCGTTAATTCCACATCCACCACCATCACCACGGTAGGCAAAGCCGAGGTCGAGAACATCACGGCACAGGAGCTCTTTCAGCACCGCGTTGAAGGGGCAGGGAGTCATCCGAATGTGCGGTTATTTGGGTCAGGCGTTCAAACTTCCTTCCTTCGTTTCGTTCTCATTATTTTCTTGATTTAATCTGATTTTGAAGGATGATATCATGCTTCTGCGGGAGCGGGCACTTTCATTACTTGTTTTAGCTAGTATTCTGCCGACCGACATAACTAGACGCATATCGTAGAAAGCGATAGATAGACCGCGATGGATCAATTGATGACTTACGACCCATTCCTGACCTCAAATGGTGTTTGTTTTGAGCGCCCGTGACTGATTGGTACATAGGTACAAATGTTTGTTGATACCCCTGAGCTGTAAACGATGTCTGGGTATTTACTCCTCAATATATACTAGGGTATAATAATATGATAGATGCAGCCAGCATCCTTGCCCAAATCCATCTCTTTCTTTGTACAATCATCATTTTCAACCCCGCACTAATCTAATCCGCCTCTACAACACCACATTCCCCACCGCCGTCTCCATCCAAAGCTTCGTATACAACCTATGCGCAAACTCAACATGGCTAGCCATCGGCCCCTTATCCGCCTTCCCCAACCCCTTATAAAACACACTCTTCAGCCTAAACTCCGCGACACCCTCATCCTTCTTAATCTCAACGCCCATCTCGAACAGGCCGTCCGAGCTTCTGACTCCTGTTTTTAAAGGAGAGTCTCCACAGCGGACTACGATCGCGGATGGTGTTTTAGAAACCACGACAAAGTGGTCCGTTATCTCGGTGCCGGGCTCGTAGGTTGAGGTTAGGAGGGAGGAGGTGTCCCAGAGTTGGTGGGCGGTGGTTGTGGAATTACGGTACTTCTTCTCGAGGAAGCGGCGTTGGTAGGCGTATCCTAATTAAATTCCGTTAGCATATGCCTCTTTGCAGATGAATTTGTGTCCTCTTCGAGTTAGATGTTGTGTTCGAAAAGAGGTTCCCAATTCCAATTCTCGCCTTGCCCAATCCCATCGCCACATAGCAGCCCACCCGCGAAGCATGAGCAGAAGAAATAGCATACCATAACCACCCCAAACACCTGCGCAGAACGCCTCCACCAATTTCCCCTCCTTCTCCAAAAGCTGCGGTTTGATCTTGCTCAATGCACATAGATCCTGCGTCGCAGGATTGCGATTCGGGTTATTGGTTTGGTATGCTGTGGAGGAGAAGATAGGATCGTTTGGCGTAATGGGGATGAACTTTGAGTTGCGAGTCCACTGTACATATCTGTTAGAAATTGATATTAAACCATTTGGGGCTCAGAAAATGTGAAGTAGATTGTTGTGTGACAGCTGGGTAACCAAGTGAAGCACGAGCTCAAGCTGTGTTAGAAGGTGGGGGAATGCGAGGTACGCGCGTGCACATCAGGACAAGCAATTGACTCACGAATGCGAATGCGCCGACACTGCCGGCTCCGCCTAGGACTGCTGTATTGAGGAGGGTACGGATGACACCCATTGTGTATATAATTCGAGGTTGTGTCGTTGATGAAGTAGGTTGAATATGGAAGGTTGGGAAGCTTTATCTCAGTAAATCAGACGCCTCGCTTGCTCTCTACGTGGACACCCCGACCTAACCTTATTAGGAAGGAGGTCTGTGCGTCCACAGTTGCGAGCTGCGAAGCGTCTAAGGGAAAATAGTGCTAATTTGTGTAGTCACGCAGCTAAATCGAGTTTCGATTTTCAGTTATATTAAGATATCTTAACGTATACTAATCAGAACACCTTTATATATACCATAAGACCTCAGTAACCTATTTCTCTATCTAATAATAGTATTTATATTAAGTATTAATTATTCCTTTAAGGAGAAGTATACCTGCTAAGGCTAAGGTATCGCTAGCGTTTACGCGGCAGACTGAAAATCGTTCTAGAATTACACCGGAATCAACTCTAGCATTTTAGAACTACAACCTCAATTAATAAGCTACAAGTTGTTCCTTAACAAGACAGGTAGTTAGAATAATTTCACGTTTACAGAATAAAAATCGGTCGAGTGCGTATCTAATAATTAAAAAGTAGGTGATATTTTAAGGAATTAAGCTAGAAATTATCCGGAATCGACTCTAGTATTTTAGAACTATAACCTTAATTAATAAGCTATAAAGTATTCCTTAATAAGATAGGTAGTTAGAACGATTCTACGTTTTGTTACGGACCTCTTGGCGCTACAGTTCAGTTAGCACCTATATAATAATAAAACTATCAGTGGTACTATAGGGGCATTAGTACTAACGAGGGAGCAGTACTATCGATAGGGTAGTACTAGCTAGGGAATAATACAGGATAAGCGAGTAGTACTACTATACACTTATACTTCGGTAGTAATAGTAACCTAGATCATAGTAGATAAGAGGTCACGTGATAAATCCCTGGATCCTTAGATCCCCTTATAGGAAAACAGATCCAGGGATCTAAGGATCTAGTATTCTAAGGGATCTAAAGTAAACGAAAGTTCTATATAAGACTAGCACGTCTGCTATTAGATAGGAGCTTCGTGCTTAACTTTAAATAGTATTCTGATACTTAGTAATTATCTTCCTATCTACGTGATACACTTACCTCTCGATTATTAGAGATCAACTGCAGCCTTCTGTATTTACAGCGAGTAAATACCGGACTGTTACACGTTTACAGAACAAAAATCCGTCGAGTGCGTATCTAATAATTAAAGAATAGGTAATATTTCCTTAAATCTTATAGAGAATACTTAAAAAGTTTAAAATAACTACTAATCTAAAGTACTTAAAAAATACCACAAAAGATAGAGAATTAGAAGAGCTTTTAAATAAGCTTTTAGTTATTAGAATCCTATTTATATAAGATATCGAAGTATTAATTCTAGTATTACCTTCAAAAAGTAGGATTTCCTCACTAAAGTAGCCGCGCGAGCCACCAAAGGAACACTATTTTCCCTTAGACCCTCCGGTGATTCCTAGCTGCTCTCGCCTTTAATTGGCTCGCTTAAAGGGGTAGGCAGCGAGTATCACCAAGGAGGGGCTGATTTACTGAGATAAGGGAAGCTGGGGGAGCTATCGGCGAAGTTTAAACTTATCGGCACGTGAAATCGGGTTCTGACGGCAATCTCTCGGCTAAGAACCCTCATTGTTAGGAGCTGTTGTAGAATTTCGAGCTCCTCGACTTGAGTTCTTCTTTTTAACTTCTTGAGGACATATTCATTATCAAAGTCACTTGTAATATATTGTCGATTCTAAATTTGCACTCTTTCTTTATCATTTACTACTGCAATGGATTCAACTCGCCTAACTACAATAGTAACTCCCAGCCAAATTCAATGTTTACTTACACATATCTCGGACCACAAGCGAGGATATGTTTTCTTATGTCTATTTTTGTGCAAAGAGAGTATTTTCAGTTGACCATTTTTCGCATTGATTTTCTTGTATATTGACAGGAAAAGCTTCAAAATCCTCAACGGGCTAATGGACTTTCCCAACACCATCCAAGCACACAAGGATCAATCAAGCACCGGCCTTCTCATCAAAGCAGAGCAACTTCCCCCAAGTCCAATCCCCTCTTCAACTTCTTCAATTTTTCATCCCTTAAACAACCCAGTCCAGCAAATCCTTCCTCCTCCTCTCCAAGCTCCCAGCAGCACTAGAACTCGCCCCAATCGCCCCATCCAAACTCCCACTCATCCCCTCCGTCTCAACATTCTGCCCAAAAGCATCACTGTTATTATGAATCACCAGCATCGCCCCATTTGCTCCCTCCCACTTCTTCACATCATACCTCCCACCATCACCTCTCCCCTCTCCTGTAATCCACCTCCCCCTCTCATATCTGCCATCAGTCCCTTGAAAAAGCTCTCCCTTACTCACAACAAACACATGCTTCTGATTGTCCAACGCAGTTTTGACGAGATCAAGAGCAGGTTTGTCGGCGTAGTTATTGAATCCAAAAATCCTCAGATTCTTCAGCTCGTTGCTCCCCGCCAAAACCTTAAGCGCGAGAATCCACAGCCTATTCAACAACTCCGCACCTACGGCTCCGGCAAAGATACTAGCCGGATCATACGTGTAGAGGTATCCCTGAGTGCAGAGGGCTTCAAGGGCAGAGAACTCGTTGCGCACAAGGTGGAAGGCAGTGGCGAAAAGTATCTCGAGAGAGAGCGTCCGAGAGTTGATTTTGACGTGCTGGTTGACGAGTTTCTCTTGGATGGTATCAGGAGTTGAGGTCGAGGAAGAAATAAGCTCCGACAGAAAAGCCAGCGCTTTCTCCAGGCTGAAGACTTTATTCCACTTCTTCCCAACAGCAGGCAACTTCCTCTCCCTCATCAAATGGAACACCAAATGCCGTCTCAAACTCTCATCATACTCCTCTCTCTTCTCATCATCCTGCTTCTCCTCCTTCCCTAGGACACTCCACTCGCTTTCCGCATCATCATTCAGATCCCTCCCCACCACCTCTCTGCCCCTCAACCTACACAACTCCATCATAACATCCGAGGACTCAAAATCCATATGGATCGACGCACTCATAACCACCGACCTCGTCATCAAGACCTTCGTCCCCTCCCCTACATGCTCACCCTTCTCAGTGGCAGCAATGGGAGGCGTAACCCGATGCCCAAACGAAAAGCAATAATCCCCCGCGGTCTCACATCTCGGCACGACCGGCACAACGAAAGTGTGCATCACGCCCTCCATATTGGTGATTTCCGCTCCGTCGACGAATTTCGCTGCTAGGGCACTACCCCGCTTGTTTCTCATTAGATGAGTGATGAGAGGTGGGGGGATGAATTCGGAGGCGGAGATTAGTGGTGGGGGGAGGAGGGATGATGGGGTGTTGCTGCTGCTTTTGATGGCTTGGAGGGAGAAGGTGCGGATGTTTTGGTTGTAGGGGATTGAGGAGATGTGTACATCTTCGGATGAGTGTGGGATTTCTTCTGCGGGCCATGGCCAGATTATTGAGGTTGGAGGGAGTTTGGAGGTAGGTATCTTCTTTAGTGAAGGGTCGAGAATGTTGGTACTTGGAGTGTCCGTATCGGCACTCATGTTATCGAAAATTTAGATTGTTCTTGAGAGTGGGGTAGTAAAGTCGTGATATCGATGGTCAGATTTCGTCGAAAGTTCGAGATGATTTTTTCTGGCTGGGAATGAGGATATTCTTATACCCCGCGGTATTTGATGATTTAAGTTCTTCAAGAATTCGATATAGGATGACTGCATTCATAAGGTATGGAGTCACTGACTGCCTGGCGTCCAAACCCAGCCACTCCTTGGCGGAATGCTGCCTGGCCATCTTTTAGCGAGCCAACCCTTTTGTCTCGATCTATTGACTTCGCCGCACAACCGCTGCTATTATCTTCAAGTACAATCAGATGTCTGAATAATTCTAGTGGTATCATCATAGAGGTCTCCCTTCATAATCAAACCAAACTTTTAAATAATCTTGTAAATATCCTAGAGACTTTAGATCTAGCCTCTTACCCAGCAAAGACCTCAGAATTGAATCCCAGCCTAAGACACATCTTCAAGCGAGACATAGTAACTAAGCCTCCAGCAGATTATCTCACGAAATCAGAATGACCCATATATGTTACAATTAGTGCAGATTCTCAACTCAATTGAAACGTCTTTCTCACCGCTGGTCACCTTAGCAACTCACAATACTGATCCATATCGTCAACAGATCTGAGAGTAGATATGCATCGTTTCAAAATCATCTCACACCACGATCTTCTTGTAAAGCTGGTGGAATGAAAGTTCGAGGCTCACATGATCGATTCTGCCCTCCCGGAGCTCAACTCGCTATCTAGGTAAGACACTGCCAAAAATAAATCATCCCGCCCCCATTTCCCCGCAATGCAACCAGACATCGAGCCTGATCTTTACCACCAACTAATCATCCGAAGTACTAAGAAAACCCCTACGAAAAGAGAAAAGAAACTGCATAGCAAAATACTTGTTGAGTAGCAAAGAAGGATTTGATGCGTGGAACAATGAGAAAGCTCGATCAGAAAACAGGAATGTCAAATCCATGAGACGCGGACATCTTACCTCACTCAAGCCACACTCCACAGAACGGAACAGCACCCCGCAATTTCCTGCCTTGAAAACACAACTTCCAACCTCTTCAATCCGGCCCGAATCCATCAATTCAAATAGGGCGAAGATCTATGGATCTAGAGCCAGATGCCCAATGCCCAAACGTAATTCCAGGGCGTACACCTGCAAAACGGCAAGAATCCCTCCAGGATCCACTTTGGCTCCTGTTGCCTATTTCCAGGCGTCGAAATGCTACGCGCCACCACCATCACCAGCGGCACAAATGCTCACTCCACGACCATTCATCTCGCAAGGCTCGCCATCTAGGCCCATTCTTCATAATGCACCGAGGTTGGGCATGTGTGCAGATAGACACAAGGCAGAACTTAGGGCGTTTTGCTAGCCTCGTCTGTGTTGATAGGTCGTGCGACCATTTGGATGGGTGAGGCAGACGAGGCAATCGTGGGTATATATGTGTTGCATCCCCAAATTGAGATTGCAAAGCCTCCTCGCTCCATTCCTCACCTGTTGTGGACCTGGACTGTCTTGCTTCTCTTTCCTTTTGCGCGGAGAGACCGAGGAGAGGTGCTAAATGGAGAACAGAACCTTGATCCAGTGATCGATGAGGAGTGGCGAGGTCGTGAGTGGGACGCTTGAGTCGTGCCAGTCGTCTCTGCTCAATCTCAGTGTACCTCTTATGTGTCGCCGGACCTCAGCAGGGTTTCCTTGGTTTGGGTAGAAATATTCCGCCCAGCTTTCATGGTGAGGCATAGATGATAGCCAAACTGGCTCACCGAAAGCGTACGCCTTGAATCTTTGGCTGGCCACGCGACTACGCGTAGTTTCAGGATAATGAATAAAATAGACGATCGACCTCAATACCCATGATGAGCTCGCCCGCCCTACCTGTATAATGATGTATCCCTGCTGGAGTGGCACTTTGCTCTCCTGGAACGGGCAACTTTAGTTAGCACTGCCCGCCTTCCTCTCGGACTATATACCTCGTCGGGGCCCTTTGAATCTTTGCTTTTCAGGTCTTCCAATCCCACACCTGCTCTTATATGGCAATTGAGATGCCTATCCCAAAGCTTAATTGAAATTTGCCCTTCTCAAGCTTCTGCCTAGCCCTCTCCGCCTCTCGCAAGGCTATGCCACCTATTGGACAAGACAAAAACCCGTGGATCATAGTGCACGAAATGAGGGTCGACGGCTGCCAAGGAGTTGGACTTCTGGATGAAGATATGTCGTCAGAAGATGACTATATCCTCGACGGAAGCAGCCGTCCCGAGTATGTGATAAGAAATGAGACATCGCCGGGCAATGGCCCTCTTTCATCGAACAACAACAAGTGAGTACATCATTTCAAAGCCGTAGATAGCACCGACTTACCTTGCCCAGAAACGCTCATATACATGACTTTCGCAGACCAGAAGCCCGGAATCCGTATGTAGTCTATTCATACACGACACCAAGCAGCGGCTTGGGTGGCACCCCTCGATCATCCGGGCCGTTTGGAGAAGAGAGCATGTACCGAAGCCCGTCGACTTTGCTCAGTGGGGCAGCTGGTCCGAATAAATCTTCCATAAACCTCAAAGACAAGAACCTTGGTATCCTGAAACGTCAGATTAACGGTCGAGAACCAGTCCCGGAGACTGAAGATGGGCTCCAACGAAGACAATGTCCCAGAAATGCATTACAGACGGAGAGGTCTGCGAAAATTGGACCAGCGACCAAGCGCTTGGAAGGAGACGCATCTGCCCATACATTAAGAGCACAGAATGCAGCATACAGCGGGCCAAATACACAGAACGCACTGGATTCATCAAGCGAATCCAGGGCGGAACATCGACAGATTGGTGACCAAAATAAGCCCCGAATTCGCAAGTCGAGAGACGACAAGGACGACGTTAGTGAAGACGAAAAGGAGAATTAGTTGGAAGAATAGTGTGTGACGACATCCTCAATCATGTATCACGGGCCCCGGCTCGTTATTCCTTTTGCTGTTGTGGCACTTTCGTTTCATTGTACCTGGTGGTTGAATTGTACTTTTCGGATCTGTTTGTAATATCAGGGATTGCATGGAAGTGCAGGAAGTAACAATACATGGCTGGCATAAGCGAAAGATTTAGCACAAGTGAAAGGGTCACTCGTTTGCATAAAATTCGGCGTACTTGAACACATTATTTGTAGCTCGATTTCGGATTAGGGTCGGATGGGCGAAAACAAGCACCTTTTAGCACCGAGACTGAATCATTCCTACGTTCTATCGCCAACGGTGAGCAAAACCAAAATGTTCCATAATCTTTGGGTGATTTTGCCATATTTCTGCCAACATTCGAGATCGAGGGTGGTTGTCAGTCTTGTGCTGTCAGGGAGTGGATCCGGTTGCATACCTAACATGGACCTTGTGACCAATGTGCTACGTGCAGTGCTGTCTTGCATGATCAGAAACTCCACAACGTGGGCTCAGCCAATAAACTATCCAAGATGACTTATGGGGTCCTCTATACTTCAATATTGGGCACTAACACATGAAAAAGTGTTGATGTGGCCAAATGATCTCGGTTGGAATCCTACGGCCAGCCTCGCATGGACCATGCAATGATATGCTCGGCTCGAGGTCCACCAACAAACTCAAACACTGTTCCTATTCGACAAAGGTCCCATAGCCGGGAGAAAGAACCGACATGTTCAGGCGAGGCTATCGTATGGAGCTGTTGGCGCGGCGTGCTGGCTTCCAAGTGAATTTGGAATCGCATACCTGACAGTCTGTACTATCCGGAAATGCCAGATTTTTAACCCCAGACGCCGGTTTATGCAGCTTTCCTAATCTCACGGTGGTTTTTCGTGTTTTTCGGCTCAATTCCGTCCGTTATTCTGTTGTACTACCACGCCGTGCTCTGATGCAGCTCATTCCATGTGAGGGAGGAGTACCAGGTGCCATCACTATGCGAATGACTGCAGTGAATGAAATATGTTGTTGAGTCTTCGTGGTCTGACTTTATCCGCATTGACACAAGAGTGTGCCGTATTAAAACTTGGGAACGTTCCCTTCTAGTCGGAATTCGATGATGCAGATATTCGGGGTTCGGCGGAGCTCAGGTGGCGCTCCAGGCGTTCGTATATGAGATTCTTTGCTGTTGAAAGCTGTATATTAGCCGAGTCTTTTTCAAGCTGTTTCCAGCATTTTGATCCTCGGCATGGCAAGATCGTGCGTTCTGATGATCGGTGCGGCCTTCTAAAGCAAGTTGACTTCGGCGACATGTATATTTTGGTACCCGTGGAAAATCATCTTGAATTCAACAAAACAAGAAATGTCGTTCCTGAGAGTACCAGTGACAGTAGCAGTGATAGTCTGCCCGAAATCAGCTTTCATTGGAAGTTCTCCCAGGACAACAGGTCAGTGTCCCAGCTATCTTTGCTCGCAAAAACTTGCCAACAAGCTCACAACACCAGACCACTCACCTCCTTAAGGGCGACCACAAAGTCCAACGAGCCCACTCAACTAAAGTACTGGACGAAAAAGCCTGAAAGAAACGAATGGATTGCGTATCAAATGTAGGGGTAGATATCATCAATGAGGACGGCTTGTAATGTGCTAAGATGGAGGAGGGCACGACTAGTACATGCACTCTGCAGCTGGACTCCAATGGACTGTAAGCAACATATCGATCTCAATATCTCGCGTATAAAATGCTTGTCTTTACATCGATGCAGAAAATGAGGACGAGGATGATGTTGCAAAGGAAGATGAAACACCTCAGCGTCCCCGACCTGAGCTAGTCCAAAACAAGCGAAAGCAGGTCCCCTTGTTCTTTCCTTCCTGGCTCACCATACCTAGGTACATACAATTCAATCCTCCCTGCTCTAGAAGAGCACGTGTAACTTGAAAGTATTAGAACGCCAATCCACATCTTTTCTCATATCAGCCACGCTCAGTTATTTTTCATAGCCATGGCAAGGAGCTATTCCATTCGTCTGGTGCAACTTAGGTACATACACAAATGCTTGCTAATCTCGCATGAACACCTGTACCGCTCATGGGAGTTATGAGTCTTCATAATGCATAATGGTACAAAGATGGCAAATTCCCTGACCATTCTCATCATCTTGAAGCATTCCCAAGTCATGCATGCCCTCCCTCAGCCCCCCTTCAGTCCATCCCATTCATTACCCCACCTCCAGATCTACCCACCCATCATTACCTCTCCCAAGAGACACCTGAACTCCAGAAATCGCCGAGCAAGTCCCATCCCATCCCATTCCAATGCACAGCATTCCGCCCTTATGTGCAACGTTCAAGGGGAGATTACAATCAATACCATAGCTTTTCAGGTCGACGAGAGCTCTAGATTACGGCAGGAATATCCGAAGCGGAAGAACTGCCACCATTGGAGTCCCTGGAGGGGCTGCGCAGGAAGCGAAATTTTTGACCGGAAGTTGTACCAATACCGACAGCACTCTCATCATCTGAGCCTTCGTTATGATTGCCGTTTGTGAGTCCTGCGCGTGGTGTGTTATCGAGATCGAAGCTCTCAGATCTGAGACGGGCTCGGCCGTAATCAACACTCTCCTCGTCGTCACTATCGCTATTCATGCCATTACGAGCACCATTTGCAGTTCCATACTGGGGTTCAGCATCCAGGTCGATGCTCGCTTGGTCGTGGGTATTGGAAGGGTATTCCTGATCGTCAGCTTCGTACTCAGAGTCAAGTTGAACTTCGGCGGCAGATGGCGCATTGCCCATATTGATGTCAGACTCGGGGACTTCCTGTCGGGTTCGAGGTAGATCTGGGTAAGGGTGATATCTGCCATTTTGCTGCATCTCCTCGTCTGAGTGATCATCTTCATCAAGTTGCTCCTCCCTTTGAGTTGCTGCGGCTGCCTTTGGTGTTGACGCCTCGGTAGCCATTGGCTCCTCATCAGAATCACTGTCATAAACTCGTTTTGCACTTAGGCGCTTCACGCTTTTCGACGTTCTGGCAGCCATGAGAGGCTTCTTAGCGACACGGGGAGACCGACCCTGGCTGCTCTTGACGGCTTCAAAAGCTGCACCAAGATCATCAGCAGACTCCAAGTGATCCGTAGCAGTTTCCTGACTCTCCTTCTGACCCGCTGCCTTCATGCGGGATCGGAACTTCTTAGGTGAATTCTTTGCGGGTGTGTGGTCATTGTCGCGGTCCATCTCAGAAAGCATAGCAGCCTTCTTGCCTTTGGCCAAACGGAGGCGTGCAGGCTTGGTGCTGGGTCCTTCACCATTGTCCACGCCCACTTTAGCACTAGAAGTTCTTCTCTTCTTGGCCCTCTTGAAAGCTTCGTTGCTGTCGTTCTCATCCATATCAAACTTGTTGTACCTGGAAGGCGAAAAGAATTTCTTGAAGCCTTGCGGTTCTCCTGGAGCAGCTGCTTCGTAAAGATCGATGAGAACTGACACAACATCCTGGAGTTTCATCTCATCGCTGTCGGGTATATGTTCCTTGAGGTTCCTGTAGCAAACATGCAAGGCCATCTTCTTACCTTTGAGGCCAAGCTCCTGTTGAATGGGAAGCCACGGAATTTTGCCTTCACTACCGGCCTTGCTCTCGCGAATTTGATAGAGCAGATCAAGTTTATCCCGAGCTTTCATCCTGCGGGCATTCCTTTCGGCATCCTCGAGACGCCAAGCTGCCGTAGATATGGGTTGAAAGGCGACTGGATCCTCGATACCTGCATCCTCTCGCTCTTGAATCTTCTTCCACTTGATACTGCATTGAAGACGACTTCTGGTGTGTCCCATCATGGCACTAGCTTTCACCCAGTCCAGCTTGATGTAATCATCTTCCCTGGCATCGTCAGGCTCTCTGTTCTCGTCCTCACGTATGCGCACCAGAAGTTCCTCCACTACGTCCCTCAATCTCTCTTCCTCTTCCTTCTCCCATGTAGCCTTTTTCTGGTTATCTCCACAGATAAGATAATTTCTCCATCGATCGCGGCAATCTTCCGAGAATCTATTGAGCTCCGCACCAATCTGCTTCCACTTTCCTGGATTTCTCTCATAGGCATCTCTCAGATCCTGATCTGCCTCTGCAGTCCACGTGCCACGAGCTTCAAAGTTGTGGAAATTGCGTCTGCAATGGTTCTGAACCTTTGTCTTCGGCACGTCTGGGACTTGTTCATACAAATAAGCCCAGAACTCCCTGGCGCTCTCTTTATTGGAGATTTGCCCTTGAACGATTGCGTTGAGATCAACCTCTCTCAGGTCATTATCTTCCCTATAGGTTTCTACAGCTTCAGCGATGGCCTTGACATCATCATCTGGAAGCCGGTGACCCTTTGATGCAGGAGTGGCCTGTGAGCTGGCAGGGGCTTTGGGTGTCCTAGACTTTGGAATCTTGACTTTCGATGCTGAGGATTTGGGAGTCGTGGATTTGATAGCTCGGCTAGCCACCTCGCTCTTCCGTCGTCGAGCGCTGTTGCCACTTCCATTGACTTTCGATGATTCTGCATCACCAATGGGAAGGCGTCGCTTACGTCGTTCAGTAGAAGTGGGGGCTTTTTGAGGTAATTCTGGTTCTGATTCGGGATGTGGTTGAGATGAAGGAGGAAGTTCGTAGGGATCTTTTGCTGGTGCGGGAATTACAACAGCAGCCAGTGGTCTGCGCGGGTTGACGGGCGTGAATGCAGGCGTTGGTCTTCGTTGCTGGCTGGAAGTATATGCAAGACTCGAAGCTGGGGCTTGCAGAATTGGAGAAGTGCGTTCCATATCCATCTGGCTTGCATACATGCTGGCAGCCTCTCGAGCAAGCAATGAAGCATCGATAGACACCGAAGGCGACCGATCGCGTGGCATTTCATCGCTCCCTGCCACAAAACCGTACGTAGTCAATTTGGGTGTGGTTTCTGCCGCTTTCTTTGATTTCTTGCGCTTGGAATTCGATTCGAGGGCTGTGTTCGAAGCTTTTCTCTTGCCCAAAGCTTTCTTGGACGGTCGTTCCGGCGCTTCATCGTCGTCATCCTCTGGGTCCGGATCTACCTGCCCTGTAGACCACGCATTGCTCTGAATTTGTGCCTCTGCTTCTGCGATGTCTTCTTGGGTTGGCTGAACTGGTGTGTCTGGTCTCGAGGAGTTGATCAGAGCAGGTGTGAGTGGTTGATGTAGAAGGGCCTCAGAGTCATCTTCGTCTTGTAGAGCAGCAATGCTTTCTTGAGATGGTTTTCGAGGAGACAATCGTGCCTTCTGCTTCGCCTTCTTGATCTTTTCGGCAAGGCTCAGCTCAGTTGACTGTGACCTCTGATTTGACGCAGATCCCTCCGAATCCACTGCACTTGTAGCTCGTTTTGTCTTTTTCTCCTTGCGTTTTGCCAATTGCTCCTTTCTAATCAGAGTCCGCAAGTCCTGGGTCTCCTCATCCACGGAAGCAGGTTCTTCAGGTATCTGAGATGCGAGTCCATTAGCTTCGTGGGTCTGGGCGTTCAGTTGCTTCTTCGAGGAGCTTTTTGACTTTTTGGGTCTCTTTGCTTTGGGCGTCTCCGTAACCTGCTTTGTGGCAGGCTCGTCGCCAAATAGACTCATCATAGTCCTGGATAGGTCTGGGGAAACAAAACTTCGATCTGCCTCTGCAGCCACAGCTTTGTTTGCCCCTCTATCGTTGATTCCTTGCGCCTCGGTTTCCTTGCCCATGACGGAGGACTCCATGGCGGAGGAATCCAGTGCAGAAGAATCCCGCTTCTTTTGCTTCTTCTTCTCTTTCCTTTTCTGGTTCTTTATACGGCGCGCGTCGATGGTGTCCTTGCTCTTGTTCTTTTTCGTCCCACTGCTCTTCATCGCGCTCGAACTGGCAAGCTCTCCATTGACCGCCTTGGATGTTTTGTTCACGAAACTGCTCGGAGGATCCATTGCGCCTGTGCCTGCATCTGCGTGTGCTCGCTCGTCTTGATCTTGGGTTTGTAGGTGTTGGTCGTCCTCAAAGTTCGGGAGATCTCTTTGCGCATCTGCAGAAAAATTACAGCCAGGTTAGCGACCGGAGATCATGCACAGCAGCACAAAGAATAAACAGCAACAGAATGTAGACATCAATCGAAAGGCGGAGAGAGGCGCACACAGCGTAAACAAAAAAGTCTTTGCAGCAAAAGTGTGAAAGTTCACGCTGATGGCCCCGCATCCCAGCCCCCTTCTCCAGCTTGCTGCACACTCTCACGCGCAGCAGCTCCACAAAGAACAAAGTACATACCAGAATCCAATTCCTCGTCTTGTTCCTCTTCCTTGACGACGTTACTGGAAGTCGGGATAGAGGACGAGAAAATGCCCTTGATCATTCGAATCATGGTGCATTGTTGTCTGGGGAAGCTCAAGGGGAAAAGAAAAGGAGGCAGCTCGAAGGTGAAGTTCTGAGCGCAGCTGAGACGATGAGTGGATTTACTGTAGAGTTTTGGAAGTCACGTCCAGTCGCGTCGCGGGCGGGCAGGGAAGGCGCGCAGGCGCGATAAGAACCCGGAAGAGATCTGAACGGGGCGGGTTCCACTCCACCCGCTGAAATGATAGCCTGGGATTCGAGGCGTGAAGTACAGCAGCCGAATGTCAACAAAAATATGGACACGCACGCAATAAGAAAGTGAAGGCAGAGAGATAAAAGCACAGCAGATGCCCGAACGTTACAAAGATACTTGGATTTCATTGTTGGTTTTCAATGAACTACTAACTTCCATTTTTGTAAAAATTTACGAGCAACAGCAGCCCTGTATCAGCGAAGGGCATGCAATGGAGGTTGACCTTACTTAATATGTAACAATACTTCAATATTACGGTGAGTTATATTTCATTGTCGGTTTTGCTGATCAACTACCAGACAGCAGTACCATGTAACTCCACAGAAACGACAGCATGATAACTAAGTCCTCTTCCGCAGGTGCTCAGCTCCTCTTCCAGTCCCTCCCTCACAACTCTCAAGCAAAAACACTCCCAGTCACTACACTACAACAGCCCAAGCCACTTTTCGAATCCTCAATTCTAACGCCCCCAAACAACAGTCTTACCATAAGTCTTATGATCAACCTGCACCTCCCTCCTTGCCACCACAGTCCTCTTCTTAACCTTCTTCTCGACCTCATCAACATCAACACATCCGTCCACGTCTTGGCCCCCACAAAGCGGCAACAAAGTCTTGGTTCCCATATCACAGAAGAGACCTTCGGATTCCGAGACAAAGTCGGGTCCCCAGGACGTAGCCGATGTGCAGAGGTCCTTGGCAGAATGTTGCGTGATGTTGGAGACGACGAGGCGAGATTCCATCCATTCTGGGCGAGGCTTGAGACCGGATCTTGCCTTTTGAAGGGAGCGTTTTCCAGATGGTTTATCTATTCGCACACCACACATCAGCAATCGAACGACCAGACATCCACTACAGCAGCAAACACCACAAAAGAAGAGGAGACAAAAAAGATGAAGCACAAACCATTAATCGGTCCCGTATCCGTCCCCCAAATCGTAGCCGTACAGCCAGCCCCATTATTAATCGTATTAGTCGACTCCTCGCCGTACGCCAAGGTCCTAAACTTCATTGCGGCACTCTTGATATCATTCGTATGATCACCATCCAACCATGAGCAATGCGGAATAAACTTATTCTCCTCAGTCTGGGGTCCATCCTTGTCGATATACCCCGCGAACTCGGCCTGCTCGTACCAATTTTCACCGCAGCTGTAGCCGACGTCGCCGGTCCAGCGTCCGCCGAGGGTCTCGTCCTTTTGAGCGACGGTCACCCAGGCGATGCAGATGGCGTCGTCGCCGCCGGAGAGGCCGACGAATTCGGCGCGGGTGCCGGGTGAGGACTGGTCGACGGTGATGGTGGGCGCATCGCCGGCGGCGATGTCTTGACCGGCGCCTTGGCCGAGATAGTTGTTGTTGATATCCCAAGCGTAGACGGCTGCCAGGTTTCCGTTCTATTTCAGCGAGGGAACAGATATCAGCAAAAGTCGAACTCAAGACCGCTTCCATGTCATGTGATCGAGACTGATCAGGACTTGGAGGTTGAGGGCTTACCAGTTGACCTTCATCGTCGCCTTTCTCAAGACCAACTTTGACTCGGAGAGTTGCTCCCTCGGGGAGGTCACCGCCTGGGAGGTTGTCTTGGATGAAACCGATGATGCCGAGGCCACCGCTGAGAAGTCCGATGCCGTCAATAAGTGCTGCAGCCATGTTGCTGGACTTTCAAATGAAGTGATTGAGTGTTTTGGGAAAGATTAAGAAATGCTGGGAGATGTTGTTGATCTGATCTGTGTTGTGTAGACTGGTTGTTTTTAGGGGAGCTTTTGTGGTGTTTATATACTTTCTCCTCCACACATAAATCCTCTTCGTCTTGTTGCTTTCCATTGTATACCGCACACTGTTCTATGTGCAGAATTCATCACGTCACATCTTCTCAACTCTCATCGTCGATCTCAACGATGCGCACTCCAGTAATCCTCCACGAATTGAATGACGTTGATATCTCACTGTGCCGTACACCATACAACGTAACTAATTCCTACATGCAAATATCCCACGCAAACCAATGCAAGAAACTCCCATTCTAAATCACGATTTCTGTCAGCCGTCAAGATCGATTTGTTTACCTGCTCGCTTAAACCCTGCAGCAGCTACGCCTCTTTCTCCCAAGACTTTGGGGCCGAAATCTGACATCCTAATGCTACGGCACTTGCACCGATCGTCAAAGTACACTCTTCATCAAGCAGCGGCACAGGATGTAGGCGGTTCTCACCGTAAGATGGCCTGTAGGAATAGTTGAAGGTGAGAATGCCCGCTGCAGCCAAGACATCGGGCTCGTTCACGTGTTGAGTACCTAGTGCCGCGGCTGTGAGTTTAGGAACATGGCATTTGGGCTGGTTTCAAATTTCAATGGGGAAGGATGACCTGAAAAGCATGATCTGCATATCACGTATGAATACGACCCTATGTACCGAGTGTACGAATAAGCTCACTTGCACGAGGAAGATATTATTCGGATTGGGTGTTTACAGAGAGCTGCCTTTTTCGGCGTCCAATCGCTCCACGAGTCATTTATGGGGTTTTCTGAGCAAGGAATTATCACTCTATCTCAGTTCCAAATCTTTGTGCAAACCAATTGATAGAAACGTGGGTCAAGAGTGCCTCATACAAGGCTGCCGTACGAGAACCAGATGTAACAGCATGCTGCAGCCAAGTACTAATCGAATAGATCTGACCAAACAATCACCGGATAGGAACTGAACTTAAAAATCGAGATCTAAAAGTCCATGCATAACCGTATTTACCCACTGCGCCAGGAGTAAGTTTCCATCCAGTCAACATCCTTTCTCCCAAGACCGCCTGCTCTTCGCCGAGTATCGAAGCAATCGAAGCAATGCCAAATCAGGCAGTTGGAGCTTAGCAACCTCTAAGTTCTACAACGAAAATACTCTAGTCTCTCGGTCAGTCAGGATACGTCCGAAACCCGTTTCAAATCAAATGATTCGAGTGAAGAACGAGCAGCACTTTCTCATTGGCGTGTATATCTCTCAACTCTGACACACATACACACACAATAAATTCAACTCTCACACCAATCTTCCATCCCAGTGCAGATTAGGATTTTACTTCAAAAGAGCGTAACATCGCGCTCTCGCATCAAATCCGATTCATCAATCAGCCCTGTCCTGTAAATTCAGCCTATCTAGCATACAGATCACCGCGCCTTGCGGCCCTGCCACACCCAAATACAGATCATCAATCCCTCATTCAATCAACTAACAACTCCCATGGTGCGCTAATTCGCACGGAGCTATCCCCCGTCGTTGAAAGTAAGATGTGAGATGTAAGATGTAAGATTCCGATCACATAACTTTCCTTCCGCCCCGCCCGTTCCGCTGCATTCCTTCCCTCCCCTGTCGGCTACCTTACTTAATTTACTACTCAGTGTGCTGCAAGTAACTTCGTCACAGTAGGTAAGGTAAGGTTACTGCGCCGCATGTGCATGGGGAGGGAGGGTGAGGTGGTATTCGGTAAGGTTTTGCCAAGCCCGACAGACTGGTAGGTACTAGGCAAGCAGTATTGAATTACCCGGCTGGACTACTCCGCTGATGTTGATCGCTCGATTTGGCAGCTCTGATACCGTTTGTGTCTGTAGGATTGACTAAATTCAGGATCCCAAATTCTTGGTTTGGTTTTGTGGGTTGAGTGGTAGAGGGGTGATGATCGAGAAGGATTTGGGCGGCTCGATCGCTTGTTCAGGTACCTGGGTTTTTGGATTGACTTGCCTCGGTACTTACAGAGTAATAGATACCAGTTAAGAGCTAACCTGGTCATTAGTTTCTTAGGAAAATGAGACAGCAAACAGTCTTTGACGAAAGAGCAATAACAGAAAGATGGTATTGCCGTTCTTCTTCGTGTGTGGCTTCCTAGCTAGAGCTCCCCATTGGTGCTGATCTACAGGCACCTTTTTCAACTCATGTCCTCGACGTTCATCCCACAGTAGCCTCCTATGAAAACCGTTGTATACAATCAACTAGTTCGGAAGATTTACCCAGGGAAATCATCTGTGCCGCACTATCAGGCTCGTGTTCGCAAGTAGAGACGCTTTTAGTTCAGTATTCATGCTCCATACTACATCTTGAGAACTTATGATTGCATCAGTGGCGTTGCGGGGGCGAAAGGTGCCATGTTCTGTAGTTTCGTGTAGCCGCAATAGGAATGTCACTTTACTGCACTTGTCCATCTCGAAGATACCTACATGTTATTCCCTCCTAGACAGGACATCCGTTGTCCCAAAATCTTACGGTTCCATGGTGTCTACAGGTCTAGAGCCCAAGCCTTCAATTCTTGTTTCAAAGGTTACTAGTCCATCTTCAAAGTTCAGAACTTCGATCTCTCCATCACAGGGAGAAATATACTACGCCTCAATTCTGCATTTCCAAGCACCGTGAAAGGACCGTGAAAATGTCACTGTGATCTAGATATTGTAACTGATCGAAGATCTTTGATTCCTTTACTCGCATTGCAAGTCCGGTAAAGGCAATGGCATCCTATCATTGGAAAGAGACTCGGAGATCAATGACGACGATGACTGAGATTCTCACTTCTGACACCTTGCCACTCCTTTTAGAAATTCAGGACAGGATAGAGCCGAATGCAGTCGATGAGAGTGACATGAAGTGCTGCGCCGGCTTGTCTTTCGTCATGGACTCGGCGGTCCGATGAGAAGATGGAAGTTGGAAGTGTATATAAAGACCCACAGGATTTGCAGGAAGAGCAGCAGATCAGCTCAGCACCATATACTCTCCATTCCACAGCAAGACAGAAGTCTCTTTATCCTGCACATCAAATCAAAACATCTCCATATTCCAACCAACTCCCATCAACATGCGTTTCCAACTCGTCCTCCTCTCCCTTGTGGGACTCGGCTGCATTTCCGCCCTCGCAACACCCGTCTCGCCCCTCCAAGTCCGTCAAAACGACGTCCCACCATGTCAAGATGGAGGCGGAGATCCAGTCAACGAGGCTTACGATACAGGTTCGTTGAAAAGCACCTCCCTACCCGACAACTCAAACACTCATCATAGAAACCTGAAAGTACTGACAATACATGTCCAATTCCAGCTGCGGACTGTCAAGATCACTGCTTCTTGAAGGAGAACGCTGATGGTGACAATAAGGGTGGCATTTGCAAGGGTCTTTGTATCAACGTTGGGCATCCAGCTCCCATTTTCCAGTGCAGATGTAAGTACTGCGGGACCTTGGAGTCTGAAAAGGACACTTTACTGACACTATATATAGCGAAGGGAACGATCGACTAAGCGGGTAGAGACGTAGTCAGAGGATGGAACTCGGGAGTCGGGATCAGATTCTGCGTGCGGACTTGTTATCAGTAGTTAGGGTTTTTGTTTTGAATCTAAGTTGTAGGTAGCTGTAGCTGGGGAGAATCGAAATGCAGTTTTGTCAATTGAATAATGCCATTGTCAAATTTGAGATTCTGGCTTGATTGGACCATGTCAAGCTCGTACAAGCTATCTCGGAAGGGGAGTTCTATAATTAAGCTTAAATGCCAAGCTGCTGATCCCTACTCCATTCCACCGGCTGATCGTATCAACATTTCCAACCGACGATGAAACCTTCCCAAATAAGCGTAGTCTCCCCCCAAGTAGACATGAACAACCACGGGATGAGAATTATGCGGCACAGCAAAGTCAAATCTACCTACTAAGTAAGATCTTAGTTCTCTTATGGCCCTTTTACCGGGTTTGTTGACATACGAGCGAAGCTAAGATCTTCAAGTGCCGGGAAGGGGCTGTTCAGCTTCTGTCACAACTTGCCTCGCTTCGCCTCTTTGGCACTGATCTGCGTCATTCTGCATCGCAGAGTAGTATTACCCAAATGGCCGTAAATGAGCATAATTCGCTTAGCAATGTCCACTACGTAATTTCACGAGGCGCTCTTGTTCCTCGGTATATTTTCGATTCCCGTTTCCATTTTAAACCTCAACTTCAATTCCCGCAGTGAAAGTCAACAAAGAAATTTCAACCTCGACCGAATTTGAAAAACACAGCCGAATGAATGTACTGGATATGCCATCTTGGCACACATTCAAGATGAAATCCGCACTCGTCGCTTTATGCTCTTTGCTTCTTCCAAGTCTGGCTTACGCAGCTGAGTAAGTTTCTAAGCAAGCTCCTCCATCCGGTCACACTGTGACAAATTTCAAGAACAATACTAAGACGAAAAAACTTGAGCATTCACTGACCCTCTCTCACAGCGGAAATCTCACCATCACCTTCTTCCCCAGCAGTACCGTCAACAACACATCCAAATCCTCCAACCCCACCTGTCCCTCGGCCGACAACCCCCAATCATCCGCCCTCACCCTAACCACAGCCTCAACCCCCTACACCTACACCTGCTTCAACCTCTCCAGCATCTTCTCCCCACCCAACGGCTCGCAACCACTCACCTCAGTTTTCATCCCCATCAACGGCTATCAACCCGGCCAAGGCGCCTCCAACATAACCCCCTACCCCGGACAAACCCTCGTCCTCGGCGCAAACTACACGATCCTCACCCCACCCACCTTCTACTCCCCATCCAACAACTACACCACGGTACAAATCTCCCTCAGCAACCTCACCAGCGAGCAAGCCATCCCAGGCAAGGCGTCAGGTCGTAGAATCAACGTGTATTCGCTGCCGGACTGCCAGCAGGTGAGTAGCGAGAATGGAGGGAACGATCCGTATGAGGCGCATCCGTGGTATTTGAAGAGCTGTCAGACGGATGAGAGTGGGGATTGTAGGGTTGTGGAGAAGGGGATACTGAGTTTTTCAATTCAGGAGGATGGGACGGGGAGGAAGTGTGATCAGTGGGCGTTCTTGGGAGCTGGGTTGGGGATGGGAGAGGGGAGATTGGGTGTGAGGTGGTTGGTGGGAGTGGTGGGAATGGTTGTGGGGTGGATTATGTTGTGAGGTGGAATGGATAGAGATTTGCTCTACTCTGCTAAGACTTTGCTGCTAGAAGGATTTTGGAGTCGGAAGAAGGCCAAGTTTGGTACCCGCGGTTCTCTTTTTCTTGCTCCCCGTAATCTATACAGGCGACAACAACTCTCAGCAGGACCTATCTGTGATGCTTCTCTGCACTATTCTGTATTTCCTCTATAAATCTCATAGCATTCACATTAAATACCCATTCAGCTTCAACTCATTCCAATCTACACGTTGCTTCTGGCAATCGAGTACTGCAGAGTGTGCCTTCTTGCTATGATGGGTTTTCCACGAACGCGAGTGGCTGTCTTCTCACCAACCTACCAACACCATCTATTGATAGGCCCACTTAATCCAACAACAAAGCTTTGTGGTTCAATGCTTTACTTCCGCATCAATCTCGAGTCGAGACTCAAAGGATAGAACCAAGCAAGCAAGCAGATTCTCGATATATTTACAGATGCTTTGCCCCTCTGGTATATCTCAATACCGACTATTTTCAACAGCATCCTACGCTCGTTAAGACATCCTCAATACTCATCATTCCCCAGCCCACCCTAGGTCAGCATTTCACAAGGATATGTATGACCAACCTGTCTCCCATCACCTTACTTATCCAACTACAAAAGAATTGCTAAGAACCTTTTCAGCGTGTGTGTTCATGGTCACTCAAATCACTTAGTAACTCATCCCAGAACTACCATGCGAGACCCAGCGAACAATCCAACAACCGATATCTGTTGCCCGTATTCCGTATTCAAACCCGACCTCCTCGGATCACCACCTCCTACTCCACCACCCCCATGCATCTTACGGAAACAAGCCACATCATACTTCAACCAGACCACACCCACCGTCCCTCTATCTACCTCACTCCCCCTCTCAACCACACCCCATCAATCCACCATCCGTAAACCATCTAGCCTATCACGATCATAAAGAGAGCTATAGGATCGAGAGACTTGATACAAACAGACATTATAACTACATTACTTTCTATAACACCCTGGTTTTGGTATCACCCATCCCTCCCCCTCCCCCTCTTCCGCCCCCTTCTGCGGCCGAAACTCCCCACCCTAATATCCTACATAATCATACAAAAAACCAAAAAAGAAAATTAGACAACCCCTCCCTCCTCTTCCTCTTCCTCTCTCTCTTGCCCTCCCCCTCCCCCTCCCATCCTACCCCGTACCTCCCACCCATCGCCCCCTCAACCCCTCAACCCCTCAACCCCTCCTCACCCCCTCCCCACCCACAAAAAACTCCGCCACAGCCACCACCCCCTCCTCCAACTCCCTCCTCTCCCTCTCCCTCCTCTCCTCCTTCACCCTCCTCTTCTCCTCCCTGACCCTCTCTCTCTCCGCGACCTCCTCCGCCGACACCTCCTTCCTAGCGACGAACCCCCACACGCTCTTCTTCTTCTTGAGCTGCTGCTGCTGTGGGGGAGCGGCAGCGGCGGCGGCAGCCGCCAATCCGGAGATGTCGGTGGTGTTGGTGGTGGGAGGTGGAGAGGGAGAGGGAGAGAGCGAAAGGACGAATTCGTATGCAAGAGGGCTCGTGGGACTCTTGCTGCTGCTGCTGCTGTTGAAGCTCGTTGAGAGCTCGCCAGCAGGTTCTCCCTCCTCCTCCTCCTCCTCCTCCTCCTCCTCCTCCTCCCGCTCCTGCCTGCCAGATGTGGCTGGTCTGACGGGGCCGCCAACACCGAGGACGTCGGAGCGCCTGCCTTCCTCTGGTGCCTTTCCGTACTTGACTCCCTGGTCTTCGGCCTCGAACTGCGCGAAGAGGCTAACTTCTGAGTTAGCGGTATATGGTCTGACTGGTCCACCGACGGCAGCGATGAAGGAAGACTGGTGGCGGAGGGGTGGGATTTGTGGTGCGGCCTGGGAGGGTTCAGCGACGGTGTATTTAGATCTCTTCTTCTTGATGACACGACGCTCGGGACGGAGGGTGGCTTGAGAATCGGAGGTGCGGAGAGAAGGGGTGCCGAAGACGAAAGAGGCCATCCTTTTGATACTACGCTGCTCTGGCTGACTCTGAGGGTCGACCTTGGCTTGAGAATCGGGAGTTTGAACACTTCCACTACGAGAAAAGCTAGACTTTTTGTTGAGTTTGGGCTCTGCTTTGTCACCCATATCACCGCTGTCGGAGCGCATGTTGGAACGCGATCCTGACGAACGAAGACGGTTGGAGAAGGTAAAGCTTGATTTCGGCTTCAACTTTGGTTGTGGAGTCTCATCATCCTTCCCATTCTCAGGTAAATCATTGCCAGGGCCGTAGTAATCGTCTTGGAAGAAACGTGCAGTTCTGGCCGAGCGAGGAGTCTTAGGAGGGAGGCCATCCTCACTAGATGTCTCGATAGTGTCCTCAGAGCCGCCATGGATGAAAGTTGCAAAGCTAGATTTCTTCTGGACAATTGGTCGAGTCTCACTAGACTCTCGAGGGATAGCGCTGGAAGGAGGATTGGGCTCGGTGGAAATACCAAGGGGGTTGCCTGCTTGAAAATCATCTTTGAGGGCAGATGAAGATTTCTTCTTGCGTGAGAAGAGCGCGTTGAAGCTAGATTTCTTCATTACGACTCGAGGTGGGTAGTTATTTTCTTGAGAAGATCCGCCGTAGGGACGATTTAAGAATTCGTAGTTGTCTGACGGCAGACGTGATTGTGTAGCAGAGTCTGCAGAGGGTTTCTTGGTGAGGATAGATGAGACTTCTGAGCTGGTTGAAGGACGTGGTGCATTCGCAGCAGAGATGTTGGAGGGTGACTTTCTAATTTCGAAGGACTCCCCAAGGTCTTGGGATGTACGGTCGATAGGTTCTGAGTTGAGGCCAGAGGGTGAGCTCTTGATTGCAGGAGTTTGTGACGACGAAGCTCGATCTTTGAGGTTATTGCGAGGTGGAAATGAACTCATGTTTGACGTTCCTGGTGTAGTCGGCTTACGTGGTCTATTGATATTCAATGGTTCGGGCATCATAGCTGGCTCGGTAATCTGACGTCGCGTAGTCGGGAGCGTGGCGAGAGGCGGCAGCGGCTCAAATGGTGGTGGTCCCGAGGCAGAAAACAACCTACTTGAAGATGCTGGTGACCTCAAAAGACTACGCTTTGAGCTTGAGTTATCCGCAGTTTGTGGTCGATCAGCTGGAGTTATGTCTTCAGGCTGCTGGAATTTGGTGAAAGGCATAGCCAACTTGATGGGCGGTGACACAACTTGTTGTTTACTTCTGATTCCCTCAGTATCGATCTGGAGACTCGGTTTTGCTGAGTTGGGCCTATCAGAAGTCTGAAGATCCGACGACAGTGATGGGCGGCGATAAGTGTTGCTCAATCCAAGTTCAGCGTCGAAATCGAATGACACCCTCGGTGTTGAGTTTGGAGTTGTCGTTAGATCTGCTTCATAATCCTCGGGCTTGGGAGCAAGTGTTCTACCTAGAAGTGCTTCCAATTCATCAAGTGGAGGAGGGACAAAGCCCATTGGCTTGGAGAGGCCACGAGCGCGCAATGAAAGGAGACTCTCAAATCTTGGCTGGGACGTAGACGATGTGCTGCGACTGGAGTCGAGTTTTCTGCTGGTAATATTTACCCTAGATTGATCAGGCTGTTCCTGAGTGGATTTGCTGACGTTGACCAAGGACTTTGAGTAAACAGAATTTGCCTCTCCGAATACTCTGCTGGACTTATTGCTCAGTCCGAACTTTGCTCGCATATCAGTCAAGCTACTCTTGGATTTTGGTGTCTTGGGTCTGATGCTATCGAAGCTGGCGCCGCTGAAGCTTCTCGAATTGTTCAATACAGAAGATTCCAGTGTTTCAGCACGTCGAACTCGCAACATCCCGTTAGCAACCTTTGCTTGATCAATCATCTTTGCTGCTAGATCCATATACTTCTCCATGTTTCCCCTGACTGCCAGCCAGTTGTGGCGATTGTCTTGTTGATTGAGCTTTTTTTCAAACTCTATCATGATTGCAGGTCCATTGGCGACCACATCAAGGATGTATCTATAGAAAATTGCGCGTTGTTGATACAATATCTTGGGATTGATCTTGACGGTTGGTAGCTCTTGAAGAGAGGGAGGAAACAAGGTGTTGAGCATAGCCAAGGCCTCTTGCTTGTAGAAATGCTTCGAGAGCAAGATGCTTGTCATGGTCTACATTCGTTAGCACTGCTATCTAATTCAGCTGCAATCAAGCACATACCCATATCCGGAGATCGATGAACAAGTTGGAGTACAACGTCTCTATCCGCAACTCGTTTCCCTGAGTCTGTTCCACCCATGCTAACGCATTTGGATTGCCACCAAGGACGTTTCGCCAGTTGCGCTCATTGATTCCAAAGTTTTCGGCGGTTTCACGTAGGGTATCTCGACGAGTAAACTCTAGATCCCTGATGTAATCTAAAGCTGTGAGTGCATGGTCAAAGTTGACATCCCCAAACTCCTTAATGAAAACTTGCTCGATACAGTATCTCCGAATGAAGTGAGGTGGAAGTCCTCGTGGCCCGCCAGGAGGTTCAAACTCAATATTCCTTTCTGTATTGGCGGCAATGTGCGCGAAGCCAATTTTGAGCAAGGTGTCATTTCCACGGTCCATGAAACGATCATCGGGACAGTGTGTGGGGTCGAATTCAGGTTCAGCTCGAGCACCAGGTGGGTTCTTGATTTCTGCAGCTGTCGAGTCCGCAATGGAGGGGATTATTCGCTCTTGGGAGGAGAGGAAAGCAAGAATAAGCTTTCCATCTCGATCAAGCTGCCACCAGGAGTAAACATCCTTCAGTCGTGGTAAGCTCTTGCCTGAACCTCGAGGTTAGCGATTTTTTCAATGGTAACGACGTCAATACCCCGCAGGACACACATACCAGAGTTAATAGAAAACATTATGCTAATTGGTAGCTCGCAAGTTGTTTGTGGTTCAAGAATGTGATGCAAAATCCATGGCAGCGTGTCAAAACTTCGATCAGTTGAAGTTGATGTTGCGGAGGAAGTTATGGAGGTTGAAGACGTCGGTGACGTTGGCGTTCGAGCAGACGATCGCGTTGTGGAAGGCGAACCTGAAATCGACATTCTGAGAATCCGGCAGAACTTCGAATTAGGTTAGACCCAGGCCACCTCAAAGAATATTTTGCCGACACCGACAACACCATTGCCTTGCGTGTATGATTTCTAGCTGTTCAGCTATGCAGCCTTCTACAGTCCAGTAGTCTTTCCTTCTCACAATCAGTCTGGCCTGACCTTTCCGAGTCCGTACTATCTCAAAGAAGCTCGCTTCATATATAGATAGAGATAACAGCGTCTTGCAGAGACAGAGGCTTGGAGTCCAGTGTTATCTCTCTTTTGATGTGTCTCTCTCCCTCTTGACCCTTGCAGTAACTCTGATATTCTTCGCGCGTGAAGCCCTCAAAACAATGTTGTTAACAACAAACAACAGAAAATCAGTAGTAATCACTGCATAGCTGTTAGTCAGACTCCAAAATATCACGTATAATAATTACATACCATCAGAAATCTTCTGTTGAAGAATGTGTCGTCTACTTTAACATAGACATGTAGAGCCTATATTTGTGGGTGCCATCTCATAGTTATCTGGTGCCCTCGGCCCATTGCAGCGTAAGTAGCAAGCAGGTTGCCGGTAGGTGCCATGGTCCGGGCAGGTTCCATTGTGCCTGACAGGCCAGTTGGAAGAGGTCCTCTGAGAGTGCATTGATCTCATGCAGAGATATGCCGGTGTGCAGCTGGACATGGACCTCCAGTTGTTGCTACGGGAAAGATGACGGTCGGGTATCCCTCCCTGCGGCGATCATGCGCATCACCCGACAGCCGGAATTCTCTTCTCATCTACATTGGGAGATCAGGGTGAAGTTTTCTTGCCTGAACTGGAAGGCTGAGAGTAAAAACAAACGGCTGTTCATGCAAGGCAAGGAAGTCTTCCTATATCGTTGCGGTTTCCCATGATGACAAGCAGAAGTGGCAGTTTGGACAGAAGTATGAATCGGTATGATTATCAGTGCATAGAGTTGCTCAGAAACAAGTGTTCAAGTCGATTCCCGCGAAGCCAGTCGGATCAAGTATACGCCACACGTCCGTGCGAGAGACGCAGAGACTCTGGTGTGGGTGGGAGTAACGAGTAGGAGTCCATCATGGGGCCAGGTTCTCCAGAAACGGTTGAACTCCCGAAGGTTCAAGTGCGTTTCAGGCCGAACATTGGATGAATTGAACGAAGATACCAGAATTTGGGTAGCACGGGTGCTGCAACTTGCCTTTCTCTGCCATCAAAAGTTGCTATATCAGTAAAATGTTACTGAATGATGGACTCTAGTCTCGTATGTCTTGCCGTGTTTGACCGTTTACTGTCAGGTATGGGTCTCCATCCCGCTTGTCAGATATGATGCATAGTCCACGACATTTTGCAACTTAGCAGCAGTCATGAACCGGCATGTCCCCCGTATAGTCTGATGTAAAATCTTGGTAGCGAGAGGTTCGAGGTCATCTACAGGAGGCTTTGATGAAGATCAGGAAGGCCAGGATCTTGCGAAGTGATGGGGGTGCTCAGCCAGGGTGTGGTCCTGACGCAGAGAAGCCTCTGAAAAGCAGCAAACTCTCGGCGGCATCTTGTGGGACGTTACAAAGTACTTACCCAGCCTGCATGAGCATGGTAGTACAGGTCACGACTTCCTCGCAAGGCAATTACTATGTGGAGCTACGGGGAGAAACTCCGTGTGACCAGTGTTGCTGCGAGAGAGAGGGGAGGGTTCTGACTTCTTATAGATCTGCAGCTGTGAATAAGCGAGGCTTACACTGTAACAGATAGATAGTGTACTCTATGGAATGTTGCTAGTCGCTGTATTAAAGAAGTAGCTTTATATGCCGATAGGGGTTTGTGCTTGAGAGGCTATTGTGGCGATGTTACCTTCACCCTGTCAAGTGAAGGTCGAAAGAGGAATGAAGGGAGGTAGTAGTGAAGTATCAAAGCGAAGCGTTTGCAGCCCCTGATTAGGTAGGGCGGATGGTTCCCGCCAGATAGGCATTTTAAGCGGCTGACTAAGTCATGACTTTGACAGTTCAGATATGAGATATGAGATATGAGATATAAGCACAATAATAATCCTCGTTCGTCTGAACTCTTCTAATAATAAATGATGTATTGATATTAGTACTCTTATGATCTCTATACTCCACTATAATTATAAGGGCTCTATATGTTTTGTACTTACCCTATAGACGTGATACAAAATTCAAAAGAATATTGAAGGATAGAAAAATGAAGACAACAGATTATGCGCTAGCTCGAGTTAATACAGGATTGAAGTAGAGGAAAGCAGCCCCATCACAGATATTTTGTTTGATGTTGCTGCGTTTGTCGCTCGCTTCGCAGCACATTCCCAGACTGGAAGCGTCGCTGAGAGAAAGTGGAATTCCACGCTAAGATAAGATAAGCGAGACATCACGTCCCCGTCAAATTCCTTTCCCTCTTCCTCATCAAAACATCAACTCTTCACGATCATAACAATTCTCCCAAAGTCCAGATGGCGACATTCTCAAAGCGCAAGTACCGTTATTCGACTCTGCCGAGTGGTGAGTTTCCCGGCATTTGGTTTGCAGTCGATCAGTCTGTACCCCGCCTCTTCGGAGGATCTGCCATCAAAAATGCTTCTTCCTGTTTCCAGGGAGGATTTCCTGCATGACAGCCAATATTGAGTTCTCCATCCTCAAAGTCTATTAGTTCAACTGCAATGCATCGTCACCAACGTCACACAACACTTTCACAGCCAATAGTCCGTTACCTACAGTATGCAATCCTGCTTTTCGTTCCGGAAGACCGAGTAGACAAAGTTGTCGCATGGAATCGTCGATTCGAAGGATCAATTACGGGCTGAGGTGAGGTCATATTGGACCGTTCGGACAGCTCACATGATCTTATCCGCATACACGAGAACAGCTCCAGTTACCAAGCAGCTCCCAGCTCGTACCTGACTGGGCCAAGGCTAGAAGTGCTACGGTCAAGGATCTTAGTCGCCTCGGCTCTGACATGGTTGATGTGTCACAGAACTGAACTGAGGAAGATCCTATGACGCTGTTCTTCACATTATTATTGTTCGCATTCGCAGCATTGCGATGCACCAATATTTCGAGTCAACAGTGGATCCTAGCGAAGTTTTGCCAGAGTGCCGTTGTCGACGGTGTCTGTGTCGCAAGTTGCACATCCGCTTCCAGAAGCTGAAGCTGCCCCTTCGTTGAAGCGAAGTGACATGTTTCACACCGCCCAAACGGGCAGAACCGATGCCCAGCCTAGGCGAGCCAGCAAAGTCTGCGAGCTGAAAAGGGGGCGTCGAGTGGAAATAGGAATGGCGCCTGAGAACACCCCTCTATTGAATCTCTCTAAGCAATTAGCAGCATCGCATTGGTTGTTTTGGATGTCAATCGCAACTTCTCCAGCCACGCTGCTGTTCCGCATTGCCGTGGGACAACAGGCCAGACAGGGAGGACAGCAGCAGGCTCGCAGGGTCAACATCACCTCACACCGAGTCAACAGCAAGGACGTCTAAGTCTAAATATGGACATGCTACTCCCCCCCCCTAAATAGACGTTAAACGTGGACTTTTGTGGGCTGAAGTCCTGGTAGGCCTTTTCTAAGTGGTTACCTCCCCTGATAGGCTCAAAGCACGAGCCAGATTCTGGTCAACGGTCAAGGCAAGGGTAGCTTTAGAAGGTTCAAGATACACTTAAAGCCCTGCTTAAGGCTAGGAATCAGCAGAATCATTGGATTAACACCCTAGCTAGCTACCCACACAAGGCCCAGTTTTCATGAGGTTTACTCCGTAACGTATGTTTAGGGGGGGAGGAGAGTAGCTGCAGTACAGTACTGTCATGATCAGCACGAGGGACGGCCCCAGTACGAGAAACGGGGACGCCCTTATGCCGGGCGCGCAGGCAAAGTTCGTATTTAAATGCGCCGTGGGCCCGTGGCTGCGCAGGCGAATCAGCTTTCGGTAAGGCCGCCAGCGCCGGCCCAAACCCCCTGAAATGGGAGATTTGATCCCCACCAAAACAGAATCATCAACTTCCCCAAGTGGTGAGATCGGACGGCATGGGCTGGAGCCTGGCGGCCTGGCGGCGGTGTCTGCGGCGTCACTTTAACGTTGCTTTGCTTTTGCGTTAGGTTAGGGCTGGCAGCGGGTCTGCTGTCGTTCCCAGCCTGTACCCAGCACCCAGCACCAGCCATCACCTTCAAATACAGAGCCCGCCCCCGGCTTTTCTCGAAGGACCTTTTTTGAGTAGGTTTCTTGCATCTTGCATCCTCTCACACACTCGCTCAACAACATCTCTTTATCTATATATCGACTTATTTAATATATAATTCCTCCCCTCGCCCATTATGCGTTCCGGTCTTCTTTTGCTGGTCGCCTCGGCGGCCTCCGTCGTCACGGGCTCGGTTCTCCAAAACAGAGATGCCCCTGCCCTACCAGCTTCCGCGTTCCCTGCGCCGAAGATGCTGTCTTTTGAAGATGCCAAGGCAGGAAAGGATTTGGAGGGCAAGAACCTGAACGTCACCCGTGTGTCGATGGCCGATTTGCTTTCCCAAGGAGCAGCAATTCCACAAAGTGCTTCAGCAGCATCGTGTAGCGCTTCCCCAGGCATGAGATTCGAATGGCGCCAATACTCCCAATCAGATCGTCTTGCTCTGGTCCAATCTATCAGATGTCTGATGAACAAGCCCCCGTCTGGGAACTTCCCCCCAGCTGCCAACAGATACGAGGATTTCGTCCGCCTGCATCAGATGTGGACCCCTAATATCCACGGCAACGCCAAGTTCCTCATCTGGCACAGATACTTTGTGTGGACATTCGAGCAAGTGTTGCGCGCAGAGTGCGGCTTCAACCGCGCATTCCCATGGTGGGACGAGTCAAAGGATGCTGGAAACTTCGCCAAGCTCGACATGTTCTCGCAGCCATACTTCGGGAACCTGCTACCGGCGCAGAGCAACGGTCAGGGATGGTGTATCAACAGCGGTGCCTTTGGAGGAATCACCCTGCACATTGGCCCGGGAACCAGCAACCAGAACCACTGCATGACGCGTGCTGTCAACGAGCAGTTGACGTCGCAGTGCAACCAAGGCTACGTTGACTTGTGCAAGTCGCGTGGCACTTTCGCCGAGATGGCAAGTTGTCTCGAGGGAGGGTAAGCAGTTCACGCTTTTTAGTCTTGCTACAAGACAGAGAACAAATAGAAGAATTAAACTAACGCGATATATAGACCTCACGCTTACGGCCACAATGGTATTGGAGGAGTTATGTCTGATGTTTATGCCAGTGTCAGCGATCCTACATTCTTTATGCATCACCTGTTCATCGACCACAGCTACCGCGTCTGGCAAGCCGCCGACCCCGCTCGTTACCAGACCCTCAACGGCAACGACGCACAAGGAAAGCCCCTCACATTGGACACCGTGGTGTCGGTGGGCGGCATCCGTCCCGATGTCAGGGTCCGGGATATCATCAACACGCTAGGAGGAACTGTCATCGCTGGTGTTCCCTTCTGCTACAAGTACAACTACTAGGCGGTCTTTATCACCTAGGGTGGGAGTTGTACATTTTCAGTAGTTGATAGAAGGAGGAACTTTGTTATTTAGCGGTCGGATACTTATTAATACCAAACAAACTATTTCCACCGCAGTTCTAATTCTTGAATTATGCTTGCCATGTTTGAGCATCATACTATACTTTCTCCCACTGCATGAAGCTTATCCATTCTATCACGCCCAGTTCATGTTTGGGTAATCCACGTTTGTTCAATCTGTCCATGTGACAAACACAGCCTCATCCATCAATTCATTAATCAGCCCTTCAGCTCTCCCTCAACTCCTTCGCCACACAACTTGACGCCACCAGTTCATCGAATTCCCAACGCGAAACAGATACCCATGAACCCCAATACCGCGTCATGGCCTGATCTTAACCTCCCATCGAGTTTCAAACCAATCAATAAAAATAAATCCCAATCATCCCATTTTTTTCCCCCCGGCAAATAAACACCCCTGCCCTGCCTCGCACTGTACTACTACTGTTTCAGAAATCCTAACCCAACGCAGCGCAACCCCAACCCACCCCGAAGTATCCGTTCGCTGCAGATTGCCTGCCTGCCCTGCCTGCTTTTCGGTACCGAGAAACCGAATCCATCCATCATCTGGAAATCGAACAACCAAGCATGCACGACAAAGAACAAAAAGCGGATTCTCACAATATCGAATTCCTTCTTCGTATATATAGACAACAAGTAAGTAAGATTCCACACGATACGAGCGATGAAGAAAGACAGGAGGAAGAGTCCGAGCAAGAGCAAGGAGGGTTCTGAATCAATTCCGTGTACTGTATATTGCCATGCTGCATACCTAGGGTGTGTGTGGTGCGGTGCGACATAGTGAGCTAATCGGGTTAGGTGTCCACACCCCTTTTTCTGGGCAGGAAAGCTTATTTTTTTTTGGGAGGGGGGAGGGGGGGGCAGTTCCCATCCCTTTTTTGCACCTCCTAGCCGCAGTGCGCCTCTCGTTTCCTGCTCCCCCAAATATTTGGCTATTGGGGGATAGGATGCTTCGTATAATTATGTGGAATTGGGTCCGGTACCTACGTGCACTTGAATTGAATTATTGATCTGTATGGAGGTAAGCAGAAGCTGGAGTAGATTTAGTTGGGTCATTTCGCATTTCGCATTTCTTATTGGTTGTTGATGTTTTGGGCTGGCACGCTGGCTTACATTGATAACTTACTTCAGAGGTGAGATAAGCTTCGTGGATCTGTTTAGCTCAGATCTAGATCCGGAAGTCCGGAGACTCTGAGACTCTGAGACTTTGAGACTTTGAGACTTTGAAACTTTAAGTTGATCTACTTTACATTAGTCTACTTTAATTTTGACCTTCGAGAGCTTGGACTGTTGAGCCGGAGGGCCGGAGGAGGCGATTCTGGGTGCGCTCAGATCTAGGCTCTCATATGTGTGTTTGGACAGCAAATGAGCCAGCTGTGGGTGCGCATGCACTGTTCTCCATGCGTTGATAGGACACGACGGGAAACACAAGGGACATAGAAGGATAAATGGACATGTTGGGCAGGGCATGATGTGAAGATGGAGTCGTTGTGCATCTCTTCAGCCCGTCCTATTGAAGCAGAAGTACAGCCCAACACTCCTTCGGTCGAGATAATATAATGTAAGAATACAAAGACGAGGGATACTTGGCACCTTACACCATGATACGTCTTTCAAAAGGTACCTCTATATTCTTCAAGCTAACTGATTTACCTTCACTCCACTACAGCATCTACTCCATCTCCCAAAACCCGACCTACAACTGTTTATAAACCCCCTTATGATTCTTCCTCGGGAAATTCTCCCTAAAATACCCCAACTCCGACAACCCCCTCCCCATAATAGCAAACGTATCTGCCACCACCACAACAAAGCTCTTCCCCCTTCCCATCATGGCCTTCGTTTCGGGCGTACCCATCGCAAGTCCACTAGCAGGCATATTATGCTTCGCCAGCGTACTCTCATACAACGCAACAGCCTCCAACCACTCCGGTTCGGAACCTGCAATCCCACCTCCACTGAATCCCATACTGATCCTCGCATCTAGCGAGCCGAGCCAGACGGACGAGATCTCATCGCCGCATTCGGTGAGGATAGCGTCGAGGTTTTGGATTCCTTGGTAGCTCTCGATTTGGATCACGATGGCGGCTTGCTTGTTGACGTTCTCGTGGAACGTGAGGGATGGATCGAGAGGTGTGTCTGAGATGCCGGGGAGGTAGCGTGCTGGTGGTGCGGAGCGGGTGCCGTTTCTGATGGCGCCGTAGCGGGCGGCGGAGACGATGTGTCGTGCTTGTTCGACGGTGTCGACTTGTGGGACGACGATACTTGCTCCTGCATCGAGAGCGTAGCCGATGTTTTCGTGGCTGTGGCCGGGAACGCTTGGTAAGTATGTTAGAAGTGCTGTGATTAAGTGAGAATTTGGAGACGTACCGGACGAAAGCCATACTCTTGCCCTCGCTGAAGAATTGGACGTCGTGGACCATCTAGATGCCTGTCAGCTTCCTTTCTTATGTGCTATGAGATCAGAAAGTCTTACTTGTGTCATCGTCTCCACGTTGGTAGAAGCATGCTCCCAATCGATCCAGACAATATCGAAACCAAGCTGGGCAACGACTTTTGCAACAGGCGGACATGAGAGGCCGCAGAAGAAGCCGATGAGAGGAGGGATTCGTCCATCGTGTGCATCTTGAAGTGCTTCTTGTGCTCTGTGTGGTTGAAGTAGAGATGGAGCTCTATATGCAGCCATTCCTAGCTTTGCAACTTGCTCGGGGTCGATCTTTGCGGGACCAGCGGTCTCATTCCCATTTGGTGTCCCATTTGTAGCCATTGTGGATCTTGATCCCTGTTGTAGAGAGCAGAAATATTGTGTGAGTCTGAAACGGGAATTTTCACGTAGTAGAAAGTGGGAGTGACGATCATTTTATATGCTACAAGTGCATCAGCATTTTCGTTGATAAGTATACCAACATACTGATTATCGCATCTCGGCATTTGCTAAGAGGCCGCGGATTGCCACATTGGGGAGCCGAGCGCATGAGATCGTGCTAATCAGTCCCACTAGGTTCTTCCTGATGGGGAGGGCAGACTGATTGGAACATTGATTCCTCAAAGGTCCAGAATTACTTACGTATTGCTTAGCAGCTGAAGTTTATGTGGATTACCAGAGCGGGCAATGAGGCTGCATCAAACCCAGCCATTGGTGCTGTTCGCGATTGGCTCGTACCCAAACAATCGTAACATCTACCTTGAAAGGTCGATCTTAATTAGTTCTGTTGAATGTTACTTGTTGGCTTAGCTTCTGTTGTTTTTCGTCCGCGTGGGTATTATTGTTTGCATTGGGGTCTGGATCTGCACGATCCTTTTGCAATGTTTGCTTTGAAAACCCCGGGATGCCAATGCCAAAAATGGGATGTGAGGCATGACAAGTTCGTCGATCAGGTACAGAACCTACGTCGTGAATCAGGTCATGCATGTGTAAGCTTATCAAATTCGCTGGGGCAATGAAATTGGCGGATCTGTTGACCCTTCGATCACTTCCAACAGAAAGCTTATTTCCGCCACTAAGCAGCCAGGCAAAGACAAGAGAATTATCAGCTGAGCATGATGTAGAGCGAAGAAAAAATCAAGCGTAAACAATCTGACTGTATAAACATCGGAAAAGAGCAAGTATGGTGAGAAATCGATGAAAGTCCTGACTTCGGCAATTCGGGTATTGACGACGCGTTCCCGAGATCCAGTGAATCTTTCTACTTCCTGAAAAACACTGAGCCTTCGACGCAGACAGGATCGGCTATTAACCAGAAGTAGCATTTGCAAAATTCAAATTTCCAATCGCATAGAAATGTATATCAGTAATCGAAGAGTCGGTTTGAAGGCGAGCTCACATAATCCACCAGCTCGTGTTACCCGTTTTGGCGAGATAACCGAGATGAGGACAGTGTTTCAAAACACACGAGAATGTGTATTGAAGAAGGGCTGTTCGTGGGCCTGTGTAATCAAATCAGCGATGTTGACACTGGAATGAAGCAACTCAACTTGCGATGTAAAAGTTCTCAGCCGTGCTGGGGACACCCAAGCAGGCAGGAGCTGAACAATGATGTTGAGGAATAAAGAGTATGCTATTGTTGAGTTCGGAAGCACTTAATGTCAGTCATCTAGCAGTATTTGCGAATCATTTGTTTCCTTAACTCCCAAGTCCATATCCACCATGCGGCCTTTTTGCTGCAACGCCGGAACCAGGTAGCCAGTACCAGTACCTGCCAGTAAATCGCCTTATCGTACAGTCCAGCTAAGCCTTCATTCCATTGGCCTACCACTTCAATGTCATACGCAAGATTAGCGGCTTTGAGTCCGTCCTCATTTACCAGGTGGTCTGCATCTTAGAATACTCCTTAGAGCTAAGACCCAGGTCCGCAAAAACCGGATCATCACCCTTCAGATGCTCGACACGATCATGATCCTCTTCCTCCAGCTTCTCCAATTCCTCAATAGGTTTCTCCTTGGTATCGTCCTTTGCATCCTTGCTCAGCTCCTGAACCGCTTTATCCATTTCACCCATTCCTTCACCTATGATCAAGAACTGAGTATTTTTGTAATTCAACAGTTCTGGCTCCAGAGGCATCCAGCGAAGGTTTCTGAATTTTTTCTGGATATCTTCCGGGTAGGAAGCGGGGTTGTCAAGGGTCGCGTTTGCTGGACCAGGGGCGTTGGGGTTCTTGGCTGAGACGACGAAGCTGAAAAGGAGAGTGTCAGCATTATCGACTTTATGATGTAATATTCGAAACCATTCCACAAATTCAAGAGGGTGAAGTGGGTACCTACCTGCCCTTCTCGTTGAGTCCCAGCTCTTTCTGGATCTCGCCGATTGAGGAGGGAACGGTGAGATGATACGCCAAGTGGGACTCGCGGCCAGTCGAAGTAATGGCATACTAGAACATGAATTAGCGTCCTACTCAATCCTGCACAATAAGGCGATATTGGGGATACTTGGTTTACTTACAATTCCTTCCGCGAAGGGAGTGGCCGAGGGAGTATGGCTTGTGCTGTAAATGATGATCAGTGGTGGACTCTTTGTTAATGCAGTGTCACTCAGGACGTACCCAGAAGTCTTGGTGGCATAGTCATTGCTGGAGAATTGGTCCCGTAAATCCTTGATTGTGGCGGAGGGGTTCTCAACAAATACGAGGAAACGATCCTGACGACTCTTTGGCAGCATCTTCTTTGGCAATGCCAGCAATTTTGCATTACCGGAGTCTTCAAGAGGACCTTCTCCAAGCTTTGCACCTATTGGGAGGGGTCGAAGGACGATGTAGCTGCGGGCAACATCCTCAATTCCCTGGGGATCTTCGACTCCGACTCGACCTCGGAAAAAGAAGTAGATAATACCCTTCTCCTAATATCCACCATGTTAGTGTCATCGTTTGGAAGAAGATTCCACATCGCTGTATCAACATATGGAACATACAAGGATCGAAGATGGAATGGCAGCTTCTCGCTTATCATCCTCAATGATGGACTTATTGTTATCCATGATTTCTTTCGATTTCGCCTCCTGCTCTTTATTGGCAGCCTTCTTCACATCATCTGTATCGGCTTTGACCTCGTCGAAAGCGTTCTTCTCACCGCTACCTCCATTGGTCTTCGACCCCTTCCCCTTCATCTTGGAATTGCTGTCATTTTCGATCTGCTTGGCGATTGCTTCATCGTCCTCAATGTCTTTGTCCTTGGCGGCATTTTCAGCATTTCCATTCTTATCCGACGAGGAACCCTGAACTTTCTTGGGTCTGCCTCGGCCACGTTTTGCTGGCTCTGGTGGAGATGAAGCAGAGTCCTGGTCAATCTGCATTGCAATGTCTCCATTTTTCTCGATGTCCTTGTCCTTTACGGTACCGTCGATCGTCTCCTCGATAGTCTTTTGGGCTTTCTTGGGTCTCCCTCTGCCACGCTTGGCTTCTGGGGGCGATGAAGAGGTGTCTGCCGAACGCTTCGTACCTGTCGGCGCCGGAGAGGAGCTCTGGGAGGATCTAGTAGATGCCATTGTGACCGCTGAAAGACATATAATGTTAGGTATTGCTTCTGCATTGGATTGATCGAAATTTACGAGAAGATTCATAGTAATTTACCTTTGCTTAGATGGAAAGTGAACAGGGAGCTTTGTGTGTGTAGTGTTATGGTTGGAAAAGGCAAACCTTCTGTTTGAGTGTATCAATTGATCTCCAATTAACGACTGTGGTAACTGAGTTGATTTATCGACGCTGATAGTTTCTTTGAAGTGAGATGAAGACGATTGAAGAAGTCAGGGGAAACATAAAAAGCAAAGTCGCGTTAAGAAGAACGCGTCAAGGACTTAGTACGATGACGTCGATTCGCGGGCGGTCACGTGGTGGTCATTATATCCCCACGTTCACCTTTAGTACTCTGTCAGCAAATAAAGCCTGAGTTGTATCCTGGCAATATTCAATATTCGTGATGGTTATACCCCATCCAATAGTATGCAGCTGGGGACGATACAGTATCAAATCACTCGGAACATATTCTCCCTCACGCCCCTTTTCAACCCCACCGCCTTGCCACCTTCATATTCAACTCCAGCTCCACCACCTCCCCCAGATATGCCCTCAAGTTTTAAGCGGAGCTCTTCATCCTGCTCGAGTATTGTCATTGGTCTTTTCAGCGCGTTTGTACCCGCTTCAACTTCCTCTATCTCGGTTGTCGAGTCTGCCTTGTCCAGCTTTGCTGGAATTGATTCTAGCTTCCTTTCCTCGCCTGAGGTGATATTGGTGTGTTCGGGAACCTTCTCGCGATATCAGCATTTGACCGTACTTTTGGTTTGGCTTGTCATTAGAGCGTAGATGCGGGTAGATGTTAACCTTTGCATAGTATCGTCTCGTTGAACTGGCAGTCCTTGACAGCAAACCCCTTTTCCACATCTTCTCTTCTCTCAAGACCAACGACCTGTACTTTGCGAAAGTATTCTGCGTACAGTTGACCAGAAAATCAAAGATGGAAACATGAAACCTGAAGTATTCCTGTACAGGCAGTTCCGCCCAATACATCGTAGTTCAGTGATTGGGTTCCCTTTACCTAAGGTACTAGGTCGGTAGGTACCCGGGGTGTGCAAAACACGTGACTGAGCCTTCCACAGACTGAGCCAGCTGCAACGACTACCAACCTATCTAGGTACCTACCTACGCATATAGGTATCCTAAAGCTCAACCATAACATTGATATGAGAGGCATATACTGAGTCAACAACATATCTCGAAACACTCATATCTCCATCTCCTGCTACTCGAAGAAGCGACTCAGGCATGTGGTGCAGAATGGAGTTTGCAGCTCCTGAGATATGCGATGAGCCTATTTGATGAACGGATCTGAGGGAAGAGTGGCGAGAAGGGTGGTACATTTCACAGTGAGTTTCGGAGTCTGGTTTTCGATATTCGATTTGCGTGCAGGAATGTTGGTGTTGGGATATTCGGCCTATTATCTCTCGCACCTTTAGACATTCGTTATATTCCCTTACCATTGATGCAGACTATTTTTGGAGATGTAGATTTGATTCTTTCAGAGTAAAGAGCAGTGCTGAAATAGACTCGTTATACCTGACTTAAATAATATTTTCGGCCGTGTAGAACATGCCCTGGTGATGCAACAATTAATATCCTGCAATGCGGTCTAGAAACTGGCGTTTATATTACACTAAAATAATAGAAAGAAATATTCTGGGTACATAGATTTGACATTGAAATGAGATGCACTCCCAACATGCGCATGTGAAAGGTGGCGTGTATCTTGTGAAATACACTCTCCAGACGAGAAATCCACACCAGTGTACACTCCAACGCCTGGTAACCGACACGCAAATTACAAAATATAGAATAAAATGGTGATGATAAGAATTTCATGTAGAAGTTAGGGAGGCACCTCTGCAGCCAATGTGTTGTGCCTCATATGCCACGTTACACCGGACCAGACTCTTCCGGGCTCTGGAGTAACATCTTAAAGCTGACAGGAAGACAAGGACTTATCCTCAGCCGTCGCCTTTGATCTTAAGCCCTGGGGTATCTGATGATGTGGAATTGGTAAACATTTGAAGGTATGTTCAGTTGTAAGGCTTTGTGTGGCATCCAAGCTTTGTTGATTGTCCTTGTGATAGTCGTGATCAACAACAGGGATTGAAATGCTGCGCTCGAGAACCACCAGTTGCGTGTTTTCTGCGTTCAAGTGCGCGTTGATATCTCGCTCGAAATTGCTGTTTCCATCTGATGGAGTAGTAAGAGCCGCAATCTCAGAGGCTGCTGACAGTGATTTGTCCACTCGAGCTGGCGTGCCACCACCTGCAACTACTACTGACTGAGGACTGAGACTGGAGAAAAGTTCTGGTGTGAAGGTCATCTCCTGGTATACTTATCCCGGCAAAATCGTCTATTTTTGAAAGGACGATGTCCTCCATGGCCTGGGGTGGAGGTAGTTTCACGACGGATGAATTGTGTGGCTCCTCAACAAGACCAGACACGCCATTCTCCATGTAACGGGTCAAAAGTGCTGTCGCATGTTGAAATTTTGAGGCCAGCTCCAAAGCCTCATCTCCAACCGACCCTACTCCTCGTGTAAGCAGCCATTTGATGGCGTCGACTCGACCCATGGCACAAGCTGCATTGAGGCCATTCCCAAGTGGTCCCTTGATTTGAGAAATGTCCGCGCCTGCTTCAACTAGCAACTCCATGGCTGCCACATCCCCGCGATAAGTGACCCAGTAGAGTGGTGTGCCGTAGACTTTACACCAATTGTTGATATAAGTTCGGAAATCCTCTGGCGATAAAAGAGCTGAAAGACGCTCGAAAATGATCTTGAGAAATGCTACTGGAGATGGGAAGTAGTTGGTTGCCATGTTGACTATATTGCCATTTGGTGAGTCTCCACCACCAAGAATATTGCAATGCTCGACAAGAAACTCGATCATATTGGGATCAAGCGTATACTCGCGGCGAAGGCAATATTGTAGCAGACGGTAGCCATGTATGTCGCGCAGATCGAATGGCACTTTGAGCTGCAGCAGCCTTTGGAGCACCTTTATGCCCTTTCCAGTAGATGAGACGTCAGCTGCGTAGAAGGCGGCGTTCCTTGCGAAGATATCTACAACCGTTAGATCAGGCGAGCGAGAAATTATCTCCTCCATTATGTCCGTTTCTGTTTCTGTGTCGATCGATAGGAGGAACGGAGAGCAACCCATCAGATCACGGGCATTTATATCAGCACCAGAGTCCAGAAGAAGTTTCACCACAGTCAGATTGTCCCCATACACCGCCTGATGTAATGATGTCCTGCCTCTGGCATCAATTGCATCGACCTTTGCACCAGAATCTAGTAACTTTCGACATATATCATCATTGCCAAACCACGCCGCTAAATGGAGTGCTGTACCGGTGCTAAGATAATGTTCTGCAAAGATTGGACCTGGAGCTATACACATCTTAGGAAACTTGGGGTCTGGTTTGACTTGAACATCAAGCATGCGTTGTACTGAGCCGCAATCCGACCTGGTGCGTTCGTGATCTAATAGCAGCGATAGTGCTTCAAGACTTCCTCGACAAGCAGCAACATGGACTGGCTCCAAGCCAAAGTTCGACATGCTTGCATCCCTTTTCAATAGCTTACGAAGAGTATCAATTGAATTTCTCCATACGGCGTAGTGAATCGGTTGATAACCAGCTCTCTCAACCTCTGGACCAGCATGACTTTGAATATCGGCTCCATTATCAATGAGATAGTGTACCAGCTGTTGATTGTAGTTGTCATGCTGGGCCAATGCGATGAGCAATGGGGAAGAACGGGACTCTGACAATGCGGCATTACAATCGACTCCCATCGATATCAGCTCACGGCAAATAGTCAGGTTTCCATCTTCACAGGCCTTGATCAACTTTTGGGACCTGGGGTCTATTGCGATGCCCGGAATCTTGCCAGTTATCTCAGAAGTCACGAGTCGACTAGTCGAACCTTTTAAATTTGAGTTAGCAAGGACTTCTTGCCTCTGGTAGTGTCTTACCTCGTTCTTTTAAAGCTTGCTGTATTACAAGTCGAACCATTTGGCTAGAGCATAGTTCTGCAGCTGTTCTACCATGTTTGTCCGAGTGGCCTGGTTCAGCCCCTCTCTCGAGTAACGCCGAGACACATTTGAGATTGTCTAAACGGGCGGCAATGTGTAATGCATTCTGGCGTTCTTTTGCCGTCACCGCATGGATATCGGCACCCTTGGTCAACAGGGCCTCCATCGCAGCTAGACTGCCTGCGTTTGCCGCAAAGTGAAGTGGCGTAAGATTTCCTCCACATATACAGTTGACATCATCAACCAATTTTTCGTCAAAAAGTATATTGATGGCATCTGGGAAGTTGTATTTCGCTGAGAGATGTAGTGGTGAGAAACCGTAGGAAACGTTTCCGTCTTCGAAGTCAATGGAGTGTGTTTTCTCCGAATGTGTCCAATCAACGTTAAACGGCAGAAACAATTTCAGGATTTCTGCATTGGCGTATTTCATGATTTGATGAGCGACAGTTCTGTCACTATAATCTCTCAATGTGAGATCGGCGCCATGTTCAAGAAGTATCCTGCAAATTTCTGCCTGATTGTGACTTACAGCCCTCATAATGGGGGTATGTTTGGAAAGTGTTCGTTGGGCATTGACATCCACACCATGAGCAAGAAGTGTTTGAACTATGGGTGTGTTACCTGATTTGATTGCCAATTCTAGACAACTGTCAGCACCGTTGGACTGCAAGTCACCGTCTGCGCCTAGCCCTAGTAGGTAGTTGACGACTTCCACAGAGGGTGTATGACTGATGGCTTCAGATAATGCCGAACGGCTAGCTTCTGTGTGATCTTGTGCGTGGATATCTGCTCCTTTTCCAACAAGGAGCTTGAGCGTTGGTAGATTTCCATTCAATGCCGCTTCCAAAAGGGGTGTCCGGCCTTCTGTTGTCGTCGCGTTAACTTCGGCTCCTTTTTCCAGCAGAAGTTCCACCAGCTCGGTGTGTCCATATAAGGAGGCATTATGTAGAGGCGTGACACCTATAATAGAATCCTTGACATTGACGTTTGCGCCTTTAGACACAAGCAGCTTCGCAATCTCCCACTCCTGTACAGATGTGGCAACAAGTAAAGGCGTTTGGAAAACGCAATTGAGGGTTTCAAGTTCAGCATTGTAGTCCAACAGTAGGCGAGCAACGTCAACAAAATGGCGTACTATAGCCCAATGTAGTGGGGTACCATCGTAGCCTTTTCGGTCTGCGTCTGGCTTCGCGTTCGACTTCAACAGTATATCCACAATTTCGATGTGATCGTGCTTCGCAGCAAGGTAAAGTGCATTTTCACCTTCCAAATTCTTGAAATCCAGGTCTGTCTCACGCTTGACAATCAGTTCAACAACCTCAAGGCAGCCTGATTGCGATGCTAATATGAGAGGAGTGCATTGTGTTCCGGGTTCGTATACGTTGACATTGCCTCCTGCATGAATGAGAACTTGGGCGGCGTTCCAAGAATGCCTTATCGAAGCAATAAGCAATGGTGTGTATTGGGAGGAACTCAACTGTTCCAGCTCTGCTCCGGCTTGGATGAGTAACCGAGTACATTCAGTCGCGTTGTGGATCGCAGCGTAATGAAGTGGGCCACCACCGACACCCCCTCTTTTCGCGTTTCGATCGGCACCAGCGTCTAATAACATTTGCATGGTCTTAATTGAATCTTTTTTAGAGGCATGATGAGTAGGCCTGTACCCTGAAGCACCTTCAGTATCCACGGGAGACCCCCGGCGAATGAAATCGTCGACGACTTCACTCATCCCAGCCATTGCAGCGCAATGAATTGGCAAATCACCATGTAGACAGGGCTCCTGGAGTGGCGGATTGAGTTTTAACAGTGCCTCGATAATTGAGATGCGTCCAGGAGATCCAAGTTTGTCATCATTTTGAAGTGCATATTGGATAAGAAGACAACCATCCAAACTTCGGCAAGACATGTCAATGCCGGTCGATTTCAGAGACGAAAAGGTTTCGTAATCACCGGCGATAATAGTCGCAACAAGGTCGTCATGATCGACAATGCCAGGACTTTCTTTGAGGAACCGATCTACTATCTTGGATGCTCGAGTCTGCACGGCGAGGAAGAAGCTTTGTCGGTCTACCTTAGCGCCATTGTTGAGAAAGATTTCCACCATTTCGCGGTTCTCATGGCTTATCGCGTAACAGAAATGTTCTTGAATCTGTATCAAAAACTGCCCTTTCAGAGAACTGTTCCTTATTGCTTCCAACCTGGCCTGAACCCTTGATGAGAGGCCATGTCGCACATCATTCTCCAAAGCTTTTGAAATTTCTGTTCGGTTCATTCTAGCCATCATAGACTGGAAAGATTGTTCGGATGGCTGTACGACACCGTCTTGAAAACTGGGAAGGTGTAACTTGATTTTGTTGAAAGCGTCTCGGTCTGATTCATCTTTAAGACTGTTTCCCCCGCCTCTGGCCAAGGAAATGATTCCATGTATTGCCTCGGTGTCATCCTTCAATCGGAAAGCGCATGCAAGTGTATCTGCTGTAATTTTTGCTCCTGCCTTGAGAAGTACAGTCAAAAAGTCCGCTTGGCTGTCCGTTGCGTGAAAAGCGACGTGAGAATTATCATGACCGGTCGATAACTCCGCGTCGCTGTTTGGGTCGGCACCTGCAGAGAGAAGCGTTTGTACAGCCAACAGTCTCGAAGCTGGACGCCATGACTTCTGTTCGATATCTTGCACTGTGGCTTTCGAAACGCCATGAAGCAGAAGTTCGGGTCCGATCAACGCGCAGTATAGAGGAACTCCCATACCGCTGTGGCAGTTAGGCGAGAACACCTCAAGCAAATCTCTCAGAATCTCATGCAGCGCAAGGAGAGCCGCCCAATGTAATGGTGGTGCCTCCATACAAGCCGTGTAGATATCACTTTCCATACCCAGCTCTCCATTCAAGGAAAGTATGAGTGCCTGATTCCAATGGCGAAAGTTTCCCATGTTCGAAGAACTGAACAGAGATGTGGCTGATGCCATCATAGAAGGATGTTTCATGTGACCTTGGGCATAGTAGTCCCAGTACTTGCTTGCATGTGGAAGGAATGGTCGCCGGATAAGCATACTGTTATAATCCTTGACGGACTGTTCAGGCCCGTGCCTGAAGCACTGAAAGTTGAGATATGTCAGACAGACTTGTGCCAGCGTGAGTGTGCTCTCATCTTCGTTGACTTGGTACTTCGCTATCTGGGGTGGTGATCGAGAATCGATAGCGAGCAGATATTGCTTGACGCTGAAGTGTGCAAGCTCCAAAGCTCCTTGTACAGTCTGGCTTGTCTTCAACAAACTACTGCAGCACTCTAGTAGGGTATCCACGTCTGTCATAGCTTGCGCATCGTAATCATTATCTCCTTCTGATACTGAAAGAGCCTCAAGCAAAGCTTGGATAGGCAATGGCTCCGCTGCTGATATAATCCATTGAAGTGTTTTGCGGACGAGATCTACGTGACTGTCGTCGATTTCTCGGAGAATGCGGTCGTATGTTTGCGGTAAATCTCGTGGAAGCTGTTTCAGAGCATTTCGTTTCTCCCGGTCGCTAGTAAGTTTGCAAAGATAGTCAATCTGGCATGCGACCCATCGAAACCTCTGGTGTATCAGCACAAGTACTCTGCAATGTATAGTTCTACATGCTTGTTAACTTACACGCCTTGCGCATTACTCACTAAACCATCCATGATCTCCTCCTTCAACATCCTGTCCGAAAACCTCAATTGTCGTCTGGTAATTCGATGGTCAATCTCGGAGGCTACATATAGAAGCAAATCGACTTCTCTAGCTTCAATCTTTTGGTGCTCGAAGTCGTGCAGTCTGGACTCAATGTCCCTCTGTGTCCGGCTGACGAACAGTAACTTGATGTGAGGGTTGTCGAACGGAGTCGAAGCCGTTGTATCGAACGACAAAGCAGAATGTGCAGTGTCTCCCGAAATTAGAGCTACTGATTGCTCTACATGGGCATAGATAGAAGATGGGCTATTTCCAGCATGTTGTAGCGATCCGTGAGTGACAAGTTCTGGTGGAGTATCCAGAGCAGGAGCAAAGCCTAGCGTGTCTGGTGACACCAGCGAATTATCAACCTTGGGCGAGACATCACCCCACAAGCTTCTCAGAAGTTCTATAGTGTCCGCACGACGGTCTTCAATCTCATCTAGCCCATCAATAATGAGAAGTACGTCACCGTCGATTTGCTTAGCCATTTGTATGAACAATTTGCATAGTTCCTTCTCGTGACATGGCTTCGGGCTCGTACCCGGTGGGTGGTATGCTTGATGGAATTCTTCCAGTAGGTGGAGGCATTCTCTATTCTGTTCTGCGAGCTGCTTGATCAGCGCACCGAGTATGTTCCAGGTCTTCGTTGTTGCATTGTCCCTGAAGTCGCAATAAAAATAGGCAAGTACTGAACACATTAGCTGAATCTCATCAGGGGCAGTGTCACGAAAGCGAACCGTCAGAATTATTCTCGCACTCGAAGAGCCCTAGCGATTTCTGGATATGCTCTATGATGGTGGACCTTGCGCAATGTCAACAGCAGTTTATGGGTGTTTATTGTGGTGGAGAGCTTACGTCAAGACGGTCTTTCCCGCTCCAGCTGTCCAGACTTGTCAGCGCCGAAATCACCTCCGGAGGACCACTACTCACGGATACCATGAATCCACAATCTGGAGCGCCGTGTTTCCATCCATCTTCTGAATTGAACGCTTTTTAAGAACCACTGTCCAGTCTGGTTCTCTAGATGGCTGCGTAGAGCGATGCCATTATCCTGGAGCTTCGCGTGGTTGGTATCGCCTAGCCACCTGAAAATTCGTTGACGTTCCTGTGCTATGGTCTTGTCAGGAAAGAGCTGTTTTACCGTTATCTTTCTCAGAACTAACAGATGTATTTAGAAGCGATGTTATCTTGTAGTTCTTTGAGTTCTGTAGCTCGCTTCTGATTTGATTTATGAATTGTCAGCCTGATCAGTCGTCAGTCTTTGTCCCAAAAATTGAAATAGGTCAACTTGCCAGTTGTCAGTGCTGAATGCGAGCGCAAGGCTATTTTTGGAACGTTCAAGCCGTTCCACAAGCTCTTTGGTCTTCGATGACTTAAAAGGCCACAGAATATCCCGCTTTATCTTCTTGAGTGGACTCCTACGAAGCTCTCCCTTCTGTAATTGGTCTCGAATCTCTGTGAGTAACTGGGAGCAGGCAACAATATGTTCCCCGACTGAAGCATCTATGACAAGGTCATGCTCAAGATACAACTTGGAGGTATGTTCAATCTGCTTCAATATTCCCAGGAGGATTTTGGTCTCATCCAAGAATGCAACGATGCTTGCTTCAGCGTGCTTGACCTCAAGAGAATACCTGATTGTCCTCCCAACGATGATGTCCGCAAGAGAAATGAGCCCAGGGACACCAAAAACGACTTCCATGTTAGGAGAAGTCTTTCCTCGGAAACGAACTTCTGAATAGCCAGTCAACCTATATCAACTGGTCTCATCCGAACTGAAGGATATCTCAATGAAAAAAAAACAGCCTTGAATAGCCTTGGCTCACCTTGAACATATGTGAAGACAGAAGATTGGAGAACACTTATAAGGGTCTGAGCATATGAGGCTAGCGTCTATGTAACTAGAATATGGGTCAGTAAACTTCCTGGCTACGCCTCGACGCCACAGGCTGGGCGCAGCCCAAGGCGGCGAACGAGGCTCTCTCTCACATTTCGAGAGCATAGATAAGGATGACATCGCACGGGTCTGATAACGAATGGCAGAAATTGCTGGTGGAACGCCGTGCCGATACGGTTCGTTATTTTTGGACGAGGTTACATGAAGAGCGTCATAGGCTGCCTGGTGCGCATGGCCTTTGAAACCCCACCAAGAGTACGAATTACACGTGAGGTCAATCAGGGTATCACTGTCATTCAAAGAAACCGACCCAATTACTCATAACCGGCAGGGTCAGTCCGAACATAAAGGAGGCGGTCTGGCTCAAGTGACAAGTGTGGTTGCTGCGAAACTTGACCCTGCAGCGTCCCATCCTCCACCAAACACTTGGAAGTCCCATGGTGCCAAGCTTCGGGATGTCCAAGGTTTAACTTGGCAAGGCTGCCTGGTAGATATTTCCTGCTGGAAATAAGACTTGAAGTCAAGTTATGACAAGGATAAACATAGTTCCGGAACGGGCTGCGTATCCGGTGCTATGATAGCCTCTTTGCTCTGCGGGTCATGACCTACTCAACCAAGTGGCCGAACTTGTCTTCACAAACATCATATCAGATGCTCTCTATTACCACAAGGCAAAAGATCTCGTGCTGGCACTGACATAGCCCAATTTGAAGCCTCAAATAGGACGATCGGGGAGCTAGGCCTGCAATTGTGAGACCAGAATCTGCGTCATGGCTAAACCGGGACAGAAATGGATAGTGTCTATCTGCCCATGAGAACGACATTTGTACCGAGATCAAGAACAGACCAAGCAAATGGATGATTGAGCCTCCTGCATCAAGGGCAATCCTTGAAAATTGGTTGCAGTATCCTAACGCAGGGAACCTAGACCGCGTCAGAGATCTGCTTTAGAGCAGCCTTTCCAGAATGTATCCCACACTCGGGAATGCATTAGTGCCAGCGCTTACACAGCCTTGTCATCGCAACACTGAAAGATGTAAACGGCCACTTCCTGAAGTGGAGAAAAGCGAGACCGCAGCCGGGCCCAGCCGGGCCCAGCCTTTGCCACAGATTTTCTTTTTTTTGGGGTGAAAGTCTTGGAATAGCTCGGTACGCAATTCCGGACCAAGGAGCGTCACGAGTTGAGATCATGCGCTGTCCCCGCGTTCTGCAGCCTCACTGCGGCGAATTGAGAATTTGTTCTATTTAGCACGGCATGAGTCTAGGGCTGCGAGTTTTTCATCTGAATAACGGCAAAACATGTTTATCGATGATGCGTGTTTTGACATACTTTGCAGTTCAGGAGCCGCTACAACTTTCTACTTTCAAAAGCCCCCGAGTCCAACTCTTTGACAGGACCATTCGCCAAGGGATCAACGAACGCTTAACCAGGAACTTACAGTTGTAAAATACTACTGTAATCAGATATGTTACTGAAATTCAACCTTTCAGTGAGGTCAATCGAATGGAGTCACTCGAATTGACAAGTGTTCTTGTCTTGAGCTTGCCCCGGAATCGAGACTTTCAGAATAGGTACGCTCTACACTTCTTCCGTACATCCAATGAGAAAGCTATAACTCGACGGCATCGGTATCCAGTGATGAAAATAACCCCTCAGATTTTGTCAAACTTACAACGGCTGCTTCAGGTTCGTGGCAACTTGACCTCCGACATCTCCACCGTCCTAATTTGTTATCCACAGCTGACACCTCACGACCTGAAAAGGAGACCGAACCCAATCAAACGAAGCCCCAAGCCCTTCTTAAGTCAGGGATCTTAAAACAGGGAATTAACGGACCAGAAATCGTCACTAAAGTAATCGTAAAGCCACCACTCACTGTCATCTCATCTCGTCCTGTCCAAAAATAACACTGTGTATTCCCGCCAGAAAGTTGAATCCAAGCCTCTACCTATCCAGGGGTCAAAATACTCAATCCAAGCAGAGCTTACTGCGCCTACGCAGCCGCTCAGAATCAATTGTTTACCTTCCGCCGCAGAACTCCACTTCATAAGCGAGAGCGGAGAAATGCCCTGGGGCGGCAGGGCGGTTCGCGGCGGGTGTGTGCCCAGCCCGCCCGCCTCAGCGAGCTCAGCACATACTGAACGTTTCCTTTCGTTCAACCGATTCTGACCAGCACGCACCCAAATCTGGTAATCGAGCAGAACGCAACATAATAGTGACTACCAAAGTTTCGTAGCTAAATATTCAATTCCTCGGACTAACCATTCAAGGACTCCGCTTACAGGATGTCATCTCACATCCTCACATACATATGCAAAAAGGAGCTTACTGTAACAGGACAACGTAAAAGAAGAGAGGTATAAAATAAGGTATGGTAAGGTAAGCTAATGTAGGATATATTTCCCGACCCAAGTTAAATAGCTAGACTAGACTCTTTCCATAGTCCTTTCCTCTCATCTCGTCTTATTCCATGCTTAAGTTAGCTCGTTCGTCATAGTCATAGCAGCGAACAATGGAAAGCTAAGTGGGAAAGGACGGGTTCACAGCTAGCTAGCTAGCTCCAAAATGGAACGAAATGTGTGCAAAGCATACATACATACAGTCCCGTCATCTCAGCAGGTCTTCTAGATCTGGATCCATCGTCGTAGCATGGACAAGGCAAACTTATACATGATTGATGATCACAACACGTCATCAATGTGCGTTTTTATTTTTTTTTAAGTATAGCGCATTTACTATTCGTATGTAAATATCAGATGCGTGAGGCAGTTTTGGTCCTCGTCCTCTCTGACCAGCCAGCTGCCTGATCATCTATTCTCGAATTCTCGACTTCTTATTCTTCTGCGTCTGCGTCTGCGAACAGCGAAGCGCGGGGTATCAATCTCCTATCATATTCTCTCTCCATCCGCTGCGTCGGTGTGCTGCTATAGTCTCTGCATTGTGCAGGCATTCCATGTTTGTGCATATGAGCTTTTCCTGGCGTAGAACTCCCCGGGCAATAAAAGCCTCGCCATGATCATACAAGGTTTTTCTCTCTTATCATGCAATGCAATTGGTTCAACCATCCATCTCCTCATCACCCTCCTCGTCCACCTCACCCTCTCCTTCTTCCTCTTCCTCCTCACCTCCCTCTTCCTCGCCATCCTCCTCAACCTTCTCCGCATACCCCGGTATAAAACCCTCCTCACCAACCACCCTCTCAAGCTTAATCCTCTCCCTCTCACACCACCTCCTAACAGCCTCCTTGTCAATCCTCACCTTCACCACCCCCTTCCCATTCCTCTCTGCAGCACCAGCTTCCCCATCCACATCTCCACCCGACACCCTCCCACGTCCCCCCATCCGTTCAACAACACCCATATCCCTTAACACCGCCAGACAATCCTCCTGCGCGATCCACGTCTCCTCACTCAACAACTTTATACCCACCTCCTCCCTCTTTCCCCTCCCCTTCTTTCCCTTCATCCTCCTCTCCTGCCTCTCTAGAATCCATCTCGCGATCTCCGCCCCCCAGAATCGTTTATATCCCTTCCTGCCCAGCTCAGAAATAGGTTTCTCTGGCCCGCCAAGGATCTGTTCGCGTCTAGCGATGGAGTATGAAATGCCCATGAGGAGGGCGCCGAGGCCTTTGCGCTGCCAGGGTGGAAAGATGAGGATGCATGCTAGGTTATTATTGTCCCAGGAGAGTTTTTCTTTGGAGAAGAAGCCGACGATTTGTTTTTGTGGGGTGCTGGATGTGTTGTGTGGGGAGTTGAAAGGGGGGGTGTAGACGAGGAGGAAGTAGTTGAAGCCTGAGACGTCGAAGAAGACGGATTTATTGTCGAGGAAGAGTTTGGCGAAGAGGGAAAGGTTTTGGCAGAAGATCTGAAGAGCGATGTCAGCAAATATCCTTTCCTAACCGTATTGCAAGATCCAGAAATACGGAAATATGAGAACTTACAGTCTCAACACCTCCATCAACCTCCCAAATACTCCACTCGCCCACAGCCGGCCTCGGACTGTCATCCTCCCTCCACCCACCATGCACATAGATCTTCCGTCCAGGGACCTCTCTCTCACAACATCTACAATGCTTTACCCACTCCACCAGCACCTTCCCATACCCAAAGCACCTCTGACAAACATACAACTCGTTAACCACGATCCCGCCCTTATCACCCGCAAGAGCTTTCTCTCCGATTATCTCTTTGGGGTACCACGACGGATACCAAGCTTTGAAAGTCACTTCACCGAAAATGACGTTGTTGATGTTACGCTCCAGGGCCTCCTTGTCTTTGTCTTTGGACTTATCGTCGATGCGGAGCTCAAGCTCCATCTTCTTTGGCTTGGAAGGTTTGCTAGGTTCGAGAGGGATGGCGATCGTATCTCTGAGATCTTCTTCATGGATTCCATTTGGCGCATTCGCATTCCCGTTCCCATTGACTTTATTCTCCTTGTTATCCCTCGCCCTTCTCCCATTCCTCCCAACCCTCTGCACACCCATGGTACCATTGACTTTCGTATCCCTCTCTCCAGCCCCAATCCCATTCACAAGCCTCCCCCTTCCCCTCCCCCTTTCTCTATCCCTCTCATTCTCCCCACCAGCACATCCCCCCCTCGCCCTTCCACTCCTCAAACTCAACGCCCCCTCCAAGCTAGGCATAATCTCACAATCCCTCTCCCTAACCAACTCACTAACACAGATCGCCTCGTCCCTCTGCCTCTGCAGCAGCTCCTCAATGACTTTCCTCTGCTCCCTTTCTCGCGCCTGCGATCTCTCGAGGAGGCGTCGGTCGAATTTCAGGACGTAGCGCTGTGGTTGCGGGTGTGGATCGGGGGACTGGCGGGGTAGTTGCGGGGGCTGGGGAGTTTGTGGAGCGTCTTGGGAGGGATTGAGTGGACGTATGAGGATTTGCGATGATGCTGCGTCGGAGGTAGAGGTAGAAGTCTCGTATTGGTGTCCTGGACTCTTGTTCTCAAGCTGCTCTTGCTGGAATGTCCAGCTTGCCTTGAATCCAGAATCCAATCCCTGGTCTCCCAAATAAGCTGGTCCAGCTTCCTTCTCCTCTCCCCTAGCACTTCTGGTGTCCGCAAACGTAAACTCAGTCCTTGTGTTTATCCGTGTACTCTTCGTACGCGAGGGTTCGCTCGTTGTAGTGATCGTTGTAGCTCTAGCTGTCGTTGCCGTTGAATGCGGTACATCCCACCCCGTCGCATCAGCCCCAGCATCCCCCGTCTCGGTCCCGCCCACGTCAACCACCACGCAACCAGAACCGCGACTTTGGCCTCTCCCCTGAATGGCTGCTGTCCCTTCACCACCGCCTTCAACACCACCTCTATTATTTCCTCGTTCTCTGCTTCTGGATGTAGAGATGCGCTGCGCAGAAGCTGGCAGCCTCTCCTTTCCCATTACACCAATTTACTTGTCTGCTCTGATTTCGCTGACAAGAGGGCTGATTTGTTTTCGGAAGCGCTTGATTGAAGGGGAAAACTTTTTTTTGTCGTCTGCGCCTGGTCTGATTTTGTCTTGCGCTTGAGCTGGAGCTTGGGCTAAATTTTTCTGTTGGTCATCATCGCTTTCCGATCTCGTGAACACGCGATGTTAGAAACGGAATATGCATGTAATCCATGCATTAATTGTTCCGCTCGACTACCTTATCAAGTAGGTAGTTGAGTAGAATATCGTTGTCCTTTGGGATGCGCGACATCCAAGGTGACCTGGGGTAATAACAGAATGAGGGGCAACTTTGAATTCGTGATTGTCAGCCTAGCTTCTGTGACAAACCGGCAATCACAATTCAAGACAATATGGATTGTGTAGTCGCTTTTTCTTGTTTCTACCAAACCTCCCCTTATAGTTGTAAGCAATGGTATCATTTCAATCTAGGCAGCCGTCTCACGGGATATTCAGGACAGCGTACCGTGGTAGAGTCACCCTGGTAAGTACGTCAAAGTTAGAAATATAAAGTATATCAATCAATTACTAGGCGCTCAATTGCACTGCACACCACCGGATCCCATATGCGCAGCGAGTGACCATCCATATTCACTCCCTCACACATACATGCAAGCCAGAAGCCAGGACGCACAAGGCAAGAAGTCAAGAAGGAAAAGTATTGTGTTCGCAAGAACCTAATGTAGCACCTCTCCATCCCAGCTCTCGTTCCCTCCTCAGCCGCATAAACTCACAAGAAGCAGGGTAGATTACGTCGATCTCCAGTGCTTTTGCAAACTGAGCAGGCATCGAGAAAAATAAGCGCTGCGATGGAGATCAAAATAAGTAGGAGTAGTAGCAAGACAATATGATGAAGGTTGCCAAATGCCACCAAACCCGTCGCTCAGCTCAGCTCACCGCACATCCCACCCACCCCACTTAACCTCTCGCAGTGCACTCCCCTCCTCTCCATTCGCATCTCATCTACCTCCGCATTCCCATTCCATTCGACCCCCTCCAAATGTAAACTCTCCAATACAGCCCCTCCGCTACCCATTCCATTCCAAGTTTGTGTACAGCGAGATTATGTATGTGGGTTTCGATTTCCGATTTCAGTAGTCCGAAAGCCATCTACAAGCCCTCGAACTCTCCTCCCAAGTCATCCTCGTCGAGATCACCATCCTGAATCTCCTTGGCCATCTCGCGCTCGCGCTCTCTTGCCTCCTGTGCGTTCTTGAGCTCTAGTCTGTGTTGGTTCATAGGGAATCGCATAGCCTGAAAATTAACTTGTTAGCTAAACACTTTCCTTAAAAAGAATGGAAAGACATACCTTGACACTCTCATCATGAAGGGTGAGACAAGCGCGGATACGATCATGGAAAGCATCACCAGGCTCTCTGGTAGCGTAGATATCACCAACCTCCTTGCTCTTCATGAAACCTCTCTCCCGATCCAGAGAAGCCTCAATGACACCATCGCGGATAGCCTTCGCAACAATGTACTCTGCAGACTCCTCGCTGTCCAACTTCAGGCGTATGCAGATGTCTCGGAGGGAGATGCGGGAGTATGACAGGGACATCATCCGGATACCCGTCTTGATGACATTCTGTCGGAGGCGCAGAATGAGTGTGTACGTCCCATCGCGGCGGAAGGTCTCGGCGTGCTGGTTGATCACATTCTCGAACTCGCCCAACAACCCAACGCGGACGGCTTGCACAAGCATAAGATATGGTTGAAGAGCACGCTCCATGCTGGCGACCCGGAAAGTGGCGCGCTCAGGAATATCACCCATCAGGAGTTGCACCACAAGCAACAGCTTTTGAGCAGTCTGTGCGAAGCCTGCAGCACTGGGGCTTGTTGGAGCCTTTCGTGTAGCAGCGACCAGATACTCGTGGGCATCGGAGTATTGCAACTGGATTGCCCGAATGCGGCCTTGATAGTACAGGAATCGGGCAACCTGGTTATTCGAAGCAGTATCTGGGAATTGGGTGTGGGACAAAAGGAGATCAGCCTGAGCAATGTGAAATGTTGAAAGGTAGTTTCTTAGCAACAGCACGATGACAGTAGACTGTGTATCGATATCCTTGCGCAGAACGGCAGTTCGCAAGGCGGAAAGGAGCGTAGGCCGGAGAGCAACAACGGGTGAAGACGGAGACGGTGGGAGAGGAGCCATCTGTTCGCAGAATAATGAGTAGTAAAAGTACACACGGGCTGTGAGGGAATCCAAGGTTCTGCGGTTCAAAGTGTGTATCCGCTCAGCGAGATATGCCGAGAACTCAGCACCCTGCTGGTTGATCTTGTTATCCAGGTAGTAGATTTGTGTCAGGATTCCTAGGAAGATATCAACTTCAGGTAGGATTTCCTTCTGCTCCTTCTTGGCACTCTTCTTCGACTCCGAGTCGAGCTCCATCTCAGACGAAACTGGCTTTGTGAATGTGGCATTTTCTCTATCGATCGCAACCAGTAATGACTTTGCAGCAGGGCTTGTTGATGGGTAAGTCTCAGTGATGACTTGCGCCAGGATGTCCAGTGTAAGGCGTTTGCGGATGGAAGAAATCGACCGGAGGGCTCGAAGGGAGAATCTAGCATCGAACAGGGTAACCGCGCGTTCTAGTAAAGGGAAGTTGCTCTTAATATCTGCAATGAAGAACTTTTCGTCAGTAAAGGGCAGGTTTTCGGTGGAATGGGTATTTACGCACCTGCAACAGCCTTGGCCACCGGATTGATCTTGACAGCCCCAGCATCCTCTCCTTCTGCACCCTCAAACCCATCCATGGCCACATCACCATCAGTGTCCTTCGGTGGAGGAGCCGATAGCTTTGTGCCTTTGGAGGGAGGTACAACAACGGTCATCTCCTCGTCGCCTTCCTTCAACTTCTTGCCCTTTCCACCCTTTAGCGGGGCCGGTGCATCATCCTTCATCTCGATGTCCTTGGTACCATTGATTCCATTCTCGACAGGCTTTTCCCCGTTCGTATGGGGTGTTTTGCTGGGCATATCGACTGACTGTCTGTTTGATCAAGCGTCTTGAAGGCGCCCTTCCGTGACGTACTCTTGGCTTCGAGGGAGCGCGTCGATGATATTCGCAGGACTTGGGATGGTACTGGAAAACTGGGGATGTCTCTCTGGAATCGAGAGATATTAGACAATTCGCTTTGTTTGGGTTCGATGGGGTGGTGTTGTTGATGGTATGTAGTAGGTTAGCTGTGCTTTGAGATTACAACATGTTGAAGCTTAAGGCTGGTACGGCAAGCGACATGGAGGTCCGATGCAGAACCTTGACGCGAAGCAGCCGTGCCTGCTAAAAGTGGGTCCTCAGCCTGGCTTGCACTCAGATCCCGTCACGAAGCCAATAGGTAAGCCGGCTGCAGTCCTCACAACATCATAACCGAAATGGAATACTGGCTAGCAAAGAGGTCACAGGAACTACTTGTTATGAGGTGGTTGGCTTTAGAAATACACATCAACAGCCCAAATCCCAAGACTCACAGCCATGAAAGTAAGTGAAATCTCACGTGCGCAGGTCAGAAGTTCAATGCATGTGAATTGACATGTGCCATCAGCTAGCTGCGATCACTACCTTATGCACCATATGCGAAGCAGTGTTTTCCCTGGTCTCCCGAAGCGCCTTCCATCCATAAACTCTCGTAGAAGCCAGTGAATAGCAAAGCAGGGCACGAGTCCGGTTGCATCAAAGAATATCATATGAACGCCTTTGTGTATATGCCATCCCTTCCATATCACCAGCCAACGCCGGGCTTGGGAACCTGCCATAAACTCCAGATGACCATTATTAACGTGGAGCGCTTTTCAGAAATTCAGTATACCTCTCAGGACATGGAGATATTACACACTCTTAATCAGTATTTTTGCCACCAGTAACTTTAGCAGCTTGCACAGCACTCATCTTTGAGATCCATGCAGGGGAAGGCTGGATCTTGCGAACGGTACGGATTTCATCGCTGGAGTAGCCAGGAATACGGATGTTGTAACCACGTTCAAGGGTGAGTTGAATGTCGCGGATCTCGAGGATCTTGGAACCACGTTCCTTGGCGTTCTTGCAGGCTGCTTGAAGGACTTGATCAACGAAGTTGTCGGCTACGTTGAGAATGGACTGCGCAAGTCAGCATTAAGGTTTCGCAATAAGGATAAACAATAGTCAGAGTCACTCTTCAGAGTCTGGAGAGAGATTGTGAAGATAGAAGGTAATAATGGAAAAGACAGCATCACATACCTCTTCAACATCGGGGGTCAATCCCTCACCACCATCCAAGCCCTGACCACCACCAGTAACCTGGCGAACCAACTCATCAAGCTTCTTCTTGCTCAAAACGCGATCACCTTCACCCTCCATGCTGTACCCTGGCGTCTTCGGAATGACAGGTTGAGAGATGATACTGCCACCATTGGATGGTCCTCCTGAGTAGGTTGGGCGTGCTTGCTGCATTTGTACTGGTTGCGGTGGTTGTGTTGCGCGCTCGGGAAGGTGCTTGGGAATGGGCATTTTATTTGTTATGACGTTCGCTTCGGATCGAGGAGCGGTCGGGTGTGAATGGCCCATCACATTTGGAGGAGCTTGATTGGAATACGACCTAGCGGCGCTCTGAAATGCGTCAGATTGCGACAAAGGCTGAGGAACCTGTTGTTGTTGTGGACCTTGCGAAGTGGCTGATTGAGGCACACCAGCGGATCGTGGAACGGCAGACTGTGGTGAATTTGTTTGCATGGGTCGTTGATTTCCCTGCATCTGCGTGACTGCAGTGTTGATTTGCGTAGGCACTCCAGCCTCCGTCTTGATATTGGGCATTTGCCCTTGGCCAGCAGGAGCATTCTGGTTCGGCATCTGAGGAGGCTGTGACATCTGAGCATTTGGCTGTTGCATCGGAGGCATAGGGCGTCCTCCACCCATCTGCTGATTTCTGGCTGCCTCTATAGCGGCATTGACAGTCTGTGTCGGATTTGGGACCTGCTGTGGGTTCATCTGTGGCCGAGGAGGAGCTTGTCCACCATTGCTGGCATTTGGGCCAGGTCGATTGGCATCTGGAGAACCACTTCCTTGTCCTTGTCCCTGAGACTGAGCTTGAGCAGCTCTAAACTGCGCCTGCTGTGCTCGAAAGCTTTCCACAAAAGCCTTTACCTCCGAATGTGACTTGTGGGCCGCCTCTTTCTTCTCTTTATAATCTTTTTCCTCTTCCGGACTCAGCGGTTTTCCCTCCTCGTTTCGCTTCGCAATCACTGCATCCAGGCCAGTTACGCGAGCCGTGAAACTCTCCATGTTGACCAAAGCCTTTAGATACTTCTGCTTCGCTTCTTGGATCCACTTCATAGCTTCTTGGGTATTGGGCGTCATGTTCGGTGGCAGGACGTATGGGAAGTTAGTGACATGTTCCATCAGCTTCGGGCTGATCTTAGGTGTTTGTCTTTGCTGAACAGGGCTTGTGCCACCACTACTATTGTCTCCTCCTTGGCTCTGGTTTTGTTGTGGCTGGCCCTGACTAGGAGGACGAGGAACTCCAGCTTGCTGGGTTTGCTGCTGTCCTTGCTGACTCGACTGTCCCTGTGATCCTGGCTGACCTTGCAGTTGAGCTTTTTGCTTGGCAGCTTGTAGTTTTGTAGCAAGGGTTCTCGAGAAGTCCATGAGCTTGCGCTTGGCTTCCAAGTGTGGTTGTGTGTCTGCTGCATTTTGCTCAATTTGATTCCATAGTGACCTCAACCCTTGCTCCCACTTTGCTCTCTCTTCGGCCGTGAATGGTTCGGGAAGACCTCTCATCTGCTCTGGTTTGAATAAGGGGATCTTGCGCTGTTGCTGCTGTTGCGCTCCTGAGGGCTGGCCCTGAGGGGCAGAGCCGCCCTGCTGACTGTTATTCATAGTGACTATCGGTGTGTGACACCTATAGATGAGGGTACTCTGTTGTTATATTCCAGCTTCAAGTCGACAATAATAGCTGCTCGTATATCGTGTACAAAATCGCAACGTGGAATGGACAATCTCGTGGTGGGGAGTGAAGTGATGCAATGTCCAGACAAAGTTGTGGACCGATCTCTGGTCGGGCGGCCGCATTCAGCCGCACTTGACCTATCTTGGATGTGTCACAGGATGGACTTTGTTGGAGCACTCAGCGTCATTGTGATGGGTCTACGCTATCTAGGTAGATTACTACTTATTGCAGAATTGTAGATTTATATTAGAATTCTACTCTTTTTCACTTGACTATCTCGAAATGGAGAAGTGGACCTTCTCATCTTCCTAGACCGCCATGTTAATACAGCCGAGGCTTCTGCTGGTCATGGTAATGGCAGGATCTTTGGGGCTATTTCGGCTCCCTCAGGATTTGGCTTTCTTACAGGAGACAAGGAGAAGTTCTTGTAACAGGGACCAAGAAAATATCCCATTTGCCATTAACCTCCATATGTTTAGAGTTACTCAAGTCTGGGGCCACATACCTACAGTTGGAGAAATCGCTTGATTCAGCAGGTCAAATACATTCTGTCAACAAGGAATATCACTTCGTAAATCGGTTACTGGCATCCTGACTGCAATACAGAAATTAATGTATAGCGAACCTTTGAAAAGGAAGAATTCTTGGAAAGAGTAGCAAACAACTCAATTGTGTGAACATATATATCTAGTCGCTATGCTTTCCACGCGGACTTGTAGTATTGTATAAACCCAAACGCTATGCGAGACGAAAACCTTCCAAAGCAATGCAGTTGATGCCGAAGCCCAAGCCCAGCCCAATACCGGTATCCCTTTCTCCGTCATCCCAGCTCTATAATCATCAATCATAATCGTTCTTCATTCATTGTTCATCACTCATTATCCATTGCGAAGAGGATATCAAACGTATCTCCACCCATTCAATCGTCATCCGAATCGACATCCATATCTTGGACATATCGGAAGTATGGCAATTCTCTTAGATCTCCAGCCTCAATGTCAGTCTCACCCTCATTGACCTCGACAATCTCCTCCACACTTTCAGGACCTTCGTCCTCTTCGTCAATCCTGGGGGGCGGGTCGTCGAATATCAAGCTGGTTCTCTCGCCCTTGGTCTTCCTTCTTAATCTCCTAGCACTAGATCCAATTTCATTTGCACCCTCGAAAGTGACTGGCTTTAAATCTTCCTCATCCGTATCACTGCCAATACTCTGGCTTATAGTCCGTTTCTGTACACTTCCCGAACTCCTGCGCTTGCGACGCTTCTCCGCCCGTTGCTGCTCGAGCCATATCTCCCTTTCGTCCTCAGTGGTCTCACATTGCAGGTTCTTCAGACCGTGGAGGACACGCGGGTCGATGTCGCTACGAGGAACGGACCGCACAGAGGCCGCTCGGTCGCTCTCCGCATCTTCGTACTGGTGAGGCCGTATGACGTCCTCATCATCCGAGTCCCAACCTTCGTAATCGCTCTCACCAAATTCCTCGAGTGTGAAGTTCCCTTCTGCCACTGTTGCTCTTGTAGGTTTTCGTGGAGGCGATTCGGAGAAAGGTGGGACGGGGGAGGACGAGAGAGATCGTGGGGGGCTGTTGCTCGAGTCCGAATGGTGCGTCGAGGAGGAGGGGGAGGAGGATCGTGGGGAGAGATCTGCAGGTTCGTTGGAAGGCGTATAAAAGAAGTGAGGGCCATTGCCGTTGGGGGTTATGGTACCATTCTGCTTTGGCAGCTGGGTGGGATCAAAATGCATGCCATTCCGCCTGTTCTTGTATTTGAATGATGCCGATGCTGTCGTAGGTGTCTGAGGGGGAGAGGAGGGGCCCGCCTGCCTGGAGAAGTTGTAATTGGGTGTAGTAGGTCGCATAGTTGCTCTGCCGTTTATATCTAGTAGTGTCTGATGTGCTTTGACACTGTGAGGGGAATTGTATTGGCGTGTCTCAAGGCGTCAACGCCTGTGGTATGTGTGTCTCCAACAGGGGAGAAGGAAGACGAGGAGGATTGCAGTTCATGATAATCAATCTGTAGAGGAGAGCTCGGATGCCAGGGGCCTCGCGACTTGAAGCAATCCAAAAGATAGGCTATTCTTGGTGGAGAGTCAAAAGGGGGTATCGGATCTCCCAGAACTCTTATTGTTCGGTCCTTGGGTCCAAGTCGAACTCTCGCTGGTTGGGGAAGGGTAGTAGAAGGGGTAGGCGCTGCGGATCAGCGAGCAGGGCGACCAATTGTGTGCTCTGCTTATGGGAAGTGGAAGAAGAAAGACTGGCGTTGCTTGCTCAGATAAAAAGGGGTAGACTTGTTTCGGAATGAAGACAAGTAAAGTGTGCGTAGTGTATGAGGTTGACGTGGACGTTAAGGTGTGAGGTGTCCGAGATAATTCTGGGATGGGGGTGGTTGAAGGAGGAAATGTGCGGCAAGCCGAAAACTTATACTTTGTGCAGTATTGGCCGTACCCGCAAGCAATGAACCGCAACCCAACAGATGGGACCTTTTCCCGAGATCCCACAACGCACTCCACTTCCACTACTACTGGACCCGTGGCAGGGCGAGGATGGGGGAGAGGGACGGGAAGATCTGGACTGAACTGGACTGGGCGGCAGGCAAGCTGGCAATCAGTCAGGTATAGGGCAAACAGACAGGGGAGGATATCGACCAGGCAAGCAGGGCAAGGAATGTAGTAAAGAGAAAAGTAAAGAATCGTAGTCGAGTGAAGCAAAAAGAACAAAGCAGACCAGACCAGAGTAGTGCAGCCAGCCGGGGTTGACCTGTCTGTCAGTGTCGGGCAGCAACGCAACCGAATGGAAGGTCCTGTGTATGGACAGGAGGGACGGGCGAGGACCGGTCCGTCAGGCCTCTTGTCGTCGACTTATGCCCTTTCCTACGCTTTTGCGCCTATGGCAGGATACCGGAGAATTTGTGCCTCTGCCAGTGTGGTATGGTGCGGTGCAGTTCGTCCCTCTATCGTGGATGCAATTCTTGCGAATGAGCCCGTCCGGGGTGATGGAGGGGTGACTCGACTCGACAGGAGAATGCGCCCCTTGACCGTGGACTGTCCAGTGCCTGGCTTACGGTACTTTACTTCGTTACTCTGCTCTGGCTGATGGCAGCTGAGAGGCGTCTGCTCGGCTCTGTCGCTATTTTAATTTGAAGGAGTGTTTGATGCGTTGTCCACAATCAAATTCCGGGCGAGGGCGAGGGCGAGGGCGAGAGCGAATGCGCGAAGAAGAAAAAAAGTCGACTCAACAAGGGTGTGCAGCAATATTAAGGTATATCAAGCCAATCGAGGGGTGATGATGGAGGAAGATGCGTCGGGCGAAGCGGCGGGAACTCCCTCATTCAGTGGGCCGGTAGGCTCTACGTGATATTAAATCAAAATATACCTAAGGTCCCTAGGTACTCCCTTTTATCTACCTACGTACTAGGCACTTCTTAAAATGACATCTTATGGAGACACCTGTCACAGAAAGAGCTTAGACATACTGTAAGAAGAAATACAAAAATCCAGTATGCTTAGCATGGAATGTATGGGTGGATTCTCCTTTTACTTTTTGATTTCCTGTTCCGAGTGAGCTGAGCTGAAACGTCTCCTAATGACACCCTAGCAAGACATATCTGCTCTATTATTTCACCCGAATCCGATTGTTTTCTGCATTCAGTATCTGCGTGTTTTCCGCTTTCGGGCAGGAGGGTCATTCTGCAGAGCATCTTGCATTGTCCCACAATCTTCCCGCCACCGAGATCTGCTCCGATAGACGGCGAAGATCATGGAAGATACTCGAGGGGAGTGGGAACTGAATGCTTCGAAATGAGCAGCGGATGAGATTTCAAAGAGGGATCTGCTGCATGGGGGAGTCAGGGGTGGGAAACGCCTCATTGTTTGCTGACGGAGGAGGCTACGACGCCTGTCATGCGACAACCACCGCTGGAGCTATTTATGTCGAATCCTACTAAGCGGTAGATATGATCACACCATTTCTGCCCTGCTGTCACGGAAACACATTTCAGCTATGGTAAAATAGTCTTACCTAGAGATCAAGGATCCTCAACAACAAGAACGGTGGACCACGTGATCCTTGATATTTTTCATGCTCCGCCATAGCAGTCTTTCCCTCCCTTTTCCTTCCATTCTAATTATGATGCCGATCAAGGATGCTAACAAATCAGGAAGTGGGAGGTTTCAATACCTGTGTTTGCTTTTCTACACGCCCGTCAACTGTTCAGAGCATCACGTTCTACCGCCTGGACTGGTGGACTTGAAGGATGTAAGCGAGCTCGCTTCGCCAAAACAAAGCTGGTGACAATCTGGAAAGATCAACAGGACTTGACCAGGACGGACTCTACGCATGACCTCTATAAGTACTACATATCATACATTCTACATAACATGATATACACTCCTTCAAGAGTCTCCCCTCCTACACCGTCCATTCCCTCTTTCTCCGCTGTCGCTTGGCTCAGGTATTGTCGGCCTCACTTCCCGTGGACCGAGGCTAAACAAAGCATTAAGTCCAGACAACATGCACAGAGCAGCTTTTCGTCATTAGCATTCATCCCAATAGAAGATAATCGGAATTTAGAGCATACCCAGTATACAATTCGTCTGGAAGTACCCGAATCTCTCAGTCAATACCCCCGAGATGATCGGCCCTATGAAAATCCCTATGATCCAACTCATATTCGCAATGGAAATAGCTCGCGAACTCCCACCTCGAGGACCGAATATCTGGGGACATTCGTTTTGGATCTCTTCGATAGCAGCTACAATTGATCGTGTCAGCAAAGACCGATTCGCAAGAAGACACCTTTCTCTGCTCTCAGCGATCTAGGCCACAGATTCTCTTACCAGTCAGCTCCAAAACCCCCACCCCACTCAACAACGGTATCATGCACCCCACAACCAACATCCCCACCGTAAACACCACTTCCCCCCTCACCCCCTTATCGAACCACTGCTGCCACGCCCATCTTCCCTCACCCGCTCCTGGCACACCCATGATCAGTATCGCCGGTCCAATAACGAAAAACGCCACCGCGGCCGGACTCCTCGTCCCAACCTTATCCTTTAGACTCCCAGCCAATGGACCGAGTAATATGCCTGGTCCTTGCAACGCGAGGAATAATAGACCGGCTTGGAGACTGCCCCAGTTGAAGGCGTCGCGTACGTGGAGGGGGAGGGTGGTGTCGAAGCTGGCGATTATCATGGAGTAGGATATGAAGGATGTTATTCCCCCGAGGAAGCGGCGTTGACGGAGGACGAAAAGATAGAACGAGAGGCCGGATTTTTCTTTTTCGGAGTACGAAGGTGATGGTTTGGTTGGCAGGTTGGTGACCGTGTGGTAGGTACAGCGGTTTTCATCGAGGGATTCTTGGGAGAGGAGGGAGGCGGCTTCGCTGGGTGCAGGGGAGGAGATGTTAAGCTCTGTGTTTACATCATGTTCAGTTTTCTCTCATCCTGCGGAAAGAAACATTTGTGATTACAAACTTACCTCTCTTTGCCTCAATCATCAGCAGTCGCAACACAGCATCAACTGCAAGGAGCGCGAACGCCGTACTCCAAGTGGGCCAGTACCCAATTAACTCCAACAACACTCCGGCCAACATCGTCCCAGCCGATGTTCCCACAGAAGCAGCCATAGTGACAAGACCCATAGCTTGCCCCATCCTATCCGAAGGGATAGTCTCGGCTATCGTTGCGATCCCGATGACGAATATCGCATTGCTGGCAAAAGCTTGGATAAATCTGCTTATAAACAACACAATGGCTATGCAAAGAATCAGCAAATTGACGACTATCAAAGACATTGACCGCGAGTTTTAGATACCAGATTCAGCAACAGCCAGCCCCAAGGACCCAACCATCGCACCAGCCAACGAATACAGCAGCAAGGCCCTCTTATTTGAAGTCCGATCCGCAATATGCCCAACAATTATACTAGCAAAGAATCCTACCAGTGCACTTTCCGACAGCAAAGCCAGTGTTATCGACTGCGTCTTAGAATTTTCGAGTTTAAGTCGTTGTTCCAACATGTATGGTAATATCGGTACGATGAAGCCATACAAAAAGACATCTGGGTGTGTTGTTACCTATGAGAAAGGGTGGCATAGCAGCTTGGAGGCAGAGACAGATGGCATGAGATGAGCACATACCTGTAAATAGAGCCATTATGATAGCTACCAATGTGAAAGTAGCTGACGACCGCCAGCGGTGTCCCCATGGAAGCGTCTCAATGGTTGGCATGGCCATGCCAGTCAGCTATCACCAAACACGAAGCTGACTTTTCTGCAGGACAGTCGAACACGTCAGAGCTGACTTCCAATCCTTTGAGCGATAAGTTAAGTCCTGACGGAAAAATACAAAAGCACAAAACGATGTGATATCGGAATGGTTCTCCAGAACCAAAATCAAAATCAAGCTTGCGGCTGCAGCTTCAAGATACAAGAGAAGTGATACAAATCATCTGGAGATCTGGCCAAACTATTGATTGTCGCTCTTCTCTGCTTAGCTGGAACATGAGAACACCTTGAACGGGAAGCAGTGTACTCGCTTGCTAATGCCAATTCATTATTACCCATCCCGACTCCTTGGTCTCTGATGTTGTATCACCACCAGACCAGCAAAGCCCGAAGAGTCTTCTGCATATTGGATGAGCACCAGAGGATAATCGGTTGAGCTGCGAGCTTGAACCTGATAGCCAACTGATCGGCGATCTGTACTCTCGTTGCACTTTTTAGTCATTTTGGGAGGCTACTGAACTGGGATAGTCTGATGACTGTTTATAAGGAAAGGGCAGAGATGGCGGGCGACAAGCACCGGGATCGTTTGGAAGATGTGCGACTTGATGGTAGGATTGTGTATGGTCTAGCGCAGATCTTGGCTATTCGCGCAGGGTTTGTGGTTGGTTACAGACTTGTGTGGTCATTCTTCATGGTAGGCTAGTAACACTCACGCGGATCATTGCTAGGAAACTGTTATCTCGCAGGTCACAGTTTCACCTAATTGGAAAGGGATTATCATGTCCAAACAGCCAGTCAATTCTTCGATTTCAACATGTGTTTAGTACTCCTCGGTCAAGCTGGAAAGGCTCAAACCATAGTTTTCAGAGCTTGGAGCATGGCTCTTCATTCGTAGCTAAAGTTCACAGTTCTATTAAAGTGAAAGTCGAGACTGTATTGACAACGATTGAATCGTCTTTATAACGCTTAGTATTCCCTTTAAACTCTCAATTCTAGCGTTTTATGTAAATTCAGGTCAGACGGCGCCCTCACGTGGGCCCTCTCCAGAAAGCTGCATTCCATCACTTCAAGGATGCACTCCCTCCACACAAACGAGCACCTCCCAACCCTTCAGCGCAGCCTCTCTGTGCGGCACCGCATTCTCTCTATACAACTCACTCGCCTGATACCTCGCATACTCCTCAAAACTCCTATAAGTCCTCATCGTGACTACATCCCAAGGCGTCTCACTATCCCTCAACAGGCTCATCACCGTACCTGAGAAGAACTTCGTCTCTCCAGGCGTGATGCCGCACTCCTGGGCGGCGAGAATACCAGCTGGGACATAACGCGTGTAGAATGCGTCGCGGCCGGAGATAGGTGGTAGGGAGGCGTGGGGTGATGAGGCGGGGTAGAGGGCCACGGGGTGGAAGTGGAGCAGATGGAGGACTGTGATGGGAGTATTGCTTGGAAATTGGTCGATGAGGGAGAGATGATTTTTTGTTTGGATTGGAGTGTAGGTTGGGGCTGACATTGTTGTGTTTAGTAAGAGATTGGTAGGGGAAGCAGGTGACAGTAGCCGAAATCGGAAATCAAGGAATAAAGCCTCGAGGACTGACGATTGTTTTAGAGACCTTGGATGTAAAATTGATTCATGAAGTTTCCTTCTTGAAGTCCAATAGCTATTTTGCCAGGAGACTGCTTGATTCTAGGTGTGGGAGACATGTTGTCTCCTGTAACGACAAGACCAATGAAGCAACCCCATCCATTCGCAGGCTTAGGCACTCCGAGTGTGAAACCGTCAGTCAATAGTATTCGAATTACTACCTATAGTCTGCGTGCCAGCTCATGACTCTCTGCTGTGCATTTAATTCAGTGCTGAAGTCACATATCGGGATCGTGTGTGTGGCGAGAATTATTGTCGTGAAACTGTGATATCTGCGTGTACAGCCTCAACCATTTACCAGCGCTTCAAATGTGTTGACAAGTACCACTCTGAGTGGATTTCAGCTGGAAACGCCTCCTTTGGCGTCGTACAGCGAACCTGTGCGACTTTCGGATTTGTTTCCCTTGGCTCGCTTGAGGCGGGAGAAATAGGGGTCTTCGCTTAATTTATGGGACACCCTCTTCCACCTATTTACTCGCAAGCCGATCCCACCACGACTTGAATGGAGTGGTGATTGACCAGCTGTTGGAGAAATAAATCATATTGGCTATGGCTCCAACCTACAAATTGTTCGTAAATTTCAAAGATACCTCGGAATTTTTGGTTCATGGGTGTTGAGCAGCCTCAGCACCTTTGCCTTGCACGGCAGCACACGAATGCTGCACCATACCGAGAAGGTTTTCGTTCGCATCTTACAGGCAAGATACTCATCTCCGCAGGTTGCTTTCTTTGGCCTAGATTTGCTGAAAAGGGGGAAACGTGGAGATAAGCTGGCGAGCACAGCATATTGTGTTGAGATAGTGTGCCTTGGACCCTGAAAGTTCCCACATCTCTAGGGCAGGGCAAGGACATCCAGCACGTATATCTGGTCAACTACCCATTTGATTCAGGACTGTGGTGAACGTACTTGGGTAAAATTCTCAAGTCTATGGCATGATTGAGACACTCCACCCAAAAGGCAATCTTACGGCACGAATGAGCACCAGCAGAATTGGATCGAACCCGGAACTGGATTTTTTTTTTTCTCTTTCAAAACACCCCATCATGAACTCAAATTATGTTGACCCCGAGCGGGCAGTAGCAAACATTTTCAACTCTGCCATAGCAGCAACAGCCATTGCCACGTCGTGGGAACTTGGTCTCCTCACCGAGCTGAGGAACAATGGGAAGATCAATGCAGAGAGATTCGCACTGAAGCACGACCTGCACATCGGCTCAGTACAGGGCCTGGTAACATCGCTCGTCACTGTTCATGTCGTAGAACGAGAACCGGGACAAGACGTGGACCATGTCGTACCGGGCCGGCTATTCGACGAAGCGTATCGGACAAAATCGTTGTTTCACTGGCTCAGCATTGGCTCTGGTGATTTGTTCTCGCGCATGCCCTGTGTCCTGCGAAATGAGAATCGAATTGGGGATTTCTTTACCAGGGACGCCGCTGCCATTGCGTATGCTTGTCGAGATATCAATAGCCAGTATTGGGATCCGGCATTCTGGAGTGCTATGGAAGGACTAGATTTCAGCTTCTCGTCTGTTGTTGATCTTGGATGCGGTAGTGGTGGACGGCTGATACAGGTATGCCACTGTAGTCGGTCCAATCTGTGACTCAGAACATTTTGTTTTAGACACTGACCATTTGACCAGATTTTAAATCGGTATCCGGGGGTAAAAGGACTAGGTATCGATATTGCTGTCCCTGCAATCAAGGTCGCATCGGCGGATGGAGTTCAGTGTGGATTTGACAGGAACCTTTCTTTCGTGCAGGGCGATGTGCGAGACCTCACTTACAGGCCAGAATTCGCAGAGGCTGAGCTCATCACTTGTTTCCTCATGGGACATGACTTTTGGCCCCGGGAAAACTGCATCAAGACACTGAGGCGATTACGCGAATCATTCCCCAAGGCACGACGCTTCTTACTTGGTGATACGTTTCGCGGACTCTTGGACAGTGGGAACTCGGAGCATGCGGTCAAGGAGAGCAATGTTCCAGTCTTCACGTTAGGATTCGAGTTAGGCCATGCAATGATGGATGTTTGTCTGCCGACGATGGAAGACTGGGATGGTGTTTTTGCCGAGGGTGGGTGGCGATGCATGCGGAAGCATTTCACCAAATCGCTCGCGTTATCTACTGTGTTTGAATTAGAACATGCATGAGGGAGGATCCTGAAAAGTTGTATTATTTTTTCTCTGACCAAGAGACAATTAGAAATAGATAACTTAATTGATTTCTCATCAATGCACTGGACTTCGAAACGTGACATCTCAGATGCGGGCGATTAAGTGATTTGGGCGCTTAGCGGTGAACCTGCGAGCTGTGCAAATCTCAACGTTCGTTGTCTGCCATTATCCCCCTGCTGACAAACCTACCTATACGTCAATCATCGCCTCTATCGTCCTTTAAAGAACCTCTAACTTGACAATGGATCGAATCCATGAAGAGGATGAAATGTTCAGACTACCGAAATACTTCGTGAACGGCCTTCTATTCTCCATACACGATGACAACTCTCAACTTGAGGTGCGTCGCTATGGCAAATGTTTCTATATCACAATGTCGCCCGACAACTTTGTCGATTCACCTGCCATCAAACAACAATATCTCGATTACCTGGCTGCGGAAAGATCCGACGCTACTGATGACGATAACATGGCGGAGGACTACAGTCCAGAGGACTTCTATGCTTGGGCCCTCGAGCCGTGTCTTCCACTCTTCGAAATTGTAGCTCCAACCCCAGAGAAGAACCCCAAGATCACTCTTCATGATTTTCTCCACCCAGAGGTTTTCTATTATTCGCTCCGCGTAGTCGATGGGGAATTGACCCCGGTTCAGAGTGATGGAAGAGGGGCTGGAATGTTATCTCCAGGTCTCGAGTTGGATGGCTCAGCATTCTCTCCAGCATGGCCCTCATTTCTGCCAACAGCAATCGAAATCTGTATTGCGAGCCCTGAGGATGCCATTATGGCTTCTCCCAACAAAGTTCTCGTTAACGGCAAGGGAATTTGCTTCTTCAAGCTGTACCAGCACGGCGACACAACTATGGCTCTCCGCGAACTCGAGAACTACAAACGGATCACGGAGTCTAATCTAGATCCTGATGTACGCATATGTCGCCTCCACGGCGTTGTTAAAGATGACGAAAACCAACTTATCGGGCTGCTATTAACATATATTGAATGCGAATTTCTAACTCTGGCTTGTGCTGTGGAACCCGACACTCCGACTTCTACCAAACAGAAGTGGGTGGATCAAGTCAGGCACTTTGACACAGTTACACGAGGCCGGAATTGTCTGGGGTGATGCCAAACCAGATAATATATTAATCGACAAGAATGACGACGCGTGGGTTATTGATTTTGGTGGAGGATATACTCGTGGGTTTGTTGACAGAGAGAAAGCTGGAACTATAGAGGGCGATTTGCAAGGATTAGAGAAGATTGTCGAGTATGTTTTCAGCGAGAGAGCAGAGTAGAAATTTTCCTTCAAAGCTAGCTCTATCGCCACCAGGCGTCTGGCGCCTTCAAAATTCAACATGGACCGTCTACAGACTCTGTGCCACCAGATGTGACACAGCAGGACACGGAACATGAACGATCTGCAGGAACTTCCGACTGTTACTTCTCAACATTCAGAGAGCGGTGAAGATTGTCAGGGGCATTAAGTTGCAAGAACGTCTAAGCTTCCTCCAAAAATATCTTCTGAAGGATAACAAAAGTGACGACTTGCCATTGACTTGAAAGACGGTCGTAAGACTGCAGTACCACCTCCTATGATACTTCAACTAAAATGGCATCTTTCCCACCACCTTCTCTGAGCACTGTCAATTGGACATCAGCAGAGAACCTCGAAATTCAGAAAGGTGACAGGTGAATACTCTGTAGCATTGAACACCGAGCTCATCTTCCTCTCAGTCAACGGTCATGTCGAGTCCACTTTTCACAAATCGACTGGAAAATGGGCACCATTAAAATTCGTGTCCGATCCGTACTTACGGATCCATGGCTTGTCAGCTGGCCTCAATTACGGTCAACATGCATTCGAAGGTATCAAAGCCCACCGCATGCCTGGGACGCCTGGGAGCATATCCATATTTCGTCCAGATCGCAATGCACTTAGACTTCGCCACTCTGCAAGTATGATCCACTTACCTCAATGTTCCAGAAGATATCTTTTTGCAGGCATGTAGAATGGCTGTCGCTCTCAACGCCGAGTATGTTCCTCCTCACGAAAGCGGCTGTGGATTGTACATCCGGCCACTTCTCTTCGGATCCAGTCCAATGTTTATCCCTGGATCGCCAGACCAGTGCACTTTCTGTGTCTATGTGTTTCCGACATCAGTAGGGATGCACCCAATTCCACCCGTCAAAGCTCTCGTCCTGGATGACTTTGATCGTACAGCACCAAAGGGAGTTGGTCACGCGAAGGTAGGAGGAAATTATGCTGGAGTAGTGCGCTGGACAGGGGCGGCCAAGGCACAAGGATTCGGCATCACACTTCACTTGGACAGCGCGAAGCATGAAGATGTCGATGAGTTCAGTACGTGTGGATTTTTGGGTATTTTGTATACTCAAGATACCCCAAACGACGTGACCATCGTCGTGCCTGACTCTCCATGTGTCATCGAGAGCGTTACCAGTGACAGCATTCAACAAATAGGTCGAAGCTGGGGCTGGAAGGTCGAGAAGCGGCCAATTCATTACATGGAGCTTCCCGTTTTCAGCGAGATACTGGGGGCTGGAACTGCTGTTGGCCTGGTTGCCATTCGATCGATCACGCGAATGGGAAAGAAGTCTCGAGAAGTATTGTCACCACTTGCCCAGGTGGTGTCAGATGCTGCGGATTTGGAAACGGTGGTTTACATAAAAGATGATGAGACAGCCGGCGGACCTGTGTTCTCGAGGTTGACTACTGAGTTGAGAGCAATACAGCAAGGCAAGGTGGCGGACAATTTTGGATGGCGTTGCGAGGTACGGGCGGAGGACAAGCCAGTTGAAGCCTGTGGTAAAATTGTAACACTCTCTCCAGTGCCAGTGATCTGATATCGTTTTAGCCATGGCATATGCATTTATTACTAGGCGATGATCTTATCAGTGTTTTTGAATTAGCTCCACTCAAAGTTCGAAGCAGATGTACTTATTCGTCTTGTGAAGCCTTCGCAGAGATCTCGTGGGGTGATCAATATCATCTAGTTGAGCGGAAACATCGTCTTGCTGTTTGAACCCGACAACACATTTGCGATCCCATGAGGCATCGTCTACATGATGAAGTTAACAGCATTTAATCCCCACCAAAGATCTGAGAGGTGGCTTTTCGGATCCGTAGACTTGCTGAAGTAAAAATCTGATGTGCTCACGCAAGTGTTGGTGTTTTGAGAACTTGGGAGTTCCACGCTTGGCCCAAACATCGCACTGTAAGAGCACTGGTCACGTGTCATGGAATCCATCGCGACTTCTTGAGCATCACGACGCGTCAACATGACTAAATCTTTAAGCCTTCCACCTCACACAAACACAACACCATCTCTCGTCGCCATGTCTTTGTTAGAAAGGCATCTCGAGCAAATAGTACTCTCAGCAGAATCCATTGCAACACTTCCGTGAGCTCCAAATCCAGATTGAAGTAGAAAACACCCCTCACTAACCCCGCCATCAGGTTCCCAACACCCAAGATATTTACCAATGCTCTCCTCTCCACCCCGGACATCACATCCCTAATACGAGATACCGAACCTCACGAACGCGCTCTCTTCTCCGTGCCTCCCCCACCAACACACAGCACAGCCAGCACACCCTACCCAGACCCCGCACCGTCCTCGCGCCGACAAACCGTCTTCAACGTCGCGCAAGGAGAAGTAACATCAGGCACAGCGATCGGCTCTCGCGCCCCACGCAAAAATACAGCTGTAGCAGCAGTCCTCGGCGCAGAGCTCCACAGCGAAGTGCGGAAAACAGAAGGGAAGGGCGAAATCGATATCGAGGTTCTACTGCGGGGTGCGGAGAAGTTAAATAATGTATACAGCGTACCTGGTGTTCCCGACCGGATACAGGGGCTGAGGAAGAGATATGTGCAGATACTTGGAGGTCTAGAATTCTATGAGGAGAAGGTGCGGAGACAGACGAGGGATCTGGAGAAGATAAATAGGGGTGGTACACCTGGAGGTGAGGATGATGAGGAGTTTGAGGATGAGGATATGGAGGGACAGGAGGGGTTTGGTGGGAGTGAGGAAGAGATTGAGGTTACGGAGGAGGATTTGAGAGCTGAAGAGGAGGAAATAAGGGAACTTGAACGGAAGAAGGAGGAGCTGGAGGCGAGGGTTAAGGGCATGGAGAAAGATCTGGGTGGCTTGTTGAGATGATGATGCCTAGTGTTACGTCGCCATGAGTTCGGAGCATTGTAGTTGTCCGACAATATCTGCGAACTTCGGCACAATGAATTGATCTTTGGTGGTAGGAGTTTGATACCCAAGGGTGGACATAATGAAGTATGATTGGAATTCCCGTTCCTTCAATTATTTGGCTTTAATTTGTCCTTCGCTTTCCAACTTTTCAGAACTTTTGCTACCGTACTGCTTGGATGCTTGGGACTCAAACGCAGCTGGAAACATGACAAGCAGCAGAGATACCCACTTACTTTGGCATCAACACGTACGCTTTGCCGGATTTGTCTGAGCAGCCCACTGTGTGGTAGCAGGGGAGGTGTTGACGCCGGGGCGTTCTCAACCACATCTGGCCCTGATCCGAAATACACGTGTCTAGTTGTTTGTGTCCTATGTTTATCGGATGCCTGCTCGTTGGTTGTGTCCATGTCTAGCTTGCGAGCATCCCTATATTCGAGCTCTGCTTCGTGTTTTTTCTGCCGTTCTTGCATTTGATGTGTCTTCGTGCAAGTCGAAATTAATTTTGCACCAATAATGTGGAGGTTTTTCTTCGCTTTGACTAGATGTTTTCCCCAAGATACTGGTAGATTGCCCCTATCAAAACCATTAAAATGGCGGGTTTGCCCTGCTGTTTGTTATGCTACTGGCGTTGAGACTGTTGGTAGCAGCAGCCAAACAACACTTTGGTATGTGATGAATCCAGTATAGCAAGCAGACTTAGAAGTTTATAAGGAGCAAGATGACCTGTCTGAGACCTGTACCAGTGCCCGCAGGATTTGTTGTAATAGCAGAAGTATGTCGACTTGTGTTTCTCTAACAATGATCTGCAAATCAATACCGCTGGCCTTGTCGCTGTGGTCCTCCACTTCGCATAGTCTGTCGGTACCTGTGAAGGCAACCGCAGCCGACACGCTTGAGCCTGTACTCACAGTCGTAAGAGTCATACATCTCAAAAGTACATTTTGCAAATGATTACACTGCGCCTTGTGGCGGAATGTTTGTGTGTCGGCCACGACTAGTTGACCCTTCACCGCAGAAAGTGAATACCACACAAAGGACGTTTAGAAGAGAATCTATACCGGTTTCATTCGTCATTTGGATCCTGTCATAATATTTCCTAGTTAGGCATGAAAACAGTCGATGTGACATGATGCTGCCTGAGGAAGAGATTTACTTTCGCTGCAGCTTGGAGCTTCGCTTATGATGTTTTCTTCTTATCTTTGGCACATCATAGCCCCTTGACGCGTTGTTTTCTCGATACAATCTCCCAACACGAACTGGAATACCCCTTTGTGACGCACACGACGCATCAGTCTTCAGATCAAACTCTACACAACTCTACTCAAGCACATACACTCGTTTCCATTCTTCAACATGGCCGTGAACTATCAAGATACGCTTCTGTTTGACGGTTACAATCTGACCTCCGCAAGAGAAATTCGATTTCTGGCAGTGGCAATGAAGGCGTACAACAACGGCTTGGGAAATGGTTTCCAGACGCGGGCTTTGAGTGACCAGCGAAAGGCAACCATTACGAGAGTTGCAATCCAGATGGCAGGCAGTGCTAGTCTCAGTGATGCCATAGGAACATTGGTCGTCGCTGATCGCGAGTCTGACGACATCATAATAGCAAGTGGTCGCATGCTACAAAACTTTACATACGAAGCGGTAAGTCCTCCAAAATTTGAATCATGCCCATAAAGCCCCTGCTGATGAGTGCCAGCCTCCTAAAATTCGGCCATCAATCAAGCCAGTCCCAACCGATCCTCTTCCCCGCCAGCTGGTTGGAAAGAACGCGCCAGGAGTCAGAGCCATCAAGGATCCGTCGCTTGACATTAGCTTTGCGAGACACGGTACCCCGGACAAGTCCAAGTACAAGTTCAAGATCGATTTCGAGAAGCCAAATCCTTACATGAGCTCTAAGTGGGACTACTACGGCACTAAATTCTACAACTGGTTGGATGACCATGATGAGCCATCCTGGGACTCGGCAGCCAGTCTGTCTAGGCTGAACCAATGGCGTTCCCAGATCTTCAAGCGCTACTTCGGCCTCAAGAGACAACCTCGCGATCATTGGGTCGTCAGTGAGAAGAATCTGGTGGTGAAGCTGATGGAGAAAGACTTGGAGAACAGCGCGTTTGTTCGGTGGAAGCGATTGGCCAACAACTTCAACCAAGCTATGAAAGGCCAGATCCAGAGTACGGATGAGCTTTTGGTTTCACAGTTGATTGGACACAAGGATTACTTGGATGAGGAGCGCATGGCTCCATGGTTCGTATAACTTCTCTTCCACTACGTGTAGCATATGCTGACATATACAGGCGTACTCTGGGTGCCATCAAGGCTCAGACTACAAGATGGGTTGAGACCAGGAGCTTGGAGGCAGAAGCTCTGGCCGGGGAGACATCTGAGGTTGAGTCCTCGGATGATGAGGAGGAAATGCCAGATCCCGCGACAGAGTCGGAGAAGATCGCAGTGGCGAATGGAAAGCGCAAGCAACCGCATACCAGAACTATGGGTAATTGCAAGTCGAAGAAGGCGAAGAAGACCATTAAGTCGAAGGGAAAGGGCAAGAGAAAGCACAAGGAAGTGGAGGATACTGAGACGGAGGACGACGACTAGGGGAACGGTGGTTGATCACCAGTGTGGTGCTTTTCTTGTATTGGGTTTCTGGGCTGGGGAGCTTGCTTTTGATTATATTTTTGGTACTAATGGGACTGTTTGGGTCGACTATTCGTACGCACTCTTTTGCAAGTTGCGCTTTATCATTCTACCTCTGGCTCTGATCGTTTTACAGTGCTAAATACTAAGTCTACAGCTGCTATTGCAAGCAGTCCTCTCACTCTTCTTTTGAATTTCTGCCTTGCTTCTACGCGTCTTTACATCTTATACCTTCAATAATGTGTTTGACTTCTACCAGCGCTTCTTGGAGTGCAACTCCAACTATCAAAGTATCGACTAATCATCATTGCACCATCGAAATGTAATCTACGGTTACAAGTCAGAAGCGCCCGCCCTCGTCGAAGTTACGCGAACTATTTCGGATTCTGCGAGTCTGTGTCCTCCTTTCCAATCTCGAATTAAGCAAAGGTCTGACAAGGCTTACTTGAAACTGAAATATGTTTACGCTGCAAGAAGTTACAGAATTCCTGGCCGGGACAAAGCCTGAGTGACATACACAGCCACCATTGCCGTCAAGATTTTCTTTTTTTTTTTCAGAGCCTTGTGTGAACGCGTCTTAGTATCTCATATCAACGCAAATTTCAAAAGAAGCATGTCGATTTTCAAGACGACAAGAGCTTGAGCTCAGTGACATATGAATATGAAAGGACGTGTCACAACGCGATTGGGCTGTACACTCTTGAAAGTCGCAAAATGGTGATTGTGTTGCTCTTCCAACGGATTCATCACGGCGAATGACTCAAATTGATATGCCTGAGAGAATGGAATCCATGGAAGATAAAGACGACAGCCAGTATTATGGCCACGATCAAGTCGATTTCATGTTTGGGCACACCTATATATCTACATTTAAGATTGGCCTGAGCTAAAACCTGCCATCAACAAAGGCGGTTTCACGCTTCCTCCATCCTCCGATTGTTCTGAGTCGTTCTTTTCCCCTCCCATGTGCCGCCTCTTGTTTCCGTTGTAAGGGAGATGAAGAAATTCCTCAAACCACTAGCTCCATCTTGCAATATATAAGCCCCCTCCTCTACCTCCTATCGAGCTACTTTTCTTTAGAAATCTCGAAAAATACCAAAGCCTCAACTACGATAAGCCGCAGTCAGACACAACAAGCACAACAAAAGAGCCATCCAATAACTTCAACCAAGACACTCCGTTTCTTCAGAGGTACTTCTGCTCATATACTTCCAAAGACCTCAAGCTCTAAGCTCACCTACCCAATCACCAGTACTCTTGGTACATTTCACACAGCCTCACATAGCCTCACATCCACAAACGCACATCCAACGGTATGTCAAGTCAAATGTGCTCACATATATCCTCCCTTGTACAGAAGATCATCATGTCCTTATGTACTTCTTTCAACCTCTCTTGTTGATCCTCCAAAGTTCAGTTGAATAGCTAGCTTCTACTGTGCTTGAGTTCAGGAGTCCCAAACATCTTCAAACTTACTTCCGCATACCAGGCTCTACAGTTGCTAATACTCCTTCACAGAGTCTTCGAAATGGTCAACTATCCAGGCTTCGATTTGGCCAACCCAAACATGGTCCGTCTACTTAGTGAGGCGTTGAAGCTCTACTTGGAGGGCAATCGTCGGGCAACCAACAATTCGGCCTTGGGTAGAATGGACGGCACCCAGAGGGCGACTTTCCAGCGTATTCTAGGACAGATGGAAAGCGATGAGGAGTTCCGCGGGATAGTCTCAATGGTCATTGACCTTCGTCATGAGAGCGACCGGGAGGTTCTCAGAGCCGCCAAGGACTTGACTAGATACGTGCAGGTCACCGAAGTAGGTCTACATCACATTATTGTCCATCCATCTTGCTAATGTATCTTAGTCTTCTAGTGAGGAGCAATCTGAGGATGATAGCTCCGAAGATGAAGATACTGATTCAGAAGATAACGACCAGGTATGTCCTCATGTAGCCAAAGTATATCACAAGCTGACCTATCATAGGATAGTGAAGGTCCAAGTGTTAAAGTTCTTGAGGAAGATGGCTACCAGATTGTCTGGGATCCAACCACCATGAGTGATGACTTCGCCAAGCCTGGAATTCCAAATCACGCCTTCTACAAGATCATCATTCCCCTCCGCAAGGAAACGGAGCCAGGCTCTGGAATCTGGGAGGATGCGTCGCCGATCAAGTTCGACTACCTGGAGACTCACAACGCGCCATCTTGGGAGTCATCAAACACACTGTACAAGTTCAATCAGTAAGTGCTAGCTCCTTTTGATAAGCCTTCAGTCCTGAGATTTGAAATAACATGGTGCTAATTTTTAATAATTCAGGTGGCGCAACCAAATTTTCCGAAAGTACCTTGGCAACAAGCGACGAACTCGTGATCCTTGGTTGATGTCGGAGCAACAACGCATCATATCGCTGTTAAAGCAGCAGCTCCAAAATCGGGACAAGGTGCGGGCAAGGCCAAAGTGGAACCGTCTTGCCAACGCCTACAACCGCGAGCTTCATGGGACGATTCAGTTCAAGGGCTCTAAACTTGTACAGGAAGGAGTCAAGAAACTTCCTGTAACAGATTATGATCGATTCGCTCCTTGGAGAACTAAAGGAGCTATTCAGAACATAATCAAGAAAGAAGGAACGTGGAAGCACTTGACCAAGCCGATCTTAGATGGGGCCAAGGAGCGTCGAAGACAATACGATGCGCAGCGCCCAGACAATGTGGTCGCCTCTCCCGGTTCCCAAGATGAGAAAGAATTGCCGAATCCTGACGCACCGAAGACTAAAGCGCAAGTCAAGCAAACGAATGCGGCGAGACGGGAGGCAAGAAGGGAAGAAGCCTCATCGAAGAAGGGACAGGCGGCAATTGTTGTGAACTCGTCGGAGGAGGATTACGAGGACGAGGACGACGAAGATGATACGGATGAGGATGGCGATTAATGGCGTGGTAGCAACGCGTAGAATATAATAGAAAAACGATAGTCCAGACAGTATCAATTGCCAATGATGACACTCCTTGTGAAATAAACAAGCCCACTGACTTTTGCCAAGGCGAGCATGCTAAGCGAGACTCACAAAACACCAAACTGTCAAGACATCCTCACTGCTTCGTACCCTCCGGTCTTTCGCTTTCTCTAAATCGATTATCATAAATCTCCTTACGCCAGTCTGACATTCAATTCCGTCTGTATTGCTCGTCATTTCGTAGTTGCTGGCCCTTGGCACTTTCATGTTTGAAAGTTCTCTTATCACAGCTGAACTAAGTTTCTCCTATGGGGGCGGTGGGGGGATTAATCTGGGATTCTTGGAATTCCATAAAATGAATTGGGTTCTTATTTTTCTTCTCTGTGGAGACTGGTCCTGATATCTGCATCAGTCTTTGGGTCAGACGACACAAGCCAGCCCACCTTGTGCCCCACAACCATGCGCGTAACGTATGGCATTGCGTAACGTATGGCATTGTCAAGCCGCAATTCCCTTTTTGATCACCAAATTATGTACCCTGGTCTTCTAGATTATTCCATAGCTTTTTCCAAGCACGTCTAAGCAAATGTAATCCTAACACCTATTTTTTCTTTTTTTTTTAAAACCCCCCCCCCCCCCCCCCCCCCCCATCCACGCCCCGCTTCGGGAACTTGAGCAGACAGTCCTTCAATTCAGCACACCCTTTGTCTATTTTTAACATATGTCGGCGTGTGTACACTCATGAACTACCGAACGCCATTCTGCGCTACTTTGCAGAGATGCGTCTCGGTTCCGTTGCGTTCAGACACAATATCTTGGAGTAATTCCTAGTAAACTGCATTCGTACTCCTGTAGTCCAAGCACCCGTAACCAAAAACCTTCATGAGGGTGCATCAACGAAAAAGTTGGACTCAGATCTGACTTTGTTTTATCCCATGTAGCAATAATCTCCGAGCAACTACTTAGCTTTAACACCAAGGGGCTTCTCCTCCTTGGCGACTGGGAGTCTGGGACGGCAAAAGAATTAGGGCAGCACTGAGTCCATTTTCCCCTTGCCATGTAGGCACATGGAGAAATCAACAATAGAAAATACGAAATTCTAGGTTGCACTCTGGTCATTCAGAATAACAAACTTACAGAAGACATGGGAAATGGGCACGAAAGGGCTGGCATGCCGTGCCTGGTCAAAAGCATGTTCTTATTGGAATTAATTTGGAAAGCGCGAAAGTACTCGAATCAAACTTAAACATCAACGCAAAATGACATCGGACAACCGAAAACAGAAATTAGCGATCCTGCTTATTCTCTTCATTGATATCCCAGGATTATTCTTTGCGAATGTACAAAGTAGGACTTCCGCCAAGGTAATTGTTACCGCCACCGCCATCTGCGTGTGGAATCTTTTCAGTTTCAGGAAACCCAACATCTAGCTGGCTCCGATTGAGAAGATTCCTGCTGTACAATTCATTCGTTTTCTGATGTGACTTTTTTCTAGTTCTATCCACCATTAGTATGCCCCAAGTAGCTGATTTTGATGGCAGCTTTTAGAGCAGTATACCAGAAGGTGACTTACGTGCCTGCACCGGGAAAGGGCAAGGGAAGATCATCTTTATCCTTCTTTAGAAAGTATACATATGGCTCATCTTCGGCGACGAATTCAACATCCCAAACATAATTGGTAAAGATTGCGATCGGGCGGGCAAACTCCATGAGAAAGTCGCACATACGTAACGTTGTGCCGAAGTCGCAAACAAGTGTCTTTTGATCGATTTTAAGCCAACCCATTTGATGACCATGCAGTCCATTAACAACTTCCATATTGTAGTGTTGCGCGGCGTCAACGTCTTGTTGCCAATAAAGAGGGTCCTGGAGGAAGATCTTAAAATCTGTGTCGTTGGAATTTTCATGGCACTCTTTCCAGACCTCGCGAAAGACAATCAAGGACGCTGTTTGATAGAAAAGTCTTCTGCATCCGGCTGTTTCCGGGTCGATACTGGTGGTGAGAGGCCCGATTCCAAAAGCGACCACCTTACAGCAGCTAGTTTTCTCGAAGAGCCGTCGTACCAATTCTGTGAGTCGCTTGCAGAGAAGTGTTTTCCTGAATTGATCCAGGTTTTTATCCAGATGCGAAATGATGTCATTTGCACTCGGCCAGTACTTTTCTCTGCGATCATTTACAAACTCTTCGCCTTCTTTTTCTTTATCGGTGTAGGGAAACATTTCGTGCACTCTGCTAGAGAAGACAATATTAGCAAACGTCCTAGGTAATGATGTCAATTCTTACTTCCAATCCAACTGCTTAGCCTCACGTGGCTTTTCGAAGCTGACATCTCCATTCTCTAGTGCTATATTTATCGCTTCCATAAGTGCACGACTCATAGCCCTTAGCAGAGGACGACCCCAAGTGTAGAAATTCGCACGAGTGACGATTTCTCGCTCTCTGTCTTCAACGTTCATTCGTAATAATGTCTTCCAATCCAGAGGATTGAGATTGATGCCGAAGTATGGATTCAAATTCATGGTGCCCACTAGGTGACGCTCGTCGAGGGAAGCCATTCTGAAGATGAGTTGGAAAGTGAGAATGAGAACGGGTCGTTTTGTGATAGACTGTGATAGGACAAGTACTGAACAAGAAAAGAGTTACACTTTGTACCAGTAGCGACAGCTATTTGGAATATGTATAACGGTTAAATGGCCTTTGAAGCGGGAAAAGGTTGCCTACTTATACATCTTCGGTGATTCATCCACATCCCACGTATGTCGGGAACAAAGGGGCCGGTCTTCCAACATACCAGGTAGATTATTATCAGGTTCATACTGGTTTCATTTCACATAATTAAGAATCTGCAGGGATAGTTTCTCTTTGAGTAGCTTTCCATGAAGAGGTTTATTTTGAGAACTTATAGACTGCTACTCAATATAGAAGCAATCCACCCCAGAACCTTGTGTTTCGTCACACCTTTCCTCCCCTCCTTGTTTGCATATGATGAAAGAGCTTTGCTGCCGCCTCTATGCAGTATTCAGATGGCCTTCGCACGCTATTTTCAGACATTGCCAAGCCTTTTTGGGAGTTCTCCGGATCTGAGACAAAGCACCAAATACGTTTTGGTAGATAATGGTGGGGACTTGTAACACCAACAATTATGCTGGTCACCAACTTGCATAATCTGAAAGGGAATAAAAGTCTTCTGGGAATAGAAGCAAGTATAATTGTCTCGAAGTACCCACTTATCCCAAGAGACAGTTCGTAAAGTGTGATCAACTAGAGCACACGGTGGGTAGAACCTAGAACAGGAAGTTCATTGGCCACAGTCTTCCAGGTAGTTCCCGTCACTACTCTGAAAAATGTTTGTTTGTTTTGAGATAACATCAGTCTACTTTACGCAAACAGATGCAACATCTTTCATTCTAATCATTTTCTTTCAGACCAAACCTCAGTTCCCAATTAAGAACAGCCACATGACTACGGATCGATTGAAGCTGTACAAAGACGCACTCTGCAGACTGTCAAGTCCTTCCTCCTGGTCATACGGAACACTGAGCAGAGATTGAATATTACCACAGGGATCGACGTTGTTCAGAAGGAAAATATAAAACGAGAGTATGGGGCCGCTCCAGGCTTTAAAGATCAGGCATGTAAGATTTAGATTTTTTAGGATCTCCCAGATGGTTTCCTAGAAGCATCCAGGTTATCGAAATATGAGCTCATCAAAGTTAAAAAGTGGGCCACAAGCTTTGACTGTCAACAGTGAGGCTAGGATGAAAATTGCCTGGGGCTATTTCAGCATCGTCCAAGGATAACTGGCCCAAGAAACGGCATGTACACAGATTTTCACCAAAAGATTATTGACTACCCTGAAGCTTGATCTGGGTACATAGGTGTCCAAGGATATTGCGCTGGAATACGCTTAAAAACTTGTAGAATAGTCCAGCTGTGGTTGCAAAGCAAGAATGTTGTGCAACTGAAAGAACGCAAATGAGAAAAGTCACGACACTCCCTCATCACCATGCAAAGTCGAACGTCGTCGAGATAGTCTACGAAAGATCGGAAAATACCTCCAAGCATAGTGGATAAGTAGATACTCCCTGTTGGTAGTAGCTGTGGCAATGATATGTCAATTCCTGAGCCGAAACCAGTATATGTATGTAAATGGAATCAGGAACCCCAATCGGCGCGGCTCCAAAGAAGAGGATTCCGACAATAAAGTTCGCAAGGGGGGGGAGGATTCGATAAAGGGTAGTTGCGATTAAGAAACCATAATAATCGATAGATAATACAAGCGGATTCCTATAGAAAATATTCCATGGCGTCAGGAAACGACGAGGAAGCAAGACCAGTGGGGCAGTCCCGACAGAGGTCCGGGTAGGGCGATGAAAACCGAGTATGATCCTCAAATTGAAGAAGAAACTAGAATTGATTGGTAGAAGTCACAGACTCCCATGTAATATCTGGTCTCAAAGCTAATAAGACGTGCGAAAGGAGTTGGATCAAGTCTAGGAGAAGCTTTGGAACGACTAGCAAGTAGAAAGCACAATTTAAGAACGAGGTCAAAGGCGTTCGGGGAAACAGTGGAAGTTCTGACAATATCGGGCTGGCTTCAAGCATAGAATCTTGATACAAATACAATAGAGGCGGTTTCGCTCAAGATATCTCCTGGACCTGGTTGCGTCGGGTGGGACTTTGGGGCCACGTTGTTCTCAAAACGCGATGAGTCAGCAAGCTCGCTTAATGTGAGTACCATTGTTGACATCAGGGCCTGCCAAGGTGCTCCATCAAGCAAGAGCTGAAAATTATGTGACTGATGATTTATGGAACTCGAGATACTTTAATGTGAGTGAAAAGATCGTCATATCCTCCTAATATCACCCTGTCCACTCACTTTTATCGCAGTTCTCGATCCCACAGGACACTGACAGTCTTTATTCATGCCAAGCAAGCACAGAATGCCAAATAAAGAGCCCCAAAAACAAGCGCATCCTAGACCATAAATGACACAAACTCCACTGGGAGGTGAAATCTTTTTTCCTTCTCCGTATCGCTCAAAAATCGTTAATGACGGATAGTGGCGTTTTGATCTAGCTAGCTCGGGCCGTTATCTCGCTTGTAGAGGGCAATGACAGACACAATTATTGATCTTGAGAACACCTTTATGCAGCTCAAGGCATCTCGAGTATAGTGTTTTGTTGCACACTAATTCAGATCACAATTGTTCTTGCAAGAGTCCTGCCGTCTCTGTGTGAAGTGTGAGGAAGCCTTCAAGGGCAGCTTTGTTGACCTTTGCCAGCCACTTCTCCAACTCTGGAAGGGTTTCGATCTGAGAGAGCCCACTGACCAAAAACCGTTTATTCTGAAGGTCGGACATGTACATGAGTCTCCCAGAGCAGTCCTTTTTTATGTCGACTTTGCAGCATTTGGCCTCATTGCTACCCCTGATGAAGCAGCCTCAGGAAATTTCGGATCCAGTGTTGCTGGAGTAGTTAAAGCAAGAAGACTGGGCAATATAGACACAATTGTCTTAAAATGCACATCTGGTAGAAATATCAGAGCACAAAGCTGATGAAATGATTAGCACCGGATTTCAGCACCCTAAGATAATGGCGTATCCGGCTCAACTTATACATGGCAATTCCGAAAGCACGAAATCCAAGGGGAAAAGCCCTGCTCGACTATCGAGGGGTCAAGAAGTGAGGACTTCGTCCAAAGCACTTCAACGAAATCGACATCTGGGTCTGTATGACATTTTACGATTTCGATTGGACAACTTTCCAGACTGCAGTACTGGTCCCAACACGGTACCCACACCCCCTGGCGAGAGATTGAGAGAGAATCAGTCTTTGAAACTCTTGAAGAACACTGCATGGGCGACATCATCTAGAGTACATTAGCAGATATCAACTTCGATGAGGCGGCAAGCACGTACAAACGCTTGATAGCTGGTATTCAACAACGAGCAGGGGCTGAATCGCGGATATTCTCAAACTAGCAAAGCAAGAACTAGATGGCGAGGAGAACATGATTAGTAATTTCTCAAGAAGTCAAACAGTGAACGAAGAGCGCTTCGCCCCCGTTCGGACAGGCACTGAACTTTGCAACCAGGTCGAATATGCTCCACATGAAAACATCAAAGAAGTCATGCATCGGGCTCGAGATGAGGGTGAAATGGTACACGGGGAGAATTGTCAGCATAGGGCCCCCAAGAAATGGGTTACAGCTAGCCCAGACTTGCCAGTCAGTGGCAAGGATGGGGGACATTTCAATCCAGAAGACGACCTTCCAGGTTGCAAACGAAGAGCCTATTCTTTTGGTGATTTAGTCTTTTCACAAACGGAAAGTGAGATGATTTGCGGTGATTCTCAAATCATCTCAACGCAGGAAGCTCATGCTGAATACCTAGTAAGAGCCCGAAATTTCACGGGTAACCGGGGGCCTCCAACGTGCATTTGACCTTATGGGCCCGAATCGTCACAGAGGTGGACAGACTGAATTAGACCCAGTTCACTCTGGATTATGATGTCCTTGGCTGTCCTGAGCACATTGGAAGCGTATTTCTGTCGACTCGTGTACAAGTTATTTCGGCCACTTGCAGGTTGCCTCTTTCAGCACCGACAATGAGCAAACAATTCCTTCTGCATGGAAGGTGGAGAAGTTTGATTCCGGCCGTCTTCCGCGTCCGCTTAGAAGAGTTGATGCGGGCTCTATGATAGTATTGTCCATGATGCTATTGTCGCTGACCTCGCTAAGGCAAAGGCAAGCTTTTGGCCGCTGACTATAAATCCTCCGCCCCCCGCATGACTTGTCTCCCAAAGCACTTTTTCATTTAGCAAAGTTGAAATCTTCGACCAAAGTTTTTTCACTTCAATCATACCATTGCGATCGCTTGCCAAGAACTAAGGCAATTTCAATATCGCCACCATGTCTCCAACAAGTCCGTTACGGCGATACAACCCGCTGTCGGTCCTCCGCAACATCAATCTCGCCGATGTGGATGAGATCAACAAGACAATGCACTACCTGGCTCGCTGTAAGTTTGCGAAAGTTCTTACTCAGGGATGCTCTTTTCATGTTACCTCATTACCACGTTCAGCTTTCAATTGGGCATCTCCCACAATTTCCGTGAAAGTGCGCTGACGATCTGCTCATTCAGGTTTGGACAAGAGCGGAAATATTGCAGGCTCAAGACGGATTGCGGAGCAAGCTATGGTAATGATAGATAAGGGACCAGTCCATCGAATTGTCACAGCCATCGAGCGGAATACCGACTATCCTCTCCTTAAAATGGCAGTTGAGCGCTTGCTCGAAGCAAGAGATCGCAGCCGGCTTGAGATCTTGGGTGCCATCTCGGAGATTGAGCATCTAGCGGAAGAGAAAGTTTTGATCAATCCCACTGTTTGGTTCAATGAGTACGTTGAGGCTCTTGACCGGTTCTTGGAGCTTCCGCCTCTTCAATTCGTTGAGGTAATTCGGCTGCTGCCATATGCCATATCGATGAAACACTGACATCCCTTCAGCTGCCACTTCACAAACGGAACTCGAAAGATGAATGGTCCCCTACCACCAGATCCAAGAGATTTTTGTCAGGAGAGACAGTTGTCGCACAAAGCCCCGAGCAATTCAACACCGAAAATTCTGCCGAGTGCAGTCCCAACAACCCGGTAAGTCTTCGTATAATTTTGTTGGAAATCTATTGATGCCACAATGCTAATAAACTGCTTTCTGAAGAAGATTGAGTCCAAGCCCGTCCCAAAGCGTCTCCCTAGCCACGCCAGTGCGAACCTATCAATCTCGAATGTCCCCAACTCCAAGATCCCGCGCACCAAGGCCAGTCCCAGCACTCCCCGTCGAAAGCGCCCAGAACCGATCTCCCACGAACACACCCTTTCATCTACACCCGAAGCTACCTCCACCACGCCCAAGAAGCGCGGCAAGTCTCCCAAAGCCTGCAATGAGTGCCGTCGCCGCAAGATCAAGTGCTTGAAAGATGACGGAGATGAGAGCTGCATTTCGTGCTTCAAGCTCGGCCGCGATTGCATTTTCAGTCCGCCTTCCTCTACAAAGTCGGCTGTGCGTGGTTCGCTGAAGAGAACTGCTACGGAGGATCTCGTAGAGACTCCTGTCAAGAAGCGAGCATCCAATGGAAATTCGAAGATGTACGTTCAGAGTGTTGATACAGATCAAGAAACTGACCGGTGACTCAGCACAATGAAAAATATCTTGCACGAGTTCGACGATATCAAGGAAGGACAAGCCCTTGGAATTATTTCAGACGCTGACGATGAGGACTCTGGCAGAAGCACAGAGGAATCTGCGGAAGTATTGGAGGTCAGCAAGGACTTGCCATTTCCATCTGATCCTGAGGATTTCGAGTACAATCCAAACAAGCGAGTTCGTCGTGGAAGGAGAGAAGGATCCAAGTCGATTCGGAAGCAGTCGGCTCCCGTTGCTGAGTAGATAGGACATTGGCAAGCCGCCCTACTTAGAATTTTCAGCTGGGACCTTGGTTAGCTTCAAAAGTTCTCTCCTGCATATGACTGAGGAAATATCTTTCGTGTTACCCTTTCTACAGTTGGTTTGAGACTTGGCGGGAAGGAAAGAACGCTCGGAGGAGTCATGGCATTGGGAGTTTTGACCATGATCGACTGCGTCCTCCTCTAGGCAAGTGGCCATCGGTATGTTTTTCATTGAGAAATTCATTGGGCTATTCTACAGGGTTGCATAGTTTCGATAGGATGAAAGAAAGATAGCGCAATACAACTATAGAATATGGAATTCTCACTCAAGGCTACGGATAGAACGCTAAACCCAAGATTTCTGCTCAACAAAGCCCAGAGACTCATCACAAGCTTTGTATAACCCGGCGCGCCAAGCAACTGAACAAACTTTGCTTGATCCTACAACCTGATGATTCTGAGCGCGTTACGTACCATCGTGCCTTCTTCACTTGTCCTGTGTGCCAGCGGGTCCGCTCCTTCCCACACAACATTCTGCAGGTTATTCAACTATTTCCCACTGTCCGAGGAATTTATCTTCAACACGGCATACCTCCATTTCCATTATCATCCACTGAAGAAGAGTATATTTGCAACCCCAGCAGCCCATCGTAATCTCGTCGAAGTATCATTATTCTTTTTCGACGACTCTAGCTCAATTCCATAATGGACTGTTTCGGAAAGGGTACATGTTGTGGAAGTCCGGTGTCCTGCATATCTACCACCGGATGCCCAAAGAAATCCAGACCAACCTCCCAAGGGATGCCAAGTATAGACAGCATCATTAAGTCAGAGGCCGCGGCAAGTCCTCAGTCCCTGCCAATAACAAACACGTGGGCTAGCCTGGCAAGATCTTATCCACGGCAGGTTACGAGTCAACCACACCAATCGCCGCCCACTTCGACATCTGGAAATCTACATAGCAGATCAGAGCCTTATACAGCGAAAAAATTCGCCGGAACATACATATCTGCGTCTAAAGACGAGACCAAGCAAGATTTTAGTGGAGAACTCATGGATAGCGCGATTGACATGGCGCGCACCGAGAACACGAGCTCGGTGGAAGATTTTGCTCTATCATCCACCAGGAAGAGGAAGTCAGCGACACATCCCTCCGGGCTTGATCGTGATGCCCCGAAACGAAGAAAAGGGGGTGTTCGCTCCGCGGTAGATGACCAGAAGAGGGGCAGTGGGACCAGAAAGCGAAGGCGGAATTATATGTCCGAGGAGGAGGCCGAGGAATTTCGTCGTCGGCAGCCAGAATACGTGAGTAGGCAGTTCCAAGTTACGTACTCAGATTAATTGAACAACAGTATCATGACAATCGCAAGAATGTAATCAGCCAGATACCACGTTTTACTAGAGGTCAAAAGAAGGTATTAGCACGTAATGTGGATTGACATGGTTTTGCAGAGGTTGACTTCTGTTATAGCGATCCAAAAATTTGGTTGAGCCCGCAAAACCTCAACCAGTATCTGGACTACTATCGCCGTCCAACAAGAGTCTTTCTGAAGATGAGGTTAGCCAGTGACTAACGTTGTTACATCTGTCGATGCTGATCAGAAAAGACCCAGTCCGAGTTTTCTTTGTACGAAGGTGACCGGTCTGCCAGTTCAGAATCTGATGTACAGTGCTCAAGTCAGGCTTCTGATCAAGATCTGTCAGATACACAGATCGAGAAACGCACCACCTCAGGCAAAGAAGCAGTGAGTGGGTTGGCCAGCCGGAGACAGCTTTTGGGCTAATTGACACAGAAGTCAAAGCAGCATAAGGCAAGCAAAGAGAAGCACATATTGAAAATTCGGTCGAAAAAGAAATATGGTGTTCAAAGTCCAGATGTGGAGGTTGATACCGGTGTTTTGTTAGCGGCTGCCACTGGGATGTTGGAGCACTGCTGATTCGCTGCTTATAGACAGATTGTATACCGAATCGCCGGCCACAACACAGTTTTGTATTCTCTACCTATGGAGCTGAACATGCCCCTGATCTGAGTTCTGCCTTGAGGAAAGTGTGTGGGTAATTGGCATTTTTGTGACACGCTGGACAATCATTAGGAACATAAGGGGTTGCGTCGTCGATCGCCTTCCGGACAGGAGGTCACATTCTTGAATGAGGGGTACAGGTGTAAATTGACTGCGTTCCGAATTTGTGTAGTCCCAGTTCATTTTTCGTAAAGCGACTGAAAAGCGAAGCTCCAAGCTATCAATTGGCACACCTGGTAACTGGACCTTAAGCACAAGATACAGAACGGTCGCAACAGATAATTGCCTCGTCATCCTATACCTTTGTTGTTCCCATGCTACATTGTACAAGACAACTCAATGGTGGTGTTGATGGCGATCTTCAACCACTTTTACCATTCGATCTACTTGCGATATACAGCACAGAAGTCTTTTTGACACCAGATCGCAACCAAAGCGTTCCACGGAATCCTTGAATGAGAATTTCCAAAGGCCATCGCATCTCCCATTCCTTCACCATCGTATGGCTTGAAGTTCCGGTAGCACTGACGTCAATGCTAGACTCGCTCCAATGTGTCTAGTGATTGCGAGCATACGTCCGACCAGTACGCCTGCCAGCAAAGGCAAGACAGTTGTGACAACGAGGTTGGTGATGGGAAACAGTATTCTCGCAAAGGCAGGCGTAAAGGCGATAGGAGAGAGCGTGAAGGGTGATACGAGCATTTTGTTTTGATGACAGCTATTTGGTCAGTTCATTGAAGTATGCGTCAAACACAGCTGGAGGAAAGAAGCAAATTGGGGAATTATCGGAAGAAGGGACTGCAGTTCTAAGAAGGTGAGAGGGAGGCCCAAAGAGCGTGTCGGTCAAGCCAGCGCCTCTTTTCTCTCTAAATCCACAAGTCAAGTGATTTGATATCAAGCAGTCCGTTATTTCAAATCAATGATACGCGCGATCGAAGAATGCCTCTGTGGATGCCGTTGCTATTATGGATATCATCTGTGATGAGAAGTGGGGGCCGAAATTGAGGGGTCAAAACTCAGGACCAAACTGAAAGCAAACATTGCGGCTGCCAGAGATTCCCATCTTGAAGGACGACTCGAGCTTTTCTCTTATCTCCCTTTTGGGCTCAGGACACCGAGGCTTGACTGTTCTTTCAGCATGAAGGTTGATGAAGTGATGTTGGCGCCATTTGATGTGGAGAGGGGGTTTGCGTCAGAACTGGTCCACTTCCGAATTAGATTACTGTACAGTAGGATGACTAAGCTGAGGTTATGTCAACGACATCCCTTTCTTCTTGAGCTCCATTTTACAAGGCTCGTTGGGAAGTCTCCTCTGTCAAAATGTTTTATCTCCAACTCCTCAGCCATCAACGACAATAGCACTGATTTGTTTACGATGTCGAATTCTGCATGTCGACACTTGTGAGAAGAAATCGACCTAGGCATGTAATATGTTCAGCTCCAAAGGGAGACAAAATTCGAGAACGTCTCACTTTCCTGGTTGGAATGAATGGAACTTCCATTTCCCATCAATCAGGTTTGACCTCCAAGCTGTAACGTCTGTGTTAAGAGTATGGAAAGCCGAGGGTAAGTTGCGGCCAAATGGAACATTATCACAGTTCAGGCACGTCAGGAATTTGTCAAAAATCCAAAGTTGTGATTGTCCAAAGGTCTAGCAATCCCACCAAGATAAAGGCCAGAAGAGATTCCGAAGTGCCGAACTCCAAAATACAATCCTCCCTTGTCAAGATCCAAGATCCAAAAGTGCAAAGGAAGTCGACCTCGGGCAGGTAGTTCTCAAAGGAACTTACGCGAACACCGATCTACTCATGGTAGAACGCATCATCGTTGTCATCATTACTATCGGTATTGTCCTCATCATCTGCTCCATCGCCAATTCCAGTGTCGCCCTCAGTGTCCATGACATCTGTGGACGAGCGGCCAAATGCTTCCAGGGCACGATCCATCTCCTCCCGTAAGTCCTCGTATCTCAAAGCTTGGCTTTTGATGGCTCCCGGCTTCCGCTCCACCATGATATGCGATTTCTTGACCAAGCTTGACTCCGTCCGGACACCGCGTCGCTTTGCATGAGGAGTGGTTGCTTCGCCGATCTTGATGGGCCAGCCCTTGAATCGGTCGTTGAATTCCTTTGAGAGAGCAGCCCAGTCGTGGTTGTTGAGGGGTCGCTTGTTGGCGTTGATGTTCCGAAGAACCAATTCCTTTAGGAAGTCCTTCTCTTGGTCCGTCCACTACAATCAACGAGGATTCAGTACCGGTTTACTATGCTACGCAATAGAGGAAGTAAACCGAAGGAGTACTTACATGCTGTCTGAAGACGGTCTTCCTGCTCTGACCATCATCATTCTGATCAAGCTTACGCTTGATAACCTGCAAGCGCCATTTTTGCAACTCGACCATCTCCTTCTGGTTGGCAAAGTTCAGGTTCCTACGGGGAGGATAGATGAACGTCGCTGGGTTGCCATCCTCATCGAAGAGCGTCAACTCAGTTGCCGCTCTCGACTTGACTCCCAGAGTTGGTGGAGCCTTGGAGATGTGCTCGTTGGCATCCCAGTGGAACATGGTACCTTTCTTTGTGATGGGTTTGTGCTTTCCAGGGTCCTGGAACAGAGGTCAGTGGTGTACATTGAAAGAAAGGTATGGTGTATGGCCACTTACATCGGCAACGCGGCGAGCATTTATGCCAATCGAGATAACTTCATCGTCACACAAATATATGCCGTCGGGATCGCGCGGGATCGCGGCAGGTACTTTGGTATCCTCCGAAGCACTATCCTCTCCAGTGTTCTCTGATCCACTGGATGGATCAGCGGAAACAGATCTCTCACGATCCTCTTCTCTGACACTAGTGCCAGTCTTCTTGGATGGCGTCGACATGTCGATGGAGATTATATTCCGGAACTTCTTTGAGATAAAAAATGGATATCTTGTTGGTATTGGTGTTATATGAGAGAGGAGCCGAAATGTGTAAGTGAAAGATGTCAGAGACCTAGAGCCGCGAGAGAGATTTGTTCTGTATTTTCGGTGAGGAAAGGGCCTCTGAAGGGTCAAAAGAGCGAGGTTATATAGACATCTAAGATTTCTTGTACCCTAAGTTGAATTGAGGAATGACGAAAGCTTCAAATGAATAGCCGAAAGAATTCATTTGATCATCTCCGAGTCCGGGCGAAAATTCTTTTGACCCGCTAGGAACTCCGAATCTGAATGTCGTAGGCGGTGAAAGCTTTCTGGGTTCCGAAATAATCAGAATGATGCTGTAGGAGACGCGTTCTTCACTGTTTATTGTGATTCAAGTACATTCATTCACAGAAGCAAGCCAGAACGGTCAGGAAGCAGTTTTATGTCTAGACAGACCACGCGTGCTTCATTGTCAGGATGCCTACATTCCGGCTCTTTGCAAGTTTGCGATTCCCAAGCAACAAACAATCGGATGTTTGCAACAACTCCGCACCTCTAGAACAGGAATCATGAGTCTGTCTGAGTATTACTTATTTGTACATAAAATTTCGTTTGCCAGGATGAAGCCATATTTTCAGCACAAGGATGTGGAACTTCGCTTGCGTCGACTCAAACGGGAACAAGATTGACTTCAATTAGTATAAATGGCAAGATTGGTTGCTCCAGGTGTCGATTATTTAAACAAATCTAGACTTTGATGTCAACTTACAGGGAGTATTCGTTCCAAAGTAAATTACGTAACTGGAAATACTTACAATTGAAAGCAAAATCAGAAGCTGATGTGAAGCGAATTGAAAATTTCTGTGAATGTTTGAACAGTCCGCGGGAATACGCGAGCTATTTTATGGATTAGATTTATGATTACAAACACACTCCAACTCCAAAAGTAGGAAGCCTGAAGTCAAAGGGTGTGGGAAAATAAGCCCGCAGGTCCAAGACACCTCACATGGGCCAGAACTGCTTTCCTATTCGAAAATCCAGACGGTTTTATTGGTGAGACATGGTCAAGAGATTGCTGCAACATGGATGTGTGACGAAATGAAAGCCATTTCCAGGTAGGGAATCCAGCGTTATGAGCAGCGAAACATGAAAGTGACTGCTCGACGGAAAGTTCAAAGTTTACGTGAAGTCGATATTGTCACGAAAATCAGTTACAGCAAGTTCAGCACTTCCTAGAAGATGCTGTATTGAGAAAAAAAACACATGAATATGGTTAGTGGTGAGTTCTCTGCTTCGACGACATCAATTACAATATCAGAGTTAAATTATCTATTTGTAATTCATAGCTTACTGAGGGGAACTCTGTCGTGGTAATGAATGCACACACTGAAGGCAAAATACCAGAGACACTAATGGCAAATGCTTTGTTATGAAAAGAATCGAGTGCAGGGAGACTGAAAAAAAAAACGCCAATCATAACTAATCCGGAATATCTCAAAGGGGTTTCGACCGCATTTCTGCAGCGCGTTTTGAAAACTTGAAGGATTGGCATAAATCCACTTCCGCCTACGAAGCTGCTGTAACAAGCCTTCCTCCTACAGGTTGTCCAATAGGACGCCGACCTTCATCTTCATCATCAGAACTGTTTTCCAAGTCGTAGTCAACAATTCCACTCTCATCTTCATCATAGCCATCAAATTCATCAGAATCTTCAAAGATATTCGATTCTTGGGATGAGTTGTAGCTTGCTGGGGTGTCATCTGACGCTTCGGTGCCGAAAGCTGTAATTTCCTCGTGAACGATCTGTCTTAAATCGTCGTATTTCCCGTACAAGGCGGTCATGGCAGCCTGGCTTCGTCTTTCGATGATTTGATCAGTCACAGCAACTCTTCCACCCGCGAGTTTCTCACCAACTCTGACCATCTTTCCTTGGAATCTTTCGTTGTGCTGTTCTGTGAGCTTCTTCCAATCCTTGCCACTAAGAGTTGTGCCAGTGAACCGAACTCTTTTTCTGATCTGCATCCGCAAGTACTCCAACTCCGCATAAGACCAGCGTACCCGAGGACCAGACTTCTTGTTGTTCGTAGCTGCATTTTCGGCCTTGAAGTATCTCTTTAGGATTTTGATGCGCCATTTGTTGAGCTCATTGACCCACTCCTTGTTGTCCCATTCGGGATTCTTACGTCCCTCGAATCTGAATGCCTTGGTGTATCCTCCACCGATTATCTTCAGTTTGAACCGCATCTTCGAGTCATCGGGCTTGCCAACTTCGGCTAAGCTATTCAAGGTGTGCTTGGGGTTGTCTGCCATCCGTACGCCCTTGATAGCAAAAGGAGGATTGGTCTTCGCGGAGCGCCTTCGTTTCAAAGTGCCACGAGGAGTGGATACGTATTGGGTAGTAGACGAAGAGCTTGTCGGCGTATGAGGCTGTTGGTGAGCATCAAGGCTGCCCCGAACGTCTACAACAGTAGTCGATTCCTGAGAGCTGTCGGATCCTAATTGAAAGTCAGCTATCTAGAAGATGCAACGTGTTGAAAATGAAGTGAGCTTACCGGCTTTCGATGAATCGATACCCTCGTGGCGTTTGGTGTTTGTATCAGCTGTAATTACTTGTTTCTCGTCACCACCATTGTCTTCGATAGAGCTGTTGTCTCTGAAAGACATGGTGTCACGTCTTGTTGCTTCTCAAGGTCTGACTGTCAACTTAGCTTAATTCTTAGCAAGTTGAAAAGTTTCTAGACGAAGGCCAATACTTAGCAGAAACCGGGTTATGGAATCGCAAGGAAGTAGGGTGGCTTTTGAGCAAGCAAGAGCTGGGCTTAGCAATCTCCAACCACCACGGTGAACGAGATTCAGTAGACTGTTATTGACGAGATAGTACAGAGATATTGAGGTTGAGGCTTGGTCCAACTTAAGTCGATAAATGGTAGAGCGCTTCAACATGTGAATGGTGAAAATTGTCGTTCTGTTTGTCAATAGGTGAATCGGTTGCGAGTTGAGATGAGTCACGTGAGACGCCAATGTACCTAGGTCCCAACCAAAACAGACATTCGCTAGTTCTACGCTCTTCAGTATTGCTAGTGCATTATATCATTGCGTCTCATTGTTTTGGATTCTGATATCAAGTGAACGTTGCTAAGCGATCCTGAACAGACTTCGATGTGAATAAAATGTTCGGCTTCTGCGGATGTCGTAATCCTTTCAGTCGCAAGACTAGAGCTTGGCTTGTGCACCTCGGCGTTCTTCGCATCGGAAGAAATCGAAGTGCCATTAAGCTAAATTGTTCCATGTGCTTGTGCACTTCTTTGAACTTTGGCCTGAGGCTAGCAGATTTGGTGGCAGTATTCATGGAATTACTAATATTCAACGGTGTGGACAAGGTCTCCTCTTTTCGTCCCCATCCAAAAAGTATATTTCTTTAATATCGGTATTACAGTCAGATGGTAGCCCCAGATCGACACTTCAACCTTGGCTGCAAATGTTGTGCTAACGTTTCGGTCTCGTGGGTAATTCCTAAGACTGTTCGGAAATGCTAGAGCGCTTGTTTTTATCTGCCATGATGCGATGTTCCTTTGTCGTTTTATGATCGTGACTGTTTGTTGGTTATTGGTCTTCATTGTTCGCGGAGCCTCCCGAGCCCTTCCAAGCCACCCACCTGCATGGACCTGAGAGAGAGCCAAGTGGGGCAATAAGCGAGCATTCTCCGCAGCCGTTGTTTACAATCTCGGACTGAAGATAGACAGGCCACGCGGAACCTCATTGAAGTAATAAAGGTCAAGGAACGATTGGGATCTCAAAGTAGATAATCTGGTTCTGACTACATCTTCACTTGTACTGGTGAGTGATTTGTGCGACTTTGCAAAACTTTCCTTCTCAATCACTTCACTAGTCAAAGGAGGGACAACACCGCTGCCTCATTAGGCTGTTTATCACAATACATGAACATCAATAGGATTTAATGAATAGATTTTTACAATCATCCTTGCATTCACTATTCCTTGTTCAGGAATGTTTTAGGCCAACAAGTGTTCACTTCGAGTTTTCTTGCCTGCTGGACAATGGTGTGTCTGCGTTGTCTCGCGTATTCGGCAGGCTTGGTCTCCCATGAACAGCTATCGCCGCTGTAGCTTAGAAGAGTCATTCCCTATTTGGATTAGCTTGTACTTTGTTTTGTTAATGCATGCTAACATCTCGCGAAGGCGGTGAATTTGAGCTGTCACTGCCTCACGTTTCGTTTCGTGCATTTGCAGATTCTTATAATATGCACATACCTTTCATAATCTTACTCTCTCTTCATCTATCCTGCGAATTTCCTCAATCTCTCAAAACTTTCACAAGATTCCCAACAGGCCCATACCTTCACAATCTATTCCACACATCCTTCAACAGTTAAGGAAAGCTGTGTAGCGTCTCATTATTCGTCTTGGACGCGTATCAATAACTCCACAGACAACATATCCACACACGCCAAAGCAACTTGAAGGTAAGCTAGCGCTTTTAAATGTCGAAATTAAATAATTAACGCCTTTCGCTTCGCGTTCATGGCCGAAAGGATGAAGCTTTCAACTTCTCATTCTTTTTGGGCACATTCAAGCATTCCAATATTTGGCATTCGCTAACTTTTCTCAGAATCCACCATGGAGGCTAAAAAGGGGTTTGACATGATCGATAGTTCCGCTGTGACCTCATCTCGCAACACACTCGATGATACCACTCTCGTTTCTTCAAAATCCCCAGGTTCCGCCGTTGCTCCCGCCAAGTTAACACCGTCGAACCTGATTGCTGAGCGTATTTCAGCTATTACCAATACTCGTTGTGTTCAAGCTGAGGAACATATCATGGGTGACTTTTGTGGCGTGTGTCGCACAGTATTGATGCCATGGTATGTCAAGAATCCTTACCAACATTGCTTTCGCCAGGGATAAGTCTGCCTGTACAGGAATATCAAGCCCTTAGTCTAACATTTCTACCTAGGATTGATGCTCTCCCCCGAGCCGTCGGTGATGATGATCAGCCGATTCGCAGAGCACCTGCCCAATCCATTCTCGGACGCGTCAATTTGAGTGATGATGAGGCAATTGCTATAGTTGCAGTGGTGGCTAGCTTGGATATAGCTAATAAGAGATACGATGAAGTCGAAGGACTTGTCGAAATCATGGAAAAGTTCCCGAGAGCAGTGGCTGCCGGCTATCGAGTTGCCAATATCTATCGACATATTTTCAAAGTCTCTACTCCAGTCCATGACATCCCAGCACTCGCAGATATTATCCAGACTGCGCTTGACGATCCGCATCGAACACCAGAGGAGTACATCAAGGCCGTTGAGATCGAGCTTCGGCTCACAGCTCCACTCAGAACATTATATGGGTCAACAACTACCTGGTCTGGCAAGAATGCTACCAAGCCATCTCCTTCCGAGACATCAACACTTGATGATCTCCGTCCGAATGTCCAAGGTAACTACACACACAAGCCTCCACGAGGAGGTCCATGGGAGTTTGTACCAGGAACAATTCTTGACAAAGCCATCGCCGGTATTCCCGCACCGCACCAGTGCTTTCTGACTCGCCAATCCAAGAACGACCCCTCCATCAAGGATGTCCGTCAGTTCCCATCATGGGCTACAATAGTAAGTACTTCAACCACTAAGGGATATTTGGAAGATGTTTGAAATGATAGATTTTGCTAACTTGCCATTGTAGGATTGGAATGATCCTGTCGATATTGATATATTCAACAAGTGGTTGGAACAAAATAAAGGCCGGGTGAAGGGAAGAATTGGCAAGCACTCAACTGTATGGACTCAAGCTGAAAAAGATGTCCTCAAAGATGCCGTTGAAGCTGCAATTGTCAGTGGGAAAACTCAGAGAACCGTGGACTGGGACGAAATTGCGCAAATCATGTTCGACCACTTCAAGGACATCACCCAAGAAAAAGGCGAGCTACTCGCCCAAAGCACTAGACTCAACGCAGACAACACTATCGACAAGCCCAAGCTCAAAAATCCAAAGAAGCTAAAGGAAGATCGTGTCGGTGGCATTTTTAGAGCTGGCAAAACAGTAAAGGTTCAGGCTATGAGATATGGTGACATTGCTCTGCTGCTACGTCTGACCGGCAAGTACAAGCCTCGTGGCATTCGGGCTGACGATAATAATGCTTCAAAATCATCTGACGCTTCTGATGATTCCGGCGAAGATACCACCGATGTGGATGGAGATGACGAAGCAAACACTGAAACTAAGTCGGCAAAGGGTGGCAAGCGACGCCGAAATGAAGGCGAGGATGGTCCCTCGAAGCGCAGAAAGACTCCTCCAACGCCAATCCCCGCCAAGAAATTCGCGACTCAGCTTTCTGAGATACCGAAGTTCCTCAAGGAGAAGATTAAGAAAGGCACTTCTGTGTCGGATCCACCCAGTGGATACAACTCCCCATATCAGTGAATTCGCTCATCTGACGTCCAGATTGTCTTGACTTCACTTTTAAACGCGAAATACCCTTGTATGAAAGTTAGGCGAACAGGAATCTTGTGATATTGGTGGGTATCTTGCACATATTTATGGTGGGAGGAACCTCGAGTCTGGTGGCTAGGTTCACATGAGGAGGAGAGCTCCCACATGTTTCGAGCACACACGACGTTGCTAGAGTCTTTGGTGCGTAAAAATTATCGTCTTGCATCCTCTTCTCCTGGCTTTGTTCGACAACAAAGGATCTGGTTACTCTCGTACCTGAAGCTGAGGGGCAACTGCCGGTGGATAGCCTGATGCAGAGGTTCGATTCCACAGAGATTGTTTCCGCGAACCTGTCCAGTCTCAAGGTCAGAACTTTTGGTATGGGCGCCCTCAGTGGACATTTTTTTTTCTTTTTTTTTTTTTTTTTTTGAAGGGACTTTCATAGGACAATTTTTGCTATCTTTTTGGTCATGCGTGGGGCGCTTTTGTGTTCTTACAGCGATAATGAGATGTAACGGAAGGAATAGCCAAGGCATGGTTGGAGGAGCTGAATACAAAATGGAACACGAAATCATAAAAAGGACTTCTCATCCACAGTGACTTTGAATGAACCTCCCTGTAGGAGAAATACTCTCGACTGGATTGTCAAAGAGGACAATGAATCCAGCTTGAGAATATAACCTTTTGACCTTTGGCCCATACAATCATGCTGGAAATGAAATGTAATTTCAACTTCTAGCAGGCGTTTCTATCTGACTAAACGGACTGTTTGCATAAGTGTTTTCCTATCGTCTTTATGTATATCTGAGGGCATGAGCACAACCTGCAACCTGCGCTTCGCCAAGTTGACAGCAACAAAAGAAATGACAACAACACCATTACTGTTACTTCTATGACTCTACTGCATTGATATTATCTGGGCTCCTACAAAATGTTGATACATAAGTTAACCCAGAATCACCACCAACGAAGACCGGGTTGAGGGGAAGAGAAGCTAGAGAAAGAACGCCGCTCAATATTCTTCCGATAGATCATCTTCGAGATGCACACACCAACTTGAAGCGAGTTACGAAGGAAAGTCCGAGTTATTTATCTATGTCCATCCAGCAGCTGAAAGGCCGCTAGCCTGTACTTTCGATATCTGTCTGCAAATTCACTGGGCATTATATGTGAGTGAGCGTGTTAAATCTCTACCGTCTTCAAATTCAAAACTAGAATTTAACAGAAAGTGCTGTGTTTTGGGATAAAAAGAGCTTTCGTGTAAGTCAAAGTCTAAGCAAGAAGTCAGTGGCGAAGAGATGTCACTGCCGATCGATAAATATCTCTTTGATACATTCTCTTGCAACTTGCCACGTTGAGAGTAGACCAGCTGAGGTAGCCGCATGTCCATGGCCACTTTTTGGTGGAAAGTTACGGGTAGTCTCAACTGGTCCATTATGCCATTTTTCTTTAAGGGCGGCAGAAATTTGGAGATCGATAGCCACAAATAGATCGACAACAGAGATTGAATGTTTCCATGTGGAATTTGTTGGTAATACAAGCCGCCTTCCCAACACTGTTCTCAGTCTGTACTCCACGCAGCTCGGATCAAGAGATGTGTCAAGAAATGTGTCAAGAGATGTGGCAGGAGATGTGTCAAGAGATGCGTCAAGAGATATGTTCAGCGGTGTGTGATATGGCTAGAAATTCTGGATCTGCGAGCCCAAGCATAGCAGCAAAGCACTTGAAGTACTGAGCAGAAAGCTGGAGACTCAAAAAGGTCTTGGTGGGGATCTTATACAACGCTCATGCCACATCACGAACCTGAAAAGTAGATTCACCAGTGACTTCGGGGAGACTTCCAACAAATAAATCAGCTTTGCATCATTTCCCAAGCCAACTCCCGGGAAAGGTTCTGTTGTTAACGTCGGATGCTGAATTGACAGACGCAACAGGCACTCAGAGGATGTCTAATGAATTTGATACAAATCTGTCTATAGTCAGTGGATGTGCTGAATATGTGGACACGTCGAATAACGCAGGTGATGGAATGCTTTGTCTGAGTAGAACTCGGCCTATGGAGACTTGCGCAAGTGATGAATGCTTATGCACAAGGCGAGAGTGACAAGCAAGTATGTAATGACAGCGTGGCGAAAAATGACAGCGAAACTCTCCCTCATATGTCTAAATCTTAACTGAAATCTGAACGGTCATATATAGTATAGAATTAGCAAAATAAAGAAGATGTGGAATTTGAAGAATGCATTAAACAGGGGCTGGTGGTAGGTGGCTCGTGCAAACGAGCTAGGCATTTTACACAATTTGAGGAGAGAGTGCGTGATTATATATTTGGGGGGTCGTTGCTAACCTGGAGGGGCATGCTCGTAGTATCTCGTGGTAAAGCTGTGTTTATTGACGTCAACCTCAAAGGGGGTCGAAGCCAGAGCGCGGGAAACGGGTCAATCCAGCATGAAACATCTTCCAAACAGCACCAGAATAGGTTTGGCGAGTTTATGCATCTAGATCAGTGAGCGGCAGTCTAAAAAAAAGTCTTAGGAATCAAATCTATTGTATTCTAATCTACACGACTATTCAAGTCCATCTCTCAATTCTACAACTCGTCCTTCTTTGATAACGTGCTACTGCTCTTCTCAACTTCGAGCGTCCTACTCTTGGTATTCTTCTCCGTAATAGCAGTAGCCGCACTGACAGGCGGCAGTCCCTTCCTCTTCCTGTCCACGGCGGCAATCTCATCATCATACACCGTCCACTCCGGCACCTGTCGTCTCGCTCTATCTAGCTTGGGCTCCTTCGTCTGCGGATTATTACATAAGTCGATCGTCTTCGCATCTTTCAGCGCTTCGTCACTACACCACGTTTCGCACCACAGCCACTCTTGAGGGAGACTGTGGATGGGGAGAATACTCTGCATGTGATTGGGGAGATCTTGGTCCAGGTTGGACAAACTATTTGGATCGGCCGACAGCTGGTGGTATTGCTGACGGAGGCGATCACCAGCGGCGATTTGGCGGAAGCGGTGCAAGTCGACGACGTAGAGGGCGGAGATGTGGTATGGCAAGCCACGGAGGAATTTCTCCCAGTAGCCCTGCTTCCAGAAACGGAAGCCTTCCATCTCGGTGCGGCTGTCGCACATGGGTGTGAAGCCATATGGCGCGCCTTTGAGGTCGTGGTTTACGAGCTCGATCATGTCGGTGCGGACAATTTGGTCTGCGTCTACGAAAATTACTTTATCGAGGGAGAGGGGAAAGAGAACGTCTAGGAAGAGGATCTTGTAGCCCCAGATCTCGCGTTGCTTTTCCGTTTGTGCGCGAAGCCAGTGAGGCCATTTGTAGGTGACCATTTCGTATTTAAAGCCGTACTCGGCGGCTAAGTAAGGGATGAAATCTTTGAAGGAGGGTGAGAGGAATTGTTCGATGAACCAAAATTTGACGGTGTGCTTCGTGTGTTTCATGACACTAACCATCATGATGTTAAGCATACGCTCGTAGAGATGTCCGCTAGCGACCGAAAAGATATTGATGTCTGCTTGGACCTCCTTTTCAACTCCCTTGTTGCCTTTGCCAAGGATGCCTTGGGCAAAGTTGAGACCACGGGAGACAAAATCCATTTTCGATTCCGCCTTGGCCTCGAGAACGTCTTCGGTTTCCATGCCTGGCTTGCGGGAGATTCGAGGATAGAGTGTTGCGCCTTTGAAGCTCATCAAGACAACTTCTGTGTTCTCGTCGCCCGGCGTTGGGCTCCAACCCTTGGACCCGACACTGTCGATACTGAAGATTTCGGCGCTTCTGCCCTCGAGCAGATCAATCTTGTAGTAGCCGGGATTTGCTTTGAACTGGAAGTAACCTAAGTTGGACATGATGATGGTATCTGCCGTATGAGGATCCCTCTCAGTGCCCAGAGCGAGCTGGACACCTCTTGGGGCTGCACCACCGGGGATTTCGCGAGAATGTCCTTCGATAAGGATGTTCTCTAACTCGTAAAGTGCTTCGATATCTGTCTTGATAGAGCTGAGTTTGATGTTATCCAAATCATAGATGGAGACTTTAGGAGCGACAAGCCACGCTGGTGGTATGTCCATTCCAAGGTTCAAAAGCGCCTCTTGTGGAACACCCTTGAACGACGCGCCGAGTGGAAGTAATGCACCAGCATCATCAAAAGTCGGCCTTGAATCAAGGACATATCTGTAGAAGCGCTTCACAGGCAGCTCTTGCAAGCGCTCCTTGGGGTTCAAAAAGAGCTTCATGTAAACACCATCAAGCTCCGAGAGAACTTTGAGGATTGGAACCCACTTCTGTCCAGCCTGACTTGCAGGGTCAAGAAGCACCGTCAGATGGATGCTGGCTGTCAAGGCATCGCCGGTCTCTAGAGAAGTATGAGTAGAATTCCATATACCAAATTGGCTCATTCTCAGAGTCGATGCTTGCTCGAAGATGCCGTCTGGGGTATCAGAAATGGTTGAGATGGCGACGAGAGATGATACCTTAGCTGCCGCGAGCGGACTCTCGACATTATCAGACAGGCCAAGTGCTTCTAGAGCTGTATGAACTGGAGTGATGCGCTTGGCTCTTTCGTAGGACAGTAATTGGGCAAAGTCGCCTTCGTCGAAATCCGAGTCGCTTGGAATCGGCCCGACGAGACGTCCGTTCAGTAAGATAGCATTTTGACCTGGGACAAGTTCGAGAGTCTTGATCAAAGAATCGGCTCCGCGCCAGTACTCGACAGCATGATCCTGTACCTGCTGACCGGGTACCGCCAGATCAGCCGTCAAGACAGCAGTCAGATCGTTTATATGTGAAAAGGCTTTGTTTTCATTGTTGGACATATGACTAAACAGATCTTTGCTAAGACCTGGTTCCGTTGCTTCCGTGCCAGAGTTATGCACGATGGTGAGTTCAACCGACGGATTGCCTTCGCGAAAGACAGCTGCGGTGGCAAGTAGCTTTTCGCCCGCTTTTGACTCCAGGTCTGCAATGAGAATCATGTGAGCCCAGTCAGCTTTCGCTGCAGACGTATCGGCTTCGATGCGGGGGAGAATATTCAAGATATCCTGGTTATCCCCAATCAGCTTGTTGACGTCGAAGATCTTCAAAGTCTTCTCGTCCTCAGGTATAATCAGTGCATTACGTCGAACTGATGCTTGCACAAGGAAGTATAGAGGCAACCAGCTGTCTTCGTTAAAGGTGTCGGTGAAAATGGCTTGTTGCAAGATTTGAAGATCGGTAGTCACTCTCTGGCTCATAGACTGGAGCCAATTTTCATCGCGAGATAGCGCAACTCCGTCAACGAACATAGGTGGAATTTTGCTATCGGCGGCCAATCGTCGAATCCATTTCTGTGATCCTTCGATTTGGTCCTTGAAGCTCTCAGGCTTTAGTACCTCTTCAAGAGTGAGACTATTCTTGTCTGTTCGAACCTTGCGCTCCCCAATTGCTGTCTTGAAGCTTTCAGCAGTAGGTGCTGTTAGCTTCTCTCTAGTGTAAGCAGCTTCGAGATAAGACATGGCAGACGTAATACCGTATGTCTCAAGTAGATGATATACGACCTTCGCATGCTCCACCTGATGTTGGTTCGTCGTCAAGGGTACGAGCCCGATGCGAATCGCAAGCTTCCTCTTAACGAAGCTCAATAAGGTATCCGCTACGATCAAAACATCCTGAGGATCAGTGAAGTCAACAGGAAGAATGACGTTAAAAGCATCTCTCCGACAAGTGGGAAGTTGGCCTGGGTAGACACGTTGGAGAAACTACACAATTAGCCGACGAAATTCAAAACAATCAAAAGGTCTTACAGCATTCAGGGATGTAGGCCACTGCGAGTATCGTTTGTCTTTCTCAATATCATTCATCCAAATAATCACGTTTCCTCCTTCAATGTCATCTCTCCAATCGAATCTTTGAGGTTCATTTTCAGCCTTCACGGTAGCGATGGCTTCGTGAGACAATAGCTGGATTGCTTGAGACCCAGTCATTCCAAGAGCTCTCACGCCATTGATTAGCTTCCTCTCCTTGCGGAATGTATCGAGCAGATCCAAGGCTTCAATTTGTCTTTCGATCAGTTGAACGCCATTCATCCAAATAATGTTGCCACCGGCTGGTACTAACTGGGCGCGGTTGAATTCGTGCTCAGCAACAAAGTCGCTCGAGACATTATGGGATGCAATGGCGCTTGAGTACTTGGGAAAGTCCTGGGAAAGCTTTACAAGCGAATCCAAAGGATTTTCGCTCTGCAGGATAAAACTTGAAGCTTTCAAGCCCAGGGAGAACAGCTCCGAAGCAGAGAGGGGTTTCAAATCTGCAAATTCTTCATCCTCATCCTCAAACTTCACCTCTTTCTCGGGAGTTAGGTTGCCTGGCTTGCTTTCGCCCTCCTCTCGATCATCGATCACAATGTAATCAGTTCGCTTGAGCGCAAGTTCAACGCCATATCCAGGGATAATCAATGGCTTCTCCACAGCAGATGGAGACTTTCTGTGCCTAACCCGGTAAGATGTTTTGCCTTCGCGAGCAGTCTTCACCAGGGTCTTGTGAAATTGTCCAAAAGTTGGAGAGGTGATATCCGCATACAGAATCGAGGCGGGTGCTAAAGGGTTTCCAAGGACTCGATCAAACTGGAGCTCCTGAACTTGCCTAACGAACACAAAATCAGCCATTGAAACCCCAGACGACCCTGGAACCTTACGAATCTCCACTGATATCTCCGTGAGCGTCTAGAGCTGGCGAGCAGTACTGCTTTCCATTGAAGAGCACCCAGACAGGACATGACGTATCTTGTTCTGCCTTCAAAGATGGTTCCGCAGCTGTAAGGTAATATTGATAATGTGCTTCGATTCGAGGAGCCGATGCCCGCATAGACAATGCAAACTGCCAAGAGGACAAAGTCTCTGGGCTTAGCATATGTCCATCCTCCCTTAATACCTGCATGAACTTCTCGAATAGTTCTTTGTCTGTTGAGGCTTTCGAAAAATACCCATCCGCAATTCGATCGAGCAAAGGAAAATATGAGGTTGCATTCTCGTTGCCAGCAGTTTCACTGTGATCGATTAGTATACCGTTCCTGGTCTAGGAGTAAATGGGGATTTATACAGCAGTTCCAGGAGATACGGCGCAGAGGAGAACGATGCTTTCATTGCGACATTTATGGAGGGGCTCGCAGAAACACATAGGGAATGGAGGTATGTAGTTGCCAATAGGGTTCCTGTCAAGCCCCACGGCATACTGAAGAGTCCCATCATGGGGTTTGGTGGGAGTTGTCCAGCTTCTTGGATGTTGTATTGCTTCTTAGGGGAGATTTCTGGCACTTCATGAACCTTTAATCTTCAGATGACAAAGCTTCTGTTTTGTCCGCCAGCGGAAGGACTTGAAGAACTTAGAGTCAAGTTGAACCGAATCGCAGCATTCTTTTTTTATCTCACAGACTTTTGCAAAAAAAAAATTATAGAACAAAGCTGATATATAGCTTCCTCGGCGAAAGTGTTGGATCAAATGGCCACCTTGCCTTTGAAGCTATCGGAGCTCTGACGCGCGTATGCCTGAGGCCTCCACACTTGCGATTCGGCCACACTTTGGAATCGCAGCAACGTACTCGTAGTTCCATACACCAGCCAACTCACTCAACATTGCCGCTGCCGCTTCTTCTGAACACCTACGAACTTTGGCTGGATACGTGCGTGGAGAAGAATCACATACAACAAACCGCCATCCGCAATCCCGGTCCATTCATGCGAGAAATCTAGGTGTTCCTCGTTCCTCGCAGCGTCGGTCAAGATGGCATCCTCCTCCTCCCCCAATATGCTTACGAAGGTATGCGTTTTGTGGATTGCGCTGCAGATAATAAATGGTCATGCTGATCCTTGGTAGTTCGAGTCGAAGTCCTCAAGGGCAAAGGGGATTGCTTTTCATCCTAAGAGGTAGCCCCCGCCGTTACCCCTGGCGCGCAATCGCAGCTAACAATTGCCAGACCCTGGATTCTCGTATCTCTTCACTCTTCGACCATTCAACTATGGGACTACCGTATGGGAACGTTAATCGACCGCTTTGAAGAGCACGATGGGCCTGTTCGTGGAGTCGACTTCCACAAGACACAACCCCTCTTCGTTTCTGGTGGAGATGATTACAAGATCAAGGTCTGGTCATATCAGACTCGCAGATGTCTGTTCACATTAAATGGGCATTTGGATTATGTTCGCACAGTGTTCTTTCATCATGAGCTTCCATGGATCATTTCCAGCTCCGATGACCAGACCATTAGAATCTGGAATTGGCAGAACAGATCATTGAGTAAGTCAAGATGCGCCAGTTAGGAATACTTCACACTAACTGGCAATCTCAAGTCTGTACGATGACCGGACATAATCACTACACCATGTGTGCTCAATTTCATCCCAAGGACGACCTGGTAGTTTCGGCTTCGTTGGATCAATCTGTCCGTGTTTGGGATATTTCTGGCTTGCGGAAAAAGCACTCAGCTCCTACATCGATGACATTTGAGGACCAGATGTCGAGAAACAACCAGAACCAGGCGGACATGTTTGGAAATACGGACGCTGTGGTCAAGTTCGTTTTGGAAGGACACGACAGAGGTGTAAATTGGGTCGCTTTCCATCCTACACTTCCCCTTATTGTGTCTGCGGGCGACGACCGCCTGGTCAAACTTTGGAGAATGAGTGAAACGAAGGCTTGGGAGGTCGATACTTGCAGGGGACATTTCCAGAACGCTTCTGGATGTTTGTTCCACCCTCACCAGGATCTGATCTTGTCAGTGGGCGAGGACAAGACCATTCGAGTCTGGGACCTGAACAAGCGCACATCAGTCCAGTCCTTCAAGAGGGAAAATGACCGATTCTGGGTCATTGCTGCTCATCCAGAGATCAACCTTTTCGCTGCCGGACACGATAATGGAGTTATGGTCTTCAAGCTTGAGAGAGAGCGCCCAGCTTCAGCTTTCTACCAAAACAACTTATTTTTTATCACCAAAGATAAGCAAGTTCGATCGTACGACTTCCAGAAAAACCTTGAGAGCCCGACGCTGTTGACCTTGAAGAAGCTTGGCAGCCCATGGGTACCACCCCGGTCCCTGTCCTTCAATCCAGCGGAGCGGGCCATCCTGGTAACCACCCCAGCAGATGGCGGCTCTTACGAACTCATAAATTTGCCGCGAGATGGCTCTGGTGATGCTACAGATACCAAGCGAGGGCAAGGAAACTCAGCTGTCTTTGTTGCGCGTAACAGGTTTGCTGTTTTCACAGCCGCCAATCAGCAGATTGATATCAAAGATCTATCGAACTCGACCACCAAAACCATCAAGCCCCCAACTGGGACCACTGATATCTACTTTGGAGGAACCGGCAACCTTCTCCTAATCACTCCTACCGCCGTTCACCTCTATGATATTCAACAGAAGAAAGCTACAGCAGAGTTGGCCGTCAGTGGTGTCAAGTACGTTGTTTGGTCCAATGATGGATTATATGCTGCCCTCCTCAGCAAGCACAATGTCACGATTGTCACCAAGACTCTAGAGCAAGTCAGCACACTCCACGAGACCATCAGAATCAAGAGTGCGACCTGGGACGATGCCGGTGTCCTACTGTACTCGACTCTCAACCACATCAAGTACACTTTACTGAATGGCGATAATGGCATCGTTCGGACCCTTGATCAAACCGTCTATCTTGTTCGAGTCAAGGCCCGGACTGTCTACTGTCTTGATCGCGCTGCAAAGCCCAAGATCTTGAATATTGATCCTACGGAATATCGATTCAAGCTTGCCCTTGTCAAGCGTAATTATCAAGAGATGTTGGAGATCATCAAGAACTCAAGTTTGGTCGGCCAAAGCATCATTTCTTATTTGCAAAAGAAAGGTTACCCAGAGATTGCTTTGCAATTCGTGCAAGATCCGCAAACAAGATTCGAGCTTGCCATCGAATGTGGCAATTTGGACGTAGCTGTCGAAATGGCCAAACAACTGGATAGACCCAAGCTTTGGTCAAGATTGACGACGGAAGCTCTGGCGCATGGTAATCATGAGATTGTTGAGATGTCTTACCAGAAGCTGAGACAGTTTGACAAACTCTCGTTCCTCTATCTCTCTACTGGAGATGAAGCAAAGCTCACGCGAATGGCGAAGATTGCAGAACATCGTGGTGATTTTACAGCTCGTTTCCAGAATGCGTTGTATCTTGGGGATGTCACCGACCGGATAGCAATGTTCAAGGAAATCGATCTGTGTAAGTTTCCGCGAAATTTGAGTAGGATTTCATTTGCTAATTCTCCTAGACCCTCTCGCATATATGACTGCCAAAGCCCACGGCCTCGAAGACGAGTGCGAGTCTATCTTGGAAGCTACCGGTCTCACTGAAGATCAAATCACATTACCCGCCATTGGCTCGCCACTCTCACCCCCAAAACCAATTGTGCCCACGTTCAGAGCCAACTGGCCCACCAAAGCAACATCACAGTCAACTTTCGAGAAAGCCCTTCTTGGACAAGAGACTTTTGAAGATGGTCCTGCAGCTGTGTCGAACGGCTTCGGAGATGATGCAGGTGAGGAGGATGGCGCTACCCGCAATGGTACGCTGGTTGAGGTCGACGACGATGAAGACGCCGGTGGTTGGGACATGGGTGATGACGTTGTCCCTGAAGTAGAGAGTGACTTTGTCAACGTTGAAAGTGCCGAGGCAGGTGGTGCTGGAAGCAGCGAAGCTGAGCTTTGGGCTCGAAACTCACCAATCGCTGCTGATCATGTTGCTGCTGGCTCTTTTGAGACTGCTATGCAATTACTGAATCGACAGCTCGGTGCAGTCAACTTCGCGCCACTAAAGCCACGATTCCTTGAAGTGTACTCGGCAACAAAGACATACCTCCCCGCCTCCAGTGGTCTGCCACCTTTGATCAACTACGTTCGCCGTACCGTAGATGAGACGGATCCCCGACAGGTGCTCCCAATCATTCCTCGAGACCTCGAATCATTAGCGAGTGTTGATTTGCAAGATGGCTACAAAGCCATGCGCAGCAACAAGCTCCAAGACGGTGCCACAATTTTCCAAGGCATCTTGCATGCTCTTCTTGTCAACGCTGTCTCTACCGCTTCGGAAGTTGAAGAGGCTAAAAAGCTTATCACAACCGCGTGCGAATACACAATTGCCATGGGTATTGAGTTGACGCGGCGGAGTCTTGGATCTGATGACCAGGTTGCTAAGTCACCTGAGAAGCTCAAGCGCAGTCTCGAGTTGGCTGCTTACTTCACCATTCCAAAGCTTGAAGTCCCACACCGACAGATTGCCTTGACGAGTGCGATGAAGCAGGCATTCACGAACAAGAACTACAACTCGGCTTTGAGCTTTGCAAACAGGATGTTGGCTAATGGTGGAGCAGCCAAGATGCTGGATCAGGTGAGTTCCAGATATCCCCATATTTTTCGAGCATGACTAACAGCATATAGGCCAAGAAGATCAAAGCAAACTGTGAGCGGAATCCCAACGATGCAGTTGAGATCGAGTTCGACCAGTTCGCCGAGTTCGATATCTGTGCTGCTTCTTACACACCCATCTACGGCGGTTCTGCTTACGAGGTCTGTGCATTCGATGGAAGTAAGTATCAGTCCAAATACAAGGGTACTGTGTGTGCAGTATGTGGTGTCTGCGAGGTTGGAAAGAACGGGAGTGGATTGAAGCTTGTGGCGTAAGGAGATCTGTCTGTCTGTTCTTTTGGAAGCTAGGGGCGAAACCAAAATGATGAAATGGAAGACGTGACCAAATGGAGTTCGGAAAAAGTAGATCGTAGTCATTTACTAGACTACCTCAATACTTGTTTGCATGTAATTGGAAGTTGTCGTTTCTATTCAAGTCCCAGTCAGGTACTCCATGTGAGTGAGTGGTAGAGAAACAGCGAATCGTATCTTATCATATCAGCAGTCCATTTTTGGTCATCTCTGCCTGTCTGAAGTGTTACGCCTGAGCGCCAATCTAGAATACAAGCTTAGTTCATGCCCCTTCATGCCATGCTGTCCTGATCTAACAATGTCCTAGCCTTCCACAAGGCAAGCGGAGAAATAGTAGCATTGCAATGCCAAAAAGATGCCCACCACGGAGGCCAAGCGCCAGTACAGCTCTCTCATACGATAGTCTCCAATTCCCTTGCATAGCCCAGAGTGTTCTCGATAGCCAGCTGGCTCAACTCCTTCTCATTGCCCTGCTCATCGACGCCGCTCTTGAGATTCTGGTTGGGGAAGAAGATTCGACCGTCGCGGATAAGCCAGCCTCGTGCCTGTGCGAACTCGATGACGGCACCTTCGCTGTCGAGGAAGAGGAGGTTCTTGGTGGAGGATATGGGGAGGGATGGGTAGGCTGTTTCGCTGCAGGTGGCAATTTCGGTGCGGATGTGGGTTGTGAGGATCTGTGTAATAATAGATGGTTAGTCTGCGCAATGTGCTTAAGAATTGGTGGATAAATTTCATGAAGCCATCTGAAGACATGCATATGAACCAGCGGGGAGAATACACACCTCGCTGAAAACACCATACTCCTCACTAGGAACCTCTCTGCTCGCCATAGCCTTCCAAACCAAATCAAAGCTTCCTTCCTGCAGCCACCTCTCCAACTTAATTGGATATCCCAAGAACTTATCTTTCTCAACATTATTCCCACCAGGTAACCCGCCTCTCAATTCCAAACCCTCAAGCTCCGTATGGAAACCCGCATAATCACCTTGCGTAAGCAAAAGTAACAGATACAGTCCGGTGATCTTGTTCTTCTCAGCACTGGGCGCCAGTCGCTCAGCAGGTAATTCGTAGAATGGTGTGAGCTGGTGCACGTAGCGTGTGAAAGCTGCTGGGTCTTTTGCGCGAATGGACAGAAGGGCGCCGGTCTCGAAGACGTCTCGCGCAAGACTGAGTGTGCTAGATGGGGTGTTTGGGAGAGGCGTTAGGGATTTGAGCTTGAGGAGGGCGAGTTTCGCGGAGGAGAGGAGGGGAAGCTGTTCGTTGTACGAGCGGCTGCTTTTCAGCTTGCGCTGAATATCTTGGAGTTCGCGTTCGGCCATGGTGGAATGTGAGAGTTTATGTGGTGGATGAAGACGTCGTTGGTGTTGAGGTCCAGGTTGGCCTTGGAGACGCGGCTGAGCCAGCCGCTAAATGTCCCAGACACGTGATGGTACTTTAAATCAACCTGCAAGTTCAGATCTCTCAAGACCCAGCTTCAAACACCGGAACTTAGCAAGAAGAAGAAATAATGCTAAATGATTGTCATTGTCTGTCTTGTGACTTTAAATATTCCAATCCCAGCTAATTAATGGTTCCAAATGAATTATAATTTGACCAGTGGACCTCTCCAGATCCAGAAGATGGGCTGTTATCAGAAACATTCATCGAATGTGCTACCGCCTCTGATGACATTGATAAATGCCATGAAGTCCTTCAGCTCGTATCCTGCTACTACTACTGGTCCTCAGCCAAGGATTGCCAAGACCTGGTAATGGCTGTTGAGGTCTGTCAAGTAGCATACACATGTCACTTATCATGCTGGTAACATTGAAAAGGACGAGATTTCAATTCCAATCGTGGGTTGGGATCAAATGTACAATGTGGGTCAACTCTCTATATCGCATTACTAGTTCTACTTCCCGAAGTCCTCATTCTATTTCCGGACATTGATTTTAAATAGAGGTCTGGGCTTGAATCCGAACCTGGTCCGCGCCGCAAATGGGACAAAGGGTGTCCAGCAGCATGTTCAGATGTCTACGTTTCCTCTTGTGACATTGAGATCTTCCGAAAAGCTCATGGGTGTGGCTTCTTCTCGCAGAGTCTTTACGGTTTCTTACGAGCAGAAGATCGCAGTCCTGAACGACAAGAATGAAAAAAGAGAACTCACCAGACTAAGTCAACTTGTTTGTCTGCTTAACGAACACGTAATACCTGGACAGCTCCATGCAGATGGAACTGGTTATCAATATCCAGCCAACGTAGTCTCCTTGTATAGGACGTGTCAAGGCCAAGTTAAACTCAATAAAGCCTTCATGACTAGATGTCGGAGACTTTCGCCAGGGGACTCCATCACGGGGTCCCCAGCCGATTGTGTTCGAGAATGGCGGGGGGATTGATCTGTGAGCGAAAAAGAGCCATCAGGGATTATGTATAATTTTGCAAGTGCTGCCGCCGCCAAGGAGGCCAATCGTGATGCTTCCAATGCGCGGAGCAAAATGGCTTGAAAATGAATCTCTTTAATTTCGACAGTCAGAGAAACAGAGTTAATGGACCATGTGAACTTGACAGTGTGTGCTGATGGACTCTTTTATAAGCCATATTTGGACGAGACGGATTGATCTCGCACGGTAGCGAAGTCATGAGGGGGCACTAATCTTACACCCAGTCAGACCATATCACTAATTTGCAAACTGATTGCATACTCTGCACCCAAATATCTCGCAAAATCTTCCTCGGAAATGATTTATAGAGCACTTGTCTCCTCAAAAAGGAAGTTTTATTTTTGGACGCTGCTCGCTTAAATGTAAACAAGGCATATGATGATCCCTACCAAGACAAAAGTTCACACTACATAAAAGTATTAATATGTCCTGCACAGCGTGATTCAATGATGCTGCTCCAGACATGCACATTAGCGATCACCGAGTAAGTGAAAACAAGTTGCGCATAGCGGAAATTGTGCTAAAGCTCCAAGAAATCAATGCAAAGAAAGGCGCTCTCTTGAAATTATCAGGATCTGGATGCATAAAAATCACAAGGGAGTAGCTGTTGTCATATTGTTTGGGGGTTTGGATCCGCCAGCAAAGAGTTACTAGGGTGCTACCACGTGATGCCCAGATCCCAGCCATCTTTCCCATGGAATGCCTCTCGTTGATGCTCAACGAACCTCTCGCACATCAGCAAAGACTAAAAGAGATAGCACCCCATAATTCAATCCTGAATTAGGCTTCGACAGTGTCGGCAAGCTGGCGTCTGGTCCAAGGGCTCGTGGCTCACTGGAACAAAGAACTCTTTTGCAGACTTCCATTTCCACCAATGCCCATTCGTCTCCTTACAAACTTAATGCTTCGTTTATAGTGCAACAGCAATGATGATCTCGGTGGGCAGATTCACAGCAAGTCTCTGGAGATATGCTCGATCCCAGGTCCAGGCAAGCTTCTCGACAATGAAGCCCTTGAATATTGAAATCTCTTCTTCTTGACATGCGAGGTTGGCGATTTCGATAATGTGGATGTCACTTATATTATCCATGAGAGAGTGGATAACTTCCATGGCGGCGTTCTCCAGGGCTGGCATGACCATTCGTTGACCTAGGCTCCACAGCTTAATCAGGGGCATCAAATCCGGCGAGCCTCTGCCCTGCACATCAGTGCTGGCATGGTTGTTAGCATCCTCGCCCATGGATTTGAAGCAACGTTGTTTGTCGATCTCATGGTTGTACATCCAATTGACTAGTAGTCCAAAGGTTTCCGGCTCAATATCCTCGAGTCGCATTGTTTGTTTCTGTCCCTCGGCCATCGAGCTTTGAAAGGCGGCTTTGAGGAATGGGGAGTGGGCGTCGATGACGTTCTTGTGAATGAGAAAGTTTTGCTTGATATCTTCTCTGCCGACAACGCAAGTGACCAGAGGTTGAGGGCTTCTACAAAAACATAGTTTCATTAGCATATGGTCTCCCGCGAAAATATCTTGAAGCTTTTTGAGTTCTTTTGATAACAGATGGAAGAGAAAAACTTACACAAACGAAACTGACTGCCAGCGAGTCTTCATAGCATTTGAGGAAGGAGAAATAACTCTGTTTCGAAGAGACATTGTTGACGTTGTCTCGTCGTACTCATGAACGGTAATATGGTTGCTGTTCGAGTTGGTGGTGAGACCGATGTTGGCTTGAATTCCAATTCGAGTTCCAATGAGGAACGAGTTTCATGTATCAGTCGCAATTCTTCTGGCACTAGCGCTAGGCTACTAGTAGATCTCTGTAGCCAGTGAATTATTTCGGTAATATGAAATGAGTTTAGTCTAAAATGACTGAATGAATGTCTTGTTCGTTTAGTGAAAGATAATTAAAACCCATCGAGTGATGATAAGTCGACAGATGTTCACAGATGTTCTCACCATCATCAGTATTGAATTTCTTATGCCCTTCATACAGATATAAGCTGTGTACTTAAAACTTGATGAAAAATCATAAACGGTGAATGTCTCGCCTGTGCACGTGATCGGTATTGTTTACATTCAGTCAGCCTGGAAAGACTGAGTTGAATGATCCTAGTCCTCCTCGCACACAAAGCTTCCTAACTGTGTTTGAACAACTTGTATCACGGGATGTTTCAGAACTTGTGTAGTCCCAACGAGGCGCAGTGTTGCTTCAAATGCCCGTGTGAATATTTCTTTTCCGTCTTAGAGGACGAGGGCGCTTAGGGTGCGGGAGTGGATATCTGCGAGATATATGGGCTGAGTGGGATCTTCGATTGAGGAGCTGGGATCTGCGAGTAAGGCTTTGGAGAAGGGAGAGCGAGGTGCTTGTGTTCCAGGTAGGTCTTTTTTTCAAAGACTCTTGGCTGATGATGAATCTGATCTTGGGCTAGGAAGTTTTCTATGATAGAGGTTAGAATCTTAACTTCAAAATATTAGTATCAAGGAGATTAGGTGATGACTTATGAGAAATAGAACGTCCTAAGTGTTGCTGGAGGCTGAACATCGAGAGAATTCTCATAAGAGGCACCGTCTTTTGATCCGTCATAGGATGGATGATCACTAGCCCAAATTTCGGCTATTGGAGTCTTCACTAGGTTGCGTATCCATTTAGATTTGAATAGAAATACAATCTAGTCACTGGCCAGCAGTCGATGCTGTGGACCTTTGGATGACCAAGTGACATGGGTCAGGGCAAGAGGTGGTGTATTATGCCCAAGTCAAGGACGACCGAGAGGCCCTAAGGGGATGAAGATTTCACTTTGTAACCCCATACTAGAGGCCACGGATTGACCTGATACTACCTGTTGAAGCTACTTGATAAATCAGGCACACAATGAACCGACTAATGGCCACAACTCGGTATCTACTTAGAGAGATATGTCTTCCGACTTCTCCATTAACATAAATAGCAGAACCTCAGCGTATGCACTCCACTCAAGCCAATATATCCACCATCAATAAGGGTTGGTTCCTCCTCAACGTATAAGTAAATTCAGCTAAATCCACGACCCAAACCTCCTCCCGGCTAGTAAATATCCTCCTCAATGCCCGCCTTCTCCCATATATCCTCTCTACTCATTCCATCCAACAACATCGCCTCCAAGTTCTGAAAGGCCTTCTTCCTCAGTATCATCTTCGCGCTCCAATACTTCAGATCCTTCTCAACCTTCTCGACCTCTTCCCTAGTAACAGTCTTGATCGAACCCTCCTTGAAGCCGCGTAGTTTCTCGCTCTTAGCTTGGTTCTCAAGACGGATACGATCGACTTTGGCGGCGAGCTCAGTGGTCGTGGGTGCTGAGCAGAGGGTGTTGAGTTTGGCGGTCTGGGTTTTGAGGTTCGACTTGAGGGTGGGAATGATGTCGCGAAGGGTAGTGATTGAGGTGTCCATGGCAGCGAGCTCTTCCGGGGATGCAGCGTCTGCAGGATCCTTTGGTGATGGATTAGTGGATATTGATAGATTAATGAGGGAGGGACGGACCTGGAGAGCCCAGAAGACCCATTGACCACCTGTTCCGCTCTTGGAGGCTTTGCCTTTGATTTGACCGTTCTGCTCCATCTCTTTAAGGAGTTTGTCTGCAACAGTCTTGTTCACCTGGCTGTATCATCAGTCCATAACCTGCGACGGAGCATCCGATCAATGACGCGTCGTCCTATCCACAACTACGACTTGGAAGGCTGGCTAAGAGCTCAAATCGCAACGTACCTTTCCGTGCAGATTCAAGCTGACTTCCGTAGCGCTATACGGCCTATTCTGCACCTTTAAATAGTCCGCGATAAGCTCCATGGCCTCATCGCCCGTGACAGGTTTGACCTTCTCCTTCGCATCCTTTCCCTCTGCCTTTGCTGCATCAACCTTGCCACCCTTCACTCCTTTGGTCTCACCTGCAGCTTTTCCCTCACCATCTTTGGACTTTTCTTTCTCCTTCTTCCCAGCCTTGGCCTTCTCCTTGACGGCTCCAACTCCAGCCCCAGGCTCACCATCAACTTTGTCCTTCTCCTTCTTAGGTGCCCTTGGCTTAGTAGTTTTTGGTTTCTCCACTTTGGCCTTTTCGGTCTTGGGTTTGAGGACGGAGGGGACATCAGTGGATGTAGTAGATGCAGCGTCGTCATCGGCTTTGGGTTTGCGGGGTGCCATTTTGATGGATGTAATTGTTGGCCTGTGTCGTGCGGTAGGAAGTCAGAGGTTGATTAGATGGCGGGAGAGCTGCAGAAAATGTAATGAGGAAGACAGGGTGGTGCTTGCAGGTGGACAGTAAGTAGCGTTATATTTCGATGATGGAGAGGAACGGAGTTGGATGGTGATGTATTGGATTGGAAGATTGGGGCAGATTCTTTAGATAATGGACGTAAAGATTCAGGAGAAGAGACGTAGAAAGAGAAGAAAATGAAGAATGAAGATTCAACGCGTAGACTGGACGTCGCTTCCTTCCGAAGTGAGAAGGCACAGAAATGCGGAGACCTCACGTGTTTAACCCAAATTCTAAATAAGGTACCTTAAGGAAGTCGCGACCCAAAGCAAATGAAAGGCCAGCAGCCAGACCCCAAGAACAGAACAAACACATTTCGGGTATCATTCTACTTACTCAAAGGTGTATTTATAGGAAATGTACTCCAACTTCTTGAGACAATGAAAAATGCGTTTAGTATAGAAAGGGGACATTTACCCAACGCCAACAAATGCTCGCTGCATCAGGTCATTATGAATTGCATGCAATTCCCATCCAAATCCAAATCCAAGTTTCAATCCCATTTGAAACAAAAAATAGAGATCCACTACTCTAGAATGGAAATATGAGGTTTACATAATAATCTGGACGGTATTAGCACTGGTCTTTCTTCTCCTGAATGGCAGCAGAGGCAGTAACTTACACAATCGCCCTCGCTCTTCGCGGTCGGAATACCCATTTCTTCAAACGTGCTAGGCCCAGTCTTCTTTGGAGGAGCAGATGAACCTTGCGAGGCAGTTGTTGGTGCAGATGATAAAGCCGGAGATGGAGCAGCAGAAGATACAGCTGAAGGAGGTCTGGAGTTGACTTGCTGTAATGACATGGTATGTGGTGGAGGACGTTGAGGTTGACGGCCAGCTTGCGAATCAGGTCTTGCTTGCTGCTGTTGGGGTTGAGGTTGCCTTCCATGAGGACTCATACCCGGCGGACTCATGATAGGAGGGCTCATCATTGATTGTACTCCTCCAGACATCGTTGGCGGACCTGTCTGCATCGAACTCAGTCGAGCAGGTCTTTCGTAGTGATTTGCAGCTGGATCTCGTCGCGGTGGAACTCCCTGCTGTGGAGTTGGTCCTCCATAAGGTGGGTAGCCTGGACTGGTTTGTGGTTGAGCGGGCTGTGGCTTGTTTACGTTTGGAGGTGGCTTTTGTAATTTGCTTGGACCTCCAGGACCTTGATCAAGGTTCATGGGACGTCCCAAATCCACTTGTGGAAGTGTTGGTGCTTGATTGCCATACCTATTCTGTGGTTCCCACCCACCTGACACTACACGACCACCAACTGGACCGCCCCTACCCCCTGGTAGAGTCGGTAGCGGCATATTGCCCATGCTCGTGGATGGTCGCAACGATTCAGTGGGTCGAAGGCCACCCTGACCAAATTCGCCAGTATTCGCGTGAGCCACTGGGCGGATACCAAATGCAGAAGATGGTCTGTCCGCGTGAGGTCCCCCGCTAGAAGATGGTCGCAGTCCTGTATTTGGGACCTGACTGAATCTACTCATGTGCGCCATGTCGTCCTCGGGATATGGCGCTGCGGAAACTGGCCTTGGAGGTGGTGGATTGTTAAGTGTTCGCAGAGGCGCAACTGAACTATACGAGTTTCTTGGGTCGGGCATGTCGATGCGCTCTTCGTGCATTGCAGGCAATGGAGCTGGCTTCTGCTTGAATCGATCTGGCCTCGCCCCTTTCTGAGAACCGTACTGAGATTTTATTCTGGAAATCGCAACCTTCTCGTGATCCTTCTTTGTCAAAGCACCGTTCTTCCTAATACTGTCAATTCGCCCCAGAGCATCCATATTTCCATGTTCCGAAGCCTTTGTATACCACATCTCCGATTCTCGTAGGTCGACTGGAACATACATGCCAATCTCGTAGAAGTATCCCATCGCAAACTCGGCTGTAGGTAACTTGGACTGAGCTGCTCGCTTGGCATAAGTAAAAGCAAGCTCCTCGTTCTTCTCAAAAATGCCTTCGTAGCCGCAAAGGAACCATTTACTGATGGACATCTCCGCTTCAGCTTCGCCTTGGCGAGCTGCCAAAGCATTGTAATGCAGTGAGAGAGCTGGTTCGAATTCGCATCCTAGCTGGCAAAGCTCGTATGCCATTGCCATCTTCAGTTGAGCCTTTGCGAATCCGAGATATGCTGCCTTTTCGACAAACATCTTGGCATCATTCAAATCGAATTCCAGATACCTATCCGGAACAATAATATTTGGCAATTCTCTCGCCATCAACATTCCGTAGACGTAGGCACCCTGAGGAGCGTTCTCATCCGCAGTATCTGCTGCGAACCGAATCAGATCCACCCCGCGTTGGAAATCCTGCTTCATGCCATGTTGGCCAAGCAAAGTCATCATTCCCAGTCTGTAGTTCGACGCAGAATCTCTCATGGCCACACCTTTCTGGTAATGCTCCACCGCCTTAACCGAGTTATTGAAATTCTCGTACTGCATTCCTATCCGATATTCGGCTCTGGCGTATCCCCTCGAGGCAGCTCTCTTGTATCCCAAAAACGCCTCTTTCTTGTCGATTCTGTGTCCAAACTTCCCAAATTCTAGCCACATACTCTTGATGAATTCCGCCCTTGGGTGGTGTTGCTCAGCCAAAAACTTGACAATGTTCAGCGCATCTTCCCGCAGCTGATGCTCAACCTTTGGAGTCAAGGATCTGCTGGCCTGTCCTTCTGGTAGCTGCCGAAGTGCGCTCTGGCACGCAGCCTCGACCCACGATAGCGCATCTTGTGCCCAAGCCAGCTGCATTTCCGGGTCCGTAGACTTCAAGACCAGAGGCCTCGCTCTCTCTAGCACTTCCTCCTTATCTTCATCCGACAGCGGGACATTCTGCCCAGGGTTCCGTAACTTTGGGAAGGGGCTGAATTTGGGCGAGTCTTGCGAAGCATACTGCTGGTAATCTCGATTGATATTCTGGTACGCGGACGCGTTTGTATGCTCGTAGCTCGCCGTAAAGCCCGGTGCGCCACCTCCTCCTGAAGTATGCGAAGTATGAATCGAGGTCTGCATGTCGGCATATGAGGGGGATTGCATCGAGGAGACGGTGGAGGAGGCGCTCATTCTGTTTGGAGGGTTCCGCGCTTCGAGCTCGAGATGCGCCAGTCCTTCCTGCATGTTCGAGGGCACCTCTGGCATGATTCTCGTGGGCGTAGGAGAGATCAGTTCGGGCATGAAGAAATCATCGTTTTGCGTTGGGTAGAAGGTCGCCTGCATGGGCTTTTGGAGATAGTTGTTGTCCCCCATATTTGCGTATTGCGGGTGCTGCCCTTGGCCTTGTTGGTACTTGTATTCGCCGTACTGTGGTTGATGCGCTGTTCCCCAATGTCAGAGACGTATTATCAGATGATCTCAAGCTGCTGCGAAGCTGGTTTGTTTGTGCGCATGGAAGAAGGTCGGCATAGGTAGTGGAGTAAGCCAACTCGCCGAAACTACTCGAAACGGGCTGTGACTGTTTTGAAGAAGAGATCGAAATACTTCTTCATAATAATGCAGAATGCGAGAGCGAGAATGTACTGCATGTAAGGAGGGGGCGTGGCGATTGATACGTACAGTACCGCTGGTCTTGAGGCTGGTCATAATCATAACCCTGCTGCAGTTGGTGGTGGTGCTGCCCCTGATTCCAATCATATCCACCCCGCGCATAATCGCTGCCGCCGCTGTAGGAGTTTCGGCCATGATCCGCGTAGCCGTACGACATCGTGCAGACAGAAAATAAACTTATTTTTTAAGCGCAAAGTTTACATCTGTATGCAAAAGTTTGAAAACAAAACAAAGGTGAAGAAGAAGAAGAAGCACGAGCACAATGGTTTTCGGAGTGGGTTCCAGCAAATGGAAGAAAGGGGTCCAGTTATGTCATGTCATGTCATGGACAATCCGTGCGATGCTGTGCTGTGCCTGTGGTGCTCCTGCCCTGCCCTGCCCTCCCAACCGATGGCCGGGCAACTCACTCAGCAAAGCCCAAGCGAGGCTGTGGTCCAAGTCCCGACTCCTGAGCCTTTCCAAGAGCCCGAATCTGTCGTACAGTCGTATTTAACTACCGAGTCAAGACAACAAGCGAAATAATAGATCCACAACTACACGCGTCTACCCCTTTTCTTCTTCCCAGAGGTTGTGAGTATGAACATCAATGGATTTGGAAGCCACAAGGTCATGCACAGATGACGATTGTGAGGGGCACACGGGGAAGGAAAGGGACGAAGTTCTTAAAATAAACCTCACAGGATATGGATAGGTACGTACCATCGGATACTGCGGACTGTCACAGGCGTGAACGTACACACTACACTACACAGAGACCAGTATGGAGCTGTTACAGGGTTCTCGTTCTGCTACGAGAACTATTATGCTAAGCTTTTGGGCAGCTGCAGGGGCTGCATCCCGTCACCAAGGCTCCAAGGAAGTGCGAGATTTAGCAACTTCCACATGCAATATACCGGATGAAATATGTGACACTTCGGAAGGATGAAAAGGTCTCGTCAGAATGAGGATATAGTTAGACCTACATATTAAAGGAATCCATGGAGTTCAGCATAGCTCTCTCATCAGACTATTCAGTTTCGTTGATCCAGTCGAGGCTGACATTAATGTCAGGAGGTGAGGCTGGGCAAAAAGGTTGGCGCCGAAGCCGTGTGCCTATTTGTCGGCACGCTTCAATAAACGACAGGAATGACTTGAAGCGCGTCTTGAACGCAGCACAGCCTTCTTGACGCGACTCTTGACCAACAGCACTTCGAGATTTTGGCTGTGGCGCTGGTAGGAGTTAGGAGAGACGATCAGAAGTGTCAGTTGTTCTAATTTTAGGACTGCGACGATGGCGCAAGGTGAAGAGAAGGATGGTGAAAAGGTGGTGACTGCACGTGATCGTTTCCATCACCCGTTCACGCCGTATGCCATCCAGGAGACGTTTATGGAGACGGTTTACCAGGTACTGGAAGATGGGAAGGTTGGCATTCTGGAGAGCCCTAGTGAGTGTCACTAACTGTGAGCTTGAGCTTGGCTAACAGAATCTTAGCTGGAACTGTAAGTCACGTGTCTATCCTTCCCTGCTGGAAACCTCTCCTGCTCTCACACAACCAAGTCGGATGAGAGACTTGCTTCCATTCATACACTAGGATAAGAATATGAAAGCATAGCCGTTGATCGACTTTCACAATAGGGCAAATCTCTGAGCTTAATATGCGGTGCTCTCACTTGGCTCCGAGATCACAAGGCCAAAGCATTCGAAGAAGGACTCAACTGGAGCAATGGTAATTAGTCCATCTCTACCGAGATATAATACATCTCTAATAGCTATACAGACTCCGATGAGCCAGAATGGATCATCGAACAAGCCAAAGCACGTAGACGTAGAGAGCTTCTCCGCAATCGAGAGGACATGGAAGTCAGACTGGCCAAGATCCGAGCTAAAGAGAAGGCACAACGCGACAAATATCTGAAAGGAGATCAAAGCTTCAAGAGACGGAAGGTTGAAACTGAGAACGATGACGATGATGAGGAACAGTTTGTCTTAGACGATTACGATAGTGATCGCGAGCAGAGTGGAAGTTCAACGAGTGGACTCTCGGCTAAAACATTGGAGTTAATGAGCAAGATTGGAATGGGTCCGACAGCTATGACAGAAGAAGATGAAGATATCGAAGACGAAACCAAGGTGAGTATCCCATGATTTGTGATAGACAGCCTAACATTCCCAGGTATTCTATTGTTCACGGACACATTCCCAACTCACGCAATTCATCAATGAACTTCGTCGTGTACGCTTTCCACCTTCGATCAAAGACGACACCACCAAACCTACGGACACAGAAGACCTGAAACACCTCACCCTCGGCTCTCGCAAGAATCTATGCATCAACCCAAAGGTTAACAAACTATCATCCTTGACAGCCATCAACGAGCGCTGCTCAGAACTCCAACAGTCAAGCACACCAAAAGAGCACAGATGCGTATTTCTCCCCAACCAAGAGAACCAAACTCTCGTCAACACTTTCAGAGACCATTCTCTTGCTACTATCCGGGATATCGAGGACATGGGCGAACTCGGCAAACAGATTGGAATTTGTCCTTACTATGCCTCCCGAGCTGCCATCAAACCAGCTGAGATCGTCACTTTACCTTACCCGCTTCTTCTCCAAAAGAGTGCTAGAGATGCATTGGGGATCAGCTTGAAAGGTCATATAGTCATCATTGATGAAGCTCACAACTTGATGGATGCTATCTCTGGCATTCACGGAGTGGAGGTCAGCTTGAGGCAACTGAAGAGAGCCCGAGCGCAGTTGGGCGTGTATCTACACAAGTTTCGAAACCGACTAAAAGGCAAGAATCGGGTGTATGTTGCGCAAGTGGTGAGAGTCATCGACTCCTTGGCTGGATATTTGGAAAGCCGACTGGCATTTCCGGTATGTAGATATCAACATAAAAAAATGCATCATCACTGACTTTCTAACAGAAACAAGACGGCATCGTCACGGACAAGGATCTCCTCTCTGGCAACGGTGTCGACCAAATCAATCTTTTCAGACTGATCAAGTACCTGCAAGAAAGCAAACTCGCTCGCAAAGTCGAATCCTACGCCCTCCACACGGAAATACAAACCTCACAATCCAACACCTCATCAGCAAAGTCCTCGGAGCAGAACACATCAACATCAACCCCAGTCCTCCACCATATCTCCTCTCTCCTTTCCGCCCTCACCCACCCGTCCAAAGAAGGCCGCCTCTTCTACGCTCTCTCCCCAATACCCACATCCCCTGACCTCATATCCCTCAAGTTCCAACTCCTCGACCCCGCTCCTCACTTCCAGACCCTCGTCTCCTCCGCGCGAGCCGTGATACTCGCCGGTGGCACAATGTCCCCCATGAGCGACTACACTTCCCATCTCTTCCCATACCTGCCACCATCACGTATCACCACACTTTCCTGCGGCCACGTCATCCCAAAAGAGAACCTCCTAGCTTGGAATCTGAGCCAAGGGCCAACAGGTCAGACCTTCGATTTCACGTTCAAGAACAGAGCGAATTACGAGATGATTGATGATCTTGGACGTGCGCTGCTCAATATCTGCTCCGTCGTCCCAGATGGTGTAGTTGTATTCTTCCCGAGCTATACATCTCTCGCATCCATAATCTCGTGCTGGGAAGTTGTCCCCCCATCTTCAACCAACTCCCTTTCAGATACACCACCACAATCTCTCTTCCAGCGTCTTGCAACCAAGAAATCAATCTTCAAGGAGAGTAAAGACGTCAGCGTCGACAACGTCCTCACATCCTACGCCGCAGCCATCGATGCCGGGAAAGGCGGCTTGCTATTCAGTGTCGTAGGCGGTAAGATGAGCGAAGGGATCAATTTCTCAGATGCGCTCGGCCGATGCGTTGTCATCGTTGGGCTACCATTTCCGAATATCAATTCCGCGGAGTGGAAAGCAAAGATGGAATATATCGAGACTTCGACTGTTGAGCGTCTCCAAGCACAATCACAGTCACAAGCCGCACCCAATCCCGAATCTGAATCCAAGTCCATTCCTCCTGACAATCGAGCAGTAGAGAGTTTGACGAAAGACGAGATGTCCAAAAAGGGCAAAGAAGAAGCCCGCGAATTCTACGAAAACGCATGCATGCGCGCCGTCAACCAGAGTGTGGGCCGTGCAATCAGACACCAGGGTGATTACGCGGCTATCGTGATGGTTGATCACAGGTTTGAGGGGGAGAGGGTCAGAGGAAAGTTGCCAGGGTGGATTAGGGAGGGGTTGGTGGAGGGGAGTGCGAGTAAGGGGTTTGGAGGGTTGATGGGTCCGTTGGGAGGTTTCTTTAGAGGGAAGAGGGAGAAGATTGTGGGGTGAGGAAAGGGGAGAGTTTTTGAGGTGTCTGAATGGTTTGGTTTTGGGCAGATGGCATGGGTGAATGATGTTGCTGGAGCGAATGTCAACCTGGTGCTCAAGTGTCGTCGTTCTTCATCTAGCAAGCCTTAGAGGTCAATCAATATCTTCCTCCATGATATAATTGAGTAGAGTTTGTAGTACTAGAACGAAAATGTGACCTTTGGAAACTGCAGGTACTTGAGTCTTCCTTAGATCTTCCCTTTATTCAACTACTCGTTCGCTTCCCGGTGGGGGGGGGGGGGGGGATTAGCCCGCTGTTTTGTGTTCCCTAAGCGAAGCTGAGTGCCGAACCCCTTTTATGGCTAGCACGTGCGACCGTGTTTCTTGGCACAGGTGGGATGTGACCGCGTTCAACAAGCGCGGTGCTGAGATACTTCGTCAACACCAATTTGCTTCAACTTTTCGTTATTTGCCTCACATTTGTTACTCCCTAACACTGTTGCACATTTTAGGTATACGGCACGGAAATAGCTCAACCATTGGGGTGCTCTCAAGCCTACCTGTAGATCCCAGTCCCTCCCTCCCCCATGTCTGCAATAACAGAATCAGACCAATTGCGAGAGGAGGGGAATGTACTTTATAAAGCCGGCAAGCTTGAACATGGTAACGTGCTACGTATATTCGCAAATAATTGCTAACGACCCATCCAGCAATTGCAAAATACAAACTCGCCGCAAAACGAGCACCGAACTCCTCCGCTCCTCTGCGAAACCTATCTGCAGCGTACTTCGAGACGGGCCATTACCGGAAATGTATAGCAACCGCAGAGCAAGCATTGAAATTGGGCGAGAGTGGCGGAGGATAAGATGCAGATAAATATGCGAGAGCGCTGAGAACGAGGATTGGGAAGGCAAGGGAATGTTTCGAGAGGCCCCCTGTTGAGGAGCAGGTACAGAGAAGGATCAAGCTCATGAAGACGATACCGAGATACAAGGCTTTCATGTAGGCAGTTCCTATTTCCGGTACACATATGCAAGCTCTAACAAAATCTACAACAGGTTCTCGTCACTCGAACACTACGCCGTGGGGCACGATGACATGCTAGAGATATTTGATGAGTCTCTAGATACAATGAATCCCGACGACCCGCAGAGATCATTCCTTTTCGCTGGTATTGGGGATGCGAGACACCTGTATCGCATGTTCTGGGATATATATGCATACGAGGAGAGGGGATCTCCGCGCAAAAATTACCACTGGTCTGTTATCGACATCAACAAATATGCCCTGGCCCGCGATCTCATTATATTTATGTTGCTCAACGATCTATCGATTCAGGACAGTTTCGAGTCAGATGAAGCAATGTTGATACTTACCACCATTTATTACATATTTGCGGGATCTATGATGCCACTGTATACATTTGATAAGATGCAACAGACGATCTCTCGAGCTTTGGCCGCGGTGAGAAGTGGTCAGCCTCCCTTGGATTGGGTTTACTTGCACCAGCAAGACGTCGCTTCCTACATCCAAGTCTTTACTGAATGGCAAGACAAGGCGATGAGATACATCAGAAATGATCAGTTCCTCCTAGGCTTGGTGAAGATCCAGAGAGAAAATGAAGCGACCCAGCACATGTACCTGACCAGAACGCCGAAGACATTCCGCCATGAGCAGGTCTTGTACACGCGTTCTGGACTGCTCTACCCGCCTCGAACAATGCTCAAGACGCGAGAACTAACCCTTTGTGAACTAATCGACAAGTATCCCAAATTGCCCAAGAAGAACGCCTCTTTTTTCAGGGAGTACATAAGCAAGAACTGGAAGATTAACCCGTCTCTGATTGCTCTGGATTGGATTGAATACGGGAAGGAGGAGATTGACCTTAATCACGATCCTTTTCTCTTGCAAGGCCAGATCACGACTGAAACCAGACCTCGTGATCTCCCGGATGACTTGGCTGATATATGGAATCCTCCAGTCGCCCCCGGCGTAACAAGTTTATTCGATCAGATATCACCATTTTTTACATCTGTTGCGAAGGCAATCAAAGCCTTGAATAGCAGAATCCAAGTGGAGGTCATTCTGGGAGATTTCATTGACACAACCGAGCTGATGAGACATGGTTTGTATCGCTCCGACAAGACGCCAGCTTCGGATGGAGACGACAGGTGGCCAAGACCAGAGGGTTTCCCTTGCTTGTTCGATAGGATCCATTCGAGCAATATTCCGTAAGATGCCGAGCATGTGGATGAATCAACCACTAAAACAGACAGGGACTACAACGGAGGACATTTATCTTCCTTTCTGTTCGCCATACCTCTCCTTAAACGAGTCATCACCAGTCGTGCAATGTCGAACTGCCTGCGAAATTCCCCGAGATGGTCCAGTATGGACGACTTCGTCGCACACTATCAGTGCATCCCCGACGAAGACACTCTTAAGAAGCTGACGCAGACCGATATCATATGGGGCGATGTTGGACCATACCCTCTTGCTGAATACGCATATTACTTTCCATCTGACGTGTCCAGTCCTTCCTGGAAGCAGGACTATGGGTCTCTCCTCGACAGGAAGTCTTTCACCAAATGGTTTTACGCATTATTCTTTAATTTGGGACTTCCATACCTTTGCGATATAAGAGACCACCCCCTCGTCATCCACGTGCCACTAAATCTCACTATACTCTTCCGCATGATCTCCCACCTCAGAGTCTTAGGCTATCCCTCTCACTGGCTTTCCGAAACACTGATAAACATCATCCAAGACAACATCGTCACAACATCGCGCCCTCCGCGTACCCTTCCAACCACAGTAAAAGATCTCAAACGCTCGTACCCTGCAAAGAAGCTATCTATCGCAGCATACAGGAACGAAATGTCAACCCTCGCTCAATTGTTCGGTCCACTACTCCCGTTTTCCCTCCCAGCACAGCTTCTCCCTCCGCTATCAAATATCTACACTTTCTACTTCACCCTCCCCGGCTACCTGCCACGCGGCCAACAACCCACCTGCCTGGCCCTCGCATTCTGGGATCCAGTCATGATATCTCCAATCCTCAACCATCACTCATTCAATGCGCCATCCGTATTCGGGGACATCCATACCAATTTCCGCTGTATCCTTGACCCGAGCTGGGGTGATGAGGTAGAGGATAAGTATAAGGCTGAGAGGTATAAGAAGTTTAGGGAGAATGGGATAGTACTATGGACAAGCTTTAGGTTTGATGTTGAGAGGAGGGTAGCGAGTGCGTGGATGGATGAGGATTTGGTAAGAACGATGGTGAAGAAAGGGTGGGAGGTTGGCTTGTTGAGGACGGATGTGTGGTAGATGGCTTTTAACTGGCCTGAGTTAGTAGAAGTAGCTGTGTCGAAGGGACAGCGATGGGTTGATTGGAAAGATGGGGAGGGTTCTGAAAACTGAGCGAAAGTTGAAAGGGTTGCGTGTTAGTGCATGAGGAATATTTGTCAAAGCTGCATGCTGTGAGATGGAAATGGTTCAAACAAAAATATGCCCTCCTTCACAGATTGATGTACAAACGGTAGATGATGAATATATTGTTAATCTGACCCTGGCTTCGTCCTTGGTAAACATTATGACAGTCTCTTTCAATCTCCGCCAGGAGCCTCTCTATTCTTCTAAGTATAGCTTTTAATCAGCTGGCAAAGAATGAATCCTGTAGATTCGAGAATATTTGCAGGCTAGAATAGTATACTTCAGTTCATTTGCTTGATATCGCTGGCTATTTGCGCAACCTGCCTCTGACATTAATCCAAAATTCGCAAATATTTCAGCTTCTCCAATTTCATTGTTTACTTCTCGCTTAAATTAATGCTAAGCTGAGCTAACCGCAAAGCATGGTAATATCCTGTTTGTCTCCGATAGCGCTCTTATTTCTTTCCAGAATACCCGAATATCTCCAGTGGTAGTGTGGTATGTCTGAAACTTATTCTAGGATGTTTTTTTTGGTCAGGAGCCTCTTGCATGAAAATGATTTGCCGCGTTGACGGCCACAAGTCTCAGTGTCGCATCGAGGAGCGAAACAGATTAGCTCCACAGTATCATGGCTCCTGTTCGTATGAACTTTTATGGGCTGATGATTCAATGGTGGGGTTCTCGCTGTTAATACCACTGTATGACGGTGTAGAGAATTTCAAGCTCGTGCCTCTAGTAAAACAAGACCAAGGGAGTCCAGAGTCAATGTTATCTTGTAAATACCTGCATACGAAAAGCTAAATCAATATAGGCCACATGGCGTTTGTCCAATTATGTTCCGCTACCTTGGTGTATTCACCTGAAGAATGAATGAACGAATATCCTCTGAGTCCAAATTCAAACCTACTTGAGAAGTTCGTTCACTATTAATAGCAGGAGAACCCTCAATCTCATTTCTCCAAAAGCCAGTCACTCGATCTTCCCCAGCAGATCTTCGGCAGTCCAATACCAACGTCTTCCAGAACACATACCGCGATTACAATGGCCTGGTCAGATACTTCTAGCAGCTTTCTGTCAAGCAACAGCCTAACCAGCGATGAGACCAGCGACGATGAGAGCCCACGACCTGTTCGCAATCCAAAATTGATAAAACCCTCCAATCCATCCTTCTCGTGAGTGCCTCTGGATCTCGATGCTCGGAAACCAGCTAACAAAAGACTCTTGTAGGAAGCCAACCACAGACATGGTCACCTTCATCGTCGGTCCAGAACCCACCAAGCAAACCTTCGTTGTCCACAAGCACGCCGCGTGCGCCTCTTCCCCATTCTTCAGAGCCGCATTCGAGAGTAAGATGCTTGAAGGCAAGACCCAGACCATGCGCCTTGAAGACGTCGACGGACGGACCTTCGGCATGGTGGTCCACTACCTTTATACTCGCGAGCTTGACACTTCGATGTACATGCTCAGCAACCATCCAGAGGTTGATCAAGCAGATCTGCGCAACTCCATGGATTTTGATCTAGTCCAGCTAGCTAAGGTTTGGAAACTGGGTGAGCGCATTTTGATGCCTGTTCTGCAAAACGTGGTGATGACTGAGTTGTATTCGGTTACTCGATCTTACGACGATGCTTCTGAGGATCAATTGAAGAAATTTGTTGGATTTGTCTCAGAAAATCCAAGCTCAACCGTGGGTAATGGAAAGGATGTCATGCGAGAGTTAGTCATCAGTATCGCTGCTTGGTCTAAATACAAGGGTATCATGAAGGTAGGCCTATTCATTTTGGCGTGGATAATCTCTCCTCCCCTCCTTTACCAATCAAAGAATCTATGCTAACTCCCATATCATCTAGTGGCTTCCAAACGACATTTGTGCTGAGGCTGCAGAGCGATTAAAGGCACGATACTTCAAAACTGGAAGGACGATGGTGGATCATGTACTTGATTTCTTCGTGAAGATTGACCATGATGGCTGAGGGAGGGCAGTCTGTGAGAGCTGCCCTTTGATCATCTTGAAATATGATTTCTTCAGGTTTCGCTCATTATTTTCCCGAAGAAGATACTTTGGTCTATTATGAAGGTTTGGAGACTGGTCACTTCCTTTGGCTAGAGAGAAGTGTTCATGCTGCACCTTCAAGGTCAGGCGCATCTCTATCCAGACGAGCAAAGATGGCAAAGCTCAGCTCAGCTCAGCCACTAGTGCTTCAGAAAGAATTTAAAACTACAGAACGGCGAACTACCAATTACCTAAGACTCTGAAGAATAACTACCAATGTTTATTAAACGCCAGAATGATGGAGCCCAGCCTTGATTCAAGTTTTCATGAACATCACTCATTAGTCGACCTACGATCATTCTGTTTGCACCTGCCCCTTACCGCTTCTTTTTACCCGCGCCTTCCAAATATGCACCTTCCCTCCCAGAACACTAACCCCTTCATCTAACCAAATAGAACAATGTGAATCAATATTCATAGACAAAAAGTGGGTTGGCCTAGTGGTAAGGCGTCTCTCTCACACTCTCCTCTCTAGACAGAAAGAGCCGAGCAGAGAAAATCGAGGGTTCGATCCCCTCACTCACTATCAATATGCGATATTTGGGAACTTTTCTTTTTGCCTTTACTGTTTTGCCCACCTACAGTATGATTTGTTAACGCAAGACTGAAAGTAGCAAAGCAACTATTTCATCCTTTCTCTGTATCCTCGGTGTTAAGATGAGAGATGGACCGCGCACTTGCGTCTGCGATTGTTGGTCACATTTGGAGATACTTTTTTGGGCAGAACCTTTTTGGAGAATGTGATTTGTATTCATTACGCAGCATTTCTAACCCATACCATGGCAAACAAACAATCAGACTTAGGTAGAGCAACACAAACGCCGACACGCCCCATCGCCGCCCCGTCCCAGCCGAGCCTCCCACCACAAATGCTCATTACATCATTCATCATACAAGTTTCCTCGACTTCATTCCCTTAAGCACTAGCCTGAATAACCCTAAAGCCACCAGTCACCAGCTTAGTTATCTCCTCGTTCTTGTGCTGGAGCAAGCTCAGTGCGTAAGCAACGTCATTCCACTGTCGCTCCGTCTCGCATCTGGCAAGCCTGGCAGCAAGTTTGTCTGCGAGTTGCTTGGCATGCTTGTCCTGTTTATTTGTTAGTAAAGTGTGTCAAGAATTACGAGGAGCAAGATTTCTTACCTTCTCAATAAACCCAGCGAGGAACTTAATGATTCTCTTGAGAGCATCCTCTTCCAAGTCCTTCTCGGCACTCAACAAACTGAACATATCAACAAAGTGATTGTACACTGCATTGTCCTTGGTGCTCAACTCGGTGAAGAACATGCGACTTAGATCTGCAATTCTCTTGTCATCGTCCTCCAAGCACTTAGCCATTTCTCCTAATTGTCCCTTGACCTTGACTTGACCTGCCAAGATGAGGAAGGTAAGAGTCATCAAGCATGTCCGCTTCACACTTGCGTCCTTGTCGTTCAGGCGGCGGTAGAGGAAGTCTGTGTTCTCGTCGATGAGGTGATTGAAGCAGACCGCCATATCGCCCAGGGCGATAACGACGTTGGATCTAGTGATAGGATCCTTCGAACGCTCAAGGATGGTGATCAGAAGTGGTAGATTGGCCTCACAGTATTCTGAACTCACACACATGAGCTTGGCGAGGCACAACGTAGCGGCTGCTTGGAGATTACGATCCTTGTAGGTGGTGTTGTTCGAGCAAATTTCCGATACAAGCGGACCGAAATTGGCGAGAAGAGATTGTTCGCCATAGAGAAGCTCTCGCTCACGGATATGTGACATGGCTTCAGTGAAATCATCTTCTGTAGTACCACCAATCATGTCGAGATCATCGGCCGCTTCTTTGGCAGCCTTATCCGCTGGCGCTTCAGAAGTTGGCTTGTTCTTCTCGGCTTCGGCTTTCCTTCGCTTGAAGTCCAATTCGCAAAGTTCTAAATGGACGATTTGCTTGATTGCAACATGGCCGACGATGAAAAGAAGTTGCGAGAGCGCGATAGATCCTTTGAGTTTAGGCTCCGGTTCGGCAGGTTGCTCAGGGGGAGGTGACACCATCTGAGTGTCTTCGCCGGCTTGTTCCTCAGGCTCGGGAGTCTTCGCGGTACGTTTCTGGAAGACGTACTTCGTTTTCCTCCTCAAGATCTCCGAGCAAAGCGTGTCCGGGTGTTTCGATAAAGTATAGATCGCATTAATCGCCTGCTCGGCAACACCATACCACTCCTTGTTGTCCGACTCGATTTCGACGATGGCACTAAGCTTGAGGAGAACGGCATGATCATTGGGGAGCTTTGAAGGCTGCACTGCAGTCTCCTTGGCTTGTCGACCTGTTGGGTTGATCCGTCGAAGGGCTATGCAAGTATACTTCGCCAGCTGGAGATCTGATCGACCAAGACCTCCCAACCCTATTCTCAGCATGGTTTCCATTTCTCCAACAACAATCTCAGGCTTTGCGGTTGCCAGCATGCCAAGAACGATAATAGCTCCCCGTCTTTGGCTCTTGGAGATTTCCCGCTTCTGCACGCCGTAGACTTGCCAAAGTTTTTGAACAACAAGTTCAGAAATATGGTTTGCTTTCATCATGGTGCTGAGAAGTTGTTCCAGGGATGTCAATTCGGCTGGAGTTGCACCGAAGGTCAAACTGATCATGTTTCGGGCAATGTAATTAGCAGCATCGTTGGCCGTGTAGGAGTCTGGCGCTTCGAAAAAGAGACGCTTGTAGCACTCGATAAGGTGATTTTGAACACCCTTTCCTTCATCACTGTTGCCTTTAGTCCAGATGAGTCGCAGCATCCGTCGAATACCAAGCTTGTTCTGCTCGATGTTGTACGCATCACCGATTTCGAAATACTCCATGGCTTCAATGACCTCGCTCTTGTTCTTGGATCCAAGAAGTTGGCAAATGGTAGTGGTGGCACCATGTAATACTTCGATAAACTTCAAAGCCTCAACATAGTATCTCCTCGTCAACGTGAGCTTGTTGATAGCTTCGGATGTTGCAGCGTCCTCCTGAGCTTTCTTCATAGCCGCAATCTTTTGTTCATCACTCATTGGCTTTTGTGGCGAATCAGACTGCATGACAGTAGCATCATCCAAAAGCGCGGGGTCAACAGTAACATCGGCTTTCGTCGTATCAACAAGTCCAGGAGTCTCCGCCGGAGGTTTCAGGGAGTTCAACTCGGCATCCACAGCATCCAATCGAGCATTCCATTCCTTTAGTGAGAGTTGGGAACCGTGCATGATACTGAATGGATGAGTCTTGATAAGAGTCCCAAGCAACTTAATGGCATTTCGACGAACGTTGCTGCTCTTGTCCTCAAGACTTCTTGCTGCTAACTCAGCGGCCTTCTGTCTGCGCTTTGGGAATTTCTGCTCCAGATCGCAAAGTTTGATGTATACTTGGATGGTTCGGCATCTGCAGTACGGGTTGATATCGAGGAATCGCTCTTCCAAAACATCAAAGAAGGCATTCAACTGTGACTTATGATTGTCACCGCGTTCCTCTTGCTTGCTGAGATCAGCTACCAGATTTCCACATACTTCGATAAGAGCACAACGAAGAGCATAAGACTCGCTGTCTAGCTGTTTGGCCAACATCGTCATTTGCTTGATGACCAGTCTGGGGGCTAATTCGGAGAGCTTGACAATGAATGTGGAGACCGATTTTGGGCCTTTGGTATCATTGCTGTTAAACTCCTTGTTGCTCAGCTCGCGAAGGATTTCGTCTGCTAGTTGAGGATAGTCGTATTGTTCCGAAAGAATGTGGAGAAATTCAGCCATGGGCTCTGCAAGATGCTCGAAGTATGTCAAGTTCTGGACAATAGATATCTGGGCAGCTACAAAACGTCAGTCCTGGGGTACTACTATATGAGAATGCTTCTTTTTTACCATAACCATGCCCGTGGTGCTTGACTGCTATACAAAGTACCTTGAATGCGTGCATCCGAATCGCAGTATTCTTGACTCTCTGCTCACTCTCCAGAACCATATATACCGGTCTTGTAAACAGACTGATGAATGTATCCCGTTCCGAGGTCGTTAAGAAGATCTTAGACAGCTTCAACTTCAGGACCTTACACATGGTATCCAAAGCAGTCTGCAGCTGGGCGCTGGAGTCCCAGTTTCCATCTTTATCTTTCCCAGCAGCGGCCTTGGATTTTGCACCTTTTCCTCTCCCTCTAGCAGCTGGCGCTGTACTAGATTTCTCTGCTGCCTTCGTCTCGACCGCTGCAATGGTCCATTGTAACAAGAAGCCAAAGACTTCTAGCAACTGTTTGTGGTGGGAGATCAGTTCTTGTTCGTCGGTCTCGAGATCATTGTGTATGACATCGGCTTCGGTGGAAAGCCCAGAAACGATCAGGTCGAGGATCTTCGAAAGGGCATGCGTGGGGAGGACCGATGAGGATCTAGAGAGTTTGAAAAGTTCAGAGTCGGGTTCTGATATATAGTTTTGGGAAGAGGAAAGAGAAATGGGTGCGCACTTTAAGAGAAACTGTAGGGAATCAAAAGATGAGCTTCTGGTGATGGCATCTGGATTTTCTGCAACTGAGTCCACGATCGGGTTGAGAACTGTGTTGATCAGGGAATTAGTGAGGGCTTCAGGGTCGTTTTCGCAGTCGACGAGATTTGAATCTGCTTCTGGGGTTGCGACGGTCGCAGGATCGCTCATGTAATGTTTGAGAACATCGTTAATGTCGAAATTTATCGTATCCATGTTGGCGATGTATGCGCAGTGTTCTGCTGCAAGTGTGTGGACATCAACAGGATGGTTGTGGTTGTCGCAAGATCTCGACCGGGGGGTTTGTTGACAGTCGCGGTTTTCCGTTGTTTTGTTCGCGTCTCCTTCGGGGAAAGCGTGTTGTCCTGTTGCTAACCCCACCGAACACCACTGATAGGAACCCTGTGCTGCCCGCAACGGCTGTACCTGAAAACAAACAACCAATTGCAGGCTACCCGAATCCCCAATTGCTGGTATTTGAAGCTTAATCGCAGGTCTTGCCTACTCCAGAACATCACCTGTAGAGTTACAAGATGGCTTCGGTGCGATCGAGAAGCGCGAAATCTTTCGAGATCCACCACGACGAGATGGGGGACGAGTCAATGGAGGAAGAGCACAGAATGGAAGACTCAAGGGCGGAAATAGACGAAGATCACGAGAACCAGGAGGATGCGTACTCAGAAATGTCAGAAGAAAGCGACGGAGTTGTTGATCCCACCGTTCAAGAAGACATGGACAAATTCCAAGATACTTTTAAAGGTCTTAAAGAGCGCTTCCGACTGATCAATCGCATTGGAGAGGGTAATATACTTCCTACGAATACCCGCGACATACATTAACGCGCTATAGGAACATTTTCCACTGTATACAAAGCCGAGGATCTGATGTACGAACATTACCAAAACGAGTGGGATGTCGAGGAAAAGGAAAATTCGCAATGGACTTCACCACCGTTAAAAAAACAACGAAGAGATATAGAATCGTTGGCAGAGAGGAATGAATATGCACAGCAAAGACGGCGGCCGAAATTTGTTGCGATAAAGAAGATCTATGTCACCAGCAGTCCATCACGAATTCTCAACGAACTGGAACTTCTCAATGACCTTCGCGGCTTCGATTCAGTCTGTCCTCTCATTACAGCATTTCGATCCACAGACCAAGTCGCAGCAGTCCTACCCTATTTCAGGCACACCGATTTCCGCGAGTACTTCAGGAAGATGACCGTCCACGACATGCAGATATACTTCCGCTCACTATTTCGCTCCCTTGCTGCCGTACACTCCAAAGGCATCATCCACCGGGACATCAAACCCACCAATTTCCTCTACGAGCCCGACAAGCAGCGCGGCGTCCTCGTCGACTTCGGCCTCGCCGAACGAGAAGGCACAGACGCAAAACCCTGCCTCTGTCAAGAATCCGCCTTCGACCGTCGCCGGCGCATCACCAACTCCGTGACCGCAACCCAAGGCCCCTCAAACGGCTACCCCAAGAACGACTCTCGTCCTTCAAGACGTGCAAATCGCGCCGGCACACGTGGTTTCCGCGCCCCAGAAGTCCTCTTCAAGTGTACAGAACAAAGCACCAAAATCGACATCTGGTCCGCCGGCGTGATGCTGCTCACTATCCTCTCTAAGCGCTTCCCATTCTTCAACTCCGCCGACGACGTCGAGGCCATGATTGAAATCGCCACGATATTCGGCCTCAAGCGCATGAAATCTTGTGCCTACTTGCACGGCACCTCGTTTGAGAGTAACATCCCTACCATCGGCAATGTAGGTTTCACGCTTGAGAAGATCATTTTGTGGTCTACGTGCCGTAATGATGGCGGCAAGAACGGATGTGAGCTGCCGCTCAGTCCAGAGGAGCTGTTGGCAGTAAGGTTTTTGGAACGCTGTTTTGAGCTGGATCCGAATAAAAGGATTAGTGCGGACGAGGCGCTGGAACATCCGTTTTTGAAGGAGGAGATTGGGGGACCGGAGACGTATACGGATGAGGAGGATGAGATTGAGATGATTTGAAGTTGGTGACTTGTGTTGTGTTTGTACGATATCATGGCGAGATGAAGTGGAATTGGACGGTTCTTGGAGTTTATGGAAGCATTGTAGCATGGCGGATGGCGTTTTCGTGTACATATATACATATACATAGCTAGCGGGTGTATCTGAGCGAGGGGAGTGTATTTACTTGATAGCTTGTTGATGAGTCTGGTCGAGATACCACTTAAGTAGTGTAGCATACAGGAATCAAGAAATGAACAAAGGATTATTGAAAGCGAGCATGTTCAGTCTGGAAAGAGGATACGCTGATAAGGTAAATAATGTGACCCCTCGAACAGCCAGTTGCCTGAAACGGAGATAAACAAGATATGGAGAAGTCAAAAAGTGGATGGATGGGAGAGTTGGTCGTGGTTCTGGTCCCTTAAGAGTACCATAAATCTGTCTTCAGCGATACCCTTAAGAGCGGATTCATGGTTTGGTTTGAAGTTTGTGCTTTTCATTTGTGATTCGTATGAACTCCTGTAGCATAACAGAAGCCACCATTTTCATGTTTGTGGCATGCATCTAAGACGACCGATATCAATAATCAGCCAATCCGACCAGAATATCACAACCCTTCATCCCAACCATGCACGCCATCCAGCCAGCCATAGCGATTTCCCATCCGCAAAACAAATGCAATGCAATGCCTGCTAGACCTATGCGACCAACTCAACAACACCACCAGCCTCGGTGATCTTCCGCTCGGCCTCCTTGCTGAACCACCGTGCGCGAACGACGAGAGGAACCTCTGGGAGTCTGCCCTTGCCGAGGACCTTGCTGTAGCCGAGGGGGAGGAGGTCGAGGACGGGGATGGTGTCGCTCTTCTTGGAGGTGAGGTACTTGTCGCGCTTCTCGGCGGGGATCAAGGACCAGAGCTAGAGAACTGTTAGCGGAGTTTCTTGTCAAATGCTCCGTGTAGACGATCTGGCGAGGGCGTAGCGGTACTTGCGCTGCCTGCTGATTTTGTTTTTGGGCGCTGACTTGGCGCTTTCATATTGGAACTGGAGTATTGATGGGAGGTCAATCTCGAGCAGAAGCTGAGATGAAGCCATCCCGCCCCTCATATCCTTCTTCAACAACCATCACATCACTTTTTGTCTCCAATCTCCACCCAGACAGTAATAAACATTCCATCCACCAGACGGAAAGAAATCCGCACCCATTACATACCTTATCCAAGTTGATAACTGGCTTCCAGAAGTGGTTGCCCTGCTTGTGGAAGTATCGCATACCAACCTTTCCGAAGTAACCAGGATGGTACTTGTCCATGTTGGTTCGGTGGTGGTGCTGTCCACCAGCAAGACCGCGACCACCTGGATGCTTGCGGTGCTTGCCTACACGACCGTGACCGGCCGAGACGTGTCCGCGGCTGTTGAAGAGAGGATGTTAGCTTGTACTCTTGTACCCAAACATTAAAGCTGAAATCTAAGCCTTGAGATGGAAATCGGATAGCGAATCGGCGGGTTGAATCGCGAGGGGGGAGAGGGCAATTCTGCTGTCGAGATCCGAGCCACAGCCAGAGCGAAACTTCCAACTCGGGTCCTACGCCGGGTCTTCCAAAATGCGATCAATCCTTCCTCGCAGATTCGACCACGGCGATGCGCATCTGCAATTCTCGCCTTCCATGACTGATCGTATTCCTCCTCGACCTCCATCTCCCATCTCAGTCCGCATCGCCATCGTCCTCCCTTCTCCCGTCCCTCCCTCTCCTACGAATTCCGCCACCAGCACAGCGCAAAGAAGAAAGAAACTACAAAATACGTACTGCTTGCGGGTCTTGCTCAAATGAGTAGGCATCTTGACGTCTGTTGGTCGAGGTCGAGATGTTTGTCGTAGAGGTTTGTCGTGAACCTTCCAAAACTTCCTCTCCAACCCAAAGCAAAATTGAAGTTGGCTGTTGCGGGAGAGCTAGTCTAGTTTGGGGAGTAGCGTGCACGCAGGGGTGTGCTGTAAGCGAGATGGGGTTTGGATGCCCTGAAGCCCTAAGATTTGGGGGCGAGTGATGAGACGAACGGCAGATTAGCCTGGAAACAGTAGAGATGATAATGCGAGGGTGATTTATTTCTTGGGATGCATGTTAATATTATTTTTATTTTACAGCCATGTGTACGCATACATCATTCTTGCCTTTGTGTTTTGGTGCGGTATTGCTCTCCTTCTCATTTCACTTCCCGCCAAGACTTCATTATCCGATATGCCTCAGGCCTCATCGACACCTCACCAGGCCATTACAGTCACATGACCCTCCAAGCATTCAAAAATTTTGTTGCACATCGCATTTATTTTGTCCCGACACTGTGACATCGAATCCGTCACGCCGCTCCCAAAATAACCTCTTTGTAATCACCATTTCCCCACCACCACAACACCAAATTGAAAACTAGTACCTTTTCAAAGAAGGTCATTAGTGGAAAGTGACGTTAATGACACTATGGTATTGAAAGTAGCAACAATTATTTCGAAGTATTGGAGATTCATGATGCAAATATGGGATTTCGCGTGGCTTTGTTTATTGCCTTCGGAGACTGAGTATTTATGTACATGAGACTACTCATTTTCAGCGTCCTTCTTACACTGTAAATCTGATATACGTACATCGATGCAAGGTATGCGATGTCTCACAGGCTAGTCTTACAATCTCCAAATAGCGGCGATGGACGGCTAGCTGTAACAAAGTTGAAAGGACAAGTTGAGATAAGCAGACTCTTATTTCGATTGATGGAGTAGTATGTAGTAATTGACTATCTGATTTCTATAGGATTCAATTCTCGTAACCGACTATCCAGAAAGTCCGTTCAAAGACCAATTGATTGCTTTCCCTCTCCTCAGCAAGTCCAAAAGCAGCGGCTTGATAAAGAAACCAGGCCAGGTCTTTCCTTATCCTTCCCTCCCTTCCAACTCAAAGCCGCCTCAAGCACAGGTAAGTAACCATCGATGGTAGGGCAATGTGCCATCAAGATGATTGCAGGTTGGGAGAGGAGGTAAGCAAGAATGAAGGAGGAAGCAAAGCAAAAGCACTCGACTTTTACGCCAAAAAACCCATCCCAAGAACACACGCAGGCCATCCCAGAAATGCAGCAGAAGAAAGGTAGGAGCAAGCGCAAGAGAAAATAGTAGAAAGTGAGGTCTATATTACAGTTCGTAGGTATCTATCATACGCGTGTATGTATGCAGGCTCCACAGCCCTATGCGTTTCTGCTTGTTTGTCGGATTTAATCCTGACGTCGCATTGCCCAATTCCAACCAGACCTAACCAAACCGACAAAAAGCAAATGCATTCCATAACCTTCCTTCTTTCCCAGAGTTATCAACCGAGCAAAGGTAACTAGCTATTATGTGGTCTCATGCTTGCACGCAAAACGGTAGGGAGATAAAATCAAAGATGTGTGGGACGCTTTCCTGCAAAATGTGCATTTCCTGCAAAGGGGGTGTCGATGTATCTCCATATGTAAAGATCAGAAAAAGTGTAACGCCGGGAGGTGATGTTTTGAGTTTTGTTGTTCGTGAAGGTTTTGTCCATGAGATGAGGTTCGAGGATGTTGCTTTCTGTACTTGCCGTGAAAATATCGTGATGATGTACAGTCGGAATATTTTGGAAATCCTTGGTCTTTTGGCGTGAGGGAAACTTTTGGTCTTTTTGTCGTAATGCATAGTCGGATTTCGTGAAGGTGGAATGATGAGGTATTTGTCATGAGAGCGTGATCATCTCTCATCGAGCTCCAAACATGCCCTCAACCCCGCCATTCGTGGAACCCGAGGCTTCGTTACGGCCAGAAGTTCTGGAACCAGCGGGGAAACTCCAACCGCCGCTATTGCGCTTCTCTCCCTTCTTGTCATCCGAGTCCTCCATACCCTCCAGATTGAACATGAAGTCGCCTTGCTCCTCGTCGATTGGCGTTGTGAAGCGATGGCTTCCACCATTGCTCATACTGCTGGAACTGACTTGTCGCTCGGCTACAGCTCGTGCACCGCTGCTTGGAACACGAGTAGGAATATCACTACCACTGGATTCAGGTCTTCCAAGGTGGGTGCGTTGTAGACCTCTGGAGATCATGGAGATGGAGCTTTGGCGGGGTGGTGATGCGAGGTATGGAGAAGAATCACCTGACACGCTTGGTCTTGCAATTGGTCTGGAACTGGGGCTGGCGCCTAGGTGAAGAGAAGAATTGCGGAGTGGAGATCCAACGTGACCGAAAGCTGAGGTACGAACTCGCTCTTCTTCTTCCTTTCGCTGAAAGACGCCACCCCAGCGAGAAGGACTAGCATTTGATGGAGAGCCAAATTTGATGCCCATATCGTTGCTGGGTGTTCCGGTTCCACTATTGATTGGTCTGCCTTCATCTTCAGCAGTTCTTGATCCTCGACGAGCCTTTTCTTGTGGTGTCATCAAGTCCTTCAGAGTCTCCGGCAAAAGATCTTCCTCGAACGTGAAAGCAGGATCCCACTCGTGATCAGCCTTTGGCAAACTGGAGGACATGACCTTCGTCTTCGCGTATCGCTGTGAATGCATGGTTCTCTTTCCAAAGTACTCCTCAACCGGGAAAGCAGGGGGCGAAGATGGCATGCCGTTGAATCGGTCCTTTGTATCGTCACCGAATGCTGAGTTGTGTAAATTCTTCAAGGCTTCGGAAGTTCTGCCGTCTTTTGCAGCTCCGAGAGAACTTGGTGGTGAGTCAAGACCAAATTTGGCTGGGACAGAAGAGGCAATTGGACCATATCTAGCGATCATGGAAATGCCATTGCTGTCGAATGATGCAGGTAATTGGGCATCTAGAACACTCAAACCCTTCATAGCAACCGGTGATAAACCCAATCCAAATCGATTGTGATCCTCCTCTCGTGGGGAGCCATAATTGGAGACATTGTGAGAGGCATAGCTTGTGTCGATCGTAGGAACATTGATATCAATGCTTTGCTGGCGTCCGACCATAGGTGGGTAGGGATTATCGTGATCCTGGTAGCCTTGATATTGCTGCCCATATGGCTGGGGAGCTCCATTGGTACCCATAAAAGAGTTCGTCAGAGTCGAAGTGGTAGGCCGGGTGTGGTATCCATCATTGTTCAATCGTCCTCCGATATTCAGATGTCCACCTCCCATTCCTCCATGCTTGTAGTTTACTCGACGGCCATCAGGCAGGACATGGACATTTGCGCACTTGGGACCGAATTTGCAGTTTCCCTTCAATAATTAGCTCATAGCTTTTGACTTTGCAAGCTCGACATACCTTTGCGAAGTATTTGCAGACGGTATCGTTTGTGCTGGCTAGATCGTGGCTGAAAGGGCAAGCCGATCCAGCTTGACATGCGCCTTGCCGGAAGAACTTGCATGGAACATGGGAGGTATCTGCGAGCTGTCAATACCCGTTGCCGCGCACTAAAATTGCCTCAACAACTCACTTTGTCTGCCTGGAGGACTTCGTGGACCTTCGAATCGTCCCATGCCACCAACTGGGGGTGGCGGACCGCCTGCACCATTAAGCGCATTTGGCGGGGGTATATTGAGAGACCCAGTGCTCATGTGTCTGTACTCGGTCGACATTCTGGGAGAGCCCTGACTTAGCATTAAAATGCCCGAGGGAGTTGGTATTCCGAGATTGAAGTGCTGCGAGGAAGGATAGGTTGAGGCGTGCAGTATCCTGTATTGCGACCCCGCCTCGAAGTGGGGGATCGTTGTCGCGTGGGAAGAGCGAGAGGTTTGGTGGTGAAGGAAGAAGCTCGAGTCTGGTCGGTGCAAAAGATAGTGACTCTTAGGCAGAATGGCCAGCGAAGTAAATGCGCACAGGGCTGACTTGACCGCCCCGTCGTGGAGGAGAATTTGACTCTGGTCGGGCTATGGTGGTGAAGGATTGGAGTTGAGGAAGAATGAGGCAAGGCGAGCTCAGTCTCGTCTCTTTGACGACGCTCAGACAAATTTCACCGCCGGTGTTCCTCGAGTCCCTGCCACCTTTTTGCCTTGTGCTCCTCAAGCCTGTGCGCTTCCCTGCCAGTGCCTTTGCCTTGTCCTTTCCACGGAAACGCTAGTGACGACTTCTGCGCCGTCACAAACTGATACAGTAACCCCGATAGAGTTTAACCTGATCTTCGATGACAGTCCATTCCAGATAGTCGGGATCTTCCAATCTTCAAGTCGCGGGGGAAGAGAAAGGTAGCAATGGATATGCACTTGCAGGAGAGGAATTGGATTGAGATACTAGGTGGCTCTTCGGTGAGAGACTGCTGGTCTATCAGAAAGCGGAACGGAGCGGTTTATGGCGGGTGGGCTGGGCTTGACAGAACGAGATCCTTGATTATGATAGGTCTGTAAAGGCAAAGGTAAAGGAGGGGATCCAAGAGATTGCGGCTTCTCGTCCTATCTCTGCTCCAAGCCCTGCGCTTTTGGCGTGTAACATCAATTCGCAGGGCGATCTGAGCTGTGATAGGTTGGAAAGCTCCCGACGAGACTTCGTTAGAGGAGACCTGGGAGCCTGGCTCCGTGGGGGAACAAGATCGTGACTGGAGGACTCGATTGCACCACTAAGGTACAAGTCTCAATCGTGGGGCAAAGGTAACGTCGTCTTTCTTCAACATGCAGTAAAGTATCTCGCGGCTCAGCGCTATTCTATCTTACTGCAGTATCTTGTTCAAGAGGACAGGTCATCCCTCTTTCATACTACGACTTCACCACACTTTCAACCCCCATCATTTAGCCCCATACCTACCACCGAGTCAGCATGACATCTGATCCGCACCGCACTTGACTTGATCCATCATGATCACGACCGATCATGTACATCAGAAGGCTTATTCGATTACTAAGTTGCCAATTTGTCTATCAATTCCCGAAATCAAGGAAAACCCTGGCCTATCCTAGTTTGGATATGTTCTGTTTCACTCCTCTGTTCTATCGCCTCAAGTACCATTTTCATACATCTACTTAACGACTATGCTCCAGAAATGTTTCAAACACAACTACTGATGCGCCTCTCGCGCAAGAACTCCAAATCCCGAATATACAATCAAGTCAACTAGCCTTCCCAGCACATCCGCTCTGCAAACCTCCGATATCTAATTCATGGTCACCGCCACCGCCCTCCATCGTCCAAAAGCCAGGTCCAGATCGAGTTGTTTGGGTGTTGATATGTCTCGAATATCAAGATTCCCATGTCGCAAAGGCTGTCAGATGATGGCGGGTTCATCGTTAGCTTTTCATGTGAAAGCTACCCCCTGACTCGCTCGTTTAGGTTGTGTACATCCCCTCTCTCCCTTCAAATTATTCACCCCACGCTGCAATCTTCGGCACTTGCATCGCCTAATACAGAGACATAATCTGCATCAGCCTTCGTATTCTCATTCAAATTTTCAAGATTCCTTACACACTTTTTCCTTGGTCTAGATTCGTAATCTGCTGGAAAGACGGATACCTGCATTCACAAAGTCAATGGCCGTCCGTATCCATGGAAATCCAAGACATTGCGGCCCTTTCCGATCGCGACGGGAGGTCAGCCGGCCCCCCTTTTCGCTAACCGACCCTGGCTGTCATGTCATAGCAATCGCAATCAGTATCGCGATTCAGGAAACAAGTGGTATGGAGAGAGATCACATGAGTCAGCTGCCTCGTAATCAAATAGAGGCTTAGCTGCCAACCTGAAGATGGTTGTGTGTCTTGGGAATTGGAGATATCGAGCTCGAGTGAGTACGTACTTGCTTGGCTTCGGATCAGCTTGGATTGAGAAGAGGAGTGGGTAAGATACGTACACTGCTGAACCGAAAGGTTCTGCAGAATACAATTTGAATATTGACTTCTCTCTCATGATACTTCTAGGATGTCTTTCTTAGTCAAATTTGGCCTGCTACGAAATACACAAAAGTCAAATCACATAAAGTCTTCACTACTTGGTAAATTTCCGATTTCCGCTTGTCTATTTCCATTCTCACCGCTCTCTATTCTCCTGTATTCTTACAGAACTTCCAGTGTAGCATCTCCAAACAACTCAAACCCTTCCGCAAATTTTATCTCCTTTCAGATCACATTCTCCTCATCTCTCTGCTTAAAATCCTTCATTTCTCATCTTCCTCCTCCTCAAAATCCGTCGCATTCAACTGATTCGTCGGCAAGAACGTCAACACTTGATGCTCCCTCGTCCACTCCGTAATCAACTCAAAGTTCCTGCACTGCTTCTTCGTCTCAAAGATAGCAGTATACGCTTCGCCTTCTGCGTCCCAGCCAAGAGACATGATTCCTACGTCGCCATGGCATTGGAGGACTTGGCGGAGGTATTCGAAACAATGCACTATCAGAGGGTGAGTTAGGACTTTTGAAAAGCAGTTGAAAGGGAAAGGCGGAAGTGGGTGACAAATTAGGGAGAAACGAACTCGTGTGTGGCTCTCTCATTTCAGGAATCTCATCATGAACATCTTCGCGAGTTTGGTTATAAAATAGTTTGCGGATGCGATTCTACATGTCAACACCCATCAGTACGTGTATTCTCATTTCTGGAACGATGTAGAGAGCGAACTCACAAGACAATGCAACTGATGAAACACCTCGATATTCCCCATGTACCCCGGCACATCCGGATTAATCTTCCTCTCGTAATCGCGCACTCGCTCCGTTGGCTCAGAGAGTTTGGAAGCAGCTTCTTCGGAGATCCAGACTATGCCTGGTCCATCTGGAAAGCATCATAATCAGCAAGCGCTCTTCTTGATTACAGAGCCTACAAGAGAGGTGCTGATATTTGAAAGAGAGTAGGTGGATTGAAGTGGAGAGAACTTGAATCGAGGGACTTACTGGTTAGAAGACCATCCCATGCAGCATCCGTTTTGTTATTTGAAGGTCCGAAGTATTTTGAGCCCTCGGGCTCGCTGAAATAAGTTACGGTTTCGTACTCGATCGGTGCATCGGTTGGTGCTGCACGAAGTTCTCGCGTCAGCAAACTCGTCACAGAATTTTAGGTTTAATGCCTTTATAACTAGCAGGAGACTTACCATCAAAAGGCTCTCGGATGATCACCTTCGCAGGTGAGAAAATGAAAGCTGTGGTGTATAGAAGGACGAGAACGAGGTGCAGTGTCCAGGGGAGGTATTTCCTGAAACGCTGAAGTGTTGATGGTGGATTCGTCCGACATGAGCTGTCTTTTTCAGAAAGGAGGTTCTCATTGGATTCTGCTGTGGAGATGGAGGACGAGTCGGATTCATGCTCATGGTCGTGGTCATGATTGCTCACTGGGATATATGATGAAGTATTGAGCAAGGACGGAAACGACATTTTGAAGAGGAGATAAAATCAAATATGAATTGACAACGAAATAAAAAGCGAAATTGAAAAAAGTGCAAAATGAGGGTTACAATGTAGGAGAGTTCTTGGTTATCAAGAAGGAGTTCAAGTTGAAAACAAGTGCAAAAATAATCCAAGGTTCGAGGGAAGGGATTCAGGGGCTCCTCATAAAGTCGATCCAAACCAGCACGATGAACAAAAATCAAACGTTCCTCATGTTCTCAATTTCACCAAGAACCCTCATCCATCTACTACTCTGCCTTCCACTTATTAGATGCTACCCATCCGTGGAGGCAGTGACTTTTGATCCCAGCCAATCCAATCATCAAGATCTCCTCGCCAAGCTCGGCTGAAAAAGGGGGTGCTGCCCTGGTGTTTGCTGCGGCTGAACAAGCGAGATTCGGAGATAACGCCCAAAATACCATCTCCATTCCCATCCAATAAACACCACAATCTCCATCTGTAAAGCTTCGGAAGAATCCTGAACTTTACCTTGCGGCAAAATCTAGATTATGGGGAGAATGAATCATGGGAATTTCTCTCAGCCCTATCTTAAATCCGATCCAAGACTTTGAAGGTCATTTTGCTCGCAGCGAATGAGGTTGCTGTGCCTGGTTTGTGGATGGGGATCTGGATTGAGGCTTAGTTTAGGGTTTGATTCTGTGGAAAGAGGAGATCAGCCTTATGGGATCGTTGCGGTGACTTCGCAGACTCCTTGTTTATCTGTTGACAAAAAGGAGATGAAACGTTACGGCTAAGTCGAGCTACTTTCCGCTGGGATGATATGATCATGGAAAGTAGTGAGGTTGTTTCCTATGGTCATTGGACACGCAAGTGTCTGGGAGTTTTCGAGGAGGCTATGCTATTGGAACTTTATCCCATGATCAGGGTGTTTGGCAACGATCCCAGATTATGTTTTTTTGCTGAGATTGTGGGACTAGATAAATAGTGTGAATTGTGGACAGCTGGGATGCAGGAGCTGTTAGGGCTGTGCTTGGTTCAATCAATGCCATGGAATGGTAGGCTTGGTCGTATTGTTGCATATGTTTTGTTGTGATGTGTTTTGAGTTTAGAGGATGTGATGATGGACCGGTTAGATTTCAGCAGCGAAATAAGGAGGATCAACTCGAAGCGAGAGGGTGAAGAAAAGGGGAATACCAACCCGAGCAAATTCCTGGTGAGTTACTTTCCGTATATATATATCACCAAGAGTCTGCCCTTCATTTCTTCTGCTCCCCACCACTCTCCCACATTTCTTCCAAACTTCCAAGCTCGTTCAAGCTTACCCCTCAAAAAATATCCACGGCAACCTCAACACTATCTTCTATTTCCTGCGACCAACATGAAGCTCTCCAGCACCCTCCTCTTCCTCACCCTTTCGAGCATCTCCCTCGCTGCCCCAGCCCCGGCACCAGCCCCCGCCCCGGCACCCATGCCCCTTCGACCCAAATGGCCATACCGCTACTACTGGGGCTTCTACCCAGGCAAACGATCCCTCTCAGACTCCGCAGCCAATGCTGAAGCCGAAGTCGAAGTCGTCAAACGCGAGATCCCAACCCTCAACACTGACCTCTTGAAGAAGCTCGATGTGCTTCCAGTCCCGACTCCTACATCCGTCGTTACCATCAACCCGGATTTGTTCAAGAAGCCGATTGCGGTTCCGAATCAGGCTTTGAAGTGGGGATTGAGACCTGTTCCTGCTGGGGAGATTCCTGAGAATTCTTTTTTGGCAAGCAGTGAGGTGAAGGTGGGAGTAGTGCCCAAGTGAGGGTCTACTCAGATGTTCTTGTAGAGCAGGTGGAACTGAGGTGATGATGGAGAGGTTAATTTTGGATAGGAATGAAGGGTATGGAAGATGAAAGTAGAGTTTGGCTTGGCGATGTTATGAAAGGAGGATTAGTTCTCGTAGTATTGAATATGGGGAGATATTTTTACATTTCTTTCAGATTGAAAGCGCCTTGTGTGATGCTGATCGACCACTGCCTTCATGGTAGTCATGACCACCGAGTTTGACGCTCCAAAACATCGGTCAAGATTTCACCACCAAAGCTTTTGATGGGTATGTATAGATGGTGGGTTATTCTCAAAGGATGGAGAGGCGTCGAGGTAAGTATTTTGGCACTTTCTCATCATGTAGGGTGTTGAAGACAGGTTCTTCTGAATCGCAGCATGAACAATAGATACCAGATTATTCTGTTTCGTATTGTTGATTGAGTTTGCTTGAGAGTTTAGTTCTGGATCAATGGAAGTCAGGAGTGATCAGACTCAGGGGGGTGTTGTGAAAGGTTGGCTCCTCAAGCGAGCTCGGGGATAAAATGTGCCCCACTTCCAACGACCTCTCTTCCTCCACAATCTTCATTTCATCTAACCACTTTCAGACAGCAAGTATATCGACAACGTCCTTTGTATCTCCACACCGAAGATATACTGCCTCCGAGCACAAGGGAAACAGAAATAGATGAGCTTCTGCGCCACCACTGGGTACTTCTCAAACCAGAATCCTGAAACGCCAGATGATACATCCACGATTAACTTCATCAGCCTGAACGGGAGCACAACCTCACGATCTGTCGCAAGATTCGGCATTGTTGTCTGTAATGCCATTGAATCAGTTCATGTTGCTTGACTTTATATGCCAGAGTTTCCCTTGCGTTGATACGGCTGCGCGTCCTCTTCCAATTCAAGACGTGGCTATCACTGTGTATTTTGATCACTTGATAGTCGCATTGCAGTATTCTTACATTGCCTTGTGCTTTAATTATCGTTGCTTTGATCAGCAATGTCTGTTATTGTTATTCTGAGATGCGTTACATCATTCTCTCTGTTCGCGGCGTTGGCCGTCGCAACAACGGGGCAGATCCCCCTCACAGCGAAGCCCACCTTCGAAGTAAGACCTGCAAAACTTTACCTTCCTTCTCTCCGTGCACCTTCACAATCCCTATTTGGATTCAAGACACACGTATCAGCACTCCTCCAGCGCCCAGCCCCTTCACCTATGAATGTCAAATGCTAAATCCAATGTTAGGCGTCCACTCCACCCAACACCGCACCATCTACTCTGCCAACCATCTCTTACAGCACAACAATCAAGCTCCCAGACTTGAACCTCAACATCAACGCTGCGCAACTTGAGGATCCAGAGCTGGAGAATATCATCAGCTCTCTCCTACCAGCTGAGATGCTGACGCTGCTGGTAAGCGCGACAGCACGATCGGTCTCCCAATCGCCAGCAGAAGCGCCAACAGTCGGACAGATTATTCCAGCAACAAGCACGGAACTTCCTGTAACTGTCAGTACTAGTGTATCTATTAGAGGAGGGGATTGGAAGGGCGTCGTTGAAGCGACCACGACGGTTTCGATTGCAGAGGGGAAAGCAGACTTGTGAAACTGGATGTTTTCGGGTCCGTAAATGTAGACTTAAGAAAGAATTTGGGTATGGGATGGAACCTCAAGTTTTGCTGTACAGGTTACTTCTTGCTCAGCTGAGCACTATCCGGCCGCGTCTTCGATTCCATTTCAATGAGCCAGTTTCGTGAAGGTGCTAAGACATTGTTCTGGCCTCATAGTCATTGAAAAACAAGCAGCTGGAGATTTGTATCAAGGGCCAGAAAACAGCACTGGGGACATGGCCGGCAATGGAATACTCTTGATTCTATATGCGAAGTCTAGGTCTTGCACTGCATTGAAGGATGGAGCTTGGTTCGAGAAGCTCGGAAATTTGGAGCGGTGCCACACTGATATCGAGTTGATACTTATGCTCATCGAATGACTCATTGTGAAATAATCATATTTGCCCACCATCATTGAAACTGTTTGTTCCAAAAGTCTATCTTAAGTTCGTGACTGCCCTTGGAAAGTTGGACGCAGTGCAGGGAGATATCTCACTAAGTGCATAATGTGGAAAGAAATAGAGGCTGCAGTAGGTAAAGTCCCAGATAATTTGACGAACATCAAACTGACGGCTACTAAATGATTGACCTACTCAATAACTAAAATCCAAAACATATCAATAAGAAATATCGGCAGTAAGACCCAGACTCGGGCGTGATTGTTTGGGGAAAGACAAATGATAATAAAGGAGACGACCAGAAAGCAACAAATCGCAGCAAAGAGATAACCTCAGCAACAATACCCTTCGGCTTATACTTCCCGAGCATTTCAAGCAGGCGGCAGAGCAGCCATACCCGGAGTCCATCCAGCCCCACTCCAAACCCACTCGCTAACAGCCGTGACATGTTCTCCCTTCTGGAAGTAAATTCTGATCTGAATCTCGCCTCCATCTTGCCACGAAATAGCTGCAATCCTCGAGCCAGGAATAGTCGACTCTTCAAAAGCGCCATCATACCAACCATCACCATCAAATCCCTTCTCAAGAATACTGTTGCGTGGAGAAGAATAGTAGAGGCGGAGGCTGATGCTGGATTCGGTGTCGTTGAAGTTGGTGCAGGCTAGGGATGCACGAGGGGTGGTGGAGGATGCGGGGATGGAGAGGGCTCCTGTGTACCAGGTTGATTGGGCATCGTGGCAGAGTTCGGTGATTGAGCGGTCTGGCTTTTGGAAGTAGAGTCTATATCATGTCAGCTTTGTGTAAATCGAGGGATCATTCTATTCGTACCTGATACTCAGTCCTGACGGTCCTTTATATGAAGTGACGGCGATGCTGGTGCCAGGAAGCGCAGATCCCAAGTTGACGAACTTCTGCCAACCACTGGTAGCATCTGTTATTCTTGGTTAGCATTACGTCTCTTGAGGAGCGGAAAGCGTGTATGGAGAAGCAATTGAAGGGAGGAGACTTACTGTCCCATCCATACTCTTGAATAGTGTTGTCGGCGAGTTGGACATAGACACGAATGGTAAGGTCCTTGTTAGCGAGTAAAGCGGTGGCGGCAATCTGAGAGTAGGGAGCTACGGCGAAGTTCAAATTGTTGAGTGGGCCATCATACCACCCGACATTGGAGTCGTAAGCGAATTCACGGAGCGTATTGTCCGATGAGAGGAAGTAGAGACGGATCTATCCTAGTTAGAAATGTGTTTTGAATGTGATCAGGGGCCACGATCGTGCCCTTGTCTGTCTACCCAGAAGCCAGAGGGAACTTACGTTATCAAGACCCTTGAAAGCGGCAGCAATGGGAGAGTTGCGTTTCCCCTTGGAAAGGACATTTACTCCTCCACTCCAACCATCTTCGTAACTGCTCTCACGAATACCACCACTGACATCTGGAACACATTAAGTTAGTCTCTCTGTCTCAAATAGGAGGTGATTCGCAAATCCATCTTTCGGTGAGAGATCATCCAGAAGATGAGCGGAGAAACGTTGGAGAACTAAAACAAAAGCACTTACCTTGAAAGTAGACTCGAAGATGGTCTGTAGAGTTTACAGCAGCAATAGCAGTGCCTGCAAAGATGGTAAGTATATAGTTTGAGGAAATGTAAATGAAATCAAAGCTAGGACAAGGTTGACCTACGGAATGTAATCTGCTCGACTGGGCCTGAAGTCATGATTGGAAGTTACTGAAGTGTTTGAAAATGCCAATGAAGGTCAAGTAAACGTTGATTGTCTTCTGTTTGAATCGAATTGAGGCTGGTTGGAATTATCTGTGAATGATGTTGAAGGTCAAGCTACTCGGAGAGGAAAGCATTCGAATATATAGGCAGCAGCTCTTCGCTGAAACCTTTCAGCTCATGGGCATCCAGATATCACAACCATTAGACCAAGACAGCTTTGATGATAGAAAGCAACACACGAAGCCTCATTCTAGGAATTCGCGAAACAATGTGGCTTCTGGTATGGAAGCTGAACTGAGGAAATCGATCGTCACATCTGACCAGTCAAGCTTCTCACATCAAATGTCGCCATATTCAACAGGCAAGAGACAATTTTATCCATATGAAAATCGACTGCAAACAAGCGTAGCGGTAAGCTGAATTCTCTGGGCTTGCAGTCATGAAGACTATGATAGCATCGAAGAGCTGTCGTTGAGGGCTCCTCCAAACGATTCTCGGCAAGCCATAATGATACCCCATCTGGAGCCTCAATGTCTCATGCTACCTGAGCACCTGCTTACGCTTACACAAGATTCTTGGAGCCTGTCAATCACTCCCAAGTCCAGTCACCAACATGTTTGCCAAGACAATGAAATCGATGAGGACTCCGCCAGGTGGTGGTGTTTTCACTCTTTCAGGGAGTTTGTCCGCAGCTGAAGGCGGGGATGTAAACAGTTGTCTGACATGCAGGACGCTATTTGGACGTTGTGTAATGCTACGGTGGTATCGGACGAGGGATCAGTTTCATGAGCGTTACTCAGCTCTTGGGGAGGCGCCACTTTGTGTGACATTCGGAGGCGACCGAGCCACGAAGTGGATAATTGTGAAGAGCGTGAGGTGTGTAAGAATGCACAGCACGAGAAAAAAGAGTTTCGCCATCGCCATGGCTTTTCATTCGTTGCTATTGAGAGGCAAAGGAGTGTGATAGAAACAATGAAAACAATAACTCGGCTTTCCCGCAAAGTCCTCCACTCGATTCCAATCATTTGATGTCGGCTCAGCGGCCCAGTATATCCATCCACGACTTACTGGGTAGCAGGTGGCAGAGCTGGATGACCGATGTTCCATGCACGAAGTCCTCCCTGCCATTTCCACTCGGTGATTGCAGTCACCTGCGTTCCAGCTTGGAAATAGACGCGAATCTCAGGCGCCCTGGTGCTGTTGGCGTACCAAGATAGACATCCAATCTGCGAGCCAGGAATCGAGGCTTGCTTGAACATTCCGTCATACCAGGAACCATCGTTTGCTTTCTCGAGGATTGTGTTATTGGGCCCTGTGTAATAGATACGAATGCTCGTCCCAGTACTGCCGGGAACGGTCCACACGGTTGCGGAGATGGCAGCACGAGGGCTGGCTGACTTGACGGAGAACTCGCCAGTCTTCCAGGTACTGCCCTCATCGTGGGCTTTTTCAATCAGGTCAAGGTTCGGAGCCTGATAATAGAGACTTAACTTCAGTTAGTAACCCATGATTATAGGAGGCTTTCTGGAAGACAAGGTACCGGATACTGGTTGCAAGTCCCTTGTAGGCAATGACTGAAATGCTGCTTCCTGCAACCGCTGCCCCAAGGCTCTGATCTTTGTACCACGAGCCTACCACTTATTAGCGAAAAGCAGCGTTGGATGTAGAGGTTTTCATACCATCATTGCTATACTCCTGGACAGTGTTGTCGGGAGCCTGAACATAAACTCTGAATCATCGAGCACATCAGCATACGTTCCATAAGCTGCCGCGTCTACCAATGAACCCACTCGGACCGGGACCATCACAGCTTAACTACAGGACTTGGCAACAAGATCTCGGATAATAAACATACCGGATCCTTAGCTGGGTACTGGCCAGATACGTGGCAGCGATCTGCGAGTAAGGAGCGACCTGGTAGCCCTTGCTGCTGAGCTCTCCTGCAAACCACCCCTTGCTGCTCGAGTCTGCATCATAGCAGAGTTCAGACAGCTTGAAATCTTTGCTGATGTAGTAGAGACGAATCTGAGATGGATAAGTAGTGTTCTCTTCTCATGGTGGCAGTTGCAAGGTCCTCACATTCTTCAGCCCTGGAGATGAGGCCACAGCAAGAGGTGATCCAATCTTCGCAGTCGCGATAGCCTTGTCACCTCCCCACCAAGTAAACCCTGAGCCATTATACCCAGTTTCACGGATACCGCCATATATGTCCTATGAATTGTTAGAAAGTCCTAAGTTTTTGTAGGCCATACGTACAATGGAGTACACCCTTAGAACACCGTTACCATCGCCAATAGAGGCGATTGCGGTGTCTTGGTGATGTTGGTTAGCATGGCAGAGATTCATTGTTGCGCCGATAACTCACGATTGGCGATCACTGAAGCATTTGCCATGTTGGAAATACGTTGATATTGTGTTTGAAGAAGGAAAGTAGGAGTAAAAGGATGATATTGAACCGATTGTTCAGTGAAGATGACCGTGAACTTGATGTTCTGCGTTTCTGGTTACCACTTGGTTGAAGGAGTGTGGCTTATATAGACTTTGAGCACATTTCTTGACTCTCCGAAGCCTACGTACCAAGTGACGTGACGAATGTACCTCATGCGTGGCTACGGATGAGGGAGGAGTAGTTTTCGTCGCCTTCGCAGCCTATGAAGCATTGAGACACGAAAATGCGTCCGAATTTTCAATTTCACCCGAGATGCATGTCGTGCCATGCCAGCCATGATGCGAGCTCATTGAAAATGAGGGGCTGACGGGCAATTTTCAGGATGAGAAGCGCAGAAGTAGGAATCAAGACCTTGCCAATCGACCATCTGACATCTGAAGAATGGAAACACCTCATCAGAATGTAACTGAGAAGCAAGTCGTGGAACTAGGTGTAGCATTATTCTGTCAATGAGTTTCATCCTATAACCACGATCAGCCCATGAACGGTTGTCGCGAGTCTTCAACTTCAACTCGAGTCGCAAAATCGTGCTTCACGTGGCACATTTGGGGATGTTTGAATGGTACCAGACTGAACGACAACTGTAACGAGTGTGATTCAACTCGAGCTCGGCCAATGGAAGATCCACATTTCCCCTCTCCGGAAGACGATCAGACAGTCCACTAGAATGCTAAAGCGAGGTTCGGATGTTAACGAGGTAGATGCTCCAAAACATGCCGTTCATGTCTGAAAATAACCAGCATGGCTGTAACACTGTGCAACTACCAGCCGCGATCTCGTCATATCCACAGATCTCTATTGACCCCGCACTAAATGTGATGCAGATCAGTGGCAGAATCAGCACAACTCACAGCTAATGAGTGAGTGACAGAGGACAAGATTAAAGCCTCAACGATTAATAGCAATAGGAAAGGTTTGGATACGGCCCAGTCTGAATCATCATCGATCATACTGGTAGATTTGAAGGAGACGAGTCTCGGTTACAACTTCTAGCAGCAACGGCGCGAAGGGATCTGGCGATGCTTGTACCAGCTGTGTGGCGTGCAAAGATCATAGTAGTACAGAAAGCGCTAGGTAAATTCTGGCAGCTTGGTACCTGCTCAGCCTGCTACCAACAATGCAGTGGGATCACAGAAACGCAAAGCTGCCAATGGCTTCTGTAATACCAAAAGTTGCCATGAGAAATTCTCGACGTGCGTCCAATCCGAGAACAAATAGGCACTCAGAAATCAAAACGAGTGATTGAGACTCTCGAGTGACCTGACATGGCGCGGGAAATCCTTTGCCACTTTTGTCGAAGTGCATATAGAGTTGCATGAAGTTCTGAATGACCGGCTACCGAAACACCGAGGAACGATTGCTTTGCAAAGGCAAACGTTGCAGCAGAGAATCATACTGAGCTCAGCAAGTCTTCAACGTATCAGGAGTTTATCATTCCCCTTTTCAGATAGACAATGACCTGATGGAGGGTAGAGGACTCAGCGCAGCAAAGATCAACAGTAAACAATGCAGAGTAACAACCGAGACTTTGCTGCGCTACAAAATGAAACACCACAACTCTTGACTTGTCGTACAAAGTTGCACAACAAGAGGGGTTCGAATGCTGCCGAGGAGACCGAGAAGGAAAAGGTATCAAGATGGACAAGTCTAAACGAAGAATTTCGTAGGTACAAGTCTGCAGCCACGCCATTTTCTCGTTCTTGGAAAACAGGATGGGAGCCCTACGCACATTGTTCTGCTGGTCGTGGAGAGGAGAAGATCCAGGCAATGACAGTGTCGAAGGAGGCTTATGTCTTTCATCAATTGAGAGCGGCTTGTGGTTCCAAGGATACTCATCCTGAGACGTGTTGGTGGCACCAGATAAACTTGAAGTTTGGATGGGAAAGTAAAAAAAAGGGGGGCTTCAGATTACCTAGATCATTGAGGCAGAGCGCCAAGCCCGCGATTCGGCTCAGACTCGGTCCTAGCCGCACGCAAATTCTGCTATCGACAACAACAAAAGCCTCCTCAAATTTACCACGCCTTAATCCTGACATTTGTCTTGCCACTTCAGAGTAAGACCCCAAGCAAAGCTTTGCAAGCCTTAATCATCCAATGCCTTCGGCTCAAAAGACTCTCCGCATACGGTTTCTGACGGAATGCGGGGAACGGTTGTGGGGTAATGGGTAATCATTGGCCATTACGAGAAAAGATCCACGCCGTCATCCACCACCAAGAGGCTAAGACGTAAAACTTCTTGCCAGAATGCTTCTAGCTTTTCTTGCACCCTCATGATGTACACCGCTGTTAACCGGCTACACTAAGTATATAGTCGATGTTATCTTTGATATTGCCTATACTCATCATCACGACCAGCTGGCTTCAATCAACGACAAGTTGAGAAGTTGAAAAATATGTCGTACCCAACGAAGACTACCGAGACGGAGCCGAAATTCGACACTGAGTTCAAGGGCGAGGAGCAGGAGAACCCTGAGTTCAACCTGGCAGCAGGGCACAACCAACTCGAGCGGGGTTTGAAGAGTCGGCACATCCAGTTTCTGGCATTAGGTATGTCGACTGTACTCAGATATATATGTGTCGAAACTCACAGTTTATAGGTGGTGCTATTGGTACTGGTCTTTTCGTCGGTTCTGGCAGCATTCTGTCAGAAACTGGACCTGCGCCGCTGTTTATGGGATACCTGTCCATGATTATGGTGGTCTGGTGTGTGATGAACGTCCTGGCTGAGATGGTCACCTATTTGCCTATGAAGGGAATATCCATTCCGTACTTTGTCGAACGGTTTGTGGATCCTTCACTGGCATTTGCAGCTGGATGGAATTACTGGTACGCCTATGCTATGCTCGTTGCAGCTGAAGCTAGTGCTGCTTCGATCATCTTGGATTACTGGAATGCTCCTGTCTCCGTTGCGGTGTGGATTACCGTGGTATTGGTGATTATCCTGCTGCTGAACGTTATTGCCGTTTCATTCTTCGGAGAAGCTGAGTTCTGGTTCGCATCGATCAAACTCATCACGATCCTCGGACTTATCATCCTTGGAGTCGTCCTATTCTTCGGAGGAGGACCAAATCACGACCGTCTGGGATTCAGATACTGGCAGAAACCAGGTGCTTTCGTCCCATATATGGCACCAGGTGACACTGGGAAATTCCTAGCCTATTGGCACGCCTTTGTCAAAGCTGGTTTCGCTTTTATCACTTCTCCTGAACTGATCGCCATCGCAGCTGGAGAGACCGTCGACCCTCGTCGGAATATCCCTAAAGCTGCCCGTCGATTCATCTGGCGATTGGCACTCTTCTACGGTTGTGCCTCATTCATTATTGGTGTAATTGTTCCTTCAGACGAAGACAGACTGCTCGGTGCTGGAAATGCAAGCGCGAGTCCCTGGGTCATTGGCATCCAAAGAGCTGGAATTGGAGGCTTGAACCATGCAATTAATGGAGCTGTTTTGACATCAGCATGGTCTGCAGGAAATTCTTTCCTTTACTCTGGATCTCGTGTTTTGTACTCGATGTCTCTCAACAAGCAAGCACCTAAAATATTCAGCATTACCAACAAGCGCGGTGTCCCATACGTGGCAGTCCTGTTCACATGGGCATTCTCCCTCTTGGCCTACCTCAATGTCTCAAATACTGGAGCTACTGTGTTCAACTGGTTCGTGAACATCAGCACAATCTCAGGCTTTATCGCCTGGATCGTCGTCATGATCACTTACCTGCGCTTCCGCAAGGCTTTCGAGTACAACAATATGCTCCACGTCCTACCATACAAGACAGCTCTCCAGCCATACGCCACATACGCAGTGTTATTCGTCATCACACTCCTGACACTCACCAATGGATTCCAGGTATTCTGGCCGAACAAGTTCAATGCCGCTGACTTCCTGGCTGCCTATATTACCTTGCCAATCTTCTTGGTGCTGTATTTTGGACACAAGATCTACTTCCGCACTCCTTTTGCGAGGAAGATTGAGGATATTGATATCATGACCGGGAAGAGAGAAATGGACGAGTTAGCTGAGATGGAAGTTGTTCGAGTGCCAAAGAACTGGCTGCAGAGAGCTTGGTTTTGGCTTGCATAGAAGGCTGGGTACCGATGCTGAGACTGCATGGTACTTGATATAAAAGGATTATGGGTATAGAACAAAATAATGATATACTTGGCTTAAGTTGAGTCTTTCACCAACTGGCAAGGCCACTGAGTGCAAGAGTCTTTGCTTCCTCGTGATCTTATAACGCTATCTTGTGAACCGCTAGTTATTCTCAGATGTGAATGCCATCATATTTACAACTTCTTTACAATGTTAGAAAATAAGCACACTCCTGCAGTGACGCAAGGTTCAAGTTATTGCGGAGTTGAAAAAGCACGAGAAAAAAAGTGCGGAGAGTTCCGAATCATGTTGCTTTGATTTTGTCTACGTTATGCACAACTACGGTTTATGAGGATGTCAAAGGTAACTCAGAAGTCATCAACTGATCGAGCGAGGAATTCCCCAATCAAAGGCCTCCTCGATATCAGAAGCTGTGATGATTGTGGAGGATAAACAGACGACGAGTACTGTAAAAGAGTGAGTGTCCTTCTAAAGCTTCTCTTTTTCTCGGATTTATAACTGACAGCCTTGAGTAGGACCCGGCAGAAAACTTCCTCTATCAATGCTGTGTTTTTCTCGACCGAATCTGGGGATATACAAGCAACATGGTAATTTTTGAAAATCCTGGCACCCGCAGGCTGTGATGGAAGAGTGCCGAGCGAGGTGGGCTGCTGTGTCAAACAAACAAAAAAAAAAGAGGGAAGACAGGTACAATTACTTGTCTAAAAGATGCGAGTGAAGATTGTGATGATAAAGTGGATGAGAAACGTGGCAACCAAGCGGATATCAAATGAGAGCGATCTTAGGACTGAGTTTGAGGAGAGAGGATGCTCGTCCTCAGAGTCTGAGAAATGATAGAACGAGTCTGGACAACTCAGGAATGAGTACAAGATGCATCAAATGGAACATAGAAACAAGCTTCTTTTCTTTCCAAGCAGTGGCGGTAAACTTAGCGGCGCGGCACTTAATCTCAGCCATTCTATACTGCGTAAATAAAAGTGGCCGATTGAGGCAAGGTCTCCGACAGCACGACCTCGCGATTTGCGCAACAACAACTCTACAAGAGAGTAATTGCTATAGCAGAAGTACGTATATACCATTTCTAAAGATATTCTGAAAGTTCCAGAGGATTTGATTGTTCGGGCGTAGAGAAAAACATTCTTTAGTGCATTAGTTTTGGTGTTCTTGGAGTGCCTCAATCGGCCACTTTTATTTACGCGGTATAGCCATTGTCCCGCCACAACCAGGAGATTGAATAGAAATCGTAATCACCATGCGCCTCTCAGTTCGAATGGCCGGTAGGCTAGAGCTGAGAACCAATATATTTTCTGAGCTGAGACCTCCATATTCTGTAACGCCATACCCATCCGTCTTCCCAACTCCAATCAATGCTTCCAATCATGATATTCATACACCTCGTCCAATGCACTGTACACAAGCCAATAGAGACTGGATGTTAATCACATCTCCCATCTTTCCACCCCGTCCTCCATCTCTCCTCCCATTTTGAGCAATCAAACTCCTTCTTCCCAAGCTTCTTATTAACATCATTATGCGCCTCACACATCCACTGCCCAAACTCTTCTCTACTCTCCGTCCGCACTTTATTCTTCGTCATCCAGTCCTGGAAATCCTCGGCACAGACCCAACACGGATACAGTTTCGAGAATAAGCCCAAGAACTGGCTTACTTGGCCTTGCTCTGTGGGTGTGGGCTTCGTAGGGTAGGTGGCGGCGATGGAGTGGAGGAGCGTCCAGGAGGAACGGCCAAGCTCTTCGACGTCTGGGGGACAGTCTTTTCGAGGGAGGGTTTGGGCCTTGGTGAGGTTTTTGGAGAGAGATGTCATGTCTCGGAGGGAGTTACATGCCTTGCACCTTTGAGAAAATTAGCTACAATTGTCCAGGAAGCGCATTGAATGAAGCTCACGGTTTGCCATCTTTCCCTAAGATGATATTCTTGGGAAATTTCTTGACCGTTTCTGGGGCAGTTCCATGGGATTTGGTATGATTTTCCCGAGTGTCGTCTGCCATGTTGTCTGGTAGAAGATGTACAGAATGGAGTGAAACTGGGGGAATATATAATGCAAGTTGAGGTCTGAAGCTCTCGATTTGTCAACGCGGTCACTTCGGCCGCCCCGGCGGACGCGACCTGAAATTCGGATTGAAATATTAACTTTCTCAAGAAGCAACTCTACAGATTCATTCTTTTAGAATGTTTCCTTTTGAAGGTGTTGCAATGGAAGAATATCTATTGCAAGAATATGTGCCGAATCTTACCCAGGGTTTGCTATATGTTAATGTTGATAATTCTAGGTTCGAACCCACTCATTTGCAGCTTACTGTAAATCAGCTCTGCCCCGCCTTCACGAAGTCATTCTTTGACGCGACTCATCCATAAACCGCACAATGCGACTACGATGACAGACACGAATAGCGGAGCCCGGAGCTCTGTACCAATCTTGTTACTAAAGACAAAATCGACACCCAATGATGGCTACGAAGAGCGATTCTCTTCAGCGACAGTGGGTTCCGATCGATTCGACCCCACATTCGTCCCAGTCCTTGAGCATCAATTCCTCGACCAGGGGCTCAATGTTGTGAAAGACTTGCTACAGAGCAAGCAGATCGGCAAAGACGTAGGGAGGAAGTATGGTGGCATGATATTTACCTCCCAGCGTGCGGTAGAGGCTTTTACGAGGCTGGTCGAGGAAGGGAAAGGTGTGAAACTACAGGTCAACGACTCATCCGAACATATCTGACAATTGGGACAGGTGACGCGGAATGGCCCCATCTACAAGATATCCCCATATACACCGTTGGACCTGCCACTTCCCGAGCTCTCCAAGCTATTCCACAAAGTCCGCCTCTCAATATTTATGGCGCCGATATGGGCAATGGGGAAGCTCTGGCGCACTACATGCTTGACCATTATGGGGAATGGTATCAAGACCGGAAGGTCAAGCCACCTCTTTTGTTCTTGGTAGGAGAGCAGAGGCGGGATATCATACCAAAGACCTTGATGGACCCAAAATTGGCAGATGATCGCAGGATCCAAGTCGACGAACTGGTCGTCTACGGAACGGGTGTCATGGAGTCGTTCGAAGAGGACTTTACAAATATACTAGAAGAGACTAAAGATAGCCCCATGAGGTGGATTGTGGTCTTCTCGCCGACGGGATGTGAAGCCATGCTTCGTGCATTAGGTCGTCTTGATCTAGAAACTGGCAAAGCAAGAGTGGTCGACCAACCGAAATCGAGAAGCACGTATGTGGCTACGATTGGGCCGACAACTCGAGATTTCCTGCGGAAATGTTTCGACTATGAACCAGACGTTTGTGCTGAGAAGCCAAGTCCCGAAGGCGTGGAGATGGGTATCAGAACATTTCTAAAGAATCAGTGCTGATGCCATACAAAACCCGTTTAATCGTTTCTCCTGCCAATGCTTTGTAAACATTTCATTCGGATGCGTCTTTTCCTATCGAAGCCTCAATTTTGGTTTATGCTGAAGTCGACACCTCTCGCAGAAGAATGCAAAACTTCTGCATGACCTCCACAGCCTCATACATGATGTGAGCTGGCTGTGATTGGAACACTTTACCCGGAGCCCACTTACACACGAATGTTCTCTGTTCATCATGCCGCATGTCTCGTCTATATTCTTCTTCACGCAGCCAAGTGACGGCCGACCGGGCCGAGCCCTCTGTACATCTTGAAAACAAAGATGTGTCAAGTTCTACAGCTGAGCAGGTGAAGATCTTGAATTTTGGAATCTCATTATTTCATCATCTCTGTTCAAAATGACACTCGTCAAGTTAATAGAGACCAACTCATATGAGCTATCGCCAGACCAACATAGGCACATCTACGAGGCATCCTCAAAGGGCCAAGGCGACAGAGCGGTACAAAAGAATCCGAAAGACGATCTGATCGCAATTCATTACAAGAATATCAGTATACTGAAGAACTCTTGCCCAGCAGTCCGAGAATTTGTTCTTCCAGTTGCGTATGCACCATCAATTGTATCATTAGATCAGCTTCAGAAGGTATGCACATAGGTATATATAACACTTCTCGAGCTCAGCTGACCAGCTGTAGATCTCATTCAAAGACTTGAAGCTGGAAACGCACCACCGAGGTGGTTTTCTCACAGGCAGGACAATTGTCCCTCCGTACTACTGTTCGGAGATTGTGACGATCATTGAAGGAGATGACGGCGATGTAGCTAAGCTTGTTCTGGGCTTCGAAAACAATTTGTATTCTGGCACTCCGTATTCACTTCCTATCAACAGTACAGTTGCTATCAAGGAACCGTATTGCAAATATAATGGCGAGGGAGACTTTGTCGTCCGAGTCGATCATCCCTCAGATATCGCTGTCCTGAGAGGAGATGATCCGACAGTGTCGATGATCATGCAATTTGCATCGGGCACAATGGAAATTACGCCTGCTCGATGGAGGAGTGCAGGCGATACAGCATACTTGGAGAAGAAATATTCTTCGGCTGTCGAATGGTACGTCGGTATTCGAACTATGACATGAGGCAAATAGCTAATGTTTGCAGCTATACGCAGGCGATTGAGAAATCGCCTCAAGATGACCTTTTATTTCTTAAAGACACGTACCGGAAACGTGCCTTTGCCAACCTGACCGCCAAATCATTCGAAGCCGCAAAAGAAGATGCACTAGTCTCTCTTTCCGAAAGTCTCCTGGACGTACGAGCTTACCATTGTGCTGGACTGGCTACCTACTCGCTAGGTCTCTACATGGAAAGCAAAACGTACTTCCAATCAGCCCTCAAACTCAGACCTGATGATCTCAAAAGCCAAAAGGAGCTTCACCGGGTCACCACCCGCATCTACGAGCAATCCACCGGTAACTACGATTTTGCCAGCATGATCCAATCAGTCACCTCCGGCACCATCAACCTCGACTACGCAACTTACAAAGGAAGTATCGAGATTCACGAAGCTGGCACCCATGGTCGCGGGCTGTTCTCAACAGAGTTCATCAAAAAGGGAAGTTTGGTATTGTGTGAGAAAGCATTTCGCTTGCCGGATTTGTATGGGGAAGATAAACCAGAGGGGTTGGTGTTATTCAATTTCAATTCCAGCTCGAAGACACAGCGGAAGGCGCAAGCGGGATTGTTTTTGAGTTTGAGAGAGAGGCTCTTTGGTGGTGCTGGAGGTGGCAATGGAGAGGAGGAGAAGTTTTGGGAATTGGATGCTGGTGGGTATGTGAGGTCTGGAATGGAGGGAAAAGTCGTTGACGGAGTGCCAGTTGTGGATTCGTACGTCGTTGCTTCACATCCCATCGTCCTTCTTTACTTGCTAACCTCCAGTGTCCAGCTTCCTGATCGAAGCCATCCGCCTGAAAAACTGTTTCAGCTGCCCCCGACTCTCCCTCTCGCTCCTTCAAGCGCACCTCTTTCCCCAAACCCAGTTTCAAACCCCTGAATCCCAGAATTTCCAGCCAAACCACCTTTCCACCGGCCTCTGGATCCTCGCCTCCTACATCAACCACTCTTGCCTCCCAAACCTGACCCGCTCCTTTATTGGCGACATGATGCTCATCCGTGCCAACAGCGACATCCCTCCCAACACAGAATTAACGCAACAGTACCTGGCGCCCGAAGCGCATTTCCTAACGCGCAGGAAGGACTTCCCTTTACATTGGGACTTTGAGTGTGACTGCGTGCTATGCTCTGCGGAAGCGAAATCCCCAGACGAGAAGCACGTAGAAAGACGCGAAATGGTGGAGAAGATTAAGAATTTGGCGTTGAAAAGTGGGAGTGGTGGTAATGCTAAGCAGAATGTGTCGAATAGCACTATCAAAGCGGTCGAGCGGCTAACCCGCAAACTTGAGGATCTCCACGAGCCTGAAATTTACGACGAGATTCCTCGGCTACTGCTTGTACATCCGACGATCTGGCTTACGGAAGTGCATCGCGAGAGGGGGGATCATGCGAAGGTTGTGAGGTATGCGATGGAGATATTAAGGAATTTTGGGTTTGTGGGGACGAAGCTTGGAGGAAATAAGGTAGGTGGTGAGAGGGAGGAATTGGGGAGGGCAATTGTCAATGTTGAGAGCTTTGCGGCTTTGAAAGCTGCGAGTGAAGCGTACAAAGCACTTGAGGAGAAGGACCTGGCGGAATGGTGTGAGGAGGAGGCGAAGGGTATGTGGGAGGTCATTACAGGGTGTGGGGTTGGTGTCGAAGATGTTCTGGGGGCCGGGAGGGACTGAAGGAGATATGGTGTTGAGGTCGGAGGCTGGAGCATAACGCAGTCCCAAATCCTCTTAAGACTGCCTGCACTCACCTCTCAATCTTGAAGAATTACATGATATACATCCACCCTTTGAAGCGGCTTCCTGGTAAACTCGCTTACACTCAAAGTAAAAATTAAACACAGCACCGCAACTCAGCCGAACCGAGGCAGCAAGCCTGCAAATATTCATCGTGCTGAGGTTCATATCGCAAAGAAATATGTAATAAAAAGTGGAAAGTAAAAAGTTTGACCCTGCCAGACAAGTCGATGTACCTAAAGAGACACAACGACTTGCCCAGCCCGGGTCGCGGGGCTTCATCAGGACTTGAACCTGGATCTCACAGCATATTCTGCTTAGCTGTACGTGCTACCAGTTACACCATAAAACCAATGGTTGGGATTTGCTTATTCAGTTTCATGAGGTGTATAGTATTTTGTGTTGTGAGTGAATTGGTGGTGTTGACTTCTTGAACGTCCGCGTGTGGAATAAGCGAGCGCGGGCAGTTGGGCCTACATGACTTGGCAAGAAAAAGGACGGGGAGAGGGGATCAGAACAAGAAAGCAAGAACGCCCAGAATCTCCCTTTTGCAGCTTAAAAAGTCAGCTTGATACTTCTTGTCCACATGATGATGTGTTAATGCCAAAAAGTCTAGTATCCTTAGGATAGTGTATTAAGTTAGTAGCAGATGCTTCATTCCAGGTGCAACAGGCGAAAAAAGTAAACACGGACGGGCCTGAACGAGGATCGAACTCGTATCTCACAGCGCTCAAATATGTATGCTGTGCGCAATACCGTTATACCATCAAGCCTTTTGTCTGCTCTCGTTTCTTCACTAAAAAGCATCTGCCTATTTCAGTACACATCCAACGTCCCAGAAGCAGGGAGTCCTGGAGGCAGCAGTCTCTAGCGGGACGGGCCTTGACGGGACATCCCATAGAATGTAGCTTGGATCTCCTACCTCCGCGAAAGAGCGAAACATCCAGGTCTAATAGCCAAGGAATGCCGCTTCAAACCACTCCCGATCTCTACCACAATCGAATGTTCGCATTTCGAGAATCTGAAGATGCCCATCTTGAAATCTAATATCATAATCAGCCACCAAAATGTTCCCTACCGCGTGGCGTGAAGCCACTTGGTCGAGCGAGAGCGGTGATTTGCTGGCGTGAACGCTACTCTCTGAAGCTGAGAGTGGTGGTTCAGCTGCTGAGCTATGTGTCCGGGAATATGTTGCATCCCAAGAATATATCTCACTATCATCATTGTTCTCATGTTGAACTTTCGTATTTGCATTCGTACGCCTAGGACTATTTAAAGTGAGTCAGATGGCGACCTCCGCCAGCTGGATGCCCACTGTACTCAATGGTCCCACCTTGACTGCACCTCCTCATCTGCAAGCGACCAACTCACTATCACCACCCTATGCACCCGATGCCGCTCAAAATGACTTCAATTCCCTGTACGTGGCTTCGGACGCGATTTGCCTTCAAGCTTATGGAGAACTCAAAACAAAGGCGCCAAATCCATTGGTTCAATCACCTGTTCTCTTCGAGCCACAAGGGATGGGGATCGGGCATTTATTCGCGGTTGCAGTGACACGAAACGCCGTTGAACAGGTGGAGAAGATTATCGCCTCCCCTGGGATGCAGAATCTACTTGAGCCCACTTCCACATTCAATCCGCATCTGCTCTCCATTAACGATACGGCGGGTAATTGGTTCTCACTTCCACGGTGGGCATCGGTGAATGCTTCGGTGGAGATGCTGCGGTGCATTTTCACTCCTCAAACCGCTGGCCTGAAAGTGTTCGATGTAAACGCTGTTGACTGGTTTGGTTTCACAACTCTCGAGAGCGCCCTTCAGCTCCAAGCACCGTCTCAAGTCCCCAAAATTGAGTATCTGCTCGATCATCCCGATATTCAGACAAGTATACTCAAACCATCGACATTACAATATGCCATAGAGTTCTGTGAAATCGGGAATGGCGTGGATGAGTCGCTTGTTGAGAAATTCCTGGAAAAGGGAGCAAACATTGATTTGACAGGATGCTCTTACGGAACGTATTTTGAGGCCGCATGTTTCTTTTCAAGTACCGCGTTGATACACAAGCTCATCTCGAAGTCTACTTCCAAGGTTACGACCCTGAATAATGGCGGGGCAAAGTACGGAAGCTTCTTGCAGGCAGCAGCTTGCCTCGGTAGACTGGATGTTGTCCAACACCTGCTTACTCTGGACGAGGTTGATGTAAACCAGACTGGAGGTATTTATGGAAGCGCGCTTGCAGCAGCAGCAAAAGCTGGGTGGCGTGATATACGAGACCCATACACAGCAGATCCGAAAACCAGATGGCGCTGGGGTGCTTTCATCACAGTTCACGGACCCGAAGATGTCTCGCAGGCCTATTTGGAGATCGTGAAGACATTGATCAAACATGGGGCCATTGTCTCTCGAGGAGAGGGCATCTTCTACAATTCGATCGGAGCTGCTGTTTATTCTTCATATCCCCCAATCGTGGAGCTACTTCTCCAGAATGATAACGATTCCGAAATCGAGCAACAACGCAGGCATTCGGAAGCAGTGACAGCGGCAGCTTTCCAGCAAGAATCTGCAAATGCGTCTTCAATCCTGGAACTGCTGATGACTTCAGGACATGGAAACCCCAATCGCTATTCCGAATGGATGAAAGGAATCTACCCTCTTGAGTTGGCCGTGCTATTTCGGAATCTCGCTCATGTCAGATTTCTACTTGACCATGGAGCAGATCCACACTTGGAGGGAATTGGTGGCCCGCTGCGTGTGGCGATTCTCCAAACACAACAACAAGGCCCCGAGATGGCTTCTACGACAGCGAAGCTGATTCTATCACATATGAATCTCAAGTCACCTAGTCTCACGGCTCGGGACAGTCAATACTGCAACATTTTACACATGGCGGTGCTTTATGGACTCATAGATGTAGTCCAAATTCTCCTAGCAAATGACGTTCGTTGCGATGTGAAAGATCTGGGACAGAGAACTGTTCTGCACATCGCAACTCTACAAGGGAACACAGCCATGATCAAATTGCTTCTGGAGAGTGGGCGTCTTGACGATGAATTGATTGAAGCTGAGGACGCTTGGGGAAGAACGGCATCCCAGATTGTGGAGGAAGAAAGCAGGAAGGCGAGGGAAGTTGCAGATAAATCGCGTTCCACATTTAGCACCTATGTTCACAACCACCAAGTCAACCAGATTGCAATGCAATGGTCGGAAATTCGGCGAATCATGAAGCCTCTTGAAGACAAGGCGTTGGCAGATCAGGAAAATCTACATAATCGCGGCGTTCGGTTCCTCGGACCCAAAGCCAATGTCCTTCAGCAGTTCAAAGCTCCCACAGCAAAGCCAGTGACCACGATCTTACCGCGAGGCTCAGGTCTGGGATTTCAGGCAACTATCGTCGACTTCAGTATCGATGACAAGTGGGCGTGTGAAGCGCATCAGATCCGCCATCCTTTGATTGATGAAATCTTGTATTCTTCTAGCCCTCGTGATATCATGGCACGCGGAAATCCACCGGCGGCGCCTATGCTCCAGACCAGCGTGCCGCTCCTATCGAGCTCAGTGCCTGCGCCAGCTGTACAAACCCAAGCTTTACCACAGCTACCTTCAATGGAGTCTCCCGAGTACGTAGATCCAAAGTTCCGGTGGATCCATCTACCAACAAACAATGTGAGTAACTGATACCCTCGGAAACACCCGCTAACATTATTTTTCAAGATGGCATGGGTTGAGGTGAGTAATGCATTCGATTTTTGACGATTCTACTACTTACTTTGGTACAACGCTCAGGATCTGGTCAACAATATGAGACAGAGGCAGCAGGTTCCTGCTCCAGCAATCAGCAGAGAGCTATGGGGAGTGGATTTGCAATCGACTTCTCCGGGCTCAGCACCGCACACTTATTCCATTACCCCTCAATGCAAACTCTTGAACGCAGGCAAGTGACTAGCTACATTTGGCACGAGAGTAACTGACTCTATTAAGACGCTGTGTCAATGACGCAAGAAGCATCAAAACAGACACGTCCATTCTTCATTTGTGTAAGTATTCTTTCAATTGAGGGATCTGCAATAAATAAAGGCTGAACTGCAACGCTAGCTGCCGTACATCCACTGGGAGAGAAGTCAAGGCCATGAAAACATGACCAGGATATTGGAGGGGACACCACTCACTGGTATTAGGCTACCGAACGACACATTGAACAACACGAATCGGATCAAGCTGGGCGAAACAGTTCTTGAGGATGACCCTTCGGACATACTCCTCAACACATATGTCGGGAAGAGCCCACCACTGCATATTCGACGTACACTTGACCAATACTATTACTCCAAGTTGAAGGACACTCAGATTAGGGACCGCGATCAAGTGGTCAACAGAGCACGCGACGAGAATCTCAAACTACAATACTTGGCCAAGGACGAATCGAGGTTCCCAAAATGGGTGAGTGATGTCAAGGAGTGTGAGAGAACACTGTTGCAGAAACGTCCCAGGATGAATCCAGCTGTGGAAGGAGAGGAGAGCAGTATGGAAGAACTTACCCAAGCAATAAAGTACCTTGACAGAGTTGAAAGACGCATCTCCGAAGCGTTATCTGGGGCAAATGATGAGAACATCAGGCAAGCTCTTCATGCTACGCTTGGCGACAGTCCCATCATCATGGTAGATCAGCTGTGGCTATGGGTTCTAGACGACAGTGAGGGGTTTCTCTCCAACTTGCTAAGGAAAGATGTACTGATTTCTGCACGATAGACACTGTCATTACTAGCTTCTCTGCTCGGAGACAAAACGAACATGAACCCGACATTGCGGATTATCTGAAAGTCGATCCCGAGATGAGAATAGACCCGAAAAACAGAACGGATATTCTGAGATCCATATCCAAGCACTTACGGACAGTTGCACGAGACCCGGTGCTGACCCCAAGGGATCTGGTCAATCTGATTGTCTCTCAATGTCTGGGGATCCTGCTAGATCACAAGAACAGACTCGAAGAACTAGACTTTCTGACCACCTTCAGCACGCAAACTTCATCTGTAGTATGTCTTTCCTCAACGGAGGTCCAGTCTACCATGCATACCGCTGACCAGACCTCTAGCTGGACAAAACTGCCAAACTCCTTAACCTCTTCGTCAAAACCTTTGAGCGCTACGGCAACAAATCCGAAATCCCCGGTGACGTCTTCGAGACCATCTTCAGCGTCACGAAGGAGACGCTCCTCTTCCGCGAGGTTCAAGACATACGGGACGAGCTCGGGATGCTCTCTGCCCTCTTCCTGGACCAGCTGGGCGTCCTTGCCGATGCGGAGAAAGTCCTGTACCAGGAGGAAGTGGCGAAAAACAAAGACTTAGATGATCAGGATAAGTTCCAGGTTGAGGGAACGCCGTTGGGGCTCGCGCGTGCGAGGGTGATGAAGCATTGGAGGGATGTGGAGCGGATGGAGGGCCAGGCGAGGCAGGCTTATGAGATGGTTTGTTTACCTTTTACGAAGAGACGGCATATCAGGACTGACTGACTGACTGACTGAAATCAGCTGAAGGACCTGCTCGACTTGAAACAGCAGCAAGCAAATGTTCTCGAGGCTCGACAGTCTCGGAAGCAGGCTGTGATTGCTGCTAGGCAAGGCAAAGTCGTCCTCGTCTTCACGGTCGTGACGATCGTATTTGTAAGCTCTGCTCAATTTCTCCCTTCCCTCCCACAAACCCTCTGCTGACAAGCATATCACACAGCTCCCATTGACCTTCATGACTACTATATTCACTCTCAATGTGTCGACATTCCCGCGCGAGATCGTACCCGCAACCGACATCCTTCCCGCATCGACAACCCTGAATGGCCGCTATGTCTTTCCCTTGATAGGTACGTCGGTTTTCAATCTCCTCAAGATGTGCACACGCACCTCTATGTGTGTACATAAGTGCAAGCCAAGCTGACTTCCCCCGACTACAGTGGGCGTCACAATCGCCATGGCAGTCCCGCTCGTCTTCATTGCATTCAAAGTCGACGTGGTTTCTGCCCACATCTCAAGATTACCCATGTACAGAAAGTTCTTCAAAGTCCAGGATGATGAGGACTGAAAAGGTTTGGGTAGCGGTGTAGCTATCAAGTCGATTTCACCGGTGTGCTGACTTTCTTGTGCTTTTCGTCATCATCTCCTTTGGGTTTGGAGTGGGTGGGAAGTCTAGGGTTGGAGTCCTGAGTATGTAGGAAATGCACAGGGTGTGAAATGATAATTACTGTAATGATACAGATTTGCGTTTGGGAGTGGATCCGTAAATGAACCATTATCGTCACATTACCTTTGTCGACGACGATCCCACCCACCAGCGTCTGAGCAAACTGATATGAAGGCAGAATGGAAAGCAAACTATATATTCTCGAGCTTGTTATGTTAATTGAAATTCTGTTTGTACTGTACCTCGTAGGTTTGAGTGAAATGAGGTTTGGATGCATACCTATCGTAGTCTGGGATTTGTTGTTGTGGTTGACCATGCCTCGACTTTTCTGGAACATTATTTTGCATAGCTTACTACCTAAATGGGTTTACTGCTTTATGTAACACGATGTACGTGACGTGATAACAATAGTAAGACTAGAAATGAAGCTATTCACACTACTCCTTTAAGTGCACTTCCTATCGAGTATACCTCTCTATTTCTTTTTTAATTTCCTTCCCTTTGTAGCTCTATTTAAGTATACTTTAGCATAAATAGGTTTGATAAAAGCTATAAAGCGGCATGCGTATTTAGGTAGTGAGCCATGTAAAATAATGTTCTAGAAAAGTCGAGGCATTGGAAACAGTCGGCTAAGTTCGCTTCGATGCGCGGGAGTTTCAGTAGTTGTAAGAATCCACCTGGCATTTCGCCATCTCATTTGTTTTGACTTCCACATGGCTGATTTTGCAGTGGCCAAACACTTTTCGAGAAACGATTTTCACCCTTGTGCGCTAAGTTACACGCTTTCCTTGATGTTACAGTACTTAGAAGGGTGGAGACTCTAGATTAATAGTGGAGTCTCGTGTAGTTCTAGTGTAAAGTTAACTATACGAAGGTACAGGGCACCTAACTTAGGTAGGCCCTGTACCACCGTAAAGGTTTGAAAAGTGTTTCATAAAACACCTTTTGTTTATCTATTATAATTTTTCTATCTGTGATTACTACGTAACTAATCTTGAGTTAAGCTAAATTAAGTAATACGAATATTAGCGTATAGCCACAGCTAGTTGGGATGTAATTAAACTTATTTTTAAGGGGTACCTACCTTAGTCTCTACATAACTTTTCTCTTTATAGTTGTGCATAGTTTAATAGTTAGGAAAACTGTAGTCTCAAAAGTGTTCTGCATCGTTCACGCGCTGTAAAATCAGCTAACAGCTCGCACAGGCACTTTTGCTTCCACTTACACCATTACATCTCCCGAGGGCTGGCTAGCCAGGCGCCTTTGTCTCAAGAGGACCCAGCAGTAACTCCATCTCCAGGACGTGATACAACCCCAATTTACCGCTCGTGTTTAGAATTCCAGCTAAATTCCAGATGGAAAGTGTCGGGGTCTCGGATACTGTAAGCTCATTGATCGCCACCCATCTCCCATTATCCACTCTACAGTACCTACAGTAGTATCAACCCAAACAAACGAGCCTGTGCCTGACTGCCTGCCAATCCTATCCCATGCAGAGAGATTGAGCTCGAAAGGTAATTTAGCTGAGTGGCCATTGATCATCATATAATTGGGATAAATGAGAGCTTTCTCAACTTTCTTTCTCCGCTGCTCTCCTTTCTCCCCACCTTCATCCCTCTTCTTTTTTCTGCTCTTCCCCTCCTTGCGGGATTTTCAATTCATTCAATTGAATCACAGGCTCGTCTTCACGATGTTTGTCAAGCTGTCGGCTGTTTTGAGCTTCGCTGCTCTCTGCTGCGCTGCTCCTTCTCCAATCAAGCATGTTCTTCACGAGGAGAGAGCTGTGGAGAGGAGAGATTGGATCAAAGGTTCTCGTCTCGAGAAGAGTGCCGTTGTGCCAATGAAGATTGGCCTCACTCAGACCAACTTGGACTTGGGCTACGACTACCTCATGGACGTGTAAGTGATGTTCCGCTCTCTCGGCACTCCTGGCTTCAATTGGACCTCCATATTGACCCCGCACAGCTCGAGCTCCGACTCCGAGAACTATGGCAAGCATTGGACCCCAGAACAGGTTCACAATGCTTTCGCTCCCAAGGAGGAGACAGTCACGAGTATTACTCAATGGCTTACGGATTCCGGCATCGATGGCTCCAGAATCATCTCCTACGAGAACAAGGGGTGGATCTCAGTTGATGTGACTGTGGAGGAGATTGAGGCGCTGCTGCTTGCCGAGTTCCACGAGCACGAGCACAGCCAGACTTCAAAGATACGGGTGGGCACAGACAAGTATGCATGCCTCGATAATCTTATGAATCATGCTGACAGCATTAGGTACCATGTCCCAGAGCATTTGGCTACTCACATCGACTACATCACTCCTGGAATCAAGCTCTCGCCTGTCACCAAGCGAACTATTACCAGAAAGACCAAGCGAGTCAGCCACTCCATTCCTGCACTAGCTGATGTGAGCCTACCAGAAAACGAGGAGAGCGTAGATATCTCTGCTTCAGCTGCTGCTCTACCACATGCTCTGCAAAAGTGCCGCACGGATATGACTCCAGACTGTATCAGAGCCCTCTACAGCATTCCCACCAATCCTGTTAATGTCGGGGATAACTCTTTGGGTCTCTACATGCAAGGAAGTTACTTTTCAAAGTCGGATGTCAATCGCTTCTATGCGAAGTACGCAAAATATGTTCCACAGAACACCTTCCCCATCAACGCTACGATCGATGGAGCATCATACTCGGTACCTGCTGCCAGCGAGTTGAATAGGGGAGAAGCCAATATTGATATTGAGATGGCGTAAGTGTTTGATCCTGTCAAATGACTCCCAGAGTATGACAACTAACCATTTGTAGAACCTCTCTGATCTATCCCCAAACCGTCACTCTTTACCAGACAGACGACGATGTGTACGAGCCACAAGAAGTGGCAACAACCAACCTTTTCAACACATTCTTGGATGCTCTCGATGGTTCATACTGCAGCTACAGCTCTGATGGGTTGACTGGCGACTCTCCAACGATTGATCCAGTCTACCCACACAACGTTCCAGGTGGCTACAAGGGACAGAGACAGTGTGGTGTTTACAAGCCGGTTAGTAATGAGGAGCCATGAGATATTCGTTATACTGACAAATACAGGCCAAGGTCATCTCAGCATCCTACAGTGAAGCTGAAGCCGATCTACCAGCTCCATATGTCCGCCGTCAGTGCAACGAGTTCATGAAGCTCGGCCTTCAAGGTGTCTCCATTATCTTGGCATCTGGAGACTTTGGTGTTGCCTCGGTCCCAGGAGATGGATCTGCATCAGGATGTCTCGGCCCTAAGCAACAGGTCTTCAACCCACAATATCCTTCTGGATGCCCATACGTGACTTCGGTTGGAGCAACTCAGCTCGCACCCCATGGCTCTGTTCACGATCCCGAAGTTGTCATGCAAGACGATCTAGGAGGAAATGTTCCCGACTTCTCCTCGGCTGGAGGTTTCTCCAACTATTTCCCCCGCCCCACCTACCAAGATGGACATGTTCAAACATACTTCCACCGTGCTCATCTCACCTACCCATACTACTCCGAACTGAACGTCAACGTCAACAAAACAGCTGGAATCTACAACCGAATCGGCCGCGCATTCCCCGACGTATCTGCCAACGGAGCTCGCTTCCCATCCTACCTCAACGGCAAACTCAGGTATTACTACGGAGCTTCGCTATCCGCTCCTCTGTTCGCAGCTGTCTTGACTCTTCTGAATCAAGAACGTGCTACTGCTGGAAAGGGATCTATCGGATTCATCAACCCAGTTTTGTACCGTCATGCTGATGTCCTGAATGATGTTGTTGATGGGACGAATCTTGGGTGTGGTACGCAGGGGTTCCATGCTGTTAAGGGATGGGATCCTGCTACGGGACTTGGGACCCCGAATTATCCTAAGATGAGGGCGCTGTTTTTGTCGTTGCCATAGATGGATTTTGAGTGGTGGGAGAGGAGATGAGGTGAATTTAGATGGATTTTGGCGGATGAGATGTGAAGTATAATGAGAAATACCTCAGTAAAACTAACAAAAAATTATTTTAGACCTTCCAAGAGCTATATGAAGCGAAATTTCTTTGTAAAGCGGATACGGGATATCCGTGCTACTCATCTAACCTGGCGTGTGGAGAGATAACGCACAGCAACTCAGTACACAGCCCTAGCTTAGGCAATTCCCTTGACCTTCATGTAATTAAAATTATATCAACAGTAGTTTTGAATTGTTCCTGCGTTGGAGCGAGAAGGGCCTGTGAATGAGATTTGTATGGATTCAGTCAACAAAAAGCATGTGTATGATGGTATTAACGGTATATTATGTCCAATGTACAGCATTGGCGGTTTTTTTTTCTTCCAACTAACGACATATAAAGTCCATTCACGGCAACTTGACGGACCTGCGATTTTGAGTCTGTGAGGGAGGGAGGGAGGGAGGGAGGGGGAGGTGAGGTGAGATACATGGACCAGGCAAGGTGGAAGCGGTGTTCTGATGTTTTGATGTTACTCGAATTTAAGCGAGTGATTCAAGTCTGCATGAATTAATTCCATTTAGAAGCTAATGTTCTGTTTTCCGGGAGCCACTCACCTTCAGATTGCGGCTGATACTTGTGTACATCACCTTGATATCGCATCGTTATTCTGTGATGTCCTATTTCGAGGGGTTGGTTTGTTCCTGGTGAGAATTATTTAGTACTCCTGTGCTAATTCTAGATTCTGAGAGTCATCTCATCCTCTCTTCCTCGCAATGCCCTCAAAGTTTAGTATAAAAACACTTCCTTCCTTCTTTCCAAACCTCATATCTCTCTCACCAAGCACAAAGCCACACTCCCCAAGATCAAATCAACAACCATTACCAAACTCCCCACCAGCCCAACCACCCAACCACAGCTCCAAACACTCCAAACAAAGCCAAAATCTCCAGAAAACAACAATGTGCGACTACGCCCTCATCCGCTGCGGCAAGTGCGGTAAAGAGCTATCACAAACCCCAGAATGCGTCAAGAGATGCGAGGATTTCCCTCATTGTAAGGGGAGCTATCGCGTGAAGGATAAGTTCCCTACCTGGTGTAGTGTGTGTATTAGTAAGGCGCCGCCGACGAGATGAGGGGTTAGAAGGGGAGAGCTGGGGAGTGGGGAGAGAGGCAGTGGTTGAAGGGGTTATGAATTTGGGGGATGGGAGGGGGAGAGAGCGGAAGAGACGGGGAGAGAGGGGAAGAGGGGAAAGTATGGGATGGATGGGGAGGATGAGATAGGGTATCATATATAGGTTACTGTACTAGGCGTGATGTTTATATGTTGGGGGAGGAGCTCAGATATATATAAATTGCATGGTTTCCAAAAGATACCAACGAGAATGCTTATGGAAGTGTGAAAGCTGTGAAATATTGTCGTTTGTTGATTACACAGCCAAGATATTCCAGAAGCGTGATACATGCTGAAATATCATACAAAATATCGAGTGTCACAATTCAACAACGACATATGATCAGTTTGTTATACTCAATCGCGATGAACAGAGTATTCAGATCTTGCATGAATATGGGTGGACTTTTAAGGAGTGTGAATCGAAGCTTTCAATCACACTCCAGGCAACGACGTATGGACGCGAACCAGCCACGCGGCTGTGATCTTCAGTGAATAGCCAGCCATTTCAATCATAGATTTTGCTCATTCTTTGTGACACGCGTACTGTCACTCCCAGGCTGAAGTTGAGATATATTTAAAGACATAGTTTCTTGTCTAAACAACAACTCAGCAGTGCAAAGTTCTCGACTACAAAAATAACCCATTCAATTTCACATACACAAAAACCTACAACCACATCCAACCCTCCTCATAAAACACTCCACTTACCAATCACTCTTCACAATCCACACCAGCCCCCAAAAATGAGCGCCACACAAATCGGCCTCTGCCAAAATCGATCCTGCAACTCCATCACCGGCACGCGTCCCGCCCACGTCTCACCAGCCGCCGACGCATTCGAAACTATTAATAAATCTATCCGTGGTACTGTGCTATGTTCTGGGTGTCAGAGAAAGGCGGATGAGGAGAGGGAGAGGGTTAGGAGGGCTATGGAGGAGGCGAAGAGACGTGCTGTTGCTGGTGAGAATGGGAGTGGTGCGAGGGATGAGCTGAGTGATAGATTGGTGCCGAGGATTAGGTCGGTGTGATTTTGGAGCTTGGGGTGGACGAGTGGGCCATGATGGAAGGAGGAGATGATGAGGGAAGTTGGGTGTTTTGGTGGGTGATGAATGAGTAATGGGTGAGCAGTCGTTTTTGGGGTCTCGGGATGTAGGGTTGGCAGCTGGTGACTGCGAGCTTTTGATGCGTTCATAAGGACCGATACGATACATACATAATATTCCTTAAGTGCATTCACATTAAATCTTGAGCGTGATGAGAAGTTGTGACGTATCCAATCCTAATGACTCGTGGGCTCTCCCCCTCTTTGTTGACGTTTGGGGCTTGGGCTCGCTTATTTTAGTGTCATTCCTGAACTTTGCGCGCGTGGGAACTCAATAAAGTCTTTGCTCGTGGTAAGTACCACGAGCTAATTTATCGTGCCCAAGCCTAACAACGAGGTCCAGCATTCGGAAGGTAGATTTCGATCCACTTTTCGATTTATCCAGTGGCTCTGAAAATGTTCCAGTTTGATGTCTATTATAGTCCCGCAGTGGCCCGCTGTGTGCTGTTTCTCAATAGCGTGAGAAAGGGGAACTTGCATTTCCATGACAAAAAGGACTCTGCAACCCCATGTCACCTGCAAGTCTAAACTGAGCCTCAGCCCAACATCCCCTGCCTACTTGACCCAGCCCAGCCGCCTGAATCTAACCTCAAGGCAGAATCTTCTCAAGAACTGTATCCACGACATAATTAAGTCTCCATATTGACCCACGTACGTTGCATTCGACAAGATAATCTGCAGCGCGCCTTCCTTGAGATAGTATTCATCCAGAATACGCTCTTCAGTGAGTGGCCCCAAATGCTCTCGCTTTTGGGGACCTTCACAACGTGGTAAAGGCTTGGAACAGAGATTTTCGGCGCGAGTTACTTGCAATATATCTACAATTTCTTCACGGAACTTACCTTGAGTACGCATCCAACAGCCATGACATTACCCGACTGTTTGGAAAAGTGACGCTATCCTGCTGACTTGGTCTGAAGAACTTCTCTACTCTGGTTTCGTCCCACAGACAACAATACTGCACAAAAGTTAGCTTCTATGCAAAATCCTTGGTTTACAGCGATTCGAAAACTCACATGTCCCAATAAGTATGAAATTTCGTATCCCTTATTTCTTTCCTCACCCCCACAAGAAACACATCCAATTCCTCCTTCTTCCATCCCAGAACTCTAGTAAATAGAGCTGTCGAAAGTGCTTCTAGTCCATTCTCTAGATTCTCAAGCGTCCACATCCCGATATCCTTGAGTTTCTTGTCTTTAGGCCATCGATTTGTAGGCCACATGAGCGTTTTCTCGACCACGTTGGTGAAACCTGCTGCCTCCATTTGGGTTTTATACAGACGCGCGCAGTTGGCGTTGCGGCCGGCTTTCGCGCAGGCTTCGGTGAAGAGAATGGACCTTTGGGGCAGGATTAGCATTTAAGATTTCGAGATGGGGCATGACCAGGAAGTGATTTATGAGAGACAGAAAGGGAAGAGACAAGGCACCATTTATACAACTGCGAGTCCTCTGGAATATCACCACTGTTCAATTTCATGGGGTACGCAATATCCGCCATCTCCAGTACGCCACCCGGTGCCAGATTTTCAAAGCTCTGCTCAAAGAACCGCGGTACGTTTGCGAGAGACCCTACCATCATCCGACTGTAGATGAAATCGAATTTCTGGCCGTATGTCCATGGTTCTTCGATGTCGTCGATTTGGAAGGATAGATTTGGCGGAACAAAGCCTGGTTGCACGGGGCTAAGGTCTATTCCTAGGACTTGGGATTGTGGGTGCATGTCTGCGAAGTCGATTGCCTGGTTGATTTATATCAGTATCCATCGACCTACTGACGATGAGATCTTGAGCGTGGATGACGTACCCATATTCCTGTCCCTGTCCCAACATCCAACACACGGTGTAGGACCTTTTCTTTTGGGATTGGGGCGAGGAATAGTTTCCCGTCAAATGTTACTGAAAATTGGTGGTGTTGCAGGTCTAGACGATCCAGCTCTGTGTCGTCGTTTGGAAACGCGTAGGCGCCATCCTGTGTGAAGATCAGTACGAAACCCTCTCTATGATTTGATATCTGCAATGATAGGAAACCTCACGGAAAGTAAGAAAAGTCAATCCAAACCTTGTATGCATGATATGTCCTCCCATTCTCAGATCTATATTTGAAGATCGTTGACGCAATACTTGTCGTCGAGCTCGCTCGGCTTGCGTTCTCGAGTCCAGAATCATAATCATCAGCTTCTGCTTCGACGACTGGCTGCTGAGTGTCCCCCATTGCGGGAAATTATCTAATAAGCAAGGCCAGGAGCTGTCAGTAATGATACCCAGAAATTCGAGTGCTAAAATGGTGCGGGTTGGAGGAGACTACTGCAGTAAAGTCGACGCTATTCGCAACGAGATGGGTCGAAAAGAAAAAACAGAGCAGATCCAAGTCAAAAGAGGGGTAAAGCTCTTTCATACCTCACCTAGCATACCATTTTATATGGATAAAACCCCACTGTAAAATATCTCAATCGAATGAACACCTACCCTACCCTAACTTGGAAGTCCAAGACTCATACCAACACTTCCCACAAAACACCTATCACCCCCATGAATTTTGCTGCACAATCCTCTCTCCTGCATACAAAAACTGTCTCAAGCACATCCTCACTGGCCCTCGCCCTGATATGTATGCATTCCGGTGGGGCTATCAAGGCATGCACCTCGTGGCCGGCGTGCGGCGCATGGCAGCCTCAGCCGTAGATGGCGTTGTCACCGGCTGTATGTGCTATGGAGGGAACACAGGCCGTGGGGAAGAGCAGAGGAGCTTCCGAGTAGGTCCGAGAATGTCTTTTGGCCTGCATTTGCATGTATCCAGGATGCTGAGCTGCTGTTCTTTGGACGGGATAGTCGACTCTGTTGGTCCCTGGATGCGGGTGCGGCTTGGCTGCGGCGTGGGGATTTTGGGACTTTAGCCGATGGGGGAAAGAATTCTGTTGATGAATGGTTTCGTTTTGGTCCCTTGACCTTTCTGTTGTTGCTGGAACAGAGACTATGTAACCTATGAGGGCTGAGACTTGGAATTCTCCTTTGAATTCCCAAGGGAAGTGAAATGTCCGTGGGGATAGACACCAGGAGCTCGAGGACGAGCTGTGGGGTGAAATAGTGGGCTGACTTTACTGACAGTAGCGGCGGGAGTGACCTTCTTTGGGCAGGCGATCCGCTGTCGATCCGCTTCCCCTTGTGCCTGTAGAAAAGGCCCTTAAATTGTACGTACATACGATAGGAGAGGTGGAAGCACCCCCCCTTCAATTGAAGACATAGCATTAAGTAGGTAAATAGGTCTAACTCTAAGCAAACCCAAATGCCGTTCTACTTCACTCCATCCCACTCACTCCAGGGTATAAATCTATCAGTCGCATCCATCCAGCAATCATTAGAAGACACTCCTCCAATCGGCTAGCCAGCCGGGTCCTCCCACGTCCAAGCCAAACACCTTTAAATGCATAGTTTCCTCTCACCATTCGGTTATTCCTCCATCGCGGTCGTGTATGTGGAAATGGAGGAATGAAAGGCTCTCACAAATATTTCTCCTCCTCATACACCTTGACATTCTCCGCGTACTCCCTTATCTTACTGACCACATACTCCCCGATTTCATCACCCTTCCCTGCCGCAACCCTCAGAATCAGATCGTTCAAACTCTGTCTGCCCAAAATATCGACATGGTCGCCGGTGTTCGGTCCGCCACGAGGACTGAACCTATCCGGCTCGTGAGGCATCTCATAGACTTTGACTTGCACGCCGGCCGGATTGTACCGGTGGATGTTCCAGCCTTTGTTGCACATGTAGCCTGTGGAGAGGAGGCCGACGGTGCCGTCGCCTTCGCCTAGGATGACGCCGTGGTCGATATTGTTTCCGGGTAGGATGAGGGATGTGTCGATTGTAATGTTGAGTGAGGAGAGAGGGTTCTTATCCGTACGGTAGAAGTAAGAGCGCTCGGTTGGTTTGCCGATTCCTGCCTTATGTAAGTATTTTTCATGAATCATACCTGGCAGTACGTACCATAAAAGCAGTAGATCTTCAAATTTGGAGCGAGAGGAAGTCTTGTCTCCAGAGGATTTATCCATTTCCTCTGGTCTTTCTCGTTGGCCTCCACCTCAGCCGTGGTGTGTGCAACACCATGGGAGTAGCTCCCTCGCACAGAGTCTTGATACCACTTCTCCGTAGTATTCATCAGATAATCCATGCTGTCTTCGACTGTCAAGTTTCGATACTCCGAAGTCCCGTTGTTAAGCTTGAAATTCAGAAATGCACCATAGCTGGTATTTTGGCCAGGAGCATCATCCGGAGCCCATGTCATGTTGCCCCAGACAGCGTTTCCACCAATTGGCAGCATAGAGCTGATACCTGGCATAGCTCTGAAAATCTCCGCTCGTTCTTCTCGACTCAAGAACTTCTCGAGTCCGTAGACAGCAAATGCGTTGAGTTGGGCTGTATCCTTCATCTCGCCCGACAGGACTGCAGGGAGACCTTTCAGAGCTCCTAGCATGCATCCACTGATATTGATCCAGGATTCTACGTACTTGTCGACCCAGTCATCTCCGCCATTTCCTCCCTCTTCAGCCGCGACCCAGTGGAAGAAGTAAAACAGAACCTGACTCCCCATAGAATGCGAAACCAGCACAACCTTCTTGCCCGTAGTCTTATACGCCATCTCGCAGTATGTCTTGAGTCTCGTGAAGTACGAATCTCGAACCTCTAAATTCTTGTATGATAGCCTCCAGTCGTAAGCTGCCGTATACGAGTTATCAGGATCGTACCCAATAGTCGCCAGATTCTCGAGAATCTTGTTCCAAATCCAGTATCCTGTGATAAAGAAGTCCGCCGCATCGAATCCTTGCGCTGCTCGTAGCTTGATACCTCCTGCTGGGTCGAGTCCTGTATATTTGTCCAACATAATATGTTTCTTCCAGCCCTCCTTGTCCAGCACCAGAGCTCGCATCATGCTCCAACTCCCCCACAGCCGTTTCCTGAAGTATTGCCGCGAGCTATTTGTAGTTCCCCAGGATTCTAGGCCTGTTGATATGACGCCAGGCACCATTATGACAGGATGTTTCGCTCGAACTCCTTGCGCTACGAGGTTCAGTCCCACAGAAAACGAATCGTAGTTGACTGTCTCTCTTTCCCCTTTCTAACAATAAGTCAGCCCGGCTCTTCCCCAAGCCTAGCCATTCAAGATTTGAATCTACATACCGCCAAATCCCTCGCATCCCTCACAAAGCCTGCAGGCAGGACATCCATCAAGCTATCCATACTGAGATCCCCAAACTCTGGGAAATCGATCAGATCACTCCTCCCCGCAAAGAAGCCCGCAACCAAGATCCCAAAGAGACCTCCCAGCACGAATATGAGGCCATTTCTGCGCTTGGTTTTGGTCTTCTGCTGCTTGTGTTTCTGCGGGTTCTCGCTGTCGTCGTAGATGATTTTCGAGACTGGCGCGAGTCGGACTTCCTCGGCTTTGGCGGGAGAGTCGTCGCGTGGGGGAGGAGGGTCTTTCTTGCCGCGTTTGCGCAGGTAGGAGGACATTTCGATGGGTGAGGTATGTACAGAAAGATGGTTGAGGAGAATAGATGCAGAGGATCACGGGAGAAGAATGTATATAAACTTGGCCGGCATGGTCGGTAGTGTTGGCACTGGTGTCAAAAGAAAGTTGCGCGTGCCATCGAAACATCGGAGCTACGTAATCTGGGTATTGACCGCTGGAATTTTGGGATCGCCGGAGTCTTCCCGTGCCGTCCCTGCACTAGCGTAACACAGCATGTGAAAGTTGCTGATCCTTGCGAGGTCTGTTTTTGTTGCGAGGAACCACTCGGTCATCAGATCCATTCTGTTCAAAAACATTATCTGGGAAGAAGATTGGGATGAAGACTAGTCGAATTCGTATCTTCCACGCAGTCTACAGAATGAAAAGGCTTCTGAGATGGACAAGCATGCTTCTCATATCTCGAGTCCCGAGACTTAGGGTATCTAGCAGCAGGAACTATTCCATATCAACACGACGCCAGTCATCGTTTCCATCTTTCTTCTTGAGATAGAAGTAGTTTTCTACCTTGCCATCCTTTGGCTCAAGCAACTCCTTCGAACTGTACATGGATGCCTTGATGTTATATTCGTTGGTGGATGTGATATTCAGATAAGTCCACGCATCTATATCCTTATTAGCACATGTCGCAGAGCTCCTACAGTACATTAAGTGCTTTTCTGACGTTCCGTAGAATCCACGGTTTGTGTGGGTTGGTTCGTCCTATCACTAGGAGAAGGTGACATTACGTGGAGTGGTGTCAAAAGGTCTTTAATGTCCCGTGGGGATTACGAACTTGAGAGCAAACTTACCACACTTGTAGAAGATTGCCTTGCTCTTGAGCACCAGACCAAGATCTTTCAATTTGAGAAGAACTCGACGTACATCATCCATATCTTTGAAGTTTTCGGTATAGATGCAAATGAGGCGGCCTTTCCTGTCATCTCCACTATCTGGGGCAACTTTGGAAGAAATGCCTAGCTGATTGTTTGCAGTGGCTCGGGCAACAACGGACCACACATCATCGACTTCTTCTGGGCTCGGGAAGATCATCCACTATCCTGTCAGTACACTCTGTCCACTTTTGGAGGATTTCCATGAACATATATCCTCCTTCAAAAAAGTCTGGATATAGCAATTGATAAACCAGAAATCTGTCTGGAGCTCACCTTGCCAGTAGTAACATGCAATTTGACCGCCGTATCAAACAGCTCCTTCACGATCTCGTCTCTGCGGGCATTGAGAGCCTTAGTGATCGTTCCTTTGGCCTTACCAGGATTCTTCTTTTCCATATCATGTCTTGATACGGTAAGCTGCTCCAGAAGTTGATTGCCACGCACAACAAATTCGGCGAGATTTGCGCCATCATTTGGCGGAGCCTCGTCAGCAAGCTTGGCTTCGCTGTACTTGTTCTTGGAAACTTTACGGTATGGATTGGCAAGGAAGATCCAAGGATTGGCCTCAGTGGCTGGAGTTGTCGCAGGTGGAAGTCGTGCCAGAAATTCATCAACACTTTCGCCTAGTTGTTTGGCATGTAAGTTACCTTCGTATGGGTTGTAAAGGGTGACTGGATTTTGTTCTGGCTGGTAGGTTGCCATATTCTTACGAGCAAGCTCGATGAGGGAGGTCGATTTGTTTTGTTGCCACTCTTCGGGATCAAAGGCGTTTGCTCTTTTCTCCAGCTCGTTCTTGGTGGTGTCATCGCCTGGGACTGTCAGAATTGCCATTTGGAGTGGATATGAATGCTACCATAAAAGTCCGAGTCATCAGATAAGTATCCTATACTTTTAGCGACTTTGGGCTTCCCTCCGTGTCCGATCGCCATTTTGCTGTCGCATGAAGTACCAAACGTTGAGAATCCCAGCCGTGCCGCGTTTAAGACGTGAATCCACGATCAAAGTCTTATGGATTAAAAGACAGTTCCAGGCCCCCAAACAGGTACTGAGCTCCAATAAAGACTTAAATCATATCAGGACATCAATTTTGCATGACTTCCCCCAACTTTCATGAGTTTGTCCTAGAAGATGGGTGATAAAGGAAGAAGGATCGATGCAGGAGAAGTTGCTTTGTTGATGATGAAGTCACGCTACTGTACAGTAGACGCTCGGGCCTCCCTAATTCGCTAATCCACTTCAAGAACTTTCAACCTTCAACCTTCCTTTCCTCCTGCCATTCCATTCTCATTGTGTTCATCGCAAGTCAACATAAAATACATAGAACTGCCTCTAATCATCTCTTCATGAAAGTCTAAACTTGACTTTCCAAATTCGAAATGGCCTCTGGCGGAGATATAAATACACCTCAAACTCCAGAATCATTGAGCAGTACAGCCGTCAGACAATGGTCAGAGTTTGTTCTTGATAAACCGCCGAGCTGCGTCGAGTTCATACCAAAGTCCGGATCCAAGTTTGGCAACCTTCTTGTCGTGGGGTCGTACGAATTACAACCAGATGAAGTCAGCGTCGAGTTGGCTGATTCGAGCCTCGAAACTGAACCCACCACAACCAGTGGACTTGAGCTGGAGAAACAGAAACGGGAAGGATCGTTGACGCTTCTCAAACTCTCACCAGTCACCAATACACTGTAAGTCTTGGTGTCGTGTTTAGCTCTGCTACTCTCATCCATCGTTGAACGAAGTTTGTCCTCCTGATGTCTAATCATGTTTGTAGAGAAGTGCTTCACACGCTCGAGCGTGTGCCGGCCATTTATGATTTGCACTTTCTGCCAGGACAGGATATTTTTGCTGTTGCAACGAGTACTGGGGCTATCTCATTCTACTACGTGAAAGAAAAGATGCTTTTCTGGGCAAAAGGAAAGGAACCTGTTCATGAAATCGCCATGCAACCTATTTTCTCCGCCCAGGTCTTCCCGAAAACTACAATTATCACTTTTTTCCAGTTTATTCCTGCGCAGCCACCATACCACGGTTCGCTCATTTCAGCCACAACAAACGATGGGGGAACATACCTTATGGAGTACTGCCTCGATAATGGCGAGATTCAACTACTCAATGACGGCGAGCCAATCACAACGCATATGCTCCCATATGCGAATACTTTGGACTATGTTTGGTGCTGCGGTGTGAGTGCTAAACAACCAGTTACGATCTTCTCCGGTGGTGATGGCGGGGATCTTGTCCAAGATATCATCTCCTTCGGACTGGTAGCACCATTTTCGTACGATTCGAATAAGAAACTGTCCAGAAGTCACAAATTCCATGATGCTGGAGTCACTGCGATCCTTCCCTTAACTCCCAGTTCTCTTGATGACGAAGAGCTACTGCTCACTGGAAGTTACGACGAATATGTTCGACTGTACTCTACTGACAACAAGAATGTTCTGGCGAAGTTAAAGTTAGATGGCGGGGTGTACCGTCTCAAAAACCTCGGACAGGTCAATTGGTTCTTGCCACAATCTACTACTTACGCAATCTTGGCCTGTTGTATGCATGCCGGCACGAAAATCATTCATGTCAAAGGATCGATGACAGGAGATTGGTCAATTGAAGTTGTTGCCTGTCTCGACGTACCCAGCAGCGATCCTGCCACCTACTGCTATGCAGCGGCCGCGCGACCTTCAGGCCCTCTGCCATCCTCTGAGCGGATTGAGGAGAAGAGACTCTGTGTCAGTGGGACTTGGGTCGACAAGAAGCTGGTCGTGTGGGAATTCACTCATGAGTTCGAGAGGCCAAAAGATGATGTCGTAGAGGAGGGTAAATCGACGGGAATTCATGTCCCATATGCTGACCCCGGTAAGGGTGTCCAGAATCACGGCATAATTGGCGAAGGCATTTGAAATAGAAACCATGGGTCGCTTTTGGCCTGGGGACGTGAGACAGATGGAATGGTTGCATTGTCCGGAGTTTGAGATTGGGGGCGGAGCATTATATACCCCTTATTCAACGTCCTCGTAATTCATCATTAATCAATGGAGGCTTCAAAAGCCACATTTAACCCTGCATTGTCAAATTCTCACAGAAATTATTTTTCCATGTGATAACTCATGATCGATGTGCTGAATCAGACTCTTATTTCCTACGAGAATGTAAGAAAAGGTGTGACAAGAACTTGTGTATATGGAGAGTACATCCATAAGAGAAGAGAAGACGGCATGTGTTTGTCTGAGGTTCACTCGGTGTATCAAAACAGAGCACTCCTTTTCTTTTTCTTCCTCTGTTTTTCGTGAACTACAAATATTTCCCGCTGAAATATTGGAAATGTGCTTTGATTCCTGTACAGAAATAGCTCGCTCGATTCGGCACTGGATTCAACGATCTGACATTATGGCCTGTGATGCCAAATTTCTTCATTGTAAGATCGATCAGCAGGAGAATTCTGAAATCCATCTCAAATTCAAAATCCTTTCGTGGTGCAAGGGAAGATGATGATTTTAGGAGACATCGATTGAGTACTGTGTCAAGCTGGATAGGGAAGGAATAGGAGGGGACCACAAGGTCAAGAGGAACTACCCCGCGTCACTGGCTGCAATGTATGGTGACTTTCATCACGACTTGATTCTCTTCAGGAAGTGCACGTGGCGACGTTCTAAGGTTGCCGGTCACTTGAGTCTCATATTGAGAGAAGTGAACGGAGTTTTATGAACAAGACTCCAGATTCAAAGAGATCTGAATACTGTCTATTTTTCATTTCGTTACTTGTCTTCTTTTTGACATCAGGCATCTATCCTTCTAGATAAACATCGACATCATAATTCATGTAAATCATCAGTGTTTCCCAGACAAAGCCTCCCCTAAAGCGTCCCATCCATACCCGCTCCAAGGCGAAATCATAGCAGCTTGCTGAGCTCCGGCTATCTTTCCTGTGCCAGCAAACGCCTTCGCCAAATCCTCCGCATCGAGTTCGCCGCTTGGTGGGATAGCTTTCAGAGCAGTCTTGACAGCCATCTCGGCTGTATAATCATCAGCCTCCACCTCCGCCATCCGATTCCAGCCATGTGGTTGGTTCGGGTGGAGGAAGATATCAGTCTGGATCTCAGCCAGAACCTGTCGATCCGGGTCCTCGCCAGACAAAGCAGCAATGGCCCGGAGGACCTCGCTGACTCGTGCTTGTTCGAGGTCGCTGATAGTGTACGTGGTGCGCAGATCTTGGAGAGTGGCTGTCACGGCTTCCAGACTGTCGCTGTCATTATCGAGGAGGGCGATGATACCGAGTAAGAGGACGGATTGAACGTGTTCGGGGTCCTTCTCGACGCAGCTGAAGAGGTGGTCACGGGCTTTCTCGCGGGAATCTTCATCGCCTTTGGCCCAGAGGACCTGTGCAAGGAGGCAAACGGCGTCTGGATTATCGTTTGACTCTTCGAGGGCAGGAATGAAGTACTGTAGAGCAGCTTCGTGATCTTCGGAATAGTATTGCGCGAGACCGACTGTGAGATGTGCAGATAATCTACACCTCTGGCGAGACTCAGCTGTCAGTTCGTGGCCTGTATCTTCTACGCTGAGCTGCAAGGCCGTTTCACCGTTCTCGATGGCTTCGTCGTATAGTCCCGCGGATAGTTGGGATCGAGCTAGGTCTGCTTTCGCAAGTGCGAACCGAGAAAGAGATGCCGGAGACTCGGTCACTTCATAGTCTGCTTCGACAGTGGCACAAATCTTGGAGAGGGTTTCCAGCGCTGCTGGAACGTTATCGATACGCTCTAGGAACAGACTCGACAGGTGCTGGTACATGATATCGCTAGAATCCATAGACTGAAGTTGCTTGAGCGCAAACAGTGGTTGCACGAGATCAGTGACACTCGCGGGTGATTTTGATGCTAGTAACTGATCGAAAGTCGACTGCGAGTATTGCTTCTTCGTAATAAGTGAGGATGATTCAGAAATCTCCATGGCGTGGGTAAAAAGAAGGTTTGCTTCCTTGGTATCGCCTGTCATCAACAATGCTAGTAGACCTTGGCCGATCCAGGCATGCGCGAAATCTGGATCGCTGGATTGAGCACGAGTGAAAGCCTCATTGGCCAGCATGTAGTCGCTTTGCAAAAGGTACAGGGTACCCAAGTTCGTCCATGCTTGAGAGCTTCTCTCGTTGAGGAACAAACTCCGAACAAACGAATGTTGGGCAACCTTGGGGTTCAGCTCGCTGGTCACAACACCAAGAGCGTTCCAAAATTCGGCATTGCCAGCTTCAAGTTCAATAGATCTTTTGAAACACCTAACAGCTGCCTTCAGATATCTCGTACTGCGCTTCTTCATGCCTGCACACAAACAGACGTGAGCCCGGTGTTCTGCCCAGCCCAGGTTATAGTATGCGACAGCTTGAGCGTGAATATCGTGGGCTGATGCATGGATAGCCCGCTTCTGAGCAAGCACAGAAGCATGTAAACAGCGCGTCAAGTTAAGCCCATCGGCCTCGTCAGCAGAATACAAACCGTCGGCGAAGACAACATCGACTCCGACTCCATCGATATCTGCAAACAGTGCATATGCATCCTTTTCATCACCCAACTGTAGGAGTTCCTTTATTTTGGCGTGCGGAAAATCGGAAATGCGGCTCTGAATCCATGAGAACACCGAGCAAGCATCCCCAACGGCCCTCCAAAGATTGAAAGCATCAGGTCTGCTGGGTGCCAATGCAAGAGCTGCATGAATCGTCTGAGATGCTCTCTCAGCTGCATAACCGAATAGGCCTTTCTCGATACCATCCCATGCACTCTCCACCAGCGCTTGAATCAAGGCAATGGAAACTCCAAATTCGGGGGGCCTGTCTTGGAGTACCGCCTTATACCCTTCAATGGCATCATCGTAGTCGCCTAGTTCGCGTTTAACATTCGCAAGCATATGTTTGGCGAACCAAGTCTCTCCAGATTTCTGTTGCTCGACCTCGTGCTCAAATTGCTCGGCATGCTGGAAGGCCTTCGTAGCAGCGATGTATCTACCCGAGTTGTGGTAGCTCTCCCCAAGGCCAACCCAGGAATGATAATCAGTAGGTGTAATTCTGAGAGCCGACTGGAACGAGACAATACTCTTTGCATAGTCTTGTTTATTTAGCTCTGCGACTCCCAGTGCAGCGAAAGGCCAACTGATGCCCTTCTTTTTTGAACCAGGTGATGGCTGAACCCTCCCAGAATCTACCACGCGTTGTGCCACAACTTCGACAAGTTCCCATTCTCTCTGTTCAGCAAAAATCTTAGCGAGTCGCTCGGCAGCTTCGACTTCTGACGGTGAGAGTTCAAATGCTTTCTGGAAACACTTCCGAGCCCTCTTCTTGTCTCTGAGGTAATCCGCATAAAAGATACCTAGGCTGGTGTACGCTGGCGCGAAGTTTAGATTGCTTTTAAGAGCAGATAAGAAATATGAATAAGCACCATTCCTATCCTTCCGCGCTGCTTTCGTGCTGTCGGTGTTCCAGATACACATGCCAATTCGATATTGTGTCTGAGCAAGTAACTCTCGATTGCGAGGGTCTTTCCCGTTTATCTGTGCAAGACAGGCCTCCAACTCGTCTCTACCCGCCTCATAATCGCCATTGAGAGCTTTGACCCAGGCAGCTTCAGTCTTGACGCGAATATTTCTAGGATCCCGTTCAAGCGCTCGTCCCAGAAAGTCAATTGCTGCTGGATAGTCTTCCTCTTCCTCGTAGATGAGACCTACACCAATCAAAGCTGGAGTCGACGTCGGATTTCGCTCTAGAAGTCCGTCGAACAAACTTTTCGCCTCTGGATGGTTCTTAGGAGACTGATAGAAGACTAGAGCCGTGCCCAAAAGAGCAGTAATAGCATCTGACGAGTGATCGAACTTAAGTCCTGTCCTGTTAGACTCTTCGGTAATCAGTCGTCGGCCATTTCGCATGAGCTCAACAACACTTTCGTATTCTTCCAAGAATTGGTAGTATTCTCCCATGAGTCTATGCGCGAGGATTGATTTTCCCGCATCCGAAATTCCATCAGTCATCAACAGTAGGCGATCCTCGCCAGTCAGAAATCCATCCAATGCAACACCTCCACCATCGTCATCGTCGTCTTCACTTTCATCGGACTCAGCGGTTTCCATCTTCTGCACTGGCGGTGGCGGAGCAAATGGTGAGATCTCGCTGCTCATAAAGCCTCGCAAGACTTGCCCAAGTCCCGCAGTTGGGAAGAACGTATAGTATTCACGCAAGACATTGACGTCCAGGTCTCGAATGTTCTCTGCGTCTTTCCACTCGATTGCGATATCCCAAGCCATTTTGAAAGGGTGCTTAATGATGACCATATCATTTGCTAGCTTCATTGCCTTCTTACGTTTCTCGATCTTGTCTGGACCAGAAGGAAGAACACTTAATGCCTCGACACATCTCTGGACAAGCTTTTCTTCGTACTGTCGTCTTATCTCATCGTCATTACTCCAGTCGATGACCTGGCCATACAATTCTTCTAAGTCGCTATCTCTGAGCACTTCTCGCTTGACTTTAGTGGTGACTTGTCCAATTTTCGCACCAAGTCTGGTTCTTCGCTCACCGATCTCCTTGTTTATACGTTCTTTCTCCTCAAACTCGGTGATCTGGGCCATTATTTGGTATGTGTGGGCCGGGTGAGGAACTCTACCTTCGAGATAATCATATATTGGGCTTGTGGGCAGGACTATTTCTTGTGCTTTCTTCTGCTGCAGTCGTGTGCCTTGAATTTTCGCAAAGGCAAGAAACTTGTCCACCACATCTTGACACTTATACTTGTCGTCCGCATCACGATATATTTCGGCCAGTCTCAACGCTGCCTTTTGGTATGCTGTTATCTTCTCTCCGCCACCCTTCTCATATAGTTGTATAAGCCCCTGCCAGGCCTGTGGTTCGGTTTCCTTGATCTGGGAGGCCACATCATAGGCTTTCTCTGCATCTGCGAGTTTGTTTAGTTTGCCATAAGCAAATCCCAAGAAAATGGACCTGCAAGGAGGTTAGCAGGGCTGTTCTGCGAGGGCAAATCCGGGCCATATTCTGTATTTAAATTTGGTAGTGTAAATAGACATACGCCTGGTAGTTCTTTGGGTCGGATGCAAGCAGCTTCTGAGCTTCACTCGCCGCATCATCATATTTTTGTGCTTTTACAGCTCCAGCAATAGCTTTCAGCGCTGCCTTTGGTCCTGACATGTTCGATGAGCTGCCTCCAAGACTAGCATAGTTGACTGTGAACGACAGCAATGGCGAGTTCTGAGCCTGTTCAATCGCGTCGTGGGTTCAAGAAGTTGATTGCTGATGCAGTCCACTGTTATGCCACTCAGTGCCGCCATGCCACTTCCACAGCCTTGTCTGATCCCTGCAGTGGGATGTTGCGCGAGGGGCTCGGAACAACAATACTCCACTTCCAGCCCAGCATCCCTGCCCTATTTGCTCTTCAATTGGATGCTGCCGCTGCCGGCGGAACTTCGCGTTGTGCCATCCGTGCCCAGCTGGTTCGAAGGGAGACGGGAGCGATGCAATCATCATCAAGCACTCGCACTCCATCACTTGCGCCCTAGAGTACCGCCACTCCACGTTATTCAGCAATTTACAGTCGCACTGACTTGCTGAAATTGCAGCGCCTTTTCTCCTCCTTGTTGCTCCGCAATACTCTGTTTACTTCATAATCCTCTCTGATGCTTCGTCACTAGTCAGTGACGTGCAGTCGTCCCCACAGCCTTGGAAGTTCCCTCGTGGTGTTGGCTACGGTCACAGGTGCTGAATCCAAGGAAGAGGGCAACCAGAGGACCTGGCAGGACGTCTCAAACCCCGACTTCCTTACTCTGCGCTGTATGCGACCAGCTAAATTCCTCGACATTGCAGTCCTAGAGCCGGTGGACTCAACAACATGCCGTTGAGACTGACCATCGAGAATGGCCAATTCCAAGATGGTTATGGAAGACAGGTTACCCTCCGGGGCATTAATGTGGCGGGAGATGCAAAGTATCCCAGCAATCCAGATCAGCCCTCTCATATCCCGCTGGACTTCTTCGATGGAGATACGGTCAACTTTCGCTCCCGTCCATTCCCTCTCGAAGATGCGCACCTCCATTTTTCTCGACTGAAGCGCTGGGGCTACAATACCATACGTTATGTCTTTACTTGGGAAGCTATCGAGGCGGCAGGGCCGGGGATATACGATGAAGAATGGATTCAGCATACTATTGAGATTCTCCGGCTGGGAAGAAACTATGGGTTCTATATATTCATGGATCCACATCAGGACGTTGTATGTTGATCTCGTGGCTGGAACGAAGAAGCGTGCTAATCACTGCAGTGGTCGAGGTTCTCAGGCGGATCTGGAGCTCCAATGTGGACATTGTATGCATGTGGACTGAATCCCCAAAGCTTCGCTGCCACAGAAGCTGCACTTGTACACAATACCTACCCCGAGCCCGAAAAGTTCCCCAAAATGATATGGTCGACGAATTACACGCGGATGGTATGCCAGGTTATATTTACTCTTTTCTTTGCTGGGAAAGACTTTGCGCCGAAGTGCATTATCGATGGGAAGAATATTCAAGACTTTCTGCAAGATCACTTTATCGGTGCTCTTGCGCACCTGGCTAAGCGGATACACGAAGCTGGAGACTTGGAGGATGAAGTTGTCATTGGATGGGAGAGCATGAACGAGCCGAATCGCGGGCTAGTGGGCTGGCAAGATATCACTGTAATCCCAAGTGAACAGAAGCTGCAGAAGGGTACATCACCAACAGCCTGGCAAGCTATCTTGACCGGATCTGGAAGGGCATGCGAGATAGACACCTGGGACTTCGGAGGCATGGGACCATACAAGTCTGGAAGAGTTCTGGTCGATCCGCAAGGGGAAAGTGCATGGCTTCCGGCTGATTATGATGAGTCCAGGTACTCATACAAACGGGATCCTGGATGGAAATTGGGAGTGTGTATCTGGGCTCAGCATGGAGTCTGGGATCCAAGCACCGATACTCTCCTGAAGAAAGACTACTTCAAGAAAAACTCGAAAGGAGAAGTACTCGATTATGAAGTGTTCACCAACACGTATTGGATGGACTATTACCGGAAGCACAGGGATGCTATTCGAAGCCATCACAAAGACTGTATTTTGTTTTGTCAACCTCCGACATTGGAAATTCCCCCCAGCATCAAGGGTACCCCAGATGATGACCCGAAGATGGTCTACGCGCCTCACTACTATGATGGTCTAACCCTGATGACAAAAAAGTGGAATCGTTATTGGAATGTTGATGTCCTCGGTGTCTTGCGGGGAAGATATATGAGCCCGGCTTTCGCTGTGAAGATTGGAGAAACCGCAATTCGGAACTGCTTCAGGGATCAATTGTCCGCTATCAGACAGGAAGGAGTAGACTACATGGGCAACCACCCATGTGTCTTGACTGAATTCGGTATTCCGTACGATATGGACGACAAGTACGCTTACAAGACCGGAGACTACTCTAGTCAGTCCGGTGCTATGGATGCCAACCATTTTGCCGTCGAGAATAGCTCCATGGCTGGTTATACTTTGTGGCTGTACATGTGCGAGGTGTGTTGACTTCTGCTGACTACCTTACCGAGGTATCAATACTAACGATGACAGAATAAACATCATCTGGGTGATCAATGGAACGGAGAAGACTTATCAATCTTTTCTTTGGATGATCAACCTCTCCCATTATCACCAATTCCTCCTACGCCATCGAATGGATCAACGACTAGTCTGGTCCAAAAATCTGGTCCCCTGTCAAAGAAAGCCTTCTCCGATGAGTCGACTATCAACCCTGGCAACCTGAAAGACAAACTTAAAACGCCTTCAATCTCTTCAGAAGCAAAGGCGTCGGATGCGCCCCCCGAGCTTACGAACGCGCCTGGCTATAGAGCTGCGGAGGCATATTTACGCCCCTCCCCTATCTCGACAGTCGGGAGGATCATAAAGTCGGGATTCGACTTGCGAAATTGTATCTTTACATTCACACTTCATGCTCATACACCTAGCACGGAAGAGAAACCAACCGAGATTTTCTTGCCAGAGTTCCACTTTCCCAAAGACAAGTGCGAGATCGTAGTTTCAGCGGGAAAATGGACCATCAGTACAGATGACGAAGATGGAGGATTGATCCAGAAGTTGAGATGGTGGCACGTGGAGGGCGAACATAGTATCAAGGTCACTGGTGTTCAGCGAAGACAGAACATGGCCCTGGGTAGAGAGGAGGAAGAAGGTTACTTGGATCAATGCCAGCAGAGCAAATGCTCTATGATGTAGATCATGAGATTATGACACGGTGTATCAGCAGGCTTTACATGTGGCAGGTTTGAGCACATACTTTTGATTAACAAATGGCGGATTTTTTTTGCAAGGAGTTTGGCCTACCAGGATTGCGCTACTGAGCGGTTGGATTGGCTTGGTTGTACATTCATATTCTTGAGCCTCAGACAGTCTCGAGAAAAACATTTATTTATCCAACCTCAACTGCGATCTATCGTGATTAAGGGGCCGACACAAATCCTTCTAAATACTTGCGCATGCCGTGTAGGGAACTTGAGAATTATAACTTGAGTTCATAAATCCGAAGATAAAAGAAGGATCCCAATGCACAATTAAAATCATTCATGGACACTTCAGAGACGTCCAGACGTCCAAGGGCCAGTGTCAAAACCCAGCCTTTCACTGATTGGCTGCTGCTCGAAGCTGCCCGCACCTAGGCAGGTAGCCTTGCCGCTTGCCCATCGGAGATTTAGCGGGCGGCCGACTTCCAAGGTTCAGCCTCCTCCAGGTTGAGAGAAGGCCGAGTAAACTTTGCCATCTTCAATTCCTAAGCCTTTCAGTTCCAGTTCCATTCTTTGTCATTCTCAACTCAAGGCTGTTGTTCCATATTTCAATCTATCTTACTCTAGAGTAACTTCAGCCAGTGTATGGTCTTCTTTATCAATCATCTCTCCTGGTGCGCCGTGGAGCTCTTTGTCAACATTCGAAATTCACGCGCATGACTTGCCTGCCATCAGCTCACGACCTAGATGCACATTTCTGACCACGAGATCTCTGAGCCATAAGCCCTTATCTCAACATATATCTCTCGCCCTACAATAGTCTGAGATAATAGTTCCGCAATGAATGGCTCCTCGAATGGTCACAGCACCACAGGCGTGCAAGGCAATGCCGAAGGTACAAACCAGGTGAACGGAGGTAGCACAACTTTACTGCCCCAGATTCAAGAAGCTCTGCAAGTTGTCCACGGTCCATACTCTACGAATGACTCCCGAAGAGAAGCCTCGATATTTTTAGACAACATTAAGAGCAACGCCGAGGCTCCTTACCATGGCTTCACATTGGCCTCCGACAAGAGCCAGCAGCCTGTGGTCCGCCACTACGCCCTCTCCCTTCTCGAGCACGCGATGAAGCACAAATGGGCAGAATACTCGGAGGCACAGGGTACAGCGCTGCGGGAATGGATACTGCAGCTCTCGCAGAATGTTTCGCCAGAAGACCCATTATACCTACGGAACAAGACCGCGCAGTTATGGGTGGAGATTGCAAAGAGAAGCTGGGCTGCTGAATGGCTGGATATGGATCAGCTTCTGGTACAGCTGTGGGAGGTTCCTGGATCAGTGGTACACAAGGAATTTGTGCTTTTCGTTCTGGAAACGCTTTCCGACGAAGTGTTCAATGGCGAAGATACGGTTGCGATTCTGCGAGAAGGCGCTCTTAGCAAGGCGTGCGTGGAGATCTTCACCCCAGCTATAGTGCTTGCAGAGGCATTCCCGAATAGACAAATCGGTACGACTGTCAGATATGGAGAGGAGGGTTGGTTGGTGAGAATGGGCGAGCTTTTGAATCAGTGTCTGGACAATGATTTGGGAAGCAATGCACAGTACCAGAGTTGTGCTGTCAGAACTCTGGCTGTTTATAAGTCAGTTATGCCATGGGCGATCCCAAAAGCAATCTCTAGTGCATCTTGCGTCCAGCATATGTGCAAGAGTCTTGCTACTCCAAGTGTTGCGGTGCAGCTGGTGAGATTAACCCTTGTTCACATATACGCAAGATGTACTAACAAAACTAGGCCTCGGTTGAAGCTCTCCACGCTTTGTACAGCAGATTACATTTCTCGGACGAAGAATTTCTGTCATTGGTCTGCCCTATGTACACCAGCCAGATGGTTGACCTTCTACGCAAACTCTTCGAACATTCGGTCGTTGATCCTCGAGATATTGATGATGAGAAGTATTTATTTGCAAAAAAATTCTCAGAGGTTTGCCAACGCCACCAGATACCACCTTCGTTTTTGCTAACCCAACGCCAGATGATCTCCAACCTCGGCAGCTTCATAGAGCAAAAGATCTCAGCCATCCCAGAAGACTGCGATCTCCCCAACCTGTTGAATCTATTTCTTGCGATTGCTCAAAGTCAGAGCTTTGTAATTTCGATACCCCTTCTTGTCACCTGGACCCGACTTTTGCGCTCAGATACGATTGGCAATTCTCCCACCATAAACCCCCTAATTGCACCCCTGCTTGAGTTATGCAGCTCGAGACTAATACGCTACGAGAATCTCCCTGAGGACTCTGATGACCCTTCTCTGATATTCTTACTCGAAGATATTGACACAATTCCTGAGCGACACGCCTTCTTAGGTAACTATCGGCGATACAGTGTACAAATTATTGAATGTATTGTTCGTCAGAAGCGAACGGAAGCCATTTATCATATTTTGAGCCAAGTTGACAATTCTATGCGACATTTGTACGATGGACAGTCTCCATTCTCCAGTAAGTTCTGAGCTTAGTTACTCCATGCAGCTGCTAATGCCAAATAGTCGAGTCATACTCGAAATCATCCATTCCTGTCCTGCGGACTGATGCACATTTCACTGTTGTGGAAGCTGCACTGAAAGGATACATGAAGTGGAGATCAGCTTCTGGATCGAAGCCTCAGGAAGATGTAAAATCCCCATCTTCATTTACTTGCCAGCAATTGCTGACTGCTGCTCAGGAGCACGAACGAATTGCTATGGAAGGCAACATCGAGGCCTGGTGCGAAGGTCTAATGGAAATCAACTTCGAGGTAGGATCCCTTTTCATTGGACCATGAAACATAATCTAAATTGTGTAGGATCCCATAATACGAAAACGTATCCTCCAGCTTGTTGTAGCGTTCTCAACGACCGCTCTTGACAAGCAGGTCTCTTTCATGTTGAAGGTTTTGGAACAGCTTCTAACCAGTAGGCACGTCGACCGACCAGAGTTCCCTGCATACAACGATGCCGTGAAGGAATTGCAAAGCGACAGTATTTACGAGCTGCAGAGACTGGCTAGCAAGATGCCTGATCAGCTTCTGGTGAGAGAAACCTCTTCTCCACCGAAGCTGTGCTAACAAGTTTAGGATGTCTATGAGCAGCTGGAAGCAAAAGTAAATGAGATCATCTCATCGGGAGCATTAGATACAAAGAGGCAGACTTCCTACAATACATTTCTTTTTACCATCATGTAGGCATTTGCTTCACCCTCCTGTCCATTTCTGAATGCTAATGGTCTATAGTCTGAAAGCCTCCAAAATCGAATCCAACGTTCGATTAGAAAAACTTCTTGGATTTGTCAATCCAGTCAAGCAATTGTGGCAAAATCCAGAAATGGACCAAGCCTTAGCTTCATTTGGCGGATTCTCCGACCTGCTTGGCCTGAGTAAGGTTCGAGACTATCTTGTGAGCCGAAGAGTACATGAGATTGAAGAATGGGGCCTCTATCAGCTTGATGAGGAAGGCCAGTCACTTCAAAGAGAGCTGGAAGAGCGACTAAAGGTGACGATGAGCACCATTCTACTTCGAATAGTGCTAATTTGTTGTCAGGCCCTTCCATTACGAACAACGAAATCGTTCCTGAGTTGCTCCACAGACAAAGTAGAAAAGGACACTTCAACATACAAGGTTTCGCTTCTTCTATGGCGTGAAGCATTACCGGTTATGCTGCCAAGCCTGCTCAAGTTCTTGAGGTAAGTTCTCTGGTTTGGATGAAAAGAGCAAGTTTTAACTTTCCAGTCACGCTCATTCATTCCACAACCCGGCGAACTGGACCGGTCTTCCTCCCAATATGCGATCCTTGGTCAGCCGGATTTTGACCGACAGATTCTGGCAAGCAGGTATCTCAACTGGCAGCAAAGACGACTTTTACGCTCGTGTTACTGGCACTAGGAGCACAATGGAAGGATTTGCTTCTTCAATTCGCGGCTCCATCCGCAACATTAGAGAAGCTTGTTACTCGATTCTTTGGTGTATGAGCAAGCTTGACGTCGACTTTTACGGATTCAACGAACTGCCTGGACCATTAGCACATGCTCTGTTTGCTGATGCTGACTGTTTATCGACACATCAGCTCATTGCCTTACTTAACGTTGTTCGCCTACTGGTTGATGACTGCCCGGTCGAACTGCGAAGTCACTTTGTCCCTCCAATCCTCGCAACTTGTTTTGCACAGATAGATGCCAAGTGCAGTTCGGAGTGGGAGAAGCTTGCCCATAAGCAGGTGGCAGCGACTGATGGAGATAACCTGACTGATGAGATGAAGGCAGAGAGTATTCTACGCCAATTAACTCACGCAGCAGTCATGATAGCTGCTGGCGTGTTGGATCCTGCTCGTCAAAGTGAGTGGCCACGTTCCTATGTAGGGATCTTCGCTAATTCCATCAGATATTGCAGCAAGCACAGCAACTGCGAAAGATGCTTCGACATATAAAAGCGACGACGCGGCATCGGCATATCCATCCATGAGAACGTTCTGCCTAACCTCCTCCACCATTATAGAGCCTCTCCTCATGTTTATGACCCATGCAATTCGTATGCGTGATGGTCGATGCTGCGGGGTCGTCTTGCGTGTCTTCCGCTCCCTCATCCCCGACTTTGCTACCCAAAGCGCACCTCTCGCGCCATCCATCCGTGAGTTCATCAGCACCGACGTCCTGAAGGCCTGCATCTCCTCACTTAACGAACCCTATTTTGTCGACTTACAAAAAGACCTCGCCCAACTCATTGCCTCTATCCTCATCTACTACTCCAGCCTGACCCCTACCCCTCGACAAATTCTCGTCAGCATCCCAGGCGTCGAAGAGCGCGCGGTCGATAAATGCATCGATTATGTTACCCGCCAAGGAATGCAACAGCGTCAGCAGCGGGCTTTGGTCCTCGACCTCCTCCGTGATATCAAGGGAGTCAGTATCAGTGAACAAGGCCGAATCACCAAGTCTGTATCTGCGGTTCGGAAGGATCGTAGCAAGATGCAGCAGGGGTTCATGAAGGAGCCGCCACCTTCAACTGAGCCGAGGCAGTCGAGTCCTAGTTTGGTAGGAGTCGCTAATATGTTTGAAGAGCTATGATACCGGTGATTGATTCGACTTTCATAACTCGCGTGATGCCAGCTTATGCGGTGTGGCGGCTAATACTTTTCATTTCTTCTGATGATGGCGGCATGATCTGATTGCTCGCACTACTCATCATTCGGGACCGCATCATAGCATGATGTGTTTACAAACAAACAAGGTCATGGTTCCTACATCAACCCGCATGACAAGCGAATGGGATGAAATGGAACAGATATCTAAACGAAAACGAAAACGACGAACCGAGGCTGTTTCCTCTTCTCACCGCCCGCTGCTGCGATCTTCCTTTCTTTTCTCATTTGCTCCCGAGAGAGAAACAGATCACCCGGCATGAACATGAGCTGAGCATGGATATACGAAGTCGGCTGGTAGAGATACTTCTCGCTTTGCTTTGTAAGATTGAAAGGCACTTGACTGCGAGCGGGGTTGGCGATTGGGAAAAAGAAAAATGGGCAGGGCCTGGCTGGCGGGGTCAACTTTCTTTTCATACTAGAGCACTGGATGATGGCGGGGTTATTAGATGGGATATTGAGCGATCAATATCAGTTTATTGGGCAGTGTTATTCTCGGTTGAAAGATAGGTGCAAAGAGAAGAGTGGAGGAGTGAAAGCCCGACGGCCAAGGGAAATGTGTATTTAGATACGAGGTGCGAAATAGCTGTGCCGTAGACAGACGAACTGAGTATTCATATCGTGGCCAGCCTTTTGACCTGCTCATCACACATATCATCTCGGTCAGTTGTAGTATCCGAGGGCTGTTTCGCTTGTTTTCCCTCCTCCTTAATTGATTGTATCAAGGTAAGTGCCGTCCCGAATTATTTCCCAAGTGTGAAGTTTCACACAGCGTTGGATCTACAGCATGGCCCTGATGTTCATTTTATTCTCAACTTGTTGCTACTACTCCCTTTATCATTGGGTCTGACAATGGATCCGCTAACATCGATCACTGTAGGGAGTAAAAGCTCTGTGCGGTCCTCTTAAATAGAGCAAACACAAAGCAAACACTAGTGAACTCAAGCAAACTTAAGTAAACAGGCTAAAAAAAGCTGTATTTATAATCTTACCTAATCTGAAGTATAAGATTTTTATCTATACCTCCGTAATTCTATCTCGCGTATTTTACTCTTTTTACTGTAGATATTAGGTTTTAAAACTACCTTTAGACGTCTAGGCAACGTCACTAAGCTTTAAAACCTTGATTATCAAAGTAAAAGGTGTCTCACAAAGCTTAAGGAGCACTTAAATCTGATATCAGCAGATTTCGACTTCAAAAATGAAAAAGGCCGACCTGGAAATCCTGTCTATTCTATTACTGTAGCTAGAGCTCCTAGGCGAAGATCTGTCTTAGAGGCTCTATTGTCAGACCCCAAGAATAAAGGGAGTATGAGAGAGATAGAGCAGCAACCCAAGCGAGCCAAGTCGATGTTGACTCTTGGAACGGGCAAGAAAGGCAAGGCAGGCTGTTGCTGTTGCTGTTGTTGGTTCGTCTGGGTCGGCAGGCTGAGACTTCCCTTCCCACACTTTGAAACAGGCGCAGCAGTGTTGCCGAGCAAGCCGAGCCGAGTCAGACAGACATGAAGTGCTGATGCTGCACGCAAGTGGCTGGGTAAGGTAAGGTAAGGTAAGGTAAGGTAGTGAAAGTGTGTGGAAAGTAGTGGGTCAGGGAAAGTTACGATTTCGAGTCGTTTCCGCTTTGACCCCTCTTGGAGCCAACAGACAGTATTATTTGCTTCCATTTTCGAACACCCTGATATGTTACTTAATTATGTGGACGCAGGCTTGTGCTTTGCAGTACACGCAGGCCTCTTTTAGATAGAATGGTGATTTCTCGGTACGGGATTGTGTGGGATACATATACTAATTCTGATTCTGATAGTGTCAGATGGGAAGGAGAGACATTGTGAAGCAGGAGGAGATCAAACGAGGGTAAGGTTAAGCAGCGGAAAGATTTGGCGGGAGGGAGAGGAACGGTGCGGATGGATAGGTACTGTAAATTTACCTACGGAAAGTGGAGGGAGAAGGTCGAGAGTCCACCTGAAAGGTCCGAGCAGACCTACCTGCTCAACTCAATTTGCACTGTGTGTGATGGCCCTGATGGGTGGATGGGGGTGCTGCTGATTATTGCTGAGATGGATGGCGACGTATTCCCCTGTCCATGTCCAAAGTCTCGGAATGGGAGCCGAGATGTTCGGGGGCCATGGGCCCATGGGGCCGAGTGGGAGTCGATCATATCTTGTGCCGTTACATTATAAGATGTGCATGATCACTGGATGGTAATGGTACAGTATGTCCGCGGATGCCTCCAATAAGTTATGCAGATATCGTTCATGAGAGTTGAATGATTGAATGATGGGGCAATTTAGTTACGGGTTGAAGCTAGGACTTGCTGGGAGCAATGGGAGCATGGAGAATGGTAGTGCACAGTAGTGTAGTGTAGTGTTTTGCAGCACTAGTTGCCGTTGATGTTTCGAATATTTAGACTTCGCTCCTACTGTACAGTAGTGCCAGTGTGCCACTTGTGGAGTCGTGGTCTCTACAGTACAGTACAGTAGGGCCCTGCCTGCCTGCCTTACCTAGGCCCCTAGGGGTGCCTGCCTCGCCTGCCTGCCCCCCCTCCCCCTGTGTCCTCCTGGCTGGCTGTCTGACGGCGCCGGTGTGGCAGATGCCAGGATAAGGTCTACTACTACTACTACTACTACTAATACTACTACTACTACTACTACTACTACTACTACTACTACTACTACTACTACTACTACTACTACTTGTAGCTGTCGACTCTCGACTCGTCGAGGCTGTCTGCTGTCTGCTGTCTGCTGTCTGCTGCAGGCCTAGCTGAGCACAGTTAGTGCTGTGTCTTGGGTTGGCTTTTACAGTAAATTTACCTTACAGTAGGTGATCGAGGGCTAGGTCAGGCAGAGGCAGAGGCAGGGGCAGGGGCAGGTCAGGGTGAAATCCGGGGATTTGAGCCATGCCGTGCCGTCCTCGCGTGGTGGTGTCGGGTGCTGCTTAGAGTGCCGCTCTCTCTCCCCTCCCCCCTCCCCCCTTGCCCCTCCCCTCGCCCCTCCTCAACTCGCGCCCAACAGCAACAGCAACAGCAACTCTTCAGCTATCAATTGTACTGTATGCAGTCAACCCGTCGATCAAGAGCTCTAAGTGGAGGACTTTCTTGCAAGAGCCTTTCCATTGTTTGCTTCTTTAAGGCCGCCGTGCTACAGAACGGATGCCCGCTGCTTGTACTGTACAGTATGTAGTGCGAGGGTCCAGCGCAGTAAAGAGCGAATCACATACTCGGTGCATAGACCTCGACATCGGCATCTGTGCAATTGCTTCCCCGGAGGTTGTGTGAGGACGATACATCTTTTGAACGGACTTGCATCTGCCACGGTTCGTCTTCCTCATCGTGTGGAAGAGGCTGGATGATTGATGGACGGACTAACAGACTTATAGCTGTGCACAGTCTTCAGCCCATCAAACTCCTCTTTCATCTGGATCTTCTTCTGGTCTGGTGGTCTGGTCTGGAGAGAAAAAAGAGGACCCTTGATCATCCAGATATCGGTCGTGCTTCAGAAAAGTCCCGAATTGTGCCCCATGCTCGTTCCAGGAGCCCCATGCCCTTCGAGTTGACACACCCTTGAATCTCCATCATCGAGAATCCCGGATCCTTGGTCGCGCGTCGCACACGGCACAGCCAACAGCAGGGCAGGGCAGCTTCTTTCCCTCATATTAGTAACTCCCAAGTACTTCCCCAAGGACTGAATTTGTGCTGTTCTTCATCCCAAGATATCGATTTCCTACCGGTTCAACATTGACACTGTTCGAGTGGTCCTTCTGGTACGCTTGATGTTTCTCCAGCACAACCAAGTCAGGAATACTACACTTCATACATTATAGATTTCGGCATTCGTTCGGATCTTGCGATCAATTCTCCCTTCCAGTCAACCGCCAGGGAAGGATTTGAGAGCCGCATCATATCCAGGGCTACCAAGCCTGTACCCATATCATTTTGGACCAGAGTACCTTCACCTGCCACAGTTTCACGTTGTTGCACTGCCGTCTGACAATACTCGCCCCTCCACCGCAGGTTGGAAACCCCACGTCAGCAACGTCCAGTATATTCTGCAACTTATCAGTCCAGACAAAAAGCGAAAAACTTCTGCTGAGAATTCTGGATTGAGTGACGAACGGCTCGAAGTTTCCTCATACGAACGGCTGGTCCCCTAATTCCTTGTCGATCTCCAGGACCGCCCTTGTACTTGTGGGCAGTAAGAATTTACCGGTAGCACGATGGTGTATTGTGGGAAGCCCTCAAGGGGCTGCCAGATGTGTCGGACGAGAAGGATCAAAGTAAGATGTCCTCCTAATGACTTTGCATGGTGAAGTAAAGCTCTTGCTAATTACCCCGCAGTGTGATGAGACAAAACCAACGTGCAATCAATGCGCCAAATCAAGGCGAGTATGTCCTGGATACAAAGATGATTTCGATCTCGTCTTCCGGAATGAGACGCAAGCCACAGAGAGGAGGGCCCGGAGAGCAGTGAACAGCAAGAGGTCTGGGACTCAAATTTCTCTAGCAACGCAGCAATCGTCCTTCTCAATCACATCATCAGATGAATCAAGTCCCGAACGATCACCAACACTGATCGCGCCAAACCCAGACCAGGACATGTCGAAGGCGATATCGCCTCTAGGAGCACTATCGATCCCGTTAGAGCATCAAGCACCATGTTTCTTCGTCTCGAATTTCGTTATCGCGCCTCGCCTCGAGACAAGAGGCTATTTCGACTTTCTGCTCCCAATGTTGAAGAGTGAGTCCGCGAACTCACATCTATCACTTGCGTTCTCGGCTGTGTCTATGGCTTCTCTGGCGAACCGCCCAAATACTAGGGGCCAGCGTATGTTGTTCAGTCAGGCAATTGGACAGTATACGAAAGCGTTGAAGGCTACGAACTTGGCTCTACAGACGCCGGCTCATCAAAAAACGGATGCGACTTTGGCGGCTATTTTGATGTTGGGATTCTTTGAGGTATGAAATCCGACTTATGATAAGGATGAAAACTGACTTTTGAAAGACGGTTGCGTCGGAAAAGACTAATGCTATGGCGTGGTATTCACATGTTGATGGTGCGGTACAACTTGTGAAGATGAGAGGAAGGAAACAACTGCGAACCAAAGCAGGATATTCGCTGTTCATTGCCGTGAGACAACAGATGGTGAACACTACTTCTAAATCCACCATTGCCAAGTACTAACACAACCAAGCTCGTATCCGTACTATCAGGCTCCAAACCACTAAGTATGGGAGCGGAATGGTGGATCGCCGACATCGAGAAAGATAAGACGGGCATTTTCATCACATACCTCTCCTGTCGTGTCGCAGAGCTCCGCGGAGAACTTAACACCGCGCTCTCGACCTTCCCTCGCACTCCAGAGTATTTCCAAGAAGTAACCAACATCATGCGGCGCGGACAGGCCCTCGAACACGAATGCGTAGAATGGGAAGCCATGCTCCCAGACGAGTGGCGTCCTCGTACTGTCTCTTGGGTCGACCAAGTACCTGGAGGCGACATAACGAAGGCGGAGGTCTTCCCCGGGAAGGTAGACATGTATAGTGATATTAGTATTGCGAATCTTTGGAACCAGATGAGAGTCGCCAGGCTGTTCATCTCGGGCGCGATTGTCCGTTGTGCGGCATGGATCTGTTCGCCTGTTGACTATCGGACGACGCCGGAGTACGCGCAGGCTGTACGGTTGTGCGTCGATCTCGTTACTGATGTTATTGCTTCGACGCCATATCATCTCGGCTGGCGCGTCAGTCAGGGTGGAATTCTCAAGTCAGGGGATTTCTCGAGTCCGTTGTCCGGTGAGAGTACGGGTGTCACGAGCGCGAAGGCGATAGGAGGGTTCTTCATGATGTGGCCGCTGTTCAGCATAGCGAATACGGATTACATATCCGATTCTCAGCGGGTATGGGCGAAGGGACGGCTGATGTATGTGAGTGAGACGTTAGGTCTTAACCATGCAAAGGTGTTGAGTAATGTAAGCGGTCCCTTTCTTTACTTTCCCCTACTTCTTACCCAAGGTCTATTGATCCTAAGCGAGCGGTTCTATGCTAACGAAATGATAAACAAACAGTTCCACCTCCGTCTCCCATCCATGATCATCCGCCGCGACAACATGATGCACATGGCCCAATCCCTGTCCCCTTCCGCCGTCTCATCCACAACACGCGGCTTCTCTCCTCCCGTCGCGGCAAACACATCACAACACATCACAACTAGCACCATCACCAACCTCGCAGCTTCGAATGGCTTCACAAATCCGACTACCCTGATCTCAACTCCCACTCTCCATCAAAACCAAACCCAAAACCAAAACCAAAACCAATCCCTAAACTCAAACTCAAACACCACCAGTGCATACACCACTCAACCCCAACCCTCCCAGCCAGGAAACCCAACCATGGGAGCAGGCCAAGGCCAAGGACAAGGAAATGGAGCAGCAGCAGGAGCCGGAGCGCCAAACGTCATGACGACCGGTCTACCGATGTACACGCTCAACCCACTCCAGCAGCGTGAAGCGATGCTGAAAGAGAACTGGGAGAACGAGAGGAAGAACCTACTCAAGAAAGCGAGTAATCAGCAAGGAGACTCGGTAGAGAGGTTGTTGGCGAATTATTTTGTTGTTTGAAGAGGTGATAGAGATGGACTGGCGGGGTGGTTTGAGAAGGGGTGTGTACTAGGGAATTAGGGGATTGCGGGAATGGGAAAAGGCGTTGATGGTGCTTTTAAAAATGGCGTGGCGAGGCTAGGCATTGGTTCCGAATAAGGGAATTAGGATGGTGTCAGATTGCAAGCCTATTGCAAGAATCAGGGAGTTTGCTATGCTTATAATTTCGTGTATCAAATAAAGCTCAAGGACGAGTAAAGCAGCCTTAGGGGATTCATTTTCATGGTTGGGCATAGGACTCATAGTTTGCGTTTGCAATTGCAATTTGAATACTGGTGGTCTATTTAAGATAGGGAAATTTGAGGTCTGATTTGGTTTGGTGTTTTGTATTCAAATGGTTAGATTATGGGGATTGGCATTAGGTTCGTTCATAGGATGAGAATGGACTTATGGTGTTTGAACTCGCTTTCTGTTCTTTATGAGTTCCAACTTGGGTGGGATTGAGGTTTTGTATGTTTGTCTTAGGAATCGAGATGGCAACATGGGAAAGCAAGCTGAGTTGAGGAATCAGGGAGTGAACTTTTTTGTGTGCCATGTGCAATGAATGATCGGAACAAACGAGGCATGATTCTATATGTTTTGGTGTTGTACACTCCCGTTTCCCACTATCAGATGGATATCTGTACCGCTTATGTCTAGAGCAGGCTTTCTCGCACTAGGATTTCCCCGGCGTCTTGTTCTCTGCATGTGTATGTCGTGGCTTACTCAACCTCCGTGTCTATCCTTCGGATGTCGTCTATGTAGACTTCACATCCATACACCCTTACCCCTGATTCAACGCCATAGTCATATTGTAGTCGGGGTGTGCTTTTCATACATAGATTGGCAGCACCAAAAAATCGAAATCCCAACCTCCGCGGCATATCAAGAATTCGATTCTTCTTTCCCACCAACAGCCTCCTCACCCCTTAATGCTCTATCCCCATCCTCAATACACTCTCCAACATCCGGCCCACCCACGCCCCTCTCCCTCCACCTCTCCAATAACTTCTTTTCTTTCTCCCATAATATCCTCGCTTCATCTACCTTGCCTTCTTTGACAAGCCCTCTGACCTTATCTGGCGTGCCTAGTACCCTCTCAGCAACAAGCCTTAATCTCCTCCTCTTTTCCGCTTTCTCGATCTCTTCTCTGCTGGGTCCATTACTCTCTGCATCTCTCCTCAGGGCCTCCACACCCTGTCTAACACGCTCAACCAGCTCCTCCACACCTTCAACACCCTCCACTTTCCCCGTCCCCCTCATACTCCCACTCCCACTCCCTATCCCAATCCCACCCACTTTGACCGTCCCAGCCCCAGCCTCAGCAGCCCCATCACCAACCTTCACTCCTTCCCTCATCCTCCCAATCATCTCCGTAGCCACAATCAACTTACTATAATTATCATACACCAACGCCTTCCTCTCCGCATCCAGCGCCCTCACATCCGCCAGCACACCTCTATATATCGCCAGGACCTCCCCAAGACTCTTCTCCTCCAACACCTTCCTCACATACTCCTCCCCATTAAACCCCTCCTTATCCATCTCGCTCCCCTCGCCCTCCTCCCCATACCCAAACCCATTATCGTCCACAAAAGAATGAATACTCGAACTCGCCGGCGAGCTAGGAGCCTGTGATGTTGTTGAGAGAGATGATGATGCAGCGGCGGTCTTTTGGAGGTTGTAGTACTCGCGGAGAGCGGCGCGGTTGCGTTTTGGTTGTGGGGTTGGGCCGGCTGTGGATGTGTTGGTGGAGGTGGAGGTGTTTGAAGGGATGGAAGGACGTGAGGGGGACGAGTCGGAGCGGGGGGTGTCGAGGCTGGGGCGGGAGGAGGAGGTGGGTGTTGAGAGGAGGGGGATGCGGCGGCCGGAGAGGGAGGGTTCGCGGGGGCTGGCGATGGTTGACATGTTGGCGGTGTGTGTGATAAGTAAAGGGGTATCTAGTAAAGGGGATTTGGAAAGATGCTCAGTGTAGGCATTGGGTTTACCGATCGGGTGGTGGTGTTTTTGTGAAGCTTGCAGGTGAAGTTGAGTGGTTACTAGAGGAAGTGAAGTGAAGTTGTCACAACACGCGAGGCTGAAGCGAGGCTACGATTTTTAGCCACGCCTCAGCACTTAACTAACCTGGATACAACTTTCTATCAACAACAATTCGACAATACTATGGCTCAGAGACCACCCACTCTCACAGACCTAATCAACTCCCTAACAACCCACTCCCTCCCCACCCCCACAACCGCCTTCCTCCAACCCATCCTCACCCCTCCCTCCTCAAGCACCTCCTTCCGGCAACCACCCCCCCTCGCAGCCCTAACCGCAACAGCCAAACACCGCCTGCTCTCCGCCTCGATCCTCCCCTCCCCGACCAACCCCTCAATTCTCATCCCATCAACCCCCAGCCTACCAACAAACATATCCGATGTCCGCATTAAAGAGTGCGCCGTACCGCACGATGTGTTCCTCCAAGTTGTCGATATACAGGATCTAGGTAGGAGCAAGTGGGAGCAGATTGAGGGTTTGGAGGCAGAGAGAAAAGGGGAGACTACGAAGGGGAGGGAAGTCATACGCGTTATTCCCGCTACGGGGGAGGAGAACGATCCTTCTTCGGCGGCTACACAGTTCCCTACCCAGGGCAATACACAGAACCAGACGAGCGACAAGTCCTCCAGAGGACCCTTCAAGCTCCTCCTTTCGGATTTTAAAGGTACGACGATTTGGGGGTTTGAATTACGGAAGGTGGAGAAGATAGGACTGCCGCCGCTGATGGGGATTGGGTGTAAGGTATTGGTGAGGAGGGGAGCGAAGGTTGCGAGGGGAGTGGTGCTGCTTGAGCCGGGGACGGTGGTGGTTTTGGGTGGGAAAGTGGATGCTGAGGATAAGGCTTGGAGGGCTGGGAGGGAGGAGAGGTTGAGGAGGGAGGTGAAAGAGGAGGCGGAAAGGGCGAGGGAGGGAGGCGAGGAGTGAGGATATACTTAGGCACTTAGTGTAGGAACCTGGGAAGGAAGAGAAATCTGTGGATGTATCTTTGGAGGGGAGGAGTTCAAGAGCTGTTCTATGATACCCATTTGCAATCGAAAAGTCGAATTTGGCACTTGATTTAAGTTACCTGAAAAAATTACACATGTTAGACACTTCAGAGTACATATCTTCAAGTAAACAGACACCGAAGTCTATGGCAGACCAAGGACGATGAAACTGGCAGAAACAATGCTACATATATTATTATCTGCAAGATCCAATATACCTGAAGAAATGAAAGCATTGATCTTGTTCAGAGGGAAAACTTCCACATGTGTCCTATCTATCAGAGCTCCAGGCACAAAGACGGGAAAAAAATAAAATCAAGCTGGTCTGGCCCCGCCCATCATCTTGTCTAGAACATAGAGCTAAAATCATTGACGGCAAGACGCAGGATTGGAACTCGGAGGGAATATGAAAGCAAATCGGGCCGAAAATTGAACAGAAACATCTTGAATGTCAGAGCTGTAGATCCATACATCTTTCCTTTTCATGCCTTCATAGTTCAATCCTAGTGGAGGATCGATCTTGTTTGCATACGTGAGTGAGCCCAGAACGCCAAGTCAAAATCAAAAAAGAAAAGAGCAACTAGCAGATATACCTATTCCTCCGTGATCTCAACTCATCTGATCTTTGTGTGCATTGATTGACTTTCCATCCGAAAAAAATCGTTCATTCATTCATTCAATTCCTTTCCATAAACTTGCGAGCAATTCCCATCTATCAATCCTCCAAATCCATCCAGGCAGCCAGTCATATTTGCTCTCAAGAAGAACGAGCCTGTTCCCAAATATCCTTTACTCTAGCTTGTCGATCGATCGGCCGATCCAAACCTATGCAATTACGAAAGAAAACGACGAAGGAAGAAAGCCAGAAACGGAAGGAAAATCCACGCCGTCCTCTAGAACACAGTAGAAACAGGGGCAGAGGTACGTCTCATTTCCACATGCCTTAGAAATCTGCAATGCCCCCAACCAATCTTGCAATCCATCGTCTAAATGCCCATGGTACCCGATCTTGGGAAATTTTGACAAAAAGATACCAATGGTAAAGGGGAGTTTATCGTATTTATGAAGTGATGTGTTGATACCATAGTTCGGTCAGCCAGTGGCAAGCAAAGCAATGATTTTCCGCATTCGAGATCGAGATGAACACATGCCGGTCGGTTTCCAATGCGTGAAAGATAACGAGATCGAGCAGGTGGACAAGCATGCAAGTATGTTTTATGACGGGGTGAGCTAGTCGGAAACGGAAAAGCGGGAACACGCGAGGGATGCGGCTGAAGAGCCTATCGCATGATCTCGTTGTAGATCAACTCCTTCAGCTGCTCCTTGCTCAGGTTATCCTTGTTTTTGTCAAAGTCGAAGAACTCCTCTGGGATGGGGCTGGCTGTTGGCTCGTCCTCTGGGTCATGGTATGGCTCGAGGTATGGGTGCTGAAGGGCCTCGTCGACTGTGATTCGCTTGACTGGGTTGAACGCTAGGAGCTTCTCCAAAAGATCGAGAGCGAGGTCTGACGTCTTAGGAAACATCTGCTTAAATGGTACCTTCTTCTTGAAAGGAAGAGAGCGAATGTACTCGCGCGCACGACGGGATTTGATGCCATAGTAATCCTCCATGGTGGGCGTGCCGAGGACATCGAGAATGAGGGTAAGTTGGTGGTGGTCTACATGCGGTTAGTGATGGAACTATCGAGTAATGTGAATCCACATACAATCCTTCCCAGGGAACAATGGCTTGCCACTCAACATCTCAGCCAAGATACATCCAACTGACCACACATCGATAGCTTTCGTGTATTCCTTGAATGTCAACATGATTTCTGGTGCACGGTACCAACGAGTAGCCACATATTCTGTCATGAAACCAGAGTTGTCTTCTTGTGAAGCAGCAGAACGTGCCAGACCGAAATCGCAGACCTTCAGATCGCAATTGGCGTTCAGCAATAAGTTGGAAGGCTTCAAATCTCTATGTAGAACATTGGCGGAGTGCATGGCCTTGAGTGCTCGGAGGGTTTGGTAGATGAAGTATTGGCAGTGGTCGTCGGAGAGGTCTTGCGTACGAATAACACGGTGCATATCAGTCTCCATCAGCTCCTTCATAAAGTGTCAGAAAACATCCCATAAATTGCTTCCCTCATTTCGAAAATGCGACCTACCTGGATAAGATAGACTTCGGTGAATGTTTCATAGCTACGAGGCTTCTGGATATCGAGGATCGAGATGATGTTTTCGTGATTGAAGTACCTCAACAGCTTCATTTCACGGAGTGTTCGCAGACAGAACATAGAGTGGTCGAATGGGGTAATCTTCTTAATAGCAACCTTTTGCCCTGATGGCTTGTGGAGTGCCGAGCTGGAAAAAATCTTGTCAGCAGGCCCCCAAGCAAGTTCAAAAATCGATAATTGGTGACAGGTAACGTAACATGCCATCTCTATCAAGACGTCGCAGACCTTCAGCAAGGCGGTAACCGCGACCGTGTCATGGTCGGGTTGACGTTGGAGGTGCAGAGACAGCAATAGCGGGGTAATTCAACATACCAAACAACACCATAAGCACCCTCACCGACTACATCTTGAATATCATACTGTTCAGAAACGTTGAAGCTGATCTTGCGCGATCCCGTCGAGGGATTCGGCGCACGGGAGGTCATCTTGCTTGTGGGAAGCTACACGAGCAAGAAATACTGGTCTTGAATGCGATCCGTTTGCAATAAGGATTGCAGACGAAAGGAGTGTGATTCTTGGAACAGTTGGTTGTTGGGAGCTGTATCTACTCGCGGAAGCCGAGAAGGAGAAGTAGATGCTCCTTTGTTGGTTATTTGTGGACGTCTTTGTGCAGATCGAAGAGCAGTGATCAATAGGAGACTCGACGTGTTGACTTCTGAATCAGAACCTGAGGTGACGTCCGCTTAATCTGTGCCTGGCAAGCCCTATACTTCCTCTGAATCTGCTGATTCACTTTTGACTCAATTAGCACGACAATTTTAATTATCTCCTGACTTTCGCCTGGAATTGCAAGCGCCTGACAAATGTAATTTCTTGGAGGTATGATCGTGCTTGCCGTTCGGGTACGTACAGTACTTGACGACTTCAACGTCCAAGGATAATCGAACTGCGCTCGGCCCTGCCAGGAAATATGCAAGTGTCGCAGCTTTCAAAATCAAGTCCGGTTGCCCAGGAGGTAGGTGTTTTCGAGTTCGCCAAGGGTCCTTTGAAGCACTTCTAGAACATCAATGGAAAAATCAGCAAGCGGTCCTCTCTTTGTTGTGTCGCCTGTGCTGGCCCTGCTCCGTCCGTTTTGTCTCTTTCTTTCTGACACCAACAGCAGGCTAGGCTTCCAGAAGGTCTCGGTACAATCGCGTCTGCAGACTGTATGTACAGCAGATCTCGGAATAGTTCGTGTCTGATGTGTTCCAAGGGTGTAGTCCGTACCTGCAATCTTCAAACTCTGTGCTGTTCCAGCTGACGTTGAACTGGTGCCCCGCTAAAGAGTTGCCCAAAAGCCGTTCGTTGCGGTGTGGGCGGGAGAGGACGAATCAATATCGACTGCGGATCGAGTACAAGTGGCAGACGGGTATTGGAAAGTAACAGATGGCCAGATATCAACTGCAACACAAATCGTCCTGTGGGAGGTCAAGTTTGAAGGTTGGAAGATTGGAAGGTTTGGGAACGAGGTTGCAGGAACAGCTCTGCGCACAGAGGTCGGAGGTCACGATGTTGCTTTCCGCTGAAAGGCCTCGTCTATCCGACTGCTTCTGCAGGCCTAGTCTGGTCTGCTTGGTTTGCTTTGCTTTGCGGTGGAGAGTGGATGGAGGAGGGAGGAGGGAGGTCTGAGTCGCTGGTTGGGGTCTAGTCAGCGTGGTGGGTGGGCATCGACATGGACAGGAGGAGGGGTCGTTGCGGGCCTGCCCTTCCCTTCCCTTCCCTTCTTCTGCTGTGCAGTGCAGTGCTGTGCTGTGCTGTGCTGTGCTGTGCTTTGGCGTGCCTTTGCTTGTCTTCCCCCTCTCCTCCCCTGTCCTCCGCTCCAGTCCCTGGTCGTCGTCTCGTCCTTTTGCTGTGCTTGAGGACGGGCAGCGCTCTCTTACTGGCTGGACACCTGCTTGGAGGGGCCGACTGGCTTGACGGCGGTGCCGAATCAGCGTACTATGGCGCGGCCAGAGACAGGACTCAGGAGGGGCGAAGGGCGAGCACCGTTAGCGAGGGGAAGGGGGTGCCGCTGCTGCCCGATACTTAATTTGGCCTTCCCTAAGCGCCGGCTGCTATCACACCAGTCCAGAACTAGCCTCTACCTAAGTCAGCACAGCGCCGTCCGGAATAGCTTCTAACTCCCATGGCGCCTGTTTCACGGGTGCAGCCATCGACAGCGGCGTTTCATGACTGGCCGATGTGATGTGATGGCGATGGTGACGGCAGCGGTGCGACCACACTGAACTGTTGCTGGGCTTGGGGGACTGCATTACTCTCAGCGCATCACCCAATTAGTGTTGACTTCTTGAGCGCATATGACTATCCAAACTTCGAATGAAGTATATTTTTGTACTGTTTACTATTTACTATCCAGAACCCGTAGGCAATCATTGCTAAACATCCAACGGTTAGCGAAGCCGCCATTTACAACCACCCGTACCTTGCACCGTGAACCACCAACCAGCCATCCGAATCAAGAACAAGCTCAAGCTCAGATCAACCAGATCACCATCCCAAATGAATGATCTTCACCCCTTCGCGCCCTCCCTATCTTCCGAATCTGCTCCTTGCCAGCTGTATAACAAACCATTTATACCCTCCCCTGCCATCTCCCGTTCACTCCAGGAGCCAGCCCACAGTCCTCCTCAACCACTCGCCCCCTGCCCATCAAGCCTACCGGGATCCTCCTTCGGATGAAAGCCCATAGTCAAACACCTCCCAAACGATGGCTTCAGTTCAGGGACTTGGGAGGCTGGACGAGCATTGTGCTTTGTGATGTGATCGAGAACTGCTTACCTGAATCCGATTGGACGTCTGCGCTTCTTTTTTTCATCTGATCAGTGCGAGGGGGTCAGATACACGTCTACTCGGACACGCTTTCTTTGCGAGATCCAGCCTCTCCATTTTTGATCTCGATCCGTTCCGGTCTGCAGATAGGGCTTGGACTCCATTATTCGATTATCTAAGGGGTAGAATGAACAATGTGGTCTGACGGAATTCTTTGACCAGGTATCTTGAGTGATTTGCAGCTGCCATTATTACGTCTTAGCAAGTACGCCATGGCAAGGGGCGTGAGTCAAAGAACTGATCGGTCGATATAGAAAGTAAGGTTGAGGCGCTGGCTGTGGCGAAAGTCAAAAATTATCAGTGTCTCGATAAGCGACAGCAGAGTGTGAGACGTGCTTGCGATATCAACATGACGAGTATTATGCTTATGGTAAACTGCATCCATGAATCGCTTCACTAAGTAAGATGTTTTTGCTTTCTTTCTATAGTGCTACAGTAACTTTCCCATCTTCCATCATCTGACGAGAGCACTTCCCTGCTTCGCTTCACATGACGAACAATCATTGAACGACCTATCAATCAATCGCGTCAGCTTAAGGCCACGATTCCAGGACTCAAGTGTGTAGCAAGGATTCAAATGATCTAGCCTACCTTCTCTCTTAAGGTCCCCATCCACTGCTGGAAGCTCATTCCCTGGTCCGCCCGATCTTCCACCAACAGCGTCTGCGCCCATAACTTCAAGCTTGGATCACCATCTTCGCGGATAACATAGAGATGCGGCACAACAATGCTGCCGACACCTCGAGATCGGTAGTCCCGACTCTTCATGATGACAGCTCGGACACGCTCATTGAAGTCGTTGTCGAGTTCTGGAAGAGTGCTCTTGCCGACCTTGAGTTTGGTTCTGTCGCCAATGTCGAATACATCAGCTAGGAGTTGCGGTACTGCGTCCCGGCCCACCCAAAGGAATTGAGTTTGCCCATCGTCGATTAAGTAAAGACCATATGGTGCCAAGCGTTCCGAGGAAAGGTTAAGAGGTGGGGGGAGGACAATTTGCGATGTTTCGGGGTCCGGAACACCAGCATTGTCAGGCATGTCGTGTAATGAGTAAAGTCGAGGATAGATGTATTGCATCAGCAGAGGAAGGGGCAGAGTTGATAATTGGCACAGAGCCGCAGACCGAAGATCAGATGGTATTTGAGCCGATTTCCGCAGACCAACGTTCTTGATAAGGCCGAGGAATAGAACAGGCAACCCGCGAAGATTGGCAGGGAATTGAAGCCCGCCACCGCCAGAGTTACCTCCTGCGAGTTCTTTCTTGAATGTCTGCAGAAGCTCAACAAGCTTCGACTGGAGTGCTTCACGTGCTGGTTCGAGACCACTGCTTAATGCTCGCTCAACAGCTTTGTGGCTGAAGAAAGTTGTAATGGCACACTGATCCGCTGATGCATAAACATCCGCAAGATTGGTGGTCGTAGGTAAAGACAGTGTCATAACTCTGATTCGCCGTTCTCCGTTGCTGGTGGTATGGAGCACAGCTGTTTGCATGCAAACAAAGTTCTTCGTCAAGCTCTCGTCAATAGCCACTTCCACAACATAGCTCTGGTCTCGAGGGAAAGCAGGGAAAGCACAAAGATCCGAACTTCGATTGAAGAAGTTGCCATAGAAGGTGCTCATACGAAGGCCAGTCGTAGCACGAACACGTAGGACAGCTTCCAGGCCAATTTCTGCTGACAAGTAATCGCTAAACTCAGTAGCGAACTTGATAGCATCCTCGCTTCTTCCAGCATTCCATCCAGGGTAGAAATAAGTTTGGCCACCAGTATATCTTGGAAGGTTGCTGAGAGATGCCACGTCCTGGTACTGGGACGAGAAGAGGAACATATCGATCGAGACTTGATTCTTTGAGCACTCAACAGCAAAGCTCTTGTAGAAGCTGTTACCAGTTTGCAAGAGAGCACTTTCTTTTGAAGTACCCAGCAATTTCTTGTCTTCACGCATCTCGAGCTTGCCATATCCAACATTGGGGAGAGAAGCAGTGATAACAACAATCTTGCCACCAAGTGGGGATATGAGCTTATGACCAGCTCTCAGAGCAGAACCCATACAAGATCCATTATTCTGGTTGGACTGGAACATTGCTGGTAGGGTAGTGAGGAACTTCTCGACGCTCAGCCGGCTCTCTGAAAGTGGAACCAACAACTCCTGTGGAATTGGCAGGAATGGTTCATCGAGATCGCTCACAACAAGCATTTGAGTCTCTCCATTCTCGTCTGAATCTTTGGGAACGGCGAAGTAGTGCAGGCTGGAATCAACAGCCATAAACCCAACACGAGTTCGTCGATCAGCATTTGGTAGTCTGTTTAGGGAGTCCAAAATTGTCCTTGCGCTTGTAGCCAGGAGACCACAGGAAACCGACGCATAGCTAACATCGAACAAGAAGAGGTATACCAGTGGTTGTGGAGGTCGGACCATGTATTCCTGTGGAGCAACAAATTCTACCACAGCGTGATTCAGCTCCGGTCTCTGCCATCTGTCCACACTCTTCTGCGCCGCAGCGTCCCAATCGAACGCCTGAGGAACATCGTTTGTAAGATTACACATATTACACCTCCATCGGTGTCCATGATCGAGGAAAGTGACGTATGGATTGATGTATGATCGACATCTTCTGCAACGAGAAATGACTTGATCTTGTACAATGGGCACTGGGTCATCAACATCGTGGAGAGAGGTATATGGCTGGATGACCAAAGCGAATGGAAGCTTTGATTTCTTGAGAAGTGAGTGTGTTGTGGGAACCGCATTAAGTGTTGATCGGACGTATTTGGGAGGACAGTTTGCATCTGGCGAAGGGGTGACGCTCGACTATATCAAATTAGCACAACACTTTACATCACTCCGAGCAACGCACATTGGGAGGCAATATTATCGGTGGAGGTGGCAAATCCAATTCTGCAACATTGAACGGTTGGTTGAGCAGATCCGTGGGGTACAAGTGGTTCAGAACTGCTGGTCTGGCGGCTCCTCCAGGCGGTTGAGGCTGTCCTGGTTGGGCTCCTGGAAGAGGTGGCTGTCCTCCCATTCCCATCTGTCCCATCCCCTGAGTAATTCCAGCAACTCCCTGAGCTTGAGGTGCGCCGGGTCCTGGATATCCAGCAGCGGGGTTCTGGTAACCTACACCGCCGCCATATGGTGCTGGGGAAGCATAACCAGGGCCTGCTGCTGCGGGATCGGGTCCTCCAACTGGAGCACCATACTGTTGAGCGCCATATGGCGCAGCTTCTGGTTGAGCTTGATATCCGCCGTATGCTGGTCCTGGAGGTGGTTGGAAGGCAGGTCCGCCGCCTTGAGTCTGACCTCCTAATGCCGAGTTCGCACCAGCTCCAAAGTCGTAGGCTTGCGCCGCATATCCTCTCTTTTTCTTCTTGCCTCCATCATGCTCAGAGTGTCCGGCAGGTGGAGGAGGGGAGGTAGCTGGCGCACCGAAGCCAGGTTGGGAAGGGTTTTGTTCAGCGTAAGGATCTTGAGGAGGATAACCCTGAGGAGGGTATCCGTCTTGCGCCATGCTTGCTTAGAGTTGGATTCGGTGCGGGTAGCTGATCTTTAGCTGCAGTGATAGAACGCGCACAGTGCTCTCGAGGATTTGCTGTCCAAAATTCAATGTTGGCCGGGATGAGGGAAGGTCGAGGTGTGTGTAGTGTCGTATCACTTCGCCTCGTCCAAGCTTAAATAAACGGTGGTCTTAACGTTTAGTCCAAGGACCACGTTGCGGAATCTCCAGGCAGGCAATTGCTTCAATGACAGCTTTAGCTATCTTGTGTGTGACAATTCCAGATGGCCAGGCTGTAGGTTCGTGACACGGGGAGCGGAGAGGTGTGAGTGCATGTAAAGGAAGTGAAGGCAGTGGGTGGAAGTAGATCCTGGCCTTGTCTGCCATCCATTTCCAAGATCCCCACGTCGCCTGGAAATCTGGCTGCACCGACTCGCTTGAGTCACGTGCTACGGGCGATGGCCGGCCCGTGGCTGAGAATCGTTAGCCGCAGTGGCTCCGCCCGCCTTTCACATGGGATCATCGTAATTCGTAACTGACATCTCGAATTCTCTGTGGAACTCAACCTCCACATTATCAGGTCCACGCAAAACTCAATTGCTTATCTTTTCAGGGAGAGGTCTATCTTCAGGAAATATACCACGACTTCAGTTCTTTTTCGCACAGTCGCTATCGCAAACATGGCTTGGGGACGCTCTTCAATTCCCAAACCCCCTCCTCCTCCCAAGTCAGCTTTGAGGTACAGACCTCCCTTGGCTTGACTCAGAGCATGTAACTGACATCTCCTCTAGTAAACTTCTGCCTCTTTTGATCCTATTCATCGTGCTCGGCGGCTTTGCTTTCGTCGGATACCATGTCTACCTTATAGTATGCGACGTGCAGAAGCACACGAACGAGAAGATGGAAAAGAAGAACGTAGTGTTCACCAAAGACGGCATGAAAGTTGGGGTCAAAGAGCTGCGCAATGAGAACTACGTCGACAAGACGCAGAGTTTCATGGTGAAGGCCTGGAATCTGAGCACATGGCCCGAGTATAAGAGCAAGCTGTGGAACAAGGATGCCCCGATCAATCAGGTTGAGTCAAGAAAGCCGTACGTTGTTGCCTGTCTATGGATTCCTTGGCTATGAATATTGCTACGGTTCACAGTATTCGTCTTGTTCTAACTAACATTCTTCTTGACAGATTCTCTCGTCATGCTTCTGCTACCTCAACACAATAAGTACTCCTTACTCGCCACAGCTTCACTTCTACTATACCCCGCCATGTTCATTCCTCATGTTCAGGCAACGCATGTTTGTTTGATTCTTTTGATATGTGGTCGGCGTATCACTTATTTGAGTGTTTTCAATATACCAGGGCTTGGGCTGGGCAGGTCATTTCTGGGTTCTACTGCATAAAAACCCTTCGGCATGTATACTGCTTTATGGTTGCGACTATATGGGCAGCGGGGCAAGCAGAGATCTCATGGTACAGTGCCCAGGAGATTTGGGTGTTCTAGGCGTAGTCCACTGGCAGGACCGAATATTCAGGAAATGTATTCTGTTTCTCGGCTGAAAATATATGAACAGAGAGTCTTAAAGTACTCTACCTTCCCCTGACGCGATCAGTGAAATAATGATTCGGAAGGTCGTCAACTTAGTGTATCTTCGGCTTTTTGACTGCTATTGCAAGAAGCATAGAGACTAGGTCTTAGCTGTGTCTCAATGAAGCTGGTTCTCGACGATCTCAGACCACAATACAACACAAAGGAGGAAGAGTCGGCGAACATCTGTCAAGGGACGACTCCTTCCTCTCCACCTTCCCTTGCAAGAAGTAACAAGTACTCATCATCACCAGTCTCTGGATCCCAATCGCTGATCGATCACTTCCTTCAGTCTGCGTTACTATATTTTCTCTCGACCGCCCAAATATTCGGTATGGACGTTCTCACACAGAAACTCAACAATCGTTTTCTGATCCTTCTCCGAACTCGGCAAATCGTGACCGCCCTCATGCCTCAATATTGTCGGTTGCTTGCAAACCTTCAGCAGAGTTTCGCTTCGCTCAGGGGTAACAGAAGTATCTCTCGAGCCGATTATATGCAGTGTTGGGGGATCAATTCCCGATGCATATGCACTGTCATACTGTGGGAACCTCGCTTTGAAGCCAGAGATGAAAATGCCCGCACTTGGCACAGCCTGGCTGCTAGGAAGGCGACTCCGAAGAGGGTTGTCTCTTTGTTGATTTGAAAGCAATGCCATCAACATCCCTGCGAAACACGCTCCCTGGCTAAATCCCCATATTGCATGTACAGGACCTGTCTTCTGCAGGAGATCTCCGATGTAGTCGAGGCTCTGCTCAAGTCCCTGAAAGCTACCAGGCTGTTTCTTTGCCGGATTTGGATCTTTGGCAAACCACCAGGCTCTGTGTCCTGAATTTGAGTTCTGGGCGACAAACTCACTCCATGATCTCGTCATGGGATCTTCGAGTTTCATCTTTTCTGTGACCTCGACCTCATGAGGGCTGTCCGGAAAGAGAAAATCATAGTCGGCTGATAATGCTTGTGTGATTTTCCGGACTTGGTGTGCATGGATGCTACCATTGGATGTAAAGCCATGCAAACAAAGGATGCGTAATTTGCTCATGGTTTCTCCTCTCTCTTTCGCGAGAAGTACCACAGACCGGAGATGTCTGAAATTAATTGGAATGTTCGCCGTTTCCTTCGAAACTCTTGTTTAGCGGACTTGATTACCAATGCAATGCAACAAATAAAATGGCTTGAAATACGACGACGGTGTTGTACACGATGTCATTGAGCTCAGCCGCTTCTTCTGGATGCGTCAGCATACAGTACTAGTTGTTACGAATGCTTGGCATTCTGAAGCTTGCAAGGCGACTAGGTGACTCGGTAAAGTGCTTCCTATATCAACAAACTTTTCGTGATGAAAATTCTTTTAGCCATGAGCTCTGGATGTGTTAAGAACCAAATCTCTTTCTGTTCTAATTTTTTGATTCAACTTAAAGAAGGTGTGAATTACAACACTCATCTTCCACATTGTATTCCACGTCTCATAAATCGATCAAAACCAACTCAGCGGCCATGTCTCTCCCAAAGTACTTCCCACTTAAAGTAGCAGATAGAAAGTCGATACCAATTCCATCTGTTGGATTTGGTACTTTTGGTGCTCCGACATCAGGTCAGTACACCCCCATAATCAATAGATAAAGACTACGAAAGCTCACATGTTTTAACAGATGGGAAAGGATGGTGCAAAGATGCAACACTTGAAGCTCTCAATGCCGGATACCGCCACCTTGACTGTGCCTGGGCTTACGGCGTCAACTCAGAGATCGGAGAGGCCATCCGAGAGTCTGGCATTCCCCGGTCTGAGATCTTCGTGACGACAAAGTTCTGGATGCAATTCGCGGCTCCTGAGAACGTCGAGTTGTGTCTCGATCTTTGTTTGAAAGAGATGGGGCTAGATTACGTGGACTTGTATTTGGCACATTTTCCGTATGCTCAAACGCCCACTTCTAGAGCTGGGTTAGAGAAGGCAACTGCTGATCTTGCCGGCTCACCTGAAGATTGGGGGAAGCTGGTGTATCCAGAGAGTGGAAAGCCAGTCGTTGATTGGCAACATACCTCTGCACATATCGCTAAGCTTTCAGGTGCGTTCTGCCAACCTGTTCCTAATCTTTACCAATTTTCTATTAGACACTGATATATCTTACAGGGAAGGAGGGTAGTTTCGTCCCGACATGGAAAGCAATGGAGAAGCTCGTACTGAACGGCAAAACTCGTGCCATCGGCGTCTCCAACTTCTCAATCTCAGACTTACGAGACATCATCCCGCATGCCGAAATCCCAATTTCTTGCAATCAAGTCGAAGTTCATCCTTGGCTTCCCAACACCGAGCTTATCAACTTCTCAAAAGAACACGGAATATTGACGACATGTTTCTCGCCTTTCGCAGGTCAAAAGGCGGATGGCTCCACGCTTCTGAAAGATCCAGCTGTCTTGAAACTAGCTACCAGGAATGAGATGGACGTGGGACAGCTATTGCAAAGTTGGGCTGTACAGAGAGGAACTGTGCCATTGGGAAAGAGTAGCACTCCTTGTATGAATTTCCCCAATTCCTGCCAGTCTATTTGGTAGAAGGACTAACACCAGACAGCACGAATTCTAACCAACCTTCAAATTCGGAAGCTTTCTGAAGAAGACATGGAGGCTCTCAATTTTCTTGCTATCCCGGATGGTAAAGGACGGACCATCGATATGAGCAGTGTTTGGGATGTTCCCCTCTTTCAAGGTTAGAAGAGGGAGGGTTTGGCGGTTGGGGAATATGACCGCTTATGGATAAAGGGATTGGCGAATAAGGATTTGACAAAAAGTTCCTTGTTTCTTTAATTTCTTTAATTGATCAGTAAACTCGCAAGCAGTTGTGGAGATCTCAAGCCGAAGCGATTTCGGTGGTTTCACTCAGGCTATGATCGCTAAAATTCCGTATTTCCAGGCGCAACAGCACTAAAGCTCGCTAAAGATTAGGCGTTATTACTTGTTAATCGTATCACTACAAAACACTGAATCGCAAATGTTTTCGCAATGCACTAGATCTTCTACTTTATCTACAGGACTTATCCTTTGTGAATCAGATTTACATCTACCCGTACTAAGAATAAAATTGGAGAAGTCTATCTGTCATTGCAAATTGCCTCGAATTCACAACCTCTTCCCAGATGAATCGGTAGCGTGTAGGAAAATTGTGATACCGTTGATCAGGGTCTGACTTTCCTGACATATACACCAATATCTTCCCCACAGACTTTGAATACGGTGTACTACCTCGCATTATCGGGCCCGGATCTGAATTCGGGTCTTTGTCTTCTGGAAATATCACACTCCTTAACAGTTCATGCCTGCCACGGCGTAGGACGTGGATACCCTGAAACTCGATGCGTGGCGGCATGCCTTGAGGAAACCGAAAGGTGGGGTTCCCCAATTGGAGGAATCGAATTTCGTCGAAACCTGCTATTTCTGCGGGAGCGTTGATGGTTTCTATGTGGCCATAGTACCATAGTAGGAATGTGGAGATTTCATCCATTTCGACGAAGTCTCGTTCTGGATTGAAGAATATTTTGGGTCCACCGGATTGAAGTCTATTGCTCAGCTTTGTTTATTTCTTTTCCGGCTGTGATCTTACACATACAGGGTAAAATACATCCTGGGAAACTTACTGGAGAAATCTAGGTTTGTATCCATGGTAAATTGCCTTAGCAGCTTTATTTACTTGTCGCAAATATCGAGATGGATCAGGATTAGGCATGAACATGCTAAATTCCAAGTCGATGCGTCTTTCTGAGAAGGATCTCTCGAGAACAAAGGGGGGTTGTAGAGGTTGTCGGTTGATGAATACAGGTAAGAATTTGATTCTAACTGATACCAGGTGTGGTGTTGTAGTCACGTATTGGGGATTCGCCGTGTATGAATCTTGTACAAACAATCGAGTGTCGAATGGTTGGAATGTTGTATCTGGCGGTGGCAACATCGGGTCCACGGTCCCGAAGTCTGGAAACGCATCCTTCCCTGTGTGGAAGTGAAAGTCAGCTTTAATGTTCAGCAAAGTCGCAGGTCAGGGAATCAATAGGCTCAATCTAGATTGTTTTCTGAATACAAGCTACTTACAAATTGATAACTTTATCTCTGGAGGGAGCTGTTCGAAATCATGAAAAGTGTCAAATGTGGGCGGAGTGTACGTTGATGATGGCTCGGAAACAATATCTTCTGGCGGTACCGGATTCAGCAATTTCGAAAAATCATTCATGTCACCAAGAAACCTGCGTACAGCATGTATACATTTCGGTGCGGTGACTTTCCCGGAACAATAACGTGATGTACATTCTATATCTTGGGTAGGTAACAAAGAATGACTAGGAAACACAAGCTAGACGAGGAGGAAACAAAGAGGCTACAAACGTTTGTCTAGATAAATTCACTGTATTCTGGATCCGGAATACCATATGATAGATTTCTTTGTAGACCTTTGGGAGATTCGCTCACCCTGTTCCACTCCTGTGGCTCAAGATCAGGACGCGAACCAATCGGACTATGAGCGAAGGTAGAAATTATCTCATCAATTGGTTTAAGAGGAGCTAACAGAGGTTACTGCATATCAGCATTCACGCAATCCTGGGACTGAGAATCAGCTTTAATGTCAATTGCATTGATAGCTTAGTTAGGCAGGGCTTGAACCAGTTGTAACGAACTGTGTACCTTATCAGCTCGAAGTAGCATGGAATTCCTGGGATTTCTTTAAGGCCCCAAATTTGGCCCATAGCGCTATTTTCTGGGCTTCATTCCCGGTTAACTTCATCACAGGAGCTTAGATCTAAGGGCTAATACATGTTCACAAGAATCTTTTGGTTTCATGGAAGTAAGATGGGGTATTGTGGTTTATAGACATTGTTTTGAGTTCCCAATCATGACGAAGCATACTTATTCGGCCAAGACGATTGAAATCATGCCAACTTTGCAGATCAAGAAAGAGCGTCTTTGCAACTAGCCAGAGGTTACTAGAAGACTGAGAGCTAATGGAACATTCGAGCACTGACAATATAATGCACAAAAATATGGAGTTCATTTCCATGATAAAGAAGGGTGAGATAATTTACAATGAATCAGAAGCCTATGGAGCTGTTGGGGTGACAGTTGTGGTAGTGACACCAACACAGTTGGCTCCGGTTGGATCAACTGTCAGTTGAGCCTAGGAAACAATCAGCTAACAGCTCAAAGCAAAGTTCACCAAGAAAGATCTCACCTTGTCGTCGTGTCCACTCTGGCAAGCGCCACTTGTAGATGTCAATTGTCCACCCACGATGCTGACCATCTCATCACTTCCAGCACAATCAACCGCTTTCATGGTCGTCCCGTTGAAACCAATACAGGCTTGAACGTCAACAAGATCAGGTCTGAACCCAGCAGTGAAACTTCTCTGGACAAGGAGAACATCCACACCGGCTGCGTTGGTAGAAGGAGTAACTTGACGATCTGCTGCCTCGTTGACACAAGCGGCATCGACAATCTCGCCTGAAGTTAAGTCTTAGCACATTGTTGCATATAGCTTTTCAGGAAGGAGAAATACCATTGTTCCTGAAGGTAAGACATTCATTGCCTGGGATACCTCCAATTTCTGTCATGACGATTGTGTCTGCACCTCGGGTCACAGATCCTCCCGTGGCGGCATTTCCAGCCCCATTTCCAGCCCCATTTCCAGAGTTACCATTAGTGGCACCAGTTCCAGCAGCTACTCCAGCACCACCAGCTGCTGCTGCGGCGGCGGCTGCCGCCGCAGCCTTGGCCTTCGCTCGGTCACCTCGTGCAGGTGATGAAGCAACGAGAGCAGCCAGAGAACAGACGAGAATGGTAGTGAAGCCCTTCATGATTGCGAATATTGCTAGGTAGAAGAATTACAAAAGAACCGAATGTGTGTTGATAAAAAAGAATGTGAGTGAATAAATGCGAAGAGACCAGTCTGCTTCAAAGAATGAGAAATAGAATAGGAGTGAACTGAAGGGTGTCAATGTGTTACGGAGGGCATGTGCAGGTGTTTATGTACGAAAGATGTGCCATCCCAACTGAGACATGGCCAGCCCTGTCTTGAGTAGAACGCGGGTAAACCTGCTTTGTGTTCCCTGCTAAAACCCGTTCTAATGTTGGGACGAAAATTCCGGGGCTCTCACCATGCCACCCATTCTTCTTGGCCAATGGACTAACTCCAATAGGCTTTCAATGGACAAACTCAACCCAATGAAAAGCCGATATAACCTGGGTTTCCAACAGATCCTTCGAATCGAGTACCAGATTTTGAAACGGGCGCACAGCGAAACAGAAAAAGATGAGACGAAAGCAGGGGAGTTAAGCGAGAAAGGACCCACCTCCCCTGAATTTGGATGGTGAGGCGTCGCAGATCCTCCAAACCAAACATCGCTTAAGTATGAGTCCGTATATGAGTCCGTATTCGCCAATGAGAAGCCTTTGTTCAATATTCGTATTTCGTAAAGCCGGAAAGAACGAGACCAAGCTGGCATAAGCGCGCCAGCCTTCGCATCATCTCGCTTAACACCCGTAGTATTGTTGACTTCCCCCATCGCAGCGACTAGCATACTGCCCATATAAAGATCTCCTGGAGCAAGATCAGAAAACTGGCGACGTAGAATGAATCTTCGCACAAAGATCAAGAGTTCAAATTTCTACAATTCATCATCTTTTGAAGCGGTTGCATCAATTTCTATTCGCGATTCTTTCTTATCTGAGGCGTGTGAGGGGATTAATGTTTCCTATGGAGCAGGCGTCCATGGACAGGATCCTGCGATTCAGGACAAGCTGGTATATCGCTGTCATAATTTTCTTCGCTTTTTTGCTAAAATTTAACAACGCATCTACAATTTAACCAATCCTAATAATGTATTTATGCCATGCTCGGGATTGATCAAACAATTGACCATAAGTTCATGCGGAGCAATCTAGTCCAACAAGCTCATTAAAAACGGACTGGATTTTCGAAAATCAAACCTAGACCATGTCTAAAAGTCTGTAAAGGGCTCGCTTCGATACCAGGGAAAAGGGAATCTTCAATTCGTCAGGCCACTGTGTAGTGGAGAGAAAACATTTGCAGACCGTTCAATGAAACAAGTTTCTGTATATCACAAAAACGTTTGTTGAGCGCTGATGAACTTTATCCAAGTTTATAGCAGCGTTTGTCCCAAGAGGCAAAGAACGGAAGAGTCGGCACTTTATCCTGGTAGGTTGAATGCCCGGTTGACTTAACTTGCAGATTCGCTGCAACGACACACGTTCAAGTATCTTCTCTTAATTTAATAGTGAATCGAAATCAAAATTCGGTGAAGTACGTCGCTGATACAAAGCAAGTGACAAGTCTTGGGCGGATCAGGAACACAAGAGAGCAGACACTGAGGCTGTATTAAAATTTGACTGGTGGATGACAGGGATGAAGACTGGGGTAAAGGGCCTGACTTTGAAGGACCTGAGCCTTTCTTGAGCTCAAGGAAGAACGCAACACAAAGAGTGAGCGATACCTTGCAAATTACTCCAAGCGAGTGTAAAGGAGTCCCGCCTCTGAGCAAGCAGACCAAGGAGAAATTCTTAAGCCACTGCTTCGTCGTTTGACGAAGAGCTTTGATGGAGGCTAGCTGCTGTTTCTGGCACGGATGGCCAATTGAAATGCATCCTCAACATCGTCAGTCGGTGTTTGGACGTGCCTCGGTCGCCTTTTGGAAGTGACGCACAGCTACGAAATTAATTGTGCTCATTTCCTGTGAAGATCTCAAATGCGTCTGAAAGAACAATACAAATGACATCGAGCACGCCTAGGTGGCGAATATATAAGAAATTTTGGTAGCAGGCTCGTACCTTCAGTCAGTGCACTTTGTTGAAAAAGTTTTATTTCGTGCAGAGGATATCACTTTATGATTTGTGTTGAGATCGATAATTGTCGGATCAGAGGCGCAGCTTTGCCGGAGGTCCGTGGTCTCTGATGAGTCTGATCCCCCAATTAGAGGATGTTCTTATGTCTTTCTAAAGTTCAGATGACTTTTGAAAAGGCGTAAGCACTAGCCATGAGAGTGGTATGATGACTATTGAGAATGCAGAGGGCTACAGGAAGGTGAAGGTTTTCGCTAGAACAACTTCTCCTCAAATTCCACTAGCGTAATAACGTGCCATAGCTTCATTCTTTTTGGAAAGCTCGAGAAGCATATCCAGGAGTGCAACTGGGGTCGTATGGAATTTTGAGTACGCCTTACTCTCTTTAAAAATCCAAGAAAAAACACCAAGAGGAGACGTTACACGGTTTGTTCAGGAGTCTGCAGCCACTCTCCACTCAATAGGGAATTTTGACCCATTTAATCCCTTGTACCTGGTACTGCATAGCCCCACTTACAGACGCTGAATAAAAGGAGGAAATGGTCCTATGGTCCTTTTGCCATGTTTCCCATAGGCCAAGTTTGGACTTTTAAGTGGACTTGAAGTCTCGGGACCAAGGCATACCTAGGTACGCGAGAAAGCTTGCATGATACAGGGGTAATGCGGTCGGTTTAAGCTTACTTCTGGCTGTCGCTCCGGCGCGAAGTCTTAGCGCCCGTTTGCCCCTGATGGATACCAAGAATGTACCTCGGACGGATGAATCGCCACCATCTGACGAGGATCAACCATTTACAACAAGGAGCAGCTCATATTTTCTAGCATGCAATTGGCTCTATCGTATCACAATTACCGGTAGCATTGATCTATTGATCTAGTCGTGCACATTTATAGCCGACCCTACATGTCGATGCAGGGACATGACATGAACTACCCTGTCACAACCCGCGTATACCGCACGTGTGCCATTTTCTTTTTGATGCGGGAAAGGTTAAATTCGCTCCTTTGACTGAACACGATAGTTTGACGTCAAATAGTGCCTGGCCAGGCGCGATAATTCCCTCTTTATTCGGTTGCTTCCAGGGAAAGCATATTCACCGGTTTCTCCGACCTTCCTCTCCGACCCCCCTGTGGATAGGGTCCCTAGACAACCCACGGAATGAGGGGGATTAGGGTGAAAGTACCGCCGAAGTGAGTGCGATCACAAATACTTGATGGAAAATGTAGCTATCTCGAATCACAAGACGTGGCCAAGAGAACAGCAGCGGACTCTTTCTTTTATTCACGATCATAACTTGATCGCTGAGGCTTCCTTGTTTGGGGAGCGAAGCGAGCCGCTCCACGAAAACCGTATCTTGCACGTCACCAATTGGCCTGATACCACAAAGCACAATTCCTCGGGGTGGACTATTCGCCAAGATGTGCTTTACAGAGTTATACCATGAGGGAGTTACGAAGGAAGACGAGAGCTAAAGTTTTCAAGCTAAATTTAAGAGCCTTGGCCCTTCTGCATCAGGACAAACGGTGAATTGAAATTGAGTCAATTCAAGCAATAACGTCCACAAGTCTAGACTCGAGGACCCTTGTTATGCAATTGCAGGAAAAGGCTTTGCCGCAATGATGCATGCTTTAGTCTGAGAACAAGCAGGCATGGTGATCAGGATGGGAATCCTTTCCGTAGAAGTAACGTTAAGTCGAAAGTCTCAAGCTTTATAAAGCATACAGAGTGTCCTGACTGTTTTGATCTCGCTAGGCGCAGCTGAAAGCAAGGCACAATGTTCCCAACCAAAGTGTTTCTCGCATTTCTCGTATCGTCTGCCACTCATTGCTCTGCTCTTCCAAAATCTTTCCACAGCGCCAATGCAGCCGTTCAAGCTGATTATAGCCTCATTGAGCGCACAATATTCAATGGCGAAGGCCACCATTATCTTGTAGGCCGAGAGTTGGATGAGAATGGAGCACTGATCTGCGGTGACAACTTGGTGTGCGCAGATGGAAGGTTTGTCCAATGCGTCAATGGTACACATGGCTTACTAACAATGGTCTAGTTGCTGCGGGCCAAACAGTAGGTGCGGTTATGGACCTGAGATCTGTGGAACTGGTTGCAAGAATGGATGTGATGCCACGGCAATGTGTGGAAAGTACAGCGCCGACGGAAAGACAAAGTGCGGTATGAATTTATGTTGTGGTAAGTTTTGCAAGATTCTGTCCTTGAGACTTGATCAACAAGGCCTTCTTATAAATTTGATCTCGCAACGCTAGAAAGTGAAGACGCTAATCTTGTGACATTTGTTTAGGAGGTGCTGGCTGGTGTGGGGTTAGTACCATCTCAAATTCTTGGTCTTAACTCACCTTTGGCCTTTATCTGACACTTTTACGACAGACTGCAGATGCTCATTGCAAAGGCGAAGTTGGAAATGAATGCCAGCAAGGCTTTGGTTCATGCTCCAAAGTTCCACCCCCCTCATGTGGCACAGGCTCCGGTACATCGAGAGGCCGCACGATTGGTTACTACCAGAGCTGGAACGTTCGCGATCGGGCATGCATGAAGATTGCTCCGAAGGACTTGAAGACTGAAGCCTACACGCATATTTATTTCTCATTTGCAAGCATAGATCCCAACAGCTTTAAGATAGCACCGGCAAATCCGGCAGATGTCGCCATGTATACAGAATTCACAGCTCTTAAGAGCTCTAAGCTCCAGACGTGGATCGCAATCGGAGGCTACGACTTTTCTGATCCTGGCCCAACCCACACGACATGGTACAGTGCCCAATCTACTCATCACTTCTCACGCATGGAATAACTGACATTGTTTTAGGAGCGATGTATGTTCAACAGCAGCTAATCGAGCAGCTTTCATCTCGTCCTTGATTCCGTTCATGGATCAATATGGATTTCAAGGAGTGGATATTGACTGGTAAGACTATCTTTCTACCCCTATGCCCCTTATCATGTTCATTTCGAAAGATTGCACCTCAGGGTTTCGAAGTCCTGGAGTGAATTACAATTCAGATAAACTAGCCCGTGGGCGATGTTCTACGCTGACATGTCCTAGGGAATATCCTGGAGATCCTAAGAGAGGCGGCAAGCCAGCAGACACCGCAAACTTTGTTCTCCTTTTGAAAGAGATGCGAGCGGCCTTCGGCACAAAATATGGAATAACAATGGCTATTGCACCAGATTACTGGTATTTGAGGTAAGTCAATCTGTGTCTATCAGCACTGCCGAAGCCTGACATTTCATTCTAAGATGGTTCGATGCCAAAGCCATGGTAAGTCTAAGACAAAACTTCTCGTACCCAGTGGTGACACTTGGCATTACAAGCAAGAAAATCCGAACGGACATTAACATTGCCAATAGGAACCATATGTAGACTGGTTTGGCTTCATGGCTTACGACTTGCACGGTTCGTGGGACTCTGATGTCATGACATTGGGATCCATTGTTCGGGGTCAAGCAGATATCCGAGAGATCAAAAACAACACGATGCCGCTGGTGAGTGATGCTCAATTGCGGCTCCTTTCCAGCCCCCGGAGCTACCTGATACTGACTTTTATTCCCCAGTGGTTCGCCGGTCTCAATCCCCAGAAGCTGAATTTCGGACTAGCCGTAAGCTCCCATCCTGTACTTTTGCCAGATGTGTCATATCTCTTGGATATCTAGCGTTTTGCGGAACTCGATTCCCGAGAGTCCTGATTGTGCATTTACTAACTTTGGGCCACCTAGAACTATGGTCGAGGATATACTCTTGCTGATCCTAACTGTAACAGCGTGGGATGTAAATTCATCGGTGCAAGCAAGAAGTCCCGCTGTACAGGGTCTGATGGTGTTATGTCATTGACAGAGATCAACCAATTCCTCGTGAAAGACCAGGGCATCCAGCCAAGATTGAATCCTGATTCGATGATGATGGAGATAACATGGGATGATCAGTGGATCGGCTATGATGACGAGCAGTCCTTCGAACTGAAAAGGCAATTCGCCGATTCTTTATGCTTTGGAGGCACCATGTACTGGAGTATCGACTTCAATTCTGGCGCAGGAGAAGGCGGTCTGGAACCAGAAGTCACGACAGATGGCACCTGTGGCCCTCAGAATGGCCAGAAAGTGTGCGGAAATGGCTTTGGTGATTGTTGCTCACCGGTCAGTACTACCTGGACTTGATACAATGCAGACATAAAGTCATGCTGACAGTTACAGGGTGGTTGGTGCGGTTCCACCGATGCTCACTGTGGCAGTGGATGCCAATCAGGTAAATGTCTAGTGAGTATCAAGACCCTTTCGTTCAGCGATCTTTCACTGAAAATAACCTTAGACGAACTTTGAAACCTCTGACGGCACTTGCGGAGCAATGCATGGCAACTCTTACTGCGGTAACTGGGAGCAAGGTCCTTGTTGTTCATCATCCGGATTCTGTGGAAATAGCCCCGCTCATTGCAGTATATTGACTGGTAGCGACGGTACCACTAAAGGTGGCTGCCAATCTGGCTGTGATGGCAATGGCTTTCCAATCAAGCAGCCAATCAACAGCAATCCCGGGAAATGGGAAAAGGCACAGTACGTAGAGCAGTCAATTCTCGTTATCTTCTGACTGCCGAGAATGATATCGAAACTTCACCGGAATTTATCTTGATGGCCTGTTTGCTGATATCCGAATCTTTTAGGTGCACTGAGAAGGTCATAACAGACGCCGCCATATGGCCCAAAGACAGGTGGGATGGAGTCGACACCAGTACCGCATTAGAGTATGTACTTATTCAATCTGCCAACAGTGTGCATTGTGTTTGAAGAGATATTAACGCTACTTCAGCGCTGCTTTCAGCTACTGGGGGACTAGAAAGAGCGGGAAATTGACCTTTGCGAAGGAAATCAGCAATTACTTTAACGTACGTATATCTCAAGAGTCCACAATGTTAAACCAGAAGATTGACATTTAGCAGGGCCCAGAACAAATGGGATGCGAAAGCAGTAGGTTATCCTTATCTCACCTATGTCTCTAGCATCTGTCACTCCATCTGTTGTGTTCCCCACGTGGTCTTCTCTTCCAACGCCTCATTCACTCTGCCTGCAATGGCTAGGATTGGACTTTTACTTTCGATTTGGCGGACCTGAGTACTATCACGAGCGTGCTTTCAAGCTTAGCAGATTTTCTTCAGAACACTTCCTTGACACCCAAAGACGTTGCTGACTATTCTCGAAGTAAACACGGCCAATGGCTGCAACTCTTTCCTCGAATGCGATGACACCAATCACCCCGCAGGATACTTGATTCTCAATGCCTTTGTATCAATAAGTAATGTGGGTCAATCGTGCTTAATCCTCTCACTGGAGTTGGAGAAATGCTCAGAGCAGTGCTGACCTATAACTAGTATTACAACAATTTCTACTTCGCCATCGATCAAGCACATGCTTTAGTTGGAAGTACTATCAGCTCCGTACAAGGCACGGTAAGTTCAAAGGAAGAAGTCCCATTCGCTGTTTCCCATCCCTGACACCGTCGATATTTCCGTAGCACACTATTGAGACATTTGTTGACTCACTATGTGTCTAGTTTGCCAATGTCAAGAACTCCGAAAAAGCTTTACAGATAATGTTAGACGTCCTTGGACTCGGATTCGGAGTATTTGCAGCATCTGGATGGGCTCGATGTAAGCTGCTTATTTTATTTTTCTAGCCATATCAAGCAGCGGCTATGTCAGTTACTAACGCCTTTGAATATAGTGAAGCCAGCTCCATACTTTCAACAGCCAGGAAGGGGAATAGATTTCGACACTTATAAGGATACGCTCAATACCTTGGTGTCCAACGGAATCACGATCATAAAAGATACTCAAGTCAAGTAAGAACCGAATTTACTATTCACAGCTTTGCGCTCAGCTTTCGACATGCTAACGTACACAGGGACAAAACGCTGAGTGTCCAGAATGCACTTGCTACAAACGTAGCGCTTATGGCATCGGGCTGGTACAAGGCCGCTGAATCAACACTCAAATCGCTGTTCGATGGCTCTGACGACTCCATGAAGACACTGAAGTCAATGATTGATGGTGGAAAACTTCAAGACTTCATCCCACCAACCGCAGTCGAAATCAAGGATACAGTGATCAGGTCCATGTACTCCTTCCTCATTCCAATGGCGTGGAGCGCTGGTGGTGATGGCCACGCACCTTTCATTCTCGACCCTAGTAAGTTCTTTCGCGCTTGATTTGGAGACACACTCTAATTTCTCGTCTAGACACCGATTGTGATACTGCTGCTAAGTGGGACGACGACGATCATGAGCGCATCCTACGTATGAAGAGAGAAACCGCAGCCAAGTCCGGAATGTGTCTCAACAACAGAGTCTAGTGAGTTATTCGCGGCCCCTTCACGTACAATTACTCGGAGGCGTGAACAATATGGTTTTCGGATAGCCTTCGAGAACAAAATTTACAAGGTTTTACTAACACGCCATCTCAGCTACCTCGTCAGCGCTCAAGGCAAGAGAAATTGTCTCGAAACACACCAGGGGACTGTTTGTAATGGATTCGACCTCTTCTCAATGCTTCCGGGTATTACAACCCTTGACGGCTCAAAATGGAGCGGGATCAACAGAGGCCACATAATTGAGGGGTAAGTAGTCCAACTCCAATCAGTTAATTGACTCTGCTGTTTCTGAGAGCTAACAATTCTTTTCCCTCTCGCAGAAGCATGAATTCATGGACATTCAACGGTAAAAAGAACGGACTGAAGCAAAACGACGAGAAGCTTGTATCTCGCGACAACCTCAACAGCATGGTTGATCTGATGATCACCGCACCGGGAGTCTTTGTTATCCCAGTCTGCAGCCAGACCGAGGCATATGTCAATTGGGCAGGACAGAAGACGGGCCTGGCAAACTACCCTTGCAATTAATTCAAGTTGATATTCCAAGATCAGTGGGTAGGATAGAGTAGATAATGGGATGAGACATTGGCTTTGCTCCCTCCTAAGAGGAGCCAATGTCTTTACACGTTAATAGAACTCTCATGTACGCGGTATGGTTCGCTATTTAGAAACAAATCACCATGAGAATACAAAACTTTGCCTGAAACCCATTCCATATGTGTTGCACAAACCTTTCCTTGGCTTGACTCATTTGTGTAAGAATTTCTGCTTGCAGAGGAATCTTGTACGGGTACGTTGATTTCCGCTCGACATCGCAACCAACAGTACCACATACGAATTGTTGAAGTACCTCAAAATCCAATTTCTGAGCATCGAGTGCTATGTGGCTATATAACCTGCAAAGCCTCACCCGCGAACGCGCCGGCTGACACCTTGTTTTTTCAGAATGTCAGTATTGTATGCTTTCTCTTTTATATCACTTAACTAAAGTGTATCAATTTTTGCAGTAGTCTCTGTGTTTCTCAAAGAAATTGAGTTCTCTATCATCTCTCGAGACCCAGAACTTTGGAAGTGATCCGAAGGTACCTATTTACTTTCGGCCCCTTCGCTAAGCGAACTTCATATCATCAGACATGGTAAGTGAGGACGTCCGCAATTGCATGCGAACGACCAAGAGCTGTTCATCCACGATACCTTGTGGCTGAGAACAAACATCACAAATTGTAACACAACATCTTCGTGGCTTGATTATAATCAGAGAAGGGCTTACGGCATACTAGCACTGACTGGCTGGTTCGTCTAACAGACGCCAAGACTACGCCACGATGCTCGAGACAACTGCATCAACATACTAGGTCCGGAATTTCGGAGTGTAAGTAGGGAGAATGGATTCAAATGGTTTCTCAAAAGTTTAGAAATGTAACGTGAAAACACGGGAATGGTGGTAAAAGCAAGCTGATGTGAATAGTGCCGAGCAGCCACAACAGCCGTTTTATGCACCACGACCAGAACGATATCATGAGATGTGTGATAAAAAGCCATTTGTCACATAGAAGAATGATTTTGAAAGCGCCATGAGACCATTGCGACAACGAGATAGGTTGACAAAGACGCCTGCTGGACTCAGTTACGAACGGCTGGTCATGAGTGTCTGGAAAGCTGGCGATGTTCGACGAACTTCACCCTTTGTTGATCGAGGGAGGGTGATGCGAGTAAGAGCATTCGGAAAGTGGAAGCCAAAAGTGTTACACTACACTTTCTTTTGTTCTTGACCGTTGGTTTCACTCCAGGAGTGGATAGTCTATATCATCAACAGCATGCCTTCCAGGACTCTCAAAATATTGCCCCTTCACATATCTCCGTCAGCATAAGTGCAATCTCAAAATTTCAACTCACTCGACATATATTCAAAAGCGTTGTAGCTACTCAAATCTCGTAACACACTTCCTCCACAGCATTCTCTTCATCCACAATGAAGTTAACCAACCCCCTCTCCATCTCCACCCTCCTCCTCACAGCCGCCATCACCGACCTCACCCTCGCCGCCTGCTACGGGAGCGGCGAAGTCCTCAACAAAGCAAACGCAAACTACCACGCCAAACGAGCTTGCATGGGCTACGACGGCCACGCAGGAGCATTCCAAGGCTTCTTCTCCGCGGGCCAGAACAAGCAAGCCTGCATCAACAACGACGCAGGTGTCGGGGGACATCTCATTCTAGGAGTCCGTAACTTGAATCAGAATGCTGGCTTTGATCTCGATGATGCGGATTGCTTTAAGGAGTTGGGCATCTTGATTGCGCTTTGTAATAGGGGTGGGACAGGGACGGTTGCTGGGTGGTTCTTTCGGTAGGTGGGCTCTGGGAGTTGTGGTTGAAGATAATGCCATTTGCTGACGAGAGTACGAAAATATAGTGTTGACCCGAATGGAGGTGCGTGTCCCTGATCTATGGACTGCGGGCACCTCCGGATATGTTGACATCAAATTGGGAGCGAAATTCTTGGAGAGACAAGTTGATCGGGTTTTGCCAATGTATGTGATCATTTGAACAACCTTTTTGATTCATTTGAACAACCTTTTTGATTCTCTTTGGTATGGAATGGAGTGGGAAAGAGTCATGTTTTAGGATCTGCAATAAAGTCGCCGAAATATAGATACCCAAGGCTTGGGACTATTCCTAGGTGCTGTACCATGAATCCCACCAATCTCGCCTTGTGTAGTGAGTGCCTCATGATTTCCATGTTTGAGTAAACCTCAGATGATGAATCTGCCCATCAGTGCTTTCTTTGAAAACCAAGCCCACATCTTCCCAGACGATACAGTGTTCTCGATTCCCCTAGGTCTGACTTGGATCAACTAGGATCTGTAGAGCTCCAGCTGCTGGGACGCCAAAGCGAGGACGTGCCTTTAAAGTTGCGGCATATTTCGCCAGCCTATCTGCATCTCCATTGAGCTCCCTTGATATGCGCCAGAACGAAACCTTCGCACATTGTTGGGACAAAAGTTCCCTGACTCGCGCAAGCAGCTCTTTCCAGAGGTCTTGATTCTTGACTACGGTTCCATAACTCGATCTCCAACCATTCCTCTCCCAATCTTTGCTCCATTTGGTTGCTCCTCGAACGACATATTCCGAATCCATTGCAACAACCAGCTTTGATTTGTCTTTGGGCACCGAGAAACTGATCCTGGCTTGGTTTTGATCAGAACCAATACATCGGAGAGCTGCTATAGCGGCACGCAATTCTGCGCGATTGCTGGTGGGCTGTTCGCGTTTGTTGGTAGGGCCAACATCTTCAAGTCGGAAGAAGAATGCTCCATGCATGCAGTAAGCACCTCTAGGAATATTCCATGGCCGAGAAACATCATCGCTGCATCGGAATATATAAGAGCAGCCTCCTCGAGCGAAAGCTGTACCGTTGTTGGGACAGGCTCCGTCCGAGTAAACAAGCATCTCGCCAGGATCTCGATGGGCCACAAAAGGTAAACCATCCGAATGCTCAAAAAGCCCTCTAGGAGTTGGATCCACAGAATACTTAGGATCAAATACATCTGCATAGACCAATGGCGCTGGAGATTTCGATTCCGTGAAGCCTAGTAGTTCAAAGGGCCGAATGATTTTAACGACTGGTTCTGGCTGAGCGATGTGCTGTGGTAGTTCCAAAGTTTCCCAGGCTGCACCAACTCTGTCATTGCTCATGATCATTGCCTCGAGAGACTTGATGATATCGGGTGTTGTCCATCCAGGTACACGGTTCTCAGGATTCACAGCCCGCCTAACATATGCGAACAAAGCTGGTGACCACTCCTGCTCGACCTGCAATCTGCTTATTGCGACCCAGCAGTCTGCTTGCTCGTGATCATAAAAATCATCCATCGAATGGAATTCCTCTCTGCAGTGAAGACAGAGTGGGTCACAAGTCTCGTCCTCTTCCTCCAGTCGGTCACAGATAGACTGCTGAACCTCTACACGATGCCACCCCTCCATTCGATACTGGCGACGACTTTGCTTAGCCGCTAGAATGAAGGCGCGATTGGACCCGTTGAATGGACGATGCTGAGACATCTTGACGGCATGTGTCTGATACTTCGACTGGCTTGGTCTGAAGGTCAACGGGGAACGCGTCAAGATGTGAGGTGAGGCCTGTGCTGGATTAAGGTTACATCAGAATGCCGAAGAAAAGGGGGATGAAAACGCCGATGCCGAGGTCCTTGAAAGGTTCTAAAAGATGAAATAAGTGAGAACTGGTCCGCAGACTCGAACTGTCATTCCTGGTGGATGTGATGATAGCACGATATGTGCAGGTTTGTATTGGTTGGGAAACATCTATCCAGCTACTATCCGCCTCATGTTGAAAGGCTGGCCTTGGCGAAGCGACTCCTGGCAAGACCGATCCCGAGTCTAAATAACGCCATTGTAAGCTGATACAATTGTAAAGAATTTTATAAGAATGATAAGTCAGCTGTTGAGGTTCAGAGCAAATGCATTCCATAAACGCCTAGAGCCTTGTATGCAGAGCTCACTTTGGTATCGTAACATCTCATCCATTCGTTCACCCATGCCAGCCATCACTTCATCACTCCACCTTACCCCTAGCTTGATCCAGCCCCTTCTCAATCACTCAGCTCATCCTTCCCCAAGACCATCTCCCTAACGTTTCCCGCCAGTTCCTGCACCTTCCCGGCCGCACCACTAATTCTTTTCTGCTTCTTCTCCGCATGCTCACTAATCCGAACCAACTCACTGACAAACGACTCTCCCCACCAAGCACTTGTGTACTTGAAGACATATCTCTCCAGCTTCTTGAAGTTGATCTCGCGCTGCTCAGGGGACATCGTGACTGCATCGTGGATAGCGCCAGCGAGTTCTTCGGTGTTCCAAGGATTGACAATCAAGGCTCCATTGAGAGATTGCGCGGCGCCTGTGAACTCGGACAGGATCATGACTCCGTGACGCTTTCGCTGTGTGGCGATGTATTCGTAAGAAACCAGGTTCATTCCGTCGCGGGTAGAAGATACGAGACAAGCATCAGAAACGGCGTACAATGCTGTAAGCTCGTCGAAGTTGACAGATTGGTGGAGGAAATGAATGGGCATAAACTCAATGGTGCCGAATCTGCCATTAATTCTTCCAACGAGCTCGTTGACTACAGCGCGTAGGTTCTGGTATTCTTCGACGTCTTGACGACTGGGTACTGCGACTTGTACGAGGACGACCTTTCCGATCCATTCCGGATGTTCAGTTAAGAAGACTTCGAGAGCGTGCAGCTTTTGTGGAACTCCCTTGATGTAATCAAGACGATCGACTCCAACAATCAACTTCACACCTTCGAATTTGCGCTCCAGCACAGCGATGCGGTCTTGGACAGACTTCTTCTGTAGACCTTCGATGAACTTCTCAGGATCGATTCCAATAGGAAATGCTGCGACGGTAACATATTTTCCACGGAATTCAACCCCATTAGGCGTGGTTGGTGTTTCTCTGTCAACAATTAGATGGAATTCCAATAACACGCAAATCAAACTTACAGAATTCGAGAGCAACTGCTTAGGAAATGTCGTGCATAGTCATAAGTATGGAAACCGATCAAATCGCAGTGGAGGACTCCAAGAAGAAGTTGTTCTCTGACTGGCAAGATTCTGTAGATCTCAGAACTGGGAAATGGGGTGTGTAAGAAAAAGCCAATCTTGACGTTCTTCTTCGACGATCCAATTTCCTCTCGAAGCATCTCTGGCAGAAGCATCAGATGGTAATCGTGAACCCAGATCAAATCGCCATCTTGTACATCTTTAGCCATTGTCTTCGCGAAGAGTCGATTGACTTCTTTGTATGCCTCCCATGCTGACTCGTCGAACGTGATCTCTCCGGGATGGTAGTGGAATAGAGGCCAGAGGATAGAGTCTACGCAAGCTGTTAGTAATGTATGCCATGATATCTCGGGGGAAGCTTACTTGAGAATCCATTGTAATGTCTGTCTGCCAGGTCATCATCGATGAAGACGGGTACAGCACCATGTTCGTCCTTGAGTCTCTTCACCATAGGTCCAGCCTCTGCATCTGGGACTTCCAGGCCAGGCCAGCCATACCACTGGAAGGTAGTTGTCTTTGACAGTCCGCTCAAACCTGTAACCAGACCACCGGATGACATGGAAAAGCTGTAGGCGCCATCGTCGGAGCGTTTGATGGTAATGGGCAGTCTGTTGGATACCAGCAGAAGTCTGCCCTGCACGGCTGGCTCTTGTACAACTGAAGGCATGGTATCGGTGTCAAGCAAACAACTGTTCGCAGATTTGTAGTATGCAAGGAGGATTGAAAGCTATTTTTTATGTCGTTTGAAGAGGTCGATGTGGAGGGGTCGCTGAATGTAGGCAATTGAATTCGGCCGGATGATCTCGACGGTTATGAGCGGTGGTGTTACGAGAAAGTTATTGGGGGTTCCAAAGCTTATGCGAAGATGTTGTAGAGTAATTCTGCAAGCTGGAGAGCTTTACTAGCAGTCACATCGACTTTCGGTGTCGTTGAGGTTGGTGTCGCAGCTGGTAAAGCCGTTGCCGTCGAAGTGTTGGTAGAAGGAGGGGCGGGGAAGGAAGGGATGGAGGGGAGTATTTGTTGATTGATTGATTGATTGATTGATTGTTGACTTCTTGAAGACGATTGAATTGTTCGCTCGCTCCTGTTTATCCCGATTCCGATGGTGACACAAAGACAAGGAGAGTCAGTCAGTCAGCAAGCAGGAGATATTCTGTCTTGTGGTTGGCAGGTTCCTTGGTCCTTCGCAAGCGGGCAGAGAATACAGGGCAGTTGCAGATGGAATTCCTGGCGACGTAATTGTTCCAGAGCTGCAGCTGCAAATTTCTGCAGGGGTCAAGAGGATCTGCGACCAGCAGAAGCGGCCCACCGAGCCACCTCACCTCACCTCACCTCACCTCACCTGTCAGCTTTGAACGTCGAATTACACGTCCAGCATCTATCATAATTCGAGCGTCCAAAGTTTCGATCAAAGCTTTTCAGTATTTCACGGAGCAAACTTCCTCTCCTCCGTTACTACAGTTTGGCCGAACCCTTTCCGCGAGAATGCCCAACGCTGCCCAATATCAAAGTCCCTCGCTGTGAACAATGAGAGCTCCAACCACCCTTACACAGCAGAACTGCTAGAATTTGACCGGCTAAGATTCCTCGGTAGCATGCAATGAATGGCAGAATGGGCCCGAACGTCCGAATGCGCAGGGGTGGGAGCATGGCAAACTTGGAGAATGCCTAGATGCTCCAGAGCCAATGGTTCAGTCACGTCGGCAAGCCCCATCACGGCTTCGCCCGTGATGCAGAAAGTGTGATTGGGTAGGTAAGATGGGGATAATACCACTGGCATTATTCAGAGGAAAGCGGTGATAATTCTGGGGGAATTTATAGGTGAAAAGGAAGCTTGAACTGAGCTACGAAATACTTTTTGATAGCAGTCACGTGATCACGAGATGGAGTTTGCAAGTGCTTCCTTTGAATCGGTCGTTAGAGTAGCTCTGGATACCATTCAGCTGCCCTTATCTTGCTTGTATTGTCGATTTGGGTTAGATTTGGACTGGTTTATTCAGCGTTTCAGTATCAAATAAGTAATTCGTCTTACGCTCTTGTGGCAGACAGGTGTATCATGCGAGCTGAAGCAAGAAAGAAAACACAAGGTGCATGGAAGGCTACACCAACGTTACAACAAGCCGCTCTGAGTGTACAGTTCTTGAACGAAAGTCATAGGTACCAAATGTTACAAACTTCGTTGCCTTGCGATTAGACATACATATTTATATGTTCGCTTAGTGAGTGGCTCTCGGGCCCGAACCTCATCTTCCTCCAGCCACCTCCTTTATTCCCCAACACGTCGCCCCTGTCTCAACCAGGGTCGAGGATCGTCTACCGTGTTCTCATTCCAGACGGAGCAGAGAGAAAAAAGGCCAAAAAAATTGGTAGCTTCTCTTTGATTGAGCGTGTCCTATGTAGGAATTAGTATTGCCATTCGAGAAGAGGTATCACCGAGAAGAACTCACATCCTTAGTGCAGGGCTGGAATATATTAGCTGTGATCGCTTGAGCGGCTTCAATTGAGACTTACGCCATGCTAATCTTCTCTGTATCGTTTCAAATTGACCACTGAAAAGACACTGTTAGTCCTTATGTTGAATATTGAAGTAGCAGGGAGATGGGCAGACTTACAATGCCTTGCGGCGAGGGAGAATTGCTTGCTTGGATAGATATAGCGGTGTGGACTGAGTCCTGAAAATCTCCCGAGGCATCGAGATCTTGTTTATGTATCTTCATAAATCTGTCTCACATAGTCTAGATTAGGGTTATGAACAGATAGTGATGTTATCAAGGAACGACCTTGAATGGTCATTCAGATGGCTGACTGTTCTATGACAGTTAAACTGCGTCAGACTGGCAGTCTCGAACTACTTTTGACGGAAGGTGAATCTGGGACGGCCAAGTAGTAAACATGTCTCCTACGACCCCTGACCAAAGTATTCATCTCTCGCTACTCGTTTCAAATGTCATGGTATTTCAGAATGTTTATCTCAAGAAACTCTGCCAATTCAAGTGCAATAGTCTTTGAGGTAGCTGTCAAGTGTATCGGCGATGCCTTTTTTCTCCAACACTCCATCAATTTTCACCCAGCAGCACTTGCCAGCTAATAACCATATCTATTATTGCCTTCTGGGCTTTCATACAGCAATTATTTGCCTTCAAATAAATCAAATTCCGCCAACAGAGAAACAATGCAGTAGCACCTTGGTCTCGAGCCGTTCTTTTGACAGAACCAGGACTCATACCTCCGTCCAGCGCTACGAGAGTATGGGTCCTACGGAAATGGAGAACCGCAGAGGGTTAACAAGCAGTTTTCTCAAGAGGTAAGATATCAATGCCTAATTCGACAGTTGCGGACATCAATTGTTGAAGCGTACCCATATCTCTGGGCTCTGGCGGCCAGTGGCCCAAGAGTCATTGGCCAGATCCAATGCAATACTCAAGAATGTAATCAATACCATCTGACATGCATGAGAAGATGAGCGGGGACTACCTCGTCTCTTCGGGTTCTGTGCTGCTACCCGTAAATGCTTAATTACCGCTCTGGAAGTCAGGGACCGTTCCTCTTGGAGATGGTCGGAGATGGGGCCCTTGGAACATGTTTCGTAAGGTTTGTTGACAAGAAGTTAGGTAATGTTTAGGAGAGGAGATCGAAAACAGCCTTACGCGGCTCTTTATGCTCGGCCCAGAAGGAGTTACGTCTTACTGTGGTCTACGCAATGCGACTATGCTGTAACAGACTAAGAAGCTTAACAGCTAATGGAGCATCTTTAATATGGAGAGCTATACAAACCTTAAGAGTATGTCTTTTTTCGTATACACTGTATCTTTTTTTTTGTATTCAAATGTGACCTCAAGTGGTGATGGTCTCTCGTATTCTCTTGGTGGCGATTGCTTTTCTAAGCCCATTGCCCCAAGCAGCCGATAAACTTGGCTTGAATATCCATTTAATAGCCCTATTATTTGTAGTGGGGAAAGATGCAGAAATGGCCAAGGACAGCCTTTGTCAAGGTGAATCGTTTGTTGTTACCAAATTAAGCGAATGATTACCCGCCGCCCCCTCGGTCTTACGATGCTGCTTATTGTATCATATGAACTTGATCTTTATAAAAGTCCTGCATTGGAGGCTCTGTGAGTTCGGAAGTCGTCACGCGACAGGTGTGAAGAGACCGTTGACAAAAACGCTACACAGCCTGTCCATAGATAGGGACATGTCGATCGAGTTAGTTGGGAATTGGAATGGGTTAAGTGCGCCCCAGAATATTGAAAGAGGTGATAGTAGCGGATCGGAGGTACGGCAATTTTTCAAGCCCGCAAGTATAATTTCTGCATCATTGGAACCTTGCAGTGTCTTAGAACGGCCGGTTACCGTCCCGATGATTTGTTGGTCTACGCTACCTAAGCTAGGGGTGCGGGGAGGAGATCGAACGATGAAACTCCAATAAGGTTCACGCGCTTCAGGATTCTTGGTTTACCGTCCATGAACGGTCCAATTATTGACTACTGATGAACATGTGTGGCGTTTCTCATACTATTTTGTAGGTGAGGCACTAACAGAGGAGAACAGCCTCACGTTGAATTCCCATCCTTGATCAGCGAGTTTGAGACGAACTATAATGAATTCCGCAGGGTACGTTGAACTCTGATCAAGCAGTGCTTGCTTGGATGACATTTGCATAATCCACCCATGGATAGAGTTCATTCTGAACCCGTAGCTATTGGCTGAGTGAGTCTCAACTTGACTCCAAACAACCCAAGCTCCTCCAAGGACACGTTTTGAAATTTTGCCATCTGCTATCCTGCTAGCATCTCGGTATCTCGCCGTTCGGTAGTCTCAAATCCAGACTCCACTTGAAAATCACTGGGAGTTCCGAGCCTGGAGGGCAATTCCGGAGGACGACTCCCAGGTGTCAAGCCAACTGGTGCCCAGTTTAAATAGTGTACGTCAACGGAAACCTAACGCACAATCCTGCGTGCAGATCCTGAGCTAGAAGCTTGCACAGACTTCTTCGTGAACCCGAACCTAGTGATTTGCAGACGGTCTGGCCATTATGTGGTCGAAGTGGAAAGGGTGCTCGGACGAGCAAGCTGGTAGTGCGGGGCCGGAGTGGTTAGCAAAAGGGTCTGTTGTTTCTCTTTCGTTTTGGCGCGGGACTTAGGGTGTACTTAACAACGCCCAACATGCGCCGGTTTTCACACGCATTGACGTGGTTTGTGAAGGCGACCCAACCTCTGAAGCTGTTTGGATCTTGGTGCTACGCCGTCAGCCTGGAAGAACGAAGTCCGAAGTTCTTAAAGATGAGGCACAGTAGTGCAGTCAAACTTATGAACTTTAATGTTAGTTGCTACTTACTCTTGTTTGTCTAGAAGTACCCCTCAATATGCAGTATAAGGTTACGCCGACATGACTTCTACCTCTACCGACAGATTGTGCTGCATCGGATCAGATGAGTGATCAGAAGAGAAAGTTCATTCCACCTCCTTAGGTGCCTCATTGCAATGCAGGCGGTTGAGAACAAAGGGCCACAATTGCAAATTCTGGCCATCGCTCTTATCTCTTTGGCATGGGTTGGAGTTGCCCTGCGGGCATATACTCGTTTCTTCATTGTCAAAAAGATCACCTGGGACGATAGATTTGTTGCTGCAAGCTTGTACGTCAAAAAGTCCATTCTCAAGGTTTGGCTGTATGTGAGAATCCGAGAAACTGACAGCTTGTATCAGAGTATTCTACAGTATCTACTGCTCTTTCGTTCTTGTCGGTGTTCATTATGGCACCGGACGGTTCGATGCGAATCTCGATGTTAGAGACCTGTTGACGGCACATCGGGTGAGTCTTGGACCGGGATTGTACTGTTCATAAATTGACATGTGGTTTAGTATTGGTACTATTGCGAGTGGGCATATGTGATTACCATGTGCATGATCAAAGTCGCTATCACAAGTAAGTATTCTCCAAGCCTTGCTCGTTCCGCCACGAGTACTTGTAACATCCGTGCTCATGACCTTCAGTTCTTTACCTTCGACTGTTTATTGAAAAGTGGCAACGCCGAGTTATCTGGATCACATTGGTAATAGTGATAGCAACCGGAGTTGCTTACCTCCTTGCCGTCGTCCTGCAATGTGTTCCGGTCACATTCATCTGGCACCGATACGAGCCGAACACAACGCACAAGGGTTTCTGCCTCCCACGTGGGATCGTTCTCGGCGGTACATATATACACTCGGCTGTGAGCGCTATCTCAGATTTCACGCTCGCAGGTCTCCCAGTAGTCCTGTTGTGGAATGTACGATTCGCTTTCTGGAAGAAATTTTGGATTGGGGTCATGATGGGATTAGGCGCGATTGCTGTCATTGCGACGTTGATTCGTCTTCGCTTCATTGAAAGCTTGGTGATCAAGAAAGACTTTCTCTGTAAGTGCCAGCCCCACCTCCTTGTTTGAAGTTCTGCTGAACTAATTTACTTTAGATCACACTTTCGGAGTAGCTATCTGGTCTACAGTTGAGCCAGGGATTGCCCTGTTTGCTGTTTGTCTATCTGTTCTCCGGCCTCTCGCCGCCAGGTTCTGGGATATACGCCTCGTCAGAACGATTGCTACACTTCGAATTGATCCTGAGCCAGTTCAAGAGGAGGCGTATGGGACATTGCAAAGCGGATCTGCACGACTAGGAACAGAGGCTACTATGCAAAGTAGGCAGAGGGAAGGAGACGTAGAAGCTGCCATGGCCGAGGTTGCCCCTGGAAATATACTGCGACCTTCTCACACATCAGAGCGGCAGCAGGAGTCTGACAGTCAACAGTTTGAAAGCTCGTTTGACTTTTCCAAAGCTACGGTCAGTAGTAGTGAGGCCCCATTCACGCTGGAATTGGATCGCGAAATGACGAATCCAACAATGCTTCCTTTGCACGTTATATTCGCTGGTTTAGATGTGCCAGAGATGTCTCTGAATCGTTGGTCGCAACAATCATGGGGATTCTCAAAAAGAGATTCGAAGAAATGATCAGCGAGAAGCTGATACAAAATCCTTGTACATATATACATATATAGAGAAGTAATCTAATCACCAACAAGCATTCCATCTTCAGTCGAGTTGCTGTGAGTGCAATTGTCACATATGTTGCGTCTTGTCAGACCACTGCCGCAAATTCCGGACATCTCCTGAAAGCATGTAAACTATAATATTCTCATCATTTGAAAACATATTCAACGATCTATATACTAACACTACGAACATAGGAGATGTAGGATACCCTGATAGGCGAGACAATAAAGCCAGCCCTGACTCCGCGACGAGGCGTGGGTCTATATCACTCTACCAATTGAAGGCAGAACACCAACTACGCAAGAACAAGAAGTTAGAAACTGTAGCCAATAGTACATGCTGCCCTTTACTTACCTTGTACAAGCTGCCTCTCCCCAATAGCCCCACCACGCCGATCCTTGACTGTACCAGCAATACTCTCCTCCTTTCATATCTGCAGACAGTCAATAGACGAAACAGCCAATATTAAGGGTATGGAACAATGCAAACTTACCACGATCCGTAGTTTCTCCTTCAATATGCCCATATGCGGAGTCAATCGCGTACCACTTGTCCCATCCCCAGTTCGCAATACCCCACCATCCTCGATGACCGTTCAGTCTACAAACAATTGTTAATAAATGTCATCTCGACTTTGATGGGTCCGAATATTATGAAATTAGAACCAAGAATAACGTACTGATAGTACTCCCAACTCCCTGGGTTCATATCGAACACAGCAAAATAACGACCAGAATCTTTATTATCCAAGATCCTGAACTCGGTAGTCTCAGAGGAGCAATCCTCACAGTGCTGCCCTCCACAGCACTGCGCAATATTGTGATGATGCATGAAAACCATTCGACATTCTGTTCCATCGTACGGATTGAAGTCCTCACGCTTGGAAAGTGCGTGATCGTTCGCCGGGTTGAGGATTGTTTTGTTGGTAACTGGGTCGAGAACATAGTAGTTCTCCATTCGAGCTTGTTGCTCATCAAGGAGAGCTTGAGACGGTACCCATTTGGTTCGCATGGTACCATCTGGACTGGTAGCGTTTTGGAGTTCGAATCCAAAACTTTCTCCTTCTGCAATGTTCGGTACGGATAGGACTGGTGTTGAAAGAAGTGCGGCTACTGCCAGACGGGACAGGATATGGATCATGATGGCCAGATAGAAAGATCTTGAACTTGCGATGTAGAGATATTGCTGTAAGCAATCTTGCCGAGAAAGAATACAGGGCAAGGCAAGAGACAATTTATAGAGGAAATGGAGCAAGATTCGATCTCAAATCGAACATGATGGCAAAATGCTCTGCTGCGACATCACTGCAAATAACTCAGCATCGAAAGACAAGTGGGATAAGGTTTTGAGATTCGACCACCAGTTTGATCGTGCTGACAGACAGCGTTTACCGTATTTGGCTTCTCGTGAGGCTTGAGGATGGAGATAATAACCAATAAGACCGGTCCAATATCGGCACCGCTGAATGCCAAGGGCAAATCGCAAATGACAAGATTTGCCTGTGATATGGAGAATAAAACGGAACTAATTACTGAGCCTTGACTTGGTTTCCGTTGTCGCTCACGCTGCAATGGTTGATTTTGCTTGACAAAGCATGGCACAGCCTCTCCCTCGCTTGCATAAGCATTATCAGCCACCACTCACATTAATTGTGCGAGTGATCCAAATCGGGTTTATGCTCTCTTAGAAATTTCTGGAGCTGAAGGTGATCTTCTAGTCAGCTGGATTATAATGTAAAAGAAACCATTCCTGACCATCAATTATCGTGCCCGGGTAAATTGATACTGCAGCACAACGCAATGAGGAGCTCGCTTAGCCTGCAAAGATACATTCAAGAATTGTCACACCATGCTGGAACTCTTTCTCTTTGCAAGTGTCCAAGATTTTTCCCATCTGGATCTATGGCACAAAACTCCGAATACAATTTCGTCATGGCCAGGAATAAATAAGATCTACAATGGACGCTTTGACTTTCAGCGACGTCGGCTGGTGGAGGTACTGAATCCGCATTTGAAGCTCCATGGATAGAGAAAAAGAAATAGAACACGGACTGAGTCGAAAGGACCTTTTCAAGTGATCTAGCATAACGTGGTGCACCGAATCTGAGCGAACTAATGCCAACAGAGTATTGTTTTGATTCTCAGGCTGTCTCGGCTATTGTCACATCCCTGCCAAAACCTTCATGGTTGCCGGCCCACCAGCCTCCGCGTTCACGCGACTTGAACGCGCCATCCTCAGCCTTGTCGTCCGCCTCCAACAAACATCTGCACTCTCCACCTACAACAACCCGATTTGCAGACACCAACGCGCAATGGCTCACTCCGAGAAAGCAATCATTGACGGGATCTACGCCGCGATCAAGTCCCTTCACTCCGCAGATCCAGAAACCCTCACGGTACGCAATGTTCGCAATAAAGCCGAAGCAGACTTGGGCATCGAGGCTGGCCTCCTCTCCAACGAATCTTGGAAGGACAAATCCAAGAAAATAATTAAGGATTATGCGGTACGCTTAGGACACCTTGGATTGATGATTACGAGCTAATGCGATGTTGTTACAGAGCGAATTGGCCGATGCGACAGAAGCACCAGAAACTCCCGCACCCAAGCCCAAAGTAGTGAAGAAAGCTGCGCCCGCACCAAAGAAAGTTACTGCTCCGATCAAAAAGGCTACGAAGAGAGCTGCTCCGGAACCGAAGGCACGCGCCACAAAGCGACAGAAGAAGGACGATACGCCGAGCGAGGATGAGACGTCTGAGCTTTCTGAAGTTACACCAACGGAGGAGAGCGAGGTGGAGTCTGAATTCGGTGACTCGGAAGATAGCGACGCGCCAAAGAAGAAGAAGAAGAAGAAGGGACCCAAGGCGAAAGGCAAGGGGAAAGCGGCAGCTCCAGCTAGGAGACAATCGAAGAGCAAGGCAAAGGCTGACTCTGAAAGTGAGGATATTTCAGAGGAGGAGTCGGAAGCCGAGCTTAGCATTGAGGACTCGGATGACAGCGAAGCACCCAAAAAGAAGAGCAAAGTGAAGCCCAAGAGTAGGACGCCAGTCAAGCACCAATCGAAAAGTAAGGCGAAGGTGGTGGACAGTGATGGGTCTGAAGAGGAGGTTGACAGCGATGCCTCTGCACCGAAGAAGAAAGCTACACCAAAGAAGGCAACACCCAGGAAGGTGAATAAAGCCGTAGTAGAGTCAGATGCCGAATCGGAAGATGGGAAAGAACCGGCACCTAAATCTGTACCAACGCCTAAAGACAACCCCAGAGCCGCAGATTCGGACGCAGAGGATAAGGACAAGCCAGCATCCAAGCCAGACGCAGGATCTGATTCAGAAATGTCCATCGTACTCGACCCAACTCCAAAGCCAAAACGCCAACGTCCCCCCAAAGGCGAAAAGAAAGCCAAAGCCTCCAAGGAACCTAAAGCCAAAGCCGCTTCCAAGGCCAAGTCTACCGCAGATCTCTCACCAGACGAAGTACAGATTAAGACCCTACAATCCCAACTCGGAAAGTGCGGCATGAAGAAGATCTGGCAGTTTGAGCTCAAGCAATACGGTGACGACAGTAAAGCCAAAATCCGGCATTTACAAACCATTTTGAAGGATATTGGGATGACGGGACGGTACAGCGACGCACGGGCGAGGGAAATCAAGGAGATGAGAGAATTACAGGCGGATTTGGAGGCTGTAAAGGAGGGTGAGAAAGCTTGGGGATTGGATAGTGGAAGGAGGAGTCGTAGCGCGGCTATGAAGAAGAGTCTGAAGGAGCCTAGTGATGAGGATGACGAGGAGAGTGGTGAGGAAGGCGCTTCAAAGAAAAGGAAGTCAAGGAGTGCAAGTAAAGAGAATGGCAGTGATGCGGATGATCAACCGCCTGTGAGGAAGCGCAGAGTGAACCCAGAGTTGGCGTTTTTGGGGAGCGAGTCTGATAGTGACGACTAAGTGGATCAATGGATATGAAAATGGAGACAGGAGGTCTGGATTCTCAGCATAATATACATGTACGACCAGTTGCGCAGTAGATGAAAGGATTATCATACCATGAAAACAAAAGTTAAGATCATGTTAATGATGTTTATCAAGAATCAAGACTCAATTTGCTACCTTTTCGCCTTCTCAATGCATCCATTGATTTTCAAGCCAAGCCTAGTATTCTTTTGCTTTCCGTCGGTACAGAAAACCTACATTTCCCAAGAGCCCAAGATCTAAAACATGCCCAGTAAATCCTCATTTGTCTTTTTCGACAAGTCACCTTGCATTTGCGTCTGCGGCAGAGGAGGCTGAGATCCACCGAGATCTAAACCTGCAAAGCCATTCATCATGTCATTTTGACCTGATGCTGGAGCGCCAGAGCTGCTTCCGTTCATATCGAAGAGACCCATCATGTCATCCATGTTGCTCGCACCAGGTCGTGGTCCGGCTGCTGGACTGGCAACTCTCTGAGGTGTGCCAGCCAATCCCTCCAGGCCAGATGCTCCACCACTTGGAGGCAAGTCAGCTGATGCTGGGGCTGCACCGTCAAAGTCAATATCGAGGAGATTCTCAGCGTTGTTCTGAGTACCATTCTGAGCGGCGATGGCTGCAGCTGCAATAGGATTGTCGGCGGCCTCTTGGCGCTGTTCTTGAATAGCGGCATGCTGGATGGCGTCAGCACCATAACGGCCATGGCCGACGAAAGTCTCGGGTGGTTTGTGATAGACTGATGCGAGGGTCGAAAGCTCAGTGAGGAGTTGTTCTAGAAGTGCGGGAGGTAGAGAAGACATAGTTGTGGTGATAGGAGGTTTGTCGGAAAGGATGATGTTCTGTCTGATCAGTCTCATGTGGGAAAATAGGTGGTGATTTCGCATACCTTTGCAACTTGTAGGTCACCAGAAAGCAGACGCCAGTACACATATGCCCTGTCTCTAATATCGGGGTTATCATTCTCGGCCGTGGCTGCTTGGAGAACTTTCTGAACCAGGCTTTGGTTATTATCAGGCTTCTTCAGAAATAGCTTGACGACGGCCGTCAAGATCTGTAACTGAGTCTGGGTAAATTCTTCCATGAAGCCCTCAACAAATCCAGCCAAGATGTCATCAGCATTGCTAATCTTCTCCGCATACTCTCCAACGATCCAGATAAGCGCACCTCTGGCGTTTGGCTCATCAAGTTCATCAATGTACTTGCAAAGCGTGGGAATGATACCTTCGTAGCCGGGGTATTTCCGGAAGATGTCCTTGATGACCACAATAGCTTCCTGAACAACGTAATTGACCTTGGTGGCAATGAGATCAAGGAGGGTGTTGACACATTTCTCACTGGCGCTCTCGATTTTGATGGCAACCTGACCGATAGCCTTCACTGCCCTTCGGACGAAGTCCATGTCTACTTCCAAAGCATACTCCTTCAATTCTGCCAAGAGCTGATCGACATTTTTGTCATTGGCTATTCGTACCATGATCTCCAATTTCTGGAGCTTGACATATGGTGGATCGTTGTATTTGCAAAAGAAAACTCGGAGCTCTTTGCTGAGGATATCTGGTTTGGCCTGGAGGAGCAAGTCGATATTTCTTAGGGCAACATATTGAACCTCTGGAGCTGATGCCACAAGGGTAACTGGAGTTTGCTTAGTAACAGAACCAATTATTTCAGATACGTAACATACCTAGTGGGGGAGCCATTTTCTTCAAATATTGCTTGTTTAATTCTTGGCTGACATTTCGCATGTGCAAAAAGACCACTTTCACAGCAGCTAGTACCACACTGGGGTTCACATGCTGGAACTGGGGTGAAACTCTCTCGCAGATATGCTCAGATTCCTTTACATCCTGTGCCTTGTAGTCGGCCAAAGTTGTGAGAATGGTCACTCTTCCCCATTCTGTACACTCATTCAGCGCCATCAGCATCTTCTTGAGTGTAGCAGGAGTTATTCGTAATGCCTTCGTCTCTGGAGCTGCTTCGTTGATCTCCACCAGCGCCGTGACAGAGTTGGCAACCACCATAGGATTTGGATCTCCAATCATTTCTTGCAGAGTCTCCAGAAAGCCATTCTCCAAACACATCGTAGGGTTCAGGTCGAAGAGTTTCGCAACACATATCGCAGCTGTTTTCCGTACGTAGGGAGATTCGTCTCGTAATGTTTTACGTAGTGGCTCCTCCATGTAGTCTACCATTTTATCCACTCTAATACAACCCATTGTCCGGATGGCCAGCGCTCTCACTAGAGGATTTGGATCTTCGGAATCTTGAACGAATGTGTTGACCGCCAGAATACAAAGATCTGGATGCGATTTGGCATAGTTCCTGACAGATAGATGAGCGCTATGGATCCAGTGACAGTACCGCAAGTAGCAGCAGACTTACATCAGGTACAAGTACACCAGTTTCTTCTGATCTAGATCCGCCGTTGCGATATTCTTTAATACATCGGGGAATAGCGCAGACACGTCTTTGCCCAATGTCATGGACATAATGGTCTTCTGAATAGCCTCCTTACGCTCGTAGGCATATTGCGAGACCAGGCCAGCTCTCAACTCGAAGGTTTCGCCTTTCTTGGGTACCGCGAAGGCCCCTTTGATCCTATTTACCGCCATCGCTCACACAGATGGCGATTTGAGGTGCCCCTCATACGCCTCCAACTGTTCTAATTGTTCGGTGAGACGGCAGCTTTGTGCAGATCGCCCGGATACTTCGGAGAATCTCGATGTCGATGACTTAAGATGCGGTTCGAATGTATGCGCTCGATGTGTATTGCAGGGTCGTGGTTGTGGAAAGTGGAGATTGATATTCTGTCGAGTGTTGACAGCTTCAGCCTTCCGTGGTTCAGGTGTCAAAATGACGCTAGTGTCATCGAGAACAAGGGGCAACCACAAGACTTTACTTGCAGCTCCCTGCTACTAAAAGAGACTTGAAACAACGGGTCTTTCGAGTATTTAGAGATAAATGGTAAGGAGATTTCCACCCCCTTTTCACATTCGTCTATCATCATGAGTCTAATCGCATCTTCAAAGGCAAATCTTCCAAACCTCCGCCGGCTCTTCGTCGAAGCTCGTACAGATGCCGAGGAGAGCGCTTATTCGAGAAATGCCGTAAGTAGACCCTTTTCTTGTCTGGAGGTATTGCTTACGATATTTAGTTTTACAATATCGTATTGTTCATGTCTTCGGTGGCAGCATTCAGTCTCGTCGCTCAGCGAATGAGCAAAACGACTTGACTTGAGCTTGGAGAAGTTATAGCACAAATGGGCTCGCTGGTAGTAGTTGGAGTCATTTTGGGCCAGTGGTCTTGAGAGCCTCGTCCGAATAAAGCATGAGACAATATCTTACATGCTGATGGGAGGGCCTCAAATCATTACAAACGCACATCAATGAGGACCGGACTGGGAATCTCTTGTCGATTATGGCATGGATGAGCAGAAACATCTTGGCCACAGGTTATTCACAACCTTGCCAAGCCTAGAGCAGGATAAGGGGATCTGCTGAGAAGCAGCATAGATACTCTCACGCCGCTACTCGATTCGACCCCGTCGTCTAGTCCAAATGATCTTTGGCAATATGGACAGCACTGACCACTTTCTCATGTTCGAGTCCACCTTGACCAGTGTCGTTTCCTCCCATAATATTTGGTCTCCAGACTTAGTAGGCACAGCGCTCTGCAACTCCTGGTAGTTTGTTGCTCTTCCGACAAGGCCGTCGTTCTACCAGGACTCCCATATATTGAGCCCCAGACTCTAGTATCATACCCATCCATGCCGCAACTCCTTCAGCCAGTCAATACTTGACCTCCCATTCTCTTCCAGAATTCTACTACAATTCCATCCGGCTCGTATTATACTGTGGCATCTTTCAATCCTTCCTCAAGCCGTTGTACCATTCACCACCCCGCCTGTTGTCTCCTTGCCCGGCGTAACCTGAGCCTTCTCTTCCGATTTCAATTTCTCCCATTGCTCCGGCGTATAGCACTTCGGGGTCCAAGCATGGATAGCAGCAACCTCGGCTTTCAACGCTGTATTAACAAGCCGGTGTCTGGCGAGCGTTGTCTTCTTCTCGAATTGTGGTGATACTATTATGGCAGAGTAGGCTTGTCCGCAGCCACCTGTTGTTTAGGATTAGCTCTATTCGTGCATGACAGTAGAGCTATGAAATGATAGAAAATATCATTAAATATTGGCGAACTTCTCGAGGACTCATGAAATCCAGAGATTTGGAAACTCGAATGGAGGGGTATCGTAGCGGGGTCAACACTCACCAGACATATCTTCGATGTCGACATGGACTGCCGCTAAGGTCTGCATAATCTTCTCCTTCAGCACTGCTGCTGTGACGCCTGCTGTCTCTGCCATGTTTCCCTGCCGGTTCTGCTTGGACTTGTTGCGAATTGATGTGTAGCACGTCGAGGGAGCACCTTTGAAATCAGGCCGGTCCGAAGCCGCAACTTTTTTGGAACGGGAGCCGCCGCGGGCTTGGCATAGTTTGGGATTAGCGTTCCTTGGAGTAACTTGCCACCATTTACGTACTGTGGAATCTAATGATAGAGGTAACTGAAAGGTTCTGATCTTATTTCAATTAAGGTTCGAAGTACATTAAAGCTGCCTTTACTCTTTTCTAGGTTCCGTCGGAGGTATCTTCCCCTCTCAAGCCAGTAACCCCAAACCTGAACACCATCTTGCTACCCAAGAAGTCCTAGATACTGGTAGAAGGAGCAACTTCAGCTGAAGGAGACTAGAGGTTCAAGCTGGCCGGAATGATTGAATCACGCGTAATCCGGAAGTTCAACTCCGCAGCCAAGATGCGGTGTGCCCCAATCTTCGGGTGAAAGACCGATTTCTGTTGCAAAACATTCGAGATATCGACCTTTAAGCCAGGAGTTTGTTTCGCAACATCTGCAACACCAGGAAATGGCAAAACTGTTCTGAGATCATTGAAAAAGACGTTAGGGTTATTGGCTCCAATGGGATCATCTGCATTCTTCGCCTCGCAAAATCTTCGCCCCTCATACAACTTGTCAAAATCGACAAACACGACACCCGGGCCAGCTTTGGAGACAGACTTATGAATTCCGAGGTTGACTGCGACGGTTATGGCGTTCGCGCGACGACGATTGGCTGCTGTCATGTTAAGAGCTGCCAGTTTAGGGATGGGAAAGAACGAGATAGAGTCGCAAGCGTCGCCTTCAATTGGGGTAGCGAAGAATTTCGTGTAGCCTGTAACGAAGATCCGACCGCCTTTGTTGAGAGCCGAGGATTTGATTAGGGAAAGTTTCTGGTCGAATTTCTTCCAGATGGATTTATCCTTCACCTGAGCTTCACCTGTGGAGAAAGCTGTATCGCAAACTTGTTGCGGGTTCGTAATGTTGGGTGAGAGAGTTTGATAAACACAAGCTTCCTAGGGATTTGAGTTAGTGTTGAATACGTTGTAGCAACTTGGTGACGTACTGCAATATCACCAAATCCGAAGTCATTTCCACTGATCGTCAGTGTAATAAAGTCATATTTGTTCTGAGCGAGCTTTGCAACTTGGGAATCAATATCATCAAGCTCGTCGCCGGAGCAGGCCTGAAAGTTGAAGGTGGACCGGTTGCCACTGAATGGATCCAATTCCAAGAGCTGAAATGGGTAAGAACCGTTTTGACGCTGGCATTGAACTGGAGTGAGTTAGCATTGGTTGTAGAGGACACAGTCTTGCATATCAGACATACCATTGTTGCCAATTGGAAATCCAGACCCGAGACCTGCGGCAAAACTGTCTCCAAGAGCGGCGTAGGATGATGGGAGATTAAATGCGCATGCTTCTGATCTATTCTCGGCAGGAATTGGAGTGGCAGTCACAAAGTTCCAGAGAGTAAGCACTGCCCATAATCGAAGTACTGATGTCATGGTAACAGATATGAGTAGCCAATAATTGAGATGACAAATGCAAGAACAAGAAATCGAGCAAGCAGGATAAATATTGGAAAGAAAAGTCGTTATAAGATAAGAGAACGGTGAGCAAAGCAATTATACCGCACAAAGGAAGACTCAACACCTACTATATACTCAAAGATCATCTCGAGCCACTTGGTGTAAGATCCGAAGTTTAGAGGCAGATCCGCATCTCACATCTTGGCGGTGGCAGATGCTTATGTTTCTTGAGGGCTGAGCAAACGTAGACGCTCCCAAAATAAAGACATCGAGGCCGCGACGACTTACAGCCCTCATTCGCCAATCTGACATTGATATAAGCTGGTATCGCCGATCTGCCGGGACGTCAATCTCGGGGCTCGTACGTCGCCCTCTGAATTGTGCTCTAGTTAAAACAACAGGATGTAAGAATGGCTGAGCCAAATAGTGGAAGGACAAGTAAAAATAGTGATTCGATAAGTATCTGCTTCGAAACTCTGCGCTGCGAATAACGTCATGTTATCAAGGACAACCGTATATCGGTCCTCAACCGCATGATATTTGATGTAGGTTCAATCCTTGGAATTTTGAGCTTACGGCCAAGCAAATGACACGAAGAGGAGGCCGTTGTTTAGTCATCAAAATGGCCAACCCGAAAGTGGCAAATTTGGCGAACTATGGGGAGGTTGAGCTAGCTTGATTAAACAGAACTCCAACAGCTTCACACAACACAATCGTTCTGAAGCTCAACTTCAGATTGTGATGAAGGCTCAAAGATTGATCCGAAGATCCTTCACCACCATCTCCACCATGTCTTCTTCAACCGTGACCTCGTCGCCCTTCTCTAATGCCGTGGTTGGTGCGATGAGGAAGTTGTAGGTTTGTCCACGTGCTCAATGGCTTCAACCACGCTAACGTGATGGTAGGTATCCAGAGGCTTTGGCAGACAAGAGTTTTGATAATACAGGCCGTGTGTATTCTAGATACATTTTTTGTCGTGTTAGAATCTGACAGTAGCAAGTTCTCCTCGAAGCGCCTCAACGGTCAAACGCTAAGCTAGCGAAAAGTGCGCTCCTCACGATCGACCTCACACAAGCCGTAGCAGAAGAAGCTATCAAGGGAGAGCATTCAATTGTTATAAGTTATCGTGAGTCTCCAGGCCTGTCGCTTCGACTTCATACCAGAGCATTATACTTATTAGCACTACCAGATCCAATCATTTTCCGCCCGCTCAAGTCACTCACGCTCGCCAATACTCAGCAAAACTCACTTCTCCGTCTCGCTTCGGAAGGAATCAGCGTCTACAGTCCCCACACAGCTGTCGATGCAGTATCGGGCGGCTTGAATGACTGGCTAGCTGATATAGTCACTCAGACGAAAGACAACGTGAGGTAAGATTGGTCTGTTATCCGATACAAAGAGTAGAGCTAACAATGCACAAGCGATCACACGCGCAAAGTCATCAATGCAGTTCCAGATCTCTCCGTCCTTCCAGAGCATTTTTCGTCTGCAGGTTATGGTCGGATTGTGACGTTCTCTGGTCCGCAGACTTTAGGAGCACTGGTCCAGCGCATCATGACTGGACTCGCTACCTCTTCCAACACCCAAGTTCAAGCCGGTGTCTCCGTCGCTGTTCCACAAAAGTACCTCGACGGGCAGAGATCTGATATTCCCATCAAAACCATTGGGATATGCGCTGGATCAGGCGGCTCAATGCTGAACGGGCTCGACGTCGATCTCTTGTTCACAGGCGAACTGAGCCATCACGAAGCATTAGCTGCTATTGAAGCTGGACGATGCGTAGTCACTGCCTTTCACAGTAATTCCGAAAGAGCGTTCTTGGAGCAGAGAATGATGCCGGCATTGAGGAAGACGGTCGTAGAGGAACTGGGAGGAGATGAGGATTTCAGTATTGACGTTAGCCAGGTTGATAGAGATCCGTATCAAATAATTACGGCCGGGCAGGAAACATGGTGAAAGGTCACTAAGAATTGTATATCCAAGGGCTTTTTGTATTGGAAAAGAAATGAGGACAATGGTGTGCTTGTTGAAAGCCCACACATGCGGTCATAACAAAGACCAGTGTACGGAATCTAGAGGTGGTACCCGAGAACAGACTGTCTTTGACCTGTGTCAAAGACATTGTTTCATTTCATATCTGATATATAACACACCCCATTGAGGTTTATCTCAAAGTCAACTTTATTCCACAAGAGAATTTTCTTATCTTTAACAGCTTCCTCCGAGAGTAGGAAGAACAACCACGTAAGTTTTTGGAAGTTCTTAATCATGCCTGACATCCTCAGACCTATGGCTCAGACTGCCGAGGAACAGGGCTGGAGAGATATCGAACTCGGAGATGTGCAAGCTCGTCGTGAATCAATCGAGCCTGGTGCGCCTAACAACACTCTTCCACCACACGAGCGGACGTCCAGCCAAGCTGACAGGCTGAGAGACTGTTCAAGGAAATGGATGAGTTATTTTTGTTGGGCATTGCTTCTCCTGGCAGCAGTAGGAACGATATGTTTCATAGTGTCCGCGTATGAAAAACTCTTTGGCTCAAATTCTAGAGAGAATGCAGATAATGGAGAATAGATATCCAATTTGTCCCGTTCCATAGCCAAGGCTGGAAACCTGTTAGACTCGGCTCATATTACCTAAAGGCTTTAATGTATCAAAATTAAGAAAACCCCATTCCCGATGGTGACTCTACAAGTCAACAAGTAAGATCGTGTACTTGGAGGAAGTGTTGCGCTGAGGACACAAAATGTACCAGTGGCAACTTAAGAAGCTTTAAATCAAGTTCCCTTTTCAACTGAAACTTTCAGTGCTCGAGACATGTCTTATGATTCCAAAACCATTTTATTTTGAGACACCACTTGAACTCTGGTGAAAGGAACGAGATTGAATAAAGCTGGACGAAAGCGAAAGTGAATCAGCATGTGACAAGCAGACTTTGCCCCCGAAGGTCTCGTGATCTGCACAGCCACAGTGGCTGACAAACTAGTCCTGAAACTCTCTAGACAATGACGGCAACCCCTCCACGGCAAGATTTAGACAGGCAGGAGGATGATGCACCTGGAAGCAAACATCTTTCTAACATCTAACAACTATTTCACAACTCGGTGACATCTTGAGGTACCTCCAGGTGCCTACAAATCTCGTGCATTCCTTACAGCAGTTTCGAATCTACTGAGCCATGTTTGTCCTCAGAAATGGTTAGTCGTCCTTTCTTTGTTTACTACCCCTCCACGCCCATTTGAAAGGGCAACAACGACTGCTTTCAACCCATCCCTGAAAAATTGCTGACTTATGTTATAGTGGGAAAGCTGATATTTGGCGATACTTCGAAAGAATCTCTCGTCGAATTACCCCAAGGACAACTCTATCTTGTCCGCCCACTTTCCCCCAAGGGATACTCCGAGCTCATTTTCAAAGACGCGGCGGCGAGAATTCGTCGGACCAATCAAGAATTTCAATATCAACTCGTCGTACAACGCGCATACGAGGAGGGTGAAGAGGAGCTGTTGGACGACGAGGACGGAGAAGACGCCGAGATTGCTGCCTTGGGCGCTGAACGAGACGAGAAGACATTCCTCCTCGACGAAGGTTTACATTTCAGATCAGAGATTCGAGAGGGCGGAGAGAAAGTGTTGGCCTGGAGAGACTTGAGCGGGGACGTCGGCGATCTCTACGAATTTGTTTGCGACAACTCGATCGGAAACGCCGAAGTAGAAGCTTTTGAGTTGATCGCAGTCCAATGTCAATACGAACGAAAGCATAGGAAGGGCCACCAAACCGCGACTGTTGAGGACCTTGCACAATTTGCTTTTGACAGCGAACAGCCAATTCCAAGCGCGAGTCCGACTCATAGTCCCGAAACCTCGTCACCTGTCAACACGATGCCGCCACCATCGCGAAACACGGCCAATTCGGCACTAAAGAGAGAAAGTACCCCGACGAAGCCTCGCAAAGCTTCTGTGAAAGAAGATGTCCCTACGGAAGCTCCACCTGTTCTCACACATCCAGTGGCACATTCTATTCTTGCCAACGAACTTGCAGAACTCCACCTTTTCGACTTCCAGTCGGGAGCATTCATCTTACAAGACTCCAATGTCACCGCTGTTGTTTCAGAAGTGGGAAAATGGAAGTACTGGCTTCAAATTTCGAGTGACGATAGAGATTGGCTTGGTCAAGAAGTTATCGCCGACATCAATCCAGTATTCAACTTCGAATACTTGTCCTTTATCTTCAACGCATACACTCCAAACGGAGATGCATATTCATGGCTTCTTCGATTCAAGAATCAGGAGACCGAGACACGGTTTCAAGAAGGTTTGATGCAAGCACTTTGGGAGCAGTTGAACGAGATCAAATGGAACAAGAGCAAGGAAGATGAACGCGACTATGTCCTCGAGGCATTCCAGGACCTGGCAATGGATGATGCGCCGGAGGAAGAGGAAGAAGAGGAAGTTGAGGAGGAAGTGATTGAAGATGACGGACAAAAGAGCGAGCACTACGACAGCGATGAAGACGAAGATGATGTGGTTACCAAAGATGACGACGGAAATGTCAACTCGCAATTAGCAGTGGGCTACAAGCACGATCGGTCATTCGTGGTTCGAGGATCCAAAATTGGCGTGTTCAAACACACTCCAAACAACAATCTCGAGTTTTCTACCAATATTTCGAAAGTTGAGACACCCAATGGAAAGCTGTTCAGTCCAAAGAAAGTCATGCTTCATGCCGAGGATACGAACATGATTCTACAGAACGAGGCCGACCCGAATTCGCTTTACCGGATGGACTTGGAGTATGGCAAGATTGTTGATGAATGGAAAGTTCACGATGATATCCCCGTGAACACTTTCGCTCCAGAGAGCAAATTTGCACAAATGTCTGGTGAACAAACATTCCTCGGGTTGTCACGAAATGCACTTTATCGGATCGATCCTCGCCTGGCTGGCAACAAGCTTGTTGATTCGGAGCTCAAGCAGTACGTATCGAAGAACGACTTTTCAGCTGCTGCCACCACCGAGAAGGGCTACATCGCAGTTGCAAGCAATAAAGGTGATATTCGCATGTTCGACCGACTTGGCATCAATGCGAAAACTCACATTCCCGCTCTTGGTGAGCCAATCATTGGTCTCGATGTCAGCGCGGATGGTCGCTGGGTTCTTGCTACTTGCCGCACATATCTCCTGCTTATTGATGCTCTGCAAAAGGACGGCAAGAACGAAGGGAAACTTGGTTTCGAGAAGTCTTTCGGGAAGGACTCGAAGCCACAGCCTCGGCGTCTTGGTCTTACTCCATCTCACGTGGCACAATTCCAGCACGAAACCGGAGCGGCATTATCCTTCACCCCCGCACGATTCAACACTGGAGAAGGCTTGTCCGAGACCTCCATCATTACTGCGACCGGACCATTTATTGTCACATGGAACATGAAGAAGGTTCTTCGTGGCAGCAAGGATCCGTACAGCATCAAGCGCTATGCCGAAGAGGTCAAGGCAGACAACTTCAAATATGGAAGTGACAAGAACGTCATTGTCGCTCTGCCAAATGAAGTCAACATGGTCGCCAAACAGTCTTTCAAGAAGCCTACCAGAGAGAGCATCGCCACACCAGTCCGTATCGGTGGTGGAAGCTTTGGTGGAAGAAGAAGTGATGCTGGTCGTGTTGGCACCAGAGAAAGTGGCAGATACAAGCTGGGCAAGGAGGATGTTGTTAATTCTCCTTACTGATTTTATTGGTCTTTCGATAATGACTCTATCATGGGGGATCGTGGGTCTTTGATGGTGGCGTTCTGGTTTGTGTTACTTCCTGGAGGAAACGGACTGGGTTAGGCAGGGCGACTTTTGTTTACACGCCTGCCTGAGTCGAGCGAAGCGTAACAGTGCAGCTGGACTTGTCAGCTTTTGATTGCACTATCATGTATGTAGCAAAAATACCAATACCCATACTTTTTTTTTTCCTGTCGAAGATGATTCCCTATCATTCCTGTGCAGTCAGAACAGGCAGTAGTAATCAGGAGTTCTCATATTACTTCTAATTATGGCCAATATATATATGTAATGGAATAAGCTTTCCTACTAGTCACGCGACTCGGCATTGTAACAGTAGGTATTATATAGCTAATACCTGCGTAACTGCCTTCTCGAAGAATTGAATTGCTTCATCTCATGAGGAATTGCGAGACTGGAAAAAGTTTCAGGTTACCGACCTTATTATAGGTCAGTCAATTTCCTCTATCATGGGATGATAGGTAGAACTTGGTTAAATCTGTCTCTTGAGGTTTATGAACTCCAAACCACGTTCACAACTACTTCGAATCGTAGAGGATGCGTTCTAGCTATCACTTCTTCCAAAATTATGGTTAAATCAGGGTCTATAAGAACTATGTCCATCCTAGACAAGCATACCTATTTATTGGTCGCTTTAACATTGAGGTTTGGACCTCAGTATCCCGGATAAAGGTAAATTTAAATGAATGTGAATCGAAAATGACGAACAGTCGTGCCCAGACTCACGTCCTGAAATCAGCCATGATTGATGCCCAGCATACCAAGAACACCAAGCCCATCATAAAGAGCTTGATTCTTCCTCCCTGCAGCCACCCCCGGCTCATCATTCCAAAACACCACACTATTTATCCGCCAACCCTATCAAATCAAACCAAGCAAGCTCCCATGCATCAAGTGATCGCATCGCATCGCCGATTCCTCTTGTACGACAAACGTAACGGTTTGATGAAATTCTCCGCAAGGCTTGTCCGTCCTTGGCCAATGTCTTGATTTCCTTGGTTTTGGACCCTTGCACGGAGTACCAGCCGTCCACTCGCTCGCTCGCTTGCTGTGACGTAGCGCGTTGAGGGCGATCAACAAAGGGGATAAGTACATGGCAATCTGCCATCGTGATTGTGAAAGCCATTCTTTTTTGACATCTAGTCTGAATAGTACGGATTCACTGCACGTACAAGACGAAGATTCCGTCATAACTTCGTTAGGCGAAGCGATTCTCGATAAATCTATACCATCGTCTTGCTCCATCTTCTGTTTTATTCTCTTCCCCCTTGCTGATAGGACGTCTGTTCGATCTCGACAAACAGAAATCTGAATCTGAGACCGCAAAATCTCACCACAACTCAAAACACCGAAAAGATGAATTTCTTCAAGCGCAGACAACGCGATCCTGCAGTCGCCGCAGAGACGACCACAACTACACACCACCGCGAGAAGAGAGCGCCTCCTGTCGCCATGAACATGAGCAGACGTCCAACATTTGGTCAGTGGTTGAAAGTTACTTGGCTTGATATCTTCACTATGGCTGCTATGGGTATGATCGGTCTTGGAGTACGTATATGCCGCTCCAGAGCCCCAAATCTTCCGCCTTTGGTGGGAGTGAAAATAAGAAATGATGATGCAGTATACTAACATCCGACACTTCAGGTCTACACCGCACATCCTGCGCCCTCACGATCCTTCCCAGTATTCTTCCAAGACGGTGAAATCGTCTACCCCCAATTCGCATACCCCATGCGCAACGAAATCGTCCCCATCTGGGCCGCCGCCCTCCTCGCCTCCCTGGTCCCCATCGCCATCTTCCTCATCATGCAGATCCGGATCCGCTCCTTCTGGGACGTCAACAACGCGAACATCGGGCTCCTCTACTCTCTCATCACCGCCGCCGTCTTCCAAGTCTTCCTGAAATGGCTGATCGGTGGTCTGCGTCCGCACTTCTTGGCTGTGTGCAAGCCGAATTTGCCGGCTATTACGGCCCAGGAGACGGGGAATGGGTTGAGGCAGATTATGTATGATCGTACGATTTGTACGGGCGATGAGAGTGAGATTGATGATTCGTTGGAGAGCTTTCCGAGTGGGCATTCGACGGCTGCGTTTGCGGGGTTCGTGTTCTTGAGCTTGTATCTGAATGCCAAGTTGAAGGTGTGGTCGAACTATCAGTAAGTATCCGTCACTTCCCAGGTATTTTACACCTATCATTATATAATAACATCTGTCCCTCAGCCCAGCAATGTGGAAACTCATCGCTACATATGCACCCATCCTCGGCGCTACTTTAATCGCAGGCGCTCTCACCATCGACGAGTATCACAACTGGTATGACTGCCTCGCCGGCGCCATCATTGGAACAGTCATGGCTTTCTCGTCTTACCGCATGGTATACGCCTCGATCTGGGACTGGCGTACCAACCACATCCCATTGAACCGCGCTGTTGCGTTCCCTGGATCTGGTGGAGAAGTAGATCTGGAGCATGCGGTTTTCACTCGCAAGGTTGGATGGGGTATTGCTGGTAGTGATATGGGTGGCCATGGTCATATCGGTAGTAGTCATGGTGTTGGTGTTTCAGGTCATCATGGCAACGGGAATGGCGTGGGTAGTGGAGTGGGGAATGGAAGTAGCTATACTTCTCGCAAGCCCGTGGCTGCGAATGGTCACCACCACGCTTCGGAGACCATGGTTTAAGGCTGCTGAGCGTCGGTCTTTGGATCTGAGATGGGTCAGAATGGGTTGGGATCACCAGAAGCGCATTAGTATTGAGAGCGTGTGGAGCTGTCGCTGAGGTTGGTTGACTATAAGTCGGGGCTACTAAAGAATGCAGGAGCAACGAGTGATGGCGCTCAGGGAGTTTTGATACATACCCAGGTAGTAATTTGGACCAATAATACGATACGATGATCTCATATTTTTGCTTCCGATCATTCTGGAGAAACCTGCTCAATATCTTCAAGTTAAAGCAAAGTCAATCATGAGAGGTGTTGATGTTCAAATAGAGTTCTATTAAAGAACCTATATCTACTCAATCAGAGGGTTAAAGAAACCCTCGACCATGCGCCTACAATCGCCCTGGTGTTATATATGGACACCTTGCCCAAATGCCCCAGACGCCCGAACATGCTTAACCCAATCTCAAAGTAAAATACAAGAATCAAATAACGCCCGGCCTTCCGTCGTTCTGCGCCTTCTGAAATTGGTACAATAGCCCTAACACGCCACCTCCAGACGGTTCAACCTCCTCTTCAGGCGCGTCATTAGCTGCGGCTCTTGTAGGCGAAGTCTCCCATCTCGACTCGTCAAGTCCGCCGCCACTATCGTACGCATTACCTGAGCTGCGATTTTCGCGGTTGGTAGCCGCTCCGTCCTCGTCGTCCTCCATGGGCTCTTCGATGATGTTTTGGCGCGCTTGGTACCGAGAACGTGAATTGCCGCGTCGGACACTGCGGCCACCGAAGCCGGAATTGGAGGGTTGGTGGTGTGGATCGAGCAGGATGGATTGCATTGGAGAGCCGTGGGCTGCAGACGGTGTAAAGCGCGGTGTGCGTGCGTTTGGAGGAATGTTGACTGCTCGACTGCCGGGTCGTCTCTCACTACGTCCCATGCGTGATGTTTGCATTTCCGCACCTAACGTGGGGGACATGAGGCCAGGGAAGGACGGTGGTGGGTGGTGATGGCGCTGTCCGGGAGGAACATGGCCTTGGACGGCGGTCTTTGGGTTGAGGAGATAGTTGTCCAAGAATCCGTAGTATGATGCGGCCATTTTGCCATGCTTGGTGGAGTAGTATTCGTCTCTGATATCAGCATTCCCACCTCCGTGCAACGGCTTTCGACCATCACCCTTCTTGAAGTCAAAGACGGCGAATGAGCAAACGTATCCAACACCATCAACATGAATGGTGAACTCCCTGAAGAAATCAATAATTTGGTCGCTGCATTTCGGTAGGCTGAACCAAAGTATGAATGGTGTGACTATGATGCTGAGGACTTCTTCAAGGAAGATGACGATCTTTAGCTGGTAGAGCGTCGCAAATTCTCTTTTCACCTCGTCGCTGTGTAGTCGGCCTTGCCATTGTGTTGGCATGTAATGAGTGTACTCGATAACTTGCCGCAAGGCGTATTCTGGTTCGAATACGAGGTTTTCTTCTGGTATCATCCCGTTCATGGCCGCCCAGATACCACCAAAGACAGTCAAATAGAAGAGAACAGTCCTGTCAGAGGTAATGTCAAAGCTGAGGAAGGACTCAGGGTCCCATAAGGTAGCGACGGCAAGAACCGATACAATTGCGCCAGCAATGAATGACATGAATCTTGCGAACTGGACACTTTTAACTTTCGGGAATTGGTCCAAGTAGCGAGAAGCAAAGGGGTATGACATGTTGACCCGCTTGTGAAATAGATGGTGTAGTTCGTTGAACTCTCGGAACTTCCACTCGGCAAGCGGTGTATATTGACGAGATCCGATCGCCGACGGGTCTTTCTTGTATTCCTGCGAAAATCAGCAAGACAACATTAAAAAAATTTAAGAAAAAAAAAACAGACTTACATTGAAGTATCTCAAGAAGTAAACAATCATGAGATAAATCACAATGACCGGAGCAAAAATAACGTTCATGAAGCCAGCGAAAAGAAAGCGACCGCGAAGGGCCTCGCTTAGCTGTCGTCGATGCGAGTCCTTCAGAATCAATTGTCGGACTTGACCAGAGTCGTTGAAGATCAGCCCCATAACACACCAGTCAAGGTTCCATAACAGTGTGCGGGAGAAGAGCTGGCGGTCTTGCAGGAAGGGAAATGGCAAGGTCAAGTCCAAAATATCCTTGTTGAACATGGCGATCAGGTAATTTTCTTTTCTCATCAGACGGTTTGCGATATCGTGTGCATCCAGTCTCTGCTTTGATTGACTTCCCAAGTACTTCCGAGCTTGCGGAGATATCTTCTCGGCTGTGACTGGGTTTGCATCTCTCAAGGCCATGATTCTGGCTACTACATCTTGCCATGAGATAGTTTGCATGTCCCCATCTGGAACTTCGAGGAGGTGGACGAAGAAATCCCGTACTCGCATTAAGCGAGGAACATCGATCAAAAGCTGGTACACCCTCCAAAATATGTGCAGTGTGAATAGCCAAATCGCTGCGTTCGGCATCCCTGATATATTTTTGGTACACTGCGGAACCACTACCTGTGACAGCTTCTTGCTGTGAGGAATTGCAGAATAGTCGACACAGTGTGTAAGGAATGTCGTAAACACAGCAACGAATATGATTTGCCTGCGATGTCGTTAGAATCTTCCAACAATGGTCGACAGGTAACTTACAAAAGATTAAGAGCCTTATCCAGAACTATGCACCATATTCCAGCACCAATGTAGTACTCGTATGCTTCTTCTATGAAGCCATCAAGATTTACGACATTGATCCACCTCCACATAGCCTTTTCCCGAGCACTGCCAGTGAGCGGTCCAAAATTATGCCGGGCTGGCTGTGGTAAGCCAGGGGAGATATCCTCCTCATTATGTAACCGTTGCTGTGCTTGAGCAGCTTCCCAGTGAGCTCGGGTCTCTCTATTGGATGGCCCTGGTATGGCAGTATGCTTCTTCGGAGCCTTTCCTTGCCTTGGTCGAGCTTTCGTAGGTGTGCTTGGAGCTGGGATCTCGTTGCCTTCGATCAATAATGAAGCTGGAACATCATCATCTCCATCCTCCTCCAATAGTCTCGGTGACTGCGCCATCCATCTATTACGTGACTTGGCTCTCGGAACATTTGCCATCCCAGCTTGTCTATTGTGTTGAGTAGCAGGCAGAAAGGCTGTGGACTCTGTTGTTATACGACTCGCTTCCCCGAAAGCATCTGCAGCTCCCAACTCGTCATCTCGGAATCTCAGATTCTCCTCATCAAGTGCCATCCCCGCTTGTTCTTCCAAGTCCGACTCCTCATCATGGGCTCGCAGATCATCGTAGATGGATCGTCCTTGAGGGTTCGTTGGGAGTAGTCTCGAGATTAAATTCGAGGTCTTCATAATTGTGGCAGAAAGAATGAACACAGATGGCCTCCAGTCTCATAGGATTCCCAGATTTTGGGAGGGCAGATAGAGAATGGGTGAGCCTGGGCTGTGATAGATGTGTAGAGTCATGGGTCGCCACGCGGGTATCAAGCAAGGAGATGAGCATTTGACAGAAAAAATTACGTGCTTTGGTGTCTTTGTTTTGTCTTATGATATTTGAAGAAAGGCAAGTTCAGGCCATGTTGTTGTGATCTCAAGAGTCACCTGGATGCATCCTCGAGGGAGTAATGGGGGGCACGAGTGACTTGATGCTGCCTTGCTCTCGGCGCGCTAAACGCGACATGCCGAGGGGGCTGACATTCAGCCTCGCCGTAGAACAGATTGGGCATAGTCTCCGATACCCCTAGAAGGAGACGGCTGGCGAGACCTTCATATTCGGGAAATATTAACACCAGGATGGCTCGTTGAAGAAATGACATCTGATTACTTTCTGGCCCGAAAACCGTCAGGTTTGTCTGATGGGTTCGACTCACCCACATCTCCTACAGGAACACAACCTCGAAGCAATCCGCTAGCATCAAAAGTCACTTCTGTCCTTTCCGCGTCCTATGCAGACTCGGATATTAGAGATGCTCTCACCCTGCTAGACAAGCGCAATACTCAGAATAACGCAGAAACTCGGCGGCAATTGAGACTCGATGTTCAAAAAGAAGTCCTTGAGAGCAATGGAGACATCATTCGAGAGTTCGGTCAGGTGGCTGAGGTAATGCTTGCTCGAATTTACCTTCAGTGACACAACCTATATTGACACAGTACGTAGCAACTCAAGCGAATTGGGCTCACCATCGCAAGCCTCAACCAGGGATGTGAGGAGATGAAGCGTCACATCATGGCAGCTCATCTGGAGACTGCTCCGGTACTCGAGGAGGCCTCTGAGCTCATGAAGCAGAAGGACCAGGTCGAAAACAAGCAACAATTATTGAAGGCTTTTAACGCCCATTTCATCATGTCAGATGATGACATTGCAACTCTAACTTCTACTGCTGAGCCTGTCAATGACAAGTTCTTCTCGATCTTAGCAAGAGCCAAGAAAATCCAGACTGATTGTGAAATTCTGCTTGGGACAGAGAATCAGCGTCTAGGTCTCGAGATCATGGAACAGGTTTCCAAAAACCTCAATGGAGCTTTCCAAAAGCTGTACAGGTGGATTCAACGAGAGTTCAAATCACTCAACTTGGAGAATCCCCAGATCAGCTCATCCATAAGGAGAGCCTTGAGAGTTTTGGCTGAGCGGCCATCCTTGTTCCAGAATTGTCTCGACTTCTTTGCTGAAGCTCGAGAACACATTCTTTCAGACTCCTTCTACACCGCTTTGACAGGATCATCTGTCAATGGTGAAGAGAATGCATCCACCAAGCCGATAGAGCTAGCAGCCCATGATCCGCTCCGCTACGTAGGCGATATGCTGGCATGGACACATTCCGCAACCGTGAGTGAACGAGAAGCTTTAGAAGTACTCTTCATCTCAGATGGCGACGAGATCGCCAAAGGGATTCAAGCAGGCAGGGATAGTGAGCCCTGGAATCGTGTAGGTGTTGATGAGGACGAAGAAAACAGCTCTTTCGACGGGCTGAAGGCATTGAATGAGCTCGTCGATCGAGATGTCGCTGGCGTCGCACGGGTACTTCGCCAACGAATAGGCCAAGTGATTCAAAGCCATGAAGAGACTATCACAGCTTACAAGATAGCCAACCTGCTCAACTTCTATCGCGTCACATTTTCTAAGCTACTCGGGGATGAATCTGTTCTCCTCGAGTCGCTCTCAACACTTGAAGAGTCTGCTCTTCGCCAATTCCGAATTCTGATGCGTGACCATGTCGCAAGTCTACAAAACGATACACAGCTTCCACCGAACAATCTGCACCCACCGGAGTTCTTGCAAGAGGGACTGAAGCAGTTAACAGCTATCATGAAGACCTACGAGACGTCCTTTACTTCCCCTGATAGTCGAGAGGCGGATTTCCGACCCATCTTGACCGAAGCTTTCGATCCATTCATGACAGGAGCCCAAAATCTCGCTAAGAACCTCCCAGCTCCATCTGACGCCATATTCTCCATCAACTGTCTGCTTTGTGCTCGAAGTACTCTTGCTCCATTTGATTTCACGGTGTCGCGGATCGAAGAAATCGACGAGAGCATCGAAAAATACAGTACAATATTGACCAAGTCGCAATATGCCTTCTTCCTCACCTCCTCTGCGCTTCAACCTTTAATCCAAGCGCTGGACCCGCTCGATACCTCGAAAGACGATCTCAGGTCCATCCGTACACTGGAAGCATTCCAGCCTGCTGCTTTGTCGCAAGCTGGTCAGATTCTAGACGACTTCTTGCCATCAGCACTCATGGACGCAACAGAAAATTTGAAGAAGTTGCAGAGTTCGAAATTGGTGGCGGAGATTACTGAGAAAGCTGCTGAGAAATTCTGTGATGACTTCGAGGAAGTGGAGGAGAAACTTAATGCGGCGGACGAGATATGGGAGGAAGAAGGTGAGGAGGGAGAAGAGCCTTTGAGAGCCCTGTTCCCGAGAACAAGTGGCGAGATTAAGGTCTTGCTGTCTTGAGGTTATGTAACTTACCGAAGTTCTCTTATACAGGGAAATACATCTTCTTGGACAGAAATTTCTAATGCCCAGGAAACGACATAAAGAATTGGTTATGTGTGCCCACTGACACGCCAGGCTTTAAAGTCTCCAGTTCTTCACACACAAAAAGAGGAGCAACATCAACTTTGAATGAGGATGCGAACATGGCTGGCGGTTCCAAACCTACGAAGGTAATGCCAAGCAGACAAATGATCGCTTTCGCACCCAGACTGAGACTTTTCAGTGACTACTTCCTGACTTTGAACAGTATTTCGCTGAGCCCCGGCGTAAGAATTGCCCTATTGAGTGATGATGAAGTTGCGACGCAATAGTAGCAAGACGCAGTCATCACAGCCACCTTTGGTCGGCAAGTGATCCACTAGCAAAGTGAAAATTCCACTGTTGACCCCGCGTGGTGGCCTTCGTGTGTTATCCCTCAGAAGCACGTATAGAAGCTCGTTTCATTTTTCAGACGTAAAAATATACAATTTTGTGAATATCTTCATTTTCGCACACTGGTCTCCTTCTTTGAATTTGAGGTTGAATTTAGCTTATTGGCGGGGCTGGTTTGCCCAAAAACAGCCTGGTTCGAGGGGCCCGCTACGTCACTGCGAGCCTTGTCAACACCACCTGCACACCTTCGCCCAAGGAGGGTCCTCCCAGACACTATCACACGCACGCGATTCAGGAAACACCAAACAGTCAACACGAATCCAATCTTGTCGCAAACGAGAATTACCTCCCGTGTACATTCATTCATGATCCGACGAAGGGAAAGCCCTCAACGGTGCGGCCATGATGCGAAACAAGACCTCCTCGTCCCTGCAAAAGACGTACGATGAATGCTATCTGATCTGCTCCACAGCCGTGTACTTTGAAGGCCAGGTAAGCTATCCTTGTGGCGTACAGTATATGTCGAAGCTTGCAGTCCGCTGGAGCAATCTGCGAATCAATGAAGTAAAAGCTGACGGTGGGGTAAACAGGGTAACGAAGCGGAAGCGTTACGATCATGGCGATCGGCACTGGACCAGATATACTATCATAATGCCTACCGAGTACCTGCAGGGTATATTCCACGGTCGGAGACGGAGAAGGCACTCAAGGACAGTCTGCGAGATATGGAGATGCAGTGTAAGGAGCGCGTGGATCTTCTGGAAGCATTGAAGCAGTCACGCCAGGAAGAGACTGCGGGTGAGGCTGGGCCAGAAGGATCAAATGGAAAGATCCACAAGACCTCCTCAAGGACACCGAGACACAGCTCTGAAACAGAACATGGCGAAAAGGGATTCATTGGAAATGGCACAATTCCAGCTGTGAACTATCCAGAACTGTCGCGGCCAGGTCCACCACTACCACAACGACCTGCCATGATCACAAAGAACAGCTCAGAACGTGCTGTTGTTGGAAGCAAGCCTTCATTTGCGGGGCCATCCTCCTCAAATCTTGCCTCATCTTCGTCGTCGAGGACTATCACTCCAACATCTTCCGCTTCACTGGTCCCACCAATGAAGAAAACGTCGAGAAGTCCAAGTCCGGACAAAGGCAGGACTATGCTTCATACGCTACGATCAGGTGATAGAACTGGGCGAAAGCCCACCCCTCGTGCTCCAAGAACATCATCTTCTAAGAAAGATGTCGTTACAAACCAAGCCGCTTCCCTAGCTTGGCAATCTTTGGGGAAGGGAGGTAAGGAGAGACTCGGGCGGAGCTTGGATGCCGAGAACGACAGGAGCTCGACAGCTCTTCCAGAATCTGGTCGCAAGGATAGTTCTAGTGAGCCAATACCAGGAAGGTCAAGCTCTTCGCAGAATGTTCGGTACGATAGTAGAACTCGTACGTTGGTCCCAGATTCCCACTCCCACCCCCGAGGGCCGAGCCCTCCCGATTTGTTGTCTGGGAAAGCCGAATTGTATGGCTCTTCTGGACGATCAAGTAATTATCCTTTTCCTCCCACGGATCCCGGTCAACCAGGTGCTGTTGCGGGCTCGATGCTTACTCCTTCAGCAATACAAGACTTGATAGATCTCGATCCTCCCTCACCACCTATCGCTGAATCGAGCTTTACTAAAGCAAAGAAAACCCCTCCTCCACCACCACCTCACTCTAGAAATGCAGCAAAACTTGAGCCCCTTTCATATCCAACATATCTTAAGGAATATCCCGAAACTAGTGCCAGGAAGAGCAAGGCTGAGACAGAAATGCCATTACGAAGAAAGCCAGCAGTCAGGGACCAAGGTGATTCTGAAGGATCTAAAACCAAATTGTCCCGGAAGCCAGTTGCCGCAAATATATCTTCGCCTCGGCATAGGGATCGATTCCAGGAGAAGGATGCTGGAAGAAAAGCACAAAGAGTCAAGAAGCCGAGAGACGATGACACATCATCCCAAAGTATCGATGAAGATACGGGGAGCAGTGGTCCAACAGCAAAACCGAAAAGGAAACAGAAGCAGAAGCAAAAGGAGAGTGAAATACTTGCGGATCCAACAACGCCAACTTCTGATGACTCTGAAACACAGGCCGACTTGGTAAAGAGCGCATGGGAGATCAAGGTTCAGCAGCTTATGAAAAATTTGCCGAAGGGTGTCGATGAGGGAGCTGCGAAGCAAATTTTCAACGAAATCGTGGTTCAGGGTGACGAAGTTCACTGGGATGATGTTGCTGGTCTCGACATAGCCAAGAAAGCATTGAAAGAAGCGGTTGTATATCCATTCTTGCGTCCAGATCTATTCATGGGGCTTCGCGAGCCAGCCCGAGGTATGCTCCTCTTTGGACCTCCTGGGACTGGCAAGACGATGTTGGCGAGAGCTGTGGCAACAGAATCGAGATCGACATTTTTCTCAATATCAGCAAGCAGTTTGACAAGCAAATACCTTGGCGAGTCTGAGAAGCTTGTCCGAGCCCTGTTCTCACTTGCCAAAGCATTGGCACCCAGCATCATTTTCGTCGACGAAATCGATTCCCTGCTTTCATCCCGCTCTGGGTCAGGAGAGCATGAGGCAACCAGGCGAATCAAAACAGAATTTCTAATTCAATGGAGCGATCTTCAGCGAGCCGCAGCCGGAAGAGAGCAGAGTGAGAAAGAGAAGGAGCGGGGAGACGCAAGCCGGGTTCTTGTACTTGCTGCCACTAATCTTCCTTGGGCTATTGATGAAGCAGCTAGACGAAGATTTGTCAGGCGGCAATACATTCCATTACCAGAGGACGAAACCAGGGCTACCCAGTTGAGAACCTTGCTGGGACATCAGAAACATAGTTTGGACGAAGACGACATCCAAAGGCTAGTGGAGCTGACTGACGGTACATAATCTCTATTGACAGTCTATTTGCAGTTTTACTGACGTTTCTGCAGGATTTTCTGGTTCAGATATCACAGCGCTAGCCAAAGATGCTGCCATGGGTCCTCTGCGCTCCCTTGGTGAAGCACTACTCCACATGTCAATGGACCAGATCAGACCGATACAATTCGTAGACTTTGAAGCAAGTCTCGTGAACATCCGACCCAGTGTCAGCAAACAGGGCTTGAAAGAATTCGAGGATTGGGCTAAGGAGTTTGGGGAGCGAGGTGGATAGACATATTATTTCATGGGATTGTATCATACTTATACATGCCTAAAATGGGACAAGGAAATGGTGCGGTTGGGTAGGCGAGACTGGCAGGGGAGGAATCGATGGTTTGGGGGGGCTTGGGCAGGATAACTGGCCGGCTGTATGAGCAGTGATACCGTTCAATTGAAGAGAAATGGTGTCTATGGTACACTTTTCCTGACTCTCTCCCGTCTTATACATTTGGACGCCATGCAATGCAATGTCTTCGTCCCACTCGTACCATATACAATATTCTACAATCATCGGATCGAACCATGAACGCCTCACCATATCGAACATTCCGTCACCAGATGTTCGTTCGCTCCCAATCTTCAAACCGTGACGCTTTCACAGCCCTTGTTCTCCAGGTAGTCGTTTCCTTTCCTCCATCAAATCAAGCAAGTATCTTCTCCCCGGCGCCCTGGCCCTTGGCTTCACTCGCGTGCCTCTCTCCTTCTCCAAGCAACTCTTCCACCATCCCATCTTCGCCCACCTCACTTTTTCTTCCCTCAACCTCTGCTTCCCTTGGAGTGTCCCAGGGCGATCCAGGCCTCCCACTCCTCGCCCACCTCCTCTCAACCTTCGCCCTCCACTTCGCCTCCTTACTCTCCACCCTCTCCTCCAGCGTCGGTATCGCTGGCCTGTCCTCAATCGGCTCTCCAAATGGCGCCACGATACTATTAACTACGTGGTGTACGTGTTTGCTGTATCGCCAGCCGGGGGAGATGGAGATGATATCGCCGATGCGGAGGGAAGAGTTGGGGTCGTGAACTAGGACATTGGTGCTTCTGTTGAAATGCTGTTAAGGAAAGAAGTGTCAGCTTAGGAAGTTTTAAGCATTTAGGAGGAGATCCTATCGTAAAGACTTGGAATTGTAATGGTAGAGAAAGAGGACAGAGGACGAAGTACATACCTTCTTAATATGCCCATTCCATTTCTGAACGCCAACTCGTGCTTTCACAGTTTTCTGCATAAGGCCTGCTGATACTACAACAGCATTTATCTGCCGCGTGGCGGAAACTGCAACTTTAGTTGTTGACATTGTTTTATGAGGGCAATTGTGTGGTGGGCTAATTGCGCTGGACTGCTGGAGAGCTTCGGATTTTGGTCTGGTGTTGATGATTTCGAGCATCAGCGGGGATGTTGGTTTTTCCGCTCCGTGCCAGGGGCGGACTGAGCCCTTTGACCTAACGGCACGACACTGGGGGGCTTACGTACAAGTAGGTGATATTACATCTTCATTATTCTCTAAATACCAACAGTACTACCAATGATTTGTCATTAATTAGCCCTTCGGTATGGCTTTCTCTTCGTCCTCTTTCTTGACCGAAGTCTCAACTCCGGCACTCTCTAGATCACTACTTTCCTGTTGCTCTCTAGTGCCCCTTGAGTTGACCTTTCTCCATCCTACAAAGCAACCTGTGAGCAGAGCGCTACATGCCGCAGCAAGTTGCACATACTGATGCTCTAGTATCAGTTTTGTTTTCTACCCAAATAATGTACTTACTTACAAAGACATGATTAATGGACTGATTATAAGCCAAAATTGCTCCCTCCAGGTAATTCTCCGGGACGTTATGGTGCAATTCAGTGACGCCAGAACGTATCAGAAGCGTTGAATCAAGGCCTGGAGCGAACTTCGCTACTGCTGGCTTCATTGAGGATGTGAAGACCGTTTTAGTCGCGGCTGCGAAAATTGCGCCTCCAAAGTATTGAGCGAACAGAACATAAGCTGATCCCAGAGATGCATCTTCAGCTGGAAGATTTGTTTGGATGGCTGTCACCAACTTTGATGGATCAGCATTGTAACCACATCGCTGAAATGGCCGAGGATTGAAGAGAAAGATCCTCACCAACTGCATCACGAAACCTCTTCCAGTTCCGAGCAAGATCTGGTAGCCGATCCACCGACCCACAGATGTATCCGGCTGCATTGTGGACATCAGAGCTGCTCCTGCAATAATTAGACAGTTACCTCCAATCACCTCAGGAAGGTAGTATCCCGTTTTCTGTACAATTGCACCACAAGCCACTCCTGCTATGAGTTGCGAGATGACAGAGGGCAGTATCATAGTCCCACTTGATATGGGTGAGGCACTTTTGACGGCCTGAAACCAAATCGGCAACCAATAAGCTGCTGTAAACACGCCACCTGACTGCACAAATGCAGTGAGGCCGATGGCTATGTTTTTTCTGTCTTTTGACAGTCGTGGTGGAATCAAAGCGGCATCACCTTGGTAGATGAACCAGCCAAGGAGACCAATAAATATAGCTCCTCCTCCACAGAGAAGCCCGACCACTGTGGCTGAACTCCATGGATATTTGTCGCCTCCCCACTCGAGTCCAAGAAGCAACATAACACAACCAGTTGCAAACCCGAAGAATCCAACAATGTCAATAGTTCTTAGTCTTTGGAGGACAGTGAGCTCAGTTGTTGTGAGTCTGCTTACAGGTAGTTTCATGAAGATACCAAGCACGATGACAACCACACCACCCAAAGGTAGATTTCTAGAAATGTTCAGCGTTGAGAGGGTTGAAAGTCATCTTGCCATGGCAGACTCACATATAGAAACACCACCTCCACGACACGGTGGTGAGTACTCCTCCCAGCACAGGGCCGACTGCTTGGCCGGAGGCGAGACACGCCATGCCGACACCCATAACAAAAGCCCGCCTACTCAAAGGCACGGTCGAGGCTATTATTGTCGTAGTTCCGGTGATCAGACCACCACTACCAATACCTGAGATTGCCCTTCCCACAATTATGGCGCTTGATGATTGCGCGGTTCCAGCTACAAGACAGCCAAGTTCGTATATACCGATGAATCCCAAGTATATGACTTTGATATTGAACATCCGATACAATACACCAGTCAGAGGTGTCATCGTGCAGCTTTAAAAAAGTTAGCATTGGATTCAAGTCAATTTTTTGAAGCAGATTGACGTGCCTTGAAATGAAATATGCCGCGGAATACCATCCCACGTCTTGTACAGTATTGAACTCCGAAGTGATGGACGGAATGGCCTATTTTATTATCAGCGTCCACGCAGACGTTGAAATCAGGGTATGAAAGCAACACATGCGGTTCCTAAGATCGTTGCATTCGATGCCACAAGCGATACTGCCATTATCAGACACACCATCATAATTATGTTTGCAATTCCACGAGAGCGAGAATCGTCGGAAACATCAGTCGGACTCTGGAGCCCAACGACCGTGTTACCAGCAGGCGAAATATCCACATTGGTGTTCTTCTGTGTCGCTTTGGACATCTTGGCTACGGTCGTGGACGGTTCTAGTCCCTGGTACGAACAGTGGATAGCCGCTTCTGAAACCAGCAATTGAGAGGGTCAAGCGAGAAGTAAACACTTGATCTAAGCGGGCGAAAAGAAGCCGTGAGATGCTGAAAGTCTGGTCTGAAAATGCTGCCAAGGAAGGAGGCATTCCTTTCTTTTTAGACATTTTGAGCACTCCTTCAATTTTTCCGCACATTGCATGAAGACATAATCGTTATAGGCGCTTCTCGTGACGACGGAGAGTCGCCAGGAGTCCGCGTGGCTCCTGAATTCCCTCTTTTACGCGCTATTGGTCACCACGCCGCATCCCGATCTCGCTTGGAGAAGCGGAGATTTTTATAAAGTCCGGTCGTCCCCTCCTTGAGATATACCTTGGAAAGGCAACTTGGAGACTTTTATACTTTCCATTGCAGGTGCTTTTCCTTCGCCGGCAAATATGAATGCTTCTGTGCCTATTACGGCGAAATGGGGAACGGCTTGTTCAGCTTGCGCAACTGCGAAATCTAGGTGTATTCGATCCAATGAATCATCTGGAAAATGCGACAGGTGAGTGTGATTTGACTTCATCTGGTCAGATCAAAAAGGATTTCGAAGAATTCCGAGTAGTTTGAACAAATCATCCAGACAATCAACTGCTGGTTTCTTGGCTCCTTCTGATCGAAAAGTTTGACTGGGTGGCTTCGGGTGTACTTTTGTCAGCTATCCCATTTCCGCACCACGAAACAGTCAATTCACACCGGACAGGGCCATGATCACAGTTTCAAAATATGGCATGCTGACTTCCGACTAATTACAAGATGTCTGACTTCCCGGAAAGATTGTACGGGTCAGGTACACAAGAAAAGGAAGAAGAGAGAGGCCCAACCAAAGTAAGCCTTCAGAGCTGATTTTCTACAGCTATGAATCTTCACGATCTTCCACATCCCAAGAGAGGTGCCGGACTAATAACGATACTATTTCAATAGCAGAACTTTGATACTCGAAGAAAAGCTCGATAGCCTTGTTGACTTGCTGAAAGCTACACCAGGAGGGGCTTCTGCCGTCCAGTCGATCCTAGCCAAGTCACCTGCAACAAACACTGGCAAGAAAACAGCACGGTCCGATCAACATGAGGGAAAGAGTCGGACATCCAAAACTCCCCAAAAAGGCGACAGTGAGCTTGTTCACGACGATTTCCCGTCCAAGTTCAGCTCCATAGCACCCCCAACATGCATCTGTCGAGCACCAGTCAGCGAAGAAGATTCCCACCCCGTCAACACTGACGAGATTCTGTTATCAATATACAAGAACCAGCTCTGTTCCTGGTTCCCCTTCGTTATCGTGTCGCCCAGTACAACAGCCGCACAACTTCAATCCTGCCGACCATTTCTGCTGAAAGCCATCCGTCTCGTCGCCTCCTTTCGAAACGTCCGTTCAATGTGGGGCCAGCGCCGAGCGATCATGCAATACCTTTCAGAAGCTGTATTCGTGTATTCTGAGCGCTCGTTGGATCTCCTGCAGGGTATTCTTGTAATCTTGGGGTTTTACCATTATCATTGTCTGGCGCATATTCAGTTTAATAATTTGATGCAGTTAGCGATTAGTATTGTTGGGGACATGGATTTGAATCGGGATCCGGGGAGACTTGTGAAGCAGAGGGTTTTGGCCATTGATTATGACCCGCCGAGGGCGAGGACTAATGATGAGAGAAGAGCCGTTGTTGGGGTATGGTATATGAGTTCCAAGTCAGTACAGCATCCTGTCCTGTTGAATAGTCTGAGTTAATAGTTTACAGTGTGGCGTTGACCTTTAATAAAGGGCAATCGGAGAAATACACGAAGTACCATGATCAGTGTCTCCAAGAGCTAGAAGAAGCTTCCGAGTACGAATCTGATATATTGCTCGTACACCTCGTGAGAATACAACACCTGATACAGCGGATCGCGGACTTCAACAACAGAGATCAATTACCTGAGGAGCTGCCCGGCATTGTACAGACTCCCGCATCAGCATATCATGCAGCATTTCAGACCGAAATCGAAAGACACCAGGTTATGCTCCCTCCGAGCTTGAGTAAATGCCGTAAGTACCGAAGTCTTCAGTAGTCTTAGATTCCATCTCAACCCAAAATGTAGATCTCATCATGACCCACTTCAACACCGCCCAACTCCGCCTCTACGAGCCCCTGCTCTACGATGCCAGTCTGCTCGACGGCATCTCCAGATCATGCACAACACTATCATTGTCCGATCCCACAATATTCAACAGATTCAGCTCCTGCCTTTCGGCACTCAAGAAATGGTTTGAACATTGGCTCACCATCCCCGTCTGCTTCTACTTCCACATGTCTCAACCTCTGCCAGCACAGTTGAGATACAGCATGGTGATGCTATCCCAATGGGCACTTATCTTCTCTCCCTCCCGCCTAACCGGCCCGAGCTCATCACCTCGGGCTCACAGCAATCAGCCTTCTGGCCGTAATCCACCCTCTAGGATAGATTTGAATGTCGGAGAGCAGATTGATATTCTGAGTATTCTCGATACAGTAGTAACACGCTTCGAAGCCGCCAAAACGGAAATGAGCGCCGCTCATGGCGGGGTATGGAGGAATGGGATTTGGGATCTGGCGGCGAAGAAGATTAGAATGAAGAGAGCCAGGATTGAGAAGTGTTGGCTGACTGTGGAGAGCGCTGGGGGTGAGGGGAAGTACAAGATTGCTGATGAGGTGGATAGAGGTATGACTGAGGACGCGATTGTTGGACCTGGGTTGAGCGGGAGTGATAGCTATGGTGGGATGTGGTTTGATGTGCCATTTGGTGAGGAGTTGCAGGATGATTGGTTGTGGGCAACGGATTTGCTTGGTGGGATGGATGGGCGGGAGTGCCTTTGAGATGCCTCCTATGACTTCTTGAGGGGTCTCTTACTTTCTGTACGTAATTTAGGATGGAATGACTATTGCATCTAGCAATTAATTAAACCAAATGTCTGTGTTGATGCTGTTGGTTATTTGTTGACAAACCAGCAGGCTCGCCTAGATTCTGCTTCAGTTTGTGATCGCGAAAAAAGCTTGTGTCTCTGGTCTTTGCTGTTGATTTGCATGTAAATTTATTGATCATCATGGATTCCTATGAACACGTAAAGAGACATATGGTCACATACGTGGCGCAATGAATGGTATTTGTTATGCCTACTCGCTAGCTTCAGCCAGCGACAGAAGACTTGCTACATCGTGATCTGCAGACCAGGGCTCTGTTAAAAGCATTAATTCCTTTCAGCCATCAATTCTATCAGAAAGAAAATATGCGTGCTCGTCATCAAGAAGAATCTATCCAGTTGATTGAAATTTTTGGACTGGGATCGGGCAATTTTCGCCTACAAAGCAGTCGAGGGTCACAGGCTCTGTCCACTCGCGGTGAGCAAAACGATTTTGTGAAAATGATCATACAAGGACAACAGACAATAAGAAGTTATTATTTTGAAGATAGATTCTGCATCATAGAAAAGCTCCTGCATATGCAGATGCTGTCGCATATCTGTTACGAAAAAGAAAGTGTTCTTGCGATAAAAAGATGCGTTCAACGAACTGCGGCAGCTGGCAGCTTTCCGACACGGTGACGAAGATTGAAGAATAGAATAGGAAGAGTGAAGAATAGAATAAAGCAAAACAACGGAACCAATTGAAATGTATCACAGGTGTAGAACAACGTTTGGCCACGCTTCGCATCAAATGCCTTCGATGGATGCTCAGGCTCGAGGGTCTAGCGCAACGGATCGTAGCGATGTCGGATGTACCTAGGTATGGATATTTCACGGACCTTCAAAGCACCAGTAGCTATGCCTCCGACTTTATGCAGAATCCACTCCGAATATCTGACATGCGAAGGTGCGTGTGTTCGGAGTAATCTTACTGGCTATCCCTTGGCTATCTTAGCCCAGCAAATTCTTTATCAGATCCTTTTCAAGGTATTCTAGAATACCCTTTTTTGCTCTCCCTTGTTATCAGATCAAATTTGCATCACGCTTAGAGCCGCGAGGGCCACTCCGAGAGCTTTGACTGACCCACGCACCGGCTTGTGCGGCTTTGGGCATCTTCTGACAACAGGCATGAGAAGATTTCTTTGGCAACAGTTGTGAAGGAGGTCTTTAGACGTAGATAACCTCAAAAGAGGCTGGCACCTTCCCCAGAGATCGAATTCCGTCTCCATGGCCATGGGATTCCAGACAAGCAGTGCTGAATGGGCAGAATCGCATGTTGAAAGAGCAGGCGTCGTACGAGAATTCATGCCATTATGACGCAGAATCCAGCGGCTTGCGGTTTTCCCCAGGTCCCTTGTGTCCATTCGGTGCATTCGTGGCTGGGGAAGGGATCTGACAGATCTAGCAAATAGATTGCCCTTGCAGGATTGAATATCTTCGAAGTCTGCATTGCCCTCCTGTAAAGCTCCGAGGAGACCTTGCATCGCCTGGAATGCCACAGCAAAGGATGAAGAGGATGCGAGGCCGCAACTCCGTATCTCCACTCTCCATCGAAGAAGGCAGACCACGATGCATTTTTTGTTGATGTGTTGAAGGAAAGACTTCGTTAGCGATGGTAGTACTAAATAGGGTGGCATCGTCCATCATCCAATGTAGATTTGAAATACATGAACGGTTGCCACGGAACGATACTGCTCTTGATCGGACCAGCGCAAGCACTAAAAAGAGTCCGGTGTTGATCAACAGCTGAAGGCTCTACAGTAGTCGTGGTGATCCAAAGTTTTGGTGTTGTCTTTGCCTCGGCGAAGGCTGTTCTCCTCCCTCGAGTCCGCGGGCATTACTGTACAAGTACAGTACAACCCGCCTGGCTCGCTTCTCCACCGCCCAGCCAGCCAGCCATTCGAGGCTACGCACCCCTGTCAGCTCTGGTTGATTTTCTACAGCCAAAAGACCACAGCATCATCGACAAACATCGAACACCCTCTAGCTGCTCTCAACACTACCAACTCTATCACTCACGCCGCCACTCCTTTCCCCTAACCCGAGATCACCACGACCTTCTAAAGAGGACGCTCATTTCGAGGATTTCTCACTGCACCCGGTGTAATCGGCATCCTGGCTCTGCAATCGACGGCGTACGGAGGAGGATCTGTGGTTGTGGCCGCCCCAATGGCCCAACCAGATGCAGAGCCAGTAGATGAGTATGAGTATGTGCAACCGCAGGAATCGCACTGAGTCTTTCCCATGTCGAATCTACAGATCGCTAACACTGTATCCATAGCTATGAGGGACTGCCACCAAACTTCTCGCTGCTCCAGAACATGGCCGCAGGCGCGTTTGCAGGCATAGCTGTAAGTCTCTACAACACCTCCTCGAGAGGCGCTCAAGACACTACATACTAATATTCGAGTAGGAACACACTGTTATGTACCCGATTGATGCTATCAAGGTGCGCAATATTCACGAGGTGGTTTCATGATGTCAAGATGTTGACTGACAGCTTCGCAGACTCGAATGCAGATCCTCAACCCGACTCCCTCCGCAGTCTACAACGGTATGATTCAAGGAGGATACCGAATAGCCACGGGGGAGGGATTTCTCAGTTTATGGAGAGGAATGTCCAGTGTGGTGGTTGGAGCTGGTATGTACAGCTGGGAGGCTTGGAGGCGACATTCATTGATATCTCGATAGGTCCTGCTCATGCAGTCTACTTTGCGACCTACGAAGCTGTGAAGCATGTCATGGGTGGTAACCAAGCTGGTGTTCATCATCCTCTTGCTGCAGGTATGTTTGCTTTTGATTTCTAGCTTGTTTGGACATCTGCTAACTGTGTACTTCTAGCGACAAGCGGAGCTTGCGCAACCATTGCCAGTGATGCTCTGATGAACCCATTTGATGGTATGGTCATTTCTATCTCTCAATTTACAGTGTACTAACCCCCCGCAGTTATCAAGCAACGCATGCAAATCCACAATTCGAGCAAGATGTACAAATCTATGTTCGATTGCGCCAGATATGTCTACCGAAGCGAGGGTGTCTCGGCGTTCTACGTCTCCTACCCCACCACACTTTCCATGACCGTCCCGTTCACTGCATTACAATTCCTTGCCTACGAATCTATCTCGACTGCGATGAACCCCTCGAAAGTCTACGATCCATTGACACATTGTTCTGCAGGTGCTGTGGCTGGTGGTTTTGCGGCTGCGCTGACAACTCCGATGGATGTGGTGAAGACAATGTTGCAGACGAGAGGAACTGCCAACGATCCGGAGCTAAGAAACGTCAATGGATTTATGGAAGGCGCCCGATTACTGCACCGGAGAGAGGGATTTGGGGGTTTCTTCAAAGGTGTCAGGCCGCGCGTTGTGACTACAATGCCCAGTACGGCCATTTGCTGGTCGGCTTATGAGGCCTGCAAGTGAGTTTCCCCGATATCTCCGCCAGATGGACGCAATGCTAACAAGCGCAGGGCATACTTCATCAAGCAAAATGACATAGTCGTTTGAACAACCAAGCAATGACAAGGAAACGAGGGTCCACAATCGCCATCTCACCTCAGCGCCTACGCCAAAGCTTCCCACATAATACATACCCTATGGTTGCAAGCCCACCTTACCATCCAAGTCGCCTCATGCTGTTGCCGACGACCTCCAGGCCGGGTTTTTCAGGATAGAATGGCATCGTTTGCATACACGATTATAAGTATCGAATCCCACCCGCGCATCACCCCACGATTAAAAGAAGGCACTTTGCGAAAGAAAGACACCACCAAAGCACTTCCCCGGCCTACCTGTACATATTTCCGTCTCTCTATTAGATCTCATTCCCTGTCCGCCTATCTTGGCAGGGAGCTTTGTTGTTAACTATCTCTCTATTTGCGCTTTTCCTCTGGTTCGCGAGCGATGCACTGCACTGCTTGGGCAGTGCAGGGTTTCATGGAGTTGTCTGCTTTTTCTGCTTTTGCGGGCTAGCATTTGGGGGGTTAGCGTGGGCTATGAAGAGAAGTGGTTAGACGAAAAATGCGATGCTGAGGAGAAGAGGGAGAAGAAAGTGGTGAGAGATGGACGGATTAACAGATTTGTACTTATATGATGAGAAGGCAGTGATGATCATATTGTACGTATGATTTCTGCTGACCTTGAATGAAAGACTTGATACATCGAGGGGCACTTTATTTAGTTTGAATTCTGAAGCAACAGTGCTAGGTGACATTCGTTGTAATGATGAATGCACAAGTGAGCCATTGAAGCAAAAGTCGCGAGAAAAGGGGCAAGGGTCGTTCCTGTCAAATCACGGTTTAGAATCTACTGGTACTAGTACTGTGGATTTACAGCGAAATTCGACGTTGAATCTTCTCATCTCCTGCGTGCCTCCCCTCTTATATGTACTAGGGCGCGTGCTAAATCTCATAGCTGAATCCGAAACATTTCCCTTTCGTGTCGTAAACCAAACATTTGGCATTCCAAAGTGAGATTCCCAAGTGCGAATTTTCGATCTTAACCTCCCATATCCCAACATCCCCCTCTCTCATTCGGGAATCATGATAATATGTCAAATATCATGCATTTTGACTTCATTGCCCTTCAATACCGACCTCTTTGATTGCCCAAGCTAATGCCTTTCGCCATTTCGAAGCATCCCCCTGCTCGTCGAGATGAGCGAGCACGGCACTGAGGAGCCGCTGCGCGCGATTGGTGAAGTACCACCTGACAGAGGAATAAGTATTAGCGCTCACGTATTGTAAGTATTTCAAGACAGTCGAGTATGATTTGCAAACAAGCACAGAGAGCGAAGCGAAGAAGAGCAAAAGCTACCACCTACCGACTCTCAACCATCTTCAACAACACACAATAAAACCCCAATAGCACAAGAGCACCCTCATGCTTCCTGGCAAGCATATCCAAATACGCCTCCGAGATAGCCATCGGCCACACACGCAGTGCATCCCAGGTCGTGAATGCCGTACCGAGGACTTCGCGGTACCGGAACGCGAGGTCGAGTTCACGAGCGGAGGAGATATAAGTAGTGATTTCATGCTCGGTCCATATTCGCACAACTGCGTTTGGATCCTTGTCATCTGAGCATGAATCCAAGTCTGAATATTTCGGGCCGCTGGGAATAAGCGAGAGCAAGTGAGCTAACAGGAGAGGAGGTGTCCCATCCGGTACTTCAACGGGTATCTCCCACTGATCAGCAAGCACGGAGACAGGTCCGAGCTCGAGTGTATCCCAGATGTCGCCGAGGATGACACATCCTGCGCGGATGAGGTAGAGCCAGGGCGGGAGGACGCTCTCGCCGTCTTGGAAATTGGAGGAGCCGTTGATGGTGCGGATTGGTATGGGTGGTGCGGAGGGGGACACGATCATTAGTTGCTCGTTTTGGGTTTGCGTCTCGGTTGCGAAGGAGATTGTTATGAGGAGGTGGGCGAAGGCGAGTACGGCGTCGCAGTTCTGGGGTGTGACGTGGAGCATGGTTTCTTGGAAAAGTGGCATGGCGGCGTCTTGGTGTTGGGAGGCGAGGAGGCTGAGGTGGGTGCTTAATGGTGAGTTGGGGTGAGGTAGGCGAGATGGAGAGCGGAGCAGGCAAGAATGCCAACTGTGGACAAGTAACGGTAAGGTCAGTATTTGGTCTTCGATGTACCACTCACAGTGTTAAGCGAGAGAGTTATTAGTGAAGAAGAGGCAGAAATAGAGCTGTTCAATGTCTCGAATCTCGCCGGAGACCTACGATGAAGGAAGAAATTAGTTTTTGCAAGGAGCGGAATGTGGTTCTCCCACAGAGATTGCATCGCTGGGGTGGTCGAGAGGGTGGACGCTGTGTTTGTTATGAAGTGATGTAGAAGTGCTGAGTCGGATGTATCTATTGTTGATGGAGGTGTTGCATAAGGGACGACATTCTCCGGGACTACTATGTCGTACTTTAAGTACCATTAGCAACTTTGTACCTATTGGCAAATGCTCCGAAAGTGTATTGATCCATTGGGTTGTTGGCTCATAATGGCATTAAAGAGACGTACCTCAACATTCATAATATCAACCATACTAGAAGCGATGTTACACTTAGGTTCAACATCACTCACTGCTCCGTTCGTAAAATACTTTAAAAGATTACCCCTAAAGAAGGTCTGCAGCTCCACCGCCTTCCAATCGACCCCGGCTTTCGCAGCAACACCATGAACAGCAAGCCAATGACTCCTCATTCTCTTCCCACTTGCACATAAATGCCCACACCCCTCGTACTTACACATCAGCCCCTCAATAACCGGTAATGCAGGCACAGGAAAGACACTAAATTTACTCTGCGTCTGAATCACCTGTTCAGGAGTAGCGAGGTCAAGAGTGGACACATAGCTCATGAACGGACGGCGCCGAGCTCGGTGGATTGCATGGATATCTTTGAGATGCCGAGAAATGGCTGTGGGCTGGATAGCGTAGAGGCATGTCGTGCATATTAGGGCTTTGTGATCTGGTAGGTAGCGAAGGAGTTGAGAAGGGAGGGGGTCTGGTGGTGGTGGTGGTGAGGAGGTGGTGCTGGAGGGAGACATGTCATTGATGTGGCTTGTGACATAGGGGGAACAGGACCGTCGATTCTGAATGTCTGATCAGAAAAGAAGAAATTGATTTGCGGTGGAGCTTCTGGTCGTGATACAATGTTCTAGACGGTTCGTTGACGTTGTTGAGGATGGTGGACTGGAAGCGAGGGTTTTAGCGGTAATATCGGTGATAAAATGGGTCTTCTACGACACTGGACTCTTTGTGTTACTTGCTCGCAATACGAAAGAAGTACCTTGCATCATGCAGATACTCATCGCATAATCGTGCAAGTATTGTCTTCCTCTTTTGGATTTAGGACTTCTTCGTGATTGGTAGGGGGAATGGAGGGAGCCCTACAGTAGGGAAGAATCGACGGTGCCGTTCTGTTAAAGCTCTCTCGCTTAAAGTACAGTACTGTAACAGTACAGTACTGTAACAGTACAGTACTGTAACAGTACAGTACTGTATGGGTGCCCAGCCGGCCCTGCGCCTGTCATAATTGCAGTTGCATAAGGAGCTACTACAGAGAGAGAGAATCTCCTATATAAAGGGGTAGCGTACTTAGTAGTACAGCCTATAGTACTAAGTCTACGCCTATAATCCCTATATTTCTAATAGCCCCCCTATTCTCTATATCTGTAATAAATAGAGTTTTCTAAAGTAGTACAGCGCTAAATATTCCTAAAGCGACGCTAAAGTATCACTGAAGTATTACTAATAACTTATATTATATAAGGAGCCTCGATTATACCTTATTAACTCCTATAATATACTAGTATATATATAGTGCTTATATCTCCTGTTTTCCTAGGAGTTTAGCAACTTTATAGTATTAAGGTATATAAAACAGTATAAGAGTACACCTAAATCGCTCCCTTATTAATAATCTCCTGCTCCTACTACTCTTATTTACCTTTCTTTATAGCTACCTCGCACTTTCCTTTTATAGCTACTAAGATATTTCTTACTAGCTTTCTCTCTAGCCTCTAGGATATATAAAAGTTATCTTCTTCTAGTTCTGTTTCCTTTCCTTCTTCCTTTAACCGCGGAATAAGATTTATCTTAACTATTAAGTATAGTAGTTATATATCGTGTTTTACTTAATTCGCAGTTATATATTATTATTAAGGAAGATATTTATTAAAGGACTGATTTTCCGCGAAGAATATTCTATTTTTTATAAGTTTCACTACTAGAAATAGCCTTGATTTATATAAGTCTACTATTAATTAGCTAACTATTATTAATCTTAGAGTTATTATTAGAGAATCAGTTATTACTAGGTAACCCTATATATATCTTATATCGTTTAAACGATTTTAAAGGTAAAGCTTTTATAAGAGTATCTGCTATATTATTATTACTTAAAACATGTTTTACTACTAACTTATTATATAAAACTATATTATCTCGAATATAGAACTAGCAGATATTAATATACTTTACCTTTAGATAGAATTTCTGTTCTTTTAAAAGAGATTTAGCTCTAGTATTATTAAGATATAGCGTAGGAATTCGGGATAGCTTTATATTAAGGTCTTTTTATAGCTTAAGTAACTAGGCTACTTCTCTAGAGCTATCACTAGTAGCTATTATCTCAGAATCTAAGCTAGAGAGAGCTATAGACCTTTACTTATTAGTAGCCTAAGAGATTAGACTCCTATAGAACCTTACTATCTATCCTTAGAACGATTTCCTATTATATTCTGTCCCTTATATAGTATTAGTTTAAATATCAAATATATTATTATCTAGCTTTCCCTTGTATTCTATTTCGATTCTAAATATTATTCTATTACCTTCTATATATCGTAGATATCAGAGAAGAGGTTTCGTATCTTAGAGGTGAGATTTAAAGGGATTTAATATATACCGCGCTAGCTAGCTTATTATATAGGTAATATTAGGTCGTGTAAAGTTCAAGAGATATATTAGAGAGCTAATAATCTACTAAAACAGTAAGATCTCTTTAAAAGAAGCTAGTATAATACCTTTATCTTTAGTTAACTCCCTTAGTACTATTCTAGTAGCTATAGGTAAAGTATTACCTCTAGCTATAGCTATTCTAAACCTTTCTAGTAGCTTTTATATATAAGCTATTTAATAAATCCGCAGAGTCTTATTCTTCTTATCCCTCTTAACTTATAGGCTTATAAATATATTAATAGCTCTAAGGTCTTTACTTTTCTAAGTCTTTAAGAGCTATTTCTTAAGATATTCGCAGTCGGTAAGGTTACTTATAATTAGTATATTATTAATAAAGACTAATATATACGCTCTATTCTTAAAGATAAAGAGATTAGGGTTAGCTTCTAACGCTTCTAGACCTAGCTTTTCTATCTTATCTTTAATAAGGAGCTACTATTCCTTAGGTACTTATTTTAAGCTATAGAGAGAGCGTAAGAGCTTTAGATATATATCTTTTCTTCTATTTAGCTCTAAGTAAAGCTTATTCTATATCTCTAGCGTCTTGTTATTCGGAATTATTATATATATATCTTCTTTCAGGTATACGTTTAGGAAAGTAGTATTAATATTAATATACTTAATCTCTAGGTCTCTTTTAGCTATAATAGTAAGTAGTACTTGTAAAGTAAAATAGCATATAATACTCGCGAAAGTATTAAAGTAGTTAAGGCCGTGTTTTTACTTAAAGCTTCTTACTACGAGCCTAGCCTTTTACCGTGCTATAGAGCTATTAGAGTTAATTTTATTACGTAGAACTAGTCTTAAAGATATTAGTTTCAAGCCGGAGAGAGGCTTACTAAAGTATACTCTATAAGTTCTAGCGCTTTATATAGCCTATAATTCCTTAAGAATAGTAGCTTTCTATTCTACTAGATTCTCCCTTAGAGCCTCTACGATAGTTATAACCTTAAGAGGTCGTATAAGTTTACCTTCTAGTATAATTAGCGCTATTTAATAAGTTAGTACTTTATTAAGGATTTACTAAGAGTATAGCTTCGTAGTTATCACCTAAGTAGCTTACTTGAAGTATTATTTTCTACGCTATTTCCTACTATATCTTAATAGTAGAGTATTATTAGATATGTTTACTAGTTAAGTCTATTTAAGGAGGCGTTAATTAGACACTCCCTTAGTATCTCCTATTATATTTTCTATAGCTAACCTTCCCCTTAAAGGATTTTCAGCTTCTATAGCTAGCCTCTCTCCTAGAGGTCTTTTAGCTTCTATAGCTAGCTTCTCTCTTAAAGGTCTTTCTAAGCTTTTAGTACCCTTAGCTAGCCTCTTAGTAAGTACTAGACCGGTAGCTAGTAGCAGAGGTCTTTCTACTGCCTTATTACTACCTTTTAGTATAGTTTCCTTACTACTAGTATATATAAAGTATATTATATACTTATTAAAGCCGTAGTCAGCTATTTCTAGTTCCTTAAAGGTTTCTACGTTCAGGAGCTTATAAGTTAAGGTATTAGCTATACCTACTAATACGAAATACCCCGGAATCGTCCTTTACTTTATTTTACTCTAATATAGCCCTAGTAGATATAAAAAGTACGCTATAGAGCTAAATACTCTTATTTTAGAGAGATTTATAAGCTGTTCTCTATACGCTTCGATTAAAGTAAGTCTAGTAGCTGTTTTATATAGTAAAGCAGTAATTAGTGTAAAGAGGTGGGGTAGTGCTATTAAAGTGTATAGTAAGCAGGGATATAGAGGACTACTAACTAAACAGGTAGTAAGAGTAAGAGAGAGAAGATAATATATTTATTACGCGCTATCGCGCCTATCTATATAACCTTATAGAATAGGCTAATTATCTTCTGACCTAGAACTACACTACCCTACTATATATATCCCTCCTTAACTAAGTAATCGCCCCCTGATTATATCCCCTGATATATTATATAAATAAAAGAAACACATAGATACTCCTTTTAACTATCTACCTCTATTATATCGCTTATACCTGCTACTAAGTATTCCTTAGCCTTCTCTATAAATAATAAGCTCTCTTTTAACACGATCTCTATTACTTCCTTACTTAGCTAGTTAGTATTAGCCTCTACCTCTCTTATTAGAACACTTATAGCCTTTAATACCTCCTTTAGGTAGTAAAAGGACTTCTCTCTAAACGCCTCTTTCTCTACTCTCCTTACTATCTTAAAAGCTTTTATAGCTATAACTAGTGCCTTAGCTCTCTACCTATTAATAAAGCTATAAGCTACTGCTTAATCCCCTTCTAATAGAACGTTTCTCTGAGCTATTACTACTAGTGAACTCTATTATTATCACGTAACTAGAGTATTAAATAAAGTACCTAACCCGGAAAGCTTAACTATAGTAGCGAACTAAAAGGGAATAGCTCTATACCGATTTATAAGGCCTAATAAGGTAGCTAAGGGTATAGTGAAATCTTAATAAGAGTTAGCTAGATCTCTCTAAGTTCCCTTTTCTATAACTTTTAAGGTTTCCTTATTATCCTAAATTATAATAAATTATAGTAAGATAGTCTAATAAACCTTTATTATAGGCTTAGTTAACTTATATAAGATCTTTAGTAGCGTAATCTGTATATCTCTAGGGCTATAAGGAGTCCTAACTTAATTTACTCTTAGGACCTCTATATCCTCTTAAGTAAACGTTTAGTTTATAATTTAGTAAATATAGTAGTTAGTATCCTATCCTCGCTCGCGAATACGCGCTTACTACTCGCCTAGCTTATATTATATCCCCGGATAGTAGAAAGTATAATTATCCTTATTCTTCTGATCTAGCGAGATACTACCTTAAATTATAGTAGCTTCTTAATTAGTAGTAAGTATATTATTAATATTTAAATCGATATAATAGAAAAAGGTTCTATCTCCTAGTATAGTATATTTAGCGTAGTAGGAGTAACTAACTAGTCTCTACTTCTTATCGAGATAAAGAGCTGTATATAATATATAGTAAGCGGGGTCTTAGCGTATAAGCTACTAGGTTACTAAAAAAAATATATTCCGTAGCTATCTGATATTCTTATACTTATTAATCTCTCGTAAGTAGTGCTAATATATATCTAATTTATTATAGATTTACTTTCTAAGAGAGGAACTAAACTACTATTTAAAAAGGAAGTGAATAACTTATCTATTCTCTTCTTACTATAGTAAGATTATTAGATCTTAGCTATCTAGAATTAGCTTCTAATTATAATTAAATAATTTAAGTCCCTTTTTCTTATGAAATTTATAAGGTCTAAGCTTATCTAATAAGTAAAGAGGGCGATTAGCTATATGAAACTAAATATAAGTCTTTAAGTCTATCTTTAGCTTTCTGATTTCTAACCTCTTATTATATATAATATATAGTCTTTTAATAGCTAAACCTTCCGGGAGCTACTTTATATAGAGACCTATACGCCCTACTATTAATCGTAAGTAACTATAGTAAACTCACTAAAATCCTAGTATCTTACCTAGGAGCTTTATTATCGCTATAATTAGTAGAACTTTCTTTTCTCCTATTATAGTTTTCTAGCTAGTAGTTATATCCTTCTTATAGCTATACTTCTACTTATCTCCGCTCTTCTTATTAACTTCCTACTTTTCCTATTCCTCTAGTTCTTCCTTAATTAAGTTAATCTCTTCTTTATTAATCTTAGCCTTTTTCCTATATATAAACCTAAACTCTTTTATAGCCTCGCTTATTTCCTCTTAGCGCCGGGACTAACGTAGTTAAGGAGCTAAGGCTACTATAGCACTTGTAATAATTTCCTTTACTAGGTAAGCTAAATTATTAATATTACTAGAGCTCTTTTCCTCCTTACTTATAGCTGTAGGTATATCTTCTAATTCCTCTATAAATACCCCTTCTTCTATAAAGCTTCTCGTACTAACTTATATTCTAATACTTCTTTATTCCCTCCTTAATAACTTCCTCGCCTCCTCTTCTTTTACTTTTATACTTATTATATAAGTTATATCTATTATAATAACTTCCTTTACCTAGGATATCTCTTAATAGAGTAGCTTTAAGACTTATTTCTAAACTTCTAGGTTAACTTATAATTTAGCTTCCTTAATAGATATCTTCGTAGAGGCTTATTAGTAGTAACTTACGAATTCCCCCGACTTAGTTACTAGCTAGGCTAGTACTTCCGGGTCTATCTAGTTCTTTACTATACCCTTATAAGCTTTACCTTATTTATTTCTCTTCTTTATATTATTAATAATTATAACTCGAACTTCTGTCTAAGACTAGCGAAACTCGTCCTTTAATATATAGATCCGGAATACTCCCGACTTTTTTACATGCTTATATATTTACTTAATAAGTTCCCTAGCCCTATTATAATATACTATTATAGTCTCTAGGACCCTTAACTAAGTATTATACTAGTCTTATAGTAAGATCCTATCTAAGTATATAACTACCTTATTAAAATTAGTAAAAGCTAGTAATCTATCTTCCGCGGGTACTTTAACTAAGCCTATACTTATATCTCTCCTATTATCTATAATAAACTATTATATCTACGTAATAATTTAATTATTATAGCACGGAACATAGGGAAGTTATTATTTTTTTTTAAAGAAAGTTGAAAGTTTTAAATTAGAAAAAATCCCTAGCGCCTTAAATCCCCTCCTAAAGGCTCCTATATCTCGCTTAGTAGCTTATAGCCTATTATTCCTCTAATCGTATTATTACACTACTTGCTAGTAACTAATATATAATAAACAACTAATAACTTCTTTACCCTTTTTACCTTTTCCCTTTAAAATTCACCTTTTTATTCGCTATCTTATACTTCTTTCTACTAAATTCACCTTTTCTATAGCTTTATTACTACTATTCGCTTAATATAAAAACCCTCTTACGCTCTTATTTTTTTAAATTTTCCTTTTTCTTTTAATAACTATTTTTCTATAGTTACCTCTCTCCCTTATACTATTATTACTATCCTTATACTCTACTACCTTCCTTATACTTTCTATACTCTTAACCTATACCTCTATTACTTCTATTACTATAGCGTTACTTCTAAAGACTATCTCTACTTAGTATATCTTAGAGCGTTCTTTATATAGCTTAACTCCTAGTATAGTTTATATCTAGGATATTATAGTAGCTATCTAAGCTAATAGGACTATATATTTATTAGATTATATAATTAGCCTCCTAGTCCTTACTTTTAATAAGCAGGTCTTTACTAAGATAGAAGTATCTAATAAGCAGAAGATCGATTTTCTCTTATATCTTTATATATATTCTAATCGGAAGTCTATAAGTTATACTTTCCTTAGTCCAGATAACCTTATTATAGAGTTTAATAATATACCTCTCTATAGTAGTATTACTATAAGATCTAATATAGATACTTCGGACCTAACTTTTATCTTTATAAAAGAGTATAATAGTTATAAGTAGTAGCGTAATAAGCACTTATTTAGTAGTAGTAACTCTCTTAATAACTATAAGAAGAAAGAATTATAGAAATATATTAAGTCTAAGCCCTTAACTAACTTACTTATAAAGACTCCTAGCTTATCTTCTAAAGACCTTTCTACTTCTAGTACTATCCGCGTTAAAAGTACTATTAAGAAAGAGAAGCTTACTAAGAAGGAGACTCCTCTTATGAAAAAGTCGAAAGATACTAATAAGTACGTAGATAGCGCCCTAGATTAGGATAATTCTAATAAAAGTAATACCCCTACTATTAAATATAAGCCTATATCTATTATTACTACCTCTACTCCTATAACCTTTAAGAAAATCTTATTCTAAGTTACTTAATCCTCTAAGACTACTCTCTCTCTAGAGAAAGCTATTAATAGTAATAAGGATATTAAGGTTCATATTAATATTAATAATATTAAGGATAAGGATAATAGTAATTATTCTAAGAAGAAGAAGAAGAAGAAGAGATCTACTAAGCGTTAAGCTCTTAAGACTATTTCCGGAACTATTACTAGATTACGCTAAGCTTGCCCCTATTGTAAAGCTACTATAACTACTTCTACCTTTATTACTAGCTATCTTCCTAAGATTAAGTTACTTCTTAATAAGTACCCCTAGTAATACTCTTATAATAAAAGTACTTCCGACTTTATTAATACTTAGTCTTACCTTATTACTTATTAGATATACTTTAATCTTAAGTATATCAGTTATATTAGTAGCGCTTCTGCTTAGGATATTAATAGTAAATATTATTATATAACTTACCTTAAAAGATATATTCGTTGAATTATTACTAAGGCTGTTCTTACTAAGTATAGCGTACTAGGTAGTTCTTCCTTAGCTTACCCGGCTACTATAAGTAAGTACTTTCCTCTCTTAGCTAGCTATAGTACTAATAATAATAGCGATAGTAAGGGTAGTAAAGAAATAGATACTAATAATAATAAAATAGCCGAGGATACTGCCCCCTTAGTCTAATAGGTCCCCTCTGCTACTATATTTATTATTCGTATAGATTTATTTAGTTATATAATTAGCGTTTAGGGCGATTATTTTCTTTGATTTCTTTATATAATAACTACTCTAAGTACTACTCGCGATATTATTTATTTCCTCTTCTCTTAGTTCGACTCTAATATTATTATAAGTAGTTAATAGATAGGATTTAATAATATTTAACTTTACTTATTCCTTTACTTAATAAGTAAATATAACTTATATCCCTTACTTAAAATTCCTAGCCCCCTTAGGAACTCTTATTACCCTATTTCCCTTACTAAGTAAGTTAAATTATCCCGCGGCTTAGCGGCTTAATTATAATAGCTATACGCCTACTTTCCGGAATTACTACTCGCCTTTCCTTTAGTTCTTAGAGGTCTCTCTCTACTCCGGCTTACCTTCTTATTACTAGTATAATACTTAGGATATTACTTCTTAAGTTACTTTTTATATTACTAGCTACTATATCCTCTCCTTTACTTAGATCTTTAAGTTCAGAATTATTAAGCCTCTTGCTAACTTTAATTAGTTCCTAGATAGAGTCCCTTTTATAAAAGACCTTAAGTTAATTCCCTAAAAATATACTACTAAGTCGAGTACTATAGAATTCTAAGAGTATATATATTCCTTTCTCTATAATAGCTATATTAATCTTATATAATCTAAGCTATTAGTAGCTAAGCTTTAGTTTAGAAGATATATTAACTTCTTATTTAGTATTATATAATAGAATAATATTACTAACTTTAATTTCCGCCTAATAAATCCGCTAACTAGTATTAAACCTATCTTTACTTATTACTTGTATCTTATACTACTTTATAGTTACCTCCTTTAAATCTTTATCCCTAATCTAAATCTACTTTATATAAAGAGCTAGAGTCTTTACTTCTATCTAAGTATTCTTTTAATTTATAACCCTCTAAGTAGGGACTTCTATTTCAATTAGTAGAACCGCCTCTAACCTATATTATATCTAAAATAGTATATACTTAGTTATTCCTTTTATTATATAGTAGTTCACTAAAAGTATTATATATAGATTTCTAACTTAATCGCTTATCCCCTTATTTATTATCTTCACTAAGGCGTTTATAATAAGTTTATAACCCCGCTCTATTATTCCGTTCGCTAGGGTATAATAAGCTAATACTACTACTCTTCGGATCCTATATTTCTAAGTAAGCTCTTTTACTTACTTCTTATTTTCTAGCCCCTTATTTATAACTAGCTTTCTAAAGATCCTATAGTAATATATTATATCTTCCTAGAGGAAATTTATAATAGCTACTAAAGTCGTATTTACTAAGGCTCTAGCTTTAACCTACTTAGATAGATTATCCTGCGCTATAACTAAGTAGTACTTTTCTTACTTTAGTAGTAAATATACTATATCTATTCCTACTTGAGCTTATAAAGCGCTAGTCTATATAAGATAAAGTGCTTCCTCTATCCTAGTAGAGTCCTGAAGTTAATAAGCTTTATATATTACTATATAAGCTTTTATATCCGGATATAGTAAGTCTTAGAAATACCTTTCTATAACTTTCTAGTAAGTACTCTCTTATTCTTTATAGCTTATATCCTTATAGAGGGATTTAAAGATCATTTACTACTCCCTTTTACTATTTATAACCCTTCTTATTAGAAGACCCTTATTAGTATAGTAATATAGAACTCTATCTCGAACTATATAATTTAGAGCTTACTACTTAAATCCCCTGAAGTCCTTAGGGTTAACTCTACTTAGCTACTTTAGTATAAGAAGATACTCTATAATAAGCTTAGAATCTAAACTCTATATCTTTTATAAGTAAGGAGTCGCTCTTTTAATCTAGATACTAACTTTAACTTAGCTAAACTAAGTATCTACGAAGTTATTAATATCCTTTTCTAGAGCCTTAGTATCTAACTCCTTCTAAGTAGCTAGCTACTTAGATAGCTTATCTACTATAGTATACTTAGTTCCTAGTATATAGCGTACTTTAAAATCGAAAAGGTATATCTAAGTAATCTATCTTATAACTAGAGCCCTAAGTAAGTCTAACGCCTTTTAATTAAACTATATAACTAGAACTATAGCGTCTATTTCTAGGATAAAGTAGCGGCTAATTAGGACCTTATAAACCTTCTTTAATACCTTTAAAACCCTACGATACTCCCTCTTAGTAGTATTATAGTTTCTTTCTATAGTTATCTATACTCCGCTATTATACTTAATAAGATAATACTTAAAGTTATAATCTAGCTATATTAAGACTATCCCTTATCTCTATAAGCTTATATCTACTACTAGAATCACTTCGCTACTTCCTTTAGAAATATCTAGCTTTACTAGTACTAGGGCTATTATTAGAGCTAACTTTAGTATATCTATTATAAACCTTTCGATATCCTTAAATTTCTACTCTACCCCCTTTTAAAGTAAAAGGTATAGTAGCTTAGCTTTTCTAGCGTAGTTAATAATCTAGATATAGTAGTAGCTATAGACTCTAAGAAACGCCCTAATTTTAGTCGTGTTTTAATATTCCTACTAGTTAAGTATCTTTATTACTTTTTCATTATCTAGTAACCTGCCTTTTATAGTATAGATATAACTTACTAACTTTAGGCTATTAACCCTGAACTACGACTTAGAGCTAATCGTAGCCCTTACTCTTTTTATATTAGCTAGGACTATATCTAAATTAATAAAGTACTTTAAGATATATCTTTAAATACTAAGCTTAACTTTCTTATTATTATATTTTAAGTAAGGGCTTAGGATAGGAATATTATTGATAAATATCCTAGCTCTCTTAGGCTTATAGTCCTTCAGAATTGCTTTTTTAACCTTATAAAATTATACGATAGAGTTAGTTGCCCCCTGAACTAAGGTAATATAGTAGAGAAGATTAAGTAGTATTTAGAACGTAGTTAGGTCTCTACTATTTAAGTATAAAGTAACTTAATTATACCCGGAAAAGAAGTCTATTAGAGAAGTAATTATATACCCTGTAAAATCTTCTGATATTTCCTTGATATTAAGTAGTAAGTTAGTATCCCGAATTATTACTATATTATACTTTATTATAGTATCTACTATCCGATATACTCTACTCTTTTTCTTAACTAAAAACTACTAATTCCTATATAATCTATAGCTATATTTTAAGGTACTAGCCTTAAGCCTCTCTATAAGTATATCCTTAATATATTCACGCAGATATTTTAGTACTAGGAATCCAGGCGCTTACTAAGCTTTATACAGAACTATATGAATTTCCTATAGTAAGTAGATATCTTTATATATCCTTCTATATTCAGAGAAGTTAAATACTATTATAGCCTCACGCTTATATAGTATTTTCTCTAAAAGCTCACGTTCTTATAGCTATAATCCTCCTCTAATTATTATCCTTTTTATTCTTTCTAGTATTAACCTTATTCTATATAATAACTCTAAGAACTTCAGGGTTATCTACTTATCGAATTTATAAGGTAGTTCAATAGGTCTCCTAACTCTCTCCTATTCTAATTACCTCTACTTCTAGTCTAGCTTCTCCTCTAGCTTCGACTTATCTGAAATTCCCTCCTAAATTAGAATAACCTTATTAGCTTTCTTCTTATAAGTACCCTAAACTCTAATAGTAGGAAAAAACCCTTTTTACTTATAAAAGTATAACTAAATCTATACTCCTTAAAAGAATTATATCCTTATCCCTTTCCTTATTAGGCTTAGTAAATACTATAGCTAAAAATACTTTTACCTTTCTTTCGCCGGGCGAGTTAAATATATTAGTTAACTCGCTCCTTCTCTTAGTAGATCTATCACTAGAACTACTTACTACTATAGCTCTAGCTAAGTATTTTCCGGGAAAATATCCGATTTAGTATAAGACTCTATTAAATCCGCGACTTTTACTATAACTTACTTAGTTTAGTTATTATTTATAACTATAGTAAACTAATAACCTCCGCTATAAGAAAACGATAAGAGACTCGCTATAATAAAGGGTTATCCTAGGACTATATTATTCTCCGCTTATACTAAAGTAAAAAAACTCCCTACTATTAAGATACTTCCGATCTCTATAGTAACTCCCTTATATAACCCCTTAAACTTCTCCTACTCCCCTAAGTAGCCTATTATTCTAAGATTAGGGTTAAGTTAAATAAGGAGCCTGGCCTTTAAGGTAATCGTAGAAGTTATTAGATTAGCCTTTAATTCGTAATTAATAAGCGCTATTATAATTAGAGAGTCTAGTTAGACTCTAACTTTCAGGCTCTTAATTACTAAGACTTAGGAGTCCTCTAATATCTCCTTTACCCCTGCTAACTTTATTAATACTAAATCGGTCTAATTACTCTTAACTCCTCTCTTAGAGGTCCGAGGTAACTTTACTATAGCTATATTTTTAAAAAGTAGTTTCTATAGGAGCTCGGAGTATATAAGTACTTCCCTACTAGTAATACCCTTTAGTTTATTATTTAGGACCTTATTTAATAGCTCTAGAGGCTACGCCCCCTGCTTTAGGATATTTAAGTACTACTCTACTTTCTTAGTAACTCTTAGACTAACTTTCTTTAACTTCTTAGTTTACTTCTTATCTATCTCTATTTCTTTAATAATCTCTCTTTATTATACTCCCTCCTTTAATACCCTTTTAATTAGATCCTTCTGCTTCTACTTTCTAAGTTATAGAACTTTTAGAGCTACTAAGTCCTTTTCCTTCTTAACTCGCCCTTTTAATACTTTCCTAGGGTTTACTTATTTATTATCTTTTCCGCTCTTTAGTTTTTTACTTCTAGCCTCTAATATTCTTATAGCTTCTTAGTCCTCTTTATCTTCTTTAATATCCGACTCGTCCTAAGTTACTACCCTTACTACTATTACTTTCGCGGGTTTAGTCTTATTTACAGGGTACTATAGCACTTATATTAGCTATACTATCGAACTACTCCCCTTAGCTTATCCTTTACTAGTTCCTTGTATCAAGGTTCCCCTTTAACTAGCTTGTATACCTTCTATTACTAGGACCCCCCTATATTACCTAACTAACTACTCCCTGCTACCTATATATCTATAATATATCTAGCCTTAATAGTTATATATAAGCCCCCTTTCTATATCTATTAGGAAGTCTAGGTAGTCCCTACGGAAATACCTATTTTCTAAATAGTAGAAATATTAGTTCTAGCGATCCCTATAAGTACTTACTATATATACTCTAATTAGCGAGTTATTCAGACGCTGAGGTTAGCTGTAAAGGTAGTGGTAACTACTTCTTTACTATACCCGATTAGGAAGAGTCTAGAGCTCGGCAAAGCTCGGTAAGACTCGGTAGAGCTCGGTTAACTCTGAAGGGGTTTACCGACAGTTACCCACTTAGTTATACGTAAAGGGAAATAGCTCTACGCTACTATGGGAGTTTATGTCAAGTTTTACGTTAAGTGTAATTAGGCTTAATCGGGAATAGCCCAGGGAATTTGTCTATATAGGCTTAAGCGCCCTCCACGGAATCGAGGGCTCCTTAGCTTGATATTCGCGCTAATAGAGAGGTTATCACCTGATCCGTAGTTATTTCGCTTATATGCTAGCTAACGCTAAACCGTGCTATTATATTATATTAAGCTTAAATTACACTGCCGGTGACGGCGTAATAATATCCTAACGACTTATACTCGTTACCCTAAGCGAGCCTTTATTTTTCGACCCTTGTTATCGCTACCTTACCAGCGCTACTCACTCAGTTATATGATAATAGACAACTTATATAAAGTTATAAGACTACGCTTAGCCTAGTGTTATTTGAAAGCTGGAATCGCCTAGCTTTGCTATTAGTTAGAATTACGAGGCTAGCTAAAAGTAGATAAGTGCTTGTTATTGCCTAATACTCTTATATTAACCCTGAACGTCTAACTAGGTCACGGGACTTGGCTATATAATCTGACCACTGAGCGTCGTGCTAGTTGTCAAGAACACTCCTAACTCGGACTAGCTTCTTATTCGCTATTAGCTATTGCGAGAGCTAATATCCCTCTTAGAAACGTTGTTATATTACGACAGCGAATAAGAGCTACTTCAGAGAGCTAAGCGAGCCCACTAGTGTGCTCTTAGCAGCGGTAGAAAAGACCGTTTTTATAGCCCCTATTCTTTAATACGCGCGGCTCCCTGAAAGAACTAATCAAATCCTTGAGTTTGAATATATATTTAACTTATAAGCGTAAAACGCTAAAAAGAGTTATTTTAGTACTTATTACAACGGTTATCATTCTGTAATAGGACAAGATACGCTAGTACGTAATGTAACAGTTACTATTCTACGTTATGATAGTGAAAAGAGCTTTTATTAGGCTTATACGCTAAAGGGGTCGTTTTCACAATCGACTTACCCTTTAAAAACCCTTTATTATCACTTGACAATATCTCGGTTAAACGTTAACCGATTTCCGCGATTTTAGCGGCTAATTAATGGTACGAACTATAAGCTCTCGATACGATACTCGGGGTAGCCGTAATAATAGCTCTCCGAGTAGAAATACGACTTCTACGGAAAATCAAGACGAATCGAACCAATCAAGAGTCGACGACGAAGCTGAGTTATTCTCCTCGGTTCAAGGTACCCCTGCTAGAGTGCAAATACCTAGCGCTAGCAATGTAGACCAATCAGAGGTAGAAGAAGCTTCTACAGCTAGACCTAGGTCTCGCTTACAACAAAGAGATTCAGCCAATGAGAGTCTGGTAGACCAAATCGCCGAACTACGTAGTATAATACGAGAGCAAGTTAAAGAGAATCGCTTATTACAGCGAGAACTACAAGAGCTAAAAAGCTCTAACTCTAACCCTAATCGGGTAAGAGACAAAAGCCCCTCAAGGTATATTCGTGAAAATACGCTTAGAACGAATATTACAGAACGTACCAGGGGTAGGCAAAGAGATAAGGAAAAAACGCCTATAACGCGTATTACAACTCTATCGCCTAATCGACCAATCAGAGAAGCGAACGCTACGACTCGCTTTACAACTCAAATTTAAAGAGAGCTTCCTAGAGCGTCTCTACCTCTAATTTCCCCTGTAAATTCCTCTTTTATTAGAGATACAATTAGAGCTACTATCATAAGGGCCCCTGATAGGTTTCCTAGATATAATAATAAGCGGCGTAAAACCGGAAAAATATATGATCTAAAGCCGCTTATAGATAGCGTAGACTCTACGTTCGAGCGATAGGAATTATTAATTATTTCTAAGCTAAAAGTAAATTAGGACTATTTCGACGACGAGTTTACTTGTATAACTTACGTATATAATATAATAGAGGGTAAAGTATAAGAAGCCTTATTTATAAGGTATGATACGTATAGCGGGGATCCTTATACGTATTATACGGAGCTAATAGCTGATTTGCGTAAGATCTTTGTTATAAAGTAAATATCGATATATGAAGCCGAATATAATAGCTTACGTATATTATCTACTGATAATTTTAGTGATTTTAAAGCTAAATTCCTACGCCTTACTAATAAGGCTAGAAAGCCTAGGGATCGCTTAAAAGACTACTTCTATATAAAGTTATATCCTGATCTTAGAGCTACTATGAAACCTATAGTAAACTTTATTAACAGATTCGACGAGTTTTACTAAGCTGTGCTAAAATCGCATAAATAAGAGGAGCTAATAGCCTATTAAAGAAGAAAAGAGTCTATTATTATAACTAGCGGCTCTAAAACCTCTGGATTAGCTCGTAGAGAGTAAAGGATATAAAATCGTTATAATAATAATTATGTAAAAAAGACTACCGAAAAAACTATAGCTATTACAGCTATAAAGCTTAATCAGGAAGTACGCTGTTATAGGTGTAATAAGGTAGGGCATTTATTACCTCAATGCCCTGAGCCTAAATCAAGTGATCTTAAAGAGCTAGATTAAGAGGAAATCGATAAAATCAGCTAATCAGAGAGCGAAGCTGATTTAAAAGAAGAAGCCTAAAATAAGACCCTCTTTTAGGCGAATATAGTAACGTAATAGATCTAACTAACTTAGACCTATTGATACTAATAAGCGGTCCATACTTTACCTACCCTTGTTGCCTTAGTAAAAACGGATATTCTATCTAATTACGCTCTTTAATTAATATAGGCGCTAATAGCTTCGCTTTCTTAAATAAGCCTTTTACTAAGAAATTATAATATCTCTTTAGCCTTACACCTCAACAGTTATTACAGCTTATTACAATAAAAGGCTACGACGGAATCGCTAATAATTAGATTACGTGTTATCTCTCTCTCTCTTTTACAATTAATAAGTGTAGAATAGTTAATATGCCTTTCTTTTTACTAGAATTAGGTAATTATAACCTTATTCTAGGCCGTATTTGGCTAGAGTACTTTAAAGTATTACTAGATATAGCGGGAAAAGCCTTGATTTAGCCTAGCGAGCTTCCTAAGAGCGTTAGACCTTTTCACAAGGAAATATCGATTAGATAAGAGTAACTTAAAAAGAAGCTAATCGATAAAAATTATTAAGATAACGTTAATCGATATCTAGAGGCTTAAGAGGCTAAAGAGCTTAAGCTAGCACCTATCGCTATAAGCGAGAAAAGGAAGCGAAAAGCGAATCGCCCTAAATTAGTGGCTAAGAATTCGTTTAAAAGCGAGCTACGTGAATAGCTTAAAACTATAGAAAAAGAGTTATTAGGATTTTCTAGTTCTAGCTCTTATAAACCAGTTACTTTATGTTATAAACCAGTTACCCTATGTTATAATCTACCTACCCTGCTAAAATCGAGAAATCCTACTAGCTTTTCTCTAGATATTTTTACTATTAGCGCTACTACTTTTAGTCGAATAATAAATAGAGATAAAGGGCAGGGAACTAAGCTATTTACAACTAGCTTATATGAAATCGATTAGCTAATAGTCGAGCTTTCCCCTGAGGATCGAAGCGAAATAACAGCGAAAGTACCTGAGTTTTTAAAGGACTTATACGACACTTTTAGTAAATAAGAGTCTAATAAGCTACCTCTATATAGAGACTATAATTATAAGATAGTTCTCAATAAACCTTATGACTTAAAATATAATCCTTTGTATAATATATCACGGGAGAAGCTAGTCCTAACTAAGGAGTACTTAGAGGATAATTTATATAAAGGCTTTATAGAGCCTTTGAACGCTCCCTTCGCTTCACCGGTCTTATTCGTTAAAAAACCAGGGGGTAGCTTACGCTTTTATATCGATTTTAAGAAGCTAAATGAGATTACGCGAAAAGATCGCTACCCGATTCCTTTAATCGATAAGACGCTAGCTTATATTAGTAAAGCTAAGATATTTACGAAGCTAGATATTCGATAAGCTTTCTATTGAATTAGAATAGACCCTAATAGCGAGGAGCTAACTATATTTAGAACACGTTACGGAGCGTATAAGTGTAAAGTGCTACCTTTTAGTCTTATAAACGGACCCGCTACTTTTCAAAGGTATATAAATAACGTCTTATTAGACTATTTAGACGATTTTTGTACTGCCTACCTTGACGATATTCTTATATATTCCGAAGATATTAATAAGCACGAAGATTACATGCGAAAGGTTATTAAAAGGCTAAGAGACACCGGCTTATAAATCGACGTTAAAAAGAGCGAGTTTTTAGTTATACGAACTAAATACTTAGGCTTTATAATTACAACTAAAGGAATAGAAGTCGATTAAGATAAAATCTCTGTAATAAGAGATTAGAAAGACCTTAGCTCGGTACGCGGAATATAAAGCTTTTTAGGCTTCTGTAACTTCTATTAACGATTTATAGCAGACTATAGTAAAATCGCTAAGCTGCTTATTAATCTTATAAAAAAGGAAGTATAGTTTAAGTTTAATAATAGCTGTAAAGATACGTTCGAAAAGCTTAAAAAGAGCTTAATTATAGCACCTATACTACGTTACTACGACCCGGAATTAAAGACTATAATCGAAACTGACGCTAGCGACGGCGTAATAGCAGGGATATTATCTTAAAAACACCTAGATAGCGAATTTTACCCTATAGCGTTCTACTCTAAGACTATAGCCCTCGCTAAGTATAATTACGAGATATATAATAAAGAGTTATTAGCGATTATAAAATCGCTTAAAAACTGGAGATCCGACTTAGAGTATACTTACTAGCGTATAAAGATCTATACTAATTATAAGGCGCTAGAGTATTTTATGATAACTAAAGCTTTAACTAGTAGATAAGCGCGTTAAGCTAAAGCGCTAGCTGATTATTACTTTATTATTAGCTATTATAGAGGTTCCGAAAACGCTAAAGCTGATATTCTTATAAGGGACGAAAGCGATACTAAAAATCAAGACGCTATAAAAGTAAAGTATCATCTGAAATCGTTATTATAACCCGATTAAGTGGAAGAGGCTATAAAAGAGGATTTATAGCTAGCTTCTATAAGCACTATTATAGACGACTCCTACTTCGTCGATAGGCTTTTAAGAGCTAATAGATAAGAAAAGTCCTACGAGCCTCTAAGGATAGAAGTAAAAGAAAAGCCTAATAGTAACTTCTCGCTTAAAAACGAGCTATTATTATATAAAGGAAGACTATTAGTCCTTAATATTACTAATTTACGATATTAGCTGATTAAGGAGGCTTATAATCAGATCTCTATAGCTCACCCCGGTAGAGATAAGACCTATTAGCTTATAAAGGCTCGATATTATTAGTCTAATATACTAGTTGATATTACTAACTACGTTAATAGGTGCTACGATTATTAAAGGACTAAAAAATCGACGGATAAAACGCCGGGGTTATTATAACTTTTACTGATTCCTAAGAAGCCTTAGCGCGATATTAGTATGGATTTTACAGAGCTACTAAAGGATCGACACGGCTACGACTATGTAATAGTAGTTATAGACCGTTTTATAAAGCAATCGATTTCTATTGCTTGTAATAGACGAATAAACGCTAAGCAAATAGCTGCGTTATTTATAAAATACGTCTATTAATACTATAGCGCCCCGGATACGATTATAAGCGATAGAGGCTCTTAATTCGTTTCTAAATATTAGTAAGAGCTATGTCGCTTATTAGGAACTAAATTAAAGCTTTCTACAGCGTATCACCTGTAAACCGACAGTTAAATAGAGAATTATAATCGCTACTTAAAATAGTAACTACAAGCGTTCTTAAATCACTATTAAGATAATTAGTCTAAAATACTACTCTTATTAGACTACGCGCAGTTAATATTATCGTACGCTAGCTTAGGGTAGCTAAGTCCTTATGAAGTACTTAACAGCTATAAGCTTAAGATATCCTTTAATTAGGAGCAATTATCTAGTGAAGCTGCTAATAATATCGGAAAAAACGATATAGCCGCTATAACTAGATCTAAAACTCTATTAAAGTCCTTAAATTCAGGCGCTAGTAATAACGCTAGCTCGAATAATCGTTAAGTGTTAAGGTCGACTACTTGATACTTAAGCGAGGAATATTAAGGTAAACAAATATCTAGACCAGATCCTACGCTAAGTGGTACTAGTTATACGCCGGTGCGGGAGCTAAAGGGTAGCTCTACTGTGTAAAAGGGTAACTAAAGTATAGGGGGAAATAGCTCTATACTATACGACGGGAGCGATATTAAGTTACCGGATTCCACACAGTGTTACAGACCCTTGGCGCTACGGTTCAGTTGGCACCTATATAATAATAAAACTATTAGTGGTACTATAGGGGCATTAGTACTAATAAGGGAGCGGTACTATCGATAGGGTAGTACTAGCTAGGGAATAATACAGGACAGCGAGTAGTACTACTATATACTTACACTTCAGTAGTAATAGTTACCTAGATCATAGTAGACAATAAGTCACGTGATAGATCCCTAGATCCCTAGATCCCCTTATAGGAAAACAGATCTAAGGATCTAAGGATCTAGTATCTTAAGAGATCTAAGGCGAACGAAAGTTCTATATAAGACTAGCATATCTGCTATTAAATAGGAGCTTTATACTTAACTTCAAATAGTATTCTAATACTTAGTAACTATCTTCCTATCTACGTGATATACCTACCTCTTAATTATCAGAGATCAACTATAGCTTTCTATATTTATAGCGAGTAAATACCGGACTATTACACTTTAAGCACCTTCTTATTAGAAGTACTAACTTATAAAGATAACATATCCTTTATTAAAGGATCGTTAAATAACTACTCAGCTCCTACTAAGGTCTTCGACCTAAAGAATATACCTAAGATCACTACCCCGGATCTCTACTATAGAGACTAATCTAAGCTTAGAGTATACCTTACGTAAGTTAAGCTCTATACGAGCTTTAATAGTTACTAGTTTACTACAGAGACTAATAAAGTCCTTTAGGCTTTATCCTTCCTCCGGGGATCTACCTTTAACTAGATTAAGACCTTCCTCTCGGACTATATTTAGAACCGGACTAAAGATAAGAGAGTCTCTATAGTAATAACTAAGGAATCCTAGAAGATCTTTATAACTTTTAAGGGTTTCGAGTATAAGATCAACCGCGTCTTTAGCGATATTAATTAGAACTATACTACCGAACGGAATATCTAGAACCTAAAGCAGGCCGAGTTAGTAACTATATATACTACTGCTTTCTAGTAATTCGCGAATTAGATTAGCTAAAATAACAACACCCTTCGGGCATAGTACTATAAAGGATTAAAAGATAAAGTAAAAGATAAGATAGTAAGATCAGATATACTTACTAACTTATAAGAACTTATCAAAATAGCTATTAAGATTAATAACTAAAACTACAAGAGAGCACTTAAGAAGAAAAGCTAATACCGCTCCGGAACATATATATACTAAGGAAAAGGAGGTAATAATAAGAAACTATTCTACTCTCAGGAAATAGAACTTAATACGATATTCTAGAAGCCAAGTTATCAAGGAAAGCTACATAGCAGCGGGCTATCTAAGAAAGTTATAAGCGAGCGATAAGAAAAGAAGCTATACTTCGAGTATAGCCTTCCTAGTTATATAGCTAGCTCTTATTAATAAAAGAAGTCGTAGATAGATAAGAAATATACTAATATAATAGGACATAGCTCTTATAATAAACTAATATAATAACTCGCCGCGATATATTAATATATAACTATAGATAAGCTCAAGGAGAATTATATCTACACCTAGTTAAGCGATTCTAACGATAGTAAGCGAGATTCCGCGAGCGTCGTGAATTAGCTTAAGTAAATCGTTATTAGCACGCCCCTTAAGAACTATATATATCAAGATAACGATAGCTCTATACTAAACAATAATATAGAGCTAATACTAAGTGATAGTAAGAAGGAGGCCTAGGAACTTAAGTAGACTCTAGAACTAGAGCTACCTTAACCTGAACTCTCAGGACTAAGAGTAAGTAAAACTTAGGAAGTTACCTAAAGAGAAGAGAGCCTATATTAAGTTAGCTATAACACTCGCTACTAGACTAATATAGCTACTAGGGTTACTTATTAAGAACTAGGCCTTATCGGCTTAGGGGGTCTACTGTAGGGGGCAAAGTACGAAGTAATCTACCAGGACTATAAGCGTATCGGATAGAGAATAGCCGGTAGCTAGGAAAGACCGACGACCTTTATATAGTACTTACTACTCCAGAATACTATTATTCTTAATATTAGCACGCTACTAAAGGTAGGCGAGGAATAGGAAATCATAGCTAAGAACTAATATAATAGGACATAGGTCCATATTAATAATAACAGCCGGTACTATTACAAGATATATAACCTAGTAATATATACTGAACTCGGAATAGGGCTCGTATATAAAGTTAGCCTAAGCTATAGTAATCGAAAGGTATAAGAAAGTATTCTCAACTATAGCGTATATTAGGAATATTTCTATATATAGTAACTTACCGCTATTAGAAGTAAATATCTCACGTTAGAAGTTAAAATTAAGAGAGTTAAGCTTCAGGCAATAGTAGACTCTAGAGTATAAAGGAACTTTATATCTCCTACTATTATACTCGAGCACTACCTATTAACCGAAGTAAAAGATAAGGGATACTACCTAGTACTAGCGGATAGTAAGGTCGCCTCCGATAGACTAATCGAGGTCTAGATTACTCTAATCTATATAAGTATCGCTAGATACTCTAAAATAATCTAATTCAATATCGTTAGGATTAGAAAGCACGATATTATCCTAGGATTACTATAGATAGAAAAACATAATCCTATTATTAATTAGTAGATAAGAAAACTTAAGTTTAGTTATTACTAAGACTACTATTATTTACCGGGAACAGAAGTAGTAAGTATTCGAGAGGTTAGCACTACCTCTAAAGAAGAGCTCAGATACTAAGATAAGGGTCTACTAATAAAGGATATACTATTAGTATATAAGAAGTTTATAGTACTATTTAAGGAGAAATAAAGTATTAAGGCCTTACTAAAATACTAGGACTACGATTATTAAATCGAGTTAGAACTAAGTACTAAACTAATATTCTAACTACTTAAGGAATATTCGGCAATAGACTTAATAATAATCAAGTAATATATTAATAAAAACCTAGCGAAGGGATTTATCTAAGAGTCTAAATCTCTATAAGGGAGTAATATCTTATTTATAAAAAAGAAAGATAGTAGATAACAAATATATATTAACTACCGTCGATTAAACAACACTATAAAGAAGGATTATTATATACTACTATTAGCTAAGGAGCTATAGGATAGACTCATTAGAGCTAAGATTTTCACTTAGCTTAACCTATAAGAAGCATATAACCTCGTTAGAATAGCTAAGGGAAAAGAAGAAAAGATAGTATTTCATACTTATTTCAGTTACTACGAGTATATAATTATACTCTTTAGCTTAACTAACGTACTAGCTATATTTCAGCGTCTAATTAATAACGTTTTACAGCCTTACTTAGACGTAACGTGTATATACTATTTAGATAATATACTAGTCTACTCTAAATCAGAGGAGTAATATATAAAGGATATTATAGCTATTCTCTAGAGGCTAAAGGACACCTACCTATTACTTAAACTAGAGAAGTATAACTTCCATATAGATAAGATTATCTTCCTAGGCTATATAGTTACTACTACAAGATTAGCTATAGATCCTAAAAAGATTAAAGTAATTATTAAGTAGATAGGGCCTATAAATATTAAGGAAGTATAATTATTCCTCAGATTTACTAACTTCTATAGGCGATTTATTAAAGACTACTTAAAAATCGCCGGGCTACTCACGGAGTTAACTTATAAGGATAAGGAATTCCACTAGTTTAATAGCGCACGAAAAGCGTTTAAGGTACTTAAAGCGGCTTTTATCGCGGAATTAGTACTCACTTCCTTTACCCTTAATAAAGAAATATATATAGAGATAGATTCTTCAGACTACACTATTAGAGCTATACTTAGCTAGCCGGGCGAGGATAGAAGATAGTAACTAGTCACTTACTATTCGCGGAAACTATTACTAGCAGAACTTAACTATAATATATATAATAAAGAGTTACTAGTAATTATAGATATAATACGTGAATAGAAGGTCTACCTCGAGGGCGCTACCTACGAAGTATAGATCCTAACAGACTACAAGAATCTTATTTACTTTATAACTACTAAGGAACTAAACCGATAGTAGGTTCGTTAGTACGAAATACTCTCTACTATAAAACTTCGAATTTCTTATATTAAGGGAACGGAAAACGCTAGGGCTAACGCTCTAAGTAGGAAACCGGAATATCTTATAAATAAAACTCACGAATCCTATACTATACTACAGAAGGATAGCGATTTACTAATAGTTAATCACTAATAGCTAGCCTTAATAGGCTAAGTTACTAAGAAAATCTGGAAGAGCTATACTAACGACTTAGTTATAACTGAATAAAAGAAGTAGCTAAGCGAAGGATTCTCCTTCACTACAAGTAGCACGCTCCTATACTAAGGATAAATCTATATACCTACTAGGGATAGGATTAAATTCGTTACGCACTAGTATAAGCTACCTACTTATAGATACTAAGGGGTAGCTAAGACACTATCTAGGTTATCCAGGGAATACTACTTCCTAGGAATAAGGAAGGTAATTAAAGACGTAATAGTGTTATATGATATATATATCCGGAATAAGGTATTATACTATACTCTGTATAAGCTTATGAAGTCACTAATAATACCACCTCGCCTATAGAAATCAATCGCTTTAGATTTCGTAGTTAAGTTACTACCCTCAAAAGATCTAGTTATAAGAATTATATATAACTCGATCTATGTAATAACAGATAGGTTTATAAAGTACACGTATATAGTACTAGTACTTAGAACATAAGACACGCCTATAATAGCGCAGGTATTCCTTAGAATAATCTTTATAAGCTACAGAATACTAGATAAGATTATCTTAAATAGAGATAAGCTCTTTACCTTAAAGTTCTAGAAAACTCTTATCACGCTCTTAAGAATAAAGCAGAAAATATTAACTATATTCTATCCTTAGACTAATACATAGATAGAATAAATTAACTAGATAATAGAGACTTATCTTTAGTATTATATAAACTATAAGTAAGATAACTAAGTGTAACTACTCTCACTTACCTAGTTTATATATAATAGCGCGGATCAAGAGACTATTAGAGTATCACTATTCTACGCGAATTATAAGTATAATCTCACGGTATATAACCTACTAATAGCCGGTCAGGGTACCGCGTAAGAAGCTATACTATAAGCAGGTGAGCTTAAATAGCTCTATAAAGAATTATTAGCTAATATTCTCTTTATCACGTAGAGATCTACGATCTACTATAACAGAAAGTATAGTATAAGACTAACACTTAAGGAGGGGGATAAAGTCTACTTACTTAGAAAGAATATCGCAACTAAACAACTAAGTTATAAATTAGATTATAAAAAGCTAAGACTATTCAGGATTACTAAAGTCAAGGGACTAGTTAATTATCAACTAGCTCTACTAAAAATAATAAATATCTACCCGGTATTCTATATATCTCTCCTCGAACTAGCACCGCTAAGAGCACTGCCTACTCCTATTACTAAAATACAACTAATTAATCCGAATACTAAATACGAAGTAGAGGCTATTCTTAACTATTAGTATTTCTATAGTAAACTAAAATATTTAATTAAATAGAAAAGATACTTACAATTAGAAAATACTTAAGAACCTAAATCTAACCTCTACTACCCTAAGCTTCTATAGGAATTCTATTAAAGAAATCCAGGTTTACTTAGAAGGAAGGGGACTTAAGGTTAAGGACCGGGCCCTCGAAGAAGAACACTAAGTAGGCGTTAAGTTCGAAAGTAAGGAACTAAGAAGTAGGATTATCTTTAATAAGCTTAAAAAGAGGCGTTAAAGGATAAGTAGGAGTTACAGTTTTTCCTATCTTAAACTAATACATAAGTTATTTAGGAGTAAACCTCTTAATATACCCCGAGGTATTATAATCGTAACACTTTAAGCGAATATACTCGGAGTATCGTTTTAAAATAGATAAATCTAAGAAGTAAGTATAGGAAAAGCTATAGTAGAAGGAATAAAGCTTTACGAGTTATATAGCACGCTTAATATAAAGTATAAGCTAGATACTCTATTTTTTCTTTATCTAGGCGACACTCGATTTCTTTATAATACCAGATATAATAGATAAGGAAAATAGTCGTTAGTAACTATTAACGTTTCTTAAGGTTATACTTAAGCATGAGGACTACACTAAGCTAAGAGGGGGATAGTATTACAGACTCTTAGCGCTATAGTTCAGTTAGCACTTATATAATAATAAAACTATCAGTAGTACTATAGAGGCATTAGTACTAATAAGGGAGCGGTACTATCGATAGGGTAGTACTAGCTAGGGAATAATATAGGATAGCGAGTAATACTACTATATACTCACGCTTTAGTAGTAATAGTTACTTAGATCATAGTAGACGATAGGTTATATAATAGATCCCTAGATCCCTAGATCCCCTTATAAGAAAACGGATCTAAAGATCTAAGGATCTAGTATCCTAAGGGATCTAAGGCGAACGAAGGTTCTATATAAGACTAGTACGTCTGCTATTAGATAAGAGCTTCGTGCTTAACTTCAAATAGTATTCTAATACTTAGTAACTATCTTCCTATCTACGTGATATACCTACCTCTCGATTATCAGAGATCAACTACAGCCTTCTGTATTTATAGCGAGTAAATACCGGACTATTACACACAGGCGTTAATTCTATACTAAAACACGGTAATTCCCGTGTTAATTCTAGGACTCGGATCTAACGACGAACCTCGCTTAGCTCTACTACTGTTCGACGCTAATACGTAGCGTACTAGAGATAATAACATAGTTACGTAATACGAACGTACTTAAAGGAGTGACGTAATAAATACCTCACGGCGTATGTGTGACGTAATAGAGCGTGCGAAGGTATATATAAGTAAAGCGCAGGCCTCTTAAAGAGAGTATGCGAATCGTTTGAGATGAGATGTCGATTTTATTGTAGGAGATCACGTGTGGTTATATACGGAAAACCTTAAGTTGATATAGCCCTTAAAAAAGCTAGACTTTATTAAGCGAGGTTCTTATAAGGTTATACGATAAGTAAGCTACGCTTACGAGTTAGAATTACCTTCTTCGATAAAAATCTACTTTATTATTAACTTCTCTTGATTACGGAAAGCGTATAAGCGAGCTGATAACGAATTAAATATTATTAATGCTATAGATGACGTAGAATACGATAAAGACGAATACAAGTTAGTTCGTATACTAGCTTATCGTTATTATAATGATACGATATAATATCAAGTGGAGTGGAGAGACTACCCCCTTGATAACACGTGGTACGACGTAAATAGCTTCGGTAATTCAGCTAAAGCTATATACGACTATTATAAAATTAACGGCGGAAGACCTCTTAGTCAATTAAAGCTCGCCTTTGACGCTCTATTACAAAATAACGATTTTACTTTTACAAGTAATAATCTTATAAGCGAATTAGAGGCTAAAGATTGGCTAGAATAGCTTATTATAGCTATAACCCCAGTTGATGATTTAACTAATATCGACGAATTAGAGCCTAGATTCCCTGCTCTATAGCTTACGCTGTAATAAGCTTTAGAAGCTAGTGAATTAGCTTCCTTATTACCGGCGTATTTGCTTTACCTTACTAAGCCTATGGCTTGATTCTTCGCTAAACCAGACGGCGTAGTAAATCCCTTTTATCAGGTATTTAACGAAAAGCTCTTAATACTAGACGCTTATAAGTCGAATTATAAGCTATAAGGCTTAAAACCTGATAGAGAGCGTATTATAACTTACGTACGAGCCTGGAACTGAAAACTCGTTGAAATCGCCTGTATTATAATACGAATAGAAAAGGCTTGGCGAAAGGCTAACCCTAATAAGGAACAAGCGGTCTAGGAATATCTGGTGAATATGTACTATTTGCAGTTATAATACTGCTAGCGTTAAAAAAGTGCTTTGTTTTATCTGCTTATTAGTTTAGTTTTATACCTCTTTTTACTTGCTTTTAATCTCTAATATATAATAATTACTTCTACTTTGTTTTTTTAATCGTTTTATTACGCTTTTAGGCTTATAACTCGATTTTTTCAAAGGGGGGGGTGATATAAAGGTAGTGGTAACTACTTCTTTACTATACCCGATTAGGAAGAGTCTAGAGCTCGGCAAAGCTCGGTAAGACTCGGTAGAGCTCGGTTAACTCTGAAGGGGTTTACCAACAGTTACCCACTTAGTTATACGCAAAGGGAAATAGCTCTACGCTACTATGGGAGTTTATATCAAGTTTTACGTCAAGTGTAATTAGGCCTAATCGGGAATAGCCCGGGGAATTTGTCTATATAGGCTCGAGCGCCCTCCACGGAATCGAGGGCTCCTCAGCTTGATATTCGCGCTAATAGAGAGGTTATCACCTGATCCGTGGTTATTTCGCTCACGTGCTAGCTAACGCTAAACCGTGCTATTACATTAGCCCGAGTAAGCCCCCTATAGTAGTCTAGATAGATTAACTCGACTATCGGGTCCTACTAAGTAAGCTCTTAACTGATTTCCCTTACTAAGCGAGTTAAATCCTAATCTTCCTCTAGGTACTTATAGAGCCCGCGATACTCTCGTAGCTAGCACTAGCGCGTTAAATACCTAGGTTATCTCCTCTACTACTTCTACAGATATAGTTTTTAAGCTAATAATAAGAGGAACTAGCTGACTCTCTACTTTAGAAGCGATAAGTACTTAGCTAAGCGAATCTACTAATTTACTAAAACCCTTCTATTTCGCGCGACTATTAGAAAACTCCCGGACTATCTTATTAAATATATAAATCTTAGTAGCTATCTTAACTAAGTTATTAAACTTAATTATACCCGGCTTATTAATATTAACCTTATTCTTACGTATCACTTTCTTACGAACGTCCCCTAGTAGCCTATTTAAGAACTATACTCCTTAAGTATAATTTTCTAACTAGCCCCTTTTTACTAAGGTAGCTAATATTATAGTGAATTATCAAATGAACTACTTTATATCGCTTTCTATAGTTCGTAGTTTTAACTTTAAAGCCTCGAGGAATAATCGGGAGTTTATCTATTAAAAAGTATCCTAATCCTTATACTTCTCTAAAAGAGAGATTACTAGCTCTTTCTAATTCTTACTTATCTACTCTAGTAGCGTCTTAATATACTAACTAATAGTGAGATTATAATATCAGGGAAGCTATTTAATTCGGTCCGTATCCTTTAATTAGGCGTTATTACACTAATCAGTATACTATTCTAAGAACTCTATAATATTAGCTCCCTTAAAGTATAGCGCGCTTAGTATACCCAGGGCCGGTATAACTGAAATATACCTAACTTCTACTATTTTAGAATTCGCAGTTCTTAATTCTTAATAGCTTTCCTCCCGGACTTAAATATATTCTACTATATTATTTTCCTCTATACCTAGTGTTCTCTAGTTCTTAAGATCTCCTAGAAATATAGTTATATCAGGGAATTTAGTAAACGATTTAAACCTTTAGTACTTACTTATAAGGTATAGTATACCTAATATTACTAGAGTTAAAAGTACTAAAGTTACTAGTAAAAGCGTGACAATTATACTCCTTATAACCTCCAGACTTAGCTCCCTTAACTACTTTAACCTCCTTAACCTTTTTTCCTTATATCTCTTTTTTACTCTACTTTAGGCTTCTTTTTTATATTAGACCTACTTTCTTTTTATATTTATCTATTCCTTACTTATTTTCCTTATATAAACTTTCTCTATTACTATAATAATCTTATCTTCTAAGCCTATTATAATAACTTTCCCTTCTATACCTCCTTAGCTCTCTCTACTTATATTCTGCTATTTCCTGATATCCTATCTGCTAAATAAGGGCTCCCTAAGCCCTTTTTTTCTAGCTGTTTCCTACGTGTTTATCTATTATTATAACTAAGTTACTAAGCGATAAAATTCTAACTCCTACTTTTACTATTAGCTTAGCTATATCCTAACTATTCCTCTACTTTACTTCTAGTCCCTTACGTAGCTTACTAATATAAAGAGGTAAGGTAGTACTATTAAAGTGTATAGTAAGCAGGGATATAGAGAACTACTAACTAAACAGGTAGTAAGAGTAAGAGAGAGAAGATAATATATTCGTTACACGCTATCGCGCCTATCTATATAACCTTACGGAATAGGCTAACTATCTTCCGACCTAGAACCACACTACCCCACCACATTAGGTATCTATTCTTTAGCTTTACTACCCACTTAATAGCGTAGTACTATATATTCTCAGGTATTTTTATATCATAGAGGATTAAGCGTATAATCTTAGCTAGTTCATATATCTATCGCTCTATAACTCTATTTAGAGAGTATTTATATAGAGGAGAGAGTTTAGGAACAATTCTACTCTCTTACAGCTAATTAATAAACTTAGGACTAAACTCTCTCTTACTATTATTAGTCCTCTAGTAGATAATTATACGGAATTTACTTTACCTTTAAGTTTCAAGCTATAGCTTTAATTTCTAAATAACTAGTTAAATAGTTAACGTAGACTTATTAACTAAGAGATCTACCTAACACGTCCTTATAATATTATCTACTACTAAAAGGAAGTATTTATAGCTATAAATTAAGCGTAGTAAGATACTAGAGATATTAGCGTATAATTAACGAATAAGTATATTAGTTCTACTATCTAACTTCTTATTAAAGTGCTCTTTTATATAACTTATAAGGTAAGCCTTATAATACCTCTCTCCCTTTAGCTCTGGAATAGAAATCGGTCTTATTCTATAACTGCTATAAGTAACTAGTTTCTTTAAATAAGCGTAATTTATATAGCTTAAACGCCTATAGAGCAGATCTGCTTTTATTTCCTTTATACTAAGCTAACTCTCTATTTATTCCTTTAGTAGCTTTAAGTCTAATAGAATTATATTATACGTAACTTAATATTAAGGATTTATATCTAAAATATATAAACCTCTGTTTCTTATACTTATAAAAGCTAGTTCACTATTCCAGTATTTATTTACTAATATCTTAGTTAGTTCCGTATTAATTCCTTTGTCTAAGAGTTAATATATTAATACTAGCTTTATAGCTCCGAAGTTAGGTATATACTATATATCTTTAAGAGTTAACTTATTAATAGTAATATCTCTATAACCTTTAGCTATCGAGTACGAATTAGTCGCTATTTTAACGTATTTAGTATTATACTAGCGCTTAAGTTACTTAAACTTAGCTAGAACTCTACTAAAGTAGCGAGTAGCGCTAAAGTCGATTTTCTAGATAGATTCTATAATAGAGATTATTAATAAAGTATATTCTATATCTTTAGCGTAGTAAATCTCTTCTGAAAGGAACATAAGATAAGTATTATTATCTTTAATTTCCTCTACTTTATTAGCGCTATCTCTCGCGTAAGTATTCTTAGCTTCTGTGTAATCTACGTACTAATAGCTATAGCTTTTATACTAAGCACACTGATTTCAGCCTAATTTAGGGCGATTTCCTCTCTTTTCTACACGCTCTCTATATCTCTATTAGCTACTACTCCTACTATTATTATTCCGTCTTTCTTATCCTCTCCTATTCTCACGTATATTATCTCTCCTACGTAAGTAGCCTTTACTTCTCTAGCTTCTACTATCTCTACTACCTCTCCCTCTATTATAGCCTCTATTCACGTAGTTCGTAGCGTTACTAGTAGCTATAAGTCGAAGCTATTCCTTCTATTAAATTTAATATTCGTTAAGCTTTCGTATAGTATCTCTAAGATCTAAGTCTTACGATTCTAAGGTAAGTGCTATAGTAATCTAAGCTTTAGACGCTAGTAATAACTATAATAGCTTAAGACGTATATCCTTATTAGTAAGAGGTTTACTATCGCCGCTAAGCTTTACTTTAAAGAGTAAGAGCCTTATAACGTAGTTCTAAAGTATTTCCTCTCTTAGGATAAACTTTATCTTAAAGAAATTATCTCTTATATTAGTAAAAGTAAAACTCCTTTAAACTACTTTACCTTCATTTATATAAATAGCTTCCTAGAGAGACTTAGTGTTATTTAGTTTAATAATATCTCTATACTTAGGAAAAAGAAGCTTAGAGATTAAGTTAATAACTATTTTAAAAGCTTCTTTCTTTTCCTTAGCGTAAGTATTCTACTAATTAATACTATTTAGTATACTAACTTTAGTAAGAATATAATAAAGAACACTAGCCCTAGCTAGCTTTTATTTAGTCTTAAGCTCTTATTTAAAGAAGTTATTAAACTCTAATAGAGTTTTACCTTTTAAGGCTCTAGTGATATAAGGAATTAGTACTTTTAATTAAGATAATATTATAGTATAATAGCAGATATACTAAGAGTTAATAAAGTAAAGATCTTAATAAAAATAAAATTTTAAGGTCTTTTTCAATCGATTAGAATTACTACTATATCATAATTGCAGTTATATAAGGAGCTACTACAGAGAGAGAGAATCTCCTATATAAAGGGGTAGCGTACTCAGTAGTACGGCCTACAGTACTAAGTCTACGCCTACAATCCCCATATTTCTAACAGCGCCATTCCTGCTCCTCCTCGCTCCCGTCTGTCAGCAACTTTCATTCATCCGCACGTATCCTTAACCAGTCACATCACACCGTTGGGAACACAGGTGCCATGCATGTGCGCAGAGCGACCGAACTGGGATTATCCGTCATAGGAAAGCAGTTCGGATTCCGTTCTACGATCAGTGTAGGTCTTGGCGGCGCCTGGGTGAACGATGGGTGCCGTTCCGTGTGGTGGATCCAGAATATCTATCTCAACTCCATATCCAGCGAGGTTGGTGATGATACTGGCTTTTGGTTGGTTGGATTCAGAGTCTTGCATCGTTTCCATGTACTTGGCATCTCTATCAACTTATCTCCAACTCCAAAGTCCGTCTTTCCTGACTTTGTCAATTTCGTCATTTTCCTCCTTCATTCCAATCGTCTAATTTGGCTGTTTTGCTTAAGTATGTGGTCCTCCTCCTTAATCCTGCCGTTGTCTCATCAAGCTTCAACATCAACAGTTCAGTCACCAAACAGATCAACAAGTCACCCATCATGGCTTTTGCATCCACTATAATAGTCACAGGCGGTACATCTGGTCTAGGATACAATGCTGCGCTAATTCTCGCACGTCAACAACCCGACTCCCTCATCATCGTCGCCTCCCGCAAAGATTCATCCACCTCGGCATCATCCATCAACAAGACTTTGGGCCAGAAAAACGCCATATTTATCCCCCTTGACCTCGCCAACCTTTCTAATATCAGAGCATTTGCTGCAGAACTATCAAAGAACAACTATCCACCAATCAAAGCCCTGCTCCTGAACGCCGCACTACAGTTCCCTGAGGGGCTATACTTTACTGACGACGGCATTGAGAAGACTTTCGGGATCACGCATGTTGGACATGTACTCCTCTACCATCTCCTCACGCCATATTTTGCAGAAAACGCACGCGTTATTATTACCGCGAGCGGGACTCATGACCCAGCGCAGAAAACTGGGCTGCCAGACGCAGTGTACATCTCTGCGGAGATGCTGGCACATCCCACAGGCGAGTGGGCTACTATGAAAGAGGGACTACAGCGATATGCAACAAGCAAGTTGACGAACATACTTTGGATGTACGCTCTCCATCGGCATTTGGAGGCACAGAAAACGACTTCCACCAAGAATATTACGGTGGTGGCAATGGATCCAGGCCTCATGCCCGGCACATCTCTTGTAAGAGATTGGAAGATTTTCAACTACATCCCCAACTTTCTTTGGTTCAGCATCATCCCTCTATTCATCCCGCTTGCGAGGAAATTAGTGGATCCTAATATCCATTCACCGAAGGAGTCTGGTACTGCACTGGCGAAGCTGGCCACGGGTGAGGAGTTTGAAGGGGTGTCGGGAAAGTACTTTGAAGGCACGAGGGAGATACAGAGTAGTGTTGATAGTTATAAGGTGGAGTCTCAGGATGATCTTTGGAGGTGGACGGTGGATAATGTAGCGACAAGCGAGGAGGAGAGGGCGAAGTTTGATGCTGGGAGATGAGCGGAGAGGAGCGGGGATGAGATGAGACTTGTAATACTAGAGGAAGATGTGTACAATTATTTTTGTGTTTGGCTGAATCCATTAGACTATTCCCATTCCCCAAGGACGTCATATAAATATCAAATGACACACAGGACTTTCGTACACCGCACACTGCCAGAGACCTACCAGCTATCCATCCAAATAAATGACAACCCGTTAGAAATTCAATAGAAGTGTAGCTTAGCGGTAGTGCTTCACACCACTACTCTCCACATATACTATCTGTTGGTTCGACGTGCAATTGTGTTTAGAACACGTTGGTCGGTCTCGGGCTATGCATTAAGGCAGTGTCCCTCGCTACCACTCCTGTCTCTCAATACAATTTTTTTTTTTTGCCTCATTACAATCTAGATGTCCGAGTCTTTCGTTCGTATGCGAAAGTTTCATGGTATTACCAGTCTCACATATTCACCACCTCATGAATGGGGGTTTACTCATCACAATCACCCCACCAAGCCTTCAAGTCCTCTCTCCTCCAACTCGTCACCCAACCCGTCTCTCGCTCTATTCTCTCGAGTATATCTAAGATGGCTTCGTGTTCACTCGGGTGGCTCATTACTTTCCCCGCAATCCATATCGGTTGGATTGAATTGGTCCAGGCGCCACTGTATGGTTAGTGGTATGTTATCTAGGTAGAGCTGTAAGTGTGAACTTACTGATGCGTATTAGATTCGGAGATGGCAAAAATTTGACGGGCGTGCCAGAAAATTGATTTCTAAAGAATGAACGCATTAGAGAAGTGTATCAAAACAAAGAGCTTACTTACTAGTTTCCGTGAAAGCTGAATGCTACCAGGCTTTTCTTGTAACATCAGCAACATCGCGGTATGATACAGCTGATTGCCCGATACTGAAGCTTGTCAGACAAAACTTTAGGAAGCAATGGATATGAGTCTCACCTGCGGGCCCGTTTCCATACAATACGGTTGGGAATGGGCGATGTGCCTCACCTTCCTGAAGCGAAATGGTCATAATAGGTTTCATTTCTTCTGGTCGTTCCAAGTGCCAATCTTCGAGAAGATTGATGAGCTCCATCCATCGACTCTTTCGAATCTCTGCCGACAAAGCTTTACAATCTTTGAGATATGCCACACAGTTGGCACACAGAAATACTGCATAATTGGCATATGTGTCGAACCCGTTCCCGGGATTTCGGAAAAGCTTGACGTCTGATGAGAAGTCAACATTCGATGCCCAACGAGCTACTGGGATGAGTGTAATGTCTTGCGAGATCAACGCGCCGCAAAGATCTAAATAAGTCAGACGACTTCCAGAAATGAAGCTGATGTGCATTACCCATGCGAGCAAAACACCAGAACAGAGCTTCTTCGACTCCACCGACGAATCCATTAATTCCAACCGCCTCAAGTAAGTTCGCACATCCTTCAAGATGCCTTCTCCACTCTTTCGGAGAACCTACTGATTGTCAGAATTGGCGTAACTAGGCATTCCATGCGGTACGCACAGCTCATCATTTCCAGCACACACAGTATAACACAAGATGCTATCACTGCAGTGCCTTTGCTCTGCAGCTCAGGAAGCAGAACATGAATGGCTTCTTGGTATAAAGCGAGACTTTCTGATGAAGACTTGGAGTTTTCCTTCATCTCAATCTGGCGGGCTGATAATGCCAGTATTGAGTTGCGAAGATGAGGTGTTTTTCTCGCGATCATGGGAATCTTGTGCTCGAAATGTCGATTGTTGTCAAATTTGTCAAGCTGGACTGAGTCAGTAGAGTAAGAATTGCGGTGTACTGGCGGGGATACACAGTACCCACGGTGCGATTTCATCTATCCAAGTTTTCCACAGAATATATTCTCGTTGTGGGGTGATTTCATGCGGTCTGGAACTTGCGGTTGATTGGGGCTCGACTTCTATCCGTTCGTCTCTTGGTACGAGTCTCTCGGTAAAGGTTTGATCTGGATGTACCTCTGGTGTACCCACGCGAGTTGGGCAGCTTGATCGAGCTGTATATATCAAGTGGTCTCTTAGGGTTGAATGAAATTCTTGGAACACTGATCCGGGTATGAAGATCCCATCTTGCTGGTCATCAAATATCCCATGATCGAGCATCTCTACTTCACCGATACTCCTCAGCGCGTTCGGATTACCGGGGGGAGGCATTTGTACTTGAGGTGCAGCTTTGGACTGCTGCAAGTAACGAAGAGCGAGAAGATCAGCAGCTGCATCTTCAAATCGAACTCGGCTGTTTGCCAACGTCAAATTGGGAGTCAGCCCATCACTTGATGCATTATGCTGGTTGATGTTTGGGTAGACCTGGTTGTGAGAGTCCCTGTGAGCGTATACTTGAGACAAGCTCCTTGGACTTGCATGACTATACTGCCCATCTTCTGTCCTGAAAGAAGAGTCGTCTGTGAAGGATGCAGTCAAAGAGCCAGGCGTATTAAACGAAGGAGATTCTGAATGCCATTGAGAAAATTGCTGATGATTTTCTTCTCTCAATGGCGCCGGAGACTCTGTAACCTCTCCCTGGAATGTAGTGCTGTGAGGGCTTGTGAGAGTGACGGCGGTTTCGAGATCTCTGGGGCTGTGGTGTGAAGGAGTTTCTGGTTGAAAGTCCTTCTCGAACCTCGATGTCACGTCTACAATCTGCATATCAATCAGCTAGAACGCTAGTAACTGGGCTCCGAATTACCCTGAAATGCCGAGCTCTTTTTCTTGATCCTTCACGCATGGAAGGATGTTCAGAGTCAATCTGCGTCGCATTATCGCTTCGGAATTTTATCTTCATTCCCCATTCACACTTCATTCCCCTCTCGCGACAATTTGCACATTCTGGCCGAAGTTCATCGCCTTGGGCCAAGCCCACCGGTTAGCACCCTATGTTTTTTGCATGGAAATGAAACTGTTTGCATACATTTTCTTCGTCGACGACGGCAGACGAGACACCCCGATCTTGTCCGCGTCTTCTTGGCCTGTTGAGTAAATACAGAGTCTCTTTGAACTGAAGATAGCTCATCACTGCCGTTCATGTTGTAGGGAGATTCGGATGTTGGAAGCCACCAGGTGTTTGCGGTATCACAGTTGGTGGGGAGCGGGGAGTGGGGTGTAACCTGAAGGTTCTATGTTCGTTATTTTGTTATAAGCTTTGCACTTCCCAGCGTGGAAGTATGAAGCTCAGCTAGTGCGAAATCGCTGGAAGAGTGGGGGACGTTGTTCCTGGTTAGCTGTGTGTGGCAGGGGATAAGGGGCTCGGTTAACACTAAATGAAGAACACAAGAGAAACTATTGATGGGATCGCAAGTTACGTATTTTGCACATCTAGACATGCGGGAGGTGCCCTTCTTGTTGATTTAATAGTACAGATCAAGACTGTATCAATGTGCTCCAAATTCGTATGACAACTGAACCAGGATTGCAAATGAGGAGTATCATAATGGGCCAATGTCCACCATCTTCCCAAACATCTCAGTCATTTCATTGCTACTTCGAAAGTCCATTTGTACTCTCAAATTCTTCTTCATACAGTCACTCATAAGATCCAGTACATGAGACATCATGATGCTTGCATCTATAAGGATTCCTTGGAAACATCCTGACCATCGACATGCTGAACGTCGGTCTTCTCACTAAAGTTTGCTCTCAAATCTTCATTTGGCAGATCTGTGGCGCTCATGGATCCTTTCCAGTGCAATAGAACTTTCTCGCCCGTGAATAGCTCATCAATTTGCTCCAAAGACAAGTTTTTGGTTTCGGGATAGAAGAAGTAGATGAGAGGGATGAAGCAAGCGTTGAAGACTGCGTGATTTGTTAGTGGCGAGACTGAACGCTCCGGACATATGAGAACATACTTGCAAAGTATATGTAGGTCTTCCACTTTATACTGTTAATGCTAACAGGTGTGATCTCGACCACAAGGAATGTGAAGATCCAGTTGGATGCACTTGCGAGAGACGCGGCGGGAGTTCGGATCGCCAGAGGTGCGTACTCGGCAGGTACTGTAAGTCTTAGTATAGCCTCAGTAGTTCAGGCACTACAAACTTACAAAGCCAAGGAATAGCCAGCAATCCCACTGCGAAGAAGAAGTTGAAGAGGAAGAGCATCACAGTTGCTACGTAGCCTGCGCTGGTAGATCCATTGGAAACCGTACCAGCCAGAATGGCCATACACGCTGCTTGTCCTGCTACGGCGAACAGCATGAGCTTTCTCCGACCTAGACTAGAGAAGTCAGCATTTTAAAAGTCATTGGAACGTAGGGGCGCTACCGGTCAATCAACCAAATTGGTATCAGAGACGACAGGAAATATGCGACTCCATTGAAACCAGAAATCAGCAAAGAGAGGCTGTGGGATAATCCGACTGATGTTTCGAAGATCACCGGAGCGTACTTCACGTTGTCAGTAAAAGCTTTCATTTCAAAAGTGAGAAGTTTCAAAGGACTAACATATGTTATCAAGTTTATACCACTGAGCTGTTGCATAAACTGGCTGCCAATACCGAGCAGCGTCCGGTGAAGGAATCGTTGAGGACCGTTTTTCAAGATGGCTCTCTTCCCACCAGCACCCTCCGCTGCTGCTCGTTCTTCATATATCGCGTGCTGAATTTCTGCCATCTGTTTCTGTACTCTGGGGTTGGCGGGTTCAATAGACTGTGCGTCAAGTTCAAGAGCCCAGAGAATGTGTCTCGCCTCTTCATGTTTATCATGTGCAAGAAGCCATCGAGGACTCTCCGGAAGCACGATAATTCCTGCAAAAGTGACAACAGCAAACAAGATTTGCAGAGCAAGAGGTACTCTGAATTGAGCAGCACTTTTGACAAAACTGAATCCGTAGTCTACCCAGTATGCCATCATTACCCCACTACAGATGTAAGAAGGTTTCCAAAGACTTTCAGGACTGATATCCACTTACAAAATGTTGATGGCAAGTTCTACAGCAAGTCCTTTCCCTCTCTTGTGTGCTTTCATCATCTCGGCATGCCAGACAGGAATTGTGCTCGTGTTCATTCCGTTTCCAAGTCCAGCCACAATTCTGCCAACAATCATTTGAGGGATGGTGTTCGCAGACGCTTGCAGTGCAGCACCGATTGATAGTACAATGCATCCAAGCATAATACACTTTCTTCGACCCAATTTCTCACCAAAGAGGAAGCAAAATATAGACCCAAAGAAGCAACCCTGTTACAATTAATTCCAAGTAGCAGGTAGTCCCTACGGGTATCTTACAATTTCGTATATTGCAACACTACCTATGTAAGCACAGCATATCAAAAAGCCTGATAACATCACTTACACGGTTCCTTGAAGTGACGAGCTACCAGTTCCGGTAGATGTTGTGTCGATCTCTGGGAACTGACGGGTGAAAGCAGTACCGGTAAGGAGGCCACTCATCACACCTTGGTCATACCCAAAACTAAGAAACTGTCAGCAAATTTGTTTGTGCCAAAATGGTTTTTGTAGCACTCACAGGAGGAAGCCGCTTCCAGCGGTGGCTGTGATAGCCCAATTGAGCGGAGCACCAGTGAGAATCGTCATCTCTGCCGACTGTGTATCACAAAGCAGCTGAATTTGACAGGAAGTACAATATGCATTCAGATTTACTTTGCTTACGAGAACAACTACGAACTTGTGGAAAGACGAAGATCTTATATATACAGTTTTTTATCCTTGATAACTGGATTGCATCTCCCAATCCGAACTCTGTGGAGACTTTTTCTGGGGCCCCATCTTGAAATGTTAGCGAGCCCGCAAACTGACGACATGTATGTGGGGACAGAGTTTGTCCTTGTCTTGCTAGTCATGAAGATGCTGCAAGATACCTAGAGAGGAATTTTTAGGCACTTAAACGACCAAGACTTAGTACCATCCCACCTTTGAGCAGTCTTGAGACCCGCCATGAGCCGATACCCTGTTCCAAGAACCCCCTCACTATTAGCGAGTCCTGGGACAGTACTCTTGCAAGCACTTGAAAATTTCTTTCGATACAAGACTACAACCAGACATAGAATAATAAATACTCCTGTAAAAAATACTCCTGGCTCCCTTACTTTGACTTTAGTAGTCGTGAACTTCCTATCTCGTGGCTAAGTAAGCCAAGAAAGAGCTCGCGCTTCGCATAGCTTGGATGCAGTGGTAAGAAGGACAATTGACGGCAGCATTCAAAAATGCTCAGAACAAGGAAGTTCGGGTTTAATATTCCGATTCTTTCGGTGTTCCTTCCCTAACAAAGATTGATCAAATTAAAGTGCTTTTATATGTTCTGCAGTTTAACGCCTTGATTGAACTCAAATCCAGAGTTATTGACTTTGGAGAAACTCACTAATCTACTCGGCTCAAACACGATTCTAAGTGACCAAGTATCCTCTACAGTAAGTAGATTAAAGTTCTAGATAACGACAAAGATGAATTACGCCGAGGCACAGTGTCCCCCATCTACCCTGAGGTCTGCTCCAGTCATCCACGAGCTGCCATCAGCGAGCAGAAAGACAGCTGGAGCCTTGAAATCTTCAGGCGCACCAAGTCTACCAAGTAAAGCACCTGCCATCCATGTTTTCTCAACTCCCGGTTCTGCAGCAAGAAGCCCATTGGTCATCGCTGTCCGTATGTAGCCTGGAGAGAGTGTGTTCACTCTTATACCATGAGCTCCCCATTCCTGAGCAACTGATCTACACATCTGCTGAACAGCTGCCTTTGAAGTGTTGTATGCAGTGCAAGTCAAACCCTGAGGGATTCCAGTTAGTAACGCTATTACCATCCAGATGATACCAGTTGACATAGCCTTACTCTATTGGCAACTTGCCCTGACATTGAAGCAATCATAACGACACTGCCTTTGGTTCCCTCTTTCATGAATATCCTCGCAGAATGCTTGATGGTCAAAAACGTTCCTGTCACATTGACATCCATTATCCGCCTGAAACCATCGACAGGATAATCAACCGCTGGGATTTTCTGCTGAATTCCAGCACAAGCAATAGTTCCCATCAGGGGGACACCAAGTTTGGAACCAGTATCGGCGATCAGATCCAAAGTCGCAGAAACTTTGTCTTCCAAAATGATATCGCACCTGTGGTATGTAACAGTAAGCTTTAATGCCTTTGCGATCGCTTGTAGTGATGTCCATTCAATTTCTGAGGGCACAGGAAGGATATCGATGCATGCTACATGGCCACCAGCTTCGAGGACGGCTGCAGCGAGGGTTATGCCCAGTCCTCTTCCTGCTCCGGTTATTGCTATTGTGCGACCTGCGAGCGAGAATAGAGGGTTCGTGGGGTATGGAACGTGTGAGGTAACAGCGCTTGGCTCAGCTATGCTGCCCATCTTGATTTTGTCGGAATAGTGTTGATGATTTGAGAAATTTGGAGAGGATTAACCAAACAAGAACAGCACAGAAGGATTCCAGCTTACTCGACCGAGAAAATGACGAAGAAGCAGCTGAGAGACAAAGCAAACTCATTGGGCAATGCACAAGAGCAAATCAATTTCGACTCAAATAGAAGTATTTCAGATACTTCAAGGGTCTTCCCAACATATCAAGGATATTTTTCGAAGGAGGCTATCACTTCCTCTTACGCTCAACTTGTGAGCCTGAAGTCTGTTTTGGAGAGGACAGGGGCTCGCTTAAGCGGAGAAAATAGAGGGGGGTTTTCCGAAAGAGGAAGTTGCAGCCACCACCATAGTGCGAGCATCTGCACGAATCATGCATGGGCAGCATCGAAACTCGTTGTCTCCGCATGTCGCTAAGAGAGTTCGGGGCATCACTTGCGATGTGCTAAGTGTAGGTGCTCGCCCGTTCAGGAAATCTCTGGCGCTCGAACAAGTGAATCGGGAATAATGTTAATGTACCATAGACTGGTCAAAAGATGCTTTCATCTACCTCGACTGTTGAAAACCCAATTTCCAGAGCTTTTTCATTGCGCTTTTACAATTTGTCCAATTTCTCCATCATGGCCCCTTCTGCAAACGAAGTCTCGTCTCCTCTGCCTTCGACATCGAAGATGCAGCTTTCTTCCGAGAATGGAATCTCCGACAAGCTTATCCACGTCAAGTTTGCGAATCCTAAGCTCCATGACTGGGTCTTGAAGACTTTCAGATGTTTGATAGCAGACCTGTGCGAGCAGTTCAGAGGTGGCCATCCAGGAAGCGCTATGGGCATGGCAGCAATCGGTGTAGCTTTGTGGAAGTATGTGATGGAGTATACACCAGAGAATCCAGATTTTTTTAATCGAGATAGATTCGTTCTTTCTAATGGTATAGAAAGCTTTCATCCAACTCGCAATGTATTTTCAATAATTACTGACTTTATACAAAGGCCACACATGTCTTTTTCAATACACCTTCTTACATCTTGTCGGGTACAAGAACATGACTTTCGAACAACTCAAGTCTTACCATTCTACGAGAACAGACTCCATCTGCCCTGGGCATCCCGAAATCGAGCACGAGGGAATCGAGGTTACGACGGGACCTTTGGGCCAAGGAATTGCCAATGCAGTGGGATTAGCAATGGCGACCAAACACCTTGCAGCTACATACAACAGGCCAAATTACCCAGTCGTGAACAACATGACTTGGTGCATGATTGGAGATGCGTGCTTGCAGGAAGGAATTGCTCTGGAAGCTATATCGTTGGCCGGCCACTGGAAGCTCAACAATTTGGTAGTTATTTACGATAACAATCAGATCACCTGCGATGGTTCTGTGGATCTTTGCAATAACGAAGATGTCAATGCCAAGATGGTAGCCTCTGGATGGAGTGTTATCGATGTGCAAGACGGCAATTGGGATATTGAAGGTATTGTGCGAGCACTCATCGCAGCACGGAATAACAAGGACAAGCCAACATTCATCAACATTCGGACCGTTATTGGTTTTGGGAGCAAGGCCGCAGGCAATGCGACAACACATGGAGCAGCCCTTGGAACAGAAGATATTGCGAGTATTAAGCGAAGTTTTGGCATGGATGAATCGAAGCATTTCCAAGTATCAGACGAAGTCTATGACTTCTTCCGGGATTCTAAGACCAGGGGGAGAAAAGTGGAATCCGAGTGGAACACTCTGCTAAAATCATATGAGACTGCTCACCCCGAGTTATTTCGAGAATTCGCTCTTCGCATGGCTGGAAAGTTGACCGACGACTGGACGAAATTCATTCCCGCGAAAACAGACTTTCCAACTAGCCCGACGCCCTCAAGGAAATCCTCGGGTCTGGTCTGCAATCCCCTGGCACAGAACATCAAGAACTTCATGGTCGGAACTGCTGATCTCTCCCCATCCGTGAACATGATCTGGAAAGGAAAGGTGGATTTCCAGCATCCAGACCTGAAAACTTCTTGCGGCATCAATGGAGCTTACACCGGGAGGTATATCCATTGGGGCATTCGCGAACATGCAATGGCGTCGATATCCAACGGTCTCGCAGCATTCAACAAAGGAACGATCGTTCCTGTCACCTCGTCATTCTTCATGTTCTACATCTACGCCGCACCAGGAATCAGAATGGGTGCTCTTCAAGGACTACAACAAATTCACATCGCAACGCACGATTCAATCGGCACAGGAGAAGATGGTCCAACCCATCAGCCCATTGCGTTAGCAAATTTCTATCGTGCCATGCCCAATATCCTGTACATTCGGCCTGCCGATAGCGAAGAAACAGCCGGTGCATACATTGCTGCACTGAATGCGACCAATACACCTAGCATTATATCTCTTTCTCGTCAAGCGCTTGAACAATATCCTCAATACTCATCGCGTGGAGGTGTTCAGAAAGGCGCCTACGTTTTCATCGAGCAGGAAGATGCAGATGTGACTCTGATTGGCGTTGGTGCAGAAATGGTGTTCACAGTCAAGACCGCGAAACTTCTCGAGGAGAAGTTTGGCTTGAAAGTTCGCGTCGCCAGTTTCCCATGCCAAAGACTATTTGATAAACAGCCATTGGAATACAAGCGCCAGGTTCTACAGTACAGAAGTAAGGCACCCCGAGTGGTTATTGAAGCGTATGCTGTTAATGGGTGGGAGAGATATGCTGATGCGGGGTATTCAATGTCCACATTTGGACAATCCCTACCTGGAGCAGAGGCGTACAAGTACTTCGGATTTGACGAACGTGTGATAGCACCTAAAGTATTGGAACTGGTTGAGGATGTGAGAAGGAATGGCATGGAGAGTTTGCATGGGGAGTTTCGAGATTTGAATGTAACGAGTCATTGAGTTTTTAATGTGTTGCCTCTAGTTCTCCTATATGAATTGTAGTAATAAGATGATTTACTATACACCTTCGCCATTGACGAACAGCGTAGAAGACCAGCTTTTCATCGCTTGTCTGGGTCCACATGTTTGAGTGCTTAGTTGTCCTCAGATATCATCAATCCACTCCCAGAACCTCAACTGGCTTTTGTGTAATGGTGTGTACAAATTTTGGAGTAATCGGCTGCTGTTTACTTTTGGTTGCGCAGGTCGTTTCCTCATTTGTCAATTCCCACAATGTCCAGTTACTATGGATATGTTGTATTGAACTATCCTTTTGATATCACCGAATTGCAGCTATATCTATAAAATAGATAATGCTACCATTTCTTCGAATAGCAGAGAGACAATGAGAATATCGTACTTCGCCAAAGATGAAAAATTGGATTCGCTTATTGTATTTATGTTCCCGATCTTAATCTGCTTCCAGCCACTCGTCCAACCCTAAACCTGGAAAGGAAAAGATCATGATGAAGCTTACTTTTGAGTGTTTGAGCTTCTCCTGGACCTTCTATCGCAACTTTTGCACATTCCATCAAAGGATTATCTTGAGATCACGAGAATGGGGTTCACGTGACAGAACTCTAGCTTTCGGCCCCGGCGCCACCAGAATTTACCTCCTTCCTCATTCAATCTAGCCTCATTTTGACGTCCATGTCCATGACGGAGCCTTAGATGACCCGAAGGCAGATATCTAAATCATCATCAAACATCTGTTTTGCGCAGTTTTTATAATTTTATCGAAGGACTACTTTCTTGTGTGCAGGATCGCAAAGCCCATCCTTTTGGGATAGACAAGGGCGTCGTGCTCACTCAACCTCAACATGTTGCGTTCCGCACTAGTCCTCCTCTTAAGCACCGCACATCTCATCTCCGGTACCTCAATCCACGACAGCCAAGCCATCCTCGGAACTTCGCCATCTTCTGACACCAAAGCACCCGTCCCACACGTGGCCGACCCAGCCATCATCGCCGCCATCAATGCGCACTCCGATCCTGTCACTGCACTCCTCTCCCTCTACCCAGAACTCTCATCCACGCTTTCTGAGCCAAGACTTCTCCACGTTTCTGGCGAGAAGAAGGCGGAATGGATGACTGAGGGAGATAAATTACGGCTGAGAAGGAAGGGGAAGAAGTTTGTGGATATTACTGAGCATGAAGATTTTTATGCGAGCCAGATTGATATTGAGTCCGGGAAAGCAAGTAAGTGATGTTTTGTTGAATCACTGATGGAAAACATTTGTTTGAGGAGTCGTGTTGATGGTGTAAATTATAGATCTTCCTGATCTAGTGCATCAGCGCCTTGTTAGACCTTTGTTTACTCGTGTCTCGACGGGGAAAATGCATGATGTTCTCAAGCACATGACCAGTTACTATAATCGGTACTATGGAGGAGTCTCAGGTGCTTTGAGTGCAGAATGGCTTCACGATCATATTGCTCAGGTATATTCTCGAATTTATACAAATCTGGGGACGGTTACTGAACTAACATGACTAGATCATCGGCGCCGCCCCATTCGGAACACACATCTCCCTCGAATACTTCACACATCCATTTCCCCAATCCTCGATAATCGCTCGCTTCGAGCCTAAAGTTCGGAACTTCTCACACCCCTTGACTATTCTCGGTGCGCATCAAGACTCAGCAAACTACTTGTTCCCGCTGCTCCCTGCACCAGGCGCAGACGATGATTGCTCAGGCACCGTCAGTATCCTGGAGGCATTCCGAATTTTAGCTGAGAGCGGATACATCCCCAAAAATGGACCCGTTGAGTTCCATTGGTATGCAGCTGAGGAGGGAGGATTGCTTGGCAGTCAGGCGATTGCGAGGTATAAGAAAGAGTCGGGTGCGACTATCGGGGCTATGATGGAATTCGTGAGTTGATCTGTTGTGATTCGTTCCCTTGATTGCAAGTATCTGACGCGTGGTTCAGGATATGACTGCGTTCATTGCTCGTAATGCTACAGAATCGATCGGTTTCATCTCAACATCCGCAGATGAAGCGCTCACGGAATGGTTGCTCAAACTTGCAAAGGAATACATATCAATCCCTGCTGGCATCTATGAGCTGTTCCCGTAAGCACAGCTTTCCTTCCTCGAACGCGTTATTCAACGTCCTTCCAAGAATCCTCATTGCACGCGGGAAATTACTGATATCATAACCTTTAGTGGCGCTGGATCCGACTACATGTCCTACACTCAACTTAAATACCCCGCTGGCTTCGCATCCGAAGGTAACCCGTTGTCTGGTGACGGATTTCCTGGAGAATATGACCCTTACGTGCATGGTGTGAATGATACCATGGATGTTGATGATAAGACTGGATACTTCTCGCTTGATGTAAGTCTTCCCTAATCAAGTATCATGTCTTGTTATCTGTCTGCTCGAAGACTTGTTTGCCGTTGCATGAGATCGTTGAAAAGGTGGTTACTGATGGCTATCATGTAGCATATGGCAAGATTCACTGAGCTGGCTCTTGCGTTTACCGTGGAGCAGAGTGGGTGGGATAATTCTTGGAGATAGAGGATGTGTACGATCGGAAAAATGTTCATAGGCGGCACACGTTTGGGTAAGCTGTACACAATACATATGAGGGGTACAAGATGTATTCATGCGCTTCAGTTAAACGAAGTGACAAAATACGTAAGTCAGGTCGGATATACGTTTTCTAAACCATTACTGTTGTTGTAATATTTTATACTTCCTTCGCGAGATTATATACATGCATGTATTTGTTTCGGCAGGACGCCTCTTTCCTAAGCAGCTCCATGTCCACATCACTCTACCACCGGTCTGACCCTTACAAAATGCTGCACAAGCAATTCCTTCCCCTCCCACATCATCCTCCTTTCTTCATCCCTCAACCCAAACCCTCTCCCCTCATACAACTTCCTCGCGGCCCTCAATCCCTCAAAAGTCCAGAGATGCGTCTCCTCAAACCCCCTCTCATCCGCCCACGCCAGAGCATCATCCAATAACTTCTTACCTACCCCACCACCACGCACTCCTTCATCGACGATGAAACCTCGCAAGTGTACTTTTCTAGCCGAGTGGCCGTTGATGGAGGACATGTACTCGTGTCCCTTTGCAGAGGGCGTAGATGGGAGGCTGAGATCCACGCCATCCATGAAAATTGTCCCGATGATTTGGGGTTCGCTTTGGTTTATACCTTGGGGGGGTGATGGGGTGGGAGTGGAGAGGGCGTAAAATGCTTGTGTGGTGTGAGGGTCGAGACGGGTGAGGAGTTCGCCGAAGCCGGTGGATATCATGCTTTCGAAGTCGACGCCGAAGCCGTGAGATTGATAGGTGTTCATGTGCATGGTGAGACAACGGGCTAGGAGGCCAGGACGGTAGCCTGTGTGGATTGTGATGGTTGGGGTGATAATTGGCGTGGAGTGGGCGTTTTGAACGAGGGCTTGGGGTGTGGAAGGTAGTGCGGTAGAAAGTCTGTTGGAGCGGAGGGCGTCGGCGTAGACGCTGATCCCTTTGAGAACTGTAAGGATCGAGGAATCAATATATAGACCCTTTTTGAAGTCTTGAGATAGGACACGAAATGTTGAAAGGCAAGATAACTGCAACAAGAAATTTCAAGGCTGGAGCACACCAGCATCAAACAAAAGCGAGTAAAGAGGAGAACTCACTATCATCAGGTGTAGCAGTTCGCGGCAACCGTTCAAAAGCAGCCAAAATCAGAGACTCTCCATAACTCTATTAGATTGATGTATTAGCACTTCATTTTCCAAGGTTTAAAAGAGTAAGAAGACAACAAGACCTACATCAATACCCTTCAACGTCTCCCTCCCCTTCTCCGTCAACCTCAACACCTTCTCCCTCGCATCATCCCCATACCCCTCACTCACCTCCCCCGCCTCAACTAATTTCTTCAACAAGCGACTCACGCTGCTCTTCTCGAGATTGAGCTCTGTACAGAGTGTCGCTGCTGTGATGCCCGCACTTGGTGTCTTGGTCTTGTGAGCAGTGGATTGTCCTTGAGTTTGTGTTTGTTCGTGAAGGCCGATCTCGACGATGGCGTGAACAGCGCTGGCTGAGTAGGATGTCCCGGCTAAGCTGCTAGACATGAACCCTAATTCGCGGACGAGGAGGCGGGAGGAGGAGCGGAGCGAGGGGATGATAGGGTGTGGTGGTGGCTGGGCTGATATTTTGGGCTGCATATATGTTTTAAGTTTTGGAAGCAATTGTTCGATATTGAATGCTGAATTTGGGACTTTGGATGGTTTGTGCATGAGTGTTTGTGTGACGTGGGAAAGAGGGGAAAGGAGGAAACAGGATAGTTGTATTTTGCAACTGCTTGGCTTTCGCTTCGAAAGTGGGGTTTGCCTTAGTTTTCTTACCCAGAATGTAATAGTCGCCGCTCTGACTGGTGGTACTGCCATCCCCCCCCTAAACAAACATTAAACAGGGTGTGGAAACCTCTAGAAAATCAGCTCACCGCTCCTATTTTTGGCTCACCGCTTCCAAATGTAGGATAATGTAAGTATCATTGATTTCCTAGTATTTTGTAAGGCCTCCCCGTGCATCAATCACAGCTTGATAACTCCTCCACGAAGAGGAAAAATAGTCACAACTCAGTGCTAAGTTGCGAGTAAAAGGAATGACAAGAAACAGATCTGAAAATGTTCGATCTTCGCTGTGGAGGCTGCATGTCCGAGCTATGACACTCCATCCTACTTCTTCACGCGCAAATTTGCCCACTCTATACGCGCTTGGTTGGTAATTTGCCCACCTAACCGCATTTGTCGCCGTAGATTCCACCATTTTGGTTCGGCTTGCCGTCCGTGCGACAACAGTCTGCTGCCTGAGTTGAGTTAGTCATGGGTGTTGATCCTGCATAGCCAGCATGCTACTTACACACTTGGCCAACACTTTGTCACTGCAAAGTGGAGGAGGGGTATTGCTATTGCAGCCTGCATATGTACCCTTATCCTATTAGCTTACTATCCCGAGCTCAAAACCGAGATGCTCGACTTACCATCCAACGGGTACAAACGGCAACATTTTTGAAGCAACACCCTTCGCTCTGGATGTACCTCCACGGTTTGCACTGTGCTCGTGTGAGATTATGGAATAAGTAGGTATTTAGGGTTTCTTACCCCAAATACAACCGATGGGAGCAAAGCGGCGTATAGCAGAGTGTTCAGCTGCATATTGTCTTGTTATATTGTCTTGTTATATTGTCTTGTTATATTGTCGGTACTTGGACAGTCGTTGGTCTGGTGCGACGACTGTTTAGTGTCAGTGAAACTGCTCGTACTATATAGTATTCTTCTATCTCTATCATACACGCATTCAAGCGATGCAGGGAGAGAACAGCAAAACTCGAACTCTCTCTCCTTTTTTCTTTCTTTTTTTCGTTTTTAACTGTAGTTAAGTTTTGATATGAACCTTTTTATATGAATACGAAGAAATAAATCTTTTGTTTTACGACAAAACTTCCAGCAAATCTTAAGCAAACTCTCACACTACTCGCGTCCATGTTAATATCGGCAACAATAGGGGAAGTTAACACATGCGTAATTCACATGAACTGCGTTTGCTATTATAGCTTTAAGTTAAGGCGATCGTTGTACGTAATTTACTATCCCCCCCCCCCCGCCGCCCCCCGGCTTGAATGTTAAATGTGAACTTTTGGGGGTCAGAGGCCTGACTTTTAAGTGCTGAGTGGTCGGAGGCCCTGGACAGAGCCAGAAGCACGAGCCAGAATTAGGTCTGTTGTAAAGGTAAGGGTGGCTGTACAAGGTTTGAGAGGACTACAGTACAAGGGGCTTGAAGTAGCGATTTCTGTTGGATAGACACCCTAGAAAGCTGCCCACACTGACTCCAGTTTTCTACACATTTAACATTCAAGCCAGGGGGGCATAGTAAGTGGAGGTGAGCAGGAGCGGGGTCAAGTGTAACCTCCCTTCATTCCAGGCTTTTCTATTCGCCTAGAGAATGTGCTTTTATCATGGCACGTCACAGAGCGTCGACTTCTTACTGCTTTATTGCTTTATTACTCAATCTGGAGTCCTACAATTTCCTGCGAGAGCCTCCGAGTAAGGGTCCTCAACGCAGAGTTGGAAAGGAACGAAAGGTTTGAATTTGCATCAAAGTCGTCTACACCTTGACAGAAAGGACGTCTTCCACAAATGCGAATGTATCTTGGCTTGCAGTCTTGTGGGTTATTTCTCATTCAACCTTACAAGGAAGAAAGTTTCAGCAAACCCAATGTAATCCATGCCTAATAAAGTTGAATATCTGATTGAAGTCGGAGTAACAGAAATCCACGACGGTGAGCAGGGATGTCTCGGATACATCGGCACCTGCACAGTATCGTATTGGTACCTTGACGGCTGTTACTGTGATCTGCACGTTTCCCCGTCTGATGGTTCAGGCTCGCACCTCTCCCCCCATTGATGATAAATAAACTCTGCTTCTACCTTCTTCTGAAGACAATGTAAACCGCCGCGGATTCCAGGATTCCAAGAAAGTCTCTCGTATTGGTAGTAACAACTCTGATCCCCTTCTACCTCTCAATACCCAAGTTTTGTATTCAGATAAGGGCGACGTACCACTCTTTCGATAAAGCCTCGATTGGCACTAAGACACAAACATATTGCTTATCCGGGACCTCACAACCCCTAACGGCTACACTTTATATGTCCCAGCTGCCGCTTTCCGCTTCCGATCAATTATTACCTTGGACGTCGACTTTGAACGTGATGCCGAAAGCGGAGTATGAAGAAATTCAAATAATGCGCCAGATAAAGCTGTGGGCAGGCAGACGGCGAGGTAAGTAGCCAGAGTAATGTTCTTTCTCGGAGAACATTGTCGCGTTGCGGTTCCAACATTGACCTGTCTCTCGCTCTATTGAGCCTTGCCCCTACGGGGTTTTTCATAGAGACAACGTTTGTAAATTATCTGCATTTTATCTGTATTCCTAGTAGTAGTAAAATACAGACAAAATTCAGACAATATCTGCTATAAACGCATCAAAAAAGTGCAGACAATTTAGAGTTCATCAAAAGTATGAGAGTTTAAGTAACTTAGACCTTTTATGTTTTAATATAAAGTTAAACGTAGACCTTCTACTTACTTTCGGAACACTCGGAGAAGGGAAAGGGGAGAGGGGAGACTTACCTTAGGAGGGAGACCTACCTTGGAGGGAGACCTTAGAGGGAGACCTTAGAGGAGGGAGGGGGAGAGAGAATAGGAAAAGGGAAGGGAAAGAAAGAGGGTGAGGGAAATAGGAGGGGGAAAATTAACTTTATTAGTTAGAAAACTCTTAAAATACAGATAATAGCTGTATTTTCCTTAAATTACAAGTAATATCTATATTTTTACTCTAAATCCTTAAAAATTAATCAGAGTCAGAGAATCCAGCTGAGAAAAATATAGACAATTAACTAAAATACAGACAGAAAATCCGTCTAAAATACCTATTTATAGACAGTATCTATAAGAAGTACAGATAGTGTCGGTAAAAAAAACCCCCGTAGGGTGCAGCGAGCATTGGGTCATGATAGGTAGGCCCCAGTAAGTTTCATATACATTCTCTTTACAATTTCAGATTTCTAGTCGCAACTGAACATTTTGGTGCCAAAGTCCATCTTCCGTGCTTGCCAGGGAGACTTCGGTCCAACGGGGTATGTAATAATGCAATTTTGCGACCCTATATAGCTGACTACTAATCACCAGCTTCTTTTTTCAGCTTAAAATCTGCCAGATATACTCTCTCCTATCGCAGTGAAATGTTTTATCTTATTCTGCATTTCTCCGTCAACCATAGTCGGGCAACTAGATTTCCAAAAACATGTGCTCTAAGACGTGTACATGCGAAAATAGCAATCCTGACTGCAGCACATTGCATCGTTGCTGCAAGCTGTATTGTGTCAGCAGTCCGAACTCATTGTGTCTCTCGACCCACACAAACTCACATTGATTATCAAGCTTTCACGGATTCATAAAGTTGGTTCTGAAATCTTCGGAGTATGTCAGCAGAGATCAGGCAATTTTGGTCAAGTCCGCGGGCACTGGGCAGCAGCTTCCAGTCTGAATGGGCCACCTCCACATCGATGCTGTCTGTGATATGCAGGTTCGAGAGAATGGTGCTAGAGCCGAGGTGATAAGGTGTCGCAGAAGCCAGTGAGACGAGAGTATTGATTGCAAGGAACGGCGCGAGAGAGAAAAGCATTTTGAAAGGTGGTTTTGAAGACGATGGAAGAGGAATGCGAATGCGTGAAGTGACAGTTAGACTGGCAAAAAGTGCTACTTGAGATGTAAGATAGGTTCAAGTTGACTTCCAAGTCGAAGAGAAGACATTGCAACCTTTTTAAGCTTCGCGTTGCTCAAGAACAATTCACGTGCACCAACCTGGAAAATCGGATGCAAGCTTTGCTTGTTGCACTGGTTTAAATTATGGTGGATCAAGTCTCTATTTGATAGCTGAATGTTCCACAGATCGACCAGTCTCAGACACATCCTTGTCGTACAGATATTGCTGCAGTTCTTTCTGAGAATGGAGCGGACTACTTGGACGTCGAGTTTGTATCACGTGGTGTTTACTTGAAAGTGATTCAAGCGAAAGTGATGTGGGGCTGTTTTCGTCTTGAAATTATGAAGATTTGAACCTAAATCTGTGCTAAAGTGGGTGCATGCCTGCCACCGCGTGCAGATTTCCCTAACCTACGATTGAACATGCACCAAAGATTGCAAATGCCAACTAATCAGCCATCACTCCCTACCAAGCCAGCTCTATCTCATCCTCCCCCCTCCAGTCTTCTGACCCATGTACCGACTAGTCTGGAAATACGCCATAAAATCACCATTATCCACAGGTAAATATTTCTGAGTCGGAACCTCACTCACGGCGTCTCTTGTCCTCCCCTCCCCCTCGTCCCGTTCGACTTCTTCACTTTCTTTTCCCCTGCCATCCATTGACACTACATTGGCTTCACTCCTGAGTTTTTCTTGACGCGAATCTGCCTGATCGTCTTGTTCATTACGTCCTTCGTTCTGTCCATAGTCTGCTGAAAGATTTGGAAAGGGTCCAGGAAGTGTTTTTGAGGATGAAAGTTGGGACGCATGAGTCAAGTTGCGCGAGCAGGTGTTGCTTCCACGATACACCTGCGACTGTTGGGTAGGTATCGGTCTATTGGAAGATGGTGTATTGCTTAAGACAGGAAGATGATTTAGTCTAGCACTTGGAAAGTGATAGCGCTGATCACTGTTCTCCTGGACACGATCATCATGAAAATGAGGATATGGAGGAGATTTAGTCTCCGGTACATATAGATTGTTTCGTTGCTGCCTCGTGCCACCTGGAGCTTGACCTCGACATTGGATTTCAGAGGCAACATATTGATCGTCGTCATCGGAGACAAGACTGATAAAAACAGGAGGCCATTTGGGGTTTTGTGTAGAAGACAATATCCTTCGATGTCTCTTTGGCTTCCCAGGATTTCGAGTTCGGAATCTCGTCACCACAGATGTGAACAGCACTTCTAAGTCACTATCTGCACCACCGTCGCTTGAAGCGTCGGGAATGTTTTCAGTGTCAACCTGCCGCAAGCCTTTCCTTGCCAGTCGCTGTAGATTTATTGTCACAGTCGTATCTTTCGATGTGCAATTCTCGAATGTTCTAGAAGAAGCCACGGAGTCATCCTGGTGGATTCTTTGACGTGAAATTGATGTCTTTGATGCTCGTGGTGATTTCTTGCTTTTCCCATCCCGCATTATCGATGTTTCCTGAAAAAACGAGTGCGGACGCTTTAGTGGTCTTTGCGCTTTCTCTACCCTGCCTGAACCCTTGCTGGCACTTGCAAATGACTCTGGAGTTGTATCCTGGCTTACATATGGTACGATGTCTTGCGAAATCATGAAGTTACATGTCCAGTCTGTGAGACCCCTCTCGTCACCTGAGGGGTCCACCGCTCGAATGGGAGACGGTATGCGATCATTTGTACATACACCGCGGCCTGTCGATCTGCGAATCGTTTCTGATGACACAGCCTTCCGAGATTTATTTGCCGTCTTGGAGCTAGTTCTCTTGTTGGACGCTGGAGCAGCAGCTCTAGATGCGACTGATTCTTGGTAATGGGCAGGATCGTTCGTAAGCCATGCATCACGAAGCGAAAGACCTAACGCTAGGGACACATTTCGGTTGACACTATTTCCCAATATTTTCCAAACCTCAATCGGAGTCCCCAGAAACACCTCATGTTCAGGGGCGCCTTGAATTCGGCGTCCTTCCACAGCGGTGAACATCCGCTGGTCATCCCAATGAATTCCCGAACCCATGATCATGTCTCCTGGACTTACAGCCACTGTCATACATGGGAATATACCTTTCGGATCAACGCGTGTATACGCTCTAGATTGGGGCCTATACATGGCTAAGTAGTGAGAATGTTAGCTTTGGTTCCTAGACACGCTTCGAGACAGAACGGCATGAAATGAGCGATCCGTTGCTTGTTGACTCACCTCGCATAGCTCCATCCTTCTTGTACATTGGTGGAAACCGTTCTCTCTCCTCAGGAGTCATCGGCGTTTGACTACTGTGCCAAGTTTTGTATAAGTTCATTCCTCGAGGACGCATGGGGATCGCTTCAATCCGGCCTCTCAACTGCTCAGTGAGAGTTCCAGCCATAACATGGTCAGGAAATGGAATGCATTGATACGTAGCACCATCACCTAGAGCCGGAAGATCTGACATGCTTTCCTCCAAGGTAACCCATTCAAAAGGAGTCGGGCAGCTTCTCCTGACACCAAATGCCTGCCCATTCGCAAGTTTGCCAAGGCCGCGGGACAAGGCGTTTGGAGGGTGCGAATGCGACAGTTCTGGATAATCCATTGGTGTTAGGCCCGGGGCTGCGAAGGTCAAAAACAACGGCCACGAGACTGAGGACTGCCAAAGCTCCATGCATCAAGAACGCTCAATTTGACCTGGTATCCCATTCCCACAATAGCACAAATCAGTTGAGACATGACGTCTTCGTCACGGCCGCGGCCTACCTTGGCCATGCTGAGAACGTTCTCCAGAATGCCGTATTTAGGACGATAAAAATCAATATACGCAGCCACTGAGGCAATCAAGGATTGGTTTTTCAACCCTTTCTCATTGTTCGGTTCACTATTCAAGCTGCTGAATCCTTGACATGGACTACCTGCTGCGATGAAGTCAACATCGCCTGGAAGGGGTACAAGTTCGGAGGTCTTTGGATTGCCTCTCATTGCTTGTGCAAGCAGGTCATTTACAGAACCATAGAATAGTTTAGTGGGATTGGACTCATCAACATTGGCGTTGTATGTATGTATCGCGTTCTTGTCGATGTCCACGGCCCATCTATTGCGTACAGCACCACCCTCTTCTAGGCCGCGTCCAAAGTTGCCACCCCCACAAAAGAGATCTAGTCCGTTGAGTACCTTTCTCGCTGGAGGATCTAGTGGATCGAAACCTTGGATCAAGCCTTTTGGAATGAGCTCTATCGGCTTCAGTGACTTCTTGCCATTGATCTCGACCAGGCGGGTAATAATGTAGAAGGCATTTCCAGTCCCCTTTCTGTTGTAGGGTACCGGTATCGTCTGATTGATAAGATCAGACTGACTATAGAAGCGAACAAGGCATGTCCGTTGTATTTTATGTGCTGGTACTTTCTCGAACTCGTCTGTGTAGACCAGCTCATTCTTCTCACCAGCTTTGTCAACTTCCTGTCTCCTCAGCAGCCGTCGGAGGATCGCAACTTGCTTCAAACCCTCGGTGATGTAGTTGTCGATTTCAAAAGGTTCCAGTTCGTGTTTGGATCTGTAACGTGGTGGAACAAGAACAGTACTTCCTATCGGATACCTGGACTGTGTATCGTTGGTAGACGTGTTCGACTGAACTCGGAGATGTTCACACGTTCTGTGCTCCTCTTTAAACGTAACGAACCTCTCATTTTGAAGATATGTTTGGCGGATAAAATGGCTTGAATCCGAATCTGATGGCTCCCCATGCCACTTTACGGTAGCAATCCTTAGTACTTCAGCTTCAGAAATCCTTGTTCTGAAACAGGTGCAATTGTCAGACATGAATAGCTCTTTAGGATATGGATACTTCATTTTGGCGCAAGAAGTATCAGATGGTCTATAAAGCCAAATAGCATCGTAAGTCGTTTCGCTATCTCTCGTGTGATACACCTTCTGGATATAGACATACCAACAATCATCCGCGACTTTCCATCGGCTGACCTCATCTTTCCAGACAGACTGACTACCATCTTTGACAACAGAAATAACGTCCCCTACCTTAATATCCTGGATTAATTGCTTCCTCGCCACTGGAAGACTGTTAGATCTCTCCACAGAAAATCCCTCTGCCACAGACCGGTTCCGGATTGGCACTCCCGTTAGACACACGTTCTTCAAGGCCGTCTGTTCGGACCCTGCTGAGGACGAATTAATAACTTGCATAGGTGAGTAGCCATGCGTTGATTGACCTGATCTTGAAGGCAGAAGTTTCAAGTATTGCCCAAATCGTATATCCTTAAAGCACTCGTAAACATATTCAGTAACAATGGTTTGCTCTTCTTCGAGTTCTTGTAATGGAACAGCTTCTCGTGACATGCACTCGCTCCAAACAGGGTGGGCTTTGAGTTCTTGGTTGATCCCAATACTCTCGGAGAAAAGGAAGGCGATGTTAACAGAAACTTGACATCGGAAGTCTTCTTTGTTGTACTTCCTGTACCAAGCTTGGAATGCTGACGACATTGAATGCGTTTCCCTCAACCATTGATAGAAATCTGCTCGAAATCTGTGCAATGATACTGGGCGCTCCGAGGCCTCAAGGTAGTCCACGAAGTGTTTCGCAAAGTCTGCTAGCCAGAGAAACTCGTCGTGAAACCGGGCATATTCAGCTGAAGGATGTCCCAAACGATAAAAAATGTTGGTGCCGGTATTCATTTCGGACTCAATCCAGATTTGGGATCCAACTTCGTGGAGGTCCTCTCCATAATTCCCAATAGATCGTACAGTGAATGGAATGTCTTGAACGTAATAGCGTGCTGCGCCCAAACTAAGTATTCCATCAAACATATATATGATATTGCTGGATCTTGTCCCTAAGTGCTGCAAACCTTTCATTGAGAACGGCTGAAACTTATTATCGGGAAGATATATCGAAAATTCGGAAAGCTCAAACTCGGTGAAGTCATCGTCATTAGGTGAAATAAAGGAGGCAGGAGATTGCCGGCTCCGAATCTTCGTTCGAATGCGAGTGTGGTATTGAAGCAGATGCTTGACAGCAAATTGCTCTGTAGAGGGCGATACCGGAGGAATGAAACCGTCCTGTTTACACTTTGGCTTGATCGATGGTGAATGTTCAGATTTGGGTGATTGAAAGCATGGGGCCCGGTCAGCGTTTATTCTGTGTTCACAATCTCGAGCGACTTCTTCCTTCCGCGCATTTGGCATCGTGAGTATGTCCTCCTCTTCTTCATATTCTGACAGTCCGGAGATATCAGACAGCTCAGATGAGTCGCTCGTATCTTGTTTATCATTCACAGGACCGGCCGGGGCTGCACCTCGTCGTTCCGGCATAGAATTGCAACGGTATTTCAATGCAGTCATATTTGAAACAGGCAATGATTCGCTATGGTGCGGAGCTTCCGCTGGCCCACCTTCAAGAGCCACGAGTGGAGCTTGTGTCGACCGAGAATGCAGCGTCCTTCGTGAGTATCCACCTGAGCCAGAATCATCCTCGCCCAATATTATATCGCGATCCTCGACCCCGCAAGTATACCGAGGAGCGAGTTGAAGTCCACAGTATTGCAAGCCACTGATGGTCTCTTTGAGCTGCATGCCATGCTGATCGTGTGCTAGTCGATGTTAGCGATAATCCCTTCAGAACCCTCAGAACAGTTACTTAGGATCGCTGGCGGCATGTCGATTTTTGTGAGGCTTTGGAGTTCGCCCAGAGACGACGATGGCTGCAATTCAAAGCCCTATGAGATGATCGATAAATGTAGCCATATACTAATCTGGTATGAACACAGGAACGGGAATTTGTAGATACACATCCCGCAATAAGTATAATGCTGCAGCGCCCTATACTTAGAAATGAAGTTGGAAATATTGAGACAAAGAATGCAAGACTGTCCAGTGTGCTGAGTAGCTATTGGGAGCATGTGTCTATGTGTGTGCAGGAATTAGCTGTCCGCTTCTGGAAAAGCTTACAATGCCAACAAAGAGAATGCCGCTCATAATCCGGACACATGCATGCCTGCAAGAAAATAATATCGTTGACAGAAGCCACTACTAAGTATATTCTATTTCAGTGGAGCAAGCGGATGGCCAATCCTCTCTCGGTAAGGAAGTCAGCGAAAGGGGAATTTGCTTTTTCGGCCACGCGCATAATACAACGAGTTTCTCGTTCCGTGCTGGTCATTCTTTCTCGCTTTCTTTCCATCCCAATGATGTTAAAAAGACACCGTGAATAGGTCCCCCTACAGAATAAGGCATGGCCTCTTCCGAAGCTGTACGAGCTACTATGATTCTTGAGCGACGCGATACTTCAGAGATTGAAGTGACCGACACCTTAAAATACTGGCGAAGGTTGTGGGAAATACGATTCTGTGGAATCCATACAACGCATTGTAAGTACTTACAGCAATATGGAGGACTATCACATTGCTCTAATGAGGACAATAGATTAAGTCAATTTCATCATCCGAAACGACGAACCGTCCCTGGCGTTCACGTCAATGGCAGAGCCCTCAGAACGAACGGATCGGGCTTGTGTACTTGCTAGCGTTGAAATGACGATCTTTTCCATCCAAGAGTATGCTTTTAATAATTCCACAACCTCTAGAATCACGTTTGACTTCTTTGAAGATAAAATCGAGCGCAGAGGTGGTGTGCCTACGACCAGTTTGAGGTACTTCATGGCTAAGAAGATGGTTTTCTTCTTGTGTTTCATCCGCCTCAATCATAGTATTTCTGAGGAAGTCTGGGTGATAAGGCAAGATGGATATTTCTAGTCCATGAGGAGGAGTATGTTGAGTGAATGAAATGAAATGATAAGTTATGGGAAGAGAGCGTGGCAGGTAATGACTCAAAGAATGCGCTAGCCCAGGTATAGGTTAGGCTAGCCTCGGCCGCCACCATAGACTGGACTCGTCCTCGTCATTGTTTGAGGTCTGACTCTCTCAAAACACCAAACTAGATATCACTCTCAAGAACTATACAGCCTTCGATCTAAATCAAACATGAACACAGCAATTATCCATTCTCGGCAGATCGCTACCACCACATTGTATGTAGCTTCTCCAGACCAGCATGCAGAGACTAGAGAGCTAAGCTGCCGTTGTGACAGAATCGAACTTATTATTCTCCAAACCACCTGCACTCCCTATTCAATTTCAGACTCGAACTCATAGCATGGACTCAGACTCGGATAGTCAAGACGATGGCTTGTGGAACTTCCGGCTCGCTCGCAAATTCAATCGTGCTTTTGGTTCGAGCTCAGAATCATCAACCGCCGCCCCGCCCCTCGGTGTTCCCGACCCCTCTCTCTACAATCCGAAAGTAAACGTTCCAAAGAATCTAGGAGACTTCGATCGCCTGTTTTTATTCTGTGGAAAGCCAATTGGCTTACCCCCGCCTGAAGTGCGCAGACTTTCGACCGGTTCCTCCTCCTCGACGACGTCTCATCCTTTCAGCCAGTCAACGCCACCCACTTCTGGAATTGACGACAATGGGCTACAAGATGAGACGGTATCCGATCTCAAAGTGAAAGGAGTTCGTTGGCACGACCAGATCCCTGTACGAGCTGCCTTGAAAGAGGAACGCGCTTATATCAAAGCAAAAACGGACGAGTCCGACACTGCTTTTGGGGTTTCATTCCTACTGGTAGATTCTGATATCAGCGACCAAGAGACCGATACCGAGAATGATGAAGCAGGGTCTGACTTCAATCCATCCAAGCCATCCACTTCGCAACGTCAGGCTATCTTTTCGCCCCACAGGCCAATTCTCATTCCAGCATCTGTGAGACTTTTCGATCCAATTCCGCCTCCAATACCCAATGTATTTCTAGATCCATCAATTGTTCAGCCAGCCTTGACGCTTACAGCAAAGGAACAAAAACTTAGACTCATCAGAAAGCTTGCTGAACAATTCTCGGCAGAGACCAGGATCTCCAAGGCACTGTCTCGATTGGGGACCACTTACCCGAAGGGAATTCATGTCTTTGTTGACTTGTCGAATATCATCATTGGTTTCTTCAACAGGCTGAAATTTAACCGGAACATCCCATTAGTAGCGCGCATCAAGCAGCCGCCTTTTGCTTTTCACTCTTTAGCCATCATACTCGAAAGAGGTCGAAAAGTGGCTAGACGTGTGGTCGTCGGCTCAACAATTAGCAGCTTATACAACCAAACCTTCAAAAAACCAATTCACATTGATGATGCTGAAAAATGCAACTATGAGATGAATATTCTTGAACGAGTTTCCAAGCCTCAGCAACTCACGCCGATGAAGAAAAAGCACGGAACTGGCTCTGGCTACGTTACATCTGGATATTCAAGTGCATCAGAGTCGGCCTCCATCCGGCTCGCCATGCAAGAACAAGCGGTGGACGAAATCCTGCAAATGAAGATCTTGGAGACTTTGGTGGATACCGAAAGCCCCTCTACTATTGTTCTTGCCAGTGGCGATGCTGCTGAAGCAGAATACTCCGGTGGTTTCCTGACAAATGTCGAGCGGGCTCTGAGGAAGGGTTGGCAGGTGGAGGTCGTTGCTTGGTCGCAAGGCCTGAGCTACGAATATCGACGGAAAGAGTTTTTGAAACGCTGGGAATCCAAATTCAAAGTCATCAACTTGGACGACTACGCGGAGGAAATGTTTGCGGTTTATACTCAGAAGTACAAGTACTCACCCGGCGTGGGTCAATAGTGCAGACTGTGCATTTTTTTTCGTAGTGGCATGGATCTATGGCGTTATTTTGGATGGACAAGGACGATCTCATGTCTTGATATGCATAGCGATGGAATGTAGTCATTTGGACGGCGCTTTCGGCGTCAACACCAAGATGAGATATGGTGGGGGCATTTGTATGGCGTTGGGAGGTCACGAGCATTACCATTGTTCTTTCTATTGAATTTATCACAGCGAGAATAGTGTAGTGGACTTTGTCCAAACTGAATCAGCAGTTCAGTGTTCGGGATGGTACCTATAAGGACCGTTACATATTTCAATGCGTCACTTCCATTTTGGTTTCGCTATTTTCGTTACCTTTTGGGAAGAAATCGCGACCAGAAAAGCGTGATGGTAAGGGCAGTCACGCTAGTGTGATAGTCATCAACACCTTCTCGGGGCCCCAATGTTCTCTCTCCTTCCACATGACGATTTTGTTTTGCAAAGCCATTCCTGCACGGTCAAACAATTTTCACAAGTCCACCGTCTTCTCCATTCTCTTTTTCAGCGCCAAATTCAAATACAATACTTCAGCCGCGCACTTTGCCAATCGGCGTGGGTCTTTTAACCAGCCTACTCGTCTTATTCCTCATCTACACTCCCAAGCCACAGTCTCTACGAGGATATCCAGCACAAATTGTCAGCTCGTATACCAAGACCATGTCTCCAGCTGCGGAGACTGACCCTGCCATCAACGAGACTTTGGGCTTCGAGAGGGTCTTTGCTGTAGGACTCTCGGAGCGGAGCGACAAGAGAGATGCTCTGACGCTCATCAGTAGTTTGACTGGTTTCAAGATTCAGTGGATTGAGGGAGTGCGCGGAGAAAGTGTGGCGGATAAAGCCCTCCCGTTTGGTGTTGACCGCGTGAAGTTGTGGGAAAACAATCTGGGATCTTGGCGGGGACATATGAATGCGGTCAGAACGTAAGGACACTCGTCTAAACCATGATTTCCTGCTAACTAGTTCGGAGCGTGGTTGAGCAAGGTATTTCTACCGCCCTTATTTTGGAGGATGACATGGACTGGGACGTGCGCCTCAAATCACAATTGCAGCTCATTGCAGATGGAACGCGAACTCTGCAAGGCTCCACTAGCTCGTCCAATTCCCCATATGGTAATGATTGGGACCTGATATGGCTCGGACACTGTGGCGAAGTCTTCCCAGAACAACTTGAGGGAAATACTTCTAAAGCACCAGATTCCCCCGAGTACATCTCCCTCACAACGAAGTACGTTATCCACGAGGACCCAACAGTTCCACCGCCTTCTCACACACACGGATTCCAAAATTTTACGGAAAGTCCACATACACGCTGGATTCACGTCACAGGAGGTCCCATCTGCACATTTGCTTATGCGTTGAGCCTTACAGGGGCGAGGAAGGTGCTTCTTGATCTAAGTGTCGATCATTTGGTAGGACCTTTCGACAACGCTTTGGCAGGTCTTTGCAGATGGGGAAGAGAGGAAGAAAGATTAGGTATGAGGTGTTATAGCGTTACCCCGCCGGTATTCGTTCATCACAAGTCGAAAGGTCATGTTAGTGGGGACGCGGACATCCAGCTTGTTGGCGGTGGTGAGAAAGGAGAGCTCAGAGAAGTAGGAACCACAGAGAATATCGTCTGGAGCGCTAGGAAAAACGTCAGAGAGCTGATCATGGGTGGAGAGATCCATAGTCAGTTCGATGAAGAAGAGGACCTTGAGTAGGAGTTGGAGCAGGTGGATGAAGAAGAAAAATGATGGAGGAAATGTAGGAGAGTTGGACTTTTTGCATTTCCTTATCACTGACATGCCACGAACCTTGAATTTTATACATGTTCTAGCTAAATACTTTTTAGCTCTATTCACCTTGTAGACAAATTCACATGCTGAGCTTGCCAGGAGTTCTGCTATGCAAGATTGGCCAGCTTCTGGCGCAGGTCAGGAGTCACTATCCAATGCTGTAGTTGATCCAATATGCCGCACATTCGCTCGCCCAGACAATGGGCTTACAACTATTGCATATCAAGCTATATCGTTCTACCATCAGCCAACCAAAGCAAATCCGCATTGCCCAATGGACGGTCACACAGCATCATCACGTGTCGCCACATGACCAGGGTCTGCAGGACCGCCAACCTCCCCCTCCTTGCCCCTCTTCTCAATCTTTATTTTACAGTCCAAACCTCACTTTCACACCCAACGCGCCAGACTCAGTCATGACGGACTCAAATATCACTTCCCGGCTCCGCAAACTTCGCTTCGGACGACGACTCTCACCAACGCGGTCCGTCCCAACAACCAGCAAAGCCTCATCCGTCTCGTCCCAGAAATCCAAAACTCAACTCGCCAAAATAGACATATACCGCCCTCTGTCTCCTTCGACTCGAGAAATTCGCCTTCTTCGTATCCTGCCCGAACAGCCAGGATCTCTCCTCCTCGGTCCTGACCCCATCAGCTGCGTCCTAAGCCATGTCTCGCTTGACGACAAACCTACGTATCATGCGCTAAGCTATACGTGGGATGATGAGAGTCTTGGGCAAAGCTTTGAGGATCCGGATGATGTGAAGAGGAAGAAAAAGGTGTTGATTAGTGGGTTCATCTTTCTGGATGGCCAGGCTGTGGAAGTCACGCCGAATCTGTGGGTTGCGCTGTGGCATTTGAGGAGGAGTGCGAATTGGTTCAAGCAGCATCCAGATGCGGAAGTGGGAGAGTTTGGAGAAAGGATGGATAGGGAGAATCAGACGCACTTTACTTATGAGACCCCGATTTGTAAGTGTGGTGACTTTCTGCATACTACAGAAGGAGCTCTAAAGCTTCACGCAAGAACTTCACATTCCATCCAGCAGTACTGATCTAGTAAAATCTGTAGGGATAGATGCTTTGTGCATAAACCAACTGGATGTATTAGAGAGAAACGAACAGGTGCAAATGATGGGTCTTCTATACAGAAATGCCCAATCTGTTCACGCATGGACAGGGCTAGAAATCCCAGAAATTGGACTCCTCGCCAAGATGGTACGGGACTTCTCCGATAACTTCGGCACCAGTGATGCTGCTCCCGCAGAAGTTCACAGAATGCTTCGGGAAAACTACTTACAGACTAGCTGGGCACCGTTGCCACTCTTGTGCAAGAGACCATACTGGGAGCGCGTATGGATCGCACAAGAATACCTTCTTGCTCGCCAAGCTCTCATCCACGTCGGCTTAAGAGTGATAGACGTTTCTCAATTTACCTTCTTTGCTCATGCTAAAGCCGAATCTCTAGCAGCGATCAGTATGAGCGAGTGGACGCCCATCGATAGGGAGACATCGCACTGTCGAATTATCCATTTCAAGCACGCGAGCTTCAGCCGGCCTCGGTTGGGAGAGGTCTTGATTAGGTTCACGAAACAGAAATGCAGTGATCCACGAGATAAGATATACGGCATCTTGGGTATCAGCGAAAAGACGGATTATGGAATCGAGGTCGATTACACACTGGATGCAGATACAGTATATCAACAAGCAATTCGGCAGATCATATTGAAGGACCAAGACCTCGAACTCATTTTCAATCCTCACAGATATTCCTGCGAATGTACCAAGAGTCAGCACTCACAATCATCGTTACCATCCTGGGTACCTGACTTACGATGCCTAAACTCTGCACCCACAATTGGCATGCTAAACTTCTCTTGGCACCCAACCGGTACCAAATCTCCCAGCATATCTGCCACCTCGAACCGAAAAGTAATCAGCTGCAGAGGGCTCCTCCTCGGAAGCATCGCTAAAATCAACATCAATCTTCAACACAACGATACAGACTACACTCCAGCCAGTAACATCCAAGTGCGAAACATGGCAGTTTTCGCAAATTCAGCGCCAGACGCCTTCACGCCTCCAAATCCAGCACTTCCAGCCACCTCACAAAAATCAACAGCAGAACGTCTACAAAGTCTTTACGAAACCCTTACAGCGGTCGACAAGCTTAACTGCAGTAAAGTTGACCCCTCAACATTCATCGAGAACTGCACAGCCGCCCTCTCCGAAACCTCGCCTCTTAATGACGAAAGTGCCGCCAAAATCCTCATGATCGCACCATTCGCCGCTGTCTTCTCCTTAAAATCCACCTCGCTCTCCCCCAGCGCGAAATTGGAGAACCTTCCGAGCGGACCAGTCTTCGGACAATGCTATCCCTTTTGTAGAGAAGGCGATGTCCTTGCGGCGTTCTATGGATGCTCGAGACTTGCGGTACTGAGACATGATCCCCTGGACAAGGGCAAGTTCAAGGTCATGTGTGAGGCGTATGTGCATGGGTTTATGAATGGGGAGGGGGTGGGGATGTTTGAGGAGAGAGAGTTTGAACTCACTTGATATGGTTTGGATCGAAATTCTTGGTATCGAGAAACTTACCTGAAAGGTGTGGAAGTGAGAAGATTGTTGGAGATTGCATGTCCTGGGTGGGTAGACGGATTCTTTCGCATTGTCCGCTTTCACAATTGACCGAGTGTGCTGAGGCCTCTACAATTGAGCAGATGCAAGAAGCGAGTGAGCACATGCCAAGTCGCAATTATGAAGAGAGGAAAGACAATGCGCCCAGAATCTATAGGATAGGAATCCTGCGACCTACACCCATGGCCGAGTGAACGAATACGAATGTCCTCAGCTGGAGTGGAAAGACACAGCTCAGCCCAGCCTAGCACTACCGAGGCGGCGCAGTGGACATTGAAAAGACGTCTGGGAACTCCCCAGTTCCCAAAGGGGATGACTCATGTTGTCCTTGCATTACAGGCTAGCGATTTGGACATTTCTCTATAGCATGTATGTATGCCAACTGGGTGTGCTGTACTAGACCATAAATTGCTCGATTTAGCAAACTAATGCTTCATCTGTTAGAATATTTTTCTTCTTTCTCCCTGGGATAAAGAATTTTGATGTACCGCCTTACTGAAGATGTGGAATGCGCTTCTATAGGCTGACAAACTAATGCAAACGAGCCTCAAGCATCATCATCATCTGAGAAAAAATTAATCGAAGTAGGTAGGTAGGAGGTAGGCAGTCAGGATTTCGCTTAGCTAGCCTCCCTCCCTAGCCTGGCTAACAAAACAATGATCCTCACTTCAACTCCCCTCAACTCAATCCAGCTCCCCACAATTCCATCCATGCGGTCCATCCTCCCATCCCATCCATTCCTTCTCCTCTCATCCCGGCCCTTGGCTTCACCACTTTTAAAATATCCTCAAACCACAAAATTGCCGAGCCGCCATTGTAAGTTATTCTCCTTCAAAGGGCATTCTTCATCCATCCATCCATCTCTCTCATCAATTTTTACCGCAAAAGCAAACATTTTCTCCTCCTTCAAAGCTCTAAGGTAAACACCGAAACCCCCGTAAACCACGAGTACGGCTAGACACGACGCAACGGGATAGAAATATATCTATCTATCACATTCAAACTCGAATTTATTGAAGTTTCATGTTTCAAGTGTACAATTCAAAAATCAGCAGATAGGTAGACCAGACGCCAGGACTCGGAAATCACGGGTAGGGAAGGAAGTGTTGAGTCGTTGTGACAGATAATACTGAGCAAGAGACCAAGGAATCCCAGAGTCAAGATGGACGCAGAAAAGTAGTAGATAAGTGTGCTCCTTTCATGCGCAATTTCATTCGATCGTTTATCAATCAAATCAAATCAAATCAGATCAGATCAGTCAAGTACGCCCTCGTCCAGCTGCCTGCGTGCCTGCCTCCCTGCCTGACTTTCAGGCGTCCATTGGTCCACGTAGCATTGCATCGCCTCCCCATCACCCAGCTATAATAAAACATAGTAGTAGAATAGAACAACCGAACCAGCCAAAGTCCGCCGGATATCATAGGTAAACAGACAAAAGCCAAAGCCAAAGTTCAACGTAACTCCTCCTCCGGTCCCAAAAATTCCAGCCTAGTCAAGCCATATCGTCCAATCCATTCCGCCGGGTCCAGCCATTCCGTCCGGCCGGCCCATCCATCATACACCACCGTGCACTCCTTTGCATCCATCATCAAATTAACATCATCGCTTAACCCTATACCTAACAATCGTACAGCCTCCAGAAGTATAGGAACCTCTTTGGCTCGAATCAGACACGAGACGGAGATCAACTACCATCCCTTCTTTCTCGCGAAACGCTTGTTGAGGAGTGCCAAAACCTTCGGCACATTGAACTGGACGTATTCGAGATCGAGATCTTCCTGGTTGTCCTTCTGCATTTCCAGTAGATCGTCGAGCTTGAGATCAAGCTCTAGAAGTCCACGTTGGCGGCCTGTTGATTATTAGTTGGTTGCTCTGACATTCAATGATGTCGACAAAACATACCTTTGTAGTGAAGCGAGATGACAAACGTCCCCGGCAAAGGACTCGTAAAGTTGAAGTAGATGTTCGCTCTTCGGTTATCTGGCACATTACTCTTCTGGATGACGCCCTCCTTTTCTAAAGCCTGGTGGGTGAATTTGTATGGGCCAAGTACTTGATGCTTTTGTTGTTTTCTCCTTGTACCTTCACTCTGGCTTCGGACGTTGTGAAGGTAGCTCTTGTACGTCTCAAGTTGACCAACAAGATAGGTGTTGTGATCACGGATGGTCTTGAATACCTCCTCGAGCTTCTGTGTCTCCACAACAACACCATCTTTAAGCGAGCCGAGATGCTGGAGCTCTTGCTCTACCTCGTCCCGGAGGAGACTGAATTGATCGGATTTGTCAATCACCTGCAGTTCTTGCAGTTGACTCAGGAGCTCCATTGCACGGATACCCTTCCGTACCATCACTGCGTCATTTCTGGATGTAGCTGCGGCATCTGCAACTCTTTCGAGGCGCAATGGTCTCCGTGCTACCGCACTGTTGGTTGGTATTGAACGCATGATCTGGACAAATGTTGACTTGGCCTCCATAAAATATACTTCTTCTTGGGTAATGTCCAGAGCAGCTGTCAGATCGTCGATTGCTGTTTCCCACTTGCTGAAAAGTGGTAAGTTGATGGCTCTGTTTTCTTTGCGGGGCAATTGTGCGGGCGCTTGTCCGAGGTCGTTAAGAATTACGGCCAAGTGAGAATTCTCATCCTTGTTCAGCTCAGCACTGTGTTTCTCCAGTAAGGCGTGAGTTGCATAGACTTCGTTGAGAGTGATGGAAAGCTCCAAGTCCTTCTTTGACAGTGCAACATAATTGTCCATTTCCAAACTCTCGTAGAAGTCCTGGACTTCGCAAAGATCAAGCATAAACTTGTTCACTCGCTCCTTGTTCTGTTGGATGAATGGTTGAAGCTTAGCCATATATGGCTCTTTTGCGTAGGAAGGTTTGTTAGCAAGATTTTGGAGCATCTTGGCAATCAAAGTCAGCGTTCGTCTTGGCTTCTCTGCTGGAGTTCCATCGATGAGCATGTATGATTTGGGTGTGACGATGGCAGGATTGATGAACCGAAGGAAGAAGAATCCACCGATAAGAGTACAGATAACCTGGTCGTTGGCATCTGGATACTTTCGCTTGGTCAAACTCCTGATCTGCTTGCAGATCCATCTGATTCCATAAGGTGTTTCTTCTAGTCCATCGATGATTGTCGTGAGAAAGCCATTCGCGATTTCCATCAGCATCGTCAATCTCGGTTCAATGATCGCCTGCACTTGTGCATTTTCAGCCGCTTGTTCGGCGGTCACTCCTCTCGGCAGGGATGCTGGTAAGCTGCCGGTGTCCTCTTCAATCTGCTCAATCATTCGCTCATATACCTTCAGCGGGTTGATCTCGAGGTCCAGGTCCTTCAATTCGATAAGTCCATTGATTCGGTCAGCCAGCACGGTCTTGAGGTAGCTCTGTCCAGGTCCACGTCGGGTATAGGTGGTCATCATTCGCGATACAGGAGTATTTGCTCGCAGAAGGGAGGAGTATTCGGGGGTATTATCGAATTGATAGGTCAACACAGACTTGATACAGATTAGCAGAGAAAACATACTCAGCATGGGCAGTATGTACCTGAAACATAGTCAAAAGAAGGTGCTCTTCGCGGCTCTCGTATTGATTTCCGTAAATCGTAAACATAACTGTTTGTAGGAGTGAGTCAATCTCAGCCATTGTGACCAGGCGGCAGAGATGTGCGATGTGTCGAGGCTCAGATTGTAAAAGGAACAGCAGATTGCCATATTTCTGCGTCTTCTCGTCGTTTGGAAAGAAACCTTCCTGCAGATCAGCTGCATCTTCAAGATGGCTTGCAACCTCGTTTTGCTGCGAATTGTCAGTCTTGATCCCCCGGTTGGAGCCTTATTTTCTTACCTCTTCCAGAGCCATTCGATTTTGGATCAAGAGCGCAATCCTTGAATCTAGGTATCTGACATCCTTTTCTAACACGAAATTCTTCTTTGACTGGGACGAGATCTTGGATTTGAGGTCGCGGAGAATCTTCTGGGCTGGAAATAATTAGCACTTTTTCATCCCACTCTCTGCCACAACTGCAGCCTACCTTTGGCTAAGTCATCTTCAATCTCCAAATCCTTCTCATTCGCAGACATCGACATATACAGCGTGGTCATAGAATACCGTTTCGACTGTCGGACAGACCGCCCTCCATCGTGAGAAGACATTGTGTTCTGGCGTGATACTGGTTGGAAGGAAGAGGAGGACGCTGTTGACGCCCGCGATGGGGTCTGAAGCATGACGCTCATTATTTGCACTCACCGAGTGCGAAGGTGGTCGAGTTATGCAATTGTCCCCAAAGTTTCAGGATGTTCAGGCGTCAGGTCAAGTTTCGCAGATGTCCGAAGTATTTGTCTCGCCCAGGGAACAAAGAATGAGAAATCTGTCAACGGTGACCGGGAGCGCTAGGGAATTGGTATTACGGTAATTGGGACGCTCGAGAATTATTCGAAAGCTTCAACGGATGCAAAAGGTGGCAGAGGGGTATTATCGTGCGGCGGTGAACTGAGAGAGGGGATGCGATGCTTTTAATGCAGACGGCTTGCGTCTGGACGTCGACCAGCGATTTCGATTGGAGTCGGATAGGAACACAGAATAGGTTATTACCCCTTCGATTCGAGACTCGGGACACGTTGTAGAGGTGTTTGTGGCGTTGAACGCTGTTCAAAGACTGGCGCGATCGTCGCAAAGAGGTCCGAATGTGAATGTTTCTGATCGGAGAATGATTGATTATGCAGGTCGGGGCCTCTGGCATGAACTGCAATCAATCAACGACGGTTGAGCGGCCTGAGTAGGAAAATGAACGACGAGCTTTGCGCAACACAACAGTTGGGTCCTGGGTCCTGGGTCCTGGGTCCTGGGTCCTGGGTAGTGTTGAGAGAGTGAAGGAGTGAAGACTTCAAGAGGAGTGAGTGGGTGGGTGAGTTGAGGCAGCACACCCAGGGGAGCTTCGGCTCTTGATTAGGCTGGGGGTCTGGGTTGGGATGTGGATGTGGATATGGGTGTGGATATGGATGTGGGATGTGGTCGGGGGGGGGGGGGGGGGGGGGGGGGTGACAAAGTTGGCCTGATCTTGGTGCTGGGCTGGGCTGGGCTGAAATGGCCGAGGGCAGGCTTAATCGAGCGATTGATTGATTGATTGATTGATTGATTGATTGATTGATTGATTGAATGATTGATTGATTGATGGATTATTAGTTGTCTGTACTGGAGTGGCCTCTTTCTGGAAGAGGAGAAAAGGAGGGGACGGGAGTGGATGACAAGCAGAACAAGACGGGAGAGAACAGAGGATGGCGGCGGAGAGGAAGAGATGGAGGTGCAGAGCAGAGCAGTGCAGTGCAGTGGAGTGCAGTGCAGTGCAGCGCTGCAAGTCTGAAAGAGAAGCGGCTTGGCGGGAAAGGACGTGCCTTGAGCCTTGAGCCTTCAGATCAGATCCGACTTTTGAGTCTTTGACTTCACTTGCTGGGCCTTGCCTTGCCGTGCCTTGCCTTGCCTTGACTTCCAGATTTCGAAACATGAAGTGTGCAGTCAGGGCAGGACAAGGGCCGGACAGACATGGACAGACATGGACAGACATGGCAGGGGAGGAGGGGAGGGCCAAAAAGGACGGAGGACGGCAACAGGGGCAACAGGGGCACAAAGTGTGGAGGGGCCTTGGGCCCTGGGCCCTGGGCCTGCCTGCAGATTGGCTGCCGCCGCCGTCTACATTACTAATTACCCTCGCTACCTACCTTAACCACTTCCTGCACCATTGATCGGAATAATAATAATAATAATAATAATAATAATAATAATAATAATAATAATAATAATAATAATAATAATAATAATAATAATAATAATAATAACGGACTTGAGAGATCGAGGGCCGAGGGCTGGGTGAGTGAGGCTGGTGCTTCGAACTTGTCAGCACCGGATGATTCATGTTTTGGCGGATGTTCTGTTCGCATTTCTATTCTGGTATGGTACTTCCGTACTTTACTTTCGGTACTTCAATACTACCGTACCGTACGGGATGTGACGGTGGCGATCGAGGTCCTTCATCTCATCTTTGTTTCGACCTGCATTCTTCTGTCACCATCCCAGAGGCGGAGGCGGCAGAAGTATCTCTGCCCCTATCTCATCCCCAACAAGTGCCACACCTGTGTTTCTTGCCACACAGCAATAATAATCCAGTGATCGATTACAGTAGGCGCACATCAATCTGCAGATTGATAACAGCCTTCTGTGGTCCCACAGCATAGCATTAGGTAGGGTGCGTGCAATACTGCCGAACTTATATTTCCTCGTCTTGTATTGCTCGAAAAGGCATCGAGCCAACCCAAGGCATGTACCCGCTACTCCGCATTCGTGCAACCTCACGTCCAATTCATCTAATCGATATGACGATGGCATCAAAAGCTAAAGATACGACACGAACCACTTCCGCACGGCCTTGCTCTGCAGTGCACGTGGAGGAAATTGACTCCTCAATTTTCTTGTCTCCGCCATCACGCATCCAGATGGCGCAGTCCACTGGAACCCAGCGCTTCCTTCATGGCAAGCAAGCCAAACAGAGCGCGGAGCGAATGAGATCCAGCTGGAACAAGCCAGAGCAAGCTGCTAAAGGAAGAGATCGTTCTCTGTCTCATCGGCTTCAGCCTTCGTTCGGTCCATCGGTTCCTTAACGTAGTTTCTTTTCTCACTTATCGATCGTTATCAGGGGAAGACCCAACAAAACGTCTCCATAATCGAATCCGCTTTGCAAGCTTGTACCTGAGCCAAAAGCTGCCGGTTACCACGCCGGCTTGAAATATCAAGAAATCATCCACAGCGGCGACCCCTTCAGGCGAAAGAACGGCAATACCATCAACATCTAACCCTCCGCCTCAAAGCCTTCTGTGCTTCAACCATGGTTTGTCCTCTCTTCACCATCCATATCCGGTCAAGTCGAGTCTCTAACCTGCAACCTTCCGTCAAGCGAAGCCGCATTCGACAGCCCGTTGATGGTTCCTGAAGTAAAAAAAAGTCGATGCCGATGGTGCCTGTACCTGGCTTTTCTTTACAAGACGTGGGTCTGTACCTGACTGTACCTGGAAAGTCGAGTATTACCCGAATTTACCGTACCTGAAAAAGGAGAGTCATCCGACCCCTCCCATCCCAAAGCAGACACCACAACTTCGCCTCGGTGAACTCTCCGGAAAGAAAACTTCAGCATCTGATGTCTCAGCGCCACAGAGCGACTAAAGCCATGTGGGATATCTCTTTCAGAACACTGCCCCGTCCGATAGCGATGCACCTCGCCATGGATGGAAAAGTTGCAAACTAATGAATGGACAGCAGAATAGCAACGGGTAAGGAATGCATGGGGGTGAGGAATTTACGATGGCTTCACTGTGCATTAGCGCCTGAGGGCAGATCTGCTTGTCGCTTAGCTTATCCGTTGGCCTCAGCTCAGTGCAACATGGGTTCAGGAGGAGAAGGAGAAGCGAGTCGATGGAAAGGGGAGAGGGGCTCCGCTTGGCCTGGTCATCACTACTACTTGAAGATGATCCTCCTCAAAAGATAAAAGCGAGCAATGCGACGATGACAAGATGTCATCGAAGGCACGGAACAATTCATCATCTCCACAGAGCCGCGTTGCCAGCTTACGCACGGCCGACGAAACTCAAATATCAAATCTCTTTGTTGATCAGCTGCACAGCTAGATCATGAGACAAGCCTCGAAGACAAGATTGCAAGCGCAGTAGTCCAACAATGGGAACAGTCCAAGCAGTGCAAGTGCCAGACTTGCAAAAGGTTCCATATTTCACCCCCACTTCCTCAAGCTCTCTATCGCATCTACCGTGCTACAATCATGCACATCTCACAGATTGCAGGTTGACCACAGCACCTCTATGTAAACAACCTAGTACCAACAAATGTACTGAGTTCAGCCTGAACATCAACGAGTCAGAGCCCTCCAGTTCCTGCATTCAACCGTCCCCGTACATACATACATGACCCAGAACCCCCACATCTGCAAGGCACATACAGTACAGCAATCCTGTCATCCCTCGCATCCTGCACAGCACAGCACAACACTTCAGTTCACACGCAACGGCGCACAGCAATAATGGAAGCAAGGCAAGACGGGAGTGGGACCCCCATCAGCCACAACAATGGAAGCCAAATAAGTTCAACTAGCCTCCACCGCACTACTGTAACAAACGATACTCCGCAACTTAAAGTCAAATCAATTCTGTAGTAAGTTTACCTTAAAACAGGTGCAGATGACACTACTTCCCACCCAACCAACTCTCCTATCCGTCCAGAAAGGCCAGACTAGATCAGGATCAAAGTCTCGCGAACTCCCGCTCCCCTAACACTAACCAACACCAAACCCAACAAACAAACATTGACCACAGCGCCTTCTTCCTGCAGTAATTAGATACCTTAGGTAGTTAACCCAAGTTTAGATCACTATCTAAGTACTATCGTTATCGCGCCCGCCTCCAAAATGGCGCATCTTCTACTGTAAATAGCGCCTCGACCGCACCGCATCACATCGCATATGCGAGATAGCCGCGCGATAAATACCTACAGCACTCCTTCTAAGATTCAGGTATCAGAGCTTAGCCTTCCCTGCCCGGTTCACTTCACTTCACTTCACTTCTCTTCTTTCATCCCAAGCCCCCAAGGCCCAAGCCCGCAAGCCTTCAAGGATGCAACAGCCGATGTGGATACACATCGATAGCACGGATCTCCTAACGCAACGCAATGCATCGCATCGCATCGCAGGGAAGGTGGGGAGCGGGAGGAGCGATAAGAAAAGTCGAGTTGGTTATTCTATTTATGGGGGTTTTGCGAGGTAGGATGTTCCTTTCTGTTTGGAAATGCTGGCATGACCTGGCATGTTCGCAGACGAGATCAAGTGATCTGTGGATATGTTTTGGGATTTGGGATATAGCCGGACGAGACCGGACTTGATACACTTTTCTTGATGAGCTAAGAGGGAGGGAGATATGACGTGTTTTCGACGAGGGGGATACCCAGACAATACCTTGTGTGTGAAGTTTTTCGTAACTTAGAGAAAACCATCTCAGAATATGGTGATCATTTCTCTAATTCCCGTGCTGGTGACAAAATGAGCCATGCCATTGGTTTTCGATACGACGGTGACAATGGAACTCTCTACCGTCAATCCTCTCGGGTCCCGTTAATGCCCATCCTTCCTCCCTTCTCCCATCCCCATCCATCCCATCCGTACTGTCGGAGAAACTCTCCTTCCCCTTCTCACCGAATATCAACCTACCAATCCCATCCCATCCCATCCCATCCCATCCCATCCCATCTTCTACCCTATCTCCTTCTCCAGTTCCTAAATATTCGCAGCATAGGTACCCAAGCAAACGAACCCCCCTCGCCCCGCCCCCCCTCTCCTTCGTCCCCTCCCTCAGCCGCTGACCCTCCAACGTCACACCCACCACGCACCTACCCTCACACCCCAAAACCCCACAGATCGGCACCCCAGCCGTCCAGTCAATCAAATCAGTCAACCGTCCCTCCAACAGAAATTTACCATCCAAAAGTAGTAAGACACGAAAAAGGAAAGAAAAGAAAAGAAAAAAATCTGGGGGCGGCTGAAGAGCGGGAGATGCGGGATGGATGGGGGAGGTAAGGTATGGATTGTGATGGGATGGGGACGGACCTCGGATCGGCAGGAGCATGAGACGTGATTGACAGGAGATCTTTTTTTCTCTTGGGGTAGGTGGACGGGTGGGTGATCTCGATGATACAGTACAGTAAGTAGAGTTGAGAGGGCATTGATCATATGATGTTTGGAGGTGGGTTGATGCGAGTTTGCGAGGATAGGACTTTTGGACGGTTGTCCATTTTTGTTGTGTTTTCTTTGAGGATGTTTTTGCGTTACAGAAGGGAGAGGATTGGGTGGTTACTTGGTTGACTTACCGAAAATGTAATTGAGTGAGTGAGTAACTGAGTGAGAAGTCTTGGTTGTGATTATTCATCGTCCCTGTGGAAGCACAATTATATTCTGCCACCAGAAATTATCTGTCTGGTGTCTATCGGTATTGCTACGTCGGAAACATAATGTGAAATAGGCAGGCTGGAGTTTTTGGCTGGTTCCTCACAAGCTTTCCTCTCTCGCTTAACATTGATTCTCGGTGAAAAAGCATTGCTGCTTCGCTTGATAGCATCACAAATATTGCGGCGTGTCTTTTTATTTTTATCATTACAAGAATAACATGATCGCTATTAATTGTACAGTACGGCTTTATGGTATCCTTGTCCATGTCCCATACCTGACACAGACAATTGGAGTCATTGCAATGTCTCGTCTCTCTCCACTGTCACTTGCATCCCAGGAGCTGGCTTAGTATGTCAGACTATTCAACGACCTCATACGGGTATGCATAAAAAAGCTGGACAGGAAGGCATATTATTCTGTGGATTGAAGCTGACTACAGATGCCTCGAAGATGTCTGTCAATACAGGCGTCGCTCTCTGTAAGATAGGATGACGAGGGGCGTCTTACGCCGCTTGATAGGATAGTCTCTAATTCCTGTCATTCGCAGAGATAAAGCCATTCCAACAGCACGGAAAGCACCACGTTTCCGGGCTTATCAAGCGAATTGAACTGTAGTCAGAGTCGGGCTTACTTTCCCTGTCATCATTTCATTACTGTATCATGATCCTTGCCTGACCTCACGCGATCCAGCGATCTGCATACGTACCTGGCTGCCGCCCCCCACAAAGCTTGTATCTCCTCCAATCTTGGCAGGGGTCGTCGGCAGTCCACTACTTGTATGATGGCATATTATTCCGCGCGAGTAATCCTGCAAGTTTGAAGCCACTGATAAGCCCCGCTCAAGGCATTGGACCCTCTGGTTTGCCAGAGTGACAAACTTGAGCTTTGTGTGGCGCGATCAGCAGCACACACGGGACCAGGAGGGATGAGTGACTTTTGCGAGCCTGGCATGGAGATCAGTTTAGAAACTGGCGGGGGAGAACGAATCGCGTTGTGGAAGGTTATCTGAGCTCGACTTAAGAGGGAGAACTTCGCCCCTGGGAAGTCCGAGATGAGGTAGTATATGTGCGCCAAGACGAATCTCTGTTCCCTCTCCTGTCCGCAGTCCTCGAATCGTGGATCATATCCCTATCTCCCCACACACTCTGACTGCCGGCTTGCGACTGCGAAGATACGCCACTCATATCTCTTCCTCGCAATGGTCGCCCTATCTCTGACTATATCTTTGAGCAGAGGGTCGGACCACGCTTCTGCTTCGCCAAGTCTGAATTACCAAGCCAGTGTGTACAGCTCACATTCACGCTCACATTCTCAACCTCCTCCATACGGCTATAAACCTAGTCGGGACAACAGCCTTGAACAACTTGTTCCGAGGCATAGAAAACAGCTTGACTTTCAACAGCGACAAAGAGCGAGGAATTTGAGATTGAGAATCAGGATGGCGAGTAATGAGACAGGTGCTTTGAATATTGAGAGGAAGAAGAGCTTTGGGATTGGTGGTGCAGGAAATATACGTCGGTGGCCGATCCTTGTCCCACAGAATTCTTCTTGGTTCTGACACTGCTTAATAGGGAGGCCTTCGGATACCATCTACCCACCCAGGGTCAATGCTGATGGGACAAGACGGTCGAGTGTTTGGTCAACTATGTCTGTATCACCCGGGACGAGTCCTGAGGGTAGACGCTCGTCGTTTATGAGTCTGTTCAAACGAAACAGCGTGCATGCAGAGGACGGCATCTCAGAACAGGATGACGAGGACAGGGTCGAGTCTAAGCAAGTCAACATGGGAAGGAGGAGGTAAGCAATAGCCCGTCCGCTCGTGATGATTGTCGCAACGGTTACAACGCGCTTTTCGATTGAGCGGGAATTTGAGTAGGATGCATGCGTGATTTGGGATATACCACGAGCCGTGTGTAAATCTACTATAGTACAAAATCGTTATGATACAAGACTTGTGGCCTATCGTGCTATGTTAAATTGGAGATGCTCTCTGGCCTTGTCCTCCCTCTCCATGATGGCTTTGATGATCTTCTCTCTCCAAGTCCTGAAACCATTGGGCGCAAACTCAGGCATTGCCCATAAGGCTTTCATCGTAGTGCCCTTCTCGCCTCGATGAATGCTAAATTGGAATTTGGAGGTATTCCGTACAATCGCAAGAGTATCTTCGTCGAACTCTAAGGCAGCTTGTTCCATTTCATTCAGCAGATCAAGCATTCCACGGAAGTCATCATATCGATATCGGTATATATTCAGAAGCTCGTTGTAAAGTGGGGTCGTACCTCCCAGGATCTGTGAGATGTATCCCAAAGACTTGATTCTTGGAAGTATCGAAAGGGCGAGTGGAGATGGTTTCGCGAAAGAGCGATCGAGAAGCCGGAGCCCAAGCAAGAGATATGATGGATAGAGAGGGCCATAGAGCGCGAGAGGGGACACTCCATCGATCGCGGGCTCGCTGGTCGTAGCTTCTGACCTTTCCTGTGACTCGACCTCCGTTACAATCTCGGTTTTGCGTGTCACTTTCGCCTTTTTCGAGGCCTTCTTTTTCTTGGTCTTGAGCGGAACGTGAGCAGCTGCGACGTTTGAAGCATCCTCCAACCCTAACTTTGAGATCAAGGTAAATACTTCTTTCTCCATGATCTCCATCAGCTCGAAATCGGTATTGGCTGCGTTCATGAGACCCTCTACACGTTTTCGTTCTGGTTCTCTTAATGCTTCGAGTGCTTCCGTATCCAACATGGCATTTCGACTTGACTGAGTCTGTTCCACATCTGATTCGTCTTCTATGTATCCCATAGCTTTCGCCGCAGCTGCACGCAGGGCTGGTGGGTATTTTTCCAGGGCCGCGTCCATTTGTCGACGACTTTGAGGATTTCTCTGCATCGCTGTGGTGAGAATATTACCAAGGTTCTTTTTGGCTCGTCCAAGATCTGTTGGCTCGCTTTCCCTCTCGAACGGGTCCTTGTCCATCGCTTCAAAAGCGGAAGTAGATAAGCTCGGACCTAAACTGTTGGACCTCTTGAAAATGTCCGAGAAGATTTTCTGGAATGCTGATCTTTCTTGATCCGTTATTGTCGAGTCGCGAGAGCCGTGCTTTCTCGTCAAGTCCTGAATCTCTTCGGGCTGCATAGCAGTTGAGAAAGGATCTTCCATATCAACTTCATCCAACTCCGACATCTCGTCGAATCCTAGTCCATCTTCCAATCTGAAGTCATTGGACTCGAGATTTGGCAATTTGTTGGCGGTATCGAGCCCTGATGTTCCTAGGTATGCCGCTTCTGGTGTTCTTGGCGTGAATGGCCTGCTGGATGGTGATGGCTGAGCATCCGCTTCGTTCGAAAAAAAGACTGTATTGTCTTGAGATCTGGGCTTATAGGTCCAGCTCCCAGCTGCTGGAGGTTCAGCTCCTGACATGTTCGATGTTCGTTTTATTGTAAATCGTGGGGAAGAGGGTGGCGCATTGTTACTACGGACATCACTATAGTGTCTGCGAAGCATGGTATCATAGTATCGAGGTGCATTAATAATATTTGGTCCAGCAAGACTCCATCTGGCGAGCGTCCTGGTCTGGTAAAGGAATGGCGTAGGTGTTGACATGATCGTGAGTGCTGCAGGGCCAGCTTCTGCAGTAGCTCATGCTCCGAGCATGATTTATGGGAAAGAGTGGTGCTGAGTGCTACTGCATCATTGGTATAGGCGTTCCGTGTCGAAGGGTATTTCTCTTGGACAAGTTGAGGTCCTGGCCTGGCTGTCAAAGTTCTGCTCTTGAATTTAGCGATGAGCCTCCAAGCTTTAGAGACAACAAAATAATGGCAGGGGTATGAAAGTCAGCTAGACTGTTGCGGGAATAGTCAGTCGCGTGCCTTCGCGTTCGTCCAACGCGCCTTTTCGTGTAGATTGAAATGACCTCAACGATATCCAGGTGGCCACCACATTTCAGTCCAACATCAACACCATATCTAAGCGGGATTGTGACCAAAAAGTAATATGGCTCCAGTTAAGAAAGAGAAAGAGGAGATGAGCGCTTTTGAGCGGAGTCGACTCGCGAACATTGCAACAAACCAAGCAATTGTTAAGGACCTCTCGTCAGCAGCAGCGAAGATTGCGCCAAAACCTGTGGGTAGGCCGAAGACACCAGCTTCACGAAAGAAAGCTGCGCCCGTAAAGAGGGAAGAACCGCGACCTACGCGAACAAGTTCCCGATTAGCTGGCATTGAGGCAGATAGCGAGACTCAGAAACGGAAAGCCGAGGTCGAATATGAGTTCGCGATGGAGCAGGCGAAGGCCAAGAAGCTAAGAGTTTCTGGGGATCTCAATTTCAGTGATATTGTTGTTGATGGAAAGAAATGGAATAAGGATGACGGGTTCTTGTCAGGAATCATGAGGGGAGCACAGCCAAATGTCAGGACATTTACCGAGGATGATGTCAAGGAGACTACGGACGAAGGCTTGAAAGCATTGAGGGAGAAAATGAGCGGACTAGAAATATATGACGGATACGAACCCAACCGTAAGTGGTCCCTGTGCGTGAGATGATGGAGTAACATTTGCTGACTGCCCCAGAAATCAAAATTACCCCCGAGCGAGTCTACTCTCTTGGATTCCATCCTTCTCCAGACAAAGCTCTCGTTTTTGCTGGAGACAAAATGGGCAACATGGGCATTTTCGATGCCTCTCAGACCGGGGCAGATGTCAAGGCCGAAGAAGATGACGATGAAGAGGCCGATTTCCCTGAGCCAGCAATCACTGCTCTGAAACTTCACTCCAGGACGATCACTTCATTTGTCTTCCCTGCTGATGGCAATCATCTATTCTCTGCTTCATACGACTCATCAATTCGAAAATTTGATCTTCAAAAAGGAGTTGCTGTTGAGGTGTTTGCTCCTGCATCAGTAAACGAAGATTTACCGATTTCCTGCATATCCATTCCATCTTCTGATCAGAATCTAATTTATTTTTCGACTCTGGAAGGATCCTTTGGCAGACATGATATGCGGACCAAACCTGCCGATGCAGAGATATGGCAACTCACAGACAAGAAGATTGGGGGTTTTGCAAATCACCCGCTACATCCTCATTTGATCGCAACAGCTTCGTTAGATCGCATGCTTAAGATCTGGGACTTACGGAGCATTAAAGGAAAAGGAGAATCCCGAGTGCCAGCTCTTATGGGCGAGCACACGTCCAGGCTATCAGTATCACATGCTTCCTGGTCTGCTGGGGGCCATATTGCGACGAGTTCATACGATGATACCATCAAAATTCATTCCTTCCCTACAGCAGGTACCTTCAAGCCTGGTCAAGATCTTGATGATGAAGCCATGAAGCCTACTGCTATTATCAAGCACAACAACCAGACGGGACGTTGGGTCACAATACTAAAACCTCAGTGGCAGGAGAGGCCGGAAGATGGAATTCAAAAGTTTGCTATCGGAAATATGAATCGTTTCGTCGATGTGTACAGCTCGGATGGGGAGCAATTGGCGCAGTTGAGTGGGGAAGGAATCACTGCTGTTCCGGCAGTGGCGCACTTCCACCCAACCAAAGACTGGGTCGCAGGTGGAACGGCCAGCGGAAAGCTCTGTCTCTGGATGTGAATAATCCGGTTGTGTTCGGTCTTGTACATCGTTTTGTTTGAATAAGTAAGCGTTTGATTGGGAGCGCTGGCTGGAAAGGGAACACGGAGTCTCCGGGGTATTTGCTTGAATACGGGTATTAGCTGGTAGAAATGTTATCATCGCATCTGATTATTACACCTCAACTCCGTGTCGGGCTAGCGGGAGTGGTGCTGTTGATAACATCCCAGTGCCATCAGCTGTTGAGACTAAACGAAGGTCAGGTCGATGAACCACTCGTTCAAGAATGCTTCTTGCCCCTTGGCTGCCTTGCTATCTTGGGTCAGAAGGGCGCCTACGTGACGGACTGCCATCCTAATTTGACTCACTTGGTAGCAAAGATGCCTCCTCTGACAGGCTGACAGCTGCATGCGCCTACCTCTTCAGAACTTTGCGGAAACCGGAGACTCTAAACCTTAGGACGACTGGGTAGTTTAGTACTTCCATCGATCCTATATTTAGCGAAGGTAATCGGTGAGGTAGCATTTACGGTACTCGAATCGTGCATGTTATTTTGGCTTTGAACTAGTCCCAAACTCAACGCTCTCTTGTGCAATGTGACTGACTCTCTCAACGTTGGCTGTACCTCACTAACTTGGTCACCTCATCTTCTGATCGGTCTAAACCGTGACCACCTCATCAACTCTTGGTGCTCTTTTATCCGCTCAGCCCTGCTCCACAGGTACCAACAAAGACACCAGCATGTGATTGTAATTTTCGGCTGCAAGTATTGTACCGCTTTAGCTCATGGTCCCAAAACTGGCTGCTTATCGATAACGACTCCAGTTTCCGCCTCGCGCCAAGGCGAGGGAACCTGGCTGACTTTACTTCCTGCAACTCCCAACGAGGTTCATCGTTGTTGACCTTGGGCCTCGATATTCAAGATGGCACCGCTGGAGGAGGACTTAAAGAAGCGCGTGGCGCGTAAGTTGACGAAGAAGAGGAAAGAGGGACGTCAGGTCACAATGGAGATCCCAGAGCGCTTTCGAGACGGCGACGACGCGGACGAGGACTGTACTGCTCTCCATGGCCGGAACGCCTACATGAATCAGTCCGTCTTTGGCATGATAGCAGCAGCTGGATCCCAGGTCGACTTCAATGCCAGATTCGATGGTCCGTCGAGCGACGAGGAGGATGATGGGGAGCCTCCAGCATCACTTACGACTGAGTTGAAGGTCGACAAGACGCGGAAGGGGAAGCTACCTGCCAGACCAGAGAAGAATCACCGACGGAAGTTCTCAGAGAGTAAGCTTCTGCGGTCTCTGTCAGCTATGGGACGGTCCAAATCGAAACTCTCTCCAAGCGGCTCCAAATCCCCTTCACCCAGCCCATCTCCTGGAGCTGTTAGCCCCGACGCTCAAGTTACCCGCACACACTCCAGAGATGCTCCAGTCATGAGCAGGATGCTAGAAGCTAAGGCAGAGCTATCTTTACGGCCGAGCTTCGATTTACCGCGACCTAAACATACCCGAGAAGGCGCTGTGGCAGAAGAACAGACATCGAGCACTCTGGCAAAGCAGCTTATGGACATATTCGAGTTTGAGACCGCGGAGGATGTAATAGAAGGTAGGCATGTTCTCTCCCCCATCAAACATTCTTTAGTTGCACGCGGGCAAAAGACGTTGAACGTCCGGATCAATTCTCTAGCATTTTTACCGTGCCACAGCTAAAATCTACAGAATATCCTTGCTGGTTACTAAAGAGCGTCTTGCTCCAAGGTTACATGTATATAACAACAAAGCACATATGCTTCTATGCTTATTTGCCCAAGAAATCTGTAAGTTTTACATTCGAGCTACGACAATATTATATCTGATGCCTCTTAGAATGAAGTCGTGAAATCTGGATATCTCTCCAAGTCTGGCCGACGAAATCCGAAATATAATAGATACTGGTTTCGGCTGAAAGACGACGTTCTTTCGTACTATTCAGACCCGTCGGATTTGTACTTCCCGAGCGGAAATATTGACCTACGGTACGGGATATCCGCGAGCGTCGCAGAAAAGGAGAAGGGAAAGGATGCTACGCACTTCACCGTCGTAACACATCAGAGGAAGTACAACTTCAAGGCCGATAGTGCTCCGAGTGCCAAAGAATGGGTCAAATCGCTTCAGAAGATCATCTTCCGTTCCCACAACGAGGGTGATAGCGTCAAGATATCATTGCCGATCGAGAACATTATCGACATAGAAGATAGTCAAATCATTGACTTTGCAGACACCTGCAAGATTCGAGTCATTGATAATGACGAAACTTACGCTATCGATGAGGCAAGCTTACTTTATACTTTTCAAGTCCAGTTCTAACCCGGCGATAGTACTTTTTCTCATTCTTCAGCTTCGGTAAGGAGGCGCTGAATGTTCTACGAATACTGGTTGAGGGCACTACAGCTCAGCAAGTTCCCGAAGAGGTTTTACTCTCGCCTCCTCATCTTGATGGAAATCAAAGTCCTAGGTCACGGAGCATTGGCCCTTCGAAACGAAATTCCTCTCAGACACCCAGAGACAGACGTCCACACCCGCAACCGCCTCCGCCAATTAGAACCACTACCCCGCTCCTGGAACACAGTGTCAAGGCCACGCTATCACCCATAGGTGCTGCTGTAAGCCCTCGGGCCAGTACTGAGCTCAGTCGTGCCAGTTCTGATGCCTACCGAAGAAGCATGGATCTCAAGAACTTTGGGAGACGTAGTGTTGATCTTAACCGATTAACTATGGATGGTGCCCCTGGGTGTCGAAGCGTTAGCGCTAATAGGCGAAGCTTGAGCAGACACCGCCTCCCTGAAAGACGAGCTTCAGAAAAGTACGGCTCCTCGGACTCTTTCGTTCACTCTTTAGAGGAACCTGGATCATCTGGCGCGCTTCCATCAGCAAGCGACGATACACAAGCTTTGGCCAGTCAAATATTGAGAGGCTCTGATGTATTTCTGTCGCCGACAATTCAGCGCTCGGCGTCAGCTTCACGGCGACGAGAACCTGATTCCAACAACAACGATTCCCGATCCGACTCACCCTCGCGAGTCACTCCCAATACAGGAACAATGGGACCACCGAGACCACGTCATACTGCCACAACCACTCCAGTTGATGACTCAAACGCAGGTCAAGTTGAGCCATCTGTATCGGCTCCAACGCTACAGAGCCTTGTCAAAGCAGGAGCATACCCGTTACAACGTGCCGCTGGCTTCGCAGGATATCTCAACCGACACTCAAAGCGTATGAGTACTTTGCTGGCAACAGAATCAATGGGTTACGTCGAGAAGGTGTCAGGGATGTGGAAGGGTGGTAAGAAGCATTTTGATGAGCCCCAAGGACTGGCTCCCGACGATGAGACGTACGACGACGATGAAGATCAGTCCGCCGCGTACGGAGACCGTTTTCGAGAACACTTTGCACTTCCTGCTACGGAAAAGCTTCAAGCTTCGTACTTTGGCTTTCTCCATCGCGTCTTACCTCTATATGGGAAGATCTACATTAGTGACAGGTCCTTCTGCTTCCGCAGCCTTCTCCCTGGCACACGCACCAAGCTTATTCTACCCCTGAAGGATATTGAGAATGTTGACAAGGAGAAAGGGTTCCGATTTGGGTATTCTGGATTGGTTGTAGTCATTCGAGGGCATGAAGAGCTCTTTTTCGAATTCCCTCAGGCTGAATTGCGAGATGACTGTGCAATCACGCTACTCCAAAATCTGGAAACTATGCGTTTTCTCAAGGAATCGGGTCTTTTAAGCGCGGAAGAGAAAGAAAGTGCTCAAAATGCGAGCGACGAGCACAGATCTCTCCAACAGGCACGTATGGATGGCTATGCAGAGCACGAAATCAAAATGCCAAAGACAGCTGAAGAAGCTAAAGCTGAAGGCCCGCCCATACTGTTTGATGATCCGCGAGCGTCGATCCTCAACTTCAAACCGACTGAGTCTCTTCGAGTTACTTGCTTGACGATCGGTTCGCGAGGTGATGTTCAACCCTATATTGCGTTGTGCAAGGGGTTGATGGCTGAAGGCCACCGAACACGAATTGCCACCCATCGGGAGTTCCAGGCCTGGATTGAGAGCCACGGGATTGAGTTTCGGCCAGTGGAAGGAGATCCCGCAGAGCTGATGCGAATCTGTGTCGAGAATGGCATGTTCACTTATTCATTCCTGAAGGAGGCCTCGACGAAGTTTCGTGGCTGGATTGATGAGTTGCTTTCTTCAGGTTGGGCTGCGTGTCAGGACTCGGATCTGCTTATTGAGAGTCCCAGTGCCATGGGCGGCATCCATATCGCCGAGGCACTTGGCATCCCATATTTCCGGGCTTTCTCTATGCCATGGACACGAACTCGCGCATATCCTCATGCATTTGCAGTTCCAGATCACAAGATGGGTGGCGCGTACAATTACATCACATATGTCATGTTCGACAACGTCTTCTGGAAAGCCATTTCTTCTCAGGTCAACAGATGGAGACGGAAAGAGCTGGGGCTGCAAGCCACCAGTCTCGAGAGAATGCAACCAAACAAGGTTCCATTCTTGTACAATTTCAGCCCATCTGTAGTTGTTCCGCCACTGGACTATAGTGATTGGATTCGCGTGACTGGATACTGGTTTCTCGACGAGGGCGGAAGTGATTGGATGCCACCCAAAGAACTGACTGACTTCATCCAGAAGGCCAGAGACGACGGCAAGAAGATCGTCTACGTTGGCTTTGGGTCAATTGTCGTTCAGGACTCAGCGGCCATGACGGCTACCATTGTCCAATCAGTTCTCAAAGCCGATGTCAGATGCATATTGTCAAAGGGGTGGTCAGATCGACTTGACAGGAAAGATGCCGCAATTGTGGAAGAGCCGCTACCTGCGGAGATCCTCCTGATCAAGTCCGCTCCTCACGACTGGCTGTTCAAGCAAATCGATGCAACTGCACATCATGGTGGTTCCGGAACAACAGGTGCCAGTCTAAGGGCCGGGATTCCAACAATCATCAAGCCGTTCTTCGGAGATCAGTACTTCTTCGGCTCCCGTGTACAGGATCTTGGTGTTGGTATCTGTCTGAAGAAGCTCAACGTGAGCTCCTTCTCGCGTGCAATGTGGGAAGCGTGCAACAGCCAGAGAATGATTGTCAAAGCCAATGTCCTAGGTGAGACCATCAGACAGGCAAGTTCTCCAAATACCGCGACAAAGACAAGAAGGCTAATATTTCAGCAGGAGAATGGCGTAGACACGGCGATTCAATCTATCTACCGCGATCTCGAGTACGCTAAATCGTTAATCAAGCGCCGCGACGGCAAATCTACAGATGACACCACTGAAGATCCAGAGGAGAGCTGGACATTCATCGGCGATGAGAACGACCCCGTTCTTGTGAAGCGGATTCACGATTGTACGTTGTTTGAGCACACCCTAGTTTCCCCGCGTTGGGTATCCCAGGAGTACTTCGCTCCTTAAAATTGCTCACAATACACGACAAATGCTAATATACCGATCATTTAGGGGATTCTTTGGCTCAAAGCGGTATTCTGGCGCAGAATGCAGGGGGGCAGGGATCCGAGAGCTCGGATGGAAAGGCATTTGGGGGTAGCGAGAGTTTTGCTAAGGATATAGCTGCATGACGAGATGAGATGAGATACGATGGGACTTTTTTACTTGTGTTTCACGTTTAGAGCGCGCTGGCTTCGGCTTGTTGACGGGTTGGAACAGAACGGATCGGGCTGGATTGGGTATGGTAATGGCATAGCGAGAGATATGGGACTGTTCTTTTTGTTTTAATTCCTTCTTATCTTGCTTTGTTTGTTAATACTTGCCTTGGGATTGCGCGGGGTTTGGGAGTGACATTCCTTACGCTGGACGGAATTCTGCACTTCTTCTTTGGTTCTTCGATTGCTTTCTTACGCTTCTGCCTTCTTCGCCTTAGGGGAGATTTTTCATAGGCAGATAATAGGCGTTGGAGAATGTATGGACGCACTGGTTGGAGTGGTATGAGACGATATAATATACCGGCGAAGCGTATAGTCGTGATGGATAATTTGTGCCGAGAGGAATAGAGCAGCTGGGAATGCGGGATGGGAATCTTCGGATTCTTGTAATGGGTCGTTTGATGAGTGAAATGGGATGAAGGGGATAGAAGGGAAGAGGAGAGAAGGAGCTGTAGATTTGATGCAGGGGACAATTATAGATAAATATACCTACATATCTTGAGGTTTGCGGTGGTGTGTTCACTGGGTCTTATTTTCAGGCAGTGATGACATATCATGTAAGTTGGTATAAATTGTGATCTATCTGTATTCAAGGCTGTGTGCTGACTGCCAAATGACAAATGTACAATCCTGATTCTTCGTCAATCTTTCGCTCCAAAGTCTCCGTATGTTCTCCCAGAAAATGAGAGCACTGTACACGAAATCAAAAACGCCAGTCTGTGCATATGCGCGAGGGGTATTGTGGGAGCAGACAAAGTACACCGTAAACGCCCGTCCAGACATGCATGTACTGAAATCGATGGTCAACAAGTGACAGCTGAAAGTCGCAGAATAGGCAGAGGACACCGTCATGCCTACTCCTCTTCACTCTCCTCACTGCTCTCAACAACTGCTGGACCTGCTTCAGCTTCAGCTTCTCCTTGTGCTCCATACGACTCCGCCAAATCCTCCGACTTCATCGACTCCAATTCCTGATGTCTCTCCGATACACATGTCTCCACAGTGTCTTGAGCCTTTAGAACCTCCACTGGAAATTCCTTACTCTCGCTCTTGTGGTCGCTCTCATCCTCATCATCCGCATACCAGTGGTCCTCGTCCAAATCAAGGCTTTCCTCTCCTGCAGCGATACTTAAATCCTGGTGAATCATCGTCTCCTTGACCACCTCAATCTCTGATGAGTTCGTAACTTCATCGATCTGTCCCGCCGCCTCAGTCTCGATGTCATTTTCAGCAGTTCCGAATGGTATATGGCTTCCTCGATGTCACCTTCAGCGGCTCCAAAATGGTGTATCATTTGATATTCCCAAGCCTCTGCGAAATCATCAATCTCTGTATCTGTGTGGGTGCCATAGCGATAGTCGATCTTGGAGAAATAACGGCAGCAAGGTCTGGCGAAGCAGAAAGTATTGAGGGCTTCTTCGGCATGGGCCTTGCACTTCTTGAGATTATCGTCGCCCTCAGCTGAGCAGTTGAAGATGAGAAATAGTGCCGAGTTGTCTGCGAGAACATGTTGAGCGCAGAACTGCTCGAAGTGTCTTTTATGTTCCCGAAGCGACAACAGAGAGAAGCAAGTATCTGAATCCCCAAACTCGACTTCAAGGGATTGACAGATTTTTTGCAAACAACTTGGAGTGCAGCGTTCCGCCGAGAATATTGAATGGCTGGAGTTCCTCGTTGGTCTCTGGATTTTTCGTGTGAGTATCGATCATGTCCTGAAGCAAGTCTTCCGGATCCAAGAGACGACGGCGCTTGGCAGCTGATTCATTAATGACTGTATGGTTGCCATTTCCCTGCTCTACGCTCTTCTGATTGGTTTTGGTAGCCTCTTCTGTCTCATCTTGTTCGACTGCATCCGTAACTTCCTCGACGTCTTCTGTGTCGATTTGATCGGTGTTCTCGCTATTAGGTTCGGTGAGAAGAATTTCGAGGCTGGACTCCACAGAATCAGTTCTGAATGAGTAAGGCGGTGTTAGTGTATACTCGGGAACATCATCAGGTTACGGGTGAGGTAAAGAACTCACTCAGGATTTGCCTTGCTCCCTCCCGCTTTCTCAGAGGTCAATGATGAATCAAGGTCGGCCAATCGTTTCTCCAGGCCCGAGGACAAAGACTTCAATCTGTGCTTGAGTTTCCCTTGAGTGACGATCTTTTGTTTCATGTGCCATTCTATCTTCTCTTGACTGTATTCGATGACCGCTTCGAATTCAAGATGAGTACAACGCTCCTAGACCTTGTTGAACCCTTCAATCCATTCTCTACGGTTGAGGCCATCTCGATCATTGTCCGCATTAAATTTCGGAAGCGCCCCTGCCTTCTTGCCTTCGTTCTGCTCGTATCTGCGCACGATGAATTTGATCATCTCATGACGCGGGGTGTCCTCACTCACTGGCCAGCCATGGTCCATACAGAGTCTCGTAAGCTGCGATGATTCATACGTATCGTAATCCGGGAGAGTTGGTCCTGCCATAGTGTGCTGGTGATTGAACGTTCACTTTGAGTAGCTTTTCTGTCTTACTCGTTATTGTAATTTCTTTTTTTGGGCCGCCTCTTCTCCATTTGTTTTGCCGAGGACGAATTTCTCGCTTAATTCTCGATAAACATATTTGGAGCAGACTCGTCACTTCATAGCTTTTCACCGAGCATAACCTCGAGGCGCACGAGATCTTTGCAATTGGAAGATGCTATGTTTGCAGTAGGGTCTGTTATCGGATGAAATATTCTCCAGGTTTCGCAGTCTCCTGAGAATTCTCCAACTCCGTCTCTGAGAGCCTTTCACTAGTGAGTGGCATGGTTGCTTTCGTTCCAATATCTAGGGCTTCTTCAAAGTGCTCCTGAAGAATCAGATAGTAAGATTATGGATATTTTTGCAGGGCCTCTTGATCTCAGATCCCGGCCGGCACTGCAGCACCTCCCTGCTTGGTGTCTCTCCTCATGCAGGCACGGCTTTGGATATCTCGTGGAGCTGGTCATCGCAGAACGACACAACAAATTCCAGCAACAAAATTCCATATCGCTGCATTACTTCCATTTCTGCGTACTACAGAGATTTGCATTGTGCTTTGGAGGGAACTGCTGCTAGAGAGTGGATAAACTGCTCATGGCGAACACAGATAAACAAAGATTTGAAAGCTAACTCTCGAGGAAAGGGGATATATCTGACAGGAGAATGCAACAAGGCCGTGATATGTTTTTGAACAGCTTCTAGAATAAAGGCTTCCAAGACTATTTTTTTCTTTGTGACGAATACGGACAATTTCAAGGCGCCGTATCTTCATAGCCGACGAAAAGCAATAGGAAGCTGATTGGAAATGAGTTCCGCTTACTTTGAACTATTATACGTCCAGAGCAGTGAGCAAGTGTATCCTGTATCCTGATGTTGAACATGCTTCAGGCTGAGGTGGAGACATTCCTCAGGAGCATCGATATCCAACATAGCTGGATCCACAATAAGCCATAACCCAAGCCCGCATAGCAGCTTTATATTCCCTGCCCAGTCTATGAACCGACATACCAAGTCTGTATCCAAAAGGCTGGATGGCAAAGGCACAAGATACAATTTGGCTGCATGCATCTATGTATTGCATTACTGGCGAGGCTGAAGACTGACCAAAACGGTATGGATATGGATATGGATATGGATATGGCGACCCCTGTCCATTCCGCCAGCAGCCAATCGCGCTGGGCCTCATGCCCGCACGCAGGCTCCAATCAGCCATGGTCTGGTCTATGGATCGGCATCTCCACTTTCCACGATCTGACGGGGTTAAAAAGCTCTGGATTCCCCAGCAAAGGAACGGCCACGGCCACGGCCACTCAGCCTGCCCACCTGCCACACACATCCACACCCACACCCACACCCACCGACTCACCGACACACCGACACTGTCTGACCGAGCCACCATCCCCATGCGGACGCGACCGAGTCGACAAGCCCAAAAGTTCAACTTCAACTTCAAGATCCAGCTGCAAACGGCACCACCTCACTTCGCATCGCATCGCATCGCAACACAATACAGCACAAAACCACGAGCTACAATTCACCAATTCCCCGATTCACCTTTGCCGTAACCCCACGGCAAAGTACTTTGTTTGCCAAAATTCGCCAGCGCAGCCTATCACGACGTCCACTGCACTCCACTGCGAACCGAACATACTTGCAAGTCCGTACCTTACCTATCGAAGCTCCAGAGTCAACAAGACCGCGTCAACCCCGACAACCCCTACCCCAAAAATACCACGCGCACTTTGCTTGCACCAGCCCGCAACTGCAGCAGCCTCTACGTTGGTCAGAAGAAGAGAATTGGGGAGATAGAAAAGGTGATTACTTGGGTGCTAGGATTGGAAGGAGCATTGGCGCAGATGCACCAGCTATTGCACTACCCTCCAGCTGTACCCCACGCGACATCTATGAGAGCTTTTCCAAAGCTCAAGTCGAGATCGTAGGTCTTCCGACAGCTTGTAGTTGCCGTATCGTATGTGCTTGGAGCTTGCGCAAGCTTCTACGAGGCTTTTTGAGCCTCCTACTTCTGTTTGCAAGCCCCGCTTGTCCTCGATCTCGAGTTCAGCTTGCGCGCTCGCCCTTCCATGCCCGATCTTCAACTCCTATTTTGGTCTTTCACTAATTCGGGTTTTGTAACAGATCGAGAAAGGCGAGAACCGCATGATCACAAGAATTGCGATAACCTGAAGGAGGAAACAAGATGGGCAAGCTACTGAGTTTAGGGGCGAAGCTGAAGTACCCAGTCACTATCATCAAAGTACTTAAGAAGCCTGGCGATAGCATAAAGAAACTCGAACCGATCCTCCAATACAAGTGGAACTGGACCTTGATGGTTGGCGATCCTAGTGATCCAAAAGGACAATGGCCGGAGGAACAGACCGCCATCGCAGATTGGGAGAGTCCTGTAGAAGGAACTTTGAAGTCATGGAAGGTCACGGATGGTATGGTTATCGAGAAGGATATGCGTTTTGTTGATGTCGAAGAGACGTGTCCGCATTCCATCCAATTCCAGGGGCTGTGTGGCATATGCGGCAAGGATATGACAGAGATGAACTGGACTAGCACCTCGGACGATACGGAGCGAGCCAAGATCAACATGATTCATGACCAGACATCGTTGACGGTTAGCCAAGATGAGGCATCGAAGGCTGAGAGCGAGTTACAGAAGAGGCTGCTGGCCCATAAGAAGCTTTCCTTGGTGGTTGATTTGGACCAAACTATCATCCACGCCTGTATCGAGCCCACGGTCGGAGAGTGGCAGAGAGACAAGACATCACCCAACTACGACGCCGTCAAGGATGTCCGATCGTTCCAATTAAATGATGATGGGCCTCGAGGTCTGGCTTCCGGATGCTGGTACTATATCAAGATGCGCCCCGGACTAAAGGAATTCTTGGCCAAGATCTCCGAGATGTACGAATTGCATGTCTACACAATGGGTACTCGAGCATACGCTATAAACATCGCCAAGATTGTCGACCCTGACAAGAAGCTCTTCGGAGACCGCATCATCAGCAGAGATGAGAATGGCAATGTCACAGCAAAGAGTCTTGCTCGGCTCTTTCCCGTGGACACCAAGATGGTTGTCATCATAGATGATCGAGCAGATGTATGGCCCAACAACCGACCAAACCTAATCAAGGTTGTTCCATACGACTTCTTCCTCGGTATTGGAGACATTAACTCAAGCTTCTTACCCAAGAGAGAGGAATTGCCGCCACTGCCACCACCACTCAAGAAGAAATCATCCAAATCGGAACTGAAGGATGGCGAAACTAAGGAAACTGCTGAGGGATCTGACGACAAGAAGCCAGAGTCTAATGAGGTTAAGCCTGTGGAATCGGCAGAGCGAGAAGCAGCTAAGCCTGATGATGGATCGAAGATCAGCGCCCTGGAAGAGCTGGTTCGCATGGGTAGTGGGGACGACCAGGCACTTCGCCTCGAGCAAGCTGCAGAGCAAGAAAAGTTCTTGGAAAAGCAATTGACAGATCGGCCATTGTTACATATGCAAGAAAAACTCGACAAGGAGGACAGCCAAGCTCCTGCTGATGAAGCAGCCAACGGCGGTGCTACTCAAGAACCTCAACACAGACACAACCTGCTAGTCGATAATGATATGGAGCTCAAATACCTGGAACAACATCTCAGTCAAGTACACAAGGCATTCTACGATGAATACGAGGGGCGCGTGATCAATGCTTCTGGAGGCCGGGTTGCACAACTGAAACCAGGACTTAACAAAAAGATCCCCCTGAATGGCGCTGACCGCAAGGTCGTGCCTGATATCGGAGATGTCATGCCACGATTAAAGTGTGTTTCCCCCATATTATCTCCCCGAAACTCTTTACTCACAACAGTTAGGACTAAGACATTGGCCGGTTGTACGATTGTAATGTCCGGGCTGGTGCCACTGCAAGCAGATATAATGAGGTATTTAGAATCTGATATATCACAATTTGAGCATGATGAAGCTATATGGGACTTGCATGACCAATGGGACATAAGCTTACAGATCCATCGTAGAACTGAGATCGGACTCCAAGCTGCCAGCTTCGGTGCAGAGATTCAATCGAAGTACGTACCTCTCACTATATCGAAGAAATTTCTAGGCTAAAGTTTTACAGGGTTAACAGAAAAGTCACACATCTGGTTGCCTCGACAAGTAGAACCCGCACTCACAAAGTTCGACAAGCCGCCAAATACCCGAACATCAAGATCGTCAATCAACAATGGTTGTTAAATTCGATGAGCAAGTGGCAGAAGGAGGATGAGACACCATATCTTGTAAGCCGGGAAGCGAGAAAGCATAGTCTGGCTACTAATACACATCAGGTTGCAATTCACGAAGCCGACAGAGTGCGAGATGACGGCTTCAACTCCGATGCGCCATCGTCGGTAATTGACTCTGACGAGACTTCCGACGATTCAGCGAGTGAGGAGGAGGATCGCGAGAGCGTCCCCGCCAGTAGCCAAGACGACACAGCTAATGATGATGAAGGTGTGATGCCTGACGAGATGACAGGGGGCACATCACCAATCGACAATTTGAAGGGATTCGACTGGGGAGAAGTCGACGATGAACTTGATGAATTCATGGCGTCAGATTCAGAAGCCAACGAGTCAGGTAGCGAGAGTGATGCAAGCAGACAAAGTACGTCAAGTCGACAAAGCAAGGCCGGGAGAGGGCGGAAGAGAAACCACGACACGGCTACTGAGGATGAAGAGAGTGATGAGGAGAGCACTCTGGCGAAGAAGCAACGCATTGCAAAGTCGAGAACAACCGGTCTGAATGCCGTGAAGACTTCGAATAGCACAAGCGCATTATCACAAGACATCACCAATCTTCCTACTCCTGGCGAAGAACAGGATAGCAGCGACGACGGTTTTGGAGATGATCTAGAGGCCGATCTTGAGGCGGCATTTGCGAGTGAGGAATTGGAGGCCCAAGGTGCTGATGGATCTGTCTGAGCGTCCTTCACAAGAACGAAGCTGTCTGGGATTGCATTCTTGTTCATTCTTACACGAACACAATTGTTACAGTGAAGTGATGAGTGGGATGAGCAGTGACAAGGGAGGAGATAATCTTTGCATATCCCATTTCTAGACTGGCTAGATTGGGGACTGGTGTTCCGGTTGTTGAATATTTGACTAAACTCACTTTGCTGCTGACTATGGAAGAAGTTGCATGTGGGCGTATCTTTTTCCCTTCCATCGTCATAGTAGCAAGTTTGGGATATTATTGGTTTGGGATGGCTTTGGATGGGCTGGATTGGGGCGGGATGGAATTAGGGTGGATGGATGGGGCATAGCCATGGCGTTTGTGCTTGTTTTGGTGTGCTTTCTCTTTCTGATTGTAAGGTAGTGAGGAGGTGCATTTCAGCGTACAAGCTTGCGAGCCGATGCAGCATCCAATGGAAGATTCTTCTTCGTATCCTTGACTTCTATATGTCTCGACATTCTCAAAACATATCAAGAATGGTCTGTTCAGTGAAATATATTCCCCAACCATCCTCGGACCATGGCTCCATGCCCTGATCAACTGATTGATAACCTTCTCTCCCATTGGTTGTTCTTGCTTGATCCACCGCCCGGCAGAATTCCAACTCCCCAGCCACAACCGGCCTAGTGCATCGTGAAGCTCGCGATTCAACGACGACCTTAACTGAGCTGTCAGCCACTGCGATTGCGATTGAGACTGCAATTCCATTGCAAGACGACAGACACGCACATTCATCATGCCTCAAGATCTACCGCCCGTCGGGGGCTATGAGCCGGTTCAGTATAAGGTACGTGGGTATTTTTACTTTATAGGAGAGCACGCGAAGAGAGGGGGGAGGAGGTGGAGGAGGATGGGCAGCAGGAGGATGGGAAGATTGAAGATCGAGAGGGTATAGAGGGAAGGAGGGAAATGGCCGACTGGAGGGAGAAGACCATGGGTTGGAACTGGGTCTGGAGTTGGTTCAATTGAGGCAATGGACACGATAGCAGGCATCTTCGAAACCACACAACATGCAGCACAACACCAGCCATGGCAGTACTGGATGGGACATGATATGAGGGAGGAGAACAATTGCTAACACGCTCTCCGATCAACAGCGAAACTTGCCGGCGCGAGGCTTCCGTCCATCAGTCATGCTCGTCGCTATGGCCGGCGTCATGACATTCGGCTTCTGGAAGGTCGGCAAGGGAATTAGAGAGCAGAAGTACGTTCATGTCCTACACCATTACTATCCGAATTCCCCTGTCTCCCAATTCTACAAATCTGGATTCGCCTGGCTCATGCTGGAGCATGAAACCACACAGAGAGTCCTTATACGAGAGGAAAGCATTGGGCAGAAGATGAGATGATCTTAAAGGGGATGCAATGCTGACGTAGATTGTGTTTGGACAGTGAACTCGCACGCGAAAAGATGTGGTCGAGAATCCACCTCATTCCTCTCCTGACGGCGGAAGAAGATCGTGATTTGGTGCGGAGGCATTATGCGGATCAGGCGAGGGAGAAGGCGCTGCTGGGGAGTCAGACGAGTCCGTATAACTCGGATAGGTATGTTATTTTGTCTTGCACCAAGCCGCAATGGTGGAAAGAAAGGGTTTTAGATACTTGAGGAGCAACTGGCTAACTTTGGCTGATTTACAGATTCGTGAGACCTACATTCGCTGTTACACCTAGTGAGAGGTCGAAGTAAAGATGGATGCGCTTGGGGGATAATTCGGTCTGCAGGGCTTGAGGAACTGGGGTTGATTGATATCTGGAATTCGTACTAGAAAGACTGAAGGAAAGGGATTGTAGTGGCGTTGTACATATTGTATGAAGCAAAGAATTCAACAAAAAAAGAATCGACGGGACACTATACTACAGCATCAGTCCGGGCAACCGACGAGTTTGATGTGTCACACTTATCACGTCGAACATCTATGCAGACGTACATTTACTGACACAATCCAATCTTACTCCCCAGGTCTTCTAACCCGCTTTAAATCCTACACTCACTCCCCCAACCCGTCAAACAAACCCTCCAACTCCCCAACACCCACGCTCACACGCCCCTTCACCGCGCCTACAATCTTCTCGTTAAATACACACTTTATCCCCGTCTCCCTCGCCCTCCTCACAAAGTACCCATTGATATACTCGATCTCCGTCTCCCGTCCAGCCTGGACATCTTGCAACATAGAACTCGTATTCGCAGCTGTTTTCTGCGCCACGGTCGTTACAAGGGTATCCAGCCTGGTAGGCGAGAACCTTTCCAACAGAGTCATCTCATCGTCTGGAGACTTCTTGCCTGGTGATGGGGAGGAGGTAGTGGTTTTGGAGTTGGTAGGTTGGAGTTCGGGGAGGGAGACGAGGATACGACTACATTCTTCGATGAGTAGATGAGTGACTCTGCGTATGGAGTCGTGTTGTAATATTTCTCCGTTCTTGACGCCTAGGATGGCGGTCAGGGGGTTGACAATGGCGTTTATGGTCAACTTTTCGAGTTGTAGGTTTTTGAGCGTGTGTGCTGGGACGGTTGTACATGTGAGGATGGGGCAGGATGTTAGGGCGTTGAGGAGAGGTGCTGTTTGCTCTGCTTCTGCTCCATGTTCATTTTGAGTTCCCTCCAGGGGCTTTGGAGAGGAATTCGCTGCAGATGCATTTTGAGACTGAGGCTCAGTGCGAGGATAAACAGGTCCAACCTTCACATCCGCTAACCCAGCGTGAACCGATTTGAATGGTCCCGTCGAATACACACCATGAGAAGTAATCGCAGCGAGATACTTTGGTCGTGTTGACGGGTTGAAGAACAAGGCGGCTGTCACTTCGTCTATTGTCCCGAGGCCGTTTTGGGCGAAGAGGAGGGTGGATGATTTGGTGAGACGGGGGAGGAGAGGTATTAGTGCTCGGAGGGTGTGTTGAGCTTTAGTTGTTATGAGGAGATTTTGGATAGGCCCCTGTGAGGGAGACAGTGTTGAGGAGCCTAATGTACTGGAGTTGGAGTCTATGACTTCGATTGTATAGTTTGATGATGAGGATGTTGAGCTGAGATCTTTGGACGCAATTTGTATTTGGCGACCAGCTGCTTCCCAATCGTCCAGTAGACTCTTGATATGGAAGTCAGCAGAGAAACAGATAAGAGATATCTATATAACGTCTTGGGCAAGATAAAAGATGGGCTCCAATGTCAGACTCCATGGTTCCAAATAACTTACGGGGCGGTGGAAGAGGAGCGTGATTCGTGGTGGGTTTGGTAGAGTAGCGAGTGCGTGGGCAAAAAGACGACCTAGGTTGCCTAAGCCTAGGACTGTGGTAAAACGGAGTCAGTATCTGGTTTTGAATAGGGAACACGCATATCATGATGTACTCGGGACAAAGCTGAGGAGAGAATGGGAGAGCCAAACCGAAGTAAGAATACTAACTATGGATCCTTGGCGTGGAGGGCATGGTGGGAATAGGGGCTCTTGAATGAACACTGTGTAGCGAAATCCGGGGAAGTGTCTCATCATTGGTCGTGCTTTTATGGTTTGAATGTTTTTGGAATTGGTGTGTTGCCTGATAGGGAAGTGAGGTGGACTTAAAGTTACACACACGCCTTAACTTCGTGTGAGTTTCGGGGTGTCCAGAGACGAACCCCACCCATCAATTATGTTGTGACACTTATAACATTCTACACTCTACTCCCCACATATCACGAGTAGTCATCCAGAAAATCTCAATTAATCTTTGTTCACTCAGTTGCGAACGCCGAAACAGGGAATATCGAACTCCGAAGCACGTGCCTCTCGCACCTCTTATCAGATTCAACCTCATATCCGACCCTGCAACTTCTCACCCGCCTTCCCAAACCATGCAAGCCTCAATGCGGGCTGACCGTTGCAGCCAATCCCAAGGCCCTTCTCTCCATCCGCAGCGGTGGTGATTCGTAGTTCGATAGTGGGGTTGCCTCTTCCTGGCCAATTCCCAATGGTATTTCCGTTGTTGCCTACGCTCCAAACAGCCTACGTAGTTCTCAATTCAATCCTCAGTTCCTCCGTGCTTACTACTCCACTTGTCTATCTTTTTCTCACGACTCTGACTTGCTTGTGCTGTCTGCTGCAACCTCAAACATCGTGGATTGCTCAAGGCATCTACTTTTGTACTGCTTCGTAACATTGCCGACCTCCTAATTGCCAAGGCAGCAGCATAAATGTCGCACCCGTCTGATAATCTGTACTCCGCAAACGACGAGGAGGACGACAACATATTTGACAGACAGTCAATCAGTGACGAGCTCAGCCCAAGCGATGGATACTTCAACCGTGGAGGCGGGATGCCGTCCAATACAATGGTCGCGGATCCATCACTGGATAGGAAGGAAAGGGTCGAGGACAAGACTTTGATACCCACCCCAAACATACAGCAACGCGCAGGACAAAGTTCGAGGTCATCGATGCACCCTTTACTATCACGAACACCCCCATCACAGAGTTACGCGTCCCAGCAAGCTAGCTCACAGTCTCCTCCTACTCCTACTTCATATACTCCCGCTTCGCCTGTCTCACCCCATCGAAACGAAGAGATGTTCTCAGAGAACAGTGCTTTGCTTAACGGCCCTCCTCCTGCATATACACCCAGTCCAGTATCTCCTACCACGGCTAGCGAACCAGTCGAGAGATCATACAGTACATTTCCAGAGCACCACTTGGAATCTGGCATTCCTCCTCTGCGCGAACCGGAAAGTATGGGAGCGCCTGCATATGAGCCGACGGAAAATACGCCCCTGGCATCTATAAAGAAATTAACACCTACAAAGAAGCGTTGGCTCAAACATTTTGGATTTGCGGTGCTGGCTCTGGTCCTATTTACCATGTTCACCACAGCTACCTTCCGGCACGACAAAGACGTAAGTTAAATTTATACCTTGCAGCAGCATTGAAGTAGAGACTAAGTGTATTTTCAGGCCGACAAATTACCGCCTCCAGGCAATGGAGGTAGTGAACCTAGTAAGGGACAGCCTGATAACGACGATGGACACGAAAGACCCATCGACTCATCTACTCCATACTGCACTGCAGCCAAATATAAGGAAGATGTTGTGACATACGAATTTCCTGTTGGATCAGATCTCACGGTGTTGCAAACCACTGAGTCTGGTGGCTCGTTGTATGAGAGAAGTGTAAGCACTGTCGGCGAGATCCGACTCCGTCGACTACCAAAGAATTCAATACATGGAAACCGAGCTTATTTCACTGTGGATGTTCAAGTCAGTGACGAAAGTCTGCAAGTGGACAAAACATGGGATGAGGACTCGCGCGTTTTGAAAATTGTCACTCCAAGCACCGCTCCTCTCAGGCCTGGGTTGAATCACTGTATCTCGCTTGAGATCACGGCCTGGATTCCCGAAGATGCTCAATTCAGCAGCCTTTTGATCGAGGCTATCTCACTTACCTTGAGGGTTGTAGATGATATCAAAGTCAATGTCAGTGGGCGATCTAAGTTTACAACTATCTCAGGTGGAGTAAGGTTCCCCGCCATCGATGCAACAGATGCCAAAAGTCAAGCCGACAGTCCTGGCTGGCGTTCTTCGGACGGGTTTCCCTTCTCTTCTCGCAAAATTTTTGTCGAAACAATGTCGGGCAGTATCAGAGGTAACTATCCTCTGATGGATGTCCTAGGCCTGTCTTCGCAGTCAGGGAGCATTCATGCGGACGTGTTCCCCCAACCTGTTCTTCCTTCGGCACCCGCCCCAGCCGATTTAGAAGTCCAGTCATCATCTGGTACTATCAAGGTCAATTGCCCTGTTGGCGGAGATTCAGATCCGTCGTACACTCCGCCCCCACGGAATTACATCACCACAGTCCACTCCACCTCGTCGTCTATTAGTGGCTCCTACTACATAGGCTCTTCCAACAGTTTCAAGACCACATCAGGTACCATTAAAATTACGGGACTTCCAGTTCTTCGCGCTGGCGACTCACACACAGCTCCAAACAACAGTTTCGAAACGCACACCATCAGTGGAACGACAGATGTTGAACTCCTCGACCCAATTTTCATCTCCCTTCTCTCCAACCAACTTGAGAATCAGAAACCCGTCGGCGATGATGAGCCTTTTCTGATCATCCCTCCCAATAACATTGGGACCCAAGCGCTTTTCGAAATCGATTCTCGCACCTCGGCCGACGACACTAAACTACATACTCTATCTTCCATCCACTCGTCCAACTCCGCGACTATCAAGTTGAAGTATCCTAGTGCATGGGAGGGGACGGTACACGGCAAGTCTGTGTCAGGGAATATTGTGGCAAGAGGCGAGGGTGTCAGGATCATCAAGTTCAGAAATGGCCCTGGCTTCAGCGAGCTTGTGGCGAGAAAGGGTGTTGAGGATAAGGGGCAGGGATCCATGGTGGAGATGAAGGGCATTTCTGGAAGTTTGAACTTCCTTGTGGGGAAGTAAAAGGCGGTAGGATTGTGAGCATGATGTGAGCGATGCTGATCTTATTGGGGACATTTGACAAATGATATCGTGGGATCGTTGGGAATATACGACTATGTCGAGGCGTTTTGGTATACATATCTGGGCCGGCAATCGGTTGGTGGCGTTTCGGCGCGTTTGAGCGATTTATTGGATGAATCACTATCGACTGTCGTTACGATTAGCAGGTAACTAATCTTAATAATTGGATACAATTTGAACGAGCACAGAAATACCAGCTTGACAAAATGTAGCTAGAATTTTGGTTAGTCAAGTGATCAAATTCGTTTTGTCAATTTATGTGACTTTGGTCAAAACGATACAAAGACCAGGGCAGTTACCAGTACACAACACAACTTCCGGAAGTAATCACGCACGGAAGAAGTTCAGCTGGGCGTCATGCTGGAATACCATAGCAACGACAGTGTCACTGCTTCTCTCATCCATGGCAGTAGAGGAACGTTGCAAGCTCGGCATATGCTGTTGCTAGGAGGGCCGCGAATTTTATAGAGGAGGATTTGTGGACTTAGAGACGAGTGCTACGAAGTGGCGAAACATCTGGGTGACTTGTAAGCAATTGAACTAGGAATCAAAAAGAATTCAATGCTTCTATGGCAGTGGACACAAGATTTTGCTGCATATAGGTATCGGAAGCTCACACCTGGGCTGGTGTTGTTTTGATTCTAGGCCTGTTCGCTAAATCCGGTGGTCTCGCTAAGTAATGAGGTTCTGTTGTCTTCAGCAATGTCACAATGTCCAGTTACTACTTTAGCAAGGCAGAAGGTGCGCTTTGAATACTTCATCCCCACAATATTATGAATATCTCAGAAATCTGCATTCGATTGACATTATCGTTGAAACTCTTCATCTAAGTGGCATCAGAAGGACCTGTCACAATTACTCGCAGTTGAGAAACACTCGATAAGGTTAATCTCTTTTGCTATAAATTGCCAGGAGGGGGCTCAAGTTTAGAAAGTCATGCTTCAATCGAGAACCCAGTACCAGGCGGAGACATTAACAGTTCGATCGACGCCATTCGCAGATAGCGAGAGATGCATGGCAACGGAGAAACCAAGAAACAGCCTGACCCTTGGCAATCCCACCTTCCTGAAAGGAGGGGTTCACAACATTACTTGAAAACCAGCACGTAACCTCAACCAATATCACGACAACATCGGAAAATTGTAGACAGAAGAGAGACATGGCAGCTCCATTTACAGCACCGACTTCAGATATCAACAAGCCGGAAGTTCCAGCATGGATTCCTCCGCAGCAAACGAAGATGGATCTTGAATGGGCAGACCTCAGGACTATCGAGTTATCTCTGCTTGACTCTGATGATCCGGCTGTGGTCGCGGATCTGGTCGCTAAGACTAAAACTGCTATTAAAGAAGATGGGTTTCTCTTCTTGACGAATTATGGGATTTCACTAGAGCAGGTACAACACACCGGAAATGTCCTCATTTGTGTAAGTGACTTTGACTTACTGACAGGTGTGGCAGCTTCATCGGCAATTCTCACTTGCTCAATATTTGCATGAAAATATCTCTCAGGAGGATAAAGAGCGTTTACTCTGGGATCCGTCGACTGGTGTGTTTGCGGGTTTCAAGCCGAGGTTTGGTTGGAAGGCAGGTGCCACTATCTGTAGTAGACAATATACACTAACACATGTCCCAAGCGCGAGAAGGGAAATTATGACGGGATTGAACAGTTCAATTTTTACTCGCCCGAGTTTGAAGACAGCAGTCGCGTTCCTAAGTGTATCCTTCCATTCATGGATGAGATAACCTCATTCTGTGATGTGAGTCCACCTCCCATATGACACTCAAGCCGAGCTTATAGTCTTAAAGTATCTAGTCAATTCTGTGAATCGTCGACTGCTGCGTTTACTATCGATGGTTCTTGAGCTTCCTGACGACTATCTGTGGGGTGAGTAGCATTCCTCAAGCAATGCAACGATGCGAGGAGAAGTTAACACGTGTATTTAGACACCGTGCAGTCGCATGACGGATTGGTCGGTGATGGGTATTTCAGGCATGCATTATTCTATCCTCTAGACGAGGAGAGTAGGGTTGCGAGGAAAGGCGTGCGGATGTACGGGTAAGTAAGCCAGTAATGACCACTGTTTACTGTACAACTAAAGTCGAGAACTTACTGAGGTTTTCCAGACACACTGATTACGGAACAACAACGTTTTTGTTCTCGGTTCCCGTTACAGCGCTCCAGATCTGGAAGGATGATCAGTGGAGATATGTGAAGTACAATCCGGGTGCGTTGGTTGTAAATCTGGGAGACACACTTGAAGGTTTGTCAAACGCCTTCCGTAGGAAAGCTTTTGTAGGAACTGAAGCCTGGCTAGTCATTTCTGGAGGTCATTTTAAAGCTACATTACACAAGGTTGCTGAGCCTCCAGAAGATCAACGACACGAAAAGCGTCTTTCGCTGGTGCTCTTCAATGGATCTAAAGGGGATATGCGCTTAAAACCTTTGACAGGTAAGGATAACCCAACATTTAGGTGAGGATACTGACATTGCGTAATATAGAATCACCCTTGATACAGCGCGAGGGGTTTGTACTAAAGCAAGGAATATTCATGCAGTTTAAAAATCTCATGGACTCCGGTCGGCCGGTGAGGAGGTAAAGCTAATCCAGTCTCGAACCAAACTGACAAACTTCCAGGTGCCAACAAATAAAGAATGGCGAGAAGCTCGTAAGTATTCACTCAATTTCGTGACTTTCGCTGAAGCTCACTTGTGTGACAGAAATCAAAACACGTCTACAGATAGCTCCAGAAGAACGACTTGAAGGAGTCAAAGAAGTCAACGGCACGAAGTATGGTCAGGATATAATTCTAGGCGTACCCGTCTTGTTGCCTGTCTGAGACTCAGATGCAGTGTAAACATGAGCGAGGAAAAGTCTCGGCAAATCCTCCTTTTGGCCGACCCCAAGATCTACTTCTCAAGACTTCTTGAAATAATTATTTAGAGTATTCTTCTGGGCATCCGCTTTCTTCTTTGGTGACTCTCCGTCCACCTTGTCTGGTTTCTCGCCAACTTTCATCAGAACACACAGTTCCTCGAACTCGGCTGTCGGAATGATTCCACCCGAGGCCTCCTTGTGTCCTCTCGCGAAACTCTCACCCATTCGCTGAATCAGATCACCTGTATCTAGGTCCGCTACAGCTTTTAATGACTCGATGATGTTGACTGGAGGATCGCGATCCCGAGCACATCGGGCGATGCGGCAAGAGAAGTTGACTTTGCCTGGTAAATAGCCGTAATTGGCTACCATGATAATTTCGAGGGCTTTGGATTTTAGAGTTCCTGCCTGGAATGTTGTTAGACAAGACTCACAGAGAAATTAAGAGTGCTTACCCATCGTGTGGCAATCACAGGATGAACCTGAGCCTTGCTGTTTATCTTTAGCACGGCGATCTTCCCATCCTTGCTGAATTTCGGTGGGGTGTGCGTTTGTTTCTCGACTTCGATGTTGATCTCTTCACGTGCTTGTGCCAAACGGCGGTTTTTGAGTATCTCTCTAGGATCTTTGGCTTGGAGAAGGTCATTCCAAGCAGTGATCACATCATAGGTGCCAGTACGTCGAGCTATCAAATGTCAACACCAAATTAGGAGCATTCGACACTTGAAGGCTTACGAGCATTGAGATAGGAAACACAGTCATTGAGAATCTTCTTGGTATGCTTCTTGAAAGTTTCTGTCATATCTGGAAAAGGCGGTAGCCATTTCAGTGTATTGCCCAGATCTCCATGCGTGCCGATCGCGCAGAGGTATCCACACTCTGAAGCGATATCTGGATGGAGCTCTTTGCAGATCTCGTATGTCAAGAGAGCTGAAGTGGCGACTGGTGGACAGTGACACGCCGACACAACCTAGACTCATTAATGACAACACGCGACTTGCATGGGTTTGTTTACTTACTTCGGCGCCCTCAGGAAAGTCGCCACTCAAGTGGTGGTCGATTATGATTGGTTTGGTGTTTGGATCGTCGACTACTGGAGGAGCTCCTCTGCTCCCTTGATCTAGGACAATAATGAATTCTGCTTCTTTTTCCAACATGGCCTGTCGCTCGAAAGGCTCATGTATATTCGATCCTTTCTGGACTAGATGAACGTCGAGCAATTTCGGATCCTAGATCGCAAGCGTCAGTTGGTGTTTTCATCAACATCTACGAGCATAACGTGGTTTTCTGCGTGTATGGTGGATCTCATGGTGACCAGCAGCATGAACAAATGGGGAGCTCTCAAGATTTTCGTGGATGACCAAGCAAACCTCAGAGAAGACGAGTATCTTTCACCGAGAATGGAACTTACAAGACCTAATTTCACCAAAGTTCTGTGAACAATGACTCCTGAACTGAGCCCATCTGCATCTTTATCTGGTACGATGAGGGTTTTCTTCTGAGCCGTGACACTATATTACTGATTTCAGCTACTATCCCAATGATGCCTGTTATCTGTTCAGTGACTGACCAGTTTTGCAAAAACTTTCGCGCGGCTATCATTTGAGACTCCGGAGCTGGCCATATTTCGACACCTTGCGAATCTCGACAAGTCGGAGTACAGCAATAGTCTGCGAGCTTTGCCACTTTTCTTGCTGATGGCTCGGGCGACGAGCCGGCTTTGCGTTTCATTTCAACGGTGCTGGAGCTGAATTGTTTGACCAGTAATTGTGGAGATCTCTCTGTTGTTATCAACAATGAAAACCAGGTGGATGGGCGTGACATTAACATTTAAAAAATAGAATTTATGAGTGCTTCAATGTAACGACTCTGTTTGGGTCCAGGGAACGCTCCCTCAGCTCGGGACGTCATGACGTACAGTAAGCGAGAGGATGTCTTAAAGGGCTCGAGGGGGATGTTCTTGGGTGGTGTTAGTTAACCAGACCACCTTACAGAAAGCTTTGATATGATTCGTATAGAGATAATTATAAAAGAATCATTATAACATCCGAGAGAGCTGAAATCCAGTGTCCCAAAAAGCTCACTCCTGCTGAGATCCAAGTCCAAAAACGAGTTGGAGATCACGTTTCTGCAGCACGTCGATCATCCGGTGCTGCATACCGTAGGGGGAGCGGTTAGGGAGGTGCCGAGCCAAATCGACCACTGAAACGATCCGTTTCTAACAATGATGAACATCGGGAATGCCGGATCAGATATTAGTCTATTGATCTGACGGACCAGATCAGGATCGCTCAGTGGTCTAACAACACAGAGTTCATGATGGCGAACTTCAACTTTATTTTTGATCCCAAGGATCTTGCCAACATTGCTGGAAGTATTGCACACAGCGCTCTTCAATGCAGTACACGAGATGACCGAGTTGCCGAGCGCGCAGCGCTCACCAGACAAAGGAACCGGTTTAGGTGTTGCTCAGATTTTGGAGGAGGCTGAGAGCGTCGCCCAGCAAGCTGAGACTACGATCGAGGCCAGCGAAGATGGAGTACCGGATGATGGATATGAGAGTGACAATGCCAGCGCGGCGTCCACATCGCTGTCGTCAAGTGTGAGAGACTACGCTTTTGAGAATGGGAGGAGATACCATAAGTTCCGTGAAGGACAGTATCAATTTCCGAACGATGAGCCAGAGCAAGCCCGCGAAGATATGAAGCATGCTATGGTTGTCAATCTTTGCGGCGGCAAATTACACTATGCGCCTCTTGAGAATCCTCAAGAGATTCTTGATCTTGGAACTGGAACCGGCATCTGAGCAATTGATAGTGAGTTTCCTTGTTCTTAAATTCTTCTTGAAAAGCTGTGTATTGACTCAAGTTAGTCGGAGATGAATATCCCAGTGCCAGTGTTCTTGGAGTTGACTTGAGCCCGATACAGCCTGTATGGGTTCCTCCAAACGTCAGATTCATGGTCGATGACCTCGAGAGTCGTTGGCTTCATGGAAGAGATCGTTTTGATTTCGTCCATGCTGCTGCTCGACACACATCGGTGGCTGTCAAAAATATGCCAAAATCAATCCAGCAAGCATATGAGTAGGGCTCCTTCCAATTAACCTCGTTTCTGTGGACGTTTTGTTGATATTTTCCAGGTCTATGAAGCCAGGCGGATGGATCGAGATACAAGAGATGTTTCACAAAGCACACTGCGATGACTCCACAATGCCCGAAGATTACCTGGTCCAGCAATGGCTGATATACGTCGCAGAAGGCCTTGCAGTCCTTGGTCCTGACCTTCTTGGAGCAGTTAAAAATGTAAAGTACCTTCGTGATGCAGGTTTTGTCAATAGAAAAGAAGACATTCAAGATACCAATTGGAACGTGGCCAAAGAACAAGACTATGAGAGTAGTTGGGTTATATGGAAGGACTATGATTTATGATGGATTGAAAGGGAATAGTTTGGGCCCGTTCATAAGAAGTCTGGGATGGACTCCGGCCGAGGTTCAGGTGTTTTTGGTTCACGTAAGGAAGGCGCTGATGAATTCTTCGGTACATTCGTACCTTCCTTTTCATGTGGTTTTTGGGCAGAAGCCTCTCGCTGTTATGCAACGAATTTAAAGCACCCAGGATCATTACCGACATATACCATATATGAGAAAATGCAACGCCCCTCAGTAACAGAAGGCTGCCCACAAGCATTGTGGCTTCACGGCTAAGGATCGCCCGTAGCAGCGGGGGATGTACTCCCCAAGATCGGCATGGATCCGGCTGGTGGGCCATGCCACTTGGCGCTGGGTAGACGAGAACGACGATGTTTCTGCACCTGACAGATACTTATCTGTAAGTAAGGTGCGGGCTTTCTTATGAATCATGGCTACTGCTCGTTTGACAGAGCTTGCAAACGTGATTGCTGAAAGTACCAAAATCATCACCGAGTACCTTGATTCCAAGAAGCCCTAGGTCCGTCTTTTGATGTAGATGGCCTCACAGAGCTGCAGATCTCTCCGGCAGACAAGGAAGCATATTCGGCTCGCTCCAAGCTTGTTGCAGCCACAAAAGAGCTTCATGACTTAGCTGTAGGACCAAAGGAGAGTCTTCGCCACTTGGCATGGGATGTCAGCAGCCTTTCCACTCTCAAGACATGTAAGGTTACGGATGCTGACAGTGGATTTGCAGTCTGTCAATAGCCTGTCACTTCGAGCTGTGTATCACTTTAAGATCGCTGAGTTTGTCCCTACAAAAGGCGATATAAGTTATGAAGCCCTCTCCGAGAAAATTAACGTCGATGTCACGAACCTGCGCCGGCTCGTCAGACATGCTATTTCGAACCATATATTCCGCGAACCCCGATCCGGATTTGTCGCACATACCTCTTCCTCGAGACTGCTTGCTGAAGATGCCCAGCTGCAGGCTTGGGTAGGATTCTTCTCGGAAGATCTTTTGCTCCTTATAGGTAACACAGTCGACGCAATGGATAAGTGGCCTGTGAGTCAGGAACCAAGACAGACAGGTGAGGAAGGTTCATCTGCTATCGCAGGTAAGTAAGCTAGTGACTTAGCCTATCCGTTAGTGGCCTAGTGGCCTTATCTAGCACCTCTCTGTTGTAGTATCTAGTCCAGATGCTAATCGAGGCCACTTTTTATTCTCCACCACAAACTCACCTTCACCTGCACCTCACTTTCACCTCACTTCTATCCCATTTTCACCTGACTTTACAAAGTTCAAACTAATTTTCCCCACAATCAGGAATCTTTTTCAAATCATCTCAGAATAGCAAACATGAACCCACGAGGCCCCCCACAAATACCGCCTCGAATTTCTTCTCTTATTCCAGCGCAAAAACGTAAAGCACTCGACAAGTACACGGAGAGAAAAGCTTCATCGTCATCAAAGCTGAGCACTGCAACTACAACAATAGAGTTCATTGATGCAAAGAACGAAGAGCTCAATACTGGCATCGAAGAAGGCGTACAGACTATGGCTCTCCTCCAAGAAGCATTTAAATCAAGAGTCATAACAATAGACGACTACCAGTCCGCTGCAGAAGAACTGAAACGGCACCGCTCGCTCATTGACGATGAACTGCGAGTTGTGAAGAGGCAGAAGAGGGCTTTGGCACAGGACATAGAGCAAGAAATGCCGACTTACGGGATCCTAAGTGAAGCGTACAGTTCAGCAATGTCCTCGAAGGTCATGGCAGCAACTGCCAATATGAAAGTGGAGATGGTGCTTGATGAGGAGAAGGGAAAGCTTGTCAAGAAGAAATTCGACAAGAAAACGTTTAAGACCCGAGTGATGGACTGGTATGGTGCGACGAAGAATGATGATGAGGCTGGGAGGCAGTCTTATTGTGTTGTCTCTGGCTGGCAAGCTGCCGAAAACGTTTCCGCCGCTCACCTAGTACCGAAATCGCTGAACTCGCAAGAACTGCTCTACTTGTTTGACGTTCAAGACGATAAGATACTAGGAGATTGCCGCAACGGTATGTTACTTCTTGAATCGGTTTGACCGATTTCTTCTGACTTCGTAGGAATTCCTATGCATAATAAGCTCGAGAACGCCTTAGACAATGGAAAGATAGTTTTCGTTCCCATAGACATGGCTTCTGAGGGGACGATTATGCGCTACAAACTTGTTCTTACGGATAAGTCTCTGTCAAACAAGGAGGTGCTTGGGCCTCAGCCTTTTGGAAAAATAGGAGTTAAATGGAGCGTAAGTAAATTTCATCCTTCCGATTTTTTCTTTCTAACGAAATTCAGGAGATTGACGGGAAAGAGTTAAATTTTCTGAACGAACATCGCCCCGCACAAAGATTTCTCTTCTTCCGATTTGTCACAACCCTATTCCATTGCAAAGAGGAAGGCTTGAGCCTTGAATGGTTGAAAGATATAGCAACGCAGACCAAAAACAAGCTCTGGTGCACACCGGGCCCATACTTGCGCCAATCCATGCTGAAAGTCATGGCTATCGAATGCGGCCTTGGAATCGATCCGGTTTCCGAGATGATTCTGTCCAATACTTTCACAAGTGATAACGAAATCTCCACCGCAGAAGTAGCCAAAAATGCAACAGCTCTTCGAGTCAATGTCAAGGATCGTCTCCTGGGGAAATTTGAAGATGAGGCTACTGTCGGACCAGAATAGGATCGCTCCGTGGTCTGACAACACAGAGTTCAAGGATACCACGTTAAGCAGTCGTGTAATCTGACATCGTCTAGCTTGGCGGTTCACAAGGTGCTGATGTATGGACTCTGGACCATCGATGAATCGCTCCATACTTACCTGTATAGCTGCCTTTGCGTGGTGGTCCCATGGCCCGAGGAGTGGCCTCTGATACGGCGGCTGAGGTGATGTCGACCGGTGTATCGTCGAACAGGCTTTTGGGGATGAAAAGATCGCCGTCAAAGCGATGATGATTCTTCTCATCATACCATTCTGAATCGATGTGTGGTGGACCTTGGTCCCAGCCAATACTATTCCTTAGTGCAATGTATGCTGGATCATTGGCCCAAGCCGAGTCAGTCTTCAATGTCGTGTCTTCTTCTTTTGTAGGTGGAGGTGGAGCTGGATACCAAGAACCTGCTTGAGGGTTAAGATAGCCAGTTGTCAGATCTTGAGCGGTACCACCTTGCTGAGTCGGCGTGTGCGGATCGGGTCCATACATTGGATAGAATTCTGGGGCGCGCGAAGGTCCACCATTCATTCCTGGATCCCGTCCACCTGTGTCATAGTTAAAACGCATCTGTCCAGCCGTCGCTCTTGACTTAAATCCACCTGCAGCTATGAATACTGAGGCATGACCACGTCCTTGAGCCCACTGTCGTCGATGCGAACGTCCACTTGTTGGATTGGGAGCTGAGGTATGATCGCGCTGCTGAGCTGGCATTTTTGGGCACCCCAGTGCATTGGGATACAAGGCTTGGGTAGGCCCGACTTGCTGAACGGACACTTGCCGAACGGCGTCTCGCTGAACGGGGTCTCGCTGAACGAAGTCTGGCTGAACGAGGTCTGGCTGAACGAGGTCTCGCAGGAGGGGCAACTGCTGAACGGGCACTTGCGAGTTCTGCGTTTCAGTAGAGACGGAATCTCCATTTTCGTTCTGCAGTACAGAGCCCTTGGCTTTCAGGGTCGCTTGACGCTGTCGCTCATGCTTATCCAGTATGTCTTGCCGAATTTTCTCGGCTGCGATTCTGCGGCTTCTCTCGAACTCATGTCGAGTAGCGCTTTCACTCTGACTCTCACCTGCAAGTCTGTACTCGTCGTTTTCTCTTGCCATGATGCTTCCTCACTAGGGTTCAGTGGCGCTGATCTCGATCCAGTGAACTAAGTGGGTCTAAGGAAGATGGATGCTTGATGAAAGAGGGAAGACGAAGAAAATATATACTCAATTACTTTCAGTCTAGTCCTGAGGGGAACAACGGTTGGTGGCTGAACAAGAGAATAAGAGTTTGTCCTCGTTTGAAGAGAAGAGACCGTCATGTTTGGCTATGGGGATGTTCTTTGTTTGCATCAATGCCTCTGTTTTGAAGCCCTTCGCTTATTCTTGTGAGAACAATGCCCGGTGTCGTAGTGGTAGCTTAGGCATGTAAATTTCTACATCCAAATCCACCTCACAAAAGCATTAAGACAAATTCAGAGCTTTATTCAGAACGACAAGGATAGCTGACCGGTAGAGTGCAGGCAGGACGTCGGCTCTGAGTTCCTTCCGTGGCTCGCATCGGATTGAAATGCCTAGAGGTAGAGTATGACTGTGATACTCTTCTATTCTGCCTATTTGCGTTATGCTCGCAATGAGATACTTATAAGTCTCCAAAAAATATCCCTATACTACATATTTAGCTGCCCCTTACATTAATTGAGCGCTTTGTGAGCCCTTGCTGCCTGCTGCCTGCTGCCTTTTGGTCACTTGGCGTAAGCTGGATGCCCTTCTGACGCCTATGCTCGGGCTTGGAAGTCGCAGGTCAAAGCGATGTCCATCTCGCTATGAGTTCCAGTGTCAACTTGTGTGGCAGGCTAGACGAATGTTCTTCAGGTCTGAAGCTGAATGGGGCCGGAGCGCATGTCGGTATCTTTCTGAACAACCCTGATCTCTACAGCATGCAACACACGATTTGGAGCAGGGTACAACCAAATCTCGGTGGCACGAGTAGTATCGATAGATCAATTCAAAGAAGTGATAGATGCTATGCTGTGGCAATGAGTATTACTGTTGGAGCACAAGTTTAAGCTTGGGAGACAATTGAGAGTCTTTTGGCAGGCGGACCGGCTTTGGAAAGTTGCTCGGGAGAGCTCCGGTTGAAGGCTTTCTGGTTCATTTGGTGCGGTCAATTTTGCTATCACTACCGCGGGAGGTTTTAAAGGTCGCACAGATTATTGCCATAGAGCCCCAGAAGTAGAGAGACAAGACTGGAGCCTGTCGGTGATTTGGAACAATTAATGTGTTGATCAGAATCTTGACGTTATGTCTCTTTGTTTAGATATCGCGTCTCTGTCAGTCGGTAGTTAGGCTTGCATCGACATAAATCATTTCAAACTCGAAGATTGGTATTATCACATGAGGTTAACAATCTCGCTATGCCAACCCTCCGATTGCGGATGAACCTTCCTCCCATCAAACCTGCTGAAATAAGGAACTGCCAAGCCCGAAAGGTTATTATCAATTTTTTCCAGGTTTCCTCAGCTCTAACGGATCCGGTTACCCCATACGTTGAAGCCCCACTACGACAAGACCACCAGTCGCACGGCGAATCATCTGATTAGATGAAAACTCTGATCTGATAAGATTGCAGCGATCATCATCGGCCATCGGCCAGTTAAATGGCTGCTTGACAGCCAAAGTTCCACATTATCTTCCCAAGAGCTGGGATGGGGCAGCCTGTATGTCATGACAGTCTACCAGGATTTGGGATAGCTTGGATTTGCGTGGGAGGTCCGGCCCAAGTGCCAACGACACGATATAAAGCACCACCTTCTCCTCGTGGGATGTCAGTAGTTGGTCTCCGTTACTGATCCTCAATTATTCTACCGGTCGTAAAATTGAGCAGCCGAGGCAACGCGAAAAGTCAGCGGCTGGTTCGAGTCCAAGCGAAGCAGCAAATATGAATCTCAGTCCAGATATCCCTAGGGAGGGAAGCAATGACGAGAAGAAAGACTCCAGCGTCAATTATCCTCAGAATGTCGATGCTCACTCCGATCACCACATCATAGGAGCAAAATCACCTGGTGTGGCCCGCATCGAAGCCGTATCTAGCCAGCTCACTTTCACCAATCGGATATTCCTCTTCTTTGGCGTCTTCCTCATTGCGTATGCATACGGACTTGACGGTACAACTCGATATACATACCAGGCAACAGCAACTAGCGACTATGCCCTTCATTCGCTTCTCTCGACTATCAATGTCCTCAGGAGTGTCATTGCTGCTGCAGCTCAGCCAACTGCTGCCAAAGTCGCCGATGTCTTCGGACGTCTTGAACTGGTCGCTGTCTCAGTCTTCTTCTACACGCTGGGGACTATTATCGAATCTTGTGCCGATGGAGTGAAGACTTTCTGCGCTGGTGCTGTCCTGTATCAAGTTGGATACACTTGTGTCATCCTTCTCGTCGAAGTCATCATCGCAGATATCACGTCCATGCGAAGCCGTGTCTTCTTCTCGTACATTCCGGCAACACCATTCATCATCAATACCTGGGTCTCTGGCGACATTACTCAAGCCGTTTTAGGAGTAACTTCGTGGAGATGGGGAATTGGCATGTGGTGTATCATCTACCCGATTTGTGCTCTGCCTTTGATGTTGGCGCTGTTCATCGCCGGACGGCGGGCACGAAAAAATGGCATCCTCGACAGCTACAAGTCACCATTTCAGATGCTAGGCCCTAAACGCCTCGCAGCAGAACTATTCTGGCAACTCGATGTCGTTGGCATTATTCTTCTGATTGCAGTATTTGCGCTCATTCTCGTACCTCTCACATTGGCTGGTGGATCCACTGCCGTCGGTGCTGTTGCATCGAAATGGCATCAAGCTCATATTCTTGCCCCATTGATTATCGGAATTCTCTGTATCCCAGTCTTTATCTTCTGGGAATTGAAAGCCAAGCATCCTTTACTTCCTTTCCACCTGCTCAAAGATCGCGCGGTCTGGGCCGCTCTCGGAATAGCAATGTTCCTCAACTTTGCCTGGTATTTACAGGGCGATTTCCTCTATACCGTCTTGATCGTCGCCTTCGACTTCAGCATCAAGTCAGCTACCAGAGTCTCCTCACTCTATAGCTTCTGCTCTGTCATTACCGGCGTTCTCATTTCACTCGTGATCTTCAAGGTCAGACGACTCAAGTACTTCATTCTAGCCGGAACGATGCTCTTCCTGGTTGCGTTCGGCCTGTTGATCCATTACCGAGGAGGTCATAGCAGCGCAGCTCAATCCGGTGTCATTGGTGCTCAAATTCTCCTGGGTATCGCAGGTGGTCTTTTCCCTTACCCAGCACAAGCTTCTATCCAAGCAGCAACAAAGCACGAACACGTCGCTGTGATTACGGGTATCTATCTCGCAAGTTACAATGTTGGCTCTGCACTCGGAAACTGCGTCTCAGGCGCAATCTGGACGCAGACTCTGTACCCAGAACTCAACAACCGATTGGCCTTTACTGGAAATGAAACATTGGCTGCTAGTTTCTACGGAAGTCCATTTTTGCTTGTTCCGGAATATCCTGTCGGAACGGATGTCAGGACTGCGGTTATCGATAGTTATCAACATGTACAGAGACTGTTGACGATCACTGGTATTTGTCTTTGTGTGCCGCTGATCGCTTTTGCGTTCTGTTTGAGAAACCCGAAGTTGAGTAAGGAGCAGAGCCAGCCAGAAGCGGAGGAGGGCCATGTTATTCGCTGAACCCAGGGCTTCTAGGAGAGGAGGAAGCTCTGACAAGGGATTGTTTACGGAAATGTTTAATGTCACATTTTGATTTCTGGCTACACCTGGGAACTGTCTTATTCGATTTAATTCACATTATTTTCTGGAAATGCGCCCAGAGCTGTACATATACCATCTTAATGTCGCCCCACTTCCCATGGTCATCTTGATTGTGTGAACACTGTCACGAATATCTTTCACGCTTCTAACTTACCGTCTTGTGTTGCTTTGGGACTTTCTCTAACTTTGAATATATCCTCTCAAGCTAATTTGTTGGTATTCACATTCTGGGGATGAAATGCAGCCCAAGTTTGCAGTGATGAAACGAGCAAACTTGCAAGTGCGAGGATGATACTCGTTGTGCCGAAGATGACTGCGAACCAGAAAGTGTGGTAGGCTACGCGCTTGTAAGCGACAAATCCAAAGAGAATATCGAATTACTTGCCTGCGAAGTCCCGCTTGTCTTTGAAGAGACCCCGAAAGCCTCTCGGTCTCACTCCATCCATACTGTCAATTGGTCAGTCTGCCATCTGTAAGGCCAGGTAGAATTCAACATACTGAAGTCGAAGCTGATATAGCCGCTCACCATAAATTGGGAACTCTGAATAACTCCAGGATCGATTGGGGTCTAATTTGTAAGATAGATGGGCGGCCATTCCTCCGATTCCGTCCGGGAACAACTGCATGACGTCTCCCATTACATACTTCTCGGTTCGAAAGTAGGCTGGAATAATTTCTGGCAGGCCTTTCCGCATTTTTGAAGATGCTGTCTTACACAGAGAGAATAGCCACCATGGTATTGGGAGCCGTGCGTAAGCTTTTCGGGTCAAGCGCTCCTCAGATCTGCTGGAATGCCCTAGCAGTATACGCATTGTGTTTTCAAGCTCTGTCCATTCACCGACCCTATCAGACTCCCAAGCACCCGGCGCGGTTGGGACCAACAATCTATTGTAGCCATCGTCAGCCAGTTTCTTAGAAAGTAAAGGAAGTCTAACATGCTTCGCTATATAATAAGATGTGTCTTCAGTTCCACAACCGAACCAAAAAAGATGCAAGCAGCCCCTTCCATCTCCATACGGCCTAAGTCTCAAATGTGATCTTGCGTCGTGCGTCCATTCTATTTCCAATTTGCCTAGAGCTACGAGACTATGCAAGTGGAGATCGTAGGTTCGGAAGCTTCCTGTTGCGCTCTCTGTCGGAAGTAGTGTACTGAATAATTCTGGGTTGCCGCACAATCGATCTCGGTCTCGAAACGCACTAAAATTCAGATGCCTGTAGTATTTCATTACTTGGTCATTTGCCAGTTTCTGCAGATCATTGTCTTGGAGTAAATCTCGTAACACCAACGATGGCCCATAGTAGCATGTATCCGTCATTGCTACTGCAAACATAGCCAAGGCAGCAATGTTGATATCTTGTAGCCAAGGATTCGAGGAACGCATATATGGCCTGAACAGACAGCTCCTTCTGAAGCAAGCAATAAGTAGATCATCCACTCGAAGTCTGTGACTAATATGAATTGCTTCAATGATCGCTGTCGTTACGATGATTGCAAAGGAATGATCGGGCTGGGGGCTAACAATATGAAAGTCTGTGTCCAAACTATCTTCACCACAAAACATCACGACCACCCCTCCAATTATGCTCAGAATAGAATACAGATGTCCCTTCTTAGTCAAGTCTCCTACTCCTTCTACACAGTAGGGATCGGTCGTAGTATACCCGTGCAGAACAATGACTAGCTCTTTGATGAGGGAGTGTCGAAGACTCTCTTCGGCCCACTCAGCTGGCCAAATGTGCTTCCACATATCGGGTATTGAGTCAAACTTGGGGCTTATTTCGCGTTAGCAGGTTTCTATATCTAACCTAAAAAGAACAGGGAGAGCTTATATACTTCATAAGTACCCGTCGCCTTTCGTCTTCATCTTTCATGATCTCATCATCAGTCTTCGTGGCTGTAAATGGCCAGAATTCTTCGTCAAGAACTTCCGTCTCGAAAGCAGGTCCGACTGAGGAGTTGACGTTCTCGCTTTGAGTGTTATCGCATTGGGTATCTGTGTTCGGTTTGGATAATCCTTGAGCGCTTGCCTCAATATCCAACTGGGTCCTCCTCTGTCCAGTCCTCAATTTCTCAACCATCGCTTCTAGTAGTCCACCCATCATCCCTTCCAGCCTCTCCTTGGCCAATTGAGTAAAAACCTCCATGAATTTTTCATCAGTCTGCAAAGGCTTTGACCGTTCCGATGGACTCTCCTTGACACTCTCATCTCCCAGGATCTGCCCATCGATCAAGGGCACAAGTGCTTCGTCCTCGTTTTGGTGAATTTCATGATCGGGACTTGGTTCCTGCGAGTTCTCGTCGAGATTTGCCAACTCGATATGCAAGTCATCATTGTTCGGCGTCATCTTGGGGTCGAGACGAAGGCTGGTAAACAAACACCACAAGTAAAAGTCACTGACTTGAAAATGAGACAATACGAAGGCAGTTGCGTGGAGACATTCCTACCATCTGGAAAGGTGAGATCAATTATTTAAGGATATCAACTGCCCATCCCACTGAAAAGCCTTGCTCTTCAGTGTTACACGACATTGGAAGCAAACAAATCAGCCAGCCTATTGAATCCTCCTCGCTTAGCATTCATGGATCGCCAGCAATTGGTGCCTAACACTCCCTTGCTTCCTGCGGGTTCCCGAGCCCTTTACGGAAGAACCAACAATTCGATCAGGCTTTGTCTGAGGTTGAAACTCGGACTGTTCTTCCGATCTGTGAGAGTATGCCCTACGCATTCTGCAGATCCCGAAAGCTGGGTAGGTATGTGGCTTCCCAGGTTTCTTTTAATTGGAGTTTAAATCCGTATGCCTGGCACATGCAAAACACCCATTATCGGTCTTTGGCAAGGCTTCTCGGTAGGCTTCTCAGTCAATTTATCTGCTCTACACAAAATCTAGTAGCCTCATATGATCCCTACCGCTACACCCCCATCCAACCCCTCCATCCCCGGCACCTCCGCATTCTGCAGCAAAGCCAAAACTTCATCATCAAACCCCCAGTTCCCTGTCCACTCACTCATCAGTTGCCCCTCCTTAAAATGCGTTGCTAAATGTTCCGTCCTCGCCTCCCAACTCAATAAACCCTCTCCACAGAACCCGCATCTACTTCGCAGCTCTCCCCACTCCACCTTCCATAAATCGTAGACAGCTGGAAGTGGTTGAGAGCATCTGTGAAATTTAACGAGGTGTTGTCGCAAATGGTCTTTGCGTCTGAACGCTCGTTCTGAAGCGGGTCGTTCGGAGCAGCTGTTGTGTTCGTGACTGTTGAGGTGTTCCTGCGTTGGGTTTTGCAGCCCGCAGAAGAGACATTGTGTCCCATTGAGCAGCGTGGTGAGTGTCCCGTCGCCGGAACAGCAGATCCAGTGCTCGAGTGGGAGATGGATGGACTTTTCGTGTCGTTGCCAGTCGTGGCGCTTTTTGAAGGAGTCGGGACAGAATGTGCAGTGGAAATGTGCTGCAAAAGTGTTTGTTGACTTTTCGGAGTGTTCTCTTTTCTGACGCCGGCGGCGTTTGGGGCGAGTAAAGGATTGCCGCGAGGCAAAGGAGCTGTGACTCCACCCGGAGTTGGAGGATGATGTTGAGAGGTCGGAGCGGTTTGTGTCGATGCTGGAAACAGAGACGTTGTCGAAGGATGAGTGTCTACTGAGCGTCACCTTGCTGTCATGTTGGCCGTATGTGCCAGTAGCTGCGGCAAGTGCTCTGGCTACAGCTGAAGGATCAACAGCGTCATCTTCAGGTGGAGAGTTCTGCCATCGAGATATTGGAGACAGGTCTCCAGATTCTGGTGAAGCTGGTTTATGCTTTGAGCTTCGTCCTCGGCCCGGAATAGGAATGCCTTGGATATGTCGTTGTCTTCTTCTCGCGTTCGCGAACCAATTTGAAATTTGCATTAGAGTAAGGCCGGTGGTAGCTTTCAGTTCCAATTTCTCTTCCTCTGACGGATAAGGGGCATGCCGATGGTCAGAGAGCCATGCTTTCAGAACTCGAATGTCTTGCTTCGAGATTGCCCTTTTCCCTTTAGTCGGAGACACAACCGATGAATCTTCTGGCATGGAAGATGCTTCAGGGAGAGTGTTAGGCGCCGAGATATCAGCTTCATCTCCCCAGTCCACAAACTGAAGTCCATCTTCAAACTCCTCATTCACACCGTGCAAATGCCCCATGATAGGCTGATTGTTCTCAAACTCCGACGGTTTCCTCTTCTCCCCAATCGCTAGACTGCATTCTCTAAACAATGCAACACAACTGGAGCATGCAGCCACCGGGTTCGGATTCGAGAACGTCGTCCGAATGATGAGACATTCCAGACGATGATACCGACAATAGGTGCAAGGTTCCGGAGGTCTATAAGCACCGTTTACCCAACGCAAGAAATCCTGTTCACTAGGAACGACTTTCTCAACGTTCGTGGGCCAGTCACGCAGTAAGTCATTCTCGGCTATGTAAGACACATCGTTGTGCTCATTGTCGGTAGCAAGGGGTAGCGAGAAATCTGCATTTGCAGAGAATTCCAGCTCATTTAAAGTATTCCAGCTTTCAAGTGACTGGATCTCCAAAGATGGATCCCATAACGGCAAGTCCTGATCATCGAAGCCAAAACCAGGGATTTCAAGCTGGCTGAAATCGAGATCTAGATGCTGTTGTTGATGCTGGTGCGGTGCAGTGCCGGCGGTCTGGAAATCAAAGCGAGTCTGATCAGCACGGCCCTCGGAGTTTGTGAAAGTGTGGATATGGGTTCGCGATGAGTGCTGTGTCTTACCCCTTCCATGTTTGAGCCTTGACTCCTGAGCTTAGCTTTGTTGATACTTATGCGAGCTCGTTTGGCTTGGTAATTGGATGGTTTTATATGGTGTTGGGGAGGGCGCGGGAGGCAAAAGTCTCGAGGTGTTCTGGAAATTCCTGTCACGGGAAGGCGCGGCGAAGTCGGAGTCGCTTACAGTGAGCAGCTTTGGGCTCGGAATAAGGTAGTGGTGAGGTTTAGCGAGTGCCGAAGTCAGACGATTGAAATCTAAGGTACACATCGAACTTCATGGAGTCTTTGGAAAATGTTTATTTGTTATACTTGTGTTAAAGCAAAAATATAATCATGTTAGATCACTCATGGACTTCGATTTTCTTCGCGGAGTCTCTCTTGGGTCCTCAGTGTCCGGCAAATCGGCACCTATTTCCCGTAATGGATGTAAACACATCTGCACATGATTTTCGGCGCTTTAATAGTAGCCACTTTGCAGACGATTGTCGCCGAGCATCGAAAGACCGTTGAACCTCAAAAATTATACGCTATCTTTGTCAAGAATACCTGCACCCCATAGTATACTCAATTTCTCCATTATTCTTTCCTTACTCTCCAACATTGCACGCCGCAACGCAAGGTTGCTCATGCTGCGTTCGTTGATACAAGAAGCAGAATAGCCATTCAATGCGAGTAATATACAGCCCTCATGAAGTAGACAGAAAGAGGTTGAATATGTGTGAAAAATGGAGATATATGGCTATGATTGGAGGGAAGGTGCTGAATAAGAAATTTAGGAATCTGTGCCAAACAACTGGCTTCACGATAGGTTGTTTTGGCTTGATCCGCATACTATCATGCCTTGCACATACTGAACAGTTCGAAAAGTCTACCTGCTGATATGGCAAAGTTCAAGTCCGTGGACAATATTGTACACCGCCATTCACTCACATACTTATTCTTACAACCCTCTGCCCGCTTCCAACCCTCTCTAGATCTTACTCCTCAACTACATCTCCCCTCTTCTCCATTTCACCGAGCAGAAATCGCCACTCTCCTTCGCTGACCTTACTGACACTCATTCTCGTCATCTTCAACATCTGCATGGACTCCAAGGGGTGTCCTTTCTCGGCCTGCCATTCTTTCATCTCTTTGAGCGTGATTGGCGTGATGAGTTTCTGCTTGAACGTCACGTGGACGACGGACCACTTGGGGTCCGAGGGCTTGGATGATTCGTCGTAGTATGGTGCGGACGGGTCATGGGCGGTTACTATAGGTTTGTGAGTGAGAATTGGGATTGAGGGAATACAGGAAATGAAGGGATGACTGACGATCAGGTGTGTGTTCTTGTACAATCTCCATTGTGCCGACTATGGCGGGGACTTTGCAACTTGAGTGGTAGAAGAATGCTAGATCTCCTTTCTTCATTGCACGGAGGTTGTTACGTGCTGGAGACTGTTAACGTGACGTTCAAAATGCAACAGTGTGGTGCGGGAAGAATGTACCTGCGAAGTTCCGAATGCCTATGTCACGATGTTAGGACTGAACCACGCATAACTCAGGAGAGGAGAGACTTACCATCCCAGGGCTCTGGCTCTGTCTTGGCAGCTAGATCATCGATTGAGAATTTGATATCTTTGCCCTTCTCGATTCGTGATTCGGGTTCCGCCTTCAGGAGCCAGTACTGTCGACCGGTTGAAACATCATCCTCGGTGGGTTTAGCTTTTGCAGTGGCCGAGGACTTTGTCTTTCTATTTTGCTTTGTGGGTTTCTATAACATATCAGTACTATAAAACAATAGACAGATGAAATTTGGAGAGATGACATTTCTAAAGACAAGATGACACACGTGATTGGCTGGAGTTGATATGGAGATGCTCCATTCGAGGCGTGAAGTAAAAGGAGAGTACAAAGCTTCTGGAAAGCCCTACCGAGTCTGACTCCTCGTCAATCTTGCCATTGACGATTGGCTCAATCTCTTTCGTCAATTCCTTCGTCGATGCCTTTCTCTTCGGCTCCTTCTGGGCCTTCTTGGCTGGGGCATTCGCTGCTGGTTCAGTAGGAACCTCCTCAGACCTGGTGGAAATTCGACGGCCAGACCTTCGAGGTTCTTCCAATTCCTCCAGAACTTTCGCTTTCCGTTTGGCCATATTGTAGGTATTTAGCCTGAGACCACAAGTGAGATTGATACCTGAACGCGTACAATATTTGTGGCTGTGTGTTACCACCTCTTTTCCCGATGTTGTTATATGTGGTAAAGTCGTACCAACTTAGCGCATCTCCAGATTCCACCAAACGTTCTCCACTATTGACAGGGGTCTGAAGCTACTTTCACGTGAGTATCGCTAACATGCTTGGCACCCGGTACCTACCTATTCTCGGAATGGGAGACACTTTCTGGGCTTGCTTTTTCCTCCCAACATTAGGGCCTGTCCTGACCTCTTGCTACACATCCTTTGCTTACCCCCGGCGATCCAAGATCAACCCAACCCGCTACGGCCATCTGCTTTTATCCTGCAGCACTTACTCATTTGGTCATATCCGTGCTAATCCATGCAGTTTGGGCTTGTGATGCGCGGCAATGGATTGGACGTTGTCTCATGCAGGGAAGCTGGCATGCGTCGACTCTCATCCTTGCTCATAAGAAGAGGAGGTCGAAAAGAGAACGCCCTCCCGTCCATGTCCAAGGCTCCATTCCTCATCCGTCGATTTTCGTTCCATACAAGTGTTTGAGAAGTGGTGTGGGAGAGACAAAGTCTCCACTACTGCTTAATAAAATTGGCCCAAAACCTAACAGTTGACATGTTCGGAAGCCAGGTCCTGGGAAAGAAGGCACACTTTGCCGCAGATAGCCTTATTTGTGAGCGGCGGTCTCAGAAGTGATGCTTCGGTGAGTAGCCGGTGGCACCAGCCGAGGAGAAGAGAAAGTGGGTAGTGGACGAACAATTGGGATTCTCTACTGAATACCGTCGAAATTGAAGTCTAGCATCGAGGATGGTCGGGGTCGCAGGTGAGTTGTAAGAATCTGTACTAACTGGCGTTTGGAGTGAGGTCAAACGAGCGAGCCGGGATAGTCCCAAGTGTGCCGGTGCCTCATTAATTCGCCCCTCCATCTCCATCTCCATCTCACGCGAGGAAAACAGCCTGCCGTCGATCAAATCAGAATAAATCTAACGCTATGCCAGCGGGGGACGTTGCCCGTGGGAAAAGGAAAGGGATCATGCTACGAAAGACGCCGGTCTGTAACAAGACCATTGGTCTGTGTGAAGTGTGACGGGGACCAAAGAGCACAACTCTGGATTGGATGGGTTGCCAGAGGAGATAGCTCCCAGTTCCTAGAGGTAAGATTCAGCGTGGAGTGTTTTATGACGCCAAACCATGCAGAAGCTTATCCGTCCGGGCCCCGGTCAGGCTGGTCTGCCTTTGTTTCTTCCTTGCCTGCCCTACCTAAATTTCCGTGCTGGTGCTGGTGCTGGTGCTGGTTGTCACGACGTGTGGAAGTGAGTAAGGTGTAAGGTACCTTCAGGTGCTAGGTATGCTTAAAAAAGATTGGCCCTGTCGTCCTCTTCTAAGGACTATTACTATTGAAAGCTCAGCAATTCTACATAAAGCCCCTCCCCTCCCCCCGCCACCTGCCGGACCTCACTCCTCTGTTTCTCCTATTATTCAGTCCTGTTTGTTCAGTCCTGGATGCTTGCCCTTGACGTTCTCATTCATTAGTCGGACTTCAATGGTCAGCCAACTTTCATGCCACTGTAGCAGCCGAGAGTTGGAGCCCTTTCGAATAAAGGATGGCATGGAACCTTCCACCGCCGCCAACACGCCTAATCTGACATTCCTGAAGCTCATGATCCTTCTCCCAGATCATCACGACGCCCTCGAATTGTTCTACGACCATGTTCTCCATGTGTCACCCATCAGTGGATTCGCCAGCCATCACAGCCGACTCCAGCACTATGAGACAGGGCTTAAAGCAGCCTGCAGCTTCACCGCATCGAGACATGGGCTCCCGGGAGAGCAGGCAATTCGCTGCAATTATTGCTATACATGACTGACCACGTCGCCAGCGCGAACTAACAGCGAGATCATAGGACAGCAATCACACGATGCTCGCGCTTCACGGTGGTCCGCAGAACAGCAGGCTTCGCGGGCTCCAGATTGCAAATGGGTTGGTTTGGTGGCTGGGACGAGATGATCTGCCTTCACACCCGAGCGCGGGCGTTGATTCGATCGCTTGCTAGCCAAACTCCCTCAGGTTAGGTTTTTCACACAGCAGCGCGCAGCACCGTGGCAGAAGCAGAAACTCCCCCCAATTAACGATAACGCACCACACTCTGGACGCCTACCTACGCCGAAGCTCCCTGCTCCTCACCTCCCTTTTCACTTCTGTGCCTGTTCGCCTCCCTGCTGGGCCCAGAAAACATCGACTTTCAGTCCTCGGCCTAGTCGCCGGTCTGCGCCGTGAGTGTCACCGCACCGCACCGCACCGCACCGCGTTGCGTTGCGTTGCGTTTGAGGGGAAAAGACACTCCACCAGCCGCCTTTCCCAGGCTTGCCCCATCCACAACACTCGGCAACACTCCGCCAGTAGTAGTAACCAGCAGGATCCAGTTCCAGATCCCATCTCGAGGCTCACGTTCCAGGCCCGAGTTGTATCTTTATAGGTATGTTGTCGCGGCTGTCCTCCCTTGCCCTCCATGCTGCTGCCTATTCGGACATAACGCTGGTTGACTTGCCACCTCACCGGCGACTTCTGATCACACCACCAACACGTGATTCTCACCCAGCAGAGCCATCACCGTCGGGCGAGCCATCAATTCGATGCGCAGATCCAATGACATACACGGCGCACCAACAAGCACAAGCTGACGATGTATTTTTCATAGTGATCTCGACACAGCTTGCGACATTTCGTCGGTAAAAATAGAACCTAGTCCGCCCTAGCAGCACTTACCCGCCTTCGGCCTCGCGCGGTTTGACTTACGGCGAGCAGAGAACCCTCTGAGCATACATCAACAGCCAGGCGCGATATTAACTTAGGTAAGACTTCCATTCCATCCCAACCTGCCTCTATTGCGCGTATCTCGATGTCCCGTGATGGCGTAGGTACTACCGCGCCTGCTGCTCATCGTTGTTGAGGCTGCGGATGCTGAGGCCTTGGTGCCATCCACTGCTTTGCACCCCCATCGCGACTTCCATCGCGTGAGCCTCAATTCGCGCTTGGTCATCTCTTTTCGGCCCTTGCGGCCATCTATGGAGGCCCTGGTCCAATTCATTGTAGCTGACTGTCGCCTGCAGATGGGCTGCCTCACTATCTCATAGAAATGAGCTCCTGGATGAACGACGCCGCCGTCCAGAACCACAATGGCGCCGGCTTCAATCTCGATCCCAACCCCAACGGAGCCATGCTCGAGAACTCGACCTTCATGAACAACCCTCCCTCCTTCGATCCTTCCCAATTCCAAAATCAGCAACTACAACAGAGGATGCAAAATGGCGGCGCGATGCGCAATGGCTCTCCTGCCTTTAACAATCCCGTCTATCAGACTAACCCCGTGGTTCCTGCAAAGAGACCACGACCGAGGGAGGACAGCTTAGGGACATCGCCGCGTCAAGCACCTGGTATGCTGCCAAACTCGCGATCCCAAACGCCGCAACAAGCTCCGTATCCAGGGTTTCCCCAGAACGGTACTCCACAACATCCGCCTCAGCAACCTCCATATGCACATCTGCAGAATGGTTCAGCGAATGCCAGTCCGTCTCCAATAATGGCTAACCAGCTCCGTCCCGGAGGCGTCCCGCAACGAGTCTCTACCGCGTCTCCACATCCGTTCTCCCCAGCTGCGCAACAATTTCCTCAAGCATCACCATCACAATCAGAACAAGGAGGAAGGACCGAGACGCCTCAGCCGGGTAACCCTTACGCTCAGAACCCTGGGTTTGCTCAAGGATTCGCTCAAAACTTCACACCTCCACCTCAACGATCATCAGCACCACCTCCGAGCGGCATGCCAACACCTCAGATGCAGCAACCACACATGCAACAACCTCAAATGTATCAGCAAGGCCAACAACCACAGCCTGGACAGCAACGACCTCAGAATCATCTAGACCAACAAAAGATGATGTACCAGCAGATTCAATTACAACAGCAGATCCAGCAGAGGAATATGATGGCAGCTCGTCAGCAAAACCTCCCGCCAGGAGCCAGTCCTATGGGTAAAGGGCCTATGCAAGCACCAAACGGCCAATTCGCGGGCATGCGCCCCCAGCAACCCCCTGCGCCTTCTCGCAGTGGTCCAAATCCAGAAAGCTTTATGAAGAGCTTGGTTGCATTCATGCAGCAGAAGAATCTTCCCCTCGATATGAATCCCATTGTGGGTGATCGTCAAGTATCACTGTTGACATTATACATGGCCGTAATAAAGTTTGGGGGATACAAAAAGGTTACGCAGCAGAATGGTTGGAGTCAGGTTGCTCAAGCCATGCAGTTCCATCCATTGCAGAACCAAGCGGCGCCTCCACAATTGAAAAGCCATTATGAGCGTAATCTTCTGCTGTTTGAAGAGGCATGGCAACTGAATCAACAACGCCAAAGGGCCGCCATGATGCAGCAAAATCCCAATATCCCTGGAGGGCCTCAGATGTCTCCAACAAAACCGATGAACCCTCAAGCCATGCAGCAATCACAGGGCTTTCTTCAGCAACAGCAAATCATGGGCCAACAGCATCACATTCAGCAACAACATCCCCACACAACTCCTGTCAAACAAATGACTCCAATACATCACGCTCCGCCAGCCTCAGTGAACGGCTTCTCGACCCCACAACAAGCTCAAGGGCCACATCCAATGGCCATGGCTCAGCAAAGCCATTCGAGAAACAGCCTCTCTAGAAATGTCGATGCGACACCGACGCAGAATGGATCGACTTTTACAATGCCGTCTCCCATATCTGCAAGTAAGCTTGGAACTTTATCGTCGCCACACCTTGTCAGTGCAACCGATCCAGCCGCGACCAAACCACACAATCTCCCCAAAGAGTTACAGCCAAAGGTGCGGGTTCTAGATAACTGGGGTGGATATGAGTTAGAGTCACTGGAGAGAATCGGAAAGAAGATTTTGGCATACCGACCTGACATGCCACCTGTCGGAGACATGGGAATGATCGATATTCATGCTTTGACCATGAGTCTACAGTCGGGCATCAATGCTGAAGTACGGATGGCCCTGGATACTCTGGCCATGTTGACACTTTCATCAGTCCGACTAGATGTGCGCCAATGCGAGGATCTTGTGGAGACCATAGTTGACTGCGCTGAAGTGCAAGTCGAATTACTGGCAGAGAATGCGGCAGAGGTCTCAGACGTGATGCTCATCAGCTCATATGAGGACGTGGCCCGTGGATGTCGGTCTGACAATCAGGGCCTGCGAGAAATTCCACTCTTTGGCTCACCTGAGTACGAGCTGGATCGAGCTGTTGAAAGGTTATTATGCCTTACAACTATTCTCCGAAATCTCTCGTTTGAGGAATTCAATCATGCCCTTCTAGCCGACGAACTCGTCATCAAGTTTCTATGTGTTGTCATTCGATACCTTGGCACTCGAAACATGTTACTTCGAACGAACCAGAATACCTTGGACTTCATGAAGGATGTCATTACATTTCTATCCAATCTGGCCCAGTCCGTTGAATTGCCTGGACGGGAGCAAGCGTTATGCATGATTCACTTCTTGCTTGCCTTTGCGCCATGCCCTCCGCCCAACACGACGAACTCTGACACGGTTTCGTTCTCTTCATTTGATCCCGCTGTTCACATATACCTTCCTTGTGCTGTGGACACGCTTGCCAAGCTGTTGGCCAGAGACGAACCCAATCGGACACATTACAAGACTATATTCGCTTCAGATGTTGCCTCCTTCCCACCATTCGACCTCTTGACTCGAACATTCGGTCTTGCTATCTCGACGATACCAGACGAAAAGCCCGATTCCAAACGAGGCGGCCTACTTGCGGTCGTTGAGGCGCGGAAACCTTCACTAATGCAAGGAATGCTTGCTGCCGAGATTCTGTCCAATCTTGCACCTGGGTATGAAACTGGTGTGGCAAAATCCTGGCTGACATCTGATGACGGCTTCGCCCACAGGCTCTGTCGCCTGATAATGATGTTGTGCCTCGAGGCAACACCTCACCTACAACATCAACGAGCACCTGCTTTTCCTAAAGGTGTCGAGGATGAAGCATTGCTTCATGTTACAATGGGCAGCATTGCAGTCCTTCGCCGATTGGCAGAGAAATCCAAAGACCCGGAAGACTTAACATCTACTATACCCCTCCACGGTCTGCCATCGAAGGATAGCTTGTTAGGAACACTGCGGATCGTGCAACCTCGACTTCAAGGGGTTCTAAAACAATTGTGTGCATATGCGGGGCTAGGCACATAAATAGCCAGAGGACGCAAAACATGATCCCAATCTTATACCTCACATTTGTATCACATTTCCATAGACGCATCCAATGACCTATTATCAGCGTGTGGAGTCGGTCGGCCGGCGTTTTACTTGATGGGTGTGAATGAATTGCCTTTTGTTTACCAGCATGGCTTCATTGGTTAACGAAGTTACTACTTTTCCTTGGTTCTTGGATTGTTACATTCTCTGTCTTGGTGTGTCTCGCTCTCTCGGGTTGCTATTGTAAAGTTGTATCGGCTTGGTTTGGGTCTTTCTACGTCGAGAGTGGAACGAAAGGTGAGGGAGTGAGAGTGAAGGCAATATGTGTGGGATGATGGAGTGGCTGTATTGGAAAGGATGGGAACGATACTAGTAGTGTACATATAGCATTATTTTGTCTACAGAGAGAAGAACGCAGAGACAGACAGACAGACAGACAATGCAATGAATAAATTGCTTGCTTGGATCGGCTCTCCACTTGCAAAATTTCCTGGTTGAAACGAGATTTCAAGTCGGACGAGGTCGATATTCTATCTATGGTACATTTCATACATCTAATGGCCCTACAATCCTACTGGAAATTTGACTTCAGTTATCTCCTGATTGAAGGCTTTACTAGACTCAAAGCCCTTCCAATCCCCCAATACAGTAAGTCTACAATGCAAGCATCTATGATACAAGCGTCGCCCTTCGCACTCCGCTGATGATATCCCATATTGCCTCCACTCTCTCGCCATCCTAATACCTTCCTGGTGACCGGTCCTTTTCTATTGTTGCAGATCCGTGAAGAATTTCTCGATTTGGGGCTTCATATGTCCCTATTAGGCAAAATGTTAGCAAGTTACATTCTCCTTCATCTCAATGCATGCTCCCCTCGACAAGTTTGCCAAAAGTCAAGATCCAAACCATCTAGCAGAACTCCACAACCTTATAGCCAATCATCCGAAACCCCATCAAGACCTGTTATCCCTCTGATTCCTTATCATTTGCCCTTTGCCCTCCCCTTTTCCCCCCAAGCAACCGAACTGGAAGAAAAAGAACATACCTTAACAATAACCTGCCTCGCCAATTGATTGACCGTCACATCCCCCTCTTTCATACCCAGCGCAACCTGCAGGTCCGTCTTCAGCATATTCACATCTCCTTCTATCTTGCGCACGCGCGTGAGCTTCTTGTTGCCGCCGGCTTTCCAGAGGAGGTAGATGGGGAGTTTGTTGCTGGGTGTGCGGACCAAGCGATAGGGCTTGAGTGGTGCGGTCTTGGTGTATGTTGAAGGCGAAGAGGATTGTGGTGTCTGAGCTGATGCTAAGGGAGAGGAGGAAGACGACGTGGGTGTGGATGTGGTTGTGCTTGATGTTGATGTGTATCGGAGGGTTGTTGACTGCGAGAGTGCTGGGCGAGATAGGTTGAGGTATTTGTGGAGAGTTGAGGGTCGTGGGAGGGACATTGGTCGGAGGAAGGAAAGGGGGAGTGTAGACGCCATTGTAGAGGTGGGGAGTTGTGGTTGACTGAAGTGCTACTTGAATCTGCCGAACAGCTCAGAAAGTTGAGCTTGATGTTGTCGCGAATCCAGAATGGAAAGTTGCGCTAGGGAACTAGCGAGGCTGACAGGGGGTGGAGTAACATACTCAGAGGGACATATTCTCATCAAGACTTGTTTGCAGAGGCTTATTTAAATTTCTGCTTTACTGAAGATAATGAATGTAAGCTTGCATTTTGACCCGGAAATCTTCACAGAGAGCGCTTGCATGCAAATGCAGAATATGTTTGGCTAGAAACAGTGTGCCGGCCCTCTCATTTATTGCGAAGTACTTACTGTCTACAAGCATCCAGAACATAGTAATTGGAAGTCATGTATAATATATTTTATATTGAAGAGTCAACTGCATCCACTAACCAATGCCTTCTTAACATATTGCACTATGGTCACTTTCAAAGGCGTTTCACGGTGAAGGTCGATTTTCCAGGCGTTTTTGACAGAGGTACATCTTCTCATGTTCGGTTTACCTCTAATCAAAGCTGAGTTTCGTGAACCAGATCTAGATATAACAGCTTCTCCTTCAATCTAATCTCAAGAATTTGAATGCAGACACTCAATAGATGTCAGGTTTGCCGATTTGTTGTGTTCACAGCCTCTTGAACCCCGCAAAGCCGACTAGGCCAAAACGTCGCTAGTTCCTAAATTTTTGGCGTTCCCACAAACTGATATTCATGACTGAACCCCACCACGACGACGACGACTTCCTTTCAACCTCAAACCAGTCGCAATCATGGCAGAGAACGCGCCCGCCAGGACTCCGGAGGAGATCGCCAAGGAGTACGACCTGCTGCCAAAACTTGTCACCCACTTGGACCGCCACTTGATCTTTCCCTTGCTACAATTTCTCGAAGGTCAGGATGAGGAGGAGCCCAGCGAGGATGTCACCAGGACAAAATATGAGCTGCTGAAGAAGACGAATATGACGGACTACGTCGCTTCGTTGTACTGCGAGCTGGAGGGTTTGGACGATGCCCCGGCGGAGTTCGCGACCAAGAGACAGGAGGTTCTGGATCGGCTGGACAAATACTCAGAAGAGAGTGAGAAGATCACGGATCTTCTTAGCCGAGAGGACGTTGTTACTGGACTGAGAAGTGACAAGGTCGCAAACTTGGAGTTCTTGAAGAAGGATCACGATGTATGTGGAATACGCTGTGTATTGAGGACCATTTGCTCACGATTATTAGGTTACCCTCGACATGATCAATGTCCTGTACGACTTTGGTAACTTCCAATACAGCTGCGGAAATTATCAGGCAGCCGCTGAACTCCTCTACCAATTCCGAATTCTTTCCACTGATAACGACAAAGTTGCTGCCGCTACATGGGGAAAGCTCGCATCAGAGATCTTGACCACAAACTGGGAGGTTGCTATGGAGGAAGTGCAGAAGGTCAAGGAATCGATCGATACCAAGCTCTTCAGCAACCCACTCGCACAACTCACTCACCGAACATGGCTCATCCACTGGGCTCTCTTCCCCTTCTTCAACTACGAGGCCGGCCGCGATACTATCTGCGAACTCTTCTTCTCCGCACCATTCATCAACACCATCCAAACCGCCTGCCCATGGATCCTCAGATATCTCACAGCTGCCGTCATCACCAACAGAAACCGCACAAGAAACACCGGACAATACCAGAAGCAGCTCAAGGATATCATCCGCATCGTCAAGCAAGAAAACTACGAGTACCAGGATCCTGTCACCGACTTCATCAAGGCGCTCTACATCGACTTCGATTTCGAGGAGGCCCAAAAGAAGCTCTCTGAGGCTGAGGAAGTGCTCCGCTCCGACTTCTTCCTCGTTTCTGCCGCAGACAACTTCGTTGAGGCTGCCAGACATTTGATCTCCGAGAGTTACTGCAAGATTCACCAGAGAATCGATATCAAGGACTTGAGTGCGAGATTGGGCTTGAACCAGGATGAGGGCGAGAAGTGGATCGTCAACTTGATCAGAGATACCAGAGTCGATGCTAAGATCGACTACAAGGAGGGTACAGTTGTCATGAACCACCCACCTAGCAGCGTGTATCAACAGGTCATTGAGCGAACAAAGGGCGGTTTTTTCAGAACACAGGTTCTGAGCGCTGCGGTTGCGAAGTGAGGTAGTCTCGTCCAAGCCTCAATACCAATTCGATGCACGAGTAAGGGGATTGCGAATGTTGGGGATGATGGATGAAGGATGGAAGGAAAGGACTGCTTGTCTGGTCTCACTCTGCATGGCTGGCGTTCTTGGGCTGGGATCTTCTTTGCGGGAACTGAAAGAACGAGAGACGCGAAAAGGATCGGCTGCCGTATATAGATGGTGGTCCGATTTGTATGTTTTCGAGCGTGGAGATAGAAGTTGCATACTTGCATACGCCGTGACCAGCATTGAATGAAATGCATGCATGATCTTGTGCAATTACCTGTCTTCTATTCGAATATGTGACCACAAGTGCGTTATCGTATGGGAAGCAATGTCATGACGCGAGTGAGATCTGTTCGCCTGGCTCGTCCATTCATGACAACAAAGGCACCTTCGCTAGCCTAACGCGAGAACAAAGTGCGCTGTTTTGCTTCCATTCTGGATGTCGAAACTGACCAATGCTGCCACTCGGTTGCCTAGAGTAAACATCAACACCAGCTATCCCGTGGATAGCGATTCCTTCGATACTTCTGGCCACAATGCAAGATGCAGTTCGTCCAAGTAAGCAAGCGTTCAAAGCTATGTACGAGAGAGGATTTCGAACTTGGCATAATTTGCAGAAGAAGGCACTTCATGATGCTCGGGGCAAACATCCTTCATTGAGCTCGATCTTACAAGCCGACACTGCACTGCTCTCCCATCCGTCGTTTCCGAAGGACCTTGTTCTTGACAAGTCATTTTCAAACACTGTTCTTGCAGAGGGTATCTCTACCTGGAGAACAGCCAAATCCCCGTGCGATTCACCAGGCTTCGATCAGAAATTTTACATTCACGTCGCTTCAGACCGTCCTGTCAATATCAATATTTCTCAAACTAAGAGACAGGAATTTGATTTGTCAAAGATTTGTGGCGATGATGAAGATCATATTGCCGTGCTTATCCTGGCTTGGACTTATATCCTTTCTGCGAGATGGGCAGAGATCATTCCTGGAGTTGCTGGTCCAGAGTATATGAATTCTCTGGCTGAGTGGACAGGCAGAGATATATCATCTGAGGATTATTCGGACGACTCCAGCAAAGTGGTTATTGAGCTAGGGTATGTTGACGATGACGCTGCTCGATGGTGGGCAGCTGTTCTTGCTCCAGAAGGGGGTTGGAAAACCACTATTCTGAGTGATAGGGGACAAGTTCTCCACTCCCCGTGGCATACGAAAGTTGCATCAGAGCAACCTCTGGTACTCTCACGCGAGGCGTCATCTCCACCTTCTCCAGGGTACCGACCTGCAGCATCATTCGGAACAGCTTTGAGATTTCTTTGGGGCTACTGCGAATATCATAATGTGGTTGAGCAGAGCCATGCTGCTTTGGCCGCCGCACTACTTCTTCCGGTCGCTCAATACGAAAACAGAATAGTAAATTTACCTCCCCCACGAGCTGGACACAACCTACGCTCAACCACGAAACAATCTCCCGGTATTTTCAGCTCAATATGGACGAATCTCAAGTACCTGGACAGTCTCACAACACTAAGCTGCAACGCCGTGGGTGTCAAGTCACTCCTCAACAGCGTATTCTTTGAACGCGGCGTAGAAAGCAATATCTGTGGTGCGTTCCTGCAAGGCACATTTGAGGTTCTTGGGTCAGAGACTATGCAAGACCAGAACGTCCTCCTTCGGGCCATGATGAAGCGAGATCCTGGTCTGTCTTTGCTATGGCTGGGAGCTTTCATCACCGGAGCCCAAACTCGTGCTTTACAAGAAGCCAGACGGGGATGGTGGAAGCTTGATCTGAATGTCGCGGCGTGGACCGGGACACTGATGTCATTCATTCAGGAACCGGTTGCGGGAGGTCGCGTTGAGGGAGAGGAAGAGGAAGAGGAGATCTCGAGAGCGGATGAATGCCGATTGCTGTATATGTCCCACGAGCAAAGCTATACTGTTCCTCCGCTCTTTCCATTTGCACCATTCGGATGTATAGCAACAAAAGACACCAATATCGAGGTTCGTCAGCATGTCAGATGCGAAGCTCGCCATAGTCTTGAGTTCAAGAGTCTAAGCTGGCGATGTATTGAAAACAACACAGCCACCTCTATACCCTCTCCTACACCACCACTGCGGCCCAAGAACGGATATCCGGTACCCAAGGATATATCTATTCCCATCACCTACGAGAGACTTGATGACGAAGATGACGACTGTTCGGAAATGGTAACGAGAAATATCTTTACCTGGCTGCGTGACGAGGATGGCTTTCCCGTCGCTGAGAGGGACATTCGTGAACATGAATGGATAGACAATTTGAATGACGATGACGACTCTCCGATTACGGGCGACACGAGGTCGTGTACAGGAGGTAATCTGCATGGATGGTTGGGGAAGACTGTGACCTGGCGGTCGAATTCATTGTAAGAGCCATGGTAGAGGACCGTATCAAAATATCAGATCAAGATACCGTTTCGCACCCCTTCAGACTAGAGACTATGCATCGTTTTTTTTTGTTATTCTTGAAAGTATAACTATCAGCAGATGGCATGGGCTCTACTGGTTTACAGTAGAACTGAAATGTTTGAAGGAGCCTCGCACCGGCTTAGTTTGTTGGAGCACTACCTCGGTGCGCGCTATTGTTGACTCGATAAATCCATGCCCGGGTACCAGAAAAACTATCAAGAACACGATTTTCACATTGGAATCTGCGGAGAGTTGTACACACTATCCACAGCTATTGCCAAGAGGCGTAGAATGTAAGCAAGTTGAGAGAATCACACCGGTGGGAGGTAACCAGGTGAAAGAAAACAATTATCTGATTATGTCGCAGAAAAATAAGCGGCAAAGGGAGTTTCGATGTTTTTAGGAAGCCACTTAGGAGCACAGCACAGTTTGAAGTTTCATCCTCGCTGAAGTGGTGCATCTTGAAAGAGAGAGGAGATTTTCTGCAGCAACGTGGCAATGAGTCAGTTGGCAGGAGGATAACAGGTCTAGCACGATGACAACATCAGAGCCCCCTTGCTATCCAGAAAATAAGATCGTTTCTCCCATGCAAAAAAGCATTGACCAAAACTCGCGAAAACAAGGTAATTCGTCTGTTGTCATGGAGATCTCAGCCAAGATAAACAGACACCTCTTTCAACACCAGAGCAACAGAGAGGGAGAGCGGAACAACAGTTGTCTCCATATCAGTCATCTTTGCTTGAAAATAAAGTAATGATACAACACCTCTTGGTATTGTTCCGTGCATCCGTCGTAGAATATCCCAAGGGTCCAGATGACGAAAGGTGTCGCGATGGAAGTGCCAGAATAAATAAGGTTGAAGCGATCCCGCCAGCCCGCTCCAAGACAAGGGGTGGCTGCACTAGCGCCCGCCTACGCCACTACACTGGGTTGCCGGGCCAGGAACGGCGCGAAAGAAAACAGATGGCGAGCCGAGAGCTCCAAATGAAGCGCAAATCGAAGGGGTTGGTGAACAACGTAACGAATTCCCAACCACCCGAAATTCATCCTCCTCTCCGCTCGCATACCATACCTCCTCCCAACTAGCTGAAGGCCAAAACCCTTTTGTGAAGAAACCAATTCTGCTACGCATCCTCTACCTCTTCCTCCCTTATACTGCTTGCTTTGTTGACATAGATTCTGACCATCGTGCTCCCAACGAAAGAAGCAGTGCAAACTCCTATAACCTCTACAACGATACATCTACAATTATACCGACTTGAAACGAGATCTACATTCCTCGATAGCGATACCCGTCGAACATTCCTCGCTCCCCAAACTCAAACCTCGCATACAATCTTCAGCGTTGCTGAGCATTCCTCAGCTGCGACTCCTACGTCGCCCCGAAGCAGGGAGGACGGGAGTGGCAGATCTTAGAATATACCGAGACAAGAAGTAGGAGAGCGTTGCAATGGCACAGAGGTTTCAAGTGGGGTGGATGAGTATGTCTCCGAAGAATGCAAATCATCTCTCATTCCACAACAGCTGCTAACCGTTTGATAGGGCTGATACCGTTCCTCGGATACCATCATGTACTCATGATACTGATTGCGATTGCCATCATATTACTATGTAAGTCTCCATAATCCCATGGTTCGGACCTGAATCAAGCTGACACATTCCAGCACTGTTATTAGCAGGATGTTCATCGTCATCGCCTCTCATACCCGATATCTTCCTCATCTCCCTCTACTACGAAGACTATGCACCGAAGCCATCAACGGCCCAAGTCGATTTCAACGTACACAATGCCATCGCAGTAGTAGCTGGTGATGCCGTTCTAGCAGCCCGAGTTGGATACTTCGGTATCTGCATCAATCCAGATGGAGGATCCTGGCTCTGCAGTAACAATGCTACCGCGCTCGCAGACCAAATATCTCTGACGCAAGATCCCTTGAATCTGATTTGGCTTGCCAGTCAGTTCAAGGACATGATCGTATTCCCATACCTGATGTATGTTGTCTCCTCGATTTTTCTATCCTAATCCCAGCCACTGACATATTGCAGTATCATCGCCATCATCTTCGCCTTCATCTGCCTCTTGCTCCTCGCCACTTTCCCTGGATGGCACGAAGAAGAAGACGCCTCCGGTAGCGAACGAGAAGTCAAGCCCTTTCCCTCCCGGCCCGTCTCCCAAATCGCCCTTGCAATCATCTTCATCGCCTCGATTTTCGTACTCGTTTCCGTTCTATGGCAACACACTGCATCCGTAGCAGCGTCCATCATAGCGCAGGATTTCGGCAACGGGAGCGTCAAGAGCGGCGTCGGAACTACAGCCATGGTACTCGGATGGTTTGGCTTTGCTCTGCTTATCATCGTTACGATAGGCTTGCTGGTCATGATTCTGAGTATCCGTGTTCTGAGTGAAGCATTCAGCTGATAGACCGCTTATCTTTCGTGGAGCCGAGACGACAATCGGAAGGAGAAGTGAGAGAGTTTTGGCTGCAGCAAGCATATTTGATGATACCTTTCAGCGCGCATGATGATTTGGATGGTAAACACCATACACACACCTTTCCGTCTCCCAAGGTGTGATTTGGGGATTTTTATCAATTTGAACAAAAGTACAACCGGAGTGAACCAACATCGTTTGGGTGCTTTACCTTCGATTTGTGTATAAAGACGTCAGACAGAAAGATCGTGCACGCATTTGGGACGGAGTTGACCAGACACGGATATGGATGGTTTTGTTATCTTTTTGGGAGCCTGGATTCTTTATTTGAGTGGGTTGGATGATGATCATGGATGAGGATGGATGGACGAATGGGATGTTAATTACGAAACTTGTGGTCGAAGATGGAATCGACCTGTATGTATGGGCTCATGATTGAGAGAAAGGACAGCTGGGAAGTGGAATGGAGGCCAGAATGAACATTATGAGCATCATCCAGGAAATCCCAATCAAATAATCAAAACATATGCCCGCGTATCCCTCATAATCATCAACGTGATTTCTTCTGCCGTGATTCTCATAAAACCTAAAGTGCTCCTCTCACAGCCAAGTGCTAGCCCAGCTATCCACTGTCCAGCTCAGACTCAATACAGTGATACTCATTCATTCCAGTCCTGTTCTAAGCTACTTCTTCCTCCTAAAGCGACTATTATGCGCTGGTCCTCCCTTGGCCCCTGAATTTCTCAACTTCAGCCTCTTGAAGTTCTGATGTGCCATGGCATTCACCTTCTTCGCCACCGATCTGATCTTCCCATCCTTCGTCATCCCCTTCCGTTTCTTACTCTGATCCGGTCTTTTGTATCGCGTGCCGCCTTCAGAAGCTGTATACTCGCTCTGAGAATCCGAGTCAAAATTTCTGGCGGCTTCTTCGAATGTGTCTTGAGCAAGATCTGTTTCTGAGTGATCGTCTAGACCACCATCAATTTGGGTTTCTGGAACGATGTCACTGGGACCGGCGACCTCGTCGTCGCTGTCTTCATCCTCGGCTGGGGTTTTGGATGGTTGCGAAGGTTTGGAGCGTGTGGGCTTCATTTTCACCCGGCGGGTTGTGCGTTTCTGCCCTTTCTTCTTGTATACTTTCAAGGGTTGGCCGTCACGTCCAATTTCTGGTGATTCGGCTTCGCTGTCGAATTGAGCCTCATCGTCGAATGCACCTACGAGGTTTGTTTGGCTGTCAGCTACCAGGATATTTTCCTTCGTAGCAGGCTGGATGGGGTTTGGTTTTGATTGGGCAGTTGATGTTGGGTTTGGCTTTGGTCTGGGTACAGTCATGCTGCTGCCTTCCATTTCCATTTCCATCTCTCGAAGAGCGTCCAGGTCGTCGTCCGCCGCCTGGTCTTCCATTTTACGGAGTCCGGCTAACATACTGCTCAAGCCTCTGACTAGTGGTTTCCGAGGTACTCTGACCATTTGAGGGGACAATTCCGGGCCTTCTTCGTTTACGGCTGGTAATTGGATTCTGTGATTATCTCGTCTCAGAAATGACGGAGTATTGAAATGTAATTCTGAGACTGAGGATGGCGTGCCTGCTTCTCCAATATGGCGGTTCTTTGCTGGAGTAGCAAAAGCATCCAGCAATCGACGTCCAGAGCCAGGTGTTTTGCTGCCTTTGAGTCCGATTTCCGCCCCTGCTTTTCGGGGGGTTGCATGGATGGCTTTGGGTAGCCCTTTGGCCTCAGCATTCCTTCTCGATGGTGTAGCCGCTGTGATATCCTGCTCAAGTAGGTCGAACAATCCCAAGACCATGCCATCTTTCTGCGGAGTTGGTCCAAGTGCTTTCTTTGATGGTGTGAAGAGGTTCCGAATTACTGATGGAGAATCATATGGATCGACCTGCCAGGGTTGTAATATGCCTTTCGACGGGGTCCTTGAGATCTGCTGTCGTTTCGAGACTTCGTTGCCAGCTGGCTCCTCATATTTTCGCTTTCGAGGGGTCTGGCGTGGTGCTGGTGGTGGAGGTAATGGAATTTTGCCTGAGAGAATGTCGCGGATCTTGTTGTACTCTTTGTATTTTGCAGCTGGTGATAAGAGTTAGCTAGACTGGCCGATCTTGTAGGGGTTAAAGGACATACCAATCTCGGCGTTCTTCTTGATGTCCTCTCGAGAAGCTTTTTTGCCTTCATTCGCCGCAGAAAATGCCTTCTCCCATACTTTCAACTCCCCCCGAAGCGCGTTTGACGTTTCCGTCAATTCTGCTCTCTTGGAGTCCTCCATGACCTATCTGGGCTGAGGAGCTCCAGGTGGTTCAAGGGATGCAGTCAAGTACTTCGTAGTGTCGCATTCAAGGTAGGAATAACTGGGAAACTGGAGAAAATGTAAGGTGTTTTGTCAAGATATGCAAAACCTGGGCAGTTGTGTTTTTTGTGAGCTTTCCAAGGCCGTAACATATCTCGCTATGATCTCACAAAACTCACGCGAACTTGCAGCTCCGGGACGTCAAAAAGTCGCGTCCCGGCGCGTCCACTCCACTATCGTGACGCCACTTTAGTCTTATCGCTCGGCTAGCTCCCGCCACTCAAAAACATCATCATCCCTGCCCCGCCCGCATCAGCCTCGTCTTCTATCAACAGTTCACCTTCACCTCTCTACCCAAGCTCAACACTCCTCTCATGGACCAAGAAGATGTCGAAATTGACATCGACACTCGGTCTCAGATTCTGCAAACAACTCTAGCAGAGATATCTGCAGCACGGAAAGACGACCCCACTGAAGGCGATGGCGAAGACGAAGACGAAACCTGCTGTGTGATCTGCCTCGAGCGAGTGTCTGACCAGGCAGTTGCGCAGCCGTGCCAACACGCTTCTTTCGACTTTCTCTGTCTGATCAGTTGGTTACAGGAGCAGTCTTCATGTCCGCTCTGTAAAGCAGATGTCAAGACTGTGCGGTACGACTTCAAGAATGCGGAGACCTTCATGGTCTATGAGGTTGCCTCGACAGACAACAATGCGCCTCCTTTAACATCAACCACGAATTCGAATTCGAACTACAACTCAAGGGGTCGATTTGATTATAGGGGGAGAAGACCATACCGGGAGAGGAGAGATACTCGCGCGCCAGCACAAACACCAGATGAGGCCCTCCTCCGACGTAGACAAGTTTACGAGGACCAGCTATTCTCCCTCCATGTCGGAACCAATCGAGTTTCGCGCTTCCGCGATCTCACACCTGCCCTCTTCACCAGCGACACAGAACTACTCTCACGAGCACGCAAATGGATCAGGCGGGAACTCCGTGTCTTTACGTTCCTGAATCCAGATGCCACGTCAACGTCTGGTCCGAGCAGAAGTAATGATCGTCGGGCGAACAACGCAGAGTTTTTACTCGAATACATCATTGCTATTCTGAAGACAGTAGATATCCAGGGGAGTGGTGGACAAGCCGAGGAGATGCTGAGTGAGTTCCTGGGGAGGCAGAATACGAGGCTGTTTTTACACGAGTTGAGGGCTTGGTTGAGAAGTCCGTACACTGAGTTGGCGGATTGGGATAGGCATGTGCAGTATGCTGAAGCTAGAGGAAGGAAAGACGGGGAGGGTGAGAGAACGGGCGAGCGCTCAGGAGGAGGGACGAGGAGGGGGAGAGGGGAGTATAGAGGATTGTCAAGGGCTAGGAGAGGGAATGGTTCTGGGAGGGACAGGGGAAGATTCGTGCCGTATTGGAGAAGAGAAGCAAGGGCAGATGGGTGAAAGTGCTTGAGGGAATGCTTAAGCATACCTCTAGACCTTCTCTCCAATACCGACGTGGAAGCCATATAGCTTTGACTATCCCAATGCCGGGAATATGAAATCCCAGCGCTGCAAAAGAGAGGGTAACCGGCAAAGATACGAGAATATCAGCTAGCTGAGCCCTCCAGAGGCAGTAATGGACTCAGTCCTGCTCCTGGGAGGATACCTCGCTCCAGAAGATCGAGATGCTGCTCACATGTACAAAGGACAAGAATGTCTATGAATACCTAATATACCAGAATCCATCATCAATTTTAAAATCTACAAGAACCGCTGCCTAATTCCTAGCACAAAATCACTCGTCCCACTTCTCCTTTCCATCTCCAATCTCCAAGTTGGAGCCCAATCTATCCTCTTCCTGTCACTTCTTCCATGCTTCGTCTCTATCCTCATACTGTGTAAGTGGTGTAGATCTGACATATGAACAAAGGCTGACGTCGGATAGCGAGAAAGCAAGCAGAGGAGAGAAGCCAAGACGCTGCAACTCGGATGTTGTGCTATTGGTGCTGTGGAGATGCGTTTATCACAGTCGGGGAGCTGGTGTGCAGTGGACGATAAAGGAAGGTAGTGTCAAATCAGCGGTGCTGGATATTCTCAGATTGTGTAGCTGAGTGACATCTGAGCAGTAGTAGACGACTACCGAACTTGCTCATGCGAGAAGGATAAGAGAACGAGCGGTGAAAGATATAAACATAGCCGGAAGAACCTAGATAGTATTGGGGTCACGGACTAAAGGGACATAACGAGATGACAAAACATGAAAGTAGCTTTGATGTCGTTCATTATATCAGGTCTATACTACTTCAACACACGATCCTCGACAGGTAGATAGATACCCATTTCTTTCATCCCGAGATCTGTATCCAACAGAAGTGAGACAAGTAAGAGTACCAGTACACGAAATCCCCGTATATCACAGCCAGAGCGGAAAAGGATGGTATAAATCCCAATCCATGACCAGCCATCCACAGTGAGATTCCAAGGATCGTTTCCGGATATAAAGTTTGTTGATTTGGTGACGAGAGCGATGATGATGGGAGATGTTTTCTCCATCTTCATTCGAGAGGAAAGGGTGCGTGGAGGAGGCTGGAAAATCCAAAAAAGAAAGCGAACAATATTTTGACGATAAGGACAGGACTTGGTGTGACAAAACGTGCTTGTATGAACGTTTGTTTGCGCGTTACTGTAATCGTAGATTTCGATCCTATGCCGAGGACAAGGAGACGAAATCGAAAAACGGAGACCCTTGAAGAGGGGATATAGGACATATTCCTCATTCTACGCCACACCTATAAACAAAAACACCAGCGGCCTATACAGTGGCGAAGCAAAGCCGAAATCAGACCAGGGGTCGGGAGACCAGAAACCGTATAACGCCGTTGTGACAGAGGGATGCTAAATGACATGGAAACTCGTTGTCGTCACATGGTGCTCAAGCGTTTGTAACCTGGAGCAGTGTTAGTTGTGACATAGTTTCGTCATATCCAGTCGTCATACCTTGAGGATTCTTCTGGAGTAATCTTGGTTGTCGGCAATGCTACCATCGCTCATCCTTCGTTGAGCCATGACCGCTGGGTCAAGGCGCATATCGTTGAATGAAGAAGCACCTCCACTGCTGGTAGGTGGTTTACCACCAGCGATGAAACTGCTCACAGCAGCGTTTCTCTTGTATTCCTCCTCAATAGCCTTTCTCTTGCGGTTACGGATCAGTAAGAAGGCACCTCCAGCAATAGCTGCGATGGCAATAACACCGACAACGACGCCTGCAGCGATGCCAGCTTTGCTTGGTCCACTACTTTTTGATGCCGCGGATGACGTAGCAGAGTTTGTGGCTTCACTACCAGCGGTAACGACAACAGTTTGTCCTCCTACAGTAACAACAGATGGCTTTCCAGTTGAAGTAGCTGATGCTGTCGAAGACTTCACGGTATCCGAAGCGGCTGCAGGTGCATTCTCAACCTCAGCTGCAATTCCAGTCACATAGACACTCCAAAATCCTTTAGAACCACCTATTTACATGTCAGCACATTTCGGAACGTTTCAATGGCGTATACTCACAGCTCTCTGTGCCGTATCCTGGACAGTTGATGTTGCACTTGGTATCATCCACCTTGGTTGATGCCGGGGGAAGGGTGTCACCACAGTAGCAGAAGTTCTTGTTTGTCATGGCGAATGTTGCCGAGTTCATACCATAACACGGATCTCCACATGATCCCCTCGAGTTGTACTCTTGGGTGGAATTGAGCGTCATGCCTGTGGATGACGAGTAGCAACCCTGGTAGGTCCGTTCCAGAGCCATGACATTTGTGGCAGCGAGCAAGGCCGTGACGGCAGTGACAGAGGAGAATGTCTTCATTTTGAAATGTGGGATGGCCGCGGCCGGGTGGTTGGATATTAGGTCGCTCGTATGTCGAAAATCCCGTTTCGACTCGAGCGTTTCCGTCGGAAGACCTGGGGCAGAACGCGGTGTGGTGGTGCTGATGTTGCTCTTGCAGCCCGTCCACGCACAACCTTCACTTGTTTTCCCTTCGAAGTCGACTGCGCTATCGAGGGACGAGAGGACTGGATGGGACGAGGATGATTAATCGATGATGATGGCGTTGATGGGATGGATCGACTGTCTTGTTTGTTTCGAAGAGGGGACTCGCTGCGTTTCTTGAAACAATATCCCTGACTTAGGCGGACGTGTTGACCTGTGTGTCTCCTTTTCTTCGATAGAACGCGAATCGGAATGCAGTGTAAATAGGAAAAGGCCGTAACGAGTGTGCCTTTGGTTGAAGTGAAGCTCTACTGAAAGAGAGCGAGAGACATCGAATACGATGGAGCTGATGGATGACAAAGACCGTAGGTGGAACGATGGTGAAGGAGTGGTGGTGGTGGTGGTGGAGGTGGAGGTGAGGAGGTCGTGAGTGAGGTGAGGTGAGGACAGGACAGGACAGGACAGGACTGGAACAGGCGGGCGGGAGCAGAGGATGGACCTGGCGTGGAACGGTGGGAAGGCGCTGCGCTGCGCTGCGCTGCGCTGGATCTCTCAGACTTTTGCAGAGGAAAGAGCGAAGCCCGCCCGGGCAGAGGATTCGCTCGTCGTGCGTCCGAGTGGAGCACAGGAAATTGCGATGAGAAGAATCAAAACCGCTAGTGTCAGGAACAGCCTGTTGATTGGCCGGCTGAATCCACTCCACTTCGCAGCATGGCAGGGGCTGCAGGGCTTGGAGATTGACAGGGGCAGCGCAGGGGTAGCGGCGCGGCAGGGAGGAGGCATTTACAGTACTGTACTGTACAGTAGGATACTAGGACGGGACTAAATCAGCCAGTACTCGCGGCAAAATACCTTCCTTACCCATCGAATCGAAGGCGAGGGCCAGGCTCCAGGCTCCAGGCTATGACCAGCCAGCCGAGCGATAGGCTGGCTGTATGAGCCTTTGACGCCAACTATCGATTGGCGCGAACTGGAGCTGGTCTATTGTTGGGAGTAAGGTAGTGAAGATGCTGCTGCAAGAACAACTACAGTGAGGGGTATTTGTGTATGTAGATTTACCGTATGTACATAATTTACCTTAGGCGTCTATGTGTGTGTGCACTTGCATACTTCGATGTTTAACAAGGGCACTCAAACCTTCAAAGGCCCCCACCAACCATTCCATTCTCACCGGATGAGACGGAAGAATTAATATTTACGATACCAAGTAAATTCATTAGTGTCACCTATTTTTCGATAACCGTTTAGAAGCTTAACTCAGTACAGTTCAGTCAAGTTAAGAGGCCTCCATTCCCTAGACTAATCCCTACCTATCCAGCTATCTTGATCTTGTGGCAAGCAAAGTCCAAGGAGTCCAAGGAGTCCAAGGAGTCCAAGGCCAAAGCAAGGGCATGCACCCTCCCAGTTACCCTTTTGGGCCGGCCCAACGAGGATCACGAATCTTGCAACACTGGGTCGGGCATGGTCCTTCCCTCAGATTATTGGTCAAACGCACCACACATTACAGACTGCTCAGTAATCTCACCTCTCCCCAAGATCTTGAAGGTCCGCATTTATTATTGAAGTCAAAATGAAGGTCAAGGTCTGCGGAGAATGTGCTTGGATGTGCTGACTCTTAGTGGTGACTTTTGTGACTTCGGGAATAATGCGAGAGTGGTTGCTTGAGTAAGTGGGAGGAGAGGAGAACACATGCTGCTGTACCCCGTACTCATGACTGCACATGGCTTCCGCAATACGAGCCAGCTCACCACTACAACTGCCTACCTAGGTAGGTATTGTTGACAGCCGTGGTCAGCACCTACAGTACTTGTCACCAGCTCACTAACATTGTATCCCGTTCAAGCCTTCAGTGATGACGACGACTGGACTGGCACAACCCCGACGTCCAGTTCACCAGTTCAATCCGAACTGCCCTTCACCAAATCGATGATCTCCGCCAGGTTCAAGCAAACCCAACTAACTATCTGTACCGCCATCTCATACTCTGTCCTGCCCTTCTCCAAGTACAACCAATCAATTAGCATTACAATTTACAAACGACATCATTTGGAGCAACGCATGGCATCTTGTCGTCTCGTATTTGAAGCACCAGCACAGCCTCGTACGCAATTTCACAAGCGAGAATTCTGTTCACCTCGCTTCGGCTTGTACCACCCCTTTTTCCTCGGGACATTCCTGGATACGAACGAATAACGGAATTTCTCTTCTATCTTTGTATTTTTACGCCGTCATGGTCCCACGATTCCAGGATGGAGTGGATTATTGAATTTTCGCAGCTTGCATGCAGCCAAGTGCAAGTGTGACCTGCTTCTCCATTCGGAATGTGCAGTAATTCTGTCGTGCATATTAAAGTGGGATGGATGTCTGCAGCATTTCATCATTTTCAAGATTTCTTTCTTAATTGTTATCATGAGCATGTACAGCACTTTTCTTTCCCCTTCAGCGTTCTATGTTCTTTTGACGCCTCTATTTTCATCTCATATTATCAGTGTTTCTTCTTCTCCTCTTTCATCCGATCCTTCGAACCCTGGATCAGCCCCAACTTCAGCCATCAACTCGGCATAGTGGAAGGCTGTTTCAAAAAGCAGATCTCCATACCAGATGGAATCATTGAAACCAAACAGCCAAGAAGCATTACACGAATATATTTTCAGCTTGCGGCTCTCTTTTCGTCTTGCCCGGACCAGTGCCCGATGACAGCAAGCGGGGTTTGGGGTTACCAACCTGTCGGCGACATCTCATGACCGATCTTGCTACAGGATCAACACTGCCACTGCGGCTGTGTCTGCGTCTTGCACGACGACCTTAATGATGGAGCGGTGTAATGCAAGGTTTTGGCTATGGTTCCACTGTTGTTTCAATGGAGTCTTTCTGGGTCGTTACTGTTGATCCTGACTTAGCTTGGATGAGCTGAGATGTTACAACAATGCGGGGAAAGAGAAGCGTGGACTGGTCGTATCTCCACGATTACTTCTGTTTCCGTCTAGTAAGGATGTCTTCGGTGGAAGACCCTCTAGAATCTGTGGCAGGATCATACGGGACTTTCGTTCTTCCTCTCCACTTTCCGCCTGCAACGGGACTCACGTTTTGCAATACCGAGTTTTCTCCTCACTAAGAATGTTAGGACTAATCACCAGCCAGCACCTCTCCACGGCAATGAGGAAGATCAAGTGACTGCAGGGACGAAGTTCACGATCGAAAAACCGGCCTGGTCCTCTAAACAGATACCCTTCAGCTCAACACTCGCAACTCTTGGAAGTCAAGGAAGCCGATCCAGGGACATCATAGCCACATGGTGGTATGCACCAAACACAAAGTATCTCAACACTCCAAGCACCATCCTCCGTCTGTCACTGCCGTAGAAGGACATCACTCGATGCCAAACACGTTGGACAGAACACCGACACTTCGCTCCCTTCATTTTCTCCTCAAGACGCCTTCACATTCATTTTCCATCCACCAAATTTATCACGCACATCAACCATCCTAAAAGGGAAGCGATCTCGGAGCGGCCGTCAGAACATATGCGGAGATACCGATCCAACGCACCCAATCCTTCCACCATAACCACAATGTAGGGACTCTACCCGGTAGGAAGCAGCTATAGCAATAGCTAGCCGTCGAGAGTGGGACCTGCCCACCACCCCTCTCTTACTCATAACATGAAAATAGGCAGGAGAAATCTGACGTCCTGACGAAGCGAGTTGACAGGCTAGTTCGTGGCTTGTACTCACAAGGGAAAGTACGGACTGACAGACAGGTAGTCAGGCAGGGCAGGTAGGGCAGGCAAGAAGGTAGGTGACTTGACTCGACTTGATTCAAACTGTAGTTCGCCTTTGCATAGAGCATGCTTTTAGTCTTCGAGCCGATTGTGGGCAGATCACCGAGGTTCATGACCAACGTGAAGACATGACAGTGTGGGGAACCGATAGGTAGATGGATCAAAGAGTAATATTACATATCCCTCTATTCTTCTTGTCTCCGAACCTAGCGTCGCTGGGTATAGCTCATAAATAAGGTACAGGTAACAGCAGTCCCTTCCTCCCAGGACGACTCAGATACTGTCCTCCATCTCACCCTGCCACCTTTGTCCCATATATATCTCTGCTCCATCCAAAAACTAGGTAGAGCTTGTCGCTCTTCACCACTCTGTCCCGTGCCCGTGTCCCTGCCTTGCTTGGACTCTGTGCTTTCAAAAGTCCCAAACGCCAGTGGGTGCCAAAAATTGCAGCTGGTTCCTTCACGCCATGAATGAACATTGCATTGTGCCGGCCGCCCTATGATTCCGCCACGCGCTCGCTCGCTCGCTCAGTCGCTCAAATGAAGTCGGGAGGAAGAAATATAATGTAAGGAGAAGGCCGCATTTTCAGTAGTGCATGGCCTGGGGTAAAAGTACATGTGAAGCATGTGTATCAGAATAAGAAGCCGGTGATTGGCTATGGGGTCGAGCCTGAGGTTGAAGCGAGAATGTTGTCCATGAACGGGTTTATTTGTTGAGAGAAGCTCTGGTTGTGATTCAGACTCATGATGTGTAGGAACGAGAGGCAATCAAGGCCACATGCATTCATACATGAACATCCAATCACCATACCAACTCTCGAACCGGCCAACCAGCGTACTGAACGGATCACTAGGGCTGATCCATTTGCGGGAGAAGATTCCATCAGTCATCAAGTGTCGCTTGATCGCGATATTCATGGCAAAACTCGAGAAGGAGCAGCCGGTAAACTGAGTGCTCTTTGACAGAACCAGGAAATCGACGAGGGCTTGTTGATCCCAGCTAAGGTCCGTGAGTTGCTTGAGCTTCTCGCCTTTGAGGAGATCGACTTTGGAAGTGACGTTCAGACCGACGTTCTTCATCGCCATCTCGCCAAAACGGTGGCCTTCTGTGGCGTTTCCGGAGGCAATGTAGGCGTGCTTGAGCTTATGAATTTCTGCTTGCTTCATGTAGCCCTCACTTTGTGTCTGGAAATTGGGCCAGAAGCCTAGAGCGTCACTCTCGGTACGCAGGTGGACACCAAGATATTTTGGTGGTGACTTCGTAATATCTGCTTCTTGCCCAGAAAATTTCGCCATCTCCATGATTGTGTATGCTGCCAGCTCTTGGACATCCTTTCTTATCCTCAACAAATCTCCAAACGTGGCTGCGAATTCTGGGCCATCGCGCATGATTGGCCATTCGAAAAATGTGGCCCATTTGAATCGAAGGGTTAGGGGACGTTCAACGGAAGGTAGATTCTCGTACTTGACGGCCCAGGCGTCGAATTTGGTTCGGAATTGATCTAGATGTCTGTTCACACCACGACCATCACACCCATCCAGATCAACATTTAGATCTTTGGGGTAGAACTCCTTGGCCTCCTTCTTCTTATCGGCATTCGGGAAGTGTTCCGTGTCATTGTAAATCTTCATCTGCGGACAGAACTCGCCCATGGAAGCCGTGAAGTGCTTCTCATCGAAGAAATAACCGAAGGGTTGAAAGCCCGTTGTGAAGATGTTGGCTAGATTCTCCTCTGACCGTCGCTGAATTCTAGGCATGATGATACCCGAAGCCCCAGCTTCAATGCCATATCTTATACATGTGAGGATGAAGTTTCGAATGTTGCCTATTCCTCCCGAGTTGTTGTCGCAAACAAAGACCAGCCCCGGCTGCCATTTCGTCTCGTTGCAAGCCCGCGCAAGTGGCCAACCGATATATGGACCATTGAAGTCGTAGTCGGAAAGGCTGAGCTTCCGTGGTGCAGTTGGCGGGACCTTGTCCAATGCCATTACCTCCTGTAGAGGCGCAGGAGGGGTATATGAGTATGTAGGCTCGGGGACTGCTGTTTCTGATGCCAGCGAGGGCTTAGGGGGTATGGCGCCGTTCGGTGGAGGAGCAGGAATTTGTCCCAACGCAGCTTCACTCCCTGGCGGTGGAGGTGGTCGAATGAACTCTGTTAATGACGAGCCGAAGAAGAAATGGTTGACGAGGACGACGTTGACCACCAGTGCCGCCAGCACGACGTATCTGTATTTCCACCATTTGATGCGCACGACTCCGTTGATCATTTCGGAGACAGGTTTCTGGACCATTGTTGCCAGAGAACAGCGAAGCAGAAAGATGGCAGTCAGAACTTTAAACACCCTGGGGATGAGAATTGATGGATGATTAGGTGGTTTGGGGTCCTCGTCGCAACAAAAGGAATGCCGTTAGTCGAGGAGAAGTGATAGGGAGCATTCCAACACTCCAAGAAATATTTGGTGAGTGAGGCTTCGATGGCTGAGCGACGCCAGGTTCCAGCCGCGAGAGGAGTGCTCGGAGTGGTCACTTTGGGGTTCTTGGCAACCGGTCCGCTAAGACCAAGCAAGGAAGGCGTCCAAGGGATAAAGAGGCATGGTAAATAGGGAGATAGGGGTAAAAGCTACAAATAAGACAGCAGCTCGTTCTTCCATCCGAACTTGGGATTCTTCTTTCAGTATCGCCACGAATCGTCTTGTGCTGATCGAAGATTCGCTCATAGCTACGATCTTAATGTCCCATGGTGGTGGGGTCCGCGCTGGCGAACAGAGTTCCGGGCCCACCAAGAAGGCTGGTGAACTTCAAAGGGGCTCGCAGCCTCGTGGATTGGGTCCATGAGAAACAAATACGACGGATACGCCTCGCCGCATGAAGTTATATTATCATCGGATGTTGTGTCTTCTGGTAGAACTGGTGGGGAAATTTAATTTCGCTTGCACTTTACTGGTGTCGAGCTTCAAGTTTCCCTTGCAGCTGGACTGCATTGGAGCTATCGATACTCACGACATTGGACGCAAGTATGTTTCAGACAGAATCGCTATCAGATTCGAAACATGACGACTCGTTTATTTCAACAGATCTAGCTCTCCCAAAAACATATCAAATTGCCCTCCTTCGGTTGCTGCTTTCGACAAAGCCAAGCTTTTCAACTCCATCGTTCAGTGGTAACACCAGACTCCATGCATTCAGTTCCAAAGAATCCTCGCGTACTAGTCACCATCTCATCGAAGGAAGATCACTTTATCCCGAAAGCCTTATTATGAGCCTTTGCCACCCTCCTTCCCCTCTCCACCAGCGAAAGAATCGACATAATCGCCAAAACCTCAAACTCTTCCCCTAACCCCTCGATACTGTCGCCCTTCAGGAATCTGAACATGCCTAGCACCCGACTCGGATTACTCGCTTTGGACGAATGTCCCAGCCCAGCATAAACAGCAATGGCATCTCCTGTACTTACTCGAATCAGCTTCAAACCTCCACTATCCCTATATATAGTCCGAACAAATGGCCCAGACGTGTATCGCCATTCGAAGCGCTCACGTACATTGTTCCACGGAAAGGTGTGACAGAACTCGTATTTCTCGGCGCTGAAAATACCGCTTGCGGGACCGAGCTGCTCGAATTTGAATTTAGGGCGGAGCCCTTGCTTCTCTTCGGGTTCAGGTAAGCGTGGAAATGAGAAGTTTGTTCTCGAGAAGTTGGCGGTTGCGGATCGGGGTGGTGTAGGACAGAGTGTGATGTCTGTCATTTGAGTGACGGAGTGAAACCTGGCAAAGGACATCACGGTTGATGCTTTGGAGGGGCCTTTGTGGAGAACGAGATCTGGCCTGCCTGTGCTGATCTGCGAAGAGAGATCATTTTGGATGGTTATGTAGAACAGGTGTGGTGGTGCTGGCAGGGGTTTGATGTCGTTTGGTGATGGGGCAGGTGAAGAGGGACTGAGCAGGATGTCGCCTCCAAAGCGACAGAACATGACATCCCTCGGAAATCGAGGATATGTCGTATACGTTGGTGAACGTAGCGGAGGGTGCACAGGTTCATAAGCAGACTCTTGCCCATCAGACAAGTATGTAAGTGAATTTCCACGATAATTTCGATTTCCTTGCTCTTCGGCGGGCTGGTCGAAGCCCAGGACGTCCATCCACTTACTCCTTGAACTGGTAGATCGATGCATTGAATTGAAGATAGTACGTTGTCAAGTTCCAAGGAAAAAGATACTGTGAATCCTTTATACTGTGATGGTACGATGTCTGATAAGGATGAAGATAAGATGACAAGATATATACTTTGCCAAAGTTTCAATATGCCCCTGCTTGGCGTGGGACGACAAGCAAGCTAAATGCAATGCTTGCATTTGTTGCTCGGACTGAAACATATAGGCTGCACACCTGTATTGCTGGCTGCGAATGCCATTGGCTATGATGCAAATATGCGACATGCAACATGTTTTCCTGGCAGGTTACGGTGGATGACAAACTGCTGTGGTAGGACGGAGGTGTGGAAGTGAGCGGCACATAAATCCCAACTGGACGTGGAGTCGGTATATGGAGTTGTACAGATTCGCATTGACTTAGTCTTGAGATTAGTGAAGTAAGTATACCTAGTGATACTTGAGACCATGTTGAATGGATTTTTGGAAAGCGGAGCCCATAATTGGGAAGCTTCCAGCTCTTAGAGCAATTGAAGGAACGCAAAAAGCACATCGTATTATTGTTCTGGAAGAAATCTTTTAGCATCGGCACATCTTTTGCCAAAGCTGGTGCCTACTTTTGGTCAGGGACATTTTTAGTGCTCTTCTGCAAAGTAATAGGTGGCTTTCAAGGGTAGACACCAGAGGGCTGAGCGTTCCAGCTCGTAGTTGACCTCTGCGAACAGCTTACATTGGATATTCTTTGGCCGTTGAAGTGTTGGACATTCTAAGTTCTTTCGAGTTTTGGCCTCGAAGTTGACATGGCCATGATTGTTGGAATGTTTCCCCGGATTTGCGATGCCGGATTGTGGAGCCCTCGCAGGGGCGGAACCACTCGCATGGAACGACTGACCCGTGCTGCACTTCAAGGGCTGAAAGCGTACCGGGCTTCCTGAGGTGATATTGGAAGACAACTCTTACAGATTCAAATACTTTCCGGTATAGTATACATGGTGACCAGGAATAAGAGTGTGGAAGGGCAATCCAGTTGTCAAATGTAAGAAAAGCTTCAGCCCCAATTATTAGATACGAGGATGCCGTTTCTTTGCACCCATGTTGAGGACCCGGCGATATCTATTTCGAGATAAGTCATGCGTGTCTAATCCCCGACTGAGCGTGACGTCCTGCATCGTTGACCATGTCGACTTTGAATAGGAAAGACAACAACCCCTCCAACAGCTACTACATATATAGGCGGCATCCGTGAAAGCCCTTCCCTTCATCCCCAGTGGCAAAGGAGCGCCAAAGACCAATCACCAAGCTGCCAACAGCAACGGCTGTCCAGAGCAAGAATGTGACATAGCAAGCCATACATTTTTTACGCCAAGTTCGAGCTTGAATACCCAAGTCTGGCTCTAGGACTTCCAAGGTGTTAGGGAAGGAGCCACTCGAGGGCCTTTCTCTGTATATAGTCACAGCTTCAACGTACCTTTAACAATCAAGCTTGATACACCCAACACTCTGTCTCCCAACACAAGGCGGGCAATGGGCGAGCCTGCGAAGAGCTCGTCACGGTGATTTGCTGCACACTATGCTGATGACTTCAACGTTCCTCAAGATCCCGGTCATTCTTGCTTCTAAGCTGGAAGCTGGAGCTTGTTGCCATTCTCCTCCTGTCGATGAGGTCGCCCTGCTGTTGTAGTGACGGTCGATTGGATTTTGGGCATAGAATCCTTCCATAAGGTGTAAAACAATGCACGCCAATGTACTCGCAGAAATATCTTCCATGTGATCCGATGAATTTCTAGGATTCCGGAGTAAATGACACCAAGCGCATATTTGTGCTCTTTAATCACATCAAAAGAAGTGCCGTTGCCAGCGAAGTTCGAATCAAAGCTGGGAAGAGCAGTGCCAATATCTTAGTATGTTGACACGAGCGCCTCGAGGACATCTTCATATTAAACTACTAGCTGCTCCGGCTATTAGCTTGAGAGTCTTGGATTTCATGAAGTATTAAGTACTTGGAGATTGAACATAATCGGAGCCTAGTCAGTCTGTAAGCTTCACATCTCGCATCAAGCATTTGCGAAGGAGTAACCGACCCAAACATAGGCCATGTACGGTGTTCCGTCATTGAATGTATCGGAAATGCTAGAGTATTTCTCTATTTTTTTTTCAAAAGAGGTTCCATTCGGGCCAAAATTTGGGAAGACTTTGACCGCTGGTCGTTGTTGACTTGCTTCACTGCTGCCCAGACATCTCGCTGCTCGGTCGATTCACTTCGCTTTGCGTCGTCCGCAGAAACGGACTGTTTGAACTTCTCGAACGAACTGTGGATAACAGCTCAAATTCTGGCCATTGCGATGCAAAGTCGAGATGATTGAGGGACCGACATGAATGTTTGTCTAAGCAAGAAGAGGGAGAGGTATTGTAATGAGGCTGTGCAAGATGCCACCCGGGCGTTCACAAGGCTCCCCCACCTATGCATACTTAAAACTATCTTTGTATTGACACTTCTAAAGCCATTGAATTTAAATCCCGGCATACAACTTTTCATGTGGATAAGCCGTCGGTCGCGGCACTCGATTCAGCGAGTTGGAGCTGCTGTGGCCAAGTAAATATTGCAAGAAGCTCGAATGCCACGCACCAGAACAACATAAGAAAGACTACACGCGATCTTACCATGGCCAAACGAAAGCTGTACGAACACATTCCGAGGAAACCGGAAAGTGGAATCGCATACGATCGTTGTTGTTTTGTTCGTCCGTCGAGAGAACAAGCAGATCAAACGGAGATCAGAACCTCCAGTGGCAACAGGTGGTAAGCTTTAGCGAGGACCCCATTTTGCTTACAATATAATATCTCCACGTCCGTTCTTGAGATGTCTCATCTTTCCTTCAACCAACCATCTAGGTAGCGTTCCCAATGCTCAGTACGAACTACTATCTGTTCAGTGCGCAAACGAGGCGAGGCTCGACTCCCACTACTATTCATTACCACTCTCCTGCACACGGCGACGGCAGATAACCTCGGGGTTTTCATTGTTTCAACCCGCAGGATTCTGGTCTGATCTTTCAAGGCTGAAGAATGCTTATTTTACTCTAACTTGTCGTGCTTGCCTTCTTTTGGGGCGCTTGAAATGGCTCGCGAGACGCCACCATCATATATTATTGGCAGAGGGAGTCGCGCGTGGAGCTTGTACCTTCTGACAGCGAACTTGGCGGTGACCAGACCGAGATGGTCTGAGGCAAAAGTGCACCGTCGTCTGAACGAGAATTGGGAGAACGACTGGTTGCACTCATCGTCTGCCTTTCTTGTCAAGATCCTAGGGATTTGCAGTACTGCAGATGAAGAATTCTGGAAATCGCGTCACTCTCGGGTTTGAGGTTCTTCTCACACGTGGATGTTCATTGTAATGTAATTTGGTTGCAACAATTCAGCTGCAGCAACCTGTGAACCTTTTTTCAGCCCCAGCCTCCACATCCTATTAATGGCCCAGGTGTCGGGAATGGGCCAACAGAATCAGGCCATTGGGACCACAAACCCCATCTAGGCGTGCAAGGCTGATTCGTGATTTGAGGTGCCGCCGTTATTGTCCTTGTGCGGCGCCTCTTTAAAAGGCGATCCCTCTCCCTTCACTGTCTCTCTCCACAGTTGGAGACTTACTGCCAGCGATTTCTACGTCTAAGAAGTCTTAGTAGGCTTCTCTTACTCTCAAAATGCCCTTCGATTTCGACACATATCAATCAAAGTGCGAAAATCTCACTCCAGAACAGCTTCATCGAGAATGGGAGAATTACACTCGCCAGATATCGGGTGGGGCTACCTCGACAGCTACTGCAGTGTTGTTTTCTCCTTTGACGGCTGGAATTTCTCTCGTTGGACTTGGCCTGTCGGCCCCTCGAATACACAATGCTCGTAAAAAACGAGCAATCATTGAAGCAAAATTGCAGGCACATGGGCAAACCCATAATACGAGAAAACGAGACGTTATTGCTCCTATGGCAATTTCTGGGACGATTGGTGGATTGACGTTGGGATTGGCTGGTCCAGGTGCTGATATGATAGCTGGCGAAGCTGTAGGCAAAGGCGCTGAGTATGCAGCTGCACAGTGAGTATTACCGGTTTCCTCATCCCCCATTCGATCAAATCCGGGTTCTTGCTATTCCTCGAACATGGTTGAAAGACCCATACTGAGACTTTTGCCTCTAGTGTTGCCTTGGACGCAACTGGTGCAGTAGTCGAGCATAAACATGATGAACATTCCAAGCACAAGGCGAACCAAAGAATGAACTTGCAGTACCAGAATTTTCAAAAGCAATTTATCCAGGAACAAGCAGCTCAAGGTGTATATCTTCAACCACAGCCTCCAGACTATCAGCCAGGCAAAGAGAATGCTCCAGGTCAGCCATTTCAACTTCCGCAGCCGGGAATCCAGACATATCAACCACTACCACCCTCGAAAGACCAGAAGTATGAATATGTGCCCATACAACCCCCACGGAGTGGTGCAGTCTCGTATCAACCAGCTTCTCATCAGCAAGCTTTCATCCCCGAGGGAGGCCAATTTGGTCAAGTTATATACCAACAACTGCCTCCGTACTCTCCCATTCAGGACGTGGGACCACCTGGAACAACTCCAAATCCAGTCAGTCAGGATCCCTCGGCACAACGAAGGCAGTCCCTTTACCAGCCTGGTTGCAGTCAAGCATATCCGTCGCCTTGTCCTACGCCTCTACCGGTCTATTCCCAGGCAGCTGGTTCTCGGGGTCAACAAACCGCTACCTATCAGTCGCCGTCAGTATTTCCTGTCATGGATCGCAAGTCTGCCACTGTACAGCCTCCAACTTCATCTTCTAACCCAGAGTGTAAATCCTCGATAGTTGATTTTCCCATGTAAGCAAGCTCACTTGCCTATTTCTGTTCGAAGCAGCAACTGATGGGCTACAGGGATGTGTTTGAACTTCCTGCTGAATTGGTGACTGCAGCAGTCCCAGTTGACAACTTAGTTCCTGCTACACCTAGTATGGAGGACGAGATTCTGATTCTGAAGGCCCGAATTCTACAAATGGAAATTGAGAAGCGTGGAGGAGTGATCGATATAGTCCCCGCTCACCAGGCCCAGACCGAGCAACAGGTGGATTTAGGAAGCTTTCCGCAAGACACTGGATCTCCACGATCTACTTCGATTACTGAGGAGCCAGCACCACAACAAGTGACAAGCGATGAGTCCAACCCGGAAGCTAACGCTTCGAGTGATCGAGTACAGAGCCCACAGTCTTCACCGGTTACTTCCATTATCGTAGAAGAGCCTGCTGAATACCAAACACCACAGACTGAGGACAAAGCTGCCACGGAGATCGTTCACGAATTTAAGCCTCTGTCATTCTACCCTCCTCCTCCTGCTTCGTCAGCACCACCTCCTAGTTCGCTACCCAAGGTACCACTCCTCCAAACAACAGTCCAAGATCTCACATGTCTTTCATCTCAACTGTCACTTGAGACATCTGAGAACCCACACGCGCAAAATGGGGTGTCTTCCAATGATACAGCGTCGACTCCTCTGGACAATAACAGCAGTCCCTATCCTGCACCTCTAAAAGTTACACCTGTCCGTCAGCAAACATCTCCTCTTCCCAATCCAGCTTTTCAGCAGTATCAACAAGCACCGCGACATGCCTCTCTTACTCCAAGCTACCAGAGACAATATTCAGCGGCTGAACAGCCTCCACTGCCATCTCGGCCACAATCCCGGAACGAGACTATCCCAATCACAAAGGAACAGGCGTATCCAGCAACCCCCATACCCCAAATTCAAGCAGTACAGCCTCAACCACAGGTCTCGTACCAAGCGCAATACACCTCGCAATCGAACGGCGCCTCTGCAACCTACAATCCACAAACATATTCCCCTCCACCTTCTTCCCAGGCTCAACAGCCACAACAAGTGCCGCCGTCACGACCACAGAGTACTTATCAACCCCTCTCACTCCAATCGTCTCAAAGCAATGCTCCACCTCCGCAACAGCATCAGAACTATCCTCCTCCACCATCATCTCCCAATCCGCAACAACGCCCAGCACCTCCACCAAGACCGCAAAGTATATATCAGTCTCAATCCGCGCCACCTGTTCAGAACAACACCCCAATATCCTACCAACAGCCTCCTCCTCCTCCTCCTCCCCGCCCGCAAAGTGTGTACCAGCCACAACACATTGCTGCTGCTCAGAACACAGTTCCCCCAGTACAACAAGCACCGACTCCACGACCGCAAAGCATCTACCAACCCTTACAATTCACATCTGCCCCGAACACGGCTCAAATGAACACCCAATCGCAACCCCAATATCAAACCCATCAACAAATTTACGCTCAGCCCCAACCCACAAAACCCACTGTCTCCCCCATCCAACGCCAAGACAGCGGCTATTACTCCATCCCACCCTCACGGCATTCCTCCTCCTTCTCCACGACCTCATTCACGCCGTCCAACTATGGTGGCAGTCCCCAAGTCCTCTCCCCGCAACCTACAGGCATGTTATCGCCTCAATCAACAGGGAGTGTATATCACGGCCGTAGCGCATCGGTCAGCACGATGGGCTCACCAATGACACCGCAGTCAATGCAGCAACAACAGCCATATTTCCCTCCTCCGCCGGGAAGTCCTGCGCCGCCGGTGCAGAATGATGATTTTGGGTCGAAGGTTACGGGCTATCAACCTGGGGTGAACCAGCCGCGTCCACAACAGATCCCGCCTCCGCAGCAACCAAGTCAAGGATGGCAGTGGGGAATGCCTCCTCCTCAACCCAACTACGGGCCACCCCCACCTATTCCTCAGCCTTGGAAATAAACCTTCCAAGACTGTAGAGTTGAGTCAGTAGATACGAATTGATACCCTTGATGTGTATGATATTTGGAGATGATATAGCAGGACAAGGGACCATGCATGACTAGCCAAATGAGAAAAAATTGTGAAATACAAGACCCAGCGATCATTAATGCATCTCATTTAAATGCCCTTCTCGTGTTGAGAGTCTAGAGGTTTGTTGTTAAACAGACTCGCTGAACTCGTAAGCGAGATAGTCAACAGGGGCTCGCTCAGCTTTCTATATATGGGTACCCATCCACCGCGGCTGCTGTAGGCTATTGTCACACTATATAATATATATGTTACCAGAGTCTTAGTAACATCTCCCACAATGTATGTGGAGCTTTCTTCATCACATCATTCTCAGCTATATTTGCTCTTCAGTTGCGGTTGAAAAATTCTTCTATAGAAACGTGCAAACTGGAATTGGAAGAAATGGATGCCCATAAAACTCTCATGGTCGCTTGAAATTTAACATTTTTCGTCATTCTATGTAACTTGCAGATGATTATTCTCAACTATCCTACTGAGATGAGACCCTCCCGCTTAGCAAATTCGCACGCATTCTTCTTCACATATCTTCGCCTTTGAGATCGCAGATATAATGACCATTTACTAGATGCATGGAAAATCCTTTGGATAGGTCACACAATGAATGAAGCACTATAGAACCTGCTTTCCATCTTCTCAAGTTGCGTAAGTGTGAAAGATTGGCTCCATTTCATATTCTCCATTGTCGTAAAGGGAAACGTCCCATGTGGTATCAAGAATGAATTCCACACCTAACCTACGCTAGCCAGCCCTCCAGGTTCGTACGCCACCCAAATGAAAGATGAATGCAAAATCCACTATCCAGAACACCACAGTCTCCCATGAGGACGCCATCTACTTCTTATCCTCGAAGTAAAATTTTCCCAACCCAGCCTCATCAGGACTGCCCAGCGGTCTCCTCGACTCCCCAGTACCATCAACTCTATCTCTCATGATCCGCTCCGCAGCTTGAACGCCAGCACTTGGACTAGCAACTCTGTTCGAGTCGCCGAAACTTTGCGATTCGCCAGGAGTTCCTGAACCGCTGCTCTGAAGCTGACTGGCCAGGCCACTTCTTCCAACAGCAGGATTGGTGACCAGATCTCGTCGACTGTAAATAGGACCACTGACTGTGCTGCCAGCACCTTCTCCAAAGCCTACTAGACTAGCATCATCGCTCATTCCATCCATGTCCTCGTCCATCGCGCTCGCAGAGAATCGATCTCGATCATCGATATCCCTATAATTGGCATCCGTACTCATTTGATCCTCGTCGCCAGCCTCCGTCTGTCCCTTGGTACTTCCGCTAGCCCAGGTTGTCGTACGGCCACCAGCGGAACCAGTCGCAGATGCAGATCCCACAGTCGACATCTTGGTCGTATAGACGGGATTACCATTCTGGTCGAAGTAACCCGGGATCTGACCTGCAGAAGGACCAGCTGCCGCTCCGCCTTGTTGGTTCTGATTTGGGCGGACAGTCGACACGCGTTCCAGCCCAGCTAGGAACGAGATGCGGTCTGCGCGCTCGCGCTCGGCTTCGTTGCTGGAGCCTGTGTGGCGGTGCCCGTGGCCTGTATGAGGGAATGCAGAGCCGCGATGGCCATCTTTTATGGCTGTTGTTGAGAGAGCAGACAGGGAGGTCGTAGCTGAGTTGGGGGTGCCACTGTTGTCTGTTAGTATGGTAAAGTCTTGGCTTGAGGCTTTTTGGAAAGACTCACGGCATCTCCGTTGGTGTATCCGGATTTGAAGGAGGCTCTGGCATGCCTATCAAGGTTGGAGTGGCCATTTCTGCAGGTTGTTTCGGTATTTTGGAGAGGTTATGGATATGTCTGATGTGGTGGGTTCGTCCGCGTGAGTCTGGGTCGGGAGATTCGAGAAATAATTGTCTATTTGTAGTATGGAGGTTAGGATGATATGCTTATGTATCCTTGATATTGATCTAGAGTATGTGGAGTAGCGGAGGACAGTGGGCTTCTGTTTGTATGTCGTTGGTTTCTTGGAGAAAGACAAGGCGTGGAACAACCCCTCGATCCTTCTCCTGAACCAAGCCAAGGAAATGATGTCACAACCCCACATTCTGCTGCACATCAACTGCACCCCGGAGCCCAAGGGCCACGCCGTCACGACTAAATTGTTTTGTGCCTGGCAGCGGCGGCTAGGTAGAGAAGATTATGGTGGGGTGAAGCTGACAGCTGCTTCAAATTGTGAGTGGCATGGCGGACGACATGTCATACAGAGGTAGGATGTTCGCTTTGTCTTTGGAAATGGAGCTTCACCACGAGAACAGTGAGGCTGGGAGCAATATGGTATTAGGTTCTTCTGCTGGTGAAGTTACTAGAATTGCGGAGGAAGACTTAGATTGAATATTTGTTTTGGGGCAGTTTGGAAAGAGCTCTATAATTTTACAAACACACATATTTTTCGCCACCTGGAGCTCATTCTTGCTCACACGCAAAAGCAATACTTCGCAGCAGAGCTCCTTCTATGCTCGATGACCCAGAACCTAGTGACACCTGCGTAAAAATCAACGCCTGTATAACATGCTGTGCAGGAACCTCAACACTTGAGTCTGTGCAACATCATAAAAGATATCCAGTCTTCCGTGAACTCCAGGTGCTAGTAACACATTCTGCCATCTCTCCTTGCTTCCCCGGTTTCAGATACTACTGTCCGATTCCAATAGTATTCTCTTATGAGCCTGCGACGACCGGGTTTCCACCATTGACCTGGCTCTTAGGGGGAGAGCCCATAGCAGACTGTGCTGCAAGTGCCCGAGCCCGTTGCTGAGTCTCCTGTTGAGCATCCAAATTAGCCCGTTGTTGTGCCATAATTTCCAGTTGCGCTGCATTAGAATGATGCGAGACATAACCAGTTGGTGTTTGTGGGATATATTGCTGTTGCGATGGGGGGCGTGGAGTTGACCCATTTATCATTGGAGCCTGGTTCATAGCATTTTGTATGTACGGCCGGCGATCCTGTGACATGGATGGATTTGGTGTAGCATAATTCGGTCGAGGTTGGGCGTTTTGAGGTTGAGGGCTGTACATCTTTTGAGGCGAAACCTGGCGATTGAAATTTGCACCATTGGAGTATTGATAGCCCATCCCATTTGGCGTGGCCTGTGCTTGGTGCGCATAGCCTGGTTGTTGAGGTTGACCAGCGTATCGGCCATTGATGTTGGAGGGCTGTTGGCCCTGTTGCGGCAAATTATGTGAGTAACCCTGACTCGGTGCGCGCAGATAGTTCGCCGTAGTTGGAGTCTGTTGATACTGCTGGCTGGGTTGTGAATAAGACTGCGATACAGGTCTTGGAGCTTGATGTGGATACGTTGGCGTTCCATAAGCTTGACCAGGATGATAGGGCGCGCTTCCGGCTGGTTGTTGAACTCGCTGGTACGGCGCTGGGGATGCCACAGGTGGTCGTTGCATGTTGATATTGGTCGCAGGGGGTCTGATAGGTGACTGACTTGCGCCATAGTATTGTTGTGTCGGGGCAGGTGATGGCCGAGGGGCAGCATATTGGTTGCCATAAAGCGTAGCAGAGCTGCTCCGATGAGGTTGTGCAGGGGCAGCAGGTCGTGGTGCAGCGGATGTAGCATTCATGGCTGTCGTCTTCGCCCTTGATGCAGCTTCATCCTCCTCCATGACACCCTTGTAGTTGTTCGTTTGGATCTCGATCTTGGTGCTAATGCTCAGCTCTGCAAGGCGATCAGGGTCCAATTTCGCAACAGCATAGGGTGGCAAAGTGGAAATCATCAAAGTTAACTGGGACTTGAGAATCTCATAAGTAGCTTGCTCATGCTCGCTTGGCTTGGATGGTGTGCCAAGGGTACTATCAGGGGTAGATAGAAGACCAGCCGGACGACTTGACGCGTTCAGTGACAGGTGACGAATACGCTGGTACGAATTTAGGGTTTCCAGAAGGTCGGATATCCCCTCAAGAATCTCTTCAACGTCCTTCTCCTCAGCTGACTTCTCCGGCGCGGCTTCGACGTTGACCAAGCTTGGATCGATAGGATCGTTTTCGTACTCCGCGATAACCTTCTCAAACATGGCGATCTCATCATCCTCTTCGGTCTTCGGGGTTGGTGTTGGGGATCTGATATCCTCCATATCGTTCCAATTTTCCACGAGCTTCTCAAAATTCTTCTGACCGACTTGTTGCCACCATATCCGGTTCATAACGCCCGCTGGTACAACTGCTGCCGAATCATCCTTGACTGGAGCAAAACTAGAATAAGCACCACGGAACAAAGTTTCTAGTTTAGACGCTTCGGATTCTGCAGACTCAGGCTCAAGAGAAGGTCCCTTAGCAGCTACTAGACTCAAAGCCCTTTCGCGCTGCTTTCTCTTTACGCCTTGCTGTGGAGGCGATGCGTTGCTGTAGTCAAGCCAATGTCCGGTGGAAATGGATTGCTTCGAGTAGCTTGCACTTCTCGAAACTGGCTCATTGGCTGTTGGCTGGTACCAACCTACTGTCGACGACCGGGTGGTAGCAACCTTGGATGGCTTTGGGGGCTGTAGAGCCGGCACAGTAGAGGGAGTCGGGAAGACTTCACCCAAGGTTGGGGTGCGCTTCTTGTCATCCACAAGTCCAGTCGCTTGGATGGGAATGATTTGGGTGGTTGTAATACCGTTCGGAAGCCCTGCTTCTCGAATGGATTGGAGGACTTTCTTCTCCTCGCCGTTCACCTTGGTTGGAATCTGGAGACTTGAGAAGAGTTGCTTGTTTCCCTGGGCATTCCCATAGAATGTAAGGACCGTCCTACTATCCCCTGGACTGGCATTTATTTGTGTGAAAGCAGTCGATCCCAAGCTAATGTTGGCTCCAAAAGAAGAATTGCTGCTCGAGGCATTGGTCTTCGATTGGCTTCCTCCCATGGCTGCCAGTTCCCTCCGGATCAGCTCATGTGCTCGCTGCTTGAATGCAGTAGCTTTGACAGATAACTCCGACTGGCTCGCAGAAAAAGGTATGAATTGATTCCGAGCCGTGCCATTCGGAAGCTGAAGCTTATCCTGGATGTCAGCGACTGCCGTGTCAATATCCTCGAGCACCTCCTTGACATTAGTGTAGGCTTTTGCTGCTTGTCGTGAGAGGATCGAGGAGGACGTTTCGCTGGTGTCGTCGGACTTTTGGCGCTTTGCTTGTGGACCTGACGAGGAGGGGCGCTCTGGTAGAGAGCGCGATAATATAGACGGGGTTGTGTCGTCGCTGTTGCATTATCAGAATATGTGGAATATGGATGAAATCCAAACGGATGGCAGTTGTTCATCTGGAACATTTGCTGATGGATAACTTACGCCTTTAATACATCAATAAGATCTTGGATGAGTGCTTGCGCAACTTCGACGGATTGTTCTACTACTTCTGGGCTCTTCGAATCAGGGGTGCCATTTGTGTTGTTCGGACCCTCAGTCATATCGTCACGCTTTCGTTTTGCAGATAGAGATGGGTTTGGCGTAGAGGTAGAAGAATCCGGAGGTGGCGCGGGGCTTATCCCCCCGTTCATGGAAGACATGATGAGGCTGTTGAATTCTCGTAGAGACGCTATGGTGTCGGCTTCGCGGTTCGTCGCGACTCGCGATCGCAGAGAGGGTAGCGAGCGGAATGTGTGACCTCAGGGAGTGTTGCAGGCGGCGTGGCGGTGATTTTTACCGATGCGATGCCCAGGACCAAGGTTTGGGTAAGCAGGCTAGAGAGCTTTCTTGAAATCCGCTCCGGTCGTGTTGGCGGATAATTTGTTTGCAGACGTGCCAGCCAAAGTTGTTCGCAGACGTGAGGCTGGCTCGGACGAGCCTGTTCAAATTGAATTCCACGCTAAAAATTAACGTGACTGTGCTGACTAATAACTTCGATATTCACCGGTTTTGGACTTTACCAATACTCTCATAAATCCTGTCTGTCTGTCTGTATGTCCATCGGCAGACAATTACATGTTTTCGACACATAGCTCGTTGTCACCGGCCACTTTCAGAGCTGTATTCTACTTTGGCTTCGTCGCGTTTCTTTTTTGGTAAACAGGAACTTGATGAAACATTAGTACTTCGATTTTACACATTTTCCTGGGCAATATGAACGAATGCAATCGCGCCTGTATTTCTCGAGATTGGGCAGGGCCACACTGCAACATACCAGTCTTTCCTCAATATCTGTCGGCGATCAAGTAAGCAGAAATCAATAGGAGCCGTGATCTTAACTATTTCTAACAATGTCTCAAGCTCCCTACACAATCCGTAACCACAAGATTCTCTAGGTACCTCAACAATGAACGAGAGACGAGGCACTCGGGCATCGAAGGAGATGGCGGCACATCCTCAGAGCATCATCAAGGCCATGGGTTACAATGGACCGATGGAAATATTCCGGAAGATGATCCAACCAGCTCTGCAAGCTCGCAGCAAGATCTGTTACGGTTCGGACAACGTTCATCCTCCACCAAGTATCCCTATCGGCACAGTTGTACGCTACAGGACCTCCACACTCCTGCTGCACCAAGTAATATTGGAATATCGCGGCTAAGTTTGTGGAAGGACCAAGTCCGCCCTGGTTCCGTGACCCCTTCTATTGCTCTTGGACAGTATTTGGATTTTGAAATAGCTGCAGAGAAGCAAGTTTATTGGCGTAAAGTCAGGCATGTTCTCCCGGCCAATGCGTTACCAACCATGACCTTACACCATCTTTATATCTCTTCAATATCAAAGGTACGAGTGTTTCGACATATCAGTTGTTCCGTACAATGCTGATTTTGACCAGGATGAATGGGAGTACCATGATCATATCCTGCGCAGCAGAAACGTTGCTTCTCTGCAAAGTCGCAGTTTGGGTATTGCAGATGTGGAGCGCTGGGCATGGGTTCTCACCGGAGACTGCCCCGAGAGTTCCTATAGCCAAAGATCAGACCAGATCGTGGAACGCCTGCTTTCACTCTCAGCGGATCATCCGACATTTCTCCTGCTGGAAACTCTCCGGAAAGATGTCCAATACGTCAACACTTTGAGTAAACTCATATCGTACACGTGGTACTATTGCGATAAATTTTCCTGGCCAGGTGACTCTCCCAAGTCGGACACGTTGACCTCAAATTTCAGCCAAATGCACGATAATGAGTTTGGAGTCCTAATAAGCCGCTTGTTGTACCAGACGCGGCGGATCTGGCCTGCTGCCACGCTCAGCGTGGCCCATATGGTTCCTCGCTTTATACAGTCCCTAAGTAATCATCGTTCCTTGGATCGGTCTGGACTCGACCAACGCATTTTCGCTAGGAGTTGCGATATCGTCAACAACGTGATACGTCGCTTGGCTTTACCTTCGTCCATAGAGCCTCTCAAGTCTATGGTCCACAACTGGTCAGCACAAAAGGTTCTACTGAATCTTGCTGGGCAATGCGATCCCCCACTGAACTTGGACCACAGTAGCTACAGAGCCGTCATCCAAGTTCTTACAGCATCTCAAAAAATCGATCGGGAATCGAAAGCTGCCATCCTTCGGCTGCGAAGTTGGCCTCCATGGAGAGCAGAGCAAGATGGCATGGACGCGCAAAGGAACCCGGACGATGACTTGAGCCGCGCATTGCTTGCGGCTATTCGAGCGAGGGAAGCTGGATTCCGAGAAACATCTCACGACCAGCGTATGCAAATTCTTGGCGGTCAAGAACTTGATGGCACGCCAACTATTCACACACGAAAACTAGTCAAATGGAGAGCTCAGGCTCCTCATGAACGCAGTGAGACGTTGGCCGGATCATTTGATGTAGACACAGCGCCTGTTCGTCCGAAGCTTGATCATCCAAACGTATGGGCTGCGAGGGTCGAGGCAACCCGAGATGTGAGAGAAGCCTGGCGAGCTTTCGTTGCCTTCGCAGCAAAGGAAGGGAAGCCGAATCAAGCTTTGTACCTGGCAATGTTCCAGAAACTCAATCTTGAAAGAGCTCGACAGGGACGAAAAAGAGTTTTTGAAGCGGCTCCCGGAGATGGAAAAGAAGTTCTTGCCGTACCAGATGATAACATGAGTGAATTCTATAAGTCACACAGCAAACCCCCACGGCTCGACGCTCTTTACAATCAGATGCTATTATCTGGTATCAAACCTTCCGGTCAATGTTTAGTCTTCCTTGTTCGACACGCCAGAACATCTACTGCCGGTATCAATTATCTTCGCGACAGCGGTATCAATCCACTAGTATTGCGATACTGGACAGGAAGTAAAGACACGAGCACATCCCCCAGTCAAAGACCTCCTACTGATGTCATAGACACTGTCAGTGAGGGACTCCTCTGTGCTTTCTTGCATTTGATATGCCGGTTTGCTCCTCGTGCAGTCCTCGCCACTTCGACTGAATTTGAGAAATACAAACTAAAGCCTCTCAATCCCAAAACGCCAGTGTCTAATGGCTGGGCCATCCAGGCACTGGAGAGAACCCCATATCCTCGACTTCGAGATCCCTTAAGGCAAGCAGCTCGCTTGCTGAAAAACGAGAAAGTGAAGTTCCGGCCCGCTTGGTATTGTCTGTTCAGAGCTTTGGCGCGCCCCAACGTTCTTTTGCGGGTGTCACTTATTGGGGAGCCTGGGCACGACGCGCTTGCGTGGAGATTCACTGTGGCTGTCCTACGCAACTTTCACGCATGCGGGCTTGAACTTGATCCTTATGGGTTATTGCTCATCTGCAATGTCTTTTTCAAATATGCCGAAGCCACGCATGACGTCGCTCCCCTGGAACACGAGGCAGAACTAAGTCGAGGTGCTCAACTTCTCAAGGACGAATTCGCCAAGATATCTCGAAGTACAGCTTTACCATTCTGTAAATCCATACTCCTCCACTCCGTGAAATGGGTCACTTTGCACAGTTATGTACGCTGCATGGGAATCATCGGTGACTGTGACGAGATTATCACAGTCCTCGAGTGGATGGTCGAACACAGAGATGTATTGGAAGAATGCAACAGCCAAGAGCGAAATGGGCAGATAATGTTGTCGCGGACTCTTGTCGCAGCGAGAATTTCCTGCTACGAAACAGAGTACGAGGCGAGGGCGATGGAATTAGTGAAGCAGGTGGATACCTGGAAATGGCCTGACGATGGCGACTTGCAGCAGTATACTCGGAGTCTGGATAGCGATCCAGAGGATAGTTCAGATCCGGGAGAGGACATCGATCCAGGAAGGGAGTAATGAGACACGTCCAAAGGAGAAGCTGTCTTTGTACGATGCTTGTATATTAGCTTTACGCATTTGTACAGATTAGCGAGTGATACCCAGGGAGTTGTAATCATATTGTCTTGGGCACCATGGTGGCACGATACATTTTGGAACGAAGCATCCTCTCCTTCCTCTCCACTCTTGTGTACTTCGGCGTATTTTCCGTGTTCACTCGGAGCGTAACTAGGAGACGATGTTCACTTCATCACTGCTTGGTGGTACCTGACTATTTATGCCGGAGCATCATCCCCGAGCTACGTTCCTTGGTTTGGGTGGTCCAGCGGTCAGCTGGTGGCCAGGCCTTGGCTGTTGAAGCTGAACACGAGTCAGGTTCCACGTGATTGTCTATTAACACTCGATTGAATGCTTTGCAACGCCAGTCGGGGCGTGAAGGATAGAGGATTTGGGGATGCAGCTGGTAGTCAGTCGCAATAAGGTCGACAGTAGACCTTCCGTAAGTTACTGCACTGCGAGCAATAACACCACGGTCTCAAAACAGTGCTGCTGGTGCATGCAGGTCCCCGACGGCAGTGCCCAGCCACCGCATTGTCCTCTCCCAGGGGGCCAGGACAGCCTGGCATGGCCCAGCCCAGTGCCCACACTGCCCTGAGAGCCCGAGCTTGAGCTTGAGCTTGCCCTGAGCTCCAGCTCCAGCTCACCCTTTGGCGCTAAGCAGACGAAGGCAACCGCCGACCTTCGTCGTCATCACATCACCTCTCGCCTCCCCCATCTCCCGCCTCTCCACTTCCTTCATCAACAACCCAACCCACCCATATCCATCCGCATCCTGGGTTGCGCATCATATCACACAACACCACACCACACCACACCACACTACAACTGATCCATCCCGTATATCTATTACTTTGACAGTAGTAGTTCCTCTGAAGCGCAATCATGAAAGGCGCAATCATCGCCGCAGCGTCGCTGCTGGGCTCTGCGAGCGCCGGTATCCACAAGCTTCCATTGAAGAAGGTCTCGCTCTCTGACCAGTTGGCCACTGCCAACATCGACGCTCATGTCAAGCATCTCGGCCAGAAGTACATGGGCGTCCGTCCTCAATCTCATGCCGATGAGATGTTCAAGGAGACTTCAGTCCACGAGGACGGCTCAGGCCACTCGGTGCCTGTGAGCAACTTCTTGAACGCTCAATGTAAGTTCGTTCGAAAGTTGAAACGTGAATGACTCTGACAATACGTGCAGACTTCTCTGAGATCACCATCGGAACTCCTCCCCAGTCCTTCAAGGTCGTTCTCGACACTGGAAGCTCCAACTTGTGGGTGCCGTCGTCGGAGTGCGGCTCCATCGCGTGCTACCTCCACACTAAGTACGACTCATCCTCCTCATCGACATATAAGAAGAATGGAACGTCTTTCGAGATCCGCTATGGCTCAGGTAGTCTCAGCGGGTTCGTTTCCGAGGATACCATGTCCATCGGTGACCTCAAGATCAAGAACCAGATCTTTGCCGAAGCTACTGAAGAGCCAGGTCTCGCCTTTGCTTTCGGCCGATTCGATGGTATCTTGGGTCTTGGTTTCGATACCATCTCTGTCAATAAGATCCCACCTCCATTCTACAACATGATCGACCAGAAGCTTTTGGATGAGCCAGTCTTCGCTTTCTACCTTGGAGACACTAACAACGGTGAGGGTGATGAGTCTGAGGCCATCTTCGGTGGAATCAACAAGGATCACTTCACTGGCAAGATCACCGAGATCCCATTGAGACGCAAGGCCTACTGGGAAGTTGATCTTGATGCGATTACATTCGGCGATTCCACCGCTGAGCTCGACAACACCGGTGTTATACTTGACACCGGAACTTCTCTCATTGCTCTCCCATCTACCCTCGCCGAGCTTCTCAACAAGGAGATGGGCGCCAAGAAGGGTTACAACGGCCAGTACACTGTCGAGTGTGAGAAGCGTGACAGCCTCCCAGATATGTCCTTCACTCTCAGTGGCCACAACTTCACTATTACCCCATACGATTACATTCTCGAGGTTCAAGGTTCTTGCATCTCCAGCTTTATGGGAATGGTAGGCTTCTCCTCCTTTGCACCGTATCATATCTTGACTAACTCCGAAATAGGACTTCCCAGAGCCCGTAGGACCATTGGCTATTCTCGGTGACGCATTCCTCCGAAAGTGGTACTCCATCTACGATCTTGGCAAGGGAACCGTTGGCCTCGCCGCTGCCAAGCAGTAAATGCTGAATTGATGATGATGGTTCAAATTGGATAAGGAGAGGCGTGAAGTGGTTTTCCTTGCACTGTACTTTAGTCTCTGGGATTTTTCTCCTACCTACCGCAGCGACTGCATTAAGTCGCTCCACCACTAAAGCCTGGGTTTATGCGTGGCACTAATGATCCGTGGAATCAATCGATGCAACGGAAAGGTTTCTTTTGTCCATACCTATTCAATGAACTTCTGTCTATGGCATGCAAAAAGTATCTTCTATGACTATTGTACCAACTTTTCTTACGGTGAGGCGAGTCCACAATCTGTGGATATTTAATGTTTTCTATGGAATCCTTCTTGGCCACAGTGACTGTACTATTGGCTCCTGCCGACCAAGGCCTCCCAACCACGTTACTGACAGGTTGTGGGCAGCACGAAGGGTAAAGTCTGTCACACTCCAGCAATCACATTGCTCCTTGAATATATGTGCAAGAAATATGTGGCTTAACTCGCTGTGTAATACGACGTTAAAACTCCTCTTGCAGCGTGGACTGTCCTTTAAGCACTGCATCTGAGTCATAACAGAGAAGGCTCTCGTTCGAGGCTGATCTCTAAGTGTGATAATAAGATCCTCGCAAGACCAGTCTTCCTCAGATCTCAGAAGAGGAGGTGCAGCATTGTTGAAAGGATGGAACTCTTCCTTACCATGCTCGATTATGGGTCTGCTTGGTAAGGTGTATATTCGCAGGAAAGGGAGGTTCAGGAAATGGAATTCTGAGGATTGTATGTGGCACTGATGATCGTATTTGATTTAACTCCACTACTTATTATGTTGGTTGTCATCAGTTCTGGAACGAGGAACCAAATCGCATTGGCTGCCAGAGTCAGAAGGTTTTATGGGGAGAAAAACTTCAAGTATGTGTTGCTGGCGGAGGAAATACTTCAAACTGAGCATCCCGGTACGATTCCCAATGTGAAGCATCTAGCATATCACTGTTTACGTCCCAGGGCGTGACACCGTCAGCAGCAAACCCCTGGAAGCCAGACTCCATGAGCCTGATGAATATGGACTTCGCGAGCGAACGTGAGCCTGGAAGAATTTAGCACCTGTCTGGATAAGGAAAAGACTGTTGGGAAAGTAGAAGGATTAGTGAGCAAGCGTCGAGTGTGGCGATTATGAAGATAGTAAGAGTGTGGAGAGTTGCGTAGCGACATAGCAGCATAAATTACTGTATCAATAGGCATAACCCATTAACCCACACCTTGCATCTTTACAAATTTGCGATATTACCTATCTAGCAAAAGTCATAACTGGCCAGGGCCAATTTGCACTCCATTCTATATTTTTCACTTCGTCCTGAAGTTTTTAAGTAGGATCTTTGTGTTAATATTCTGGAGTTGATTTTCCAATGTTAATCCATATTTTGTACTTATGTGGACCATTTGAGGAAAGTTTTGATGATGATGTTCTGTCATTGTTGTTGCCAAATTTTCCGTGTTAGGAGAAGGAACTTGTTTAAGACTATTTTGAAAACAAAACGCAGCCCGGAATGGTGCCAGGGACAACATTGCAAGGAAAATGAAAGCGGAGAGTGGTGCTTGGATGGCTATACAGTTGAGGATAATGATAACAAGCAGACCATTCCGGGCATTGTAAAGGACACGCACCCTTGATGTCCAGACTTGTCGCACATGAAGACTTCGTTACCTATTCTCCAAGCACTCATGAATCATCCATAGCCAGATTGTGAAGCTACTCAAACCACTCTAAGTACTCGTCATAATCTGAGTAGGATGAGGGAGATTGGCTGGCTGGAATATGTGTCCCAAATGGTACTGTTTGAAAGTATCTCTCTGCGGGCATGTCGGCGAGTAGAGACATTCTCCATACTTTTTCATCAACAGCCATTAATGTGACGACTATTGCTCAGCGACGGCAGCTACTTGCCAAAACGAGGGTTAAGGCTAGATTAAACGAAGAAAAACAAATGATAGGGTGTCGCAGGCAAGTAAAACGAAAGAAAGCAAACATTTGTGAGATGGCTGCAGAGTTGAGTTCTTCCAGCAAAGACCAGCTGATAAACTCAAGCAGAGCTGGTCATGAAATAACAAGGCCACATTTGACGGCAAGGAGCATAGAAGAAGTCCTGTTTCAGGACTCGTAAGGATTCAAAGATGTGGAAGAGCAATTGTCCATTCATGGTGGCGGAATTTTGGACGCAGATTTATTATTGACCAGGTTTAGCATCTTTTCAAAGACAGGACTATATAGAAAGTTGAAAATTACAGGAATCCCATCCCAGATACCTAGGTACAATGATGTTGATACCTAGTCATGTGGTTTTGATGCTAGATCGAATTTGGTCTAGCCTCGCAGGTGGGCCTCTTAGCTCCAATCGCACCAAGCAGCTTGCAAAAAAAGGCGAGAATAAATTTTGGTTGGAGCTTTCAATACCACCGCAGATACACGATCCGATTTTACGAATCACATTGCGATAATTCTTCCAGAACTGTGGAGGAAAGTCGCAATTGAATTTCCAATATGACGAGTATCGATTACCTGCTCCATGAGAGCTCGGTGGGATATGCAATCTTCGAGGTTGTCCACCAAGCCGATACTGTTGGCAACCGATTGAAGGAAGTCCAAGATGCCAGCCAGGATCTTGCGAAGTTTGGAAAGATGGTCAAGCTTGTGAACTTTGCGCCATACAGGTGAGCGCAGACTGGTTCTGTTTTTGGGTCACAATTAACAGACATCCAGAGGGGCAGCCGAAGCTCTCGAAAATATCAACCTGGTGTCCGAAGGTGTCCTGTCTGAATACCTCAAATCGAATCTCGAATTGAACCTCCCAAAGCCATCGAAGAAGAAGAAGGTTGTTCTTGGTGTTTCAGATAAGAATTTGGCTGGTAGCATTAAGTCTTCATTCCCAGGTGTTGAGTGTGAGACTGGCGAAACCTCCGAAGTGGTTGCAGATTTGCTCCGTGGACTGCGATTCCATGCAGGAAAGCTACTCAAGGGTCTCCAAGAGGGTGATGTTGAGAGAGCACAGCTCGGTCTGGGTCACGCTTACTCTCGCGCAAGAGTCAAGTTCTCCGTTCAGAAGAATGACAACCACATCATCCAAGCAATTGCGACCCTCGACCACCTCGACAAGGCCGTGAACACCTTCTCCATGCGTGTCCGTGAATGGTACGGATGGCACTTCCCAGAGCTCGTCAGAATTGTTTCAGACAACCACACATATGCCAAGCTTGCACTTGCAATTGGCGACAAGAAGACCCTCACCGACGGCTCATTACATGATCTCGCGGCCCTCGTAAACGATGATGCGGATATTGCGCAGGCAATTATTGATGCGGCCCGTGTCAGCATGGGACAGGATATCTCAGAGACCGATATGGAGAACGTTTCGGCTTTCGCGAACCGTGTGGTCAAGCTCGCCGAGTACAGAAAGTCCCTCTTCCAATACTTAACCGACAAGATGGCCGTAGTCGCACCCAACTTGGCTTCCTTGATTGGTGAAGTTGTTGCTGCCCGACTCATCTCCCACGCCGGATCTCTCACCAACCTCTCCAAATACCCCGCCTCTACTGTTCAAATTCTTGGTGCCGAAAAAGCTCTTTTCAGAGCGTTGAAGACAAAGGGTAACACACCAAAGTACGGACTGATCTACCACTCGAGCTTCATCGGCCGCGCCGGAGCGAAGAACAAGGGTCGTATCTCCAGATTTTTGGCCAACAAATGCAGTATTGCCAGCAGAATCGATAACTTCTCTGAGGAGCCAACGACCAAGTTCGGTTTGGCATTGAGGAAGCAAGTTGAGGATAGACTGGACTTCTATGCTACCGGAGCTACACCACAAAAGAATGAGGACGCAATGGTAGGGTTGATCATCAATAATTACTTGAAAGCATTCACTAACTCGACAATCAGAAATCCGCTATGGACGCAGTCCTAGGTGACATCAAGGTCGCCGACCCAACCGCAGACGCCGACATGGCTGACATCACACCCCGAGCCATCCAAAAGCAAGAGAAGAAGTCCAAGGAAAAGAAGGAGAAGTCAAAAGATAAGGATTCCAAGAAGGACAAGAAGCGAAGACACAGTGAAGCTGCAGCAGGTGACGAGGAGGAGCTTAGCGAGAAGAAGAAAAAGAAGAAGAGCAAGAGAGAATCCTTGGCGTAATGACTGACTGATGGCGGTTGGACATGGGATTCTCTTTTGTGTACATTTGGGCTGGCTTTCTGGCGCCCTGGTGTTGGCATTCGTCTTTTCTCGCTTGTCTGTGTTGAATATTGGCGTTCTGTGGATACTCATGCTGTTTGGGGAAATGGAATACTTTACATGCACTCATCGTACATCGACTTGACTCGTTACTCGGGTGTCTGCTATGCACGATGTCTCGCTCCTGCTAATTCGGCGCTTGGTGTTTAGACATATGTGGCCCGTTTGCTAGGTAGATAGGAAAAATCCAGCTCGTCTTTGTTCAATGTTTGAAGTCCTATTGACTTGACAGAGTTTTCTGGAATAGGCAAGTGTGCTATAATGCTTATCAAGAGGTTGTTATGTGCAAAGTTGTACATGATGCTCTTGCGAAAGGTTTATACTTAATTCAAGTTTATTTGACAGTGTATGTATGCACCTACCATCCACTTCTTTCTCAGAAATCCAGATCAATGCCAAAAGAACTCCTGTAAGAACGCCATGCCTTTCGCCATGCTAATCCACGTCTTCAATGGCCCTTATCCCTAGTTCTCCAAACCAAAGCACAGGCTATGCGATCTTTACGCTCCCTCACTGCCGAACTCAGCCGTCCACTCCTCGCTGCGCTTGATGTCCTCTCCTGATACTGTTGGTCTCGAGCCCTTGACTGCTTTGATAAAGTCTTTGAGGAGGAGCGGAGGTTCAAGCAATTTATCGGAGTCAACTTCTGTCCAGGACATCTCCATTGCTCCGGCATCCCCAGGTGAGCAGGGTGTCAATTTCTCGACGCCGTTGTCCATTGCCTTTCCAGATGTTAGCTGCCATCCAGTAAACCTGCTCTCACATGACTAACCTTCTTGTAATGCGTCGCCATCTGAATTTTTCGTACAGGCTGCATGAGCGCATCCTGGACCGCAATACTGATATCACTTCCAGAGTATCCTTCACTCAGCTCTCCTAGTGTCCTGAAATCGGCACCGGTAAGTTCGCAAGGTGTTGTTCCAACGCTGATCTCGAACATCTTCGTTCGTGCTGGCAAATCTGGAAGCGAGATATGCACACGTCTCTGGAAACGACGGCGAATAGCAGCATCCAATTGCCACGGGATATTTGTTGCACCGAGGACAAGAACTCCCTTGCTATCACGACCAACACCGTCCATCTGTACCAACATCTCTGTTTTGATACGTCGCGAGGCCTCAGACTCTCCCTCGCCACGAGGACCGCACAGAGCGTCGACTTCATCTATGAAGATGATAGAAGGCTTATTTTCTCGCGCCATTGCAAACAGTTGCTTCACTAATCTATAGCACGTGTTAGCGTATCCCAAACAGGACAATGTTTTGAACAAACCTTTCACTCTCTCCCATCCACTTGCTAACCAAATCGGAACTGCTAACACTGAAGAACGTGCTGTTTGCCTCCGTAGCCACAGCTTTTGCCAAGTAACTCTTTCCCGTTCCTGGTGGTCCATAGAGCAGAATACCCTTCCACGGTTGCCTCTTGCCTGTGAACAGATGTGGGAACTTTATGGGCAAAATGACAGCTTCCTTCAGCGCCTCTTTAGCACCTTCAAGACCAGCAACATCTTCCCACTTGATGTTTGGCTTATCCTGCAGAATGGCCCCTGCAAGTGCATTTCTCAGCTTCTTGCTATCGGCATCGACTTCCTCCTCTCCATCCTTCCCCTTTCCGCCTCCTCCAGAAGTACTACCATTTGCGCCAACCATCCCAGGCTTTTTGTGCTTCCCATCAGCGTCTGCTAGATGTGATTTGAGCTTTTCCGCACGCTCCATGTATTCCCCGGCCTTCGCTCTTATCATCTCCTTGGATTTGGCGTTCTTCTCCCATTTCAGCGCAAGCATGAACAGTTCCAGTGACTGGTAGTATAATTGATACGCCTTCTCGTATTCTGCGGCCGTGTCTGCCTCGATAGCCTTCTTGACCACATCTATTGCGCGGCCGAGAAAGTCGGTATTCGACATGTTGGAGGTGGCGTTTTCTTGCGTTTGAGGGAGGACCGAATGTTAGACGAACAAAGGTACGCTCGATGTAATCAGGTCGCAAATTTGATCGTGTGTAATTTGGTATCCTCTGCTCTACCGCTCCGGACAGCGCTTCAGATGGTCTAGTGGTAAATAAGGACTTCGAGTGAAATGAGGAAGAGAGAACAACAGAACCCGGCGCTGAGCAAGGACTATTGACCGCGGCCTACTGCGAGGAAGGTAGAGATTGACGGAAATCGTTCTATTGCGCTCACAGCAAGAGTGTATGTCCCTGTTGTCTCAAGAAGTTGGTTGTTTGGTGATCAAGCAGAATGGCGCTTGGCTGTGCTGCCTCTTCTGCCCCGCCATTGTATGCGGGCGCTAGTGCGGGTCCAGATTTTGGAGTGCACATTCGAGGTCCGGAGCTATTTGGAGCTGCCACTTGACTTGGAACACTCACGAGTAGCCAAGTTTGACTGTCCACCGATCAACAAAGGTTTCTAGAGCTTCCAAGCGCTTTCGAAGAAGTTCATCTTGAGATAAAGCCACAAAAGAGGGTGCAAGCGACAACATGGCAGAATCACAGCAAAAACTCCAGAGTTTGTCGGACGAATACCAGAAGTTGCAGCAAGGCGAGTGCTCACATTTGGGGACTAGTTCCTTCTAACAGATATTTCACAGATCTACAGAATCACGTCAATTCGAGACAAAGACTTGAATCGCAACAGCAAGAAAACAAAGCAGTTCAGAAGGTTCGGCGCATGGATTCGAGACAGTGGACGAGGAGCTAAGAAGTGCAGGAATTTGAGGGCTTGGACGATGATGCGAATATATACAAAATGGTTGGACCTGTGCTGCTGAAGCAAGAAAAGACTGAGGCTGTTATGGCTGTCAATGGCCGGTTGGAATTCATCGAGAACGAGATGTAAGGTTCGGCAACCTGGCTTGAAGCACCGATGCTGATACTGTACCAGAAAGCGGGTGGAGAAGCTGATCAGTGATGTTGAGAACAAGAGTGATGCTGTGCGGACACAGGTAAGCTGTAATTTCTCCTTGAAACAAACTAAGACTAACAATTGTTAGATTATACAGATACAATCGGAGAGTTCACCACAAGGTGGTCAACCTCAAATAGCGGCATAAGTAAAAGACCGCATTTTGCTGGCGTTAAGGTGCATGGTTGGCGTTCAAGATGATACTGGGGAACCTCTCCCTTCCAAATGTATGCATTTGCAGCAAGCATTACCTGCTTTGTTGCCTTGCCTCCACCCCACACTCGTGTATCTCGAATTCGGACTGCTACACAGATAAGTGCCTTCCATCTGGCGTCTCTCTAAGAGGAGCCTGCTGTGCGAATGTATAATTTCAGACAGGATCGCATACAACATCAGCCCAGCCAAATTTTGGTGGCGTGGGCAAAGTCATATATTTGAACTTACAAGTTGGCCTTCTCAAGTGAGGATTAATGTAGACATTAGAATATGATCTAGCCACTTATTGGTCAGCCTTGTCATGCTTGGACCGGAGTGCTTCGATAATACTCGTTTGGTGCCTGAAGTTCAGGCTTGCTCGCTTACTGTACGCCCCAGAACACGCCATTTCATATGAAGAAACATTGCAGCTTGTTGGCTGTTAATATTTTACATGTCGTCCAGTGGATAGGACGTTGCTACCCACACGTGTATCTCTCGCATTTACGTCTTTGCACCTACGCACTGTATGCATCGGAGGTTCAAAATCTGGGAAGTCGCTATCCAGGAGTGTGCGAGCTTGTGTCCGACATAGACCATCTACACATGGTGGTGGTGTAATTATATCATAATATCTTGGAGTCTTACGATCGCCTGTTATGCATATTAGCTGCGTTTTGGTAAACGACAAGGTGACCCCCCCCTCCTTGTTTGTCAATTTACTTGTGGGTTGGACATCCGGCGATAGGTTGCCATAGCTCACATTCCCAATGTTGATCCATAAAGCTCCCAACAGCGACCCTTGTGGGACTTTGGAAGAAAATAATACAGGATCGAAGAAGATGGTCGGCTGACATGAGAATTGTGAAGCTTACACACGAATGCGAGCTAAGCATGCAGCATTTAGCTCAGCAGGAGTTACTTACTTGAGTGCTACGAAGACTACAAGGATTTTGATTTTACAGACGCTTAAGTTCCTTGAGTTGAGCGAAAGAAGTCCAATTACTAGACGAAGGTTTCTGCGTCGAGTGACGCTGTATCCATTTTCCTCTTTAATTTGTTCTCGCAGCACATTGAGATAGAGGTTACTTGCTTCACAAGGTAAATCAGCAAGACACCGTTTGTACTTCTTTGCAGCCGGATAGGTGTTGTTGACGCTTACCTAACCATTCGCTTAATTTTGTGTGGGAATGAAATGCGGTACTGTTGCTATCTAAATGATTTAAGGATGTACGTAATTATAACGAAAAGGTTAATCATAGATGGACCTCCCATAATCTCAGAAGCGGCACCTGTGAAAGGGTGTGATTAGCCTGCATGTGCCTCTCAGACTCTCAGGCTCTCACTGCTCCTTCAGGCATCTCTGGCACAAACATGCAGCACCGAACCACGATCTCAAGACTTTGTGCCTTTCGCTCTTCTTCAACGCCAAGGTCTCCGTCGGAACATATGTCACGAAGACCTCTTCTCCTTTCTGAATTGTCTTCACGGCTTTGATTTCCACATCGCACGCCAACTCCGACTTTGGGACGACCATTTCGGCATTGTAGGAACAGCTATGATTGAACCAGCTGTAACTTGGGGAGAAGGTCTTGTTTGGAACACCAATATCGGAGCCCATGCAATTATTTTTAATGCGGTTCCTGCTCGTGAATCAGTTGGGTGATTTAAACCCGGACTTGTATTGTAGATACTTACCACATGGTGAGAAGGATCCAAGTGTCAAATCTCCGATCAGCAAATATATCGACGCCAATAATCTGCAATGCCTTGATAGGTCCTGAGACCATTCCATTGAGAGACCACATCATCTTCGATGACTCGTGTGGCATCAGAGGGGAGATCACTGGATGTTCAAGGGGTTCGCAGCCTGCTTGAATGATCATGGCGAGGAAACGGGTCAAGAATACCGGCGTGTGGTCTGGAAACGCGAAGCGATAGTCATCATCTTCACGTTCACGTTCCGTCTTGTCCGTCCAGCCAGTGTAGTGGCTCAGGGCAGTTTTCCCTTCTGGATATCCTTTGCCCTCCCACTTCCCTCCATATGAAGTGTGTGCGATTTCCAGAATTTCCGAGAAAGACTTGCCACAGATAGCAGAGTGGTAACAGCGGGCGATTTTCTCACAATGAGAGCTGCAGTATCGGTAAACGGAGCAGCATTCGCGGCTATGGATGGTTGCACACGATGTCAGATCTGTGAAGCAGCTCCCACAATGAACCTCGGGCTGTTCAAAAGACACTGCAAATGGATGTTTCTCACTGATGATAGTCTGGCCTTTGGCGATCCGTTTGGTTGCAAAGACACCACAACACAAGAATTCATCTTGATTGATGGCTCTTCCGCCAACGGATGAGGAGCGAATCTCCAAACAGGTCGAGACCTTTTTGAGATGTTGATTGGCATCTTGTATGGAGGCTGCGCTTCTGGAGCGGTACTCAGCTGGAAGCCAAGGATAAATACGGACGTAATAGCTGCCGAAGCTGAGGAGCCTTTTCTTCTCATAAAACGGGGATTCTTGCTGGCTGTAGATCCTGGCGTGGTTGTCAAATTGAAACTGAGCCGCTCTTCGAATGTCATCGAATTCGGCCGAGTCCGAAGCATGAAGATGGCTTGCTTCAATACAGGTTTTGATGGCTTCAGGGAATGCTGACAATTCCATCATGGCCTGTACCAGTGTGATATAGCTGGAAACTTTAGTTACTTACGTTGTCAACTGTCATGAGGGTCCGTTCATACCTGTTCTTTCGAGTTATTGCGATGATGCCATCGACAAAATTTCTGATACCGTCCTCATCAAGTCCCCAGATCATGTCATCAACGAGCAAGGTATGCATTGCAGTGTCGAAACGTGCTGCTTCGCCTAGTGATGATGTGTAGTCTAACCCGGCATTACAAAGTAGAATCGACTTGTAAGCATCAGCAGCTGAAAGCTCTGGATATCCCAATTGCAGCAAATAGCCACCTCGCTGCATCCAAAAGGCATGTAGGTATGGCATGTCGTTGATATTTTTTGTGATGGTTATGATAATGGTTTGCAACTCTAAAATTGCCTAGTATAGAAGTCAATGGGAAGTATGTCATGAACTTGATTTAAAGATTTCACCTTCTTTTGCAGCCGTCCTCCTCCGTTGGTCAGCGGGGTACTGCTAGGTTTCCACAGCTTATAATCCCAGGTCCGATCCATCATAATAGTGGCGACTGGTAAGAATGTAGTTTGAAGCTGAATGGGTCCGTGAGTCGATATTGAGGGTTGAAATTGTTTGGGACCTCATGGCCTGAAAGTGAGAGGCTGTTACTGCGGGAGAGAACATTCGCTGGAAATTGTAGTTTTTTCTTTTCTTGCCAGGAAAGCAAGCTCCCCAGGGTAAACTTGTATATGTCCGGGTCGCTTCAACAGCGTTGTGAATGTGTGCTGTAGGTGGATTGGCTGAAGTGAAGAAGAGAGCTCTGAGTATTGACTGTTTGCTAAGACTTCATGGGAAGGACGGATGCAAACACGACAAATAAGCAGGACTAACTTTAGGGTAATGGTTTTTGTCCCGGAGAACATCTATATATCATGAGTATAACATGAGAGATGCGGATGCTGACATGGGAACTTCGTCAGGAATGAGAGAATCAGAGTAGATACAGTAATGCTCCTAGACTCACATTGAAGAAGCGTTTTAGGTGAATCCACCGAATTATTGAGGGCACTGGGACCTCAGTGAATAGATGATGCCGCAATGGGTATGCTGATTTTGTCACTCATTTATGTTGGGCTTAGATGAGCGTACTTTCGTCTCAGTTGAGGTAATTGATGGGACGGGGCTCCAATGCCATGGTCATATGAAGATGGGGACGATATTGACGTGACCTAGTGCGTTGAATGCCTGTGATGCCTGTGCGGCATGAATGCATTGAAATAGAACTTCTGCTGCCCAAGGCGGTATATATATGACATCCACCAGTTCCTTCTCTACTGGAGGAGGCTCCTCAAAGCTTTCCTGGAAGTATTCGGGAACCTGAGCCTAGAGATTTACCTGTAGATATCGCAATTGAAGTGCAGACGAACTTCGCTGACCTCAAAGCAGTCAACAGTTCAGGCTGCAACAAAGTCATCGGGATCAGAAACTTACATATTTTCCCCATATCGATGAATGATTACATCATTGTAGGAGGAATCAAACGCTTCATCACCGTTCTATCGGTCTCCCTGTTAAAACATGAATCCTGGCACGATTGACAATTTGCTCCAACAGAGGCAGGTAGCATCACAGGTATGGCCTCCTGAGCATTCTGACCCGATGGTAGAATTATCTCCAGGATACGAAGCTGGTGTTCTTACTTCTGGACAGAGGAGCTCACGTTTTCACCTCTCCGAGAACTCAATTCGATTGGCGTTGGAAATTGGTACACCGAAAAGATTTTGAGGGAAAGTCTCTTACTAATAACAGTGGATTGCTTCTTGGTGACTCGCATCGAGTTCTGTATCATTGGAGTGGAGTAATTATGCAGTGGAACATCTGAAATCCAACATTAGCTTCAGATATAATGGTCAGACAGTTCGTACAAGACTGAAATCGTCCCCCGGGATCTGCACCTCCAGTTCATCTACATCAAAGAATTCCACCAAGTCGGGTACTTGTGAATTCAGTCCCCATGGTTGCCTCCGCTGCTCCGTGACCGCTTTTTGTCGCTGTGCATCTTCTTAATCCTGAGTCTGACCGTATTTTCGACTTTCTTCCTAAAGAGACAATATAATTAGAAGCCAACCTCTTTTAAGTGAGACAAGTAGATAATATTATTTTAGATGAGTTTGGGTAATTGTGGAAGATGCCTGTTCTTGAAAAGGAGCATTGAACATTATCAAAAGTCTCGGCCTCTCTCTGGAGGCATTTGGCACGATTTGATTGCTTTGACTCTCTCCTACATTAAACAGTCTGGCCTCAATATCTTGTTGAATCTGCACTTGACATATGTGGTTCTTCATACCTTAGCAATCCCTACCATGCAAGCGAATGCCTCATGTCCAGGTATTACCTCAATGATTTTATAAGCCACAGAAGAGTAAATACACTCGCTGGACATTGCTGATAATAAACTACACAGTGGCGAGTTGAAATGGTACCTACAAATGCTCAATCTTCTGTTTCTGCTCCGGAGATGTGACACCAGGAACTCTCCTTTTGTAGATCCGAGTGATTTCGTCGTGGAGCCGAGCATATGTCTCCTCTTTGTTGCCGATCTGACTGCGGGTGGTATCACACTGAATACTAATGGAATCAGATGAAGCAACGTAATAGTTGCTATCTCGGAGACCTTGATGGAGGATTTTCGGAACATGACCCTGAAGAGCGTAAAGAGGCCACACAGTAGTTGCTTTCGAGCTCGTTCTAGCTGGCAGTCAGAACACATTTGAATACCTGTGTCTGCAATACATACTTATTGACTTTCTGACCGCCAGGCCCCGACGAGCGAGAATAAGTAGTCTGCCCTATCTTAACCGGAATGGTAGATTGATTGAAACGCTGAAACCAGTCTCGTGCAGTATCGAGGTCTGAAGCATCGCTGTGCCCAGAATGCGATGAATGGGCTCTACAGTTTTGGGCGAGCGAAAGCTGCCCTCGAAGCTGAGGAATTAGGGACTGTATAGCGCGGCATTGAAGCATCGCAGCAGAGAATTTGAGCGAGCCCTGAAACGATTGCAAAGAAGTTTGCAACGAGGTGAAAGTCAAATATGACAAGAAGATGGTAAGAAAAATGGAGGTGAAAGATAGCGGGTGACCCTTCCACTGCCACCCCACGCTCAAGAACCAGCCCAAACTATGCAGCGTTCATTTCACTCAGTAGACAATGTCAAAAAAAAAATCGCCACAGGACCTGCGCCAGAAATGCGAGAGGAGTTTGAGTTTGATGATGGATCTGGTTTGTAGAAGCGACCAGAGGTAAAGATCGCAGGAAGACGCGCTTGTCTAGTTCCGGCAAAGCACCACTCGAGCTAACGTAACTGACAAACGTGCGCAAGGATTAAATTCTGCTTGTCATCTTCGAAAGCTTCTTTCCCCTCCTCAATCAAACCACCAGAACAACCAGCAAAGCCTTCTTGCCAACAATGAATGCCTAGCTGATGCACAAATACCAGCTTTATAAGAGACGCTCGACGTCAACAAACCCTCTTGTTCTTCCCTGACGCTTCAGCCAAAAGGATTCTCTCGGTCACCTTGAATCTCGACTCCACGCCGGATCCAGCCTCACCCACCCTTACTTCGCTACCTCTCTTTCCTTTCATTTCACTGCTTTGAGCCCACCCCTACCCATAGAAACTCTCATCGTAGTTCGGGAGCTTTGCCTCGACTACCTGCAGCTCCATTCGCCTTGAGATTGCTCAGACCAGCCCTCCAGTGTCGCCGCGCAAAGCATTCATGCCACAAGAGACTCCCGAGTTCCATACAAAGACTTTGTCGCCGGTTTCTCCCCTTCCAATCCATCCAGTCGAGCCATCCAACATATCTGTTCTTCGAAACCAAACCGACCCAATCTTCAATATGACTTCGACGCACCTTGATCCTGCCCCTCCCTCCCCAGCTGTAGCTGCGACGGCAGAACATTCTTCCGATTCCATACCAGTGAAGCCCGATTCCCCATCAGCCGAGTCAAGCTTTTCCGACGCGTACAAGGAAGAATCAGAGAAGGAAATGGAAGAGAAGAAGGATACAATTGTCAACGAAAGTTCAGATGTCAGCGACGACTATGCTATGACATTCGATTCTGAGGGAGAAGAACGCGCAGATAGTGGGGATATAGCACAGGCAAACATTGAGCCAGAGCCAACATCTCTACCTGCTCAGACTACTCTATCTTCTCCTCCTGTTCCCTCAATCGACACTTCTATCGCCCAAAATGCTTTCCAACCGGGCCCAGCTGCCATCCCCATCCCTCCCAGCCCTTCTACCCTCCCAAGTACCGCCCATGCCTCCGAAGGCTCTGATGCCAGTACAGCCCCAATCCCGATGGATACGACAGAAACCACACCTCACACGTATGAAGCCATTGCGAGTGGCGACATAGACATTCAGCAGCTGTTGGACAACATTACAGCCAATGCCGAAAAGAATGAATCAACTACTGCTGCCACTAATCCAATTACCCAGCCATCTGCGTCTATCCCAAAAGCCAGCTCCGGGCTCCCCACTCATTCGAGTTTGCCTCCACGCCCTAATCTTCCCCACAAGCGACCTTATGATGATCATCCAAAATATCATGCAAATGCTCCAGGTCTCCCAACCGCCGCTAGCTCATATAGACCTCCTGGGGTTGCTTCAGCTCTTATTGCTGCTGGTGCTCCAGGTACGTCTACTGATCCTAGAAGCGGGCTTCCCCCTCCACCCACTGCATCATTCCGGCCTCCGCCACCCTCCGTACTTAGTCCCATCAACCAAGCTTCCAGTTCCCAGATCAATCGTTTGTCTGCTGCTCAAGGTCAGCAGACTCAAAGCGTTGAATCTCAGGAAGAGGCTGATGAAATAGATGCGAAATGGGGTCCGGAGGTCCAGAAAGTTTACGATGAATTCCTTGACAATGAGCGCATGTATGTCACAGAAGGACTGTGGGATAGATTTCCTTTGAACTCTCGACTCTTCATAGGTATGTAAACAGCGCTCTGGATCCTCGAGACACGTCTGACAGTCTCTGAACAGGAAATCTTCCAAGTGAGAAGGTCACAAAGCGAGATATATTCCACGTTTTCCACCCGTACGGAAAGATTGCTCAGATTTCGATTAAGCAAGCTTACGGCTTTGTCCAATTCCATGACAGCTCGGCTTGCTTTGCAGCTCTTGATCGAGAACAAGGGGCAGAAGTTAGGGGGAAGAGAATGCGTATGTCGCAGAGTTTAGTATTCAGTTTCAAACATCTACTAACTGTCGTTCAGATCTGGAAATTTCGAAGCCACAGAAGAGCACTCGTAACACATCATCCACTGCCACGACGGTTGTGCGTAGATCGAGATCACCTGACTATTCCAGAGGAAGCATGCCTGACCGTGGTGGCCGCCATCCACAAGGAGGTCGGAACGGAGATCGATACGACGGTCGCTCTGGACAGCAACCCATGCGCCAAGATGAATATGGGCGCCCATTGCGTATGCGGGATGATTATCGGCCTCTCAGACAAGTAACCCCGCCCCGAGGAAATCCACGCAGTCGCGATGAGTATCCTCCTCGTCGGGACTCTTACGATGGCCGCGAGAGACGCCGAAGCCGCTCTCCACCTGCAGGCTATGGTAATCGGGATAATGGACGATATAGAGAGAGAAGCTTGAGTCCTAGAGCCCGAGAGGCTTTGGAGGACGAGGATCTTCAAATCCCTCGACGCGATCCTAGAGCCGTTCCTGACGTCCAAATTATTTTACTGGATCAACTCGACCGGGCATTCGTCTCCTGGGTTGAGTCTGAGATGCGGAGCCGAGGTGTAAACGTAGAAGTTATGTTCCTCAGTCCACGACTTCCGCTTCAAGCAGTTATCCGACGACAGATCATCGAAGGTGTCCATGCCGTTTCGAAGCTGGACATGAGATCTCAAAATCAGAGCAAAATTTCGCTTCAGGTCTTTGACCGCCAAGGAGGAGCGAACAATGTTCGATTCGACGAGTACCAGGATCTTGATCCAAAAATTGCTGCTGAGCTTGTCATCCGCGCAAAGCACACCCCGCCACAAGTCCATCAACCTCAAGCATACGCTCCACCGCAGTATGCTCCGGTCCAACCCCCCTATCAACAACCGGCTCCTGCGCCAGTTACTCCTAACCTTGCTAGCTTGGTTGGGCAATTGGACAATGCTACATTGCAGAAGCTTCTGAGTACTCTTCAACCGCAACAGCAGCAGAACAATCATGCTGTTGCCGCAAACTCCTCGATTGATCTTGCCGGTCTCCTTGGTGGATTTGCACCACAACCACCTCAGCAGCAAAACTATCAACCTCAGCCCCAACCTCAGCCCCAACACCAACCTGCTGCTGATCCATACGCGAATCTTGCCATTAACCCGGCTCTGGCCTCGCTTCTCGGTAACGGTGCACCGGCACAACAACCAGTCCAAACACAAACACCTGCGCAAACAGCACCTCAGCAACAAGTCCAAAATATCATGGCTCAACTTGCTAGATTCCGGCAATGAATAATGGCACTTTACTACATGGGAGCCAACAGTCATGCATATCAGTGTGGCGTTGCTGGAGCGTTTTTGATTTCTTCGGGTGGAGTTTAGGGATGGGTTTAGATCGTTGTTGTCGCGAAATTTTCCTCGAGCCATTTGGCATTACCGGCTTTGTGGTTCATTTGTTTCATTTGAAAAAGATTCACGATTTTCGGCTGTGATAATTTTTGATGGTACATCGGAGGACAGTTCCACGTTACGCGATTCTTGTGAACCTGCATGAACTCATCTCCTCTTCTTCGTTTTCTGCCAGTCTGACAAATGCGAACGCCACTGTTTGCGGACGACTACGGATGTAGATCTCTACTCCAAATTTTGTACAAAGCAAACATTGATCCATAGATTCACCCAGTGCACTTGCTAACACGCAAGCAATTACATCACATCTTCGTGTTTCTGAAAGTGAATGATTTCACCAGTCTCATAATTTTACTTTCACATCCGAGGCTTTGACGGGCCATACTGATGGCCTGGTAGTGGTTAGTATCTCAAGTGAACCTCTCCAAGAAAAACGTACCTTGTCAAAAGTAACCTCTCAACCGGAATCTTCTCCCTCGACTTCAACCAGGCAGCCAAATCCACTTTTAAGCCCTTTGACTCCTTTCCCAGCACATCTACTCCTCGTTCCACAAGTGCCATCCTAACCTCTTCGACATCCATATCCTTCACACCCCCCGCCCTCTCAATCAACTTATCATCCATCTCTAAATACTCCACCCTCCTTTTCACCTTCCTTCTCAACATCCCCGTGGGTAAGCCGGGCAACTGCCCTCCAAGATAATCCCACGCACTAGAAGACAATCCCAAACTCCAACTGATATGCAGTAATTGCATCCTATTCAGAGCTTCCACGCCTTGCTTTTCCGGCACTTTCGCTGTCAAATTCCGGAACGATATCCTTCGTCTCTCCTCAAGCTTCGCCCTGTCCGACTGTATTTGTTTCGGTATCCTGCATGTCCAAGGCACGATTGAGGTCATAGCAATAACCACTAAAGGCGTAAACTCTCCACATATGATTAACACCAAAGCGAACATCGGCACACGCTTGACATCATGCCAATTGCGCGTGAGCAGCTGAAATTCCGAGCGGTTTAAGGACCGAGCTTTGACTGCTGCCACCAGGGACGAGGTATGTTTCTTGTCGATGGTGGATTGAATGGGCTGTGAGGCTTTGTAGTTGGCGTAGATGTTCTTTATGCCGGTTTTGTAGAAGGCAAGGTAGGATTTGCCAAGGGTGAAGAGGTAACCTGGGAGAGATTGAGAGGGCTGTCGAGTGGGTGTTTGGAGGGGTGCTGGGAGGGTGGTGATGGGGCCATTCACAGGGTGAGCTTTTGAGGTGACCGTTTTGCTATTGCTAGAGACAGTGCTTGTTGAGGCATAGCGGAAGAGCAAGAGGGATGTTAATTGTAGGGATTGGGAACGACCGCCGAAGGAAGATATTCGTGGAGCGATGCCAAATCGGATGCGCTGGTAATGACAGGCGGTGCGCATACCGCGCAGGGTCGTTGTGTTCATTGCATGGGGTTAAGGGTAAAAGTAATACAATTGAGAAGGAAATGAAGGAAAGACACTCAGAGAAAACGTTTGGTGTTTGTGCATGGTACGTGTGTGGAAAGAAGTAAATTGTTTCGTGACGTTGACGAGATCTACAGGGATTGTAGTTAGCGTTCCCGCTCTTTAACGGGGCTTGCAGCACTCCCGTGGGTAATAATGGAGTCGTAGATGCGGGCTGAGATATACGTTGCTAGTATGAAAGATTTAGTTGTGAGAGCATCGGAATCTTTGGTCTAGCACTGGACGTCTGATATCAGGATTCTCTGAGCGCTGAATATATGTTTAGAAAGCTAATGTGAATTTTAATCAAGTACATCTAGATCCTTGAATCGTACATATGATAGATCTGAATTTTAACAGTTTGTACTTTCCCCATATCTATCTTTTCAATGGTCCTAGCTTGGAGCCGCACTGGCTGTGTTGTCCACTTGACCCCTGTTGAATAATCGACTCGCCAAAGCTCTTGTTTCCCGACTCAGCCAACCCGACACTTCGAATTGCATCTCTGAAATCAGTATCAGAGTTTCGGAGACCACACAATCTCTGGAGAAGATATTGTGTCAATCCCGATTGCGCTTCGACTAGTCTCTCAGAGGAATCGTACTTGGCCTAAGCCAAATAATTGAGAGTTTCATTGTTCCGAGTTTAGAAGGATTTGAGTTATCCTGGACAGAGTACGGATTGAAGAGCCCAAAGCATTGATAAGCAACGTCTCACTGCGTCAAAGGTCAGACTTGTGACTTGTATATACGGACAGCACTTGTCATCTCAACCTGGTCCGTTCTGCTGGAATACACAATCATCGCAATGGGTTGGCCTTACAAAATAGTCCTCGAGCTCACAGAAGAGCAAAAGCACGAGCGACGTACGCTCCTCGATCGATATGGCGTGTACGCGCAGCTATCCGTGCTCATCCCAATCTTATGCTACCAGCTCTACCGATTAGCCCTCTGGGTCTCATTTGCGAGGCAGAGGTCGAAGGTTAGGTATTCTGAGGTTCCAAGTTCGCCGGTTTCGAAGCGTGAAAGGGATTCTAGGAGGGGGGGTCTGGTCACGAAGTGGAGAGAAGTTAAGTGGTGGTTGGGAGGAGAGATTGCGAAGGGTTGGGGAATTCGAGGTCAATGGGTTGTTGGGATTACTTGGTCGTGTCATTTATTGTATTTGTGTGTGAAAGAGACGGGTGATGGTATGTTCTTTTATTCCATTATATTCATTTTGTCATGTTTCTGCGTTCTACGGGGTCCCTGGCAAGGTCCAGCCACTTTCTCGACTTCTGTCTACTTGCTTCATTGCCGCTCGGAAATCCCATCATAAACCCGAATACTGCACTGTTTCTGAGAAAGCTGCATTTTATTTGATAACGGATCCTGCAACATCATGCCCAGTCACGATCTGGTCACCGGCGCCTTCTTAGTCCAAAGATCAAAACAATGTTTGCTAATACATCAAAGATTACCTCCATATTACCAAGCGATTCGGGGTGATAGCAGCTTCCCAGCTACCATTACACTACATGCTCTCTATGAAGTCGCTCCACTCACCGCTGGCACTCGCCTTCAAAGCCTCCCACGAAGATCTCAACCGATGGCATCGAGTCTCCGGCCGAGTTATATACGGTATCCTAGTCTGCCACGCATCATGGTATATGAACTTCTTCGTCCAAGTAGGGGTCCTACAAAAGCGTCTCGCAGCTCCTGTTGTCATCATTGGCGTACTTGGCTTTTCAATGCTCACTCTCCTCGTCACAACAAGTCTAGAAACCGTCCGCAGATGGAGCTACAGAGCCTTTTTCGTATGCCATCTTGTCATAGGAGTCACTCTAATGCCACTCCTCTTCTTCCACGCTAAGCCATTGCGAATATACGTGGTCGAGGCCCTGGCATTATTCGTCTTTGACATTGTATGCAGAAAGCTCGACACATTTACAGGATTCGCAACTGTCACAGGAATTCCCAACACCAAGCTCGTCAAGCTCACCATCCCAGTCCCGCAGTCCAAGATTCACAGGTTTGCAGCTTCTCCAGGCCAACACGTCTACTTGCAAATCCCAGCGGAGAGCACACCAGCAAAGACAAGTTCTCCGTCCATCCATGACCTCTGCTACAACCCATTTACCGTTGCGTCCGTCTCGGAGAACGGGGTAACTCTCGTACTACGTACATTGAAGGGCCCAACGACGAAAGCACTTGATAATCTTTCTCGTTTAAATAAAGCCCGCCCACCTCTCAATATCGAGGGCCCCCTAGGGTCAAGTCGGCATTTCCCGAACCTGGCGAGAGACTATGACAGGATTGTGCTGGTGGCAGGTGGTGTAGGCGCCACCTTCATCATGCCGATTTACACTTCTCTGAAAGAGCAGCTTGTTACTGAAGGCAAGAGTCCAGACCGAGCGACGTTCGCTTGGTCGATGCGGTCGACTGCCGAAGCTAGCTGGGCGATTGATGCTGAAGCTGGAGATGCTCTGCCTGAAGACGACAATCTGAAGATATATCTCACGAGTGGGTTTCTCGCTGAGGAAAATCATGGTGATGAAGAACTCTTGCCTGTAGATGGCAGCGTGGAAATGGCAGATTTGGCGAGAGATGATGAAATCAAGGGTATTAGGGTCACAGGAGGGAGGACAAGGCCAGATTTGAAGGGGATTGTGAATGAGGCGTTCAGGATGGGAAGGGAAGAGCGGGTGGCTGTTCTTGTTTGTGGGCCAAAGAGTATGGCGAGGGAGTTGAGGAAGCATGTCGGGGTGTGGGTTAAAAGGGGAAGGGAGGTTTGGTTTCATGACGAGAGTTTTGGGTGGTGATGTTAAACCTGGAAATCGGAATCTTGCTAAGTCTTCCAGATTGCTTGATAGACAATGAAATTTTGCGAATCATAAACTCCTAAATGGTGGCAAGCCCTGTAGATCTTCCTCAACCAACAAACCCTCAGAGGTCCATTCGAAGCAGGCTGAACCTATTGACTGCCTCAGGAGGCGCTTGCTACACTACTCAATGTTTTGCGCACTGGAATTTTGCATGTTCCAATGGGCACTGAGAACATAGGCGCGGGCGCTTTAGAGTTGATTGAAACTGTTTGCATCTTACAGAACTCCAGTCGAATGGCCTCGGCCGCGGAGCACATGCGTACAGATAAGTTGATACTTGAACATCCCACCCGTGCTTTATTTGAACCCTTGAATGGAAAAACGTGAAAAGATCCGCTCCAAACTCCGGCCAAGAAAGGCAATACATCATATCGTAACACATCATCAATCAGCCCTCTTCTTCGCCTCGCCATCCACGTCACCAGCGCTACTCGCACTGGGCGTTTTCAATCCCTCTCCTTCCGCACTGTCCGTACCAGCAGTATGTTCATCCTCGTCCCAACCATCCTCGAGATTCTCATCCCAATTATCCACCTCCTCGTCCAATGTCCTACTCGGCACCACAGTTGACCCTCCCTCCCTTCTAACCTCCCCACTCTCCTGCGCGCCGACACCCTCACCAAGCTCGAGATCCTCTTCTCCAGGCACAACTTGATAATGCTTCGCCAATCGTTTCCTCTCCAACATGCGCAAATGATACCATGAACTCAAGCCCAGCGCACCCAAACTCCCAACCACATTGGCCACTATATCGTAGAAGTCGAATTCGCGGCCATTGGGTAGGAAGCCTTGTAGAAACTCTGAGCCGACGCCTAGGAGGCCAGTACAGATTACGAGGGTGAGGTTGAGGGTGCGGCGCCGGGAGGTGTCGAGGATCCAGTAGAAGCAGGTGGTGAGGATGAAGAAGGTGACGAAGTGGAGGACCTTGTCATTTATGAGAGAGTTGACTTGGAGGGAGGAGAGGCCAGCGTAGGCTGCTGTGGCTGCCAGGAAGAGGAATGCTCCTGGGGTTGTAAAGTCAGCTCTGTGTTTGCTTGAGGGGTGGTTGGGCTGTGGAGAGGGAACGAACCGGCAAACGGAAGTCGTATTCTCATGATGAAATTGTGTGTTTATGATTGTGGAAGGGCTTTTAGCATTTCAGTGTTTCTCAGTGCTGAAGCAGAAGCGGTATGTGAGGATATTTGAGGCTACTTGGAGGTAGAGTAGAATTGTGGTTGTTTGAGGAGGCACCCAAGTTGGCTGGTGGTGGAGTTGGAGGACAAGGTAGAAGCTAGTTTACTTCTTGATGGTTCAAGCCCCAGGCTCTGGTATTAAGTCTCGGAGGTGTCTTTCGTTGGAGACTCTGATTGTTGGCGTAGCTGGAGCTGTATGGAGGGAAGGGAAGCTGTTAGGTGAGGAGCTGGCGCAGTGAACGTGGCTTGCGAGGAAAGATGTCATACGGGTTTGCAACAGCCGATGCCTACTGACACTGTATGTCGCTTCATGGTCTTCGGGGAAAATGAATTATAGCACGGGAATGTCTCCAGATGTAATGATCCGCACAAGTATCTCTGCAACATGGAACAGCGGTACCATTGTTCCTTTGACTTGTCCCAGCCATGTGCCATTGTCATATTCAGCCTTCCGATAAGCGAACTTTCTGCAAGTGGCCGGCCATGATCTCGATCTGAGCCTTTAATAATAAGCCCCGAACTGAAAGAAAAAGGCTCTGGAAAGCGTATGTGATTGGGAAATGTGTCCATAATTGCTATTGTGTTGCATAATTAATCATTAACATGTATTGTCTTGAATGCCCATAATGAATTCGGCACTTTGACAGATGCGCTAACCTCATTGCCCCCTGGCTGATGTCGGCTGCAGCCCGACTTCAACGACACCTCAAAAGCTCGTCGCGACGAGATTCATCAGGGACGCGCCATACCATCAAATCCATCCGTTTTCGAGCTTCGCATATTAGGACTCGATGAGGACAACAACCCTGAGACCCTGTTGAAGGAGCTTTCACGTCGAAATCCACCCTTGGTGGCTGCCAACGCTTCGCTCATGAGGGGATATCATGTCGCGAACATCGAATGGACAATCATGGCAGAAATCGCAGTTTCTGGGCAACAGTAACAGCAACAAGTCTCTACTGCGCTATCACGACAACAGCTCGACTCCCAGTGTCGCGGGCGCCGATGATGCTATAATGGACGACCCCGGTATTGCGGGCGGCCTCGATGATGGCATGGCGGACGAGTCCGAAACCCAGCGGCAGCTTTTCAAGGATTTATATCTGCGATCAGAAGCCAAAATCGCGGGACTCTTTGGCAATAAAGGCTTGCGGGAACAGGATCCCGCGGAGGATAACTCGGCGGCGGATGTGCAATTGGCGATAGAGGAATCCACCGCTGTGGAAGCTGCCGCGGTTGAGCAAGCACCCAAGAAGTCTGCGCGGACCATCGATGAGGACAACTACGATGACGACGACGAAGACGATGAAGATGATGGAGGTCAGGAATCACCGCTGAAGAACAAGAATGGAAATGCCCTACTGTCCCCCTCGAAATCCGGCAGTTCTCCTGTGTCCTCGGACATATCCCCGACCAAGCAGGCCGAATCCAATAAAGATATTACAGCGCCGGCAGAACCCAAGTCCTCCGAAGATGCGCGCAAGCAGTTGGAGGAAGCCAAGAAGGCTACAGAGGAGGCTGCAAAGCGCAGCTTCCATACACTTTTCTACACATTGGAGAACGACCGCATCGCTATGCTAGAACAGCAGAAGCTGGAGGAGTCCGAGAAGCAAATTGATGCGGAAATGGATCACTCAGGAAATACCAATAACGCTAATGGTCCAAATGGTGAACATCACGGATCCTTGAGCAGTGCCAATTTGGGTGCCTCGAGTTTGACACTGAAGCATCTTATTGCGCGGATCGACCTGAAGCGCGATCAAGTTCGAGCCTCGGATGCCGAGTTGCGTTCATTAATGAACGAAGTTCGGAAGAATAGAAGTAAATGGGCGAGTGAGGAGAATGTACACCAGGAGGAACTATACGAAGCTGCGGAAAAGGTCCTGAGTGAACTCAAGGCCATGACAGAGTATTCAGCTCCATTTCTCACCCGCGTGAATAAACGAGAGGCCCCAGATTATTACAATGGTAAGAAATACCGAATCCACTTCCGATGACAGTACCTAACTAGAACCAGTCATCAAGCATCCTATGGATTTGGGAACTATGACCAAGAAGCTCAAAACTTTGACGTACAAATCCAAGAAAGAGTTTGTTGACGACCTGGACCTGATATGGAGTAACTGTCTGAAGTACAACGGTGACATACAGCACCCATTAAGGCGAAATGCAAACTCGATGAGGAAAGAAGCGGAAAAGCTAGTACCTCTGATTCCGGATCTTGTAATTCGACCGAGGGCTGAAGTTGAAGCCGAGGAGCGTCGCAAGCAGAATGGAGGTGAAGATGATGCCGGTGACGACAGTGACGATGAACCAATCATGTCTTCTCGAGGACGCAAAGCTGGAACAGGAGCAAAAGGCACAAAGGTCAGAAAGGCTCGGGAAGAAAGCACACCTGGCGTTGAGCAAAAGCCAACTCTCCAGCTCAATGGCTTACTTGGCAGCATTGGGAACGACGGATCTGAAGCTGGGTTCGATGGCAGCCAGAATGGTTTTGCAACCCCACCAGTTGGATCGATAACGCCTAGTGGAATCAATGGAGTCGCTGGACATGGGAGTCAAGCCGATGGAGATATTGATGGCCCATCGATCAACGGCATATCACTCGGCCAGGCCCTCGGTGCTGCTGCGGATGACCTCCGAGAAGACGAGGAGTACAAGATCTGGAAGCAAGTGACGAAGAAAGACCGAGCACTTATAGCCAAGGAGAGAAACCGACTGTTTAAAGGAGACAAACTCAACCCTGACGAACCAGCGTTGCTTCGCTCCAAGGCAGGGATGAGAAGGTGGCTTCGTCAACAAAAGCAAGCACAAACAGATCCTTCCAGCTCGAGTGCCAACGGAAACACCAAAGATGCCATTCAGGGAGTAGAGACTCTGGCTGAAGGTATGGAAGGTGAAGAAGAACGGATGATCCCCGATTACTACGACTATCTCTCAGCAATTCCGGAAATCAACCCCAAGTTACAGTGGATCGAAGATGCGGATGGTCAACTTGTAGATCGAGGAGAAGAATTTCTTCGAATGGTTCCTAGTGGTCACTTCCAAGCGCCCAAAAGTGTTTTGGCTCAGAGAGTCGAAGCCAATATGAGGCAGATGCAAGAGACGAGAAAAATCTGCTCAAAAATTGGCGTCATCAAACAGATGCAGTTGCAGGCACAAGTAGGTTCTAGCTATGGCGTGAGATTCTCAGTACTGACATTTTTAGATGTACAATAATCAATTTCCCAAGTACGAGCCGGAACCTTTCATAGAAGCCGATATTGAGCCTCATGTCACCTCCGATGACGGGCCGATTATGGCAACATGGGTCTGCAAGGCCGCTATGCAACGCTCTATTGCGAAGCTCTGTTATCATGCTGGTTTTGAAGAGCTACAGCCAAGTGCTTTGGATGTCATCACTGATATTGCGGGGGATTTCTTTACCAAACTTGCACAGTCCTTCATTGTTTATCGAGAAACGCCGAAAATTCCGGCAATTACAGCACCGCCGGACACAAGCGCGAAATGGCAGCCACGATTCACCGACGAAGAAGTGGTCCTTCACACCCTCAGCGAGAATGGTATGGATGTTGAGGGTCTGGAAAACTACGTGAAAGATGACATCGAACGTCTTGGTACTAAACTGGGAGTGATGCACGATCGCATGAAGGCTCATCTTTCGGATCTGCTTCGACCGGCACTCGCTGATGGAGGGGCTGATGGATCTGGTGCATTTAAGGATGGTAGCGAGCAATTCGTAGGTGGCGACTTCGCCGAAGAGCTTGGTGAAGATTTCTTCGGATTCAAGGCCCTAGGTCTGGATAGTGAGTTTGGGATGTCTAGTCTGTCTGTGCCTCTACATCTCCTCCACACCAGACTTTACCAGAGTCAACCAAGCGCTGTTGTACAGAATGCTTCTGCGGAGATTTTCGACGCCTTACCACCACTGGAACCTGTTACCATTGATAATATTCAAGGTGCGATTGGTTTGGTCAAAAACTTCTTTCTTGCAAAACTTCATGCCAACGGAGACGTTCCCTTACTCGAAGACGAAGAACTACCCGTCAAGCAAAGGCCATCCAGGCCTCGTCTCGGACCCACAGGAAAGATCACCAGTCCAAGAAAGCGACCGCAGAAGGAGCAGTCGGGTAACTCGAAGAAAAAGAAGAAGCTTGACAACGGCACAGCTGTGGATCCCGCGACTGGCGCAAAGACTGGTGTCAATGGTAGCCCAGAGAAGCCAGGTGTGGGATCGGCAAAGAAACTCAAAGTTCTTCCCAATGGCGGGCCTGTCTCTATGGAAAGGGCTGAAAGTTCCCAGGGCAACGCGAGTAACACAGAGAAAGACGATGTCAGTGCCGTGGGAATGATGAGTCCAGAGAGTATTGAAAGGTGACGAGACGTTGGATTGGATAAGGATGTACATCAGCACCAATCATCAAGAGTCGAGTGGATGGACACATGATCCGATGGCTCCTGTGTTGATAGAAACACTCGTTCTCCGCCTATATGGATTTGAATAGAACACCACCCTTGGCATCACACTCGTTACGCATGGATTACGATGAGCGGGCAATAGGCGCCAAGTACATATGGGAGGCGGCATCTGCGGGTGTCGGGCCAGGTCAATGATTTATTCTTCTTTTCCCTCGCTCGCGAACACCAGGGAGGTTTGCTATCGTTCTCTCGTCTGCCTTTTCAAATGAACATGGCAGGCAAAATTTAGTTAATTTGTGAATCTGTACGATCCCAGACATTTTCCTTTCATTAATATTATATTTTCCTTCTTACGTTGCATTTACGAATCTGTCCTCACCTCAGGTTCCGGCGCGGGTTTCGAATGGGCTGCTTTTTGTTTTCGGGAAGAGCAGAGCTTGGGCGGCGCGTAAGATGGCATGGAATAGCACGGCACGGCACGGATGATATGATACGATCTGCATCGTCTGTCGATGTTTTTTGGGGTGGCTTACTGCACTGGCTTGGTCTGGTATGAATGCAATGGATCAATGGGTTGGCTGGCTGGACGTGGTATTTGTGGCTGACGGGTGGGTGGATGATCGCTATAAAGTAAAGTTGCTTCGGCACTGTGGAATTCCAGGTGAGTGGTAGGAGTGAAAGAGCGTGCGTGGTTTTTGATAAGGATGAAGTCGAGAATCGTGGGGTTGTCAAAAGGGGTGGAGAAACTTGGAAGAAGGAGAATTGCGGGATGTATTCTATGTGATGCTGAGTAGCCGAACGAATGCATGGCTTGATAAATGTACCTGACCTGAAATTGGAAATCTGTTGTGATGTCACTGACTGCTTTCCTCACTGTTTGTTTTGATGCTGTTCCGCCCTCGCTTAAATATTGGCTTCACTAAGTCAAGTCTTACACCATCCTCACTTGTGTCATTGTCATGTTCTTGCGGGCAATGGAAACGGAAGAGAATGAATCGGTCTTCGTTTGGGAATATTCTGCGACCATATCTGTGGATAGAAATGTACCGCTCACCTCTCTCACATTTCCACGTCAGTTCATAATCTGCTTCGCATGACATTCAACCTAAGCCCTTGATCTGGCGAGTTTTTTTTTAAATGGAAGACAATCTGCTTGCCAGTTTCTTCAACAGCGAACCGATTCTCGGTGACAAGCAACACGAGGGATTTCGCAAAATACATGAAAGTGTTTGTGCAAGGGAAAAAGATTTAGGCACAAAATGGTGCTAGAAGAACCATTGCAGTGCATGAGCCTAGTAATAGCAGAATCCAGGGGAACAAAGAACTCTGATGAGTGGTTAATAATCCCAAGAACCTTCGCCACCAGAAGTCATCAAGTCCTACTCAATGCGAGACTTGTCCTCGATTGCAGCGGAACCCATCAAGGTCTAGAGCGTCCTCCATCAGGAGCCAAGACGTCAACTAAGTGGTTCTCAACACTCTCAACAGAGTTACAGCAAGCATTGTCATCGCAATACATTATAGCGGTCTTGACAACCGGAACCTTGTACTTAGGATTATTAACCTTGTTTTTGGTGCACAACTCTACCAGGTGCTCGATGTCATCCCAAAGGCGGATTTCTGGTCTGACTTCCTCCAAGTCATCTTCATCAACATACACGATCTCAAACTCGACAGGCTGTTTTTCAGGCTCCCAATCAGCACAGCAAGCTGCATCGTGGACGACGAATGTAAAAGTCTCGAGAGCGGTGAACTTTTGGAGTGGGTTAATGGTCTTGTGGCAGTTCCACATCTCGAAATCGATGGCGACGTGCTTGATTTTGGAGCATATATCGGGATTGAGCATGTCACCGTACATGTCCAGCGGATCACTGTCATCGTCCAATTCGGTGTACGAGATGTAGATAATGGTGTTGTCTCGGTCGAGTCTAGCGTAGCACTCTCCATTTCGTGTATCGATCCGAACGCTCCAGGTCTTGAGTGCTTCGTCCCGAAATTCTCTGTCAACAAGGTGGAGAGTAGGGTTCTTGGAGTAGACCTTGTGCTTGTGATTGGATTTGTGGTAAGGCCAGCCGTCGGTACCGATACCCCTGGAAATATCGTAGTAGAGAATCTCAACGACTCTTGGGCTATCGGTTGCATTGGCTCTCATAATGGAGCTTTTGATTACTTTGAGGCGGAGCCTAGATGATGAGATAGTCAGCGAATGCTCGAGAAAGATAATACGTTGCCTGATAACTACATCTCTGAAGATGGTTGAGAAGGAAGAGATTTGACAACAGTACATACTCGGCTGGAAGCTTACGATACTTCTCAAAGGCGCCTCTCTTGGCGGCCGAAATTCTAGCCTCATTGGCCGGATAAATGCCCAGCTATTCCCAAGTCAGTCAAATATCGCAACTTGAGAAGGCGACACGTCAGCTACCTTTCCGAATCCAATATCTAAACCATCCGAAACCGGTCTTCCCCGGCGAGCATAAGTCTTACTCTCATTGTCTTGAATCTGTAAAGTGTCAGAGATAGAGGTTGACTTGCTGTTAAAGTAGCACGGAGACTTACCAGTTGCTTAACAGCAGTTTGACTTGCTTTTAGATTTCCTTGGTACAGCAGACTTCTTGCCATAAGTGGCTTCAAGTCGATCTTGATCTTGTTCTGACTCATTATTGATCAAGGATGGAACGATCGAGAAGTGTGCCTAGGTTGGAGACTCCTATGAACTCAAAGGCAAAGGCCCTGGAATGTCTGAGGTCTTAGTAGATCGAAAAGCCTTTGGAGAAAGTTTGGAGAAAAATTGAAGAGACAGGAATCCGATCCAGGTTGACAGTTGAGTGGTGTTTGTTGACAGTAGATCTTGTCAAGCGAGAGGAGTCAAGTCGAAGATCAAGGGTGGGAGATCGCGCATGCCCGTTGGAAAGGGGCTCTCCCGATCGATAGTTGACTGCAAAACAAGAATAGATCAAGGATGTTAAAAGAATCTTTTGAATAGATGTGATCTAAGATCTACAACGTCGACGCGAGCTATAGAGAGCGTTGGAAAGAGAAACAGGATGATCGAGTTGAGAGGTTTTATACAATTTGGAAAAGCTCGGACCCTCGCTAACGAGTTTGATGATAATTGTTTACTGGGCAGGTCTAATCACTGCGTAGGTGATTTCGAAAGCTGTAGAACAAATAATCAGGTGTGCACGTCAGAGTCTTCGGTTGATTGCTTTTAAGTCTTAATGAAGCTGAACCGATTAGTTGTACTTTGATAGGTAAATCGAGCAGGAAACGGAGTAATGGACCAAGCAAGGGACTAATCTGTTTTCCACACTGTCAGAGCTACAAGATAGAGACCACTTTGCGGCTAAATGTAAATGAGAATATGGGTATCCTCGGGCTCGATCTCACAAAGTCCGTACAAAGTTGATGAGATTGCGTGATAATTCTGCTCATAGCAACGATGCAGGAGCAATGAGGAAGCAGTCTTCAAGGCAAAGGTTCTGCCATTGCAAGGTTATTATTGGCATGCAAGTAGTCGCTCTCCCAAGTTGCTTCCATCCATCCTGTACTCTTTCTTTTCTAGGATCAAAGATCATCATTGAATATTTGGATTGTGGCCCTGCCCCCACCCCTATCTCTCAATCATTGGAATTGACGAAACTGGACCTTTGGAGGGTCAAAATTGAGATTCTTCGCATCCTCTTCCTTCAACTGCGCGTCAACTCACTCGACCACTTTCTTACGTCCTTTTGCTCACATCACGGCCCAAGGAAACTTGTAGTCCACGGCATTTAGTGTGTTTTTTTCTTGGCTAATGTGTGAGCTGACAACTTTGCCAATAGTCAACAACTCCACTTCTCCAGTACCCTCAGACATTGTACTTTGTTCATCGTTATCTGATCTGCCACCAGGCTTGTGACTGTTACAATTCTTACCGAGACTGGACCGCGTGTGCCAGAAATATAAAATAGACCTTTTTGGAGAAAACAATACAAAGAAATTCGGGGCTATATGTCATATTTTGCCTTGTCCAAAGAACGAGATCGAGGCCAGGTCATCTATTTCTTCGTTAGTAAAATCGAAGGAGAATAAAAGTACGGCTTAGGAGGCTAGAGCTAGATTCAATATACCTACCATTTGAGAGTAATCCTTGATGAGTGGGATTTTTCCTTGCAGTTCCGCCTTGTCTGATCTACTGGGGTTCACGATGTACCTTCACCATTACCCCGCCTTGCGCCTTGCGCCTTGCGCTTCAAACCAAGGGCTTCTTTCGCGGAACACTTCCCGTTGGCAATTCAAGGGAACGGATACCATATCATTATCAGCGAAGAAGAGATTCTATGATTGAGTTAGAGGTTCATGCCTGGGCAGTGCCACACAAATTTAGCCTAATGTGCGTCTCGCGTATCTGTTTACCCGATGCTCGTCGTGAAGACGAATCCTGTCGGTCACTTGACGAGGTACACATACGAGTGAACTAAGAAAATAGACGAGCACATTGCTAAACCCATATATTGAAAGACCTCCCTTACCTCAGAACCTGTAATGGATGTATAGCTCCCCGTCCCTCGAAATTGCTCAGCATGTTATGTCTCTCAATTTTGACTGTGTTGCTTACCACACTTTGTGTAGTCAATTCTGGTCCTACATCGAGTGATCTGGATTCTGATGTCACAATTATCATCCATGACGACCTTCAAGGTAGTTCCAACCTTTGGTTTTGGCGTGGTCATTGCTTCTTTTGTTCGCTGGATTGACTTCTTCCACTTTAGGAAAACAAAGTAACCACAAAGATTCAGGAGTGCTACTTCTCTCAGCAACCTCGTCCCGGGATGCAGAATCAGCATGTATAGCGCTTGGGGAACAATTGTGGGCTCCTGATCTTAAAACAGGTTTCTTTCCAATCAATCTAAATTATCTGGTATACCAAGAGCAATATGACGTTGATCAGGACTATTTCATCTCCTCAACTTCAGATGGTCTGCGTACAATCACTGGCAAGGGCAAAGTCAAGAGATTTTCTGGTAGCTCGAAGTTACCGGTTCTGTGTACACAAACTGCACCGTTCTCGAACGCAACATACAAGGACAGCAGCGAAAAATGGCAGGTATCCGTGAAATCAAGCAGTTCGCTTGTCACAGGGTAATAATTCTACACATTCTCTCGTGAGCTTCTCTGCTGACAGGTGGATCACAGCTTCCGAGACCGGGTCACTTTTAAATTTCTCGGAATAAGATTCGCTGCACAGCCTAAGCGCTTCACATACTCAACGGCTTTCAGAACAACAGAGAAACAGCAACCAGCACTGGAATATGGGCCGAGTTGTGTATATCCTAAGAAAGAAGGTGGCTCGGAAGATTGTCTGTTCCTCAATATCTGGACACCTTACCTTCCTCTATCCAGAAGAAAGAACACCAAAAAACTCAAGCCCGTTCTGTTTCATATCCACGGGGGAGGAGGTAGTGGCAGTGATACAGGAATAGATGGCACCAGCTTAGCATCTCGTGGGGATGTCGTAGCTGTCACCTTCAACTACAGAGGGGGCAGCTTCGTAAATCTTGCGCTGAATGACGGAATCACGAATGGGAACTGGGGATTTAGTGACCAAATTGCTGCTCTCGATTGGGTTCGAACAAATATTCGAGATTTTGGAGGAGATCCAGAACGGATAACCATCACTGGACAATCATATGGAGCGATTTGTGCCACAAGCATGCTCGGCTCTCCCAAAGCCGCCGGAAAGTTCGTTGGGCTGATTGCTCAAAGCTATACATCTGGTCCGCTCTTTGGTCTTTCGTATGCCAATTACTACGATGTTGCAGCCGTGGCTGAGAAATTCACCTCAGCAGTCCTCGTAGAAGCCAATTGTACTGGAGATGGAGACAAAAGAGTGCAGCTTGAATGTCTGCGAGCACTACCAGCCAGCAAACTTGCAAGTCTCGCTGCACAAGTCAACGTTTTCACTAAAGACGGAGCATATCTGACGACAGATCGGCTCATGCTCGATGGTTCAGCACCTGTTGCCAAAGTCAACGTCATGATGGGTACAGTTCGAGACGACTCAGCTTCATTCACACCTTACCCCACAAATGGAGATCTGAAAACAAATCTCATCAACGGTGGCTTCGCAACACAAGCTGATGCAGTGATATCCTCCGACAAATTCCCCTTGCCTTCAGGCTCAGACCCCTTGCTAAATCTCTTTAACGTCACAGCACGCGTGTCGACAGATGTAACATTCGGCTGTCTTGATGCAGCTACCATGTACGCCGGCGTGCAAAACAGACTTTTCAATCACCCGAATGTATACTTCTACGAATTCAACAGGTCATACCAGCCCCCTCTCTGGATTACGGCGAATAATGTCTGTAGCCCACCATCGACTTCAGGAAAACCACTTGGCGATCTACGCAAGGAGTACTTTAAATGTCATTCTGCAGACATATTTTACACCTTCGGTACCATAACGAGAAATGGCTTGCCGTGTCGGGACGAGGATGACCTGAAGTTCGAGCAATTCACTGTGGACTCATGGACAAGCTTTGTAAGGACTGGGAATCCGAATCCGGATCTGAAATTCTTGAAGGCCAGGGGGTTTGAGACCACCATGGAAGAAATCAAAAGAGCTGGTGTTTGGCAACCAGTTAAGGGAAGAGTAAAGGATTTGGAAATGAGGAGATTACAGTGGCCGAGCTATCAGACAGTGTATGGTGAAGTAGAGCAATGCGAGGTCTTGGGGTTGCCAGTCGACAGCTATGTGTAGCAGTTATCAGAGATTATCGGAACTTCAATACCCAGAAAAGCAATCAGCACTTCACAAGAAGCGTGACCAATGCCTATGTGGGATAGCTAATGGCTTAAGGGCAATGCGAAGAACAATGAGTGACGCGGAGTGAACGGCAGACGTCTAAGCAGTGAGGCTTTCGCTGATGTTTTGAATTCATTGCAAGTGGAAGAGGCTCAAAGGAATGGCATAGTGCACCAATAGACTTAACAAGGTCATAATTTGATCATGTTCGTTGATTTTTCACTGCTCATAGTTTCCGCAGGGTGTGCTCTAGCACAGTCTTGATACCGGGATCCAGCTCGCCCAGAGCCAATATCGGCTCGATCCATGCCTTGGTCTTCCTCCCCAGCGTCGCCTTGTCTTTCGTCTTCCCCATTGTTTCCTTTAATCTGTCCAAGAAAGTCCCAAGAGCAGCTGGGAACTGTGGCGATATCGGATCAATACCAACCAAAGGTTGCTTGTTGTAGCAACTACATGTGAAGGGATCTTCGGGGTACGTTTCGGTCAGTACATCCAAGACATGCTGTAATATCTTCGGAAGGCACCTGACTTGACTGAAGAGTGCGAACATGTCGAAGAAATCGGCAGCAACTGATGGATTGAAAAATTGCTGCTTCTTTGCTTCGTCAAAAATAGCGAGTGGGATGGCTCCTTGCAATGCTGGAGTGTTCATCGGGTCTTGAGCGGCCTCCTTGTCGACCTGGACACCCTCCAACATTCTTGGTCGTATTGTGTTCATCTTGAAATTTGGGACTGCGATCACATCTTCTGATCCGAAAGCTGCGTCGTTTTCGGTCCTCTCCATATCCATCGCATTATCTGCAACCTCCTCCACATCGATACCCAGAATCTTTCTCCGCATCGCTATCTTAGCGAGGTATATCATCTCCAGCTTTGCCCATTCAATCCATAGATCCTTGCTCATTGTGCAAAATCGTGCTCCTCTCGACATATAACTCCTCGCCTCCTTCATATCTGCCTCTGATTCCAAGCTCCATCTCGCAGCGTAAAGCCATAATTCCGCCTTGAGTGGGTGCAGCCGTATTGCTGCGGTCAAAACAGTCTTGAACTTCTTGGTAGCCTTGGCTTGCTTGCAGTACTCCAGATATGACATCCATAACGCAACGTCGCCTGGGTGTTTCTGGGTCCCTCTATCGAAAATCTTGAATATCCTTGCCTGGCCGGTATGCGATGTGCTACCTTTTATCTTCATTCGCTTGCAACGCTTATGTCGCAGACTCTCAAGACCAATCTCCCAAGCAGCATATCGAGCGAAGTCTACTGGTGTCGATCCTCTGGCAAGAACCTTGTGTTCGAAGTCGGATCGTTTCTTTACCAACGTCCTGATCTCATCCTGTAGTAGTTTGTTCGGTTAGTATTCGAGCAATTGAAAGCTGTACATAGAACAAACAAGGCTGACGAACCTCACTGAAAATCTTCTTCTCTTTGAATTCCTGAAGCTGAGGTACTGCTTGCTCCAAGTAGTATCGAGCTTTGTCTGCTGCGCCGGACATTATGAGCAGGGTCAATGGCGGTGTTCCGTTTGGCGAGCTTAACTTGACTTGCCTTTGAGGCTTTGGCGTTCCTCGTCCCAGCACAAGAAATATAAATTTGTTTCTGCCCCGAGTTGCCGCCCTGAGCGGGCGGCTTACCAAATAGCGTGAACAGGCTGCGCTTGGCCTCATTTGACCAGACGCCTCAGCCTCGCAAAGCCCCCCCTTGGCACTTGGCGGTTTATATGGGGTAATTTGCTGTCTGCTCAATCTTTGTTTCGTATCCATCATCATAAGCCGAACCGAAAGAGGGTCGCAGCTTGCCGGGCGTGTTGTTTGGCAGCTTCACTTCGAGTCAATCGTTTGTTTCTCTCCTCAACCACCTCCGGATTCGTCGGATGCCATTCCTTTAGATGTGAAATCCTCCCCCGGACAACATGGCACCAAAATTTAAGGACAAGGACGGCGAGGTCGTGCTCAGCTTTTCAGGAAAATGGGTCAGTTGGGCGCATACCGCAGCTGCGTATTGTAAGTCGCCATTTGCGAATTGCGCATTTCAAGTCACTGACAGTCCCTCCAGCTGCTTTCATAAGCGCGCTCATTGTTGGCGTCTCGTTGCATTACCACAAGATAGTGCAGAATGAATACTGGGGCTATCCTGAGGTCCGGAACAGCTTCCGTACGACAATCCAGAGCTTGAACTAACACCTCTCGCAGGAATGGTTTCCCAGTGTGTCTGCCACGATAGGTGACCGGTACCCTGAGCGTTCCTTTTTTATGCTTTTCATAGCTATTACATCAGGTATGGAAAGGACGCGTCGCAGATATGCAATAGCTAATTGGCGCAGGACCTCGATTCGTTCTGGTTGGTTTATGGTACCTCTTAACCGCGCGACCGAATGCAAAACTTCCCAAGTTCGTGGCTGGCATGGGTGTATTTCGAACGTTGACGTGCGGAGGATGGACTTATGTTACATCTACAGATGATCACGACTGGCACGACATTTTTATGATATCATACTTGGTTGCGACCCTTCCGTGGACGCTGGGATGTCTAGCATTAAGTCCTGCGAATGCGAAAGCTGTCAAGTACAGAAAATACTTGGCGTCAGCTTTCTTCGGAACTCTCGTTCCTTTGATTTACTTCTTTATCCAACATAAAGTTCACAAGGTTGCCGGAGGTATGACCGTTGATCATCCTATTTGTGGAAAACATTAACCGAAGTCCTAGCGTACACAATATATGCTTTCTTCGAATGGGCATTGATCTTGTTTGATGTGGGGTTCGATGCTGTTACAGCCCTTGACTTTGATACCTTTGAACTGGTTGTCAAGGACGTGAAGGGTTCGAGTAAGGGGTACGTTCGATGGCTTCCGAAGTAATTCGTGTATACTATGTTTCGGTGACCAAATCATTATGAAAGATTCTGAACAATGTTCTGTGTAGAAACAACAAATTGGTGGCTGATGCTGTCCTCGAAAAGGAGTATGTGACATCACCAACTCCGAATCCAAGGTATTGATTGCTAATCTCGATCTAGAAAGAACAAGCAGGCAGCCCAGGTGTTCAACCAATCATTTATCTGGGCCGAGGCCATCGATACAGCTGCGGATGTCTACAACGGGGTAAGAACTATGCCTGGATCTCAATATTCAAGCTAAATTCGGTAGTTTGTCTTTTGGTCAACTTTGACTTCGCTGGGACTACTCGTTTGGTGTAAGTGAAGCTGCGCAGGTATAGAAGGCAACTCTAACATGTTCAGATTTTCCACTCTGGCATATGGGTATCTCTGGCTACGAGGTTATGGTTATGTCCACTGTGTCACCATTCTTGCTTGCAAGTCGTCGATTGCGTTCCTTCGTCGTGAAGAATCTTCGGATTTTTCATTTCTCAGCTCTGGCCGGATTACTAGCATATCAGGTGACGGATCCAGTCCTTCGTTTGTTCATCGTTGGCTTCGCGGTCTGGATGTCTTGTCTGTCATGGGCAGCTACTTGGTACTCAGAGGGTGGACAACCAGGTCGCCTGGAGTCGAAAATATCTGCATGGACTATTGGTTTGATCGCTTCCAGCGTCGTGAAATTCGCATGGCAGACAAGCAATCCAATCTGGCCAACAACTCATTCATCGAATGGGGGTTGGAATGGCGTGGGTCTCACCCTCGCTATCCTGGCAGTCATTCGGTCCACACGAAAGGTTCCAGTTGCTGGTAGCGACTTGGCAATTCAGGGACGCAGAGAAGGATCATCTGTTCTTGCCGGACTCGGTATTGCAGGGCTATTTTTTGGCCTGCATTCCTTACTCTCTGACTCCAGCACGATGATATTGTGGGTCTGGGAGGGATATCCTGTGCGAGGTCCAATCTCAGCACCTCACGGTGCCTGGACAATCGCGGCAATGGGAGGTGGCCTGATTTTGGGTCTATTCAGCGAAGATATTGCTCGAAGCTGGACATTTTATGGCATCGGCTGCGTTGGCGCTGCCATGTTGACTCTTTATAGTAACTGGAAAGGATACTATGGAGCTTTGATTCTGGCCGTCTATCTTATGGCCGTATCAGTACCATTGATCGGATCAGCGGCCAGAAAGAATCCTGCAACTACATTTGGCCTGGGCTTTCTAGCATACAACTTCCTGGTCTTGTTCCATGTGTGGGTTGTTGCTTACGCTTTCGTGCCTGGTGGACCACTCGTTCGCGAGCATACCGACTGGGTCATGACAACCATGATGATATTTATTGGGTGCGGTGTATTCTCCTCCGTGTCATCTACTCCTGCCGCTCAGCGCAAGCGCTTCAATGCTCTCTTAAACTCTCGGAAGCAGCGCTCATATTACCTCTATGTCCTGGGAGTGCTTCAACTTCTTTCGGTTTCGATCGCCTACCTTCGATTCCCAACGTACGACTATGTGCCATACCACAAGGACGAGAAGATTCTTACGGCAGGAATCTGGACCATCCATTTCTCGCTCGATAATGATATGTGGTCTTCCGAGTACCGAATGAGAGACGTTATCAAGGAGCTCGAAATCGATGTAATCGGCCTTCTAGAGTCTGATCTTCAACGTATTATCATGGGCAATCGAGATACCACTCAGTTCTTAGCTGAGGATCTTGGTATGTACGTCGATTACGGACCAGGACCTAACAAACACACCTGGGGTTGTGCTCTCTTGTCGAAGTTCCCAATTGTGAATTCGACTCACCACTTACTACCTTCACCTGTTGGTGAACTAGCACCAGCCATCCATGCCACATTGGATGTGTACGGCGAGTTGATTGACGTGTTTGTTTTCCACTCTGGTCAAGAAGAGGATCCCGAAGACAGACGTCTACAGACTGAGTACCTCTCCAAGCTCATGGGATCCACACCTCGCCCATCAATCCTGCTCTCCTACCTGGTCACCAAACCCTGGGAAGGTAACTATAACACCTATGTATCCGATATAAGCGGAATGCATGACATCGACCCAACAGATTGGGACAGATGGTGCGAGTACATCCTCTACAAAGGACTGAAGCGCACCGCGTATGCGCGTGTGAGTAGAAGTACCATTACGGATACTGAGATCCAAGTTGGGAAGTTCAAGATCGGTGAACCTGCAATCGGTCCTCCAGACTTGAGGAATGCTCGCATTAGCGAGAGTCAAGTTCCTGAGGGAGAGCGGTTCCCGCAGCTGTTCAAGGGTGAGGGCGTTAGAGGACATGCATATCACGTCTTCAACGAGCCGAGATACTTTGGTTAGCTTGCCCACTGCCATGAAGGTGAAGGCAGAGTCATTGAGTGCCGATAATGGAATGGAAGAGGGGTGGAGATCGGAAAGCGGCATTCATTTTGTTACAGCTGAGGATGATCGAATATAATGGACTGGATTAGTTGACGATTGGGGGCCGAGTAGGACTGGGAGGTTGTATGTATGATACGGAGCAGCTTCTCGTGCGTATGTACATGAGAAGCAACAGCAGTCATTTACACTCAATCTGCTTACCATCTATCTGCAGATGAGCGTATCCTGCTGACTACTGGATCATGCAACCTCATTCTCTGCCGGTATTTTCTTCCTCCCACGATTTCGTATCCCCATTTAACTCCACTTTCCATTTCTCCATTTCTCTCCCTTCCTCCGTCAGCCTCCGTGCAAACTTATAACCGGTAACCTCGGTGTTGCCAAGCCCTTCCATCGTCATCTATCGTCATGAAAGAGAAGTTCCTTCGTAGATGTCGTGACCTGTGCGATCGCACATGGATGGAGCTAGAGCAGAGGGCAAAACATAGGACGGAGATCGTCGCTTCCGGGACGGAACGAGACTAAGAAGATGAATCTGCTTAGTCGCTAGCCAACATGTCGAAGTTGATTCGATGGTGTTGGGTGTCATGAAAGAAGCTTATTTTTAGTCGCTTTTCGGGGTTGATTCAACAGCGGGGATAAGGCAAAGAGGTTGGCTGAGAAGGAATGGGGATTGGATCGAGTTGATGGTTGTTGCAAATAGTTGAGGATTGGGGAGGGAAAATAAAGAAAGAGATAATATGTTTCATGTATCATTCAAATGCACTGGTTTTGGGAGACGTGATATTCGGATATGAGGGGAAGAGTCAAGTGAGGCTCGAGATTCGTAAGTCTAAGGTATGGTAGCTATTAGTTAACGCGATCAACACCCAAGAAGAAGATGACGACGTACTCGAGTAAATTTAAAGTCTATTCCTCAATTGGATCCACCTCAGATTTGCATCATGCTTATTCCCCACGCTATGAACCTTTCGAATTGTCTTGGCTTTATTTCCATCCAGTGTTGATCTTGCAGATCAGGGTCTCCACCAACAACAAACGGCGACCCAAGACCGAAAACCAGCTCAACTAAACCAAGTCTGGAATTATTTATTGACTTACGAGTCAAGATTGATCACTCATCTGCTGTATCCAGCTTAGATGCTCCTTCATTTGGGCAGTAAGTAGAAGAATGTGGCTTGGCTTGTCCACAGGGAGGAAGGACATTAATCATTGTGGACTGAGGACTTCGAATAGTGGCATTATTCGGCTGTTATATGCCGGGTAAATGGCTTGCTCAAGCTTCTCAGGTGTGTTTCTTTTTAGATGACTTACTGCTTGACTAGGGACGGTGCTGCCCTCCCTTCCTGGCCCCGGCCTTTCACATCCGATTTTGATTTACCCCTCGTCCGGCGGCGCTGAACGACCCCAAGACCCCACGAATGGATCCCTGATCGACAGTGGCGTCTCTGACTTCCAGGACTTGTCCTTGGGGTTTTGGTGTTTCCGGCACTACTCCAGCTCTCTTGTGGAATCAGGCGATACCGAATTGGGATGTGCGATAGCTTCATGATGTTTACCTCCAAGACCCGGTTACAAGGAACTAGTTCGGCAATGTAATGTGGAAAGAAGAGCGTGTTGATCTTCGCCTTCTGAGTTTCGGTAAATCTTGGGATCAGTATATATGCCTCTCTCTTCCCTATTATATTCAAGAACAAGATCTATGATTTTTCTGGAAGGTGTTCAAAATGTTTGGCCGTTCAATTATCCTGTCCCTCCTCCTGGAGGCTTCATTCACTAATGCCTTCCCCAACATGGCTGAAGCATTAGCAAAGAGTCACCTCGACGAGCGTATGTTGACACCTCCCACTCCTGATCTTCCTTGTCGAATACTAACACATCTCAGGCATTGCTCCTATAGCTCCCTTCCCTGAATATCCAGGAGCAGCCTATCACGCGCTGTACAACAAATTCGATGCAAAGTCCCAGCTGGTCTCAACATCTGGCGAGCACGCATTCATCGCTCCTGGACCGGGTGATATTCGCGGCCCTTGTGCCGGTTTGAACGCAGCAGCCAACCACGGCTATCTGCCACGCGATGGTATCGCCACAGCTGAGACCGTCAACACTGGATTGTGGGAAGCCTTTGGACTGGACAAGACAGCTACTCTGTTCTTGCAAACGGCGACGATGTTCTTTGACGGTGACCCAGTATCTGGTCGATGGTCGATTGGGTACCATTCGGATAAGACGAATAGTCTTGGTGTTTTGGGAGACTTGTTGGGGAACCAGACCGGGATTTGCGCGTATGGGCATTTGAAGACGGAGGGTGATGCGTCAATTACTCGTGGTGACTGTAAATATCCTCGACATCTTTTCTTCTTCAGCCCTCTCTCAAGTCGCAATTGCTGATCTCATAATCAGGGCTCGCTCCAACGCAGAACTCCAATTGTGCATCTTACCCCGAGTTCGCACAAGAGCTTCTCGATCTCGCCAAAGCTCGGACAGGAGGCAACATCACGCCCCAAGTCCTAGCCGAGCATCAATACAACCGCAAACAACACTCTATCGCCACCAACCCTTATTATTTCTCCCCAGCGTACGCAGGCATTGCTTTCACATTCGGCGCACACATGTTCGCGTATGAGCTCCTCGCCAACCACTCTGCCGAAGACCCACGTGGGTTCCTGACACCTGAAGTCTTCGAGAGCTTCTTCTCATACACACGAGACGCTAATAACAAGCTCGTGTTTACTTACGGGCATGAAAGGATCCCAGATAACTGGTATCGACGAGCAGACGACGATGCCTGGACATTGACCGATATTCTAATCTCCACGGCCCAACAATGCATTTCCTACCCATCCAACTGCGCCATAGGAGGTAACACCGGAACCGTAAACTCCTTCGCGGGCGTCAACCTCGGCGATATCTCAGGTGGCTTCATCAATGCCGCTACGGATCTCCAGGATCCAGAGAAGATGGGTTGCTTCATCTCGCAGGTGATCCAAGCCGATGTTCCTAGCTTCTTGGATAACGTTTTCAACGGAGCGGCGTTGACGAGGGTGCTGGGCATGATTCCAACGGTGCTGATGCCAGCTTTGGCACCGTTGGGGAATTGTCCCGGGTTGCCGAAGGGGAAAAGTATGTTGGAGTATGGGCAGACGTTCCCAGGGGCGAGGATGGCGATGAGTGGGAATAGGAATCCGTATAGGAAGTGAGGATGGAAAAAATGGATGGAAGGAGGCAGCGTTTTAATGATGAGTAATGAATTTGATGGAGTGTAGTAGAAAGTTGTATTGCTGCGTGGTATATCCGTATATCTCTGCTGTAGATGCGGATTTGCTGCTTGTGAATCAGCAACCTGATAAATGCTGTACATATTCTTCATGTAAGATTCGAACTCGAGATACAGTGGTGCGATGAGACAGTGGATTCAGCCCTCCTCACACATTCCTGGACAAGTTTTACAAACCTGAGGGTAATGCATATCTTGCCTTTGAAATGAAAAGGAAAATATTCTTCACATGGTCAAAAGAAGGGGGTGATTGACTACTCACCTTGATCTGATCTGCTTAGATTTCAAATCGTAATCCAAAAGACTGTTGAATCTCGATATCCTAGTCAGCCTTGAATTGCAAAGCGAAGGCTTGCAGTATCTGTGATAAATAATGAGATGAGACGAGTCTTGTAATGTCCAAATGAAGTTGGCAATGAAGCTAAACACTCTAACCAAAGTCATCGCAAGTCAAGTACAACATGACTGAAATATATCAGATGACAACTCTCTCAAACTTGCCCTCCCTAATCTCACGACTTCCTTGTTACTTTAAGACGCAACAAGGAACGAATTCCCAGCAAGCGAGTCCTGCCACTCAGATGAACTCTTTCTTTGCTTTGCTTGGAGCATTACTTTCTTTGAACTTGCTTTGCCAAAAACCAAATCAGACCTCGCAAAAGTGATTCATTATCATCAGACGAGAATAAGACTGACTGTACAGGACTTAAGAGTCCGCAGAAAGAGATTCGTTTCAGCTGCTTTGCGCTTCAGTATTGAGTGATAAGAGAGAGAGAGGACGCTTGCACTGGGTTAGCACTGATTGACTTCAATCATGTATCCATGCAGTAGCTGCACTGCAGCAGGAGAACAATAAGCAGGACAATAATAGATAGCAGCAACTGCAACTCAATCTCCAAATAGAGAAAACCAGCGGCAGCGTATTGTTGACTCGGTCGCATAGTGGTCGTACTCGTACCTCGTATCCATTCCTCTTCCCATGTCGTCCCAACTCCTTTTCACATCTGCTCGCTCTCCTTCCTTCTCACCCAATACCCAATCCTTCACAATTTCCCAGGTCCACATTCCCATCCCGAATCCAGCTTCCCGCTCAGACCGCTCTGGTGCCCATCCCTCATCGAAACTCACGGCTCGACTCGCACAATCCATGCCATGCCATGTCCATCCATGTCCATACCCTGCCCTTGCCGTGGTCAAGGTCTCATTTCCTTTTTTTCTTCTTTGTTTCAGCGTTTCATACGCCTCCGGACGCCGCCCTCGCGTTCTGGTTGGATGTCGCGCTCCAGCCTTCGGGCTATCGACAGGAAGTGCTTGCATAAAATTATGCATGGGCCAGACTCTGCTCCGTTCCGAGCGGATTTTTGCAGTACGGAGATACAGTACAGCCCTGGAGTGGAGAGCTCGGCTGGTTGGGTTGGTCATCATCTACCAGCCACAGTTCAGTTCGGACATTTCTGTTGACCGTTCAGCTGGGAGCTCTTGTTCGGGGCGGGCTGGGTGGAGCTGGCTGGAGTGAGATGTAATTTCATTTTTTTTCTAGGTAAAAGGAAAATTTGATGGTCAGAATTTTATCCTGCTTAAGATTTTGATGGTTAATTCGTGGTAGCGAGACAGGCCTTAACTGCTTCGAGCTTGGGATTGGGCAATTGCTCGTGTGATGGAGCTGTGATCTACCTGCTGATAGATTTGGTCATTTGTGACTGTGGCTTGTTTGTATTATTGACTGGTTGATGGGTTGACCAGAGAGACCGCACTCGCTTGAAAAAGGAGTGATAGATAAGATTGCGATAGGAGAAAGTCTCCCCATATCGTCTCGTCTCGCAGGCTCGCAGCATCTGGGATGCGAGCCCCGGTGCATGTACGGAGACATGCCGATCCGGCCCCGGGGTGCTCCTCGATTGCCTCTCGATCTTCATCTTTTCTACTGTAAAGACCATCCCGTTTGAAGAAGACTACTGGGCTATTGAAGTCCTCAAATCAAAGGACAGCAGTAAGTCCATACGAACACGAGGGCACAAGCTGGCCAAGCCGTTTCTTGTGCCCGTCACGAATCGACTGACTGGTCCGGAGCAAAATGTAATCTGCTTGCTGACATCAGAGTCTGGACTGGACTGGACTGCAGACTGCCTACCTGGCCTACCTACAGTCAGCTAAGCGAGCACCAGCTAAATTTATCAGGGTCAAGAGTCAAGACTCAAGAGCGAGCTGTCCAGAGTCCAGTGTCCAGTGTCCAGTGTCCAGTGTCCAGTGTCCAGTGTCCAGTGTCCAGTGTCCAGTGTCCAGTGTCCAGTGTCCAGTGTCCAGTGTCCAGTGTCCAGTGTCCAGTGTCCAGTGTCCGTCTGCGTGGGTACGGCACCTTTGTGCCGCTGCCGGCCAAGTGAGCAAGCGAGGACAGGGCCCCTGGCTACCTCTAGAGACGTTGTTGGACCGCCGTCTCGCTGAAGCCTGATCCTGAAGCTGACCGTTGAGGAATGCGACTTCAACGACTGGAAATAAGTGGTCTGGTATTATTGGCAAGTTTGCATTGCAGTAAGGTCATAGATCGATACACAGTGTATAGCACTCTATGGCAATGGGAATTTGGGCAATGCTCACGATGTCAAGCTGGGGAGTTGTATTTGCTGGTTCTGTACACAGGAGAAGAGGGGCTGCCACTCGCAGACTTCTGCCCTGTGGCCCATCTATGAAGATGAAACAGAAGATACGATGCACAGCATGCTTGCATGTGCTGTGCTCCCAAGAATTGTTTCACAGGGCAGGAAACACTGAAGACGTTGGCGTTTCCTCAGCCTTGTAGGCAAAAATCCAACGGAACACAGCCCGAACACATAGCCTTCACGTCAAGTCAGCCCTTATCCTCGAGTCCGTCCCACGCGCTTCAGCGCAGTGACGTTGAGTAACATGTCCTAGGTGCTGGGTTCGAAATCGAGCTGTCAAGGCGTGGCTGAGGCTGTTTGACAGGTCCATGACGAGTTGACCACTACGTAAAGCGCCTCTTCTTCGTTTCACTCCTGGGGCTTGCCTGGGACAACAGAAGAAGCAATGAAGACGTCCGAGAAAGCTCTTCGAGACCGTCAGTTGTGTGTGACGAAAAAGGTGTGAACGATTCAAACACACAATTGTCGCAGATATGCTGGAGATCCTCCGCATTCTCATCAGACCTCCTGCAGCTCATCCCAAGGCCAGCCGCACGCTCTCAGACCGCCGCATCCAGCTGACTCCGTCTTCCCTTTGGATGCGGTCCGCCGAGTAGCGATAGCCGCCGGAAGACGAAGCTGCAGCTGAGCTGGACGTACCCATCCACGCACAGAAACTTCTGATGCGGTTGACTTCTTATATTTGGGTGGCTCCAGCGGGGTTTTTTATGTCAAGATTACCGGTGCAGTTTTACAGAGCAGAGCTTACTTGGAGTAATAATGCTGAGTAACGGTGCTGCGATTTCAGGGTTGAGGCTGCTCGCTACGGCCAGTCAGATGTTGATATTGGCTTTGAGCGGAAGGCCGGAGTTTGTATCATTCGCTAACTGGATAGTGGCATGCAACTCGATGAGCCAACAAACACCTGCACATGGAAAATAGACATCTTGTGACGCGCGAGTTGTGCTGGTGCTGGTTCTGCAAACACATGGGATGGAGGTGCTCTGATGTTCTGTGAATGTGCGGTGTGGCTGTTGCCCAAATCACACCACGATTCAGATCCTCACCAGGTACCTACGTAAGCAGGCAGGTATTCGAGCGGTTTGCTTGACTCTTGCATTTGCAGTTCCAGCCACTTTGGATGGATCCGGCGCGGTGAGAAGCTTCTTTTTGTTAACCCAATATTATATACAGTACTGCAAGTCCAATACTGTACTGTAAACATCGGCTTCGGACTTTAAGATATCGGATGCCGATTCCATAACCCACCGAGGAGTGCGCTGCAAACAGAAGTGACCAGGGCAGGGCAGGGCAGGACAGGGCAGAGGAAGATCGTGCTTCGCTCATTTCATTACAGTACAGTACAGTACAGTACGATGCCGTCGCTTACTGTGCCAATGCCTGCTGCCGGTGGCTGAGGCGCCTCCTCCCCCTGCGCGGGCCCTGCAAGAGCCTGCTAAATTACACTCCCGCCAAGCCCTCTAGTCGGAATAGGTGCAGCCCACAGCCCAAAGCCCACCCAGAGCCACCCCAAGCACCCGCGAGAGCAGGCACAGGCACAAGCACAAGCACCAGCACCAGCACAAGCCCCAAGCCCCAAGCCCCATCAGCAGCAGCACCAGCACCAGCATCGTCGTCGCCAAAGCGAGAGAGCCCGAACCATCCGCTCCCTCTCTTACTCCGTATTTCCTCTCACTCTCTCACTTCTTCTTCCCCCACCTCACCGTCCTCCCCTCTCGCCCTCTCGCCCTCTCGCCGCCAAATATCGACTTCATGTGCAGCTCATAGCATATTCGAACAGTCATAGCAATATCCATCCGCCGCTCGCCTCCTCCGCGCGCATCCGCTCCCTCTCTCATTCGCCCTCCCCCCGTTGAAACACGCCGTCACGTCAGAGAGGCAGAGGCACAGGAACGCAATACACAACTTTTCTCGACAGCGATGGCAGATCCAAGATACTACCCAGCCGCATCACCTATGACCTTCACGAAAACGAAGATGCCCTTCTCCTGGCCTTCGATACTGAATCCCATTCCTCGACGGTATCGCCGCCGGTTACGTTCCAAGTTTCGGTCTGCTCAGTCTCCCGCCTCCTCTATCGCCAGTATCCAGACTTCCTTCAACCCCGCAGATTCGATCAAGGCCCTCAGAGCTCACAGATGGTCATATTACGATGCGAAATATCTGATCCTGATCATCGTCAGTGTCTTTTCGCTCTCAATAAGTCAGGCACCCGGGCCGTTGGTCAAGACAGGCGCATCGGCTTTGCTCATGCTTGCTTTGCTCATGCCAATAACGAGACAATTCTTTTTGCCAGTGCTACCGATCTTCACATGGTTGCTCTTCTTCTTTAATGCCAGGTACGTGTTTTCACAGTATTTTAGATTTCGAGGTGGCTTTCTGGGCCGTGATCGACATCATCGATTTGCAGATCCTCGACGGCCAGTTCTGGACTTCACAACTGACTTGCTCCAGATTCATTCCATCAGAATACCGACCTCATATCTGGGTGAAGGTCTTACCTGCTCTCGAAAATATATTTTATGGTGCCAACATTAGCAATATCCTCTCGGCCCACAAGTTCGTAGTTTTGGATGTTCTGGCGTGGGTGCCATATGGGCTCTTACATTTTGGAGGACCATTTTTCTGGGCAGCCCTGATGTTCTTCTTTTCCGCTCCGGGAACACTTCCAGTCTTCGCACAGACATTCGGATACTTGAACATCGCGGGTGTAGCAATTCAACTTATCTTCCCATGCTCACCACCGTGGTACGAAAATCTTTATGGTCTCGCTCCAGCAAACTACTCGATTCCCGGATCACCCGCTGGTTTGGCTCGCGTCGACAAGCTCCTGGGCTTCGACATGTATACAACAAATTTCACTGCATCACCCTTAGTGTTTGGAGCTTTCCCATCCTTGCATTCTGGAAATGCAGTGTTGGAGGCTCTTTTCATGAGCCATTGCTTCCCCAAACTTAGACCTTTGGTGATTGGCTACGCAATGTGGATGTGGTGGGCTACAATGTACCTGTCACATCATTATGCCGTTGACTTGGTTGGAGGTGGATTCTTGGCTGCCATTGCATTCTATATTGCAAAGGCCAACTTCCTACCCCGGGTTCAAATGGACAAGGCGTGGAGATGGGATTACGACTACGTTGAGAAGGGAGAGGCACCTAGCGGAGCCTACGAATATGGCCTCTCGGTTCTGGACATCGACGATTTCCGCAACGACAGCAGCGACGAGTGGACCGTGGGCTCTTCATCTTCAATCTCCTCGGGCTCGAGGAGTCCAGTCGATGAAAGCCAATCTTCTTGGGAAGGCGAGACATTGGCATCCCAAGCATCAGATACGGAACTCAACGAAATCGCCATTAGATAAACTCAGACATCACACCCAAAGACTACGAAATCCTAATCCCTATTCGACAACATCCCCGGTCGATTTCTCCCTCATGATTTTACGGCATCAAATCCCGGCGTTTAGCATATGAGCGACTTCGCAACACCTTTTAATCTTTTCTCCACATTCCGCGACTCTCTGGACCTCTCAACCAATCCGACCTGTACATAATCTTCACCCCCCACCGTGTTGAGAGTTTCAATACCAAGAGATCCGGATTCCAGGAGCCTTTCGACATATATTTAATGATAATATGGCTACGATCATCCAAAAGTACACGAGCTGAGTCGATTCCGGCGCAGATGTTCGTAGCATCTTCACTTCTACATTCACTTCTTCTCCCGACCTCCTTTTGGAGCGCGAGCTTTTTGTTCGACTTTGTGTCAATAAATACCACCATCGCTAGAGTTACCGCCGCCTATTCTCTCACAGGGGATATTTAGATGAGAGGGTGTGCTGGGCTCGCCTTGTATGTTTTCTACGCTGCCGGAGCCCTGCACGGCTTTGAGGCAGAAAGAGAAAAGACTTTCGCTGAATATAGAATTTGGGCGTGGATTGTTTTCCCCCCGGGTGTTTTGGGTAAAGACTAGATCCCGGGATGGGATGGACTGTCGCTATAGACTTGTGTGTATTGTGTAGTGCTAGGGAGGTGCATGGACCGGTTTATGTGGATGGGTGGATGGGATTCGGGCCCATGGGAAACAGGAATTGGACTACAAAGTCTAGCAGTGGACAAACCGACAGTTACAGGCTTTGGAAGCGAGCAAGGCTGTAGTGCCGGAACCAAATAATGAAAGCAAGAAACCTTCACACCATTTTCCTCTGATCTGTTATTTTGGTCCCGGTGATTCGGTGATTGTGCAAGTCTCAATTACTCAGAAGTTCGTTTTGAAATGGCAAGAACGGCTAGGCAACTGCCAGGACTGAAACAAGCAAGAGCTTCCAAGCTATGCGCACTTCGCGACCTCTCAAGCATTTTAGTTCAGCTATATGCACAACTCTTTATTCCAGAAAGCCGATTTCAACAAATGCGGTGTGTCTGTCCTTCTCTTTCCTACTCACTTATTCAGTCATTCTCTTCCAACATCGTATTTTCAGCTGTCTCGTTGCGTTCGTGTCTGTCATACAGATCTTACTCGTAACCACCTCTTGAAGCACGGCAGACCCAAGCCTCCCCTTAGACTACTTTGTCGTGGTAATCAACAGATCTACCAGGACATCCAAGCTAATCAAGACATGAGGTTCAGGTATCTCTCTACCAATCAGACAGATTGTCAAGAGTAGGTAGCCAAGCACTCTCTGGGTCCACATGTACTGATGGTAATCAGTCATTCAGCAAAGCTGGCAAACGACCTCGGTGTCCAAGTCGAGCAGGCCCATCCATCTAGCTTGGACCAAAGTCCACATCCGTTATGGTGCCTGAATACTTTGCTTTCGACGTAACTTATCCGTATTCCAAATGCTCTCCCCTTTGTTCATCTTCTTAGTTTTGTGCTCAACTTGCGGCTTGTTTTCCTTCTGCTTGATAGCCATGCGTGCACCATCTAAGGCACTCTTGGGTGCGGCATCGTTCGCTGGATTCTTTCCGGTCTCAACTTTAGTCAGGCTCTCCCTTTTGCTCTCTTCTTGCGTTTTGACCTCTGTCTTATTTTCCTGTTGCATCCTTATACCTGCATCTTCCACGGATTTGCTTGTGGCTTGCATTGCGGAATCCATCGAAATAGCTTTGGTTTGCTGGGCCGGCTCTGTGTTTTCCGCAGACGCCCTGTACACAGACAGAATCTTGCTCTGCTGTTCTTGAAGCCTGCCTAGCTCTGCGAGGATCTTCTCACAGCTGTCGACTCTGGTTTTCTCTGTGTCACAAAAATTTGTCATCATAGCTAGGTCGTTCTCCATGTCGTGGAGCTGGCATTCAAGCTTCTCCCTCCGATATTGGAAGTTCTCCGATTCTTCTTGCAATCTGTTCTCCAAATCCTGCCTACCGGAAACTGACCTCTCCAAGTCCAGCTTTAGGTCGGATATCTCTTGCTCGAATCTTGATTCCGTAACTACCGACTGCTCAAGATATCCTTTCAGTTGTCGGGAGATGGTTCTCTCTGCATCTAACTTTTTATGCGTCAAATCCATCTCCTCAAGTATTCGCTGCAATTCAACCTTTAGCCAGTTGGCTTCGTCTCTGTACTGCCCTAACTTTTGTTGGATGTGCTGGTTCTGCTCTGTAAAGCCCGCAACCATGCTCTCCAGCCTCGCCCTGTCCGCGTTCGCTTTAGAGAGAGCCCCGGTTTTTTCAAGCAAGGTTTCGTTCAGCTTGGTAGCCTCCGCCTTTGACAGAGCTAGAGCTTCATCGCTCTTACTTCTCATCGCTCTTTCAAGCAGTAGTTGTTCGGCTTGCTCGGCAGTTTGGTTTTGCAGCCTTTGCCTCTCGTCTCGCACGCTTTGCACCATACGTTCGTGAAACATAATGTGCTCCTTGAGTTCGTGCTCTATCAAGAGCCCATGATCTTTTGATTCCTGTAGCGTTGCATCCTTCTCGTCAATTTTCCGACGAAGAACATCTCGCTCCTCTGTCATCGAAGCGGCTGTTATTTGTTGCTGCGTTGAATTTTCCCGAAGGTACGACCGCTCCCTCTCAGCGTCCATAAGTTCTTTAGCGAGGGACTGTAACTTTTCCTCCCGTTCTTCAAGGTCTTGCCGCTGCTTCTCAGTGAGAATGATAATTTCCTCGAGCTTCTGTTCGAGAGCCCTGTTCTCCACTTGCAATGATCGGAGCTGCTCATCTTTAGATGAGTTTCGTTCCTGTTCGGAGTTGCGGTATTGGTCAGCCATCTGAGTGACTGTCTCTAGTACAGCCATGAGTTCAGGTAGGGGGCTTTGAGTGCTGAGACCACCCTGTAAGCTACCTCCATTCGTTGCTGACCCACGGACACCGAGAGGCGACGGTGGGGGTATCCAGCTCTGTATAATTTCGTACCGATCATCTGACAACGACTCACCAAAGATGCTGCCGCTATATTGGGTGCCCAGACCTCCTTTGACAGTCGATGCATCTCCATTTACCACCGTACTGGCGCTGGACTTGAAGGTGTTGGCTGCATAGAGAAACTGTTCAAAGTTCTTGGTAGCTTCTGAAGAGCTGATGCCTAAGTCTTGTCGTTGGCGAAGACTCTGGGAGAGGTCCTGGATACCTGTCTCGATTGTGTCCAGCCTCTTCGACACTTCGACATCTGTATGATCTCGTCGCATTGCCGCGCACCTACACAGAAGTCAACGAGGCACCATCATACACGGCAATACAATACTTACGCGTTGATAGCGTTGAAAGCAATTGACAGAGCCCGCTCATAGCTCTGCACCTCGCTCTCGAACCCTTGAATATCCTTCTTGTTCATATTCAACCTAATTTGCTTCACTGGCCTCCGCATAAAGCCTTTACCCATACCATTCTCTGCTGATATCTTATCAAGCACCGACTCCAGCTTCTTCAATACCACCTCGCAGTTTCTCACACTGTCCTTGACGCATATCCATAGATTTCCGTCTGGGCCGGTCTGCGCTACTGCAACGAGAGGATTCTCAGACCAGGCTGTGCTCACATTCTTGAGGACTTGGGAGAGGGAATTCAGTCCGCGGTAGAGGTTCTGGACATTGGTATCTACGTCTCGGGTATCTGTAGTGAACTCGTAGACAGTTGTTGAAATCTAAAGATTCTAAGCGATCTCTCGTAGCATGAGGCTGTGGATTTTAACACAGAGACACAATAAGCGCGAGAATGAGACGGGGGACTAACCTTAATACATAATCTTCCCAGAGCCAGTGTTGAAGCAATTATGGAGAGGGGATCCATGTTGTTGCGTTCTCATACGAGCGCCGTTTGCAAAGGGAAAAAGATAAGAAGTGGAAGAGGAGACAGAGGATAATGAAGCGAGCCAGAAGCCATCTGAAGGTCGGTTTGACTTTGGGGCAAGGCTGCCTCCGAGGCGGAGTGCAATGGTATGAGGTTCAGCCCCAAGCCTCGTCTTGGCTGACTTGACCAACGAGCGGGAAGGAGGGTTGGAGGATATACAATCGGGAAAGTGATCTCTCACTCATACATGAGTGCCGAATAGCGTCGATACTTGATTCACTTGAGAAAACTCGCTTGAGTTTTTGTTGTGTAAACAACAACAGCGCAATGCAGCAGGGCAGTTGATGCGTGAAAGGCTTCAGGCCTTTCTGGCTTAACAGTGAACTGACATGAGGTCATGCTGTTTCTAAAAGCCAAACAGAAATCGACATGGATGGATGAAATGTATCGACTTAAAAAAATCTGGAGGCTCCAAAAACGGCGGATGCCAATCAAAGAGGCCCCTGACATAGGTATTTATTACCGAATAGCCATAACATGAGCAACAATGTACATCCAATCATAATGTATATCCAATCGAAACGCAACAATTCAGATTTCGGAAGAAAAGTCATCCAAATCAACCTTCAAACCACATAGTTGTACACTTCCCTTTTTGCTATTTTGTCCACCCGACTCACTTCGAGAGCCCACTCGGGTGCTAGAAGGCGTCCTTTCCTTTCGTCGATTCTCGTCGTCAAGGACAGTCAGGCAGCCCATTGATGTGAAATGGAAGTCCCATGTGCCGGCCAAGCCTCCACCAGTAACACCTTGGTACCAAACACACCACCACGAACACCACTATCACCACTAACTTGCTTTTTCCACTGCACTGCACCGCACTACACTCAAGCCTCCTTTCACTAAAACCATTCTTCTCTTCCCCCATCTTCTCGTCTACAGTACCGGCAGTCTGAACCCTTATCATCTCCCACCCCAGATATGGCACCATTCAGAAAGAAAAAAAAGTGGTCTGATCCTGACTCGGTGCTTTCATAATAGACGGAAACGGAACGGTAAGACGAAGACTGACCTGACCGACTTGACGTTTGTTGCACGTCGTATTTCGGCACAACGTGTACGCAACGTGCTAGGCATGTGTTGGACACGTGGATGGAGGTGGGTTTTCACAGGTGGTTGATGGGATGGGATGGGATGGGATGGGATGGGATGGGGAGAGGATCCCTCGGTAGGCTGGTGGGGATCGGCTGTTGGTGGGATGGAGGTGGTTTGGTTGGCTTGGCTGGGATGGCAAGGGAAGCGAGATTCGTGCATAGTGGTTGTAGTTGTAGGGCTGAGGAATAGATTGGGAGGGGGTGAAAAGGTAGGGTAGGGTAGGCAATTCTTTTGGACAATAATGAGATTTGGTAGATCCATCTCGTCTACGTTTGTTCCAACTTTGCCGAAAACCCTTGGTAGTAGAGGTAGGTAATACCCACACTGTGAGAGCACCCTCCTGTGATATCGCTATAGTAGATACGGCGGATTCAGCAGTCCCTATAAGCTGATTTCGTTATTTCTTTGAACAAAAAATGTTTCTGACCATCAGTCTTGCCTTGACGATATCTGCATTTTTCTAGGTAGCGTCAGGACGTTATATATTGTTGTTATCGGAGGCTATGCTACGAAATTGAGATACCACCAATGTGCAAGATAGTCATGACAATGAGCGATTCTAATGACCGGACAATTTTCGGGTTATCGAGCTCAGCGTCATCCTTCAACATCATCTGGGATTCTCAGTACCTCTAGATTTCCTGGTAGATTGAGGACATTGCGCAGTGATATTTGTCCCAATGGAATGGATATGTAACAATGTTAATTGGTCATTGTCTGAATAAATTTGAACATAGATTTTTGTAGCTCAGAATCATATTCTCTAAGCATCAGAGATCCAAAGGAACCGGGTGAAAAAGCTCACACTTCAATTGTCTTGTTGTATCCATTCATTCATATCTAGGTCTCGCTATGAAGTGTCATGCCTCATGATGTCCAGCCAAGTTAGCTACTCCATATCCATCAGCAGCGATGCCTGCTACATGGCAAAATCCCCAAATGAAATTCCCCGTAGGGCAGTAATCAGAAGTGAAGAAGAAAGAAGCAGAAGAGAAGCAAAGGAAATTCTCCAACCCCGCGCTCAAAAACCATATCATGTTCATTTCATGAATAGGGAAAATGTCAAATGGGCTTTTAACGAGTAGTAACCATCCGACTCCGAGTCATGCCAAAAGAGATTTTCGTTATCACCGACCGTGTAGCTTTGCGCTGCCTGCGCTCCATAAGCCTTTTGTCGTTTCGGCAATTTTCCTAGTCTGGGCTTCGATCTGTGCTTGGGTCTGGCCTTGGCCTGAATTCCGTTCCACGCCTCGCATGTGAGTGTCTGCGAAGTCGCCAGTTTGAGGTGCTGATGAGATTGGTCCTCCGGTCGAGTAGCCGGAGTCTTCTTGCATCTCGTCGCCTGGTCCCATGCCAACTCCAGAATCCTTTTGCCCAGCACGCCGTAGAGGTTGAGCTCCCTTGTCTGGGTCTGTTGATACTATCCCGTCCATCATACCGCTGACTCCCTGACCTTCCCTCAGCTTGTTAATTGCTCGAACAGTGTCGATAGCTGCGTGAAGAGTCCTTCTTGCGTTGAAATTCTTCTTCACCACCGGTAATAGGTCGCTGCCCTTTCCGTCCTTTCCAGCTTGTCCAGAAGATATGCCAGATACGAATGGATGTTGCAGCGCCTCGTGCGAAGTCATTCTTTGTGTCGGATCGATTGTCAAGCAGCGTTTGATAAACTCTCTCGCTTGCACGCTGACTCCTCTCCAGTATTCAATAGGTGTGAAGCTGTAGTCCGCAATCAAGATTGCCTGCATCTCCTCCAGGTTGGAATCACGATCGAAGGGGGTATAACCACATAGCAGGAAGTATGTAATCACACCAATAGCCCAGATATCCACTGGCTTGCCGTGGCCAGTCTTCTTAAAGATCTCAGGTGCCATATAGCCTGGCGTACCACATGTAGTGGTCAGGACGTGGAATTGTTCTTCATCCATTATTCTGCTAAGACCAAAATCTGCAATCAGCAAATCGGCATTGTCTTCTGGAGTTCGAAATAGAAGGTTCTCCGGCTTCAGATCTCGATGTACGATTCCGTGGTCATGTAAGTAGGCTACCGCAGATAGAGTTGCTCGGATCAGGTCCGCTGCATCGGATTCATAGTAAGAACCTTTGCGGCAGATTCGATCGAACAACTCGCCCCCAAGAGCAAGATCGGTGACGAGGTATAAGTTGTTGAGGGTCTCGAAATAGTCGACTAGAGTGAGGATATTTTGGTGGCCCATCGATACCCGTTTAAGGACTGCGATTTCGTTCCGTACCTATTGCAGAGTCAGTGCAGAACAACGAAGATGGTTGGATATGGGAGTAGAGTAGTACCATATGTTCTCGGCCTGCCATTAGCCTCTTGTTGATGACCTTCGCAGCATAGTATCTTCCTGTGTCAATATGTACACACTCCTTGACCACCGAGTATGACCCCGCGCCCAAGGTTTTTCCTGTCTTGTATCGACATGCTTGCACCGGAGGCTTGCTCTGCTGGCTCTCCTGGGGATTTGAATAGCTCATAGTGGTCATGCGAAATTTCTTGTTACGGGCGAGGCAGAGTGTGAGCTCGAGGGACGTCAGCCGCGATAAGGGCGCTTCGCAAGCTCGGAGCTGGTGAGGGGAAAAGTGAGACGATTTCGTGTGTTGAGCTCCCAGGAAAAGGAGAGTAACATAGACCGGGTCTGCGCGAGGCGACAATATATTGTTTGGCGGGCGTGCTGTTGACTTGTGCCGCTTTTGCTTATGAAGGGTGAGAGAACAAAGGATACCACGTCGATGTGGTCAAGTCCGTCTGTCGGTTCAGCTACTGTAGGCCAGGCTCTCAGCCGCTGCCGCTCCTCTATTGTTACTTCGTATATCGAAATAGGTTGGATGGAGGGGCATCGCGCGACTCTATTGGCCTATGGTCCCATTGGCCCGCTAAAGTATGGGGGACACTAAACCCTACAGGCACTTACCTAAGGTATCAATCACCCTAAGAGCAACAGGAGGGATTATTGAGTCCAGGTTCGTGCTCCTCTCCTCCACCTCTTCTTCTTCTTCTTCTTCTTCTTCTTCTTTCTGGCACAACTCTTGATATGATCATCCTCACCGGGTAAACTCCACGAAGCACCTCGCTTTCAGTTCGTCCACAGTTATTGCGTCGTTCCCGGTTATAATCTTTCGCTATGTACCTCCTGCGCATCTCTCTGTCTCTTCACACAAGCTATGGCCAACATCCGGCAAGGGCTGGCTGGCATGAGGCTGAGGCTGAGAAAGCAAGACGTCCCATACGAGCTCTCCCTGCGGCATTTCGCCGGTCACTCGATCAGTACAAGTACCTTCTCGGCATCGAGGAATGGGTCGGAGGCCTCGGGCTCGTCCCTGAGCTGTTCCCCAGAAAGCTTTGAACTGGCCAGCATCTCCTTGCAGTAATGCCTCACGTGATTATCCACTTTCCGCGCGGCATCACCGCGTTCATGCTCAATTATAGCTACACCCTGGGCACTTTTCTTCTTTTTCGCCGTTTGATCACCCAAACATCAATGCGAACGATAAAAAGGCCCATGAGACCGATGTGGCTCAGAACTTCATCAACTGGAAACGGTAAGTCTCATCCGAAGATTCGCGGCATGAGTCGTGTGCATTTGTCTGTTTGCTTTTCGCTTCTGCTTCCTTCATTTTCGCTGTCGCTCGGTCATCACTCTAATCTTTTCTTTGTGTATATCACGGTCGGTCGCTTTCGATTTGTTTTGTCTGAAGGAGAAGCATCAACATGGACGAACCCGGTCAGGGACAAGCAGGAAATGGCGGTGGGCAAGCAAGTCAGAATAATCAAGGGGCCACGACAACTTCGACACAATTCGAAGCGGCCACAGCTGCAGTGACTTCAGCAACTGCGACTTCTACTGCAACCGTATCTTCGTCATCATCCGGCGGGAACCAGACTATCATAATTGGAGCTGTCATTGGAGGACTGGGTGCTCTTGTGCTGCTGTGTCTGTTGGCATTATTTTGCATCCAGAAAAGAAAGAAGCGATTGGCAGTAAAGAAGGAGGGCGCTGAGCGAGTGACATATACGGGACTTAACTCGGCCTTCGCTGGTGTCCCATTTCGGAATTCCCAGCACAGCAGCCTTGCTCCAAAACCATTACTTCTATCGAGTTCGAAGATGGAGTATCCCGGTGCCCCTAGTCCAGGACAACAGACGAGTGAGACGGAAAGGTTTTTGTACAGCTCCAATCGAGAGTCTGACACACCACAGCACTCGCCCCAACAATCACCACATTCACCCTCACATCCATACTCAACTGCACATTCGCGCACACGCTCACCCACTCACTCGCGAACACATTCTCGGACACACTCGCGTGCAGAAAGCAATACATCTCCTTTGACTTTAAACGATCCTAGCGAAGCACATGTACTTCCCGACCACGTACCGTTCAGCCCAGAAGAACTCGAGCCGCCGATGTTCCCGACGCCACAACCGCGAGATACGATGGGCTTTCCCGTTGATTCTGCAGCAGTTCTCGAGGAGATCAGGCTACAGACTATGACACCAGTTCTCCTCTCACCAAAGCCGAGACATCCATTAGTGCATCAGGATTCATTGGAGCGAGTGGTTAGAGATGGTATGCTGTCTCCTAGCCCCGCGCCGAGCAACTCAGCACCTGGACGATTAAGAGTCATCAGCATGGATTATCCTCGAGAAAGTCCAGTCCTGGGTTTACAAAATCCAGTCATTATACAGAATCCCGCTATCACGTCCTTGGGTGGGGGACTGGGAAGGAACGAAAGTCAACGGACGGTTTCCTCAATAAGTACTATGGGGCCTATCATTGGAGACGACGCATTGGAAAGTCTGGGCATCGGAGCAATGCCACAACCGCTGAGGCTACGGCAAACATGATTCCTAGGAAGACATCAATGGCTATGGGCGGACGGCTAAGTGTGCTGAAGTTTGGGTGGGGCATAATGGATTAATCAGGCGTTCTGGGAGACTGTATCTAAATACCCTTTCATTTGTGAAGCACGGAAGCGTGTATAAATAGTAGGTGGAGTTACAGGTCATCTTGGTTTTGAGCTGTTATTGAGCGCCTGTATTGTCCATCCGAAGGTTAATAAAGTCATATGCCAGTGAGCTTTCATCTAGGAGTGATAAAATGAATATTCCGGCGACCCTGTAGTTTCCTGTTGTTTGATATGTGGCATGCGGATTATTATCCACCTTGCTCGGAGATCTGTGGTTTTTAAGCCGCCACATAAGGGGCAATTGTAGCTCCTCGTCTTCCAAAATGCTGTCATGTCCCTAGTGGAATCATCAACACCGCGGTATTCAATACGCTAAATCAAGCAGATAACGTCCATACTGCAGTCCACACCTACATTCCTGTCCACTGGTTTCCAATCAACCGATTTGCAACTCTCTCGACATAATGTCCGGTTGCTGTAATACCATCACTCAAATCCTCTCTGTTCACCCTCCCTGAGTTATACGCTCTACAAGCGTGATACCAGTTCCTATCCCACTTGTGAAAACATTGAATCAAGCCATCCCCAAACCTCGTCCCTTGAGCACCGTCCCGAATCATCCTCTCAACACTCCACTCCGGGTACCTCTCATCCCACTCCTGCCCATTATGCGCCTGCATCAATCCCGTATTCTCCACGAAATCTGGAGCAGGTGATAATGTCGTTGGGTTCCGGACATTGCCACCAGATTCTTGCATGATTATGCAGAGGATCACGCGAGCATCGACGCCGGACTCGTAGGCGACTATTGGAATCCATTTTTTGATGTAGAACACTTCTGAAGGACTCGAGTTCAGAAGCATGAGGCGCTCGTTGATAGATATGAGGTGCTCATAGGGTGCCCACGTATTCGGGTGGGGAAAGTTGTGCGTTGGACCAGAGAAGCAGGTGTAGCCTTCAATAGCAGGCCGTGGACGTGCTTTCTTGGAAATGTGATGCTGCTGCTGGTGGCGAGCGGGAGGTCCAGAGGGAATGTTAATGATTTGTCCGACTTGGAGAGACTCCGGGGCAATGCCGGGGTTGAGTGACTGAATGTGAGGGACATCTGTACCAAGGGTTTGGGCGATAGCGTTGAAAGTGTCGCCTGAATTGATAGTGTATGTTGAAGCAGGAAGCGGATTATAAGAATGTCCTCTTGAACCGGACAGTCCGGGGACGTTTACGACTTGACCGACCTGTAAAGATTCTGGCTTAACACCTGGATTGAGGTTTTGTATTGTCGAGACGTCAATTTCGAGTCTCTTCGCAATCTCGTGGAAAGTGTCACCAGACGCAATGGTGTACTTTCCGTTTCCAGGCATATTTGGGGCCTTCTTAGAGTTGAAATTTTCGAAACAACTCAATAATTCCGTATATCAGTAAGTAAATAGAAATAAATCAACTCTAAGGCTATATCAAAACGAACTCTGAGTTGTTGAAGAATGAATTGTGACTTCAAAATAGGTAAAGTTTCCTCGATGTTTGTAGAGCTCTCACTTACGTCTCCATGTGGCTTAGCACAGTGCTAAGCCACTTTCAGTCGCAGTCACGCTGGTTGACTTCATTCTTCTGAAACAAGCCGTTTCTCATCTAGAAGTCTCTCAAAGGGTCGATTCTATCTTCAAATTTGTGCATGCATAATGGCCTCGATCTTGTGAGACGCCAAGGAGACCATCGTTGCATCCTTCCGCATAAATATCACTAGGTGACTAAATCTTCATGACGCTGTCTAACAACTTATAATTTATTCTCGACTGTCTTTCAAGGCTAGAAATTTTTGGTTTAAACCTGTATGATTGGATTCTCATATAGAGGTGGTCAAAGCAGTTTGGATAGGTTGCCGATTAGAGAAGTCAACCGCCTGAAAGCCCGTCTACAAATTGACATCTTCTTCGGTAACATCCACATTTTTCGGAAAACTTCCAGCAGAGATCAGATGTGAGATCTGAGAGCTTGCTACCCCTAGTCTTTTTATTTCTGCAAGCAAATTCAACAAGCACAGGACAAGATATCACTCACAGATTTGGACGCTGACGATGCTCAGCATGAGCGTTGAGTCTTGTCGTGGAGCGCTTAAGATCTATCGTGAGCTAATTTTCCATCCGTGCCGTATCTTTGTCAACTCTGTGGATATCATTTATCTCAAGAGCGGCTCGTTGCGCAACACGAACAGATTTTGGAGAGAATACAGACCAGTTTCTCTACCACACGAGACTGACGGAGTCCGTGACGCCACTGAAGGCTCCTCTCTTCGAATTGAACAACACAGGCTCCGTCGAGCGTACTTTCTCACTTGGGCGTGAAAGTGCATCTAGGACCGGCTATTGAACTTAATCTCTGAGACTTGATTCATGTCAGTCAGTAAGAAGGACGAGTGCTAAGAAAATGCAAGAGACTTTTGTTGCAGATGGATTACTCTTGGCTCTCTCCTCCTCATAGCTACCTGTCAAATTACCGAGTTCCAAGTTGGTAATAGGTCGGTAACTAGAGCTTCCTTACATAGGGATGGGACAAAATTGGGGCTGCGCATTTCTGAATCATCAACGATGCCCAGAAACTAGGGACTCTTGTCAAATCACATTTATCTTTTCTTGTCATCTTGATCTTGGTGATACCAACAACCTGATCACTCGGACGATTACCATCGTTCCTGTGGACCAATTTGAAGAGAATCAAGCTTCTGCACGCAGCTTCAAAGAGATTCTCACCGATCGTGCCTCAATGGTCCGGCTGATGAGGCGTAAGAAGAATTGCTCTGTTGACAGGAAAGGGGGTTCGTGATGCACAAACACGCTCCATCTCGAATCTCGAACATGTTCAATTGCGCACTCGCATGGTTGTCGAATAATAATACGTCGTGTACAAACAGGAAGTATCTGTCCAAACGGTATCTGAGTCTACGAGTTCATGTCATCAATCTCGACTCGTAGAGTTAAAAAGTTGTCGTGGCAATCTTTTGTGTCTCTGGTGTTCTCAATGACTGCTTGGAAGCCACAGTGGGTCACGTTGAATCGAAGAACCAATTTTTAAGAGGTGTTGCCCGTCTCCTTTTATGACAAGCCCGAGACCAAGGTACTAGGACTCCAATAACAATCAAATCGTGCTGAGATGAGTACAGGGCTTCAACGTGCCCTCAGCTCAGACGCTTCAGAATCCCCAAGAAGTTAGGAATAGTGGTAGCTTATGGGGAAAGGTTTCGGCTGGTAGAATGCTATGAAATTGTTCACGACCAGAAATATATAAGCCGAAATAGGAACAGTAGGGATGGAAAGGGTAGACCCATCACTCGAAGATTGGAAAGAGTGACGACAAGTATCTCCTCGAGGAACATTAATCTTCCCCCTCCATAGCTCGTTTCATCGCATCCAGCAGCAATCCATCCCTAAGATCTTCCCCTATCCACAAACAAGTTGGTATTGTGTTATTGAAAGTACCGATAACGGGTGGAAGACCCAACACCTGTACCGGTTCGTATAGTGGCTCCGTGATCAAGAATGAGTACTGAGAGAATGCTATCTTGAGGAAGCTGGATTGCGAGATGAAGCGGGGTAGACGCTTGAAAGTGATAGATGTGACTTCTTAGGTGCAGAGATTGATACAATTGAGAAGAGGCTGTTGTATTAGCCACAAACGCATGCTCGACTGATGTTTGCCACTTGGCAAAGATTTCCATAGTTAAGGCTTGCAGTCGGATAATGCTTAAAGGCAATGTAATCCGCTTCGTTCACTAGCTTGCTTTTATTGTACATCTGGCCGTCAAAGCGCAATAATCACGTCGAGGTCGTTCAACCCAGAACCTTCTCAGCAGCAGAAACTAAAAGGGGTTAGCATGAGTCCAAGGAGGGAGGCGATAGTGTGCACCGTTCAGTCCGGTGTTATCTGGCTCGATGTGCAATGCCTTGACCTTTCCGTCCTCAACCTCGAGAGCATAACGCTTGCTTCGGGGACCGCCGAAGATGGCAGCACCATCGAAGGCCAAGTCCAATGCCTGGGTGAACTTGGCAGTTGGGTCGCCTAGGAAACGAATCTACAATTTGGATGAGCCTACTATCCTGGAATATTCGATCCCTGGTGTTGCCACGAGTCATGTGAGATGGCGCTAAACTTACACCTGAGCTACCAGTAGGATCAAGAGAGTCGGCCCAAGCCTTCGTGCTGTGGGAGTCAGAAGATATTGAGTATGAGTGAAGTGTAGATTTACACAAATGGATCATTGACAGCAACTACGAACACGTCACCAGCGCTCTTCAGGTTCTTGTGATTGATGTAGCCTGGAACATGGGAGTTTGAGCATGCGGGACCTGGGAGTCGGTCCATGTCAGCATTTACAGACTCGGGGAGCATGGATAAATTCGATGCCCAAGTAGAGCACATGAGTATATCGTACTTACTGAATGCAGCTGGAACGCCAATGATCAAAGCCTTGCCCTTGATTGCCTCACTCAAGTTGACTTTGTTTCCTGGGGAGTTCTCAACCAAAACATCGAGATTGGGAAGCTTGTCGCCAACTTGGATGAAGGAGCGAGCCGAAGCGTGGAAGCTTCTTGATGAGCGCGACACATTGAGAGCCACGCGGCGGAGAGCTTTTGTTGATGCCATGGTGAAATGATTCAATTGCTGTTGGTAGCTTGACGGAGGAGGTTGGCGAAGTACTCGAAGGTTAAGCTTCTTGAAGTTCCGCAGAAGCCTAAACAGGTCTAGCGCACTCGCCTGCCATTGACGTCCAGATTTTTTGCAATAGGTCACGATCTCGTCCATCTATTACTACCATCCTTCAAGAGGTAATCGACATGCGATGATATTTTGAACATGCATCAGCATGCTCACATACTGTCACAATTTGCCGTCGTCCTAGAGAACCGGACCTACCCCAGGTACTGCGCAGGGATGTCTGCATCAATGCCGGCTGGCCTCATGAAAGGCAGGCGATATCATTGGCGCGCATCTGACAGATATTTCATCTACCGGGGGCCGGGGAGAAAGTGGAGGTGAACTGTATTTCTTCCACTTCTGACAGCATCTTGCGGGGGAAATGATGCCTTCCCATGGTCGTCTCCGTGACAGCTTCTTGCGGGGTAGAGATAAATTTTTCCGTTGCCAAGTTGTTAACGGAGTCAGTGACAAACCTCGGTCTTTTGCTGTGCGCAATAGACAAGTATAAATGTAGGAAATTTCCCTCGGGGTTTTGTCGTTGTCTTCTCAAGGATTTCCTGTCTCTACGCAGCCATGCTTCTTTCCTCTCTGCCCGTGGTTTCCCTCCTTTTGGGTGCTGTTTGGGCAGCTCCCAAGCCAGCTCCCTTCTCGACTTTCTCAGGTGTGACCATCTTTACACCTCCATCGAACTATACCGATCCGCGGGTATTGGTCAGTATTTCTGCAGTCATCTCTAGACTCTAGACTGACTTGAGTTTAGTATGCTCGCACAGTCGAGCTTGAGAAGGGAGTGCTTCTTGCCACTTGGGAGAACTACAGTCCTGAGCCACCGCTAGTGTACTTTCCAATCTACAAGAGTGTAGATGGAGGAGAGTCGTGGAAGGAAATATCCAAGGTTACGGATCAAGTGAATGGATGGGGCCTTCGGTACCAGCCTGACTTGTATGTCCTGCCAAAGAGAGTTGGCAAATTTCCTGCAGGCACGATCATATGCTCCGGAAATTCCATTCCAACAGACTTGAGTCTCACCAAGATCGATGTGTATGCAAGTCGGGACAAGGGCTACACCTGGGAGTTTGTCTCTAGCGTTGCAAGAGGAGGAGCCGCATTTCCGAACAATGGGATCCCTGCAATTTGGGAGCCCTTTGTAATGTATTACAAAGGTCAAGTCGTGTTGTACTACTCGGACCAAAGGGATCCTTCATATGGCCAAAAGCTCATCCACTCCACGTCCAAGGACCTTCTCACCTGGAGTGCCGATGTCGAAGATGTTGTGTCGGCAAGATACACAGACCGACCAGGAATGACAACAGTAGTCCAGCTTCCAAATGGCAAATATATGATGACCTATGAATTTGGAGGGGGCCCGACTGTAGTTGGGACTGCATATAAGTTCCCAGTGTACTATCGAATCAACGACAGCCCTCTCGAGTTCAACAAATCTGTCGGGATACCGATCTACACAAACGACAAAATCCAGCCCGAGGGATCACCAAAGGTTGTCTGGTCTCCAGTTGGAGGAGTCAACGGCACTATCATTGTCAGCTGCGGAACCGCAAGTCAGGTCTTCGTCAACCAGGCTTTAGGCGATGCAAATGCATGGAGAACAGTCCCGACTCCAGAGGGAGTGTCGTATACGAGGCACCTCAGAGTACTCAGTAACTCAAACCATTTACTCATCATGGGTGGTGGAGTTCTTCCCCCAAGTACAACGAACAAGGTGACCGTCAGTGTTATTGACATCAAGAAGAGTTTGAAAGAAGCAAGTTGAGGGAGGACGTTAAACTTGGACGAGCTTTGAATATCACATAGAATGGAAGTAGAATAATGTATCTTGGTTCCATAATGGACGAGCCACAGAAGTTTATAACCTCGAGATATTGGGTACCCCAGAAAGAATCCCACATTCCAGTGCTGCCAATACTTGTAAGCCTCTATCCAGGCATCCAAATGAATAGGATTAGGTTTCATGATCAGGACCCATTATCATCGCCCCGTCTTGACAGTGGTTTTCCAGCTGCTTCTGTTGCACTTGAATCAATGTGTGTCTGATAGTTGGAGATTCACTCATAACCTTGCTAGACATTCCAGGCGGTTGACTAATCTGGATTCACACACAGCCTGACTGGTAGAAGATGTGCCTAATTTACAGTCACGTGAACGTACATTGTAGGCTGCATGATTTTGGAACAGTATTCTGCATAAACATGTTGGAATTTGTAGACCTGTGTGTCATATATGAGCTGATATCGGGCTAGGCACCCATCAAGTACTTGCCATCCAGAGGAAGTCGCGTAATCACGTGTACTCCATCTGCAGGGCAGTGATACCTTACCTGGGAGGCTTCGTCCGTCAGCCGGCACCATCACCAACCCAAAGCTCATTTTTGAGAGAGGCAACCCTCTCTTCTTCCGCCAGTTTCCACGACCACAATTCTCTGCAACTCATCTCGAGTTCCACGACATATTTAGAGGCATCGCCTATCAATGCCAGTTCTTGTCTCCGAGTATCGAAACACCTGAGTCGCTCACTGTCTCAAGAATCCCGCAGCCTTGCACGCCTCCCTACTGAGTACCGTCTGGTGCCGTCTTCTCTGAACGTCAACCTCGACGAATCTCCTCCAAACGACACCATTTCTTCTCAAATCAGAAAGAGAAAGGCGGCTGAGGCGGTAGCATCTTCTCAACCAGCCAAAAGGGCCACCAAAAAGACCGCCTCAGCAGCCACAATATCCCCACCCACGCCACTTACGATGGATTCTGACGACGATTTCATGTCTGGCTTGTCCAGCGATGAAGATGCTCTGCAAGACGAGAGTGACGATGAGAATGGATCCGCAGATGGTACGTTCCTCTTTGTTCCTTGTTCTTCACCTATCAGATGCTCCTGACCAACTCGCCTCATCAACCCCCCTCATATCCCCTCATTTACTAATTTGAATCTGCCAATAGACTTTGGCTTTGACGAACCCGAACCAGACCTAGGTTATACACAAAAGGATGAAGTCAAGAAGGAGAAGAAGTCATTCGATACCACATTTAAAGTCTACGAACCAAAAGCCATACAGGCACAGCAAGATGACCTCATCGATGAAGTCAACATGATCCTAGACATCCGAAAGGAAGATGCAGCAATTCTGCTACGACACTTCAGATGGAATAAGGAGCGGCTGATTGAGGATTATATGGACAGACCAAAGAAAGTGCTTGAGATTGCTGGCTTGGGTCCTAGTTCGACTGGCCCCCCTCGCCTGGAGAAAATCCCTGGTTTCATGTGCGACATCTGCTGCGAGGATGAGGCTGAACTCTTGTCTTTTGCTATGAAATGTGGCCACAGATACTGCGCGAACTGTTACAAGCAATATCTGACTCAAAAGATCAAAGAGGAAGGCGAGGCAGCTCGAATTCAATGCCCACAGGATGGATGCAAACGAATCATGGACGCCAAGTCTCTTGATCTCCTTGTATCCGTTGACCTCAAGGATCGATACCACGAACTGCTCACCAGAACCTATGTGGAGGACAAAGACCAACTGAAGTGGTGCCCAGCCCCAGACTGCGTCAATGCTATCGAATGCGGTATCAAGAAGAAGGACCTGGATAAGGTTGTGCCCACAGTTGCTTGTGATTGCAAGCACCGATTCTGCTTCGGCTGCGGTCAAGCAGATCATCAACCAGCTCCGTGTGAACTTGTCAAGAAGTGGCTCAAGAAGTGTGCAGATGATTCCGAAACGGCGAACTGGATTTCCGCCAACACGAAGGAATGCCCCAAGTGTGTCTCTACCATCGAGAAGAACGGAGGATGCAACCATATGACTTGTAGGAAGTGCAAACATGAGTTCTGCTGGATGTGTATGGGCTTATGGTCAGAGCATGGTACAAGCTGGTACAACTGTAACCGATTCGAGGAGAAGAGTGGCTCGGAAGCTCGCGACGCCCAGACAAAGTCTCGCGTTTCTCTGGAAAGATATCTCCATTACTACAATCGATATGCCAACCACGAGCAATCAGCGAAACTCGACAAAGACATCTACCAAAAGACAGAGTCCAAGATGATCAAGCTCCAAACCGCATCTGGCATGTCTTGGATCGAAGTACAATACTTAAATGCTGCGTCGCAGGCCCTTCAGACCTGTCGTCAAACACTGAAGTGGACATATGCATTCGCCTTCTACCTAGCTCGCAATAACCTGACCGAAATGTTCGAAGACAACCAAAAGGATCTTGAGATGGCTGTCGAAGCACTTTCCGAAATGTTCGAGAAGCCCGTCGAGGATCTTGCGGACTCAAAGTTGAAGGTTGAAATTATGGACAAGACATCCTACTGCAACAAGCGTCGTGTCATTTTGCTAGAGGATACGGCAGATAACTTGGCAAACGGTGTATGGACTTGGTCTAATGGCTTCTGATCTATCTCGATCTATTCCTGATCTAGTCCCTGTTACTCACACCTTCGCCTTGACACTCTCTACATGACATCACATGTAGGGAACTCCACCTGATATCAGAAACTATGTCGCGGGCACATGGCATTTATTGTATGATTCCGACGGATGGGAGAAGGGCGACGACGATGGGGACTCCGACGATTTTGAGAACTCGAACGACGACGAGGAACCTAGCTAATCGACAATTTCCACGCCTCCGCGCAGGAGAACGAGTCTTGGCAGAGAGTGTGGCGAGCGCTGTCTTTCCCAGCTCATCCCTAGACTATTTCTTTCCAGTCGTTTATTGCATTCACCCGGCGTCAAAATGCCGGCTTTCAACCGCGCATCGGGAATTTCTCTTCTTTCCTTCGTCTCCTACAGCGATTCTGGTCTCGACGGAGAGAAGAACATCTCAATGGAGCGTCAGGCCAGGGGCAGGCGCAACGGCGCAGCATGCATTGTCTTTCTTCATCACATACGGCGTATACTTACTTAAAATGCTTCCTGGGGTTAATCGGAGAATTGAGTTGGACTTGGTTTTGACGAGTAAACATAGGTTTTCACTGATTAATTTTGCTTTTGGAGCATCTGGGAGGATGGCATGGAATGGGTGTCTCTTGCTTGTGAGAGCGTAGACGAACAACAGCGCAACTCAGCTCGTACATAGAGATATGAAAGGGAACTGAGAAGAATAAATGCATTTTGAAAGAATGAATTGTGCATATCAACGTGTTAGAGCTCGTGCTTAATAAATAGAAGGGGTCATCATATGAATAGCGTCCGTCTCTACAGACGTGCAACTTTCTCCCGCGTTTCTACCTCTAATCAAGATCTCAAGTGGGATCTAAATACTAATCATACCCTGGGCAAGGAAGTGACCTAGATTTGCTACCCGCGCTTATTGTTGAGATCCGAGATGAATCTAATGATTTCCAAACTTCTAATCTCACAGCCACAACATCACACAATTGCAGTCACAAGACAGGGACAGCAGAGGTTTTATTTATTTTGGCCTTCATTTGTATTTACTCATTAGCCATCCTGCCAATTCTCTTTACTCTGAAAAATCCAGTCTGTTCTGGAGTCGTCAAGGGAATACCGCACATGCTTCAGCCTTCTAGCATAATGAAACTAGCTTTGCTCATTGTGCAGGTGGGTGGTACTCCAGAAACCACAATAGGAACTGGAGACCCCTCACATTCGTATTGTCATGGTAACCCAAAGAGATCACCAGAGACAATAGGAAGGCAGATGGACGGGAAAGAAAAGTTCACCACAATAGGAAGAGCTATGGCTTTCGAGCACAATAGCAGCATCGTAGCTCTGCAGCAGGGGAGTTCACGAGTATATCTTCTTCGTAGACCTCCTTGTACAACAATCTCAATTCCCAAGTTTTCCATCTTGCGGACTTTCCATCCTCGAAGTCCAATCAACGCCAATACACCAATTTCTGTATGCTCCCTCCCTTACTCTCGCTCGAACTCCTTTTTGCGCCATGCTCAATGTAACAATACGAACGGGAATATTATAATCAGAACACTCTCTCTTCACACCGGGTATCGTTGACAAACAAACAAACTCATCATGCCTTTGCGTACACGAAACGACCGAAGTCGAATCGAGATTTGGTTCCTTCCTCTCCTCCGCATGGGCTCAGCTCCTCATCATCCTCACTGTCGTGAATGATCAAATCTTCACTGCCGGTGCCCTTGCTCAATGATTTGATCTCGTTCTTGTCGACTTCTGGAAGGGGGACTGAGGTTGGATCGATCACTTGTTTCTTGATACCATCCCCCACAAGCACTTCTGGGAAGGGTGCATTGACTCTTAGCAACGAACTTCTGGGCGATCGGGCCTTCACTGGGAGGGTGGGTGTCATCGGTGGTGTCATCGGGAGCTTCAAGCGGTTTGCTGCAGTTGCACCAAGACGTTGGAGAGGTGTCAGGGGCTTGCGTGTTGCGGCAGCTGAGACGGAGGATAGACTCGAAGTGGTGGCCTTCACAGCAATGGGGATTCTGGACTGACGAGGGAACGAGGACGGAGTCGGGAGAGCAGCAGGAATCCCATTTCCCGACTTCGGTGTGCCGACCAGTCCACTGAATGCGAACTTTTCCTTCACCTTCTCCATCGAAGTGGGCAAGTTGTTACACGAAGACGGTGTGGGTGGTTGAGTTGAGCTACAGCTTGACAAGGAAGATGCCAAACCAGGAACAATACCCTGACATTCGTGGACTTCCATTCCAGTGCCCTGGCTTTTAGAGCCCACGGCTGAAATGGCCTCAGCATTGGCCTGACTCCGAGCAGTGACCATCTCCTCGAACACAGCAAACTTCTTACCAGCCTTACGGCCGATGGGTGCTCCATCATCGACATTAGCCAGACTCAACATCGCCTCTTCAATTCCATCATCGGAAAAGATGTTGAAGTCTTGCTTCTTCGACTTCTTGCTTCTAGCATTTCTACACACACTTGGGCTAGGTTCAGCGGCGTTGTTGAAGAATCGACTGGGACCAAGCTCCACCTTCTTGCTCGGTGAAGTGATGGTTTCGATGTCGGCACACAGTCGAGCCCGCTTTTGTGGACGAGGTTCAGAGATGGTGGGGGATCGATTGGTACGCCCAGTTGGGACTCGAGTGGCTGGTGGCGCTGATTGAGGAAGCTGTGGTGTAGAAACGGAGCGGTTGACAGAGGCTGGAGGAGCAGGCCGAGCAATCCATGGACCAGAGTTGCGGCGGAGGATATCCTGCTGTTCCGGAGACCCAGTGAACAGGTTGATGTCGAGTTCAGCAAGAGGAGTGCGTCTCTGGAAGAATGTGTTAATTGATACACCCTTCTTTAGATCGATTGAGGAGGCAGAGCTTTGGTAGACTCGTGGACGAGGAGTGGCCCAGGGGTCCATTGTGGTGACCATACTGTCTTGCATTGAAGGAATGATTGGCTGCTTGGTCATTGGGTTGAGGTCTCCCCTGGCTACGCCTTGGGCGATCTCAGGCTCAACATCTGCTCCAAGGAAAGGCATTGTGTCGAGGTCGAGGGGTTGCTCTGGTGTTGTGTGAAGAACGAGACGTCGAGCTCGAGGACAGAAAACTCTTTGATGTAAGAAGGTGAGTTCAGCCTGGCGAAATTGATCTAGATAGGTCTTTGGCACGTGGAATTTTCCGTCGAACTGCAACATGCGGAGAACCTTCTCGATATTTTTGTGCTTGCGGACCATACGATAAGCGGTTTTCAAGCCCATGTTGCTTATACTTGAAAGGTAATCACACCCACTCAGAATCGCCATCGTTCTGAATTCACGGTCCGACCAGCCGGTGAGAGTGATCTCTTTGCAGGCAGAAAAGTCTGCTTTGTTGACTTCGATGCAGTTTCCATACTGGTCCAGTTTCGTCAAAAGACACTTCGCTCCGAAAACCAGAAGATCAGAGTCTTCCGAGAGGATCCCATCGATGATTCCCTTTCTTTCCAGATATACCATCTGGGCGTCTGCTTCGTATGGCGCAACAATGTACTGCACTCCAGTCTTTTTCAACTCGTCGATCAATTGTCGCGCCATCTCTGGTGTAACATCCACAGCTTTCTGGAACTCAAGATATGCTTGAGAAGGCTTTCCAGCATTCAGTAGTTCCATTCCTGCTTTCCTGCTCTGCTCTCGTCGTTTTTCTCTATCTGCTTCAGTGGCGGCTTTGCTGGGAAGATAATCCCCATCGAATATTATAAAAGGAATAACGCCAAAGTGTTGCAGCATTCGTACCCGATGCATCGCAAATTCGACGAACCTGCTAATTGTCAGTGTCGACCAAACGTAGGGAAATTGAACCACATACTTTCTCGTTGGCTTCCCCATAGCCAGTTCCATGGCACAAGAGACGGTTCCACGGTGGAGCCAGCCATATGCATCTACTCCGAGAGTCTTGCCCTCAAACTTCCTGAGGTTACATTGTTTATGAATAGATTTGAGCAAAGGAAGCAAGCCTACAGGATGTTCGTTAGTGAAATATACAGGAGATATGTCCGAAAATAGGGGGGTTAACCATTAATTCCCATTATGAAAAGTCAAAGAGCAGATCAGAGCACAAGAAAACACCCAGCAAGCGGCAAACTTTCACCAGCCAAATAAAATGTACACTGCCCTTCCTGCGCTCAACACATTTGTTACTTCGGACGTCTGAGCATACGGGTATTCGGTAGGTGATAGGATTGAAATCCGGAGGGCCGGTCGGTATTGGTGTATAGTCGTCGAGGGATTCGTTGTTGAAGTCGTCGGATGTCGTTGTTGCGAGGGGATCCAGGTATCCAGCTTTACGAGTACCTACCTAGCTTTGGCACATATCCAGGTCGCGACTGCGCTGTGCTCTGGACGCGTCGCTCGGTCTCACCTGGCAACCGGCGCAAGTGTGTGCTCATTGGCCCACCGAGCCCACCATAAATTGGTATGGTAGTCTCAGTGCAGCGGGGTGCGATAATGTAATGGCAGCGATAACGACGGCAGATCAGATACGAACAAAAAAGTTTAAACATACCTACCAACTTGAGGCTTGCATCACCACGACCTCAAACTGCTCACAGCAAATCACAACAGCCACAATGCCGAAAAGTCTAGAAAAGACTCGCAAGAAGATCGCCAAGAAGAAGGGAAACATCACAGCTCTGCATGAGAACTCGCGAGATTCTCAGAGGTTGCGCCGGGCTTTGATGAGGGATGATAAATTGATCAAGGTTGCATCGGCAAGGAGGAAGAACGACAAGCCTTTAGGTATGGCCGAGTTTTCAGAAATTGGTCGCATATACTGATACATCACAGTCCAGCGGGCAGCATACTTCCAAGAGGCAATCCGAGCGAATGATGGAAAGCCACTAGATCTCGAGAGCGTTCAAGGTCTCATCAAATCGTACTCCCTCCCATCTACCAACGAGAATTTCGAGACACATCCTAATGATCGCATAGTTTTGTGCACCAGCACGACGAAGAATTCAATGAGCTGAAGAAGGATCGCAGACCAGGAAGACCTGCGAGCACTAGAGAGGACTTGTTGAGGATCAAGATTGCTGCAGATGAGAAGGAATACGAGAATGGATTCTGTAAGTCAATGACTTATACCTCTCGATTGGGCTGTGCAACGAGCTCATTGTCTCCAGACTTACCAGATCTTACGGACGAGAACAACGTCATATTCTTGGACAGATGGGAGGGTTCTTGGTCATATCTCTCCACACTGAAATGGGTTCGGATATCGAGCGGGGGTCAAATTCAAGAGTCGAAATTCCCACCGAAAGGAGAGTCATGATTGAAAGGGTCGCATATCGAATGGCGTCTATGGCATATTTTGGAGTTTGGGCGTATCAAAATCTACATGGCGCTGAGAGAATGGGTGGCCAGGTTTGACGCACAGAAAGATGTCTTGCGAAAATGAGATACTTTCGTTACCATCGTTACAACGCAAGAACCCAACTCTTTCATCAGCTCTGCTCTCCACCTCTTGTCAAAATCACACACCTAACCCTCACATCACCCAATCCTCCAGACCCAGCCCCGATCCCATCTCTCCTCGTCCGCACCACCCTCCTCCTCTCCTCCTGAACCCCTCTCTCTGCCCCCTCGGCAACCCACTTCAGATCCCTCCTCCAAGCCGGACACTCCAGGAACCCAACTTCGCCATCAAACGCTCTCCCAAATTCCACCACGAGATCCACCTCTCTCAACGCCTTCATCCTACTCACGATACCCAAGAAACCGTTCTCGCATAGCTCGGCCCAGACACGAAAGTCTATGGCGAGGTGTTGGATCAGATGCCGTGAGGGTGAAGTGGAGAAGTGGTAGAGGATACTGTGGAGGTGCGTGGAGAGGAGGGGTGAGAGTGATGAGAGGTAGAGAATGTCTGTTGTGTAGGCGATGGGGATGGGTAGGCCGTAGAGATCCTTGGGATATGGTGAAATTGACGAAGATGAAGAGACAGTTGGCAGAAGTGGTTTCAAGAATTTCGGTAAAGGTCCCAACGAGAGGTATGAATGAGTTGATAACGTGAAGAGTCTCGATTCGGGACTTATGGCAAGAGTGATTGGAGGTGGCGTGTTTGAAACGTAGCAGCCGAGTGACGGCGAGAAGGAGATCTTCAAGATCCGGGTCGAACTGTGACTAGCGTGGGAGAGGGAAAGTATGTGTTCGTAAATTTTAAGACGTAGTTCCGTAGGAAGATGGGGAAAGAAGTGGAAGGCTGCCAGAGGTGGCTTTGAATAAGCATTCATTGTTGTGCTGTATATCTTGTTTTGGACTTGAGCCGCTTTGGAGAGGAAAGTCGGAATGTCTAGAGGGGATAGCTGGTGAGATGCGATAGGTTTTTATGACCTCTTCAGATATCCCAAAAGGTTTGACTCGAATCGTTGTTGTAGTGGACTATGGAGGGGTATTCAGCCGATTCAGGTGGAGGGGTTGTCGTTATCGGCACGTGCTCGCTTTTGGCCAGCCTTGAAGGGGGCGAAATTGGGGCTCGGTAAGGTCACAAAGTGGAAGTCAACAAACGGCGGATTATTTTTCTCAATTGCAATGAATACATTTTCCCATCCATATCCAACCATGCTATGTAACTCCATCATGCGTTAAAAAGAACTCCGACTAAGCAATATACAATCACAACATTGGCTTCAAATCATCCGCAACTTTAAATGGAGCTTCGGTCTTGCTCTTGATTTCATCAACAGTCACACCATCAGCAATCTCGATCAATGTCAATCCGGTTGCGAAGTCCACATTAAATACTCCCTACATTATGTTAGCTCAACCCACCAGAAGTAGAGATAGTACATACCAATTCCGTAATAATCATGGAAACACATGCCTTGCCCGTCAACGGGAAAGCGCATTGCTTGACAATCTTCGCATTGCCCTTCTTATCTGTGTGCTCCATCGTGACAACAACCTTGGTCTTCTCTGGGTTACTGACCAAATCCATAGCACCACCAAAGCCCTTTATCTTTCCTGGCAACATCCAGTTTGCCAGATCTCCATTGCCGCTGACTTGCATAGCTCCAAGGATTGTGAGGTTGACCCGACCACTTCTGATCATACCGAAAGACTCTTCGCTACCAAATACCGCGGCGCCAGGCTTCAGTGTGACAGTCTCCTTACCGGCATTGATGAGATCGGCGTCCTCCTTGCCCTTGACTGGATATGGTCCAAGCCCAAGAATACCATTCTCAGATTGCAGCTGGACCTCGACCTCAGGGCCGACAAATCCAGGCGCTAGCATGGGCATGCCAATTCCCAAGTTGGCATACATTCCGTTCTTGAACTCTTTAGCCGCCCTCTTAACAATGCGCTCTCTCTTAGCAGCCGTCTCGCCGCTTCCAAGTGCAGACTTGGCCTCGGGGTCATTGGGGTCTTTGGCGAATGTGTACTTCTCAATGCCCTTCTCTGTCGTCGATTGAATAACACGCTTGACATAGATACCTGGGAGATGAACAGCCTCAGGAGGAATATCTCCGGGCTCGACGATGTGCTCAGCCTCTACAATGGTAATCTTGGCATTTCTGCCCATAGCTCCATTGAAGTTGTTGGCAGTGAGTCGGAACTGGCAGTTACCTAGTTTATCTGCTTTCCATGCTTTCACAAAGGCATAGTCGCCCTTGATACTCTCTTCCAGTAGATACTGCTTTCCATCAAAGACCTTGACGTCTTTGGGGTATGAGTATACTTTTGGTGTTCCGTCGGGATTGTTCTGTAGGGGCAGCTCTCCAGTCTGGACGACTGTTCCGAAAGCCGCAGGTGTGTAGAAAGCAGGTATTCCCTTGCCCCCAGACGCACAGCGCTCAGCAAGTGTTCCTTGTGGTGTGAGCTCCAGCTCCACTTCTCCGGTTAAGTACATCTTCTCAAAAGTCTTGTTCTCGCCGATATAGCTCGCAATCATTTTCTTGATCTGCTTTGTCTTTAACAGTTTGCCCAGCCCAGAGGTATCCGTTCCAGCGTTGTTTGACACGGCAGTGATCCCTGTAATTTCTGGCTTGTTGATAACTTCGTCGATAAGGGTATCGGGAACACCGCAGAGACCGAAGCCGCCACAGAGGACGGTGGAATTGGGTTTCATATCTTTAAGGGCTTCGGCCGCAGACGGGAGCACTTTGTTGATCTCATTGCGTCGAAATGTGGAGGAGAATGTGCGGGCAAAAAGGAGCGATTGCTAGAGATTCAATTGTCAGTTCGTCTCAATTGAGGCGTGGGGAGTTTCTCCGCACTTTGGTGTTATTTCTGGTGTAAGCTCTCGCTGTCCGGAGAAGAGCTGTGGAAGACATTTTGCGTGTATGAGCAGAGAGTTTCTGGCGAAGTCCAACACTCGGGGAAGGAAGGCGAAGACAAATTTACATGGGAAGGAGAAGAAATACAGTTCGGTCTGGGGAAGTAAGCTCCATTTCAAGTCAACATGGGCGCGGATGAGTTCTTTTCCCCACGGCTATCGTAGGCCGTTCGCGGAAAGTGGCCCGGCAATGTGGACAAGGCTCGGAACAGGAGTCTTACTTATCACGAAGCAGTTGATGACTACGGTTCTCTCCTAATTCGGGCAAGATCAGGGCCTCGCACGCTTGTCAATCAGATGAGCACTTATTCCTATTGAAGGAGCATCCATTGTCTCTTCGTATGAGCAAAAGCGTTTCTTTGAAGGTACAGATCTCGTGTATGAGAAGCCGAGGCATTTCTTGGCAGGCGGCATCTCGCGGAGATTTTCCGCGTTGTTAATACAGTAGCTTCAACCTTGCTCATAGCAACTTGTCACTCTTCCCATATTTTTGAGGCTCTTTACCAGCATGAACCTCGGATTTCGAGCAACTCAGCTTTCCTAATTGAAGTAACAGAATCTTTTGGCTGTGACTTTTGCTTCACTTCGTCTAAACAAACTGCAAGCCCTGGATAGTCTCCTGTTTTCTTGATGAAAGCGATCCAACAAGATTTGTAACTTACCATGAAAACTATGTCACACGACGTCCAATTGAATGTAATAAGAGGGAAGTTTGTATGCGTTGTTGTGGAAACTTTTGGAATTCACGATTTGCCCATCTTGCAATTATATGTTTTCGATCAACTTTCATCGTTGCTTCTACAGTCCAGCGTGAGCAAATATAATCAACGGCTCAGATTTGATTCAGAGTAACTTTAGGTCTAATGGGGGTGAGTGTGGTACGTTGGACTGAGAAATAAGTGGACTCAGAGGCTAGTAGGAGTTTGACTGAGATAAGCGGAGAAATGGGGTAAATACAGCGTGGAATGCGTTTCTCGGCGTGTCATCAGCTAGACTATCTTGCTTCAGCTTGTTACTGTACACATATGAAGTGAATCCTTCCAATCGATGGTAGTCTCTTGGACTTTCAGAAGATCATTCTTCGAAGCTCTAGCCGCTGGTTGTTTACTTGCATCCCGTCACAGCTGTGGAGAAAAATTAAGCGAGCGAGTGAGTGCTTCCCAAGTTCAGCTACAACCCCTTGGATGGGCAAGTAGTGCTATTATATGTCCGTCGAAATTCAAATAAGAGCAATGCTGGCTACACAACATCCTATTTCTCAAGATCTCGAGAGAGGTTGGCCAAAGATATTAAATATGACTTATCGGAAATCAAAACACATCGCACTCTCGTGACGACTGCCGTTCTTTCCCTGATTCTTGTTAATTGTAAGACTACGATACATTCCACTAGACAACATGCTCGTCATGTCCCGTGAAACGAGTCAGTGACTCGAAGAAGCAGCCATGGTCCACAATATGGAGACAAATTGGAGCTTGCTCCTAAATCTTCTCAATCACAAATCCTTCACGTGCCAGTTGGCGATGGCCTGGCTCCACTGAAAACCATCTCTTCCTGTCAAAAACTGAACCGGATTACTGGATATGACATGAACCGAGCCATTCTGGTGAAGACTTGGCTGTCGCTGAAGGAGCTTCATATTTCCCAAGGTGGTATGTGGAGAAGTCCAAGAATGGCGGGAACTCGGCTTGCTCCTCCACTCTTCCCGAATTGCGATCCTGCGTTAGTACACAAGTATGTATTTTGCAGTCATTGGCGGGAAAGTAGCGGCGTCTGCTGGGATGGCTTTAATCGAGACTTCAGCAGGAGGAGTGTTTGTGTATCGACAGGACTCTGCCAGAGTATCGAGAAAAGATACCCAGTTTGCGTTGCTGGAGACAAGACTGGCGAATTTGGTAATAGTTGAGTTTGGCTCCAGTGCAAGTTAGACCTGGTCATGGTACTTGTTGAATCATTGGACGGGCTAGCTTCAGTCCGACCTATATCAAAACGTCTTCTGGAACGAGCCAGAAGTGAGAAGAGTAGTCTGCTGAGCGGGGGACCTTGCTGTTCGATGATTCCCTTCTACATCATGCCATCCATGGATCTGGATAGCAGAGCTACTTGCAGAGTTTGAAGACCAGAGCCTGGTTTCTTTAACCGTGTTGGTGTACAGAGGCGGCTTTTTGTCTCCTAAAGAACCGGTACGACGTGAAATTAAGCAGCAGGGGCCTGTGGGCTGCTCAGAAATGTGGCCGTTTGGGTGCTTGTTGATCTCCGTGAGCTGCAGCCTGCTCGAGTTTCCTTTTTCGGGCTAGTTCTTTGATCCTTTTCTCAACGATGGATTTGACATCAAGATGTTTGGGCAACGATGTTTCAGGCTCAATCTGCTGTTCCTTTTCGGTTCCTAGCTCTGGTATCTCAGTGTTACTGGTATCGAAATTCGACATGGGACTCAACATCTCCGGCGGCGGAGGATAAGAAGGTTCATGGCGCAGGAAATGAGTATCCGAGTCTGTGAGGCTCTGCCTATCTGGATGCTGCGTTCTTGTCTGGTTGACCATCGTAAGATCACAAGGCATGTTGGTCGAAGTCGAATTACAGTCGTCGTCCTGCATAACTATCAGCATTCGCTCGTTGTGGCATAGGGACAAACAGTGTCTACCTCGATGATTTCGCGTTTGATTTCAGGCAAAAACTCTGCCTGTAATGCATCGTAACGAGCACCTGCATCTGACCCGTAAAGTCTGATGAACTCCTTCTGATCTATGCTGTCAATGTTGACGTCAAGAAACCTTTCAAGCCGCAGCAAGGATTGATCACTGGAAGTGTCGAGCCTAGATCCGGCCTCCGATGACGGCAGTCTCCGGGGCATATAGAAGCGTTTAGCTTCGAATTGCGGACACAATTCATACCCGCCGTACATTGGACAACCAGTATGTTCAAGTATATTGTCCTAAAACTTTGGTAAGCACGATTCTCAGGTCTAAGCTGCACAGTTCTCACCTTCACCATACGCCTGAAAACTCGCCCTACCAACAGTTCCGCACGTTGATGATGAAATGCCTCCGAACTCAACTGAAAGTCTATCTCGTATATGGTCTGTGGATAACTATAGTGTAGTGCCTTTCGCACGATCTTGTTTATAAAATCTAGGTATTCTCCGCAGTCTGAAGTGGCTGACATCACAGGGTTTAGCTGTGACGATTCCTGGGACGCCAGTGCGATACTTGGTGGTGAGGCCACATCGGGTCGATGAATGGGAGGAACTACATTGCTTGTTAGGCGGTGGAGGAGGAATGGCTGAATGTCAGATGTAAAATAGCTACGCGTACCATATACGCCTTGAGGGCTCTGTTGACAGTGGAGTATGATTTTATGTATTGCGGCCTTCACAGTAACACCATAACCCTCAGAGAAATAGTCTTCAATCCAGCGACATAGTCCTCTATCAGGATAATCTTCGTACCTAACCGAGTGGTCCAGGTGAACTCCCGCAAGGGATCGGTAAACCCCGACACGATTGCTTTGCTTTACAATGCCATCCTAGGGTCGTCAGAATTCATGAAAGTCAAGCAATGTCGTAAGAACACTTACCTCAATTATCCTGTCTTTGAGTAATCTTCGAAACTTTTTCGCCGTCGAGTCAAATGGGTCCTTCTTGTAACCATGCCACGATGGTTGGAGTTCGAGATTATAGTTTCCATGCACTTCACTGGTACGCACTATGTGATTAACAATCTCATCGTACTCTTTGCAGATTGGTCTCATCATGGCGGGCTGAATATGATCATTAGCGATTGCCTCCGTCTTACTTTTTGGCTGGATAAGCGGCGGCAGTTTTTCTTCAACAATATTCCTTGTGAGATTTATTGGGCACTCGTCTACCGCTGCGATCTTGTGTATCTTGGCTTTGTGTTTTTCTGCATAAAGTTTGGTGCCCTTTTCGTGATTTTTCCAAAGGCAAATGGCACGGCCAACTGCGTAATATTAGAAAGCATTCAATTGATTCATAGAAGTAGAATTTGCGGATATTTCTGCTGTGTCACACACGTTGGCGTCGAGGGTGAACAAGGATCAAGGAAAGGGCTTGGGAAACATACTCCATGTTCTCAACGCCGAGGAGATCCAGGGTGCAACGTCGCGTCTCCATTCCTTCTTACACTGGTTCTGCAAGATTTCTGTGTACCTCTTAATTATTCTGTTCTGTGTGTCATGATCCAAACGCTTGATCATTGGCCGGCCTCCCCATTCCTCCCTGCAGACGGAGTACGCGCCGTATCGTACCGCACTTAATTGTATACCAATGACTTCAGCGATCAGCCCTTCGAGAATCGGCCATATTCCAGACATGGAGGCTTTCTCCTGGTTCCAAGCCGATAAATCCTGGCTTTGAGGGTCTGCAAGCCATGCCTTTGCAGCGTCGGTGTCGTAACTCGGAAACGGGAGAGGGTGCAGATGGTCGAGAATGTCCTCTTCAAGTATCTGATCTCGAGCCATCATTGAGAACTTCACCGTATGAATTAGCTATTCAGGGCTCGAACACAGGGACCGAATTGAACTTACGCGTCTTGACCGCAAGAAACACTCGCCGGGTAGCAACAGCTTCCTGGTCTGGTCTCGTCGCGTCAAGCTAAATATGTCCTAGCAGCTCTGCCGTCGAGGCTTGCTAATGCGAATCTCATACAGCACAATTGTATTTGTATTAATTGCAAACGTCGAACTGCTAAGAGTCGTCCTCGAATTGAGAAGGCAATCATCCTTCTACGTCCTAACAATATTCGCAACTCTCAGACCTCGTGAACGCGGAAATCTGCAGAACGCGTTGGCACGTGTTTCAGGGGGTGGGTCCCTCAGATCGATCGAATCCAAGTCCCTCTGTCAGTATTCAAAGTCTAACAGTATCAGCATCGCGGTACGTCCATAGGCAGTGAAATGCTGCCATTGCGGTCTTGATATATCACCATGTATACCAACGATGTTTAGGAAACATGGTCTTGGCTACGGTTCGGAATCCGAATCGCCTGAACTCCTCTAAACTTGATAGCAAAGCCCAATTGGACAATCCAAAATGATGCCCGCATACACCTAATCGGCATACGATACCTAAAAAGCTTGGGGGTCGAGTTTTGGTCTCTTTTGCAAAGCTTGGGTCCATATTCTGGCGACATTATGAAGGCTGCAACAGTGCGTCGAGAAGTGTATGTCTATTTCATTTGACCAGCATTGTTCTTTTGCTTTTATGATATGCTACATTCTAGGTGGAGGTTTCGTCTGAAGCTTTAAATCTTGCAGCGGGAGTCGTTTTGGTCGCTTTGGTCGCTTTGGTCGCGGAATATTCCATCAGTCTACTGAAATCTCCAGCAAGTCTGTACAGGCAACCAAGCTAAGCATCGCTCAATGGTGCCTAGCTGCTTGAAGCAATATCTGTATCATTTCCGAACCTCTGTTACAGTGCTATTATCTATGACTCGCTTCAGATCGCTATTCTACCAGCTGGTTGTTTACTTTCCTAGCTTATTCATCGATCATGGTGTTTGAACTTTAAGAAGATGCTGTAAAAGTCAAGTAATTCTTCAAAGCGGCAACGTGTTTATGTACAGATTATAGCTCTGGTTTTATTACTATCGGGCCAGGCTTGGTAACCGGAGAGATGACCATCATCCACTCAAGGAAGGTGTCCAACCTCCCCTAAGCGAGCAAACAAACAACACTCAACCAAAGCATCATCTATGAAACAATTGTATAAGAATAGTTCATCCATGAAGTATCTCTACAAATTCAGCAGCCAGATAAGCATAGTTGTTAAGCAGCGTCAACCCCCAGTGGAACTATATTTTCCAGTTCTTTCCTCGAATTCTTCTCATTCTTTCGAGCATTTTTCCACACCAAGAAGGCAGCACTCAGGGCATTATCAGAAAGCGGCCAGAGTTGTTCACGGATTAATTCAGCCTCCTCCTCCCCACATTTCAGTGGTCCTCTGAAAAGGTGCGAGCCATTGCTTATTGATGGTGCAACAATATCACTCGCTCAAGGAGCGCCAAAATACATCCGCTCTCGCTATCGTGTCACGCCTATGTCTATGTCGAAGAAGTGGGACGTCAACAGAAAGTAAATTTCTGACGTATAAGACCATTTCATTTGACGCTGTACCTGTGCTTGGAAGCGAGTGTCGGAGTGTATTCGTACTTTAATAACGCAGAGGCCATGGGGTGTTTGCGAGGAAGGGCGTGAATCAAGCTATTTGTGTTACCTTGACTGCGTTGCTTGGCTCTGATCCTTCCTGTGGAGCTCTGTTTCCAATGGATACAGTATTGAATGAACTCTAGCTAGAGGTTCTCAATTTTTGGAATAGGTTTTGGCTCTCAGGGGTTGTGGTTTTCAGTTCTGATGCTTGGCGTCGGTTGCCCACCCAGCATACTTTCCTTACCTACTGGCTTTACAAACGTGCAACTTTGTTTCATTACAGTAAAGATGCAAACTTAAGTTCACGTATCTCCGCAAAGCCAATTATCCGCAATGTCGCACCACGTGCCGCGTTAACGTTGACGACATAATCATAAAGTCAATCAGACGCTCGTCGCAGATACAGACAGTCATCTCCAAGCATCAAGAGAATCAAATCGGAGATCTAGAAATGCGATGTGCAACAAAACGTCCCGGGTGCGAGCGAAAATAGTCAAGATTAAGGGTCGTGTAGGCTACTCCAGGAATCGAGAGATGGAGAGGGTGAGACGAGACAGAGAAAATAGATCGGGGAGTGAGTACTCTAGATGGGAAGGCAAATAGGAGAGTGAAACGTGGGATGAATGCAAGGCTGACGAGCATGTGGATGGTCACGAGTGCGGGCGAGGATCGAGAGTTGGTGCTTGCATCGGCGTCGGCGATGAGCAGGTATTGGTGGATGTGTGTACCTATCAGGTCGGACTGTGACAGGGTGACCCGTGGAGTTGCTGATGCAGAGTCTTGCGACTCGGCTGTTTTGTTATAAGGAAGGGTTTTTTCCATGTACGAGTAGTTCATAATCTTCGGGTGGGTGACAAGCAAGATGATTGTTGCGTGAACTTTCTTGTGCTTTGATTTGTTTGTTGCTTTTGTGCTGTCGATCAACTCTAGGACACTCTCCTGTGACGATTTGATTCCCAAACAGGCGTAGTTCATGTTACTGTACTCGGGGAATTTAAGCGGAGGTCTGGACATTCACCTGCAGCGGGCGCGGCGCGCCTCGCTTCACTTGCACGTTGGACCACATGGTTGGAGCGTGTCGAGTCGAATCTGTCGATCAGCGCTTGCTACTCGTACAGCGTCATCCATTCTGGCGTGGTATGTTTCCAACAGGCAGGTTTGTTTTCTGTTGTTGGAAGTAATGTACTCGTACCATTGTTACAGTATCAATCAGGGCCTGGTCGATCGTCGATGAGAAGGCTTTCCAGTTTCCACTCTCGCTTTTACGTTTGACTTTTTATAGTACTGTAGTTGGCGCGGCAGGGGCACGCTCATGTCAGGCCACCAGCCTACCACCAACACTCCAACCTTTTGTTCTTGACCTTTTCTGTCAGGTACTGTGACGTCTGCTGGGAGCTTGCGGAGGACGGACCCAACCTTAAGTTGGCTTTCATTGCTCGGATTGGGCGAGAGAGGACCGGTGAGGACCCTGAATTAGTCGCAGAAGGGATACGCCTTGCTTGCAACGTGACCTGAACGGGCGTGTGTGTGACTGTGACTGTGACTGTGACTGTGACTGGGCCAGTGAGAATCGTGGGTGGGTATTCTAGGTAGGCACCGAACAGTTGAACGGACGTGTCACTGAAAGCCGAGTTGGAATACAATACGGTACTGTATGGAAGACAGACAAGTACCTAGCTAGGTAAGATAAACACATATCGCTTCGGTGAATCAGCGAATCAGTCAGTCAGTCAATCAATCAAAACAAATAAATCATGCAGTTAGCCGAGGGGGAGGTCTGTTTCTGTGATTACCTACAATAATGGAAGTACAGTACAGTCAGTATTCCGTCCTCGTCCCGAATCCTTGAATCCCAAACCCCAAAGCCCGGAATCGAGAATCGAGAATCGAGCCGAGCCTCGGGATATCGGTACAGTAGTATCAGGTGTATTGTACTGTATTATGTCATCAGAATGGAATGGAAGCGGCGAAGCGCCAAGCAGGACCCCTACCACGGGACGATCTTTTCGATCAGGCGTGCTAGCTCCGATCCCCAGGGTCGTCAAGGGTCCGTCGCGATCGGACTGCATACAAATAATCGCAGCAACAACACTCACTCACTCACACAACCACCGTACCGCCGCCAGCATGAGAGACACCCACTCTTTCCTCTCCAGGGCCCTGCTCCTGCTCTTGCTGGTGAGCCTGAACCCGACCGCTCGCTCTCGCTCTCGCTCTCACTCTCACTCCGCACTCTCACTCTCACTCGCACTCGCACTCTCCCTTCTCACACTCTCACACTCTCACACTCGCACACTCCCTGCCTCTCGACCCGCCAACGATCTAGACTGGTCCCGTAAGGTAAATTACTGTAGGTGAGGGCGCGGAGGAGACTGCCGTACACAGCGCTCCATTGGCTGCGATTCGAAGACTCCGCGATCGATCTGGGGACGAATATTCGAAGACTGGACGAGACAGACAGACGACGCAGAAGTTGCAGATTCGACGGTGCATGCTCGATCGCCGCAGTGTTTTCACTGCTGCTGCTGCTGCTGCTGCTGCTGTCAATCTCACATCCCCTCGCATTTCGAATCTGGCCCAACTCCTATCCTAAACCTTTCTGTCGCCGCGAATGGCCTGACTTGCCTCGCGCCGGGACTGCCTGCTGCCTGCCTCTGTTGAGTCTGCTTTGTGCTCTCCTGACTTGACGATCTGACTGCTACGGTACGGTCCTAACTCTCCGTCGACGCTGTACGATACTGTACTGTACTGTACTGTACTATACTATGTATACGCTTGTCGTACACCCTCTGCCCCGTGCAAGTTCTTCCTTACTCACACTTTTTCCCATCTGTAGTGTACTGTCGGCAGCCTACTCTTCTCCTCTGCCTGCGTCCGCGTCCTCCCTCCCGCATCACACCACACTCCCAGGCTCTGTTTTTGTGAAAGTCCCTGAATCTGCTCCCTTACTTGCGGCCCGAACGAGACTGATCTGCCAGTCCTTGGATCTCGATCCCTCTCGGTTTGATCAGCCCGTCTAAAGCTCCCAGTCGTCACCGCATACCTCCGTGTTGGTATTTGAGACCAGCGTGCTGGCCGTCTGTCAAGGTTCTCACTATCTGTGGCATCATTATTCTTACGACTTCCCCAGAAGATACCAAGCATTTCGATCAAGGAACCCAACCGAGAAACGCACAACAGCCACACAGGTTCAGACATACATCGAGACATACCGATAGTAGACTGATCCGCAACATAACGTCCACACCCTGTGCTGCAGTATCAGCTCATTCGACTCGGGGGCAATTATATTGGAACACAGCCATTGCAATGCTTGCAATACTGACAACGTAATAACCCTTCTCCTCAGAACACTCGATGCTCGCAACTTCTGAAGGACCCCGACCTGGGTCGCCGTATCGACAGCACCCTAGAAGACCTCCGCCACATCTTTCAGTCAGTCTTCGCCATGATGGTCTGATTCCTGTGGAGAAGGCCGAAGAGGTCCAGGTTGGGACGAAGGGTAGACCTGTTCTTGGTACTTCGATGAGACAGCCTTCAGATGAAAGCTACGATTCAGGAGAGAGCGGAGGAAGATGGTTCGATCAAGCCAATAAGCATCCTGGGAAGGGTCTTGGTTTCCCTGGTGTGGAAGACGGTCAGTAACATACGATTCTTTACAGTGGTTGCGTAGGGACTAACACCCAAGTGTTCAACAGACGAGCCTCCGTATTTTCTTCCACGAAACACATCTACCCACTCCATCGATGCTCAAATGGATAGGTCTAAGTTACACCCTAGCCATGTTACTTCACAGCCCCAGAGACTACAGTATTCAGTCAACGGTGGCAGCAGTGTTGGCGATTACAGGAGCGTCATCGACGACTTGACGATTGAAAATCAAAAATTGAAACAGGAACTTCGGAAGTTAAAGAAGCCTAACGACACGCCTCATCTGGAAAAGGACAAGCTATTTGAGGTCAGGATTCATGGAAAACTTTCAGATCGGAAAAGACGAGAATTGGAGGATGTACTTGGATCTTTTGCTTCAAGTATCGACGACCCTACCGAGAAGACCTCTTCACAATCCAAACAAACCAAGGCTACACACTCCTACAGCTCTTTAGGTAATCCAAAAAAATCCGCTGCTAAGAACTCATCTTCTTCAAACACATCGACCTCTCGACTTCCCGACTCCGCCTATGCTTCCATGTCTAATTCTGGTCCGACTTCTCTGTTCACACCCACGAATCGCCATGGCGTCGAAGACAGGAAAGCTAGTCAGCCACCGGTGAGAAGCGATCAAAACATACACTCCTTCTTGCACAATATTCCGGAAGGCCTCTTACCCAAGCATTCTCCTGTCATGACTGAGCGACAAAAAAAGAAGTTTGTGGTACAGCGATTGGAACAACTTTTTACTGGCAGGAAAGGTGTAGTCGGCGGTGATCATAGCCAGCCCTTGCAGCAGCAAGAGGTTTCTGCATCTGCAGCAAAAGCCGACCAGGCTGCGAATCATGGTGTAGCTCCACTGGAAGGTCTCCGCGAGGCACATATGCTACCCCACGTGATGGACTTGGACAAGAACAAATCAAGATACTCAGCGAATCACGCAGGAAATGAACAGTTTCCGGAACCATATATTTCCGATGCCTCCGATGAGGCTTCGCCAAGCGATTCGCCAGGCCAACGACCAACTCGGCCTTTAGACTTGGATCCGGATCGGGCGCAAGTCCCCTCGGACAACGTGGACTATATCCGTCACCTGGGACTTTCGACACCCAAATTCAGCAGTGAAACGTCTTCTGACTCTACGACTGCCGCTGATGCCGAGGGCTGGATCTACTTGAACTTGCTGGTTAATATGGCTCAATTGCACATCGTCAATGTAACACCAGATTTCGTTCGAGAAGCCCTGTCAGATGTCAGTGAGAGATTCCAAGTGTCTCGAGATGGCAAAAAGGTGAGATGGAGAGGAGGTACTCAAGCAACGCGCATGAGTAGTGATGATGGTGCGAGTACTGCGCCAAATCGAACACCAGAAGACAGTGATAGCTTAGATGAGCCTAATAGAAAGAGAAGGAAGGTCGATGCCAGGAAATTTGCACCGGTACCTGTCAATGCCCCGGACGCAGAACCGATGAAGGATAAGCCTCTCCAATCGTTCCATTACAAGCCACTTTTTCACCACTCCGAATCATCTGGGGGCTTTATATCTTCGGACGAAAGCGAATCTTTATTTGGCTACAATGCAAGGACTGAAGCTCTACACGACAGCACTTCAGCTGATCCGCAGATGTGGCGAAAGGGTCCGAATCAACGTTCTGCAAAAGAAAAACAGGATGCCGGGTTACTTGTCTACTACAATGGTGCCAGGTTCTGTACAGACCTGTCTGGTGATCGTATTCGAGCGTCAACTCCACTACATAATTCTGCCGTCGACCAGGATGGATATTATGACGGTCAACAGGGCGCACTAGGAGGCGCCGCTCGTAAAGAGGCACCAATGTTCGAAAGATCACCATCGGGGTCGCTACTACCTTACAGACCCTTCAAGGACTATTCGAAAGGTGTCAGCATTCCTGGACTTGATGATCCTCGTCCGACGACGCCAGATCTTCTCAGTGATGGGCCAGATGATGATTTTTTCGCAAGTGTTTCAGCTTGCGGCATATCCCCGCCAACTCAACAGCAAGCATTCGAATCAACTGGCCTTGGTGGCACAAGGCCCGCAGATCATTTCATCATGAAGGTTCAAACCCGCCGGACCATGACAGAAAATCGCCAGTCTTCCAAGGTATCAAGATTCACGACTTCAGGCTCTGGACAGAAGAGATTTGCCCATAACATCCCGAGATCCTCCCTGAAATTCTTTCTCGAACAAGGCATCGAGGCGACTAAAACGAGGACTACTTCTATGACTGGAACAGCCGGAGCATCGACAGACACTTTTCCAGTCAAGAGCGAAATCATCTCTTCGCATCTAAAACACTTAGAGCCATCTGAATTGCCACCTCCATTGGGCTACCACACGGCCTATTCCAGCTCGGATGACGATTCTGACTCGAGCGAAAGTTCTTCGCAGTCCTCCCACCGTCAGCGGAAGCCGCGGCAACCCCAGGTTTCTATCACGTCCCCTAATGAACATCCGTCTTGGGCACATCGTTACCCTGACGGCGGTCTTTCAGACGGCGGTCTTTCAGACGGCGACGAGAGTGACGATTCAGAAGAGGACGACGACGGTAGTATCGACATGCTAGCCGAGGCGCGAAAACTGGATCCAGAGACGGTGGCTGCGAAGGAGAAGGAGTTTGAGATGGCGATTGATGATAAAGGGACGGATGCCGCGACGGTGAATGAGAGTGTCTCACCAGGGTTTAGGGGCTTGAGGGGAGTGTTGAGGAGGAGTACGACGAGTGACGTCCCGACCAGTGCGATAGTGGAGGAAGACGATTGATGGGCTTGCCGGCGGGGTTGCATTACAATATTGACCTGGAGCGGGAAAGCATATCTGAGGTGGAATCGTTAGGTCTGAAATTTAGCGAGGCGTTACGGCTGCGGTCACGGTCACGGTATTGGCTTGTGCTGCTTCTGGGTTTGGGAAAAGGGTTTTGCGATATAGTATATCATGTCAGACATATTTTGGGGACATGGCGCAATATTGAATAGCATTTGCATTGGGAGCGAAGCGAAGCGACGTGCGTTAGGATGGCGCTTTGGTATCGATCGGAGGCTTATTAGAGCTTGAATTGCACAATGTATTATTCTACCAACCTAGCTGTATATGATGTGATGATGAGATGAATTAGATGTCTAACTCGCATTTTGACTGAAGGTGGATGAGAATTGTAGAAAGTGAGTTATTAATGTGATGAGATGTGATTGTGGACCTGTACTTTGACATGCACGAGGCAGTGGGATATCTGGAGTAGCGAAGGACTTTCCCGTCTGAGATTGGAATATAGGATAATTAGATGTGCGCGCTTGAGGCCGGAGAGAACCACACATGGGGGTGAGGAGTGGGTCTGGTATAAGCGTGTTGCCTTTATTCTGCGGATCGAATGAGAGCCAAATACCATTGATGTGGTGAAGAAGCCCAATTTATGTCCGGTTTGAATAATGCGGTGATGCAACTCGAGGCGAGAAGTCAAGGAAATAAAAGTAATTACCTGTTATTATACCTTTGTTAATAGTTTAAATTGTGGCAGGTGGTATTGGAGAGGAATTATCCTTCGTTGTGTAGTCGTAGCCTGTCCTACTTGAGTGAGAAATGCTCGATGCTTCCGCACCAGTTTCTGGAGCAGACCTCAACGCCGGCAACAAGCTTCCAATTCATATAACGCCTTCCTGTCCCATCTCTAATTTTGTGAGAGGGTATTTTTACATCGGCCTGTTGCCCCCTGCTCTGATTCTTGCCAATCCTCATATGCGCGATTCGTGTGTATAGTCGAGCGCGTCTCTATCTGGTATCCGTCCTTTCGTCCCATTGTCTCGTCCGAAGTAGTTTGACATTCGTCTTAAATCAATCCGATATCGATCGCATGTTTATTTCTTCGTCGTGCCTCTAAATTGGTCCTTCAGCTCCTCCATGTAATATCGCAAGAAGCGCTGGGTATCATGCTTCGGCGTATCGATGTTTTTGCCGCCCATCTCAGAGGGGTCTTCGAGCTTCTCACCCAGCTTGATCTCGTGCACCTTTTTGTGAACGCGTTTGACGAGCTTGTGGAAAGTCGTGGAATTGAGGAGCTGGACACTTCACGTGAGTACAGAAGACGGGTTGGGCTGTTTTGGCACGATGCAGGAACAGGGTAGACGTACTCTTGCAGTTAACCAGACCTGTGGGAGGTTAGGAGGCACCCAAAATCGAGAGAAGGATGTGGGGAGTTACCTCTGCTAGTCTAAGCCAAACCATGTTTACTTTGGCCGCTGTAGTATCATCGCGATGGAGTCCCGGTGATGTTCCAGAGAGCAGTGGAATGATGTTGCTAGATGTTATAATCAAAGAGGTGACAAATGCGGTGCGGAGGCGAGAAGAGACATTCGCAGCTCGGGAGCGCTAGCCCTAAATTCGCCTGGTGAAGCTTGGCCGCGGCCCTTGGGTCCCAGCTGCCCTTTCGCTGGGTTGTCGCAGTATCAGGGTCGGGTCGCTGTCCTCGCTCGTCGAGTGGATGAAAGGAGATCGGGACTGACTTGAACTGAACGGAGCCGAAACTGGTCCAGACTCGATCCTTCCAAGTTTATATTCACTTCTCCTTCCACTCCATCTCCATCGTGCCCTTCCACTTCCACTTCGACTTCAGCTCTCCTCTTGCACTGGCCGACTTCTGGTCCGTTTCACATATCCAGTCTTAGAAAGCTTTTGCTCTCCACCGTCGTTCATCTTCTACAACCTCGCTGCCCTCTACCTTCATTTCTTCTTGGCTTCGTTCTGCTCTCTTCCTATCATTCTTTCTGCACGTGTCTGGACCTGCATCCGCATCCGCATCTGCACCTACTCACAGTACCTCCTCTCACCAAGCCTCTCTCACCTCAATTTCATTCGCTGCAATTCTACCTATTTTTGACGTTCCTTCAGAGAGAACCTATTTTTGAAAGAGTCTTCACAGGCAAAGCCTTCTCTGTCTTAGGAGTCAACTGAACTGTACAAGGATCTATCTACTGTACGATCGACAATCACCGCCCTTTGGGGAAATATTCTCAAGGCAAACGCCGTACCACATTCCAACAAGCACTTCTATTTCTGCTCATTTGCTCTCGCTCGCACGTCGAAAGTCGCAAACCTGGATCGTCTACGTGCTTTCAAGAGGCGCCGCGAGTCTCCTACTGGCTCTTCCAGCTCCTCTGCACAAGAGGACCCCAAGAAAACAAGAAGCAGATCGCCTGCGTGGCTGACTAAGATGCATCGCAATCGCTCCTCTTCCAAGCGCTCTGGCTCTCCAGTTGGCGTTGATACGGATTCTTCAGGTGTTGCGCAGTTGGACGGTTCTTGCTTCGGTAAGCCGGCTGGCGCCAAGTATCAGGACGACACTACTCAAGAAGGACCTCCTCCTCTTCCATCTTTCTTGACTTTGACTAATGTCGGTGCGTTGGTTCTTTCCCTCTACTAAGAATAAGTCTGACCTTACCAGAAATGCGCGACAAGTATGCCGAGCTTGCTCGGCTTGAGAATGAGCGTCTTGGTCTTGGCAAAACAGACTCCCAGTGGCAAAGGCGTGCTCCAGATCCAGTCCTTGACCGTTACAGCAACATATTTCCTTGGGAAAATCACCGTATTAAGCTTCAAGTTCCCGAAGGAGTCAACGACTACATTAATGCTTCTCCTGTTAAGTTGGTCTCCACATCAGAGAAGCAGAGCGAGTTGAAGTCTGGCGTACAAGACAAATATATCTGTATGCAGGGTCCGAAAAAGCAAACCGTTGATCATGTCTGGCATATGATTTGGCACGACCTTGCTGAGCCCTACACGTCTTCTCCAGCTATTGTCATTATGCTGACGCCTACACATGCACCACTACCAGACGACCCGAGTGGAAGAATGTATGAGAAGTGCTACCAATACTACCCACTTGACGAAAATTCTCCCCCACTTCGTATCAACGAAACGAATCAGCTTGGAGAAAAATTCAAAGCCTGTGTCAGATTTGAGGAGAGATTACCAGGTATTGAAGGCACGCGTATTGAGGTCCGGAAGCTTATTATGACGGTTGATGGCGAGGAGGATGAAGAGAAGCCAATTTACCACTACTTGTACCCGAACTGGCCTGACTTCGGTGCACTGAAAGAGGAAAATGTTGCCAGCATCCTTTCGCTGATGGAGTTGTCCCGCAAGCAGAACGGACGTGGTGAGAATGCTCGTCTCATCCACTGCAGTGCTGGTGTTGGCCGAACTGGCACTTTCGTTGCTTTGGAGTTCTTACTTGGAGAGTTGGAAGGTGGTGCTTGGGAGGGATGGGACAAGAGTGACCACTCTGGAACCGATCCGATCTACGAAACCGTCGACCAGTTGCGCATGCAGCGAAAAACTATGGTTCAAGCCTACGAACAATATGCTTTCCTGTACGAGGTCTGCAGGAAGCGCTGGGAGGAGAAATACAACACTCCATGCATCGGAGGTGAGCACACACACATGCGCCCAATGAACGAGGTTTGTATCAATGGTCTTGACGAGGACGAGAACGAAGAGGTCGGAGAGGACCGATCCGCTAAGTCTTAGGGGTACAGACCCTGAATAATCGCATGGTATGTGTATGGCGTATGGCGAATACGTCCAAGATTGTTCCTTGCCTTCTTGTATGAAATGCGGCTTTTCCAGAGTTCTTCTATTACTACACTGGTTAGTCGGGGCGATTGGGACCTCTTCCTCTGTTCTGTTTTGAGGCTACGGGTTATGGGGTCATGCACATAGTTAGACGACGACGGCTTCAGCAATGAATTCATGAAACGAGTAGAATGAAACAATGGAATGCATATATTTTCAGAGTATTCAATACTGTTTCTTGGGGAGCACGGAAAGTATATTGCCTAATCTGCTAAAGTGCCAAATGATTGGAGCGACTTCTGTCATTTATGACAGAGTCTCAAATCTTGGTTGTCCCAAACTGTTGGAACGATAGACAGGAGGCGCATAGACGGGTGAGCGGGTACCTGCGTGGGATATTGAGCATAGGTTGTACAAACCTGATTAGGGGAATACATTTGAAGTGGCAGCTATGAGACAGACTCGAGTAGCAAGCTTGACTATGGTCTCTAGATAAGCATGAAATTAGTTTTCAACCTGCGTATTGTAGGATGATCTAAAGACCTACTGCACTCATACTTATACTTAGGGTTTGTCTTAGTGTGAAAGCCCACCTCCCTGAGTTCTCAGCTGAGTTCTCAGGTCATCAGTCTCATTCCGTGTCGTGATGTTCAGGTTTTAGCGATAGGTAGGTTTCCATGAGCTGGGTTGGATTGGGGATGCTGTCCCGCATCCGTAATTGCCAGGTCCTCATCCGACGCTTGCTTCCCCGTTTCCGCTGACTGGTGATTGGTTGGGGAACTGGTGGTGAGAGGAGGAAGCAGGTCCAGATTTTGAAGTTGATAACCGAGGGTTTGGTAGAATAGATGTTCCGTACCAAGGAGTTTACAGTTGTGAAATGGATGTGAAGAGAAGAGAATTACAATCAGAAGGTAGACAGCTGCTATGCTGTAGGTAAGTGAGTTATACCTATGAGAAGTCATATGACGAATGTGCGAGAGGAGACCCTCCTGTCTGACACAGAGGAGTGAGGTTTTGGTGACGGATCTTTGGAAGCTGTGCTGCATGGGCGTCAGGCGCCTAGAGCAGGTTGGTAAGTTTGCATTGTGCCCAAAGACTATGCGATAGCCGCGGCACCAGAGAAGGGATGCGTGGGACTTTCTAAGTGAACTTCTTGCATCTTCGCGTCCGTTGATTCCTTGCATCCCGGCATACTGTAGAAAGTTGAAGACTGACCTTGGGATTTGAAGTCGAAACCTTTCGAGTTCTTGGAGAAGCTGAGTATTCAACAATCGAATGGGGTGTTGGCCAAGACTGATATACCTCACTAACCGAATGTCTGGCAGCTTAGCTGGGTGGCTAACGGAACTTAGCTGCCACTTCCTGACCTGTTGACCCCTCCACACCTGAGACCTGTTAGGCTCTTGCTATGGCTAGAGAGAGCTTCTTCATCGGATATTAGGCGTTGGTGGGATTAGCGGGGTAGGTGAGAAGGTCAACTAGATATAAGTCGAGCTTGTCCTCATCTTTTCTTGCTGGACCTTCTCTCAACTTTCTATTTTCTCTTCCTAGATTTCACCCTTCACTCGATTGATCCTTTGGGCTGTTGAATATTGACTTCCTCGCTTATTATCTCGATGAATTCTGTTGGCATCATGTCCAGTAAACCCGATTTTGTCGTCGTCCCTGGTGCTTGTGAGTTGACATCCTCCAAATACTCGACAATGTATATCAAGTTCCAAATCAAGGTCTAATCTCTCTCCAGGGCATAGTCCTGACTCTTTCTCACCCACAACCACCCTCCTCACCAAAGCCGGATACGACGTCCACGGCGTCGACTTACCCGTATGTGTTTCCCTTGCCTTGTTTCCTCTGATCCAGAATTGGATCGAAGACGCATGTTAGGATCGGCGTCTTAGGACGGACCGAGATCCTGATTCTGAGCCTGATCTTGACACTCAAAAAGCTGATGATTTCATAGACCGTCGGAGCCGATCCACCCCTCAAATCGTTCGACCCTGACGTACTCGCAATTAGAGACGTCGTCAACAAGGTGCTATCTACCGGTAAAGATGTCGTAATGGTTTTCCATTCGTATGGTGGTGTTGTCGGCTGTGAGGCACTGAAAGAGTATGTGAATGAGCACGAGACTGGCAAAAGTGGAGAGCAGGGCTGGGGGAAGATTCGACGTTTGGTGTTTGTGGCGGCATTTGTCCTGCCGGAGGGAGGGAGTTTGATGGCAGCGTTAGGGTTTAAGCCATTGCCGTGGTTTGAGATTGACGTGAGTTCTGCACTTCCCCTCCTATTATCCATCAATATATGTCAGACATTGGGAGGAAGAACAGTCTTCTGAGCCTAGACACGACCTTGCTGAACTTAATTATCCACCAGGGCGACGCAATTAATCCCGGGAACCCCAAAGAGATCTTCTACAATGATCTCTCGGATTCGGAAGCGCAGAAGCACATCGCTGCTCTGAAGCAACATTCCTACCTGGCATTTGCATCGACAGTGACAGCTGCGCCTTGGAAGACTATCCCCAGTACGTATATCCTGTGCGAGAACGACAACGCGATTCCCTTGCCAGGACAGGAGGGCATGATCGCTGGCGCGAAGCAGGCTGCGCCAAATTCATTTGATGTCGTTGAGAAATGCAGTGCGAGCCATAGTCCATTTTTGAGTCAGCCGGATTGGTTGGCGGAGAAGCTTGTTGAGAGTACGAAGTAGGCATTGGTCTGGAGGGCATGGGATGTGCGGTGCCATTTGTGGATACAAATTGATGCTGCAGGGGAGCTGCAAAAGCTACTGAGACATTTTGTATTTAACTCGTGACAGTCTGATAGTTGGACGACATTCTGTTTCACGATAAGTAGCTCCTAGCAACTTGTGATGTATAACATGCCATAACATACGATGAAGGAAGGCTCATTAAGCTATCGTGATCCATTATATGCGTACACCCTAACGCCAAAAGCAGGCCCCCACCACCATTGTATACCCAACCCAACCTCATCCCGTCATCATCTCATCCTACACCAATACTCGACACGTCCTCCTTCTCAAGCAGCAGCCGTACCGTTGATATAATCTCTGTTCTCGATCGTGACACTCTTAGTCATGTGATTGACTTTATACACTCCAACCAGGCGAGAAGCAAGCTCGAACATGTTATTTCGAAGTGAAATAACAATGAATTGGGCATTCTTCGTTCGTTCCTTGATGTAGCTGGCAACGATCGAGACCTAGGGTGTATTAGTAATCTTGAAGGCGCATAGCGAGCATGTGCACTTACGTTTCTGAAATCCAGGGCAGCATCAATCTCATCCATGACGTACAGCGGAGTCGGCTTATAGTGATGCAGAGCGAAAACCAACGCCAAGCTACTCAAAGTCTTCTCACCACCAGACAAGTTGGAGATGTTCTTCCACGACTTTTTGGGTGGCATAACACTGAACAAGATGCCTTCCGAGAAAGGATCCAAGGAATCGACAAGCTCGAGCTCAGCATTTCCTCCCATGGTGATCATTTGGTACATCTCCTTCAGTCGAAGGGATATGGTGCTGAAACCTTCCATGAAGCCCTCCAGACGGAGACGTCTGAGATCATCACAACGCTTCTTTGCCGAATCACGCTGAGCAACAGCGCTCTGTAGGTCGGCATGTCTCGCAGCGTGCTCTTCGACTCTTCGGCGATATTCGGCTAGAACACCAAGCTCAACGTTGACGTTTTGAGTCTTCTCCTCCAGAGCAGCGATTTCGCTCTTCAGCGTATCCTTGCTCATGTCCGCTAATTCATCCTTGGTATAGGATGGTAATTCCTGAGCCTCGGTCTCCTCGCCCAGGTCACTGATATTCTGAAGAGACAGCTTACTCAACTTCTCGTGCCAGTATCTCAGTCTCTTCTGATTTTCGCCGAGGACTTTCTGGTTTTCCTCGAGTTTATTACGCATTTCAATCTCGATGGCTCGAATTTCGTTGAGAACGCCAGTCTTCTCATCTAACTCGGCCTTCAAGGCATTGAGGTCCTTCTTCTTTGCTTTGAGAGCCTCCGATGCCTCGTCAACGCGGGCTTGATAGCCCTCGGCATTTGAGCTTTGGTTTTGGATGTCCTCCTCCAGAGCTTCGAGATCAGAGATCGCAGTCTGAAGTTCCTTGGTGGCTTTCGCGTGATCTTTCTCATGTTTGGTCTTCTGCTTTTCAGCTTTCGCTCTTGTCACTTCAGCTGTCGATATCGCCTCGCTCAAGCTGCTGATTTCCTCCTTCAGAGCATCGACTTTGGATTTCTGTGCACGAAGCTGGTCGCCACCAACCTCCATGATCTTGTCCTGGAGCGCTTTGATCTCTTGCTCGACGCTTGCGGTCTCGCTGTGCAGTTTCTCAATCTCCTTGTTGAGCTTGGAGATTTCCTTCTCGAGAGATGCGACTCTGTTGTCATCTGTCTTGGAGGGTTGGTGTTCTTTGCTCAGCTCTTTGATGCGGCGCTGGGCATCAGCCAGATTTCGCGCGGAGCTTTCCACCTCAAGACCGATCTTTTGCATCTTAGTATCAAGGCGAGGAATTTGGTCGTTGAGATCTCGAAGCGATAACTCAAGTTCCCTATGACGGTCTTGGAACTTCTGGAACTCCTGTTCCAATCCGTCTCTGTCAACTTCAAGCTTCGCAACTTGCTCCTTTGAAGTATCCGCAACAAGTTTAGAGGACATCAAGCCTTTCTTCACATTGTTTCCACCTCCTGACATGGTGCCAGACTTATCAATGAGCTGACCGTCGAGAGTCACGACTCGCCATCGCTTTGCTCCGTATGCAATTCGGTTGGCTTGATCAAGATCTTTTGCCACCAAAGTATTCTGAAGCGAGTGATAGAAAGCAGGTCGAAACCTGTCATCCTTAGCATTAATCAAGTCGAAGAGGCGAGGTACGTTCTCAGGTGCGTCGATGGGGGACATGTCTCTGTTTCCAAGCTTGTCAAGACACATGAAGTTACCTCTTCCGAGGTTTGTTTTTCGCAGATACTCAATGCACTGTTGTCCACCTTCGACAGTATCAGTAACAAAGTTGTCGAGCGCTCCACAAGCCGTCGAGATGGCAACATCGTATTTCTGATCAATGGTACCAAGGTTTCCAAGTCTGCCATGGAATCCATCAATACGCCCGGACTCCTTCAGCCGCATAAGGCCGGTAAGAACGTTGCCCTGTGTCTGCGTATTCGAAAGACTGGCTCGTGCCTCGTCTGCCTTTTGACGAGCTCCAGACAGTTTCGATCGGAGTTCAGGCTCCTTCTGAGATAAGTTTTGGAGCTCGGATTCAACTTTTGCAGCTTCCTTCTCCAGCCTAGATCTCTCCATCTTGCATTCTTCGAGTTCAGCCAGCTTAGCTTCCCGGCCTTCTTCGATACTAGCGAGCTTCGCCCGAGTTTCCTCGAGAGCAACGGCGCCGGCATTCGCTTTTTCATGGAGAATAGCCAGCTCACTCTCCGCTACGGCAATTGCAGATTGTTTTTGGTTGATCTTCTCGTTCCATGGCTCCAGGGACTTTTGCTTTGCCGCAATCTGGTCAGAGAATGCTTGGGTCTTGCCTTTAAGATTATCACGGATGACTGCAAGTTCTTTTTCCTCTACTTTCATCCGTTTTTCCATGGCAGTAATCTCCTGGGCGGACTTTTCAATCTCCGCAGTGCACTCTTCAGTCGTGGCTTGGGCGCCTTCGGCAGCAGTCTCAGAACTACTGATAGTCTTCTCTAGCTTCTTTTGCTTCCCCGTCAAGAATTTCCTTTTCTCCTCAAACTTGACATGTTCTTGGTCGAATTTTGCCATCTCTTTAACGATAGCTTGGGTGTCTTTATCAAGACTTTCAAGCTCCTTCTGCCCCTTCTTGTACTGCTTGTCGAGCTGCTTGATCCCATCTTCGTTGCCCTTATGCTTCTCAAGCTCAGCGTCCAATTGGGCTTGCATCTGGCTGATTGCTTCTTCGGTAACATTGATATTGTCACCGCACTCGTCGATATAGAGCTGATAGAGAGCAGCTTGTTTCACAGTCAACTCGTTCTCATCCCTGATGAATGCGAGAGCTTTGTCCTTCTTGTCCTCTAGGCTATTCTTCTCCTTCTCAACATGTTGAACACGCCCACTTTTCTCGACGCAGACTTCATTAAGCGTTTCAACCTCGGTGGCTGACTCCTCGATCGGCGTTTTGTATTTTGATGTGCCGATAATGTCTTCTAAATACTCGAGAAGGCCATCATCATGCTCGCTTGCAGCTTTTGGTTTCATCTGAGCAATCGATTCGACTTCACCTTGAAGAATCAAGAAACGTTTGTGGTCCAAGTCCACACCTCTGTCTCGTAAAAGAGTGGTTACCACAGTGAAGTTTGATTCCTTGCCATTCATGTAATACTTGCTGGAATTGTTCTTGAAAGCACGTCGAGAGATCACAAGATCCGAGTTTGGAATGATTGCAGGTGGCCCATTTGGCTAGAGTAATGTCAATGTGTAGACCGATACCACTCTAGTAGAAAAACTCACCTGATCCATGACTTCCTGAAAATGCACCGCTACCTCGCAGTGATCCAGGTCGGGGAATGCAGCAGAGTTGTGAATAAGAGCTGAGATCTTGCCCTGTCTCATCTTGCTTGCTCTAAATCCGAAAACGAAAAGAAGAGAATCAATAACGTTGGACTTGCCAGAACCATTGGGTCCAACGACGGAAGAGAACGAAGCATGAAAGGGTCCAACTTCTTGGCGTCCAGCGTAACTTTTGAAGTTTGTAAGTATCAAGTAAGTAATGACGATTCGGGCTTTGGGTCCGGTGTCTTCCACAACAGGAGCCGCCATTGATCTTGACTTCAAAACGATATCCATGGGCCGCTCCAAAATTGTGTCCATTGCATTGATTGGTTTGACCACAGAACTCTGGCTGCCTGATGTGCCAGGGCGGTCATTCAAAGTCTCTGTGATATCGGCAAGAGGCGTTCCATGGAGCTGGGAGGGCTCAGGAGAGGCTGATGCTTCTGGGGTTGGTAGTGGTGGCTGTAACTCGGGTGTCATTGATGTTCGTGAAGATCTCACAGGCGCGCTCTTTCTTTTTCGTGGCGACGCCTTCTTTGAAGGCGATTCTGGCTCAGGCTGAACGGTTTGCTCCGGGTCAAAGATCTCAGATGGTTCGATATTCTCCTTCGCAGCTCCTTTCCTTGCGCGACCTCCAGTACGTGGAGTACTCGCGACAACATTTGTAGTCTTCCTCCTTCCCGCAGGTGCCTTCCGAGGGGATTTTTTCGGTGCTGGTGTGAAGTCTTCCTCACTGTCTTCCTCCACCTTAGGCTGTATTTGTTCTTCTTCGTCGTCAGAGTCTACGACGACTTTTCTTCGCGTCGCTACCCTCCTTGAGGGCCGAACAGGTGATTCGGACATCTTGATCGTGAGTGCGCTGGGACTGGAGGGGATTTTCGTTGCTGAGTCTGCGAAACAGCCCGTCGCGTTGACACTCACAGCTACGGCGGTCGCTGACAAGCAAAAACAAATTTTCTTGTAAAGAGAGTGGTATAGAAGAGCCGAAGTGACAGAAATGACGCGTCGTGAATTTGTTGAATGGAATTGCCGTATGTTGTTGAAGTTGTGGGGGGAACCACGGGTCAAAGTAAACAGAGCCTGGAAGTGTAAACAACAGCCGCGCTAAGATAAGTAGCGATAAGCCAAGAACCGATCCACAATTCTTCATGCGATTGTCAACATCAACTCAACCTCACCCCATGCGAATACCCTACTGGCACCAAAAGCTCCCAAGTAACAAATGATGTTCAACTTCCAGAGTTTTGTGGAGGTATTCGCCTTCGATCCTGAATGCTCCTACGATGAAAAAACGGTGTCGACGATCGAAGCAAACCGAAAGGAGATGGAGGGACTCTTCATTGATCGTGTTATGAAGGCGATGAGCATTACGAGGCGTAAGAAGCCTTTTGCCACCTTCTCTGGACCTTTCTAATCTGACTCTCTGCCGTCTAGCGCCGAAATACTATCCTCCAAAGTCCAATAATGCCCTGAGAACGCTCCATAAAACCATTATGGATACCACATCCAGCGACCACCACAAAATTTCTGTGCTTTACTATCTGCTACTCACATTCGACTTCCCTACCGGCAAAAGAGAGTATTCGACGGCGCTTGAGCAAAGTACCTTCTTGCCCCAGAAGTACCAGATATACATGAAAGGACTATGGCACATGGACCGAAAGGAATTTGATGTTCGTATTTCTCCATCCGATATTGCGGAGCGTGCGCTAATTGGAAGCAGTTGGCAGTACAATATCTTACACACCCATCGTTGATTCCTACATTCGCCGATGAGATTCTAGAAGTCTTGGTCAGAAAGTCGAGGGAGGATCTCACGCTTGCGCTGGCTTATTTCCATACTGCACAACCGACTCTTACTAGCCGAACCGCGATCGAATGCTTGTTTTCTGCGATTGCGAGGACCAGCGTCACCGAAGCTTTCTACTTTGCCCGTGGCCAGCCGCAATATGCTCAGCGACATATGTTTGAGATGCTGATCTCGGTGGTTCTCCACAACTCTCCTAAAGAGACGATTGCTGATCGAAGTGTGGAACTCGTTAACCTTCCTCTGTCTGCCTTGGAAGATGAATGGCTTGAGGACTATCTCATACGTGGAGATGGCCGAACGTTGAAGAGAGGCAAAGATACACTTATAATGAGAAAAATCGCTACGGGCAATTTCTCTGAGCCGGTTACGATGAAAGGGAGCAATCATCGCGCAATAGCTGGGCTGGATTGGAGCAGTCTTTCGGAAGGAATCAAAAGCGGACTTGGCAATCGCCTGCAGGAATGAAACCTCTTATGTGGGTTTATTTTGATGGATTGTGCATAGCGACGGCGCCCCGGTTTGGGCTTACATTAATGGTCACTGGAGATGAATCTCGAAGGGAGGGGAGAGCGATGGGACGTGAACGACTGAGTGTACGCAGATAACGATAACTCTACATCCGAGCAAGCATCGAAGGTAGTTTCTTCGAGCCTTGAAATTGATAATCTGCTAATATTGATTATACGTTATGTGGGTCAACGTTTGATTGGATAGCCTATTAAGTCAACATCTTGTTCATACAAGTGTACAGCCTGGCTTGTGAAATGTTGGAAGCATGTATCCCAAGCCGTCGAGTGCCACTGCACCCTATGAGTCGGGTAGTCTGCGTCTCATGCTCGCTGCTACGACGTGAAACCCAGAATGGAGCCTTTCTTAGAGCTGGGGTTCATCGCTGGGCTTTCACTCGTTTGCATGTTGGGTAGCCCATGACTTTTATTTCAGGGCTGATTCAAATTGTTTATGCTCGATCTGAAGCTCTATGTCGACTTCTTACTTCTGATGATGCCCTTGATAATCTCGCGGGCTCTGCATTATCCGTAGATGAAAGTGCGATAGATAGGAACCACAAACGTCTGTCAATGAATTTGAGATATTGCGACTTCAGAAAATTGGATGTCGATTCGCTTAGTTCGGAGGACTGTTGTTTACCTCATTCAGATGGAATTTTGTCGCTCCTAATATGTTGATTACGAACATACTCGGATCTCTAGCTATAAGATTGCCTTTTATATAAGATTGGCAGGTAAGGCCTTATAGTTATCTAGTTATTTGTTTGATATTATTAAAAGCACGATATAAAGTGATAGGTTTAGAGAAAAGCAGAAGTTTAAAGGTATAAATAATTACTTTAGGTAGATATTTCAAGTAGAGGGGTCAAGGGGTTTTTAGAAGGAAATTAGACAAACTCTTTTAAGAGTTATACTTGTTAGTGCTAGCATATTTACTATAGTAGAGGTGATGATAAGAGCGATTAGCTAGTTGTGGAAATAGAAACGAAGTTGCTAGCTTAAAGGACCCTTTTACAAGATCTGTTGGCGTTATAGTTTAGAAACGGCTTTATTTTGTGCTACTCTCTTATATCTTGCCACCGCCAATATAGCAATTCTGGCTTGCAATCTGCAAGTTAACAGCCATAGCTAGAGCTGTAAGGTGGCCTCCAGTCTGCTTCAAATATTCGGCTTGGGTCTTCCCCTGATCAAGTAGATACGGCTGCCCGACGAAATCTACATAAATGACATTAGGAAAGGAGTATGGCGTAAACTCATGGAAACCCGACCAAAACAAGCTACTCTGAGCAATAGCAGCGCGGTCAGCTAGAGGAGTAACGATGTCATTGGCACCCAGAGTCATGGTCCAAGATAAGAGAAAGAATCCGTCGTTCGTTCCACTTTCGCCTTCTTTGCCGAGTTTTCGGTTCTGCTGCAGCTTTGAAAGTTGATCTGCGCGCATCGTCTCATAATCGTCTGTCTCGGCATATCTGTTATATGCGTTGAGCTTTCCATATCCGTAAAATCCCTTATTTGCGTCTTCCGTTGCTGGAATGCTGCGAAATAGGGTGATCACACACCCCTGGCCGTCACCAATGAGCCGATTCATGGTAAGATCGTCTAAACGAGCGACACTGTCAAAGCCTTTGCATGGTTTTTTGATGCCATCCCGCCACTTCTGCCAGATGGATCTCCACTGGTCGTCCGTAAGTCTGTTGTATGACTGCTCAGGAGTACGATGGTCTGTGTCGAAGCCAGAATCACTGTTGAGGTCGATGATGACAAGTTCTCCTGGGTACTCGTCCATGAATCTGTTGATTTGCGAAATAATCTCGTCCACCTCAAGACCGTTGGAACCAACAGCCCCGTTTGGTGACACCGAATAGTGGCACGTCATATGCTTTCCACTATTCCCAAGACATGGGCGAATGTCGAACCAGCGGGAGCCGCGCACCAGCTGTCCGTAGACATCAAGCCACTGCGTTTGCGTGTTTTGCCAGGTAGAAAATGCCGTAGAACCATCTATTTCACTCATGCCTGCATCGTGACTTCCAATCATAGTCACGTATTTGAGCTTCCTTTCCCCAATAACGTCCAGCATTGCATGGAGATAGGCTACCGGCGGGTTTGCACTTGACCAGTACCCATAGCTCTCACTTCCTGTCAGGACCCATTCGAGTGTGTTTCCGTTCCTCTTGGTCGGAAAGCCTAGGTCAAACATTGTTCCCTGCGGAGTATCCTTGGTGCCGAGTCCGTCGTAGCTGATACGTGCTCTCAACTTGGGAGACATGCTGGAGGCATAATCGGCAGAAACGTGGAATTTCCTTTCCGTGTTCTTGATCCGAAAGTAGGCTTCGCCGCCTGTGTCGCTGTCTTTCACAAAAAGACCTTGGACGAAGTTGATGTCGAATTGTGCAGACTCTCCAGCTGGAATCGTCACCCACTGCCCATCCCAGTTTCTCATTTGCCATTGGTTGGCCCCTACGAATTCGAAGTCTTGGTTGCATCCGTTCACGATGGTGAGGTAAGCGACTTGTGTATCGGTCAACGCTTTCTGGGCTTTGATTTCGCCCGGAGGTATGTTTGTGGGATTGCCGTTACTGGGCTGGCCTGTACAAACATCGACTAACTGCGCGCTTTCTGCGCGAGTACCGCATGTACAGTTGGAAATACTGTCATGTGTCGAGCGAGATGCTGCAATGAGAAGTGGAGAAGCACTGCATGAAGATATCAAGCAGAACAGCCAGATATGGACGAAATTGTACATCTCGATATTCTCAAGAACTCACTTGAGCTTCCGTAGTGGCCTTGTGCCACTTGAATTGCAGAAGAGCACCGGGCGAGTGGTGCAAGTGGGCAGCCAGGTCATCTTATGAAGGTCGAAGCGACTCTCAGCGATCTGAAGGAGGGGAATTGGCAAGTGAATCAGAAAGAGACCTAGCGGCTGTCATTTACTGCAATTATGGCCAATGATGGCCAATGATGGCCCTCCTGATCTGGCAGGAAGGGAAGGGGTCGGCCCGAGGAGTGCTGTCACCTTCCCCATGCAGACTTGGATGCAAAGATCAATTTACACTTACATGACTCTTCGTGGCCATGACCAAAATCATCCCTGCGCATGTTAGAACTGATTACATCTAGCTCGAGACGATTCTCATATAATTTACAATGAGATCTCGCCGGGCAGAGAACTATCGATTGTTTGACCCTGTAGAAACATGCTCCGTATGTGGGCTACGCATTGGATTGCTTCCAGCAAATAAACTGGGTAGCATCCACGGCACTTTCATGTGTCGAATTCTTGGCTGCTGCAGGTGGTGCACTTTGTGGAATAGCCTCAGCTGGTGTAGCATCACTGCTCTGCGGTCAAGTGGTGCAGAGTTCTCCTTGAGCCTGGAGACCAAAGCCATCACCAGATACTATGCCATCTGAAACAATATTCAGACCAATCTTCTGCTTGTGGTCACACGTCTAGGATGGCTACCAACCTTAAACGACTGTTCCCAAGCGAGGCGAAGAAAGCTTCGTCTATTGGTCAGTTCCAGACCTTGGCACACCTCCTGAATCTCAGTCCAGAAGGTCAGTTAACCACGCCTACATTTTATCCAGCTTGATAGCAATACCTCGAGAACTCAGACGCCAATGCGCTTCGCCAATTTATCTTTCATCATACTACCCCAAACACGGTGTTTTCAGCGTTCATTTGAGCCGAACCAAATTCAGAAGCTCTGTAGATTCAAGTGCGACTAAGCCATCCTAGAGATCTCCTCTCAAAATCCAATTGTCAGGGCCAGAAATCCATCTGCACATTAATCGATTAACCATTCAAGCTTTGAGTAGATTGTATAAACCTAGGAATGCCTGATGTTTGTGTTAATCGCTTGGAGATTCTATGTTGTCCTGGCTCGTAAGCGAGCCTGGTGGGTCGACTCGTCCTTTTTAATGATCAGTACCCAACCAACTGTCTCAAATCCCGTACCGAGCCAAAAGAAAAGAAAAAAGGAAAAAGACAAAAAACATGGTTTGACTGGTGTCAAACTATATTGATATTAACTTCAACACCGCGTGCTATCAAAATCATAAGTTCCTTCAAGGTTTGACGTGGTCATACCTGAATCCTGGCCGATGTAATGTTCAAAACGGTCAATATGTTCACAAAATCCTTCCTCATTCACCCAAAATAGTTACTCTACGGCAAAATGTGGCACTGAATCCCTGGAAGAGCGCTGTACATGTCAAAGGAGCTGCAATGAGGCCCTACGGACGAAGACTTTCGGCTTGCATGTCCACCAACACAACATTGCAAGCTGGCATCCCCACGACTTTCATAGAAGAGAATCAACGATTCTCCTGTTTGGATTCTGCAGGATGCCATAATATAGCAATTAGAAGATGTCGCTGTCGGTTTCATGACAACGACCGGCCGGCTAACGCCATCTCAGACCATTACAAAATCAGAATCTATTCCTTCTTCTCCGGCTCTCCTTTTTTAGGCTTATTCTTACTGCCAGCCTCATCCTCATAATCACCTCCTTGCTTCTCGTACTCTTTAGCGAGTTTTGTAGCCTAATCAAAAATTAGTCCCATGTTTCTTCAATGTTTCCTCAAAGGCGCTTCTCAGGCTTGCACATAACTTCTACTATTTGAAGTCCCATAATGTATAAGGAGAACTTCAATGGAAAGTGTGTATGTAATACAAAAGATAAGAAAACACCTCACCTTCCACGCGGACCATTGTCCCTCACCACCGCCAGATTTATTGGGCTCCTGTTTGATTTCTATTTGCAAAAGTGGCATGAATGAATAATGAAAATTAATGTGGGATAAACGCGATACAACATTGCCATACCTTCTTTGATCTGCTCCCTTAGTTCAGGATCTGTGGGCTTCCCTATAGAAATTGTCAATCACTTGTCTTGGTCTGAGGAATAAAGGCAGCAATAAACCTTACCTTTGCTTGAAGGCATTTTAACACTTTAGATAGATCGGTTTTCTGTTGACCTTTGGCGTGAATAATGAGGATGTATCGGGGGCACCTTCATAATCTCTATGTCTTTATTAGTTTAAGGAGGCTTCATTGGAATGTAGTCTATGACGAGGTGATGGTATGGTACGAAGTCGGTTCGAAGCGAGTAGTCGATTACGCTTGTATCGATTACATCATGACAACCACCGCTTTGCAAGCCATCCTTTCAGGATTCTGATTTGATTGCTTCGCGAGTCGTTTTATCATAGTCTAATGTGATATCTCGATGCCAATGCCTATGCCGCCAATGCCCTCAAATGATCGATATTTGCCTCCTTGGAAAGGAAATTCTAATCAGTACTTGCTTCAAGTCTCTTCGCCAAGACTGCCCTAGCCTCGCCATTCGTAAGATGTTTCAGCCCTAGATGTTCAAGCGCATCTGAAGTACGCTGGCCATCTGCAAAGATTTCCTCGCTGACTTCCCTGAGGGACTTCTGGTCACCCTCAGCATCAAGAGGAACGTTTAGTAAGAAAATTGCTTCCCTCAGCTTCGGCATCGCAAATGTTGAACCTTCATCATAATTCATGTGCCGCCTAATTGTTGCTTGGATAGCTTCAAAATCGAATCGAAGTTGTGCTGCACCAAGGGTGGTGAACTCTTGTCGGAGCAGAACATCGTGCAAGAGCAAATCTTGAAGAGTACCAAGTGCGTCGCGCCAGATCCGTCGGAACGGTGTATCGGCAAGCACTTTTCGTAAGAACTCCATGCTTTCAGCCATTTCCTAATTCGTGTCAGCAGCAGAAGTCCAAGAGATTAGACATGAACCTACCCGAAGTGGTCCATCCAGTTCTGCAGTCCTCGCAGAGGGATATGAGCCTATAAAAAATTAGAAATGCAATGCCAAACAGACTTATAGAAAGCATACTGGAAGAAGAATCTCCAATTGTACACCATTGGGGCTTTGTGATGAATTGCTTAAAGGATACTGGAAATGAGTATTTGATAGCTTGAGTGATGTACGACTCCGCCATTTGTCGAAGCTTCTCGAAGCTCTCGATAGTTTTGTCAAATACAGCACCTTCCGACTCAGAACCTATAGCGTCCGATGTGCTATCCCTGACCTCACTGTATGACATTTCGCCAGCGAGTTTGGCATTGGTGTCTGTGTCCTTTGCCCTTTCTTGCAGGTCTTCCCACATATCGATGAAGAACTTGTCAATTAGTATGGACATGTAGCTAAAGGGACACTAAGAACGAAAACACTCACTTCCTCATTGCTCCAATCTTTCATCATCGAAATCAGATGCTCGGCGCTGCCGAACACCTTGCAAAGTGTCTCGAATCTGCCAATCCCATGAATTGCAGCTTCTTGTTCTTTTGTAATTCCATGGATCGTACGACCGACTGTAGACGTAATCGTGCTATAAACATCCAGAGAATCTTTGAGGCGACCATAGTAGAGATCCAGAATCTCCGCCTGAATACCAATGAGAAATTTCATCTTATGAGAAAATTTCCGTAGTTTGTTGTATTGAAGCGTCTCTGTTTGGATGAGGTCTGTAACTTTGATTGCGCCATAGGTAGGCTTGGTCTTGCCAGGACCAGAGCTGTCGTAGTCAATCACAGTACTATCCGGTGATTTGTTGATGTCCCAATATCTGTCAAGAGCAAAACTCTTCTCGACTTCGTACCAAGTATCAAACCATCTGTCAAGAACTTCCCACGTTAGGCCTTTCCAGCCTAGATCCGGGTTGCCTCCGTCGTAGTTGAACCTCTTTCTGATAGCTTCGTCGAAATTCATGAGCTGCACCATGAAGCGGCTGAGCAGTTGCGGATTGTTAGCGACTGACTCGATCTGGGCATCGACCTTTACTTTCAATACTGGCAGCAGGGCTGTCACAAATGCAGCGACTGGATCGACGTAAAGAGCGTTGCCCGAATAAATGTTACCTCTGAAATGGGCCCCAAGAACAGGGCCGATGTTCTCTCTGAAAAAGTTTTGCCACTTGGTGACAGTCCCAAGGAACCATTCAAAATAGTAGTTTCCAAGCTGCGAACGAATTAGCAACAAGCGATGCACTTGTTTTGGAACGAGTACCAACCTGAGTTGGATGATTCGTGGGCTTGTCGCTGAAAAAGTGATATCTGAACTGTTGGACGAATGGTTTGGCGAGGACCTCCATGGGTAGAAGGACAAGAGGCTCTCGCGCAGCAACAATCTCGGGCATCTGCAGGTCCAGAAGCTTTTCCAAGCAATCGCTCCATTCCGTTGTGGGCTCGCTGCTAGCATCTGGCCATTTCGACTTTTTCAACACTGCTTCGAATTCATCCAACATAATCTTCTTCATTTCGCCCCAAAGGCTATCTGCGGTCTCCTGGATGAACTTGACAAGGTGGACGCCACTTCCCTCTGCCCCTTCCTGCAGCTCAGGCAATATCATAGCAATTTCTTTCAATTTCGTGTACGGCTTCAAGGCTTCCTTTGGATTTCCCGGCAGGTGTGATTTTGCCTCTCTCTTCAAAGATTCTGCTTCCTCAAGGAGCTTGACATATGCTTGAGCCAGCTCCAGTTTCCGCAGTTTCTCTACCGGCTTCTCGAATTTCCGCTTCGCTTCTTCCGGTGTATCCGATGATGTGACAATTTTCAGGCGTTCAAGAACGTTGGCATATCCCCTTTCAAACTCATGCGACTGCTCCATCATTAAGGTATTGCGGTTGGCGGCCACTACTCGCGCATCTTTCAGTTCAGATGTTGCATGTCGAAGCTACAAAACGACTTAGCATATATACAACCATGGATCGACACAGTATTTACTTGACTTTCAAGCTGTGTCTTTTGCAACTCTACGCTAGCTAACAAGCTTGAAATATCTCCAAGGTCCGCAACCGTCTGTATTTTGTCGTTCAGGTAGTCCTCTACTCTGATGTCTCTCTCTCCTAGAGGAATATCTGTTTCGGGGTTTAATAGTACTGCGACAGGGCTCTTTTGTCGACTTAAAGACGTCTGTCGAGCCAGAGAAGAAGTGGCCATGGCTAATGTATTGAAGGGCGTGGCGATACAGTGCAAAGTGCTTTGTGACCGAGAGTTGGGGAGCTGCGCTTTGGAGTGGAGTGGACACTTTTTGTTGTCCTGTCCAGGATCAGGAGCTCCAAGCTCCAAGCTCCAAGCTCCGTCCAGGTCTGTGTCTTTCTTTGTCTTTGTCCCAGGCTTGCCGTGCCGAGCTGCGCGCGTGGAAACGCGCCTCCCCCAGATTTCGATGACGGCATCAACGAACGACCACCAAAAGCCATCACTGTTACAACCGCAAGTTCGACCTCCATGGATATATTCGCCAGCAATTTCGCGACCGCATGGAGGATATATACTGGGTAGCAGGGCCAAAAGAGCAAATTCACGGGCAAGTTAGGCACGACGCCTAGCCAAAATGGCCCCTCCAACGAAGAAGCGCAAAGTCAACAGTGACCCCAAGTCCTCTCCTGCGAGCTCTCGAAACCTCGATTTCTTCTTCGGCAAGCAGAAAGAGGCTCTACCACTTGAGATGGGTCACAGTTCCCATCAGAATAACAAAAGTAATTCAGGGCAGAGCGACGCAGCAGAGTTGACCGACGAACAATTAGCTAGGAAGCTCCAGGCAGAATGGGACGAAGAGGAAACCGCTGGGAAGGATACTACAAAAGCTACGAATGGAGACAGCGTAGGAGGATTATCCGGAAATCTGCAAAGCGACATAATCGAGAGACGGGCTGAGCTCAAGACTGGCAAGAGCGAAGAAATATGCACAGGTCAAGCTCTTCTCGAAAGTAAGGCAGAAGCTGATGACGGCCATTCTCCCGAGAAACCAGCTTCACATCCACTGCTGGCACCGAAAAGCAATAACACCCTTTCTTTACAGTCGGCTGGGTCCGCCGAAGACAACATTTCCTCCAATATACCATTTGATGAAAGCCCTCTAACGTTCGATCCGTCAGAATACGTTGCAGCGCTACAGGGTCATTGGGCAGCAGAGGGAGGGGATGCCTCATATGCACTGCTTACAAGATGTTTTGTGCTGGTCAACAGTACGCAAAGTCGAATCAAGATTGTAGATACCCTTGTGAATCTGCTCCGGGTAATCATTGAGGGCGACCCTAGCAGTCTACTTCCTACTGTATGTACAATGAACTCATCTTTGCGTCAGACCAATATGTATTTGTTGATTCATTCCACATGGCACACTTGCCGGTTACTTGCCTGAGCAAGCCTCTTAAATGTATATCTGACGTTTTAGATTCTAGGTTTGGCTGAGTACCAATGCTATTTCACCACCCTACATATCACTTGAGCTTGGCTTAGGAGGATCAGCTATTTCAAAAGCCTTGAAGAACGTGTGTGGCCTAGACAACAGGTCCTTGAAAGCTCTTTATGACAAAGTCGGCGATGCAGGCGATGTAGCTTTTGAAGCAAAGAAGCGGCAAAGCTTCACCCTTAGAAAGCCGAAGCCGCTCACGATCAAAGGAGTTTATCAATCGCTTGTGAAGATCGCCAAAACTCAGGGAACTGGAAGCGGTGAGATCAAGCAAAGAGTGGTTGATCGGCTGTTACAGGATGCGAGAGGCGCTGAAGAGAGCCGGTATGTTGTACGGACTCTTTGCCAACATGTAAGTTTTCCTTCCTGAACCGTGAATATCGGTATGCTCATGTGTGCACAGCTTCGTATCGGTGCTGTCAAAACCACTATGCTGATTGCCCTTTCTCGAGCTATACTCCTCTCTCGACCTCCAGGTGCCGATTTCCCTCTGAGATCGCCAAAAGAGCTAGCCAAACTCAAGAAAGAGGAATTGGCAGAAGTGTGGTCGAAAGCAGAAGAAATCGTAAAAGCATGCTTCGCAAAACGACCAAATTACAACGATCTCATTCCAGTGCTCTTGGAGATCGGCGTTTGCGAGGAGCTACTCATCAGATGTGGACTCGCCTTGCATATCCCGCTGCGCCCTATGTTAGGCAGTATCACGAGAGATCTCTCGGAGATGCTGACCAAGCTGCAAGGTCGAGACTTCAGCTGCGAGTACAAGTACGATGGTCAACGTGCACAGGTGCATTGCGATGCTCAAGGCAAGGTCTCGATATTTTCACGTCACCTCGAGCTTATGACTGATAAGTATCCTGACCTGGTCGCTTTGATCCCCAAGATCCGTGGCGAAGGCGTGTCGAGCTTCATCATGGAAGGAGAAGTCGTGGCTGTTGATCGAAACTCGGGCGATCTAAAAACATTTCAAACACTCGCCAATCGTGCTCGCAAAGATGTAGCCATTGGGAGCGTCAAAGTTGAGGTGTGCTTATTCTCTTTTGATCTCATGTATCTAAATGGGGAGTCATTACTCGATAGACCCTTTCGCGAACGACGAGAGCTCCTTCGAGGTCTGTTCACCGAAGTTCCAAACCAGTTCACGTGGGTGAAGAGTATCGATGCCACATCTCAGGACTCTGAGACTGTACTCGGGTTTTTCAAGAGCGCCACCGATATCAAATGCGAAGGCATCATGGTCAAGATTCTCGACAACCTCCCAAATTCTAAGACAGCAGATGAAGAGGTCGACGGCGCAGAAATCGCCGTGTCTGAGTCGCCATTCAAACCCGCCAGAGGCAAAAAGAAAGCAGACAAGGAACCGACCGAAAAGAAAACCCGCCGCAAAGCTCTACTCGCCACCTACGAACCCGACAAACGTCTTGACTCTTGGCTGAAGGTCAAGAAAGATTACAGCACAACATTCGATACACTAGATCTCATCCCAGTCGCTGGCTGGCACGGTCAGGGCCGAAAATCGAAATGGTGGTCACCTATCCTGCTCGCTGTGCGGAATGAGGAGACTGGCTCTTTAGAGGCGGTCTGCAAGTGCATATCTGGCTTCACAGATGCATTTTATAAGGCCAATAAAGAATTTTATGATGAGGATGGTGAGCACGTATTAGGCGGGAAGCCAAGCTATGTTGATTATGAGGGTGGGCATCCAGATGTGTGGTTCGAACCACAGGAAGTGTGGGAGATGGCTTTTGCTGGTAAGTCTTTGACTGTTCACAAGTACGTTTGGTTGCAGTGTTGATGGAAGCCAGATATCACGATCAGTCCTACCTACACCGCGGCGATCGGCCTGGTAAGCGATGAGAAAGGTCTGAGTTTGAGGTTCCCTCGGTTCCTCAAGAAGAGGGAGGATAAAAGCATCGACGAAGCAAGCACGAGTGAATTCCTCGCTGGGCTGTGGAGAAAGCAGGAAGAGAAGGCTCCCGCTGCTGCAACAGAGGTACTCGATAACGCCGGGGAGGATCAAGACGACGTGTAGATTCACAGGCGATCGGTCACTTCGAGAACGAGCAAAGAGATTCGTCTATTCATGTGTCTAACTCTCACAAGCCAAGCAAGCGACACAATCAAACAGCCACAACTCCAGACACTAAAGGAAATAAAACTGAGGTTAGCCTCCCAATTTTTTTTAACGACAAGCAACCAGCTCATCACCTGTATCAATCAAACGTGAACTGATGACAGAAAGCCTAAATCCATATCAAAGCCACTGGAAGCTTCAGCAAAGCTCCCGAACGAGAAGTCCGCCTCGAAATCAAAGTCTAAGTTAAATGCCTTGGCCGGCACTTGTGTCTTAGCAGCGACGTGCCTGTGCTTGTGCTCAAACACACCAGCAGGCAGAGGCGGTGTAGGGGCCCATACGCTCTGGGTGGTGTCGGATTCCTCGTCGAAGATAAGGGTGCTAGATGTGGTGCCGCGCGGATCTGTACTTACATTTTCAGTCTAGGACGAACAGAGTTCTCTTAAGACATGAACGGATGGAGGGCGAAAGGGGTACTTGCCGAGTGGCTCTATGAAGGTTGATGGGAAGAGTTCGGAGGATTCTTCAGGGACTTGCAATTGAGCTTGTGCGGGTGTAGTTTTGGGAGTTGGGCTATGAAGCGAGATGAATGTATCGGGTGCTGTAAAACGGGATCAATCTAGGACCAGAGATTCTTTCAGGGGTATTGTGGGCTGGGTCGTGGGAAGTACTTGCCGGGATAATTCGTATCTTGGTAACGACGTGGTGCTCGGTATTTGTGGAGCGGTGGCGTACATACTTTCTGGTGCTTATGGGCTCTGGTGTCTGTGTTGTTGTGATGTCTTACTCGCTTGCGAGGTCCATCATCGGTTGTAGCAGAAATCGAGTCAGCTAGCGTAGATGGAGTGGTAGACTGTGATACGGGACTGGATTGAGGTCGAGACGAGGAACAATGGCAGCATTCAGATGTTGTCTTTGGTGAAGAATTCATAGCAACAGCTTTTTTGGACGCCACGGCCTCGGCATCCGGTCTTAAAAGAACTCTCTCTCTATGAACACGCTTCTCAGGGAGCTGTGGTGGAAAGACCAAGATATTGTTCAACTCGGCATTGACATCGATTCCTAGTACACATTAGCACGTTCCCTCTCACTTGCTGCATTCGGGTCCGAATACCCTGTTCAAGCAATATCCTCTCCAGGAGAGAGTTCTTGTATTTCAAGATCAAGACCTCTTCCTTCGCGGAAGCCTGTGCATTCTTCAACTCCTGTAACTTCTCCTTCTGCTCTTGGACAATATTCTCCAGCTCAGAAATATGTTCCTTTCGACGTTCTCGAAAAGCTGCTTGAGAGTCTCGGTTGCGTTGCTTCTTCTCTTCTGCCGAAGGAAACATCTGTTTATCATTAGAATCGATTGCTTGATTCTCTTTCTTCTTCTCACAAGCGTTTCTCACGGCGAAATGAACAAAAAGGTGGACATACAACTTTACGTCCCCCTTTCCCTTTCTTCACAGACGGGGCAGAAATCGAGCCGGCCGAGCCTCCACGATTTCCTCTCAACTCGTCGTTGTCAACTTCACTCTCGTTACGTCGCGAAACCCCACTTTCCGACATGCTGGAGACGAGCCGAAGTTGCACAAGCCGGTGGGTGGGTATCAGATTGCGTAAAGGTGTGCCACACTGATGGGTAATAGCACGATTAAGATCACAAGGCTGTGAGACAGAGATGACTTTGAATATTGGGAAGTATGGGCAAGCGAGAGAGGGGGATATGAGAGATAGGGACGAGAAGCAAAATTATTTGATCATTCCTAGCGAGGATGGTTTGGTTATCAGTTGCATCTCACGGGCAGATATTCTTACGTACCAAATTTCTACAGATTACGCTTCCGGCTCGCTTGTTTGGCTGACTAACCACATTCTTCGCCTATCCCCTTCGTCTTTGTTTTCCAGTGCGTGAAGGATAAGTATCCGCAGGTTTTTGATGAATATTGTACTTGGATGCAAACATCGAAATTTTGAATATAGACTAGAAATCTAGCAACCACACTCGGGATAGTCAAGATGAAGCATTGCTGCATGATGTCTTCATTCTACCTAACACCGGGGCCTAGATGCCAGCAAATAACAATGAGCGCAGATGCGATACGTGAAGAGTTACGTCACGAAATCCTCGAAATTACCACTACTTCGAGAAAACTATGCTTCCTATTGAAGAATCAGAGAAGTGAGGCCGCAGTCTCCATGCAGGTCCAATACCGTGACGAGGACATAGACATGCATCATACTCATTCATATCTCGCTAACCGCTTGGGTAGGGGATGCCGACACTTAGAAAGCTTTACAGGACTAAGAATCTATGAATGGTGGAACTTGGTGGGAGACATATAGGAAGCATGCAGGTAGCTATGGAAACATGATCTAGCTGTGCTAGAATGCTTCTTTTTCAATCTCTTCTTTCTTCAATTGGCCTTATCGTCGCTAACACAACATCCAGGCCCTTCGCTAACAGTACAGGAACCTAAACCAACGCCCATTTACTCCCCCCATTATCCACAACCCACTTCTTGATACTCTCCACAGCACCCTCCACCCCGTCAACTACAATTGTCGGCCCACCACTCGCCAACGTCCCTAGCTGATCCGTCCATCCACCTGCCCCATGATGCCCACCTTTTCTATCTACCCACGCAGCTTGCATGCCAACCGCTCTCGCACCCACAACATCAAATGGGTTGCCACTCACCAACCACACGCTTCCAGCATCATTCTCCTTCCCAACTTTCCTCAGCAAATGTTCATACGCCTTCGGGTCCGGCTTGTAGGCATGGACTTCTTCCACAGTGACAAGATCTTTGAAGACCCACGCGTAAGCGGAGATAGCGGCAGATTTCTTAACGGATGATGAAACCATGGCATCTGTACCGTTGGAGAATACGTACGCCGTTATGTTGGGAGAGGATGATACATTTTTTAGACCAGGTGGAACGTCCGGGAAGGTGCCGAGTGAGTCGTATGCTGTCATCAGAGAAGCTATACTTTTTTCTGAGAGAGTGACGGATGATTCGGCCAGAGCATGCTTGAGTGATGCATGTGTGATCTCCGAAAATGACTTATAGAGGCCTAACAACGATACATTAGCATGTAACTCCAGAGCAAGACACGTCATTAGAAGAGTTCTAACCCATGCTATTCATTCGCCATGTGTACTCTAATTGGAATCTGCAGGGCAATATTAGACCGCCTAACTCAATGTTTAGATAAGTGTAAGGTAGACCAACCTCCGCCATAAAGCAGCGATAGACTGTGCTTTCTCGTCTCCAAAATGACTCGCTAGCTCCTTCGCAATGCTCTCTGTCGAGAGCAGAGTGCCATACAGATCAAATGCAAGAACAACATCACTGCTCGGAGCCATGTTCTCAGATTGAACTATGACACCAGCCTTGCGACAGAACAAGGGTTTGTATGAGTTGAAATGTAGAAGGAGGTAGAAGTGATACATACCGGAACTTGATAGTGGGTCTGCCGGATGACGCATGCGGGGTATGCTACCAGCCCAAATGGTCGGGATGCCTGCTCAAACAACGGTCCCTGAATATCTCTGTCAGATAGTATTTGTTCCTGTTATGAAAGCTCAAAACTGGGTAGGGGGGCATCTCAAGACTACCTTGCCGCATGTGAGCAATTGTTTGAAGACGACAATGAACGATGGTAGAAGAGTCCAACTTCCAACTTTTCAGAGACTGTCTGTCCACCCAACTCATCGAGAATTCTACCACAAGCACAGCCAAGAAACCCCGTAGAGCGAGAGCCGGACGCAAGAATGCTATTAAGCCTGTTAACCAGACAGATGAGCCGAATGATGCTGAGGAGCTTGGCGAGTTCATAGATGTAAGCTTTCCGAGCAACACAATGTCAGGATTTGCTATCGATCAGACATTGAAACAAGTCAATAGTACCTCGCGACAGAAATTTTCGCCAATCTCCCAGCCGATCTCAGGACAATGACATATTCTATTTGGCTCAACACGCCTTCTCTTCAAGCCAAATACTCCGATCCGCTACCCACCAGTACAAATAGCAATATCCTTGGCTCCCTGCCCCAAAGCATAGCCGACACCTTAACAACCTACTCCCTGCTTCCAGTGCATAAAACCACCGACGAATATCTAAACCCTGTACTCTCAACCTACATTAACACTCTCCTCACGCCACCGCCACCACCACGGACAACCAGCAACCAAGCAACTGAATGCGAGATTTGCGGTCGGTCCTGGATTTCCTTGACGTATCACCACTTGATACCGAAGAGTGTACATGCGAAAGTCTTGAAGCGAGGGTGGCACACAGAGGATCAGTTGGAGAATGTCGCTTGGTTGTGTAGAGCGTGTCATAGTTTCGTTCATAGGGTTGCGAATGGGGAGGAGTTGGCGAAGGATTTCTTTACTGTGGAGAGCTTGGTTGAGAGGGAGGATGTGAGGAGGTTTGCAGAGTGGGTTGGGAGGGTTAGATGGAAGGCTAGATGAGAGTGTGGTGCCTCGATTATTTGTTGCAGAGGGATTCATTTCCTATTGTTCTCGGTCAGCGAGGGCGGAGTAAACACGCCAGTTAAGCGAAAATGATCAAGAACCCATGCAAACGGTGAAGGTAATTATGTTGAAGTTGCTTATTGCATTCATTGTTAAATTTGGCGATTCTGTATGGTCCCCTTGACTCCGTGATATCTAAATGGCTGAGTTGAAGTAGCCAGAAGAGACCCACCCCACGCATTCATGCTTTTTGTTGAATAACTCCTTGGCGCCTTTTGATGATACAACATTCATTCTAAACTCTCCAGCCCTCGACAGGGAGAGGGAAACTGCCAGCCCAAGCAGCAATTTCCTTTCTCATCTCGTTGATCTTCTCAACTTCGCCACCCGCGACCTTGGCCTTGAAGTCCTTGAGCTTGTTGTCGCTCTTGGGTAGTGCGCCTTGAACTTCCTTACAGATCTTAATGCACTGATCGATGTAGTCTGCGACCTTGATGAAGGCCACCTCACCGAAACCACGGGATGTCATGGCTGGAGTGCCGATACGGATACCGCATGGGGTAAGAGCCGATTTGTCCCCTGGAATGGAGTTCTTGTTGCAAGCAATGTTGACTTGCTCCAAAACAGCCTCAACACGGGCGCCATCAAGTGCTTGTGGTCGGAGATCAAGAAGAACCATGTGGGAGTCAGTTCCGTCAGCTACGAGCTTGTAACCGAGCTTCTTGAACTCAACCTCAAGAGCCTTGGCATTTTTCACAACCTGCTCTTGGTATTGCTTGAACTCAGGGGTAGTAGCTTGCTTAAGAGCAACGGCGAGGGCAGTGATTGTGTGGTTGTGAGGGCCACCTTGGTGACCTGGGAAGACAGAGAAGTTGATAGGGCCCTCTAGATCGTAGAGAGTCTCCTTTCCAGTCTTAGCGTCAGTCTTGCGGACACCCTTACGGAAGAATATCATCGCGCCTCGGGGACCACGGAGAGACTTGTGTGTAGTAGTGGTAACGATATCGGCATGCTCAAATGGGCTTGGGATGACACCAGCGGCGATAAGACCAGAGATGTGAGCCATATCGACGACAAGGTAGGCACCGACAAGGTCAGCGATCTTGCGCATGCGGGCATAATCGATCAATCGGCAGTATGCTGAAGTACCAGCGACAAGAACCTTGGGTCTATACATCAAGGCGTTCTCTTCGAGTCTGTCATAGTCGATGATGCCGGTGTCGAGATTTACTCGGTATGGGAAGGTTTCAAAGTAGGTAGAGACGGCAGAGATCCTAATTTCTCATTAGTTGGTACGACTTGCGAGGGATAGGCTGTACAGACTTTCTTTGGGGAGTCTGATAGCCGTGGCTCAAATGGCCACCGTGAGGCAGATCAAGGCCCATAAGTCTATCATGAGGTTTCATGATTGCCTGGTACACCTGCAGATTGGCAGGGCTACCACTCAAGCATTGGACGTTGACGCCCCATTTCTCGGATTCGAGGTTGAAGGCCTTGAGTGCGCGAGCTTGGCAAGTCAACTCGATCGAGTCGATATGCTGGTTTCCACCGTAGTATCGGGCCCCTGGGTAACCCTCAGAGTATTTGTTGGACATTGGGGACCCCAATGCATCGAATACGGCGCGGGAGGTAACATTCTCGGATGCAATGAGGATAATTGATTCTCTTTGACGTTGGATCTCAAGTTTCTATAAGAAAGTCCAATGAGCATGGATGGTCCGGCTCTGTCATTAGGGAATCTACTTACCATAATCTCCGCGATTTCTGGGTCGGTGTCAAGGAGGGACTTCTCCAGCATCTATTGTAACGTGTCGGTCAGCAAAGGCGCGCGCACATCCCATCAACACTTCATTCAATTCGATTAACTCGCAGACGCAGGGATGGTCAAGCTTACGTCCTTGTGGGACTCAGTGAGAGCATAGCTGCTGTTAGTTGCCATGGTTGCGGTTGTGGTAGTCTGGTATTTGGGAGATTTGGAAATTTCTCGAGAAGACGTTGAAGAGGAAATAGGGAAAAGAAGGTGAGTGAGTCTTCACCAAAGAAAATTCAAAGTTCGGCGCTTTTAGGGAACCCCTCAGCCCCTCATCCCTCATTCTCTAGGTACAGGGGTCCGTCCGCTGATCGGACGCGGGGCCCTTGTTGGGGTGGGAATCCCAAGTGCCAGTGCCAGTGCTACTCGCTGATGGTAGCAAGGGAGGTTCATGTAAATTACAAACGTCGTGCCGGGCGGTTGTAAACACATGTTACTTTAAGCATTGTCTAGCCATCGTTTACCTTACCTACGTGTGCTCGGGAGGTACAGTAGAAGTACAAATCGACTCGAGTCCTCTTCCACAGCAGTTCCCATTCCATCAATTTCTTGTCCTAACATGAAAACAATATTTGAAGGATAGAAGGCATTGAAATTTTCATCCCTTTGGCAAGGCTTCTTCATGCAAGCATCATTTATCACAGGGAGGCCTTGAAAGGGTTCAAGACTTCTGTATCCTGTTCTTACGGACGTGGGCGAGGCGGGTCAGAAAAACTGGTGATCTTCAAAGCTTACTAGGCGAGGCGCAACAAAACAAAGCCGTAGGAATGGGTACTCTTTAAGGCCTCGCACTCTAGCATTCATCAAGTGGAACAGAGGGTGGGTATAAATGCTAGTACACGATGCATTCTTCAGTCAAACATCGCCCAGTTCACACCACAGCCTTTCATGCCGAACCACCTTTCTTGACGTCCTTGTGTTTGAGTTTCTTCTTCTTTCCCCGACGCTCCTCTTCTGTCAACTTCGAGCCTCTAGCAGATATCGACTTCGGGTGTGGCTGTTGACTCCGGGATGAGGAACTCATTGACGGGCTGTGGTCACCTGCGCTAGACCTTGGCAGATTTGAAGAAGATTCGGGGCGGTCTGAACTACCACCGACAGCTAGGGCGTGTGAGTAGGTTAGTGGTTTGGGAGGAGGTATTGGGGTCTTTGAGACGGGAATCTTTGCTGGGGTCGGTAGAGGCAGTGTTCCTGTGTTCTCCTTAGTCTCAATTGACAGTGACCGATTGTCTGCTAGCTTTCTCTGAAATATGGTCTGCTTTTTCTTCAATCGTTTTAGCTCTCTGTGGTCACTAGTACTCATTATGCTGGACGAACTGTGCTTAGACTTTTTCTCGCCCTCTTCTCTATGCTTTCTCTTTTTGTCCTTCTTGGATATACCATCGGGTGAAGACGCATGGACATTCGTGTTGGGGTGGGGCCGCAAAGGCAGTGGTGGACCATCATCCATATCTTCATCGGAATCTTCGTCGGTCCTGGCAGTACTATTGACCTTGGGAATAGGGCGACTGGTAGCGGAAGGTGCGTCTTCCATTTCCTCATCAGACGAACTCGAGCCAATTGTGCCAGGTTTTGCAGCTCCGAAGCCAATTGGGTGAAAACGCATCTTCAATCCTCGGGGCTGTTGTCGAACAGGCTTTCGAGCTGGGATCGTCGCCCTGGCTGGATTTGCGGTCGTTGGATCTTTGGCGACTTGTTGAAGATGGAAAATTTGATCGATCTCTCTCGAGGCTTCAAATGCCTTTCAGCTACGAGCGCTAGGAAGACGGATTCAAGTACTTACTAGCTTTGTAGCCTGCATCTGAGCTGGGCACCAATATTCTGGTATACGCCGTCTCCTCGGCCGAGTCTTTCATGAAACCGTAATCATCTCCATCGTGCGTTAATATCGGCTTACCGTTCTTTGCGTCCAGCAGAGACATAGCCTCAATTGAAGAGATTGGTACTGAAGCTGGGGCCGTGAAATACCATATCTGTTTTCCTTCCAGGCTTGACTTGCTTAATATTTGCGACGCCCTCGATGTTACATCTATTGATGCAAGGTCGAAACCAGGAGGAGCTTTGTATGGCGTAGGTGCCGTGACCGAGACAGTGTTGGTAGGAGCCTGCTTTGAAGGTTTCCTATGAACAATAAGTACTTATCGCACAGAGCTTCCAACCTACAACATACTTGGTAGGCTCAATGGCCACTGGAGACTGGTCGGAAGCATCGTCAGAAGCTTCCCCATCCTCGCTGCTCTCGTCGCTTTCCTCACTCTCGCCTTCACTTGAGCAGCTGCTTCCAGAGGGTGCCGGCAGTCTGCCATTGGCTTTTGATGAAGACTTGGCTGGCTTCGCAGATGACGAGGAGCCATCGTCATCGCTATCTAGGCTTCCCTCTGAATTCTCATCCGCAGCCTCGTCTTTCTCCTCCTCGTCGTCGCTGTCTTGGACAAATTCTTCGCTCTTGTATGCTGTGGGAGGAAGGGGCTTCATCGTAGCCTTGTTGGTCTTCGCGGACTTGTCCTTCTTCTCCGAGTCTCGGGATTTGGATTTCGTAGACGCCATCGCGATCGGTATCGTGTCCGAGGATTACAAAACAATGTGATGCCAGGAATTGGTTTCGATCACACCTTTGGTTGTGGAGCGCGAGTTGAGGGAACTTTTTTTTGACAACGGTCCGAAGATTCTCCGACCGACATGGAGCCTTGTCATGTCTCACAGTCCGCTCGATTTTGATACTTACTCCGACTACCTCACTAGGTAAGCACGAAATGGCTGCGGAAGGTACTGTAATGTCCTCATATAAAAGAAGAAAATTAGATGTGTCACCGACAAAACCTCGTAAGTGGGCATTATTTTGTTGTACCACGTAATGTTAACAGCCCTCAGGATTGAGTGCATTTGCTGCAAGACAGGCTCTGAAGAGCAACACCAGTAGTCCGAAAAGTCCTGCAAAAAAGGACGAATCTGCAACTGGCTCGGAAGCTGCTAAGAGTACGGATCTGAATGACCCAGTCTTGGACGCCCCGGTCACCTTAGATCCCCAAAATCCTATCGGAAATACAACCTACCAAGATGCTACAAGCTCGTATATCACTGCAAATCATAAACTGGATGAAGAGCCCCAGCTCGCATCGTATGAGGCTGTCCGTCAATGGTATCTGTAGCACTCATACTAACCTGGTAGCAGATTTGAATCACGTGGCGGGTCTTCAGGTTTGTTGCTACAGCGGCCAGCAGTCTCACTGTCATCGTTCAAGCCGGGCAAGAGCAATGTGAAATGCTTGGGAGTTGGTGCAATCCGTGTTAAAGTAGCCCCTGGTGAGGTAAGTTGTGCAATGATCGTACAAGCGAGATTCTAACTTCACCAGCGTCTTGTTATTGTTGGCCAGTATGAGCTCTGCATCCAAGGCGGCCAAGTCACTCTCTTAGGAGCAACCTTACAACCTTCAAAAACATCGTATCGCGTGTTTTCTGCGTCTTCTCACTCACTACCAGTACTAAGATGTGTGTCGACTGATGTAAGTTCGGCCGATATCGTGCTTCGAAACTGTAGCAGCGGACTTGAAGATCTAGAGACGCTGTCACCACTTTTTGGGAAGTTATGGAGCCCTCATGCTGGACCGTTCGGTGCAGAATACGAAGATTCGATGTTGAAGATCCAGAATTGTACATTCAAGATTGTAAGTCCAATCCACCGAAGCTAAATTCTAGCACAGACTAATTCAATATGTGTAGCTCTTCTCGTCGAAGCTCGATTTGCAGTCTAACTATCTGCAGCCCCTCGTATCACCTCCAGAATGGAACCTGCTCCTATCTAGATTATCCAAGCCAACAGAGACGAAGTGCATAGTCATGGTCTGCGGGCCAAAATCATCGGGCAAATCAACATTTACGAAGCTACTGTGTAACCGACTACTTTCAGGAATCCGAGGAATGGCTGATGCGTCCCAAGGTATCGCGCTATTAGACTTAGATCCCGGCCAGCCTGAATACTCACCACCTGGGCAGCTGGCTCTTGTACATGTCCAAGTCCCAAACTTTGGGCCACCATTCTCTCACCCCATACCACCCGAAAAGAGCAAGATAATACGTGCTCATTCTATTGCATCGATATCACCCTCTTCAGACCCAGGTCTGTATATGGCATGTGCTCTTGACCTCTTATCTCACTACCGAGCCACAGGGTCAGCAGTAAGGGATTGTCCTCTGATCATTAACACTCCTGGATGGGTGTTCGGCACAGGCTTGGAAATTTTAGTCGACTTAATCCACCGAGTAAAGCCAACGGAAGTCATATACATGTCTCAAGACGGTCCGCCAGAAGTTGTTGACACGCTCAGAGAAGCTATCCACTCGAAGCAACTGCTCACCGTACCTTCACAAACTAGCGAATACACAACTCGAACAGCGGCCCATCTCAGAACTATGCAAGCAATGTCCTACTTCCACCTAATTACAAGAAACACAGGCAGTCTGAATTGGAGTGGTACACCGCTTACGTCGATTCCGCCCTGGGAAGTACGATATTCAGGAGAGGATCCAGGAATACTTGGCGTTATGTGCTATGGCGAGCAGCCACCACCAGAACTCCTTGTAGATACCATCACTGGCTCGCTCGTCGCAGTCGTTGTAATCGACGACATGTTCGCTATACTTGGTCGTGATAACGGTCAACAAGAGGGCTACGTAGGCTGTCCAGCCCAGGAGGGCAATTTCGATGCAGAGATCCGCGTCCTCGACCACTCCAATGAACCACCACGGATCGAAAAACCTCTGATCTTGCCCACACCAGCTGAACAGATCCCTTATTTCAATCCGGCGAATGCCATCACACTCGATCCGAGATATTCACATTCTATTGGCATTGCTCTTGTTCGCGGTATCGACGTGCGGCGCCGGCGGATCCAGTTGCTGAGTCCAGTCTCACCAAGTATCATTGACGAGATCAACGCATCGGGAAAGACGATAGTGCTTGTTAGTGGGAAGTTGGATACACCCGGATGGGCTTATACAGAAGAGCTGAACATGACAATCGCTCTGGAGAAAACAGCCGAAAAGCTACCGCTGAAAATTGCCCTTGCTGGGGAAGCCGATATGGACCTAGATAATGCAGACGTTGATGATGATCTTGATGATGATTATTTAGAAGAAGGAGACGTGCAGACCATTGAAGGTAGGGACAGTCAACGCGCTGCTGGAGATAGATTTCGAGACGCACCTTGGGTGGAGAGACTGGATGGATCCAAAGGCAGAGGAGTCGGGGCGAGGGTGTGGAGAGTAAGGAGAGATCTGGGGAGGCTGGGAGATGGAGGCGAATGATTCCATTGATCTAATTTAGAATTGATACCCCGCGGCGATGCGCCTTCCGAACATTTCGCACCAACTCGCCTCTTGCACAGCCGTGTTTATCTACTTCACAGGGGTTGCAAAACTTGCTTGAAGAAATTTCAATGCTGGTGTTGGTCATGTCACGTCCTATATTCCTCCCGCATATCTCTATTGTACAATGAGCGCCGCCACACATGGACACCATGACAGCTGCCTGCTATTCAGCAACGCAACCAGCTAGTCCCCAATCCCTAACGCCAAGAAATCAAAGACCAAAATTTCACAGTTTACAACGCCTTTACGCTCTGGAAGAACGGATTCGCCAGCAACTTTTCGTCTCCTTTCACCAACTCCAGCATTTTAGAAGTCATTTCCTCCTTGGTCAAATCCTTCCCTTCGCACTGCTCTTTCCATCTCAGCAACACGTCCTTCAATAGCGCGCTCCCCTCCTCAACGTCCTCTTTCCCATACTTGACGGTCTGCCCCTCATGTTTACTTGTGAAGTCCTCGAGCTCATCTGCTTTCCGTTTCGCCATATTGACAACTTTCTCGGGGAAACGAACCAGCTCTGCGACATGAATCCCAAAACTCTGGTCACAGACACCTTCTTCGACTTTGTAGAGGAGTGTGACCTCCCTCTTCGCTTTGCCATTGTCATCAATGTGCGCGACAACGTGGAGATTCTGGACTTGGGGGTACTGGTCCACTAGAGCAGTAAGTTCGTGGAAGTGAGTAGCAAACATGGAGAAGCATCCGATCTCTTTGACAATGTGTTCTGAAATTGCCCAGGCCAGACCGAAACCATCGTATGTGCTAGTACCGCGCCCAAGCTCGTCAATGATAATGAGAGATTCCGAGGTTGCAGATTTTAGGATGTTGGCGGTCTCGAGCATTTCTGCCATAAAGGTGGACACGCCCTTGAGCTGAGAGTCACTCGCCCCGACGCGCGCAAGTATGCAGTCGAATATCGTGAGCTCCGCCTCATCGCAGGGAACGAAACACCCAATCTGAGCCATCAAGGCAATTACACCAATTTGACGGATATAGGTCGACTTACCGCCCATGTTGGGGCCTGCGCGAGTTAGTACATAAAGCATATAGATAGCAACGTAATACACACCAGTAATAATTAAGAATTCCGACGATCCTCTTTCGAGTGTGACATCGTTGGTGATAAACTGAATATGATCCTGCATCTCCATGCATGGATGTCGTGCTTCCTTCAGAATAGTATTACCCTCGCCTCTTGGATGCATCTTTGGCCGAACATACGATGTTGGCGCATGAATTGAGCAATGGGCAAAGCTGATGATGACGTCCATGTGGGCTAGAACGCCAGCCAGGAGCTCCAAGACTGGGCAGTACGAGGCCGCTACACTGACGACTTCGTTAACCAGGCTGCTCTGAGTACGGTTGTAGTTCTCAGAGAGCTGATCAAACTCACGCCGAATGCTTTGCAGCTTCTGGGTCGTGAAATAGACACCGTTCTTCTGTGTTGAACATTCTTGATATTTCTGCTTGTTTCGAATGCAAGCAGCTTCGGTTCTCGTAAGTCGCATGCACCAACCGTGGACTTTGTGATTTTCCAGGAAGAGTTTCTTGTCAATTTCTTGGCCAAGATCTTGGCTGGCGTTTCTGTGCTCTTGGTCCATCTCAACTCTCATCTTGTCAAGCTTCTTTCTAATAATTCGAAGACCGTCGTCAAACTCCGGTTTGATGATGTATTCGTGATTTTGTGCGGCTTCCATGTCAACGGTTGTCTCCACCATTTCTTGCAGCTTGGCAAGACTGTCCAGGTACTCTCGTAACTTAATGGTGTAGGTCTCTTCCAGAGGGTCACGGTATCTCTCATCCATTACACCTTCCAGGGTAGCAATAAACCCAGGAAGACGACCGACTAATTGCCATGCCCTGACAACATCCTCGAGGCTTGCCATTTTCCGTTGGAATCTTTTGGTCATCCGGTAGATGTCTGGAATCTGCTTCATGTGCTCCTCTTGAATTGTTTGCCGTAACTCAGAATCCTCCACGAATGCTTCCACAAGCTGCTGCCGCTTCTCAATTTCATCTTTGCTCATCAAGGGTTGCTTCAGCCATTGTGCCAGGAGTCGACTTCCTACAGGAGTTTTGCAGTGGTTCAAGAGTCCAAAGACGGACATGGTTTTGGCACCATCTCTGGGTCCAGGCATCAGATTCAATGCCTTCAATGCAGCAGCATCGAGCTTCATGAACTGAGACAGATCATGCTGATACAGCTGGTATTGACCGAAATTTGATGGATCGTGTAGCACTCCTAGATACTTTATCAATGCAGCGGCAGAGCCCATAGCAAGTTTCAGATCGGTCTGCGGGAGAGTTCCAGCAGCTTTCTCATCTTTTAATAACCTTGCCAGGTCCTGGTCGATGTCCTTGGTGCCAAAGTCGCCACCTGCCCGTTCTGAAATGGCAATACCACAGCTATCGATGATTGCCTTCAATTTGTTCATCTCCACATCCTTGTCCGTCTTGTCCACCTGGATCAAGCATTCTTTGACGCCCAGCTGGATGAGGAGGGACTCGAAGTTCGAATACAAATCGTTGTCGAGGAATTCCGAAACTCCCAATTCCCTTACACTTGCATCTGCGAAGCACACTCCAACATTCCTTGCCTCGGAGGCCTTTGCAGACACCTTTACTGCAAGGATAATTGGAGCCGCATCGAATTGGCCGCCCAACTCCTCCTCAATATCCTGTAGGTTTCCGGGAGATGCTTGTTTGATGATCTTCCAGTTCATCTTGCCAGAGTTTCCCCATACTTCGATCCTCTTCCCCAGACGGAACAGGGCTTCTCGTAGGAAATTCCTGTAAACAGTGATGGTCATGGTGACGGAAGGAAGACCGGTCGAATCATTCTTGCCCAATTGTCGTAGAACAGAAGTTGTTTTGTAGACCTATCAGCGTAAATTGTGAGAACGCCATGAACACAGGATTTTCTCACTGTTCGGGCGATAAAAGAGGCGTCATCGCCATGTGCCGTGTACCAGTCACCTCGGTCAAAAACTCTGATGGTTTCATGGTCCTTTATTGGCAGAGACTTGAAGAACCTGATGAACCCGCCTTCGTCGTCAACCTACAGTTCTTAGCATCATTTCAGTGGGGTGGCAAGGTGTTTGAGCATACCTTCAATTCTGGTCGAGAAGACATGTTGATTTTTGGGGATATTCTCTCATGTGAACTTGTTGTGTTGCCGATTCCCTATTCACGACTCATATACAATTCCCAATGCCCTGAAAGTGCTCCACGAGAAATCGCGGTTGAGGTGGAAGACGCGACGACGTGGATGTCTATTCCAAATTAGGACTAGACGGGTTTCCCTGTCGCTAAATTTTATGTCGGCTTCAATGGAATTTACCCTGTCACGATCTCTGGACTCAACAGAACAGCAGTAATCACAAAATGGCCGAGTCAGAAGAGCGACCCTCCAAGATTCGGAAGCTCAACTCCCCAGATGAATCGAATGAGCCTCTTCAGGGCGATTCGCCAAGCATGGGTCTTTCAGCCTCTCAAGCCGATCACGACGAAGAGGATTCCAAAGTCAACCAGGTTCCTTCCACCACCAATGACCCACCACTCTCAAGAAATCAACTGAAGAAACTCAGGAAACGTGAGCAATGGGAGGCTGGCAAAGACTACCGAAAAGACAAGAGACGAGCACTCCACAAGGAGAAACAAGCCCGCAAAGCTGAAGCCCGGCGAGAGATGAATGAGAAGATCGCCAAAGGTGAGATCGAAAGACCTGTCGTCAAGCAAAAGGGCGGCCCTCGCCGACCAATTCAAACACCGGTTGCCTTCGTCCTAGATTGCGACTTCGATGAGCTTATGACTGAAAAAGAGATCATTTCGCTCAGCGCTCAGATCACGAGATGCTACTCTGACAACAAGTCTACCCCATATCGGGTACATTTGGCCATCAGTTCTTGGGGTGGAGTACTCAAAAGTAGATTTGAGAATGTTCTTGCAAGCAACCATCTCAGTTGGAAAGGAGTCAAATTCTATGAAGGTGACTTCGTTGCCGCGGGTAAGGATTTGGATGGTATCATGAGAGGCCGCGATGGGGGAAGGCTAGTTGGCGCACTTGCTCCATCTACTGAGGAGCCCAAAGTCACAGGTGTGCCTGCGCTTGTCCCGGATGCCTTACCGGTGACAAGCCTCACAGAGAGTGAGGAGACCTTGCGTGATACCAAAAGTTTCGAGCCAGAAACAGCCACTGAAGCTGCGGCATCCACAATTGAAGCGGAAATCAAAGCAGAATTAATTACTGCAGTTGGAGTATCTGAACTCGAAGCCGAAGTCAAGCCGGACCAAGTCCTTGGAGATGAAGGGCGTGAAGTCGAAGCTAAGAAGCCAGAGCCCTCGATTGTATACCTTACAGCCGATTCTGATGACACCCTCTCTGTTCTCTCTCCAAATACAACGTATATCATCGGCGGTATCGTCGACAAGAACCGACACAAAGGTATCTGCTACAAGCGAGCCGCTGAGCGTGGCATCAAGACTGCCCGACTTCCTATTGGTGAATACATGACTATGCAAAGTCGTAGTGTCTTAGCTGTCAATCACGTTTTTGAGATCATGTTGGCTTGGATGGAAACTGGCGATTGGGGAGAGGCGTTCTTGAAGGTCATTCCGAAGAGAAAGGAGGCCAAGCTGAGGACTAATGGCAGGGCTCAGTCAGCAACTGGAGGCAAGGTCGGGAAGCGTGGCGAAGGACAAAGTGAAGATGAAGAGAGTGGTGGCAGTGAAGATGAGTCTCAGTCCAACGACGCCGATGGTCATGAAGCGGCTAGTGGTAAAGCCAATATTGCCAGTCCGGCCCAAATCCTTGAAAGCTAAGTCTCGGACAGAGTCTTGTCGACCGAGGAGTCGATCCGCAAGCTGCAACTCAAGAATCCAAGAACAATGCTACCATGACTATCATTACTGCTCCTCTCAAGTGCTTCTCATGATGACGGAGTGCAGTACCGAGCTCCCTGGTTTTCCCTAAGCTTTCCATCTAGCGCCGGTGTCATATAAACAGAACTCCAAACCACCAATTAGACACATTTATCGTCTATTATCTCTTCTCTCCCCTATTGATATGAGCCTCCGCCTTCTCAGCCCTTTCCTTCCTTGCAAGCGTCTCCGGCATCGTCCTCATCAAACTCTCCAACCCCTTGACACCCCTCTCCCATCCCCTCTCGACATCCTCTTGCCTCTCCAACCTCCCTACCCCCAAATCCGCGTATCCCTTCTCTCTTTGCTCCTCCAGCCTCCCCAGGACCGCCTCATCGCCCTCAACCCCCTCCTTGTACTCCCTCCTCACATTCTCCGCGACCTTTACGGGCACTTTCCGTCTTAGCGCGGCAATCTCCTCGATCAAATCTTCCTCTTGACGCGCAAGGTCCTTAGCGCGCTCGAAAAGCTTGGTGTTGAAGGGCTCGTGTTCTTCAATTTCGAGGACCGGATTGGTAGACTTGGAGCTGAGTATTGAGGTTAAGAGGTCCGGGGAGGGATTCATGCCGTTGATTGTTATGTTTTCGGAGGAGGTGTGGAAGACATTGTTGATGTACTGTTTGAAGTGTTAGTTCGGATTGCTTGGATTGGCATAGTTGGATGGGATTGTTGGTGATAAAGACTCTCCTCTCTAGCGGACTGGGAACAATAAATAGCACATACTTCATTGACCAGCTCCTCGACGCGTTCCCGCATCTTGTCCTCGCCTTCAATGGGCGGTAGGTCCTTGTCTATCTTTTCGTTTGCAGCGCGTCGCACATTCGAGACTAGGTACTGTAGATCGTCTGGAGACTGGAGCTCGATCTTCCGTTGGAATTCTGCCATCATAAATTACTCTCAATCTTGCGGATGTGAGGTACTATTTGTCCGCCTTCAGCGTTGTGTTTCAGTCGGAATGTTGTGATTTCAGAACTTTCATTATCGTGCTTGTTGACAATTCGAACACCCCACGCGGCCGCGTCCTGTAGCGCCAAACTCTATTTGCCTCGGCAATCCTTATCGCCTGGAATGCGGGGGGACGGGATGCTCAGTATGGCGGGGTGTCAGTTCCATTCATTTCATCTCATCGCCTTCAGAAGGTTTCCCATGCTATCTAATACCTCTACGCACAAACAGTCCGATCAGGCGGTCTAGTCTATAGGACCCTTCAATTCAGCCCATGGCCAAGTGGCTGGGAACTGCACATATAATTCGTGCCCCTGGCCTGGCTCTGCAGGAGCTGCATGCAAGCTGTATGCACAGCCAGTTCTTTTTTTGGTGGGCCTGCAGCAGAGCTTCACCTGTCACTACTCACCACGAGTCCGACGACGCAACAATTGAAAATCATATCATGAACTTGTCCAAATTTCTCTTGTGTGCTGTTCTCTCGTTTCTGTCGGTGAGCTGTAGCAGGTGTCAGTCGGTCAGTGACTGACTCACTGTTGTGATGCCTCGGGTGCAGCTAGATTGAAGACCTGATGATGGTAGCAAACACTCCACCCCGTTCCCGCTCGTGGAGATTGAGATCGGCTCAAATCGATCGCATCCGATTCGGGTCATTGAGCCAAGTTAATTTGGAAAGTCAAATCTGTTTGTTCGTAGTCAAAAACGCAGTCCCCTGAATTCCAGTGTCCTCCAGCTCAGCTGTAACTTGATGATTGGCCCGATGTTGACGGGGCGCCAACGCCCTCAACTGAACGAGCGTCTCAGGTTTCTCGACTGTACCTTGCGAGCCAGGCCATTTTAATAGTCGGTTCCCTACAAGATCCGTTCAGCTACGAGTAGACAGGGCAACAAGATCCTCTTGCTGTGCTCATCGAATGGCCGGTTTGAGTCACAGAAAGCCTCGCGATCTAATCATTCCAGGCTGCAGGCTGCCTGCAAGGCAACCCCCTTAGTGATCACTCCAAACTCCCCCGAAATGAATCATACATGCAGAGCATCACTCTCAAATCCGGATCCATTGCTTTGAATGCCAAAGAAGAATTCATTGCAATGACCGAACCGACTAAGTAGAGAGTGACGCCTTAATAAACAAACCACAGCAAACTGCAAACCCGTAACCCGAGAAAATGCCCGACTCCCACAGCCAACCAAACCAAACCACCGTCGTAATCATACTGTTATCATCTAAGCATACCCATTCGTAAACCCATCCCGAAATACTCCAATGTCCAAAAAATAATTATCATGGGAATCCTATGTTCATCTCCCTACGCCAGATTGTGTGCAAAACCCCGGACCCGGAAGTGCAGCCCGTTTACTCCTCAATCCCGATAAGACAACAATTTACTGCGGGAACATGTCCTTTATCTCCTCTTCGCTGAGTCTGATTTCGTGAACTGGGTCTCGCTTTCTTTCAAGTGACTCGAAGTTGGATTCTACGTAGGAGGGCAGGAAGATCTCTGCAGGGGCTGTTAGCTGGCTACCTAGAATGACATGAGATGTTTGGACAGTTACATACCTGGATTCCACTCGTATCCTTGAGACGATCTAACGCAAGTGATCTGTAGATGCGACTGTTAGAACTGCTTGGGACATGTGCCAGCGTTAAACGGTTGATAGGAAACTTACTAAACGTGGCACCCCGTCTGGATCTCCAATATTAATCACCGTGTGTTCCTGTTTTGAGAGTGATGAACCTAAACAACCATCAGTCATGACCCTCTAATAATGGAATTATCTTATCGAACACTATATCGTGGCTCAATCCCGGGGAAACTCGGATCACAACCAGGTTGCCAAGTGGAAGGGAAGATAAATAGAAACTCACTCAGCAAGCTACGTCTCCGATCATGTCCGTATTTTGCAGTAGATGAAGTCGGTGTTGCAGTTTGTTGCTGTTGTTGTTGCTGAGGAGTTCTGGGGCTTGAGAATGAACTGGAGCTGCTGGAGCTTGGAGCAGCCTTGCTGCTTTCCCCATAACCAGTCCGTGTCGGGATGGTGATCGAGGATGACATGGTGAACGGTTGTAGCAAAGTGACCAAGAACCAAGAAGCTGAGCCGGGTCTATCTTTGGTAAAGCAGTTGCAGCGTTGTCGCGATCGTAGATATTGTTGTTGAAGGCTGAGGATGGACTGAGTCAAGTTGAAGGTTACCAGGAGACATGACTGACTGCTAGCACAAGCGACGTCGGTCGTGACTTCCCCGATGCAGCTAACGGAGTTGAGGTTAGCGTTATTTTGTGCTAGCCCAGCCTGTCTTCTCCGTAAGTCACAGCTGCCTTCGCGCCTCGCGGAACATCAAAAGACAAAAGACATCAGCTTCCCACGAACCCCATCGACACACGAACTGTCGTCCATTCCCATTACAGCTCATACTCAAGACATATTCAAGATGGGAGACGTCATGATAGAAAGCCCCGCGAACCAGGTCCTGCCTCATCGAAAGCAGATGCCTTCCTCGATACCAAACATCGATTCGTTGGAGGGTCTAGGAACTGATGGCACCGACGAGTACTCCACAATGAAAAAGCTACAACGGCATCTAGAGTGAGTTGGATGAACTATGGTGTATTGATGGCAATGGTGGCTAACACACTTACAGATACATCCATCTTCAAGAGGAGTATATTAAGGATGAGCAACGGTATGGACCATCACTCAACAGTCACCAAGGCATGGCTAATATTCCGCAGGAGCTTGAAGAGAGAGTTGGTACGCGCACAGGAAGAGATCAAGCGGATTCAGAGTGTGCCTTTGGTTATTGGTCAATTTATGGAAGCTATCGATCAGAATACTGGCATCGTACAATCGTCCACTGGATCCAACTATGTTGTTCGCATTCTTTCGACCCTCGATCGCGAGAAGCTCAAGCCATCATCCTCCGTCGCTCTCCACCGTCACTCCAATTCCCTCGTCGATATCCTCCCTCCTGAAGCTGATTCATCGATCGCCATGCTGGGAGCGGATGAAAAGCCGGACGTAACATATGCAGATGTTGGTGGACTGGATATGCAAAAGCAAGAAATTAGAGAGGCTGTTGAGCTCCCGCTCACCCACTTTGATTTGTAAGTAGCCTCTGGCCACGGGGATGGAGATCGTAGCTAATTCTAAGCCAGGTATAAGCAAATCGGTATCGACCCACCCCGAGGCGTTCTGCTCTACGGCCCGCCGGGAACTGGAAAGACTATGTTGGTAAAGGCTGTTGCAAACTCAACAACCGCAAACTTCATCCGTGTGGTTGGATCCGAATTCGTGCAGAAGTACTTGGGAGAAGGACCTCGTATGGTTCGCGATGTGTTCCGCATGGCCAGAGAGAATTCACCAGCAATTATCTTCATTGACGAAATCGATGCGATTGCGACCAAGCGATTCGACGCTCAGACTGGTGCCGATAGAGAAGTTCAGAGAATTTTGCTGGAGCTGCTGAATCAAATGGATGGATTTGACCAGACCTCGAATGTCAAGGTCATCATGGCCACCAACAGAGCCGATACCTTGGACCCTGCACTTCTCCGACCTGGTCGTTTGGACAGAAAGATTGAGTTCCCCAACCTTCGAGACCGCAGAGAGAGACGTTTGATCTTCACAACAATCGCATCCAGGATGTCTCTGGCCCCAGAGGTGGATCTCGACAGTCTGATTGTCCGAAATGACCCACTGAGCGGAGCTATCATTGCGGCAATTATGCAGGAAGCTGGCTTGAGAGCAGTCCGCAAGAACAGATACAACATCATTCAGGTCGATCTGGAGGATGCGTACTCTAGCCAAGTCAAGTCAGCCAATGACAAGAACGTCTTCGATTTCTACAAGTAGTGGAGCAGAACTCGAGAGCTTTGGCAGACAGAGGTGTGCTACAATTCGCGGCGTCCGGGATGGAATGGATATTCATGGTGGATGGAGCACTAGGTATGGAATGGTGCGAGAGCTTCGAAGCTCTAACCGTCTTTGGACGGTAATCCGAGAAGGTCTGGGAGAGTGCTCTCTCTTGTACCAACAATACCAAGATTCTAGTGTAAACATAGAACGTCTTTACTTGCATCTCATTGCCTTTGGGGCCTCTTGAATTTCATGCCATAAGAAGAACCCTTTTGCAATTTCGACATTCATAATATAATTGTGTCGAAAACCCAGTCGGACGCGTAACTGTCGAGAGGGATCTTTTTTCTCAGTGCTAGAGGCATTGGTACTTGTAAGGGAGGAACATGTTCTAGAGTTAGTGGAGCCTAGACCAGGAGCTGCACACTTCTGACAAGTCACAAAAATGTAATTCATGTATCCCTCAACTGTTTTAGGACACGGACTCAAGTTGATTGAGCAGATACAGTTCGACAGTGAGGGTGTCCCAAGCTCTATGAGGATCTTCTCGTGAATTGTACATCTTCTTCTACGCTCTACTAGACATTGAAGCGACACAGTGATCCAACATTTCAAGGTTCTAACCCGGTAGGGATGCGCTGTTGATCCAACAGGCAAGGCTGGTTTTGTAAGACATGTATCTCTGGAAGCGACCTCGAAGCGAGTTCGCCAAAACCATGTAAACAAATCACTCACAATAAATGCAAACAGCACGAACAGCATCACACTCTTCTATTATACACAAAGATCTCAATATCTAACGTCCTAGTTTATACAGCCCGCTATGGTATCGCATCGCTTCGTACTAAAACAAATATCGAAGAAAATGGGCCAGTAAAAAGTCGACGAAACCCAGCAGAAGGTCGCTAAACGCTATCACATACCAAACAAAACAGAACGAAATCGTCTCTGCCTTCCTCTCCAGACTCCTACCATGCAAAAAGGATCGAACATACCCCTGAAAGAGTATCTATCCTACGCACACCAGAGTTGGTTCGTGAGATTTGACCCCACCCATTCCAACACCTACCGTTCATTAAGCATTACCCATTGCGCCAGTGTATCTGCGTTCGCCTTTGTCTAGACCCCTTGGCTCTCCTGAAATATTAAAACAGTGCTCCTCACATATTCATCATTCGGCTCGTGACTCGGTTCGGCTCGGTTGCGTTCCTCAAAGGCCAAGTGTGGCGCTCATCTCTGCCAGCACCTGTACGAACAGCTTATGCAGCTCGAAGAAGAAATCCGGCATTCCAACCAATTCAGCCAATCCTCTAGCTTTTAGACTCATACCAGCATACTTGCCATCAGGGCCTCTATTCTTACCACTCAAGAAGGCAGAAGTTGGCGTATTGTTATTACTGTTTCCAGTTCTTTCATCGCTGTTACTGTATCTTGGGCTATTGACAGATTCGGAGCGCTCGAGTTCGGTTTCGGCAAGACCTTGGATCCAAGCAGCGATTCTACGGAAAGCATCTGAGAGGAAAGAGAAGCTTTGCATGGCGGCGCGCTCGCGGTGTGTACTGAGCGCCATTAGGGCGTAGACTCGGCGACGGCCTCGCGCATTGGGGTCAGGTATTCGGAAAATATACGCGGTGGTATATCCAGCTTGAGGGTCGCCAAAAAATATCGGTCCGCCGGATGTTGAGATCGCGGAGGATGGGCCGGAGGAGAATGGGCTATTTATGAAAGGTGAGGTAGGTGAGGAGGTATTCGGCGTCGAAGATGGGGGCAGAGTTTCGCAGGACAGCGTTCGTAGACAGGCCTGCCGGACCATGGAGAAAGAATTTGGTGATAGAGGTTCATGAGTCGAAGTGTAGTCCAGATAGTGAACGTGCGAGTTTCTGGAGAAGGAGGAAGAATTGCTGGAGGACGTGCCGATTCTGACCAGTGTTCTGGAATGCGTTCGTCGATGAGAGGGCTTACTCGAAATCGCATTCTCGGAATCTGAAGAGTTAGACGAGTTGGAGGAGTCGGTCTTAGGTGGAGAAGGGGCATTGATTCGTTCGTACGGTTTCCGCGTCCGTAATATTGGACCATTGGTGCCAATCGTGTTTCCTTCCTTTGTCTGCCTCGGTAGAGTAAGGGCACAGTTCTCACAAGGTATAGCTCTCTTCTTGTCATTCTCGTCATACGTCTTTCGGAAGCTCGAATCTCGTCTATTGCTGCCACCATGTGCGCCTTGTAATGCGACAACCCTAGGAGATGGTGGCGGGGATGCTGGAATCGAGGGGGATGTTCTGGCTGAAATCTGAAGAGCTGCAAAGTCACCACTCGGTACGTCCGCCGAGGATGTCGAATTGGTCCGATTTGAAGATCGAGTAATAGCTGCTAGGCCATCTGCAGGATTTAGAGAACGAGAGCTGCTGGGTCGTCGCGTGCTCATACTATCATCTTCAAAGCAGGTTACGCATCCAACAGGAAGTCCCTCACAACTGACGATACAAGTGGGCCCATGGTTCTCGCAATGATGTGCCAGACAGAGCTATAGCCATAGTCAGCATTACCTTCCTGTAATAGCTTGAAATATCAAGATTGTCTGAGGGGCAGAGGGCGCACGAATTCTCGGCGTAGAGTGGGTGGGGCAAGGGCGTGCGAAAGATAAGGGATGGCAGATCAATCTTACAATTGTGGCCATAGTGCGCACTGCGACGCCAAGTGGTCGCGTCTGGAAGCCCTCGAACCCTTCGCTGGGGGGGGGTTCGAGTCGATGCTGTTTAGGTGGAGATGATACGGTAGAGAACCTCGAAGTGAAGATGTGTAGGCAGGTTGGTTGGTACTTAGGGTGGTTGCCGGCGTCGGTACTTGACGGGAGAATTGTCGGCTACGAAGCTAGACCAGTTCACGTTTGTGGTCGCTGAATTAATGGAATGTCTTGTGGGTAAGAAACCCCACAAGCACGGAAGACGGACGGGAGATTGGTGGACGAAAGGATCGCGACGAAATGTATGGTACTGTACAGGATAAGACGAGAGGAGGCGAGCCAAGTCAAGACAAGAGTGTAAGTTGGGGGAGAGGGACATGGGACGTGGGACATGGGATGGATATATGTAAAGGCAACAGCGTCGCAGGTCCTCACCGCTTCAAAGCACAACAATCAGAAGCAGCCAGACCAGACCAGACCAGACCAGACCAGCCGGACCAGTGCAAGCACAGCTCGCACCAGCAACCATCTTCATCCTCACCTCATCTCAGCCCCTTTATGATACCAAGAGAGTCGTGCACGAACCTGAACTCAACACTCCTCCCTCCCACCCTTTATTATTATATTATATTATTCGGATTCTGTCGAAGCCATCCCAGATCCCGGGCGCCGAAGCTGCTTTTCTTTAACAAATGCTGTGCTCTCAGGACGCCCACCCATGCAGACATGTGCTATTCCCAAGCCACATCACACTGCTGATCGACCCTCGGAACGGTCCGGATTGTGACTCTATATTCTTCCAGGCGACAGAAGCTTTGGACGAAGCAGGAGTGAAGGTATTTACGGGGGGCCGTCAGCTCTGGACATCCGAGTCCTTCGTACACTTGGACCGGTTTATATCCTCATTTTCTATTCGAAGTCCAGCAAGAACCTCCCCCTCCCTTGACTCGAGTCCCTCGATCCGAAATCAGACGAAAATAGCCTCCTCTCCTTCACGCGTCCTTATCGCCGTGCATATAAGTACAACATGGCGCCCCTGCACACCACAGCCATGCAGCTTCTCTCGGCAGGCCATCAGCCATCCACCAATGGCGGAATGGGAGAAATGTGACTCCGACCCCTAAATGGCACGTCCAGTATCACGGCAGGCTGCCGCAGATAACTCCCACATCTTCCGCCCTGTCTCGTCGTTCGACGTAGACTTGCTTCTTCGGAGGAAGTGATTAGCCGAATCTCGAATAGGGGTTCCGTGTCGGAAGCAACCCTCGACCCGAGGCTGTGAAACTATCCATACTTTGCAGACTTTGGGCTCGAGAAAGTATGGTGCGGGGTAGAAAGTCCGGGGTCGACGTTGGGTCGCATTCGAGCGTGCGTTCATTTCGTGTTACCCTGGGTGTGCTCGTTTAGGTGGCTTCTATTTCGATCCCTCATGGCTGTTGATTTTCCCAGTCCAACTGTGACACAGATTCAGGGGCATATATGCTTCAAGTGCTTCTGCTGTTTGCATTCGCTTATTCTGCTGTTATGGCACAAGCGGTATCGGATGCTCTCCTTTCCTTCTAGTTGAAAGCACTGGGATGTCACGAAATTACTTCGGAGTGATCATCTGAGGTCCTCCCTACGACTTTGTCCATGTTAATTGGTCAATTCTTCCAAATTCATAAAGTGGTGCCATGATCTGTCCCCCCCTCCTTTTGTTAGTGGCAGTAATGGTGCGCATTTCATGGTTCACACAGACTGGAGAATGGCCAGGTCTATTGGCCTTGAAATCTACCATGATATACTCATCTTCATGGGTGCCGCCTTTGCTGCCGGCACAGATGAATGTTTGAGCGTCTGTGACAGTAGTCATGAGTCCTGCATACTCAGCCAATAGCTTGAGAGGGCTTGATGACATTAGTACACGGTGATTGGGTGCTCAATCTATTAATAGTTCAATTCAATTACTTTTCTATTCATCGAGTCGCTTTTAAATCCTCCTTCGGCCCTATCATAGTCATTGGTGGAGATGAATCAACTTTCTTGGGAGACGGGAGGCAACAAGCCACTTGTTTTTCTTTTGACGTACAGATGAGTTCAGACTCGGATAGTAATACTAGTCTTCTGGTCTTGTAACTTGCTGCTCCGGTCTTAGATGCAAGCAAAACGCAAGTTCATCTGCGTTACGACCTCTTTATTTCTCTTTAGGTGTTGAGTAGTTGAGCGAACATGCACACCTTGGACCGGATGACTTGACATTTCTTTAATCACCCACCAGCCGGTAATTTGGGACTTCGAAAGCCCTGGATGCGAATGCCCTCGTCCTATGGCTCATCACAATCCGTTTCGCAAACAAGGCCAGGCTTAGTTGGCGCGGGCGGAATAGGAAAAACGTGGTAGAAACCTTTCACCACTCGAACACATGATTTCACAGCTCGACCTAGTGATGGGACTGATGGCGCCTTCTCCACACTTGGGGCCATGATTGACGACTCACGACGAGCCTGATGTCTGGTACTCCTAATTAACGGAAGCTTGGGTACACCACCCAGCAAGTTGCAAGATGCCGAGTGGAGCTATCTGGAATTGTTTTCTTCGGTGTTGGTACAATTGCCGGCTTCCGGTTGGTCGGCCTCTGGTTTTCTAATCACGTTGTTAGAGCCTATTTGCTTGGGAGGAATGTTTGGATCAGCTGTCAATACATCTTTATGCCAGTCACGCACTACACTTCACTGATATCCTGTATCTTATAAACAATATACTCGGGATCATACCTCCAAGCCGTGCACCACGCCTCCAAAGCCAGGCATAACAAGAGCATATTCAATGAATGAGGCCTTATAAATGGGAACAATTATGAAACTATATGACAGCCCCTCTTTGCCTCTTCTGACCTTTCCAGACAACGTCAGAACAGCGCTACCTGCAAAAATGATTGTCTCCAAAAAAAAGAAAATCTTGCTCGTTGCATCCACAGTAGAAGTTCTAAGCATAGGTAACGAATTACTGGCGCAGATCGAGTACCAAAACATAATGGACGAAGTCTTCAAAGCCGAGTGCAATGCGGTGCTGGGTGGAAGTGGGTAAGCAACTCGACACCGTGAGCGCGATTCTCCACGAAAACGTCACCGTCTGTCTGCATTTCTCACTGAGCTCACCTCACTAGGTGATTCCAGCAGAATGGCTACGCCGATTATGACACTGGCGGCATTGTTTTGCAAGGTAGGACATTGTTTTCTGGTGGATATGGAGAATGAGACAGCAATATATATGTGAGAATTCTTACAACGCTGCCCTCGAGTGGAATAGTCCGGCGACATGGCGAATCATATCGGTTTACCGGAGTGTGCAGAAATTGACGGTCATTACCAGTCCGGCGACGCTGCTGTCGTGCATTCTTTGGATTGGGTTGTGTATAAATTTCAAGATTTTGGAGCATCAGCAGATTGGAGGACTCATTTCTCTAGGTAGATAGTATTGTGAAAGGTCTTTGAAGTGTGTGTCAGGAAACTTCTTGAAGATACTGCTTATAGAATAACAAGCTACGCAAAGTCAAATGCAAACTCGACGTGGAGAAACACTTCCAGGAATTGCATTTGTCATTGCAGCCTTCCACTGCGGAGCCTTCCTGTCTCCGAACAAACATACTGGTCTGTTGATGGTCCTTTGCTCCTTCGAAAATGGAGCAGGTGAGAAGCCGCTCCGAATGGTCTATCTAAATGAAACAGGTGCTGATTCAAGATGTTGCTCCTATATATGTTATTAGTAGCCCGTAGGTGTCTTAAACTTGATGTGCTTGTTCTCACTAATACACTTCTGTTACAATCTACAGTTTCGACTGTTGGATCTCACATAAGATACTTGGAGTTATGCCGTCACCAAGTAATTCACAGCAATGTAGATACACGCCAGTAGAGAGAATATGTTTATTTGTCAAAGAGAAGGAATAGCTGACGAGCAGGTCCCGCACGAACTACTTACTCCTTTCGACGCTCCCCCCAAGAAAAAAAAAGTTTTTTTTTATGTTTTTCACCCCCTCAGCCCAGATGTCAAGCTCACCGCTTCCAGTAGAGTACGGTGAGTGACCATCATTGACCCACATAATCAACGCCGTGTTGTTCCTCATCCACCACACCCTCCCATGTCGTCCAAGTATGCCAGCGCCACAATGCTCAAGAAATTCCAATGCATGAATGCAAACATATTCCCACCCTTGCCTCGTGCGCTCACTTAAGTATGAGCATATCTCAAAAACAAACCAAGCTCTGTGCCGACGCCAGCTTTTCATGCCCTTCTTGCAAGAAAAGCCCAGACTCCAGAGACACCTATAAAGGTATCTCGTCCAAACGCCAAATACACCGCCCATCCAGTCATAACAGTTCGAGGTCGCTGAACTTTTAAGCCCCGCTTCCTCAGCTGACAGAGTGGCATCAAGCAAAGAAAACTAAAAGGAAAATCGTATGGTACAAACAAGAAGCCGACTGCCAAGGGGCAATCCAGCCCAGAATCAGACGGGATAAATCATAATCCCAATCAAACGACCTGCGGATTGGACCGCCCGTTGGTATCGCACTTCGAGTCTATCGAAAAATTGGTGACGGGAAAGTTAATATGTACAGAGTCAACACTGCCACCTAACAATCGTGTTCGTGGTGAGGGAACTATTGATCTAGGGTGGCTTGACCACGGCCGCCTCGTTGTCCCTCGTAACCGTTCTGTCGCTGGCCCTGATTGCCGCCGCCTCGTCTAGTGCCCTGATCAAATCGCCCACCGCCTCGCGAGAAACCTTGACCTTGACCCTGACGTTGGTTTTGTGGCTGTCTCTGCTCCTGGTTGGGGTTTGCTCTGTTACCTTGGCGCCCGCCATTGTAGTTACTAGAGCCCCCGGTTCGTTGGCCACCTGGTTGTTGCTGAGATTGGTCACGGTTCGAGTCACGAGCTGACGGTTGGCGGGTGCTTTGAGTAGTCTGAAAGTTGGAAACTGGTCGAGGAATATTTTCTGGGGTGTCGTAAACATAGAGATTCTTGTCGATATTTGCCGGAATTGGCATGATTTCAGTACCCAAGTCGCGCTCAATGTTGTATAGATTGAAACGGTCATCCCAGTTGATGAGGTTAATGGCGAGACCGAGATGCCCAAATCGACCTGATCGACCGATGCGATGAAGATAAGTCTCTGCGTTCTTGGGGAAGTCGAAGTTGATGACGACGTTGACAGCCTGGATGTCAATACCGCGGGTCAAGAGATCTGAACAGACAAGGTTGCGGCAGACACCGTTGCGGAAGTCGTGAAAAACACGATTGCGATTGGTTTGGAGCATACGAGCATGACTGTAGAAGCAAGAGTAGCCAAGCTCGGTGATCTTTTTGGCGAGAAGCTCGACACGGTTGGTTGAGTTACAGAATATGATCGATTGGTTGATTTGGAGTTTTGAGAACAGTGTGTTCAGGCAGTGAACCTTCTGGCTCTCTTCAACGAACGCGTAGTACTGGGTGATACCACGAAGTGTAAGTTCGTCCATGAGGTTGATTTCGAAAGGTGTATCCATGTTCTTATCGGAGAACGCCTTGACGGTGATTGGGAACGTGGCACTAAAAAGCATGACTTGGCGGTCCTTAGGGTGAAATTGGAGGAGTTGTTCGATGACAGGTGTAAATTCAGGAGAGAGAAGCTTGTCAGCTTCGTCCATGATAAATGTAGGGCATTCACTAAGGTCGGCAACACCCTTTCCAGCAAGATCAAGTATTCGTCCTGGAGTACCAACAATGACGTGGACTGGGTCTTGCAAACGCACAATATCATCCCGTAGGAGTGTACCACCAGTCGTGACCATTACGTTGATACCCAGGTGCTTGCCGAGAGTCTTACAAACTTGCGATGTCTGCATAGCCAATTCTCGAGTAGGGACGAGAATAAGGGCTTGGACTTTATTGTTCTTCGGGTTGACTTTTTGTAGGGCAGGAATCACGAAGGCTGCAGTCTTCCCGGTACCATTCTTTGCTCGGGCAAGTATATCTCTACCAGTGAGTGCGACGGGGATAGCTTCTTCCTGGATCGGTGACGGCTTCTCGAATCCAGCTTCGAAGATTCCCATCAGCAGCGGTCGATTTAGATTGAAGTCCTCAAAGTCGAGGCCTTTCGTAGCAGTGACATCCTATCCTTGGATTAGTTAAAGTCGCAGAAGCTCCCCAGAGACGCCAGTACCTCAGTCTGTTCCCTGGTGTCTTTCGTGGGAACATTAAGCCCCTTCTTCCAATCATCTGAAGCTGAAGCATCGTCGCTACTTTGCTATTAGCCCAATAGTTCCAAGCTATATCTTGCGAGAGCATGTTCACCTCAGCTTCGCAGCATCTAGCTTCTTTGCTAAATCGTCGGCCATTGTGTTGTCGAGTGGTGTTTCTGATTGTGGGGGATCTCGTTGCACAAGGGAGATGGTGCAGGAGAAAAGTCGGCGCGAATTGAGGTTTCGTTGTGAAATATGGCTCGTTATGAATTGCTGACGAGTCTCGTAGCTAGCATGTGTTTGACTGTAGTGCGCTGCGCAATCCAACAGGAGATGGTTCGAGTGAAGGCAGGCTGAGCCTCAAATGGAGGCGAGGGGCAGAAGGCTTTAGAATGCCGTGGTTGTTTGGGGGCACTGTTGCGTGAGCGCAGGATACTCTGTGAATTTCGTAGACAAGATGGTTTGCGCGCAGTTATTGCATTGGTAGTCGGAGGCCGTGGTTGCGAGGTATGGCTTGTCGACCGGTGCTGGGATGTTTGTGGGAAGGAGTTGAAGCTGCTCAGAAAGCCAGGACGAGGTTGACAGAAGTTTGCAGGGCACGGAAAGAAGCGAGCCTGCCTGGCCAAGGATGGTGTATGGCACGTGCGTGCCAGAGCTTGCATTTGCCTTCGCATTTTAACGTGCCCAGCAAATATCGATCTATTCATGGCGCTATGAACGAATCGTAGTAGGCATTCAGGGAGTCAATCAAGGCTTCAGTCAAGTCTCCCTACAATGGAACACAGCCACTTAAGAAGCGTAGACAGCCCTCGCTAGGCAAAGTGAGGGCGAAGATATGCTCACCACAAGCCCTTTGTTCATCAATCATGTTCACGCTGCTATCCAGATAGAGACAAGCACAGATCCGCTGCGAGCTTATATTACCCCAGAATGATCCTACAAGACAGTTGTGACCGCCATCCCAGCATGATTCATTAGTCCAGAACTCCTTCGAACTCCATGTCATTACCCGCTCAAAACTCCATGCCATCTACGTCACGCTCCCGTTTGATCTTGACACCCTGCTCATCTCTCATCAGGGTCAAAACGAACGACCTAAAGTACTCTACGTAAGGCTTCAAGCTCGTCTTCTCCCAGTCCTGCGGAGGTCTCCCTTCGCTATCCCCCTCAGGCGCTGTCCACTCGTCGATCTCCTGGAGAAGCTCTGTCACGGTAGGCACGCCGAGAGGATCGAAATCTTCGCAGCGCTTTGTGTTTATTGGAACACACACTCTGCCCGTACCAGGATGAACGACAAATGGACTCTTCAGTAAATGGTTGAGGTGCTTACTGACTTCGATATCCAGTCGCGGATATGTGTATTCGAGAACAATATCTTGCTTCGCATCAAGCAAAGCCTTGGGATCCAGGCCTTTGCTAGCACCTGTTTTTGCAAGAGCATCGATATCGGCCCATTTTGCTGTTGAAGCGCGGCCAGGAGAAGAACTCCATTTCTTTCTAAGAGCCTCGTTCAGAGTTTTGTCTGGTAGGAGCTGAAGGAGGCGGTCGAATTTCTCGTCCGTCTCCCACGGGTCTTGGTCATGGAGGATGTCCGTCTGGAAATGTGACTTCAAAATGTCAAGACTCCGGCTGTGATGTGTTAGTGGCGGTCAATACTGCCAATAAGCTCCGAAACTTACGCAACGTGGGAATGCAGTGGCCTCTTTACATTGACACGCTTTCCGCTTTGAGCTCCGCCTTTTATAACTTCGAGATACCCTGCAATAGCTCTCCTCTTTTGATCATCCATTTGCCTAGCCTTTTTATCGCACACCCAGGCGTGAGCTCCTCTTCGTCCAGAATAGACCCACATTATGTGCTTGAAGCCAAAATCGTCACGCAGTGCCACATCTATCACCTTGATAGCCATGGTGATGAACTGCCAGCATTTGTTGCAGATATTCGCTTTGTCACAGCATGTTCGGATGTCATCGTAATCCGTTAAATCGATATCAAAACACAGCTCTTTCGCAATAGGTTTGAAAGCAGCAGCTTTTCGCAGCGTTTTCCGGTCGCGGGGATTCGTGCTATAAACGGGTCCAATTTCGAATCTTGAGGGCATAAGCCGTAGAACATCCTTGCGGAGGCTACAAACATTAGTATGATGAAACAAGTCGCAAATCCAGGGTTGAACCTACAGATCGGCGGTGGGAAACGCTTGGTATCTAAGATATGCGTCATTTTGTAGTGTGAACGCGAACTCGCGGTGGCCGAAATCGTTTGTCGGAGTAGGGGAATGATTAAGCCACTGGAAAAGGTAGCGCCAAGGAAAGAGTCGCTGATAGAATGATCGCATTACTTCTGGGTCCGATGCGCGAGAGGAGGGTCCAATGTGACTAGACGGTCAGCATGGTCCTCTTTCTACTGGTGAGAACAACTTACACTGGAGAAGGGGGCGCTTCTGGTGGCGAACTGGTGATTTTCAAGTCTTGACCTGTGGAGCTTGGGAACTCTTCATCTGAGTCCATATCTGCAAAGAGATCCTCCAGCTTGACCTCGGGCTTGATTTCCGACTTCACAGGTGCTTCTGAAGTTGTATTTGTGCTTAAGGTGTTTGCCATGGTCATATCTTGGTCTGCACTTTCGCTGTCCTGGGACATGTCTTTTTCGGTGATGTCCTCCTCGGTCATAGTTGAATTGGTGGTGTGGGTTTCTGCTTTTTCGACATACAGCTCCACTGATGGGCTCGCATGTGGATTCGAAGGGTCTTCGAGAGAAACAGAGTGAGGCATGCTAGGCAAATCGTGATGTTGACAACGGATTTTGTGTGCTTGAAGTGAAAAACCTTGGAGACGCGTGCGTCTCGTATTTCGGAGACGCGTGGACGCGTTGTTCGATAACCTTACCTTAAGTGGTCTTGGCAGGCTAACCACGACCCAGACTCGCTTAGCTACTGCCCCTGAACCTTTGTCAACATTTGGCGCTGCCACACCACACGATACATTACTACGGAGAAGTACATCTATTTCGAAGTGTGGAGACCTATGAAGAAATTTGTTCAAGCCCTATTCGTAATAACTGCTGTCGATTCTAGCATGTGTGTGAATCTCTCATGATAGTCCACGAGAACCTCCTTTCAACCGATGAGTTAGGTGCGGTACCATGAAATCTATCCATTCACATACATTTCTAAGCTTTGAGTGAAGCTAAGAAACACGCAATCATCAAGCCATCAACACCTTTGGTTCAGCTTGGAAACGCCTCTCCGAGAATTAACTAAAGCGACAACCATCACTCATCAATTGACCTCGATCCTCAATCTTGCCGCTCTTCCCAGATCCATATTTCTCTTCGAAGAATTTGTACCTAACGCCCTCCTTCCCTGAGGCCCGGCGGCCTCCTCAACACCTTCGTTGTACACGAAATACAATGCCTCCTGGCTCTGGGCCATATCTTCTTCTCAATGAACAGCTTCATGCCCCTCCTATATTTTTCCTCGTCCTCCCTATTGCGCAACTGGCTCATGCTTGACGCCTGCTTCAGTGCGTGGGGATATCTGGCGGCTGGGACCATCAATTTTCCAGTACCGATCCTGAGCGTTGAAGTCATTCAACATTGTAATGAGACTTCAGCCTGCGAGTTATGGCCTCCGCATTTACCCGTTTGAACATATTTGGTGGCAGAATATGTGTATTCCCCAACCATAAATGGATTGAAGTCCTGGTTGATGTATTTGATCTGTCCACATTCGAGGAAGGCTTTCGTTATCATGCTTGGATTGGCATCGTCAAGTGTATGCATCAGAACCGAGCGATCGCCAGCTTGTGAGAGACGATCTGTCGTCAGAGCTCCTCCTTTGACCAAGCACTTGAGAGCCTTCTGTGCCGTTGTAATCTTCTTCAGGGTCTTCATTTGTGTCTTTAGGAGACAAGTAGGTGCTTCGAAGCAGAGCTCAAATAGAGGAGGCCTTCCTTGAAGTCGAGGGGCATGGGAAATCTGGATCTTGACCATTTTCCAAAAGCAATGCAATTGCATCCACGTTGATCGTGTGCGCGACTTCATAAAGACTGCCGTCATTAGACAGTATCTTTGTGGCAATTAGTGCCTGCTGCTTGCTATGTCGTTGTCTTGAGCAGCCAGGCTCAATGTCGTGATGGAATTCTCGTCAAGTAAATCAACATCTGCGTCGCCTTTGACGAGAGCCTGGACACCTGATTGGAATCCATGATAATTGCCAGGTGAAATAGTGATGTAGGAGGGTCTTGAAGGCTGGCGAACACATTTAAAGCCAGCAAGTTCAAATCTTCTACGTCAGTGACAGCAGGCCTAGATCAAAATCACCTCCTCGATTGATAAAGCCTTCGATGATGTAATCACCGTATTCGTTCCCAGCGGACAAGGTCCAGAACAATGCAGTGTGGTTCTCACTTTCAGATGACATGGTCAATATTTACTCTAGCATTTAAAGTGGCCTTCAGAACGCTCAGGCTATTGACGTAGTGTTGTAGACAGGAAAGCACCAGGGGCTCAGATGTCTCTGGATGCAAGTAGTCAGGGTACAAATGGTCTGCAGCTTTTTCCTTCCATGAATGTCTGTATGACCGCGACGCACGTGGGTTCTGGTAGGCCGGTCATGAAGGCATAAAAAAAAGCCATTGAAACTGGCTCAGCTGTTGGCTTCATATGTAACATTATTTCAACAAAAGCGGCTGCACCTTTTTCTGTTGTAATTTATAGTGCTTCTTCATCTTTGTGCTCAATGTTGACCTGCTGAAGCACGGTGATTTCGGAACGTCTGGCACTTGGCTGCTCATCCGTCACGGCCTTGATCAAATCATCATGAACCGAAATTCCTTCTCCTCCATTCTCGAGGAAGAGGGTCATCATGCGGAGTGCCTCTTGTTTCTTCCAGAATGACTGATCTGCCATGAGTGCTGCAAACAACTTTGACAATACGGAGGGATCTTTGGACCGTTCAAGCAAGAGCTGCAGAGGTATTGTATTGGACGATTTGGTAGCGTATAGAAGAGGTCGATGCCCCTCGAAGTGGACCGAAGCATGGAAGGCTAGAAGAACTTTAATGGGTTGCATATGTGGGCGTCTTTCGAGAACGAGCCTATCAAGAGTGGCGGCCACTTGATTGTCGACGGGCATTCCAGCTTGTAGAATCAATACCATAGCCCGGGGTCGTATTTTGTGATCGAGTACTAGAAAAGATTGAAATATGATGGTCAAAATCTCGGGCACCGCTCCGTGTGTGCTATTGAGCAACTTCTCCAGAAGCCCTGCATTCCCAGATCGACAACTGCTTTTCAGAGCTTCACCGTTATGACTGAGGTACCGCGCTTGAGCAGGACCTCGCACATGGAAGCCCCTACTGGCCACACTTTGTTGCATTTACCAGTGCCAGGTCGAGAGATGGGCCCTACGAGCCTGTTTCAAGAACAAATTCAATTATCCGTATCTTCTTTGCTGGAGATGATGCTGATAGGAGTGAAAATCTCGAAAGCTCTGACTAGGCTGGCACTGTTCGGCAATTAGAATTCTCTTCCTATCAATAGTTCCAAGATGCCGATGTTCTCTGACCGAGCAGCAGATGTGATCGGTACACCTCCATCATGATCAACGCCTCCTCTGGCTTCATGGCCAACCGAGGCGCTGCGAAAGATGAGCCTTAAGAAGTCGATGTCGTGGTGTTCGATAGTCGTAGTGATTGCAAGCCCTTCATGAACCTCCTCACCAGTTGTGCCAGCGTTGATCAGATTTTGGCAAACTTCAGATCAATGTTTGGGATCGGTATAGCCCAAAGCTACGGCGAATGCACGTTTTAAAGATGTGACATATGACGGTCGTCGCTCCAACAACATATCCAGTAAGGCGATTTCGAATAGCTTTGTCGCTTCTAGCACAGAGACGCCGTTGCTACTGTTGATGTCAGCAACTTTGCGGAGAAGCATTTGCGCAAGCCTCCTACTAAGAAGGATGTCTCGGGTTGCAATTGCAACTATCAAGGCTTCTGAGAGTGCGGACACTAGTGGATTTAATTCAAGTAACATGCGCAGGAGGCTTTCCTCGCCAGCAGCCACAGCAGAATGAATTGTAGTGTCAACGTTGGCACCATCAGAAACAAGAACATGGATGATTCTGTCCTCCTTCGTAGTGGATCGACCCGTTGTGGTGTTCCGACTCGAAAACGTTATCTCCAGAGCTTTTTTTTTTCGCCGTTGTGGTTGAATGTCGGGATAGCAGCTGCACGACTTCAACATCGCCACAGGTGGTCACCTTCACAAGTAATTAGCTTGAATCATCTGTTCGTTTCCTTGTCATGATACCAAGCGAGCTGCTTTGGCCAGGAACGACGTTGATGTGCTCAACTCCCTTGATGAACTTTACTAACAGCACTTGGACGACTCCTGCCCCAGCTTTCTCATGCCCGTCGACAATGGTCTGGATGGCTCGAAATATCTCTCTCTGACTGAAGGAAGTACGTTTGACCTTTGGCATCATAAAGCGTCCAGGCGAAGATCACTTCTCGATTTTGGCTTCCCTATCGCGAAAGCGGATTTTTCAAGCCCTGCTTTCATCTTTGGCAGTGCAGAAATTGCATAATTTACAGTAGGTGTCAAGATCTTTTGGATCTGGTCGAATACTTGGAACAGAATGACGGGCGTGGTGATGTGACTCGAGATTCTGGCTATCAGGTCTCGTTGATGATTGGGTCTCATCCAGAGCGCTGGGACTAGCATCAATATCACGCAGCGCTGGCGAGCTATTCGGTCGACCCCATCTTCGAGACCAATGACTCGAGTCTGCTGCTGAATTGCGATTGAATCCTTCTACCGGTGAATGGGATTCCTCCACTGGCATGTACGAACGATGTCCACCATTTTCTCGACAAAGAGCAGCTGCGTGACAAGGTCCGGTGTTTTCTTCTATATCAGAACTGTGCAGTTGATGTTGAGAATTTGGATCAAAATATTCAGCAGGGAAATCTGGGGTTTCTGTTATTGGCGCGGAAGAATGCACACTCCAGCCAAACATCAATTGCACGTAGTCTTCCCGGCCGTCAACCCGGAACTACCCCTTTCTGTACTCAATCACGGAAGGCTTCGTACTCACAGACACTGCCAGGGAGTGCCAGCTCTCGCCAGACGTCATTGGGTACACCGGTCGCTCCAACACCCCAAAGGCCGCCAGCACCGATGACATCCCCGTGGACAATACTTGTATTCAGTCCTTCCCAAGCACTGGCCAAAGCTAGCCCGTCAGGATTCACCCCTGGGTTATCCTGGAGGAAGGATATGTTTCCTGTTGAACAATTCCATCCCTACTATGATATCACCCGACTTCAGCCCACTCCTGTTGTTGTACCATCTTTCACTTGCGAGGTTGGAGGAGGGGGAGAGAACAGCACAGAGGTGGGGAGATGCTGCGGAGTGCGATGAGAAACATCGACTCGGAGCTCACGCCAAATTTGCTCCAATACCACAAGGCTATGGAAGAGGCAATTCTGCGAGAACGACGAGAATGGTGAAAACCAAAGGACAGAGGCGCCTCAGCCGTCCAATAAAGAGACGATAGCAATACTGCCTGACGAGGGGAATGCTCAGACGTTCTTGAGACCTATACTCCCAGGCGCAAGACCATCGATGATCAGTATATGGAGAACAGATGGTGCGCAGGCAACCAAAGCTAGAATTTTCGGTGGTGGCACCGAGTTGTAGAAGGCATGTTAGGAGTCTAGAGACTCGTCCAATGTAGATACCATTCAAATGAGAAACTTGAGGTACGACATGTTGGTTTGAGGTATTCTAGCCGGGTCCTCCTTTTTCCGGGAAAAGAGGGCCAGTAAAGGCATCATATTCGAAGTTTGAGGTACATTGCAGCTGTGGGGTAGATTAAGGACAGAATAGAAGCCATTCATCCCCTCCTGCGAGAAACCAAACCAATTGACGGGCTAGGAGAGCTGTCAACGCAGCTTGAGTTAATCAACATGACAGTAGGTAGCTCTCATAAGCCTGCACTTGCGAAGACGACCGGTCTACTTGTGAAGTATAGGTATGTATGGTATATCAATGATGAAATCCTGCTTCCGCCAAGGTAGTGGCACAATGCTTGGCGGAAGCTCCTGTGCAAGACTGACCAAGCCGAATTGCTGAACACTCATCGATACTGTCCCTCCACCCTCATTGCAACCTTGAGTAGGAGAGCGAAGGATCAAAATGGAATATAGGGAAGAAGGAAGCATACAACAATTTGTACGACATTGGAGAGGTCCAACAATAACTAGCAACTTAAGTAAATAATAGCCTTGACCAGGCACCTAGGTATTCTGTGCAGAGCTGAAACGGTGTATTCTTCTCCAAGAGGAGTTCATTTTACCTTACTTCTTAAGGACGACAGAAAGGCACATGAGAAAATCAAGAGTAAATGAGATGCCTTTCTTCCTCGACAAACGCGCTAAGCAGATTAAGCTATCGAGACATTACACAAAAAAATGCAGAAGCACCAAAACGAGAACCGAATAGTTCATCGTAGTAAAAAAAGTAAAAATGTAAAAAAAACCAAAAGATGAAGATCTCCCTCGGGTGGGCTCGAACCACCAACCTCTCGATGAACTGCTGCTTAACAGTCGAACCTGGATACTTGTTAGAATTGATTTCTACTGAAGATATATAGAGATGCCTACGCGCTAGCCAATTGCGCCACGAGGGACGAATGTCTCTAGACTTGAATCTCCTGTGACATATGATTGGAAGTGCTTATTTGCTTATAAAATAGCCATAAATCTATTGTTGCAAATGTCGATTGTGTGTGGGTGGATTTGGTGGGGATCGGCTTAGCGAAACCTAATGCAGTGGTGGTCCTGATGCCCCCAGACAGGTACGGAACCTTGTCTCGCTTGTCTACCTGTACTTACCTAGTCCAGAATCGGAGTTTTGACCGGAGTTCTGAGCCTTACCTATTCCAGTTCTGTGAACTTCCACATCAAGAGCCTTATCGGTGTAACGAGATTCACACCTCCCTGAATATAGATGCAATCGGTTCTTATTCGCATGCAACATTTTAAAGCGTTCAAAGTGTAGATGAGAAGGCTATCCGAGTGACTGGCCGCCTTCACCAATCCTGGCAAATGTATTTGCAATTCGTTGCACAGAGATGTTTCTATATATTATCATTAGTACTACTAATCTACAGTTGCCTGGTATATACAAGAAGTCATCCCATCATTACTTTTCCCGTTGGTCTTAATGCCCGTACTGCCTCCTCGTCCCATTTAACCTTTTCCCATTGACCTTCATCTCATAAGTGCTCATTTTTTTCGGCCCCTCTGCAGTCAGTGCATGCCACATCTCCATGACTCCGGCTCGCTTGGCAGGTAACATGCTGTATTGCAGGCTGTAAAGATTCTTGCGATGGATTGGAGGTACGAATTTCCCTGTGGCAAGACCAAGTAATACCCGTGGCGACATATAATGTTTGCGTATTCGGTGTCCAAGTTGGAAGTATTGGTGGAACATTGCGCGGAATGTCAGAGGGACGGACTGTTACATGTCAGAAGTTTCTCTGTGGTTTGCAAGACAGGTCAGACTTACTTTCAGGTAGATGTGTGATGTCGGAGGTACTGTGAGACTATTTGGCGAAGAGGGAATGGGTTGGGCATCTCGAAGTTCGAAACAGATGCCACCTAGGATATGTTAAAGATATACTGGGCGAAGAGTACGTAGGGTTCCATACCTGGGAGCCGCTGAGAATCTTTGATTCGCAACATCAGTGCGAACAGAGGGAAGTGGTTCAAGCATGCAAGCAGTGTGTCCAAGGCAGCTTTGAGGGAAATGATGGCCATGCGCGCACATGCAAAAGTGAGGTAGAACACAATCACAGTTGGCAAGAGGAAAAAGAGGAGCGTAAACAGGATCGTGCCGAGGAGTAGCTGATCAAGATCGTAGTCGCAAGAATCGATTCGTTTTCTGAGAACATTGTGTTTCTTACCGCGAAACAGTTGGAAGAGTGATAGTAGTATCGTGTATTGCCAGTTGAATATTCGTGCAGAGGCGAGGTAAAACGAGTAGATGTGGAGGGTCAGAATTGACAGCAGGTCTGAGAATAGAGCAATTGGCATGCTAGCGCCGGCGAAGCTGGAGAATCCTATGAACCAAATGACATGGGGTAGCACAGGTCGCAGCGTTTCAATGCAGGCGAGCCAATGATCGATTACCCACCATAAGGGAGTCAGTACATGTCGAAACATAGAAGGAGGAGTCTTCTTACCAGAAAGAGGTCACCAAGAAAAGTAGCAAGCTCGTTGTTCAGCTTCAAACCTCCACTATGAATCGGCAAGTCAGCTCATGGAACAAATCTTGTAAGAGCAGGCGTTCATACGGCCAGTACATGAGCCAGTCAATAGTACGTTGAAGGGCGTCGACTGAGTACAGACGGAGGAACTCGTAGATGGCTTCCGCGAGCCAGGTCGCGTTGTCTATGATAAAAGATCCAAGAGCTATGCCGATGATGACCTTTTCGGAGCGCAATGGTTAGCAGCTCATTCAGAAGGATGAAAGGTAAATTTGTTCACGAACATCGTTGCATACCAGCCAGATTGAGTTGTAGAATCTGATGTAATCTGGATGGCTATCTGTGATACTTTCCCAGTCCCTCTTCCTCTCTCGTAATGTGACATACTAAGAATTGTTAGAAGCAAGCCATGGCAAACAATGATGAAATGAAAGACGACAAGCTTCAAAAATCACGACCCTGCCATAATCGTGGTAAGGAATGATGTGCCTTCGCAGAGCCACAGTAGAAGCACAACCCGCAAAATATCGCGCAACGGTATAGTCTTGGCTGGATGAGACCGCCACACGCGGTCGTTAACGTTGAATTCAACTCGCGGCAGTAAGAATCGGTAGCGTCGTTCAGACACAACGATGTTTAGGCTCCAAAGATGACGATGCACAGAGTAGTGATGGTGCGGAGCTGTGCGCGTCCGCCTTAGCAACATTTGCCTTGTGCTTCTCTGCGTTCTCATGCATCTTGAGATGTGAAGGGCTCTTTGCGTTGGGCACATATGACAGTAGTGTAGCTTCTGATCCATAGTTCTGGCGGCTCAGGAAGGAAGATGTGCAAGTCGGTGGCTCTGTTGCATATTTCGGAGGTGTTTATTTGCGTCTTGTGCTCATCCTGCTTTTGGAGAAGAGTGCAAGGTAGATAACATGCACTGCAGTAGTATTTCTCCTGGACATTCCTGAATTGTGCAGCAATCGAACTTTGCTGATGCTTAGCAGCCGTTTCGAGAAAGTTGCGAAAGTAATTTGCCTGCTTGACCCGCTTCCAGGCCCGGTATGCACAGCGTTGATTTGCATTTGAAGCTTGCGTATTCGCTTGAGTAAGGAACAGGCCTGCGCATCAACTCTTCATTGGCTTCTCTTCTTCGGTGGGGCAAAATCCACCTTTGAAGTTCACGATCAGACAGCAATGGCTGCAGGGTCCATCATACGACACTTTGTCAATAGGTCAGAAGGACAGAAGGGACATGGGGAGAAGACTGGGCACGGTAGCCTCTGCTGCATTTGTAGCCTTAAACGCCCAAAATGCGAACGTGAAGGCAGTTTTCAAGGCTGAGTAGTAGACGTGCGAAGGGTTGTAGGGCAGGACCAGGATTGGCAGGCCAGCACACAAGTCCCTTGTAGACAATGATGAAGCCTCCATCTATCGATCCCTTGACATTGCTTGGAAGATCGACACCTCGATCATAGTTGGAGAGCATCCCAAGCTTAGCCGTCGCAGGTCCAATGTAAAGTCGAGGAGGGCAGCAGATCTTCTCAAAGTGATACCATAAATTGCCTATCGGTTTTCGTGGTTTGTGGGTAAGGTTTTGAAGGATTCCATTCCTGGTGATGTAGCGGACCTTCAAGACAGACTTCGAACAGATCCTCAGCAAATACCAGAGTCAAGATTATAGCGATCTCTTGAAAGACATCAAAGGTTGCAAAGAACTTATCGTAGAAGACGTTCTTGCTGGAGGAGGGTGTATTGGAGAGATGGTCCCATGATAAGTACAGCATCCACTGGAGTACGACAAGAGCATCGAACGCAACCGTGGACAACGATATGAGATCAACCGAGGTGGAGATGCTGGAGAGTGTCCGAATCAATTTTACCGATTCTGTAGGAAGAGTAGTCATTGGAGTGGTGTAAGGATTCGGACGGTGTCAAACTGTTCGACTGGGTCCTCCTCCGAACGGTGTAAGTTAGGACTGATGATTCTTGTTAGCAAGTAGTCTCCATAGTAAAAGGTCATGCACTCACGCCTGGCAATCTCAAGCAACTGAAGGTCTACTCTTCTTGAATATAGTCAAGAACCTCACACCGACGCCGCCAATTCTCGATGTTCAGCTTCACGCTGGGGCAATGAGTCAACCAATAGTCAGGGTGGTAGGATAGGAACCAGACTTACCTCTTGCAGTACAGCACAGAAGACGGTTGATGATCTCTGCCTTGTTGACTATGGCACAGTACTGAAGAAGTGGTGTTCTCGATGCAGAAGGATGGATAGTTGTGGGAAGAACAGCAAGAGAGCATGAAGATATAGCCATCTCCTTGTAGGTGGCAGGTGCCCCGAGCTAGCCAGTACACCTTCACCAAGAGGGAGGCTCTTTGAAGGCAAGGATACTCAATGGGGAGTCCAATATCGTGTGGTGTTTAAGTCCTGGAAGGTACGTCTCAAGGACGGTGCATCCACAAGCGAATCCATTGCCGAATGCAATTCGAGGATATTGAAGATGGCCGTTGTCGATTCCAGTCCAGTGACATTCGGGGTAATTGTGCAAGGGAATATAGAAAATGAAAAGGGTGACTTACTTGCAACGGAAGATACGAAAATTGGAGTAAACGGATCTCCACCTGCTGAGCTGTAGCTGAAATATCCTTCAAGGCTGCATAATCCGGTTTCGCTCTCCACTCAAGGACCAACAGCAAAGTCTCAGCAGCCATGCGATGTCCCAACAACCCAATTATGAAAGCTCGCCTTACTATGGGGTAGAGATAGACTGTAATCATTTGCCAGATTGCTAGGACTACGAAGTCCTTCATCGTTGTGGCAGACTCAACAACGCGTTCGGATACACTCAAACTTCGCCTAGATCGCCTGCCAACAAGCGAGATATTTTTTTGAAGAAGCGCGTGGAGCTCAGATGAACAGTTTATCTGATTCACAATTCTTGGAAGGGCAAGCTCTTTCGGCGAGGCAGCATGTTTGGCAACGGTATGAAGCTTCAGCTTCTCGACCAGGGCCTTCACCCTCTTCCTGTTCTTCAACTCCTCTCGTTCTTCCTCTGCATCAACAGTCCCAGGTGCATGAGTTGCAACTTCAGACTTGTCATCCAAGGCCAAAGATATCGGGTTCAACGATATGTACTGCATTCGGTGTGGCAGGGGTCTGTCGAATCCAATAATCTGTATTGTGGATGCCCGTGCACAGGATATGTGAGGGGACCTGGAACTTGATCCTGTGGTCGCATGCATCTGCAGGTTCTCAACTTCGACTCCTGGCGTATTCGCAAGTCCCAGGACATGCATTGATGACTGCCCACACAGCTCATGTATTCGTGCGATGGGGTGCGCGGCATTTCGAAACAGTGTCCCGACTTTCAGAGCATTTTCTACACTCCGCGCCTAGCTTGATGTCAGTCAATCTTTGATAGAAAGGGACTTCCAGTGCTCACGTCGACATCCTCCAGTATTGCGACGACGAAAACATCCAGCCCTGAGTTCCTCCATCCCACAATTACTCCAGGAGAGTCGGATTTGGGTATGTCTAGGGGCCAAAATATCCTCATGAGCCCATCATGCTCGGGCATGACAGCTTCCTCTCCTCGTATATCTCTCTAAAAGGATCCCCGCCGTCGAAGTTGCTCTCTAGCAGATATTCCTGCACTTCCAGCTCGTGGGTGCTACAATTATATTAGTTATATCCACCGCGCCGAGGGCAAATGTCTCCCACCAAGTCTGTTTCTCTCGAGGCGAGCCTTTCCACTGGAATTATGAATAAAAAGAAGAATATGGACAAAATTGCAAATCCTTTTGCCGTGCGGGCCTAGATCATTGGTAATTAGAAGCAGTTGCGAGACCGCGGCAGAGCTATGGGACTTACGACAACTCCGTGATCCCAGGCGAATATTGCAAGGTCATAGAGACGGGTAACAAGATCCCACCTCGCAGTGATGTAGCCGGCTACGAAGATCGCAAGAGTGAGAATTGAGAAGGGGTGCATGAATCTCTGCCGGTTGCTTGAGCATCACCTTTCTTGTGGGTGGTATTCTCCGTTGTCCTCTTCTTGTGGGGGGCGGAGCGTCAGAACAGCCTACGTGGACGTGAAGCTTGAACTTGTGGCTGGAGCTTGGAAATCCGTAGCGGGAAGTTAAGGCAGGTTATCACAATAATAGTGACGGTATGATCAGATTGGAGCGAACTCTCCCATGTCAACGATGAGGAGACGAGGCTCTCGGCATGGTGTAAAGTGGTAGGGAGGCTGATCCAATTTCAAAATTCCCCGTTTCTTCACGACTTCGCAGGGGTCGAAATTAAGCCTCGTCACGTTGCGCGGATCACACCCAGAGCCAAAAGACCCACGTTCTGGACTTTTTGTCCTGAAATTTAATAATTTTCTTACCATTCTTTTAGAGCTGGGTATGTTGGTAAAATTAAAAAGTATTCTTATAGTTCAATTACTTGACCAACGTGGGAGACAACGAGAGAGATCGTTCTCTGAGAGATCTCCGACTCATGATCTGCATCCCAAAAGCCCTCATTATCATTATTCAAGCTAATGTCATACGAATTTCTTGGGAAGCACGTCTTAGACTGCTTAGAGGTTGCTTGGGATTTTGCCTCAGCGCATTCTAACAGTAAAGACTTGACGTATTTGAGCAAGAGAGACGCTGGAAAGAGTGGAACCGAGGTGCGGGAATGAATCGTGTTACAATCTCATGACTATTTTATGAAGTATAAGCTTGTGAGAAGAGTTCGCCCAATGCATAGTACCCGGTCCGTTTTAACGCCAACCCAATGCTGCTGCCAGTATTGTACAAATCTTGAACCGCCAAAATACAAAAAAGGGTTGTTTTTACATCCTTCATGCTAGGGCCCAAGTTAGTTAAACAACCCCAGAGTCAAGTAATCTACCCACGTTTTCGACCCATTAGAGCCGCATCATTCTCTTTGTGATCTTCTCTTGCTTCCTCCAACATCTTGTCGATGCCACGTTCTTTGAGGGCAGTCTAACAAGTCAGATGGTATTAGGTGAGGATACTAAGGTGACGAACGGTCAGACATTTCTTGTAATCTTTGAATAAAGGAGCGCATTCATCCGTGGTCCCTTGTCCTCGAAGGTATTCTGGTACACTGTGAGCTGAAGCTATGCATGAAGGAGAGGCAAATAACCAACTTTCGCTGTACCATTTCAAGAAGCAGGAATCATAACGTCTATAGTGAAGTTAGCATCTTGTTGTAAAGCAGAGATTTCTTGCATACTCTTTCACCTCATTACATTCTGGAGCCAAAGACGCCGACATGTTGATGTTTGCTGTTGAGTGCCGTGAGTGACCTGTAAGTAGGCCAAGAAGGTAGCAGAGAGGCTAGGCGAGGCGAGGCGGCGTGGGGAGCTAGCGCGAGGCTGAGAGGCGCTAGAGTTTATTGTTGACAGGGGTCTGAGTTTTTGAAGGTCTTCAACTCCCTCGCGGAGCTTTTTGGTACAACGCATTTCTGGGCCTCGAGATTTCGACCATGGACGAAACACACGATTTCAAATCGTTACAGGACCAGCTTCAAGCTGCCCTGATTGCAACAACACGAACCACTGGCCAAATCTCTGCAGAAGATTTGGGCTTCCATCGGTCCTTTAATCCTGAAGTTGGCACTGCCCTTGACGAACAAAGCGAGCGCGTGCTGGCTCTGGCAAGCGCCCTACTCAAATCTGCGGCTTCGATATCGGATCTGCGGGCCCCCGTACTGGAAGATGCTGACGACGTAGAGAACAACTGGCGCAATGTGGTGGATGTTGTGGATTCTTTGTTGGAGAAGTCGGACACTTGCCTCGACGAATATACTGGTGTGATCAAGCGCAAGGATACCACGACAGTCGAATCCCCGACTCAGGTAGGGCACATTTCCCCTCCCCTTCCAGCCCGGAAGCTTACAATCAAAGATTCCCTCGAGGTCCAAGAAGCAGGGTGGAAACACATACAGAAACCAAAATCTAGTGAAACCTCAGCTAGCATTTGATGTCAAACCTGACAACAGTGACGAGTCGCCCTGGAAGCCTCTTTTGACTTCGAAACCCCATGCTTCAATTGCACTCGAAGACAGCCTTCCCACTTTCGCAAATGATTTCGGTCAAATACAGTATGACTACTCCAATTTTCTTCCGCAGCTCTGTCTACCCCCGATTCCTTCTATGCCTGAGGGCTTGACAAAGTCACAGAGAGCGTCATTCAATAGACGTAAAAGGAGATTGAAGGAGATGGGGAACGCTCGGTCTCTCGTGCACCGAGACAATACTGACACATTTTTCAGATACCGGCATCCTTACGAAGCTGAGATCCTGCAATTGCAATACCCCGAATCGATGTATCAAAAAGCAGATCCCATCCCTTATTTGCCGTTTGAAAGCACTTCCGCCACTTTCGTGGACACGGAAGAAGGAGTCTTAGAAATGCTTGAAGAGCTGAAGACGGCCACTGAGATCGCGATTGACCTGGAACATCATGATACCAGATCCTACATCGGTTTGGTTTCCTTGATGCAAATCAGTACTCGCGAGAAAGACTGGATTGTAGATACTTTAAAGCCATGGAGACAAAATCTGCAAGTGCTGAACGAAGTGTTTGCCGATCCGACTATCATCAAAGTATTCCACGGAGCCTATATGGATATTACATGGCTTCAACGAGACCTCGGACTTTATGTAGTTGGCCTGTTCGATACTCACCATGCAAGCCGATGTCTAGGTTACGCTGGAGGGAGTCTGGCTTTCTTACTCAAAAAGTTCATCAACTTTGACGCTGACAAACAATACCAAATGGCCGACTGGAGAATTCGGTAAGAACTCACAATGGTTGCGTAGACAAGTATACTAACATTACAGACCCTTACCAGAAGAAATGTTCTTTTACGCCAGAGCAGATACCCATTTCCTTCTATATATTTTTGACAACATGCGCAATGAACTAATTGACAGGTCAAGACCTGAGATTCCAGATGAGAATCGTTTAGAAACTACACTCCAAAAATCTAAGGAAACCTCTCTCCAGCGTTATGAGCGTCAAGTTTACAATACGGAGAGTGGAAAAGGTCCTGGAGGGTGGTACTCGCAACTCCTCAAGACACCATCGCTCCTCGACAAGGAGCAATTCGCTGTCTTCCGAGCGGTTCATGCTTGGCGAGACAGGATTGCTCGAGTGGATGATGACAGCCCCGCTTACGTTCTTGCCCAACATGCCCTGCTGAGCATCGCAAAGAATCTACCTATGGACATGGTTGCTCTGCTCCGTCTAGCCCATCCTGTATCACACGGCGTCAAATCCCGTGCCGGTGAACTGCTGGACATCGTCAAGAAGGCTCGCGTCCAAGGCAAAGATGGACCAAGCATGATGGACATCCTAAGACCCGAAACTGCCAATCCCGATGGAAACGTCAGATCCAAAGCCTCATCCCCAGCTTCAGGTCCAACCGTAACTCCGAAAACCCTCGTCGCCGTCATGGACGAAGGCGATCTCCGAAGTGACAACTCCACATTCTGGGGCGGCGCCTTCGGAAGCAGCGTCTGGGACGCACCCAGCGTCACACAACCCCAAAATGATAATCTCCGCCTAGCTATTCCCCTCCCACCACTCAATTCCGAAATATTCGGAACTCCTCAAGGCTTTGCAGAGCAAGTCGAAGTCGCGAAAGAGACGCCCCTGCCACCTAGCCCGCCAGCTAGAGAGGAGAAGAAGACCGATGAACCATTCACTCTGAAGCGTGGCTCAAAACGGAAGAGCGAAGTCATATCCGACGCCGAGGAAGGAAACGGTGAATTTGACATATCCCTCGATATCGAGGAGCAGCAAAAAGCAGCAGCAAAGCGTCAGCGCAAAGCAGAGAAGAAAGCCGCTAAGAAAGCCGCAAAGAAAGCAGCGGAGGAAGAGGCAGCTGGAGAAATGGACGTGGATGGTGCCGATGATGACGAGGAGGAGGAGGAGGAGGAGGAGGAGGAGGTCTTTGATTATACAAAGGCTGAATCGGTGTTGCATGGAAAGAGAGACGGGGCGAAGGGCGGGAGGAAGAAGAAGCCGTTTGATCCGTATGTAAAGAGTATGGATGCGCCGAAGGGGATGAGGAGGCTGCAAACTGAGAGAGCGGGGAAGAGCCATACTTTCAAGAGCTGAGTGTGAAGCGAAGCCATTTAGGCCAGGAGATTATGCTAGGATACACGGCTATACAGATAGCAACATAGATGTTCTTCTGATCTTAGGATTGGAAGGCCGTCCGAAGCTGAAAGTTCGCACATTTGGTACGTGTGCAGACGAGAGCGGACAAGTTAGAAGTCCGATTTTTATAGCCTGGTATACCCAGTTTTGAGGAGTTGAAACTCCAGGCTTCAAACGTCTTGCGTACGCCGCTGCATACTGTGACAGCACCCTCAATAGCTATTCAAAATATATGTCTGCGGAAAACCACTACTCTTTGTTGACATCATAGCTTTGACTCAAAGGCGCTAAGCGAGCATGGGAGAAACATGACAGGAATTGATAGTACTTAAACGCAACAAGATTCTTAGTACCAGTATCGCAGACAGATATCAGACAGAGCAAGAAAAAATCGTGGATGGCGTACTCTCACAAATCCGAGTACGGTAGAACTAGAATCTCAATTCGCAGAGCGACATGGGGTTGGTGCTTCGCATTTTTTCAGTCGTTCAAATCCCATTCGCTAGAAGCCATCTTTTTCAACGGAAAATTACTCAAATGCTATATACTTGCTGAGATACTATTTTTTGGGCTCTATTTCTTACTCAGATACCATATTTTACCTTAGAAGTAGGTCTTACAGGCTCTACTACTACGCTGTAGACAGACACTATTCTTCAGTCCTCCCTTACTCGCCCCTCAGCCCTTTCTGACCTCGCTGCCTTCCCTCCACCGCCCAACTCAACGGATTACACCTTACCTAGCAAAGATATAATTTGAAGGAACAATACACTCAAATGTACGACACTTAGGTACAATTGATAAAGCAGTCTTCTTGTATTTGTGGGGAGCGGTTGTTATAAGGTATCAAGATGCTAAAGCGAGCTGTACAGGCGAAATTATGGTATTTGAGTAAAAAATGGGGTCAAAAATATGGCATCTCAGTAGGGATCCGGAAAAAGTATGGCATTTGATTAAATCACCGATTTTCCATCAGGCCACATTTTCTCATCTACACTTCTCAAAAAACTCTACAATAGATATGTCTAATCTAATCACTCTCCTCCCCACTCCCACTCTCCTCATCACTCTCCTCTTCGCTCTCCGCGCTCTTCAGCCACTCCACAAAGACTCCCGTCTTTTCCCTAACCCTCTTCATCTCCTTATCTTCCGCCTCTCCTAAGTCCTCACTCTCTTCCCACCACCTCAAGAACGCCTCTTCCTCGAGGACCTCCAACTGATACAGTTTCTGACTGACAGCAGCGAGTATCACAGCCCCGTTATTCCGATGCACCAGGTCTTTCTGCAAGCAGCCTATAAAGTCAACTTGATCGTCTTCTTTCTTGTCAGATCCCACAGCGACTTCTTTGAGGAAGGATTCTGCTCCAGGCGAAGAAAAGGCGAGGGAGGCCGCTTTGCTAGCTTCCATTTTTTGACCTTCGACGAGTTGTGTGATGCGCTTGGTGAAGGCAACTGCGATGGCTCTACGCATCTGGTGATCCGTCGCGTCATTGCCCAGTCTGAGCCCCATAAACTCTAACCTGGCAGCACCGAAGTCCCCGCCTTCTTTCAGGGCATCGAGAAGTCCTGCTACGGCATCGTGGTGGAAATTCTCGTTCGAGGAAGGATTACCGTCGCCATCTTCGGAGATGCTGCCTGCGAAGCTGGAGTGTCGGGAACGGCCTTCGTGGGGCGAGGCGGCGCTGATGGACGAGGAGATCGTGGATATGGACTCGCTTGAGATATTGAGGTGGGAAGTGCTGTAGATGAGGCTGTTGTGGAAGACCGTAGCTTCGTCTTCAGCGTCTGAGTCGTCGTCAAAGCCGTAGCCGGAGCCGCCTTCGCCTACTATTGCTGTGTCGGTTGGTACTGATACGAGAGGTGAGTCTTCTGCGTAGTCGTCTGATTTCCTCTTCGCGCAGGTGATCCGTGAGTTCTCTTTCACTCCTTGGTTGTCTGCTATCCGCACACGGTATGAGATGAGTGCTCCTGGCTGGACCTTGCAACTCCGTCCAATTGAGGCTTCGCTGGCAACGATTGCTCTTTCGACTGTCGAACCATCGCCTATCACCACATCATCCCAGATGTAGGTGTTGTGAATGGTGACGTTCTTCCCAATATGGCATCGCCGCCCGATGATACTATTGGAAACGACACTTCCATCCCCAATGCTCGTATCTTTCCCAATCACGGTTCGTTTTCCCACTTTGCATGTCCTGGCCAAAATCACACCATTCTCTTTGCAAAGTCCACCGCGCTCAAAACTGTAGCTCTGGTCCGCGAGAAGATTGCTGTCGGGAACCAAAGGATATGTCCATCTCCCTAACACATCCTTACTCACGGCCTCATACGATTGCAAGTTAAAAACTCGCGCAGCGTAGTGCTCCTCCACAACCTCCGTATGTATCGTCTTTCCATTCAGCTCATAATCCTTCAGCACGCCATGTAAGAAGTGCCTTCTGGGGACCTCGTAATCGAAGGACTCAGCCCATAGCGCTAGCACATCAGGCGTGCAGATATCGATCCCACAATCGATCAGATCAGTCCTGATCTCGAGTTCGTGGTGGTCGGACAGCAATTCCGGGTCAATATTGACATACTTGTTCGCTTGTAACGGGTTCATCTCCTCGTAGTGAAGACATCTGCTCTTTGTAGGATCTACTACAAAAATAGGCGTAATGCCCTTCGATTTTGTACGATGTGTATCCAGGCCTCCTGATCGTAGTATCATCGTCATAATCGCATTCTTGTCGGCGATCCTCCTCGCTCTATGAGCTGCGAGCGCAGCATCAATTGGTAGATTTGAGACCAGATCGCCGTGCACAAGCAAGAAATCTCCCGTAATGAGGTCCCGAGAGTCGAGATCCCGCATTGCATCTCCCACGGAACGTGCGGTCGTCTTGACGATTTCTAGGGAGTTAAATGGCGAGGCGGCGGATGAGGGATGCCATTTTGAGGCTTGGATGTAGCGTTCTACTTCTGCAGTGTGCGCGCCGCAGTAGATGTATATATCTGCCACTCCTGACATGGCAAGGAATTCGAGGGTGTATTCGATGAGGGGGGTGTTGGCCAGTGGAAGGAGGCACTGGGATATATTAGCCACTGTATGTCCTCGCACACACCCTATTGTAGAGAGTAGGACCAGAATCGCTTACTCTTGGAGTCTCTGTTGTGAAAGGATTGAATCTGGTCTCGAACGAATCTGCAAGTACCTAGAAAGACAAGTCAGCCTACGAGGGCCGTTGCCCATGTCACCGAGAATGATTCCATACCACAGCTTGCAGAGTCTCTTCTCTATCATCCTCGACCTTCTTCGCAGCAGAAGGGCCGTTCTTCTTCGGCGCAGCTTTCCCCCCACCAGCACCCCCCCTCACAGACTTTTGCGCGTGCGCCATCTTTACCTCACGAGTCGTCCTTTCCAGCGAATCACTCCCTCTCGAGTATTCTTCGCACTCGTGTTTCTGAATCGCTCTCCAAGAAAAAGAACAGATCGATGCCTTTGGTGGTGGGGTTATGTTTGGCGTGGGCTTGGGCTTGGGCTTGGGCTTGGGCTTGGGCTGGTTTTGGTCTTGGTCTTGGTCTTGCAGACAGGCGAACGCAGGCAGGCTTGACTCACGAATTAAAAGTTACCCATGCATGCCGCGAAAGTTAGCGCAAGGCTGGTCCCGAAAGGCTGGGCTGGCTGGGCTGGGTCACTGGGTGGGCGCGGCGCTTTCAGAACGCTCCAGCCTTGATCATACGATTGCCCTGCGGGCTGTGGAGTCTAGACCTCACCTGGTCCCAGGGGCTCACTACATGCTATACGGGACCTACTTTCAACGACAGTCTTTCTCCTCTCTTTCTATTTCTTTTCTTGTACACTTGGACAGCAGTTTCCCTAACCACAGTTCCAATCTGGCTAGCTGTTCAACACAGAGAGGGTGGTACGGAGAGATTTCTACACCTTATCAGCTGGAGGCCTATCGGTCACACAAAACTATCAGTATCTCGCACGTCGCAGTATCCTGTTCACGATTCTTATTACGCTATCTAAGCTGCAGAACAATCGACCTTCGTCAAAATCACATTTATCCCACCAGCGCCGTACCAAGTATCGAGCTTCACCACTCAACGCAATCCCAAGCACTTCATTTCGGACGCCGCCGAGGACAAAATACAGAACTCTTCCATCAGCGCCAACTATCGTATCGCAATGCCGACTAAGCATACGAGAGCAGCCAAAATCCGATCGGCCGTGGACAAGGCTCGGGAATATAGATACAAGAAGCCATGAACGGGTCATTACCAAAGGAACGAGGTGACAAATGGCGACATTGGTTCCTCTCGATCATTGCTGGAAACCGGTGGGAGGGTACATCCTTTGCCTCTTGTCAGGATGCTCGTCCTGCGGACCTCCGCTCATGTCAGATATAACCCTTCGGTGCGCGCCTGTCCTGGGAGTTCCCATTTGAGCATTTGGAGGAGGCCCAAAGCCCGTTTGAGGATGAGGATGTGTTGGTGTCATGGTGTACTGTCGGCTATCTCCCATGGGTTGCATGTATCCGCCTGGCGTATTTCCGATGGGGGATGGTCCAGGAAGTTGGCTTGGCGAGTGCCAGGATGAAGCTGTCACGGGTGACTTGCCAGGAGAAGACTCATCTTTCAACGATTGTGTAGCTGACAATTGTCCCATGTTCAGACCCAGTGGAGCTTGACCGGGGTTTGGAGTTACGAATCTACCAGGGTGTCCCATCTGAGGTCCTCCAGTTGGTGGGAAAGGTGCGTTCTTCTTGAACTGGGACAAGTGTTTCTCTAGAGCTCGCAGCATTCCTTCTTTGGTGAAGGGCTTCGGCAGAACATCATTCATACCTGACCCAATTAGTATGGAGAGAAGATAGTGTTCAGGTTGGGAGCTTACCATAACGGAAATACATGTCAATATCATCGGCTCTGATGTTTGATGTCATGGCGATGATGGGAAGATTGGGTCTGATCTCTCTGATACACACTGTTGCTGATACGCCGTCTAGGTGTGGCATGATGATATCCATTAAGATGAGATCGAAATTCGCACCTCCGTGGTTGATCTTATTGACTGCCTCAAGTCCGTCGCGCTAGAACATGTCAATAATCATTGGAGAAACGACCTTTTGTACTACTCACAGCAGTCTCGACCCCACATTCAAAAGCTTGCAGAAACTTGGAACCGATCCGTGCGCAGACTTTATCGTCCTCAACCAGCAAGATCCGAGGCTTTGTCATTCCCCAAACAGAATCCGCTGAGCTCTTCTTCCTTCCAGGGACAGAGCTCACGTCCGCCATCATCTCTGGCATGGCCGTCTCGACGGGTAGTAGACCGTTCGCCGGTAAGGAGTACGGGATGTTATGAATATGCTCGCTATTTATGGGATCAATTCCGTTCGTGTGTCCGACCGGGTAGACCATGTTGTCCAGATCGTTACCCACTGGGTACCCAATATGAGTGCTCGAATGCTCTGCTCTTGGCGCCATAGAAGAAGATCCTTGATCAGTCGGAGTTGCAGAAAACTCATTTCGAAGATGGAAATCGTGGCTCATCTGTTCCAGATTCTTGTCAGGCAAGTTGGCGGTCGAGAACTCTTCCAGCAGAGCTGAAGCCTTTTGCAATGGGGATGCCGGATGATCGTCATCATTTGCGCTTCCATCTCCTCCCATACCCGCAGTGCCAAATGGTCCTACGACGCGACTGGCCCGTCGTTGTTGAGCATCCACATCGTGCAAGAATCCCATCACCCGATGCATAACCCCATCATGATTCTTGACGAACTTTTGTAGGTTGACAACTTGCTGAAGTAATGTAACATGGCCCTGGGCAAGGTCTTGGTACATCTCGGAAAGGTGTTGAAGCTGTGTTTGGGTGGCCATTAATTGGCTATTGACAAGATCCATCTGGTGGGTAGGGAATTGCTCATCCATGTTTTGGGGAGCCTTTCGCGGTGCGGGAGCCTTTCTTCTAATGTTGTCTAGAGAGTCTTTCTTGTTCGCCTGGAATTCGGGATGCTTGAATTCCCATGCCTGCTACGCGTTAGTCCATACGACGACGAAGAGTTACCCATGCTTGACTGACGTTTGGCCCATATATCGACGGAGCGCTATCTTCGTTGTTCTGGCGGACCTTGTGGAAATCATACTTGTTCAACTGGCGAACGAACGAAGCAAAATTGCTGTGCTTGAAGTGCTTTGGTAGGATGTTCTTCGTGAACTTGTCATTCTAGCCAGAGTATTAGTACTGGCGACAACGAACCGAGGACAGCTGGACGTACATCGAGCACCACAAAACTCTCGCCGCCTTCACCCCATCGAACAACATTGTCGTAGGAAGGGTCCTCGAGCATTCTAGAGCAGAGCGTATTAGAGACTGGGCGCACCACTGCCTGATATAAGGCAGATAATAGTGTGGATAGATCATGTATGCTGACTTACTTATACAACTTGCGAACCTATTCAGAGTCAGTGAGAAAGTCGCAATCTAGGCCAGCGTCGCGGAGTTGGTACTTACAAAGTCGCTGGAGTTGTTGGCGGCAGGGCCGCCCATATCGCCCTTATCCATTGTTGAGTCTAGAATGTATGCGCGTACCGAAGCTGTGGTCTGAATCTTTTGATCTCAATTGTTCTGTTCTGTTCTGTTCTGTCGTGTGAAGGCCGGGTCAAGGGTCCAGAGCGTTCTTGTGAAGTTGAGGGGTCTGGATGCCGGAAAATGGTCGGGTGGTGGTCGGCCGGTCGAGGTGTGTGCTGCACGGGGGCTTGTACTGACGTAGCGAGCCCCAAGTTGACGGAGGGCAGGGCGAGGCAAGGGAGGGAGCAGCGAATGAGAAAAGTACCTTATCTAGGTATCTATGCCCTGGGAAAGACGCTCGACACGACTCTGATGCAAAGGTCGGAATTGTGTCGAGGAGAACAAGATGCAGGCCGGGGGTTAGATAGCCTGGCCAGAACAGTGCAGTGCGGTGCGGTGATAGTCGAGACGCGGATTGAGAGACAGGACAGAGCAAAGAAGAAAGCGATCAGAACCTCACTTCACCTCACCTCACCTCGCCTCAAGTCCCCGTCTGGTGCAAGTGCAGGTGGAGTGGAGTGGAGCGGAGTGGAGCGCGGTGGATTGCAGTGGATGCGACCTTCCCGTGCTAGCAAGGGCCGGGGCAAGGGCAAGGGCAAGGGCAAGGGCTGTACCCTGTCGAGATCGGTCGTGGACTCGTGGATGGACGGGAGAGGCAAGACTGAGCGACGCCACCCAATTGAGGCAGATCCAGGATGCGCCAGCGAGCCAGCCTAGACTGCTTGTGGAATGCAAGGTGCCGCGAGTGAACCTTGAGAGGCGCTTTGTAATCTCACACCTCCAGCCTCCTGCATTTGATGGGCGTCGGGGGCGTGTAAACGCATGAAGCGAGGGACCAACAGGGACCTGGCGGGAAGAGGAGTGGATGTACTCAAGCCCCATCCGCTCGCTATCAGCGGCCTAAAGGGCACGCCCAGCTTAAGCGATCCGCTCAAGCATCGCATTTGGTCAAGATCATCATGGCACTCTGAGGATGTTTGCAGGTTGCAGCCAGCCATGTGCTGTATGGAAGCCAAAGTACAGTAATGTACTCGTAAGTTCAAAAGTCGCGGCATTATTGCAGAAGCTCTGCACGGCTCTGCAATCTTCCGTCTGTTCGTGCCGTGCATGCTGTTGATCTTGCTGGCTCTTTGGGTTGGGTCGGGTCTGGTCTTTCCTTCTCTTCTTTCTCGTCACGTCGACTTAAAGTTACCTTCTCTGCGAGTTGTCCATGTCCCAAGCCTGCCTCGCGTGGCAAGGTTGGGCTGGCGGGGTGTAAATTTACCTGAGGTGAGGTGGTGGTGGTGGTGCCAATTTCTCGCCGAAATCCAAAATTCCCTTCCCAGCCGCTTGGGACCCCAGAGATGACGTCTGAACCACATCCGAGGCCCCGCCAGAGAGACAGAGGGCACGCCCCCCGGCAAACTCTAACATCTCCATCTCCATGTCCTGTTTGCCTCCGCTCATCACTCGTACATGCATGTCCACCCGCTTCAACATCTTGAAGCTGGAAGATCGTGGGAGAGAGTGTTGCTGTTGTTGTTCTCGTCGTCGAATGACACACCTCGGGCTCGGGCTATGCTGAAGAAGAGCAACACGGCACGGATCACAAGTCCCGAAAGATTCATCGTTTGCTTAACGCTTGCATTCCGAGCCCTCTGAACCTCTTTTGCTGCTCTCGTCGTGGTTGACGGCCTATCAATCCGTCTTCTTCAGAACTCCGGATGATCTTCACCGTCTTGGTACACGCGCTTAAGATCATCGCTCCTCTGCTCCGCATTTAATATTTGGCGATATCGCCCTTAGATTGGCGGCCATTATTGGCTGTGCGAGCTGACTTTTCAGATTTCCATGCGAACGGAGGAGGATCTTTTGCCAGCCTCATCGGCAACAAGCCTCCCGAGGATCAGCTACACCAGGGAGAAAGCTGCCTTGAAGCTAGAGAGACACAACCAATTACAACAGAGGCTTCTAGTTATGCTCTTGCGCGTCAAACTTCAGAGAAGCCTCACCTGGGTTAGATACGTCTTAAAGCGGTCCTTTGTCCTCGTTCGTTGGAGAATTTAGGATGCTCAAGCTCATGCAACTCAGTTCGAAGTCGCCAATCTTCAGCCCAAGCATCGTGGACACGGGAATGAAATCTCAAGTGAGCTGTTGACCGGGTTAAGCATAATGATAAATAGTAATGATCGAATGCTGAGCCGGCAGTATGAAGTCGCCATTCAGCTACGCGACTGGAAATAACAAATCAGGATATCAGCACTTCAGCCATGCCATCATCAAGTGAAAGAAGTTCAGATGGAAAACAAGTGACGCTGAATGGATTGCAAGGTGTTACAATATGGCTGAAACATACCTAATGTAGATAATAGCTTGCCTCACAAACCCTGCTTTACTTGGCATCCGGGACATCGGGAAAAAAGACAAGGTAAAGTAACATTTGTGCAACCATCCTCTCACAAGGCAGGTAGGTCCCTTTCTATCCCTGTGTTGATCCCGTCAGGTTCCAAGAATCGAGTTGCGAATTGGTTTCTGCTCTCCATTCTGCGTTTTCTGCCTGAATAGTAAACGCATATCCCTCTATCGGCGGACTCTAGAGCTTCAACCAGGTACCTTTGCATGTATACAGACCCCCATATGAACAACGTGACATTCTTGAGTCCCCTCTTTGCTTGCAGGAGCATTGGTGTTGGCGTCCATTACACCAGATTATTCTCATCGTCTCCAGAGCACCCTAGACTGGCCTTCGACTTCCGTAACCAAATTCCAGCAAACTCACATTGCCTCACTATCATACCGACAACTCGCCATCAAGAAACTGAAACTATCACAGGTGGACGGGACCCTTCAAAGCGGGATCGCTCGCCTTTGGGAACCATACTTTGCGAGAGAGCTCCAATAAACTTTTGAAAATTTTGAGGAAAAACTTCATGCAAGCAGCAAGGAATATCAATGAACTGCACTTTGTAGTTGGTCTCTTATCTTAGAAATACAACTTTGTGCACCCCTGTTGACATTGAAGCCAGCCACAGCAATGGTCTTCTCCCTTGACTTTAACCCCCGGATAACCTCCACGTTTGACTTTGGGCATTTCAACACCTATTCGGAGGATCAGCTCTAGGCCGTCAATGAGGTCTTGCCTTTAGCTCACATCACTAAACAGCTCTATGACAGCCTTGTTTGCCTCACCATCTCTTGGCTGGGCAGATACACAAACTTCGATCATTGAATCAGAGACTGAAATAATCCCTTCTCGTTGCTTACTCGCTCCTGGTTTAACATGACATTGAATATGAATGAGACCAATTGCCGATTTAGCAGATGAGGCTATTTGACGAATTGCTGGAAGTGAGGACATGACAATGATCAAATTATTGGAGCTGGGGGGAGAGTCTTGAGTGTCAAAGAATCACGACTGCCGCCAAGCCAAGCGAGGCTGAGAAATGTTCGCGACAGAAAGAACAACCGACCAACGGATTGATGGTTTCGCAAACATCTACTTGATTCCAGTCCCGCCACCTCGAAGTGTTCGCGTCCTTTCTCGACTTATAATCTTTTTCGATTCCCCTCCAAAGTGTCTGTGTTCTTCAGTAAGCTGCGTTTTCTGAGCGCAGCCTTCCCAAACATGGCACGCAGCTACCCACGCAGCAACAGCAATGGGCCGCAGCCTCCATACACTTTGACGGCTCTGAACAGATGGTCTGTTGCAGACAAAGACCAGCTGCCAGGTAACGATTTTCCAGTATCAGCCGATGCATACTGACGCCTGTGAAGCTGTCCACACTATCAAGGCATTGCACGTCTATGATTTTGATAATACCTGTGAGTACAACCTAATATGCCTGTTTAATTTCAATGCTGATACCTCGAAGTATTCAACAGCCCCCTTCCCAACCCCAAGCTATGGAACGGCCCTACAATTGGCTTCCTACAATCCCAAGACACGTTTGCAACTGGCGGATGGTGGCACGACTCGAGGATACTTGCCGCCACGGGCGAAGGCCTCGAGAAGGAAGAGCCACGCGCTTGGGAGGGATGGTGGAATGAGAAGATCGTTGAGCTTATTCAGCTAAGCATGCAACAAAAGGATGCACTCGCAATTCTGCTCACTGGTCGATCAGAGAATGGATTCGCCGAATTGGTCAAGAAGATGGTCAAGGCTAAAGGTCTCGACTTTGACATCATATCATTGAAACCTGCTGCTGGCCCGAACAATCAGCGGTTCTCGAGTACCATGAATTTCAAGCAGGTCTTCCTAGAGAGCTTGATGGAGACATACAAGGGTGCGGAAGAGATCAGAGTCTATGAAGATAGGGTGAAGCATACCAAAGGCTTCAGAGATTTCTTCATGGATTACAACAAGCGACAGAATGGTATTGGTGGTAACCCCACTCGAGGTCCCATCACTGCAGAAGTCGTCCAGGTCGCGGATGGAGCTACACAGCTCGATCCTGTTCAAGAAGCTGCAGAAGTTCAACGTATCATCAATGATCATAACCTAGCTATCTCCAGTGGCAAGCGTGGTCAACGTCTTCAGATCAAGAAGACGGTTTTCTATACCGGCTATTTGATCAGCAACACTGACACTCAGAAGCTGCTTACTCTAGCTCAGCTACCACCTAGCATGCCAGACACCGAGATGAAATTCCTCGCGAACAATGTTCTCATCACGCCACGGCCCTGCCAAGCCAGTATTCTTGAAAAGGTTGGTGGAATGGGCAGCAAGACAACCTGGGAAGTGACAGGTACGGCTGTTTTCGAAAATAAGATCTGGGCTGCGTGTGTGCGTCCTGTGCCAGAGACCAAAAAATACTATACGGAGAACCCAGTTCCCATTGTCGTACTAGCTCTGCGCAAAGGCGCGCGACCCATTGATGCAGGTAAGATCCAGAACTGGCAGCCTGTACCACCAGAGAAACAGTACGTGTTCGAGAGCGTAGTCGGCGAGAAGGTTTTGCTTCGTATCGAAGAGGAGGATCAGGGAGAGAATGAGTATGAGAGCCTTTTCCCAACCAAGACTCATAAGCGCAAGCATGCGCCTGATGATGACACCGTTAGCAGGCGAGAGAGCGGCCAGTTTGGAAACGGGAACAGTACTCCGTCTGGAAGTAGGGGATACCACCAGAACCACAGCGGAGGAGCACGCGGTGGGCGCAGTAATAACAATTTCCGTGGCAATGGGCCCCGTGGTGGACGAGGAGGAGGTAGGGGAAATGGCGGACGAGGCAGGGGCCGTGGCGGTGGCTTCAATTACAGATCTCTCGATGATGTTGGAGAGAAGCCTAACGCCACGCAGCCATCTTACAATGCTGCTGTCTCGTACGAGGAATTCCCGCCACTCCAGAAGCAATACCAGACTCCACAACAACTTGTTCAGCAACAGTTCCAGCAGTATCAGCAGTATCAACAACAACTCCAAGCCAAAAACGGTGGTGCCAACAAGGCAGGTGGAACTGGAGAGCTGCAGTACTTCTAACTTGTTCCTCGATTCTGCATTGCAGGCTTGACGGTTCGTGGCACGGAAAGAAATGTATAAGTACTTTACTCGGGGCTCGAGCGAAGGAATGGGACAGGGTCTCTTTCATGTTCATGCATGGTTGGCGTTTAGGAGTATGTGTGGATTATCTGGTTGGAGCATATTCTCTGCACGTCTTGGCTGTATACCTTTTAAGCTTGCATGTTACGACTGCCTGTTTGAGGATGAATCACAATGAGTTGTAAGAGTGTGATACTGCTGAGGGCATTGGAGGTTAGGTATGAGTCTGGTCGACAGGATCCGGTTACACGGCTCGCATGAAGTGGCTTTCAGGACTCTCATTCCATGAGCAATTCGATGGGCACATGTGTAGAAAATGATTGCCATCAACTGAGAGGCCGTTGTTTTGCTAGTAACTTCACATAAGACCTAGAGGAATGTACTTCAATCAAGCTTCCCTATTGTGCGTACTAATGACAACTTATTTGACCAATTCCACTTACGCAAAGTGATCATTCCAAACTCTCCGCGGAATCAAGACACCCAAGCCGGATGTCGGCCACTACTTGGAGTGTTCTCGAACATGGTCAGGGACTCTTCCACCTTCTCCATTTCCTCTCTTGCCTATTGACATATATACTTACAGTCTCCACTCCCAACCCCTCTAACACACTGCTCCTAGGTTTTAACTTCTTCGGCTGATCTGCACTGGTCATATTGTGCAACACATAGAGAGTAGCTGGAACTAAGCAATCAGATGAATGAGCCTTTTTAAAGTTCAGCCGGCGAGAACGTACTTCTACAAGACCTTGGGACTGTAGCGTTGACATCATGAGGATTTAGGGGGTTTTGTTCACAGGGACATATCTTAGCGAGAAACGGGAGAGGGAGAAGGGTGAGATGTGTTCTCTCTGCAGGAGAGAAGCTAAGTACACGCAGTACTTACATTGACTTAGTGCCTTTCAGCATCTGTAACTATATACTGGATTGCGATATTGTGGATTGAGACATGTTTGCGGGATTGAGGCATTGGCCGAGCAAGGCCAAGAGCGAGAGATATTAGGAGAAGCGGCTATGATGAGGAATTTTAAGAAAATGGGCGATTGAAAGCTCCATTCAAAGCAACTCACATCTTTGCAAATGTGTGGTCTTACGGATGTTTTTCAGCTGCAAGGCACTGATCTCGTAAACCAGGAGAAATGTCCAGAGAACATAGTCAAGACTTTCTTACTTTTATTATAGAACTTCTGAGCAGTGCTGAAAATCTGCAAGGTATACTCAAGGGCTCAACATTCCTCCAGGGCTTGGCTCCACCAATGCTCATCAGTCTATCAACTCCTCTCGCCAACATACGCGCTGTACAGGACCGACTCCCAGCTAATCGTTCTATACCTTCTACTGTGGTGCAGGCGCAGCCTTGATCTCATCCTGAACAGGCTGTTGAGCGGCCGGTGCCGGGGCAGCGGCAACAGGTGGTGCAGCACCTGCATCGGGGATGGTAGGTGGGTTGGTAGCAGTGTTGTCAATGACAGGAGCAGGAGCAGCGGCCTTCTCCTCAGGAGCCTTAGCCCACTTTGGTGGCTTAGCCCATTGAGCATCGGTCCATGGCCCCTCATCACTGAGCGAGCAACCGCCAGGACATTCGCAAGACCCACCAAGGATCTTGGGAAGGTTCTCAGCAGGAATCTGAGCCAAAAGCTCCTTCTGGTAACCACCTCCAAGGACATGGATCTTCTCGACGGTGACAGGGTCCAACCAGCCCTTCATGATATTGAAGACGCTGCTGAAGCCCCATGGGGCGTTGATAAGGTACAGGCGCCCCAATCGCTCAGGGTAGTAGTTTTGTGAGATGGCGGAGGCTTGCTTGACGTAGGAGTAGACGGAGGGGACCTTTGTAATTCCAACGCCTTTGAGATCCATTACTGAGCAGCAGGTCTCCAGTAGGTGTCCAGTTTTGCGGGAGCATGCTGGTAAACGGGGATCGGCGAGCTTCTCGTACTCGACAGCGAGATTGTTCAGCATGCGCTCGGCTGTTGTGATCTTGTACATGGCGTTTAGGTCAATGTTGCCCATCTGCTCAATGTATACAGGTCGACCATCCTGTCTTCTTGTTAGTTTTGCTCGTACTGACGTGTTTTGGGACCATGTCCATACTTTATCTGTCTTGTGGTAGTATTGGGGGTAGTACGCAGAAACTTGGGGCTTCTCCTCGTACTTGAAGTTTCGGGTCAGATCGTCGAGGTCGATTTCCTTGCGCCAGTTCTCGCAGTCGACGAACCTGTCATAGGTTACTTCATGCCGGGGGATAATATAATTGTGCAGTGACCTTACATCTTCTCGGAGAGCGCGACATCGAACTTACGGGCTCGTAGAAATCGGAGCTGCAGGTAATGTCAGCATGGGCGAATCCAACAAGAGGCTCTGCATACGCACAAGAGTCAGAGAGTCTAATCGGTCGGTGTAGCCAGCTGCCTCCAACTTCATGCGCAACTGGTAGACTTGGGCTTCCTGCTCGGGTGTTGTGTGGCCTGGGTGACCGCTCTGAGTGTTGGCAGATACAATTGGGTAGTCGAACTGATCGTGCTTGGGATCAAGCTTGAGGGTTCCCTTATCTTCGGCCATGTTGACGAGTGTGGGCGTGGTTGATGGAGGGAGATATTTGTTGTTAGGTTGAAGTTCTAGATTCTGGGTTCGTGGTTCAACAAAAGTAGAGGGGCAACAGGAATGACGATGTTGGTTAAGGCGGTGAGCTAGCGAGGAGGAGAGAAGTTGGCACAAAAGCAGCACTCACAGAATCTCACGAAACTGGCTCTAAGGATCTAACGACTCGTAGACCCTCAGATTTGACAACATCCCGACTCAATAATTGCTAATGGTTTATATATCATCGTCCCGCTCTTGGAAGCTTACGACAGATTGTGCAAGTGCCTGGGACTGGTTCTTCAAGAGTCTTAGTGCCGCTTTTTGTGTTAGAAGGCGAGGCCGGTGTCAAAAATTCGACGCTGAGAGGCGAACGGACAGTGTTCCATGACCATGGATGTCCACATCTGAGACCAGATTCTGCGATCAAGGCAATAAGAAGGTATGTAGCGATCAAGGGGTGCATATGTGAGAGTAGCTGCATTACCATGCATTGAGGATTGTCGTTTATTCATTCTTGTGCAATATCAACCATTTGGTGTGCCTTTATCTCCATCCTCTATTGTCTCTTGCTCGCTCTTCTCCTTCCGCTTCATTGTGACATCCCAGTTATAGACCCGAGCAGTAGCAACTTCCATGGTCTATAGAATGTTAGCCGGATTCTGGTGACATCCTCACACACGTCTCCACGCCACCATAGCCAGACTTACCGTAATCTGCTCTCTCAGGAATTCTTGATCCTCCTCGCAATTTGCTAAGTTCTGCTTTGCGCCTGCAAGCTTTCCCGTGAGTAGCTCCTCCGCCTCATCGATTGGGTATGATAACATAACGTTTGCCTGTTTCCCTGTCAGCGTAGTCTAGCGGGCAACCAGTTCACAGCACATACTCCCAGCCATAAGTAGACCTCCTCTGTAGGCGGAACCTGTGCTTTGGCGTACAATGTGTCATTGAGCTCGAATGTAGCCTCTATCGGTTCTGAACCGGACTGTTTCCAACCACTATTAGCTTCCAGCACTCCATCAACCCAACAGGCCGCACACCTTTCTTGTCTTCAGAAATTGCACCATATCAAGTGTCTTCTGAATATCTGGCATCTTGTCCTTCAGGCCTGCAGCTCGTCGTTGTTGATTCGACTCCATGAACTGATATTTCCTAACACCATATAAGCCCTTGCGTTCCGAGTCTGTCCTAAAGATGCATACGAGATCATCTCCTGGAACTTCTTCAAAGTCTTCTCGACATCTGCGCGTGATGTGACATAGTCCTCGACTTTGTCGACGAAGGGCGCATAAGGAATGCCTCTGGGATTCGTAGGAGCAACTACTTCTTTTCTGCAAATTGAATTAGCTTTCGACCTCTGCTAAGAACCTAGAAGGCTGGTCCCTAGATCGGGCTTACTTTGGCTCTGTGTCTGCCATCGTGAACGTGGTTGATGGTTTCACTGCCCACTGCCAGCAGAGCTAAGATAGTTGGTGCTTCAAAATGGAACATCCCGTCCGGACCTGAAGGTTAATTGGGCCCGGGGCTCGCTTCAGCTGCCCCGCTTTTCCTAATCTTATCAGATTGCTTGATCCCCGATCTGCAGCTTCGTGCATCAAGATACCGTCATCCATCATACTGTCCTACATTGTACCGTCAAGCCCGTATATGCCGGGTTCGTGTAACGAGTGTCTTTTGTGACACAGGCCAGTACGTCGGCCATGGAATCCGAATGGCTTCGTGAGGGCCTCTGCTATGCTTTGAGAGCTTCCATATTCACGACCGATACCGGCGACTCTCAACCTCCAGGTCGGGATCCACGTCTTCGGAAACTGATTGAGAAGGTACTATGGTCGAGGAGATTTGTCTTGACATATCATTTCGTCATTTTGGTCTTCGTAACCGTTCTCTCGGCCTCGCACTGGATATCCAAAGCGCTTAGATGGCATCGTAAGCGCGTAACGAGGGTACATTTTCTGAAGGATGAGGACCAGTATGATGGAGATGCCCGAACAATCGTTCCTTCGTCAAATGAAGATACTAGACTTGTGTACTCCTCGGGCGGCAGTACGATCCAGGGCATTTCTAGTCCTCCTCGAAAGGACATTGATGAAGCTACCCCACTTCTCGCACCTAGCATCAGCTATCACTCTGGAAGGTCATTGGTATCACTCGTCAGAGCCCTTTTGATCTATCAACCTGCGCCAGTTCCAGTTATCGACAAAATTCTACCACCGAATGGCACTTCTGTCGTTATTCTTTCATTTTTGGGCCTAAATTTGTTCTACATATTCTATGGCATAAGCATCAACGCTATTGACTTTGTTGTTCTAGCGGACCGACTCGGTCTTGTATTTTCTGCAAACATACCTCTTCTATATCTACTAGCTGCAAAAAGTCAGCCTCTAAAGTTTCTCACTGGTCGATCTTATGAATCTCTGAATATTTTTCATCGTCGACTTGGGGAGCTGTTATGTTTGGAGGGTTTCTTCCACTCTATTGGATTTCTTCTCGTCTGGTATGTGCTGTTTAGGCCAAGCGGCTTTGGGCTTGTCCGCTTTTTACTTCTGAGGAGGAATCTGATAGGAGTTGGGATGCTCTTTGCGTACGAGTTGCTTTACTTTACCTCGCTTGGGAGCTTCCGGCAGCGTTGGTACGAGCTGTTTCTAGGATTTCATGTTATCTTTCAAGTTCTGGCTTTACTGGGTCTGTACTTCCACCACCACACCGGAAGGCCATATGCTCTTGCCGCTTTGATCATCTTCCTTCTGGACCGAATTCTGCACCGATTCAGCATGAAGAGCGTGATGACAGAAGCTCGAACCAAGATTCTTGAAGATGAAGATACTGTCAGAGTCTCCTCTACCATCGTCCTACGTTCAAGATCCGGGCTTCTTCATGTGTTTGGCAAGTCAATTTATAGTGGCTGGCACGCCACCGATCACATTTTCGTGACCGTTCCGTCACTGTCTCGAATACAAGCTCACCCTTTCACCATCGCTTCTGCCGCACCAAGGTCAGGAGACGAGGTAGCTCAGATGGACCTCATCGTTCGAGCCCAAGACGGCTTCTCTCGAGATCTCCTCAACGCAGCCCGTCTTCACAAGAGTCTCAATATTCGCATCGACGGCCCTTACGGAAGCTCTCACGCTCGCGAGATGCTCGAAGATTCCGACTTGGCCCTTCTGGTAGCAGGCGGAAGCGGCATTGCGGTTTCCTGGCCTGTGGTCAAACATCTCCTCGACATCAACCGATCCTCAGAAATAGAAATCGCAGCAGCTTTCTCACTGCGCAAACAAAAAGTGGTGCTTATCTGGGTGATTCACGAGACTGCACATCTCTCATGGCTGGGAAGAGACGCGCTAGCTGAGGCAGAGCTCCTAGGTGCTGAAGTTATCATCCCGCGTGCGACGGAAGAGATTGGCCGGCCAGACTTGAAGACGATGATTTGTGATTTGGTGGATTTGCATGCGAGAGGGAAGAGGACAAGTGTAGTTGCTAGTGGCCCAGATGGGATGGGGAGATTGGTCAGAAATACGTGTGCGGGTCTTGTGAAGGATGGAAGGCAAGTGGATGTGGCGATTGAGAAGTTTGGGTGGTGATGCCCTTATGCCTTTGTGTACATGGGACCTTGCTGGCTGCCCTTGTGGTCGAATCTTGAAGGTTAGGAATGGCGGGTCTCGGATTGCTTATGAGCTTGCAGCTCGGAGTTCTGGATAATACGAAGACGCATATCCTAGAGACAACCCCTGGAAGATGCCACAAAATATACCTTTGTTATGCTTTGGGGTCTTGAGTCTACCCGAAGATGATCAAAACCAGAGGAAGTTTTCTGATCTCAGACTTCAAAATGCACACCTGTGCACATTCTATTCTATAAACGCCATCACGCTCGTTCCAGGTATCTATCTCTATATTCTAGTGTAGTCTAATCTAAAATGTGCAACATCTGTCTAGCCTCATAATTTCACATCGGCAGCTGAAATCTGCCCCATGACCGCGACATTCCTATCCGGGTCCAGCCTTTTCATGACCCATTCATAAACAGCCCACTGTGCAGCGTTCACGATAAAAGCTCTCAAACTACATACGCCTAGGCCTCTGAAGAATACTCCGACTCCTTCATTTCGGTACGCAGTTCGCGCGATCTCAATAGCTCCAACCTTTCTCGGTACAGCCTGCGATTCTGCTGCCAGCAGAGGAGCCCCTTCAGCGGCCGTCGGAAGTGGTATTGGCTGGTATTGCTGCGTTTGGACTCTCGTCTTGATGACATCCAGAGGGAAAATACTCGCCCACGTCACGACACCGGCAAGTCCACCACACAGCAACACCTTAACAGCTTCCCCAACGCCATCGCCTCTACCACTCGCTCCTTCTCGCTCTCTCATCTTCTTCTCCATCAGCCTCGTAGTGATCTCATAGGACCAGAAATAGAACCCATAGCCCACGCTGTCCCTCAAAGCGGTGACCACGCCCCCGAAGTACAAGCCTCGCACTCCGTCACGTCGAAGAATCTCTCGAGTGATTCCCCAGCTTGAGGCCGTGGAGGCGGAATTGGAGATCTGAGCGCGGCATTTCACCAGTTCGGTGGGTGTAGATACTACCCATGTTGCGAGACCACCTACAGCGCCAGCGATCCAAGTCGACCAGAGAGAAGGAGGGGCAGTGGCTCCTAGAGGGTTTTGAGAGTTGAGCAGTGAGGAGGTTCGGTGGTATGTCACGAACAGGAGAGCGTTTAGAGCGCCGTAGCCGAGGATGGGGGCTGTGGCTCCTCGGATGAGAGTTGAGGCAGAAGTAAACGGTGAAGTATAGGGAACGATTGGTGCGGTGGGGAGTGTGGAAGCTGAAGGTACTGGTTGTGACGGTGCCGCCTGGAGACGGACTTTGATCAAGTCGAGAGGGTTTCCGATGAGGATTCCTGCTGCTCCGCTAATATACCCGGCCCAGAAATCGGCTGACATGGTCATATATATATAAAAGGATATGTTAAGAAGCTGGCCTGGAAATGCGCTGCGTAGCGAGTATCCTTATTGCTCTGTCATGATATCCAAAATAGGTAATGTAAATGGCAAAGACCGACGGATGGCAAGGAAAGCAAGCGAGACCTTTCTCAGATCACAAGCCTTCCTCAACCTTTCGAGCCCAGGGTTTTCTTTGAGCGGAGACAGCAATGACCGGGTCCGAGTAATCTCTAATAGTCTTCTTCGCTAAAGTGATTTGAGTAAGAAGACCCAGGAAGACAGCTGCCCACCCTAGACCGGCTCTCAGAGGTCTCGGCACAGAGGTAATCCTGATTGAAGCCGCGGGGGATTCATAGGCTGGGGTCGTACGCCGTATGTACTGGTGATGGAGAACTTGGGTCGCGAACGTGGTCATGAGAATGGGAGTTTGGTAATTCGCAAAGAAACGGTCCGTCACTGTTGGTGGGAGCGGGGCCATAGTGTATTGTAGTGGGGGATGGGAATTGGCCTTGGACGTGTCTTTTAGCGCGGGGGAGCGGAGAAGCTGTATGGAACCTTCGATAGTACTCGTAGGTGGTGGGTGCGATTTGCGAAAGAATGAATAATGACTGGGACTCTGAAAGTGAAAGAGAGGAGGTATGAGGTAGGATTACCTAGGTACTTATATTTATGAACAGCAGCGAGGGAGATTTCTCGGGGAAATTTCATCCTCCTATTTTTACCTACCTTGGTACTCGTAAATTACCTTAAGTTACCTCCTAAAAAAATATGCAGTACACTATCCCCCATCCCGTCCCGGCTCGATGGATCTGGTGGATCAACCCGAAAAGTTCTCGTGGATCTCTCACGTGACTTCCTGGTGCCTTGGAACGCGCTCTCCCGTCTGAGACGCGTTGGCTTGTTGATGTCGCCACCGACTCGAAGAAGGAGAAGGAGACGCAGCAGCCAAATCAAGCCAGCACAGCACTACACTGTCAACCATTATCATCGACCATCATCCACCGACCACTGGCCCTCATCGCCGACCTGAAGGACATTGGAGGATGTCATTGTCCGGGTAAAGAGAACAGCGACATTGCTGGAACACGCCACTATGATGATTACGCCTCCCGAAGAGACGTCAAGCACGCCGGCCATCTCGAAGAAGCGTCTTGGAACCCATGGAGGAACTCCTCAGAACGTCGACCGGCTGAAGAAGCCATTCGGACTGACCTTGAGCGATGACAAGGAGAACAATTATCCAACACCATCTGCGAAGCCATCTGTCCCACAAGGCTTGCGACTCTACACTCCTCAATCCGTCGACCGACTCATCAAGCCCTTCAGATGTCCTGGATCTGCTACTGTTACTCGAACATCCGAGAAGCCAACGCGGAAACGAAGGAAGGTTGACTATGGCGGAGCCGATGGAGACAAGGAGGACGAGGATAAAGCATGGACGAACGAGGACCGGCTGGCTCTTGCAAACAGAGAATCGAATAAGTTCCCTATATTCCAAGTCAAGGATAAGGAGACTATGTTCAGGAAACGATTTGCCGTTCCATTGATGAACAAGAACATTCCATCATATAACCCGAATCGACCGCCACCCACACTTGGATTGAGACAAGGTGCTGTGTTTATTGCAAAGCCACTTCATGACCCGAGTGGAGAGTTTGCAATTGTTCTTTACGATCCTACTATCGACGAGAAACCCAGGACAATCGAAGAGGCTAGGAAAGCTGAAAGCGGAGAGCCACCAAAAATCGATGCGCCGCTGGTACACAAGTCACTGGCAGAGATTCTGGGGATCAAGAAAGTCGTGGATACCGAGAGACCAAAAGTACCTGTTGTCATCGACCCACGACTGGCGAAGGTTCTTCGGCCCCATCAGATCGAAGGTGTGAAGTTCATGTACAAGTGTGTTACGGGGATGATAGAAGATAATGCAAATGGCTGCATTATGGCAGATGAAATGGGTCTAGGGAAGACGCTGCAATGTATCACGCTGATGTGGACGCTTCTGAAGCAGTCTCCGGATGCCGGAAAATCCACCATCCAGAAGGCTATTATCGCCTGCCCATCAAGTCTGGTGAAGAATTGGGCAAACGAGTTAATAAAGTGGCTTGGTCCGGACGCCATTCAGCCCTTTGCGATTGATGGCAAAGCTTCCAAAGAGGAGTTGCAACAACAGCTGCGGCAGTGGGCTATCGCGACAGGCCGTTCCGTTACTAGGCCGGTCATCATCGTCTCCTATGAAACACTTCGACTAAACGTCGAAGAACTGAAGAACACGAAGATTGGACTAATGCTCTGCGATGAAGGCCATCGATTAAAGAATGGCGACAGTCAAACATTCACAGCACTGAACAGTCTCAATGTATCAAGAAGGGTTATTCTGTCGGGCACTCCGATCCAGAACGATCTTTCCGAGTACTTCTCTCTTATCAGTTTTGCCAATCCTGGTCTGCTTGGAACGCGGATGGAGTTCCGGAAGAAGTATGAACTACCGATTCTCAAGGGTCGTGACGCTGCTGGAAGCGACAAGGACCGAGAGAAAGGAGATGCCACAGTTCGAGAGCTGCTGAGTGTCGTCAACAAGTTCATCATCAGACGTACGAATGATATCCTGTCGAAGTACTTGCCAGTCAAGTATGAGCATGTCGTATTCTGCAATCTGGCTCCATTCCAACTCGACCTATACAACCATTTCATCAGCAGTCCCGACATCAAAGCATTGCTCCGTGGCAAAGGCAGTCAACCTCTAAAGGCTATCGGAATGCTCAAAAAGCTCTGCAATCATCCAGACCTGCTCAGCCTCCCAGATGACTTGACGGGCTGCGAAAAATACTTCCCAGACGACTACGTTCCAAAAGATTCGCGAGGTAGGGACCGAGATATCAAGCCTTGGTATTCCGGCAAGATGCAAGTCTTGGACCGCATGCTTGCTCGTATTCATCAAGACACCAACGATAAAATCGTTCTTATTAGCAATTACACTCAGACACTCGACATGTTTGACAAACTCTGTCGCAATCGCGGTTATGGTAGTCTTCGGCTTGACGGCACAATGAACGTGACGAAGCGGCAGAAGCTTGTTGACAGATTCAACGATCCAGAGGGCAACGAGTTCGTCTTTCTTTTGAGTAGTAAGGCAGGGGGATGTGGTCTCAATCTCATCGGTGCCAATCGACTGGTCCTCTTCGACCCAGATTGGAACCCTGCTGCAGATCAGCAAGCTCTCGCCCGAGTGTGGAGAGATGGCCAGAAGAAGGATTGTTTTGTGTACCGGTTCATCGCCACTGGAACTATAGAAGAGAAGATCTTCCAACGCCAATCTCACAAGCAATCTCTATCTTCGTGCGTTGTTGATTCTGCCGAGGACGTGGAGCGTCATTTCACTCTTGACAGTCTGCGGGAGCTGTTCCAATACCACGGAAAGACGACCAGTGATACGCATGACACGTTTAAATGCAAGCGATGCAAGCCGGACGGAAAGCAGTTTCTCAAAGCCCCTGCGATGATGTACGGCGATACGAGTACGTGGAACCATTTCGTCAACGATGGATTGAAGTCCATCCAAGATCTGCTACTTAGACAAGAATGTGGGGATGAGGCTGTATCGGCTGTTTTCCAGTATATTTCGCATTAGTTGTGATGCTTTGTGTATGTCATTAGTAGCTTCCACCGGAAGTCTTGGGCGTTAGCGGCGAACAGAAAGTGGAAACGGACAGGATCGGCGTTACCATTAGTACAGTGCAGGGTTGTTGGTGTCAAAGGAGGGTGTTCACATATACTATCTCTTAGAATGAATAGTTCCTAGAGCTGTGTTCAAAATGGGTAGTATCTACAGTTCCCAATTTTAATCTCATGCTGCACCGGTTAGTTCCAACACGAGACATCCTGCTTGCGGGGTTAAGACATGATCATGTTTGTGCGACTGTTTTGTTTCGCTTGCGTGGTACAATCCCAAGTAGAGATCTGCATCAAGGTGCTAGATCGTGTAGGTAAATTTGTGTGCAGGAAATGTAACACTGATAGATGCTGTCCTGCTTAATAGAATGGGACCAGCACTGCACTGCCTGCACCCTGCAGTGTACTGGTGAATGTGCAGAGACACTGAGTTCTGAGTTTGGAGGCTGGCTCGGTCAAGTTTTTACCCGTCTGAAATGGCTTGTGGAGTGTAGAGCTTGAAAGGAACATCTGAATGTCGCAAAAGAAGTGGATTATAACAACACTCTAGAACTATTAACGACAGTAGTAGTGAGTGGCAGCTCGAACTTGACACATCCCTGTTATCCCAAATGTTGAATTTCAGACTCAAGGACAGACCTCATCCGAACCATCCAACCAGAACTCTTCATTCAGCTACCCATCAAACCACACAGAACTAAAGCAAGCAGGCAGGTGAGTAGAGTCCACGAAAGCCGAAAATGTCCATCCCGTATTGTCCACAGCCCGGTGTCTGTTGTATGGATTGGTGAGAAGAGTTGAAGCTTGATATTCGTCAGTGAAGCGAAAAAGGAAGTGTTTTGCATGTAAGAAAATCTCGACTTCGGAACAGTAGACCAGGATGTGGAATCGAGGCTGCTGTAGATTCGCGACTTGCGGGCATGCGAAAGAGGCAGTTTAGACGGTGACACCAGGGCAGACGACGATTTGGTTGTTGGAGAGGAGTTGGATAAGCTGCCGGCACTGATCAGTTTCCTTTCTCTTTGACTGTTTCTATACGATAAGAAGTTGCTTACGCCAGCACTGTTGGTGTTTCCGCTTGAAGGAGCCAAGCAGCAGATGTTGGGAGTAGCGCAAGCTTCAATTTGAGCGATGATAGCAACGCCTTTCTTGACCATTAGCGAGTCTGTAATAACTTCGAACACAACTGAACGCCATGTGTTTGAGGACATACACTGAGCAGCAACAGATACGGTTGGGACGATCAAGGGCAGAATGGCTGGGATGACACCCAGGAGACCTCCAAGAACTGGAGCAAGGTTGGCACCAAGGTTGGAAGAGGGCTTGAGCTCTGGCTTCTGAGCGCAACAGGCGAGGGTTCCTTGGCCCTGGGCGCAGGAGGTTGAGTCGGTTCTCTTCTCATACTTCTCGACAGCCGGAGCGGCCAGAGCAGCGGCGGCGAAGGAGAGGACAGTGTAGATCTTAGTAAGTTGCATTTTGAACGATTATGCGGTGGGTAAGAGGTATCTAAGTTGAAATGAAAGTGTGTACTGGCTGGATTTGGGTGGGCTAGCTGGATGGTTTCCCGTTGGAACTGACTGTGTTGAGCTGTGGAGGAGAATTGAAGGGGGTCTCGACTGTATTTATATACAACACAGATCCACCCAAAGAGCTAGACCTCAAGGATAGTAATGAACACTATAAGGTAACAAATAGGAACGATGTGACACCGTCAAGCTCTCATACATAGACTCACAGCCGCCTGACCCCTAGCGTTCAAGAATTAAAATATTACATGACACAAGAGCACCCAATAAACGCCTCCTAATTTGCTTTCGGCGACGACGCGGAGACAACAAGTTCCGAAGTCAAGAACTGTATCACATACTCTCGCTTGAGATAGAGCCTTTTGACTCACATACGAACAGAGATCGAAGATTCAACAGGAAAGGTACCGATCTTGGAATTGATACAAGCCGCCACCGGAGCCGAAGGCGTAGCTGAAAACAAGGCCTCGAGGACGAGAAAACCAGGTTTTGCAGATTTCTTCCTTTCGACGAAAGACATCTGGGGGGCGTTGGCTCATCTCACGCTGTGTGACATGACAGAGCCCCTTTCTGGGAACTCAGACAGATGGAGCGTCTCTATGCGGGAAACCGCCGTGTTTGCTAGGGACATCCAGCATGATGAACCCTCGTCACAGGTTCTGAATGTCTAGGTCATAGGGTTGCTGGCTGAGAACGAATAGTGAGAGTACTTGGCTCGGTACCCGGATTCTTAAACAAAAATCTCGGCTAAACAGGCCAGGCGTCTTTGCCTATTCGGCGATGTTCGAGCCTAGACTCGGCTCAGTATTACTAAAATAGAGAACAGCATCGGGTGTTCAACTTGTCCATTACTATCCTCGTCCTACCAATGTTCGGATTCCCATACACTCCACCAAATCCCCATATTCGAGGCAACCACTAGATCTAGCATCTTGAACCCTTCATCGTGAATTATGAGCTTGCCAAGTTTTGCTCGCTTGCCCCGATTTCCACCTCCGGCTTTCTCCTGGCCGATACTAAGGTCGAGCCGAACTTCTTCGTCTTCTCCTTCTTCGCTCCTTAGGTAGGCACTATAAGGAAAGGGCTGGTGTCCCATAGGAGGTGGTGCCACTGCTTCCTCATTTGAACCCCTTGGAGTTTGTGAATAAGATCTTGGAGGTAATGGAGGCGGTCGGTCATCGTCACTAGGGTAGAGAGCTGCATATGAAGTTGGTGGTGGACGCGGTGGAAGTGGAGGAGCTGTCTTGTGGCCAGATGATAACTTATTCCGGATATGACTAAGTTTTGGCATGCTAAATTGTTTGGAATCGAGCCCTTTGTGCGGGGGGGAAGTTACAGATGCCGCTTGTGTAAACACAGCTGAAGACGGTAAGTTAAACCGTAGCTCACTCACAACCACTGCTGGCTGAGCTGAAGAAGTCGCGTTTGGATCGTTGCTTGCCGATACTGGTGCTGGCAAGGTGTGTTTACAGCGCAGCGAGCGGCCCCCAGATCCGGTTGAGAACTTGCACCGACCTCCCCATGGGCTCGAAAAAATATACCCCTTAGTCTGAGAATCTTCGTCACCGGGAAGGACATATGGTGCACCAGAGCTGCTCTCACTAGAACTTCTGCCACGTACGGTCATATGCTTGTCCGAGATGTCAGAGAGCGCCCTTTTACTCTGTATTGAAGATCGATTCCAAAAGCTATTTCCCTCCATGCGGACCTGCCGATCAAATCCCGAATTGGACCGTGGCTGAAGGTGTAACTCGTCCGCATCAGTACTTGATTCACCACTCATGTTGTGAGAGGTTGTGGCATTGCCAGTGTGACAATTCGGTTGTGGATGTCGGAAATAGTTGTATCCCGGGGTGGTAATGTGAACCGACAGGTCGAAATAGGGCTTCCTAGAACGCGGCGCAGTCTTTAATCGCCGACTTTGTGCTTCTTCGGACGCTGGCGTGCCAGTCACGCTGCCGATGTTCCACTGCGCCCCAGAAGAAGGATCTCGACGAATTAATGTGATGGAGAATGCTTCTTTATCAGCCTCAACATTCTCCGCAAGTAACTCAGCCGTCCTGGTAAGATCGATGCTCTTCTTGGATGGAGACGGGGTTCGTGAAGCGGCACTAGTAGGTGCATTTTCAACACCAGAAAACTGCTTTCTCTCAAATCCGTACTCTGTTTGATCCCGAGGTCCAAGCGGTCGTCTTAATATTGACTCATTCTGGTGTGCCTGAGGCGGTGGCCTTCTCGTTGGACTCTCAGATCCAACAGGCTTCCGTCTTGGAAGACTTGTGGTGGGCTCTTTGGGCCGAGAGCGTTGAGACGCGGCGGTCAGTTGACGGCTGATCTCAATTGAGGATCTTGCGGACTCTGGGAGAGGCTTGCGAGGAAGAGATTTATTCACAAATGACGTCGTTTCCCCGGCTACAGGATTTGCATCGTCTTCCAGGAATTTGGCATCCTCTGGTGTTTGGAGATGCAGATAGTAGAGAGAGGATGCAACATCTTCAGCCGTAACGTTCTTCAGCTGTGGCTTGAGAGTTGTGAGAATAATATCTATCCGATTTCAGTACCGTGCGGACACACGTACAAACGTGACCTACCTCGACTTCCCGGTACACGTGCAATGTACAACGTTAGAGGCTCTCTCTTGGCCTCGGTGGGGTTGCGTGGATATTTCGGGGGGTTTCCTGCTAGCTGCGTGATGTCGGAAAGAGAGCTTGCTTCGACCTGAGGTGCCATACTTCCTGGCGACGGTGACAGTGACTCAAAAGGGGTCGCAGTGAAATGACTCCAGATACGACTGTAAAGGACTGAGCGGCATCCAGGACGGACGAAACAGCAGTGATTGAGTGTTATAGGGAAGCTGGTTCGAAGAACCGCGTGTTGAGAGCAGAGTGACGAAGATGAAGCTGACGATGTTTGGGTACGACGTATGGTTACGTGAACAAAGCGAGGTTTGGACTGGCCTGTGAGCTTTAAAGTGCCGGTGGCAGATATCAACGTGGCGTGCAATGCAGCCTTGCCTCTGTGGTCTCCATCGCAGAGCAACTCTATTTTTGCCAGGTCATGGATGGATAGATAGACAGTTGCAGGCCTTTGCGTACGACAAAGGAGGCTGAGTTTCGGCCGGTCTTTGGTGTCTTGAGCTGATCTCCAGGATGCGAGGCGAAGCGAAGAAGCGAAGCAGCGAAGCGAACCTTGGAGAGACGGGACTCGGGAGCACCTCGGGAGCACTGAAGACTGGCGAGACTGGATGGATGGTTTATCGGTAGATGTCACGTGTGGCACTGGATAAGCTAATCCCGTCCCGCTCTTTGCTAGCGAGAACTTTTCGGTAGCGCACTGGATGTAAATTTGAGATCGAGACGAGATCTTCGATAACAGCCGCGTCGGATTTCCCAGGGAACGACATTTTCTCCATTACTAGAGGTCCAGGAGGAGTCGATTAGGCAAACGACGGGAAACCTTCTTGAAACCTCCTCAATCGCCCCTGCCTAGCATCATCCATCATGGCGGAAAGTTCGATCCAGGTGAATTTCCCCGCGATATTTTCAACTTTTCATATTGATGCTAATCACACTTTTAGGACCGCTTACGTGCGCATGCCGAATCTTTTGACGGTTTGCTGTCTTTGATTCCCGCAGATATTTACTACGGGAAAGACAACAGCGTATGTCACAGACTCTCACCGCAACATGGGATGCATGAATTGATCTCTCCCTTCTAGGACCAATGGAAGAAGAAGAAGCAAACCAAGGAGCAGGCCGCAGCAGCACGGAGAGCAAAGCTAGATCCGGACTCTGCCACGTCGAAAACAGCCAAAGATGTCATGGATGAGCGGGCACGAAAGCGAAAATTGGCGGAGCTGGAAGAGTTAGAAGGGTCTGAAGTGGAGGGTGTGGAAAAGGAATTACCCAAGGAGGGGCTCAAGCTGGCGCAGGATAAGAAGGCCAAGAAGCAGAAAACCACGAACGACAGTGACGCCCAAGCATCTGCGGAAGAGTCCAAGGCTGAACGCAAGGCCGCCAAATTAGAAAAGCAGAAGCTGAAGGCGGGGAAGAAGGCCGAGAAGAGGAAGGAGAAGAAGTCTGTTACCAAGCAGAAACTTCAGGAAAAGTCTGGCAAAAAGCTGGAAGGACAAAAAGCCGACATTGAAGTCGTGGCCGATATTGAGGTAGATGATGGACCTGAAGTGGACAACAATGAGACAGGCGAGCAAGGTCCCGACGATGATGATTCAGTGGACGATGAAGGACTTCCAGGAGATGAGATAGGTCATTTTGAGGCCGACGGGTTGGAAGAACAGAATGGATCTGTATCACCTAGCCCCTCACCACCTTCACCTACATTCGACAATCCCACAGAGCCGAGTGCGAACACATCCACATCCTCCGTCATACCTCCCGCAACCGCACCCAAACACATCAAGCTCCCCACAGACCCTGAACTTCTCCGCTCGAGATTGGCAGCGCGGATAGAAGCACTCCGTGCGGCACGGAAAGCTGATGGACCAGATGGACGACCTGCACGGAATCGTCAAGAGTTGCTGGAGGCGCGACGGAAGAAGGAGGAGCAGAGGAAAGCGCACAAGAAAGAACTTCGACTGAAGGCTAAAATTGAGGAAGATGCGAAACGGGAAGCAGCTTTGGCCTCGGCACGAGATTCGCCTGCGTCGAGCATGATGAGTCCTATCATCCACTCTCCAGAACACAACTTCTCCTTCGGCCGCGTAGCATTCGCGGATGGCCAAGAGCTCTCCGAGGATCTCATTGCGTTGAAAAACGCTCCTAAGAAACGTGGACCGCAAGACGCAGCCAGTGCCCTGAAAGCAACCGAGAAGAACCGCCTTCGCCTCGCCGGCCTCGACGAAACGAAGCGAGCGGATATCGAGGAGAAGGACCTCTGGCTTAACGCCAAGAAGCGTGCTCATGGCGAGAAGGTTCGAGATGATACGTCGCTATTGAAGAAAACTCTGAAGCGCAAAGAGAAGTCGAAAAAGAAGAGTGAGAAGGAATGGTCGGAACGAAAAGAGGGCGTGGCGAAAAGCCAAGCTATGAAACAGAAGAAGCGAGAGGAAAACCTACAGAAGAGACGTGATGGAAAGGGCGTTAAGAGCAAAAGGAGTAAGGGCAAGAGTGTGAAGGGCAAAAAACCAAAAGTGAAGAGCAGACCAGGGTTTGAAGGCAGCTTCAAGGGCTAATGGCATATTATAATGCGATGGCTTCTTTAGATGCTTGTGTACTTAATACCAAGGGGAGTCGTGGAGTTTGGGGATGTGTATTGAGTTGATATTTAGCCAACCGTTCGTCCCAAAGCGTACATATCTGTTACAGTCTCCGTGTTCTTGGTTTGTGGTTCCAGCTAACACAGCTACTCACCGTTCAATTTTCAGGTGAAGGCTCTACCCACTCACCAGCTAATAACAGGCAGACGAGGAGAATGAGACCAAGCAAAGGTCATGCGTGCATATGCAAGCAAGTAATCATTCTTGCTACTAACAGTAAAGTCTCGAAGGAACAAACAACGCCCATGCCAAATTTCAAATGTCTGCCTTGCACGCCATTGCGAATTAACAAAAGGGTACGCAAATTTGAATTCGCTCCCACTTGCCTGTCTTCGCTCGTTCTGTCTCCCCCAAGAAATTTTGATGCTCTCTTGCTTGGTCATGTTTTCAGAGAAGAGAACCAATCTTTTGGATACCCGGTAGTAATTACGACAATGTAGAAGGTTTATCACTCCCTTTCTGTCTCCAAGCCGGTCGTCGTCCTTTGGTGCCCTGCCTTGCCCAGTTCTGTGATGTAATTCCTCTTGAACAACTAGAGGAGGGAGTCCAGGCGAGTGAAGACACTGAGACATGCTGCTACGACCTAACAGAGGGTTAGTTTTGGTTTCGTGATACGATATTTAACTGTCAAGATATACCTCGAGTTGCAACTCCTTGTCCTTGCCATTGGTAACCTCGTCTCCAATCACCTGTCCCAAATTCGCCCCAACACCGCCAGAAGCCCCACCAGCCCTCTTTCCAAACGGCCATTGACTGTACTCGGCGAGCAGCTCATCTACCTGGGCAAAAGCACGTTCTCTAGCTTCATGTCCCAGCGTAGCCAACGCATTTTCAAGAACATTGGCAGCGTACGCAGCACATACCATAGCAATGGTTCGGACGTATCTGAATTCGAGATTTTCTGGAAGGAATTGACTTCCGGGTAGAACCACTGTTCGCTGCGTCAGGACGTTTCTAACACGTCGTCTGATTTCCTCCTTGGCTCCTCCGTCAGCTACAGGATGTGTTGCCATGTCGAATAGTAGGAAGTTTCGCTTCTCGGTTCTGAGAATTCCCTTGTCGACCAAGCCCTTCGCTAATCTTTCTCTGACTTGCTTTAATTGGTAGCCAATCTTCATTAAGTTCCAGGTCTCTCCTAGAATGCGAGTTAGAAACCCGGTGCATGTTCGTTGGGACGAAGGGATAGCATACCACTCATTAGGTCAATCCACTGGCTGACACTCATTTTCTCACTGGCCTTCATCATCTTGAGCGCCTCGTCGAGCAGAACTTCTCCAGTAAGTGTATCATCGATGACTTCGATAACTCGATCAGCTAGGGGGAACCTCCTTCTCGAGGAATCCTTCTGCATGCTAACACGTCCTCTGAAGGCAAGCTCGATGACGATACATCCTCGCAGCGCGTATGAGATATTATCGTTCCAGAATGAGAGGTATCCCTAACGAGATGTTGGTAAACTTCCAGAATAGATTGCCCGCGCCTCCATTGGCATACTCACTTGCTTATCTTTCAATCCCAACAAGAGCACCTCTTCCATGAGCGTCAGCTTCGGCTGCTTACTCCGCTCAGCACTCTCGCTGATATCCCTCGGGTCGAAAGCAATCTTGTGTCCATTCTCGCCGCTCTCGTAGGATGTTTCTGGACCACCGGTGTCGCGAGAGCCACCAGCCTTGGGGACTGGGGAAGCCACGCGACTCGGATCTCCCTCCTCATTCTCTCCACTTGCTCCTCCGCCGCCGCCGCCTCTTCTTCGAGTGAGTCCCGACGACATTTTGGTGTTTACGATGGGCTGTTGTTCCCAGGTCGGGTCGAGGTTTGGAGAAAGGGGGATTTATGGGTGTCCTCGCATGCGATTATGACAGGTCTCCGCAATTCGTATGCCCGAACACGAGGGTATCAGTTGGTGTCGAAATACTTTTAGGAACTCGAAGGCTCGTCGCAGAGCGATTGGATTTCATGCGTTAATAGGGTTGGTGTTCGCAAGCACTTCGCGGGGCATAAACGATGCTGTCGGGAAGATATTCGAGAGCTTTGTATGAAGTTCATCCGTGAGGCAGGGATGCACTAGCGCAAAGCTCCTTTGGGTGCGAGGCTGCTGGGTCCCAAGACTTTGACCGGTTACGGAACTTTGATAGATTGGTAGTCAAGATACACAAACATGAGCGTGGCACTGAGGAAGAGTAAGGTGTTCTAAACATTTTTACAGGCGCATAGATTCAATATGCTTCTCTAGGCATGCTGAATCTGTACAAGATTTCCGGACATAGTCCCTCCACATTTAGTATCCGAGTCTCCTGTCTCCCCTCCACGTCCAATTCCCCTAATATACAAATCCATCGTTCAATGAGCTATTCACGGTTAGTCTCTATTTGTTTGTCCAAAACTGTGCCTCTTGTCAAATTTACCGTCTGGTTGCGCAAGAATGTACTCAACCGCCTTGTCAACTATCGAAACTTTGTTAGACCTGCCCAACCACTGTGTTGAATATCCAACATACCACTGTGGATAGCATCTGCCTCCTTGTCTGGGATCTCAATACTGAACTCCTGTAACGAGCGTTAGAAGCCCATCATAGCATCAAATATGTTTCCCAGCACTAACCTCTTCAATGGCCATCACAACCTCGACAGTATCCAAGCTGTCCAAACCAAGGTCGTTCGAGAAGTGGGAAGTAGGTGTAAGCTATGCTATTTTAGCTGCAGGCACGGAACCATCATTGTGTACCATTCATACCTTCGAAGGATCGGTGACCTGGATTAAGTTGTCAACAACGCAAGCTCTCGCAAAAGGCATTCCATCCATTCAACACCAGAGGCATACCTTATCAAAGTTCTTCAGTAAATCGACTATTCTGCCCTCAACCTCTGGCTTTGCCAATCCCGCAGCAGCAGAGTAACATCTTACAGCCTGGAAAGCGGACGGGGCGAATCGGGATTGTGAGAGCAGGTAGCTTTGCGACGCAGGGCGTGCGATTGCTCCTGATTTCTGGGCTGCCTGGCGGGTAGCGCTACGTGCTGATCTGAGAAGAGCTGTTCGGAACATTTTGGAGGTTTGTGGGAGCTTGAAGAGGAGGTTTGCTGTGGGAGGAGAAGGCAGGTTTGATGATTACAGTGGAAGCTCATTCGGGCTCGAAGCTAGCGTATTTTCTCTCGATCTAGTCACGTGACTGAGCGACAACTCCAGAGCCTCTCGACTTAAAAAGGAAGTCATTACCAGGGATTAAAACTCGATTATATATGTGAAACTAGGCGTCGAAGTTCTGACCCTGCTGTCTCTGTTAAATTTGCTTTCTGGTGGTTGATTGAAGCTCCCCCACGAAAGAAAGCCAATCAGACGACCTGAATTACCTACCTAGGTAGTGTTGCTCCATCATACATTTGCGACCTCCAATTCCACCCCTCCGCAACAACACTGCCACGAGCAACCACACAATGGCATCTACAAAGCCTCTGACACTGCTCGTGGCTTGCAGCCGTCCGACAGCACGGCTCACGAGCCCTTGCTCAATCCGCACAATTGCAGCACCCTCAAGGACTCCCTTGGCTACATTTGCATTCTCGTCGACTACCTTCCGCGCCTACGCCACCCCCTCAGGACCACCGCCTGCTGGCTTCAGGTTACCAAAGCCGGAGAGATGGGACCAGAGCAAGGAGTCATCATTGGATAAGGCGGGAAAATACTTCTTGTTGACGGAGATGGCAAGGGGCATGTATGTGGTGCTGGAACAATACTTCAGACCTCCGTGAGTCTTGCCATTGAGCCATTGGGTCCTATCTTGATGCCGCAGGTGTTAACACAACGCAGATACACTATTTTCTACCCATTCGAAAAGGTACATATACGGCAGTTGTGGTCTGGAGGAGGCATTGCTCATGTTGAAATAGGGACCAATCTCTCCACGTTTCCGTGGCGAACACGCTCTACGAAGATACCCATCCGGGGAAGAACGTTGCATTGCATGCAAGCTTTGTGAAGCCGTATGTTGCCATGTACCTCCACGACATACATTCTAATGGTTTTAGATCTGCCCCGCCCAAGCCATCACCATTGAGGCCGAGGAGCGTGAAGATGGAAGCCGCAGAACCACTCGCTATGATATCGACATGACGAAGTGTATCTACTGTGGTTTCTGCCAGGAGAGCTGTCCAGTTGATGCTATTGTGGAATCGCCGAATGCCGAATATGCGACTGAGACAAGGGAGGAGCTGCTTTACAACAAGGAGAAGTTGCTCGCGAATGGTATGGATCGGTCTCGCTCAATACATGAGTTTTCTCAGACTTACGGAATCGTGCTAACATGATGATTAGGAGATAAGTGGGAGCCAGAGTTGGCTGCGGCAGCTAGAGCGGATGCGCCGTATAGATAAAAGAGGACTGGGACTTTTCTTTTGTGGGTGGCATGCGCATATTGTACATTGAAGACAGAGTGTTTATAGGTTTAAGATGGCATTGGCAACATTTGGCTCACCTTGTTTTCCATTCCTTTACTTTTTACTTCCAGGGCCCATAATTTATGTTTGAGAGAACTTCACAGCTACTGACAGAATGCTTCAAAAGATGTTTAGAGGCGTCTTTCCAAAGAATCCACAGGATGCTTGGGGTCACACATACTGACCTTGATAGTTCCACCTTGACGCTGCCCGCCAAGACCAAGTGGCAAAGGGGTTTCAAGGAGAGCAAGCTGACGGGCTTGCAGATTCGAAGGATGCGACATGCCTTTTGCCATACTACCTACTGAAAGACAATACTTTAGAGGTCTCCAAGACTCTCTTGCTGTGAAGAAGCCTATGTCCTTGGAGAAAGAGCTGTATCATGAGATCTACTGTCTAAAGCTCCATCACCTCTTCTCCCACAAGCTTCTTGCAAAGGGGCTCACTTGGGTGGTCAATTATCTACATCAACGATTCCTCTTTTCCAAGCGAACGAGCCCAGCAAGGTGATGAAGGTTAGTGGCCTATGTTATTCTACATGTATCTTGTAATTTCTGGTATTCTATTCCATGAGTCGGCTCAGCAAAGCAACGTTCATCAATTGCACTTCCAGTTCTGCAGTCTTCTACTACCCCTCCAGTAACTCCATCAAGTCACGCTTATTCCACTCTTTAGATATCAGTAATTAGCTTCAGCAACGGCGATTCATTCTCCGGCCTCGTTCCACCGCTCAGATATCAATCAATTCAAGCCAGAAAGAGCATCTTCTATTCCAACGAAATCCACTTCCCAGAAATCTGCGACTGGGTATGAGCTAGAGCCTCATACTCTCCAGGCCCAAACCACTTCCAAGATACTAAGGACTGACGCCCGGCAAATCTTTCCCTTTTCGCCAGTCCAACCTCACCTATAGCTGCGAGTTCCTGTCCTCAACCATAGATATGCAGATAACAAAACCACGAGACGTGTCAGTTCTACTCCTTGATGTGGAACAACCGTCTGTTTTGTTGGTCCAGACGCAGACTGACGAGGAATGGACTATATAAGAGGGGACGACAGAGGCCATTGGGCATGGAGAAGAGGAAGAGTTCGTACAAGCAAAACGAATCACGAGACACGGCTTGCCAGAGATACTTCAAACTGCGGTATGGACTGTATCAAGTATGCAGATCTTTCCCGATTGAGTCGAGGCGATAGGATGATGGAATCCTGGCGGCAACTACCAAGCTCTCACTCTAGTTTTATTGCTCCTCGAAGATGGACTGTGGGTTGTGCTCCAAGGTGCTCCAATTACTTGGATTGATGATATGACAATCAACACTTCCCGGCTACGGCGATGCCGTTGGCCCAGCCTCAATCAAGCCGAAATCCACCCTCGAGGATCACATCAAACACGTACTTTTTTTGGTTCCAGTCACCCCCATCATATTCCTTACCATCATTCTACCCCACTAGTTTCTCCAACATCTGTCCCCTTAGAATATAGCAAGACTCCGCCTTACCTTGCCATGATCGGAATTCCGTTGCTCATGTCATTGAGGAAAAGAAGGATTACATGGCCACCAAATCAAGTCCCAAAAAAATCCACGTTGATTTTTGTCTCGCAATGTCAAATTTCGATCTCAATGTCCAGTATGTGGGTGCAGGAGGGAGAGAGTGGCAATGACCAGCACCCGGCAGGTGCGCCTACCGCCCACTCCTGCTACGATCACTTTCCTCAGGCAAGTCATATGCTTCTGATTTAGTAGCACTGTTGCTGCAAGCAGAAGCGAAAGTGGCCTAGACCGTGGTAATCTATACTATATGTCTGGGTGGGTGAACAGGGCCAGAGGAAGTATGATGTCTCTTCATCTGGAAGGCTCATCAGTATAGAAATTGAGAAACCGAACCTACATCTCCAAGTATATGTCACAAGCATTCGCAGGCTGGACGGAAGATATGTATGGGATTCAAAATCACTCTTTCAATTGAGTTCTAAACATATCCCAGCTCAGATATTCGGTCGTCCATTCGCTCATTTCCAGTTCTTCGTAATCAAGCCAACACATATGCCAATGCAAATTGTTGCTTCTGCCAAACGACCAATGTCACTGCTTCCTTTCCCTACTGAACATGGCGGATGATAACACTCCCCGATTGACCGCAAGTTGCGCAATTGTGTCCTTTCGCCCTCATACATCATCCATGACCTTTTTTCTTTGTATGACTCCTTACAAGGCACGCATACCTCCAATGAAATGTGTGGAGATTGGAAAACTAACAGCTAACAGCCGTGATTATGTAGGTGGTTAAAGTGCGCCGCCAACACCCTTCTGGAGCCATCGCCAAGCAAACGCTGAAGGAAAAGAGAAGCGTGCTGATTGCTACCACTGAGATCAGGTAGCACTAAGCGACTGCCCAGCAAACACCTATAGATATGATACCGTATCAATATAGCATAAGGAAAATAAATCAAGTCTGTGATGTCTGACTTGATGGGAAATCGTCAAAATTGACGTAATTACTCCAGTCGTTATCAAGCCCGGGTGTTTGGCCAGGGGTAGCCTCTTGATTGCCAGTCATGCAGATCGCATCGTTGAAGAAGTCATGTGGCTGGAAGCTGAGCTCTGGGGCTGAAGGAGCAAGCGTGGTGTTCAGCCCGTCGATACTTGGGTACATCTGTTGCTTGCCAATACTGGTTGTCGGTGGAAGAGGTTGATTGTTGAAGTTGTAGGTGGGAAGACTGTCATTTCCGTCCATGATCATAGAAGAATCATTAAACGGGAAAGTCGATCCCAATAGTCCGGCTGCATTATTTGGCAATGCCGTGCTGAAGGGTCCGAAGTTTCCGCCGTGGTTTTCTTGGAAATTGCTTGACCCCGGCGGAATATGCTGAGGCTGTTGCATTTGGTATGGCTGAGAGAATGAACCCTGTGGGAATGACGGCTTCTGCTTTGGTGTTGACTGTGATGGTGACATTGGAGTACTTGAGGTGGCTGGCGAGATTGAGGCAGCTGGAGTCACTGGCATCGACATCCGCCTGTCTAACAGACTGGACGGATTCCCTTGGCTGGTAACAGGTGAGGACTCCTGCTTAATTGCCGGTGCTGCGAACGAGGCCGATCGCTGATCATGACTTAGTCGTGGACTTGGGTATGGTGCCTGTCTGTATGGATTCTGCTGTTGTTGCGGTGGTTGCATCGTCTGCTGCGACATGGGCTGTTGATACTGTTGATGAGCCAGCATTGGAGATGGATAGATTCCGGCGTACTGCGCAGGGTATTGCTGTCCTTGCTGTGCGTACGAGTTCGATATGGATCTCTCGAGGGCGGAGCGCATCGCGACATTGGCAGTCAAGTATGCTTCCAACCTGCTGTTGAAGTCGGGATTGCCGGTCTGAAGATGCGCTGCGAGTTGGCGGTACTGCCTGGGCAATCCATCATCTTCCTCTTCGTACATTTCCTCGTCCATAACATCCTTCTCAGTTACCCGAAGACTTCGACCTGTCCGGCGTTTGTGTATCTCCGAAGCTCTTCGGGCAGACTCGACACGGGCTTCTAAACTTCGATCACTTCGACGGGATGCAGCAATGTATGCTCGCTCTTGATTCTCTTCATGTGTACGCTCGGTCTGTAGCTTGTTAGTCAAGTCGAGAGACAGAACTGTGGATCTCTACCTTTACCGGCTTCATCGGTTGCGACAGTTGCTGTGGGGTCCGCGACGGAGGCATTGTTTCTCTCGATGAGTCTGCAAACGACGCTTTGTTTGTTACAGGAGTGAAGTATCGGGAAATCCAATTCCGCTGGAGTGCTGTCAAGGTCCTGTCGTCGTCGTAGATTCTGGGCGGCGTACGTGAGGGATAGATGTACAGTACAACGTGGGGGAGTCGGGGTCGAGGTGTTATGATCGAGATTCGGTCTTGGCTCTGGCTCTGGCTCTGGCTCTTTAAGCTGCTTTGGGAAGGAAGCAAGCTGGAGGAACAAGAGTGGAACGATAAACAGTAAAATCTCTCGATTCCCAAGACTGGCGTGAAAGGAGGAGTTTGCGGATCGGATCTGGCACACTGCGCTGGGTCGCACTGGTTGCGGTTGTGGTTTGTTGGGTCGCGATGAAGGTGCACCCGAGGGATCGTGGCTGGATCGGGGCAAGGAGCTTGCTCGGCTCGCAGCCTGCCTGGTCTGCTTTTGCTTTTCCTTCTGCTGTTGCTCGTGCTCGTGCTCGACGTTGGGCGTTCACTCTGGTCGGCGGCAACACGACGATGAAGGCAATTGATAGCGATAACTGATTTTGTCGATCGGATCTCAAAAGGCTTCCTTGTCGTCAAGAAATCAACAATAGGTGGCGGATGGTGGGTGCACAGTGCAAAGATGGGATGCTACTTGATATAAACGATCTGGCTGGGCTTTGGGTCTGGTTCGCGACCCCTCTTTTCAGTGCCTCATTGCCTGCAGTCTTGCCTCGCCTCATGCACGCGTTGGCCAAGCGTGGATCTTAAATGCCCTCCAGTATGAAGAATAGCACCGTATATGAACAGTTATCATTGGCCAGGCCAGGCCTGGGTGCTGACTGCTGAGGTTGGCCGGTACCGTAATTCGACCGAGCGAGATTTCACGAGGAGGATTGGGGCAGGACAGGGCAGGCAGGGCAGGCAGGGCAGGCAGGGCAAGAAAGGACAAGACAAGGTCAAGCGAGTGCTGACAGATCATCTCCGAGCAAGTGCAAGTTCTGAGTGATGCAACAGGCAATAATAATGCACAGGAACGGAACGGGAGAGGATGAGAGCAGAAGGGGAGGGGAAGCATTGCACTGCACTGTTTTTTTACTGCACTTACCGAATGAGTCGAGGTGGCGATGCGTCCGTCAACAGTCAAGACACCGGCGAGAAAGATCGCCCAGCAGCAGATGGCCATTGCCCTTGTCCCAGCCCACCGATCGAAGATGTGAGAGGGGCGAGAGGGGCGAGAGGGGGGGAGGGGAAGAGGGAGACTACTCGTACTGGGAGAGGGAATCCCAAAATCCTCACGCCCTCAGCCGTCAACCCCGACTGGCTCTGCCCGTTGCTGGCATGGGTCAGGCGTGGGCGTGCTACTGTACTGTAGCTCCAGATTACCGAGATCGTAGAACCGTCCAACCGGCCTCGTCATCCCTGCCGGTGTCTACTGTATTTTACCTCACCCTCACCTCCCTCCAGCTTGATCCTCGCGGGCTTGCCCTGGCCATGGCCAGCCACATGGAGACGTGCATTCTTTCCGATCTTATCTTCAAGCTCCTTCAAGCTTCATCAGAGGACTGCCCAAGGACATCCGGGCGCCATATCCTCGTGCTGCAGCACCGGGGGTGCGCGAGAGCATTTTTGGCCAGCTGGAGAAAGACTGCGGACGGTAAGGTAAGGAATGTTTGGTGGAAAGGTCAGCACAGGGCTTGGAGCGAGAACTACAGTACAGAATTCACAAGACAAGGTAGTTGAGTAGTTCCTGTCCACTGTCCGCCAGTCATGGGCAAGGCAAAGCAGCAAAGGCAGGAAGTTTAAAGCACCCCGTGGCCAGAAACATGGTGGCACTCTGCCTTGCAGCACCGTGGAATTTACCCAAAGGCTAAGCAAGCATTACCAGCAGAAGACATGGCCTTTGTGAAACCAGATACGCAAGACGCAAAGCTTCCCAGCGATCTTCAAAGCACGCACTTCCTCCCGTCACACACATCGCGACCAAAACACCAAGTCATATGACTCGTATTCGGGTTGCTCACGACGATTTGAGAGCTGCTCCCCCTTGCATTTCCTCATTTGCATTCCGCTGGTAACTTCTCGATTAGTTCAGGTCTCGTTCTACTCGAGACCCGCCTTCCGCTCTCCCACAAGCCGCGGGTGGCGAAACATGTCCCTCCAAAACTCAGGTCCAGACCCGGCAGGCGGGCTGGCTTGTGACATGAACGCAATGCGGCAGTTGAACAGTACCGAGAGTACCTAACAACGATGAGAATAAATTCATTTGCTTAGCAATGCGATTCAAGATCTTCACCTGCGAAACATGAGGCGACTGGTAGCTCGTACTCTTGTTCGGGTTATTCGCTGCCCCTTCTGCAACTGAAGGACTTTTCAGATCGCCTTTTCCTCCACTCTCCACTTTTCCTGCCCAGCGAAGAAGACTTTCCTTTTACTTTGGGCAAAACAAAACAACTATCACTGCGTCTCAACACACCATGCTGCCCCGAATCCCTCACTCCATGCTAATAGCTCTCAATCGGAATCAAATCCACGGTTCGACCACTGCTCCTTCCTTTTCCCATACCCAGATCAAGTCTACTCTACGTCAAACCTCAAAATTCCGGCTCTGATGCGGCCAACCCCTGTAACATTAGCCTGCATCAGCAGAAAGATTCCCATATCGCCAAAACATGGGATTTTGAAATCGATCTCGCAGCCTAAGCGAGACAGCGAGCAGGGGTGTCTGTGATCGCACGGCACATTCCGCAATCCGCACGCACACCCAACCCAACTGAGTCTTGGAGGTTGTGACAGAGGCGTTGTTCTGGAAAAGAAAGGGGGCTGCCCGGCTGCGTCGAATGCGGGGCCGTGATTATTTGTCACTACCAGTATATTTTTCTCCCTTGTAAAGGCACCATGAGCTTGTCTGTCTGTCGGCAACATCCAGCTGCATTTCATTTTGGGGCCGCCTCACGAGCTGGGCACGGCATTTAAAGAATGGATGACGGGGAGTGGACTCTGTGGTGGCATCTTGTGGAGGGTGGAGACCTCACGTCATGCTTTTGGTGTTAATGCCGAGAATTGTGAGAGCTATATCCGATCCGAGTAGATACCTTCCAAAGCAAGCATAGATCTATCACAGCCCGTTTCTGAATGCGAATGCGTATGATAAGTTTGTCCAGTCTCGCCAGTGTCATTGTTAGATCCCACATGACAACAAACGAGGCCCCACATTGTACGTAGCCTACCTAGCACATGTCAAGTTTTAACGGACATACAGTCCACACACAAGAATCTGGGACGATTTCATATAGCATCGGTCTTGGGGTTGGACATGTCGACCAATTGATAGCAATGGGAAAGGAGCCGTGGTCGTATTCAGCGACTCCACTCCCTGTTTCTTGCTGCCGGCGTCGCAGTGTTCTGTTCAGCTACGTCTGTTTCTTAGCGGTAATCTATCAGTTGCAAATAACTTCCCGAAAAGTCTGATGTCAGGACTCAGAAAATGTTCATTCTGTTGATGCTTTGCTTTATATCACCTGGAGCTGTGCCGTCATATTTGCTGTCTTCCCAATCGTTGCAGCCAATCCCTTGATCACACGACAAGTGTGCGGTACGTCGTTTGACATTAGCTAGCTCAATTTTGAGAAATATTCGGAACAGTATTATCTCAGAGGCACCAAAAGATCCTCCGCCTTTAGCATAGCGAGCGTAGTTCTCAGCCACGATCTCCTGAATAGCAATATTTCCCTCCCACCAATGTCGTTGCTAATGTGTGCAGTCGACTTTAGTATTTCCCATCTCTACAACATTCACAGCCTCTATCCACACCGCCAAACTTCTTCTCCCTTCCAAGGACCGCCTTCGAGTTCTTCCCAAGAGCTATAGCTAACGATACAATGCCCAGAATCAGACACCTCCCCATACCACGATTGGTCCCTGATATCGCTGGCTCGCCAGGTTCTTCCTGAGCCCAACACCATACGAGTTCTCTCCTCTTCACTACGCCCTTCCGTCCAGTTTGACCAGTTCAGCATGATCTTCTCCAAGAGCACACCTCCAGTACCCCCTGTCAGCTTTCGCCCTATACAACATTGACGTGCTCCGCGCTTCTACTGCAAAAACAGAATACGCTCTCCCACTTCATCTTCACGCGCCCCCAACTCGCACGACCCAATCACTTACACGATTCCATGAGTACCTATATGTGACTGAAGTCGGCCATTACGACGCATCTCCAGTCCTGGATCCAGTTCTGAGAATCTGGACCCGAATACAATGCATGGGAATGTGGAGGACTTGGTATGAAAGATCAGCTTTTCTAGAATGGAATTTGCAAGTACTGCTTCTTTCGGAAGGCAATATCAATGGATGGTGTAATGCATGCGAATGGAAACAAGTACGGCACTTTGAGATAAAGATGTGATGGGATTTGGGCAGTGCTTGGGCTGCGTTCGCGTTGGAGTGGTGGGGCTAAAGGAATTGCTGGGGTGGCTGATATGAATAGTATCTGGATTCAGAGAAATGCGCTAGTTCGGATGTATTTTCGAGATGGACTGTTACTAAACCAGACTTTTAGAGAAGAGAATTCGCATACCTGGTCGGCGGGGTCTCCGGTGGCCTCGCTTTAACAGCAAATGCTGTTTGTTCATCAACCAAAACATCAACAACAAAAAGAAAGCGGCAAGAAGCCACCCAATCATAATTTCTGGAAAGTTTTAGCGGAAGGAATGTGATATTCATCTGGATACTTAACATCTGGATGTTCGAGAGGTTTTAATCTTGATCTAATAAGGTATGCCGACTCGCTCCGCCGATTGAGGTGTACATGTATGGGGTGGGACGTTAGTGGGAGGGAAAGTGAAGAAGGAAGGGGATTGGGTAGCGAGCGACGATGCTCTGGGTGTCCCCGATGAACCAACGGGGCACAATGCCAGATTTTACCCGCTGCTGAAGAGCTTTTGCTCATTCGATCAGATATATGTGGTACCTTGGTAGGATTTGGTTTCGCTTAAGCGTGTATATTCCCCAAGCCTTAGTGCGGACTTAGCATTGTCGAATAGAATTTACCTGCTGCCAAAATATATTGCTGTTGGATTTCAAGAAGAACTTCCAAATACTGTTCGGGATTAGCAGCGTGATTCTTTATATCTAGATCAAAGACGTTGTTGGCGGAACTGGAGCAAGCATTATCAAATCTGGGACTGTTTGCAATGGTATACCCAAGAAATCATTTCCGGAGTGCTAGATCTAGCACCAGTAAAAGCGCTGTATTTCTTGAATGCTCCAGGATTCATGATATCAAGCTTCAGCATACCTAAGTTCCTTTAGGACGTGTGTCAACCCCTCGAGGCTCAAAGGCCCTCCCACAGACTGTCAGATTCAAATCTTTTCAGAATACAACAGCTACAAGAATGAAAAGACACAGTCAAGATTTGTCAAACCACGCCTTTAAATCTGCGATCTCTTTCTCTAACAAGAGGTCATTGCCATGAACAGACTGTATCTAGAAGCAACATCTGAATCAGCACATCTGTAAATCCCCCTGCCACGTTCCGATCAAACAATCAGAGTTCTGAACTACCTACCATGATATATGCCACCAAACTCCCATCTCCATGTTCCTTCCCTTTCAAGATCTTTCTATCCTCATCTGTAAATCCAAGTTCCCTCAAAATCTCGCTCTTCGTCTCAGGAGCGGTGACATAGCGTTTGAGTAGGGCCAGTTCGGACTCATCGAGAACGGGCTCAGGATCTTTTGCACGTGCGATGATCTCCTTGCTTAGGGTGTGACTTTCAAACATCTCGCGAGCAGACGGTCCTGTGTAAGCGGTTGCTGATGCCATTTCTGCTGGAGTGGCAATTTCTGTGGCAATGGTATGAGAGTGGTGTTTAGCGAGGGAGTCGTGAGTAGGGGGTTTGTTGCCTCGCTGTACAATTGGAAGTGTTGTCTTTAGCGGAGATTTTGATAAAGTTTGACGCAATTCAGCTATGAGGATGTCTTGGAGCTTTCCCAGTACTTATGCTCGTCCTTTAGTGCTGCCTGATTTGTTTGTTTTGATAGGGGTCTTGGCAGGAACCTGTAACTTATCTCGCTTACAGCTGGTGCAGTACTTGTCTTGTTACGTGGATTGCGGAGTTGTCGGCTGTCGGAGTCTAAGGTGCAGGTACAGTGAGGCTGTGTCGGATTTAGGGAAGCGGAGAATTGATTCATCCACACCCACTTCGAGCCGCCCTGATCCTGGCTACATTTTCATGCACCAGAGCATGGTGCACGTCAAGAGCTGGGCTGGGGCATCGATTCAGAGAGGGGACGAACTGCACATAGCAAGACACTGACTTCTCCAATCGCAATTGACAATGTCTAGATCAGTACGCTTGCCTTCCAATGTCTGCTGATGATAACATGCTAACTCGACCAAAAGATCGCCTACCAACACTACACCCGCGCGCTCTCGCGCTGGCCAGTCGACAACCTCCGTCCAGACTGCCAATTTCCCAAGATAATGCGAAAGCGACTCGAGCAGAGGTTCCTGCCTGTATCCTCGCAACCCACCCAAACTGGCACCACGCAAGCTGTTGCACACAACTCTGTAGACGAGAAGCTAGAGTTGGAGCAGGCGAATGTGTTGTACTCGCTGCTAGAGAACCGGTATTCGGGGAAGGTGTGTTTTGCATTGATGTAGCTCTGGACTGTGCGAAGTTTGAAATTTTAGAGCAGTGCTGATGTGTTTTGTGAATTGGTAGTATCCAATCAAGGGAGAGCTGATGACACCGAAAAGTAATCCGAATCATTATACGAATCTGATCAAGGAGTTGGAGGAGGCGCCGAGGAGTAGTTGGATGGAGAGGACAATCAAACGCTGGAAGGGTTTTCTACGGTTTCAATGATGAAATACTAGGGATGCATTGGCAAGCAAGGCTGCACCTGTGCGACTACTGTACACATTACTGGCGTTGGGAAAAGAGCTGTGTAATGGCAAAGCTCTGTACATTTGATGCCCGTTTTGAGAGACTTATACGATTCAATATCACGACTCCATTCATCCATGTGTCTAGACTCCCAACGCCGTGCTTCATGCAGAAGTCTATATAGCCCATAATCCGCTTCCCTCCAACCATCAAATGTATTTCTTCTCCGGATCCAACCTATCCATCAAATCGATGCTCTTCTCATACATAGTAAAAACGATCCCACCACTTAACATTAATCTCACCAGCCTCGGCAATGCACCACTCCAAAATGTTAATATTCCCTCATTCTTCGCAATCAGTGCCGCACACGCAAAGCTGTTCTTATACAAACTCCTTGCCTCAATACTCTGCATCCGAGTCTTAATCGTATCAAGCGGCTGGGTGACGTAGACGGTAATGAGGCCGGCAATTCCGCCGATTCCAAACGTAGCCATTGTTCCTAACTTCTCACCTGGCGCCGTGTATGATTGTGCGAGCTGGCGGAGGAAGGTGTACGATCCGAATCGTGTTGCGCTGTTCGCTGCTTGCCGGGCTGTGGTTGGGACGAATCCTTGGAAGAATCCTCGGATGCCACGCTCGCGGGCGATGATAGGGACGGCGTGGAGGAAGCCTCGCATTCGAGGGTTGGCCCTCTTCCGGTCATCGATTCTGCAAACCATTAGATACTAGTACCGGTAGGTGAGTGAATCTGGGGTAGGCTGCAGACAATGTGGTCTTGATGCTCTCAAACGGCGTGACAGCGAGTAAAGACTCCGTAACGCCTGCTCCAAAACCGGCAATAACAGTCCTTGGACCTGATATCTTGCCATCTGCATCCTGTAACATAGATTTATACTGATCGAAAGCCACGAATCCTTCAATACTGTCAGAGACGGAGATCCCGAGAAATTAGGACTAGCATCGAAGGCATACGGATTCCAGCTTTTAGCGAATTGCCAATGATCAATGTTGTACATCCTGCATACCAGGCTTTGCCAAACGGTGGCCAGGGTAGCTTCTGTCCATCTGCTAATCTGCGGTTCAATTGTGTTCGAGTCTTTGCAACTGCGAGAACCCATCAGCCAAGTTCACGCTGCCTTACCCTCCCTATTCGCAGATTCTGAAACATCCAAATATACGATACATTCGTTGCAACGGTCCGAGTCGTTCTGATATCAAGACGTACATTCAGCAGGATAAGTAATAGCTACACAACAAGTTAATAGAGCTCTGATAATTCATAGCTGGGACATACCAATCTCAACCGCTCCGGCAGTAGACCCAGCGAGAATCGAGCGCAAAGCGCTAGGTCTCTCCTTCTTCTTTTCTGGCTGTGCAGTCGCCATTGTGAGAATTGAGAGGCTGTAGAAGGGTGTATTGTTGTGTTTGGATATGACAGTGTCCTTGGCAAGCTTAAGTCACCAATGCCGGTGCCGCTTTAGAAATTCTGGGGTAGCTTGGCTTGGGTGCTACCAGTCAACCACCGAACAAAGGTGAAGTACTACAGAGTTCCGATATATATTTACGGCTTAAAATTTGGGGTTTCTTGTCCTCGGATCTGCACTAATTCAGTTTCATTTGTCGATCCTGTGCGTCTCCTTGTGGGTAATATAGTGCACATCTTGCAAATGTCGTCAATTCTCTCTTATGCTCCTTTTCCCTCCTCGCAATGCAGAGTGAAGCAAATTATTATACATAAAAACGAATACTTGTCCAGTCTCTCTTATGCATCAAACGCAACCACTAAACGCCAGCCAAATTTACAACACCATAATCAAATCCTCGCAATTCAGGCATCCAGACCCAAAACAACGCCTCACTGGTTGAAGACCATAGGGGTTGATCCAAGGTTGCTTGGAGCACTAGCCAAATGAGGCATGCTTCCATAACCTCCAGGCATGGAAGCCATTGATCCCATCTTCTCTCGCTCGAGTTTCTCTTGCTCCATACGTGCACGATCGGCCTTGGTGATTCGGGGCTTGCGAGTTGTCGATCCGCCTCGAGATCCAGGACCATGTGCGGGTAGACCGTTTGGACGAACAGGTATTGTACCATTGAGGAGGAGAGCAGCGCCCCGGCCGCCTGATACACGGCCTCCCCGACTGCCACGACCACGGCCACGTTTTGGTGCACCATCGGCCCTGATGAATTGTTAGTAAAGTCCTGCTTAACACTGCATCTCGAACATACCGTGTCTCCAGCGTGGGCTTCTCTCCCTCTGGGACAAGGGGTCCAGAGTACACGAAGAAACCGTCGTTTGTAGCAGCAGCTTGCTCCTCCCACAGGAGTTCGGTGTCGTCGACGAAGCCATCATCTTTATCATACTCGTCTTCCTTCATCTTCCTCTTCTTCGGAACCTTCTTGCCTCCATCGGTTCCAGTTCGTCCGTCACTCATACCACCCATCTCGATATTGCTCCCTTCGCCTTCCGCTTCAGAATCAAGTGACATCTCGTCTCCGCTGTCCTTGTTCGAGCCATTGCGCTCGAGAGCAGCTCCAGCAGCAGCTACGCGTGCCAATCGATCACGTTGCGCAGCCAAGCGGGGGTGCAGCGCATCCCATCCATACTGCTCTTCGGCCAGACGAGTAAAGTTGATGTATTTGTTGACCTCTCCGTTCATAGGAATCTTGAGGATGACGGTTGGAGCACGGAATTCCGTTCCATCTGCTGGGCCACCACCACCAATACCCATAAGGCCAGACCCTGGCAGTGGAGGTGGCGCTGGAAAGATCTCTTTATCTTTCTCCTTTGGCTCTTTGACTTTGTGAGGCTTTGGAGATGCTGCCGTCGAAGAAGTTGCAGTACTGGTAGGGCCAATCTTCTTTGAGATCGTTGAGGGAGCGTTTTGCATGGCAGGGAAGACTTCTGGTTTTCTTGAACCCAGAGTAGCAGGGCCGGGTTGTGGAGCAAGAGAAGGCTCAACTTGAGCGCCAGGGCCCATTCTGTTGACAGTCGGGGATGGCGGTACAGACGAAGGGCCGTCACTTTGGTGCAGTCGAGATTGCTGTTGTTGATAGAACGATTGTGTGGCGATAGAAGGTGACGTTAGGGCGTGATTCGGCGGGTCGACAAGGCTGGAGATGGAAGGCGATGCGCTCGCACGATTGATGGAATGGGCGTGACTCGGAGAGGTCTGGGGATTTCCGTAAGGGGGGTGAGTAACGACCGTTTCCCGAACGGGATCATAGTTCGATCGAATGGGATCGTAGTTCTGACCGCTAGTGCGCATAGCTTGTTGCTGTATGTGTTGTTGAGGTGGAGGCTGTTGGTGGGGAGGAGAATGCTGCGGAGGTGGAGCGTTGAAGAACGACTGTATGGGCCGTTGCTGTATATCTTCATGTTTTCCGGATTGGGAAGCTAGAACCGGAACATGAAAATTGGGCGGGGCCTCGGGATGGGGCGGCTGCTGCGGCCGGATGTCGTTAGCGAACCTAATATCGAGCTGAGTCGAACCATCAGGATTCGTCGTCCGCTTTCTTCGCTGGACAGGTGCATTGGGATCTTTCGGTCGGCGCTGCTTTCTGACTTTGGGAGCGTCGGTATTGGTGGCCGAGCTGTCTGCATTGGCCTTCGGCTTGTTGGTGGATCCTGGCTTCCGACCGGGTTTCTTGCGGGGCGGCTTCTGATCAGCCGGGCCAAGTGCAGCACCTGGCGGATTGACGGTGATGCTGGAATTGTTTGCTGAGTTGTTATTATTATGATTATTACTGTTGTTGTTGTTGTATTCATTCTGGAATTGCGCAGACGGAGATGCTGCCTCCGGACTAGATCGTGGTGGTGATGAAAGGTCGCTGGGTGAAACACTTCGAGCCCCGTCCTGGGTCCGACGGCGTTCAGCGGCCATGGTAAAGGGCGATTTGGCCTCTGGAGGGACAAATACTGAGAATTATTAGCCGCAGGTATTCGAGACCATGAGGAGACCTGAGAGAGGCGTCGAGATGCAGGCGATGCAGTTGTTGATTTGGGGGCCTGTGGCGGGCGAGGCGAAACGTGACGGCAATCGGGCGGTTCGTGGTGACTTCTGAATAGCTTCAGAGGACGGACGACACGACGAACACGAAGGTCAAGACCGCGCGACTGCAGGATGCAGGATGCAGGGCAGTATTAGGCCTTCTACAGCGGGAGACGGCAAAAGTCGCAGTGCTGGAATCGAATGGCGGTGTTTGAAGGTCGTGGTCGATGCAGGATGTTACAATATCGATGAAAGCATCGAATTGCAGTATTGCGGAGATGTGCAGTTGTGGTTGTAAAAAAGAGAAAAAGGGTGTCGTGTCGTGTTGGGCGGGAAGGAGGGAAGATATGAAGGGAAGGGAAGGGGAGGGAAGGGAAGGGAGCGGACGTGGACGTGGACGTGCCAGTTTGGGCCTCACTCATAACGATTGTGAGAACGAACTGGAACTGGCTGGCGGATGTCGAGACTACTAGGAACATACAAGCGACGACGCTCCTTGGTAGTGGTAGGAGGTAGGGTAGAGGGAGAGGGAAAGGGAGAGGGAAAAGTGGTAGGTACAGTAGAGTAGGTACTTACTGTATAGAAGGTAGAGGTAATTTCACATTCTAAGGTACCAAGTCGGGAAGGGCAAAGAACGACGGGTGCACATCCCACATCCCACATCTCATCTTCAGGGCAGCCGGGCAGGGCAGGGCAGGGCAGGGCAGGGCAGGGCAGGGGGAGCAAGGGGAGGAGGGTAGAGGGTAGAGGTGAGAGGGGAGAGGGGAGAGGGGAGAGGGGAGAGGGGAGAGGAAAGGTTAAGGAAACCAGAGCGTCCAAGTCAAGTAGGTTCCTGGCTCCTCAGGCATCGGCTTCGTCTGCACGTCTGCCCATGACAGTGGTAGGCACCTTAGCTAGGTACTTTCGTACTCTCGTACTGTATGGCCGGCAAGGAGAGCAGCCTAAGGTAGCTAGGTAAGGTACCTCATCAGGTCCTCCGTCCTACAGTATTCATCAGAGCAGAGGTGCAGGTGGACAAGGGTAAGTCAACCGACCGCCCGGATGGCTGGCTGGCAGGAATGGACCGGCACGGTGAACGAATAAATGCGGCGCCACGTTTGATCCAGCATGGACGACAACCCAGGAGGTACTATAGCACCGGAGGACACCAGTATCGGGCGTATTACATTATATCTGAGACTCTGAGAGGTGAGCGGTGAAGTGGCTCGTGGGCATGCAAGGATGGATGGACAGTACATCGTTACGAGGTCTGCTATGGTTGCTTGTACAATAGCTAGTGTGTTTGGACCAGGGCCAGATTCTGGAGGAAGTCTGGGATGGAAAGGTCGACATGTAGATTACGTTGGGTCGATATGCCTTCTGGGAGAGTTGAGCACAACACCCGTGCGAGTATGGGAGCTAACCGGCTGCTAATTGCAGACCAGCGCCCGCAGCTGTCACTTATCCACGAAGGCAGTAGTACAGTAGTACAGTAGTCTGCGAGAAAAGCACTGCCGGGTGTGGGTCTGGGCCCGGCTCCATCTGACGGGGACTCGACGAAAATGCAGTACTGTAGTGGAATACGATAAACTTGATGTGACACGGTCAATCAATCTTCGTAACCAATGACAGCGCAGGCTCCCCAGCAAGTCCCAACCGGCCTCCAAACAAGAACGTCAGCCTTGAGATCGCCACGCCCCCGGCATGTGCGATTTTGATATCAGGCCATGTATAGCTTATATCGGTTCTTAGCATCGCCACGTATCCTCCGGGAATTTATACAATATGTGAAAAGTGGCTACAAACATTGTGAACATCAAACGAGGAGCCCTGCTCTCCGCGATGCATGATTAGCAAGGAAGGCTGTTGATTTGGATGTCGTTTGTCTTCTCGGCTAGTGAGGCTACAGTAGAGGCTAATTAATGCCTTGAGGTATGTATCGATCGAACTTATGCAAGGCTACCACGACCACAAGCGTGGAAGCCAGGGGTCCACTAGCGTCCCTGCATCGGCTAACCACAAGTTTACGACGGCTCAAAGAGGCGGCAGCCTGACCTCCTCCCCAGACTGCAACAGCAATATTTCGCAACCAACCATGGATCTGCGAGGGCAGAGGTTCGAGATAGACCTCTCTGATGATGATGATGAGCAGCCCAACGCCAGCTCGCAGATCCCTCAAAATGCTTTCCCATCAATATCCTCTCCCTTTGTCGGGGATGTCAAGGAACGCGAAATCGCCGGCCCTCCGTCTGCACCCAAGATGAAAAGCACACATACCGGCTTCCCCGAGCACAAGAAGCGCACAAGAATATCGGCATTCAAGCAGCAGAGAACTGGGTCTGCGAAGCCTGTGGTCGCAGATACTGCAAATACTTTTGCGTCGCGGCAGTCGCCGGCTAATGCTTCTTCACTGACGCAGAACAATTTCAGCATGGATGAAGAAAGGCGGCGCATTGACGAAGAGAATAGACAGAGGCTGGCCGCCATGTCTGCAGAAGAGATTGAAGAGGAGCGGAACGAACTTATGGCTGGGCTGAATCCCGTCTTACTCGAGATGCTGCTCAAGCGATCGAATCTGGATGAAGGCAGAGGCGACACAGGGATCGATCCTCCTGCAGCGATAGTGGAGGAGCAAGAGAACTCCAAAGAGAACGAAGATCCAACCAGGTTAGAAGACAGATCACACAGAGATATAGAAAGTATGCCAGCTCCCAAACCAGTAGGGAAACGGATTGACCCATCCAAATCGGTGCGCTTCGAAGGAGACGACGACAGCGAACCTTCCCAGCCCGTGAACCTCCAACCTGCATCGTCAGCTCCTAACGACCCCTTGCCCCCCCATATCCACCCGACAATGCACTTCCCAAACGCCCCTTCCATCCCAGAGCTCGATCCCTCAGACCCCTCCTTCCTCGAAAACCTCCACGCAAAATACTTCCCCGACCTCCCCGCTGATCCCTCAAAACTCGCTTGGATGGCACCCATCCCCACACATGGCTCTATCGCAGACCAGGAATCTCCTTACTATCCTTCTAGTCAGGGTCTTTCCGCGTCAGCGCTCCGTTTCGATTTCAGAGGCGGCTTGCTACCCCCTAGGATTGCCAGGGCCGTGCCGGTAACGAAGGGTCTTCATCATCATGGAGAAGCACCAGAGGCGGCGGGCTATACGGTTCCTGAACTGGCGAGACTCGCGAGGTCTGCGTTTCCTGCACAGAGGTGTATGGCATTCCAGACGTTAGGGAGATTATTGTATAGATTGGGGCGAGGGGAGTGGGGAGGTCCGGACAGTGAGATTACAAAAGGGCTGTGGCAATGTGTTGAAGGGGGAAAGGTTATGGATACTTTGGAGGAAGCTGCTGGTGCCGAGGGTGGGCATCAGGGTAGCAAGGCGTACGCTGTAGAGGCTATTTGGTTGTGGCAGAAGGGCGGTGGGAAAGTGATGAAGGCGTTTTAAAGCGTAAATGACATGTTGAAATGGTACCACGAGATTGTCTGTCTAGTGGAAATCACAGCATGATTCTTGCTGCGATCCCCAGCGCACGGCATCATCCAGCGAAGTCAATACTTGGGGATCACGTGAGATTATCGTGCCTCGTATCCTGCTGGTGCTGTGAGGATGTGTGTCAGTGCTGGGGGCACCGTAAAAGTTTGAGTGCTTGAAGCGGTTGATGCCAGCATTTCTGTCATTCTTCGTACGAATCGATCTTGAAATTGCTAGGGCTTGATTTAGCTTACCAGCTATGTTTTGACATGTCAAAGAGAGCCTAGGTCATGATCTGCGTGGAATCACATCTGCCCAAGAATAGTCGGGAGATTGTGTATAGTAGGGTTCCGATTCACTGAAAGCACCTCTCTATATCTGTAATGTGTACCTGTATGCGAGCATCCTGCTTCCTCCCATAATCAAAGTACATGCAGGAATAGGATGGGATATCATCGCTGAGTAGTTCGTTCTTTTCTTCCCTTCATTCATATCATTCGTTCACGCCACGCCGTTTCTCCCTGCTGAGGACGACATCTCGATAGAGACACTTTCCCTTCGCTGTCACGTACTTGCACCGTCCATATCTCTACCAAGTGTTTCCGTTTGCATCGAGAGCTTGCTCATTCGTAATACCCCACTCGTTGACTGGAGGCTTCGGTCGAAGTGGTCGGGGTTTGACATGCTCAATATGTCGTACGTCCTCGCCTTCCTCGTCAACCTCGTTCACAATACCATCCATTTGTCCATTCCAGGTATTTAACTCAATTGGGACCTCCTGCACTTCTCTGAATACAGCATCCACTAGGTCCCGTAACCTCTGTGTCTTGACGTACACAAGATAATAGGGCGTACCTTCCGCAGAACCTGTCTGATCGAAGATTCTGCGGCGATCCCTCACTTCTGAGACGTGTTCATCGTTGTATTCGCGCCATATGTCATGCTCGAAGTCGTAAATGTAGACCCAATAGTGACCACCCCCGGCTTCACCGCGATGAATGAAGACGGAATGCAGCTTGTATTCGTGCTCACGCATGTCAGTAAACTGCTCCTTGAGGCTCTTCTTAAGAGCGCTGACGTGCTTGCTGATCTCCTCCAGCTCCTCGGCCACTTGGGAGATCCGATCCTCCAGGGCGTCAGGAAGCTCGGGAGCGATTTCGATTCCATCTATCTCTTCTTCTTGAAGCGCTTTGATGTAGTCCTTCACCGCAAGAAGAGCATCCGGGATATTGACTTCTTCCTTGCTATTTTTCAAAGCTTCCTGTCTGGCTTCTAATAAGCGGAGCTGAGACTTCCACTTCCATGTCTCTCGACGGCGTCGCATGATGACAGATTCGGGATCATCGGTAGCGACATATCTGTCCATGTAGAGGGTTTCGGGGAAAGCGACCGGCGTGCGATTCTTGTAGGAGGTTTGCCGCACAGGGTCGAAATCAGTCCGTTGAATCTGAATTTGAAGTATTTCAGGAAGCTTGCTGATCGAGAAATGTTGCGGGCACTTCTTGTTCTCGACTTCTACATACTGCTCATCGTAGATAACATCAATTGCTTCGTAGAGGTCCCGAACATCGCCTTCCTTGCCTGGGAAAGCAATGATAGTAGGCCAGGCTTCCACCTTGGTCTCTGTAGTATGTCCTTTTTCGGTGTACGTGGTATTTGTGCCGAAGAAGGTGTCTCTGATCACATCGATTTGCTCTCCAGACCCTTCCTCGAAGCTGGTTGGCTTGATAGCACACTGCAACCGATAGGTAACATTGCCGATAACCTCGGTCACATCTTGCTGTGTTCCAAATCTCCAAAGCTCATCGTCGGCCGCGAGGTCTTTGTTGTCATGTGTAGAAATGACAAGTCCGGATTTGTTACGTGGGGGAATTGGAGGAGGCTTCTCAGGTGGAGATGATGGCTTCACTATCTCATCATCATCGCCGCCACCGTTGACCATCACGGCGTCGGCGTCGGCGTCTGTGCCTGTGTCTGAGAGAGGTGTATGGGCTACTGGCACAGCGGTGGAGTTCTTGTCCTCACTGGCCGAAACCTGGTCCATGTCTACAAGCGTGGCCTCACTGCTGTCGTCACGGGTCTCCACGTCATCACTCGGGTTGTCAACCATCTCAATATCGTCCTCAGGTGTCTTCGAAGATGACGGCGGGGTCAGAGGTGCCGGAGGCAGGTGAGGGCCGAATGCAGGGGCTCCTATGATCGAGGCGATATTTGGCGGACCGGAGGGGCTGCTGATGGATTTGCGTCGCTCGAGAAATTCTCCTTGCTTCTCGGAGCTGAATATCGTCAACTCGGCCAATTCCTTCGTAGGTTTGACGGAGCGCGTTGATGCCGTCTTGAGATTCTCAAAGAGGTTGTGAAGTTCACCAACGACTGGGAGGTTAGCATGTTACATGCAGATAGCTGAGTCACTCACATTTCTGCGCCTTTATAATTTCTGACTTGTCAACAATGCGACCACCAACTCGCTTTATCTTCAGGTTATCTTCACTAAGGGTCATGCGATGCTTCTCGAAATCCATAACCATTTCCCGTACGGGCTTGATGGTGTAGTAGTATTGGAGCAAGCTATTCAGGTAGCAGGTGTTTCCGATATTGTCGAGGCCCACTGGTTCTGCTGTACTAGCGTGCACAACCGCATTAGGATCATCGAGTTTTCTCAGCAAGAAGATGCTGTCGCGGTGCAGGGCAATGGTGCGCAGAGCTTCAGCAAAACTGTCCTTGGATCCAGATGGTGCTCCACTTGAAAGACTTTGATAGTATGTAAGCACTGTCTCGTCGGGGAGATTTGGCCCAGAGGTTCCGATCTGTAAACGATTATATGCTTCACTGACGTCCAATGCAAATGCCCCATTCCCAGACTCCATCTGCGCCGCCGCTCTTTGAAGGGTAAGATCCTCTGGCCGTTGGTTGGCGATCACTCGCAACGCGCGTGCAACCCTCGCTTTGTCCCCATCCAGTGCCTATACAGTTACAGGATCAGCTTAGTATCTCGGGAAATGATGCTTGAGCTTACCATCGCAATCGCAGCAGCTTCAATGCTGTCAGAAGCAGTGGTAGCTGTCACGTCCAAGAACTCAAGGGCTTCTTCGAAAGACATTGTGTTGTCATTTCCAAGAGCTTCGATGGCCTCGCTCTTTCGGTGTTTGGCGATGATGAGAAGACAGGCCTTGGCTTCTTCTTTCTGCCGTGGTGCTGAAGCAATACGAGACTTATAAACGCCCATGATGTGGTCATCGCCTTCCTTTGTTGCCGGATCTAAGCCGAAAAATTTAAAGGAATCTTCCAGTTGCTTCAATCCATACTCGCCCAAAGAAACGGCCATTGTCACCTTCATCTGGAGGTCCGGACTTCCGCGGCCCTTTGCGAGATCCTCCAAGCAATCGAAGTAGTATGGTTTGTTTGCCGGATCACATGAGCACTGTCGATCATAAGCCCAACTGAGATATTCGTCGTTGAAGGTCTCGACAGCTCCTAGGCTCTTGTAGTATGGGTGCTCTTCCGAGACGAGATCAATAGTTCTGGATCTTGTCGGATAATCAAAGTAGCCGAGACTCCTCTCAATGTCCTTCAGTGCCGGAACTGGTCTGATCATAACTCTCATATATGCAGGGTTCTGTTCCGACAGCGGTAGATTCTGCATCAGGACATCGATCTCAAAGATGACATCTTCAAAAAACGTGATGTTATCACTTGTCACGACAGGCAGTTGCCAGAATCCATTCGTACCCTCCTGTAGAATCTTGTCAACTTGGTCCAGATTTCAGCAGATTCCTGGCTTACCTCGGGTGCTTCAGCAGGCTCTTCGATCTCTGTGAACCCGAGAGTCTCGAAGAGGTCGTTACACTCAGTTCCAAAAGCCATGACGAACTTCTTGTTCCGCTTCGCAATTTTCTTGAGGCTGGCCGAATCTTTGGCGTCCTTAGCATCAGTGAGATACGACCGCAGGTACCACAGAGACGAAACAGGTCCAACTGGCGCGATCCCCTGATATCTCGCAGGATCCCGAGCGATTTCTTTCCGGCCTCGCGCCTCAAGTTTCTGTCTGTCGGTGATCATGTCCACAAGGGATTTACCAAGTCGCGGTGATGATATCCGAATTTCTAGAACCGCGGGACAATTCGACCCGGAACATGCCCATCGATGGCCCTCAATCAGGTGGTCATACTTATTGATGCCAAACCTCTCCCTAAACTCCTTGCCAGATATAGACTCTTGAAGTAGAAAGTGGTGCAAGGGGCTGTCCTTGTCCGACCGTCTGCACGGTATCTGGAAGTCGTTCTGTCGCGTGTAGTCCACATTGATCATGAAATGAAGTCGGCATTTATTACAGTATGTTGCAACCGAATATGAGGTTCCAGCGTCTGGTTGCTCGTCGTTGGATGCCGGGGCCCGTGTTTGCTCCTTTCTCATGAGAGCATGCCGGCATGCATGAGGATGTGGCGCATCCCAAAGCCCTTTCCTCCATTTCGGCGCCGGGTCTGCCAGTAGATTCTTGCTATAATTCTTCTTCGGATCATAGTTGAGGAGATCAAGGATGAGTCGGGGGGCAGTCTTTCCTGGAGCTGGCCTCAGCGTTAGTTATCTTATAGAGGATCGGGTATGGGAGGGATGCAAACCTGGCCCAGGTGGTGGTCTATCCATAACTGCTATTCATGTAAGTATCTTTGCGTGAATTTTTAGATACTCGATTCCAGTTCGTTCAGACCTCCCCGTTTCAGCCTCAAGCTCGGTGTTGCTTGCAATACCTGTGGAAATGATGGCAGTGCCCAGCTAGGTTCCCGTGCGTTGAGAGTAGACGCCGCGCGGTCCAACCGGATGTCCAGCGGTGAAGCAGCTACTGAATGGTGGATAGATCAGATCAACTCCAGCGTCCAGGTGTAGAGAGATACCATGTACAGAGTTGCTTTTGTGACCTTTGATGCTCAGCCTTCCCGTCCGCCGCGCCCGCCGCCTCGGAGTACTGAACTACTGCTTGGTCCCCTTGTTTGCAGTGCCGGGACAGCGGCGAAAAGCAGTGGAAATCCGGGGCGTCGACTCGAATGTGCAGTGGAGAACGGCGTCCTCTCAAGGTCATTCGCAAGCTCCAACGCTGTGGTGTCACATCGAAGGTGCAGACAGGAATGCCATAGGAGATGCTGTAGAGATGCGGATCACAAGCGAACGAAGGTGATAGTGCCCTGGATATGGGATGCTTCAGCGGCAGATGAGTTCAAGATTCAGATTTTGCGTGCCCCTGCGTTGCGCAGACGTGATCGCGTCGAAACTTACAAGATCCCTATCTGCCTGATAAAGCTCAGCGCAGCTCACAAGTGGTAGCTTTCTGCATCAAGACAGTTTTGGTAGGGTAGGTAGGAACCTATCGAAGAATGCTGCCTAAAAGAGCTTAACTCCGATCTAGAGGGAACTTCCGCGATCCGAGCTTCGACACCAGCAACCTCAAAGTCAACGACCACTGCCCCGACCGGACCCATCAGATCAATCGTCCAGCTGCTGCACTCAACATGGCACCAGCAGATGAGCAATACCACCCCAAAGATGCTGTGAAGGCGGCCATCAATGGCACGATGATTACGGGCGCCGCTGGGGGGCTGGTCTCCGCGATCCAGAATACCTTGACCAAAAGGAACGTGAGCCCGTGGGGAGTGTTCACGAAGACAGGAGGCACAATTGCTGTGTTCGGTAGGTTTTAAAGGATTGCCTCGAACTGGATTGCCTTGTCTGACAGTACTTCAGCTGCCGTGGGAGGCACATACGAGTTCACCAGATTTGCATCGGCCAACCTGCGAGAGAAGGACGATAGCTTGAACACAGCACTGGGAGGATTTCTGGCTGGATCTGTGTTGGGACTGAGATGTGCGTACATCGAGAGAATCTCTAGGTGAGGGCGATGCTAATCTATTGCGATAGTTGGCTCGACACCAGCAGTTCTAGGATTCGGGGCTCTGACTGCTGTGGTTCTCGGTGCATACGACTATACAGGTGGAGCTTTGACTGGATACAGGAAAGACCCAGAGATGGACGAGTTCGACCGGAAAGAAGCTCTCAGGAGGAACCGCAGACGGCCAATTGATCAAACAATTTCGGAACTTGGCGAGGGACGAGGTACTGGACTTCTCCTGCGAGATCTATATCCACAACTAACGGTTGCTCTAGGGATCTATGCTCCAGGCTACGATGAGAGGAGGAGAGAGAGAATCAAGGAGAAGTATGGAATTGAAGTGCCTGCAAAATCATAGACGTTTCTTGGGGGGCTCAGTTGAGAAGTGGTTCCGGACTGTATTGTACATAGGAATATTGGTTTTCATTTCAAGTCCTTCTGCTTGGTGTACTTTGTCATGTTACATCAAATGGGAGACTAGTGTCCTCTCTGTTGTTGTTACTACTTACAGAACGTGGTTCCAGATGCGAGAGGAGAACAACTACTCGCTAACCCATGTCAAGTGGGGAGCTTCCATGTTTTTTTCTGATGCCCGTGTCCTACTGCTGGGGTGCTCAATACCTCGAAGAATTTTGTTGTTGGTGCTTGGAGCAGGTATTTGCTCTCTATTTCGTACACTCATGCGCAAGCTGTACTTGTGTCGAAGAAGAATGCGATTTTGAAAGCAGGACATAGTACTGCGAGAATGATGGGGAAACCTGTGACATCCATATCCAAGAAGTGATTACCGAAGATAAGCATTTCATAGATACTTTCGTTCACTACAAGTCCTGTCGGCCTGTATCTCTAACTTCCACGCAGAACGCTTTGTCGTATGGACGACATTTGAGAAGATTGTGCCCAGCATGCTTAATCAAGTAATCAATCCGCTTGAAGAATTGCTCAATTGAGTTTGTTTCAGGAATGAAAAGTTTCGTTCGTCCCACGGCCCTCAACAGCATGTGCTGGTACCTTAACTTAAGGTAGGCATGCGTTACCCATTGTATCATGAGAGACAGCTCTAAATGGTCAGCATGAAGCCTAGGACTCAGATCCCCCGAGAATGGAAAGAGAAGAAGAGAAGAAAATAGAATGTCGCCACCACTTCACAGCAATGAAATACCTATTAGGTAGACATCTATCCTGGATAATGAATGCTACGCTATCACGTGATGTTAACTTGGAGGAACATGGACCTAGGTAGGTACTTTTAAGGTAGGTAGGTATCTTGGCAGTACTACCCCGCAATACAAGGCGCGTATATTCCCCACGTTTTGAAGTCAAGATCAACATTCACAGAAGATTCTGACCCGCACTTTTGGATTCCTTCGCAGAAATAAGTAGCAATTGTCTCATCTAGCCGCTGCGGCTTTAGTGGGCGTCTTACTGCTGCAGCAGAGCCGGGGAAAGTCTCTTTGAGGTTGTTTCTTGCCTTCCTACAAAGTCCCTCACGTCCCTTAAGACTGGTGCATTAGCCCCGTGCTTCCTACCCAGCCACTGACGACATCAAACTGGCTTGATAGTCTTGACAAGCCCCACGACTTCTTATATTCCAACGGTCCTCGGCAATTTCATAGTATCGAGACACATACTGTACACCCACCGCAACTGGTACCACCTCCCTCCGAGACAAGACATCCGTCCGTCCGTGTAATGGTTCTCGACGAAAAGATGGAGTTACCCGTGGCACCCGTCCAGCCCTCCACAATCTCCCAGTCGGATATCAATCAGCGGTTCTATCGTCACTTCCAAGCGGAATGCACAGAACTCCAGGAGCAGATTGCACAGCTTGAAAACTACAGCCTGGTTGGAGGAGAGAAGCAAGATGCCATTGACCATGTGAACTCTGGAATCACTAGGCTCTCGAACGAAGTCTCCGATGCATCAGGCTTTGTTCCAGCCTACGATCAAAGAATTTACTCACAGGTAAGCCCCAACCAAGTATTGCAATGTCTCCTTTAACCTTGCATTAGGCTATCAAGGCTTTAGAAGAGAAGCTCCAAGAGGCTCGCACCAAATTTGCGCCCAAGCCAAGATTCCAGTTCAAACAGCAGAAAAACAACTCTGCGATATCCCTCACTGATGCAGCTGAGCTCGCTCAAGAAAAGCGACTCAAAGCCCCAGGATTTGGCCAGAGCCTCCTCTCATCCAACGAATCTTCTCTTGTTACCACGCCAGCACATCTCAAGACTCCACCTAGTGAAGCCACTTCCAAGGACACCCTTGGCGACCTCCCCTCATTTCCTAAAAACTACAACGAAGAGATGACGAAAGCACCAGCAGGCCCTATTCGAAAGCCAAGTTTCTCCCAAGCAACGAACGTTAACATTTCAGGTCACAATCGTTTCCACATCATCCTCCCTTCGTCCGCATCTCGTGCAACTGCCTCTGGCTCTCTTACCAAGTTGAATGGGTGTATCGTTGATATGTCTGTCCCGACCGCTAATGGCGCACCCTTTGCCGGGCTTGCCCTTCAGAGCATCAAGAACTCACTGATCATCGCTGGGCATGTCGCCGGGGCTGCCCATGTCACTGGAGTTGAAGGCAGTATCATTGTCGTGGCATCCAGACAGGTTCGGATGCATGATTGCAAGAATGTAGACATTTATCTACATTGTGCCAGCCATCCTATCATTGAAGATTGTAGCAACATTCGCTTCTCTCCAATTCCCGAGTGCTATGTAAGTCAAAATTTCACTTAATGTGCTTCTAACACTGATATCATTCAGATGACAACTCAAGAGACGCCAGTTCAAAACCAATGGGACCAGGTCGATGACTTCAAGTGGCTCAAGGCAGAGCACAGTCCAAATTGGAGCATACTGCCAGAGGACGAGAAGCTGAAGGGAGAGGTTTGGACCGACGTAATTCCAGGAGGCCCGGGAGTTGGACTTGAGGATATCTTGAAAAGGATCAACCTTCCTGGAAGGTAGAACGACGAAGACTGATGATAAGATGAATACATGAATTCTAGTTCTTGTGTCCTCACCATAACATGTACGACAGCGTCAGATCTGGGCATTACTACCGTTGGCAGTGGAGGCTTATAGCGATCTTCCAGCAAAACACATATGCCATTGACATCTCAGTGACGTCGTCCATCGCCTAGACTTTACATGTGGAGCCACTTCACCTCACGTGTGGACACTCTTCCCACCCTCCATCCTGGTCCAGTAGTACGGCAGAACATGTCCAGGAGACTGACCTGTTCTTAGTAGGAGCTCCCCAGTTGCCTTTCTGATTGCCTAAATAGGCACATGTTGCTGCTCAAAGGAGCATCGAGTATGCATCTGTCAAGCCAAAGCCCATTCAGGCCTCCATAGCATCTGCAGTCCTATGGTTTTCCCTCACCTCCCTCTCTCTCTTGATGTCCAACCCGGCTTCTCTCAGCTGTTCGAGTATCTTCCTTTGCTTCCCTATTCTCTCCTCTAACGCCATCATCTCTTCCTCTTGCTCCTTGACACTCCTCTCCATATCCGGCAACTCCTTCACCAGTCCCCTCGCCTTCTGTAGCTTATGCTTAATGCCGTCTGTTGCTGCAGGAATGTCTTTGATACCGAGCGGCCCAGTGCTAGAGGTGATCTGTGAGGGCGACGCTGCTGGCGGTGAGCCGGCGGTGGATGCGCCTGAGGTGCTTGAGGGTGTTTGGAGGCGCGAGAGGATTTGACTGAGGACGGGGAGCGTGTCGATCGAGTCGGGGGAGAGGCCGTCGGCCAGGTTTATGAGTGAGGCGGCCGGTTGGGATGTTGTCTGGGGAGTGAACGTCATTTTGGCTGTTGTCTAATGGTGATGGAGGGGCGGATAGATAGATTTGCTAGTTTTATGCGAACTCGGGAGGTCACAATGCGCTTCGAAATATCATTCCTCGTCGCGGTTCGAATTTCGTATTTGCTATGTGCCAAGCAATCAATCGATGTAGGCAGTTGGCAGCCTGGTGAGTGGAGTAATTGAAGACAGCCCAGTCCCGTCCCGTCCAGCCCAGTCCAAGCCAGCCTTATCGCGCCGATTGACAGAAATCTGTTGGAGGGGCAGGAAGAAAAGCAAAACACCACACCCCACTACAGCTTGTCTCAACGTCCAACCCCTCTATTGCCTCGCCTTGCCCCTCCTCTCTTTGCGAAAGAAAAAAGATACGCCCTCACAGCTTCTTCATTCTCTGCAAGGTTGCAGTGACTCTCAAAGACCTCAATTCCTGTCCAATTCATTCATTGTCAGCACCCCCCCCCCCTGACGGAGCGGGTCTATTTTTAATTACAGTTCCCCGACGGGACACCTAACATCGATCATATAGCCTGCGAAACGGACGCTCGCCAAAATGGTCAAGGTTGAGAATAAAGCGGTGCTGAGTATGTCCTCTCAAAGTTTCCACGTATCCTCAACTTGATTTCCTTATGTATACCACCAACACCCTCTCCTCGATATTGCAGAGCAGATATGTCCGCTTCCGCATCTTCCCCAACCAGTTCGGCTTCGAAGGCCAAAGGCACTGTGCCCGTACCACCGCAAATCAAGAAAAAGCCCGATTACATTCTGGCTCTCCTCTACTGCCTCGTGTACCTGGAGCTTTCATGGCTGATTGTTATGGTCTGGCGTAGTTGTCATTGATGGTTGGGGAATCCCCAGCGAGTCATCGCCGAAGGATGGAGACGCAATTGCGGCCGCCGAGACCCCGGTGATGGATGCTTTCGCGAAGAACGCAGACGGCTACACCGAGCTTGAGGCTTCCTCCCTGGCCGTTGGACTTCCTGAGGGTTTGATGGGAAATTCCGAGGTCGGCCATCTGAACATTGGTGCTGGACGTGTGGTGTGGCAAGATGTGGTCCGAATCGATCAAACCATCAAAAACAACGAGTTGAACAAGAACGACGTTATCATGAAGACTTTCAATGCGGCTAAAAATGGCACTGGACGTCTGCACTTGGCTGGTTTGATTTCCGACGGCGGTGTTGTAAGTTCATTTCCTCAAAAGAGTCAATTTCGAGGCTGATCAGAGAACAGCACTCCAAACAAGACCATCTCTATGCGCTCTTGAAGCTTGCGAAAGAAGTCGGAATCCCTCACGTATTCATCCACTTTTTTGGCGATGGACGAGACACCGACCCAAAGTCTGGTGCAGGATTTATGCAAGGACTGTTGGACAAGATCGAGGAGATTGGAATTGGTGAAATCGCCTCTGTGGTTGGCAGATACTATGCCATGGACCGCGATAAGCGTTGGGAGCGAATTGAGGTTGGCCTTAACGCCTTGTGCGTTGGTGATGGCGAGGAGAGCACAGATCCCGTCAAGACGATCAAGGAGAGGTATGAGAAAGGGGAGAATGACGAGTTCTTGAAGCCCATCATTGTTGGCGGCAAGGGGGCCCGTATCAAGGGTAAGACTTTCAGATACTTACATTGGGTATCTACTAACATTTTTGAGATGGCGATGAGGTGTTCTTCTTCAACTACCGATCTGACCGTGTCCGCGAGATCACTCAATTGCTCGGAGATTTTGATCGTTCCCCATTGGAGGACTTCCCATACCCAAAGAACATCAACCTCACGACAATGACACAATACAAGCTCGACTACCCCTTCACGATCGCTTTCAAGCCCCAGCACATGGGTAACGTTCTTGCCGAGACCTTGGGTACCCAAGGCGTTAAGCAGGTTCACGTTGCTGAAACCGAAAAGTACGCCCACGTCACGTTCTTCTTCAACGGCGGCGTTGAGAAGGTGTTCCCACTTGAGGAGAGAGACGAATCTCAAGATCTCGTCCCATCTAATAAGAGCGTTGCTACTTATGACTTGGCCCCAGAGATGAGCGCTGCGGGTGTTGCTAAGCAAATGAGCAAGCGGATAAAGGAGGGCAAGTTCGAATTCATCATGAACAACTTTGCTCCGCCTGACATGGTTGGTCACACTGGTGTCTATGATGCAGCTGTTATCGGTGTCGCAACAACCGACAAAGCTATTGGAGCTATTTACGAGACTTGCAAGGAAGAAGGTTACCTGCTATTCATTACTTCAGATCACGGGTAAGTCCTAGGAGGTGAACGTGAGGCCTATCTTTAACAGCATACAGTAACGCCGAAGAAATGAAGTTCCCAGACGGCAAGCCAAAGACTTCACACACCACCAACAAGGTCCCGTTCATCATGGCCAACGCACCCAAGGGCTGGAGCCTGAAGAAGACCGACGGTGTACTCGGTGATGTTGCACCTACAATCCTCGAGGCTATGGGCCTGACCCAACCCGAAGAAATGACTGGCCACAGTCTTCTCATCAAGAGTTAGATCCACCTCGCGTTGCCATTCCTGCGTTGCTGCATTACTAAACACTTGATTTGACATGACCTGTGCATTTCGTACTTCACGCGCCTGCTGAATTTCATAGACTGTGAGCAAGGAAACTAAGTTTGATTTTCGGCAGGCAAAAAACGAGCTCATGAGGATTAATGGTGAAGCGACGACTGTGGATGTTGGGTCTGATGGGAGCTAGGAGGGTGGGATGTGGTGTAGATGCGTCACGACTATCAACAGCAAGACCATTGTCTTTTCCAGGCATACACTTGAAAGACCAGAGGAGACTGTAGCACCGGTATAGATACAGGAGTATACAAATGACTTTCGTCCTATCTCAAGCTACCTGGTACATCACAGCGAGTCCACCCAGTTCCCCTTACTCCCTACAAGGCGACCTCGGCGAAAGTGATATCCGCTCGCTTCAGCGCCTCTCCTCTTAAGTACTGTTTCAAGTGAACCATGAGTACCTCCTCCTAGCGCTCCCCCAGTCCATCAATCCACCTGGTATCCTGCCTGCCCAACGCACGCTTGAAAATCAAAGAAAAGAGTAAATGTAAAAGCCCGTGTACTTGGCCCCCTTATCGCTGCTCTTGAGCTCACCAGACGAGAAGCGATCTCGATCTCCAAATCAAGCCGCGTCATGATCCATAGTCCTATTCAGCCTTCCATCAGTCATTAAAACAGCCCACCCAGTCTTCCTGTACATGCTCAACAGCGAACAAACCAGCCATCTGCCCTTGAATCGGCTCGACCTTGACCTGTCTGTCCTCCCTCCGCTATCTCAATCATGTTTCTGTTTGGAGAAAAGAAGAACAGTTATGACATCTCGCTCACGCAAGGTCCCCTCTCCTCTTCACATCGCCTTCCCAACCCCATTCTTGCTACTCGCCTTACTACTCTGCCTACTCATCGGCCTCTCCTCCCTCACCATATCCTCCAGTCCACTGAGCTTCCCAATTGTATAATCTACGCTCCCACCATTTGAGCTCGCATTTCCTCTCATACTACTGTTCTGACTCGGTCCCAAATCTGGACCGGGATCACCCCAATCACCCAACGAAGACACGCCGCTACTATACTTCGAAGTAAACGTCCCGTTGCTGATGATCCTCTGATTCTGGGCATACGCCGACCCAGAATTGCCTTCCTTGATTCCGTTCAATGGATTGGGGTACAGGCTTGAGTCTCGCGGTTTCCAGAGTTCTGGGCGCTCGAGGTCGAACGGGTCGGAGCGACCCTTACCCTTCCGGACATTGGCTGAGAAGGACGAGAACACCGTGTCACGGTAGCTATCGCGGCTGGGTGCCAGCGAGGACGGGTAACGTGATTGGACTATCGTCGATGGGGGTCGGTTGTACATCGCTGTGGCATTGTTGGCTGTGGTGCTTGCATCGATGGATTGGCCGCGAGAGCGACGGATGTCGGCGATGTAGGTGTTGGATTTGAGGATTGTTGGATCTGGGCGGGAGACTGGGTCAGCGAATGGATTGGTTCTTGGTGTCGGGTCCTCGAAGGGGTTTGCTCCGTTGGCGTTGGGAGGTTTCCATCCTGGTGTGGTTGTGTTGGTTGCTGCGGATGGCTTCTTGGGATCTGCGAATGGATCGTCGCTGGTGTTGAAGTTCAATCCTAGACTTCCTAGCTGCGGCAAGGATCCAGTATTGCCGGCTAGAGAGGCTCTCCTTCTCTCGGCTTGGATCTGGAGATCTCTGTCGTCCATGCCTAGGAGCTGTGAGAAATCAGGTGAATCCGTGGCATTTGCTCGCTTCTCGGTCATGCCGCGTGCAGCGGCAAAAGGATCTGCTGGCTCAGCGTTCCTCCCCCATCCGAAACTCAGTTTCTCTCTCAGACGCTCCCACCAATCTGTTGCCTTCTCCTTGATGCTGGCATGTGCAGGATTCGAGAGCGAAGAGTTGTTCCTGCTGTGTTGTGGGATCGGTCCATCCAAAAATTGGGAATTGCCTCTGTTGAGGTTGACACTGGGAGTATCGCTCCTCTCACGCACTACTTTTGACTTCAAGGATACTCCCACAGCTACGATTCCAGCCTTGAGATCTGATCCCACATCCCGTACTCGACCCGTGCGGTGACCAAACTCGGTTCTCCATTTGTTTCCACGTCCACTGGGTCCTAGGGATCTGTCGTCCGCGTCATAAAAAGAACTTCGTCGTCCTGTGGTTAAGGGTGTGAGAAGTGACTCTCTGGCCTTCCGTTTCCTCCTAAAGAACCAGAACATTAACGCCACTACCGCAATAAAACCCATCGACCCCAGTACTCCTCCGACAACCGGTGCAGGCGTCAGTTTCGGTTGAGAAGATATTCCAGAGCCTGCAGATGACTCCTCTGGCTGGTTTGATGAAGTCGCTAGGATCGGAGGTGACGATGTAGTCCCCGAGGGAACAGTAGAATCAACTCCATTGTTCTCGCCTGTGATTGGTGTTGCGGATGGCGTTACTTCGCTCTGAGCAACTGCCAGTGGCGTACTCGATGAAGTGGTTGGAGTCGTTGATTTGGACGCCGCAATCGCGGAACTGACAACTGGGGCACTCAAAACTGGGCTCTGAACTGGAGTTGTAAGAACAGCAGGGAGCACAGCACTGGAACCGGGAGTACTAGCTACGGATACCGCTGGTGTTGGTGTCGTAGCTGATGGATCTGCTACGGTATTTTGTAGAATTGACGTCGCCAAAGTCGTCGGGACGGCGACGGGAGGGGTCGTCGAAGCAATGACTGCTGTGGTGGTGGTCGGTGGTTGCGCTGCCGCCGCTGTTGCCAAAGATCCTGTCAAGGTCGTGAGAGACCGTGGAACGGCTGTACATCGCTGGCCGTCTATAGTCGTGATTGAAAATCCTGCCGGCAGGTTTGGGCTCGACATGATGATAGAATGAAAAGCGACACCAGTCGCTCCAAGGAGTGTATATCAAAAAGCAAGCAAGAAGAAAGTATCAATCACAGAGGCTCCCAGGCCATCAGTTCTCCACCCCAACCATACTGTTGACGATGTTTGCGAAGGTAAGAAGAACGAAAGGCAAAAGTAAGGTTAGGTCAGGTTGACAGAATGACAATCGGTCAAGCTGGCTGGGAGAACGACAAGGTGGAGCCAGACGAAGAAGCGAAAGCGGGCAGAAACCATGATCTCCATGCTCAAACGCCAGTGTTCTGAAGTGAGTCTGGAGTGGGTGACAATTAATTAAGAAGTGAGGATGTGAGACCGGGGTGGTGGCTGTATTGGGTTTCAGCCCATGGCGCTGAGACGAGATGTGCCGCAAAGGGAGGCCTTTCTCAGGGGTATTTGCTCGCTTAACGAGGGGCATTTGCGGGCTTCAATGCCATGGAACACATGAGGGTTTGATATCAGGCCGCTGCTGGAGCTTCGTGCATGTTATTATAACTGGCATGCCGATATGAATGGCGATCCGGAAGAGCAATCGCACTGCCGCTGTTTGTATATGTGCTCTGTTTTTGCGGAGAGATGTTTGTAGCAGACAGTTGGTCGTCGTGGAGCCCCTGGAGACGACCCGAACTGCCCTGTCTTTACAGAGAACGGCACAGTAAAGAAAAGCGGGGTGGACTCTCCAGAGACGAAAGTTGGCTGGCATGGCCAGTCCAAGCCCCCCTCTATTTCGAACTCCAAGCCGCGCGCGACCACTTGGCGTTTAGCAAAGCATCAAGATCAGATGTCTGGATGTTGGAATTGATGACAGTAATCTTACTTGAACCGGTTTTGGTTGTGAGGACAGAACACTTTTGTTATCCTATCGGCTGCCAATCTAGACACACATGAATTGAGAGGTCCAGGAGATGAGCTTGAGCAGGAGCATTTTGTTATGCTCGGAGGACGAGGAGATTGTGCAGTACCTCCGTACACTTCAAGCATAACCCACCTAGCATAACAGTCGTAAGCCTTGGCATGTGCGGCAACGTTGGTCAACTTTTCATGACTTCAGTCTGACGTATCGTCTGAAGAGCATTGAAGTATCTCATTGAATGTTCCTTGGTGGATGACAGCTTCTTGCCACTTGCACTCGGATGGGCACGAGCCAAACGAGAAAAGACAGATACTGTTTAGAGTCGAAGAACTTGGTGAAGCGCAGAAGTAGCAGTCAGAAATCGAAGCCCAACAAGTATTTCATGCCAATCCCTGTGAACGAGCTTCGAATAGCTGCCTAGTACATGATCGTCATCGCAGCGATTGATTTTGAGCACTTCCCCAGTGATCGTCTTGCCTGTAAGGTTGACTCCAAACTCCAACACAGGTGCTTCACAATCACAATTGCCACCATACTACGGCTGTGACGAAGTTCGTTCTCCATCTATGCTTCACATTACCGGCGCTTTGCCAGGAGTCCAGGACCGAACAGCAGCAAATACCCACCTACCTGGATACCCTCATTGTTGCACGCGGCGACGTGGGTCTTGCAGCTCAATCTTACCGGAACCATCGAGAGTCTTGAGGCTGTTTGTCTGCTAGCATATACCTCCATTTGTCGGGAAAACGACTTGGCATTCTGTTGCATAACGTATGTCCCAACTAAAGACACGCGCTGTGCAGTGAAAAGTCGTAGAGGAAAGTAGAGGAACCCATACCATACGGTCATCTTCGAACCATGAAAGTATGCGGCCAAACGTTGCGTAACTTAGACTTCTAGGTTGTAAACGTGGATCGGGAGATCATGTTAAGGTTAAAACTGTTTTCTTGAAAGCCATGGGAACAGGGCACAAGGCCATAAAGTGCATGCATGCAGGCAAGGCACCCAGTCTGCAAGTCTTGAAACAGCGGAGAGGTTCAAAGCTCGGATGCTGAGACAGCGGAGCTGGCACGAGCCATGCTGTCACCTCATGTCCCCTCCTGTGTGCTGTGCAGAACGGCGCGACGGAGACTACAGAGCGCAGAAGTGGGATAGATTGGAAAGGCGGGTGGGGTGGAAGACGGTTAGAGGACGGGGGAGGCATCTCAGAGCTTCTTGGAGCACTTGCAGGACGGAATACAATACAGTACGTATACGGAGGTAAGTGAGTTTTGCACAATTGGAACCCAGGGTCTGCCACGGTGTAGTAGTAGGTACGGAACAGCGTGCCCTTCATGGGATGGCAGAGCAGATCTGCTTGAAGCTTTGGCGGACGGGATGTCTGCCATCCGAATATGTACGAGTACAGTATGCAGTGCAGTTGGTCTGAAAGGGATTTCTGCCGTTTTTTTGGAGTCTGTGTCAGGGCTGGGATAGGGGCCCTGGCCAAAGGGATCTGCCACCGACGAGGGTAACAAGAAAGGAGACTCGGGAGTCGAGAGAAGGCAGGTGATTACCTTACATACCTTAGAGGCAAAGGCAGGTGCAAATGGACTGTCCCCAGACGGTCTAAGGGCGATTCTCTCTACAGGAACTGTCCTTGATTAAGAATGTTCCTGGGACCGTCTTAGAATAGTTCTTTTCTTAGGGACAGTCTTTACTTCTACCCTTAAGGTAAGAGCTCCCTTGTTCCTTCTTAAAAAGGGAATAAAACTCAAATCCTCCTCACTTTACCTTAATACTTAGTACTTTTCGTGTGAAATCAACTCTCACTTCTAGTTCTTGAGAGTATCTGAATCGATCGATTTAGGAAAAGTTTAATCTAGGTGAGTATCGTGCAGTGCAGCCTTTACTAAGTGTGGCAGAACAAGGCAAATCTAGAATATGTAAAGTTGCAGAGATTCTAAGGCAGTTAGGCAGCAATTTCCTATCGTCCAGGACTAGTACTGTCCCGTCCCTAGGGTAGGAAACCGTCCTAAGGCGGTCCAAGGAACGTTTTCCAGACCAGAGATTTGTTCTTCAAAGAACCCGTCCTAGGAGCGTCACGGGACGGTCCATTTGCCCCTGCCTTTGCCTCTAAGGTATGTGCCAGGTGCCTTATGTTCGCCCCATACAATGATAAATAACAGCGCATTTCGGATTATAATACACATGGGTACCTAGGTACCTAGTTACCTAGAATAGAGTAGAGTAGAGTAGGTGGAGGAGGCTAGATATCCTTCCAGAGACAGATTTACCTCCATGCCCGGGCCGCCAGGTACTCTGTGTGTGTGTGTGTGTGTGTGCGCGCGCGCATGTGTGGTGCGCACCAACTAATGCAGCACCGTTGGCAGGTTGGCAGGTTGGCAGGGTGCCTAGCTAAGTTGGTAGTTCCAGAAGGTAATTTAGACCTCAGTAACTTCGTAAATTACCTCCGCACAGGACAGTACCAGTACCGTACAGCAAAGATCCGGCCCTGTCCCCGGCGCCACGCCATGCTACGCCACGCCGACGCTGACCTCGATTCTAACCGCAACTACCTACCTACTCTGTATCTCCCCTCCTTGCCGAACGTACATTTTGACTACTTAAGGTAATTATCGTGGCGCCCGTACCTCACGATCTCACCTCACCTCACCTCACCTCACCTCACCTCACGCAGGACAGTGAGGCGTGCTGAGGTGCCGGCAATGGTCTAGGTAGACTCGACCCGACTCGTGCCTATCATTGCTGCCACTCCCATCATAAGGTAGGTAGGTGTATCTTGAAGGTAACTTGCCTACCTACCTAATAGAGGCACCTACCTTAGGTACCTGCCTCCCTCCCTCCCTCCCTCCCTCACCTGACAACAACCTTGCTGTAGGGCCCCCGCCAGACCGTGGCCGCCGCCACCGTCGCCTCGCCTCGCCAGTGCAACTGGACTGGACGACAGTATTATTCGAGCTAGAAATTGCAGGTCAGGTCCATTCTCCCAGCCGCCATGTTCGCTGCATTTGGAAATATCGGTACGCAAAGCCCCTAGGAATTTTATAAGATAAGATGCGATATGGCCAGTCAGATCACACTTTTCGTCTCATCCCGTCCCGTCGATCCCGTCCTGTCCTGCCCTGTTCTGTATGCTCCTTCCTTTTGACGATGCCTCATCAATTGAGCTCCACTGTCATGCCAATTACGCCTTAAATCTCTCCCCTAGACAAGCCGGATGTTGCTCTCAGACAGCTGTCAGAGCTCGATATCCGGCTTTCCACGTTCGGAGCACATTTCTATCGGCAATGTTGGAAGCCTGGCATTGAATTCTACTTTCAAAGACCAAACGCTCACGTGTAGTCTCAAACAGGCGTTCTGCCCCCTCCAACAGACACATCACCACGAGTTATTCCCTCTCCGACACCTGTCAATTTCCCTCGATGCTCGCCACAATCAGACGAGAAAGTCTCTCGAGAACTGCAAGATATCTCGCTAGTCAGCTTCCTCCAGACTATTCACAGGGCGACCGACATCAAGCTCTCGCACCTGGAGGCTGTCGGGGTGCACGTGGTCTCGGATGTATCTCCACAAGACCTCCTCCCGGACGCCAGCTACCTGCCTCCACTTGAGAAGTGGAATGAGATAGCAGTAGAAGATCTCCTGGAGTCCAATGAAGCTACACGGCAACCTCTGAGCAATGGTCACCTCTCACCTGGCGTCCAAACCTATCGAGAACGCCAAAAGGAGTTGCTCACAGATAACACCGCAGCCTTCAGGACAATCAGACGCATACCAGCCCCAACTGGAGAGACAGCTGCCCGTCTAGGAAACGCTTACGAATTCTTCAAGAATTTAGAATTCTTCTCGGGTTACTGGCCCGACACCTCGCGTTCACAACAGCCAGAACAGTCCGAGACTGATTTTCCGGAAGAGGTCGTCGAGAGAGAGACACATGATGTACCAGATCACATGAAAACTCACGTTCCGTCCGGAAACGGTGCCCAACTCCCCCCAGACTACCGCCAGAATCTTCTCACAGCGTTTGTCAAGCTTGTTGCCTATGATTTTGGTTGCAACGTTTCTTATCCTCGAACAGAGCCACGCTTACACCTTACCCCTTCGCCCGCGCCGCCGGCGAAGTCGACACCTCCCCCTTTCTACTTCAATTCATCAGTGACATTTGTCTACCGCATGCCAGTTGAGCGGTCAGCGGCCCGAGCTGGCATAGTCGAAGGGCCAGTCGCGACCCTCTCCGCCCGAGCGAGCACAGTCTTCAGCAATCCCTCTGACGAAATTCTCGACCTAGCCCGTGAGGTGGTTGGCGTGCTTCTCACAGCGCAACACCGCTCCCGGGAAGGCAAAACCGAGAAGCGCTTTGGCGATGCGAAATGGTGGACTACCACGCCGCGATGGGGAGGCGGGTCTGGTGGGCCAATCGGACGGGAAGGGGACAAAGCTGAGGAGGCGGCTATTGCGCTGGCTTCTGGCGTTCCTGAGAAACTTCCTAGCACTGGTGAGGACATCCCTGGCGTCAAGATCGCAAATGAGGTTAAGAAGCAGATTGGAGGCTTGAATGGTCCAAGTCCGCCCAAGCGCAGTAAGAAAGCAGGGAAGGAGAGTGCAATGATGGCCGTCTACGAGAACTATCGCAAGTTGAATCCACCATCGGCAACATGGGATCGTAGGGCTCGATACTCAGCTATCGGAAAGGTGGCAGGCAAAGGCTACGACGACATTTTTCTGATGAGCGCACTCAATCACCATGTCTCAATTGTGCGAGCGAGAGTTAGCGAAAAGCTGCTTAGCGTGCTTGAGGGCGGTACAGAAAACGAGTGGGACAGGCTGGAGATCAGGAGGACGAAGTGGTATGACATGTATCTGAAAGGTGATAGGGTTGAGGCGATGGGTTGTGTATGGGGCGTTATGGCTTGGTTGATGCGGAAGGTTGAGAATTCTGGTGCTGCGAAAACTACTGGTGCAGATGTATCTGAGGTGGAGAAGATGGATTTAAGCTAGATGACTAATATAGTCGACGATATGGAATGAGGGATAACGAATAACTGAATGTCAGATAAATGTTGAACGGCAGGAGATGACATGAGAGCAGAAACGAATCACTTCATCAGGGAAAGCTTTACATGGCACGGTCCAAGAGTTGTTCATAGATTGATTGGTTGATAGAAGTTGATTTGGATAGCAGGAGTCTTCATGGGTCGACGATACTGACGGATAGATAGGCAGCGCATCCAAATTATTATTCCTGGGAGTCATTCCTCAGCAGATCTAAACCCAGACTTGGATAGCATCTGAATGTTGGATGAATCGGGAGGCTTCCTAAGGGTAGTTGCACTCAAGTATGACTACCTACTACATCCTTGCTTGAGAGAGTTTCTTCCCCTCCTATCATGTAAGAGCGTGATATTTCTGTGATGTGTGGGTGGCTTTTTGTTTTACTGCGGGATGTGCAATATACTTGGCAAATAATTTTGTTCCTTTTGAACCTGTACTGCAATAGAATAGCTGTACTTGCAGCCGCAACACATTGGCTTCGGGTATCCAGACTCTGGTATCAAGCTACCTTCTCAAGCAATCGCTTGATATTACGCTGAACTTGAGATTCCAGGGCTTCCATTTGAAGTTCGCTGCGCCAATCGCCACAAGACTCCAGCTCAGGGAAAGTTTGATTGATACAGTGGAGAGCTCGGGAGCATTTGCGTGAGCAGAGACTTGCTGAGCATCGTATGCCGGTATGGCTCTTGAGGGTATGGAAAACTGGTGATGTATCCTGTGCGGGTTTCGTTGTCTGTGGAGTTGGCACATCCATAAGAAACAACTTCTTCAGTGGCGTTAGTTAGTATAAAGCAAACAATTTGTGCCCTCGAACTTATCTTGAATTGTTATGAAGAAGTATTGTAACTCAACAAGCGTTGCTCGTTGAACGAGGGGATTGGGAAAATATCGCCAGTCGTGATGGGATCGTTGCAATAGAAAACTAGTGCAGGAACCTACTGCGAAAGTAAACATAGTAGGCTACGTCTCGAGGTTGCGATAGAAGAGCTTTTCACGGGACTGGTTGCTTCTCCTAGGCCTCTGATTGAGTCGAGCAACTTGCCTCCGTGAAGGGTTGGAATGTGAGAAAGTGCGTTGACAAAAAAATGCTGTAAGACCGCAAGCTCTAAACTGGCACAAAGGCGAAAAAAATCGGGATGAATTTGAGCGTGGCATGGAGGTTTTCGAGGCATACCTGGGAGGCGAAGTCTTGGAGATACTTGGCAAATTTGGCACATCGGCTCAACCTTCTGAATCTCTGAGAGGACGTCTTGGTCGTGGCGGATCACATGTGTAGTAGGACGCAGATCGAAACGTACAGCTGACCTCTGGTGTCACGTCCTACAGCATGAAGGCACGAAACTGGCGATATTTTTGGGGAGGATCCGATAGATGTGTCGCGTTGGGTGTTCTGGGACTGTTTGAGTGTTTGGTTTCAGGGGATCGTGAAGCTTAGCGAGCTTCAAGGCGGAGGTACCGAGGGGGCTTAAGCGACCTCGACGCCTCGCAGTCGAACAGATCCCAGAGCGATCAGCGACCATCATGTTTGGTAAACGAATCCATTGTGGCCAATCGCAAGACCTCTTCTGTGTAAACATGGAGGGGAAAGTTCTTCTAAGCCACCCACGGCGCACGAGCACTGGCTGCTTGCAATTGCCACTTGGCGCCACACATCCAACATCCAACAACGACTTCCTGCCAATCACACACGCAATTATCGTCAGACTTGGTGCTGAAGTTCGCCGGTCCATCACTTCCGCGTCAGAGCGGATTTAATTTATGCTTAGTTTGAGTTAACAAGAGAAGCCGTGGCCTTCTTCAATGGGATGAAACCTGCATGCCCAGGTGCTAGGTTACACCACGCCAAGCAGTAACGCTTGCATTGAAAATAGTCTCCTACAGAATGTCCTGTTGGCGCTTGACTAGCTAGTAATGACCAGCTGGGCGAAGTGAGACAAATCGCCGACGGTAGATCAGCAATCTATGTCATTTACCCGGCACAGATTTCCATCCGGTTTCGGTTTGTGCTGAACGCAAGGCTTTCGGAGCCATCTGTCGTGGGACCAGTGTGGTATAAGTAACCCAAGACATCCAGATACCTGCTCAGTATCTTCTCAATCTTTCTCTAGTCTATCAACTGCAGCTCGCGTTCATTTCTCATCTCCGTAATTTTCTCGCTGTTTACTTTCTTCATCTGCTGGCCAGTTACATTCTTTCCTCATAAATTCTACTTCACACACACTTCGTCATCATGCAGTTGACCGCTCTCACTCAACTTTTGGCTGTAGCCTTGATGGCTACCATGCCTATTGCCCAGGCGGCTCCAGTAAGCCTAGTCCATATGGCCATACTCCATAATGGTTAGAGGTCGAAACTAATCAGAATAACAGGTCGATATCGCTCAAGCCGATGTATCTTTGGCAGTCCGCCACCACAAGGTAGGAAGCATTCTGTACGGGTAATAACTTAAACTCATTGTTTTGACTAGGGTGCCGGAGGCAAGACTGCTGCAAACGGCAATGCCGCAGCTGGCGGGCTCGCTGCTCTCTTCGGTGGTGGAGCGGCTAAGGGCAACAACAAGAGACATCACAAGGTAAGAAAGATCCAAATCTTTCCAAACAACCCAAGCTAATCTAATGGTGACAGGGTGCCGGAGGCAAGACTGCTGCCAACGGAAATGCAGCAGCTGGTGGCCTTGCATCTCTCTTCGGTGGAGCCAAGGGAAACAACAAGAGACATCATAAGGTAAGAAGAGCCGAATCGTTTCAACCAAGCATAATCTAACAGTGACAGGGTGCCGGGGGCAAGACTGCTGCAAATGGAAATGGCGCAGGTGCAGCAGCTGGAGGATTGGCAGCTCTCTTCGGTGGAGCCAAGGGAAACAACTGAGGTCAGCTTGTTGTTGTTGACGATGGGACACAAGGGGAAGCTACAATATATCCGATAACGTGAGACGAGTATGTATGTTTGAGATGCATTAACGAGCATTAATGAATTGAACTGCTTTTCTACCCGATGTGCGTTTGTGTGATTGAATAAATCATCACGATTGACGGTAGGACTTGAGTCTGGAGCTCATTAACGTAGCCTGGCGGTTCCATTCAGTAGTCAGATGTAATGAGCCTGTCTAAAGAGCCGAACATCTGGATGTAGACCGTATCGACAGTCGGACAGAAGATAGTTGTCCGAATACAGAATACTCTAGATATTCGGAAATAGTGGGGTTTCTTTAGGCGTTGTTTCGGTTTCAATATTGTGCTCCACCTGCTTAGGTTTTGGGTATTAATATCTACGTTGGCGCTTCGCTTAGCGATGTACACCGCCACCCCCTTTCGGTAGGCGAGGGTAAATAAACACCAGGACTCCGAGTAGTCTGCCGGTCGAACGCAGAAGTATGCAAAGGGGCCAAAACATGGTTCTTGATTATAGATATTGTCAACATCTGGATGGCGTCAATGCCTCTAGCACTCGTCTTACCGGCGGACTTTCTTGATCCCGAATTTAGGACAAAAATTCAAATCTCTTAAATGAGATATTTAGGCGGTGAGACTTTAAGTAGTCGTATGTCTTCGTTTCAGTCTCGCTCCCCCTCATCTCCAAGGCTAATCAAACGAGACTGCTTCATGAGAATCGTCAAGTGACTAATTTGAGAGCTTACTATGAATAGAAAGCGGATCGCAGCTTAGCTAACCAAATTCCAACTGCGAACACTTTACCGGTAGAGTATTTGTACATGTCGCAGAGGGCAGTACGTACCAGAGGCAACTTGTCTTAGCGAAGTCTATTTTTGGACACGACTCTGTAGCATTACTCCACTTTCGTATCGATATAAGGAGGCCCGAAACAACACCTCATAGTACAGCTCTTGTCTACATGGCTTTGGAATACCTTTGACTTATTTGGGTAAAGAGAGAAAGCTTCATTTTCGACGAGGTCAAAGCATGTTAATTATTAGTGTACAACACAAAGCTACTAGAGATATTGCAGAACCTAAGAATCGTGTAGAAGACATGCTCGGAACGGACTTTTAACCGCACCCAATCTGAAGCTTGGTACAAAGGGACTGCAGAATAACCTCGAACAGCATGTTACCTTTTTTCTAGAAAGAAATTTACGGAGAAATCGGAGCTGCTTACTGTGACTGTGGATTTCAGCGACAAGCATGAAGTGCAACCGCTATCTGGCTCGGAAAGGAGCTACTTAATCAAGAACAGTGAATCCAGAGCTGGAATTTCTCCTTTTGTCCCTGCACTAGAACTTGCCAATAGCACCTATGAGTCGAATAAACGATAGAACCGACTAATGCTGAGTTGTTTCGTACTTCTACGGATCACACATCTGAAATATACTGTGTGATGTCTTGCCGAAATTCCATTAAGTATCCTCCAGACGGTAATGACCCGAACGCTGAAGTGTAACCAGTAAGACCTATATTTTAAGTTCTGGTGATATTTAAAATACGTACCGAGTGCGTAATTCAGGATAGAACATTCTCATGGCTAAATTAGAGTGTCAAGCTTGACACCGTCACAGACAGTTCACCATAAGTCCTTGAAATATCTCTCATTTCGGCCAACTATACAAGGTATAAGTTGAGATCAGAGTCAATTTTGGCCAGTGGAGTTACTTATTGAGCACTTAAATCAGATCTTCGTTCGACATGCGACCGAATATCGTCCTCATCTTCATTCAGATTGTTCTTTTTGAGTTGAGGCTTTCCATACCGTGGAGCGACCTGTAGGGCATCTCTTTGACTTTAGCCAGCTACAATGTCCAGACGATGCCTTGGTACCGGTGATTTATGTCAATTCCTGGAAATTTCGTGTGCTGTGAAGGTGTGATTTGTCTATGTCTGCCTCCACCAGTCGAGTCCAGCGTTAATACACCACGGTATCTAATTACAATGTTCTTCACATATGAAGGAGGAATGCAAAGTGGATCTGGTCGCCATTACCAGAGCTTTTGACCGTGGCGAAACACGTATCTCCCCGACAGGTTTTCTTCGTGTCCCAGCTGTCACACGCCATGCAGCTACGTCCAAGATATGAAATGAAGCCCGCGTGTTTCATGGCAAGTCTACCTTCGAAGAATCATTTTAAGCTAGTCAGCGATGAGTGAACCGGGATCTTTTGGTCAGGATATCGTTCCATGGAGAGTCAGTCCTGAGAATCGCCCTCGATCCGTATCTCAAGTAATAGAAACAAAGGTGTGTCATACTTGTGCCGGTGGCAACAAGGAGTTACCACCATCTGGGACTTCTGGGTGTGAATACAACTTTCCGATCAGTCCCCACAAGGCGATTTTATCGCATTTGTTGGAGGATTTCAATCTGGTCCTGTATTCTAAGCTTCTACTTTCGTTTCGTTTGCCACATTTTTTCATACCAGCTTGAAGTGTTTTTTATCAGCGTTCGCATCAGCTATAGAAGATAAAAATAAATTAACCAGGAAGATTTCACTAGGTGATACTAAATTAATATATTATTAGTAGAAATCTAGCCTAAAGAGGTAACGTGATAATACGCTTTAATCATATTTGTAAAGGCTCTATTTATTAACTATTCAACTCTAAAGCGTTAAATAATAATTAAATTAATGCCAAGGATAAATTATTTAAGGCATTCAACTCCAGCCAACCCTACGTCGCAGACATACGTACCCTGCCCGCATAGATGTGCGGAGATTGATTGATGTCCTAAACAACATCTTCGCCGCATATTCACGTCGTAACGTCTCCTGACAAACACTCATGTCAGCTGCCCGAAGAAGTAAGCAGTTCAAAGTGTTCATCGCTTTGAGATCTCCAGCTCTCCTTTCCTTTACGAACACCTTTCTGACCGAAACCAGCAATCACATGCCGCAGGTCAACTTGCAAGACCATGACTACCACTACAACACCAACGTTCCACCCATTTCCACGCCTATCCCTCGAGCTCCGCACTGCTATTTGGGAATTGATCGTCGAGCCACGTATCGTTGAAGTACGTGTGGTCACCAGGTATCCAAAGCCTGCCAAGACCGAGTTGTCCAACGCAGATGCAGAAAAGTGGTCACTCAATCGGCCATTGCGGCACCTGCGCTCATCTACCGCAGCCCCAGTCCAGCTACAAGTTTGCCGTGAGGCTCGAGAGTACTTGACTACGCACCCTAAAGCTAGATGTCTGTGCAGTAGAGCCTTTTCCGAGCCCGCTCAAAAAACATACGACGGCTCCGACATCATGCTCGGGCACGACCTTGAGCTGGAGCGCTACGTCTGGCTCAACCTTGACCTTGACGTGGTCTCCATTGGAGATACAGACGTGCATGAACTCGAGGCTGTAGGATACCAAATCAAGCGGCTGCGACTTGAGCGACTGCTTGACGACGAGTACTTTGCCTGGTCGGAGGTGCAATCGATTAGCAAAGTGTTTCGAAATCTTCGTGAGATCCAGATGGTCTGCAGCGGGGGTATAAGGGACGGTTACAGAAGGACCGAAGATGACGATTATGCTGGGTTGGTACCGGAGAACGTGTACTTTCTCGATCCAGAACATTTGGGCGGGTCGATGATGAAAAGCGTCAACCTGGACGCTACGGTGACCAAAGAGTACCTGTCAGAAAATGCCTTAGAAGACCTTGAGGGATGTATACCGACTGAGCTATGGGAAGAGCTGATGATGCAGCAAACGGCAAGGGAGCAAGGACAATAAATCACGAATGTAATAACAGTATATCTTCAAGTCAAGAGTGGTCATTTTGGCTTGGCAGATGTTCAACTTCATCTAAGCTGGTAGCTGTCGTGGATGAGAGAATGGTGTGACGACAAAGGTGCCCAGGTGTAAGGATTTGACTCCTCTGTACGTATCTCAGCCAATGCGACAGGAGTCGGTGAGAGGGTGGCCGCCAATGTCGAAGGGGCGAGTGCGAAGGCAGGCGTTCCATTCGACCTCATGTATGAAATATGAAACGACAACAATAACGATAATAACAGTCTATTATTACAATTCTCGGATGCCAACCCTATCTTCCGGTCAGATCTCAGTTGCATCTTGAGTCTAGAGTCACAGACTGCGACAGTACTTACACAGCCTCATATCTTCGGATACATTCTCCTACAAAATCATTCGCACCTGACTACCCTAAAGATATGTGGTAACAGCTCTGGTTACCAGAAGCCTTCGATGACTTGCCGTTCTGGAATGCACGGTTTATGCGTTCGCTGGCCCACTGGAGCATTCGTCTAACAATCTCATTTCTGGAACTCTTCGTTGAAGGCAGCAGTGTCTGAGACCAGTATATCTGGCTGTAGGGCACGCGCCGGCTTTGACTGATCTGTCTGCGCAAAATGCATGTCCCTGTATCGATCCAGAATAGCTTCGTCGATCTTGACTTCTCTATGTGCCCCTCTACAAGTGGACAAAGAAATGCCAGGTAAATCAAATACTGAGTTGCAACAGAAGTAATGCTCAGGTAGACTGACAGGGTTTTATTTACTCATCTAAAGTTGCGCCTTGTACCATCAAGATTCGCCACGCTTCTTGCTTAACTCCAAAAATGCAGTGTGGATTTCGTAAGCCTCAACGGTCGCTACTTTCCAGCGTCTTCCTTCAGACTGACGATACGATTCAGTACAATTTTATCATCAGTACTGTCGGAGTCCATTGCCTGGCAAGTATTAGCTCCTGTAAAAACGTGACCCTTGGAATCGCCTACCATATAAGCAACACGCATGGCTTGAAACCTCACAGACTCAAGGCCCCCCCTGCCCAACTCCGATTCTCCAGCAGCTTCTGGCCATGGTGCACGTCTTTTAACCTCATCAAAGCCCGATTCAATCATGGCTTTAGGCCAGATCTCTTCGCTATCAGGGTTGATATCCTCAAGGAAGCCGCCCGGCGCACTGTCAGGCTTCTCGCTCTTGAAAAGAGCGTTATGTATCCGTACTTCAACATTTCTCGATCCTTCTGCGACCCAGTGGATGTATGTCTTCGGCTTCTTACCATCCTTGTCATAGACTGCTCGGATTTCGGTGACTTTATCGCCATCCTTGGTGAATGAAACGGCCTTAATTGGATAAGGTACTTGAAGAAGTCCAACTGACTTTCCAGGCGCCAGCCGGAAATACTCTTTGCTATCCACTTCTCTGAAATCGCTACGCTCGATGTAGACTGTCTTGGTGAACTTGACTTTGTGACTTCCCATAGCAGGGATCTTCGGTGAAAATGGGAGATCAAGTTCCAACTCTTCGGCGTCTTCGATAACAACAGGAATCGGGTCCAATACCAGCATAAGTCTGGGAACTGTTCGCTCGAGGTATCTCCGAATGGTCTGGTCAAATCGAGCGAGCTGAATGGTTGTGGGAGAGGTCGTTACACCAAGTTCATTAACAAATTCAAGAATGGCTCCAGGTGGGACTCCACGTCTCTTGATCGCTATCAGAGTAAAAAGTCTTGGGTCATCCCAGCCCCGAACATAGCCACCGTTGACTAGTTTCATGATTTTTCGCTTCGACAAGACTGTTCCAGCAATGCTCAGACGGCCATACTCTCTCTGCATGGGCTCATAAACACCCAGGCTGGTATTCAACCACTCGTACGAGACCCGAGATTGAATAAATTCAGTGGTACATAGCGAGTGGGAAATTTTCTCAAAGCTGTCACAGAGGCAGTGCGTGAAGTCGTAGGTTGGGTAGATCTTCCACTTCGGCCCAGTTCTGTGATGCTCCGCATCCAAAACTCTGTATGCAGCCAGATCCCACATTTGAGGATTTCCATCTTCGATATTCTGCTTCATGCGCAAGAACGCCTCTCTTGGTTTGTATTTTCCATCTCGCATCGCTCGAAACTTTTCCAGGTTCGTCTCTACAGATTGACTGGCATGGTCGCACCGAAATCGCGGGCCACGCTCCTCGCCGCCTCTCTGCGCCTTTATTTCAGCATCTATAGCAAGTCAGCCATAAGTACTCAAGATGTCTGCTTTCGCGTTACCTCCACAGTGGCAGACGTATGCCTTGTCCAGCTTGATAAGCTCTTCTGCCTTTGCGTACAGCTTGTCGAAGTTATCACTGGAATACGTAACCTCTTTGGGCTTGAAACCCAACCATTCAACGATTTCCTTGATCGCGGTGAAGTATTTCTCTTCCTCAGCTTCCGGGTTGGTGTCGTCAAATCGCAGATAGCATTCGCCTCCATGGTACCGAGCAAATCCGAAATTGACGGCAATTGCTTTGGCATGACCAATGTGCAGATATCCATTTGGTTCTGGTGGAAAACGGGTGGTCACCGGATTCACTGGTCGTTCCTTGTACACTTCATCCAGCCACCCCTGAGCAAACATGTTTGTTGGCTCAACCTTGACATCCTCTTCTTTCTTCTGAGCATTTTTTGCAGCTGTAGTGGCCGACTTTGCTGGAGCTTCCGCCTTGGCCTTTGCTGTGGCTGCCTTTTTCGATCGCTTCGCCAGGCGCTTCTTCAACTCCGACTTTGAGACCATCTCGCCAGTCTCCTCGTCCAGCTGGAGTTTCGCTACATTCTCAGCAATTGCGTCCGCCATAATCGTACGGGAGCCTCCTTGGGCCGTTTTTATCGCTATATTAGAGGATCGGTGGGTATCTCTGCAAAGGGTCACCGTCCGGGTTGATGATCGAGGCCGGATGCAGGAAAAAGATTCAACGCCGCGTGGTGAGTCAACAACAAAATATTGAGGGGTGCTGCTTGCGACGCTAAGCCCCTCACTTGCACGTGACGTCACATTTAGCGCTGGGTGGTCAAAGCGCCGCGCCATGCAGCCTTACTCTGGATCCACTTCAGCCTTCCAGCCTGCTGTTCCTAGGTTCCTTTCCTCCCTCTTCACCTCAGGTCCCAGTGCTTTACCTGCGCCTGCACCTGCAGGCAGCTCTACCGAGACAACACAACATAGCGCTCCGCATGTTCGCGGCAAGAAGAGTCATGCCGATCATTCCAGTAGCGGAGATACCCACAGTATCTCTTCTCTACCACCTCAAGAAGCTCGCTCCCGCCATCTTCGAGAAGGGAACCGAAGCACCCAAACCTTCCCAGTCCTTTAATGACCGCATCGGCCTCATTCGGGGAGATATTACGAAACTACAAGTTGGAGCCATCGTCAATGCTGCAAACAACTCGCTGCTAGGAGGAGGTGGGGTTGATGGCGCAATACATAGAGCGGCGGGCCCTGACTTGCTGAAGGAATGTCGTAGGCTAGACGGCTGCGATACTGGCTCAGCCAAGATCACTGATGCCTATGAGCTTCCATGCAAGAAGGTCATTCATGCCGTCGGCCCAATCTACAGCTCTCGCTTTCTTGAGGAAAGCGCGGAGGATCTGGCGGGATGCTACACCAAAAGCTTGCAGCTTGCTGTTGCCAGTGATTGCAAGAGCATTGCATTCAGTGCACTCAGTACAGGTGTCTATGGCTATCCAAGCAACGATGCTGCTCCTATTGCTATCAAGGCAGTGAAGGACTTCCTCGAAGGCGAGCATGGTGATAAGCTTGAGCGAGTCATCTTCTGCACTTTCGTGGAGAAGGATGTTGATGCATACAATCACTGGTTGCCGTGAGTATTGATCACAGATCTTTGGAATGTATTGCTAACCCAGATAGACGTTTCTTTCCGTCTACTGAAGAGTCCGAGAGCGATGATTGGGAGGAAGTACAGGCCGGAGAATCGTCAGAGAACGGACTAGGCAGAAAGGCAGGGGCCGACCACTCTCATGTGTTGGCCGAGGTCACACTTCCTGACGTGCCCACTGCCGAGCCAGTTGATGAGGGTCCAGCCGCAAAGAAGCAGAAAGCAAATGATGACGATGGAAAGCCTTAGCGGCCCACGAACACCAATCTGATTTCCACGGGGGCGGAGTTCGGGGAACTGGAGTCATACGGAGCAATGTCGAGCACTGTGATCTCACAGGATAGGTGAACGTGAATGCCATAAGCTGTTGATGAGGCCGGAGTAAGGTTGTAGATGATAAAGGCAAATGAATCGAGTCGCCAGATATGTGCCAATATGATTATATTTTGGGGTTTCCTACATCATCTTGTGCTTCTGAGGTGGTACCTTGCGTAAATGTGCAGCTCGATTGATGACAAGCTTGCTGCTCTGCCAGACGGCATTATTTAGCTATCGTGGAGGGGAAACAAGCCAGGCCTTCCAACCTAAGATTTCCAAGTCCAGCACTCCAATCGTTGTCAAGTGTGGCAACTTCTCACATTAGACTGTATAGTCCGAACAACAAAATAAAGACTGCATGCCCACAATGTCTGCGCTCGGAACCAATTACAAGGATGGCATTGATTTCGCTACACTGGCTCTTCAGGATGCAGAGTTTGCCAAAATGTAGGTTGTCCCACGACAAAAGAATCCACCCTTCCACTTACTACCCCTCATTGTGGTCCTGCCACGGAACACCACGCTCCTTGTCTGACCATCTACAGACTGAAATCAAATGGCCAAATCGATTTTAGCCACCCCGAATCGGTGCAACAGCTCACAAAGTCCCTCCTAAAGCGCGACTTTGGTCTCAAGATCACTCTTCCCCCTGACCGTCTCTGTCCACCAGTAAGTGCCTCTGTTCATACAATCGTACACTTCTTGAAAGATTCCAGGTTCCGAACAGGTTGAATTACATTGTATGGATCCAGAGCCTCTTGGACTGCACAAATGATTCCTACGGAGATACATATGATGCCGAACGAGAGGTCATCGGTATTGATATTGGCACTGGCGCGAGCTCTATCTACCCACTGCTAGGATGTGCCCTGCGTCCAGGGTGGAGGTTTGCTGCTACAGGTACACGTCCTTTGTTGTCATGGAGCCTTTGCTTATCAGAGACAGATATTGATGCAAAGAGTCTCCAATTTGCCAAGCAGAACATTCAAGACAATGGTTTCCATGGTAGAATCAAGTTACTCCAGACTCGGCCAGATGAGCCCTTACTACCTCTCGATGAGATGGGCTTCGAGAGGTATGTATACATGTTATTCAGTGGGAGATTTGTCTGACATACTGCAAGCATCGACTTCATCATGTGCAACCCTCCGTTTTACACCTCCACCTCAGAAATGCTCTCCTCAGCAGCCCTCAAGCGACGTCCCCCATTCACAGCTTGCACCGGTTCCGCAGATGAAATGGTTACCCCCGGCGGCGAAGTGTCTTTCGTAATGCGTATGATTGACGAGAGTCTCAATCTCAAAGACCGCGTCCAATGGTACACTTCAATGCTGGGGAAATTCTCTAGCATAGGACCACTGGTCACGAGACTGAAAGGGAACGGAATAGATAATTATGCGGTCACGGAGTTTGTGCAGGGAAGCAAGACTAGGAGGTGGGGAATCGCGTGGAGTCTTGAGGACATGAGACCGAGCATGCACGTTGCGAGGAACGTGGGAAGTTTGCAGAAAGTATTGTTGCCGTTTCCGGGTGAATACTTAATCATCGTAGGTGGCTTCCGCAAATGCCAAAGAAGAAAGCTTATGCACCGCAGTCAAACAAGAACCCGGCAGAAGTTGGAGAGCGTGCCAACAAGATACTGACACAGCTTCCGCTGAAGTGGATATGGAAGCCCAAAGTGTTCACCGGCATCGGATTCAGTGATAAAGCTGTCTGGGCTCGTGCAGCAAGAAGACATGAGTCTAAGAGTAAAAACGGAGCCATGGAAAGTGACGAAGATGAAAAGTACATGACCTTCGGATTTAAGATCCGGGTCGAGGCTAGCCCTGGCGGCGTGGCTGGATCTAAGATTACCATCAGGTGGTTGAAAGGACATGACAGTGTGCTCTTCGAGAGTTTCTGTGGAATGCTGAAGAGGAAGATGGAAGAGGTTGCATAGTGAGAGCGGCAAGAGGTGTAGGACAGGTCTCCCATGACGTTTCACCATCCAGCTGAGTATTCAACCAGAGCTCGACACTGTCAGCACCCACGAAACAGTCTACTGTATGTCAAAATCCTCTTCATATCTCAAGTACCCAGGTCGCTTGCCCACCATGGATCGAGTTATAGAGTAACTAGCATTTTGCAAGATCACATTAAATTGTGCGACCTGTTCACACGTTTTTCTCCGACAACACGCAGTTCCCTGTGGGTCGTTCACCGCCGGATCTTGAAAATCGCATCTCCCTTCTTCACACTCGCAATCCCCAAGCTCGCCGTCCACACCGTTTCCCGATTCGACTTGTCTCTTGATTCCATGGAAGAAACCGCCTTCTCGTTACCATTCACATACATCTGGTCGAGATGACTACGAGCTGTGTAGAGTCCACGGTGCTACAACGCGGAATCGTGATTGTTGAATATGACATAGTAGCACGCCCGAGACCTTCGTTTGCACCAGTATAAGTAACGAGTGTGGCTCCTCTGAGTCCAACGTTGGCTGCCATTTGCGGCCACGCATGTGTCTGGACGAACGGAAGCCGTCTTAGTAGTGCTTGATGCCAAGCTTCCAAAGCTGCAGATTTATGGCTTCTTTTATGTCTCTGTGCAAGGTGTAGAAGAGAAGCGAAGCGAAGCGATTGCATTGAACCAAATACTGCTCCTCGTGCAAAAGGTTTGCATAGGGCAATTGTGGAATTTGATAGAGTCACCTTTTTTGACATCTTGGGGGGCTTTCAAGCGTAAAGAGTAGCGAGCGAGTTTCCTCAAGGAGGGCGGATGTACACCGGACACTGCAGAAGAATTGAGAACAATTTCAACTGTAACGTAATACAACATGTGCCGTGTATACTGCCACGAGGTAAACACACAATTCTCGGGGTGTTCTGCGGACATTGATCCCGTCCCGACGTGTTCCGTTCCACACAATCGGATTCGAGTCAGCCTTGCCAAGGAGCACGGGCACGAGCGGAACCCCGCCCCAGGCCGCCAGGGCAACCTCACAGTACCCCTCAGACCTACCTCTTCTGTGAGACTGTGAGACTGTGAGCCTTTCTCCGAGTACCCCATCTACAGACAACCACGATTGCAGCGTCCGATCTGCTTATCGATTCTTCTCCTTTGCTTCCAGTTCACTCACTGATCTATTATTGACTACCTAACGAGCAGCGAATTGACGACACTGGTTCGCAGGTGTCCGTGAACCAGTCAGTAGCCGCGTCTCCAACTGACCACCTCGAGCATTGCCAAGTTACTGACAACCCTCAAATGACTGTTAGCTGATCAGAGCCCTCTCTGGTTCCTTTTCGCAACTTCCGGCTTCCCAGAAACGCACTATCTGGACACATCCTCAGATATCTGTAGAGAAACTGCTGTTTCTCATGCTATCGGTCCCCGGGCTGAAACCCCTGCCTCTACGCCAGTCCTCTAGCTATCATTCACCCACCAATCGCTTTCATCACCTTCTTGTTTCTAGCATCGTATCGCCTCTTTGCATATCTCCAAGAATCGAATACACAGCTCCCAGAGACTCCCATAGCAAGTCACTAGTCCGAACACACCTACACGATGTCAAAACAAGCACACCATGACTCTAAGGATGATACGACCTCCCTTCCCGATTCTGCCGAGTCTGTCCCGCATCCTATGTCTATCACACCGTACAAGTTTACCAAGACATGTCATGCCATCGGTCCGCGGTTCCATAAGCGTACCAGCTTCCACAAATTTGGAGAGCTTCCGGCGGAGATCAGGGTCTTGATCTGGGAAGCCGCAATGTTACCCCGAGTTCATGAACTACATCCGTGCTCGAAGCTGTACAATGAACGAATGACCTTCCGGTCGAACAGCAGTCGAGCTCCCTCCATCTTTCATGTCAACTTGGAGGCCCGCTCAGTTGCTATGAAGAACTACGAGCTGTTCGATTATCGACCTCCAGGTATGCCGAATGGCAAGGGCATACTGCGGTTCTACTTCAATCCCAAGATGGATACGCTGCTGCTCAACAGTTTGATGGGCCTCTTCGTGATGTTCATGCTGTTGGATGACGATGTCGAAGACTATCATACTCTGGGTGGTCTCGGAGTCATGAAGGGCTGGAGGTATGTGGCATTCGATGCTCAAAGGGCTGAACTCGTATCACTCCTCTCAGGAGTCGCTGGCCATGCTCCTCAGCCTCGCTTCAAGAGCATATTCCCGGCTATGAAGCAGCTGATCATTGCGTTCGACTACAACTCCAAAGGCAAGACACGTTTTCGTACCTCGGTCTGGCCTGGTGAGAACGGCACTTGCTTGCTGGATATTGATCTCCCGCCCACGATCAACTCGGACCGGATTGGAAGTACTCGAGAACTACTCAAGATGAGCGAGACCATATTCGGTCCCATGCGAGAATACCTTGAAAGCGATTACAAGGAGGAGGCTGGTGGAATACCGGGCATTTCATTTGCGAAGGTCAAGAGAAAGAAGTTCATTAGGGGCGATCTGAGATATGCGTTCAGGAAGACGTGTTCTTTCGTTGGAATCAAGCCTAGAGGAGTGTTCAGACGTCTATAATATGGCCGAGAGGGAATTCGCCAGGAAGCTACATTTCCAGCTGGAGTCCATCGTATTCCCCCCCCGTGGGAGCCGATATGTTCGAGGACGGTATTGCCTTGCTGTCTTCTGGTACTACAATTCAACAGGGATCCTGTATGGCGAAGAACATGGCCTGCGGCCATATGGGGACATGCATGACCACTCACAGCCCGTTGTACGGTATTGGGGTCTGCATAATCCAAAAGATGGGTCAAGAATATTGATCGTTTCCATTCCGATAGGCGAAGGACCCGATGCTTTCTTACAATAGTACATACGCTTCAGGGCTGGTCTTGCAGCTCTGCTGGCTAGTTCTTTGATCTTAACTGCGCGAGCTGGCATTTTGAAAATGAGGATCTACTTTTCTGTAATGATCTCACGAAATAGCTGAACATAACGGAAGAATATGTCAAATGTGCTTATACCCACGTATAATGAACAGCAAGCCAGACAATATCAGATGTGAATGATATTGTATCGAGAGTTTAAGGCACACCTTCTCTCTTTTCACAATTTCCCTCGAAACTGGCCCAGAATCATGAAGCCCGTTTTCCCGCCAATACTTTATGGTGTGCTGATCATAAATCCCATCCCCAAGAATAGTCGGCCTTCATACCGGCTTCGTCACCCCCAAGAGATATGCTTTTTCCGCCTTCGGCACCATATCTACCACTTGGCCTCCTTCCTATCCAAGAAGCCCTTCAAAATTGCAATGATTTTTTCCAGCGCCGCAAGCCACACCCTCAACCCTTCAGCGACCTTTTCTGGGTCCTCCCCAAGCTTGATGTAGAAGTCTTTGCGGTAAGGGCAAGCACTCATAGCGGCTGAGAAGACAGGCTTGATCAGGAAAGAGTGGTGGGGTTTAAGGGTGCTGCCGTAGGCGTTGCGGAATGAGGCGGCGAGCTCTTCAGCGGGGAGTGCGAGATTTTGAGAGAGGGCTATGCAGGTGAAGTCCAATCCGCTATTGGGGAGAGAAGGTATCAGTAGTGGCTTGGGAGAGGGCGAGGATGGCAGAGGGAAAAGGGAGAGGGCATACCGAACAAGCCAGACCAAGCCTTCTGTTGCAGTGTGTTTCTTAGTCTTCAGTTCGTTGAGGACGAGCTCTTGGAGGGTAGCTGACTCGGCTGGAGCAGCAAGCTGTCTTTCTCTTATTTTCTAGGAAGAAGCAAGTCCATCAGTTGTGTCCCGCCCCTAACCCAGCACAGTAGGGATTTGTAAACAGGTCGTACCTTGACATTTCCCAGCATGTCACCCTTCACAGGATTGAAAGCCATTGAGCCCAGCACATCTGCCACTCGTCAGCAACCTTTCAGTTGAAATACCAAGAGAGGGTTGGGTACCAAACAAAGTCGTCAGCGACTCGGCAGCTTCCAGAAACTCGGTGGTAGATACAGCATTGTCCTTCTCCTTGTCCACCGGGACATTAGCGAAGGACATCTTCAAGGTGTCGAGGAAGGTTCCTCCTGGTGGGTATGCGTTTACTGCTGTCATGATTCCGGTCTGGGCGTTGGGCTGGGAAAGTGAGGTGTTGGAGCCGGTTTAGTGAAGTTGATCTGGAGTAGAGGGGTCGCAACCCAGACCGTCACCGTCGTACCTTATGTGGAGTAGTCACGTGTCTGAGGGGCAAGGCAGGACGGGGGTCGGGATTCGGGCTGGGGCGGCTAGGTGCCCCTCGGTGCCTTACGAAGTTTCCCTAAACGGGCTCCGGCCGGCACGGGCAGCTTTCATTCGCTTCGTGTCCAATCAGGTACGTAGAGACGTAGAAAGAGAAACCCCTGCCCAGGTGTGCCCCACCTAATAAGGTGTACCTAGAGCAACGCTACCTACGTCAATTTATCTACCTCCTACCTCAAGGACCTGGGGCGTCCATGATCCATCATGTTTGGCTCTATGAGAAGCAAAGCACAGCCCTAGAGAAAGCGGAGATGAGAGGAAATGTGATAGTGGCTTCACTGGAAATATTTCTACCAAAAAGGACACATGTGACCGTGCATTTGTACCTTGCCTGCATGTCGTACTTCGTTCGATCGTATTTTGGAAGCAGATGGGAAGCCATTTGTTAAATCGTTAGTGTTTTTCTTTCGTCATTCTTATGTGCTGATGCTAGTTCCCCTAGACCGCTAGTCGAGCGTACTCTGTCAGAGGTTTCCTCACAAAACTTGCTTCCCATACTTCAGTCCTCAACACATACAGGAACTCAAGCGATGTCTTTGTTCTTCGCTGCCAGTATAGACCACTCGTGTGTCTGAAATTGCCACTGCAGTTTCGTTAGTGGCATATAAGTCATCCGCTTGCGACAAGCCACCCTGATCCTGAGCTCGTCGGACCATAGACCAACCGGGCGGCTCAAGACCACGATCATGAACACGTGCAGCAAGATCCCCTTGAGTATGGGGTCTTCTGTGCTTGTGAGCTTTTTCAAGGCGCCAGATCAGTTTTGAAAAAGACTTTGAATAAGACAACGTTGCTGCAAGCTGAGTTGTCCGCTGCACTCGCTACGCGGGGACCGAGCAGTGCTTTTGTTTGTGGGAAAGTTGACACGGCAATGGTAAGAAGATGTTGACTCTGCTGGGAGGAAACATTTCCAAGAGCGCGGTAGATCTCCACAGGGTTGGATTGTACCTCGCTCTAAGTCGCGTATCTCTTATTCTTGAGTGCCCACAAAAGTCATGTCGAGCACTTCAGCGGGCTTGGATATGCCTCGGCGTTCTATATACGGAGCTGCATTTCCTGCGAGGGAAGGCGAGTCTAGTATTATTCTTGTGAAGAAATGGGGCTTGGTTGTCGACCACGTGGTGGAGTGGTGGGTAATCCTTTGGACCTTGTATGCAGTTCTTGATGGTCTGGAGAGCTCTGAGATGGCAAGGAAACTTGCACTCGAGAGTTACTGTATCATTGTTAGAGTATCAAACTTTTGAAGACACGTATGGTTCGAAGGGGCGGGTTTGTGCGGTGCGGATGAGTTAACGGAGCGGTATATCACCTTGGAGGAACCTTGCAAGTGAGGGAGCTGCATTCGATTCTCAAAAACCCCTTGGTAGAAGATCAAGGGCTATACACCTACAGTATCGATCTGAACTGGAGACCCTGCAAGACTTCAGAGACCAGCGTTCATGACTTACAACAGCTTTGCGAAGTATGTCAGTCTATCCTTAATCCTCTCCCTAACCCTTCAAATCTATCAGAAATTGTTCAAAGAGTTTCACGTGGCAGTTTCAGCCAGCTGTCGCCTTTCTACCTCCAGAAGCGAAAGCTCTCCGACCTTTCGTACGCTGGTCATTTGCTTATTTACGAATGCCTGTCTGACCTCAAATTTGAAGACAAGAAATCTGCCTCGTCATATCAAAAGAATGTATACCCGTCTTTGCAAAACCCCCCGTATAATCTGTGTTTACATAAGATTAAACTCGTCCCTCGATTCAAAGCATCAAATTTCCCATTATCAAAACGATAGTATTCACAAAGTACAAACACTAAAAAGTCAAAGGAAACCCTTGACACAAACACCTTCCAAACATTTCCTAGATCTCGATTCGCACAACCGATCATCGGTTACTCCTCATCCTAGTCCCTTCTCGTAGTCAAGGCCAACCTACTCAACTCAACCACGTCATCACTGTTTCATAGCCTGTCCATAACTCGGCAACTCAACCGTGCTCTCTGGTCTTGTGTTTCCCAGCATCCCATAATCATCCTTTTCCATCTCCTTGGACCCCTGGATCGTTCCTGTCGTCTGCGGCATTGACTCATATGCTGAGGCATGCTGGATAGGAGCTTGCCTTGAGCTGCGGCTCTGGAGGAAATGCTCGACAATCAGTCGTATGAGACCTGGTCTGCGCTCATAAACGAGGATTGGTTGCGCAGGTCTGTCGCAACGTGTGCCGCACCGGCCTTCTTTGTAGGCCAGGTTCTCGGAGCGGCGAGCTTGTTTGTATGCGCGGCGTGCTTCTTTGTTCTTGCAGCACATAATGGCTGATATGGAGCGTGTGGATGACGAATTCGATTTGCTAGATTTTGGAAATATTGAAGGATCTGATATGATTTGTATGTATGTTTCCAACGTGGGTTGATCTCTTCAAAGATTCATGCCAGGCCCCCTGTGTCCGTATATCTTCTCAGTCTAGTATACACGACAAACTGATCATCTGGCACGACATCACTAAGAATGCTCACGGCCGCGTGTCATCATTAGACTATGCGAAATCTCAGAGGGCCCTTCCCCACGAACTTTCCCCCGACAGCTCGGCTTCGGCCGTAGGCAGGGCTGTGTTTTGATTTGCTGCTAGCGAGGCTAACCGAGACCGACCTGACAGGGGTACCCAGAGAACGGACGTAAGACTTAATGATCAGCGCAATGATGAGGTTTGAGTTCTAACTTCGCCAGGATTCTGGCCTTACTAGATAGGGGAATTTTTGACGTTGGGTCTTCTCGATCGTTTTTGATCACAAGATCAATCCGGGTGATATCCAAGATCTCTCAATAAACCTTCGTGCCAGATAATATCAGAGTATAGCAGGACAATGTACGGTGACCCTGGCTTCCGCCCGAGAAGAGAACTGCCTGGCTGCATCAGCTGCATTACTCCTGTGTGCTAGATTTTATCACTTCTCGAGCCGGACATGCTCGGTTCTTCCACGTCATCGGCTCGACCTAGATCGTCTTGACTGGACTTGCATATCTCATCTAGTTTTGATAAGAAAGAAAAACTTCCGGATAGGGCTCATGACGGCGATTTGCCAAACAACTGTGTCTCTTGGTCGACAAGGAAACAAAATGTGCTTACCATCCGTACTCTTTGCAAAGGCAATATTGTAAATTTCATATGCTCCGAAATCTCCAATGCGCCACTCCGTCAAGCTGCAGGTAGAGGTATTTGATGATATCGGTTCATGTCTGAGGTCATAGCAAGCAGTTGGCTAGATCTAAGTTGTTCCAGCAGCCACTACTGCATAGGGTACTGAATGGCTTTGGTGATAGAAATTACCGAGGGCTTTTAAAGACGATGACAACAACAACAACAACATCGATACTGCCAGAGCCATCTGCCACGGATATCAACGTGGTGCCATCGGATCATGCCTCATGACAGTTCCTAAGTTACAGGCGATGAGAGAACATGGCTTTTCGAATCTAGCACCCCAGGACTGCAATATTGTGAGACATCTGCTGCATTGGTTTCGGTGTTTCCTTTCATGCCTAAAGGTTCGGCGCAAAGTCTTCACGCCAGATTAGCAGACATTACTTTATTAATCCCCTCTTCTCATATAGGGAGCGATTCCTACATCCTGTCGCAAGTGCAAGATCGAAGTAAGGAATGTATTTTCAAAACGTCCATACAACAATGTTAGCTTGTCCCTGGTAGTTCACGCTCTTGCGTGCCATGGTATATCTGAGCACCGATGCTGCAAATTTCAGCAGACGCTTCTGGCCAGTCAGCTCCATTGGTCTCCTCATCGTCCTGGCAGATCTTTTAAACTTGCCACAGGCTATTAGAGCTCAATATCTTCGACATATTTCCGAGCGCCGCCTCATGCATCCCTTCCATCACGAGATCCTCCTCAGCCATGACTCGTTTGAGCTGCTCCTCCTCGGACTTTGGGGAGACATCTCAGCAGAAAAACAATGTACTTTGACCCAGATCATGCTATGAGACTACAATGATGAGCTCATCGACTATTAATACAATGCTTTTTCCTATGTTTGGAGAGATCCGAACAGAACGGCATCAAGTTTCATTGAAAGAGGCAATTGGCCAACTCGGACATTCTTCCATGCACTGCAAGACTTGCAATGTCAGATTTGAGTCCGTCAACTGCTATGCCCAGACGTCAGTTGGCAACCAAGGATAGAAATTGACAGGTCTTCCTGATTGTTTCCATTTACAGCCTAGCTCAACAGAACTGTTAAATATCTTCCTTGGTGAGCAATCGAGAGAAATCTAAGCTGTCTCTGCAGCTTTTCACGCGTTTTGGACGGAGCATGTGCCACCTGGCTGAATGCGTCCACATTGTTCACAACATATGATTTGACTCGCGATACTCGTTCAACCTCCCTGACCGTCTCTTGAGGCCGACAGCAGAAGTAGGCAAATTTCCGCACGAAGATGCTCGTTTTCTTTCTTTACACAATATGTAAACCTCCAAGGGCTGCCTCACGTCGATGACAGTAACCCCAAGAGGATCACAGGATTGGTCTCCATGTTGGAGAAAGTTCCGTACCGTGGCGGATGTCAAAGATTCAATCAGTATATGGCTATCTGATGTACAGCCCTCCAAGGCAGAAATTTAGATACCGTATGCTTTCATGCTAAACCGGATAGCTGAACCATAAGTCTCCCTCCGCTCCGCTTCCACTATGGCTATGGGGAAGAAGAACCGGCGTCACAAGAAGAGCCATCGAAGGGACCTCGAGGCGTAACTTTACTGTGGTGACAATGATGGGAGGATAGGGTAGGTTACTGCCCATAAGGGTGCAGCGGTACTCGTCGTCTTTCAACCTTGGAATGCTCCTGCGCTCCTACCCTCTTCGATGAGAACAGGTGTGGCTAGTCTTTCGCACGCCCACGCACCTCCACCTACACGTGGCCCATTCTGTGGCGAACAGGAGAGACAGTCTATCCAAGCCTCGTGGGAGGGAGGTGAAGCAGGCAGGTTGATATGACCTGCTGGAGATCTCGTAAGCTTGGCTTTTCTCTTCTCTTCTCCGTCAATTTTTGATCTGATATTGCTTCTTCTTCTATCCCCCACAAGAGCCTCAGCTTCTTATAATCTCATCTCCATCTCCATCGTCTCCATCCACCATTGCCATCCTCAGCAACAGGACAGCTTCGCTTTGCTCGGCTCTGCTTAATCGTCTCCTTGTATCCGCTTCAGAGTGAGCCACTTTTAAAGTTGCAGCATTGTGTTTGCGCGATCTCAGCACCATGATCCTATCATTGGCTCTCGCAATATTTACAGGTGCTGTGCGTGGCGCAAACCTGAACCTCACCGCCGACGGCTGCGTCGATGAAGCCGGCTTTCTGGGATGTCAGAACGGAATCAAGCCTTACCAGCGAGGCTGCTCAAGTCTTGAGAAAGAAATCAACTGCTTTGCCACATTTTGCTGGAATAAAGTAAGATCGTGGATCGACAGTGCTAGGATCCTGTCCTTACACTAATTACTCGTAGGCTTACCAGTGCGAGTATCAGCAATATGCTATCAACTACGCCGGCCAATGTGACCCGTTGTCTCCTATTCCGTTCTTCCCAGCTCCATCGAACGTGACCAGCGGCTGTTCATGCAACCTGGGAAATGTGTATCTGGCCATCAAAAGCACCATGTCGCAAGGAGACTCCTGCCTTGAAAGTACCAGGAACCAGGGTAACAAGGTCGAGTCAGAGGGAAATGATCTTCTCACGATACAGGATGGAGAGCACTGTAGATGCTGCCGGATCAGCGAATCCTTCGCCAGGTAAGTAACGAGCAAGTCAAGCAGCAACTTGCCTTGACCATACCCCGGCCGGACCAGTACTGAGTTCAATAGCCTTGATGCAATTTGCCCAGAGACACGTCCTCAAGACATTGGCTTCATGTCCATCGTGTACATGGCGAAGAACCTGAGCCTCGCATTCGAAAGGCGTACAGACTACATATCAAAAGGAAAGTGTGTCTCAGAGCTCGGCTTCCCGCAAACCGTACATGGCGCATCCAAAGCTTTATCTTATCTTGCTTTCCCCGATCTTCAGTCCTTCACTAAAGGCAACAAAGCGAGGGTAACGAACAATGCTGGCACGATCTCATCTCCCCCCAGCTCCGCTTTCACGTGGACAGGTAAGCCGGACTCCTGGCTGGATGTGAACCGATGGCGCACCTCGACGCCGAGATATACCGTCACTGCAGTGACTCCTGCTCCATCTGACGCTGAAGCTGGTGCCACACGCGCTGGAGAGAGTCTTCCAGCTCCAACAGCGACGCCAACGTATACGCTTGATCTCGATCGCCAGGTCAAAGGACACGCGGTGAATAGGATGCCGAAGCGGAAGGTTCTGATGATTGGTGTTGTTGTGTTCATCCTTGGTTGCTTCATTTGATACGGGCTTGTACTCATTCCAAAAGCGCTTTTGCGTTTTGACTTTGTATCTCGAATCGAAACGGTAAAGGAAACTGGGCGTATGGGGCAAAATGGTGTCGGCCATTGTTATTTTCACTGCTCTGAAGTGCACAATCAAAGGAGCTGAGCACATCAAGAGGGCTCTTCCCCTATGTACTGCTATAGAACTATAGTCGGGTACTAGAGACTTGTGACTCTATGTGTGACTGTGAACTCATAACCCAAGTCCTTGGAGATATGTGAACTCGTAAGCCTAAGGATCCATCTGGGCGAGTTTAGAATGCGTCTTTCTAACACTATGCTCGACCAAAGGGGAGAAAACATTACCTTACGTGGAATCTAGGTGCAAAGGAGCCCCAACACCCTGAAAAATACACGAGGCCGCATACCACACCGGGACACCCAGTGTTGTTCCTGCTCAGTGTAGCCACATCCTACCTGCTTGATAGGCTTCTCAATGTTTCATGGGACGTTCCCCCATCACTCACCACCGTTACCTTCCCCCAAACCCAAATATGAATTCGATAGTCGATGCCAATCATCAAATCAGTAGCTTCGTGCACCTCGACGACATCCTGGCATCTCCCGGCCGTCTAAGATCAGGGTCATCTTTATACACTTCGCTTTAAACGAGTGCTCGGAGAATGATGTCTTGTGTCCAAAAGATCCATTGCAAGTTACTTTTCCTGCCCACATCCACAACACGTACATAATTAACAACTAGTACGCATATCGTCTTTCATTATCCTCAATGGTCCAATTTTACCCAGACGAAATACCTAGGATCCACTCCCGTTCGCCTCCCCCCCACCTCTCTTAACAAGCTGAAGCAAAAGCTCCTTCAACTCCTGTACCTCACACCGCAGAGCCTTAACTTCAACCGTTGCCTGATCTTCCTCAACGTTAGGCTTCACCTGTGCGACTTTTTTGTCCCATCCCTCCCCCTCGATGTCCAGCTCTCCAGCTAATTGTTCCCACTCCTCAACAGTGTCGTCGTCTTCCTCACCCCTCTTCCTATTGCTCCTCACCCTGTTAGCACTGCGGGTTTCGAACCACGCAGCAACCAACAGTAACGGACTGTAAAGCACAGCCATAACGTAGTCATTGAGCTTCGCATATTGCTTACGAGGCATCCACCACTCGAATGGGATGACAAGGCAGAATATCTCGACGAGGTTGAGGGGGGCAATGAAGACGTTTTCATCTGGTGCCCGCACGAATTGCATGGTCTTCTGAGAGAAGAGAGCCATGTACTCGTCGATGGCGTTGACCGTGATGTCTTCGTATGCCGAGTTGTAGAGAGCGATGAGGATGTTGAGCAAGATGACCATGATCAGGAACGCAAAGATGTAGTAGAGAATCAACCCAAACGGAGGAGCGAAGTTGTCAAATCCGGAGAAGTCTGGGGATTGCATGACGGCGTTGGCCATGGCCTGGAGGATGAAAGAAGTTGCCTCGGGCAGTTAGCATGAAAATCAAGGGTTGGGTGATCATATGCTTACATCTGCATTGGTGTCTGCATTATCCATGCCGATGAAGGCTTGCAAGAAACCAACGATGATGACAATAAGAAGGGCGAAGAAGATGAGTGACTCGTTCATCATAACTTTCAGGACGACCAACATGGCACCGAAGAAGCGGATTGAATCGAGGTACAGTAGAAGCCGCATCCAAAACATGGGAGCCGAAAATGCTACTACTGTCAGTATGAAAACACAGCTGTTTTGCAAAGCCACTTACCCAGGAAATTGTAGGATAGTTCATTAAAATCCTCTCTTGGGCCCCGTTTACCATTCTCCTTCAGAGGGTGGCTGAGCGCAATAAATCTCGTTACCAGTGAGGTAGTGAGTAAGGCATAGAGAACCAGATTGAACACATTCCAGAAACCAAGATAGAACCGCCCAACTTTCCAGAACTTGGAGAATTCGTCGCAGAGAAATCCGAACGTAAAGATGTATAGAATGATTTCTACGATATCTAGATCTCCTGTGGGGTTGACTGTGTTGATAGCACCAGTGTACAAGCCGAGATAAATGAGTGAGAAGACTACCTGGGTAGCATTCTGGTAGACTGGGGCACGCATGCGATCCGGATCAACGTGTGTCCAGTATCGGGTATCGGATTTCTGTTTGTACTCTACGAAGGTGCTTGGATCGTTTTCGTCCTGGACCAACCAGCCGCGCCAGAGGTAGTTTACACATTTCTGTGCATAGGTCAGAAACAGCTATAATCTTGTTGACGTGTGTGTTGCCAATGACCGATGACAATGCATTCATGTGCAGATACGAGCGGGGTATATTTACTCACCTGATATCCTGAAGAGCCTGTCACCCTGAGAGCGTGCAAGTCGACGGCTCGTTCAATGACATTGGCTGGAGAAGTCTGCTCTCCATCTATCATGATAGAGTAGCGCTTGAGAAGGATATCCTGTAAGAGGTATTCTTGGTTGTCCTCAGTCTCGATGCTACATGCCATTAGTCTCATGTAGGTCCAAAACCAACAGTTTATGTTTACGCACAGTTGCTTTGCAATAACCTCGCAGGCCACAGCCCTGACATTATGCAGATCCGCATCCCACAGTTCAAGCATAGCCTGCTTCTTGAACCAGCGCTTGTTGACCAGGAGTGCATACACAACGCAGGAGCCGTAGTCATTCCCATCTGTTTCGCCAGCTTTGCGCGCTGCTTGTATGACGCTATGTGTGATGATTCGACTATGCGACTCGGTGACCCTGCTTTCCTCCAGCTCGCAGGGTATACATTCTTCGATCAGGTAGCGCAGACGCAGAGCAACCTTTGTAACCTCGGGTGCGGCAATGGCAGAGGGTATCGCATCTTCGTGGTAGCTGGGCAGAACTGCATTGTTCAGTCAAGTCTCCAGAAATCAACGGGGTACATAGAATGGAGTATGTTACGGCGACGGGCTTCATCTCTCCACATGTGTTGGTCCCGGCTAGTTCTTCTGTCAGTATTTCCTCCTCTTGCGGGGTAGGGTGGCTCTAGCTCTAACTCACTTGCCGTCCAAACCAAACAGCTTCTTCCATTGAACCATCGTGACGGGGCTGCTACGGATGAAATGCCTATGAGCTGAACCACTCTGTATTTCCCCAACGATGAAGAGCAAGAGCACGAGCAAGAGCAAGAGCAAGAGCAAAATCTGCAGAGCAGAGAATGGCGGGTTGGTTGCTGGCGCCGGCGTTGGTTATAGTTAGAGGTAAATTTAGGTCGGCTGCAGTGCAGGGGACAAGCTACCAAGCCACCTTACCTTACTTAAGGTAGCGCTTTCTCTACCTTCGACCATTCCCATCCCTGATCTTGGTCTGGAGCCGAGCCGAGCCTGCTTCCAATTGGAAGGGTCCGGTGTTCCAGGTCTGGGTCTGGGTCCGGGTCCAGGTTCCAAGGTTGCTTCAGCCGGCGGAACGAGCTTCGCTTAAGGTCCACTCCACTGCCAGGTTCACCTGCACCTGCCCTGTACTCCGCCGGTTACCCTACCTCCTACCTTACTCGTACCTCTGCAGCCATGACGTCGGGTCGGTCGGACTAGCTGGGGCTCTGCCCGGACTGTGAAAAGCCATGGGAACTCCACTCGGCTCAACGCAGCTGAACCGGGTCTGAAATATACAGTGAGTACATTACGCTTGTGATTGGACGGCCGTGTAACTGGCCTTGGGCATAGGGGTTTCCCAGCCAGGTCAGAGCATTGGCATAGGCATAGGGCGCACGAAGACTTGACCTGCCTCGCTCGACTGTCAGTCATTTGGGAACGATGCCATCACACACTGAGCCGGAGCAGAACTCGAACAACACATGCATTCTATGCTACACGTCTATACTCTTTATACAAAGTCACATTACGCCGCCAGCTGCTTCTCGAGCTCCTCGATCGCCTTGGCTGCCTTCGCCTCCTCCAGCCTGATCTGCTCCAATCTGGCATCTTCGATCCTCTTCTGCTCTCTGGCCAGTTGATCTGGCCGTCTGATTGCGATATCCTTGGGCTTGTAGTCGCTGAACAGGACCTTCAATGTCTTCTCGATAACCCAGCAGCCAAGATAATCAACAATCATCGTGACTGTCATGGTCGTCTTGAAGTCTGAGGTGAAAGGAACCAAACGCATCTTCTCGTTGATCTCGGGCACGAACTCCGTCGAGCAAGAGAATGCGATTGCAGACACGCCGATGATGCCCCAATACATGCCTCGGTTTTCTGAGAGTGCCTCACGGAATGGCCGACCCTGGTAGTTAATGGCGAAGGTGGAAATTTGTTGGATAAGCTGCAAAAGGTATACAGCACTGTTCAGCAAAGAGGGCTGGAACTCTCCCTCGAGATCGATATCGGGGTCACGTCTGTGACGATTGTTAGTCGGGTAAAAGGTGCTGGCCTATCTGGGGTTTACTTACGGAGCAAGTCTGTCACAGTAGCGTGCGATGTAGATAAGCGTGACGATGTGGATTGCAAATTGTCCAAGAATAGATCCGATTATGTAGAAGTTGAAGATGTTCGGCTGGGGGCGTTCCTTGGAAAGACCCTCAACCGACTTGGCTCTTGAGATTGACAAAAAGCAGACGCTCATGAGCATGCCGCTAATCGTCACTTGACCATCTCCAAACTTGATGCCCTCGAGGTACAGGACACTAAGACTATACGCACTGATGAGACAATTGAGAGCGAGAATCTTGTACATTTGGATAGTAGCCACGAGAGTGCAACGTCCTTGACGGATGATGTTGGGGATCGCAATAACATTGCTGAGCTTGCTCGTGAACGGTGCGGCAACAGACGCGTCACCAAGCTTGATCGTTGGAGGCTCATCTTCGTCCAGCTCTGCATCCATCATGCTTTGAGTGAACTTGTCAGCCAAGCTAGAAGCCTTCTTCTGATTCGGCGTTTGGGTTTGGCTGTCGATGATAGCTTGAGCGCCGGGCGACGTGATCGTCTCGACTGCGTTTCCAGCCGCTGCTGTCTGGTTGAGGGCGGCTGCGTTTCCTTTCTTCTCGGATTCTCGCTTCACAGCGGCATCGTAATGGGGGTTGGTAGGTCCAGGAGGGTAAAGGTGAGCGATGAGAATTGGTACGGGTGGACTCGGCTGGTTGAAACGCTTCATCATGGAGACCTGCTTCTCGTAGAGCTCTTTCATCTTGGTATTTCTGTAGTGTTCAGCAATTCTGTTCAGGTCGTCCTGAGAGCCGTTCAACAAGGCCACTCCAATGTGAGCCTGCTTGAGAGCCCCAACATCGTTCGTACCATCGCCAGCCATCAGGGTATGGTATCCGAGGTCCTTAAGTCCCATCAAGATTTCTTCCTTTTGCTTTGGGGAAACACGCGCATAAACCCAAGTGTAGCGGTAAATGGAAGGCAGTGCAACTTGACCCTTGAACTTGGACAGAGCGTATCCAGTGACGCATAGATCATTGTTGGCAATGATTTTGGGATCCAATGGCTTGGTAGGGTCGACAGGAATGCTAATAAGATCATCGATACTTCTCCAGACAAGCTTCTCCCCCGAATCGTCGTGTTCCGGGGCATCTAGAATGAGGACATCTCTGTCGACAATCTCGACTTCGTGAGCGACATGGCAGGCGGTCAAAGGGTTGTCTCCGGTGATCATGACAACTCGGTGACTGCTCTCGTTGAGCATTTGAACAGACTTCTTGGCATCATCCTTGAGAGGGCAGTGCAAGACCAGGAATCCTGCAAAGTGCAACTCTGCCTCGACCTTCTCGCGTTTCAGCTCGTTGATTCTGCCAGATCCAAGTTCCGATTCGGTCGAGAGATGCTTGTATGCAAGAGCTAGGACACGTGATCCCTTTCTGGTGAAGTACTTGAATGTCTCTTCGTAGTCCTTGGGAACCGTGACCAGCATCTTCATGATCGTCTCGGGAGCTCCCTTGACACCGACGAATGTGCTCCTAATCTTCTTTCCGGTTTCAGGATGTTGGGCAGTGATAGTAGCGACAGAACTTTGACGTTTAAGAGCAGAAGAAAACTGGAAACGGCGTTTGATCTGGACACTGTTTGAGGCCGTAGCTTGATGCGCTCCTTTTGCAGCGGTCATGTGCTTGCTTGTGAGGATATCGTTCTTGCCGAGAGTCCAGCCGAGGGATGACAACGTCGCTTTTTCCATGGGATCTCCAACAATGTCGCCCTCATCCAATTTTACAAGGGCATGCGCGGTCGCCAGAACAAGGGTCGTCTCCATCCCCGCTTCCAAGACTGGAGTAATGTGGCTATGAGCCCCATCTTTCTCTCGGGGGGTGCCAGTTCCAGATTGGCCGAGTCCGAGTCCTGCAATGCCTTCCACGACAAGATCTTCCCCGGTCAAGGTCCCGGTCTTGTCAAAACAGGCAACGTCAACACGTCCAGCGAATGGGATGCGGAATGGCTCAGTACAGTAGATCGCGTAGCGGCTCAGCGCAGCCAGACTAGTGTTGACAGCGAGACTGAGTTCCATGGGAAGTTCGGGGGGTACAACACTGGTAACAATCAAGACACAGTCTAGGAGGAGTTTCGATCGCTTTCTGTCTTTCTTCACGCCCTCATCCCACACATACCAGGAAGCGGCGATTGCGAAAATCAACAAGAACAGGATGAAGAGGAGCGCCTCGGCATTGTTTGCCGAAACACGCTCCGTGGAATAAATCATCGTCCGAACCAGGCTTCCTTGAGATGTCTCGAATCCGGTCTTGACAACAATAGCCATGGCGCCATTGTCAGGTGGCATGGGTACACCGGATGCCAATTTGGGTCTCTCTTCGTCGCTGTTTCCATGGGTAACTTGGAGGACCTTCGTTCCTCCATACAGGAAAGAGTTCTTATCGAGGCCTTCTGGCTCCAGTCTGGCGTCAGATGGACGGAGCTGAACAGAGTCCTTCAACAAGGGGGTACTCTCCCCAGAAAGCATAGCCTCGTTAACAATGGCGCTTCCCTCGACCAAGAGCATATCGCATGCAACTCCACTGTCGTCCTTGGTCCGGCCAACAGAAACAAGATCCCCAGGGAGCAGCTTGTCGCTCTGAGTCTCGACCCATTTGTTGAGTCGGTAGACCCAAATATCGTAAGGCTTGATAGCCATTCCGCGGAACTCGTTCAATGTACGTTGGCGCTGCCATACCACAGTGCTCTCGAAAACGACCAACATGAACAGCGTGAAAAGAGAGTAGTACCAGTATTCATCCAACATCCACAACCCAACACAGAAGATCTGGAAAACGAAGAAGGGCGCCACTGCATGCTCTTTGAACAGCTCAGTGAATGTTGGCACAGGGATATCGAAGGTATTTTCGCCATAGTGCTGGTGTATTCTAGAGAGCTCTGCAGAACTTGATATTCCTCGGGACCTCTGGAATTGTTCGAGGAGGGGCTTTGGCTCCGAATCGACCGCGTACTCTAGAGGAGAAAAGGTGCCTGCCGCGTCGTTGTAGAGGAATCTGCGTTTTTGGAAGAGGAAGGACACGTTCGACTTGCCACCAGCCTGCCCGACATTAGCATTCCTCCCACTCTCGGCGATCATCAACTTACGTCGTCTCTAACTATCTCGCAGATGTCTGGAGATCCGGCATTCGTTATTGGGATGACCTTGATAAGCTTTGCATCCTGCACTTTCGCAGCGGAAGTTGAGGTAAAGAGGGATCGTAGATTGACGTTCCAGTGGGTACAAAGCCAAACCAGACTCTGCGCCGTGATAATTGTTCCACACCAGACAAATGTCCACTCTTGCCCTCCAATATGTTTCGAGTATAGCTCTTCGGAGAAGTAGTATCGGAAGAAGATGGGCCAGATAATTGTGAACGGCCAGATGTATGAGTGAAGATAAAGTGGTACTGGGAAGAATTAAATTGCAAGCTCAAGAATACGGCGTAATGTTACTCACAAGGATTATGGAGCGTCGCGGATGCAATCAGCGGATTGTCCACGAGTCGAGCCATCTTTGCTTGTCAAGGCAATAGCTTTACAGGCAAGGTCTGACCATTTGAAGATGTATCCAGACCAGAAGATGGCGTTGGGTGTCTGCCGCCTCGCCGCTAAGAATTCGAGGGCCTCCGGACCGATTTTTATCCGATAAATCTTCGAACCTGGAAAGAGCCTTAAAAGGGGTTCGGCTGGCTTCTTTGCGTTACTCGTACTATCGCATCCCCGGGGTAGGTAGGTAGGGGTTGCTGGAGCTGACTTCCATACCCATTGATTTAATTATTATTTAACGCTCTAAGTCCCTGAGTTGAATGATTAATAAATAAGGGCCCCATAGGGTTTCTCTCACGTTACTTATTTCAAGCCAGATATGGTATGAAATAGGTACCTTCCTCGGTTCTTTGATAACTATCCACTCAGCCACTCTTGACATTTCAGCTAAGCGAGAAGTTGTCATCCGTGGCATTCGATCTACCACATGACTTATCGCTCTACCTAGAGGCGATCAGGGAATTTATCAATAAAACTATGTACTCCCCGCTGGATTTTTTAATGCCCATTGAATGACGAGTACCTACCTACCTAAGTTACCTAAGGTAGCAGAGCTTAGAACATACCACAGGGCTGGAGCAGCCACTTGCGCAATATTGACATTCACTGTTCACATCGCTTGTTCTCTCCCTCATTCACAACGCCCTTCGTTCTCTGCAGATTGGGTAACTGCGGTCGTGAAATTTCGTAGTACTCGCATTCGGCAGCTCCAGCGACAGAAGCTTGTTTCAAGAGTCGAAAGATCCCCTTTGCCGCTACAACACGTTCCTTGGAGCTGCTGTTGGAGATTTCACAGCACATTGGTAGCAATTCAAATCATTATCGTGACGGCAGGGTTTATTTTTGGGCAGCAAGCCCGGCCTTTGTATGAAAGGTCTCTCCTGTCGAATACCTTCTCCTTCTTCCTCCCCTTCTTCCTCCTCTTCTTCCTCCTCTCCTTCTTTATCAGGTACTAGGAAAGGCAGATAAGAAATCAGTCAGTCCCCCGCGAGTGCGTGCCAAATCGCTCCAACTTGATGGGCAGGTCTCCGCACCTCTTACTAATTAAGGTACACCCAGGGTCTACCTAGGGATTTCGCTTATTACTTGCTTTACGAAGTTACGTGCCTACTTGCTCTGCTGTAATTTTACCGAGCCTGGCGAGCATGGTGAGCATGGTCTGCGCACAACTCAACTAGGTAAAGTCAAGTTAAATAGATGTGCTAGGTGAAACACCAGATAAATTAGCTAAAGCTTGAAAGCTGCATGCTGCATGGCACAAGGCGAGACAGGCTCTTGCTTGCTCTTTCTGGAACTTCGAATTGGGAAGGATCGGAATTTGGATTTGGTGGGATCGGAACTTACTTGGTCGAGAACCTAGAGGTACTTGTTCCTCTGTATGTCGGTTTACTTGTGGTGGTCTTCAATCTTGGTTCTTGAATCTTGAATCTTGAATCTTGAATCTTGGCCAACTCGTGCAGCCGCCGCCATCCATTCCCTGGACCGGAATCCCACCTTGGCCCAGTCTCCAGTCCCCCTCGTCCTCTGTGGCACACCACCACCACACCTGCCTGGCCCCCGGCTGCAGTGTGACGTCAGATCCAGCGGGAGAAAAGCATGAAAGCATGAAAGCATGAAAGCACTGTTATTTATGTGGACGAGTACTGTATTCGTAAGTCCGACTATTTCGTCTTGTGTCACCAATTTAGATATCCAGTACCTTACTGGAGAGGTGTGGTGCAGGAGCCGGGCAGGGCTCGGCAGTGCCTTCTAGGTAGGTTGATACCTAGCGCTGATCCAGTCTACTCAAAACCTGCGAACCTCGCAATCAACAGTATCTGCACAGTAACCTCCCCCCGCCATACATATCCACATAAAAGAGGCACAGGCACAGGCACTGGCACAATCACAGACACAGGCGTACTCTCTTCAGCCTCGCCATCTCTCCCCCTCCCTCTCTCTTTTCTCTCTCATGCTTGCGCAAGAAAGCACGTTCACAATAGATACCCCGCCATCAGGTCAGCGCATAACATAACAGTCTGCCACCATGACCTCCGCGGCACCACAGGATGGAGGTTCGAGTAAAGAGAAGCTCAAGGAGAAGTTGAAGCATCCTTTCGATAACATGCGCGAGAAATTCAGAGACTCGTCGCTATATGATCTGAAGGTTGGCTTCATCCACAAAAAGTAAATACCTCGTTACCCCGCTCCCGGCCAGCCTCACGGTGGGGCTTGAACATTCTGACTGTTGGCCAGACACGAGATTGGCAAGTTTGCGAACTTGGTAAGTTCTATTTTATGCACTGACACGACGGGGTGCTAATCCCGTTCCCAGATAAATCCAAATCATAGACACGACGAAGAGCACGAGAAGGAAACCGATGACAAGAGAACTCGCATCGCCAAGTCCCATAGATTTGAATCCTTTGCGCCGGAGCGACCAGGGAACAATATCAAGTGGTATGTGGATGGGCGGGACTATTACTGGGTATGCATAGCTTCATTTCTGCAGCAGGACTGGTACTGACAGGTTACCAGGCAGTGTCAGTTGCCCTGGAGAACGCGAAAGAAACCATATACATCGAGGATTGGTGGCTGTCTCCGGAGTTGTTCCTGCGAAGACCAGCGTACTACAATCAAGAATGGAGACTTGACCAGATTCTGAAGCGCAAGGCGGAAGCCGGTGTCAAAATCTTTGTTATCGTCTACAGAGAAGTTGAGGTTAGTACTGTAGGGACGAGAATCGGACTGTTGCTGATCTGTGCCAGGCCGCACTTACCTGCAACTCTGCTCACACCAAGCACGCTCTTCAAGCTCTCTGTCCGAAGGGGAGTCCTGGACATGGCAATATCGTTGTTATGCGACATCCAGATCACAATGTACTGGAGAACGCTGCAGACATGACATTCTATTGGGCGCATCACGAAAAGTTCATCGTCATCGACTTCAACACTGCATTTATTGGTGGATTAGATCTGTGTTTTGGAAGATGGGACAATCATCAGCATCCCCTAGCTGATGTACACCCCGCAGGAGTGGCTGGGGAAATATGGCCAGGCCAGGATTTCAACAATAACCGCGTCATGGACTTCCAGAGTGTGGATGATTGGAAATCAAACGAACTCTCGAAAGCCGAATACGGACGTATGCCCTGGCACGATGTTGCCATGGGCGTCATCGGAGATTGTGTATACGACATTGCTGAGCATTTTGTTTTGCGATGGAACTTCGTCAAACGTGACAAGTATAAACGCGATGGCAGGTATGACTGGCTGACCATGGAAGGCCGGGAAGGCGACGATGAGGATCTTGTTGGCGTTCAGAGACCGAAGCATCCAGTTGGAGACTACCTCCATCATCCGATCACCCCACTGAGCGGGAAGACCTTAGGAGACAAGCAAGGCACAGTTCACGCCCAGATTGTTCGAAGTAGCGATGACTGGTCCAGCGGTATTCTGACGGAGCATAGTATTCAGAACGCCTACTGCGAACTGATCAGGAACGCTCAGCATTATGTCTATATCGAGAACCAGTTTTTCATCACCGCCACGGGTGACCAGCAGGCCCCAATCAAGAACCTCATCGGCAAGGCAATTGTTGACGCAGTTGTCCGTGCAGGAAAGGAGGGCAGGAAATTCCGGGTCATTGCCGTCATTCCATCAGTCCCTGGTTTCGCTGGTGATCTTCGTGAAGATGCAGCTATGGGAACTAGGGCAATCATGGACTATCAGTACAAGTCAATTTGCAGAGGAGAGCACTCTATCTTTGAGCAGGTCAAAGCCCAAGGAGTTGATCCGAAAAAGCACATTTTCTTTTTCAATCTCAGGTCTTACGACCGGTTGAATGTCACTCCTGCTGTGAAGAAGCAAGAAGAAGAGTCGGGTGTCAAGTATCAAGATGTACAAAGAGCAGAGGCAGAGGAGATCATGGACACTGGCATTCACGGCTCTAAAGATCAAGATGAAGGCGCAGACAAACACATGGGCAAGAAGGGAAGTCTGGATCCTCGGGACGATTCTGGCGATGAGTCTGAGGAGAAGAAAACAGATGCTAAGAGGAAATTCGAAGCAAAAGCCGAGGCTGCTGGGAACACTGGCGAGGCCAAGACAACAGACAGCGTGGCGAAGAACGCCATGCTTGACCAACCAGATCTCGTCGACGAGAAATGGGAGGGGTCGCTAGAAGGAGAGGCCGAAAACTGGATCCAGGAAGAGTTGTATATCCACGGCAAGTGCTTGATCGTGGATGACAAAACCGTCATCTGTGGAAGCTCCAACCTGAATGATCGCTCGCAATTGGGTGCCCACGACAGTGAGTTGTCCATCGTCATGACTGATACGAAAGTTCTCAAAACGACTATGAACGGCGAGCCATATGACGCTGGCGATCATGCAGCGACTCTGCGGCGCTATCTCTGGCGTGAGCATCTTGGTCTCTTGCCTCCGCAAGATCTGGACGGAAGCGATGACCCAAATTGCCAGCCACCAGATGTTCCCAACGATCCACAGAAGGGTGATACATTCGATTTTGTGGCCGATCCTCTCAGCGATGAAGTCTGGGAGTTGTGGACCTCTCGAGCATCGAAGAATACAGAGATCTTCCGTCAGCTATTCCACGCTGATCCTGATGATTATGGTGAGCCTCCGGTCCCTGAAGTGGTTATTCTCACAGAATGCTGACTTGGTTACAGTCAAGAATTTTGATGACTATGACAAGTTCCTCCCGCCGAAGGGAACCAAGGCAGGTCACATCTACGACAAGATGATTCCTCCCGAGGAGATCCGGGCCAAGCTCGACCAAATCAAAGGCCATCTCGTGTGGATGCCGTTGGATTTCCTGCGGGATGCGAATATGGCTGAGACGGGGCTTCAGGTCAACTCGTGGACAGAGAGTATTTATACCTGAGGATCTTCCCAAGGAGTGCGAGTGTTCTTCATCTATAGTCGTGCTTTTGAGTATTGACAGGTATGCGTTCACAGGTTCGGCTGGGTCTGCACTGGGAGGGTAGAGGGAAGCCGTGATTGAAGCGGCAGGGCAGGCAAGAGTGTATATCATTATTGCGAGACCTCAAGTGAAAGCGTGACAGTTGCAGCATTGGCAAAGGCCTCCGAGGCCCATTTCTCGCCGGTGCGTCAGACTACAATACGTCGCCGGCAGAAACGCATCGAGTGGACGTCCATAACAAAAGTCACATGCAAGGCCTTGTCGGCAAATCCCATGCACTGTATTTCTCTGCCTTTGTTTCCCTCGTCGCATGTATGTCGCGGCCTGCGAGACAGGACCGGCCAGCCTCCAAATATTCTCAGCCAACACCCGTGCAAGCACCAGGGTATCGGGACTTTCGGGCATCTATCCTTCTGACACCAGTCAACCTTCTGTTGCACATCGCACTATTTGCATTCTTTGTACTTTGCTTTATGTCGCAGCTAGGGGGCCCTTTCACTGTATTTCTGCCTGCCTAGATTTGATGTTTTGCTTCATGGTGGCCGTTGGGAGTGGTGCATGTGTGCTTTGCAAGTGAAAGTGGGGCTGGGCGTATGTGCTGATGCTCATGCTGATGAAAATGCCGGTGCTGGCGCCTGGCTTGGCCTGGCGGTTGTGATGTCCGTTGCACGAGTGCAGCACCAGGTTTCTTTCCCGTTATTGGCTTCGGTTCTGGCCGTGAACAATTCACTCTGCGTTGCAAGCGTCGAACGCTGCTGTCATGCAAGAAGGAGCCATACTCTGACCGCAGATGTATTTAGTCGAGTGATGCATCACCGAAAAGCGATGCAAGCACATATGTTTTGAATGTACCACTGGCCAAATCATCCCCTACTCTATCATACTATGAAGATTTCTCTTGCATCTGGAGGCTGGGTCTGGAGTAGCGCCCTCTCCAAAAGCAGGGCATAATGTAGCACCCTCGCCTGTTCTTCAGATCTTCCCACAGGCGCAGGAGCTTTCTGCAGCGTCTCTATAGTCCGACTCACTACCTTCAGGCGAATAGTATGATCCATGGAATTGCTATGACACATCAGTATCCTAGCAGCGCACTTTGTCAATAGTGTAGAGGGCATAGACCTCGATACTTGTTCACACATCGTATTAGCTGTAGGTATCATCGTCACCCTTCTCCAGATGTGCTCTTGCCGCTTCAATTCTCTGCACACAATCGGCTTCGTCTTGATCCGCGAGAGCCATGTCATCCTCTAGCGATATTCCTGATGGCGTTCCTGAGGAGGCAGTGATTAACATGCGCGTATTATCCACGGTTCGACACAGATCATAAGCCTGTTCTCTCAGCTCCGGGAAATCGGAGGCCATGGCGATGTCATCGATCAGACGCCAGACGCCGCGATTGAAACTCTGCGCGTCTGCCAGGGCACCTGGTGTCATCTCAGTACAGTCTTCCCGATTCTATCCGCTCACTGAAGTATGCGGCACTGGAACTATCAAAATCGCGCAGTGCCGTCAAGATGTCTGCTAGAGTGCTTATAACCTCTCCAATTGACAGGAGAAGGATGCCGAGACACTGGCTCAGGCTATATCCGTTGATATGGAGGTCCCCTCTCGCCATCATCTCAACCTGATCCCAGATTCTTTCAGTTTGTCGTCTTGTCAATTGCAGCAAACGGGCATATTTCTCGTGTGTCAGCTTCCTCTTCCTCGCACCTGCAAGCGCAATCCTATCGTTTGGTGTCATCAGCAAAAGGTCGTTGAGCATCGTTGCAGCTAAATTTTCGGGTGCAACTGTTTCTAAGTAGTCCTTCGTATTTTCTGCCAGTTGGCAGACTGCTGGCGGCTGCCAGGATCGCATCGAGATGAGGTTGATGAGGCTTCCGTTCTTCAAAATCTTGCCCGGTCGGAAGTGAGAGAAGTTCCGGACATTGAAGTCCCAGAAATCATTTTCCTGCATGCCTATGTAGTATTCTACCTGTATGGGTCTAAACAGGTCGGTTCTGGGAAGCGGAGGAGTGAGAAGGGCTGGGTAAGAGCTGAGAGCTGGCTGCGCCTCGGTGTGTTAGTTGTCATTTACTTGATGGTCTTCGCAATATTTGTACGCTTTATGGAACACATTTCAATCGTTTTGCGCATTTCCTCGAAGAGGTACTCACTTGTGATCCTTTAGTGACGCCTGATCCCATTGGCAGGATGGTAGGATCGGCAGTGTCTTGTATTCCTAACAAAGTACCTGCTCTTGCGTCAGCAAGTCCCAAGTTCACCAATTAATGTTCCGTACTGCATTATCCATAGAGCATCCCAGTCCCGCAACGACCTGTTCCACAGAACTGGAGTCAGCTGCTGGAACACCGCTGGGTTTGAGCCGGCTCCGCCTGAGCGAGAATAACATACCTCGTCTTCCAAGAAAGGCTCGCCTGGATCAACTGGTCATACGAACCCCCTGCAAGAACTTGATCACGATGTCAACTGCATGCATAATTTCACGTATCATGGTATTCGTAATGAGAAGATTCAAGCACAGGCGATCAGAATCACACAGGTGAGGCTTCACGAGCAGCTCAAATCTCTCGGACGCAAGGTAAATCGCGCATCTCATCACTCAGCCAGGAAGCGTACCCGTTCGCCAAATTGTTGTTATAATGAGATTGGCCAAAATGCCCCTTGTGACTGGGCACGATTCCAATTTGGAGGTTTTGCAGTGCAGGCCAGCGTTGTAGTTCTTCGAATGCCGAAGCACATTCATGGGCCTGGCTTGGACTTGGTTGACGAATCCGGAGTACATTGTGTAGTTGAGCTCTTGATATGTAACGCTGACTTAGTGATGGGGGCGGGAAGCGGTTGGGATCCAATTGTTCTTCGTTTCCAAGGAGGAGTGTGTCGAGCTGTTCATGTGAGGGATACAGTCAGCTGGGGTTCCTTCAACTTCTACACAAGGCAGTAGCTTCCTCTGTGTATCTTACACCTCAGGCGGCCCATATTACCAGCTTTCGTTGGAATTGCGGACAATTTGGTATTGCCTCCGAATAAGGAGGTTCCGTCATCTTCCAGCAATAGTTGAACTTAGGGAAATCACTTACCCACGGATGCGTATGCAAGTGAGCCAGTATCATCGAAGCGAGCCTCGATGAAGGTAGCAGAATTTGCTAAGCCAATTCGTTATACCTAGGATCCCAGATGCCTCTATCTAGACCATTGCCATCTATTAAACGATATATCAGCATCCCCTGTCCTTTCCAATCAGTGATAGCTCTCTCAAATTCCCATCGTTTCTCCGCCATTCTGCACCAGCCCAAGCAAACCCAATGCTACAAAGGCATCGAAAGAGAGAATTGCTTACAGGCGTATGCACTTCCCACCTATCTCTTGCAAGTAGCAGGTGTATAGGGTTTGTTAGACCACTTACTCTGAGCCGCCGCTCCGAGATGAGATCATTCTCAATGAGCGCCAAAGTCGTGAACCCTTTGAGTCGAGCATTCTGGAGTCTGATAAAAGTGTCCGTTTGCTCATTATCTTCGGCACTTGTATTGTGGTGCATGGTAGAACAGGTGTGAAATCTGGATGAGGGGGTAGGCGGGGTTGTACATCGTGTTGAAATGGATGCATGTTGGTGTGATGCCATACTTTCTACCCCACGGGGTGAGAGGTACTGGCAGTGGTATGTGCGAAGGAGCAGGAGTTTTTGACTGTGTCTTGCTTAGGAGGCATGTTAATTTCCATGTTAAATCGTATCGCCGATGCATGTGCTGCGATTTTGGAAAGTATGCTTGGCTAAATGGTGGTAGCACAGCACAAATAGGACTCATTGTCATTTTTAGGGGTCATTCTCCGGACTGGGATGAGTGCCTTCACTTTGTGCTTGACAGTGACCCCAAAGAGTTGTACTTGCTAATAAACCCGTCCGGTTGCAGTCAAGCCGGGGCCTCATTATGTGGTTTTCTGTTACTGCAGGACTTCATCGTAAAGACTGCACGTCTCGGTAGACAGGTCTTTAAAGATCTCAGCATCTGTATCAAGATTTAGCTTATCAATCATAGTTATATTCGCTTCAATTTTCGACGTGGGCATGGCTAATACAACGAGCAGCGGCCCTCAGGATAACAAAGGAGTCATTCTGAAAAACTGTAAGTGTATCGATCTGTCATGGACAACAAGCAGCATAACCGATCTATTTATGAGTATTACACCATCCCCAAACTACTCTATTCAATATCTCAACCCTAGGAGTCTTCTGCTCAACTATGCCTCGACTCTGGTCACAATTTACTATTTGGTATTCTTCCATCCAAGGTCTCAAAATGCATCCAACGCGTCGTAAAACGAGAGGCCATCGTGAACTTGCCTCGAAATCATTTACCACCTGAGAAGATCCACTTCAGGCCATGTCCAGTTTGATCTGCCCACTTCAGCGGCATATGAAATCCGTGTCTAACACTAATGGTCTTTGCCATTCCTGAAAGGCGCCTGATCTGAAGTTAGGGTCTTGGATATATTAAATCTTCGTCTCGTGGTTAGTTCCGCTTCGGGAGCATAAGTTGATAGGATCTGGACACCTTCTCGCCTGAAATTTCGGTCTGAGAGGCTGGAAGAACTGCCCCGGCTTGTCACGGTCAACAGTGTCAACGTAGTCTTTGTCTATGATTATTGTCATTCAATCGTTGTCAACTCGACGCCGTATGATCTCACCGTATAAGTTCTAGCTTCAAGTCTGTAATAGGTGAATGCTAGCCACTGGATTGAATGTAGGGGAACTACTTACTACCGAAACAGGTCCCCACTTTGGTCAAAACAATTAAGCAATGCCCCTACCTTTCTCCAGCCTGAAGTTTTAACTTGCTGGGCAATATATCTTAATGGGATGCAGAAGTCGAGACTCTGTCGTGTTTCGATCTGTACCCACCGTACCGTCCTCTCTCTTAGTCTGACGCAGCCACAGAAACAGTGCACCCAACATGACAGACTTGGCCAACCTGGCCAGACTAAGTGGCCCACTAGTAGGCATTTGATCGATAAGTTCCCATCATTTGCCGTATACAGATACGTTGTTTACTGTCATGGTGACGAAGTCTTCGACAAAGGTACAATATTTGAGAAACGCCCTTTCCTCTTCAACAGCAGCGCCTCCTGGTGTAAACAAAGTTATCAGTCCCTACAAACTTGTTGCTTAGACTTTCTCGATCTATCGAAAGCGAGGTACAACTCCCGGACCTCTATGCTGTCGGTTTTATTGGTTGGCTACCATGAATGTTTCTCATCATGTACCGGGGGAAAGCCTGCCTCCCAATCCAAAGTTGCTTGGTTCAATTTGCCGCAATCGTTCACTCCAAAATAGACAGCATCTTCACACTCTACTTTTCCGGCCCATACATGAGACAATATTCGGATCTAATATATCAGAACAGAACGAGCTTGTCCAGTACGGGCTGGTAAAGACTTGCTTTGAACCAGCTCGGATCCGTGAACAGGCCATCGTTTCGACGACTGAGATCTGAAAGGACTTCATTATAATTTCTCACACTCTCCTGGACTCTGGTCACTGGAAGGACTTCACTTTGCAGAGCGGCACACGCATGAAACTTCATCCGGACTAGGACAGGAGACTCTGAAGCTCCCGAATCAAGTGCTGTAATTCTGCCTCAACTCTCGCCTGTGGTGAAGCTCTTGCACTGACTTGAAAGCTCTGTTCAGAGTGTCGAACTAAGATGGTTTGCTCTTTGTGAACCTTTAAGTCACCTCAAGATAATCCTCCTTTGACGAGATACTCAACTACAAGGTTGCATAGAACAAAGTTTTTCGAATGCCTACCAAGCTTGGAAGACTTTAACATCAAGAATCACCGAAAAAACGTAGAAGAGGATTAGTATACGGTCATATGTTTAGACCCTACGCCGAGCAGACCAAGTTGATTGAGCCTACTAGCGAATATCAAAGAGAGCAATTGTTTGATTTCGTTGCTTTTCCTATCCTATCCCCTCAACTGCCTATCGACACACCTATTTTACAGGGGGTGGATAGATGGAATGAAAGAATACCTGATGATTAAGCGAGGGACGTCTGAAATACAAAGATGATACCTAGGCAGCTTTAGTAACCCACTTCAGCGCTACCGCCTGGATAAGTGTCTTTTCGGCAGTCGAGGGGATACTGTACAGATATCCGTAGTCGGCGATTCGAGGAGGCGAGGGTGGTTGACCGAAGGGCAAGCTGACGTTTTCGACTGACGTGAGAGAGGCTCGAGGCTAGCTGTTCAGGTGGGGCTCGCCATATTAGGCGAACATGTGCGCCGAGTTATAATACCTTACCTACAGTACCTATTGGAAGGAGGTCCGAACTGAGAATGTCAGACGGGCGATAGTTACTCGCGGCCGACGTTCCTATTTATTCTTGTCCCTCCTCTCCAGCCCTGGATTCCCAACCAAACAACAATCGAGCAGAATATTTGCTATCGGAACGAGGAGTTCGTCTCGGGGTAGCGTCCTGGGCGGGTCTACACCTGCAAGATGTTTCCAGACTCCTTTGTCCCTGATAAAGCCCGTCCTCTCGCCCCGCGGCCGTACTTGATCCCCAGTATTTACCTTACTTGCGTGGTTGGCTCTCTGCTCCCACAAGGAAAGATCCGTGCACTGTCTGTGACAGCTGTCTTGCTTTTCTTGATTGCACAAGTTCCCAGATATACGACAGGGGTGTTGGCTCAGGATGCCCTGAGTCCAATCCAGGCAACATTGGCTCTTCTTCACTGGCTGGATTTCTTTGTTTTCCATCCGCAAGATGCCTGGGTCCGTACGAAAGATGCTCATGCTCCTCGGAAAAGCTTGTTGCAACGACTAGCATGGAGCTGGGATTTGAATACATCTATGAGAGGGGTTGGCTGGAACTGGAGGGTGAACAATGTGCCTAATGGTCGACCAGCCGGGTTGGGAAAATGGTAAGCAGCTCTCGTAATCTGTGCAAACAGACCTAAAACTCACTAGGACTTTTGTTCGGCGCGAGCTCTCACAAGCAGTACTTTCCTGTCTCCTTTTTGATGTCTCTCAGTATCCACTCAGCGTGTCAGCCTACACATCTGCTGATCCACCTGACCTTTTCACGGAGAGGCTGCCTCGACAGCTTTTCTTTACCTGGTTACCAGCAGTCGGCAGCTGTCAGGCATTGCTCATGCAATACTCCTTCTTCTCGGCTCTGACTGTTGCAGCTGGACTTTACATCCCAGAGGATTGGCCTCCAGTCATGGGTGTGCTGTCCGACGTGTGTACCATTCGTGATCTTTGGGGAAAGTTCTGGCACCAGCTGATTCGTCGGGTGCGTTTGCCTAGCATTTGGCCCCTTTATGGTAGCTAATCGCGAGGGCAGAAATTGAATATCCCATTCAGAGCTCTGAGGTCATTCGTGCCGATCCGAAAGGGTACCTTGGCGTCGAAGTACCTACAACTTTATCTGGCATTCATCGCCTCAGGCTTGCTACATCACCTAGGTGCTTTGAATCTCCCTTCGAGTACTCGGGAGAATAATTGGAATCAGCTCGTATACTTCTTCATGCAGCCATTTGCAATCACCGTTGAGGACATTGTGATCCACTTCGGTAAGAAGGCAGGTATCCAAAGATCATGTAAGCGACTACCATCGGGCATTAGTATCAGCAAGACACTGATGAACGCGTCTTCTTGGGGAAAACAAGAGCGGTCGGAGGTTTGTGGACTTTCGCGTGGTTCTCATTCTCTCTGCGATATATGGTGGCATTTCATTTCAATGCTCTCATTTTTGAGAAACCTGTTGTGCCCAGCGCTATTCGAGAGGTGTTGAACGTGATGGGAAGTTCCGGAAATTTGGACGTACGAGAGCTTTAGGCTTCTTAGAGGCCTTGTTATTGACACTTCTCTTCTCAGGCTGACATTGATCGAATATATTCTCTCTACTAAATGTCTGTTGCGATCGAGTAAGTGAGCTGTCGGGTACTATGCACTATAGATTGATGCCCTGTAAACCTCACACTCAGCGGCTAAGGGGAAACTTAGGGGCTAATTGTATGGTATTAGTACGTCTAAGGAGAGAAAGGAGAAAGAGAGTATAGGGCTCTCCTAATATAGGTAACTAAGCTAGTGCACGTGACTTATAATATCCCTTCTTCCTATAAGCGTTCTCTCTAAGAACGAAAGTACTTTTTTAAAAAAAAGGAAAGAAAGAAATAATATAATAATACTATATTTACTAAGTTAACTATCCTGATAGTCCTTAATCCTAACTACCTTACTATCTAGTACTATTTCTACCTTACTGTTTAGTACTATTTCTGCCTTACTATTTAGCGTTCGTATTAACCTGTCCCTATTCTCCTTATCCTTTATTCTGTCCTCTATTCTATCTGTTATTCTGCTTTGCCTTAGGTTCCTAGGCTTCAGGGTTTATAGCCTCTTACTAGAAAGTGACTAAATCCTGGAACTTCTTAAGTATTTAGCTTTATATAATAATATTCTTAGAAGGGTAAATGAATTAGTAGTCTAACCTAATAGGGGAGGGTAGCGTGAACTTAAGGCTAAGGATTTACTTATTATCTTTAGTAATAATATCGAAACTAAGGGCTAAGATACTACCGGAGATATTAAAGATTCTAGTAGTAACTAGGCTTTTTAGGAGGACTATAACTATAGGGTAAAGGTAGTAGATATAATAGAGTTCTAAGTAGATAATAGTATAAGCTATATTATTAAAAGGAAAGAGAAGGGAGGCTTCTAGAACTGAGTAGGTCTTAGAGAAAATAATAAGGCTATCTTTATCTTTAGAAAGTAAAGTAGTATAAGTAGCGAGTTAGTTTTAGTAGAGTAAAGTAACTAAAGACTAGGCGTTAAAGGAAGAGTATTACTTAGTGATTTCCTAGAGTCTAGGAAAGAACTAATCCTTAGGAGAAGTATTATTAAAGGAGAAATTAGTATATTTACAGAAGACTAATAGACTTATATTATAAATATCGGAGATTATATAAGCTATTATTTCCTTTTTAGTCTTGATCTTAAGTGTTTTATAGAGCTTAAGGTGATACTTTATATATAACTCGCGTTCCGCGGCTAAGTTAGTATCAGAGATAATATTAGTACTAAATATATTAGTAATAGTCGCCTTAATAGAATAGGTCTTAGAATTATACTTAATACTATATTTATAGTATACTAAGTACTTAGGATATTACTTAGTTTAATAGATACTGAAATTATAATAAAGAGAGTACTTAGACTAAGGGTAGTCCTTATACTTATATTTAGTGCTTAAGTAGTAACTATACTAAGGGAGGGGGTAGGTGTTAGTAGTATGACTAGTATCCTTGTAATACTTATAAACCTTATATCTCTTTATAATATAACCCTTAAGTCTATACTTCTAGTATATAAGGATAGCTTAACTCTTCTTATAGAAGGTCTTTAGCTAAGTATATTTAATATTAAGGTATCTAAGAGTGTAATAATTAGAGTAGATAGATCCTATCTAGGTATAGTCTTCCTTTATATAACTTAGATAGTAGCACTTAAAGTAGACTTTACTCTCTTCTACGGAAACGGAAGTAATCTACTTATATCTTTAGAAGAAAAGGAAATACTAGGTATTTATCTTAGTACAGTTAACTCTTAATATAAAGGCTATATCCTTTACTCTATTAGCTTAAAGACTAACAGATTCTTTTGTAATAAGACGGAGATAGTTATATTTCTAATATATAGATATAATAAGATCGTCTTAAGGGGTACTAGTAAAGTTAGTAATTATATCTAAAGGCTAGACTATAATAGAGAAGGAAGTACTAGTTCCTTAATAAATATTATAAGTTAAGATAGAGATCTTATAAGTTAGATTCGGAAAAAAGACTCTATTTTTAAGCTAGTTTATAACTCTAAGGTAAGGAGATAGAATCTGAACTATAAAGTTCTTCTTATTTAGATATTAATCTTAATAGTTAGTAAAGAAAGCGTAGAAATAGTTAAGGAAACCTAAGAGCTATTATTATTAGCTAATATTAATTATAGATAGAGATCTATCTAGCTTTAAAGGTTTACTCTTTTCGTATAGAACTATAACTACGTTAGAATTAATATTAAACTTATACTAAAAGAAGGCACGTATAAGCTTAGTCTTAAGTATAATCTTTCTTTTATTACTATCTATTATAGTAGAGTTATAGTAGTAGTTAGAGAGTATCTTTACTAAGTCTACATTAAATATATAGAACTAGATATTAAGAAATATTCTACTAATACTAAGATCGCGAAGTTAAGTAAAGAAGGAGTATCTTAGAAAGTTTACTTAAGAAGTAAAGATATTTTTTATAATAAGAGACTAAAAGTAAGGCAGCTTCTACTCTTAGTCTCCGGATAAGATACTTAGTAAAAGGGACTTAGCGTAAGTACTTATTAAAGTAAGGAAAAACTAACGTAGAGATTAGTAATCCTTATCCTTAATAAGAAAGACTAGACTATAAGCTTCTATTATAAATAGACAGAGAGATATACTATAAGTAGTAAATAGAATATCAGCGCTTACTAAAGTTTTATTATAAAGGAGATTTAAGAGTTTAGTAATCTCGATATTCTTAATACTATTATTAAGAGGATTCTTAGTATACTTCTTTAAGAGATTAATTAAAGTATTCTAAGTATCTTATAGATTAGTCTTAACAAAGTTAACTATAGCTTAGAATAAGGATAAGAAATAAAGCTTAAGATTAAGTCTTAAGTCGCTATACTTCTTTCGATTATTATTAGCATGTCTAAGATTATTAATAAGCTTTTAGACTATAAACTTAGAGATAACTTCTATACTTATAAAATCCTAACGTAACTTAAGATTATACTTAGTTAAGAAAAGGTTAGACTCTATAATCTAAGTACTAACGTAAATAATCTTAATTAGCTTAGTAATTAGATTAGAGGCGGATCTATAGTAAGAATAGAAATAATCTACAGCTTTATTAATAAAGGAATTACTATCTATAATAAAGAGGATCTAAGCTATCTTCTCTCTAAGAGCCTAAGTAAAAGCTACTATAAGATATTTAACAATTATAGTCTTTCCTACGGTAGGTACGCTAGAGATAAGATAGATACTATAAGTAAAAGACTTAAGGTCTATTATAATCCTACAGTAATAGTCCTTTTAATAAGGTCTAAGGCTAGAACTAAACTTCTCTTAGTTAAAAGAGTAGAAGTTACTAAGGATAACTTCTTAGTAAAGTAGGCTCTAGTCGCTTCTAGTAGAGAATTCTACTATATAAGCTAATAAGTTAGTCGTAGTAGCTCTTAAAGAATAATCTAATTTAACGAAATCGTTAAGGCTATAAACTAGGTCGTTAAAAGTTAAGTTACTAACCTTTATTAAGATAAAGACGTTATAAAGGTCGAGATCCTTATCTTTTAAAATATCTCTTATATACTTAAAATTATTAATATAGGTCTTAATAAAAGGGATAATTATACTAACTATAAGGGCGTTATCTCTATTAATATTAGTATATAAATTATCGATTAGATAGTAGAGAGTAAAGGTAAGCTATATAGTAGGGTTTAGTTTAGAGGGAGGTAATGTTACGGACCCTTAGCGCTATAGTTCAGTTGGCACCTATATGATGATAAAACTATTAGTAGTACTATAGGGGTATTAGTACTAATAAGGGAGCGGTACTATCGATAGGGTAGTACTAGCTAGGGAATAATATAGGATAACAAGTAGTACTACTGTATACTCACGCTTCGGTAGTAATAGTTACCTAGATTATAGTAGATAATAAGTTACGTAATAGATCCCTAGATCCCTAGATCCCCTTATAAGAAAACGGATCTAAGGATCTAAGGATCTAGTATCCTAAGGGATCTAAGGCGAACGAAAGTTCTATATAAGACTAATATATCTACTATTAGATAGGAGCTTTATACTTAACTTCAAATAGTATTCTAATACTTAGTAACTATCTTCCTATCTACGTGATATACTTACCTCTTAATTATTAGAGATTAACTATAGCTTTTTATATTTATAGCGAGTAAATACCGGACTATTACACTTTAAGTACCTTCTTATTAGAGGTACTAACTCACGAAGATAATATATCCTCCGTTAAAGGATTATTAAATAACTACTCGACTCCTACTAAGGTCTTTAACCTAAAGAATATACTTAAGATCGCCGCCCCGGATCTCTATTATAAAGACTGATCTAAGCTTAGAGTATACCTTACGTAGGTTAAGCTCTATATAAGCTTTAATAGTTACTAATTCATTATAAAGACTAATAAAGTCCTTTAGGCTTCGTTCTTCCTCCGGGGATTTACTTTTAACTAGATTAAGATCTTCCTCTTAAACTATATTTAGAACTAGACTAAGGATAGGAGAGTCTCTATAGTAATAACTAAGGAATCCTAGAAGATCTTTATAACTTTTAAGGGTTTCGAGTATAGGATTAACTATATCTTTAGTGATATTAATTAGAACTATACTACTAAATAGAATATCTAGAACCTAAAGCAGGTCGGGTTAGTAACTATATATACTACTACCTTCTAGTAATTCGCGAATTAGATTAGCTAGAATAATAACGCCCTTCGGATATAGTACTATAAAAGATTAAAAGATAAAGTGAAAGATAAGATAGTAAGATCGGACGCGCTTACTAACTTATAAGAACTTATTAAAATAGCTATTAAGATTAACAACTAAAACTATAAGAAGGCACTTAAGAAGAAAGGCTAATACTACTTCAGAATATATATATATTAAGGAAGAGGAGGTAATAATAAGAAACTATTTTACTCTTAGGAAATAGAACTTGATATAATATTCCGGAAGCTAAGTTATTAAGGAAAGTTATATAGTAGTAGGCTATCTAAGAAAGTTATAAGTAAGTAATAAGAAAAGAAGCTATACTTTAAGTATAGCTTTCCTAGTTATATAGCCAGCTCTTATTAATAAAAGAAGTCGTAGATAGATAAGAAATATACTAACGTAATAGGACGTAGCTCTTATAATAAACTAACACGATAACTCACTGCGATATATTAATATATAACTATAAATAAGCTTAAGGAGAATCATATCTATACCTAGTTAAGTAATTCTAATAATAGTAAGTGAGATTCCGCGAGTATTATAAATCAGCTTAAGTAAACTATTATTAGCACACTCTCTAAGGACTATATATATTAAGATAATAATAGCTCTAAGCTAGATAATAATATAGAGCTAATACTAAGTAATAGTAAGGAGAAAGCCTAGGAACCCGAGTAAACTCTAGAACTAGAGCTACCTTAACCTGAACTCTTAGGACTAAGAGTAAGTAAAACTTAGGAAGTTACTTAAAGAGAAGAGAGCTTATATTAGGTTAGTTATAATACTTACTACTAGACTAATATAGCTACCGGGGTTACTTATTAAGAACTAGGCCTTATTAGCTTAAGGGGTCTACTATAAGAGGTAAGGTACAAAGTAATCTACTAGGACTATAAGCGTATTAGATAGAGAATAGCCGGTAGCTAAGAAGGACTGATAACCTTTATATAGTACTTACTACTCCAGAATACTATTATTCTTAATACTAGCGCGCTACTAGAGGTAAGCGAGGAATAGGAAATTATAACTAAGAACTAATATAATAGGATATAGGTCCATATTAATAATAATAGCCGGTACTATTATAAGATATATAACTTAGTAATATATACTAAACTCGGAATAGGGCTTATATATAAGATTAGCTTAAGCTATAGTAATCGAAAGGTATAGGAAAGTATCCTTAATTATAGTATATATTAGGAATATTTCTATATATAGTAACTTGCTGCTATTAGAGATAAATATCTCACGTTAAAGGTTAAAATCAAGGGAGTTAAGCTTTAAGCGATAGTAGACTCTAAGGTATAAGGGAACTTTATATCTCTTACTATTATACTTAAGTACTACCTATTAACCGAAGTAAAAGATAAGGGATACTACTTAGTACTAGCGGATAGTAAAGTCGCCTCTGATAAACTAATTAAGGTTTAGACTACTCTAGTTTATATAAGTATCGCTGGATACTCTGAAATAATCTAATTCGATATTATTAGGATTAGAAAGTATAATATTATCTTAGGATTACTATAAATAGAAAAGTATAATCCTATTATCGATTAGTAGATAAGAAAACTTAAGTTTAGTTATTACTAAGACTACTATTATCTACTAGGAATAGAAGTAGTAAGTATTCGAGAAGTTAGCGCTACCTCTAAGGAAGAGCTTAGATACTAAGATAAGGGTCTACTAATAAAGGATATACTATTAATATATAAGAAGTTTATAGCACTGTTTAAAGAGAAATAAGGTATCGAGGCTTTACTAAAACACTAAGATTATAATTATTAGATCGAGTTAGAACTAGGTACTAAACTGATATTCTAACTATTTAAGGAATATTCAGCGATAGACTTAATAATAATTAAGTAATATATTAATAAAAACCTAGCGAAGGGATTTATCTAAGAGTCTAAATCTCCGTAGGGGAGTAATATCTTATTCGCAGAAAAGAAAGATAGTAGATAATAAATATATATTAACTACTATTAATTAAATAATACTATAAAGAAAGATTATTATATACTACTATTAGCTAAGGAGCTATAGGATAGACTTATTAGAGCTAAGATTTTCACTTAGCTTAACTTATAAGGAGTGTATAATCTTATTAGAATAGCTAAGGGAGAAGAAGAAAAGATAGTATTTCACACTTGTTTTAGTTACTATAAGTACATAGTTATACCCTTCAGCTTAACTAATACACTAGCTATATTTCAGCGTCTAATTAATAACGTTTTATAGCCTTACTTAGATATAATATATATATACTATTTAGATAATATACTAGTCTACTTTAAATCAGAGGAGTAATATATAAAGGATATTATAGCTATTCTCTAGAGGCTAGAGGACGCTTATCTATTACTTAAACTAGAGAAGTGCAACTTCTACGTAGATAAGGTTATTTTCCTAAGCTATATAGTCACTACTATAGGATTAGCTATAGATCCTAAAAAGATTAAAGTAATTATTAAGTAGATAAGGCCTACGAATATCAAGGAAGTATAATTATTCCTCGGATTTACTAACTTCTATAGGCGATTTATTAAAGACTACTTGAAAATCGCTAGGCTACTTACGGAATTAACTTATAAGGATAAGGAATTCTACTAATCTAATAGCGCACGAAAAGCGTTTAAGGCACTTAAAGCGGCTTTTATCGCGGAACTAGTGCTTACTTCCTTTACTCCTAATAAAGAAATATATATAGAGATAGATTCTTCAGACTACGCTATTAAAGCTATACTCAGCTAACTAAGCGAAGACGGAAGATAGTAACTAGTTACTTACTATTCACGGAAACTATTACTAGTAGAACTTAACTATAATATATACGACAAAGAGTTACTAGTAATTATAGATATAATACGCAAATAGAAGGTCTACCTCGAGAGTACTACTTACGAAGTATAGATCCTAATAGATTATAAGAATCTTATTTACTTTATAACTACTAAGGAACTAAACCGATAGCAGGTTTATTAGTATAAAATACTCTCTACTATAAAACTTCGAATTTCTTATATTAAGGGAACAGAAAATACTAAGGCTAACGCTCTAAGTAGGAAACCGGAATATCTTATAAATAAAACTTACGAATCCTATACCGTACTACGGAAGGATAGCGATTCGCTAATAGTTAATCACTAATAGCTAGCCTCAATAGGCTAAGTCGCTGAGAAAATCTAGAAGGGCTATACTAACGACTTAGTTATAGCTAAATAGAAGAAGCAGCTAGGCGAAGGATTCTCCTTTACTATAAGTAGCACGCTCTTATACTAAGGACGAATCTATATACCTACTAGGGACAGGATTAAATTCATTACGCACTAGTATAAGCTACCTGCTTATAGATACTAGGGAGTAGCTAAGACGCTATCTAGGCTATCTAGGGAATACTACTTCCTAAGAATAAGGAAAGTAGTTAAAGATATAGTAGTATTATACGATATATATATCCGGAATAAGGTATTATACTATACTCCGTATAGGCTCATGAAGTCACTAATAACACTACTTCACTTATAGAAATTAATTACTTTAGATTTCATAGTTAAGCTACTACCCTTAAAAGACCTAGTTATAGGAATTATATATAACTCGATCTATATAATAACAGATAGGTTCATAAAGTACACGTATATAGTACTAGTACTTAGAATATAAGACACGCCTATAATAGCGCAGGTATTTCTTAGAATAATCTTCGTAAGCTATAGAATACTAGATAAGATTATCTTAGATAAAGATAAGCTCTTTACCTTAAAGTTCTAGAAAACTCTTATTATGCTCTTAGGAATAAAGCAGAAAATATTAACTATATTCTATCCTTAGACTGATATATAGATAGAATAAATTAACTAAATAATAGAGACTTATCTTTAGTATTATATAAACTATAAGTAGGACGACTAGGTATAACTACTCCTACTTACCTAGTTTATATATAATAGCGCGGATTAAGAGACTATTAGAGTATCGCTATTCTACGCGAATTATAGGCATAATCCCACGGTATATAACCTACTAATAGCTAGTCAGGGTACCGCGTAAGAAGCTATACTATAGGCAGGTGAGCTTAAACAGCTCTATAAAGAATTATTAGTCGATATTCTCTTTATCATATAGAGATCTGCGATCTACTATAATAAAAAGTATAGTATAAGACTAACGCTTAAGGAGGGAGATAAAATCTACTTACTTAGAAAGAATATCATAACTAAATAACTAAGTTATAAATTAGATCATAAAAAGCTAGGACTATTCAGGATTACTAAAGTCAAGGGACTAGTTAATTATTAACTAGCTCTACTAAAAATAATAAATATCTACCTAGTATTCCATATATCTCTCCTTGAACTAGTACCGCTAAGAGCACCGCCCGCTCCTATTACTGAAATATAACCGATTAATCCGAACACTAAATACGAAGTAGAGGCTATTCTTAACTATTAGTATTTCTATAGTAAACTAAAATATTTAATTAAATAAAAAGGGTACCTATAATCAGAAAACACTTAGGAACCTAAATCTAACCTCTACTGCCTTAAGCTTCTATAGGAATTCTATTAAAGAAATCTAAGTTTACTTAGAAGGAAGGGGACTTAAGGTTAGGGACTAGGCCCTTAAAGAAGGACACTAAGTAAGCGTTAGATTTAAAGGTAGGGAACTAAGAAGTAAGATTATCCTTAACAAGCTTAGAGGGAGGCGTCGAAGGATAAGTAGGAGTTATAGTTTTTCCTATCTTAAACTAATATATAAGTCGTTTAAGAGTAAACCTCTTAATATACCCCGAGGTATTATAATTATAACACTTTAAGCGAATACACTCGGAGTATTATTTCAAAATAGATAAATCTAAGAAGTAAGTATAAGAAAAGCTATAGTAGAAAGAATAAGGCTTTACGAGTTATATAGCACGCTTAATACAGAGCGCGAGCTAGATACTCTATTTTTTCTTTATCTAAGCGACACTCGATTTCTTTATAACATTAGATATAATAGATAAGGAAAATAGTTATTAGTAACTATTAACGTTTCTTAAGGTTATACTTAAGCGTAAGGACTACACTAAGCTAAGAGGGGGATAGTATTACGGACCCTTAGCGCTACAGTTCAGTTAGCACCTATATAATAATAAAACTATCAGTAGTATTATAGAGGTATTAGTACTAATAAGGGAGTAGTACTATTAATAGGGTAGTACTAGCCAGGGAATAATATAGGATAGCGAGTAGTACTACTATATACTCACGCTTTAGTAGTAATAGTTACTTAGATTATAGTAGATAATAAGTTATATAATAGATCCCTAGATCCTTAGATCCTCTTATAAGAAAACAGATCTAAGGATCTAAGGATCTAGTATCCTAAGGGATCTAAAGCGAACAAAGGTTCTATATAAGACTAGTATATCTACTATTAGATAAGAGCTTCGTGCTTAACTTTAAATAGTATTCTAATACTTAGTAACTATCTTCCTATCTACGTGATATACCTACCTCTTAATTATCAGAGATTAACTACAGCCTTCTATATTTATAGCGAGTAAATACCGGACTATTACAGGTAAAGCGATAGTATACTAGCGGGAATAAGAAGTGATCGTATTCTCTATCTAAGTCTCTAGGATATAATTATTCTTATTCTTATTTATTTTATAAAACATAATAAAGTCTTTATAATTATTAATACTATTATTATTATTTATAAGGAGAGAGCCTCTATAAATAGCGATAATACTATCTATAGGTAGAGAGTAGTCTAGGATAGTAAAGGGGAGAGTAAAAGTATATAAGTTACTTTCCTTAAGATAAGCTATAAGGTACTTATCCTACTTAATATAAGTGATAATAATCTTAGGAAGCTTATTATCTAGAGAATAAGTCTTCGCGTAAGAGGAGGGGACTAGAAGGAAGGCTGCTTTAAAGGTATAAGAACTAATACTATTAGCTTCTATATAAGCTAGAATATACTTATTATTTAAGGTATAGATTAAAGGAATAAGGAAGTTCTCTTAAGAGCTTAGAATTCGAATATTCTTGATTCTATATTATAAGAGAGAAGGTCTAGTGTTAAGAGGATAAATATTTCCTTAATAGAGCTTATAAAGGTAAGAGGATTCTTTTATCTAAGTATATATAAGAGTGCTAGACTTCTTCTTCTTAATCTTAGATACGAATTTAGCGACTATTAACTTTAGATCCTTATTAATAATAAAGTTAAACTAGAAAAGTCCGCTATTAACTTAGTATTTAGTAATATCTCTAATCAGAGCTTCTAAATATACCCGATTATCTTCATTAGTTAGAGGAGGAATAGTTATATCTCCTTAAAAGATAATTAACTTAATAGAAAGAGAAATATAGATCTTATTAGATATATTAGTACTTTTAAGAATAATAAAGTATTTAAGAATAAGCTTATTAAGCTCGTACTTAGTGATCTTCTAAGTATAAAGAATAAGGTTAACGTAGAAGAATTTATAATTATACGGATTATTAATAGGATTATTCTAGACGTATCTAACCTTAATAATAAAGGTAAAGGAACTAGCGAGAGAGAGCTAAGTAGTAAAGATCTTAATATTAAAAGTTATCTTATAGATAAGATTATTATTTATAAGAGAGATTTAATTATAAGTACTATAGACTTTATTATTAAAGGCTTAGTGAACTAAAAGATTAGAGGTAATTTATTTAGAAAGTGAGATATTTATTATAAGGAGAGTATCTAAAACTGGAGCTAGTAGATCATAAGAGATAAGAGTATCGGCTTTAGTAGGGATATTACTTTAAGTAATAGAGGTAAGATTATTATCTTCCGGAAAAGGAACTTAGAAAGTAACTTAAGTAATATTATTACTTTTAAGAAGAGGACCTTTAGTATTAGTAGTAGCTATACTAAGATCGTTATCTTTAGGAAAAGGAACTTAAGAGGTAATTTTAATAATACTATTACTTTTAGGAAGCGGACTTTTAGTATTAGAAGTAGTTATAGCGATATTCTCTATAGTAAGTAAGATATATAACACGAGAGAGAAGGAAGTTTTTTAAAGGGAATAGTAATATAAAGGAAATTAGTACTTTGAATTTAAGGAAGCTAGTAGCTTATAGCTTATCATAAAGTTAACTATAGCAAGGCAGAAGAGAAAGATATTATTAATATTAAGGAAGGAGATAAAGGTAATAATAAGGTTATAGAAATAATAAGGTTATACACTAACTAAAAGTAGCATAAAAATAATAGAACACGCTAGTAAGAAAAAGAGTAGATAGTATCTGACTTAAGCTAAAACTAAACTAGAGTAAATAATAGAAGTTAACTAAGATAAAAAATTAAAGTAAAGTTTAAATTAATAAAAGTACGAGATCTTTCTAAAAAAGTAATAAAATATACTACTATAGTAGGCTATTTAGATTACTAACTTAGCAGAAGATATTTATAAGTATTATTAAGCTAACGAATCAATAGAGTTAATCGTAGAGACGGATATTAACAGGTATAGTAAGCGATATTAAGCCTTATATTTTCTAATAAAAGCTGGGACTTACTACTTAATTTCGGACGCTAGTTCCTAAGTTTCTTTAAGGTAATTAAGCTATCAGATATAGTAGTAAGACTATCTTCTTAACCCGGGAATTTTTCGAACTTCCTTATTTAAAATCTCTACTATAATATAACGATCTTTACTATTTACTTTAATTAGACTTAGTTCTAGCTGAGATCGATTATAAAGATTAGGCGAGGCTGGATCTAGGAACTCGACTAAGATAATTAGATATATACCTTTAAGGTAATCTAGTAGCTGAACCTTATAAGTAAGATCTCTAATATATCTAATAACCTTTAAAGGTCCTACTCTCTGCGTAAATAGCTTAGTCTAATTCTGAAGTTAGTAGCTTTTCTTCTCTAGCTTTATAATCTTAAAGTAAATATAGTTACTAAAATTAGGCGAAAGGCAGTAGCTAGAATCATAGTATAATTTTATTCTTACCTAAGCTAAGGTAATTACATCAGCCGCTTCTTAGCGTAGAATATCACGATCTTTAAGGAAAATAAAATCCTCTACTATACTAAACTCTATTTTCACGTCTCTATTATATAATAGGGAATAAGGAGAGTACCTGGTAGAGGCGTTTAAAGTAGTATTTAGATAGAGTTAGATATAAAGTAAGAGTATCTCCTAGTTAGATTAATTATACTTATATTCGAGAGTATATTATAATACGTAAGCGAATATCTAATTTATTCTTTCTACTTAGCTATTTCTAGCGCTATAATAAGAAGAGGTAAAGATAAGAGATATATAAGAGAGTTAGAAAAGCTTAGTTTAAAATTCTAAAGTAAATTTAGAGTCTTTATCTAAAATAATAATATCTAGTAAACTCTAATTTAGAAAGATAAAGGAAAAATACTTAGCTACTTACTATAATGGACTAATCACGATAGGCAAGTTACGTGGGTAAGGCTGACGTCGCAAGGCTGCGAGGCTAGATTTATACGGCGAACCTAGGACTAGCCTAGTTAGCTAGCGGCCGCATCTCCCCTACTTATTCTCAAGGCTCCTTAGGAACCTCTTCCTCTCGCTGTCTTTTCTACTTTATATTGTAGCTACCAATGAACATTCGTTGTACCGTCACACTTACTCGGATATTATAGTAGTTATCTAGCTAGTAAGGTACTTTACGAATTTTATAGCCTTATCTATAATAAAGAGAATTTTATTATTACTCTACTTTAATAAAAGGAGACTTTTAAGGAAGTTAAAGAAAAGAACAAAGAGTAGCAGATTTAGATAAGGTATTAGCTAGAGAGATCCTTATAAGTGTTATCTACTAGGTTTAGCTTTATAATAGATAGGGCAGTTAGTAGTATATTCTTGAATTCGCTAGTATAGTCGAGGAACGTAGAGTAGTAGATAAATTAAGGAATAAACGCGATCTGCTCTAATATAAGCTCGATTATTATAAGCTATCTTAAAGATTTATTATAGATAAGACTAAAGTATATATACACGCTTTATATTACTATTAAAGAAGAATAAGAGCTTAGAATCAGGATCTAGATAGTAGTATTAAAAGGTATTCCGCAGTTTATCTTAGTTACTTTAAGTTCTTTTATTCTATTTAACTAAGAGACTATAAATCTTCTTAAAGACCTAATTAATAAGGAGAGCTTTTATAATAGCCTTAAGGAAAGTAGGCTTAATACTAAAAGTTATAGTAACTCTGCTTTACGCTTCCTTCGTAGATATAGCTATATTTACTTAATCCTCTACAGGCGGTGTTACGCTTACCTAGTCCTCTATAAGTAGTACTACGCTTACTTAGTCCTCCGCGGGCAGTACTACACTTACTTAGTCTTCCGCGGGCAGTACTACACTTACTTAGTTCTTTATAAGTAGTACTACGCCTACTTTCTCTGCAGGCGATACTACGCTTACTTAGTCCTCTATAGGCAGTGCTACGCTTACCTTATCTATAGTAATCTCCTAAATATTATCTGGAAATCTAACTTTCTTTTTACTATAAGATCTAGTTTAAACTAGAAGATATAATATATAAGAAAGGATAAGAGCTAAAGCTGTTTATATAACAGAATAAAGAGCTTTTTAGATCGGTATCTAAGATAAGGTATCGATATTAATATAGGACTTTCTTAGTTAATAAATAATAGTTATAAAGGAAGTGAACTTTTAAAGGAATAGATACTAATTTACTAGATAGTTAGACTATTTACCTTGAACTACGCTCTTATCTTAGAAGGCTTAGACTATTAAGCTATAATCTATATAAACTATAAGCTTCCTGCTATTAATAAACTATAGTAATTTCTATAGAGCTTAAACTAAACCGCTAGTCTCTAATTCTATAAGCTAGTACTATTATTCAGCTAGTATTAGATCTTTAGATAAATATAAGACTAGTCTTTTAACGCTATTATTACTAATTTAGTAGATAGTAATATTATATTCTATTTCTTTACTTCTATTAATATATAAGATAAAAGGCTTAGAGAAGTCTAGAAAAGCTAAGGTAAGAGCTAAATATAGATAGTCTTAAAGAGTCTTAAACGTATCTTTATATTCTTAGAGAAGTATCTTATCTCTATTAATAGACTTTAGAAAAGTCTTTTTCGTAGTATAAGTCCTACAAGGCGTCTTTTTAATAAGACTACCCTTGAAGCTTATAGTCTTAGCTATTTAAAGCGGTCTACTAATAGCGGTATAATAAGGGATAAATTTATAGTAATACCTGAAGAACCTTAAGATTATATCTAACTCTTATAAAGTACTAAGGAACTAAATAGCTCTAATAGCCTCTACTTTTTCCTTTACTATACTTATACTTAGCTAATCTACCTAATAGCCTAAGGCCTTAATACCTAGTTAAGTAAAATAATATTTAGATAGCGATAGTATAACTCTTAACTAGTATAAGAGAGTTAGTATAGTACGAAGGTCCTTAATATAAGTATTAATATCCTTCGAGAAGATAATAATATTGTTAATATAGACTAGAATAAATTACTAGAGGTATTTACTAAAGAGTTTCTTTATATAATATTAGAAGAACGCGAGAGAATTAGTAAGGCCTATAGTACTAACTATAAATTATTTATAACTATGATATTAAGTAATAAAAGCTATCTTCTATCGATCTTCTTTAAGTATAAGCTACTAGAAAAAGCTTTTTATAACGTTTAAAGCTAAAAAGACTGAAGTACTATTTATAGCTAATAGAATATTATCTTACCTTAGTAGAAGATAAGTATTTAGAAATAGCTTAGTATTTACGCGGCGAAGATTAATAATAACTCTAGGCTTATTATTATAGTAGACTATAAACGCTAGTAATACTACTAGGTAAGGCTTCCTTAGTAGAACGTCCTTAATAATACTTATAACTTTAAGAGGGTCTAGAATTAAATCTATATTCTGTTTATTCTTTACTAATATATTAAAGAGTACTTACTTGAGATCGTTTAAAGGTACGCTTTCTTTAAAAGGAATAAGTATCTTAATACTATTATTAAACTATTCTAATTCTTTATAAAACAAAGGGCTATTATCACAGATTACTTCTAGAATCTTCTAGTAAGCTTCCTCTCTTTATATTTTAGATATATAAGCCTCGGAAATATTAATATACTCCTCTATTAGTAATACTAGAAATAAGTAGCTATCTAGAGTCTTTTCTTCTTTATCTAAGCTAAGAAGTTCTAAACCTTAAAAGACTTCTATAAAACTTAGATAGACTCTAGTAGGTTTTAAGTTATTATTAATATAGTCTAGTAGTTCTAGGATTTATTCGTGTATTATCTTAATAGAAGTGAGGCTGAAGTTAAAGTAAGAGATAAGCGCGGTATAACTATTTATAATACTTTTAATAAGGGATCTGAATATATTAAGAGCAGAGTTACCTTAAGATTTAGGTATTATTAAGTACTTGTTTTAATATATTAAAAGGAGTTAGTATTAAATCTTTAGGTTAACCTTAATACTAGGATAAACTACTACAGATTCTATAGTATATATAATAGCTTAAGAAACTTCTAAAGTCTTCTTTATTATATAAGAGAATCGAAACTTTTCAGAGTTCTACTAGAGGTAATCTATATCCTTAAACTTCTTCTTATATATAATATTTATATTATTTTTCTTAAGAAAAGAATTCGAGAGTAAAATATTATATACTAATTAATCTACTAAGTAGACTTCCGCTTAGAACTAAAAGATATTCCTTTTAATTAAGTATAAAAAAAAAGAAGAAGTATATATTCTAATACTATAAGGCCTTAACTAATACTTAAGAGACTAATTTTATAAGGTCTTATACGGATAAGTACCTTAAGAAACTTCTATTATAGTATCTCGCGTGATATTAAAGAGATTCTTACTCTAAAGTTAAGGCAGAAGTCCTAAGTTATACCTAGTAGAGAGAATAAGATACTTTAAGCCTTTTAAAAGAAATTATACGCTTATCTATTAACGTAGTAAATATATTAAGGAATAAGCGCTAGTAGAGATAATAGCACTAGTAATAATAGCGAAGGAGTTAAAGTACTTATAGAAATAGAATCGATAATAGATAAATTAAGCGTGTATTAATTTATTAAAGCGATATTATAAGTAGTAATATAGTTATCTTTTAAAAAGGTTAGATCTTTAAATAAGGAGGTTACTCTAATCTTAAGTAATCGCTTAGACTATTTTCCGGTTTAGTAGACTTAAGGGATAATACTTTATCTATTATCTATATAGACTCTATAATATATATCTCCAATTAGTATATCTCCTATAGCGTGTTATTAACTACTACTATATCCTTGTATTTAGTTATATAAGCTAAGACTTACGTAGTGGGCTTCATGTTATTCTTTCTCTTATATAAGTTAAGTAGGTACTAAGGATTAATATAAGCGAGAGATTTATAGTAAGTATAAGAGTAATAAGGTCAGAAAATATTTAGAGTAGAATAAGCTAGGACTACTAGAACTGCCGGGACTACTAGCGTTAATAAGGTAGCTTAAGAGTCGCCGGGCGCAGTTAGTTTTTAATCTAAAAGTAAAATAGCTAGTTATTCTATAGTAGCCTCTAGAATATATTATACTACTTCCTAAGGGATAAACTTAAGTTATAAAGCGCTATAGACCTATAGTTAGTCTCTTAAGTCAGTAGCTCTACGATTCTAATTATTAAAGTTCTTTCACTTATGCTCTACTACTACTGTAATTATTTATTATACCTCTTAGAACTAGTTTTTCGCGGACTATTTAGCGTTTATTACTTTAGTTATAAACTCGTCTATTAAAGTATAGTTTAATAAGTATATATTCGACTTTAAGATAGGATCTAACTTAAAGTAGATTTAGTAAACTTTTAGTCCCTTATCTACTTCTCCGGCTTTATTATATAACTTAAGCTTTTTTATAATATATTCACGGGTATCTTTTATAGCTCTATCCTTACTATTAAATCTATACTAGAGGTCGTTAATAGCTTAGAGAATCTAAGAAAAGTCTTTACAGAATCGTAAGCTAAGCTTCTTAACTTATAGGCTTAGGTTAGTGTTTATCTTAATTCGAACGGAAGCTAGGAGGCTATTAAACTAGTCTTAAGCTGAGTTCTTTATTATAAGAGGGAGTAATCTAAGGATTTATTAGTCTTTATAAGTAGTAGCTAGGTAGTTGAGATAGTTTAAGTAGGAAGTAATAGGTATAGTACTATTAAAGGTTATATCTACAGCTTTAATATATGTAGCTTATATTTCTAGCTTAATAGTACTTTTAAGCGTAGACTTATTATAAGGAGAAGTATCTACTTCTAGTTAATAGCGTAGGGTAATAATAAGGACTACAGGGTTATCTTCTTCTAGTATTACTAAAAGGCTCTTTTAAAAGCAGACTATAAAAATCTGCTAAGTATTACGCGATCTACTAGAGTAAGTAAGACGTATAACGTCTATAATAGTCTTAGTTTCTAAGTTAATATATCAATTAGTGCTAGCTGTCCTAAGAGCTACTATAGCTATTTATAAGTCCGTCGGACGTAGAATCTCCTTAGCTTCTATAAAAGTTTTATCTCTTTTAATATTAGTAAGGTTATAAACTATTTTAACTTAAATAGCGTTTATAAGCTATTATTTGAAGGTATATATAGCGATATTATCTAGGTCTTAAATTACTAGAGTTACTATAATATTAGAATAGTCGTTAGAATTAATTCTTAAGGATATTTCCGTTCTTTTATTATTAAACTTTTCAGGTTCCTAGTAAGCTAAAAAGTAAGCTTTTCATAGGAAAGGTAATAGCTAGTCGGAAGTGCTAGGAGTAGAGGATTATATAATAAGTGCTACTAGTACTTTCGGTGCTATTAGTAAGGCTAAAGTAGATCCGGGGGAGGATACTTCTTCTAGTGTTACTTTTTCTAATATATTAGGTATAATTAATATCTCTTAGCTAATTCCTTCTTTTTCTGTATTCTTTTACTCCTTTCTTTTTCAGTAACCCTAAGAGCTATAAGCTAAGACTAGAGATATATCCCTTTTAATATAACAAGTAGTTCTTAGAGCTACTAGAGAAGTAGAGAGTTCACGTTTAAAGAGATCCTTAGATAATAGTTAAAGAAGTATAAATAAGGTTAATATTAAGCTTAAGCTACTAGGTCTACTAGAGCTAGAGACGAATCTACTGTTTTTATCTCTACTCTTATACTTCTTCTTCTTATTATTTGATATTTAGCCTTACTATAAGGAGATAGTTAAGAAAGAGAATACGCTAATTCTATTCCTTATACTTACGTGAGATCTACGAAGTCGGATATCAGATACTAGATAAACGGTAGTATAGTTATTCGTGTAGAGTTGTTTAAGTATAAAACGAGGTTAAATTTAAGGATTTTAGAATCGATTAAGTTTTAAGAGTTATTAGAATTACTATTATATAAACCTTATACTTAGTAGCTAAGGGGAAACTCAGGGGCTAATTATATAGTATTAGTACGTCTAAGGAGAGAAAGGAGAAAGAGAGCGTAGGGCTCTCCTAATGTAGGTAACTAAGCTAGTGCACGTGACCCATAATATGCCCTCACCAGACACCTATAGGCTAAGTAGTTAGGGGGTGGGGGGGCTTTCCCTCCCCTCGTGCTTGTGCTCGTGCTCCCTTGAAGTCCTGCTACTTTGAGCCCTACAGTAGCAGCGTGCTGCTAGACAGGTACGGGACCTTACTTTAAAAGAATCAAAGAATGATAAGCATTGGACGGCTTCCAGGACGCCGAACTCCAGAAGAGGGAGTGTAGAAACAAGACTGCCTATACAGGTAAGCCCCATTTTACATGAGTCTGCCAGAGCGTAGGTGTCCGTTAGTTACGAATTCATTTCATGAGTCGATGTGCTACCTAGCAACCTAGGCATTATATTTCTTTATCTGCCGATCGACACCCAAAAAGAACCGGTTGTTCGTGTGGGATTTCAAACTGGCTCGGAATAGACATGATTCAGGACCCGAACCTCGAAGGCATCAAACTGTCGGCGAAAAAGCAGTACTGGTTCTGTGCTGGGCCTCGTACGTGCGTGCCAGAGTGCCGACAGGAAACTGAAGATGAAGCTGAGCAAACCAGCTCTGTAGGTGGAGACAGTACCTACCTTACAGCACTACCCGCCCCGCTACCCCACCCTGCCTTTGCTACCTATGTGCAGTACAGCAACTTAGAAAGCAAGCCGTTGGAGCAGCCGTGGGCCATTCATGCTCGATTCGATCTCGCTCTTGCTCTCGCTCTTGCTCGTGCTCTTGAGGCAGAGCGGAAGAGCTGCGCGTCTGGCAACGGCGTAAGGGAGATGAACGGGAAGTTAGCACACCACATACCACATACGACGCTGGTCAACCACCAGGAACTCTTCAAGATACTCGAGTCGTAGCTCAGCTCTTCTACCCCGGACCTTCGAGCCATATACTCGTGAGAGACAGGACAGGAGAAGCAAAACTTGGGCAGATCCTGATGAGCTCAATCACCTTGAATCCTGAGAGTACTGCGTATGACTATATTGTCTGAGGATGGGTTCGACTATAGTGAGTAATATTCTGGACAAGATCCGCTCTGGTCAGCACTGGAAGTGGCGGCACATCTGGAAGCGTCTTACCTGCGCGTCTCGCAGAAGATTCAAACAACACCTCCCTGGAAGACACAGGGATAGTGAGAGGATGGCAAACAATATCCCATGAAGTTTATCAATGCTTACCAGCCTCAGATCCCCAATCTTTGATACAGAAGCAGACTGGAACATTGTTACTGAACCAGCGCGAATGGAAGACAGGTGAATGTGAGTAGCGGAGATTTCCTGGGAGGGAGCTCAGGAGCCAACAGAATGCTCTGTATCCGAGGCACGCCTCAGAATTATGATGATTGAAATGCCAGGCTGGATTAGAAAGAACTTGTTCGATTACATAACGAAGGTACGCCAAGAGAGCTTGGTGAACTGATGTAATGTGGTTGACTTTGGCATCTGGGCGAAGGATCTTCATGGCAAGAACTGGTTCAAAGCAGACGAGGATGTTCACGACTACAGTCGCTTGCTGGACATCGAACCCCATGATCTGGTAAGTGCGTTGAGCACAAGACTCTCCCGGTTGCTTGCTGACTCTTTGGGCCCCTGTCAAACCTGACTTTTGATTCCATGCAGGACCTAGACCCAAGGCTCCAGGAAGACATGTTCACTACAGGAGAGAACTCCCACGGCTGTGGACATGCCCCAAGAACGGTATACAAGATTGATCGAACCACTGCTGTCAACCTTTTCGTTCCCATGAGACCCAGTTTATCCATCAAGCCGACACAACGGTGGACATGATCATCCTCGAAGGCGCAGGATCAAGTCTGCGAGCTTCAGCTGTCAAGGTCATCAAGAAAGATAGTTCAACCAGGGAATCCATGGCTGAGAAAGAAATCATTGTCTCTGGTGGTGCATACTGCTTGCCACATTCGACGTTCCCATTTGGGGCCTTTGTGGTTATGCCAGGCTAGATGAATACCTGAAATCGAACCTCTCTGCCAATCGGCTCCATGGGAGCATGGACGCGATCCCATGGGCCTTGGCCCGTCCAGCCGAACGTTGAAATTTTCTTAACACAGAGTGAGTGCTACGGTGGTCCGAAGCAGTGTGGCATATTTCCTGGTGGAGAAAAGACCATGTCTTGTCTCTCATTGCTGAGCTCATCCCCCCAAATCTCGAGGCGAGGTAACTCACAAGCCGGCTGATCCCATGAAAAATCCTGTTGAAGATCACAATTACCTAGCCGAAGAGCTGGACATTTTGGCCCTCAGCGAGGCTTGTAAGTGCGCGAATGAGATCATCACACAAGGGAAGGGTACCAGAGCCATAGGGGATGGGAGCTGGCCGACTGAGTCAACCTATCACGAGAACACTGAAAGGGAAGAACTGGATACCATACCTGAGGGAAAATGCAACGACACGTACGTTTTAATCTCCCACCACCGTGACGGTTCTACATTAACCTGCAGGATGGGCACAAGCAATGATACCGTCCTTGACGCAGCGTTCCACGTTCGTGGCGTGAACGGACTTCGAGTTGCAGATATCAGTGTGATGCCACTCTTGAATCAGCACCACATCCAGATTCCAGCTTATACAATCGGTGAGAAAGGAATGGATTTGGTTAACGGAGCTTTCTAACCCCTGTATGAGGACGTGCCTGAAGATCTCAAGATGTAGAAAGGCAGTGAGGAAACAATGGTGGTCCTTGGTGGAGATAGCAATTTTGGCATTTAACTAACTGGGACCCTAGGTATAGTATGGAAGGTACGATGATGTAAATAAACACGTATGAGAGATTTTTTTGACTTCCTAGCTCCGAGGACGACGAGTAATGCAGAGCTCTCATTTTTAGCAGTCGTGAATATATGCCTGTTTTCTCACGCTTCAACGTCTAGAATAATCATTGCACATCTGGAGCGCAAACCAATCTGGACTGAATTGAACGCCACCTAACGAGAATTTGACACTTGAAACCCCTGGGTAAGCTGGCGACTGGGCGAGACATGAAGAGCATGACGTGTAGTATCTTGACTGGATGGACCTTTGGAGTCCAGGCACGAAGTTGGTCCTACTGAACCCATTCCGTAAGCAGCTTTCATACTGTAGTATCGGGAATATGGTACAAGGAGTGCTCATTGCCATACATCATCGATTATATCTTCGCTCGCAGGGACTGGGGCGCGCTCAAATGCACGACACCGCTCAACAAATTTGTGCTAATAGAGAAGTGAGTAGAAGGGCTTCTCCGATACCATTGGTACAACAGGGGAGCGATATAGGCCATTATGTACGTGTGCTTTTGTGCGCAGGGCTGTGCTCCTGGTCGTATATCATTTCCTTGCAGGATGTAGATGTTGTGTTTCTGCAAACAACACTGCCTCGCTTGTTCTTGATTCTCGCTTAAATCCGTAAACAAAATGTTCAGACCTGCAGATCGATTAGCGAGGTCATACCAAGAAGCACGAATGATGTTCAAAATTTGCCTGTTATACATGAAAAACCACTGCACGGGTGATTCTCAGTCGGGATACTTTGTCATAGGACAGGAGAACAGTATGGGCAGTGCTCATCTCTCCGGTGCGGATCCACCGACAAGGAGAGGCACATCGGGTGCCCATTCATATATGTCATTAGGGGCATGCTAGACATTTGGAATTTGCCAAAAGCCATAATATGACCCCTTCGTATCGCTCAAAACTGTGCAGACCCGTGCCGTGACAGCGCCTCTTATCGGAGCGGGCTCCGGCCGCACAGGTACTCTCAGATTGTGCAAGCTTTGGATATTATTGGGTACGCTGAATCAACACATGTTCCTTCTCTAATCGCTCTTTGAATTTATTGCTAATAGGTTTATTCTCTAGAATTCCATGCTATGATAGTACGTTTGCCAGCGAACAAACTCCTTGGCTTGGTGGTAGTTTCGAATAGCACATCAATGGGCTGCACTCGTCTCCTTACTGCAGTTGTAAATGAATTACTAATATTTCTTTCCTCTGTAGTGAGAAGGTCGTTCTGGACCCAAACCAAGATGCATGTGTCTTCCGAGGGGCGTCGAAGAAGGGTTTAAGCTGCATTGGGATTAAGTTGTCAAGTACTACGATGCGGCAGTGGACTGGACAGCTGCAGCGTTCTAGGAAGACCTCTGGTAAACATACCCGGACGCAAATATCATTTTGACAGTTCCGGATCCAGAAGATGGTACCAATCAGTGGGAATGACGATTTGTGACTGGCCAAATGGCCCAGGCGAATGGCCGGTACGAATGCTAGAAGCCAGGCTCATGGTACATTCTGTTGTCAAGCAAGAATTACCGACAAAGAAAGCATCAGCAGGTAACTCAGAGAACATGTCGAGTACGTGAAGAGGCTTGTTTCGAAGCACCGGCGCCTTGTACTTGGACTCGGGGACGACTGGGACTCACTGTGCCCCTTTCGCTTGGCTTCATTTTGACTACGATTAGTGTAAACGTCCCGCGGATGTCTGGTTTGATTAGGTGTGACAATTCCCGTGGAATATGGATAATTGGCGAGAAACTCACGCATGCGGCGTAACGCTATCGCTGGACGAGAGCATTCATATACCTACATGCTGCGTCTTGTGGAGTACCTGGGTAATGATTTACGATATTGAAATGAAGTACACTACCTACCGCTGTGTTGCCCAGAGTCAGTCATTTCAGAGCAGACAACTGAGATCGATCCTTAGCAACCAGAAGGACTCTGACCAAGTACCACTATGACATCCATCTAGTACAGAAGTCGCGGAAGCTTACAGTCTCGAGTCAACTCCCTGGCGGGGTAAGATATCTTGTGCCACATGTGCAACTTGCTGCTTGGTCTGAAAACAATCTTCTTGACGTGAACATTTGTGATACATACGGAACATTGAAGCAGTTTCGCATAGCCCCCACTATGACCATCCACACTATCCCATCTATTCAATCCCCCATCGATGACTCGAGGCTTTATCTGATACATTTGAGTTGCCTACCAAAGGGGGGTTTCCTTTGATCTTTCGGCCTCCGTAAACAAAATTCTCGCTTAAACTTTTTGTTCTGCTGCGCCACCAAGTGCGAATGGCTGTGGCATCTTGGCGGAGTCCATCGCGGTCGATGATATAAATCACCCAGGACTTATTTATATGCGCCTGATATCAGACATGGAAGGCACTACAACATAACGGAAGCAATTCGCTTCCTTACTTGTTTGGTGAGCCACGAAAGCTGATCCTTTGCCACGCGAGAAGAACGTAGAATCAAGGTGGCTTGCCGCTGCTTCCAGGAGCAATTTTTGGTTATAACTGTATGATTCCCATAAGCTACTTGAATCAATTAGTTCGCATCGTTATTTTTGGGTACCGCGACAAGCCCCCGCGGTCTAGCGCTGTTGATGAGTCTCTCCCTGGTCTTCCGGTTAGCCTGCGACTTCTAACATATCAAGTAAACACAACCTTCGTACTTCAAGAGCTAGTCGTAGATTAGAGATATTACACACATGCCAGATCTACAGCCAACATAGACGTTAACGCGCCGGAAAAATCGCGAAACAATAAACTCGCAAATTTGTTCTGTCCTGCTGCTGTAAGATTGGACCTGTAAGTACCTACTAGCAGGCGGTTACCGGACCTCGCTCTACTGTAGCAGCCCGAGCCTGAACGAACACCTGTATCGACAGTGTAGCATCCCACCTACCTAATACCCTGCCCATTCGCCACCTCACTTCATCCCATGGCACAAGTCGCATCAGCATGTCTGCAATGAAGAAGATGGAAGAGGAAGTGCGGCAACTTAAGACCCGGCGAAATTGGACCTTAGTGCACAAGCTGGAGTGTGTTGTGTTTACTTCGTTACGTTCAAGTTCAAGTTCGCGTGCCCCACCAGACCTCTCGCAACTCCAGCGTAAGTTACTGTAGCTAGGTAGACAAGCCCCGCGCCCTGACTCGCGATACACAAGGAAATCTGCCGAGGCTAGAACGTTGTACTGAGAAGTCTGATTGTTTCTTTGTGACTTGGCTGGCAGGGCCGAATCTGATGCTGATGAACCATCCGACGAAAGTTTCAAGTAAGTTAATGTTGGCATGTGACAGCATGGTGATGGATATGGTTATGGTTGTGCGCTGCCTCGAGTACATCTCGCAATTGACCGACCAATGTTATCCGCGAAGCAAACAAACAGCCATGATCAATTCCCAGGTACTTGTAGGTAAGGAGGAGATACTGGACCAGCCGCGGTTCTTACTGTACCTATAGTAACATGTAGGAGAAGTCTCACAGCATGCACATGCAATGCAGCCCGATGACGCACTTGAGCAAGTGCAACTAAACTTACCTACTGTAAGGTAGGTAATCCTAGGGACATTACTGTATTACAGTATTATTCCGAGCAGCTACATAATGACAAGCTTTTTGTTACTTGGCAAGCCACACCAGGCCAGGCTTAGTACGACTGTGGCATTGTTAGCCACGACGGAAGACTGACAGAAACAGCTGTCGTTGCAATAAAATGTGGTATTGTTTCCACATAAAATAGACTCCTAGTTTCCCTTGACTTGATATATATTCACATGTTCATCTGCAGAGGCGAGACGAAAGAGAAAATGTAAGTTCTGCCAAGACCTCGGCTGAGCAAGCGTACTGTACCTGAAGCAAGGCAAGGCAAGGCAAGGCAAGGCAAGGCAAGGCAAGGCAAGGCAAGGCAAGGCGAGGCGAGAACAGACAACGACCGCAGCGCTCGCTGTGAAACTCCCCATCTTTTGCTATTTTTCCATTCTGTCATCGCATCCGCCGATTCAGTCCTCCAATCCCGCATTTTTTATACCGACTTCTCAAGTATACATGCATTCCTCGAGTAGATAGGCCATCGATCGGGACAGCCAGCATGTCCTCTCGACGTCCTTCTTCTCCCCTTGCGGGCCCCTCCGCCAGCTCATCCCGAAATCCCTCCACCGCCCAGCATCAACATCACGATCACACGCCGAATACCCCAAGCGGTCTGCGAGCATCTGTAACGCTTGCACGCTCCCCAGAGGATACGACGAACCATCAAGGTTTAACTACAGGCACAAGGACAGCGCCGAGCAGGTCAGAGTCAGAGTCTTCGCCCAATACATACCCAACACATCTCGTGGCGGAACCAGATGCACAGTAAGTATTGGGATAGCCCAAATTATGTTTCTTCGGAGATCTTCCCAACCTCCTATAGACCTGTCACTTCTTGTTGCCAAAACGTCCACGTACAAGCCATTACTAATCGCCGTCACCAGAGACAATCATAACCTTGACGGCCATGCACACGAGGCATCTGAGTTTGGAAGCAAATTAGCGGACGAGACAACAGCTCTACTACGAAAACCCTTTGAGTTTGTAGTTGGAACACCACCACACAGCGGTCCCTGCAACCATGGGACCTTCAGCCCCAGGCTGGAGAGCCGGGCCGACAGTATACGGAGTGGTCACAGTGGGTATGGCTTTGGCGGATCACCGCCGAGAAGATCTGGATCTGGAGAGGGAGGCGCAGGAATACTCGAGAACATGTTTGGCTCGGGCAGAGCAAGCAAAAAACTGAGCACCACGAGCTATCTGGCGGAGCGGCACGGAATTACGAACACAAGAGTAATGTATGTTTGTTTGGACCTTGGAATGAAAGGTCGTCTCCACCTATAATCTGCTGATCTATGTGCCTTTTCAGGTACCTGACTTATTACGTCCCCTTCTTTGCTTGGATTCGACAATATCGATGGGTGCATCTGCAAGGGGACCTTGTAGCTGCCCTTACTATGGCATCCTTCTACCTCCCTATGGCGCTATCCTACGCTTCCAATCTCGCACATGTTCCGCCGATCAACGGGCTATACTCGTTTGTCTTCAACCCCCTCATTTATGCTATTCTTGGGAGCTGCCCGCAAATGGTTGTAGGCCCAGAGGCAGCTGGCAGTTTACTTGTGGGAAGTGTCATCAGGTCCAGCGTGGATAGTGGGAAGTCGCCGGAATATGATGAAGCCATGCACGCAAGAATCGCCGGCGTTGTTACAGGCATGGCTGGAGCCGCCATTTTTATCGCGGGCCTCACTCGACTAGGATTCTTGGATAGTGTGCTGAGTAGACCATTTCTGCGAGGGTTTATCTCGGCCATTGGTTTTGTTATTGTGGTTGATCAATTGATTCCGGAATTAGGACTTGCAGATCTTGCGGAGGCTCATGGTGGTGTTAGTCATGGTAGCAGTGTGGACAAGCTCAGGTTCCTCTTCGGAAACATCCAGCATTCTTCCAAGATCACTGCTACTGTTGCAGGCGTGAGTTTTGTCATCATTATGGTGTTCAGGTAAGCTAGAGTATTCTCAAGGAGGGTTACCTTTGTGGTCTAACAGGTCACAGGGAAATGAAGAAGCGTCTGCAGCCTCGTTACCCTGGAGTTGCATATATTCCTGATAGATTCCTCGTCGTTGTGCTATCGGCGATTCTTACCTGGCAGCTACGATTGGATCTTTCAGGTCTGGAAATTCTTGGTGAAGTCAAGTCGAGAACTGGGAATCCGTTCCCATTCCACTGGCCATTCCAAGTTGCCCATATGAAGCATATTCAGGAAGCGATGGGCACTTCATTCCTGATTGCCTTGCTTGGATTTTTTGAGTCATCTGTTGCCGCCAAGAGTCTTGGAGGTGGAGACGGGAAGGACGGTATCCAAGGGATTGCATTGAGTCCGAATCGAGAGCTGGTCGCCCTAGGTGTTGCAAATCTTGTTGGAGGATGCTTCTGTGCCCTGCCTGCATTCGGCGGCTATGGAAGAAGTAAAGTGAACGCAAGCACAGGAGGCAAGACCCCAATGAGTAGCATCTTTTTGAGTCTGATAACAATCATTTGCGTCTTGTTTCTGTTACCAGCATTTCACTATCTACCAGTCAGTGGAGTGTCCTCAATCTTCTACTTCTAGACTGATGTGTCTACAGAAAGCCGTCTTGTCCTCCATGATTACAGTTGTAGCGTGGTCTCTCATCGAAGAAGCACCACATGACATTATGTTCTTTATCAGGATACGAGGATACACTGAGCTCGGATTGATGACGATCATATTCGCTGCAACAATTTTCTACTCTCTGACTCTAGGAATAGCCATTGGAGTGGGACTTTCCCTCCTCTCTGTGATTAAACACAGCACTCGTCCTCGTATCCAGATTCTGGGTAGAATACCAGGCACCAACAGGTTCGAGAATGCTGAGGATAATCCGGAAGAGAACCTAGAGTTCATTGATGGCTGCTTGATCGTTAAGATTCCCGAACCGTTGACTTTCGCCAATACAGGCGATTTGAAGAATCGGCTTCGTCGACTCGAACTTTACGGCACAACGAGTGCCCACCCGGCATTACCCAGAGTTCGCTCCCCTGAGCACAATAAAAACATAATATTTGACATTCATGGCGTAACTGGTCTGGATGGCTCTGGAACGCAGGTCTTGGAGGAGATCGTTCGGAAATATCGAGATCGCGGGGTCCGCGTGTTCTTCACACGTGGTCCGGTTGAAGGGAGTCCAATATACGAGCTCTTCCGCAGGAGTGGGATTCTTGAAATCTGTGGCGGAAAGGAACATTTTGTGGCTGACGTGGGTGAGGCACTACGTCTAACCGAACAAAATAGTGACCACGGGTATGTCAATTCTGCCGATGATGAGAACGGAGGCTAGAATCATGTTGTTCATAGAGGCATTGCATGAGTTGCGATTTGCATTCCATGCTTGGATTTGCAGCGTGGGTTTGGTTGTATACATGGCGTTTCATGGAGGTGGTGACGCTAAAAGTCATCTGGATTATAGATCTTTCCCGAACTATGCTCGCTTGATGGATCTTTCCGTCACTGCTACCAAGGGTATCTTGTTTTTGTGCAGTCATTTTTCCTGGCGTGCCTTGGGCCTAGCATCCTTTTTTACCCATCGCTTTTTGTTTCATGCGCTTCAACTCATTTCCCTTCTTCCACGGACTGTGCTTCCTAGTTGAGTCACTGCTGGTAAGACTTGGTTGGGCGGTAGCACTTATCTCGGCTTTTCCATTCGACCATTTTGATTAGAGCTTGAAAAGGTGTGCTCTGTTAAGAAAAGTTTCACCATTCAGAAGCCCGCATGGGCTCTTGGGAACAGCCTGAAATGGACAATATGGATAAGTGAAGTGGCCACGCAGTTTTCCGCAATTGCACGAAACAGCCGGTACTGGTTTGTGCCCATGCTTTGCATTTTTTGTCTCTTCCATAATTTGGCAGGCTCCTAGTCATGTTTCTCGTTGTGGTATTTTGGATGAGCACGTCAGATGATATGCAAGCGTTCGAATTTGGCTCAACGAGGAGTTATCCCGACTGGAAAGTGATAGCTGGGCACTTTATGTACAGGAATGTGGATTCTCTAAATTACTCTGTGTTTCATGATCCACGATTTCCCACAGATGTATCCGCATGGCGGAAATCAACGCCGCCTCGCTGCTCAACCCCAAATGGATTTCCACTACGATCGAGACGACCGACGACTTATTCTCCTTGTTTGTCAACATTCTTGTTGAATGATCCCTAGATTTGGCAGGCTCTAAGTATGACTGGAAGCTGGAAAAGGCTGTTGGGCTGTCCTCAACAACACTTGTTCATGGAGGGCAGAATAAGCTCGTGTCCATTTCGCTTCGTCGCTTTCCGAAAACACCTTGCATCTATCTGCGAGACAGAGAACGCGTGTTGCCGGTTATAGGGAGCAATTGTCCTTCCCATTCTGGCCAATCCCTAGTGGTTTTAGTGGTGGCGCGGTGGACTCGTAGCAACCCCATTGTTAGCCTTGAACGATGGACCTACTTCCGCACCGCTACTTGCTCTGGCCACGTAGGAGCAGGGGATGTGTTGCAAGCCACCAATACTGATCCGATGTATAAGTACGGAGAGGTTTTGAGTCAATTGCTCGCCCTAAACTTTTCACCCAGCAATTCTTCAAATACTTGTATCCAAACGCCGATCCAGAACTTCCAAGCAAACATGTACCTTAACACGGTGGTCCACCAGATCTTGTCTGGTATGTTCTTAGCAGGGCAACGCCCATGATTCCAAATATTACCACAGGAAACCGTAACATCGTCAGCCTCTTCATCGCAGCTCCGGTCCAAAACAAACAGCGCGAGGCTCAGGTCTACCCACCTCCGTCGTTCAGCTTGTCACTTATCCACCCAAAGCCGACGAACACTTTCGTCCTTGAACCATCCCTGTCTCGCTCGACCATAGTCGTCCCCACACCTCCTCCGACCTTCACCCTTCCACCAAAGCCGACCGCCACCCACACCGATAAGCCACCAAAACCTACCAAGTCGACAAAGACCGGGCTGCCTGTTGTGTCCATCCCGAAGCCCACCAAGACAGTCCACCCAACCAAGTCAATCCCGAAGACTACGCATGTCTCCACAAAGAAGCCTAAGCCAACTCTTACCTACGCAGAGGGCGGCTGTTGTCGCAAGGCACGTTTTGATGAGAGAAAAGATGTTCAGATGAGATAATGGCTCCTCCTGAGCATCCTCGATCTGTCATCCTCGATGGGTTTCTGGGAACGATCAGCTATTCCGCTCCAAGCAGCTGATTTATACTCACACTACTTTTCCGTCACAAACTTCCGTGCAATGCACTTTCTTTCTCGTCCTGGGACCTGAGCCTTACCTTATATCGGACTAGTTCGAACTAGTAAGTGATGGAATCCACGCTTCACTGCCTGTGTCCATTGTGATTCATGTAGAGTCAGCGTTCGAACCTGGTTGTGAGGTCAGATGAACCCACAACCTGGATAAAGTGTGCCTTCAGTTAGCTCACACATCATGAGAGTCCGTCACTGCTTATTCTATGGCAAAACACGAAGATCAGTGTTCTTCCCTCGGACTCTTCCATGGGTCATCCAGATCTTGTGCTCACCGATCTCACGGACCAGTCCTTGAGACGCATTCTGAGGCTCAGCATTACTCAAGTACTACGTATCTAGGTACTTACCGTGTCAACTGAAGATGTTATACCTATGTTACTCGAAATTGGATTTCCTTTCGCCACGGCTGAAAATACGAATCATTGGGTCCAGCGGAACATCACACGTCGCTAGCTATATTTTTTGTGGTGTGCTTCCATACGTGCTTTTTGCTCTCGCTTCACCTGTTTCTGCTTCCCAGACCGAGCTCTCCTGAATCCCACCTCGATTTCTCATATGGCTCAATTACAAAATGAGGGATAGCAACGCCAGTTCCTTGAAACTCTCACTAAGCGATGTATGTTCTGCTCTGGCTGTCATTCAGAAGCGAGCTGGAAGATATGCCTCGTCCAATCTTCATCTTCGCCTGTGCCCCTCTCGACCTTTACCGTGGAGCATTCTTACTACCCAGTATGCGGGACCGTATTCAATTTCCCTCAGCTACCAATTGGACAGGGCTTAGTACTCACAATATTCTATTGGATCTGTATTTCATATACCTAAGTTCACTCCGCGGGACTGGGAGCATCCTCCGGGAAGCGGAGGATGAGGCGCTTGCCCCTCCCGCCCCATTCCCAAGTTTTCAGCCTATTGTAACGGAAAGGTGCCAGCTCGTCCTACGGGCATAAGAAAGTATGGCTTCCCATCTATCCCAACGACGACTGGGAAGTTGACGCTTCCCTCTGTACCTATTATTAGGTGGCCAAAATCTCCGTTTTGGCCCTTTTTGGATCATGCTCACTATGATGTACTTTGTGGGCCACTCGTAGAAATCGTACTCCAAACATTCGGATACATTTATACCCATCAAATATGAAACACTTACTATTACCACTCCCAAGTTTCGGTGCTTTGATCCCGAGGCAGATAAAGCCACCTTGTCTTATATCTTAGATTCTTTCTGTTGCCAGTTCAGACAGTCCCGGTTTTCTCGGTAACACACCATCGGCGTCTATGTTGCTTGTCGCCACTAAGAGTGTGGCTGGCCCAGGTACTCTTGAGTACGATAACAAGTTCCACAAGAGATGCCATATGGCTTCGAAGAACCACTATCATCCGCCCTTTATTTGGATCGGGCCACGACCGGATCTTCATCTTCATATCTGCATGTCACAGTTGCAACATCTACAACTTGAGCTAGACTGCCGTAATGTTCAGCACTTAGTACTCACGGGTAAGGGAAGCAACTCCATCTTGAACGAGGACTAGTTCTATCAATAATTGACTGCATCCTCTAATCCACCAACGTGAGCTTCTAAATGGCCTGGGAAAGTCGATCATGACGTAAATTATTTCCATCACTGATCCCGGCCTCATCACTCATGACAGGAAGGCATACATAGCTCACCTTCATCGAAACCCATCTTTGTTGTGTCAAGTACCGAGCTTTTATGGACCAATTTCTCCGGTATTCTCGTCACTCTTCCATTCAACGCCTCTACTTCTCCACACACTCACTTGATGGCTTTCGTCTCTGTCAACTCATTTTCGGGATTTGTTTCTCACAAACTGAACAATAATCGGACAACAGATCTTGACCCTAAGTACTCGCGGTCTTTCTGTTTACGCCAAGCAAGAATTGCCTCGTGTAGGTAGCTCGTCGCACTCTACAGCTGTTCCCATAAATAGTTAGAATCCATATCTGCGCCCGCCTTTTATTAAAAATCGATTCTCTCTCTTCTTTCTAAACCTTCTTTACTTGTATCTTTATAAAAGTAATTATAAGATATTATAACTTTATGAATTTCAACTAAAATACTACTTAATTAACTTATAACTTCCTTAGCTTTTATTATATATTTAGTTATAAAGGTATTAATTAATTAAGCTATATAATATTCAAGGCTTAAAAGTTAAAAAGTAGCTTATAAAACAATTTTTTTAATTTTAATAGAATCAAAAGAATTTGATTAATATAATATTATATTTAAAAATAAAATATAAAAGTAATTAAATATATATATTAATCTTTAATTCTCTAAAATATCTAAGTTTTATATTAAAAGGTAGTTACAATATAAGTAAGTAGGACTTAGAGAGGGGGTGAGAAGGATTTAAATAAGAGTAAAAAATCCGGCCCCCGCGGACTTTAACTAATAGTCGGTTCCCCTGTGTGAGGCTACGGGCACTCGCTTATAGTCAGTGAAAGTAAGTGTCATAGGAAAGTAAGAATTATATAAAAGATAGCTGAAGTATTAAACTTCTACTAAAATTACTACTATAATATATATCTTTTCTATCGCGACTATAACTCCTTACACTTAATTATATTAATTCCTTTACTTTTATTATTAAATAGCGTACTTAAAGAGTAATTATTATAAAATCTATATAATAAAAGCTGATTATAATAGAGCTTTTAATAAGGCGCGCTAGTAAGCTCTTTAGTATCCTAAGGAACTACTTAGCTTCTTTATATATATATATTTTATTAAGGAAGACTTATTATAGTAATTAATATATTATATAAAAAAGCCTAAGTAAAGGAACTAGTAAGGAGAGTTTAATAAATATAATAGAAATAATAAGATCCTCTCGCTATAGTAGAAAGAAGCTATTTAGTAATACTATTACAAATAATAGAAGGCTAGCTTAGGTACGACTTATAAGATAGTTTTAAATAGAATTACATGCTTATAAGCTATAAATCTCTATATCTTATTATATAATCTATTACTAATATTAGGGAAGGAAATAATACCTCTATTACTTCTTCTATTAAAACACTAGTTTAACGCTTAGCTAAAGAAGAACTCCCTTCTTTATATAATTTATATAAAGCTAATTACGTATACCTAAGTCGATTATTACACTGAAAAAGACGTGAAGGATTAGTTTAAGAAGCTTTAAATAGTAGTAGAGGAATATGAAATTAATTTAGGTAAAAAGCTACTGAATATAGATAAATTAAGAGCACGAGTTAGTTATCCTACTAGAGAGAGTATTATTATTCTAATTAAAATAAAGGAGCTTTATACCGCTAGTCCTAAAAACTATAAATCTGTTATAGTTATCGAGACTATACGTGCTAATAGCTGAAAGACGCTTCCTCTATATATAATTACGCTAAGGAAGAAGATAATATATAACTAAGTATATAAGAACTTAAATAGAGATAAGCGAATCAATTATTCTAATATAAGCTATATTAATAATCGAATTATAATAGACTATATAGACTACTTGATTTAGTACTCTTACGCTAATCTAAATAAGCCGTGGAAGCTTTTACTTTATAATAGCTATAAGTCTTATTGATACGACCTATTCGTACTAAAGCTAATAGAGAACTATATTAAGATATTTTAGTTTCTTTTATATCTTATATATTTTCTATAACCTCTTAATATTAGTATCTTCCGGCCTTAGAAGTATTTCTATAACCTATATATTTAGATAGCTTTATATAATCTTAAGTTTAAATATACTATTACTTCTTTCTTCCGCGATCTTACTAAAATAAGAAAAGATATAATAAAGGAATATATAATTAAGAACACTTTTAAGACCTCTAGAATATAGCTGCTCTTCTTAAAAGCTAGCTTATAAAAGATATAATTATATAATAGGAAAAAGAGATTAATTTAAGAGGTAAAGAATAAAGATTAAGACTTAGATCTTCTAAAATTACCTTCTTTATAGCTAGATAAGCTATAGTAAACTATATCCGCTATCTAATCGTTTATTAGAAGAGACCTTACCTAGTTCTCTAATACCTCTAAAGAGCTCTTCTAAAAGACTATAGTAAATATAGCTATAAGCTTCTATAAAGCTTACCTAATAACTATTAAGTATATAATACTTTAAGAGAAACTTAAATTAGATAATTAATAGAAGAAGATATTATAACAAAGTATCTATAAAGAAAACGCTTTAGTAACTATAGGCGATTTAAGGTAAAGGATACAAATATATAATAAAATAAAGCGTGAGGAAGCTTTATAGAAAGCTTGAAAAGCTCTTTAATAAGTAATTAATCAGTTAACTAAAGTTTTTTGTATTACTAGAGTTTAAGCTAGGAAAGAGAATAAGAAACAAAAGAAAAGACTAGAGAAATATAAGGTAGATAGTATATTTCTAGAAGCAGAGGATTTAATTCCTTATAAAAAGCTTAATAAAAACCCTACTTCACTTAAAGCTATAAGTAAAACATGTGAAAATCACTTTAAATACCTTTATATTATATTTTAGCTTAAAAAGGAGTATAATTAAAGACCTATAGGTAAGGATATAGAATTCAGGATAGGAAGTACATTATATAAAGAGAAAGGAGTTAATATTAGATATCTTAAGTCTAGCCTTATACTATAAGTCTACGTAGAGAGTTCTAATATAGAGTCAGATACTAGCTCTATTAACTTAATTATATGAAATACTGATTTTATTATACTTTAGTAAATTTAAGAAATATCTTACCTTGGATTTAATCTAATAATCTGATTTTAGTAGGGTTTATAGTGAAATTTTAATAAGGTCGCTAAATCCTTACGTAATACTTACTTTCCTATAATACTTACTTTTACCGACTATAAGCGAGTGCCCGCAGCCTCACACAGGGGAACCGACTATTAGTTATAGGAATAGCTATAACACTGCATGGGTCACATGACCGATTGCATGAGGATGGAAATAATAGTTCTAGCCATGTTTGAAGCTTTTTGGATATGAAGTATAGGATTTGATCGTGGCGTATCATGAAAATAGCCTGACAAAGCATTTCTGGAAGATGTTGATTGTCGGCATCGCATTACATATTTTCCCAGGAGAACTTGCCCAAAGGGAGGCGCTAAGAGGGGCCAAAGTGCTATACTATCCCCTCAACTGCCGTATCAAACACACCTGTAGCGAGACCCTGTAATTAAGCGAAGAACGCTGAAATTCGTTGTTGTCCAGGCAGCCTTAGCGCCTCGCTTCAGCGACGTACTAACTTAATGCTTACACGTCTCACTGACGCACACGTCTCTACTACTACGGATGGTTATCTTCAAATGTACGCAAAAAGCAGCCGGTGTCCGGCATAGGTGTTCACTATCCAAAAATACACTAGGCGCTGTTGTCCTGGAGGTCTTGTTGATAGGCCACAAGTGATCGTGGCTGATTCAAATCTGAATTCAGCAAATGATGCGGGCTCACGATGCTGCAGTTTGAAACGTGCTTCGCCACAACTGGCACAATGACTGAAGCCTGCCACGAAGAGCATCCCAGCCACCTCCGGGGAAAGGAAGGGAGATCTCCTACTCTCTGAAACCAAACAGTCCTCAAACCCACAGCTTAAACTGACTCGAATCCTGGTTTGCATACATAACCGTATATGCCCACAGTACTCCCCTCCAGATCCCCAATGATCTACACCACACATTACAAAAGACCCAAATTCGATATCAGCTGAATTGTGCGCTCAAGATACCGTTGCGAGGCTGAAGGAAAGAAAGGAATCACGAGACTAATGCGGCGCTCAAATCAGACGAGCGAGGACGGCATGGAAATGTCAATACTGCAGAAGAAAGACACAAAGTTGAGGGTGGAGGACGTGGAATACGAGTACAGGGACTTCAGGTGGAAAGATCCATTTACGAAGAAGAAATATATACGTTCGTGGCCCGACACGATCAACACGATCAGATCTCTGGGCATTTACTAAGAAGCACAGCGTGGTGGATAATTGGGATTGTAGTTTCCTTGGGTGTTGCCTATGTAACAATCAAACACGACAAGATTGTTGAGGTAAGTTCGGATCTAGGTAACCCTAAACAATCATAGCTTATCGAAGCAGGCATTACGGCCAATTTCCGCAAAAATAAAGGACATACCTGGAGGTTTCATTATTCCAGTGGCCATATTGGTCATTATTTCATTCCCGCCCTTGTTTGGCCATGAGGTAGTTGGCATCCTTGTCGGTGCTGTTTGGGGACTGTGGATTGGATTTGCCATTGTCGCGGCTGGGACTTTTATTGGGGAGAGTATGCTACTCTTTGGAATGAGAGGCTAAGAAGACATGCTGACTTATCTTACTAGTCGGAACTTGGTATGCATTCAAGTATGCATTCAGAACAAAAGCAAACAAGCTCGAGAAGACAAACCTGAACTATGGCGCACTCGCACGATTGACCAGGGACGGAGGCTTCTGGGTAAGAGAAATATACCGTTTCAAGAATGATGTCCAAGCGTTAACAAGTCTTACAGATTATCCTTCTCATCCGATTCTCGGTAATTCCTTCGCATCTCTCTACTGCCGTGTTCTCAACGTGTGATGTGAAATTTTGGCATTTCGCAATCGCAACCTTTCTCACCTTACCGAAGCAGATAATCATCGTATACTTCGGGGTCCTGTTGACGCAGGAGAAGGAGAAAGATAACCTGGTCAACGGTATTGTACTGGGCTTCACATTCTTAGTAACGGTGGTAGCCGGGGTATACATTTATCTGAAAATGCGAAAACTCAAAGCTATCCTGGTGGCGGAGCAGATTATAAGGCTGGAGGAGAAGCGAAGAGCACAACAATGCGAGCCTGCTTTTATTTGAAACCACCTTCGTTTTTTATTACTATCGCTTGTACAGGGTTGATATGCCTTTCTGGCTTAAGTAATAACCTTATATATTATATTAAGAAGGATTATTAGATAGCATGTAATTCTGTGCTAGTCGCTTTAAAAAGAATTATAGTAAGATATTAAATCTAGAAGATTAATAGTCGGTTCCCCTTTTAACCTTCGGGGACTTAGGTAGAGTTAGTAAAAGTAAGTGTCACGTGAAAGTAAGCGTTACGCTAGAACTAAAAACTTAGATAACTTTATAAATACTTAAGTAGTAATTATAACGCTTGCCTTATAAAAGAGCTGATATCATATAATAATAGTAGTCTTATATATTAATAATATTAAGTGAAAGTAATTAAGATTCTCTTAGAATTTATAACTAAAGTAAAAAGAAAGTAAAAGAAATTATAATAGTGTAATAAAGATTTATTAGTAGTTATAATATAAAGTAAAAAAGATAGTAAGAAAAAGAGGTTTTTAAAAAGCTTTAAAAATAAGTAAGAGAGATATAACTATTAGTAAACTAAGCTAATCTTAGGTATATTAGTATATAACCCTAGTCTTATAGCTTTATAATATTAGCTTTACTTATATAACTAGCTTATTATAATTAGTTTATTATATTACTCTCTTTTTTTAAAAAAGGCTTATTTTTAAGTTATAAAAAATTCTTATAATTTACTTAAGATATTATAGTATTATTTATAAGTCTATTATATATATTATTATTATTTACTTCTTATATATTTAACTATTAAAAAAGTAACTTAAGTAGATTTAGTTTTTTAAAGTAAGCTTAATAAAAGTTATAAAGCTTATATAAATAAGTTATAGAATCTTTAGTAAAGTAAAACTTAAATTTAAATTTAAGTCCTTTTTATTTAGCTTAATATTATAATATTTTATCTTACTTAAAAAGTAAGTTATTATTATACTATTAGAGTTTATTAACTAAAAAGATAAAATATACTTTAATTAAAGTAAAAAAGTCTAGGTAAAATAAGTAGTATTTTTTAAAGACTTTAAATAAGCTTACTTACTAATTATCTAGCTTTTTCTTTAGTTAATATATCTTTTAATTTTTTATAATAACTTAAATAGAATTACTTCCTTTTTAATTAACTTTTTAATATAACTTATTTATATCTTATTACTTCTTCTTTTATTAGTTATAAAAGAACTTTTAAGCTTTCTTTTAAACTTACGTATATTAATAAGTAAATAACTAAGTATTTATAATATTTAGCTTTTTAGTAATAGTTTATTTTACTTTTAACTATAGTTTATCTTAGTCTTAACTTATTTTTAATTTGTACTTATACTTTAATTAATATAAATATATTCTTAAAGACTTATATACTTAAGTTAACTAAGTATAGTTTATTATTAATAAAAGTCTAAACTAACAATTTTAATAATAGTTAATAAAAAGTTAAAGATATTAGTTTAAGTATTAGTTTATAATCTCTATTTAATTATTTATTTAAGTATAATAAGTAATAAAAAGTTCAACTTTAATATTAAAAAGCTAATAAAACTTATTTTTTTAAAAAAGAAATAAACTATAGACTTTTATCTAATATTATTATTTTTAAAGGTATATTAAACCTTTTATAATTAAAAATAAATAACTATACTAAGTTATAAGTTATATATATAGAAAAGTATAGAATTAATATTACTTTTTTAAAAAAGTGATTTATTATAATAAGTATAAAATTATACTTAAATTTATCTTTTAGCGCGCTTTTAAAGTATATATTTAAGTACTATTATAAGTAGTTAGAGATTAGTAATAAGTAAAAGTACTTTAGTATTTTATTTTAATAATGATTTATATAATTATAAACTAAATAGTTTAATATAAACCTAGCTATATCTTTAAGTATATTTAAGTAGTAGTACTTAATATAAAATATAAAAACTTAATTATAAATATATTAAATAAGTTATATATATAAGCTATTTGTATTTAAGACTTATAATTAACTTTAAAATAAAAGTAAACTATTCTTTTAAAAAGTATATTATAAGTCGAGTTTTTTAACTTTTCTTATTAAACTATTAAAGCTTTATAAGTATAGTTAATATAAATAAGCTTTATAATTAGATTAGTTTTATTCTTTAGTTTAAACTTAACTAAGGCTAAGTAGTTTATATTTAAAAGCTTCTTTAGTTTACTTATAATATATAAGTTTAATTAGCTTAAGTAAATTAAAGTCTAAGTATATAGTTTATCTTTTATTTTAATTTATTTATTAATATCTTATTCTTACTAAAATAATATATTTATTATTATATTTTAGTTTATAAAGTAATATATAGTAGTAAAACAAAAGTCTACTAAGATTTTTAATTAATAAGCTTATTATCTAATAGACTTTTTAATAGTTATAAAATATTCTAGTATCTTATAATCTAAGAATACTTAAAACTATTAATATCTTATTTATAATACTAGTTTTACTTTTTTAGTAAGTAAAAGACTATATAATTACTAGTATCTTTTTATTATAAATAATATAGTTAAGTTTAATAAGGTTTATAATCTCAAATAAAAACACTACTAAATACTAGTTACTATTATATTTTTATAATAATACTTTTAAAATTACTTTATCTAAATTATTAGTTTTAATTTATATTTTTTATAATATATTATAGTATTTAAAGTAAGTAAAAGATAAGATAGTATTTTTAAAGCTTAAAATACTACTAGCTTAATAAGTGTTATTTTAAATAAAACTAAAGCTTTAGTAAGTTTTACTAGTAGTTTAACTACTTTACTATAGTTATAAATAAACTTCTAATAAAAATTATAAAATCTTAAAAATAACTAAATACCTTAGATAGTTATAAGAGATTTTTAGTTATTTATATATTCTATTATTTTAAAGTTGATTTTAATACTTTTAATAATAATATAAAAGCTAAAGAGCTTAAATTTTTTAATATAAAACTTACTTTTTTAAAAATCTATAAAAAGTTTATATTATTATAAGTGTTAAAGTATATCTTTAATATATTTTTATACTTTAAAAGGTTATTTAAGTAAGTAATAATATTATTTAAGTAAGTAGTATAAGAATTATCTAAGTAGTTAAAAATTATATTATTTATATACTACTAAAATATAACTAGTTTATTTTTCAAACTAAATAATATTACCTTATACTTATAACTATTATATTAAGTATAAAAAATAATATATTTTTTAAAAGTAAAGTTTATATAGATCTAGTAAAATATACTTTAGATATTAATCTTAATAAAAACCTTAGCTTAGCTTAACTAAGTAAATACTTTATTAATAAAAAGTAAAGAATACTTATTTAACTTTTAATAATTAATATAAAAGCGTAAGCCTTTATTTAGCTTTTTTATAAAAAGAGTTAAATAAGTAAATAAAATATAGCTTAAAATAATAAAACCTTTATTTAAGTTCTCTTTTACTAAGTATTTTTTTATTACTTAAAGTTTTACTTAACTTTATTAGTATAAAAAGCTATACTTATAATTAATATCTTTTTTTAGTTTAATCTTATAATTTAAACCTAAAATGGAATCTAAAAGAGAATTAGTAGTTATTTCTAAAAAGGCGGTAGTAAATTCTTTATATTAATAGGGAAGCTTTTTTTTAAAGATATTTTTATATAATTTTTTAAGTTTAATAAACTTTTATAACTTAACCTTTTAAGCTACTTAGGTAATTGCTTTATTAATTTTATTTAATATTATTATAAAGAATTCTAATCTAAAAAGTTATATAATATAATAGAAACTTATAATATTAATCTTAGTGTTACGGACCCCTTGGCGCTACAGTTCAGTTAGCACCTATATAATAATAAAACTATCAGTAGTACTATAGGGGTATTAGTATTAACAAGGGAGTAGTACTATTAATAAGGCAGTACTAACTAGGGAATAATATAAGATAAGCGAGTAATACTACTATATACTCACGCTTTAGTAGTAATAGTTACCTAGATTATAGTAGATAATAGATTATATAATAGATCCCTAGATCCCTAGATCCTCTTATAAGAAAACAGATCTAAGGATCTAAGGATCTAGTATTCTAAGGGATCTAAGGCGAATAAAGGTTCTATATAAGACTAGTATATCTACTATTAGATAAGAGCTTTATACTTAACTTCAAATAGTATTCTAATACTTAGTAACTATCTTCTATCTATATAATATACTTATCTCTCGATTATTAGAGATTAACTATAGCTTTCTATATTTATAATAAGTAAATACCGGACTATTATATTTTAAGTACCTTTTTATTAGAGGTACTGACTTATAAAGATAACATGTCCTCTATTAAAGGATCGTTATTAAGTGATAACTTAGCTACTACTAGGACCCTTAATACTAAAAACATACCTAAGATCGCCGCCCCGGATCTCTATAGTAGAGACCGATCTAAGCTTAGAGTATACCTTACATAAGTTAAGCTCTATATAAGCTTTAATAGTTACTAGTTTACTATAGAGATTAATAAAGTCTTTTAAGCTTTATCCTTTCTCTAAGGATCTACTTTTAACTAAATTAAGACCTTCCTCTTAGATTATATTTAGAACTAAACTAAGGATAGGAGAGTCTCTATAGTAATAACTAAGGAATCCTAGAAGATCTTTATAACTTTTAAAGGTTTTAAGTATAGGATTAACCGCGTCTTTAGTAATATTAATTAGAACTATACTACTAAATAGAATATCTAGAACCTAAAGTAAGTCGGGTTAGTAACTATATATACTACTACCTTCTAGTAATTTACGAATTAGACTAGCTAGAATAATAACACTCTTTAGGTATAGTACTATAAAGAGTTAAAAGATAGAGTAAAAGATAAGATAGTAAGATCAGACACGCCTACTAACTTATAAGAACTTATTAAGATAGCTATTAAGATTAATAACCGGAATTATAAGAGGGTATTCGAAAAGAAAAGCTAATACTACTTCGGAATATATATATACTAAGGAAGAGAGAGTAATAATAAGAAACTATTCTACCCTTAGGAAATAAAACTCGATATAATGTTCCGGAAACTAAGTTATTAAAGGAAGCTACGTAGTAGCAGGTTATCTAAGAAAGTTATAAGTAAGTAATAGGAGAAGAAGCTATACTTCGAGTATAGCCTCCCTAGTTATATAGCTAGCTCTTATTAATAAAAGAAGTTATAGATAAATAAGAAACATACTAACGTAATAAGATATAGCTCTTATAACGAACTAACTTAATAACTCGCCGCGATATATTAATATATAACTATAGATAAGCTTAAGGAAAATCATATTTATACCTAGTTAGGTAACTCCGGTGATAGTAAGTAGGATTCCGCGAGTATTATAAGTCCGCTTAAGGAGGACGTTATTAGTACACCTCCTAAGGACTATATATATTAAGATAACAATAGCTCTAGGCTAGATAATAATATAAAGCTAATACTAAGTAATAACAAGGAAAAAGCCTAAGAGCTAAAGTAGACTCTGGAACTAGGGCTACCTTAACTTAAACTCTTAGGACTAAAAGTAAGTGAAATTTAGGAAGTTACCTAAAGGGAAGAAAGCTAGTATCAGGTTAGCTATAACACTTATTACTAGACTAGTATAGCTACTGAGGTTACTTATTAAGAACCGGGCCTTATTAGCTTAAGAGGTCTACTGTAGGAGGTAAAGTACGAAGTAGTCTACTAGGACTATAAGTATATTAGATAGAGGATAGCTAGTAGCTAAGAAGGACTAACGACCTTTATATAGTACTTATTACTCCAGAATACTACTATTCTTAATACTAATACGCCACTAGAGGTAAGTAAGGAATAGGAAATTATAGCAGAAAACTAATATAATAAGATATAAGTCCATATTAATAATAATAGTCGATACTATTACAAGATATATAACCTAGTAACATATACTAAACTCAGGATAGGGCTTATATATAAAGTCAGCCTAAGCTATAGTAATCAAAGAGTATAAGAGAATATCCTCGACTATAATATACACTAGGAGTACTTCTATATATAGCAACTTACCGCTATTAAAGATAAGTATCTTATATTAGAAGTTAAAATCAAGGGAGTTAAGCTTCAGGTAATAGTAAACTCTAAGGTATAAGGGAACTTTATATCTCCTACTATTATACTTAAACACTACCTATTAACTAAAGTAAAAGATAAGGGATACTATCTAGTACTAGCGGATAGTAAGATTACCTCTAAGGGACTAATTAAGGTCTAAACTACTCTAGTTTATATAAGTATCGCCGGGTACTCTAAAATAATCTAGTTTAATATTATTAGGATTAGAAAGTATAATATTATCCTAAGGTTATTATAGATAGAAAAGTATAACCCTATTATTAATTAGCAGATAGGAAAACTTAAGTTTAGTTAATACTAAGACTACTATTATCTACTAAGAATAGAAGTAGTAAGTATTTAAGAGGTTAGCGCTACTTCTAAGGAAGAGCTCAAATACTAAGATAAGGGTTTATTAATAAAGGATATACTATTAGTATATAAGAAGTTTATAGCACTATTTAAGGAGAAATAAGGTATTAAGGCCTTACTAAAACACTAGGACTATAATTATCGGATTAAGTTAGAACTAAGTACTAAACTAATATTCTAACTACTTAGGGAATATTTAGTAATAGACTTAATAATAATTAAGTAATATATTAATAAAAACCTAGCGAAGGGATTTATCTAAGAGTTTAAATCTCTATAGGGAAGTAACGTCTTATTTATAGAGAAGAAAGATAAGAGGTGATAAATATATATTAATTACTATCGATTAAATAATACTATAAAGAAAGATCATTATATATTACTATTAGCTAAGGAGCTATAGGATAGACTCGTTAGAGCTAAGATTTTCACTTAGCTTAACTTACGAGAAGCGTATAACCTTGTTAAGATAGCTAAGAGTAAAGAAGAAAAAATAGTATTTCGTACTTATTTTAGTTATTATAAGTACACGGTTATACCCTTTAGCTTAACTAACGCACTAGCTATATTTCAGCGTCTAATTAATAATATTTTATAGCCTTACTTAGATATAATATATATATACTATTTAGATAATATACTAATCTACTCTAAATCAGAAGAGTAATATATAAAGGACGTTATAGCTATTCTCTAGAGGCTAGAAGATACTTACCTATTACTTAAACTAGAAAAGTGTAACTTCTATATAAATAAGATTATCTTCCTAAGCTATATAATTACTACTATAAGATTAACTATAGATCCTAAAAAGATTAAAGTAATTATTAAGTAAATAGGGCCTACGAATATTAAGGAAGTATAATTATTCCTTAGGTTTACTAACTTCTATAAGCGATTTATTAAAAACTACTCGAAAATCACTAAGCTACTTACAAAGTTAACTTATAAGAACAAGGAATTCTACTAGTCTAATAGCATATAAAAAGTATTTAAAGCACTTAAAGCGGCTTTTATCACGAAACTAGTACTTACTTCCTTCACCCCTAATAAAGAAATACGTATAAAGATAGACTCTTTAGACTACACTATTAGAGCTATACTTAGCTAGCCAAGCAAGGACAGAAGATAATAACTAGTTACTTACTATTCATAGAAACTATCATTAGCAGAACTTAACTATAATATATATAATAAGAAGTTACTAGTAATTATAAATATAATATATAAATAGAAAGTCTACCTTAAAGGCGCTACTTATAAGATATAAATCCTAATAGACTATAAGAATCTTATTTACTTTATAACTACTAAGGAACTAAACCGATAGCAGGTTCATTAGTATAAAACACTCTTTACTATTAAGCTTCGAATTTCTTATATTAAGAGAACGGAAAATACTTAAGCTAACGCTTTAAGCCGGAAACTAGAGTACCTTATAAATAAAACCTATAAATCCTATACTATACTACAGAAGAATAGTAATTTATTAGTTATTAATAGCTAATAGCTAGCTGCGATAGGATAGCTAATTATAAAGAAAATCTAGAAAGGCTACACTAACGACCTAGTTATAGCTAAATAGCGACACTAACTAGGCGAAAAGTTCTCTTTCTCCCTAGAAAGAACTCTCTTATTCTAAGGATAAATCTATATACCTACTAAAGACAGGATTAAATTTATTATATACTAGTATAAGCTACCCGCTTATAGATACTAAGGGGTAGTTAAGATATTATCTAAGCTATCTAAGGAATACTACTTCCCAGGTATAAGGAAAGTAGTTAGAGATATAGTAATATTATATAATATATATATCCGGAATAAGGCTATATACTATACTCCGTATAGACTTATAAAGTCACTAATAATACTACCTTACCTATAGAAATTAATCGCTTTAGATTTCGTAGTTAAGCTACTACTCTTAAAAGACCTAATTATAGGAATCATATATAACTCGATCTATATAATAATAGATAAGTTTATAAAGTATATATATATAATACTAGTACTTAGGATATAAGACACGCCTATAATAACGTAAGTATTCCTTAGAATAATCTTTATAAGCTACGGAATACCGGATAAGATTATCTCAGATAGAGATAAGCTTTTTACTTTAAAGTTCTAGAAAACTCTTATTATACTCTTAGGAATAAAATAGAAAATATTAACTATATTCTATCCTTAGACTAATATATAGATAGAACGAATTAACTAGATAATAAAGACTTATCTTTAGTATTATATAAACTATAAGTAGAATAACTAAGTATAACTATTCCTACTTACCTAGTTTATATATAATAGCGCGGATTAAGAGATTATTAGAGTATCGCTATTCTATACGAATTATAAGTATAATCCCACGGTATATAATCTACTAATAACTAGTTAAGGAACCGTGTAGAAGGCTATACTACAAGTAGATAAGCTTAAGTAGCTTTATAAAGAATTATTAGCTAATATTCTCTTTATTATATAGAGATCTGCGATCTACTATAATAGAAAGCGTAGTATAAGACTAATACTTAAGGAGAGGGATAAAGTCTACTTACTTAGAAGGAATATTATAACTAAGCGACTAAGTTATAAATTAGATTATAAGAAGCTAGGACTATTTAGGATTACTAAAGTCAAGGGACTAATTAATTATTAACTAGCTCTGCTAAAGATAATAAATATCTACCTAGTATTCTATATATCTCTCCTTAAACTAGCACTACTAGGAGTACTACTAGCTCCTATCACTGAAATATAACTAATTAATCTAAATACTAAATACAAGGTAAAAGCTATTCTTAACTATTAGTATTTCTATAGTAAACTAAAATATCTAATTAAATAGAAAGGGTACTTATAATTAGAAAATACTTAGGAACCTAAATCTAACTTCTGCTACCCTAAGCTTTTATAAGAATTCTATTAAAGAAATCCAGGTTTACTTAGAAGGAAGGGGACTTAAAGTTAGAAGCTAGGCTCTTAAAAAAGGACGCTAAGTAAGCGTTAAGTTTAAAAGCAAGGAACTAAGAAGTAGAATTATCCTTAATAAGCTTAGAGGGAGGCGTTAGAGAGTAAGTAAGAGTTATAGTTTTTCCTATATTAAACTAATATATAAGTCGTTTAGGAGTAAACCTCTTAATATACCCTAAGGTATTATAATCGTAATACTTTAAGCGAATATACTTAGAGTATTATTTCGAAATAAATAAATCTAAGAAGTAAGTACAGGAAAAGCTATAGTAAAAGGAATAAGGCTTTATAAGTTATATAATACGCTTAATATAAAGTATAAGCTAGATACTTTATTTTTTCTTTATCTAGGCGACACTTGATTTCTTTATAATACTAGATATAATAGATAAGGAAAATAGTTATTAGTAACTATCGACGTTTCTTAAAGTTATACTTAAGCGTAAGGACTACGCTAAGCTAAGAGAGAGATAGTATTATAGACCTTTTAGCGCTATAGTTCAGTTAGCACCTATATAATAATAAAACTATTAGTAGTACTATAAGAGTATTAATACTAATAAGGGAGTAGTACTATTAATAGGGTAGTACTAGCTAAGGAATAATATAAGATAAGCGAGTAGTACTATTATATACTTATACTTTAGTAGTAATAGTTACCTAGATTATAATAGATAATAAGTTATATAATAGATCCCTAGATCCCTAGATCCCCTTATAGGAAAATAGATCTAAGGATCTAAGGATTTAGTATCTTAAGAGATCTAAGGTGAATAAAAGTTCTATATAAGATTAGTATATCTACTATTAGATAAGAGCTTTATACTTAACTTTAAATAGTATTCTAATACTTAGTAACTATCTTCTATCTATATAATACACTTACCTCTTAATTATTAGAGATCAACTATAGCTTTCTGTATTTATAGCGAGTAAATACCGGACTATTACACTTAGTAATATTTATTTTTAAAAAAGTTTTTCCTTTTAAGATAAAGTACTAGTAAAGTAGTATTATATCTTTTAAAACTATAGTATAAGGCTTATATAAAGTAAAGTTATATAGCTTCTTTTTTATTTATTTAATTAAGTTTAATATCTAGCTATTATAAGTTAAAGTAAGGTTTTTTTTAAATAAGTCTCTAGTTTTCCTAGTATTATTAGTCTTATTCTTTTTCTAATTAATAATATTTCTTTTAAGTTTTTTACTTTATTATATAATATCTTTAAAAGAATAAAAAGAGGTACTAAGACTTAATAAGAGATATTTTTAAAGAAGTAAGTACTCTTATATCTTCTATAACTTAGACTATTACTTAGTAAAAAGAATATCTATTAATATCTTTTATATTTCTATTTATTTATTAGTAGAATATATCTTATTAGTTAGCTACTTATATTTATAATAAGTCTAATAGTTATACGACGTTTTAAGAGAATTAAATTAATTATAAGAGAACCCTAAAAATATTCTTATTATATAACTAGATAAGATAATAGTCTTTAATAATTAACTAAATATTAAAATAAGCTATTTAACTCTAAGATAATCTTATAGTTTTTTAAATCTAAAAGTATAAATAAGATCTTCTTTTATATATATTAGTTAATTAAAATATTAAAAGGGATTATAAAGATAATATTATTAGCTTATTTATTATAGCTTTTTACTTATATAAAGTTAAGTAAAAGAGTGAGTTTTATACTAAATTTTCTTATAAAGTCTTTAATAAGATAAGTATTAATAAAAGTAAAACTACTTATCTTAAAGTTAAAAGGTATAAGTAATATAATTTTAATATTATTATAAAATAATATATAAAAGATAGTAAAAACTTTTATTATTTATTACTAATATCTATTAATCTTTTTAAAATTAAGTATTTACTTTAAAAAGAAGTCTTTTTTTAAAGTTCTAAGTTTTTTAACTTTAAAGGTATCTCTTTTAAATCCTTAGCCTTTTCTTTTAAAGAAAAGACTAGTATTAGAATAATATTTTAATACTTTAACTTTTATAATTATTATAGTACTAAGGTTTAAATAGTTTTTAATAATATAGCTTATCTTCTTATAGTTATAATATATAATAACTTGAAAAAGTAAAAGAATTACCTTAAGTATTACTATAAGTATTAGAGTAATAAGGACTAAGATATTATTAAAAGGTAGAAAAGTAACTAAGCTTTTTTTTTAAGAAATTTAAAGTTAAAATATAAACTATAAGTATAAGAGCTTAAGTAGTTATTATAATCTATTAATATTATTTTTAAGTATAATATATCTCTTTATTTAAAAATCTACTATAAATATAAAGTCTTAGAAACTTTTATTAAAATTAAATTTATAGACTACTTAATGTTTAAAAGCGAAGTATAAAAATTATAAAAGTAAATAGTAAAGCTTTTAATAAATAAGATATAAGTATCTTATATACTATAAGTTTAAAAACTTTAAGTAATACTTAGTAAATAACTTACTTTCTATTATTTAAAGCTTATTTAGAGCTATCTTAATATCTTACTACTTAAAAGTATTATTATATATATTATTAAGGTAGTTAAGTATCTCTTTAGTATTTTTAGAAGGTTTTATAATATTAACTTTAAAATAAAAAAGTAAGTAACTTTAAGTATCAATTTTAGTATAATTATATACTATAGATTATTAAGTCTTTTTATTTTAGTAGTAATTAGTATTAATATCTAGCTTATTAATTCTAAAGGCAGACTAGGTATACTATTTAAGCCTTTATATTAGTTCGTAGACTTATACTATAGAAGTATAAGAGGTAATTAGAGGGAATAGGTAATCCTAGTTAAGAGAAAGACCTTCTTTAGATATAAACTAAGAGTTATTTAGAAGGTAATATATATTCTAACTCTTAGATACTCTTTATAATATATACTTTTAAATACTTTTAAATTAAACCTTAGATTTTAATATATATTAATATATATTTATTATTTATCTACTAGTATAATATAAATACTAATTAGTAGTTACTTTATACTATAGAATAAATAAGTTAAATATAATAGAATTAATTCTTAGGATATAATACTAATTTAATATTAATAGGCTTTTATTAGAACTAAATAAAGTAAGCTTTATAAAGTAACTAGAGAACTCTTATTAAAATTAAGTAAAGTAAGTTTTATATTACTAAAGAATAATAGCTATTCTTTAATAGTTATTAAGATATTTTTAAAGCTATTTAGTTAAATATTTCTAAAATATAAAAAATATATTTAGAATACTTATAAATTACTTCTAATATAATAGCGACTTTAATAGACTAAGTTATAGAATAACTTAAAGTAAAAGTTAGAAGTAGAAGGCCTTTAATATAAGATAAAATACTAGTACTTAAAATACTTTTAGTAAGTCTTATAAAAGCTAATATTAATAGTCTAGTTTAAGGATTTATAGATTATTTTATAAGGAAAAGTATTTAAAGGAAAATATTATTTTAAGACTTTTAAGAGTATTTTCTTAATTAGATAATAGATAATTTTAAGAAAATAATAAGTAAGTAATAATAAGAGCTCTAAGATTATCTCTTAAAGAATTAGGTCTATATTTAATATTAAAAAGGATTATAGATTTCTTAAGCTCTTATAGTAGTAATTTAAATATAAGAGAATACTTAATTAGATAAATAAGAAACTAAGCTATTATTAGATTTATTATTTAGATTATTTTTAGAAAAGATTTAGAATTATAATCTAAAAAAGAACTAAGTATAATAAATACTTTATTAGAACTTACTTAATATATTATTTCTATCTATAGAGATTATAGCTCCTAATAATATAGAATTAAGGTATTATAATAACTAAGGAAAGATATAAATAAGTAATCTCTTAAGAAGCTAAGTTTTATTTTAGTATTTAAGCTCCTAAGGACTTTTATATATTAAACTTTTTATAAAAGGCGAAGATCTTTATAAAGCTTCTTCTCTTATTAATATTAAAAGAGAGGAATTACTTATAATAAGATTAAAGAGATAATATACTAATTAGCCTCTAGTATAAAAACTAAAGGATAATAGCTTATTAGATCTTACTTTAGCTCTTATAATATACTTAAGAGATAAGATATTATTCTCTTTTTAAGTACTTAGCTAAAATAGTTTATATTTAGAGCTTATTTAGCTAAGTTAATATATTATAAAACGAATCTCTTTAAAATAAGTAAAATCACTTATAAGTCTTAGTAAGATATATACTAAGGAGCTTTAATATAATAAAGCTAGAGATATCTTAATAAGAAGCTCTATATCTTTATTAATCTTTATTAATAAGTATTAATAGAGTTTATATTATGTTATAAGATATTTCTATTTATACTTTAAGATAAAGCTTTATTATACTACTATTAGTATTTATATAATAAGAGGTACTTATCTAATAAGCTAATATAAGCTACGTATAATAATTATAAGATAGAGAAAAGAGCTAATTAATACTTAAGTTAATAATTTAGTATTACTTTTTCTATATTTTAAAATAAGCTACTTTAAAAGAGTAAATTAGCTTTAATATAATTAGAAAGCTTTATAATAGAGCTATAAAGTATCTAACTAAGTCTTAAGGATAATAGTATATAAAATAATAAAATATTATATAATAAGCTAGTATAAGGAGTTTTAAAGAATCTCTTATTTAAAATAGCTTTATTTAAGTTACTTTTAATATTCTTTATATTAATAGATAGCTTTTATATAGCTATAAATATAAAGATTATATAAGATTCTAGATCTAGATCTAAGAGATACTTTAAGAATAATCTAAATTAGTCCTAAGTATATATTATAAATAATAATACTTATTACTTAGACTAAAAGATAAAATTCTCTTTAAGAAATAAATATAAGAATAAATTTAAGGCTTTTCTAAGCTATATAAGTTATATTATCTATAAGAAAATAGATTATTATAATAGCTATTACTTTAACTAAGAATAAGTAGCTTTAAAAGCGAGGTATTTTATAGAATAGAAAGCTAAAGGTATTAAGCTTATAGAAAAGTCTTATAAAGTATATATAATATACTTTAAAGAGAATAAATTAAATTCGAAGCTTAATTAGGATTAGTTTAAAAGACTTAGTAGAGATAATAAAAAAAGATTCTAATACTTTAATAAAAGATAATAATAACTATTTTAATAATACCAAAGTAAATATAGAAGATAGAGATAAAATAGTATACATTATTATTATATTTTATATATTAAAAATAAAGTATAAAGTAAGATAAGTTCTTTAGTACTTTAAGAAGTATAAGGCTATTTATATCTTTTAAAGTATAATTAATTAACTTAAGCTTAAAATAATAATAAAAGCCTTTATTACTTAGTAGTTTAAAATAGTTTTTTAAAGTCTTTTAATTAATACTAAAGTATTAAAAAGAAATATAAGTAGTCTTAATTAATTATAAGCTTTATAATAAATTCAGAAAGTTATATTTAATAAAAAAGAGATAAGATATTATTAGATCTAATTTAAAGCTAATATAAGAGTTATATTAAGAATTATTATAATTAATATACTTATTAGATAGATAGAATTTATAATTATAAATATTAATATATTATTCTTAATATACTTTTAATAGCTTAATAAGCTAGGGATTTATTATAATAATCTTACTAATACTTTAGTTTAAAGAGATATTAAGTATTTAATTATCTGGAAAAGTAAGTATATATAGCTTTTTTTAGATTAGTATTATTAATTATTAGAGTATTTAACTAGAGATATATCGACTTATTATCTTATAAATATAAAGATTTATAGACTTTATAAGCGATTTAAATATGTATTAGTATAATATTTATAATATCTATTAAATTAAGTAAGTTATATACTAGATTATAATATAATATAATAAGTAAAGAAGATATATAAGTATTACTAGAAGTATATAAATACTTTATATTAATTCTAATTTAGACTTTATATTAATATTAATTTTAATTATATAATTTATATTACTATTATAATATTTAGTAATTAGTATACTCTTTATATAGTTAATAAGATAATAAGATTTAAGGTAATAAGATAACTTTAAATAGGCTTTAGTTTAGTATCTACTAGATTTATATTTAATATATTTAAAGCTATATAAATTAATATATATTTAGAGTTATTTAACTTTATAATTTATAACTATAGAATAAACTTTAACTTTAAGGAGTTTTAAAGCTTATTTAAGTTAATAAGAACTATTCTTAAACTTATTCTAATAAAAGTATATTATTCTATTAATAAAGTAAAGAGATATTACTATTTATTTTATTATACTTATAAAATTATTATAAAGAAATAGGAAGATCTTAATACTAAGGAATACTTATAAATAGCTATTAAAGCTATAAATAATATAATTAGATTAAATAGCTTAATTATTATATTATTAATCTTTAATATATACTTTAAGATAATAGAATTAAATCCTTTTAATCTATTAGTTAAATAATAAATAACTATTATTAAAAAAGCTATAAAGCTATATATAAGCTCTATACTACTTATAAAGTTAATAATATATTAGTTATTTAAAATAACTTTAGAACTACTTATATTTATAATCTTTAGATTAATAATAAAGTTCTTATTTAAAAAGAGAAATCTAAGAAATAAAAGGAACTTTATAATTTCTTAAAAATAAATAATAAGGATTTTAAAATTAATATAAGAAATAATAGAATATATATATTCTATTTTATCTTTATTTAATTATTTATTATAAATAGCTTTAGTATTAAATAATAAAAAGAAAAGCTATTAAAAGATACTTAATATTAAGAATAATTAACTTAGAAGATATCTAAATTAATATTAAAACTTATTTATATTAAGATCTTATTTATAAAATAAATTAATAGCTTACTAATAATTAATAATAATTATAATATTAAGATATATATAATATATAATACTAAAGTATTTTTAATAGAAAAGAAGATAAGAAATTAAGAGCTTTTTATTACGCTATAATTAAAAAGTAAGATTATAACTTTAAGATTATTATTTTAAAGATCTTATTAAGTAGAATATAAAGCTTTTATTAAAAAAGTTATTTTTATTCTTATTTATAAAGATAACCTTAAAGTAAAAGACTAGTATATCTTTAAGTCTAGAATAGTAAACAAAGTTAAAAGTAAAGAGATAATAAGTTTATATAAGAAATCTAAGCTTATTATTTAATACTTTAATAATAAAAATAAATAAGAGATCTTAACTTAATTATTAATAATCTAATAGATTAATTAAAAACTTATTATATACTTAGCTATAGTACTTAGTTATTTGAAATATATTTAGAATAACTTTAAATTAAAGCTAGTAATATAAGATATTACTTAAGCTTATACTTAAGTAATAATAAAGCTTATTTATAAGATATTTATATACTACTAGCTATTAAAAGAGATTACTAATAAGTTTTTACTTAATATAATATTATTACGGACTACCTAAGAGCTTAGCGCCTTAGAGAGATTCCCTTAAGTACCTAAGAGCTTATAAGTAGAAAAGGCTAAGAGATTATAAGCTTAAAGAAATACTTACTTTTAAAAGAAATCTTTTAAAAAGTAAAAGCTCTTAAGAGAACTCCTTACTTAGGATTTTATAATATTATAATAATTATATATATCATATAATCTAAGTATTATAATTAAAAGTGCTAATTTTAGTAACTTAATATTATATAATAAATCCTTAGATCTTTAGATCTTATTAAAAAAGAAAAGATCTAAGGATTTATAGATTTAATATCTAAGGAATTTAAAAGAATAAAAGTTCTATATAAGATTAATATATTTACTATTAAATAAAAGCTTTATACTTAACTTTAAATAATATTTTAATACTTAGTACCTATTTTTTTATTTATATAATATACTTACTTTTTAATTATTAAAGATTAACTATAGCTTTCTATATTTATAATAAGTAAATACTAGACTATCATACTTTAAGTACTTTCTTATTAGAAGTACTAACTTATAAAGATAATATATCTTTTATTAAAGGATTATTATTAAGTAATAACTTAGCTATTACTAAGACTTTTAATATTAAAAATATACTTAAGATTACTACTTCGGATCTCTATAGTAGAGACTAATTTAAGCTTAAAGTATATCTTATATAAGTTAAGCTTTATATGAGCTTTAATAAGTATAAGTTTATTATAAATACTAATAAAGTTCTTTAAACTTTATCTTTTCTCTAAAGATCTATTTTTAATTAGATTAAGATTTTCTTCTTAAACTATATCTAGAACTAAATTAAGAATAGAAGAGTCTTTATAGTAATAACTAAGGAATCTTAGAGGATCTTTATAATCTTTAAAGGTTTTAAGTATAAGATTAACTATATCTTTAGTAATATTAATTAGAATTATACTACTAAGTAAAATATCTAGAACTTAAAATAAGTTAAGTTAATAATTATATATACTACTACTTTCTAATAGTTTATAAACTAAACTAGCTAGAATAATAATACTCTTTAAGTATAATATTATAAAGAGTTAAAAGATAGAGTAAAAGATAAGATGATAAGGTTCGATATACTTACTAGCTTATAAAAACTTATTAAGATAGCTATTAAGATTAATAACTAAAATTATAAAAGAGTACTTAAGAAAAAGAGTTAATACTACTTCAGAATATATATATACTAAAAAAAAGAAAGTAATAATAAGAAGCTATTTTACTCTTAGGAAATAGAACTTAATATAATATTCCGAAAGCTAAGCTATTAAGAAAAGCTATATAATAGTAAGTTATCTAAGAAAGTTATAAATAAGTAATAAGAAAAGAAGCTATACTTTAAGTATAGCTTTCTTAGCTATATAGCTAGCTCTTATTAATAAAAGAAGCTATAGATAAGTAGGAAATATACTAATATAATAATATATAATTCTTATAATAAACTAATATAATAACTTACTATGATATATTAATATATAACTATTAATAAGCTTAAAGAAAATCGTATTTATACTTAGTTAAGTAATTCTAATAATAGTAAATAAGATTCTGTAAGTATTATAGATTAGCTTAAGTAAACTATTATTAGTACGCCTCCTAAGGATTATATATATTAAGATAATAATAGCTCTAAGCTAAATAATAATATAAAGCTAATATTAAGTAATAGTAAGAAAAAGACTTAAGAACTAGAGTAGACTTTAGAACTAAAGCTACTTTAACTTAAACTTTTAGAGCTAAGAGTAAGTAAAACTTAGAAAGTTACTTAAAGAGATAAGAGCTTATATTAAGTTAGCTATAATACTTACTACTAAACTAATATAATTACTAGAGTTACTTATTAAGAACTAGGCCTTATTAGCTTAGGGAATCTACTATAAGAAGTAAAGTATAAAGTAGTTTATAAAAACTATAAGTATATTAGATAAAAGATAGCTAGTAGCTAAGAAGGACTAATAACTTTTATATAATACTTACTATTTTAGAATACTATTATTCTTAGTATTAGTACGCTACTAGAGATAAGTAAGGAATAGGAAATTATAGTAGAAAACTATTATTATAAGATATAGGTTTATATTAATAATAATAGTTAGTATTATTATAAGATATATAACTTAGTAACTTATACTAAACTTAGAATAGGACTTATATATAAGGTTAGCTTAAGCTATAGTAATCAGAGAGTATAAGAGAATATCCTTAACTATAGTATATATTAAGAATATTTCTATATATAATAACTTACTATTATTAGAGATAAGTATCTTATATTAGAAGTAAAGATTAAGAGAGTTAAGCTTTAAGTAATAGTAGATTCTAAAGTATAAAGGAACTTTATATCTTCTACTATTATACTTAAGTATTATTTATTAACTAAAGTAAAGGATAAGAGGTATTATCTAGTACTAATAGATAATAAAGTTACCTCTAATAAACTAATTAAAGTTTAAACTACTTTAGTCTATATAAGTATTACTAAGTACTTTAAAATAATCTAGTTTAATATTATTAGAATTAGAAAGTATAATATTATTTTAAAGTTACTATAAATAGAAAAATATAACTCTATTATTAATTAGTAGATAAGAAAGCTTAAGTTTAGTTATTATAAAGATTACTATTATCTATTAAGAATAGAAATAGTAAGTATTTAAGAGGTTAATATTATCTTTAAGGAAAAGCTTAGATACTATACTTAGGGTCTACTAATAAAGGATATATTATTAATATATAGAAAATTTATAGTACTATTTAAAAAGGAATAAAGTATTAAGGCTTTACTTAAATATTAGAACTATAATTATTAGATTAAGTTAGAACTAAGTACTAAACTAATATTCTAACTACTTAAGGAATATTTAGTAAACGACTTTGTAACGGTATAATAAAGGTTCATTAGTAGCTATAATATAAAGTAGAAAAGATAGCGAGAGGAAGAGGTTCCTAAGGAGCCTTAAGAATAAGTAAAGAGGATATAGCCGCTAGTAAACTAAGCTAGTCTTAGGTTCGCTATATAACACTAGCCTTATAGCCTTATAACATTAGCCTTACTCACGTGACTCGCTTATCGTGATTAGTCTATTATATTACCCCTCCCTTTAAGGAAGGCTTATCTTTAAGCTATAAAAAAATTTCCTGCGATTTACCTTAGATATAATAGTATTATTTATAAGTCTCTTATATATATTATTATCCTCTGCTTTCTAAGTAGTTAGCTATTTAAAGAGTAGCTTAAGTAGTTCTAGTTCTATAAGGTAAGCTTAATAAAAATCCCGAAGTTTATATAGATAAGTTATAAAGTCTCTAATAAAGTAGAATTTAGAGTTAAGATTAAGTCCTTTTTATTTAGCTTAGTATTATAGAGTCCTATCTCGTTTAAAGTGAACCTTTAAGATATCCTAGACCTCCTATTTTTATTTAATATTAACTTAGATAAGTTCTTATTCTTATAGTATTTATTTAGGTAATAAGTTATTATTATACTATTAAAGCTTATCTGCAGAAAATATAAGGTAGACCTTAATTAAGGCTAAGAGGTCTAATCGGAATAAGTAGCTTTCTTTTTTAAGGACCTTAAATAAGCTTACTTATTAATCGTCTAGCTTCTTCTTTAGGCGGTACATCTTTTAGTTTCTTATTATTACTTATATAGAATCGCTTACCTCTTAGTCGACTTTCTAGTATAACTTATTTATATTATACTACTTTTTTTCTTATTAGTCGCAGAGGAACTTTTAGGCTTTTCTCTAGACTTATTCATAATAACAAGTAAACGCTTATATATTAGCGATATTTAGCTTCTTAGTAACTATTTATTCGACCTCTAGCTAAGGCTTATCTTAATCTTAACTAGTCTTTAACTTATACTTATACTTTAACTAGTATAGGGATATTCCTAGAGACTTATATAAAAGGGTTAGCTAAGTGTAGTTTATTATTAGTAAGAGTTTAGACTAGTTATCTTAGTAGTAGTTAATAAAAGGCTAAAGATATTAGTCTAAGTATTAATTTATAATCTCTATCTAACTATCCATCTAAGCGTAGTAAGTAGTAGAGAGCTTAACTTTAATACTAAGGATATAATAGAACTTATTCTAAAAGAAGAAGATAAACTATAAGCTTTTATCTAATACTATTATTTCCGGGGGCTTATTAAACTTCTAGTAGTTAAAGATAAATAATTATACTAAGTCGCGAGCTATATAAGTAAAAAAACAAGGGATTAATATTACTTCTTTAAAGAAATAGTTTATCACGATAAGTATAGAATTATACTTAAACTTATCTTTTAGTATACTCTTAAAGTCTATAATTAAGTGTTACTATAGGCAGTTAGAGATTAGTAAGAGGTAGAGATACCTTAGCGTCTTATCTTAATAATAGTTCGTACGATTATAAGCTAGGTAGTTTAATATAAACCTAGCTATATCCTTAAGTATACTAGGCTAGTAGTACCTAATACAGAGTAAGCTAAATATCTTTAACTTTTTAAGATAAGCTGTAGAGATTTAGTTATAAATATACTAAATAAGTCGTATATATAAATTATCTACGTCTAAGACTTATAATCGACTTTTAAATAAGAGCAGGCTATCTTCCTAGAGAGTATACTATAAATCGGGTTCTTTTAATTCTTCCTATTAAACTATTAAAGCTTCGTATATTTAATTAATATAAATAAGCTTTATAACTAGGTTAGTTTTATTATCTAGCTTAAACTTAACTAAAGCTAAGTAGTATATATCTAGGAGCTTCTCTAGTTCCTTTAGAATACATAAGTCTAGTTAACTCAGGTAGATTAAGGTCTAAGTGCGTAATTCGTCCTTTATCTTAATTTATCTATTAATATCTTATTTCTTTTATAATAATATATCTATCGTAATATTTTAGTTTCTCAGGTAGTATATAATAGTAAAATAAAAGTCTGCTAAGATCTCCGACTAATAAGCTTATTATCCTATAAGCTTCTTAGTAGTTATAAAGTATTTTAACGCTTTATAATCTAAGAATACCTAGAAATATTAGTATCCTATTTATAATACTAGCTCCGCTCTCTAGTAAGTAAGAGAATATATAATAGTAAGTATTTCCTTATTATAGATATCATAATTAAGTTCAGTAGGGTTTATTATCTTTAATAAGAATACAACTAAGTACTAACTATCGCTATACTTTTATAATAGCACTCTTAAGATTACTCTATCTAAGGCATTAGTCTCGATCTATGTTTCACGTGATATATTATAATACTTAAAGTAAGTAAAGGATAAAATAGCCTCTTTTAAAGCTTAAAACATAACTAGCTAAGTAAGTATTATCTTAAATAAGTCTAAAGCCTTAGTAAGTTCCACTAGTAATTTAGTAACCTTACTATAATTAGGGATAAATTTCCAGTAGAAGTTATAAAACCCTAAGAATAACTAAATACTTCAGACTATTATAAGAGGTTCCTAATTATTTATATATACTATCGCCTCCAGGTTAATCTTAATTCCTTTAGTAGTAATATAAAAGCTAAGGAACTTAATCTTCTTAATATAGAATTCACTCTTTTAAATATTAGTAAAGAGCCTATACTATTATAAGTATTATAAGACTTTCTTAATATATACCTTATATTTTAAAGGGTCGTTTAAGTAAATAATAATATTATCTAAGTATATAGTACAGAAATTATCTAAGTAGTTAAAGAGTATATTATTTATATACCACTAAAACATAGCTAAGCTATTTATTAGACTAAATAATATCACCTTACACTTATAACTCTTATATTAAATATAGAAAGTAGTATATTCTTTAGATATAAAGTCTATTTAAATCTAGTGAAATACGCTCTAGATATTAATCTTAGTAAAGATCTTAGCTTATCCTAACTAAGTAAATACCTTATTAATAAGGGGTAAGAGATACCTATCCTTTTAGGTGATCTTATTTAATCTTTAGTAGTTAATATAAAATCATAAGCCCTTATTAAGCTTCTTTATAAAAAGAGTTAGATAAGTAAATAAAGCGTAGCTTAAGATAATAAAGCCTTTATCTAGATTCTCTTCTAGGTATTTCTTTATTACTTAAAGCTCTGCTTTACTTTACTAGTATAAAGAACTATACCTATAGTTAATATCCTTTTCTAGTTTGATCTTATAATCTAAGCTTAGGATAAAGTCTAGTAGAGAGTTAGTAGTTATTTTTAAGAAAGCGCTAGCAAACTCTTTATACTAGTAAAAGAGCTTCTTATCTAAGATATCCTTATATAATTCCTTAGGTTTAAAGGAACTTTATAACTTAGCCTTTTAAGCTACTTAGTCGATTACCTTATTAATTTCATTTAGTATTACTATAAAGAATTCTGATCTAAGGAGTTATAAGATATAATAGAATACTATAGTATTAATCTCAGTAATATCTATCTTTAGAGGGGTCTTCTTTTTCTTAGTAAGATACTAATAAGAAGATACTATATCCTTTAGAACTATAGTAGGAGGTTTATATAAAGTAAAATTATATAGTTCCTTTTCTATCTATCTAATTAAGTCCTATACTTAGCTATTATAGGTCAGGGCAAGGGGCTCTTAGATAGTCCTTTAATTTTCTTAGTATTATTAGTCTTATTCCTTTTTTAACTAATAGTATTTCTTTTAGTCCTCTCACTTTATCGTACGATATCTTTAAGAAGAAAAGGATAGGTATTAAGATTTAGTAGATAATATATTTATAAGGGCGGATTCTCCTATATCCCTTACTATCTAGATTACTATTTAGTAGGAGAAGGGTCTTAAAGCGTCCTTTGTATTTATAGCTACTTTATATAAAGTAAAGTTATATAACTTCTTTTTTATCTACTTAATTAAATCTTATGCTTAGTTATTATAAGTTAAAATAAAGAGCTTTTAAATAAATCTCTAATTTTCTTAATATTATTAATCTTATTCTTTTTCTAATTAATAGTATTCTTTCTAAGCTTCTTACTCTATTACTTAATACTTTTAAGAAAAAAGATAAAAGTATTAAGACTTAATAGATAATATATTTATAAGAGCAGATTCTTTTATATTCTTAATAATCTAAACTATTACTTAGTAAGAAAAAAGTCTCTTAGTATCTTTTATATCTATAACTACTTATTATTAGAATATATCTTATTAGTTAGTTATTTATATCTATAATAAGTTTAATAGTTATAAAGTATCTTTAGAGAGCTAGATTAATTAAGAGAGAACTATAAGAATATCTTTATTATATAGCTAAATAAGATAATAATCTTTAATATTTAATTAGATATTAAAATAAGCTATCTAAGTCTATTTTAAAATAACTTTATAATTACTAAGATCTAAGAGAATAAATAGGATCTCTTTTTATATATATTAATTAATTAAGATATTTAAAAAAATTATATAAGAAGTAATATTATTAGCTTATTTATTATAGCTTTTTACTTATATAAAGTTAAGTAAAAAAGTAAGTTTTATACTAAATTTTCTTATAAGATCTTTAGTAAAATAAGTATTAATAAAAGTAAAATTATTTATTTTAAAGTTAAAAAGTATAAGTAATATAATTCTAATACTATTATAAAATAATATATAAGAAATAGTAAAACTTTTATTATTTATTAACTAATATATATTAATTTTCTTAAGATTAAATATTTATTTTAAAAAAAAGTTTTCTTTTAAAGTTCTAAGTTTTCTAATTTTAAAAGTATTTCCTTCGAGTTATTTACTTTTTTATTAAAGAAAAAATTAGTACTAAAGTACTTTTTTAATACTTTAACTTTTATAACTATTATTATATAAAGCTTTAAGTAATTCTTAATAATATAGCTTATTTTCTTATAATTATAATATATAATTATTTTAAAAGAAGAAAAGATTACTTTTAAAGTAACTATTACTAAAGTTAAAGTAATAAGTATAAGAATATTATTAGAAAGTAAAAAAGTAATTAAGTTTCTTTTAAGGAAAATAAAAGTTAAAAAGTAGATTATAAATATAAGAGTTTAAATAATTATTATAATTTACTAATATTACTTTTAAGTTTAATATACTTTCTTATCTAAGAAATCTATTATAAAAATAAAATCTTAGAAACTTCTATTAGAAGTAAACTTATAGATTACTTAATTCTTAAGAGCTAAGTATAAAAAGTTATAAAGGTAAAAATAAAACTTCTAATAAATAAGATATAAGTATCTTAGATAAGCTTTAAAAACTTTAAGTAATACTTAGTAAATAATTTACTTAAAGCTATTTAGAGTTTATTTAATATTATTTTTATATCTTATTACTTAAAAGTATTATTATAAATACTATTAAAATAACTAAGTATCTTTTTAATATTTATAAAAAAGTTTATAATACTAACTTTAAAGTAAGAAAGTAAGTAATCTTAAGTATTACTTTTAATAGAGTTATATATTATAACTTATTAAACTTTCTTAATAAAGTAGTAATTAGTATTAATATTTAGCTTACTAGTTATAAAAGCGAATTAAATATATTACTTTAAGCTATTAGAGGTATTAAAGAACTTATTAATATATTATTTTAAAAAAAGTCTTTTATAATATCTTTAGTAAATAAGAGTAAGTTTTATTAGTACTTAAGAAATATTACTTTAGTTATCTCTAGATAACTTATTATTATTAGAGTTATTATTATCTTTTAGATTAGAAGCTTACTATTAAGAGCTTAATACTTTTAGCTTCTTTAACTAAGAAATTAAGTTCTTAAGTATCTTTATTATCTTTTAAAAGTTCTTATTTTATTTATTTTAATACTTAATTAATCTTTAGAGTTTCTTAAAGCTTTTTATAGCTTTAACTACTAATATAAGAGCTAAGTATTCTTCTTAAGAATAGTTTTATTAATCTAAAGGATCTTCTTTAATAAGAGATATAGTATTATTATAAGAGATAAAAAAGAGAATTATATTATTCTTCTTTTATATATTATATTTATATAGTATAATATAAGTAGAAGAAAAGGTTAAAGATAGATTTCTTTCTCTTAGTATTAGAAAAGTAATAAGATTAATTATAGAAAGAATATTATATTATAATTTATCTCTTCTTTAAAAAGAATTAAGATTACTTATAAGAAAAAGTAAGTATAAAAGTAAAAATAAGAAATAATACTTAAGGAAATAATAAAGTATAAGAGATAATATAGAAAAGAGAAAGCTAAAGATATAACTTAATTATACTTAAAAGATACTTAAGGAATTTAGCTAAAGTAAATATTAAGATTTTTATAAGTAAAGTTGGTTTTTTCTAATATAATAGTATAATAAATATTTATTAATTGCTATAATATACTAGTAAAGTAAAAAAGATATAAGAGAAAGAGGTTCTTAAAGAGCTTTAAGAATAAGTAAAAGAGATATAACTACTAGTAAATTAAGCTAGTCTTAAGTTTACTATATAACTCTAGCCTTATAGCCTTATAATATCAGCCTTACTTATATAACTCGCCTATTATAATCAGTTTATTATATAAATAAAGAACTAGAGAGCTTAATTTTTAAATTTCTTAAAGTTAGCTAATAAGATATTAGTAAAGTACTATAAGATAGTAAGGAATTTAATAATCTATTTTAACTCTCCTAAGTAAGTAAGTATAAGAACGCGACCTTAAGAGTTATAATCTAAGATTATAAGTTACTTTTTTAAGACTAAATTAATTAATAAAGCACTAAGCTTAGAGGTAATCTATTTATTAATATCTAGCTCTAACTATTTAACTATATTAAAAGAGTACTTTTATTTACGCCTTAATAGTCTATTTATAATAGTACTTTTAGTTCTTATAATATACTAAACTTCAAAGTCTATTAAGCGTATCTAAGCGATCTAGTTTATAATAAGAGCTCTTAGTAAGTCACTTATAGTACTATTAAGTTACTCTATAAGAACTTTTATATTAATTTCTAAGATAAAATATATCTTATAGAATTTACTTTATATCTTCTTTATAGTCTTAAGCGCTTCTTAATATTTATACTTTATAGTATTATATTAGCTTTTAGTAGTATTTTATAATCTGCTTTTAAAACGAGATAAGTATCTCTTTCTATTCTTATCTAGCTATTAAAGTACTACTTCTTAGCTTAGCTTACTTATATTAATAGTTAGGATACTAACTCCTCTATTAAGCTTATAGTTAATTTTAACTAACACTAAAGTACTTAAAAGGATATCTTAAAGCTTTTTTATAGCCTCTTTCTAAGCTTCTCTCTAGTTAAATATAACTCCCTTTTTTATAATAGTATATATAAGAGTAGTAATAGTTAAGAAGTTTATAATCTATATATAATAGTAGATTACTCTAATAAAAGCCTTAGCTTTTATAATACTATTATATTATTCTTATTCTCGAATTTTTAAAACTTTTACTATATCTAAGTATTATCTATTATAATTAGTTATAAAGCTAATAATATTTAGTTTAAAAAAGTAGTATTAAGATTTTAAGCTAACTATTACTTTTACTCGCTTAAACTATACTAGTATCTTATCTAAGTTTTAAATATACTTTAAGATAAACTATTAAATACCTAGAAATACTTCTTTATTATTATAAAGAATTTAGATCCTTTTACTTTAATATTATTTATATATAGTAAGGCTATATTAGAGATATAGTCTAATAAGATCTTACTAATAACTTAAATAAACTAAGCTATTAAGTTGGTTACTCTTTATAATAGTCTTATTATTTAAAGAAGTTCTAATAAAGTATAAATTACTATTATATCTTATGATTTAAAATCTAAGATAAATTAATTATAACCTAATAATAAGTTAATAAGAGAAGCTATTATTAGTCTAGTAAATTCCTAAGAGAACTAATCTATATTAAGTAAAAAGTTTATATCTTATATTATTACCTGATTTATCTCTACTATTATATTAGTAAAAAGATCTGGCTCTAGGCAGCCGCCGGCTAGCCGCCGTAGGCGCTATTTTCGCGATTTTTAGCCTAAGTTATATATTAATTAATTTAATAGCTAGCGACTCTTAAAGCGATATATACTAATTTAAATTAACAACGTAGGCGCCTAAGGCGACTAAGGCGCTATAGGTACTTATAAGCCTAATTAGAACTAGTATATAAAATAAAAGTAAGTCCGATTTTTTTATATTATATAAGATATATTAGTAAGCTTACTAAAAGCTTTAATAATACTAAGAATACTAAGGATACTAAAGATACTAAGGATACTAATAAGGGTATACTTTATAAGAGGTATTATTAAGCTTATATCGCCTAATTAGGTAAGGCGGCGGCTTACTCTTATATATAATTTACCTGAATTAAATTATAAGTTTATTAGCGATTTTTTAGCGTAGATATTTATAGCGTTAAAAGCTTAGCGAGATTAGTTTTAAGGATATATATAGAAAGTATAAGTCTTTTTAAATTCTTAGTTAAAATCTATACTAGTCTAACTGTTTTTAGTTAATTTAAAATCTAAAAATAAACTTAACTTTTAATTTTTAATTCTAATTAAAAATATTATATCTTTCTTAATTAAGTCTAGCTTATATATAAAAGTAGGTCTTATAAAAGGCGCCTAAGGCGTATAAGGCGGCCTTTTATTATTTAAGGCCGATATACGATAGCCTCTTATATTTTAAAGCGCCTTAAGCGTAAAAAGTAATTATTTAGTAAAAATAGCGAAAATAGCAGGTAGTATATATACCCGGCGCTAGAATTTTTTACTAATGTACTATAATTAATTAATAAGTTCCTTTCTCTTTCTTAGCTACTAGGAACTATTTATTTTAATATAACCTTTAATTATACTTAAGAATCCCTTTATTAAGCTACTCCTTTAGTATTTCAATTACTTTATCTTAAAGTACTTTAAGAATAAGAAATAATTTCTCTTATTATACCTTATAAGATACTATTTTAATCTTAATTAATAGTATTACTTCTTTATAAATTATTCCTAAATATAACTAATTAAATACTAAAGTATCTTCTTTATTTAAGAGTATCTAAAGTAATAAAGCTTACTCTTCTATTATTAAGTCTTTTCTAATAGTTATTAATTTAAATCGTTTAATAGTAAGTTAATAACTCTTTAGCTTATTTAAGAATTATTTTATAATATACTTCTTATACTTCTCTTTTATTTAAGTTAGTTACTCTTTCTTATTTTTCTTAAACTAGTTCTCTAATTCTCTTAGCTTCTATCTATTAGACTCTCTTAAGTATACTAGTTAAACTTTATTTACTTTTTATTTATATAAAGTATTAATTTCTACTATCTTATACGTAAGATATTATAAGAGTTTACTATTATAAATAAATATATAGTCCTTTTCTTTAACTTAAATACTATAGAGTTTTATACTATTTTTAATTAATAATCTTAGATTATTAGTTTTCTTCTTTTTCTTTTTTAATCTTTTTTACTTCCTTTTTCTCTTTTTCTTACTTTTTATTAAGTCTAAGTACCTTTTACTCTTAGATTTATTATTATTCCTTACTTTACTTAAAACTACTTTATATAACTTCTTCTTATCTCTCTTTAAGTCCTTTTTTATTCTAGTATTTACCTTAGAATATATATTAGTTATAAGTTTTCTTATTTATTTTTAAACTCTAACTTATTACTTATTACTATAACTTTTCTTATAACTATTTATAAGGTATTTAAAAAGATTACTACTTAAGAGCTATTTCTTAGGTATTTAAATATTATCTTAACTTATAAGAGAAAAAGTATCCTTAGTAATATATTATAACTAGATTCTTTAATAACTAGGAAGTATATCTAGTTCTTAATCCCTTTAATATATCCTAAAAAGATAAATTAGTCTCTTATAATTATAATAAATATTAAAGCCTCAAGACTTAAGATTAATAATTAAGTAACTTTAACTATAGCTTTATTAATTATATTTACCTTAACTCTAGAATTAACTATTACTTTTAATTTTAATACTTCTATAATTTTAACTTAGACTTTTAGTATTTTTATTATTATTTCTAGGTAATTTCAGATAACTATATTACTTTATTTAAAGGAGCTAATAAATACTTTAGGAACTTAAGTTTTTAGTTTAAGGATATCTAAAAGATTAATAGTCTTTTCTAGGAATTACTTTACTTTAGTACTTAGTTCTTTAAATACTTCTTTTATCTTCGTTTTAGTAATTTATATATTAGTCTCTTCCTTATACTAATACTAGTAGAACTTAATAGTTAAGTATCTTATCTAGTCTAGTATTAATCATATAAGTAATAGTAGCTTTTTAAGTCTTTAGAGCTTCGTTTAGTTATTATAAACTATTAAAGGAAGTTTATAAAGTCTTTAGTTTACTAGTGATTATATTTCTTAAACTTTGATTTTATTACTTTAATAAGCTTTATTTAACTAGAATAATTAATTTACTCTAGTATAATCTTTACTATATCTCTTTAAGAAAGGTTATAGTACTAAGGAAAGTAAGTAGCTTATTTTATATTAAAAACCTAATAGTTATTATAGATTTCTTTATAATACTTTAAAAAGTTAGAAATATTTATTCTTATAAAGAAGGGTATACTCTCTAAGCTTAGTAATAATATCTGCCTTTATATTAAGCGTTTAATATTAGCTCTAATTGCTATATTAGCTATATCTTCTAATTTAATTTAAGAACTTAAGTTAAGAGTAAAGTATTCTACTAAAGTAATAGTAGGATATAAAAGCTTAAGTAGGAAGTTATACTAAGAGGTAACTAATATCTAAAGTAAATAAAAGGATTCCGAGGAACTAATTAGAATTAGTAATTCTTTTATTTTAATAGTTTTAGTAGTATTAAGTTCTTCTAGTAAGTAAGAGAAGTCTATATATAAAGAAACTATAATTTTTAATTTTTTATTAGAAGTTCGGAAATCTAATTAATTTCTATATTTATATAACTCGTAATCCGAGTTTATTAGTCTTATACTTAACTCTTTTACTAAAGATTTTTTATTAGTATTAATATAGATTAATTCTTATCTTATCTACTTTAGTAGAGTATTAAGGCTTAAGAGTATTATAAGAAGAAAGCGTAAGATAAAAAAGTAAAGTAAAGTAAGTACTTATAATCATAATAATTCCTTTATAAGTCTATACTTTTTATTAAAAGTACTTCTTAATAGTAGATTTAAAGCTAGTCTTAAGTTGTAATATAGTCTAAGAAGCGTTATATACTTCTAAGAAATATTTAGTCTTATTTCTAAGAGTTTTATAAGTTCTAGTATTTTAAGACTAAAGTAATAGCGTTAAGAGTTTCCTTTATCTTTTATAATAAGAATAGATTACTAATCCCTCTTTTTCCTAGTTAAGGTTAATAAGAGCAGATTAAGAAGTATTATTAATCTAAGAATATAAAAAAGAAGTACTATAAGTTTATATAAGAATAGAACTACACGATTTTTCTCTTTATATTAATTATTAATATAGAAAACATATAAATAAAGATACTATATAAAAGAGTAATATAACTAGCTCTTATAATATAACTACTTTAAGAAGAGTGAAATTCGAATAGAAAAAGTATTTAATTAGTTCTAAGTCTATTATAAAATTAGAAGTTCTTATAAAACTTCTTAGATTATAGCTACTTGAATACCTAAAGCTAAAACCTTATTCTCTTAATATTAGTATCGTACCGGTAAATAAATAATAAGTATATATTAATATATATTAAAATCTAAGGTTTAGTTTAAAGGTATTTAAAAGTATATATTATAAAAAGTATCTAAGAGTTAGAATATATATTACCTCTTAAATAACCCCTAGTTTATATATAAAAGAGATCTACTCTCTAACTAAGATTACTTATACTTTTTAATTCTTTTTATACTTTTATAGTAAAGGTCTATAGATTAATATTAATAAAACTTCTTTTAGAAATAAAAAGTTTCTAATAATTATAAAAGAAATAAAAAAGAGAATATAAATATAATAAAAGAAACTAAAGATATAATAAAGTAATAAATATTTAACTTATATATATTAGTAGCTAGAATATATCTAATTATTATCTAAAAGTACTTCTCTTATTATATAAGGATATAAATAAATTATAATCTATAACTAAATTATATCTTACTTAGAATATAAAGAATATATATAAACTTATAAAGAATTAAATAATATTATTATTAAATTAATATAAAGTTCTAAGGAGTTAGAGAGTTAATATTCTATTTAATAGTAGTTAATAATATAAAGGTAGAAAATAATAATAATAACTAAGTAATAATAGTAAATAATATTATATTATATTTGAATTAAGCCTAAATTATATATATTTATCTATATAAAGATAACTTCCCTTTTAAAACCTTTTCTTTTCTCTATTAAATAATAATAATAATAATTATAAGTTTAGAATTGATAGTATTTACCTTAGAGATTCTTATTAACTAAGAGATTTCTTTAAAAGATATTAAATAAATTAAGTAATTTAAGAGTAAATATATCTTATTCTAAGAGCTAATATAATAGTAAAGCTTTTTACTAATATTAATTAGTATTATTTCCCTGCTCTCTTAGTACTCTTTTAGCTACATTTTATATATAATACTATAGATATATTAATTATTAGAAGAAAAGTAATTTAAAACTATATAAATTCTAAAGTTCTATAAGCTTAAAATACTAGTATTATACTAAGAATAAGAATAAATATGAATTTATAAGTATTTCTTACTTAAATCTTTTCTATAACTCTTTTAATAATAATCCTTTATAACTAATAGAAATAGATCCTAGTATATATAGCTACTAAATATTATACTTTTACTAATACTTTTACTAGTAGAAATAAAGACTTTTTTCTTAAAGCTAGTACTACTCTTTAAAATATTATTTTTATTACTAATATTAATATATTAAAAGATATAATATTAGCTATAGGAATTATATTAGTAAAGATCTATATTATATATAATAAGATAGCTAGAATTATAAAATAGAATATTATAAGTATTTCCTTTTTCTTAACTAACTCTTTTACTTCTTTTTATTAAATATAATCTAATAGCTTATATTATAAGAGATACTTATAATACTATAGAAATTAGAAACTATATTAAGGAAGTAAAAAGTTCTATTAAATAATCTAAGTTTATTAAAGCGCTATATAAAGATAAGTACTTATAATACTTCTAGAAGTAGTTTAGAAGAGAGTTTAATTAATTATTCTAGTAATTCTAATTCTAGTAGTAATTCTAGTAATAGAAGTAGCTTAAGTACTCGCTTTTCTAGCTTTATTATAATTAATTAGTTCTTTAAAGTAAAAGAAAGTAATAATAATACTTTAGTACTTAACTTAACTTCTTTACTTTTTTTTCCTTAAAAGAAAAAAGAAACTATTAATAGTAATCTTAAAGAGAATAGTATATAAAAGTAAAAGGTTCTTAGCTTTATTTTAAATTAGTTTTATAGTTAGTTCTTTATAATAATACTTTCTTTATACTTTTATATAAGAGTAATCTTTTATAATAAAACTAATAATTAGTTCTTATTAGAGTATTATTATAAGACTACTTATTAGTACTTTAAATTAAAAGGTAATTATCTTAAAATAAAAGTTATTCTTATTATAATATCTTATTTAATTATAAAGAAATAAATAAGTAATAAAAGAGAGTTATAAGGAAATTAATATAGGAAAAATAAGTAAATATATTAAAATACTTTTACTATAACTCTAAATTAACTCTAGTTAATCTCTCTATTTATTTCTTTATCTTTACTTTTAATTAGTTAGTATTAATAAACTCTTAAAAAGCTTTATTTAGATTAGCTTTTATTATAATATTAATAGAGTTACTTACTCTATTAATCTATTATATCTCTATTAGTTCTTTATACTTATATAATTAATAAATTACTATAATATTAATTATTAAATACTTCTCTTTTATAGTACTAAGTTTAATAATATATTTATAAAGAGATAGAGAATTAATATAAACTATAATAGAAAGCTTTAAGAGGCTTAGCTTATTAGTTACTATATTAATTATAGTTACTAGAGATATTAATATATTAATCTCTATTATTATAATATATAATTCCGAAATAAGTATTACTTAAGTAACTCTCTTATATTTTATAGAACTTATATATATTAAGTTACTAGAAAAAAATAACTTTTAAAACTCTTTTAATTTAGTTCTAATTACTAATATAAAACTAATCTAAGAGCTAAAGTCTTTGATATTTATAAAAGATCTATTAATAAAAGTATAGATTTTTATAGAACTTAGATCTATAGAAATATATTATAAACTTCTTCTTAAGTTCTTTATCTATTATTTAAGATATAGATTTAAAGCTTTAATATTATTAAGTATTAGATTTTAGTATTATATTATTACTAATAAGTTAAATATAGCTTCTAACTAATAGATTATTATAAAGTAAGCTTTATAAGCTTATTACTTTATATAAGCTTTCTTATAATCTCTCTTAGTAATATTAACTTACTTAAGCTTTATACTTTAACTTTTTTAAGATATATAAAAACTACTCTCTTTTATACAAATAATATACTTATTAAATATTAGTAATTTAAATTAGTTTAGGACTTATATTAGTTTAGTTATAAAGCTAGCCTAATTAATTACTTCTTATTCCTTTACTAAGAATATCTTATCTCTTAGAATAAAGGTATTATCTATTTATATTCTTATAATTTCGAACTTATTAGTTCCTTTAGTACTTACTAAAAGGTATAAGTTATAAGTTAATATTTCTATTTAAAAGCTCCTTATATAATACTTATAATATATATTAAACTAGTAGTTTCTAGACTTAAGTATATTATATAATAAAAGTACTACTATAAATACTATTCTAAGTAGAAACTTATTAGTAATTTCTTCTAGTAGCTATATAAATATCTTATAAAGAAGCTTTATTATTACTTAAGTATAAGTCTCAGTAATATCTTATATTACTAGCTTTAATTTAGAGTTATTTCAGATATATTTTAGATAGCTAAGTACTATAGCTAAGTATATAATAAGTCTTTAATTAACTTATTAGATTATTAGTAATTAAGTTAAGATCTCTTATTTACTTTTATTATTAAAGTATTAAATAATAAGCTTAGATTTCTTATATAAGCTTACTATCTCTTTACTCTTAACTTTATTTATTATTCTAGACTTAAAGATATATTAGCCTTTTACTCTAGAGTTATTCTTATAAATAAGGATAAAAATATCTCTTTTAATAAAAGCTTTATATTCTACTTAATAAGATCTTTAAAATAGTAGTCCTAAGGTTATAATCTTACTCTTAGATTATAGCTAAATAAAAAGCTCTTAATCTCTTATCTTTTTCTCTATTAAGAATACTTTAATATTATATATTATATATATTCTAATATTATAATTATTATTAATTATTAATAATCTGTTAATTTACTTTATAAATAAGATCTTAATATAAATAAGTTTTAGTATTAATCGATATTTTCTAAGTTAGCTATTCTTAATATTAAGTATTCTTTAGTAACTTTTCTTTTTATAGCTTAATACTAAAGCTATCTATAGTAAATAGTTATATAGAAGTAAAATAGAATATATATTTTTTATTATTCTTCATATTAATCTTATAATCTTTATTATTTATTCCTAAGAAATTATAAGGTCTCTTTTACTTTTTAAATTTCTTTCTTTAAATAAGTACTTTATTATTAATCTAAAAATTATAAATCTAAGTAGTTCTAAAGCTATTTTAAATAGCTAATATATTATTAACTTTATATATAATATAAAGCTTATATATAGCTTCTATAGCTTTCTTAATAATAGTTACTTATTATTTAACTAATATATTAAAAGGATTTAATTCTATTATCTTAAAGTATATATTAAAGACTAGTAATATAAAGATTAAGTTATTAAGTCTAGCTATATTATTTATAGCTTTAATAGCTATTTATAAGTATTCCTTAGTATTAAGATCTTTATATTCTTTTATAATAATTTTATAAGTATTATAAAGTAAATAGTAATATCTCTTTATTTTATTAATAAAATAGTATACTTTTATTAGAATAAGTTTAAAGATAGTTCTAATTAACTTAAGTAAGCTCTAAACTTCTTAGAGTTAAAGTTTATTTTATAATTATAAACTATAAAGTTAAGTAGTTCTAAATATATATTAATTTATATAGCTTTAAATATATTAAATATAAATTAGGTAGATATTAAACTAGACTCTTTTTAAAGCTATCTTATTACTTTAAATCTTATTACCTTATTAACTATATAAAAAGTATATTAATTATTAAATATTATAATATTAATATAGACTATATAATTAAAGTTAATATTATTATAAAGTCTAAATCAGAACTAATATAAAGTATCTATATACTTCTAGTAATACTTATATATCTTCTTTACTTATTATATAATATTATAATTTAGTATATAACTTACTTAGTTTAAAAGATATTATAAATATTATATTAATAAGTATCTAAATCGCTTATAAAGTCTATAAATCTCTATTTTTATAAGATAATAAGCTAATATATTTCTATCTAAATACTCTAATAATTAATAATATTAATTTAAAAGAAGCTATATATACTTACTTTTCTAGATAATTAAGTACTTAATATCTCCTTAAACTAAAGTATTAGTAAGATTATTATAATAGATCTTTAGCTAGTTAAGCTATTAAAGGTATATTAAGAATAATCTATTAATATTTATAATTATAAATTCTATTTATCTAATAAGTATATTAATTATAATAATTCCTAATATAACTCTTATATTAGCTTTAAATTAGATCTAATAATATCTTATCTCTTTTTTATTAAATATAACTTTCTGAATTTATTATAAAGCTTATAATTAATTAAGACTACTTATATTTCTTTTTAATACTTTAGTATTAATTAAAAGGCCTTAAAAAACTATCTTAGATTACTAAGTAATAAAAGCTTCTATTATTATCTTAAGCTTAAGTTATTTAATTATACTCTAAAGAATATAAATAGCTTTATATTCCTTAAAGTACTAGAGAACTTATTTTATATTATACTTTATTTCTAATATATAGAATATAATAATAAAGTATATTACTTTATTTTTATTTTTTATATCTACTTTAGTATTATTAGAATAATTATTATTATCTTCTATAGAAGTATTAGAATTATCTTTTTTATAATCTTTACTAAGTCCTTTAAACTAGTTCTAATTAAGCTCTAAATCTAACTTCTTTTTTTTAAAGTATATTATATATACTTTATAAGACTTTTTATAAGCTTAATACTTTTAGCTTTTTATTTTATAAAATACTTTACTTTTAAAGTTATTTATTCTTAGTTAGAATAATAGCTATTATAATAGTTTATTTTTTTATAGATAATATAACTTATATAGCTAAGAAGTACTTTAAATCTATTCTTATATTTATTTCTTAGAAAGAACTTTATTCTTTAGTTTAAATAATAAGTATTACTATTTATAATATATACTTAAGACTAATTTAGATTATTCTTAGAGTATCTTTTAAATTTAGATCCGGAATCTTATATTATTTTTTATACTTATAGTTATATAAAAGCTATCTATTAATATAAGGAATATTAGAAGTAGCTTAAATAAAGCTATTTTAAATAAAAGATTCCTTAAAACTTCTTATATTAGCTTATTATATAATATTTTATTATTTTATATATTATTATCCTTAAGACTTAATTAAATACTTTATAGTTCTCTTATAAAGCTTTCTAATTATATTAAAGCTAATTTACTTTTCTAAAGTAGCTTATTTTAAAATATAGAAAAAATTATACTAAATTACTAACTTAAGTATTAATTAGCTCTTTTTTTTATCTTATAGTTATTATAAGTAGCTTATACTAGCTTATTAAATAAGTACTCTTTATTCTAGAGGTACTAGTAGTAGTATAATAAAGCTTTATCCTAAAGTATAAATAGAAATACTTTATATTATAGTATAAACTCTATTAATACTTATTAATAAAGATTAATAATAATATAAAGCTTCTTATTAAGATAATCTTTAGCTTTATTATATTAAAGCTCCTTAGTATATATTTTACTAAGGTTTACTAGTGATTTTACTTATTCTAGAGAGATTAGTTTTATAATATACTAACTTAGATAAATAAGCTCTAAATATAGTTTCTTTTAACTAAATACTTAAAAAAAAGTAATATCTTATCCCTTAGATATATTATAAGAGCTAAAGTAAGATCTAATAAACTATTATCTCTTAGTCTTTATATTAAAAGCTAATTAATATATTATTTCTTTAGTTTTATTAGAAATAATTCTTCTCTCTTAATATTAATAAGAAGAGAAGCTTTATAAATATCTTCACTTTTTATAAAAAGTTTAATATATAAAAGTCCTTAGAAGTCCAGATACTAAAATAAAACTTATTTATTCCCTTAGGGGATTACTTATTTATATTCTCTCTTAGTTATTCTAATACTTTATTTCTATATTATTAGAGATTATAATCTCTATAGATAAAGATAATATATTATTAGAGATTATAATCTCTATAGATAAAGATAATATATTAAGTAAGTTCTAATAAAGTATTTATTATATTTAGTTCCTTTTTTAATTATAAGTTTAAATCTTATTTAAAAAGGAGCTAAATAATAAGTCTAGTAGTAGTTTAGTTTCCTATTTATTTAGCTAAGTATTCTTTTATATTTAAATTACTATTATAAAAGCTTAAGAAATCTATAATCTTTTTTAATACTAAATATAGACTTAATTCTTTAAGAGATAATCTTAAAGCTTTTATTATTACTTACTTATTATTTTTTTAAAATTATCTATTATTTAATCTAAAAAGTATTTCTAAAAGTCTTAGAATAATATCTCTTCTCTAATATTTTTCTTTATAAAATAATCTATAAATCCTTAAACTAAACTATTAATATTAGCTCTTATAAGACTAGCTAAAAATACTCTAAGAACTAGTATTCTATCTTATATTAAAGTTCTACTACTTCTAACTTTTACTTTAAGTTATTTTATAACTTAATCTATTAGAGTTATTATTATATTAGAAGCGATTTATAAGTATTTTAGATATATCTTTTATATCTTAGAAATATCTAATTAAATAGCTCTAGAAATATCTTAATAACTATTAGAAAATAATTATTATTCTTTAGTAATATAGAACTTACTTTACTTAATTTTAATAAGAGTTCTCTAGTTATTTTATAAGACTTACTCTACTTAATTTTAATAAGAGCTTACTAATATTAATTTAGTATTATATCTTAAGAGTTAACTCTATTATATTTAACTTATCTATTCTATAGTATAAAGTAACTATTAATTAGTATTAGTATTATACTAGTAAATAAATAATAAGTATATATTAATATATATTAAAATCTAAAGTTTAGTTTAAAGGTATTTAAAAATATATATTATAAAAAGTATCTAAGAGTTAGAATATATACTACCTCCTAAATAACCCCCGGTTTATATATAAAAAGGGTCTACCCTCTAACTAAGATTACTTATACCTCTTAATTCCTCCTATACTTCTATAGTAAAAGTCTACGAACTAACACTTAACTATCTTATATTATAAGGAAGTATAAGTATAAAAGTAAAATATAAAAGGTAATATCTTAGTTATAAATATAATTTAACTATACTTAAAGGTACTTAAGAAAATAATAAAGTACTAAAGGTAAAGTAGAAAAAAGAGAGCTAGAGATATAACTTAATTATACTTAAAAAGTACTTAAGGAATTTAATTAAAGTAGATATTAAAACCTTTATAAGTAAGAGTAATCTTTTCTAATATAATAATATAATAAATATTTATTAATAACTATAATATAAAGTAGAAAAGATAATAAGAGGAAAAGGTTCTTAAAGAGCTTTAAAAATAAGTAAAAGAGATATAGCTACTAGTGAATTAAGCTAGTCTTAGGTTTATTATATAACTCTAGCCTTATAGCCTTATAATATCTGCCTTACTTATATAACTCGCCTATTATACTTAGCTTCTTTTATTAACTTAAGTGATAATTAGTATTTACTCTTAATTAAGGTTTAAATAGTACTATTTATTTAATTTAAAATACGTTTAAGTAATTAAAGAAGTACTTAGATATTAAAGCTTTTATTAGTAATAACTTTTTTACTTATAATCTTAAAGTACTACTTAGCTATTATCTTCTTAATTTATTTATAAAGCTTTTAATATTAAGTTATTTAAAGTTATTAAATCTTAATATTTATCTTTTAAAGCTTCTACTTAGCTTTTACTACTACTTTATAATCTAAAGCTTATATTAATATAACTTATATTAAAGCTTTTAAAATAGCTTAAAGGAAGCTAGAGCTTTTACTTAAAGAACTTAATAGAGTTCTTAAACCTTATACTACTACTTAGCTTATAAGCTCTATTTTATACTTAGTATAAGAGATTTTATATAATTCTATTTTATAAGTTATTATATTAGTTATAATTTTCTTTATAGTTTAAGTAAGCTTATTAGTAATTTAAATAAGAGAAAGAATATTTAAAGCTTTTAGATTAATATAAAGCTAAAGTCTTAGAATATTTATACTTAATATTAAGTACTTTATTTAAGTACTTTATTTAAGTAAGGAAATCTTATAGTTTTAAGTATATAATATTAATATTAAGTAATTATTTAGATTTTAAATTTATTAAAAAAGTAGATATAATTATAAAAGAATTATAAGGATTTAAAAATTAAAGAGTAATTAAGAGGTTCTGATTAAAAGCTTATTTAAAGTAATAGAATTATATATATACTAAGTACTTAAGAGATAGATATAACTCTTAACTATTATATAGTAATAAAGTAGGCTTTTATATAGTAAAGAGCTTACTTAATTAAGTAGAAATTAAAATATTAAAAGATATATTTAAAAGAATATTATCTTCTAAAATCAGGGGTTAAGAGTATACTATATATATATAGTATACTTACTAAGTATATATTAAACCTAGGACAGGCTTATATAGCGCTAGTGTTCGACACTTATAAAAAGGTAATAAAATTAAAAGTATAAAAGTAAAAGATAATAAAAAATTACTTTAGTTATAAATACAACTTAACTATACTTAAAAGTACTTAAGGAAATAATAAGGTATAAAAGGTAAAATAGAAAAAAAGAAGCTAAAAATACAACTTAAGTATACTTATAAGATATTTAAAGAATTTAGCTAAAGTAAATATTAGGACTTTTATAAGTAAAGTTAGTCTTTTTAATATAATAGTATAATAAATATTTATTAGTAATTATAATATAAAGTAAAAAAGATAATAAGAGAAAGAGGTTTTTAAAAAGCCTTATAAATAAGTAAGAGAAATATAGCTACTAATAAACTAAGCTAGTCTTAGGTTCGTTATATAACTTTAGCCTTATAGTCTTACGATATTAGCTTTACTTAAGTAACTAGCCTATTATGATTAGTTTATTATATTTATAATAATTAAATACTTAGTTCTTTTTATTTATATAAAAGAAACTTTTAGTTTTAGCTTTATAAGTATTTAAATTAATTAATCCAAAAAGCTTATTTTATAAAGTTAATATATAAGCTAAAATAAAAGGTAATTAAAAGGTAATAAACAAGTTTATATGTTTTAACTTAAAATAATATATTTAAGTGTCGCTATATATATTATCTAGTACTATTTATTATAGATTGATTTTAAAACTATTTTTATAAAAATTATCCTAGAATTATCTAAGAATAGTTTAATTACTCTTATATTTTCCTCTAAGGTAATACATCAACTCATTTTTAGTAAGTTCACTAAGTAAAAAGTAGGTAATTTATAATACTAGAATATAGTATTTCTAAGATATATATATACACGTGTTATAGCTATTCTTATAACTAGTTAGAAACTATAGCTACGCGCCTATTCTTATTAAAAATCATTTTCTCTCTCTTCTCTAAAAACCTACGGACTTATATTTTTATAAAACGCGATTATAAAAAAAAATACTATAACTTTATAAAAATAAACTAAAACACTAATAAACTAACTTATAAGTTTCCTAGGTTTAATTAAATATCTAGTTATAGAGTTATTAATTAATTAAACTATATAAGGTTTAAGGCTTAAAAGTCTAGAGGTAACTTAAGGTTAGCCTAAGGTAGCCTAAGTATAAAGTAAACTAAGAAAACTAAAACTCTAAGTTTTAAGGAAATCAAATTAAGTCTATTAATATAATACTATATTAAAAAATAAAACATAAGAGTGATTTAATATATATTAATCTTTAATTCTTTTAAAAATCTAAGTATTATATTAAAAGGTAGTTATAATACAAGTACGTAGGACTCAGAGAGGGAGGAGGGCGGGGGAGAGGGGGGAGGGGGGATTTAGATGAGGGTGGAAAATCGGTCCCATGGTTTTTAACTAGTTATGGGAACAGCTGTACTCTTTCATCTTCTCTAACGCTGTTCCTACAATGGTACTACATCACCATTCTCGTCCAACACCCCTACCGGTCCCCCTGCAACACACTCATCGACCTCTCTACCTTGGTTCAAAACGCTTGACTCGTTTGGAGGAATAAACTGTGCGCATTGACCAAATCGAGAGCATTCGCCGACGTCTCTGCCGACTGTACACTCCACGCCCTTATTGCCGAAGACCTCGTTGCCTTCGCCGGTTATAAAGGAGTTGCGCTGGGGGCCGGGGCTGGGAGCTAGAAGAAGAATTAGCCAGCTTTCGGCTGAGTGAACTTGGAAATTGATATTAAAAGATAAGATGACGAATCTTGACAGTATTGAAGCTGTGATAGGAAATCGAGAGCCGGGGATGATGGGAACATAAACTGCTTCTACAAGGCAAGAACAAAAACATACTATTGAGGCCAAAGATGAGAAGAAGTGGCTGTACTTCTGTACAGCCACGAGGATAGAATACTAAACCGTGGAAGTAACGTACCGGCAGTCGCAATTCGGACAGCAATTGCAAAGAACCAAATACCAGAAGTGGCCAACATTTCAATTGGATCTATAGCTCGTAGGAGTACGTAGAATTCGTAGAATGAATAGAGACGTGGAAAACAAATGTTAAGACGAAAGTAAAGCCTGTATTCAAACAAAATCTGCACCGATTAACCAGAAGAGACCCGAGGGTATTCTGCTTGTATATATAGCAATAAATGGCCGAAAGCTTGCCGGTGTTCCTGGGTGAGGTACACCTACTGCAAGTTTCATCAACGAGTCATACGACATGATCAATAAGCCTTGGAAACATGCTGCGTTTATACAACAGACTAACAACAGACCCCTGTTCACTCCAAAAGCTTCTGAAGAGTAACTAAAACTACATCTTCCTGTATGGACAGGATCCGCAGTCAGTCCAACGGATGAAGAAAGCGGTGGAGAGATTAGTACGCTGTTTGCTGTTAAGGAAATGGGCAAAGGTTGCATGAATTACCTATATTTTCAATACAAACCCGAAGCAAGTGCTACGCATAAAGTTCTAGGCACGTCTCTGTCTCAAATAAGTCGCGTATATCCAAGATGTATAACAGGCACGCATATCAGGCATACGAGATGATGGCCAAGACATGGTCTCGAAATATCCTGGCGAACCGATGTTTAATCCAGCAGACCATGAATAAAAATGCCCTTGCTAGCACCAAATATATCAACAGTCAACTTGATATCGGGCTTGCAGGTACAGGCTTGTTAAGGTGAGTTGTTGTGATTTATATGCCGAGTGAACGGTTGTAGTAATTATAAACGGGGAAGGAGGAGAAAGTGGTGATTGGACAACACAACCGGAGGGCTGAATAACGAGAGGGACGTTAGCCGATGGTGTACTTAATTAAGAGAGCTCACATTCTGTCAGCAGCTGTCAAAATGCACCCGAGCCGCCCGCCCCTGCAGTAGTTTCATATTATACTTTGTGTTTGATTTCGGACGACATCTGGGGTTGGTTTGGTTTCAGTGAGCTTCAGACATAAAACAACATAGTCTTGTGTTTCCGTGCTGACGCAAAAAGCCAGGGGTTATAGGAGCTGAAACAGATCTGAGTGCCTTTTATATATGCCTGAGATATTATGTCGTCAACAAATAAGTGAGGCTGAAACCTGGCATGTCATGGATACCATGTCCACCCTTCGGAAGCCGACGACAATACTCATTAGCAGTATACAATGCCCAAAAAAGGGACTGAGAGCTAGAAAGATTTGAGTTTGCCCAATAACAAGGATTTGATGATATCCATTCCTTAGTTAACATTCAGTGCATGGCTTTATATGCACGAGCGGCTCTTCTTCGGTCATTCGGTATGGAAGGCAAGACGGAGGAGTTTGTGGCAGTTGGGCTATCCAGAATCACTACTGACCAGCGATAGGAGGAGGAGGGAGAAGAACCGGTCATGAATCTGGCAGACTGCCTCAGACCTCTGCTTGAAGCTTGAACTAATTGAAGGAGCCCCATTTGTGGGGTGTAGTCATCATCTGACAATGACCTACAGGACCTGCGTTTCCCTCAGCCACCCCTATGATAGTGATAGTAGTTTATGTTCTTGTCTACAAGCCCTACATATCTGAGACTCTGTGCAGGTCAAAATAACATCATAGAGACCTTTCGTTAGGGGTCAGTTGAGACGATTTTGTACATGTGGCTAGAGCTCTACTAAGAGGCTAACTATATTACCACAGAAAATCGCTAAAACGATCCACAGCTGTTAAAATGTCTGCTGTTCAAACAGTAGGTCTATTAATAAATGTGGATCCTTAATACATATAAGGACAAAGTACCCTTAGGGCAAAAAGAGGTCTTTAAGTCGGCCCTAAGTTAAGAAGCGAGACTTCAAACTCTGAGGCCTTACTCTAGCTTAACTAGAGCTGGTAAAACAGATCGCCAAGTGCAGCTAAGAGGGCGGGGTACTTTGAATGCCCACAAAAGTGCGAAAGGTCTCTAAGATAGGTGGGTAAGTATCAAGTATCCGGGGTTGACAAGAGGGAGGTTGGCGCTAGTACCGTATGGTAAGCGAGGCCTTGGCAAAAGGCACACAATATTCCAGAACGGTGGAGGTTTAGATGCTCAGACGTAAATCCGAACTTGCTCCCCACAGGAGACATCAGCACATTTAGAACGTCGGAAGGGTGAGAGGAGATGAAATAATCCTACGGAGCTCCAGGAACTCAGAATGAGTAAATACGTTCGCCATGAGAAATCGCAACGCAAACATCCTGTGGTGTCTAGCGCAACCTCTCCAAACAATCCTCTAGTGGCTCCTACCGCCCCAAGGGAAAGACCTGGCTGGAAAGGCCCGGGATTTGTCAAGAAGATACGAACGCAACCAAAAGCAAACGCTGGACAGTCGAAATGTGAGAAACTATTCCCAGCTGTTCAACAGCAGCACCTTCCATTGCCACTCCAGCAGTTGCTTCTTAGCGTACTCCGAGCCTCATTTCCGGTGTGCCAAGACTACGACACACTCAAGCCTATTCTGAGAGAAATCAGACTAGCTATGTCCGATGGGGATTCCGCCAAGGCATTTTCTCGACCGGACTTGATGGTGGCCTATGCAGTGAGATGGAGTTCTGTAAGGGCATTGTGTTGTGCTACTGTATTCGTGGAGATCTTGCAAGATTTTCACGCGGAGATCTGGATTGAGAATTTATTCGAGTATGGGCACGACTCTAAACAGTCGCTGAAAGTAACCTGTTTTGGAGGCGGAGTCACGGAAATTCTGACCTTTGCAGCGGTACTACGGCATATTCGACCTCATATGACCATTCAGCAGAGTCACGCCAGTGGTCTCGCCGCTATTCAGAACAAATGCACGCCAGTTTTAGATCTCAGGCTGTTGGATAGCGCAGATTGGGCTCCAGCGGTTTCAATTCTGGAGAATGCGCTCCTGACACCTCCCGTACTTTCAAAATACGCTAGTCAGTCTGCAATTCTCAACAATACGCCTTTCATCACTTCAAATGACCTGCGAGCTTCTTTCCAGCAGACCAATGCTCTAGAGCTTAGCCATCAGGAGCTGAGAGCCATTGTGGGCCATGTACCAACTCTCATTACACTATTTTTCACGCTCAAAGACCTTCACGCAGCCTCAACTGCCAGGACAGCAGCTCTACTACTCAAGTTATCACTTGAAGCTCCTAGAGGTAGTCTACTCTTAGTCATAGACAGCGCCGAGCCGTTACAAAAAGCTGCCGATGGGCTAGATGAAGCAGACAAATACACCAAAAAATATGGTATCAGCAACTTCCTTGACCTGGTGCTCATGGAGAAGGTCCCAAATAGTACAGGTGGAAAGACCGCTTGGGAGGAGTTGATCAGAGATGACAATCGGCTTTTCAAGCTGGCGGAGGGTCTCAAATTTCCAATCGGTTTAGACCATGTCACATTCCAACTCCATCTATTCAAGAAGAGGTAATGGGATACGTACCGAGTCACAGAGAGACTAAACATTTTCAAACGACGTGTGCCCTGGGAGTTGTCGTTGAGGCTGCTAAGGCTCGTCCGGTGGGCCATTCTGGGCTAATACGGGAAGCTAAATGAATCACTTGTGCGGAACGTCTACTTTAATATTTCGGAATAATCTTTTTATTTATTCTGTCTTAATCTTTACTTTATTTAGGTGCTATATATTTATTAAAAAGCACTATTATCTAATAGATTTCTTACTATTATTACTATAGTATAATTAATTTAATATATAATTAATAATAAGGTAATATAAGTAAGTAAGTTAGGCGGCTTAAGAGCCTAAAGTAAAGTAGCTCAGCTAGTTCTTACTCTTAGAAAATTTATATTTTTAACCTCCTTTCTCTACTATAAACTTGCTTTTAATCTTAATTTTAAATATAGTAAAAAATCAATTGTATTTTAGATATTACTTTTACTACTTAGAAATATTATTATAAGATTTAAAGGTAGGGAAATAAATAAGTTTAAATATAATAATATAGGACGTTCCGCACAAGTGATTCATTTAGCTTCCCGTAGGCTAAGAAACTGTGGCTACAACAGCATGCCTGCGTACATTTTTAGGTACATGGAGTATACTTCGCACATCTACCGACGTTCAGTCTACAAAGACTGTATCGGAACTGGACCAGATGGCCATTCTCCGGGATATTCCCATGGATATATTTGGCAAATTGAGTTGCGTTTTAGACACGATTGACAAGCTCTAGCCAAATTACGATCGTATGCAATTTGATTCATGTTTCTTTGCCCCTGTCGCTACTACAGTGGCAGACAGGCTTGGCGGGTGGTGTCGTTGTGTGGAGGAAGAGTGTTGAGGCGTGATGAGCTCACTTAGCTGCGGCTGCCTATTTGCTATCCAGATCTCCTGATAGTCAAGTTCAAAGTTCAAGTTCATGATAGTGCGATGCTTGTGAGGTCTAGCAAACCTTTTAAAATCTTTGGTAGCGGGAGGGCCAGTATTTCACGGAAGCTCAGGCAAGGTTGAGAGATTCTACATTTTCCAATTCACAAGTAACTACTGTGGGCTTGTGGCCTTAGACAGCGTCCTCGTCCTGGTTCCATTCCAACTCGGCTGAAAATCAAGGCCAGATTATAGTGTTAGTTAAGAGAGGTTTCCAGATGATGAGTCGTTCATGTACGCGGGATTTGCCGCGCGCACATGACATCACATGTAAAACTGGTAAGTGATAGCATTACCCTAGCAAAGAGAGACAACAACCTTGGGCACATGAGATCAACCTGATTAATGTAGGTAGGCATGCTGGAGCGGACAGTACCAACCGTGGATGGCCACGGTATGAATGGAAAACAGGTAAAGAGGAAGATGCAACTGCTAATCGAAAGCTTGAGCCCGAAAGTCAAGAAGTGGCTGATACTGTCTTAAAGCCAGACCAGTCCGTGAGAACTGCCCGGATTTCCTGCCGATACTGTCCAACTCCGCCAGCAGAATTAACTTGCTCAAAGTCTTTACCTGGAACGCTTCCTCCCATGTAGGTACTCCTTGTCGTGGGGAGTAGTGTCGCATTGCTGAGATCGTTGATCCTCTACTTCCAGGTAGCTGTTGCCTCCTTCGTTGGGTCAACGTACTTGAGACCCTGGCGGCTGATCAAGTTTATTGCATCACGAATCCAGCGGCCTTGGACTTCCACGCTGCTCGGCCCGTTGGATACAAAGTAGGGCCACGGGGGCCATAAAGATGGAACATATTAGGATATCTGCTAATAGTTATGCCGAGGTATGTATTTGCCGAAGACTTCCATTCGTCGTTGAGGTACGTTCCGTGGACACTCTTCAGGCCCATGTTTGTCATTCCCCCGGTGGTGATAACAAAACCCGTGGCAAGGGCAATAACATCCGCTTCGTACAATTCCCCATTCTTGGTCTTGTTCCCATTCTCGGTGAACTCGTCAATTTCTGTACCATTCTTTTCTGATATATCAACAATACTCATGTTGTCTTAGTCGAGTACTTCGTAATAGTTTTGCTCCAGACAGGGACGCTCTAGGATGAATTTAGTAGGATGGCTTCCCACCCTGAATCACGGACAGATGACTTACTGATGCCAAATGGGTGTGCCGGCTCGAGAGGACAGAGTAGGTCTCGCTCTGCAGGGTTTTTGATGCGCTGTCGTTGCTTTTTCGCTCAGGAATTACAAGCCTCACGATCTGCTTTCATGTCGAAGAGGTAATCCTTGTATCCTCCAAGCCACAAGGCAAAGCCGGCACGTTTCCAAAGACTTTCGAAGAAGGCTTCCCTCTCCTCCGGCGTGTGGTCAAATGTGTTGCGTTCAAGAAAATCATAGGTGAAGCCAGCGAAGCATCGTTCCCGCAATTCAAACTGCTGCGGATAGGTGTCCATTAATCTCACCTGCTCCTCTTTTGTCATGTCGCGCTTTCCCATTGGGATAGCAAGATTCGGAGTCCTCATGAAAACCGACATTTCGTTTACTTTTGCTCCCCATTCCCGAATGATTTGGACGCCACCTGCTCCAGTCCCTGATGATGATCAGAATTGTAACTATTAAACTATGTCAATCGAAGGGCTAAGTGCACACCTATAACTGTAACACGTTTGTTTTTCACATTTACATCCTCAGGGGGCCAAAAAGACGAGTGGTGCATGATACCCTTGAGCTTCTCCATGCTCTTGTAGACAGGGATGTACCGTTTGGCGGCGAACTAGAGGACAGAAATCAGTAAGAGGTCCACAATATGTGAGACGAGGACAGTAAGTATGATTCAAGTGGAAGAGCATACTCCTGCGGCGATAATCAGAAACTTCGTCTTGGCAGTCCGTCCGTCCGCGGTCGTCACCGTCCATTTCCTAGCATATGTGTCGAACACGGCAGATGTGACAACCGTCTCGAAGGCAGTATCCTTGCTGAGGTTACAGACCTTGTACCATGATCGAAATAGGCCTGAAGTTCTCGCCACCGGATAAATGCCAGCCTCGACACTCCTGATGGTATTTAAGACATGACGTCTCATGACCTTGCAAAGAGAAGTTCGGGTAGTTTAAACCTCAATACAAAGGCCCGCGAGCTGGAAGCATAGATTGGGAATATCTACGTACGTCAAGGTAGTCAGTAGTGAAGGTCCATGTCTTGTAAACTTCTGGAGTCGACAGTTGGTAGATGGGCACTTCCGAATCAACCCTCGCTCCCGGCAGTTCCATCGCCTATTGTAAATCAAAGAAACAAGTCAACTGCTTGCTCTGTGTAGCAATTCCTTTCAACAATAACAGGGTAGTCTCACCAGGTTCCGCCAAAACCCAAGCCAGCATCGTAGAGCACAGTCTTGTAGCCCTGCTTCCGCATCTCATAGAGGAGATAAGTTCCACCAAATCCAGCTTTAACCACGAGAACGCCCACATCTAATTGATCGGCACACGGCCCAGTTGTTGCCCTCCAACGACCGTACTGAGGTGATTCCGTATTCAGAATCCGCTCAGGAAGTTCTTTTGATGCTGCCATGCTATGTTATTACAACAGCGATGGATGCGGAAGATAGAACCGACGTAAATGAGGTGCAATGGTACAACTTGGCCTGGGCAGTTCCTACTTTTCACAAATGAAGATACAAATGACAGCTCGGTTGAGCGGAAATTGACACACGGTCTAGGATATCATAAATACAGAATCTGAGGATCGCACTTCCGAGCAGCCTTCCCAAGGAACCGAACCAGCTCCGGGAGGGGTAAAGGAATCAATTTGTCCTTCACCGTAGCGGGGCTCATGGCTACCATTGGAATACATACGAACAGACATCTATGTATCCCAAGGCTGGTGAAGAGGGTTTCGTGATGCTAATGATTCGACCAGAACTCGGCCCAAGGGAAATACATTTAATGGATTGATGAGTGAGGCAATGGCAGTGACAGATAGGTGGCCAGAATCAACCCCGCCCTGCACAAAGGAAAGAGGGGTAGGATGGCTTGAAGATTCGAGTTGAGACGACTTAAAGTTCTGGAAGCTCGAAGTCATATCTCTAGCCAGATCTGATGAAGCATGGATTTGACTATGCAGTGTATCCATCATCTACACCTTGAACATTCGAGCTAGCGTTTGAGCCCCCAAAATGCCTACCAACATGACAATGGCGACTGTCATAGAAAAAGATGAAAGCAGCAATGGATGCAACTTTGTGCGACAAGAGGAAGGCAGAGCGGGTGAGAGACACAACTCCCACAAGTAACTTAAGGCTCCTTCCTACATTCCGTACATGAAAAGCGGGATCGGCCCTCAGTTCAGTGCGGGGTGCACAGCCTTGGGAGTCTTACTGTACATCCACCAGCCCGCCTCAGCTAAACTTTCGCCCACTCCCCCAACTTTACGTCGAAGATGGGTGCGGGTGAGGCGAGGACGGACGCGGTGATTCTCGGTTTACGTGTTGTACTGTAGTTTTGTTTCCCGGTTACATTGTTGCTTGTGCATGAACCTACCAGTCTCGTCAGCTGCTACCTATTCAGTCAAGCGACTTTACTATAACTTGCTCGCATGGCAGGTGTCGATGTATTCAACACCTACCCCGTCTCTAAGCACTAGTGTCCTGACACTGACATTTCAAGGTGGCACTCCTCGTTCAGCTCTATACTAACCTTGTAGTTAGGAGACTTCCCCCGCATTGAAGATCCCAGAATGCGGGCAAGACGGTCCCTTCCTACTTTGGGATTGAAGTGTTCTGTTGCTGGCCATTGAGGAAACACAAACACATAGGAACGAGGGGGTAGTGAAGAATTGGAGGGGTGAAATTAACTGACTGCCAGTAGATAGCCCCTTGGGCTTTCAGAGCACATTCTGGTACAGCTATAAATACCACGTACCCTGCCACGTTCGTTGCCATGACACCCCTCGCGTTCCCATCTGACGGCCAGTATCATCTAAATATAAAGTGACCCAAAGCCTACACGTGCTCGACTCGGCAAGTATGAAGGCCCTTGTATTCAATGGTGTTGGAAAGATCGCGCTTGAAGATCGACCGCAACCTAGAGTTCAGGACCCCAGCGATGCCATCGTTAAGCTCAGCCGAACCACAATCTGTGGTTCTGATCTCCATATTATACAAGCAAGTTCAGCAATCTTCACATGTTCTCCTTGATAGTTCAACCAGCGTGGTTACTGTCTTTCCAGAACTTTTGAGCTGTGGTTTTTGCAGGGCCAATAGCTGACCTCAGTTTCCTCGCAACAGGGACATGTTCCAACTGTAGAGCCGGGTCGAGTAATTGGCCACGAGGGAGTTGGAGTTGTTGAAAGCGTTGGCAAAGACGTGAAAAAATTCAAGGTCGGAGACCGCGTCCTCATTGCTTGCATAACGTCCTGTGCGACCTGCAGCTTCTGTAAGCAAGGCAAGTTTGGACTCTGCAACTCTTCAACGGGGGGATGGAGGCTGGGGCATACCCATGACGGCACACAGGCAGAGTAGGACAACATCTTTGATGCTCTCCTTCCGAAGATGACTCGATGGACTGACTGTAATGTTTTAGGTATGTGCGAATCTTGCATGCAGATGCTTCCCTTCATGCGGTCCCGAAAGGAGTTGACGAGCGTTCACTGTTGGTGCTGAGCGACATCATTGTGAGTAACTAGAGCACACAGAACCCGTTGTTTTCGCTCGGCTGACCCTCCCCGAGCCCACTGGACTAGAAGTTGGTGAGTGAACCGATGACTCGTGTCGAATAGAAGACTGACGAGTCAAAGGTGTGCTCCGAGGTGGAGTGAAACCGGGATGTTCAGTAGCAATCGTTGGAGCAGGACCTGTGGGCTTGGCAGCATTATTGACTGCACAACTCTACAGCCCTAGCATCGTGGTCATGATTGATAAGGACGAAGGTCGCTTGAAGGTGGCGAAGAGGATGGGAGCTACCCACACCGTAAACCCGGACTCGGCCAAGGGTGGGCTCAAAGCGGCGACCAAAGAGCACCACGGGGAGATTGATGGCTTCGATGTGGTCATTGAAGCCGTAGGAGTTCCGGCAACCTTTGTAAGACACCGACCATGGTAGTGGAGTTGGTACTAGAGTCTGTCTTGGAAAGTTGCTGACGTCGCGTGTGAAGTCTGCATGTCAAGATCTAGTTGGGAAAGGCGGTGCTATCGCGAATGTCGGTGTCCACGGCGCGAAGGTCGATTTGCGACTCGAAGAGCTATGGGGTCGAGGCATTCGTAAGTCGTACTCCAAAGGTGTCGTTTGTCCCAGCCAAGTTGACCTTTACAGAGATCACCATGGCATTGGTTAATACTAGCACCCTTCCAATGTGAGTCATTCAAGTAACAGCGACATTCCCTTCTCGGAGTGCCTGGAAACTTTTTCCTCCATTACTTTCCCCTTAAGAAAACAGTTTACTGACCTATCGATCCTCATAGGTTGATGAAGCTGTTCGAAGCCGGAAAGCTAAATACTCAGGAGATGATTACCCATGGTAAGTCGGATTTTTTCCCCAGAATTCTCTGCAGAGAACATTTGAGTGACCAATAGTTGATTCACTGTAGACTTCAAGTTTTCGGAAATGCTCAAAGCTTACGACACTTTCGGAAAAGCAAGTGAGACTGGAGCCTTGAAGGTCAACATCGAGATGTAGTTTTGGCGATGGAGAAGGTTTGGGGATGGTGTATGTTGATTATGGTTTGAGTCTTTATTACCTAACCTGAAAATTTAGTGTACACATTCATATAGTAAAATCGATTTCTGTTAATTCTATCCCGTATGAAGTCGTGGGGAGATATACACACCTGACCAGCCTGACCTGATCAGACCCAAAACGAATAGCCCGGGGAATGAGACACAGGACGACATCATCACAGAAAATTCCATTATTGTTGTCCTGTAACAATATGTTGTTTAAGAACAGATGGCCACGACTCCACGGGCGGGATGTTCCCATACTCCAATGGATAGACGCTGTGGGAATCTCTTTGCGTGGGCTACCATGAAGTTAAGCACTGGGACACTCGAGCTGTCCGAAGATTGCTCGACGACAATCCTGTGATGTTGGCACTCTCCATTAGCTATATCGGTATTGGTTCGAAAAGTGACTGAAATATACATACATGATGGTTGACTTAGAATCAGACCTAGAAGGCCACAGTAGCTTTCGGGAGGCGAGAGCATGCCGAATGAGGCTGAGCGAACAAAACACCACAACAATACATAGTGTGAAATAGATGACGACTTTCGTACACTGGCCGAAAGTAGAACAAGGGACGTACATGGGGTATTTGTGTGTTGCAGGCAAATAAAACCGAGAAAGGCTCAGAATGGGGAAAGGCACTGGGGCTCGCCAGAAAGAACCTAAACCTGAGGTCGATGTCAAAGAAAAGGAAAAAAGCACCGGTGGGCCAACATTCCTGACCACCGAGTATGTGAGAAAGCTCAAAAAAGCACCTAGAGTACCCATTATCACCAATGTAATATCTGATTAGTTGAAGCGAGAAGTTTGGTTCTAACCCGTTGTCCTGTTCGGGTCCCTGACCTGACACATCATCGTACATACAGTACTAACCAGCTCCCTATGCCCTTAAACAGCCCAAGCACCAGACCTCACCCTCAGCTCCTCTCTCAAAGCAACACGCACTGCATATCTGGTCCCTGTGCTGAGGTCTGCCACCACTGCCCCCTGAGTCGCTCAGCATCGATTCAGTATCCTGTCTATAAGCCAGTCCTATTCCGAGGCTTTCATCCCCATCGCGAAATGTATCTTCCATCACCATACTGTTCTCGTCATGATTCTGATCTCCTTTCAAGGACGCCCTCCACATGACGCCGGGTCCCTCGCATTTCCTTGTACAAACATAACAAGTCCTTTTCCCACAGCAGTCACAATCCCCGAAAGCGTCCAATTCGCTCTTCACCGTGGGCTTGCGGCGGCAGATATGACATGGACTAAGGTCAAGAATACTGCTGGATCTTGATAGCTCCCTCTGTGCCGTCTGTGCCGTCGTGCTGCGGTCGTCACATCGCTCCGCCGTTGTATCCGCTCGAGGCTCGAAGGAGAAATACACACCGCGCACGCCGCATTCCAAGTGGCCAATACGTTGTCTTTTGAAGTCGTGCAGACGGCGTTTGGGAGACAGTGTGTGTCTGAGATACAGCTCGTCTCTGGTCTCTGGGTCGTAATGCGGTGGGATGGTTTCATACGGTTGGTGAGTCGGTTGGGAGCTGGGGACTCTGATTAGCATATCTTTCCACATGGCAGACAAGTGCAGTGAGATCATCAGCATACCTCGACCTCTTCAACTGTAAGTCAAATTCACCTGAGGCGTCCTCTCTCCTCCGTTTCCTGTTGCTCATGGGTAATACAGTAGCTTGAGCTATAGATGGCATCCTTGCATATTGAGTCTCCGGGTGCGCTGTGCTTATCCAAATTCCAGGACGAGGCGAGAGGGACCGATTTTTATTGTAGAAAGTGTTAGAGTGAATTAGAAGGCGAGACAACACGAGGCAGGACGTCAACGGTCGAAGGTATCTGCTCTCTGTTGTTTATGTCTTCCAAACCCGCGCGGTTGCGAGCTCAAGAATACGTTGGCTTTCGGGACGCCTGGGCCGACAGCCCCTGAACCCTGTGGCAGCGCTCGAACCCAGCGGCTAGGGCAGTACTGTACGGCATAACTCGAGCATGCCTGATGATCGGCAGGGCACTTGCCCGTTCCATGTTTCTTTCGCTGACAAGTGACCGGACTACTTACTTAGGCTAGGCTAGACTGTTGAGACTGTGTAAGGTAGGTACGAAAACATCGCTAAGATGTCAACAAATACAGATTCACATCAAAGGAATTGCCCATCTAGCTGCCTATCTTCGCAAATCACATCCGGATCACCAGGGCAGACTCATAAATGCTAAGCTATCTGCTCGGCGGTCTCTAAGTAGCTCCATCCAGCCTTTCAAATTAACTTGGTACTTGTTCTAACCATAAACATCGTTTCGGGGGCACGAAACGCAAGAGTAAGTTCGCTATGCAAGGAGCTGCAAGGGAGACCCAGTACCCCAGCTTAAGCACGGATAACACTTCGGAAATTGCTCCATTGGCAGCTGCACCCTCCAGTTCCACCGTCAAACCCTCCCAGAGAAGGATCCGAGAAGTTCGCAAAGAAAGAAGGAGCCGGATTGAACGACACCCCGCCAAAGGCACGATTCTCACCGTTGAGCTTGCCACTCCCTGCTATCAACTTTGCGCGGCTGTCCATCTCGTAGCAGTAAATCATCTTCAAAGAAGGATCACCCCCATGGCGATCGGTCGTGATCGTGATAGGGTAGGGGAAAGACCCTGGCTGCTTGAAGTCGGTGGCTGAATTTTGTGAGGTCAGGTGCTGCGTAGAATTCAAGAGCTGTGCGGTGTTTGTGCGAGTCCAGATCTGCACCAGGAACCTGGTCTGCGACCAAGTACATCTGAAAGCTGCTTCCGATTCCTTTGCTCCCCCATCTCTATCTACAGGAACTTCTCCATCGTCAAGATTGGTGCCATTTAAACGCTCGAGTGACTTAAGGAATATTGAACGGTCGAAGTAAGTGTAAAAGCCATAATGCTCGGTTGGAAGTCCTCGGTCGTAAAGTCTGATGGGTTGCTGGGTGGGGAATGGGAGAAGGTTCGCTGGTGCAGCAGTACCGTCAGATTTGACACTTGGGGGTGGTATAATAGAGGTGATGTTTGGAAACGGCTCGTCGGAATGCTCTGAGCTCTGACGCACTGCCAATTTGGGCTTGTCGAGAGGAGAGTCTGCAGTGGAGAGAAATGATATAAAGAAGGGAGTTGGCTCGCCAGCCTTGTTAGCCGACACAATGCTGTCTGTTGAATTGCCCAGGAAAGACGATTCAGCTATGGACGGCGGAGCTGGGGATGGGATGAAGGTAACTATCTGCCGAGAACGGAGCGGGAGCCTTTTGATGAGCTGTCCAGCAGATACAGGATTCACAGCTGACATCGAGTGTCGGATAGCCAAATCCGAGCTGCCTGTGACGTTAGAAAAGGTCCTATTGGTTGAGCTGCTATTGTCCCACTGGATGTGCAAGAAGAAGTTGGGCTGGTTAGGTAGGGTTGGCGCATTTGACGATTGAAGCTCCTTTGGTAGATCGCAACTCCATTGTGTTGCTGGGAAGACACAACCTGTATTGGTACGAATATTGGCTGGCGCAACTACCGTTGACAACCCGAGAAATATTGGGGGAAAGCCGGTCAAATTCAGCCACTGAGATGGCTCCACGATCTTATTTTGTTTCCGATGCAATGTCGTGGCCAGAGTGACGACTACTATGATCATGGATACGAAGGCAATGATTAATCCCAGGTACCAACGGCGTCTTTTCCGGCCCTCCGCCCCGCTCCGTCCATAGCAGCCTCTCCCAGGCACACACCCTCGCCCTCTCCACCACCCGCCAGCTCGCCACGCAACAGCATCTTCCTTCTCGTAGCGTTTACGACGTGCCTCAGCTTCTGTGGCCTTACGCGGCGGCGCGCCATGATGCCCACAGGCTGCGAGTGAGATATTCTGCTTAGGCTGCAGTTCAGGATACCCGGAATTGAGATTGATCAGCCGGCGTGCTGGTGGAGTCTGTGGAACAGTTGACAGGGGAAATGCAGCTGCTGATGACATTGCGTGCTGTAGCCCCGGAGACAGAGGGCCAGGCGACACAGGGTACTGGGCGCCGAGTGCGTGTACTGGCGGCAATACTGCCCTGTATCTCACACGAGCAGGAGATGGTGAATATGGTGGAGGTGGTCCGGCGAACGGAGAGTTAACATGTTGAACCTGTGCGCTTTCGGCAGGGTACGCTACATCTGGACTGCTGGAGGGCTGGGAAGTTGCTGATAGTGCGCTTTGATTGTTACATTGTCGAGACTGTGCGAAAGGATTGTTGCCTTGTAATGCCCCCGAATCAGGTGTATGGCATGAATGCTGTGCTGTCATATCGATCGAGAAATGATTATTTCTGGATGTTGAGTCCAGCATTGAAGGCGACTCACTCCGGGTGAGCTGCGAAGGACTTAGAGATTCAATACTTGATATAGTGGTGGTGCCGAAGCCTACCGTTTCTGATGGAATCAGTGGTAGGGGACTTGTCGGCGTTCGTGCCTTGTGTCTCGTTTCCTTGAGGACCGGCGATTGCTCGATAGCCATACCATGCTTCAAGTCCACATTCCGCCAGGCAATGGAAGCCAGAGATGTAGTCGTCTCTGGCGTTAGAGGTGAAAACTGCCGTTCCCACTGCCGACTGGCTCGTTCTGCATCTTCGACTTTGGCCACCGCAACAGAGAGACTGGGGATGGCCGGTGGGCTCTCATTCTCCACGTCTCGATTTGTAAATGTGTTCGATCTTGTCAGAAATGGCGTCGTAATGTAGTTCCACCATCCCTTCGAACGGCGACGGGTGGTTAGAGTACTCATGCTTGCATGTCGGTCGAATCTCAAGCCGTTCGTCATTGAAGGGGCGCGACCTGCTCGCACGAGTATGGGACTCTCATCTTCTTCAAACACAGTGCACGAGGAAACAATTCGAGACTTTGGATGATCATCGTCGTCGCCCCACGAGGTCGCATCGTCTGAATCGGGTGAAAAATAGCTTCGCTGTGCAGCAGCTCGCTGTCCGTCAACCCCAGGAAACGAAGTAGGCATAGAAAGTACCAGAGGAGCCTCGGATGCCATACCCATGTTCGATAAGGGTTGATGATTTGGCAGTGATCCCGGATTTTCCAATGGAGTCCATATGGAAACCTCTTGAGCAGGCGTTATTATTATGGTAGGTGTATCAGGGGTTTGGCCCATTGAAGAATTGTGCTCATGTTTGCGAACCATCCTTGCGGCGTCAGATCCCGCCGTCAGAGGATCCAGCGTCCGATCCACAGCGTCGGCTGTGGGTATGGAAATCCCAATGACTATAGGTCGATCATTTGGAGACAGATCATCATCTGCTTTGGAGGGCGAGTGATGGATATCACGGGACGGTCGTCGGTTCACATCAACAGGATGTCTAAGCCGATCTTCATCTCGTGCGGCGGACGTGTTACGCGCCGAAAGCGACGGAACGGTGTTTGCTGTCCGGGCCAATTCTTTGTTCCTCTTTGTCTTCCAAAACCCGCCAGATTGCTGCTGGTTTCCCCCATTCAATGCCTGGAGGGCCGCCAGATCAACAAAGCATCCTGCCTGTGGCGGGTCTCGAGAAGATTGCACTTGTGGCTGAACTGGTGGTGGAGCAGCTTGAGGTCGCGAAAAGCTCGTGACGAGCTTGATCCCGGCTTTAGCGTTCTGTTTTCTCTGGCGGCCTTTCGACTTATGCCTTGTAGGCTTCTGGACAGAGTATCGCCAGTCTGCCTTTCGAGTGGTGGCCCGATGCTCGGGCTTGAAACTGACCCCTAGCCCTTGGACCTGTGGAGGTTTAGGCCAGACAGTACCCCCTATACATGTGGACCTGCGTAGAGTGGAACCATCACCATCATCTTCGTCCCACCACTCGTCATCGCCGTCAGAAACAGAGTTGGATGAGATACTGGCTCGTTTTGTTGAGTAGTTGTTCTGGGAAGCAGCTTGATCTCCCAAGACCGCCGTTGTAGACATCTTGGACAAAACTTGATACAGCGCAAGACCGCGAAGAGATCCAAGTATGGTGGTCGTTGCTGGTAAATGGGTTTAGGGTGGTCCGAGTGAGGTTCGGAAGAAGGGTCGCACTTGAAAGATTAGAATTAGGTGTAGTTGTTTGTCTGCGAGGAAGGAGGGCTTTCGAGCATGCGAGGTTTTAAATGAGATGCCCAGCAAGCATTGTCGTGTGCAACAAAGGACATGGAAATAAGACGGCTAGTGCGGAGGGATGCAGTGACGGGGCTTGAGAGTGTGATTTTCGTTCATGTGTTTTGGTTGGACAATAGGAAGAGCTTCCTATTGATGACTCGGAAGGGCTGCGCAAAATGAGGCAGGAAACAAAAAACACAGGTAAAGACGGTGACTGAATGAAGCAAACGAATGAGAATGAATCAGAACGAGAAAGTGCTGGTTCGGAACAGCAACCCAAGATCGTAGTCATACACGAGGAGGGAGGTGAGGGAAGGGAAGGGAAGGGAATGCCCCAAGGACTCATGGAGACAAGCCATCATTTGGGCCCTGGGTGTGGAGGACAGCAGTGGGGTTGACTTGCTTCCATTTCCATCCAAAATAAGTCCAGGTCGATGATTCGACAGCAGTCGCAGCTCGAGATATGAGACAGTGTACGATAGTCAGCTGGCTTCATGGTTCGTTGGGCGAGGCGACGTCGCGATACGCGCCGCCGCTCAAATGGGAAGCCATGAGATTCGCGGGCGCTTGGATGTCGCCGGCCAATCATCACCAACAGGACAGGACAGGACAGGACAGGACAGGACAGGACAGGACGGGACAGTCAACTGCTGAAGCTGGAGGTTTGGTTAGGTGTGGGATACCATGACAGGAGAGCAAGCAGATCTGTGTATCTCATCTTTTTTCTTTGGAGGTTGGGGAAGTCAGTTCGGTGGAGTGCACCTCGAGACATTGGGCGAGGTGAGGTGAGGTGAGGTGAGGTGAGGTGAGGTGAGGTGAGGGACTTAGGGAACGTTGGATGAGGTTGAGATCGGGCGGCTGCAGCTAGTGCTTCACGGAAAGGAATGGACTGGCCTGCACCGACACTACTCCCCAAATTTCGGAGTGTTCCATACCTAGATCTCAACAGGGTCGAGTGCCAATTGCCCAGTGCCTGGAGACAATACGAGACGAGTCAGGCTGTCAGGCTGTCAGGCTGTCAGGGTACCTTAGGTCCTGGTATGCGACAGGGGTCGTCGTCCAGAGATATGTAAATTACAGTACACTTTTGAGCCCAGAGGAAGTGATCAAAAACACTACCTCCCTACCTTACCTAGGGAGGCAGCTGACCGGCACATTATTGCGTGGCAGCTTACCGCGGGAGCCAAATTGCTTGCTGCGATCAACCTACCTACTTACACAAGGAAGGGTATATATTTGATCGTCTTTCCCATTGTGGTATGTGTATGTTCATCTATTCATGGATCGGTACAAAGCCTTCCTAAGTATAAAAGCATCGGTTTTGGGACACCTCCGAGTCTTGAATCACAATCCTGAATTTACCTTGTCTACTGGGTACTGTGCATACTAGGATAACAAGGTAAACATCTCGGTGTCTGGGCCATGACCAATGTAACACCTGCAGGAAGTTCACAATGCACTCCTGAGCCGCTAGGATAAAAAACATAAGGTAAAGAAAGTCTTGGGCAATGTGCGGCCTCTGCCGGGTCCATCTTGGAAATTAACTGCGTAGAAATTAGATTTCGCTTAGGGGCAAGAGGGAGGGACTGACTAGGAGGTAATTACCTCAACTCTCTGGTCTGCACTGTACAGGACAGGTCTCTCAGAAAACACCGTCTCCTTTTCCTTTGCACATATTCTATCCCGGCTGCTTGCTCGCCACGGATATCAGCAGCTCTTAGGTAGGTTCCCTTCCGAAGTCGTTGTGTCTGTGGGCGGACTAAAAGTAGGTACCTAGGAATTGTACTGTACTACAGCCCGAGAAGAGACGAAACGAGACGAGCAAGCCAAGCCCAATCAGAGGCGCCGCGCCGCCCGTATCTTCTGCTCGAAAGCCAGAAAGCCAGCCTCCTCCAACGTCCAGCCACCTACACCTGCACCGCCAGTCACCACCACAACTTCCACGGACTTCCCAAGGTCAGGTCGCCGTGAGAACTGCGAAAGAGGCGCCCCGACCCACCATCACCTCGGATACATTGACAGAACAGAACACGACCCAGGCAGTGGCAGTGGCAGAGGCAGAGAATCAAGTGAAAAAGGACCTGGCGCTGCAAATACAGCATCCCGCCCCCCCTTTGTCAATCGTCAAAACGCCAGACGGCCTTCAGTGCCTTCTGGATCCCAACCTTCGACCTGGCGTCTCTAAACCCTTCCGGAGCTTTCTCTTCTTCTATAGGTAACTCCTTTACCCATCACCGGCGACGGTCTTCAGCATCTGCATCGAACACCCCACAGGGGTTGAATATCCACGCTGCGTCCGGCGCGCAAACCCTCGAGACAATTCCTGGGACCCCGAACATTCCCATGTCCCTATCGCGCAGTCCATCTCCCAGACCTGGGGGTGGCTGGTCAAGTCCAGGCCTTGCGAACATCAGCGGCCGATCTAGTCCTGCGAAATCCTACCGAGGTGCCAATGGAGCAACCAGTTCAGTCACCTGGGAATCCGCAAAGGCTAAGAGTGAGGGGGTCAACGGCTACCCATCCTTTTCGACTCAGAACAATGGATTCTTCAATAGACACTACCGGAACATCTCGAACAGTCTGCCCAGTTTCAATTTGGGGTCAGAGAGCAGCTATGCGGAAAAGGAGAAACTTGGCCGTGGCCGGTGGATGCCGAGAGATGGGAGTAAATTGGCCAGAGTAAGGAGTCTCGTACGACATACGAACCGCAAGGTGAAATTACGGCTCCTCATGGTTCTGGGAATGATAGTCATGATCATGCTGTTCTATACAACCCGTAGGCCATCTCCGATGAAGCCCGAGACTTGAGTACTGACCCAATGCAGCGTTACACTACTACTGGCGGAGAGCGAAATTCCTCGGCGGCGGGAAAAAGCATGTCATAATACTGGCAGCGAACCAAGGTGGTGGAGTCATGGAATGGAAGGGCCCAAGAGAATGGGCCATTGAACGCGACAGCGTACGAAACAAGAAGAAGTACGCCAACAAGTGGGGGTACGATTTAGAGATTGTTGATATGAGCACCAAGAAACGATACGCACATGAGTGGAGAGAGAGCTGGGAGAAGGTTGACACGATACGAAATTGCTTGAGGAAATATCCAGATGCTGAGTGGTAAGATCCACATCCCTACCGTGCGTCGAAACGAGATTGACTCCCCTAGGTTCTGGTGGATGGATCTCAACACCTTCATTATGGAGCCGACATATTCTCTTCAATCGCATATTTTCAGGAATCTTCCTGCGAATACGTACCGAGACATCAACGAGTACAACCCCCTGAACATCACACATCCATTCCCAGCAGCGCACCTGGATGAGGATGCCCGCAGTCCTGTTGGAGACGGCAAAGCCAGCTCCATCAATCTAATTGTCCCACAAGACTGCTCAGGCTTCAATCTGGGATCGTTCTTCATCAGGAGAAGCGCATGGACAGATCGCCTGCTAGATGTCTGGTGGGATCCTGTTGGCTACGAGCAGAAGCACATGGAATGGGAGCACAAGGAACAAGATGCGCTCGAGTTCCTGTACATCAACCAGCCCTGGATTCGGCCACATACAGCTTTCATTCCCCAGCGGAAGATCAACAGCTTCCCCCAGGGCGCCTGTTCCGAGAATGGCAACGACACGCGGATTCACTACAACGAGAAGGAGCGCGACTTTGTCGTCAATATGGCTGGGTGCGAGTGGGGCAGGGACTGCTGGGGCGAGATGTACAATTTCCGGGAGCTGAGCAACTATCTAAACCGCACCCTTTGGGAGAGGTTCAAGGAGGACTTGGTCGCGGTTATCTGGTTCAAAATCACGGGGAAGAAGGTCAGACTGTGAGCTAGGTTCTGCAAAGTCTTTGATGTGTGGAGTGCTTATATCCGCGATACCAACATTACCTGCGATTCTTCAAAGTCATTTTGCGTGCGTATCTTTTGAAATTGCATTGCGTAGACGGCATGGCTACCCTTATTCTTTGGGCAGAGTTCTACTTGTTTTTATAGCTAGTCTTGCATGGCACAGGAGTTGAGACGGTAATGTGTACCAAATATGATGTCAATGTCAAATTTCCCTCCAGCTGTACATTTTACAATCTCGACGGGGCAATTTTCGGCATGATGTGGCGGACATGCCCTGCTTTTGATGATTTCACATCTAGACCACTCGATTTTGCCCACTCTTCCTAGTGTCTCAGACTCTGATACAATCCTTGCAACCTCAATCGCAAATTCATCCCCCATTGACTTGTGGCATGTTCAGTCGAGATCATCATTGTGTCACGTGGTGCCGAGGGTGCACAGCACCCTCCCGATCTTCCTCCACATAAGGTGATAAGCAAGTAGGGATGAGAATCTGATGATGATTGCGCAAGAGCCTGTTGGCATCATAGATTGTGAGAGGCTAGTCTTAACGTAGAGGACTGCCCTTAGGAGAAGGATGAGACCAAGGGGGAGTATGTTGCGTCTGGGCCATGAGCATGCAGGGATTATTACCAGAGGTGCTTGAGATAACTTTGGTACGGAAGGAGTCCTAAGAATTCATCCAGTGACCCCATCAAACTAGAGCTGGTAGGCGGTGCAAACCTTGGGACTGGTAGGAAGCGAGTGGAATGGACATCATGTCCTCCCATCTTGGCTAGGTACTCATCGCAGGACTTCGCACAAGCGAAGAACACTTCGGTCCAGGCAAAATTACGTCGCTCCCAGGCAATTGTGGCTCGTCTTGAAGTAGGCCGCAGTTACGGCAACGGTGAACTTGCAGAGTTACAGCATTGTAGTTCTGGGTAATCTCGATTTCCTCGCCAAGGAGAAGACCACATGTATTGTCCCTCGAAGGATATTTAGATCTCATGCCTAGGAGACGGTGCCCGTGATCTTGGATGGCAGCTTTCATTGAAATCCTGCTTGCTGCTGCTTCTCTACCTTGGTCGCAAGGTTTCCTTAGAGGCTGCCGCGAAGTCCGTACGGAAAGGGCAGGTAGTAGAGGTAGACTAGCTCTACGAGGAAGAGTTGAAAGAGAAGAGTGGAACGTGGGAAAATTATGACAGATCTACAGCTTCCTTTTCTTACAGCAAATGAGAGGGTTTTAACACTATTTATGCTCTCCCAGAACGCTGCCAATAGTGAGTGACTGGATCAGAAGCTTTATCGCCACCCGCGCCGGCACAATAGAAGACGAACTGCTTTCCCTCGCCTCTGCCTCAGGTGAACAAGGTGATGGCTGAGGCGAAGGCGGAAAGTGACCAATTTCAACCTTGTTGACAAGACTCGGCTTATGAATAGAGGCAACAGAGGACATATTTGCCATCTTGAAATAAGTGGAGATAGCTTTAACGAGAAGAAGTAGATACACGGCTCACCGCTTGTATATCCTCAAGTGTGCAGCGACCTGTGTAGGTATTGGTGATTGCAAGTCAAAGCGCCCAAGAACGAGCCTAGGCAGTATTCAACTCCCTCCTATATCGACATCATGTCGAAGCTGTCATGTGAGGTATAGAGTATACGTTGAGCCCTTGAGGGCTAGCTCGTTTGTCTTGTCTGATTTATGGGCAAAAGGTCTGGAAGATCAAGCCGGCTTAATGTCAAGCTATGCTGAGTCATCCGAGGCGAGCAAACATTATTGGTGGACTTCCATCTTAAGTTATGGATGATATGATCACTGCTAGCCGCTCGTTTCTTTCGAAAGACGGGATTTGAAACATTGAGATCCACTACTGCATGCCCGTTTCGGAGGCTGGCCCAGCATTGAAATGAATGCTACAAACCCCCTCCTGCCAGAGCAATCGTGTTTCTGTTTCGATATCGATATTACAGGCCCCCTTTTGGCTCGTCCGCTTGGTGTTTGCTGTCTGTGACTTTGCATTTGCAGCCACTCATCCAGTCTAGGCGATGAAACTCTAGACAGAGCTTCCTTGACGTGCAGTCTTGGAGGAGCGTACCACCGCCAGTCATAAGCTACCTAAGTATGCGCGAGATAACCACGCGAGTCTGTCCTTCTTGGAACCTCTGCGTGGGTTTGGTGCTTGCGTCCATTTCCCCTGTCTGAGCTTGGTGGTGACTTTGGCTGTTGCTCAAAAGAAACCCTTCTAGGCAGCTCCTTGACTCCGCTCCCCGTCCAACTTGCCATTTACATCTTATTGTCTATCTCTCAAATTCTAGTTCTGTTGCTATTTGGGTGGCTCGACTTTGCTCTTTTTTCATTCCTTGTACAATTGCTGCCTTTGCTGCTTCTATTGTCGCTTCGACCAAAATAAGTATTTGTCGTCTACAATAACTACAGCGACGATAGGAGGGAGTTATTATCGTCAACGAGCGACTCGTGCAGTTATATGTGGCTCTACATATAGGCTCCAGATCCTTCTATTTTCGGGTCAAGTTCTTGAATTGTCGCATTTGTACCAAGAGCAAGCTCAACGGCTCCTGTAACACGAAAATCCCCCAGCAAGGCAACCATCTTCGCAGGACAAAGATGCACGCTGCAAAATCTCTCCTGTGCCTCGGCCTCACCTTTCTCTGCGCAGCTACCATTGCGAACGCTGTTTACGTTATCGAAGACACCTACGACACTAAAAACTTCTTTTCAGAGTTCGATTTCTTCGTCGACCAAGATCCAACAGAGGGCTTTGTGAAGTACTCCAGCGCTGAAACTGCCAATACTAGCAGCTTAGCTGGATACGTCAACGATGCAGTCTTCTTGGGCGTTGACTACACCACTGCCAACCCACCTTCAGGCCGCAAGTCAGTCCGTGTTAGCTCGAAGAAAGCCTACACACATGGACTTATCATGGCGGATATTGCCCACATGCCAGATTCGACTTGTGGGAACTGGCCGGCATTTTGGACAGTAGGAGCTGACTGGCCCACCAACGGAGAAATTGACATTTTGGAGGGTGTCAACGATGATACGACCAACCACATCACCCTCCATACCTCACCAGGTTGCATGCTCAATAGTTCTGGAGCATTGTCCAGCTCGTCTCTTAGTACGTCGGACTGCAATGCCGGAAATGCTGGAGAGGGCTGCTCCATATCGACAACCAACAACCAAAACTACGGAACTGGTTTCAACGCTATTGGCGGTGGAGTTTATGCTATGGAATGGACGTCCTCGGCAATCAAAGTGTTCTTCTTCGCACGCGGTGCTATCCCAGCCGACATCATATCAGGAAGTCCTGACCCAACGACCTGGGGAACCCCCGTTGGATCCTTCAGCGGGACCGGATGCTTGATCGACTCGCACTTCAAGGACCATAAGATAGTGATAAACAACACCTTTTGTGGCGCCTGGGCAGGTCAAGTGTGGAACCGAAGTTCCTGCAGTCGAGTTGCGCCTACCTGCGAGGCTTATGTTGCAGCACATCCGAAGGCTTTCGCTCAGGCATACTGGCTGGTAAACTCTGTGAAGGTGTACCGACAAGATATGGCAGCTGTGAAGAGAGGGATACCATTGAGGTATTGAGGAATGATTCGAGGATGTACACTTTCGCTTCTTGGTAAACATACACGCGAGCTGGATCAGTTCCCAGATGTGGAGAACTTTGTTCGGAGATATGGACAGGGAGCTCTGGATATGGATGTCATTATCCGACGAAGATGGGATCTCCCAGAAGACTGTTAAACAGATAGAAACACGAAAATGAAAATAGGCCTTTGTGCACAACCTGATTGGCCTCACATTGTACAAGGTAATTTTTGAGACCACGTGACCACGGCAGATGACAGCTTTCTTTACTTATACGTTAAGCACCCCAATACTACTAAAATTTACTGTTTCTCCCGACATTTCTTTGTTAATTTAGTAGCCCCTTCCAGCATTTGTAGAGCTAACGAAGGAGGTTATATATATTAGATGTGGTGCTCCTTGCATCGGTCCTTCGTCGTCGTGATAAACCCCTGTCAAGTTTGGCGATCAAGCTCGGAACCTCGTCAAGTCCCGAGCATACCAAGGCTTGATTATTTCTTCCCAGCAACAACCCACGTCCGCTTGCAACAGACCTCTTCCTCTGTAGAGACGCTTGCGCCCCCCTGCCAGTCAACAACACCGGCTGCAGTCATGCATCCATCACGTATGGCATATGTGGAGGAGGCAGAACCAGAGGTAAGCCAAACCCATCTATTATTCTCCTCCCACAAGCTCTGCAATGGTATTTATATGATCCCAGAGGTCTCTCCATGCTCGTACATAGGAAACCTGCAGCTGATGGATCTGGTGTAACTTTCAGGACACCGGAATTGACCTGGCTAACGTTCGTAAGTTTCATACACCCCGCCACCTTTCTCTCTCCATCAGGGTACTAAGTATACCTTAACAGCTCTCGACAATGACTATGATATGCCCTCAGCAGGCCCAGGCCTTGCTCCCGAACGAGCGTCAGCCTTCCAGTCTCAAATGGATCGGAGAAAAAAGGCGGCTGCTATCGCTGTACCCACAGATGACAAAAGGGTTCGAGAGCGCTTACGGCAGTTGGGTGAACCGGTCACGGAGTTTGGGGAGGGACCTGGAGACCGCAGAGACCGCTTGAGAGAGCTTCTTGCAGACCTGGCTAGGGATGATGTGGGACAAGCTGAAGATGGAGATGCGAAGATGCTTGACGCTGGCGAGGGAGACGACGACGCGCCAGATGAGGAATTCTATACCAAGGGGCTACCAGAACTTGTAGAGGCAAGAAGGGCCATTGCGAAGTACTCCTTACCAAGAGCGAAGAGTAGGCTGGCTAGTCAGAAATCAGAGTCAACCATTCCACTGAGGACGCACGTCAAATTTAGGAAGGAGATCAAGGCGAAGCTGGAAGGGTTCGAGCTTCAGGGCAGTCAAACGGCAGGAGATAGACCTGTGAGCATGACCCGATTTGCGCCGAATGGGGAGATAATTGCTGCTGGAAACTGGGGAGGTGGAATCAAACTGCTCAGTGTTCCGGACCTGAAGGAAATACGCACCTTGCGCGGACACACGGATCGGATTGGGGGCGTTTCTTGGTTTCCAGATGCTACTTTACCAGGTACAACCGTGTCGGAGCATTCTGTCAACCTAGCGTCAGGCGGTGCAGAGGGCAAAGTTCATCTTTGGTCAATGGCGCAAGATACCCCGATCTCGACACTCGAAGGCCATAACCAGCGTGTGTGTCGAGTCGAGTTCCACCCTTCCGGAAATTACATTGCTTCGGCATCTGAGGACACAACCTGGCGGCTCTGGGACGTTGAAACGTCAACAGAACTTCTCCTGCAGGAAGGTCATTCTAGAGGAGTCTTTGCCCTGGCTTTTAATACTGATGGCTCTCTCTTGGCCAGTGCTGGTACGGATAGTATCGGCCGCATCTGGGATTTACGAACAGGGCGCACGGTTATGATTCTTGAAGGTCACATCAAGCCGATCTACGCATTGGACTGGGGTGTTGATGGCCACCGTGTACTTTCCGGTTCTGAAGATGGCTGGATCAAATGTTGGGATGTACGAAAGGTCCAACCATCTGGTGGGATCGGCGCACACAGGATGGTTTCGGATTTGAGGTGGTACAAAGGACTGGATGATCCGGCTCGAGGCCTGTTCCCTGAGCTTGATGAACAAGGAGCTCGAAGACCCAAAAAAGCGGGCACTTTCTTCGTGTCCAGTGGATTCGACAAGACTGTGAAGATTTTTTCGGCAGATGACTGGTCTCAAGTTCAGAGCTTGACAGGCCACACTGGAAATGTCCATAGTGTGGATGTCACTAAGGATGCGAGATGGATCGTCAGTGGTGGGTATGACAGGACAGTCAAGCTTTGGGGACGGAATGACGGCCAGGGACTTTGACCTTGCTGGAATCTCTGGTCAGATAGACACGACGAGATTTCTCTGTATAATAGCGAAAAGAAAACGATACCCCATGATTTATTCATTGCCGCTTGCCTTTCCGTAGCAAACTGCGGGTCTGAGTGTATCCAGTTCCTTGTTGGCCAGGTTGTGTGTCAGAGGTAGATGGCAGTCTAGAGAATGGAGATGGGGAGTTAGAGGTGCATGCACCTCGCGTACCCTTGACATCTTTCGTCGGTTGAGGTGCTCGTTGACTTGTGTACAACAATAACAGCGAGCTTGCTCCAGGAGTCTCCTAGGTCATAGCGCCACACCCCGATTTCTGCCTAACGTTTTGAACCCACGATACACATTCGTGCATTGTTGTCCCCAGCCGTAGATGCCAGCTTAGATTCATCCGCATCAGATTGATGTCCCAACAACATCCGCCGATATATCCTAGGCATGCATCACAAGCAGCTGGGCATAAGGATCTAACCTATCCCTCCTAGTCTGGACATTTATGTGCCCAACACGACCCCGAAAAGGAGTACACTTCGTCACTGATGCTTGCATTGTAATAGAAATGAGTTTAGAAAGGATTGCTTGGTTCGTGTTAACACTCCGAAAGAGATTCTAGGGATGCTAGACAGGTAGGCAGCCCGGGAGAGGGGGTCGATACTGGCAACTTCCTGGGTAAAAGTATCACCTCAACATTTTCATCTCTCAAGGCCGGGTCTACGCAGACAAAAGCTGTAGGGTTCTCAGTAAGAGTTCGAGTACCTCACAAACATACTATCAGATGTGAAGCGCAGCGTCAGAGCCGTTCAACGACTCAATGGCGGCTACCAGCGCACCTCCCACGACCTGAGGGCGGAGCTGGCGTGAAGCGGTGCCGTAGGAAATCGAGTTCGTGTCTCTCTGTTCCTGCGGAAAATAAATTTACTCGTACCAGCCAACCCGTATCTACGAAACGGAACACCGGGAGCTTTAGTCTCGCACGTTTTCGGGGCATTGTCAGGGAAGAGCCCAGGTAAGCCCAGGCAAACATGGAGGGTTCCAAGGCATTAAGAGTGAACCATTTGCTCTTTGAGATCCCCGTAAAGGGTATATTTGTGGTGCTTTTAGCTTCAACAGGTCCAACGTGTTGTTCATACAGAGCCTCCTGAATACTGGCAGCTGTGGAAGAGCTATTGGGGGCAACAAACAAGGTCGAGACTGGTGTGCAGTAAAGGAGGACCACCATCGTAAGCTGTAGCGGTCTAGAAAATGAGACACAGCAGTTTGCGTCCGTTGTCAGATTGACTGCCAGTCAATCATCCCGCTCGGTTCGCACTCCTTTGTTGTGATAATAATGCAATGGTATCCCTGCACCCGGTATAATTTGGACACCGTATCGGATATCAGAGCGAGGGCGGGGATAGCTCCGGAGAATGGCGAAGATTCTCGATGCCTAATGCGTCTTTATGGTGCTGCAAACCCTTCCTAATGCAGGAAACGAACGGTCTGTCAGAGACCGAGGTGGAGGCTCTGTCCTGAGGAAGCAGTCTCTCGGATACTGAACCCTGAGACACCGCGTTCGACGCAAGCTCCAGCAAAGGGGCGATGTTATTCATCTGTTATGGAAATATCAAATGTGAAAGCGAGATAGCAGTCAGCAACTGGTACTTAAGAGAGGGGAATCCGGCCGGCACTTCGGGACAGAAACCGAAGCTTATCTTGGTCAGAGTGAAGGCAACGAGTACATACGCCCAACTACCGATTTGAAAGCAGCTCGCAGACAAGATCAAAGGGTCCTCGTATGAGAAGGGAAAATACGGAGCAGAGGGCGGATGTTGAAAATGGGTATATGGACGCAACTCGGCAGCAAGCCAGAAGAGCGTCTTTCTCAGAAGCAGAGCCGAACACAGAAGCAGCCAACCAGCCCGTCACGGCTAAACTTCCAAGGGAGTCACCACATGCTCTCGGTGAGCTTTAGTGATTGGTATCGGACGGAAAGCCAAGGGATTCGATCGCTATTGCAGAGCCTTGCCTTGCAGCATTTTGATGTCAGGTTTCTGGCAAAAGTTGTGGATCTGGTTTCCTAGAACATGGTCTTGCATTCGAAACAGAATGTTGTGCAGAAACGATCCCCTCATACCCCTGCATGGAGCAGAAGCAGCATGTGAAAATAGCAGATGCAATTGGCATGACCCATAATGAAATCGCCAAAAGGGATGCACGCATATGTCGTGTCGTGGGTGCCGCCAGAAGCGGAGCCGCTCGGCTTGTGCTTCGGGATAATAATAGGTAAGGTAAGGTGGTAAATGTGCGCTATCATGTCCCCTGCTGCCGATGAGAGGAGCCATGCCCACGTCTCCGACTTCCAGCGTGCGCTTCTCTTTGGGTAAATTACAGATAAGGTAAAAGACAAAAGGCAAAAGGCTGGTCATTCAGAGTAGGCGGGTGAGGAGGGTCAGCGAACAGCAGCTCGCTGAGGATGAGGAAGCGAGACGACCCCTCCCCTCCCCTCCCTTTCCTCCTGCCGGCCTGTTCAAGTAAGCTCGATCTGATCTGTCGCTATTTTGCTCATTTTCGCCGCAAAGATAACACGGCGGGGACTGGGAGAACATGGTGAGCTCCCTGGTTGCTGGACTCCCAAGGTCGCTGCCCCGGCTTCGTTTCAGGGACTCGAATCCAATGCAGTCTCGTGCTCGTGTGCAACCAGGCTCTTGCTAGCGACGTGGAAGGAAGAGTAGCGACACAGGATCGAGAGACATGAACAGTAGTAGCACCTAAGGTATCTCGATGGCAGGAGCAGGAGCAGGGGTAGGACCGTCAGGCTTGCCATTTCAAAAAAGGTGATTTTCGTAGCAGCGTCGCGTTGCATGTTCTCACTACGTCCAATGGGGGAATAGATATCCAGAAAGTCCGATAGATGCGTCGTCGCATCTTCAGACCAAACGATGCAGTTTGCCAGCAGCGGGCGCTCACGGGTCTCGGCAATCGAGGAGCGATAGTCTAGGTCCAGGTCCAGAACGAAGCAGACCCAGGACACTCGAGATATGTTTTACCACGAAAGGTGGTCCTGGTTTGGCCAAGGCGGCGGAAGAGGACAGAGGGCGAATGTCTGCCCTTCCATTGGTCTGTTGATCATGCAAGGAAGAGAAGAGGGTGTGGTGGTGGCAAGCTTGCCATGCCGCCAAGATGCGAACGTCAATAACCGTTGAGAAGTTACTGTACTGTACTGCAATTCGACGATAAGAACGTGGTTATAGCGACCCTTCCACGGACGATCAGGGCAGCGAGCTCTGACTCCCATTTCTAGGATTCGGGATCGGCTGAGGGTAAAGACGCGGTTGTCCCCTGCTCGGGACCGGCTCACTGCTCATCCCTCACTAGATGAGAACTTCGCCTATGATATATATCATATGGATTTCGTGGCGTCTGGTCAAGAATGCTACCCTCCACGAAAATCCTTAAATTCACCTCAAGTGGCTTGCCAGTTGCCAGTTGCGTGTACGGTTGAGCTCGCCTGTTTTCCTTCGTCCTCTCCATCGAATCATGTATCTACCTACTCATGCAGTGAGGCCGCACCTCCCTTGGACATAACCAAGAATCATGATCGCGCTTCCCGCCGCGTTACTGTGGCTGTGACGAAATGGGAACTAGCCAATGGAGCTCATGAAATTTTCTTGTAGAGAAGTAGGTAGCCCTCCGGATGATTTCGTAACTTTGACTCGTGGACACCGTGGTATGGATGTTGACCGTGCTTCGACTGCTTCGAGACCCGGGAGAAGATATCTTGTGCCTTGGAATGGTGGTCTGTCCGAGACTTGGGTATGGGGGGACTCATACAACATTGTGAGGGCTCTAGGGATTACAGCCTGATGCTTCAACGCATCCTTACTAACACACCGATCAAACCGTAAATGTCGCCCAGAGTATGCCTTGTCTGCTTGTCTGCCAAAGACCTACGATCATGCGGGATCCGACAAAACTAGAGTTTCCATTGATCCATTCACGTCGCCAAAGATTTGCTTTTGTTGACATCCAGGGTAGGTAGACCGTACAGTCGCTGGGGCACCCGCAGTATCCGACATGCACGACACCTCTCGAGATCCACTATCGAGCACATCTTCAATGATCTTGTAGGGAGAGATGCAGATCTGCATTCAAGGTCGTAGACAGGCCTCTCTAGAAAAGATTGAAATTATTATTCGCTTTTTGGCGGCTGTGAACATCCCGAGGCTTCTTGCGGGTGGAGGTGGGATTGGTCAAGCTCCTGAGAATCCTGATAATCCCACGTTTCCAATGGATGCAGTGCTGGCTTTGCAATTACAAGGCTTGGAACTTCCCTTTACTAGTGCCTACAGTCGTGCCTTGGAGAGCGTGGGTCTCCGTACATTCGTAAGAGTGCCTCTGTCTCTGCATTTAGTAGACATTTGGCACTCAGGCGTATCTTTCTAGCCACGGTCGGCAGAATTGGCTACACAAAATTACTGCTGTACTATCAAAAGTAGATGCAGCTCCGTTTATGCCAGCTTCAAAGACCTGCTCGCGCTCCAGAACATTCTGGCTAAGGCTGAGTTGCAGCCTCGAGGTTTGTGGACGGTCATATTGGTGGTCGAAAGACGACTCCACGACGCCTTAGTCAAAGTGCCCTGGCCCAAGAACTATCTTTGGAGTCCAGACAATAGTGCGATTGGTAAACCTTAGTCCCACTATTATAGTGGCAAACAGTACTGGGAGGTAGCACTATAAAAGAAGGAGGCAGGGCTGGAAGGTTACATAATGCAAATGCGAACAAATTTCCAGGTGAACAGAGTCTGATATCAAGAAAACAACCCTGAAGGCGTGCCGATCTCCCGCGTGTAAGCTAAGTTTTACACCCATGAGCAGTTCCGATCCATTTTCGGAACTAATGTGGACAGTTCCATTTAGTCGTAAGCTAAACCCATTACTCCGTGTAGAGGTCCCACTGTCAAGGCCCCGAGTTTCCCACAGCAAGAACAAGTCCTCGAAGGTTGACAGCGCAATGTAAACAGAGACCAAGGCAACGTGCTGACAGGAACGACGACAACCGAGCATCAGGCGAGTTCGAGGATAAGCTGAGCCTGGAGGAAACCCTTGACGGAGACAATAGACACTTGGACTGTCTATGCGAGCCAAACAGGCGGTGACTCTACCGCCTATGTACAGGCCCAATGATTTCGCCATCCTGATGCTCGGCTCAGCGCGAATAATGAATACCCCGAGTTTAAAAGGTTATCAGCAATCAGGACAAATTCGTCATTCCTTGCCGTTTAAAACCTTGCCAGATACCTAGCTCGACTTGCTTGATTAGGCCAACCATGTCCAGGCGACGTAAAGCTGTTGACACTCAGCTGCAGTCTAGGCTGTCGCTAAGAAACAGGAAAAGGACATGACCACGAAAGCTGTGGCGTTAGCAAGATAGGTGAAGTTGAAATGTAACGAAACATCAGGACTTCCCGCCTCGGAGGCGAAGTGTGAGCCGTACGACGAAGCTGTTATTTAGTAAGAGCTTTGGGTGTGAGCCAAGTCGGACCGGACCAAACCCGTGACTTGGAACCAGGATGAGATTTTCTCTTTCGTTGAAAAGCTCGCAATTTTGCCCCTCACCTCACTTTAGCGATCTTACGAGATAAAATCGTCCGGGGCAACTATTGAGGACATCACATCATTAAGTTTGGATGTCGTCAACCCGCAGGCAATAGAGCCTGGATATCTTACCTGGGCCCCGATCACTGTCCCAGCTTTTTAGGAATCTGGCCTGGCTTGAGGGGAAATAAAAAAAGAAAGAGACGGGGCAAGGTGAAGTGCACCGGACCATGCCAGAATGATGATCTACCGGTACCCCCACCCCCACTGGACTGCCCAGCGTTGAGGCGTCGGTTCCATGATCTACTCTGAAGTGGCTTGAGAAGTTGAGACTTGAGAGGCAGGAGTACTCGAAGGGCGGGGCGGCGGTGGTCGTGCCAGAGTGGGGGGGCTTCTGGGGCGCGCTGTTCGATCTCCAAGGTTCTTAATGTAATGGAAGTCCTTCCCGGTGGCCTCCCTGTATTCTCATCCCAGTAGTCTTCTCCCTGGCAAGGTCCAGACATCCTCCCGCGCCCTCCCTGGCTACGGCTGCCCCTGCCCGGCTCTGACTCTCGCTCGGCCTGCGAGTCTAGACTCTGCACTTCAGACCGCTGGGGGCGGAATGATGATACAGTACGGCATTGCCAAGCCAGAACGGGGCCACCTGGCCTGCGAACTGTACTGGTCTTGCAGAGTGCTTCTGTAATAATAAGGCACTTGCAAAGTTTCACTGACCGTGAGAGTTTGGTGGACGGGGAAGAGGGACGAGCAGGAAGGAGAAGAAATAGATGGACAGGCAAGATTGCATTAAAGAAGAATTTGGACCTTCGAGGAGTAGGTACTCGTACCAACGGACAAGACGAGGAGATCGAAACAGGCACACAGAAAGTGGAATAGCCTGAGACGAAGTCCTTGCCTGGCTCGTCCATTAACTCCTCCCCGATTTATATTTGCGTCAACGCTGCGTACAGCAGCAGCAAGCTGCTTGGCCAGACGCCTTTTGCTTCTCTTCCCAAGTTTGCGGCGTCGCGTAAGTGCGGGTTGACATTTATGACGCTGGCTCTGATGGTATTCATCTCATTCGACAGCCCCAGGCCAGCTCATTCGACGCTGTAGCAAAGCTGGGGAAGGGAAGAGTAGGTAGGAATAGGAGCAGTGATGCGAGACGAAGCGTACCTAGGTAGGCAACATGAGCATCAGATTCGGTAAGCATCAGCAGTTGGGCTAAGTTGAGGGGATTCTGTTCTGCTTGACGCGCAGACAAACCTAACCTGCCCCAACGAGACATGTAATTCGCCCCGGGTATCATGGATCCGCTACACAAAAACGTTGCACGCACGTATGCCCCAACAACGTTTCCTATGATATCTCTCCGTTCAAATCAGCTGTCTTCGTCTCCAGATTTCTCCGCACTGGCGGTAGCACAACAGGGAGCTTGGGCGTCGCGTCGTCCAATAAATGAAACCTACTGCTGTTAAAAGATTGGCAGGCAGTGCACTTCTTCACTTACTAACTGTCATGCAACAATTGGAACAAAAGTGGAGGGAAAGTATACTGTATATGCGATGCTGTACCCGGCAATCAACAGGTTTGAGATCAAGCAAGAGGAAAGGCCTTGTTCGTGTTCAGTGCTGTATTTGCTGTAATGGTACTGAACTTGGTCGTCAATTCGCCGCCCTGTGCAAGTATGGGAGTCACATCTGGACGGACCTGAACAAATGCCGTAAGCTGGCGAGATCATCACAATGACATTTGGGGAGTATCAAGGGTTGAATCATAAATTTCACGTGGCCTCCTTCACCAATCTATCGCCGCCATCATTATTGCAGCTGTTTTCAGAACGGCGACGGCGAGTGACGCCCCTCTCGCAAGTGCGCCTAGATACCTAGGTAGGTAATGGCAGCGACTCGTTCTTACAATTCCCTCCCTCTCCCTCTTCGATTGTGGCGAGATTTATATTCCTCCCCCATGTGTCTCCCTCCCTCCCTCTTTCTTTCTTCGCTCTGTTGATCTCGATAACGTCCAGTGCAGCTAGCTGAAGCCAGTCCCGTCCAGTCCAACCAAACCAAACCACCAAGACGATGAAGTCAGGCTAGTATTTTAGGGTCTTCAGCGAGCCCAGCGCAGCGCAGCCCGTCTGTCTGCTCGGCCGCTCGCCTCGCTAACAGCTGGCTGTGACGCTGTCTAGCACGTAACCTGCCTACTGCGTACATTAGGGAGTAAGGTTCCTAACCTAGCCTGACCTAGCCTATCATGGCCTAGCCCAGCATAGCCTAACTTGACACTACAAGTACCCAGATGATAAGTACTACCTAGGTAGGTACATAGGTAGATACTGTAATACAGTAATGGTTTACCTCCCTGTGCACCCCCAAGGCCATCGCTTCCATTACTTCACTGCAGTTGCAGGGCAGCGTAAATTTACCTAGTGCAGCACTGCAGCGCACCCACCTCTGCCTTACCGACCTTAAACCCCCTGGGCACGCTTCCAAGGTTCTCTACTCCACTTTCTGCTCTCCACTCCTGCGCCCGCGCTGCGCTGCGCTGCACTGCACTGCACTGCACTGTACTGTAGTGTACTGTCCTGACTGCACCAAACCCAAACGCCTTCTTCGAAAGCCCAGTCCAGTCCAGTCCAGTCAAATCTTTCCTCTTGGTCGAGATCCCCATCCCATCCATCCACTACCCCCCCCGCCTCCACCCGCCGCCTTCTGTCACTGCACTGCACTGCACTGCACTTCACAGTTCACTTCACTTCACTTCACCACGTTCGCAGTTCCTCATCCAACGGACAGCCACAACTCTTCGATCTCACCCTCCTCCCTCTTGTTCTCCTTCTCCTGAGATCAGCAGTCACGCCGTGGCCTTTGGCATCCATCCAATCCAATTCCTCCCCGCCGATCTCGCCTCGGCTCAAACCCTTCATTCCAGACTCGCGCGCCTTGCATTGTCCCTCCCCTGCAGGCCCTTCCCCCGAGTCACAACTCACCTCTCTCAACCTCCAGCTCACGATCACGACCGACGCGTCTGTACATGTCGGCTTTGTCTTTATGGTAGAGCGAAAAGCACGAATTGATTGCTGGGAGGCCGTGTGTGGGAACTCTCGGATCTTCAGTAACGTCATTCTGTTTTAATAGGCCCATCCCACGAAGGACGAAGGAAAAATATTCTCTCTCTCGACCTTCTGGTCCAAGGACCTTAAAACCACGCTGCCACTCGCCCCGCCCCTTCCTTCCTTCCCTCCCTCACAACAATGGCCGTTGTGCTTAACTCGGAAGAGAACAGCTACTTCTCCTCGAGTCCCCTTCGACGATCCCATTCCCAGCCCAAGTTTGTGACACAGCCGGCCTACTCGAATACGCCGTCCAGATCAAAGAGCAATAGCAGCTTCAATACCGTGATTTCACCCTCCCAATCCGCCTCTTCGTCAGCCCCTTCGTCGCCACGAACTCTGACAGCCGATTCTGCCGCACACTCATACTCCTCGACTCCGGCAAGCAGCTTGTCACTCGACAATAACTGCGACGACCAGGACGACGAGGACCAGATTGTCTTCCCTTCCTACGACGACGTCGGATACTACGATCAAGTCGAAGACCTGGAACCACCGGCAAGCCCCCGCACAGGTGATTCTTACACCGTTTCACCTACCTCGAACAGCACATCGACAAATGTGTCGCGGCCAGAAACCCCGGAGCCCGTGGAACATGCTGAGGACGATACGGCAGTTCGAACGCAGCCATCGAGACATGTAGATTATCTATCGCACGATTGGAAAGAGGAGGACATCTGGTCGTCTTGGAAGCACATTGTGTCGAAGCGAAAAGCTTATGGGAACAGTGCTAGATTAGAAAACGCGTCGTGGCGAACGTGGACAAAGTCGAAGAACAAATTGAAGACAGTGTCTCCAGAAACGCTCAATTGGTAAGTCCTTGTGGTGCCGCCCGTCGCTTGGTCGTCTTGTGCTTTGGCTAACAAGGCTCAGGCTCAAGGATTGTGATGTTACTTGGCTATATGGCCCCCTCCAGACGGGATCAGACAAGACCTTACATCTACCCTCGACCTCTCCCGTGAGTAGCAGTCGAATATCTAAGTCCAATTCTTTCTTGCAGAAGAAGCCAATCTTGAAGAAGCGGAGTGTGTCAGAGATAATGCTTCAGAGGTCGTTATCATCATCGTCCCTTCTAAAACAAGCAGCAGCCGCCGTTCAGGCACAGCAGTATGAGAACGATGGAATGATGCGGCCGTCCATCGGCCGTAGAACTTCAGAATACGCCTATCCATTCTCTTCAAGACGCTTGAGTCGAGAGAACACTACTAGTATGCTGTCGTCCATCTCCTCGTCAGGCCTGGCTTCTCCGGGAACGGGAGAGAAGAAGCACATCCACTTCAATGAACAGGTCGAACAGTGCATAGCTCTAGATATGAAAGGAGATGACGATGAAGAGCCTGACTCCTTTGCAGTCCACGACTATGATAGCGATTCTGATGATGGCGCAATCATGATGAAGAGGAGTAATTCCAAACGTCGACTGCCTCCCCTTCACAGCAGAACGACTACCCCTCGACAGAGCTTCACGGCAGAGAGCAAGACGATCGCAATGCTCCCTTCGACGACACTGAAATATAGAGCAGATACACCCGAGCCTCCTGAAACTGCTATGAAGCATAGTAGTGGAGTATGGAACGGGACCAAATTGTCGCCTTCACCCTCCCAAGAAACCTTGAGACCGTCAAAGCCTTCGAGTAGGATGCTACTTGGGGAGGATGAAGAAGACGATGATATGGACTGGCAGCCCCCGACAGCCTTCGCCAATCGCAAGGATAGTGTCTCCGTTACCCAGGAACGATTCCAGAGCCTCCACACGTCCGGCTCTTCGTCCAGTCTGAACGGTGAACCCTCGGGAATGAGAAGGACGCCCTCTGGCATGTTCATGCCGTGCGAGGAGGATGAGGATGATGTGGTTTCTGAAGGCCTGTTTGGGAAAGTGGTGGACACTGTGAACACGGCCAAGGACATTGCTCATGTAATCTGGAATGTGGGATGGAGACGGTAGTCGTTATGAGGACTAGTCGGTATCTCTCCACGTACTTTACTGGAATTGGCTACAGCTTGTCGACAACAACACGGCGTTGACAAAACTCTGTCACATAATGATTACAAACGGACGGCGTACATAACGGTGGATATCAAGCATAATGCCACCAAACCAAAATCATAGGGGTACGGAGGCGGCCGGCGTTATTTGGGATTCTACTGTTCTAGTCGACTTTTTGGCTAGGACATGTTGTACTTTTGGAAATGGGCAGCTTATACGCGGTCAGGAGGCACTTGGAATATGGATCAATTGGGATTATTTGACCATTTGGTTATGGGTGGGCTCTCTGTCCGGGTGGAGGGCTCGACGATGTTCACGGCTGGCTGGCTTGCAGGAATAGATTTGGGTCTTCAGGGACAGTCCAGCGAAGAGACGGGATACGTCTTATCTGATCAGGGTATTGGCTATGGATGATACAACGCACATACATAGACCAAATGCACAACACGCACCTTTTCAAGATTATTGTGCTGTGAATCGACGCCAAACATTGCGATGAGACATCACTAAGCAGGTACAGGTATCACGACGTGTGACCTCTCACTTCTCAATTTTGTGGATCTCAAGCCTCAACAAGCTCCCTGAGACACCTCTCCATCTCCAGACCATTCCCCGCAAATCATGACTTGTTTCATTTTCTCCACAGTCTCCTCACATCACACAACAGGACAGCCGATCCTGTAATCAATTATGCACCTGTACCCGTTCCCTCCCCTCCCGCACACAGACATCCCCATGTTCCGTCGAGTACGTCCCGGTGCATATCAGTGGTGTTACGACGGAGCCGAGTCTCGGGATTTGGCTGCTTACTTGCATGCCGTATCATCTACTCTCCCTGCTGCCTCCTTGCTGAGGTCCTTTCTCAGTTGCTTCCACCACTCATTACTCCTTTGGTTCTCGTGCATGCAGAGATTTGCCGTGGTGACTTCTCCCTCCTCCTGTTGCTGAGTTGTAGGCTACCTGGATTTCGGATGTATGTTTTGCGCCAGCCCGAGGTTCTGCTCGGGCACGGGGTGTCCGGCTGGCCGAGTTGTCCCGGATATGGGACGGACTCGAGCTGCAGAAGCAGATACGGATGAGAGGGATGTGAGGCATTGCCGTGTGGTGTGGTTTCTGATGGTGGTGCTTGATGGCAAGGAGACACCTTTCGGTTGATGACTTGGCCAGATCATTTACCAGGGTCGAATGTTATGTCTTGCTTAATTACTACGAAAACTTGAAGCTACAATTCAGACAGCCTCAAAAGATCCACATATCTCCCAAGCCTCACCGCTGTTCACAGCGTAAGGTTTACTTCGGCTCGCGCTTCCGGACATACTTTCTTGGACCAAGATGCACGACTTCGTTTGAGGTAATTGGGTTTGGAGTTTTAAATTTTAGGTTTGAAGAGGCACGGGAGTGTTTGTATTTGACAAGGAACTACAGAACTGCAGTGTGGTGGTGTTCCGGTATGGCGTTAGCGGGCTCGCTGAACCTAGGAAGCATTCAATTTCTGCATCTTGGTCGGTGATTGGAGTGGCGTTGTCTGAACAAAACAGGACAATGAGTCTGGTCAGAAGTGAAGAACAACCTAGGATTATCATCTGGGAGAAATCCAGGCCCCATTCCTGAGCTGGCTCCTCGGAGAATCTACCAACATTCAGGAAGCAAGACCTCCACGTGAAAGAAGGATTTGAGCGATGCTGGGTAAGCTGCGCGCCCAGAAGATGGCTGGCAGCACGTTACTGGCGGGTTTGTATCGACTCTGATCTCCATGCTTGCATCTGTACAGTACAGTATGAGTGGACCGAGCTTTGAGTTCGGAGAATTTACTTGATTTAGAAATGCAGCTGGGAAAGCTAAAATGTCCTCGAGCTGCCCTCGATTTCGGTGGTGTGGAGAATGTGTTGTGCTACTATATGATTAGCTATGCCATGCTATGCAGCTGGAAGTGTTCCGTAGGGTCTGGACGGCAACGAAGAGGACCAGAATCAAGATCAAGATGGTCGAGTTGGGAATAGGGATAAAGATAGGGTTTGGGGTTGACGTTGAGGTCCGCGGGTGAGTTTTGACTGGAATGGACTGGACTGGACTTGACTTGACTCTGATGCCAATAAAATGGAATGGTTACCTTATTGCTCACTGCCCAGGGCAGGCGAGAGGGTGAGGCGGGTTGCGAAAGTGGAGAGAGGGGTGGCTGACGATAACCTTACCTAGGTAAATTACTTTAGCGGGGTGTACATTACTGTATTAACCTTACGCAGGGTAGTGTGGGTGTGGCCCTGTGGGTGTGAGACGAGGGGGACGGGGAAGCGGGGAGGGACTTCCTGTAACCGAAAGGACCCGGGCCCGGGATCGTGAGAGGAGGAGAGCCCGCGAGCGAGAGCTTGGGCTGAGAAGATAAAAGACGACAATGACAGGAGCCAGGATTGGGTAAGTACTGTAACGAGGCGGATCCAATTTATGTCCGGCGGGGCCGCACGGTTACTATAGTAGCATAGGGGAATAGGAAAATAATATCAAATTAACTACTATACATAACTAAAACTCAGTGATATTATTAGTATCGTACCGGTAAACAAATAATAAGTATATATTAATATATATTAAAATCAAAGGTTTAGTTTAAAGGTATTTAAAAGTATATATTATAAAGAGTATTTAAAGGTTAGAATATATACTACCTCTTAAATAGCTCCCGGTTTATATATAAAAGGAGTCTATTCTCTAACTAAGATTATTTATACTTTCTAATTCCTCTTATATTTCTATAGTAAAGGTCTACAGACTAATACTAGTAAAACTTCTTTTAGAAATAAAAGGTTTCTAATAATTATAAAAGAAATAAAAGAGAGAATATAGATATAATAAGAGGAACTAAAGATATAATAAAGTAATAAATATTTAACTTATATATATTAGTAGCTAGAATATCTTTAGTTGTTATCTAAAAGTACTTCTTTTATTATATAAGAATATAAATAAATTATAATCTATAACTAAATTATATCTTAGAATATAAAGAATATATATAAACTTATAGGGAGTTAAATAATATTATTATTAAGTTAATATAAGGTTCTAAGGAGTTAGAGAGTTAATATTCTATTTAGTAGTAATTAATAATACTAAAGTAGAAAATAATAATAGCTAAGTAATAATAGTAAATAATATTATATTATATCTGAATTAAGCTTGAATTATATATATCTATTTATATAAAGATAACTTCCCTTTTAAAACTTTTTCTTTTCTCTATTAAATAATAATAATAATAATAACTATAAGTTTAGAATTAATAGTATTTACTTTAGAGATTCTTATTAACTAAGAGATTTCTTTAAAAGATATTAAATAAATTAAGTAATTTAAGAGTAAATATATCTTATTCTAAGAGCTAATATAGTAGTAGAGCTTTTTACTAATACTAATTAGTACTAATTCCTTACTCTCTTAGTACTCTCCTAGCTATATTTTATATATAATACTATAGATATATTAATTACTAGAAGAAGAGTGATCTGAAACTATATAAATTCCAGAGTTCTATAAGCTTAAAATACTAGTATTATACTAAGAATAAAGATAAATATAAACTTATAAGTATCTCTTAATCTAAGTCTCTTTTATAACTCCTTTAATAATAATCTTTTATAACTAACAGAAGTAGATCCTAGTATATATAGCTACTAAGTATTATACTTTTACTAATACTTTTACTAGTAGAGTTATAGCTAAGCTCCTTAAAGCTAGTACCGCCCTTTAGAATATTATTACTATTACTAAGGCTAATATACTAAAAGATATATTATTAGTTATAGAAGTTATATTAATAGAGATTTATATTATATATAATAAGATAACTAGAATTATAAAATAGAATACTATAAGTATTTCCCTTTTCTTAATTAACTCTCTTACTTTCTTTTATTAGATATAATCTAATAGCTTATATTATAAGAGATACTTATAGTACTATAGAAGTTAGGAATTATATTAGAGAAATAGAAAGCTTTATTAGATAGTCTAAGTCTATTAAAGCGCTATATAAGGATAAGTACTTATAGTACTTCTAAAAGTAGTTTAAAAAAGAGTTTAAATAGTAGTCTTAGTAGTTCTAGTTCTAATAGTAGTTCTAATAATAAAAGTAGCTTAAGTACTTACTTTTCTAGCTTTATTATAATTAATTAGCCTTTTAAAGTAAGAGAAAGTAGTAATAGTACTTTAGTACTTAACTTAACTTCTCTACTTTCTTTTCTCTAAGGAGAGAGAGAAACTACTAATAGTAATCCTAGAGAGAATAGTATATAAAAGTAAAAGGTTTCTAGCTTTATTTTAAATTAGTTTTATAATTAGTTCTTTATAGTAGTATCTTCTTTATACTTTTATATAAAAGTAGCTTTTTATAATAAAACTAATAATTAGTCCTTATTAAAGTATTATTATAAAACTACTTATTAGCACTTTAAATTAAAGAGTAATTATCTTAAAATAAAAGTTATTCTTATTATAATATCTTACTTAATTATAAAGAAATAAATAAGTAATAAAAGAGAGTTATAAGGAAATTAATATAAGAAAAACAAGTAAATACGTTAGAATACTTCTATTATAAGTTTAAATTAACCTTATCTAATCTCTTTACTTATTCCTTTACTTTTACTATTAACTAGTTAGTATTAATAAACTCTTAAAGAGCTTTATTTAGACTAGCCTTTATTATAGTATTAGTAGAGTTACTTACTTTATTAATCTATCGTATCTCTATTAGTTCTTTATACTTATATAATTAATAAATTATTATAATATTAATTATTAAATACTTCTCTTTTATAATACTAAGTTTAATAATATATTTATAAAAAAATAGAGAATTAGTATAAAGTGTATAATAGGAAGCCTTAAGAGGCCTAGCTTATTAGTTATTATATTAACTATAGTCGCTAGAGATATTAATATATTAATACTTACTACTATAGTATATAATTCTAAAGTAAGTACTACTTAAGTAACTCTCTTATATTTTATAGAACTTATATATATTAAGTTACTAAAAAGAGAGAACCTCTAAAACCTTTCTAATTTAGTTCTAATTATTAGTATAAAACTAATTTAGGAGCTAAGGTCTTTATTATTTATAAAAGATCTATTAATAAAAGTATAGATCTTTATAGAACTTAGGTCTATAAGAATATACTATAGATCTCTCTTTAAGTTCTCTATTTACTACTTAAGATATAGAGTTAGAGCTTTAATATTATTAAGTATTAGATTTTAGTACTATACTATTACTAATAAGTTAAATATAGCTTCTAGCTAATAGATTATTATAAAGTAGGTTTTATAATCTTATTACTTTATATAAGCTTTCTTATAATCTCCCTTAATAATATTAACTTATTTAAGCCTTATACCTTAACTTTTCTAAGATATATAGAAGCTACTCTCTTTTATATAAATAGTACACTTATTAAATATTAGCGATTCAGATTAGTTTAGGACTTATATTAGTTTAGTTATAAAGCTAGCCTAATTAATTACTTCTTATTCCTTTACTAAGAATATCTTATCTCTTAGAATAAAGGTATTATCTATTTATATTCTTATAATTTCGAACTTATTAGTTCCTTTAGTACTTACTAAAAGGTATAAGTTATAAGTTAATATTTCTATTTAAAAGCTCCTTATATAATACTTATAATATATATTAAACTAATAGTTTCTAGACTTAAGTATACTATATAATAAAAGTACTACTATAAATATTATTCTAAGTAGAAACTCATTAGTAATCTCTTCTAGTAGCTATGTAAATATCTTATAAAGAAGCTTTATTATTACTTAAGTATAAGTCTCAGTAATATCTTATATTACTAGCTTTAATTTAGAGTTATTTCAGATATATTTTAGATAGCTAAGTACTATAGCTAAGTATATAATAAGTCTTTAATTAACTTATTAGATTATTAGTAATTAAGTTAAGATCTCTTATTTACTTTTATTATTAAAGTATTAAATAATAAGCTTAGACTTCTTATATAAGCTTATTATCTCTTTACCTTTAACTTTATCTACTATTCTAGACTTAAAGATACATTAGCCTTTTACTTTAAAGTTGTTCTTATAAATAAGGATAAAAATACCTCTCTTAATAAGAGCTTTATATTCTACTTAATAAGATCTTTAGAATAGTAGTCCTAAGGTTACAATCTTACTTTTAGATTATAACTAGATAAAAAGCTCTTAATCTCTTATCTCTTTCTTTATTAAGAATACTTTAGTATTATATATTATATATATCTTAGTATTATAATTATTATTAATTATTAGTAGTCTATTAATCTACTTTATAAATAGGATCTTAATATAAATAAGTTTTAGTATTAATTCAGATATCTTCTAAGTTAGCTATTCCTAATATTAAATATCCTCTAGTAACTTTTCTTTTTATAGCTTAATACTAGAGCTATTTATAATAAATAGTTATATAAAAGTAGAATAAAATATATATATTCTATTATTCTTTATATTAATCTTATAATCCTTATTATTTATTTTTAAGAAATTATAAGGTTCCTCTTACTTCTTAGATTTCTCTCTTTAGATAAGTACTTTATTATTAATTCGAAAATTATAAATATAAGTAATTCCGGAGCTATTTTAAGTAGCTAATATATTATTAATTTTATATATAGTATAAAGCTTATATATAGCTTCTATAGCTTTCTTAATAGTAGCTACTTATTATTTAACTAATAAATTAAAAGGATCTAATTCTATTATCTTAAGGTATACTCTAAAGATTAGTAATATAAGGACTAAGTTATTAGATCTAGCTATATTATTTATAGCTTTAATAGCTATTTATAAGTATTCCTTAATATTAAGATCTTTATATTCTTCTATAATAATTTTATAAGTATAGTAGAGTAAATAGTAATATCTCTTTATCTTATTAATAGAATAGTATACCTCTATTAGAATAAGTTTAAGGATAGTTCTAATTAACTTAAGTAAACTCTGAAACTCCTTAGAGTTAAAGTTTATTCTATAGTTATAAATTATAAAATTAAGTAATTCTAAATATATATTAATTTATATAGCTTTAAATATATCAAATATAGATTAAGTAGATACTAAACTAGACCTTTTTCAGAGCTATCTCGCTACCCTGAATCTTATTACCTTATTAATTATATAAAGGGTATATTAATTACTAAATATTATAATATTAATATAAACTATATAATTAAAGTTAATATTATTATAAAGTCTAAATTAGAACTAATATAAAGCGTTTATATACTTCTAGTAGTACTTATATATCTTCTTCACTTATTATATAATATCGGAATCTAGTATATAACTTACTTAATCTAAAAGACATTATAAATATCATATTAATAAGTATTTAAATTACCTATAGAGTCTATAAATCTCTGTTTCTATAAGATAATAAGCTAATATATTTCTATCTAAATACTCTAATAATTAGTAATATTAATCTAAAAAAAGCTATATATACCCGCTTTTCCGGATAATTAAGTGCTTAATATCCCCTTAAACTAAGGTATTAGTAAGATTATTATAATAAATCCTTAGCTAATTAAGCTATTAAAAGTATATTAAGAATAGTATATTAGTATTTATAATTATAAATTCTATCTATCTAATAAGTATATTAATTATAATAGTTCCTAATATAACTCTTATATTAGCTTTAAATTAGATCTGATAATATCTCGCCTCTCTTTTATTAAATATAATTTTCTAAATTTATTATAAAGCTTATAACTAGTTAAAGCTACTTATATTTCTCTTTAATACTCTAATATTAATTAAAAGGCCTTGAAAAACTATCTTAGATTACTAAGTAATAAAAGCTTTTATTATTATCTTAAGCTTAAGTTATTTAATTATACTTTAAAGGATATAAATAGCTTTATATTTTTTAAAGTACTAGAGAACTTACCTTATATTATACTCTATTTCTAATATATAGAACGTAATAATAAAGTATACTACTTTATCTCTATCTTCTATATCTACTTTAGTATTATTAGAGTAGTTATTATTATCTTTTATAGAAGTATTAGAATTATCTTTTTTATAGTTTTTACTAAGTCCTTTAAACTAGTTCTAATTGAGCTCTGAATTTAATTTCTTCTTTTTAAAGTATATTATATATACTTTATAAGACTTTTCTATAAGTTTAATACCTTTAGCTTTCTATTTTATAAAATACTTTACTTTTAAAACTACTTATTCTTAGTTAAAGTAATAGCTACTATAATAGTTTATCTTCTTATAGATAATATAACTTATATAGCTAAGAAGTACTTTAAATCTATTCTTATACTTATTTCTTAAAGAGAACTTTATCTTTTAATCTAAGTAATAGATATTATTATTTATAATATATACTTAGGACTAATTCAGATTATTCCCGGAATATCTCTTAGACTTAGATCCGGAATCCTATATTATTTTTATACTTATAGCTATATAAAAGCTATCTATTAATATAAGGAATATTAAAAGTAGCTTAAATAAAGCTATCTTAAATAGAGAATTCCTTAAAACTCTTTATACTAGCTTATTATATAATATTTTATTATTCTATATACTATTATCTTTAAGACTTAATTAAATACTTTATAGTTCTCTTATAAAGCTTTCTAATTATATTAAAGCTAATTTACTTTTCTAAAGTAGCTTATTCTAAAATATAGAAAAAGTTATATTAAACTACTAATTTAAGTATTAATTAACTCTCTCTTTTATCTTATAATTATTATAAGTAGCTTATACTAGCTTATTAAATAAGTACTCTTTATTCTAGAGGTACTAATAGTAATATAATAAAGCTTTATCCTAAAGTATAGATAAAAATACCTTATACTATAATATAAACTCTACTAATACTTATTAATAAAGATTAGTAAAGATATAAAGCTTTTTATTAAGATAATCTTTAGCTTTATTATATTAAAGCTCCTTAGTATATATTTTACTAAGGCTTACTAGTGATTTTACTTATTCTGAAAAGATTAGTTCTATAATATACTAACTTAAATAAATAAGCTCTAAATATAATCTATTTTAGCTAAATACTTAAAAAGAAGGTAATATCCTATTCCTTAAGTATATTATAAAAGCTAAAGTAAGATCTAGTAAACTATTATTCCTTAGTTTCTATATTAAAAGCTAATTAATATACTATCTCTTTAGTCTTATTAGAAATAATTCTTCTCTCTTAATATTAATAGAAGAAAAGGCCTTATAGATATCTTCACTTTTTATAGAGAGTTTAATATATAAAAGTCCTTAGGAATCCAGATATTAAAATAAAACTTATTCCCTTAAGGGATTACTTATTTATATTTTCTTTTAGTTATTTTAATACTTTATTTCTATATTATTAAAAGCTATAATCTCTATAGATAAAGATAATATATTAAGCGAGTTCTAATAAAGTATTTATTATACTTAGTTCCTTTCTTAATTATAAGTCTAAATCTTATCTAAAAAAAAGCTAAATAATAGATCTAGTAGTAATTTAGTTTCCTATTTATTTAGCTAAGTATTTATGACAGTATAACGAATATTTATTAGTAGCTATAATATAAAGTAGAAAAGATAGTAAGAGGAAGAGGTTCCTAAAGAGCCTCAAGAATAAGTAAGGAGGATATAGCTACTAGCGAACTAGGCTAGTCTTAGGTTTATTATATAACTCTAGCCTCGCAGCTTTGCGACGTTAGCCTTACTTATATAACTCGCCTATTATAATTAGTTTATTATATTACCCTTTTCTCTAAGGAAGGCTTATCTTTAAGCTATAAAAAAATTTCCCGCGATTTACCTTAAATATAATAGTATTATCTATAAGTCTATTATATATATTATTATCCTCTGCCTCTTAAGCGGTTAGCTATTCAGGGAGTAGCTTAAGCAGTCTTAGTTCTATAAGGTAAGCTTAATAAAAATCCTGAAGTTTATATAGATAAGTTATAAAGTCTCTAGTAGGGTAGAATTTAAGGTTAGGATTAAGTCCTTTTTATTTAGCTTAGTACTATAGAGTCCTATCTTATTTAAGATAAACCTTTAAGATATCCTAGACCTCTTATTCTTATTTAATATTAACTTAGATAGGTTCTTATTCCTGTAGTATTTATTTAGGTAATAGGTTATTATTATATTACTATAGCTTATCTACAGAGAATACGGGGTAGACTTTAATTAAGGCTAGGAGGTCTAATTGAAATAAGTGGCCTTCTTTTTTAAGGACCTTAAACGAGCTTACCTATTAATCGTCTAGCTTTTTCTTTAGGCGGTATATCTTCTAGTTTCTTGTTATTACTTATATAGAATTATTTACTTTTTAGTTAACTTCCTAGCGTGACTTATTTATATTATGTTACTTTTTTTCCTATTAGTTATAAAGGAACTCTTAGGCTTTCCTTTAGACTTATTTATAACAACGAGTAAACGCTTATATATTAGTAATATTTAGCTTCTTAGTAACTATTTATTTAACTTTTAGCTAGGGCTTATCTTAATCTTAACTAGTCCTTAGCTTATACCTATACTTTAACTAGTATAGGGATATTCCTAGAGACTTATATAGAAGGGTTAGCTAGGCGTAGTCTATTATTAGCAGGAGTTTAGACTAGTTATCTTAGTAGTAGTTAATAAAAGGCCGGAGACACTAGTTTAGGTATTAATTTATAATCTCTATCTAACTATCTGTCTAAGTATAGTAAGCGGTAAAGAACTTAACTTTAATACTAAAGATACGACAGAACTTATTCTAAAAGAAGAAGATAAACTATAGGCCTTTATCTAATACTATTATTTCTAGGGGTCTATTAAACTTCTAGTAGTTAGAGATAAATAGTTATACTAAGTCGCGAGTTATATATATAGAGAAATAAGGGATTAATATTACTTCTTTAGAGAAACGATCTATTATAATAAATATAGAATTATATCTAAACTTATTCTTAGGTACACTTTTGAAGTCTATAGTTAAGTGTTATTATAAGCGGTTAGAGATTAATAAAAAGTAGAGGTACCTTAGCGTTTTATCTTAATAATAGTTCGCACGATTATAGGCTAGATAGTTTAATATAAACCTAGCTATATCTTTAAGTATACTAGGCTAGTAGTACTTAGTGCGGAGTAAGCTAAACGTTTTAGACTTCTTAGGATAGGTTGTAGAGATTTAGTTATAAATATACTAGATAAGTTATATATGTAAATTATCTATATCTAGGATCTATAGTCAACCTTTAAATAGGAGTAGGCTATCTTTTTAGAGGGTGTACTATGAATCGGGTTCTTTTAATTCTTCCCGTTGAACTATTAGAGCTTTATATATTTAATTAATATAAATAAGCTCTATAACTAAGTTAGTTTCATTATCTAGCTTAACTCGACTAGGGCTAAGTGGTATATATCTAGGAGCTTCTTTAGTTCCTTTAGAATACATAGGTCTAGCTAGCTTAGGTAGATTAGGGTTTAAGTACGTAATTTGTCCTTTATCTTAATTTATCTATTAATATCTTATTTCTTTTATAATAGTATATCTGCTATAGCGTTCTAGTTTCCTAGGCGGTATATAATAGTAAAGTAGAAGTCTACTAGGATCTCTAACTAATAAGCTTGTTATTTTATAAGCTTCTTAGTAGTTATAAAGTATTTTAACGTTTTATAGTCTAAGAACACTTGAAAACGTTAGTATCTTATTTACGATACTAGCTTCGCTCTTTAGTAGGTAAGAGAACGTATAATAGCGAGTATTTCTTTATTATAGATATTGTAGTTAAGTTTAGTAGGGTTTATTATCTTTAATAGGAATATAACTAGGTACTAATTATCGCCGTGCTTTTACGATAATACTCTTAAGATTACTCTATTTAAGGTATTAGTCTTAATTCGCGTTTTATATAATATATTATAATACTTAAGGCAGGTAAGAGATAGAATAGCTTTTTTTAAAGCTTAGAATATAGCTAGCCGAGTAGGCGTTATCTTAAACAGGACTAAGGCTTTAGTAAGTTCTACTAGTGATTTAGTGACTTTACTATAATTAGGGATAAATTTCCGGTAGAAGTTACAGAACCTTAAGAATAACTAGGTACCTCAGACTATTATAAGGGGTTCTTAATTATTCATGTATACTATCGCCTCTAAGTTAATTTTAATTCCTTTAGTAGTAATATAGAAGCTAAGGAACTTAATCTTTTTAATATAGAATTCGCTCTTCTAAATATTAGTAAGGAGCCTATACTATTACAAGCGTTATAAGACCTTTTTAATATATACCTTATGTTTTAGGGGGTCGTTTAAGAAGATAATAATATTATCTAAGTATATAGTACAGAAATTATCTAGGTAGTTGAAGAGTATATTATTTATATGCCGCTAGAATATAGCTAGGCTATTTGTTAGACTAAATAGTATTACCTTATACTTATAGCTCTTATATTAAGTGCGGAAAGTAGTGTATTCTTTAGACGTAGGGTTTATTTAGATCTAGTAGAATACGCTCTAGATATTAATCTTAGTGAAGATCTTAGCTTATCTTAACTAAGTAAATACTTTATTAATAAGAGGTAAGGGATACTTATCCTTTTAGGTAATCTTATTTAATCTTCAGTAGTTAATATAAAATCGTAAGCCCTTATTAGGCTTTTTTATAAAGAGAGTTAGATAAGTAAATAAGGCGTGGCTTAAGATAATAAAGCTCTTATTTAGATTCTCTTCTAGGTATTTCTTTATTACTTAGAGCTCTACTTTACTTTACTAGTACAAGGGACTATAACTATAGTTAATATCCTTTTCTAGTTCGATCTTATAGTCTAGGCTTAAGATAAGGTCTAGTAAAGAGTTAGTAGTTATTTTTAAGAAAGCGCTAGCGAACTCTTTATACTAGCGGGGGAGCTTTTTATTTAAGATATCTTTATATGATTTTTTAAGTTTAAAGGAATTTTATAACTTAGCTTTTTAGGCTACTTAGTCGATTGCCTTATTAATTTCGTTTAGTGTTACTATAAAGAATTCCGATCTAAGAAGCTATAGGATATAGTGGAATATTATAGCGTTAATCTCGGTGATATTTATCTTTAAAGGGGTCTTCCTTTTTTTAGTAGGGTGCTAACAAGGGGATACTATGTCTTTTAAAACTATAGTAAGAGGTTTATATAGAGTAGGGTTATATAGTTCCTTTTTTATCTATTTAATTAAGTCCTATACCTAGCTATTATAGGTCGGGGTAAGGGGCTCTTAGATAGTCCTTTAATTTTCCTAGTATTATTAGTCTTATTTCTTTTTTAACTAATAGTGTTTCTTTTAGTCCTCTTATTTTATCGTATAATATCTTTAAGAAAAAGGGGATAGGTATCGAGATTTAGTAGATAGTATATTTATAAGGGCGGATTCTTTTATATCTCTTACTATTTAGACTACTATTTAATAGGGAGAGGGTCTTAAAGCGTCCTCTATATTTATAGCTACTTAGCGTCAGAATATATCTTATTAGTTAGTTACCTATATCTATAACAAGTTTAATAACTATAAGGTATCTTAGGTATTAGTATCGTACCGGTAAATAAATAACAAGTGTATATTAATATATATAAAAATCCAAGGTTCAGTTTAAAGGTGTTTAAAAGTATATATTATAAAGAGTGTCTATAGGTTAGAATATATATTACCTTCTAAATAACCCCTGGTTTATATCTGAAAAGAGTCTATCCCTTAACCGGGATTACTTATACCCCCTGATTTCCCCCTATACTTCTATAGTAAAAGTCTACGAACTAATACTAGTAAAACTTCTTTTAAAAACAAAAGGTTTCTAATAACTGTAAAGGAAATAAAGAGAGAACGTAGATATAATAATAGGAACTAAAGATATAACGAAGTAATAAATATCTGACTTATATATATTAGTAGCTAGAATATCTCTAGTTACTATCCGAAAGCACCTCTCTTATTATACGAGGATATAAACAAATCGTAATTTATAACTAAACTACGTCTTAAAGTATAAAGAATACATATAAACTTATAGAGAATTAAATAATATTATTATTAAGTTAATATAAGGTTCCAGGGAGTTAGAGGGTTAATGTTTTATCTAGTAGTAGTTAATAATACAGAGGTAGAAGATAATAGTAATAGCTAAGCGATAATAGTAAATAATATCGTATTATATCTGAATCAGGCCTGAATTATATACGTCTATTTATATAAAGATAACCTCCCCTTTAAAATCTTTTCTTTTCTCTATTAAATAATAATAATAATAATAACTGTAAGTTCAGAATTAATAGTATTTACCTTAGAGATTCTCGCTAACTAGGAGATTTCTTTAAAAGATATTAAACAAATTAAGTAATTTAAGAGTAAATATATCTTATCCTAAGAGCTAGCGTAGTAGTAAAGCTCTTTACTAATACTAATTAGTGCTAATTCCCTGCTCTCCTAGTGCCCTCCCGGCTACGTTCCGTATATAGTACTATAGATATATTAATCGTTAGAAGAAAGGTAATCTAAAACTATATAAATTCCAGAGTTCCGTAAGCTTAAAATACTAATATTACACTAAGAACAAGGATAAATATAAACTTATAAGTATCCCCTAATCTAAGTCCCTTTTATAACCCTTCTAATAATAATCCTCTATAACTAACAGAAGTAGATCCTAGTATATATAGCCCTTAAGTATTATACCTTTACTAATACCTTTACTAGTAGAGATATAACTGAACTCCTTGAAGCTAGTACCGCCCTTTAGAACGTTATCTCTATTACTAAGGCTAATATACTAAGAGATATATTATTAGTTATAGAGGTTATATTAGCGGAGGTCTATACTATACGTAATAAGATAGCTAGAATTATAGAACAGAATACTATAAGTATTTCCCTTCTTTAACTAACTCCCCTTACCTCCTTTTATAAGACGTGATCTAATACCTTACGTTATAAGTGATACTTATAGTGTTATAGAAGTTAGGAACTATATTAAGGAAGCAGAAGGCTCTACTAGATAGTCCGGGTCTATTAAAGTATTATATAGGGATAAGTACTTAGAGGAATCCCAGAGGCGATTTAAAGGAGAATTTAGCTAGTAGTCTTAGTAGTTCTAGTTCTAATAATAGAAATAGCTTAAGTACTTACCTTTCTAGCTTTATTACAATTAATTAGCCCCCTAGGGTAAAGGAGAGTAGTAATAGTGCTCCGGCACTTAACTTAACTTCTTTACCTTCTTCTCTTTAAGGGGAAGGAGAAACTACTAATAGTAGTCTTAAAGAGAATAGCACGTAAAAGTAAGGGGTTTCCGGCCTTATTTCGGATTAGTTTCGTAATTAGTTCTTCGTAGTAGTATCTTCTCTATACTTTTATATAAGAGTAGCTCTCTATAGCGAAACCGGTAATTAGTCCCTATTAAGGTATTATTATAAGGCTGCCTATTAGCGCTTTAAATCAGAGGGTAATTATCTTAAAATAAAAGTTATTCCTATTATAATATCTTACTTAATTATAAAGAAATAAATAAGTAATAAAAGAGAGTTATAAGGAAATTAATATAAGAAAAATAAGCGAACACGTTAGAACACTTCTACTACAGGTCTAAATCGACCTCGTCTAACCTCTCTACTTATCTCTCTACCTTTACTATTAACTAGTTAGTATTAATAAACTCTTAAAGAGCCTTATTTAGACCCGCTTTCGTTATAGCGTTAGTAGGGTTACTTACTCTATCGATCTATTATATCTCTATTAGTTCCCTACGCTTATATAATTAACGAATTGCTATAATATTAATTATTAAACGTTTCTCTTTCGTAGTACTAAGTTTAATAATATATTTATAAAGAGACAGAGAATCAGTATAAACTATAGTAGGAAGCCTTAGGAGGCCTAGCTTATTAATTACTATATTAACTATAGTTACTAGAGATATTAATATATTAATCCCTACTACTATAGTATATAATTCCGAAGCGAGTATAGCTTAAGTAACTCTATTATACTTTATAGAACTTATATATATTAGGTTACTAGAAAGAGAGAACCCTTGAAACTCTTCTGATTTAATTCCGATTACTAGTATAAAACCGATCTAAGAGTTAAGGTCTTTATTATTCGCAAAAGATCTATTAATAAAAGTATAGATCTTTATAGAACTTAGGTCTATAGGAACATACTATAAACCTCTCCCTAGGTTTTCTATCTATTACTTAAGACATAGATTTAGGGCTTTAATATTATTAAGTATTAGATCCTAGTGCTATACTACTACTAATAGGTTAAACATAGCTTCTAGCTAATAAATTATTATAAGGTAGGCTCTACGAGCTTATTACTTTACGTAAGCTTTCTTATAATCTCCCTTAGTAATATCAACTTACTTAAGCTTTATACCTTAACTCTTCTGAGATATATAGAAGCTACCCTTTTTTATACGGATAGTGCACTTATTAAATATTAGCGATTCGGATCGGTTTAAGACTTATATTAGCTTAGTTATAAATCTGGCTTGATTAATCGCTTCTTATTCCCTTACTAGGAATATCTTATCTCTTAGAATAAGAGTATTATCTATTTATATTCCTACGATTCCGAACTTATTAGTTCCTTTAGTACTTACTAAGAAGTATAGGTCGTAAGTTAACGTCTTTATTTAAAGGCTTTTTATATAATACTTATAATATATATTAAACTAATAGTTTCTAGACTTAAGTATACTATATAATAAAAGTACTACTATAAATATTATTCTAAGTAGAAACTCATTAGTAATCTCTTCTAGTAGCTATGTAAATATCTTATAAAGAAGCTTTATTACTACCTAGGTATAAGCTTAAGTAATATCCTATATTACTAGCTTTAATTTAGGGTTATTCCGGATGTGTTCCAGATAGCTAAGTGCTATAGCTAAGTATATAATAAGTCTTTAATTAATCTGTTAGATTATTAGTAATTAAGTTAAAATCTCTCGTTTACCCTTATTATTAAAGTATTAAATAATAAGCCTAGATTTCTTATATAAGCTTACTATCTCTTTGCTCTTAATTTCATCTATTATTCTGGACTTAAAGATATATTAGCCTTTTACTCTAGGGTTATCTTTATAAATAGGGATAAAAATACCTCTTTTAATAAAAGCTTTATATTCTACTTAATAGGATCTTTAGAATAGTAGTCCCGGGGTTATAATCTTACTCTCTAATCGTAGCTAGATAGAAAGCTCTTAATCTCTTATCTATTTCTTTATTAAGAACGCCTTAGTATTATATACTATATATATCCCGGTATTATATTTATTATTAATTATTAGTAGTTCATTAATCTGCTCTATAAATAGGATCTTAATACAGATAAGTTTTAGTACTAATTCAGATATCTTCTAAGTTTATTATTCCTAATATTAAGTATCTTATAGTAATTTTTCTTTTCTTTACTTAACGCTAGAGCTATCTGTAATAAATAGTTAAATAGAAGTAAAACAGAATATCTGTATTCTACTATTCTTTATATTAATCTTATAATCCTTATTATTTATTCCTAAGAAATTATAGGGTCCCTCCTACTTCTTAGATTTCTCCCTTTAGATAAGTACCTTATTATTAATCTGAAGATTATAAATATAAGTAGTTCCGGGGCTATTTTAGGTAACTAATATATTATTAACTTTATATGTAGTATAGAGCTTATATATAGCTTCTATAGCTTTCTTAATAGTCGCTGCCTATTATTCGACTAACGGATTAAGAGGATCTAATTCCGTTATCTTAGGGTATACGCTAAAGACTAGTAACGTAGGGACTAAGTTATTAAGCTTAGCTATATTATTTATAGCTTTAATAGCTATTTATAAGTGTTTCTTAGCGTTAAGATCTTTATATTCTTCCGTGACGATTTTATAAGTATAGCGAAGTAAATAGTAATATCTCTTTATCTTACTAATAGAATAGTATACCTCTACTAAAATAAGTTTAGAGATAGTTCTAACTGACTTAAGTAAGCTTCGAAACTCCTTAGAGTTAAAGTTAGTTCTATAGTTATAGACTAAGAAGTTAAGTAGTCTTAAATATATATCGATTTATATAGCTTTAAATATATTAAATATAGATCAGGCGGATACTAAACCGGACCTTTTTTAGAGCTATCTCGCTACCCTGAATCCTATCGCCTTATTAAATATATGGAGAGTATACTAATCGCTAAATATTATAATATTAATATAGACTATATAATTAAAGTTAATATTATCGTAGAGTCTAAATCGGAACTAATACGGAGCGTCTACGTGTTTCTAGTAATACTTATATATCTCCTTCACCTATTATATAATATCGGAATCTAGTATATAGCCTACTTAGTCTAAAAGATATTATAAATATTGTACTAATAGGTAACTAAATCGCCTGTAGAGTCTACGAATCTCTGTTTCTATTAGGTGATAAGCTAATATATCTCTATCTGAATACTCTAATAATTAGTAATATTAATCTAAAAGAAGCTATATATACCTACTTTTCCGGATAATCAAGTACTTAATATCCCCTTGAACCAGGGTATTAGTAAGGTTATTATAGTAGATCCCTAGCTTATTAAGCTATTAAAGACATATTAAGAATAGTATATTAGTATCCACGATTATAAATTCTAATTATCTGATAAGTATATCGATTATAATAGTTCTTAATACTACCCTTATACTAGCTCCGAATTAGATCTGATAACGTCCTACTTCTCTTTCGTCGAATATAACTTTCCGGGTCTATTATAAAGCTTATAACTAATTAAGACTACTTATATTTCTCTTTAACGCTCTAGTGTTAATTAAAAGACCTTGAAAAACAGTCTTAGACTATTAAGTAATAAAAGCTTCTATTATTATCTTAAGCTTAAGTTACTCGATTATACTTTAAAGGACGTGAATTACCTTACGCTCCTCGAGGTACTAGAGAACTTACCTTCTGTTATACTCTATTTCCGATATATAGAATATAGTAATAAAGTGTACTATTCTATCTCTATCTTTTATATCTGCTTTAGTATTATTAGAACAGTTGTTATTATCTTTTATAGAAGTATCAGAATTATCCTTTTTATAGTCTTCACCAGGTCCCTTAAACTAGTCCTAATTAAGCTCTAAATCTGACTCCTCCCTTTTAAGGTATATTATATATACTTAATAGGACTTTTCTATAAGCTTAATACTTTTAGCTTTCTGTTCTATAAAATACCTTACCTTTAAGGCTATTTACTCTTAGTTAGAGTAATAGCTATTATAATAGTCTATCTTCTTATAAATAATATATCCTATATAGCCTAGGAATACTTTGAATCTATTTTTATATTTATTCCTTAGAGAGAACTTTATCCTTTAGTCTAAGTAGTAGGTATTACTATCTATAATATATATTTAAGACCGATTTAGATTATTCCTAGAGTATCTCCTAGATCTAGATCCGGAACCTTATATTATTTCTACGCTTATAGCTACGCAAAGGCTATTTATTAATATAGGGAATATCGGAGGTAGCTTAAATAAAGCTATTTTAAATAAGGGATTTCCTGAAACTCCTTATACTAGCTTATTACGTAATATTTTATTATTCTATATACTATTATCCTTAAGACTTAATTAGATACTTTATAGCTCTCTTACGAAGCTTTTTAACTATATTAAAGCTAATTTACCTTTCTAAAGTAGCTTATTTTAAAACATGGAAAAAGTTATACTAAACTATCGACTTAAGCACTAATTAGCTCTCTCCTTCGTCTTATAATTATTACGAGTAGCTTATATTAGCTTATTAAACAAGTACCCCTTATTCTAAAGGTACTAGTAGTAATACGATAAAGCTCTATCCCGGAGTATAGATAGAAATACCCTATACTATAACATGAACTCCATTAATACTTATTAATAAAAGTTAGTAAAGATATAAAGCTTCTTATTAAGATAATCTCTAGCTCCGCTATATTAAAGCTCCTTAGTATATATCTTACTAAGGCTCACTAGTGATTTTACTTATTCCGGAGAGATTAGTTCAATAATATACTAACTCAGATAAATAGGCTCTAAACGTAGTCTATTTTAACTAAGTACCTGAAAAGGGAGTAATATTCTATCCCTTAAGTATATTATAAGAGCTAAGGTAGGATCTAGTAAACTATTATCCCTTAGTCTCTATACTAGAGGCCGACTAGTATACTATCTCTCTAGTCTTATCGGAAATAACTCCTCTCTCTTAATATTAACAGAGGGAGAGGCTTTATAGAGATCTTCACCTTCTATAGAAAGTTTAATATATAAAGGTCCTTAAGAGTCCGGATACTAAACTAAAACCTATCCCTTTAAGGGATTACTTATCTATATCCTCCCTTAGCTATCTTAATACCTTATCTCTATATTCTTAGGAGTTATAATCTCTATAAATAGAGATAATATATTAAGCGAGTTCTAATAAAGTATTTATTATACTTAGTTCCCTCCTTAATTACGAGTCCGAATCTTATCTAAAAAAGGGCTAAATAATAGGTTTAGTAGTAAGTTAGTTTCCTATTTATCTAGCTAAGTATTCTCTTACACCTAAACTACTACTATAAAAGCCTAGGAAATCTGTAATCCCTTTTAATATTAAATATAAACCTGATTCCTTAAGAGATAATCTCAGAGCTCTTATTATTACTCGCTTATTATCTTCTTAAAATTATTCACTATCTAATCTAGAAAGTATTCTTAAAAGTCCTAAAATAATATCTCTCCCTTAATACCTTTCCTTATAGAATAGTTTATAAATCCTTAAACTAGACTATTAATATTAGCTTTTATAAGACTAGCTAAAGGTACTCTAAGAGCTAGCGTTTTATCTTCTGTTAAGGTTCCGCTACTTCTAACTTCTACTTTAAGTTATTTCATAACTTAGTCTATTAAAGTCGCTATTATACTAGAGGCGATTCGTAGGTGTTTTAGAAGTATCTTTTATATCTTAGAAATATCTAACTAAATAGCTCTGGAAATATCTTAATAACTATCAGAGAGTAGCTATTATTCTTTAGTAGTATAGAACTTACTCTACTTAATTTTAATAAGAGTTCTCTAGTTACTCCATAAGGCTTACTTTACTTAGTTTTAATAAGAGCCCGCTAATATTAATTTAGTATTATATCTTAAGAGTTAACTCTATTATATTTAACCTATCTGTTCTATAGTATAAGGTAACTACTAATTAGTGTTAGTATTATACTAGTAAATAAATAATAAGTATATATTAATATATATAAAAATCTAAGGTTTAGTTTAAAAGTGTTCAAAAGTGTATATTATAAAGAGTATCTACAAGTTAGAATATATACTACCTTCCGAATAACCCCCGGTTCGTATCCGAAAGGGGTCTCTCCCTTAACTAGGATTACCTGTACCCCCTGATTTCCCCTTATACCTCTATAGTAAAGGTCTGCGGACCAACATTAGGAAAAGGGAATTAAACAAGGGAGGACTACGGGGATATCCTTGTTATATAGCTAGATAAGATAATAGTCTTTTACGTTTAACTAGACGTTAAAGTAAGCTATCTAAGTCTATCTTAAAATAATCTTATGATTCTTAAGATCTAAGAGAACAAATAGGATCTCCTTTTAAACGCGTTAGTCGATTAGAATATTTAAAAGGATTATATAAGAGGCGATATTATTAGCTTATCTATTATAGCTTTTCACTTATATAAGGTTAAGTAGAGAGGTGAGTTTTATACTGAATTTCCTTATAAAGTCTTTAGTAAAGCAAGTATTAATAAAGGTGAAACTGCCTACTCTAAAGTTAAGAAGTATAAGTAATATAATTCTAATACTATTATAAAATAGTATATAAGGGATAGTAAAACTTTTACTACTTATTAACTAACGTATATTAATCTCCTTAAGATTAAGTATTTACCTTAAAAAGGAGTCTTCTCTTAAGGTTTCAAGTTTTCCAGGTCTAAGGGAATTTCCTTTAAGTTATTAACTTCTTTATTAGAGAAGAGACTAGTATTAAAGTACTTCTCTAGTACCTTAACTTTTACAACTATTATTATATAAGGCTCTAGGTAATTTTTAGCGATATAGCCTATCTTCTTATAGTTATAGTATATAACTACTTTAAGAGAAGGAAAGATTACCTTTAGAGTAGCTACTACTAAAGTCAGAGTAATAAGAATAGGAACACTATTAAAGGGCGGAAAGGTAACTAAGCCTCTTTTTAGGAAAGTAAAGGTTAAGAGGCGAACTACTAGCGTAAGGGCTTAAGTAGTTACTATAATCTACTGATATTATTCTTAAGTTTAGTGTACTTTCTTATCTAAGAAATCTATTATAGAGATAAAGTCCTAAAAACTTCTATTAGGAGTGAACTTATAAACTACCTGATCTTTAAGAGTTAAGTATAAAGAGTTATAAAAGCAAGTAGTAAGGCTCTTAGTAAATAAGATATAAGTATCTTAAACGAGCTTTAAGAACTTCAGGTAGTATTTAGTAAATAACTTACTAGCTACTATTTAAAGCTTATTTAAGGCTATCTTAGTGTCTTATTATTTAAAAGCGTTATTATAGATACTACTAAGGTAGCTAAGTATTTCCTTAGTATTTATAAAAAGGTCTATAGTACTAACTTTAAAGTAAGGAAGTAAGTAACTTTAGGCGTCACTTTTAGTATAGTTATATACTATAGCTTATTAGGCCTTCTCACTTAGGTAATAGTTAGTATTAATATCTAGCTTACTTATTATAAAGGCAGACTAAGTATATTATTTTAAGCTATTAAGAGTATTAAAGAACTTTTTAATATATAATTTAAGTAAGAGTCTCTTATAGCGTTTTTAGCGAGTAAGAGTAAGCTTTACTAGTACTTAAAAAGCGTTATCTTAGTTATCTCTAGATAATCTATTATTATTAGAGTTATTACTATCCCCTAAGTTAAGAGCTTACTATTAAAAGCTTAACGACTTAGACTTCTTAGATTTAAAAGTTAAGTTCTTAAGTATCTCTAATATCTTACGAAAGCTTTTATCTTACTTCTCTTAGTGCTTAGCTAGTCTTTAAGGTTCCTTAGAGCTCTTTATAACTTTAACTATTAGTACGGGAGTAGTATATTCCTTTTAAGAGTAGTCCTATTAGTCTTAGGGATTATTCTCCTTAAGAGATATAGTATTATTATAAGAGGTTAGGAGAATAATATCATTCTTTTTTTTACTATTATATTTATAAGGGGTGATATATAAGGGAGAAGAGGTTAAAGGCGGATTTCTTTCTCTTAGTATTAGTGAAGTAGTAAGTTTAATAGTAAAAAGAACACTATATTATATTTTATTACTTTTCTAGAAAGGATTAAGACTACTTATAAGGAAGTGTGAGTATAAAAGTAAAAGGTAAGAGGTAGTACTTAAGTTGTGAATATAACTTAGTTACACTTAAAAGGTACTTAAGGAAATAATAAAGTATAAGAGATAAAGTAGAAAAGAGAGAGCTAAAGATACGACTTAACTGCGCCTGAAAAGTGCTTAAGGAATTTAGTAAAAGTAGATATTAGGACTTTTATAGGTAAGGTTAGTCTTTTCTAATATAATAGTATAACAAATATTTATTAGTAGTTATAATATAAAGTAGAAAAGATAGCGAGAGGGAGAGGTTTTTAAGGAGCCTTAAGAATAAGTAAGGAAGATATAGCTGCTAGTGAACTAAGCTAGTCTTAGGTTCGCTATATAACTTTAGCCTCGCAGCCTTACGACGTTAGCCTTACTTACGTGACTTGCTTATCGTGATTAGTCCATTATAGTATTCTCTTATACTTAAACTATTATTATAAGAGCCTAGGAAATTTATAATCTCTTTTAATACTAAATATAGACTTAATTCTTTAAGAGATAGTCTTAGAGCTCTTATTATTACTTACTTATTATTTTCTTAAAATTATCTACTATTTAATCTAAAAAGTATTTTTAAAAATCCTAGAATAATATCTCTCTCTTAATACCTTTTCTTATAGAATAATCTATAAATCCTTAAACTAAACTATTAATATTAGCTCTTATAAGACTAGCTGAAAGTACTCTAAGAACTAGTATTCTATTTTATATTAAGATTCCGCTACTTCTAACTTCTATTTTAAGTTATTTTATAACTTAGTTTATTAGAGTTACTATTATACTAAAAGCGACTTATAAGTATTTTAGATATATTTTTTATATCTTAGAAATATCTAACTAAATAGCTCTAGAAATATCTTAATAACTATTAGAGAGTAGCTATTATTCTTTAGTAATATAAAACTTACTTTACTTAATTTTAATAAGAGTTCTTTAGTTACTTTATAAAGCTTACTCTACTTAGTTTTAATAAGAGCTTACTAATATTAATTTAGTATTATATCTTAAGAGTTAACTCTATTATATTTAACTTATTTATTCTATAGTATAAAATAACTACTAATTAGTATTAGTATTATACTAGTAAATAAATAATAAGTATATATTAATATATATTAAAATTAAAGGTTTAATTTAAAGGTATTTAAAAGTATATATTATAAAGAGTATCTAAGAGTTAGAATATATACTACCTCTTAAATAGCCCTAGGTTTATATATAAAAAGAGTCTACTCTCTAACTAGGATTACTTATACCCCCTGATTCCCCTTATATTTCTATAGTAAAGGTCTACGAACTAATAAGCTCTCTTATTATCCTCTTAAAAGATATACCTCTTATTTCGTAGGTTATTAAAGAATAGCTTAATAACTAGCTTAAGAAAGAACTCTATATACTTATCGCTATTAATATAACATAGTAAAAATATAAGCTTTAATTTATAATTCTAACTAACTATTATAGTAACTATCTACGAAACCTTTTAAACTAAAAGACGTTTACATATTTTATTAAGTCGATTTTAGTGAAGTCTTTCTTATTTGTTATAGCCTTAATATCGAAAGACTATAGATTTCTTATATTAGTTTACTATAAAGTAAGAGGCGTTAGAATAAAGAACTTTCTTATATTACACTTATTTCTACCCTTTTTAATCTTGAAGCTCTTTATAAAACTCTTTTCGTTCTTTTATATTCGTAAGAGTAAGGTATTTATTCTTAGTAGCTTAAAAGTGACTAATTCCTTCTCTCTAAAATAAGTTAAGTAAGGTTTAAGAGTAAATATCAAGATCGTAGTAGTCGATTAGCTCCTCTAAAGTTATAGAACCTCAGCCCTAGTATCTATCTATATTAGCTTCGATTTCTAACACGTCCTTATATAATAATTTATACTTTAAGCTTCTTATAGTAGGTCTTATAGTTTATAGAAAGTCTTCGTTACGTATAGATATCGCTGACTATTTAATAAGGCTTATCTATAAACTTTATAATCTCTCTAATAGTTTAATAAGTAATAAAACGTTAATTATTAATCTTATAACACGTAGGAGTATTATACTCTTTACGATTAGTCTTATAAAGAGGTTTTAGAGTCGTTAGAGTAAGAGGAGATAAAGGAGCAGCTAGTATATCTAAAAAAGAGTGATTTATTTTATAAGTGTCGATTTAAGTAGTGTCTTTAAAAGACTCATGTTTATATAGAAAAAAGGTAGTAAACAAAGGAAATACGGGACAGCGCTAAATACGGCTCGCTTCGCCGGTCATAAATTTGGGCCGCCTCGTAAGGTACTCGTAGGAGAGTCGATTCTCCGGATCACTGTGGCCAGTGCCTGTGCTAGTGCCTGGTTAGGTAATTGGCGCGTTCATGGCGAAAGGTTTGGGTGCAGGGATGAGATGCGAGCCTTGTTCCATGAGTCAGAAGTAAATTCTATATCCGAATATGAATATATATATATATATATATATATACTCATGCATCCTGCGAAGGCCACGCAACTGCAAAATATGATGTGACTAAAACTTTCGTGGTTGATGGGTCCCTGTACTGCAGAACTACTACAAAGTCAGCGAAGTCTAAGGTCGGTCACATCAAGTGGGGAAGTAACAGAAGCCCGGTTCTTGTCTTCCATCATCGAATAGTGTATTTTCACATGCGAGGCTATTCCCCGGGCTCACTGACGCGAGAATGCGAGGGATGGGATGGTATGAGAGACGAGCCCGCCTTAGTCGTTCTGCACGACGTAGGTCGGCAGGCCGGGCGGCTGCCATTGAATGGACCGGAGATCTGTGTGACTGGGCGACATTGACACGACTGGATACAAGATAGCGGAGTGTTGATGAAGGAAGAATATGACTCTCAGATCCCCTGTTGGTTCTGTATTCCCACCGACTCGCCTCCGTATGCCAGCCAGCTAGTTCTGCATGTAGCCCTGCTCACTTGTCAGCAATCGCTTCGCGTGTTTACTCCTACGTGAGTTGGCTCCCGTTCCCAACCTGCATTGTAGTGCAGATAAGGCATGACAAAGAGTGGAGAAGACTTCACAGCTCAATATCTATAAGAAACACCCTCTGAGCACATTAAGACTCGGTATTTCCCGATCAACACAGCAAAGCTGACCCGAGAGGGTTCAGAGTGGCTAAGCGAGACCTCTCCTTGCAAGAGCATCCATGCACTCTCTCGCCCATTTAAGACTGTCTTCTTGGATATGACTTGTTGTTTATACATCCTCCTGCGTCTATCGTCGGTTTGGAGGTGTTCTGTCTATTGAGAGATCCAGTGGCCCTGTTTACCAACGAGAAAACAGCGTTCAAAGCATCAAGATATGATGGTTCTGGTTGCACTCAGTATGATCATCGTCCTCATCATGGCAAACTATGATAGATAGGCCAAGTAATTCGTTTGGATTCTCACATTGGCACGAATCAAACCTCAAGGCTTGTCTCTACACAAATGTAGGAAGGTCGCTAAGCCCACCGTATAAAACCGTCCATGGACCGCATACACTACAGCAACTTGGTAATCTGTAATAAATATGCTATTCGCTATGTCTAGAGCGCGATGAGACCCTGGAGCTCTTAATTCATCTCATAAGGGGAAGAACCTCACTCAGCGTCGGAGATGATGGTTAGTCACGCATTCCAAATATGAACTCCCTGCGCGAGGTGAGTAAGAACTGGCAAAGAGACAGGCAGCTTCGTGTATGACCTATCGGACCTTACGGCAGCTGAAATGGAAGTGTAGATGGAACGAGGTCAGAGGGGCACGTCGACATTGTTTATTTACGTTCCCATCTGGAAGTTGGAAGTGAAACAAGAGCTTACCCAGTTGCCCAGCTGGTCGCTTTGCTCCCTGCTCTTCAAAGCAGCAAAACGTGGTAGAAATTCCAGTTACCCCAAGAGACAGACCTTGCGTTGGATGCATCACCGTTCTTGATATTGAATCGACTCAAGCTACTTATAGGTCACCGCCGCGCACTTCCACCTCATTCCCCTATCATGCGTTCGCGCAAGGTCATATTCTGGAGGTTGGGTGATCACAGCTCACTATGCACAATGACACCCCCAGGAAACTCAAGAGTAGATGGGTATTTGCTTATTTTGCCGTTCGTCTGGCAACATCGCAAGAGTAATGGTATCACGAACTCTCAAAGGCAATCGGAAGTGCCCTCGCTGCCAGTATCAACGCCATGTCCAAATGCAGCAAAAACGCCATCCCTATGCAATATCCAGACCGCAAAATATCGTCTCACTTCACATCCCATAGGACGTCTTCCCTAGAAATCCCGAAATATCCCAATCAGCTGATCTAGGCGTAATATTTGGCCCAAGAGACTCTCTTCCTTCGCCTGCCAAATCTGGTATGAGTTCAGCTGAGCTGCATCGAGATATGTCTCTGGGTCTTGATCAAGCATATCAGTTCGTAATGTCAGGTTGATAACGTCGGCGACCTTGCGTCGCTCGAAGTCGAGACGTTGAAAACATCTCGAGATCATCTTGTAGGCATTCTCCAAGATCATGGTAGCGACTCGATCGTTGTCGAAGAACCAGAGGAAAATGATACGGTTGGGATTCTGGCGGCCTGCATCTCTTGGCACCTCCTGAATGTCAACAACGCCCGCCATCTGCATCTCAGCCAACTTCGTACGAACGTCCTTTTGCTTCATGAGAGCAAGATTGGGCAGTTGTTTCTCGTCAAGCTTGCCAAGTTTTCTCAGCATTCGCGCTAATCGATGTCCAAATGTTCCAAAGTTCTCCAGCAGCATGGTGTCAAGCTCCGATTGCTGCACATGTTCCATGATGCGCTCAAAATCGACAGTCCATTCGCCTTGGCCGCTGTTTCCGCATTTTCGGAGGAACCGACAGTCATCAGACTCGAGAAGCTGGAGGTGGTTCTTGACTTGCTGCATTCGATTCTCGCTCCGGTCAGAATGATCAGGTTCTGGTCGATCTTGGAAGGTTACCTTCGGGCGCTTTGCTGGCCTTGGGGGTTCGTCTGTGAAAGGGTCGTCGTCGTCAAATGCACCAAGGCCAGTGCCGTTGACTATGGTCTCTTCATCCGACTCAGGGTCATCCATGTTGATGCCTGATACCTTGCCCCTCTTGGCCTTCTCGCCCGGAGCCTTGCCAATACCCGTGCCTGCATTGATGGACTTGCTGAGCACCGCTGTGAGCTGCATGGTAGTGAAAGACGGTCCATCTGATTGCTCTTCTAGGTTCGAATTCGATCGGCATCGGGGGATTCTGTCTTCCAAGAGTCTGAGACCCGCGGCGTAGATCAAAGATGTCGTCTCTCCAATTCGATCGTATGCGAAGGTCACCAGCACTTGGTTACGTAGTGCGACGGTACACTTTTCGTAATTGATGCGAAGTACCAGATTCGTCTTCGTGTGACATTAGCATCCACTCTCTGCCTCGAAAGTAAGATAAACCCACATCAAGTCTCGTGCCATCATCTTCGTACAACCTATCACCATTGACAACATCGCTGCTTCCATTGGAAAGCCGTCTCCGCTTGTGGCTGCCATTCGTACCGTTGTGATCCCCGTTCGCCATTCTCTTCTTGCCCTTCATCTGCCATCGACTTTGACCTTCCGTTCGCGCCGAGTCTATGCGTGCTTGAATCTTGAGTTTCATTTCTTCCTTTTGCTTGAGGCCCTTGGTCCCGCCCTGATAAAAGGCTTGCTCGACTTCTTTCTCAATTTTGCTGTAGAGATCCGTCGGGCTTCGGAGCATGTTCTCCACAACTGGCTCAATCATGCCAGCCTGGAGCAAGTGAGCCAATGCTGTATGCAGTGGACCAGTGGTAGCATGTTCTTCCTCATGGCCGTTTATACCATTTGCGGCAGCATGTCCATTTATCTTTTCGTTGGTACGCGCCCCCTGCACTGACTCATATACTGCTGCGAGATCCGAAATTTTGGTGTTGCCCATCACGAACAAATTCTGCATAACGTCTCGTGCGAAGGCACCAAACCGAGCTTCCACCGCCTCCATGATCTTCCCAGATCGAACCAGCCCATATGCCGCATCGTGGTTTGCTTCATAGAAAGTACTGCCCTCCGAGTCGCGATTGTGGTATACAAGACCCTGCTGGATAAGCACAGCCAGACCGTGTTTGGTATTACGGGGAGAGAGTCGAGTGTGCCTGGACAAATTGATTGCTGTCAGTCGCCCGCGTCGAAGGAGCATCGTAAATATCCGCTGTTTAACAAAGTCAGACGTGACCAAACCAGAAATATATTCTACTCGGCCGGGCGATGGCAAACAGAAAAAGTACGCTCAGTTCCCCCAAGTATAGCCTGAAGCAGATATTGGCGCACGTACAGAGGTTAATTCGCCATAGATCTCGTCGACGAGTAGAGCACAAAGCTCTACTGCGTTCTTTGACTGTGGCCTGTCAGTTTTGGGGCTTTACGAAAAGGCGGTATTCACAGAGCTAGCTCCGCGCGGGGGGAGAAAAGACAAGAGCGTACTCGAGACATGTTTGTTTGCTGCTAGAGATTATCCCCGATCCCCAGAGCCTTCCACAAGTGCTACCGGTGCTTCATTGACGAGGTGAGGCTGAGCGGGGAAGAGAGTCGTGGAGTAGGAAGGTAAAAGATATTTAGGATGAGGCTGGGGTTTTCGGGCTCAGGACGGTCGGTCACGAATTTTGACCCCTCCAACGAGGCAGTCTCTGGCCTCACTAAAAAGTATGGCACAGCAGGTCTGAGCTACTGTACACTCGCTACAGTATAGCACGGAGTACCTCACTCCCGCCGTAAGATTTCTTGCGGTGCTAGTGCCGTGCACGCCTGGTCTCTGCCGCCAGCCCTACTCGTGGCCCGAATTCTTCCCTAGCAGAGCTTCGACAACCTCAACTTCCAAAGCGAAAGCCCAGCCCAAGCAGTCCAACTCCCTGCGATTCTCCATCCACCAATCCTCTCCGCACAATGATCTCACGGTCGGCGATTGGTCCCAAGGCACAGCTTGCCCTTCGCAGGCAATGCTGTGCTCATCCAGCAAACCGCCGCGGCCTCGCCGCCTCCATCTCCGGATCGACCTCCTTCTCGTACGAGACTGCGGATGTGAACGGAATCAAGGTTGCCAGCAGAGATGTTGCAGGACCGACTACGAAGCTTGCTGTGGTTGCAAAGGCCGGAACGAGGTATCAATCGGCCCCTGGCTTGACCTCTGGTTTGGAACAATTCGCGTTCAAGGTGGGCGGACAGACTTAGTACACCATAGTTGTTTTAGATCAGACATTGACTTCTTCTTCTCCAGAACACCCTCAAGCGATCTGCATTACGAATCACAAGAGAATCCGAGCTTCTTGGAGGCCAATTGACCGCATACCACACGAGAGAGGCCTTGGTTATTGAGGCGAAGTTCCTCAGAGAAGATCTACCATACTTCACAGAGTTACTTGGAGAGGTTATCTCACAAACAAAGTACACCGGTAGGCCAATTGCTTCGGGGACTGGCCTATGGACAGTCACGCTGACAGTTTCCGTTTAGCTCACGAGTACCACGAGGAGATCGAGCCCATCATCAAGCTTGCCCAGAAGAAGCTCCTCGGTAATGTGTCTGAGCTTGCCATCAACTCCGCACATGGTGTGGCTTTTCACAGAGGTCTGGGTACGCCTCTTTACCCATCTTCCTCGACCCCTCTGGCCAAATACCTGAACGAAGAATCCATTTCTCAGTTCTCTCAGAGCGCATATGCCAAGCCAAATTTCGCTGTTGTTGCAAACGGTGCTAGCCAGGCCGACTTGAGCAAATGGGTTGGTGAATTTTTCAAGGAGTCAAAGACCTCATCCAGCACGTTGTCGGGTGAAGCAACCAAATACTATGGCGGAGAAGAACGGATTGCACATAACGCCGGCAACTCTTTCGTGATTGCGTTCCCTGGCTCAAGCTCTTTCACCGCAGGAGGTTCATACAAGCCAGAAATTGCAGTTCTTGCGGCTCTTCTTGGTGGAAAGTCAAGCATCAAGTGGTCCCCTGGATTCTCGCTTCTGTCCAAAGCTGTCTCTTCGTTCCCTGGAGCTGGCGTTGCCACCACTCACTTGGCTTACTCTGATGCTGGCCTCCTGACTATCCAGTTAAGCGGCTCTGCAGCAGCTATCCGTGGCGCTTCGGCTGAGGCCGTTAAAGCACTGAAGAGCGTTGCTGAGGGTTCAATCAGCAAGGAGGACTTCACCAAGGCTGTTGCACTAGCAAAATACCGTGCTCTGGAAGAAGGCCAGAACATTGAGGCCGGTCTCGTTGTCACTGGCGCTGGACTGGTCCACGGCGGGAAGGCTTTCCAGATCGATGAAGTTGGTAAGAGTGTCGAGTCAGTGACTGCCGAGAAGTTGAAGTCGGTATGTATCCTCGTCTACCCTAGTATGTCACGACCTTATGCTAATTGTACAACAGGCTGCTAAGGCATTACTCGAGGGTAAGGCGACAGTTTCAGCTGTCGGAGATCTCTATGTCCTCCCATATGCAGAGGAGTTGGGTCTCAAGGTATAAGATCTTCATTAGTATGGGAGGAAGGGTAAAGGGGTTGTATCAACAGCTCTAGAGTGTACTGTAGATATATGAGCAATTTGACCGTGCAAAATCTCCGTGACAGCCAGTGCCTGCATATGACTGTCATTCTGGACCCCCTTGATGATCGAGTCCTAAAACATGCTGCGATGCGACTGCCCTAGTTAGGTACTTTTGAGGTACCTTGACCTCTTCCATCTGTTCAGCAGTAGTCAACAACAACCGAGCAACTCTTGCTAGTACCAGCCTTGTTGATACTTGCCTCGTAGCCTTTCGCGGAGCTGGAGGTATGAGAGAGTTGCTGAGACAGCAATTGCAGTTGTGTCATTAGAGGTACCTGCGCTGTAGATAAGGGACCTAGCCTACCCAAGGTACCTAGGTAGGTAGGTGTACCTTTTGGTATCGCGACAAAGCTAGATACCACGTGACTTTCTCGGCATGCTTGAAATTCGATCCCGCCCGAGCATCAGAAGCAACCACTGCTCCAAACCACATCAACCGCTAACACACTCTCACAACCTCCAATCATTCAAAATGACATTCGCGTGGAAAGCGTCAGGTCTCACGTACGTTCCATTGCCATTGAAGCCGAATCTATCCTCGATTGAGCCGCTGCGCGGTTGCCAGGAGCTGGGACTGACAAATCTTTCAACAGCTACAACAAGTACCTTTCGGTGGCAGCACGAGTCGTCCGACGCAGCTTGAAGGATGACAAGAGACTACAGGCAGAGAGAAGAGGAGAGATGGAGTTGAAGTTTGCCAAGTGGAATGTGAGTGATGTCTCCGGGGACGGACATATACGACAAAGGGCAATGGCTGACAATTCATTGAATGCAGAACGGCAAGCAAGGCGAGAGCAAGAGCGTCGCAGAGGCAAACGCTGCTTCGATGGCAGACGCTGGCTCCCAGTCGTAGACTGCCAATTGCACATCAATGGCATGGGATTTGGCGGGTGAGTGGCTGGGTGGGCTAGAGCGCTGGTCGTGGAGGACAGACAGTGATAGTGGATTGTACAATTGTATTATTTGAGGACGACAAGCCCAGCAATTCAAAAATCCGGTCGAAGTTAGTTGCAGCTGAGGCCCCTGACCTTCTTTGAACCAGTGAAGAGCACATGGTTGAACTCCCTAGACTTCTTAAATGCCGCTTTCGAACCCCTACCAGTGTTGGGACTCTGCATCTACTTTTGGGGTAACTGAAAACAACGTGAATCTGACTCGTCCTCTGCTTGCCAGCTTGTGCGAAATGCGTTGAGGTTCTGGTGCATGTGCGCCTTCCTCGATTGCATTGAAGCCGAAACGCCCAAATGGTCCTCCAGCTAGGTTAGCAAACTTCTATGTTAATGCCGAATTCTTCGGGATAGCACCAGGTTTGCCTTTTTGAAATGCTGACTTGATGCACTGCTCAAAAGTGCTCGAAAGCCTTTCCAAACCCAGCTGCTCGATACTCCATGAGCCTTTAGCACCGAACGCTCAAGCGAGAACTTCTGATTTCAGACATCTCTAGGCTGGCCGGGCTTGCGGTGAACATCCGACTGTACCTGTGAAGTACGCCGCTTCGAGAATATTGCAGCACCGCAAACATGCACAGCAATGGCGTGTCTGCCATCGCTCATGGTACGAAGCCATTCGCACTCAAGAATTTGACTCCCTTGGCTTACTACTTGACAGAAGCCGCGAACCTTGCCATCGACGACCAAAATGAGATGCCGATCAATCCATTTACAGCATTCGAGCCTGATCCACCAGCTGCACCGAAGTTGAAAAGCAAAGGAGTGGTCTCTATGGAAATTACAAAACAGTTCGCTCATGCGGCTCAGCGTAGGTTCTTGCAGTGGTAAACCCATATTTGCAATCACGTGTTGACAGAGCTTCACAGAGCTCGACCTTGGCCAGCTCGTCAAAGATCCGTTCTTCACACTCTTCGAGTCTGTTGGCGCGTTGGAGGTGAGTCTGAAGCAGTTTGGAGAGCGGCGACCTGGTGCTGAGGCTGGCAGATCATGGACCGAAAGATGGACAGCGGCTACCTCGAACCTGGAGAGACTATGGAAGACGAGTTTGACTTTGATCAAGTCTTGCTCCCAGAGGAGATCATTGGCATAATCGATCAACTAATGTGTCATGAGGTATGTTCCGTCTCGAATAGGGGCAGGACATTGCTAAGATTATAGATGGCATGGCACATGGGCCACCCTCTCGCGCAAACTATTTTCACTAGCTTGTATATTGACAGGATCCTATCGCCGTGCCCACTAAATCTCGATCAGACCTACTTTGACCGGCGTGAGACTTGGGAAGATGAACCTGTTACTCTCCAGATATTGAGGGCCTATTGTCTTGGCCTCATCAAAACTTGCTACTACGTCAACAATCGGGTCAAGTCGGAGCATACATACGAGGCATGTGCATAGCTCTAGATCACATATACTTTTGCTAATGAGATGCACAGGAGGAGGACTTTGTCACTCACACTTTTCATCAGAACCTCCTCGAGGAAATCGATCATGAAGCAATCGTTGGCTTTCTTGCTGAAACCATCGACCTGATTGCAGAAGCCAAGCACATTGAACCAGTGCTTAGGAAATCATTGGAATGCCGACTGAAGTTCCGGCTACAGTTCCTTCAAGCGGTGGAAGCTGCCGATAGTAGAACATCAGAAAATCCAAAGCAGTTGTGGTCAGACCTTTTGGCATTTGTACCAGATCTCAAATCGACTCTTCCTTTTGGAAAGCCTTTCCCATCATCATTTAGTATCAAGATACAGAGAAAGCTAGCGAGTACTGTCCCGCCGCGACCGATCGTAGAGGTCGGTCAAGATACCGCTTTCGAGCATTTGGAAAGACTTTGCTTGGACGCGTCTGTAGCGGTAGAAGTGTTGAAGTACTACGACAGTCATAGTCTTCTGGTAAGCTTCATCTCGGGACATTGGTATCTGCACTCACAGAAATTAGAACTTTGTGTTCCTCTTCCAGGCTCGAAAACCCCAACCGTCGGTTTATGTAAGAACTTTGCTACAGCACTACATTTTTGCAGAGATGGTCATTCTGGGGGCATTTTCTATCCGGCATGTTCTGGATGACGATCTTGCTTCAACTGTACTGCCCTCGGACCAACTCCTAGACCGACTCAACGATGAGATTGAGGTACCTCATGATCCGAGACATCACATGGCTGCTCGCATGGAAATCTTCCGGTCTCGCGCAGCTGGCTCGTACTTGGACATTATGAGAACAATATGCCAGAATAGATGTAGGATACGGCGCACCTTCTGCCACACGATCGTTGATTGGGATAACCTCCAGATGGATGCCGAAGAATTGGATGTTGAGCTCCGGGAGTTCACCAAAGAGCAACCGATCGTGGATCCAGAAATTTCGAGTGAACCCATCTACTCTTTTCCACTATCGTCTTGGTCGTACTTCTACAAGCTGAGACTGATGGAATGGCTAGTTCAATTGGGGTTCGAGCTCGAAACTTATCAACCGGATGAGCTCGCAGGAATGTACTGGTACGTGCAGTACCTAACAAAGACGCGAAGTCGTCACCTCGAGCGAATTAGAGGTTTCGTTGTGCGGAGCTTAAGAGCATCCCTGCAGAATTCCCAAACAGCAGCAGCTAAACATCCGGAATTTATGAACTCTCTGAGCTTTATCAATTTCTCCTCAACGGAAGCTGCTGCTACGTACGGATTCTCTGATGCCTTATCGTGTTTATTCACAGTTCTCAGCCGCCTGTCCCTAATAAGAACACCTCCAAGGCCATATAGCGACGACAACATGAGATACGAGGTGCGAATGAAGCCATTCCATGGTATTGGTCTTCCAGAAGTGCCGCCATTCGACGAGTTCACCAGATACGTCACTCAACCCGAAACATCAACTCTTGAACTGCTCAAGTTCGCCAGTGAATCAGCTCTGGGAGCAAAGAAGGGATTTGAAGTCCTCAGCAAATTGACAGCTAAGGAGTCATTCTCCCAAGGATCCCACGATGCCTGGATAAGCAAAATCAAGGCTTGTCTGAAAGCTTGTATCTTCACAAGCATTACGATTGCCACGGTGAAGAAAGCTGTCGAAGCTGCAGGAGAGGATGGAGAGGGCGGGAAGGTGAAGCTAAAGGTGGAGATACCAAACTCTGGGAAGGGATATCATGATTGGTGGGTTGTGCCGAAGGTTATACCTGTACTATGAGTCGTTCTTGATCGCATCTGCTGCCAGTATCAGTCTCGGATTTTGGACTGTGGTTCATGGATTGCTTTGACCTTACATATCACCCACTCCGCTTACCACCTCTTCTAGTGTTCGTTGACAAGCGTCAGGAAGTTCAATAGTTGACTATACTACTCAACTGTTCACAAAGTATCTGTTGTTAAAAATACATGTTGGCTGTTTTGGTCGTACAGATGGCCGATGTGTATCATCAGATTGTTCCGGCGCCGACCCTCACGCCTGGTATTAGATTATGGTTGCATAGAGACTGACGGGAATTCCCTACTGTGACGCTGCCTAGATTGCTCTCGTTGGGCATCGTGTCTGGGAGCAGTGTACCTCTTTCTCAAATGGTCGTCGCGAAGGTCTCGAAACCCCGTCGCCCGAGATAGCCCAACATAATTGAACCTGGGCGGCGGGCGCCTTCGGTGTAAATGTTTCCATTACTTATCGTAATGTGTGCGTATACTATTGTGCAAACCTAGGAGTAGGCAGTTCTGCATTTCACGCGCTCTCTCAACCACTTGCAAAAGCTTTGGGCCTTTCTGTGGAGCTCTTTGGACATTGGGATTCGACGTATGGTGTGTTATGCCACATCAACTTTGACCGACAACGTTCAAGAATTGTCCCTCTCGAGTTAAGATACTGGTCTTGGTCACATTATTGCAAAAGAGTATTGTCAACTTGTTCTCAGTGATTCTTGGAGGACCGCTTTGCAATCTCCTCTACTCTGGGGGCTACCCGGGCACGGTGACGACCTCGCTATACAGCCCGAAAGGTGTCAGCTCGTTCAAAGATATTCCCTTTATCTCGCCTTAGCATTCAGCGCCGATCTCATTCAATCTTTGGAAAAGCAAGATGTCTAAGGATACGTTTATTTTCCTTCGTGGGCCTACTAGGCCGAGCTTTGTCCATGGAGGTACAAGGCAAGACCTTATTTCAGCCAAGATTAGGAATGGTGTATCTGACCTTTGGTTTTAGGTGACATGACGATAGAGCAGGCCGACAAAGTCTGCGTAGATGGTATCCTGTCCATGTTCTACCTCCAGAGTGAGCTAGCTTTCATATCTGGGGAATGGCTCTGGACCCAAGTATCAGGCCTCATACGTCCCAGGAGACAAACCAAGCGGCTGCATCTGCAAGCCTAGCGTCTGTCCCAGTCCATCCCTCAGCAATAACTACACGTCGCCTAAGGATGAGTCTCGAGGCTGTTCTCCTGAAGATCTGCTCCTTCGATGCGGAACCCCTTGAAAGTGCTTGTTGCAGCAATGCCACGACTTCCTCTTGCGATCCAATTCTTTGTTCAGAATGGGCTGTTCTAGTACACTGGTTACAGGAAATGCGAGAAGCTGCTGTTCACCTGCTCCCCCTTGCTCCTCTGACACCTTGCAAAGTGCCATTTCCTGACAGTGTCAAATTGTTGGGAAGAACTTTCATCATCCGCACTAGTAATTGGTTATTACACTTTTTTCCCACCACCTTCTTCATCGCCACCTTCACGCAGAAAAGTACAGCGACGAGCTCGGCGGTAGTAAGAATACCAAGGCTTTCACGCCTGCCAAACGCTCTGTGTTGAATGCGACGAACTGTATGGCTACCTTAAAGGCAAAGGCAGATGCAAATGGACAGTCCCCTGACGGATATCCCACGAGATTATTCCTTGATTGAGAGAACGTTGCTCAGACTGTCTCGGAACAGTCCTTTTTTTAGGGACGGCTATACCTTTACTTGAAAGGTAACAGCTCCTTCCTTCTTCATAGAGGAATAAACCTCGACTTATCCTTACCGTACTTAAATACTCGATACCTTTTGTTTAAGATTAACACTCACTTCCTATTCTCAGGAGTACCTAAATCGGTCGATTTAAGAAAAGTTCGGTTTGTAAAGTCAATGTGTAAGGTATAACTAGGGGTAGTTTAAGAGGAGCACTTGATCAAAAGGAATGTAGCTCGTGTGCAGTGCAAAGCATCTAAGTAGTAATTTCCTATCGTCCAGGACTGTCCTCGAGGAAGGAAACCGTCCTAAGGCGGTCCGACGAACCTTTAGTCACTGTCGCGCAGTGAGTGCTAAATTCTACGGAATCTAAGAGGTAGTTTGGCCTAGAAACCTCTGTAGTCGAGTGGACGACGAGAAGTAATATGGCCCAAAGAAGCATCATGCATAAAAATGTGTTTCGGAGAACGAAGCCTGCACCTGTGATTCGATAAGGTACCAGGTAAGGTAGAACCAAATAGACAATCATCACGCAGGCCAGGCCAGGCTAGCAGTCTGGCGGCCATCTGTAAGACGACGAAAGGAGATGAAGTGAAATGATCACAAACACTTTGATATTGTACCGGAGGAACGGAAGCTCGCTCGTTTTCCCTGAAACGGCTGTACTACTGTATGTAAATTATGTATGTAGTGGGCCTGTCTGGGTGTCTGGGGGTGGGCGGGCGAGCTCGGCACAGCGTCATCGGACTCGACCGGTGACACTGGATGACATGCGACAAGAGCGACAAGAGCGAGCAGTTCGGCAATGTCAGAAACATCACATCACTACCTAGGTAGTAGGTACCCTTCGTACATACCTTAGCTACCGACTCCACTCTATCTTATCCGGGACCACCAGGACACACACTTCATCTACAGTACCAGTCGTCTATTTTCTGTGTTTTGTTCGTCCCGGCCTTCGCTGTCCCTCCAGTACCTTACCTTTAGGGTAGTGAGTTGACCTTGGTCTCTCTCCTCGAGGAATGCACCACAGGCCAGGCCAGGTGATACGCACTCAACTCAACAACCGATCCCAGCAGCGCCCGTATCATCCTACCAAGGGAACAGGTAATTGCTCGTAACGTACCTAATAATAAGGTACGTCTGTCTCTAAGGTGCCCAGCCCAGTACTTACCTAACCTGGAGTGAGCCCGGCTCCACACGCACCTGCATCTCCCGCTGTCAAGACTACACTACACTACACTACTCCAGTCCACTGCCTTCGCCTCCGGCAAAAAGGTGCGCCCAAACATCCTCTTGTCCGAATGGCTTAGCCTTCCCATTGGCGCAACTCAAGCTTTTCATGACTGCTACTGTCTGTACTGCAGCCTTTCTGAGTTCCTGTCTTTGTCGCTTTCACATGTGCTGATAACCTTACCATATCGCCTTCTACTCGGCTCAGTATTGTTTGTCATACAGTATTGTACCGGGGTGCCAGACTGGAAACCAGCATCCATACTTACAGTACCTGCTGTCCAACATCGGCACCGCACCCACAGCTCCTGCTGGCACAGTCCTTAGAGGGTCACACCGTCGGAAGATTTAAGCACGCTGCGGACCCTCTCGGGGCGATTTTCCAGGTGATCCCCCCTTTAGCCACCTCAGAAAGGTACGCATGCTCTCTTGTGTTCCCTTGGTGTGCAGATTTCGCTCAAGTTTCAAAACTCGGTGCTGCGGACCTTGATATTAGCTCGGCAACATCCCCCAGCTAGTGTGCGGGTGTGGATACTCTCCTCCATGGGCCATCTGGCCGGCTAGAGAGTTCAGTCTATGGATGGATGGGATTCTGCAGCATCAATCATGCGGGGCAAATACCCACCACGCTCTACATGCTGTACCCCAGATATAATCAAAGCCTCCCGGCTGCTATCTATGTCTTTGCTTTTCTTCCTTGTTGTCCTACTCTTCACAGGAAAAGCAAACCCTTCCTTCCAGTGGGATGCCATCCTATTACCTTCAAGACTGTCACTACTTCTACCGCACAGCCCTACGCGGTTTGAATATCAGCACATCCATCTCACCACTCTACGCATAAATCACGAAGCTGACCGAGATGCCTTCTTTCCACACAGCCGTTCGTACTTTTACGATGCCGAAATCTTTAAATGAGTCGTTGGCTGAACCCGGCAATCCTCAGACCGCCAACGACTCAGGTCGCTCTCACGATGGCGCAAAGAAGGCCGCTGATGAGTATACCAAAGACCAAAAGAACCCTCTGGCGAGCGATCAGCCTAAGCTCAAGGCTGGTATCACATTTGCAGCCCAGGACAAGCTTCCGAAATTGCCAATACCAGAACTGGAGGGGAGTACATCAAAGTATCTTGCCGCACTGAAGCCACTTCAGAGTCCCAGGGAATACGCCGAAACTCAACAAGCAGTAGAGGAGTTCCTCAAGTCTGAGGGCCCGGAGCTACAGGAGAGACTGAAGAAGTATGCCACTGGGAAGACGAGCTACATCGAGCAATTTTGTAAGTCGTGCAGGTCACTACGACTGATGTATGTTAACATGAGGAAGGGTACGATTCTTACCTCAACTTCGACAACCCTGTCGTCCTGAACTTGAACCCATTCTTTTTACTCGAGGATGACCCAACGCCTGCAAGGAACAATCAAGTCACCCGCGCTGCCTCCTTGGTGGTGTCTGCATTGTCATTTGTCCGCGCGGTAAGGAAGGAAGAGCTGCCACCTGATACTGTCAGGGGACAGCCTCTCTGCATGTACCAATACTCGAGATTGTTTGGAACAGCTCGCGTCCCCACAGAAAATGGCTGCCATATCGGTCAAGATCCTGATGCCAAGCACATTGTTGTACTCTGTCATGGCCAATTCTACTGGTTTGACGTTCTTGACGATAACTCAGATCTGATCATGACAGAGAAAGATCTGTCGATAAACCTACAAACTATCGTTGACGATGCCCAGCAAACACCAATCCAGGAAGCAGCCAAAGGTGCTCTCGGTGTTCTCAGCACAGAAAACCGGAAGGTCTGGTCTGGGCTGAGAGATGTGATGACCAGAGATGAGGGGTCTAATAATGCCGATTGTCTTGGAATAGTAGACTCTGCATTATTCATTCTATGCTTGGATTACACCGAACCAGCTTCCGGGGCCGAGCTTTGTGGCAACATGTTATGCGGAACCAGTCAAGTCGAGAAGGGTGTTCAAATCGGGACATGCACTAATCGATGGTACGACAAGTTACAGATAATTGTGTGCAAGAACGGCAGTGCAGGTATCAATTTCGAGCACACTGGAGTTGACGGTCACACGGTCCTTCGTTTCGCAAGCGACCTCTACACGGATACCATTCTTCGGTTTGCTCGCACGATCAACGGACAGGCTCCAAGCCTTTGGGCATCGACAAGCCCCGATCCATCCAAGCGAGACCCAGACAGCTTCGGTGATGTCAGCACTACACCCCACAAGTTGGAATGGGACATGGTTCCCGAGCTCAGCATTGCTCTTAGGTTTGCTGAAACCCGCCTTGCCGATCTCATTCAGCAAAACGAATTTGCAACCTTGGATTTTGCTGCGTACGGCAAGAACTTCATGACTGGCATGGGCTTCTCCCCTGATGCGTTCGTCCAGATGGCCTTCCAAGCTGCATACTATGGTTTGTACGGCCGTGTGGAATGCACCTATGAACCAGCAATGACGAAGGTGTATCTCCATGGCCGTACCGAGGCAGTCCGATCTGTTACTGCCGAGTCGGTTGATTTCGTGCAAACGTTTTGGGCAGAGAACCCGCCGCAACAGAAAGTTGATGCTCTCCGAAAAGCATGTCAACAACACACAGCGAATACCAGAGAGTGTGCCAAGGCCCAAGGCTGCGATCGGCATCTTTACGCACTCTTCAGCGTGTGGCAGAAGGCGCTTGATGAAGATGGGGCCGAGGCTGCGAGTAGCACTGGAATGAGCAGTAATGGCTACTCGAGCCCTGTCGATGGTAGCTCTGATAGGGATCCTGCTTCAGTCGTTGGTAGCCCAGGTAGGAATTCCTTGATGTCCGTCGATGGAGACGAGGCCCATTCCGTGCGCTCCAACGGGAATCGCGTTCGTGGTAACTCCTCGCCATCGCGGGGGCAGAGCCACAACATGCCTCTCCTCTTTGCCGACAGTGGATGGGATAAATTGAACAACACTATCATCTCAACCTCGAACTGCGGCAATCCCTCGCTGCGACACTTTGGTTTCGGGCCGACATCCGGCGATGGTTTCGGTATCGGCTACATCATCAAGGACGAAGGCATCAGCATCTGCGCCAGTAGTAAGCACAGACAAACCAAGCGATTCGTCGATGCCCTAGAAAGTTACTTGCTTGAGATCAGACGAGTGCTACGCCTGACTCAGCGCAGGGGCACAAGCCCCAAAGCAAGCCGCGTCCGTGAGGCCAGCGCAACCAGGCCTAAGCCAGGTAGCAGACTCAAGTCCAGAGGTAGAGTGATCAAAGCCCACGAACCTGGCAAGAGGACGCCAGGAACCATGACACCGGCGGACGAGAGTGCAACTGTGAGCGACGATGAGGGTTTGGGAGGATGTAAGTCCACTCGTTATTCCGGAAGGCGGTGTCGGGTGATACTGACTTTTGCAGATGGGTTCTTTGACGCAGGAATGTTGCTTCAAGCTTTGAAAGCTCGGGGCGAGGGCTTAGATGATGGTTCTACTAAACCATCTGAGCGGGCAACGGTCAACGCGAGAAGGAGGGAGATTGGAAAGAAACTCAGACTGAGCGAGTACTGAGTAGGTATGAGCTGGCAGCTTCTGCGACAATGGAACGATATGATGACAGAGCAGTGTAACATTAACATGAGATATAGTCTAAGTGTGGCATAATTGTAGCGATTGAGATTAGTAACAGATGTGTCGTCCAAGATCGCCCCTACAAAGAAGTGCAGCTGCGGTGTCTTGGTATCTGGTTTGTTCGGAGACATCAGTTTGGACGCAGCCATAGAAGCACTCGCTATCCGACATGGAGCTCTTGTAAGCTAATTAAAGATGATCCGGAAGTCTAAATTCATCTACCTTAACCTCAAATCATTAAGGTAGAATGCATACTTGAGTTGGACCCTCCTCCCATGAGGACCGGGAGGCCGAAGATTAGCCGATCACCTCACTAAGATAAGCTTAAATAGGACCCTGGCTCTGCCTCACCTGGTGAGAAATTCTCAATGCGCCGACCTCCTCGCCTTGCGAACCCCCGCCACCAAACAGATAACAAGGCAGAACTTGCGTGCAAGACACACCTCAACCCATCAATACAGCCAGACAACCACAAATATGCCTGTTTCCAAGAAGATGAAGGTGAGTTTCCCTGGTGTGACATGGAGTGAGGTGATACCAGCCCATTGTCTGGAGATAGGACAAGGCTGGGCAGAGAGTCTCGTGCAGTGGAAGTGGACGGCGAAAGTACCAGAGAAGAAAAGGCGCTGATTGGGTTCCATGAAAACAGATCCAGCGCGAGCACCGCAAGGCCGAGGCAGCAGGAACCCGCGCCCCCGTCAAGGCAAATGGTCTCCCAGTCAAGGCTCCCAAGCCAACAAGTCTGGTAACTACCTCCAGACAGACCTCCTGAAGCCTTGATCACCCTCAGGTCAACGATATCCCCACTCATCAGCCTCCGATCCAGATAGATGGACTCTCCAAGTCGGAAGCCGGGGCATACTCTCGGAGTGTAGAGACAGGGCGTGAGGAGTGAACGAAGGATTGAGAGTCGACGTACGAGAGAGCAGCAGACTGATCATGGTGCAAAATAGTGTGCCAACTGCCGCAAGGAAATCGTCAATACCAACCTCAAGCAACTCGAAGTCCACGCCGAGACGCACGACCAGAAGCTGTGGCCCAAGGAGAAGTGCTGGCCGGATATTTTCAAGGGAGATGCCTAGATCTTCATTGATCCAGCGAGCACTGGTGCTAGAGTTGATACCATTTGGGGCTGTGGGTGTCAGGATTGGGGACTGATATTAGCTGGTTAGAGATGGGTGACCTGGAATGCATGGGCACTTCTGCTCTGTTGATGAATTGGGGTGGGGGTCAAAGGCATAGCTTTGCGGTAATGAATATGATGCGATGAACTAATCACTGTTTCCAGGTTTCTGAGTGCGCCTGGTTACGTGTATGCGTTGTGAGAGAATGCCAAACAGCCAGGCTGGCGAGATGATGTCAAGAACCCCTCTCAAGCGCTTGAGGGACTTCCTCTAAGACTTTCCTAGTTCGTACTTGCTGTTTTGCTCTGCTCATAGCCTCGTATGCTATTGGGCCGATGTGGCATGCTATGCACAGGCCAGATACCAATTATGTCTGATTTAAAAGTCTTGTCTTGCTCCGCGATGAAATATTTTCTTTTTGGCTTTGAAAGTGGTGAAGCTGACATGCTTTTTTTGCGATTTGTTTTGCTCAGACATTATATAGAGTGTAATTACACTTCGCCAATTCACGCCAATTCACTCGTTCCTTGGATGGTAGTACCACACAGAATGTGAGCGGTTCTTCCGACAAATTATTGGACGGCGAGATCGAGAGTTTAGAGTCTAGGATATCGTAATCTACACCGAATCGAATCTGGTCAGTGTCGACGACGGGAAGCCAAAGAAGCAGCTGTTGGGACTTTCGAGTGCGTGAATGGCGAAGCAGTTCGCGTGATGAGACCGGTGGATGATTTCATCAAGTCTCGGACGACCATTGGGGGAGCATGAACTGAGCAAACAACCTTCTTTCTACAGGGGAAATAAATTACATTTCACTTATGAGACCGGAGCTTATTAGTAAGTAGTACCTGCCTCCCAGCCTGGTGGTCTCGCTGCTGCCCAAGAAGGGAGAACAATGGATGTCATTCGAAGAATTTTGGCCGTACTTGGCAAAGTCCCTGTTACGCCTCGAGGCCAAGCTTCTGGCCTTGACAGCGGAGAGCGATAGCGATCTCTCCAGGAAATCGCCAACTCACTACACTAAAGGTATCTGGTAATTGGTATCCGGAATATCCTGGTGCAGGCGAGTATGAACTTCATTTACCTCAGAACGTCGCAGAAACGTGCAGGTAGGCAAGACGTGTCATCTTGAGTGGGCTGCATCCCCCATTTGTGGGATTTTAGCCGGTGAAATTGCTCTCCAAAAACAAGCTCACCCACGCGAAGTGACGAAGTATCCGTACAAATTTCCCACAATTTACCATTCTTATCAACTCACTCGTCGGCCTCTTTTCTCTCTCTTCAATCATTCATTATGCTCGCCCTCGTGCAACGGGAACTGCCTGTTGTTGAGGATTGCGAAGTATGATACTTTCGCGGAAGAAAACTGTCAGAACAGCACTGGTTGTTTCAGCCGTGATTGTTCTTTACTATGCTTCAGTTCTGTTGAACCCGGCCTTTGGAATCTCAAGCTTTATGTCGTTGTTGGGCGCGAAGTATCCTTCGCAGGCACTATTTGAGAATCGTGCGTTAAATGAAGCGCAATGCAGAGCTACGTTTCCTGGCCTTACCAAGGAAATCGACGATGCCGTCGCGCGGGGTCCTTTTAAGCTTGTGAGGGAGCCACAGAACTATCAAGGTCTGGTCCAAGGGAGAATAAAAGATGGAAAGGTTCGGCATCACCCTAGTGGGAAGGTTAATCATGGGCTGATGCGTCCCGCCAGCTCTATATCATCTCTGCAGACAGTCGAGCCTCTCGACAGATGTTATACGCAAGTAGACTATCGCACAAGACATTATATCAGTACTAAACAATTCCACAGGAACGAGATGCCGTCTTACGTCAAATCCATCGTGCAATAACCACATCTCCAACGCCTCTGCCTGATACAATCTTCACCTACTCCATCATCGACAACCCCCGGCAAAACAGCTGGTCCTTCTCCCGCGATCCAAAAATGCTGGGAAACTATTGGATTATGCCACATTTCAGTTTTTGGTCTTGGCCCCTCCCTTTTATTGGCACTATGGACGAAGCCCTTTCCAGAATTGAGAATGTTGAGAAGGAAACGGCCTGGGAGCAGAAGATAGATAAGGTTGTGTGGAGGGGTACTGCTTGGTTCAACTCGATTGGCAATACGGCCTTGAGACCGCATTTACTTGCCGCCACGAAAGAAAAAGAGTGGGCGGATGTAGAAGGGTTAGAATGGGAGTCGAACTCGAAAGGAGCTAACAACTCCATCAAAATTGAGGACTTCTGCAAATACAAGTATATCGTCTATACGGAGGTTTGCAAACTGCTCTGATTTAGATGGATTGTGTACGTATTGACAAGCGTTTAGGGCATAACCTACTCTGGCCGACTCCCCTTCCACCAGTAGGTAACAGGAGAGCCCACTGATTCCCCTTGCGAGCGCCTTCTTTCTTTGTCATGACATGCCTTATAGTCTTCTACGAACACTTCAAGTGAGTAATTAATAACTCGCCTATTTTCCTAGAGCCTGCAAGTCGATCATCATCACCCCTCCACCTAGCTACCTGATGCATACTACGCACCTAATGCGACCTCTCTTCTCCTCAACCCTGCCCTTTTCCCCGTCCGCCAACTCGAAAGTTGGGGCAGGGCCCAACCCAAGATGGACGCATTCTTACCCGCCTTCGCAAGCCAACGTCGTTTTTGTTGACCCGGACTGGGCAGACTTAGAGCAGACAGTGATGTGGTTGAGGGCGCATCCTATTATTGCTGAGGGGATTGCGGAACGGCAGAGGGAGCTAGTAGCAGACAGAGGACTGCTCTCTGAAGCTTCAGAGGCCTGTTACTGGCGCTCACTGATCAGGGGATGGAGTAAAGTTGCGATACTTGAAGACATTGCCTGGAAAAGTGTCGAAGATGGGGTTAGGTGGGAGACATTTAGTCTGACTGCAAAGTCTGGATGGGAATAGTGTGAATCAAAACTTTAAGAGACACTCGGATGGTAACACAGACACGAATCACGTAGGAAGCTTGTACGACGTTCTGTATTGCATTCGATTTCTTCGTCCTATCCTTCTTCCCCATCCCGCCACTCCCATTATTCTCCCCCTATGTCGACCTCTCAACTATATTGCATCATATATCTTTCCAGCGAGTATGGAACCTCGCTCAAAACACGACACCTTTGGTCTGCGACATCTCCGAAACCTTGAGATTCTTCATCAAAAACATCCAAATAAATGACAAGCTCATGATGCCGGTACCAGTAGCCAGCATCCTAGTCTGTGCATACCCATATGCCTTTTGAATGCCCAAACGTTCTGCGCTTCCAACCGGATAGCTGAGCTGGACGGGCAAGCTGCCATAGATAGTCATCAAGTCGGGTAAGGCCGATTCGGGGAGATACTTGACCAGACCGCCCGCGAAGGTGTTCGTCCAAATTGCTCCGCTGATTGCACTTCCTATAGCAGCACCAAAACCGCCCGAGACGAACAGGATTGCTAGTGCGGCAGCAACGTGCTGGTGGTCGACTGCTGCGAGGACAGCGAGCTGCATGCAGAGAATAAAGACTGCTCCTCCCATCGAGATGAAAATCTCACACATGATCAAATAGCCGACTTTGCCATTGGGGCTGCGGAAGTGGATCATCAGGCCCAGAGCAAAGACATAGAGAGGAACGGCCCAGTAGAAGAGCCACCTGAAGCGACCAGTGCGGCGGATCAGGTAGCCGACGAAGAAAAGCAGGACTCCCGAGACGACTTGGAATGTACTGCCGATATATCCTGCTTCTGCTGGCCCTACATTTGTTACTACTTGAAGGAACGATGTGAAGTAGGTGGCCCAGCAATTATAGGACATCTGGTATGTCAGATCAATGAGACACGCAGCTACCACCGTCCTGTTCGTCAAAAATTTGTTATTAATGAACGGTGATGGCGCCAGGTAGGCTTGGTAGAAGCCGAAGAGTACCAGTGTGACAAAACCTGTTATGACCATGGCGATGATATAGGGGGTTTTCCAGCCTTGGGGTGCTGAGTAGGCAAGCGTGAATGGCAGCAAAAAGACGACAACACCTCCAGCAAGTAGAACAACTCCGGGAACTACAAAACAGTGTTAGCTCTGGGATGTTGAAGAAGAAACATCCCTACACCTCCCCGCACTTACTGTCAAATTCTATGAAGAAATACTTGATTTGTTGTGAGACGGTGCGACCACTCTTCTTCTCCTCCCACAAGCCTTCCTTCATGGCCTTGCGAAGGTTGAGCCTAAGGACCAGATAAAGCGGAGTTGTGACAACAGGTACAATGAGAGCGAAACATCCGAAACCCCAGCGCCAGCTCACATTCGCCAGAAAGCCCGCAGCAGCTTTGGAGCCTGCAAATGCCGTTATCATATAAGGAGAACTGGTGAATGCTTTGAAAGTAACAGAGGAGTTAGCCATTGCCAAATCTTGAACGTGGTGGGAAGTGCACAAGACAGGTCTCTAGAAGACCATGAATGCGGAAATAGCGGGCCCTACCAAAGGCAAGACCTCTGTTTCGGAGGTTCGTAGCATCTGCTGCCAAAACACAAACGATGTAGATGAGGCCAGAAAATCCAACAGAGTAGAAGAGCTAGAAGGATTCAATTAGTCGTAGAACTTGCATGGCTCAGAATCTGTGGTCAAACGTACCTGCGCAGCACAAAACGTCGCCAAGTTTTGTGACACGGCCATCAAGATAAGACCCAGTGTAGCACAAAAGACCATTACGAGGAAACCTTCGGCTCGACCCCAAACGTCGAGCATCTTTGCTACAGGAATATATGTTGCAGCGGACATCGAAGATGCAACTATGTCAATTGTCGTGGTAAGTGAGTGAGATTGGAATTCACTTGTGACATATGGGGCCAAGGTGTATAGAATCGACAGCCTCATTCCATTGGTCAAGAACAAGAGCCAAATGCTTAGAAGACTTCATGTTAGCAATATATTCTCTGAGTCTATGACAAGAGAGTAGGCTTAGGAGTACTAACAGGCATAAGAGACCAGCAAGTGACTTTTTGGTCCAAGCGAGCGTTACAGCCTCTATCTTCTGGACACCTGGTTGGGCATCCTCTGTTGGCAGTTCTTCTTTGGTCTGATAGTCGGCAAAATTGGCACCTGCTTTCTTGTCATCGGAAGCAATTTCTGGTGCTGGAGAAGTTTCAATATCGCCATTGACGTGCGCGACATCTGAAGTTGGCTCGACTTCACCAGTTGTCTGGCGACCTTGCAGCTTGTCCATAACTGCCATTTCTTTTCCAATGGATATTGTATATGCCAAAGGGCTGGGCGATCAGTTAATGATGGAGGAAGATGGTGATGGAATCTGAACTTTAAAGAGCAGAACAGGAGAACTTAACCTCTTCTGATCGGATGTATGCACAAATGCAGACTCCTGCATCGGCCGTCCTGGCAATGGACCTAGTGGTCCCATATTTGAGAGGAAGAGACTTGGCTGTTGGTAGCGGCCGCAGGAGCGGTAAAGAAAAAGGAAGTCCAGATCAGCAGCGCAGTTCTTGCCGTCCGTGTGATAAGATTAGATAAGATCTGAACCCAAAAGTAATCTCTAGCCAGTGGGGATCAATTGCGGAAAAAGCATAGTGGATGCTCGTAACTGCACAAGTCAACGAATAAATGGACCGCCAAGCATTGGCGGCAGCCACAAGACCTTGCTCGCCAAGACGTACTGTTTTGTTTCTGGCAATGAGTGACGAGGCCCTTGCTGAAGATATACTCCTGACAAATGAACCGCAGCGGAGAAGACTTCGTGGAAGAAGAAAACTTTACTGCCCTTATGAGCAGTGCAATCTTCTCCTCGTACTTTCTTTTGCTACGCGAGAAACCACTGACTCGAAATCAACAAAGAGAAATTTCATCATAGCAACCAGCTGGGAAATCTTCTTGTGGTTGTATGCTGGCGCGGCGCGGCAATTCAACGACTGAACTCCTCTTGCATTCTGAGCCCATGTACAGTCAATCCTGGAGGTTGTCCATTCCCCTACGCAAGCGCACCTCACCTCGTGGTAGTCAGAGCTAAACCTCGACACTCTGCAGACATGATAACCTTGTGTCGACCCTCGAATCCAAGCCAGCATGATGATGACAAGAGCCGAACTGCCGAGCCTCGTGCTGCGAGGCAGTCGGAGATCAAGGCTTGAAATGGACCTTGGCTTTCTGTCCCAGAGCCAAGTGTCCGACTTCTGTTGACTACCCCCATCGCCCAGACTGCTTGACATGAGGCTATTCACTGATCCTGACGTCCGCCAACTGATCGACAGCTTCTGCTCCAAGGCAAAGCTCCCACCCTCGTCCGATAGGCGAGTATACTGACGACTATATAAAGAGCAAGGTAAGTGCCAGACATGAGAAACTTATGTTGTTCCACATACACTACAGCATACGCAATACCTTTCAAGATGCCTTCCAAAACCTCCCCTGCTTCGATTCAACAATCTCTCCGGACAAAGCGCCTCGAGCTAGTTCCTCTCACACCACAAAACAAGGACGACCTCTTTCAGCTGGACTCCGATCCGGCCGTTATGAAGTACATCGGCTACGGAAAGCCACTGAGCGCCACTGATTCCGAGATAGGCCTCAATTGTATGCTCGGTCTGGCAGTTCATGGGCTGGGAACGTGGGCTGGCTACCACGGGAGCGAGTTTGTAGGCTGGTGGGTACTGGCAGCTGGCGAGACACCAGACCTGAGTTCGCCGCCACAAGTCGACACGAAGAACGTCGTCTTTGGCCTGAAGCTCTTGCCGAAGTTCTGGGGACGAGGATTTGCGAAGGAGGCAACGCGCGAGTTATTCCGACATGCATTCCAGGACTTGGGGGTGGAGCAGATTTCGGGCGACGCGATGGCGATCAACAAGGGTTCGCAGGCAGCAATGGCTTCGTGTGGGATGAAATATATTCGAACATTCCATAATGTATACCCGACTCCGCCGCCTGGTATTGAGGAGGGCGAAGTGGAGTATCGAATAGCTAGGAGTGATTGGCTAGAACAAGAAAGCGGATCAAAGTAGTTGGCAATAAATGATACCTTCGCCCGTGGGAAATCTTTTAGAGCGCGGGCTTCAGGTATTCGAAGTACAAGAGATTAGTGCAACCTTGACCAATAGAACGATATGTACTGATCGGTGAATTCCCACCTTTGCTTTTGTTGACGATCTTTACCAATTAGTCTCTTGGTCGCACGAAGCTGTTATCGTCACCACTTGCACAGCTCTGGATTTGCTTGACTGGCGCATCCCTCGAAAGCGCTATCCCATCCAACAGCGAAACGATGTCAAATGATACTAGCCCACGGGCCACTGCCATCATCCCACTCGCCAAGTGTGGCCAAGAGACGCCTTCCCGTTATGGCTTCCGTGTGCCGTCACTAGCCTTCTCCGGGGAGAGTTCGGCAGGACTGTCTGGAGACTCGTGCATGTGGACAATGCAGACTGAGCTGCCAGTCGGACGATCTAGAGCAATTCCTTTCTCCGGCTCTCACAGTGCTGGGAGTTGGAGCTTGCCCATACTGCAGAAGACAGATCATCGGGGAGTATTGACACGTCTGGACTGCATTTGTAAACTCGGCGATGATCGCAAAGTCTTGGGGATGAGACAGTGTAAACTTTTGGCCCAATTTCTAACTCCTGAGAAAGCCAAGGTCGGTTCCGGTATTCGAGAGCTACTGTATTTTGAATGGAGAGCCAAGGAAATTGTCTTCCCAGAACAAACTCTAGATCTGATTAGATAAAATTCTTCCTTGTCATTTCTGTCCGACACCGGGCATGGCGCCACTTACGGAGAGGGACGTCTTGGAAGCTGCAGATGTGTCAATCCCAAGACACTTGGCAGTAGACTCATCTTATACTTTTTCTTTCGGCCATGTTGATCGACAATCTGATTAGATAATGAAAGATTCTTCCCTGTTGGCTCTCCTCCCTGTACTGACCCGCCCCTGCTCCACCTTCTCCACTCGGAATGCTTTGGCAACAGCGGGTCGATTTTATCAGATCCTGAGATAAGCCGGTCCGTATGTACTATATCGTGGTTGGGAAATGGGCGCCGATCATGCCCTGGTTCTTTTTGTCGCGAATGTATGGCTGGCTTGCAAACCAAAAACTCATGCCGTCAAAACCCTCCAGATCCTTTATACTGTTCTCGCCCTGAGGTTGTAGGCAAAAAGTAAGTGATATAGCTGCTAGAGTAGAGAGGAAATCGTCAAAAGGCTTTCCAGCTGCAGAGAGTTGCAGATGTCTGAGAAAACGTCCAGCAGTCAGAGCATCAGTGCTTCGCCTAAGAAGTCTAGCAGACTATCAGTGAGTCGAAACAACTGTTGGAGCGAATGAGTTTTGATATTAATTGAATCTGCAGTCTTTCAAGAGATACTTTGCGTACTTCGAACTGCTCTTCGCAGCTCAGCCCTCATGGATAGATGTTGCACTCATTATCTGTGGCACTCTTGCCGCGGTCGGTGCTGGCATTCCCTTTCCTCTGATGGGTGTTCTCTTTGGCCAGCTCATCGACAACTTCAACAGTGCTACTTGTGCTGCTGACAGTGATAGCTCCGCAGCTGTCGACCCGTTTCAGTATCAGTCGACGATCAACGACAAAGTGATCCAGACGGCTTGGATTGGTGCCATCTCGCTCGTCCTCATCTACAGTCACTTGACATGTTGGAATATCATCAGCCAACGCCTGGCGCAACGATTGCGTACTCGATATGTTTCCGCTCTACTCCGCCAGCCCCCGGCGTTCTTTGACGCGCGTGGAGCTGCTGGCCAAGTTTCAAGTCGACTGAATGGGGACATCACCGCGGTCCAGGCAGGGACGTCAGAGAAGGTTGGAAATGTCCTCACAACACTTAGCTTTTTTGTAACAGTTTTCATTATTGCCTTCTCCCAGCAGCCTCGTCTCGCTGGCATTTTGGTGTGCATGCTTCCAGCTTTCCTTGTTTCAGGCATTCTGGGCGGCAAATATCTTGGGAAATATGTGGTACACCAGATCAGAGAGACCTCTGCGGCATCATCCATTGCATCTGAGGCGTTGTCCCATATTGCTGTGGTTCAGACTTTCGGAGCTGCCACTCGGCTGGAAGCGAAGTTCGCATCTCACATGGCCAAGGCAAAGAAATTTGCAACCACCAAAGCATCGATCGCTGCTCTCCAGACGGGGCTGCTTTACTTTATCGCCTATTCGGGAAATGCACTGGCGTTTTGGCAGGGAAGCATTCGGATCGCAGAGTCGGTAGCCAAGCAGGATGGCAGTGCAAGTGTGGGACAGATATTCTCTATTGTTTATTTGCTTGTCGACGCGTGTGTAATGCTGGGAGGAATCGCACCGACGCTCCCGTTTCTCGGCGCCGCCATCAGCGCATATGAGAGACTCCAAGAGGATATATCGACGCCCTCCGCCATCGATGGCACCTCCAATGAAGGACTGGTTCTCCCTTCAAGCACTGCTAAGTCGATTGCCTTCCGCAATGTATCATTCGAATTTCCTTCCCGGGCCGGACACCCAGCTTTGCAACAGGTGCAACTGGACTTCCCTGCAGGGACGTATACTGCGATTGTGGGATTGTCAGGAAGTGGGAAGTCTACGATAGCAGCTCTCATGGCTCGTCTGCATGATCCGACCGAAGGGCACGTCGAGATGGACGGCTACGACCTACGAAATCTCAACGTTCGGTCAGTCCGAAGCTTCATTAGTTTCGTCCAGCAAGAACCGTCTCTTCTCGACCGCAGTGTCTTGGAGAATATTGCTCTTGGCCTCGTCAACTCGTCCAAGCCTGCCCATGAACATCTCAAGCCATTCCTGAACAGCCCGACGCTCGCTAGCCTCGTAGACAAAAGTAAAGGCAGGGACGCGTTTTCTGCCATGTCGTCTCTGGGACCGGAGCTAGCAGAGATCGCAGAGCTAGTTCGTCACGCTGCTGAGCAGGCCGATGCAGCAACCTTCATCGAGCGCCTGGAGTCAGGATATGGCACATCAGCTGGCCCTAGTGGTTCGCGCTTGAGTGGAGGTCAAAGACAGAGGATCGCACTTGCTCGAGCCTTGATCCGCGACCCGGAAATTCTTGTGCTCGATGAAGCAACAGCTTCTCTGGATTCGGTCAGCGAAAAAAAGATTCAGATCTCAGTAGAGCGTGCGGCGGCTGAGCGACGTACTGTTATTTCTATTGCTCACCGACTCTCGACGATTCGTAATGCCAACAACATCATCGTGATGCAGGCTGGCCGTGTCATTGAGCAGGGAACGTACGCTGAGCTCATGGCCCAGGAGCAAAGTGAATTTGCTCGAATGGCCAAATTGCAAACTCTAGGAGCTGCCAGCCAGCCTGGTGGAGGGTCTATCTCGGGTGACTCAATTGATGCGTCAACCCTCCGAGGGGACCAAAGCCTTGAGACCACACAGGATGAAGGACCCGGCAAGCAGCAAACCGATGAGAAGACTCCCGTTGCTGACCAGAAGACACAGAAGGAAGAGGCTAAGGACTCTGAGCTAGATGTCGTCAAGCCCTTCAGATCCGTCTTGCGAGGCGTCGCTTCCCTCATCCGACCATCGCTTGGATGGTTCACGATCGCAATGGTTGCAGCCGTTTTCGTCGGAGCCACGTTCACTGGTGCTGGTGTCATCTTCGGCTTCACAGTCCGCGCCCTGAACCCATGTGAGAGCACCATCGAGAAGATCCGGTCCATGGGTCGTCTGTTTGCTGGTCTGTACTTCATGTTGGCGGGTGTGGAATTAGTCGCGAACTTCCTCGCCTGGTTTGGGTTTGGTACCATTGCCGAAAGACTACTCTACAACCTCCGCGTCCTCTCGTTTCGGTCGCTTCTTGAGCAAACTCTGAACTGGCACCAGTCGGATGGCAGAGACCCAACTAGCTTGCTTGGTGTCATCACAAAAGACAGCGTGGCAGTAGGTGCATTCTCGGGATCAACCTTTGGAACAATCTTTGCCGTTTGCATGAATGTGTTGATCTCCATCGTCGTATCGCATATCTTTGCGTGGAAGATTGCCTTGGTATGTCTCACCACCGTCCCGATACTTTTGGGCGCTGGATTTATGCAACTCCGGATGCTTGCCCGCTACGAAGAGCGCCATCGTAAAGCGTTTTCCACAGCAACATCGCTTGCTACCGAGGCCATTCAGTCGATAAAAACAGTCGCAGTACTCTCTCTGGAACAAGAATACATGGAATCATTTATTCGCCTGCTACTTCCTCCAGAGAAGCAGGTGGTGCGCGCCTCGGTGGTGACCAATGTCTTCCTTGCCATTTCCTACTCGGCGGGCATCTTTGTAAACGCTTTAGCTTACTGGTACGTCCTAGGCAAGCCTGTTCCCCTCCCTTCTTTACTGTCTCGGCAGTATGCAGTTTTCTGCGGGATGTGACAAAATCTACTGATTGGCAAATACTGATTCCTTGTTGCAAATAGGTGGGGTTCGCAACTCATCATGAAAGGACAGTACACACAAACAGACTTCCTCATTATCCTAGTAGCGATGTTGACAAGCGCGCAACTTTGGAGCAGCATGTTCTCGCTGGCCCCCGAATTCTCTCGCGCACGACTTGCATTATCTCGGGTCATGACGGTTGTCAATTTGGGATCTAGTACCCATACCGGGGATGCGCATGATCCGGCAAAGACCAGCGATGACTTGGAAGCGGATATAAAGACAAGTAATTGCGCAGTCAACCCATCCCGCGGCGGCTCCAGCGTTGCTTTCAAGAACGTTTCGTTTGCGTACCCAAATCGCCCTGACGTCACAATCCTGGACAGCGTAACGTTCACACTGCCCCCGAACAAGTTTTGTGGACTCGTGGGACCCTCAGGAGCCGGGAAGTCGACGATTATGAATCTCGTACAGAGACTGTACTCCTCAACTGAGGGTCAGGTTTTCATCGACGGACGGGATATCTCTCATCTACCGCTTGCCTTCCGTGAAACCATGGCCATAGTCCCCCAGGATCCTGCTCTGTTCGACGGCACTGTCCGTTTCAACGTGGCGCTGGGAGCTCCACCAGGACATGAAGCTACTGATGCTGAGATTGAAGAGGCATGCCGCCTTGCCAATATTCACGACGTGATCGCTGCACTTCCTGATGGCTACGATACTGAATGTGGAGCTTCCGCGTCGTCACGGTTCTCAGGAGGACAACGACAGCGCCTTGCTATCGCACGCGCTCTTGTACGTCGCCCTCGTTTGCTTCTCCTTGACGAGAGCACTAGCGCTCTGGATGCAGCTAGCGAGGAGGCTCTTCAACGCGGACTAGAAGAAGCGGCCCGGGGGACGACGGTTCTAGCCATCACGCATCGCCTTCATACTGTACAGAGAGCGGATGTAATCTTCGTTGTTGAGGGTGGTCAGATTGTTGATAGCGGAAATCATGCAGAGTTGATGGAGAGGAGGGAGAGCTACCGCCTCAACGCGATGCAACAGCTTTTAGCCTAGTGGGGTTTCGTCTAGGCGAGATTAGCGTTAATTTATTGGATTTACTATGGTATCTTTCGAATTGATATTCTTTGATTTCATAGCGTCACTTCTGATAAATTCCTCTTGTTGCTTAAGCAAATCAACTTTTCCAAGATAATAAATACTTAGGTATATTGCCAGGTACGTTTAGGTAGGTACTCCACTTTTCCAAAGTCAAACGAGAAAATATGACCTCGAGGTCTATAACTTTAACTTTCTGGTCTAGCTAGTAACTTTGAGTGTTTATGAAATATTCGACATTTGTTGTTTACAGATAAGGACAGAATGGCAGTAGAAGCTTCAGGCTGGCCAGGAACTAATTCCACGTGACTTGCTTCAAGGAGATAAGTGCTTAGGTAAGATACCTGCCTCTGCTGCAGGGTCGAACCTCTCACCGAATATCACACGACAGCCTACCTAAGTACCAAACTCCTCACTCTCCTGGCTCCTGATGATTGTAAGCAAGTTTACTCAGCAAACTTGGAACACTGCTCATTATGAGATTTGCTAGCCAGGCATAGCCGCAATCGACTTTTTCTTCAGAAAATAGGTGTTGAACTGCATGCAAACTCCACCTGCTGTTGAGGGTTCTGCTACTTCAAACACATAACCTGAACCTTGGCTCAAATTGTTTACACAACTAAGGTAATCAAATCGGCCTCTAAAACCTCGTTCTTGAATCCATCAAATCATCTGGGGACTTGGAGCCATATTCGTCCCTCTCCCAAGCAATACCCGAAGCTGCCGAAATGGAGGACCTGAACAAAGCCATAAATTTAACCCCTATAATCGACCATCACGCCCATCCTCTTCTCATTCCCCCAGCACTGTCCAAATATCCTCTTCTGGCTATCACCACAGAAGCCCATGGCGATGCTATGAGGACAACAACTTCGACGCTGTCACATATTCGAGCTGTAAAACAGCTTTCAGAGGTCCTGGGGTGCCCACCAACATGGGATGCTGTGCAAAAGGCCATCGACATTGAGAACGCGAAGCCGCATCATGCGTGGCAAAAAAGATGCTTAGCTGGAATCGAAACCATTCTCGTCGACGACGGACTAGATGGGAAGGACGAAGTGTATGACTATGCGTGGCATGATAAACTCACACGTAGTGAGTGCAAGAAAATTGTGAGAATCGAGAAGGTTGCGGAAGAAATTATAAATGAACTGTTCAGAAACCCCGACCTCGCTCCTGAGGATGTATTTGGCGGCTTACGCGAAGCATTCGAAATGGTCATCAAGGATGCTCTTGCCGATTCTGAGGTGGTTGGGTTCAAATCGGTGATATGCTATCGAACTGGACTTGCTATCCCAGCACACATGTCTGTCGCCGACATCGAAGATACTTTCGTGGATCACATCACTCAGCTGAGAGAAGATGGTGCCACTCACTTTACGAGAATCGATAATTTGCCACTAAATTTCTAGTACGTGGTCTCCAAAAGTTTTTCTCAATCACAAGTGTGAACCTTTGCTACGAGAGATGATGGTAGATTTATTCAATACTTCGACACTGACTATGATGCTGTCCATAGCCTTGTCAATAAAACCGCACAACTCATAGCCAAGTCTCCTGGCCCCTACAAGAAGCCATTCCAGTTCCATACCGGACTCGGCGACAACGACATTACGCTGACAACATCATCTCCGTCTCACCTCCAGGAGTTCATCCGAAAGTTCCCTACTGTGCCAATTGTCCTCCTACATGCCAGCTACCCATGGACGAAAGAAGCTGGGTATCTCGCCAGCGTGTATGATAATGTGTACGCCGATATTGGTGAAGTATTCCCTTTTTTGAGCAAGGAAGGCCAAGAGAATGCTGTTCGAGAGATACTCGAACTCTGTCCGACCGAGAAGATCATGTGGAGTACTGATGGCCACTGGTTTCCCGAGACTTACCTACTTGCAATCATTCAAGTTCGGGAAGCCTTGCAAGTGGTAAGTTTTCAGTTTTGAATATGGGAACAAGAACTGACGTTCTCAGGTGTTCTCGGACTATGTTCGTGATAATGTCCTCACTGTTCCTCAAGCTATTAGAGCAGTGCAAGATATTCTGTTCACTACGTCAAACGACCTCTACGGCCTAGGACTCAGACTCGCACCCCGCGAAGTTCCGACTTCGATATCCACCACATCCACGACCACACTGCCAGTCAGAACCCTGCAACCTCCCAGCTCCGAACTCGACTCCCTCGTCTCGTTTCTGGAAGTCAATCCGTCAATCAAGTTTCTTCGCTTACAATGGCTCGACTATACATCTATCCTACGCCTCAGGGTCATACCTGTGAAACGTGCACTGGCTATGCTCAAGTCCAACACACACCTGCAAATAGGTATTACCACAGCCGCGCTAGGTCTCCTTCAAAACGACACCCTCATCTCAGGAGTAATGCCGACCGGTGAACACAAATTGCAAGCCATTATGCCCACGCTCAAGACCGGTCCTTCTGTCGGCTATGCCTCGATTCAAGGAGAATTCATCCAGAAGGACGGATCACACGTTACATTGTGCCCACGGTCCTTGCTCAGACGCACACTTGAGACCTCTAAAGCCTTTGATCTCGAATTTCTGATTGGTTTCGAGATCGAGGTCGTGTTCATGTCGCGATCTCATGGAGACGGTACACTCTCGACCCTCTACAACTCCGCGGGTCATTCCTGGAGCTCCAGCCGCGCAATGCACGACAAAAAAATTGCGGATGTTCTGGAGGAAATTTATGAGAGTCTCGGAGAATCCGCCATCTTCGTTGAGCAATTCCACCCCGAATCGTGCTACGGCCAGTACGAATTCATCCTTCCCGCTTTGCCGGCAATGGAAGCAGCCGATACACTCATCCACGCTCGGGAGATAATCAGCACTGTCGCGGCAAATCATGGACTGCGAGCAACGCTGTACCCGAAGCCATTTCCTCATATGGCCGGCACCGCCTCGCACATGCATATCTCGATTTCCTCAGCCGGTGGAAATGGAAAGGAAGTCTACGAGCCATTCTACGCAGGCGTCTTGAAGCATCTTCCTGCCATTATAGCATTCACGTATAGCAACCCCGCCAGTTACAGTCGCATGGCTGACGGGTGTTGGGCCGGCGGCACCTGGGTAGCGTGGGGGACCCAGAACCGTGAAACTGCTCTCCGTAAAGTCGACGACAGCCATTTCGAGATCAAAGTTCTTGACGGACTTGCGAACATCTACTTCGCGATGGCGGCTATCATTATAGCTGGCACAAATGGCGTGAAAAGAAGGGAGAAGTTAATGTTGAGTGACTGCCTAGAGGATCCAGCAAGCCTGACGGACGAGGAGAGGGAGGGGCATGGTATTAGGACGAGCTTGCCGAAAGATTTACCCACTGCCCTTGGAACACTTGAGAGCGATGAGGAACTGATTGATTTGCTGGGCAAGGATTTCGTCGACCGATATGTGGCTTCTAAGCGGAGTGAGCTGGGAATGTTTAGCGGGATGGAAGAGGCGGAGTTAAAGTTATGGACTATCGAGCGGTACTGAGAGCACAGAAGAGGGCATAATTTCACGTAGAACAAGGTTTCGTATATTTGTTTGGGAGCTTGGCGTTCGGTTAGCTGTACTGTAGCGTGCTTCGCTTATTCTCCTCTACGAGTGATGAGAACCTCGAAATCATTGCCTCGTCTGACTCCTCGTCGAAACCCGACCAGATTGGTCCACGCTTCCAAATGATATCCAACATTCCCTATCGAGCTTTCAGTGTATCGAAACCATCCCACGTCCTCAATGCCTCCCTCGCAGTCCGTTCATACAAATCCACACCCCCAATGTAAACAAGCTGCTCTCTAACTTTCCCCGGGATGTTCGCCCCCATATACCAACTATTCGCCAGCGGGTATAGTGTCTTCTCGTTCATATTCTGAATATCCTGCCTCCACTTCTTCGCCGCCTCCCACCTCGGCGTCACAGCCACCACACCGTCCTCTCTCATCTTGCTTATCGCCTCCGCGATCCAGTCAACCTGAATCTCAATGATCGGAGGGCCGTTAGACAACGCTGTCGGTGCTTGCGGACTATAAACCATAAAAACATTTGGCATATCCGGGATCATAAGACCAAGGTACGTGTACACGCCATCCTTCCACTTCTGCTGCAACTCCACACCCCTCGCATCCCTGATTTTCAGATCCATCAAACTACCCGTCATGCTATCATAACCCGTCGCCAGGATAACGATATCGTGTTCCCTCTTCACACCATCATTCTTCACTATCCCGCTCTCATCGAACCTCTCCACACCAGCCTGATTTAGATCCAGCAGCGTGACATTTTCCCGATCAATTGCTTCGTAGTAATCCTGCTCCAGACTCGGCCGTTTCGTCCCGATCCACTGCTTCTGCTGCACGGGAGCAAGGATATCCGCTTTCTTCTTGTCCGAGATCCTCTCCCTCGTTTTACGAACCCAGAATGCATACATCAGCATATTTGCTTCTTTGTCCATCAAGAACTCGCGATAATTGCTAATGAGGAAGGAGAAACCCCCTCGTCCCCAGAGCTCCTCCCAGTAAGCCTCTCGCTGCTCTTGACTTGCGTCCCAGAAAGAAGTCGCAGGTGAGTTGTAAGGGAAACCAGACCGGTGCTGTTTTGCGACGTTGAAGAGCGATTCATAGAATTGCTTCGTGTTCTCTTGCTCTTGAGCTGATAGGGGTCGTTGATGCATGGGCAATGCGATATTGGGCGTGCGTACGTACACGCTGAGATCGCAATCTGTCTTGGCGAGCTCTTGGACGATCTGAACGCCGGTAGCTCCATTGCCTATGACTGCAACCCTTTTCCCCTTCGTAGCGAGCCCCGAGCCAGGGAAGACGGCAGAATGGACAAGCGTTCCCTTGTACGTCTCCATGTCCTTGAAATCAGGGTAGTGTTTCTTATAACTGCTACCCGTGGCTAGGACGAGGTACTTCGACTTGGCTACTCGCCCATCTCGTGTGCGAGATATCCAATGTCCATCTTCGTATGTAATGCCCTCGACAATGGTGTTAAAAATCGCATCTTTCTTGAGACCAAGCACTCTATCGCAGTGCGCGAAATATCTGCGCAGTTCTTCGTGTCCAGGGAAACGCTCGCTCCAATTCCACGTCTTTCATATTGCGGGAATGGATAGTTGGTAGAATGGTGCTTCCGAATCGACGCGGGCCCCGAAGTATCTGTTCCAATGCCACACTACAAAGACATCAGCACCATTTTCTCATGTACAACCTTCCTTATACTTGAAAAATACTGGAGGGGAGTCAAGACATGTACACACCTCCTCCAAAGTCTGATCCAGCTTCAATAAGCTTGACACTCAATCCCAATTGACGAAACCTATAAATCGAGTAGACACCACCAAATCCACCACCGACTATCAAAACGTCAGTCTCGATATCAACGCGTCCGTGGCCGTTCACTCCGCTTGTCGCTGCCATGTTCTAATTCCAGTATGAAAGTTCGTAGAGTAGGAGAGTCGAAAGAACTGAAAAGTGTTACGGGTAGTGCTTGATTGATATTGAAGAAACAAGATGGCCTCCAATACTAATTCCATGACTTAACTGCGGGGTAGGTATGGTACTCTCCAAAGATCCAGTGGGATTTTCATTATCCTACGCCGCCTGGTAGCTATCTCAGACCAACAGACTAGACTTGCCTATCATGATCTTCATATTGCCATTGCATGGCAATACAACACTAGATCGAATCAGAGAACTAAGACGACTTGCATACCGGAATATCGCTGGCGGAGCTGGGTCCGGAATCACACGACCAGAACATTTGGTGTGTGTGTAGAGTAACACAGCAGAGTCATAGTTGGGAGACCAGATGATCTAGCCTATGATGCTTCGTCTTTCACACCATCACCAGAGATTCATAAACCAATCATACTAGCCATACCCATGACGCAACACCTCCTCGACCAGAGGAGTCCAAGTATCCGATAGCCACCCCTTCACTGCAACAACCGTGCCGGTGCCGCGGGGCTTCCACTCCCCCGCACTCGCTAAGAACAAGGGGTTACTGCAAATATCACTACCTAGGTAGCGAGAGCTTGTGTAGTAGAGCTGGACATCACTTGATTGGCTAGGTCATAAATCTTAGTGGACGGAAGTCCTGGGCATTGAGGTTGTACATTCAGCACTGTGTACTGCGGTCCTCGTGCTTGAATTGCAGTACTAGCTACCAGAAGTGGGCTACCATCCTAAGCCCGCCGAGCAAGCATGGGGCTCTTGGTATACGGTTCCTGAATAGCAGTGGCGACACAAAATAATACAACAAAATGAGGGCGGAAAGAAGTAGATATCTCAGAACTACTGAGTGAGCGATTGTAAGACGGGAATAGGTAAGGAAAACATAATCTCGAGAGCGAGGTAGCCTGAGCAATAGAACTTCATTGTCTGTCTTTTCTACAATGGGTACAAAAAGCATATCCGCGAATTCCGGAACCGAACCGTGTCTCATGCTTCATCCCATGCCATGCCTAACGCCAATACAGGATGCCAAAATCACTATCTCTTCTCGTGTCTATATAATTCTCGGCAACAGAAAAACATAAATAAACTCCCGCTTGCTCCCAATCCATATCCCTCACCCTCCCTATGCAGCTATTCGATAAATTACAACGATTGTATCTGACAAAGGAAAACATGATGTGAGCGTGTGCATGTACGTTATATTGTGCACCGTGTGGTTGAATGCCGATTCTACTGCGGGACATTCGGCTGGTCTTGTTTTTGTGCTGGGTGGAAAAGCCTCTTGTATCTCAGTTCCGGGCTGCTCGGCTGACCTATAGTCTTAGTCTCAGGGGCCTTCTTCGTCATAGCCAAGGGAGAGATTGCAAGATTCGCTCGGGATGATAGTGGCGATGTTGCGAGTACGTGGTCCGTCTTAGCAGTGATAGGTTGACTGGACGAGAAGAAATCTAGAGCGTCAGAGGCGCTGCGATTTTGTGTAGCAAAGTAGAGACCTAGACTTGGCGTGGCCTCGTCTGTGATATCTGGCTCTGGACTGCTATCATCTGTGTGCGAGTCAATGTCCGCATCTGAAGATGGCGGAGAATGGGAAGTCTCTCCCGCCGAGGAGATATCCGGGAAAGGAATGCTGAGCTCTAATTTCTTGTTTACAGGTTGTGATAGACCAGGCGTGGGTATCGGCGATCCATGAGCTGTGCGAGGAGTAGCAGTTGCGAGAGGCGGCAGGTACCGTCTCGTGACATTCCAGTGGGTGCTTGACGTCCGTAATGGAGGTCTTGACATGCCCTTCTTGTTCCTGTTTATCTCATCTTCCGGGTCGTCATTTGCTGGTACCAAAGCCTGGACACTGCCGCCACTATCTCGTCTCTTTCGGCCGAACCTTTTCACCGGGCTGCTGAAACTTCCAGTTGTCATTCTTCTCAAGTCGACCTGACTGGGACTGAATACGACCCTTGCTCTGAGCCTCTGTACTGCAGCATCGAGTTCCAATTCAACGGCACAATGGTTTCGTATTCTGCTGAGCTTTGGCCAGGTCGCCCTTTCACCACACAGACAAGCCTGGACCATGAAATCTGCCGTCGGGTTCTTCAGCATCCTGGGAAAGTCCTTGTACTCAATTTCTGGCAGGATCGTGATATCTCCAGAATACTTCTGGCTTAACACAGATCGGGCCTTGGTGACCAAGTTGGGGAATATGCCCAGCTCGGCAAGGACCTGCATTCGATGCAGAGCTTCATCCTTTGCCAAGTTTGTCAATGTGTAAACCAAGCCAGGTCCGGAACTACCCTCGGAATTGGCGTTCTTGGTAATTGAGATTTCGTCCTTGACAAGGAATGGCACCACGTGAGGGTTGACCTGAGATACAATGAAATGATTGACATTGAACATCTCGGCCAGACGTGTCATAGGGAGGTCGTTATCAACACTCCCATCGATCCATTTCTGTGGTGTAGGGTTCCAAGGACTATTCTCGCCTGTAATAGGATTCTTGACCAGTAGCTGAGCTGCCGAGAAAAGCACAGGTACAGAGCAAGACGCTGCAACAGCCGACCAGATCATGACGTTGGGGGAGGTGATATAGTTGAGAAGCCGTGGGAGTTCGTAGACAGAAGCTGACGAAACACAGATATTGAGAATCCTCCGGGTGCGGTTGTATGCTTCCTGGAAAGTCATGTCGCCCAGCAATTCCTGCATCACTCTTGTCAAGTGTTTGATATCAATCCAAGCCCCTTGCGTCAGCAGCCTTCTCACTCGCTCCAATATCCCATCTTCGTTTCCGTTCTCCTCGAACACTGCCAGATCTCCATGAGGGAAGGCCTTTAGTACGTCCGGAATCTCCTCGTCGATTCGAGTACAGAGGACGGCACACACAATACTGCCTGCAGAAGCCCCAGAAATGATCCGTGGCAAGAGCTTGGCTTCAAACAGTGCTTTCAGAACCCCTACATGGTTCATACCAAATGTGGCGCCGCCACTTAGTAGCAGAGCACTTCTTCCAAACGCCTGCCTAGCATAAACCACCTGTTCAAGAATGTCCTTCGTCTCCAGGCCATCGGGTAGACTGATCTTGCTCTTATCCACCAGAGAGCGAATTGTGTCAAGCGTGGAATCGATATACCGTTCGATGAGATCCTTCGTGCCAATATGCGAATGCTTGTAGAGTCTGATATTCCCCATGCCACCCAAATCTCTCGCCAGCGCCGTTCGCACCAGATGAAGCATGACCTTTACGTCGCAACTAATCCTTGCCTCGTCCAACTCCTTCAATCGAGTCTCAATTAATTCTGCGTCGAATTCGGGTGACGCAGCATCTGCCTTCCAGGCTTCATTGTCGTCGAGGATATCTAACTCCTTGGCGGCCGCCTGCCACTGATCCATAGTTTCCGCATTCTTCATCCGCAGAGCCAGAATCTGCCTTCTCTCGTCCTTCTTCGCCTTGGCCAGTCTCTGCTCTTCCGTCAAGCCGTCTCGAAGTCCCAGAACCGTATTGTTGACCAGATCCACACCACCCTTCAATACTCTCGCCGCAGGACCCAGGATCCCCCACCTGGCGCCGGAGAGACTCCTGCGTCTCGGAAGTCCGGAATCTTCATTGCATAGATATCCCCTCACGGGAACAGAGGTCGGAAGTTGTTTCTGAGGAGGTGCATTATTGTAGCAGAGCGGAGTGGTCTTCTGAAGGTATTCTAGCAACACCATCTCTCGTCTGTCTGGCGCGCCATGAAGCGTGCTCGTCCTGGGGATGATCGGTCCAAGGAACTGAAGGAAGTCTGTTTGCGACACGAGAGAAGACAATTCGGGACGGTCGGCACTGTTTAAATGAGCGTCGGGGGTTGTAGTGTAATGTAGTGTAGTGTACGTTATTATGGTTGTTCAGCAGCAGCCACGCCATCAAAATACACCAAAGAAATAGTACCGAAATAGCGGTGATGGGGGATGTGATGCACTCGTACCTCCGGCAGTGGTGTGGTGCAGCGCAGCGCGGAAATTGGTCCGGGGTTGTGTCACGAGCTGAATTTGGGCTGGAACAGGGGCAGGCGTCATCGAATGAAAGGCCGGGGATATGCCATCTTGAGTCAAGGGGAAAGACAAGACAGCAGCTGACGAGCAAGAGCATTTATTGCATAACATACGAAGGTAGGTAGGTAGGTAGGTAGGTAGGTAGTACCACCATACCCAACAGTGCTGCACAACGAGTAGCAACTCGAATCGATTGATGACTGACCGATTGACTGACCGGCTGAGTGTGGTGTGGGATGTGATGTGAACGAAAACACTATCGCGCCGCTGTCGCAGCTTACTTATACCTACTGTACACTGTACATACAGCTCGCCTCTTGTTGCCTTTCCCTACCTACCTACATGAAGCCACCCACCCACCACCTAGAGCTGCAGCATGCCAGGCGAAGCTCCTCATAGCCTCAAGCCAATAACAACATGGCCAAGGTACTCTACCTACCCGACCTACCTTACTGTGTGCCCCCACAGAGAACATGTACATCCCGTGGATTATTCCTTCCTGCGAAACTGTAATCGAAAGCGAACACGAAAATGCGGGATCCCCAGCTCATGCTCGGTGAGAATGCAGAGGAGTCTCTTCTCCTCAGCTGATGATGACGTGGAGAGATACCATGGGAGGTAAATACATTAGGTTATTCTCTAAGAACCAGTGACCTAGGTAGATGTGCTGACTGCTGAGTAGTTCGGCTGCAGCGCTTGCGATCAACCCCACAGAGAAGGATATCATGAACTCCTGTTACTGGCTCGAGAGACACAAGTAAGAACTTTGTTCGAGAAGTTTTTGGCTTGCATCTAGACAGCGGACCGTGCCAATCCGCCCTTCTTGACTTTCTACCAGGCCAACATCCTCTCTAGCCAAGACGACTATCACAAGCTTCAATGCTCAGATTCACGAGTAAAATGGTGCTGAGAAGAAGTGAGAAAAATATGGATGTTCGGCTTATCTCATAAATTAGACCCTCCTTTAGTAGTAATTCGTGCTACGCCTTACATATCTAGCCTTTAGTGTCTCGGTAAGCAAGTTAGTGTAAATTAGAGTAAATTAAAGTAAATAGGCCAATCAGATACTAGGGATAAGGCGAGCCTACGAATTCTCACTAGAGGGTCTAAGGGAAAATAATAGTATTTTAGTGGTTTACACTATACTTTTAGTAAGGAATAGCTAATATCGAACTACTTACTACAACATAGTACTTCTACCTCTTAACTACAACTAATTGCAATTATTAAAAGTACATTTAAAAGCTCTTTTTAACCTCTATTAATTATACTAGGCTTTATTTATTATATTTAGCTTAAATCGCGTAATATTTTAACTTAAACACGATACCCACTTATAGCGCTTCTAATATAAGTAGCCCCTCCTTACTACTATCTTTACCCTTATTACATGAAAGATAACCGCCACTTATAAAGCTTTATATCTCCAGCAAGCTTTTGAACCTCTTATTAAGTCTATTTAATATCTTTAGCGAGCTTTCAAACCTTTTATTAATTCCTCTACCTTATATCTCTAGCGAGCTTTTAAACCTCTTATTAAGTCTATTTAATATCTCTAGTAAGCTTTCTTTCTTACTATTAACCTTACCTTACTTATTTTACTACAATTCTAATAATAGCTCTAATAAAGACTCTACTAATAGCTTTAATAAAGGTTCTAGTAGCGAATCTAATAGCAACTCTTAGGGAGACTCTAATAGTAACTCTGATTCTACTAATATTATATAAAGAGGATTAGAGAATATATAATATTAACAAGCTCTAGGCAGAATAAAGCTCTTAAAAGGATCTGTAGTAAAGTAGGTTTTTAAGGTTCTCGGGCACTACAAATGGTCTCTTAGGAAGTTCCTTACCGCTTTTATTACAGAAGACGATTATACTTATAAGATATACTTGCGATATATCCGTATAGCTAAATAGCGTCGGAAGATACTTTAATATACCTTAGATAATATCAGGCCGGTGTTTAGTTCTGTTCCTCTTAATTTACTACGCTCGGAATTTAAGGCCTTATATCAGATTCAGTACTTTAGGCCTTTTAATATCTAAGGGACAGATAAAGGGATAGATATAAAGCAGGGTTTCTTAAGTATAAACAAAGTAGCGCTTATCTAGTCTACTTTACTTCAGTTGTTACTTTAAAACAAGTGTGCTTTATAGAACGCGTATAATTAAGGTTAAACCGCTTTATTAAGGTCTTTTTAAAGCACTACTATTATAATAACTAGTATACTCTCCTTTATATAGTCTAAGAAGTAGTCTAACTATATATAGTCTTACTTAGACTTATACCTTCTTAGATCTAGTATAAAACGTCAAGTAGTCGAAGTCTTATTAAGTCTAGGTATATACTATTTGTACTAGACTGGAAATACTACAATAAAAGAACTTACAGCCCTTACTAAAGTATATAATTAAACTCTCTTAACTTTTGTATTCTCTTATAATTATAAGCACCTATCTACTATTAGCCTATTTACTTCAATTTACTTTCTAGGCGATAGTATAAGCTTACTACGCTCTTTATTCTTAGTTATCTAGTTCTCGCGTCCTGCTATATCCTATCCTCTTATTAACCTACTTACTTTAATTTACTTTTTAAGTAAGAGTATAAGCTCGCTATCCTTATTCTTAGTTACCTAGTTCTCGGTTCTTACTATATCTTATCCTTCTATTAGCTTATTTACTTTAATCTACTTCTTAAGTAAAGGTACAGATATACTTCTACTATTTAGCTAATCAATTAGCTATTACATCTTACTTTCTTACTAGCTTACTTACTTTTATTTACTTTAACTTACTTTTCGTTTATTAATTCTCTCTACTTAGACTATAAGACTAATATATACTACAGACTCGTCTCCCTCTGCTTAGTCGTAACCCTTAAAGTATTATTATTTATAATAATATCAACTTTTAAGATAATAAGCGGGATAAGGTCCTTAGTTACGTTAAGACTTAAAAGGCTATAACTATAGCTATAATTATTATTTACCTAGAGATACTAATTACAGGTCTGATATAATTAATATATAACCCTATAGTTCCTCTTACTTAGAAAGATATTATATTTTCCTTTAAGATTAGTAGTCTTAATTATCCTTTACCCCTTAATATAGTCTTACCTTTACCGCCTAACTCGGTATATTATTAATCTCTATTACAGTCTATTAAGGAGCGTATTACCCGGTTCTTAATCGTAGATGTTATCCGAGATCTCTATCTTACTGTAGTATAAATAATATTCTAAGATAAGATAAGCTTATTTCTTTTTATACTAAAGCTCGATCTCCTTTTAGTCTATAAGACGGAATACTACTAGTTTAGAGCTATATTCGAAAATAAGGGGACTCTTACTAGTACTATAAGGGTCTATAATAATATCTTCTAGTAATAGTTACACTTAGATCTAAATAAGGATTTTAAGTCTCAGCTATAGCTACTCTATAGAGATTAGCTTACTATATATTATATTCGCTCGGTCAAGGACAAATAATAGTATATAAAGAAGACGTATAATCGCTATAATTAGCATCTCGGCATTAGTGTATAGTTTTATATCTAATATAACCTTAAGTTATTATTAATACGTACACACTAGATAACAGCGCCTAAAACTAGTATAGTAAGGTAGTGTGGTTCTAAGTCAGAAGATAGTTAGCCTGTTCTGTAAGGTTATATAGATAGACGCGATAGCACGTAACAAATATATTATCTTTTCTCTCCTACTCTTATTACCTGTTTAGTTAGTAGTCCTCTACGTCCCTACTTACTATACACTTTAATAGTATTACCCTACTTTTTTATATTAGTAACCTACGTAAGGAACTAAAAGCAAGGTAAAAGAGTAGTTAAGATATAGCTAAGCTAGTAGTAAAAGTAAGAGTTAGAATTTCATTACTTAGTATCTCTATTATAGAGATAGATAGACGCGTAAGAAGCAGCTAAAAAAAAGAGGCTTTAAGAACCCTTATTTAGTAGGTAGGATATTAGGAAACAGTAGAATACAAGTAGAGAGAGCTAAGGAAGTATAAAAGGGAAAGTTATTATATAGAGCTTAGAAGACAAGGTTATTATAATAACAGAGAAAGTTTATACAAAGAAAACAAGTAAAGAACAGATAAATATAAAAAAAAAGTAGGTCTAATATAAAAAAGGGGCTTAAAGTAGGGTAAAAAAGGGATATAAGGAAAAAAGGTTAAGGAGGTTAAAGTAGTTAAGGGAGCTAAGTCTAAAGGTTATAAAGAGTATAATCGTTACGCTTTTACTAGTAACTTTAGCATTTTTAACTTTAGTAACGTTAGGTATACTATACCTTATAAGTAGGTATTAAAGATTTAAATCGTTTACTAAATTCCCTGATATAACTGTATTTCTAAGAGATCCCGAGAACTAAAGAACGCTAAGCACAAAGGAAAGCAACATAGTAAAATACATTTAAGTCTAGGAGGAAAGCTATTAAGAATCGAAGACTATAAATTTTAGGATAGCGAAAGTCAGGTATATTTTAGTTATACTAGCTTTAAGTATACTAAGCGCGCTATACTTTAAGGGAGTTAATATTATAGAGTTCTTAGAATAGTACACTAATTAGTGTAATAACGCCTAATTAAAGGATATAGACTAAATTAAAAGGCTTCCCTGATATTATAATCTTACTATTAGTTAGTATATTAAGACGTTACTAGAGTGGACGAGTAAGAATTAAGAAGAGCTAGTAGTCTCTCTTTTAAAAGAGTATAAAGATTAGGATACTTTTTAATAAATAAACTCCCGATCGTTCCTTAGGGCTTTAAAGTTAAAACTATAAACTATAAAAAGTAATATAAAGTAGTTTATTTAATAATTCACTGTAATATTAGCTACCTTAGTAAAAAGGGGCTAGTTAGAAAATTACACTTAAGGAGTATAGTTTTTAAATAGGCTACTAAGGGATATTCGTGAGAAGGTAATACGTAAGAATAAGGTTAATATTAATAAGCTAGGTATAATCAAGTTTAATAACTTAGTTAAAATAGCTACTAAGATTTATATATCTAATAAGATAGTCTAGGAGTTTTCTAATAGTCGCGTGAAATAGGAAGGCTTTAGTAAATTAGTAGATTTACTTAGTTAAGTACTTATCGCTTCTAAAGTAGAGAGTTAGCTAGTTCCCTTTATTATTAGCCTAAAGATTATATCTGTAAAAGTAGTAAAGGAGATAATTTAGGTATTTAACGTGTTAGCGCTAGCTATAAGAGCGTTGCAAGCTTTATAAGCACTTAGGGAAAGATCAGGATTTAGCCTGCTTAGTAGGGGAAATCAGTTAAGAGCTTACCTAGTAGGACCCGGTAGTTAAGTTGATCTGTCTAGATTATTATAGAGGGCTTACTCAGGCTAACTTTAGTATTTAAATAACTCGCTAATTAGAGTATATACAGCAGGTACTTATAAGGATCGCTAGAACTAATATTTTTACTATTTAGAAAATAAGTATTTTTATAAGGACTACTTAGACTTCTTAATAGATATAAAAAGAAGGCTTATACATGACTATTAAGGCTAGATATATTATAGACACGTGAGTAGCAAGGGGCAGTTAGTCAGGTAGCATAGGGGAGTCTTAGTAATAAAGGGTATATAAGCTAGTTAAAAGGGAACCTTAATATAGGGAACTAGTAAGGGATAAGCTAAGGGAAGTAGTTTAATAGTATAGCTAATATAAGTGCTTTAATACCCTATGAACAAGGCTGAACCCGCGAAAGTAATAATAGTAAGGGTAGTAACTTAGGATAAGTCGGATATTAAAGAAGATAAGGGGGATTAGGAAGTTATAAGAATATTAGAGACTAAAAGTAAAAAACTAAAAAGTAGAAAGGATAATAAGTAAGTAAACCTTAGGAAAGTATTAAAAGGGCGAGTTAAGAAGGAAAAGGACTTAGTAGCTTTAAAAGTTCTATAACTTAGAAAGTAAAAATAGAAAGATCTGATTAAAGAGGTATTAGAAGAGAGAGTATAGTAAGGAGAGATTATTAAAGAAATAAAGATAGATAAGGAGCAGACTAAGAAGTTAAAGAAAGTTAGTCTAAGAGTTACTAGAAAAGTAAAGTAGTACTTAGATATCTTAAAGTAAGAGGTATAGCCTTTAGAGCTATTAAACAAGGTCTTAGATAATAAACTAAAGGGTATTACTAGTAAGGAAGTGTTCGCGTGCTTCAAGCTTTTATAGAAACTACTTTTTAAAAACATAGCTATAGTAAAGTTACCTTAGACTTTTAAAAGAGGAGTTAGGAGTAATTAGACTAACTTAGTATTAATAAAGTCAGCGGAGGTAAAGGAGACGTTAAAGGACTCTTAAGTTTTAGTAATTAAGAGCCTAAAGGTTAAAGTCTAACTAAGCTCTTTAACTATAATAACACTTATTAATTATAAATCAGAGGCTAATCTAATAACTTCTACGATTACCTTAAAAGCCGGGCTTCCTATTTAACCTGACCTTAATCTTAAAATAATAAGCTACTTAAGAGAGTAGGAGAAGTTTAAGGGGTTATACAAGGGAGTCGCTATAAAGATTAGAAGTATCTTAATAGCAGGGAGTTTTTTTACTTTAGTATAAGCAGAAAATAACGTAGTCTTAAGACAACTCTTTATTATAGCGAGTCTCTTATTATTTTCTTATAGTAAAGGTTATTAGTTTACTATAGTTATAAATAATAATCGAACTAAACAAGTTATAGTAAAAGTCGCGGATTTAATAAGGTCTTACACTAAATCGGATATTTTCCCGGAAAACACTTAGCTAGGGCTATAGTAGTAGGCAGTTCTAGTGATAAATCTACTAAGGGAAGGAATAAGTTAACTAGTGTATTTAACCCGCCTAGCGGGGGAAAAGTAAAGGTATTTTTAGCTATAGTATTTACTAAGCCTAATAGGAAAGGGGATAAAGATATAATTCTTTTAAGGAGTACGGATTTAGTTACGTTTTTATAAGTAAAAAGGGTTTTTCTTACTATTAGAGTTTAAAGTGCTTATAAGAAAAAAGCTAATAAGGTTGTTTTAATTTAGAAGGGAATTTTAGATAGGTTAAAGCTAGAGGGGAAGCTAGACTAGAAGTAGAGGCGATTAGAATAGAAGAGAGTTAAGGGGCTTATTAAACTACCTTATAAATTCGATAAGTAGATAACCTTAAAGTTCTTGAAGTTATTATATAAGATAAGGTTAATATTAGAAAGAATAAAGGGGATAATAATTAAAGGAGGATTATAGCTATAAGAACATGAGCTTTTAGAGGAAATACTATATAAGCGTAAGGCTATAATAACATTTAACTTCTTTAAATATAAAAGAATATATAAAGATATCTGCTTATTACAGGAAATTCATATAGTTCTATATAAAGCCTGGCAGGCGCCTAGATTCCCGGTACTAAAATATCTACGTGAACACGTTAAGGATATACTTATAAAAAGGCTTAAGGCTAGCACTTTAAAATATAACTATAAACTATATAAGAATCAGTAGTTTTTAGTTAAAAAAAAGAGTAGGGCATATCAGATAGTAGATACTATAATAAAGTATAATATAGTAATAATTCAAGACGTTAACTTACCGCCTAATATTAAGGAAATATTAGAAGATTTTACAGGGTATATAATTACCTCTTTAATAGACTTCTTTTTTAGGTACAATTAGATCACCTTACACTTAAATAGTAAGGACTTAACTACGTTTTAAATACTACTTAGTCTCCTCTATTATATTACCTTAGTTTAAGGAGTAACTAACTCTGTCATATAATTTTATAAAGTTAAAAAAGCAATTTTAAAGGACTACGAGCCTAAGAGAGCTAAGATATTTATTAATAATATTCCTATCTTAAGCCCTTACTTGAAATATAATAATAAGAAAGTTAAGCTTAGTATTTAAAGATATATCTTAAAGTACTTTATTAATTTAGATATAGTCTTAACTAATATAAAGAGAGTAAAGGCTACGATTAGCTTTAAGTCGTAGTTTAAGGTTAATAGCTTAAAGTTAGTAGGTTATATCTATACTATAGAAAGCAGGTCACTAGATAGTAAAAAGGTAATAAAGATACTTAACTAGCGGGAATATTAAAATATAACTAAAGTCAGGGTGTTTCTTAAAGTCTATAGCTACTATTATATCTAGATTATTAACTATACTAGAAAAGCTAAGCTACTATACCTTTTACTTTAAAAGAGGGTAAAGTGGAAATTTAGGGATATTAAAAGGTTCGCGATAAACACGCTGAAGTTAGCTTTAATAATAGCCTTAGCGTTAGTAAGGCTAGATATCTTTAAAGGAAGTAGTAAAGTGATTCTAGCAGTAGATATAAGCTTATAAGGATAAGGGATAGTCTTAATATAGCTAGATCGTGACCTTAAGTATTATCTTATTAAGTACGATAGTAAAGTATAGATAGCTGCGAAAAGAAACTATAATACTATTAAAAGAGAGTGTCATAAGGTTTTAAAGGCGTTAAAGAAGGTTTATAGGGTCTTAATTAGCTGCTACTTTATCTTAAAAACAGACGCTATAGTTTTAGTTATATAGCTTAATTAAGGGGTGTTAGACTTACCTGAGACTTTAGTTATAAGATAGATTACTTAGATACGCCTTTTCGATTTTAAAGTACGCTATATACCGGGAATAAAACATATAGTAGTAAATAGGCTATCTAGGCGACTAGCTACCTAAAAGGAGTTAGATACTAAAGCTTTAGAAGAGGATATTAATAACTTTATAGATACTTAGTTTAGTTAAGTTAAAGTTAGTATCTAGACTAAGAGAGCGGCATTTTACCTGTAAAGAGTATAAAGTTTAGATTTTAAGCTTATCATAAAGTATCTTCTTATACTAAGGCGACTAAGTAAGGTTAACCTTAAGGACTTTAAGGGATTTAAGTAGTAGGCCTTAAATTACACGGTTCAGGATAGAGTTTTATATTGCCATACTAATAAAGGTCTTTTAATAAAATAGGTCGTAGATAGTAAAAGAGAGCGACAAATAATCTTTAAATCCCTTTATAAGGATATAAGCTATAAGGGACGGGAAAGTACCTACTAGAAAGTTACTAAAAGGTATTTCTAGGACTTACTATACTTAGACGTAAAGGCTTATATAGCGACATATAAAGCTTATTAACTTCAGGACTTTACTAAGATAAAGGAAACGCTTTATCTTATATAGACTAGCGCTTTATAAGCTAAAGTAAGAATAGATATAGTGTATTTACTACTAAAGTAAAGAAAGTACTACTTAGTTATAACACGGGATAATCTATTTAGATAGGTTAAAGCTAAAGCCTTAGTAAATACAACTTTAGTAGCTATCGCAGATTTCCTTTAGGAAGATATGATATATCGTTATAAGATCTTTAGAAAGCTAGTTATAAATAAGAGGCTAAAAAATAAGAAGTAAGTAAAAGAGCTTACTTAGAAATATAAGATTTAAAGAGTAGTAGTATTAGCCTATCATGCCCTAGTGAATAGAATAGTAAAGTAAGGTCACAAACTTATTATAGATACCTTAGTAAAGATAACAGATAAGGGGATAGGCGATTAGGTTAAAAATCTGCATATAGTGCTTTTAGCGGACTACTATATAGTAAAAGGAATAACTAGGCATATATTATTTTAGATATAATATAGGTTAGAGGCGGTTTTACTAGTTAAAATAAGAGTCTTTACTTAAAGGGTTATAGATTAAGAGAATACTTAGATAGAGGCAAAAACCCTAGCTCTTTATATAAAGCAGATTTAGATTAGGGATAAAGATTTAAAGGAGGCAACTACGAAACAGTATAAGATATAAGTAATAAGTAAGGATAGGTTTAATATTAATCGGCAGATTTATTAGGCGGAAATTAAAGTTAGTAATATTATTCTACTATATAATATTAAATAAAAAGTTGATATATCTTTTAAACTAAAGCTTAGCTACTAATAGCTTAGCTTATATAAGATTAACGCGGCTATCGCAGAGAAAGGAATATATATACTCTTAAAACTCTATAGTACTTAACTTAGCGGTATATTTTTAAGGAATCGACTTAAGGTCTTTTATAAAAGGGACTTTATCTAAGAACTAGTTAAAGTTAGTAAGGGATTTAATAATTTTAAACCTGAAGATTTAAGTAGAGAGGAGGGCGTAGCGGCTAGTAATATAGAGAGCGACTTAGGAAGTAATATCTTAAGTACTACACTAGTAATAAGAAAGTAAGCTAGAGTAGAGAGAGACTTCTAAGAACTAAAGGAAAAGCAAGTAGTAATTCTAAAAAGCAGGTATATAGCTATTATGATTAGGCCGCTAGGCTACAGGATAATTTAACCTGCTTAGCAGGGGAAATAAGGTAATAGGAGTTCTTAAGGGAGCTAGGAATTTTAAGTAAGAGATATAAGTCGTATTTACTTATTAAGTAAAAAAACAAGTAAAGTTAAATATTATTAAATCTTATCTATTAATCACTTATAATAACATTAGAGTTAAACGAGAAGAAAAGGAAACAAGTAATATTATAAGTAGTGCTTAAAGTAGTTATTATACGAAGAAATCAAAGAAAATAATCACCTTAAGCGTTAATTATACGACTAAATAAATCTATACAGATAATAAATACAGTAATAGGAGGGACTTATTAGACTAGAGAAGTAGTATCCTTAGCTATTTTATTATTATTAACGTTTATTTCTTCACTACCTTTACTATCGCTATTATTATCAGTACTATAACTAGTTAGGAGAGGAAAGTGCTTGCTTATAGTAGCTAGGTAAGCTAAGGAAGAACCACTTAGTACGCTGTGCTTAGTAAGAATAGCCTTAGTAATAATTTAACGAATATGTCCTTTAAAGCAGGTTATATAATAATATTTACTATTAATATCTTAGGTAAGGGCGTTACTAATACAACTAATATACTTAAGATTAAAGTATATCTAATAAGTAATAGGGTAAGACTAAGTATTAGTAAGGTTAGAAGTACTTTTATTATAAGGGTATCGCTAGGAGTACTTATTAAAAAGTAACTTAATCTTAAAAGGATAGTTAGCGATAAAAGTAAAGGTAGTTATAGCAGCCTTACGATAGAGGTAAGCTTAGCGTAGTCTAGTAATAGTTCTAGAAGTAGTCTTAAGAGCTTAACGCTTAGTAGATCTCTTCTTCTTCTTCTTCTTCTTAAAATAGTTACTATTATCCTTGTCTTTAATATTATTAACGTTAGTATAAACCTTAGTATTCTTATCGCTATTAATAGCCTTCTTTAAAGAGAGAGCGGTCTTAAAAGACTAAGTGACTTAGAACGAGATTTTCTTAAAGGTCGTAAAAGTAAAGGTAGCGGCAGTAGATATAGGCTTACGTTTAATAGTAAAAGTATTACCTTTATTAGAATTATCTTAATCTAGGGCGTTATTTATATACTTATTAGTATCCTTTGACTTTTTTATAGGAAGAGTCTCTTTTTTAATAAGCTTCTCTTTCTTAATAGTGTTCTTAACGTAGGCGGCACTAAGAGTAGAAGGGTCTTTAAAAGACAAGCTAGGAGTCTTTATAAGTAAGTTAGTTAAGAGCTTAGACTTAATATACTTCTGTAATTCTTTCTTTTTATAGTTATTAAAAGAGTTACTACTATTAAATAAATACTTATTACGCTACTACTTGTAACTATTATACTCCTTTATAAAGACAAAGGTCAGGTTTAAAGTATCTATATTAGATCTTATAGTAATACCACTATAAAAAGGTACGTCGTTAAACTTTATAATAAAGTTGTCTAGACTAAGAAAAGCGTGACTTATAGACTTCTAACTAGAGTATATATAAAGATATAAGAGAAAATCGATCCTTTACTTATCAGATACTTCTATCTTAGTAAGGACTTACTTATTAAAAGTAAAGACTAAAAAGCTAACTATATAGTCTAACAAACGTATAGTCCTGTTAACTTAGATAGCTATAGTAATATCTTATATATAGACTATACTAAAGGTTAAGCTATACAGGGAACTCTTTAAGATATATTAAATAGAGATAGTCTTTAAAAGTAACACTATAGTAATAGAAGCGATAGAGGTACAAGTTAAGAGTATAAAAAGTATAAAAAAAGTAGTAAAGTGCAAAGATAATAATAATAGCGTAGGGAAAGGAGATAACTATAGAAAAATAGTTATTAAAGGAAAAAGGAAAATTCAAGAAAATAAGAGCGTAAGGGGGGTTTTATATTAAGCGAATAGTAGTAACAAGGCTATAGAAAAGATGAATTTAGTAAGAGGAAGCGTAGGATAGTAAATAAAAAGGTAAATTTTAAGGGGGGGGAAAGTAAAAAAGGCAGAGAAGCTGCTAGTTGTTTATTATATATTAGTTATTAGTAAGTAGCGTGATAATACAATTAAAGGAATAGTGACTTATGAGTTACTAAGCAAAGTGTGAGAGCTTTTAAGGGGAGATTTAAGGCGCTAGGGATTTTTTTAATTTAAAACTTTTTAACTTTTTTTAAAAATAACAACTTCCTTATATTTCACGTTATAACAACTAGATCACTATATAGATATGACAGTTTACTATAAATGATAGTAGAGATATAAGTATAAGCTTAGTTAAGGTATTTATAAAAGACAGATTACTAGCCTTTACTAACTTTAATAAGGTGATTACGTACCTAGATAAGATCTCACTATAAGACTAGTATAAGGCCTAGTTAAGGGTCTTAGAGAATATAATAACGTATTACGACAAAGCTAGGGAACTTATTAAGTAAGTATATAAGTATATAGAGAAGTCTAAGGTATTTTAGATTTATATATTTAAAGATAAGTTTTATTAGTCTTAGACAGAAGTTTAAGTTATGATTATTAATAACGTAAAGAAAAGAAATAAATAAAGTAAAGCTTATAAGAGTATAGTAAAGAACTAGATAGACTTAAAAGTGCTAGCTTAACTAACAACTAAGTCAGGGGAATTTGTAGGTCACTGTTAATAAGCCTTTGTAAAGATATCTGTTAAGGAAGCTAGATTATAAGTTAACTTAAAAGTTTAGAGATAAGTCTCAGGGCTACCTTATTAAGAGATATTTAAGGTAAAGGAAGTTACTATAATAGATATGACTTATATAATAAGCGTAAAGGTAAGAGAAGAAAAGGCGAGGAAGTTATTAAGAAGGGAATAAAAGAGTATTAAAATACAGGTTAGTATAAGAGGCTTTATAAAAGAAGGAGTGTTTATAAAGGAATTAAAAGATACGCCTATAGCTATAAGTGAGGAGAAAGGGAGCTTTAGTAATGTTAATAATTTAGCCCGCTTAGTAGGGGAAATCATTATAAGCGCTATAATAGCCCTAGCTCTTTAACTATATCGGTCTTAGTATTAGGAGGAAATAAGTAAGGCTGTAAAAGAGTTTAGGTTTATATATAAGGAAAGGGCTGAGATTAATAAAAAAGAGGTTAACTTAGTTAAAGAAGAATTAGAGGAATAAGAAAAGTAAGAGGTTAATAAGGAGAGTAGAAATAAGTAAAAGTATAGCTATAAGAAGGACGTGACTACTAGCTAAAAAACTATAATAGAAGGAAAGAAAGTTCTACTGATTACAGCAATAATAAAGCTCTTAGGTAAGATACTGAGATTTCAGCGAGTTTACTATAGTTACTTGCAATTAATAGTAAGATATATAAGTCTTTATATAAAGTAGCTTTTAGAAGGTTTAACTATTAAGAGATTATATATTATATACGACAGGAGGTTAAAAATCAGAAAGCTAAAGATAGACTTAGAGACTTATATTTAGTTTTATATAGCTAATCACTTTCTTTACTTATTAGATAGGCTTAGACCTTACAAATTTCATAAGAAAGAGGGGCTTGAATTATTTAATTACGATTAGAAGCTGATTTTAAACAGCTAAGATCTGATGATTTTACTATAGTAAGAAAAGAATGAATAAGTTATTCACTCCTTTTTTAAATAGTAGTTTAGTTCCCTTCTTAGAAAGCAAATCTATAATAAATTAGATATATACTAGTACTACTTATAAGAGATTAATAGGCGCAAGAATATTAGATAGCTACGGAATATGTTTTTTTCAGTAACCTAACAGCTTATACGTTAAGACCTCGCCTATTACATGTTGTATATAACTCTTTATCCTGATAAGAAGTGAAGACTTGTTAGTTACCTTTACTACGCTAAATATATTATACTGAGAGATAAAACCTTTTTCTGTTATATCGATTTAAATATTAACGATATGCTTATTACTAATTAAGAAGCTACTATAATTTAAGGTAGTGTTTTACTAGATTAAGAGAATAAGGATAATTACACTTTCTATTGTCTAGAGATATAATATAAGCTAGGTAAGTAGTAAGTATGTATTTGCAAGTAAGGATAGGATACTAACTATTACGTTCACTAAATTATAGACTAAACGTTTACTTAAGAGGATATAAAGGTCCTAGGAGTGGATTAAGTTAAGACTCCTTGTAGCCTTAGAGATATACGGATTATACTACTAAAGATCCTACATAAGTTAACTAAGCTTATAATAAAGGTTTATTAGACTATCTTACTATAGTTTATTATAATTCAAGATAATAAGGAAACCTTAAAGGTTATAGAAGGGAGAACTTAGAGAGATCTAGCCGACTCTTATTAAGATTTCACTATACCTTTAGCTACTCTATTAGGCTTTATAAATTAGTACAGAGTTATTCCCTTTTAGTTTACTACTATAGTTAAGCTTTTTAGGTTAAGTGCTTTATCTGATACTTTAGTTATATAATAACAATAGAGTTTACTAGCAGTAATAGCTTAAAGAAACGTTCTATTAGAAGGGGATTAAGCGGCAGCTTATAGCTTTATTAACAAGTAGAAAGCTAAGGCACTAGTTATAGCTATAGAGGCTTTTAAGATAGTGAGAAGAGTAGAAAAGGAAACGTTTAAAGAGAAGTCCTTTTACTACCTAAAGGAGGTATTAGAGGCTATAAGTGTTTTAATAAGAGAAGTAGAGACTAACGCTAACTAGCTAAGTAAGGAAGTAATAAAGATCACGTTAAAGGAGGCCTATTATTTGCAGAGGAGGCCGAAGAGTACTTAATAGCAAGTGTAAGCGATATAATAAAGGTAGATAGTTAGAAAGAGTATCTATGTGTTTTTTTTATTTATACGATATATTAGAGGATATAGTTAAGGGGCGACTACTTAATTAGGGGGGGATATATATAGTAAGGTAGTGTAGTTTTAGGTTAGAAGATAGTTAGCCTATTCTATAAGGTTATATAAATAAGCGTGATAGCGCGTAATAAATATATCATCTTCTCTCTCTTACTCTTACTACCTGTTTAGTTAGTAGTCCTCTACGTCCCTGCTTACTATGCACTTTGACGGCACTACCCTACTCTTTTACACTAGTAGAGAGGAGTATATTATTCTTGGAGATATAATATCTTAAGGCTATACTATAATAGCTAGGGATAGTCTAAAGCACTACGTTTTAAACGCACTTCTTCCTTATAGCTTTAAAGCTTATATACTAGCTATTCTTTATATATTATTATTAAAAGATTATCACGATAAATATACTAAGACTAACTTTAACTATCGCGAAACTTATAATAATATCCTTTCTAACCTTACGCTTAATGTATTTTTAGCGTATATTAAGTCTATTTAGCTCTAGGCTTTTACTAGATTAGTATAAGACAGTAAACAGCCTAATAGTACTAAGCACAGAGACCTAGGGTTTATAATTATATATTAATACCTTTAGGAAATTAAACTGTTCCTTACAGTTAAGTAAGGAGTTAAGTATAATAATATTAGCATACTTCGTTGTTATATAAACCCCTTAATTATTAATTTTCTTAGTACCTATTAAACTAACTATATATACGAGATATTTTACTACTAATAGCTACTTAAAGATAGTGTTTACACACTAGAGCTTTAGCGTACTATACTTATATCTAGCCTAGTTAATTAGGAAGGCTATAAAACTAGCTTTAAGCTTACTGACTTCTGCCTTAAGTATCTAAATGAAGTAATTAAGATTAAGATGAAGTGTTACCGGAATTCTACTTATAATACTGATATTACTTTTAATCGTGTTTATACTACTAACACTGTTATTTGTTATATACGAGTAATATTAGAGTGTTAATTTAAAGAGAATATACTAAGAGATCATATATCTGCTGATACTTCTAATAATATTTTTAATAAAGTAACAAGACTTATAATAGATAGTCTCTCTTAACTAAAAGCAAGGACCTTACTAAATAACTTATTTAAGTCAGAGAATATCCGTATAGTTAGTATAAGTCTATTAATTAACTAAGTCAAGTATTTCAATCGCGTTTATACTTCTTAAGTACAGAATAAAGTAGTAATATACTTTAATAGTACTACTCGCAAGGGGGTAATAGGTACCGATTTAAGTAAAGAATTTAATACTAGCGATCAGGAGGATATTACTAATAATAGATCACTCGCGTATTATTTAACTATAGATAATAAAGTACTTAGGATAGAATAATATATTTATTATAGTATATCTAGTAGTAAATACTTAATTCTAAAGGTTCGAAGTATTAGATATCAGCTAGTTAAAGCAAATAAAAGTAAGTAGGCTAATTAGATCGTATAGTAGCCGCGCTTAGCCTATAACTTTAATACTAATAAAGCGATAAGATATAAAATATAGAGTATCCTTAAGTAAGTTAAAGTAAATAAGCTAACTAGATAGCTTTGTTTTATATAGCTTAATTAACCCTCGATCGAAACCTCGCTCTATTTATAATACTCCCTTATAATAAATAATATGATTCTTACTTATATAGCTAGTTATAATATTCTAGTATTTGAAATCAAGTTTAGTAGTAACTAGGTAGGTAAATTAAAGTAAATTAAAGTAAATAAGCTAATTAATAACACTCGCTTAGAGATTCTAGCTGTAGATAGCTAGCGGTCTCTTACTACTATTATAGTATACTAGTAGTAAATAATACAATACTCGTCTATAATAGTAAATAATCTCTATCTAAGGTAGCTTAAGTAAGTTAGAGTTAGTTAAAGTAAGTATATCTTTATTCCTTTCTCTTTTCTCTTCCTTCTTTTTTTCTCTAAGTTAAATCTTATATTAAATCATATTATATTATATTATAGCACTAGTATTAGCACTAGTACTAGTAATAGTAACAGTAATAACAGTAGTAATAATAATAATAATAATAGTAACAATACCTTCCTAAGCTTAGGTGCTTTCGTACTAAGTCAATTTCCCGGTCTTAAAAGAGACTATTCTGCGCCTCGCCTGCTCCCTCCCTAAAGGGACTACTAGACTTAGTAGTTTTTTATAAGTTAAAGAGCTCTCTTACACTTAAAGTCTATTACTTATATAATATAGTAATACCCTTACTACTACCCTCGCCTTAACTCTAGCTCTAGCTCTAGCTCTAGCTCCTGCTCCTACTCCTACTCTAGCTCCTACCCTAGCTCTAGCTAAAGAGGAAGATAATAATAACTTTAGTAATAGTAGTAGTAGTTAAGATAAGTAAGTTTACTTATATACCCTTTAACACTTTAATAAGTATTATTTAAGCGAGTATATTATTAATACTTAAAGTAATAGCTTTAGTTTAAGTAGTAAGGAAGATAAGGATAGAGATAAAGATATAAAAATAGAGGATACTTCAGTTACGTAAGTATTATTAGAACTCCTTTTCTTATAATAAGTTCTGACCTATCTAAACACTTACTAACTTCTATAACATAACTATAGTTGCGGCTATACCGGCAGTTATTAGTACTATTCTGTCTGCTACTAGGTACACTTAGTAGCAGGCTCTTATATTCGTAAGAACACTATAGAAAGGTTAAGGACTTCCTAGCCGCGTAACTATAGCTTAGGACCCCTCTCCTCTAACTATAGTTAGAGCCTAGTAGTACAGAATATAGTAACAGCTATAAGTTATAGCAGGCTCTACCTAGAACTAGCTAGCTTATATAGTTAAAATTATAGAGACAGATTATAGTAAGAGAGAGGTAAAGCCTTATGACTAGTACGCTAGTTATAACTATAAGTGTTAGAGGTATTTATCCTTAGCTAAGGGCAAGATCTTTAATATAAGAGACACTTATACTTAGTACTAAATTAAGCTATATAAAAGGGGCTATTCGCTCTTGAATTATAGTAAAAGGAAGCTTAAGTTAAAGGGCTCTTTTAATCTGCTAGATAGACTAAAGTCTATCCTACTAAAGCCTCTAAGCCTAAGTAGAGGACCTAGATCCTTTAGTATACTGATTATAGTTTAAAGGTCCGGGGAATACTTAAAAATATACCTTAAGGATAGTAACCCTTGTAAACAATACCTTACACTTATATATTTCTTTTATTTTTATTTTCTACGCGTGTTACTTTATACAGGTTTCAGATCCCTATCCCTCTAAAATAGCCCCTTAGGCTAAAGGCTTAAGAATATATTCCAAAGAGCGTAAACCTCGTGAATAATATATTATATAAAGAGTTTATATTATTATACTTATTCTCTTTACTAGTAAAGGTAAAAATACAATCGCTTCTCCTACCCTTACTATTAGACTCTTTTTTAGCTGATATAAATATATTATACGTTTATAAGAAGTACTAAGAAGTATATACTTAACTATTATAATAACTAAGGATATAAATAAATAAGTATAAGATAATCTATTAGAAAAGCTAGAGCTAAAAGAATATTAAAACAAGCGAATTATATAGCTATATAATATAAGATATATATTATTCTAAGGAGATTAATATAAAGAACAAGAGGAGATCGATATTATTATAGTCTAAAGGCGCTTAAGAACTTAGGCTTCCGCTTAACTACTTAAGCCCTTAACTTCTGAAAGAAGCCTACTAATAGAACTAATCTATAAAGGAAGGAAGCTTATCTTTAGAACTAATTTATCTATTAAAGAGTAGTAAATAATAAGGAAGGCTATAGTACTAAGGCTAGTATTAAGATTTAAGGCTATAGCTATTTAACTTAAATATAGCTTTATACTTAGTACTAAACTAAAACACCTGTCTTATAGCTGTTAAAGTCTAGGCTCTAGTATACTATACTATATCCCTTTATAATCTCTATCTATTTAAGAACGGATAGATATTAAGATATAAACCTAAATCTTTTAATCCTACTACTTCCTTATCTAATTAATACTTATTTATTTAAGGGAATATAAGTAAGTAAGCTTACAAGTATACCTTAAAGAAGAGGAGGTCGACTAGACTATCTATTAAAAAGTAAAGGTAGTTTAAGATAAAGTGATTAGCGTATATATACTAGGTATATCTAGAGATAGTTAGTTGCTCGATCCTACCTTATATTTAGACGTCTTAAGTAAAGTAAGCTAGCTTATTAATAGCTATATTAAAACAAATAAAGTAGGTAGATCTAATTAAAGCCTTTTACTATAAGCCTATCGCGATTAGTCCTTAGATAGGACTAGTCTCCTTAATAGCAATTAAACGATTTAATTAAGGTTACGAGGGACTAGTCTATATTATCCTGGTTCAGAAAGAATAAGAGCCTATTCCTTTACTAGGTAACTAAAGCCCTTAACTGCCCCTTATATTTAAATATTAGTATTAATAGTTAGCTCACGATAGTATAACAGTATAATAATATAAGATAATAGATAATAAGTTAAACAAGTCATAACAATTAAGTTATAGCGATATATCTTATAGTGCAGCTAGTATAAAAGCTAGCCTCCAGCGTAATATATATAAATAACCTATATCGCGCTTATTAGTTATTACTAGAAACACAAGAGTGATAAATAGGAAAAAAAAGATAATAGTTATCTAGTATAGAAAAAAATAATAGTTATATAGTATAAATAAGGCAGCTTTAAATAATACTTAAAGTAAGTAAGTAGCTGTACTAGAGGTTTATTAATACTCCTCTGTAATATTAAGTAACTTCTCTATAGTAGTAAGAGGTTAAGGTTACTTATAATATATTATAAAAGGATAGTAAGAGATAGTACCTTAAGTACTATTATAAACTAACCCTAGGTAGTATTAAAGTCTAACCTTAAAGTTTTATAAAAGTAGATTAGTTTTATAAAATAATAAGGAATATCAGAGTGTAACGTACTTACTAATATTTATAGGGCTACTTTTAAGAGGAAGGGGAGCTATTAAAGTGATCTTAAGATCAATAGATAAAGCTAGTATAAAGGCCTTAAGATAACAGATAAGAGCTATTAAAGTAGCCTTAATTCGGCGAAAGTAAAAAGTAAGATAAGCTATTAAAGTAACTTTAAGATAAAAGTAATAAAAACCTGAGAATATAATTAGCTTAGTTAACTACAGTTAAAGAGAGTACTTCCTAAGTTAGCTAAGGCTATTATATTAGTAGCTTATAGCTTAATAAAGCTAAACAGGATTATTCCCGAGATACTTTAACTCTTTCACCTACTATTTAGTAACTTAAAAAGACCGCGAGAGAGATAGAGTAGCTTAATATTAACATATAAAGCATAGTATCTTACTATATTACCTTTAAGACATAGTAGTATAAGGCTTTTAATAGCAAAGTTAACTAGTCACTAAAAGGTAGTAAAAGAAGTAAGTACTAAAGAGGATTTATCAGCGTATTTATCCGGCACTAAAGCTTAAGTAAGTAAGAAGGAGAACTACTAAGATAGTTAGCTAAAGAAATAAGTAATAATATACTTTTAAGGATTAAAGATATATAAATTTAATATAAATAAGGAAGAATAAAAATAAGAGAGCGTCTAAAAGAGGTATTAAGAAAGAAGTGGAGTTATTAAAGTTATTAAAGGAAGAGGAAAAAGCAGAAGGAAAAAGGAAGGGGGAGATAAGATTATATAGATATAAGAAGTAGAAAGGTTACTACCTAATTAACTAGTAAAGATCTTACCTCTTACTTATTACAACTATACTTTACTTTACTAAAGTAAAGATATTCACTAGTCTTCAGAATTCTCTAAAAGAGATTAGAGACTTAAAAAAGAGTTAACTTTAAGAGGTATTAATTTCCAGATTAAAAGATATATTCACCTTCCGCTTAGTATAGCCTAGTAATATCTTAATTTACTTTAACTTACTTTTAGGAACTCTTAGATATTAGTCGCAGATATATCATAAGCTAGATAAAACTCTAGAATAAGTCTATATACTTTAATACTTATAAGTATAACTCGCTGATATCTTATTGCCTTATTATACTTATAACATAAGAATATTACTAGTTCTAATATATTACTATTGTTTCTATATTATACAAGAGGATATAACAAAGTCGGTTTTATATAGTAGTAGTATATATAAAGTTACCTAGGTAAGTAGATACTAAGGTACTTTATATAATAGTCTCGCTTAGCATAGCTCTATGATAAGTTAATTTATTTTAACTTACTTAAAAATACCGATCGCTGATATCTTATTAGCTTATTATAATATATAACTAAGGAACCTCGCTAGCTTTAATATTTCAATATCTTTACTTTAATATATATTCTTACTACTATAGTTTTATTATACTTCTTTCCTATAGTTAATTAGATAGTTATTCTGATACTTAGAAATAATAAGATTAAATAAATAAGTATAGCTAATACCTTTGAAGTCTTCACGAAAGAACTAAGACTAGTGTAATTGTAAAAGCTATCTCTAGCGTACTAATCTAACCTTTATAGAAAGAATTAAGACTATATATAATATACTACTCTTAAAGCTGTATAGTATTATAGATACTACTTGTAACAAGCCTTTACTATATAATAAAGTCATGTCTTTATATTTAAAACAAATATTAAAGTATCTTTCCTTAGACTAAGACTATACCCTTTAGGAAAAGCAAGTATCTACTTTAAGAAAGCTAATATTTAATAAAGGAGATACTATCTTAATTGCTTGTACAAGCTTTAGTAAAAGTATTATATTTCAATTATATTACGTTCTTACTCGGCTTATCTGCCTCTAGATAACTCTACTAAATCGACTTAGTAAAGAATACTTTTTTAATATTAAACTACTTACAGTAACTAAACTATATCTCTTAATAAACGAGACTAAGCATAATAACGATTTACTATTATAGTATATTATAGATAGTATATATAATTATATTCTGTTATCTCTTAAGTAAGCTATCTTTAAGGACTTCTGTAAAATCCTGAAATTACCTAGCTTTAATAGCAGGGTTAGACTTATAGCTATTAACGAGCTATATTTCGTCAAGTAATAGAAGGACTTTCGAGTATAATTTACTATATTAGGAGAGCTCTAATTAATACTACTTAAAAATACCGTATAGTTTAGATATATAATAATATTACCTTTAGATATATTATATTAAACACTTTATATAGTAGGCTTTAAGAAAGTCACTACAGAGCTATTACTATACACGACTACTATTATTCGTACTTTAATCAATAGGCAAGATATATCCCTAGTAGTTATACTTATCTTACGAAAGAAACTTACTATTTTTAACTAACTATACTACTTACTAGACTAGGCTATTAAAGTCGATATATAAGAAATCATACTTAAGAAAATTCCTAAGATAATTATCTTTATTAATAGTATTAAGTAATACGAGTAACTTACACATTAGCTATAACACTACTTTATATTAAAGATAGCTACTGAGTTAAGAAGACGTTATATAAATAATACCTTAGATAATATTATTAAGATTATACAGACCTTTTACTCTCAGGTTTCTTAATTAGATAAAGATTTAAGATATAACGCTTTTTATATCTTAAGTTCTACCTATAGACTTATAATCGCTATAACCTTAATAAGAACTAGGATAAATATTCTAGATATTAGATAAGTAATAATATGAAAGTTACTAATCGATCTAATATTAAATAAGCTCTAGTAACGAGTAAGACATAACAGTTAAGGAGAAGGATATACCTGCAAAGTATATGTATTTGTACTATATTAAGTGATAAATAATAAAGGGAAATATCTAAAACTAAAGGCTATAGGTTTTAATATAGCTCTAAGTCTTAAGGTTTTATTACAAAAGCTAGTGTACTAAAACCTTTATTATCTGTTACCTGGGAATTATATTATAATACAGACTTAGTTTAGACTTAAAGAGACTACTTTTATTAGCAAGGTACTAAATAATATATATCTAAGTGATATTAAATCAGTTAATAGTAATAAGAGTACTACAAGTGATACTAATAAAGCTAAACCGACTAATACTATAAATAACAGTAAGAGGCTTAAAGTATAGACTTAGTCTAAAATAAGATCTAAAGATAACCTACCTACTATATATAAAAAAGTATATAATATAGCGTGTTAGCAGAACGTGTTACTAAAGCTCTTAAGTGAATATCTACTTTTAATTAAGAAGAGAAACTATCCTTTAAAGCGTAACTATTATATAAGGTATAACCCCGACTTAACCCCCTCTTTAATAGAGTTACTACCTAAGTCTTATATAAGACTAGACGTGTTAAGGAAGAGTAGCTATAGAGCTTTCGCTCTTTAGATATTAAAAGAATAATATACTAAGTATACTCTTCTCTTTAACTTTTTATTCCTAAATAGTCGTTTTTATCTAAAGCCTGAGATATTTATACTAAGCTTTACTATTCTTATATTAGCTGTAGTATATACTAATTAAAAGTCTAATTATAAGAAGCTCGGCTAATTAATATAGGATAAGTTAATTGTAAAAGTTCCCTAGCTTAATAAGTAGGAATATAAAGAGAGCTAGAGAGTAAGCCTATTAAATAAGCTATTAATACTTTACAAAGTAGTTAAGAAGGAAGTATAAAAGGAAAGAATATTAAGAGCTATAAAGAAGAGAGCTAGTAAAGAGTACACTACTAAAAGTAATCGAACTAGCGATTCTCTTATACTTACTTTTAATATAATATAGTCTTTATAAGGTCTAGCGCTTACTACGTTAAACAATAAAGTACTACCGCCCTCTTCTTATACTTTACAAACTCTATCTTATTACTAATTAATATCACTAATCTCTTTATAACCGTTCTTATTAGTAAAGGATATAAATATAACACTAATCCCAAGTCTAAGTAAGATTAATTAGTCACTAAGAGCATATTAATCGCGCTATTCGACTCTCTTACTAGAGTGCCCTTTAGTGTCGCTTATAGATAGCTTAATAATAAGATAGGCTATCAAACAGTAAATATAAGTATCTCTAAGTAAAAGGTATATATAAGAAATACCGAAAAATAAATATCTAGCTAATATTAAGGAAGGACTTAAGAGGACTAGCAAATAGCTTAGTCTATTATACTAATATAATAAGAGACGCTAAGAAGGAAGTACTAGTCAGCGAGTAGATATAGTGCCTAAAGAGTAAGTTAAAGTAAGTAGACTAATTAAAGACTTAAATATAAGGAAAAGAAATAAGATAAGCTAACTATAATACTAATACTTAATATAAGTACTAAATATTAATACTTAGATAGTAATCTAAAGTAAATTAAAGTAAGTGGGCTAATAAGAGATAAGATAATATATAATATAATTTAATTAATACTAAAAAACTAGAGTATAGATAAGAAACCGAAGTAAGTTAAAGTAAGTGAAATAAATATAAGGCGGTAGCTAGTATCTACCTTAATACTTAAACTTATATAACTCTTATAAGTAATAACTTATTAAACAAAGAGTAATATGATATTACTCGCTATAATTATCTTACCTTATTAAGGGGTTAGTAATAATATCTAGGCGTGTAGTTAAGAAATAACAGAGGCGTTTCTAGCTAAAAAGGCGTGAACGTATAAGCGCAGGAACGCCTACTTAGCTATAACTTTATTAATTAATAAGCTATAATTAAAAGGATAACGTAAGGCGACTCTATATACTTTTCTTATCCTTAGATATTAATTCGTATTATATAAGAATACGTAGTTAAGAAATCGTAGAGGTGTTTTTAGCTGAAAAAAAGTAAGCGTAAAAGCATAAGAACGCTTACTTAGCTATAACTTTATTAACTAATAAGCTATAATTAAAAGGACAACATAAGGCGACTTTATATACTTTTCTTATCCTTAGATATTAATTCGTATTATATAAGAATACGTAGTTAAGAAATCATAGAGGTGTTTCTAGCTAAAAAAAGGCAAGGGTCTATATTAAGTAACACTTACTTAGACGTAACTTTATTAATTAATAAGATATTATAAAAAGAATAATAAAAGGTAATCAGGTATATCTTTTTAATCCTTAGAAGATATTCAGGTTTATATATAAAGGTATTATTAGAAAATACTAAGGAGGTTTTTAGTTAGATTATTCTACTAAGTATAAGCAAGAAATTAATACCTTAGTCTTAGCACGTATACTTTATCTTTAAGGAAATCAATATAAGTAAAAATAAATATTTCATTAAATAGATAAATAGATTACCTATTATCTATAGTGTACTTAAAGTTATTTAAATAGTTATATATTAAGTTATAGTAAAGTAACTAAAGAATTAAAGTCGGCTTGAAATTAATCTCTATATAAATCAGTATTATTTTCCCTTAGACACTTTACAGCGAGAAAACCTACCTAAACTCACACGTTACCTGATTAAGCAGTAGCATAGCGCTAAAGAGTAAGTTAAAGTAAATAAACTAATGAATAGTCTATACGTAGTAAGTAGAGGTAAATAGACTAATAGCGACAATAAGTCTATACACACCTAGGCGGGCGGTTTTTAAGCAAGAAGTGGCTATCTGAGATAATGTTCGGCACGAGGCCGACTCTTCTCAGGTATCACGAGGCTGATGACCGTCTCACCATTAATTTCTGTTTCCTTGAAATTATGTGTGGCTTTGAATGTCCTAAGCTATTGTGTAAGATCCCATCGAGAGGTGTAACACACCGTTCATCAAAACAGATACGGATTTGCAGTCCCTGCATGTGAAAGTCGCCATTCTCCCAGTCAGGCGTTCTTGGGACATCTTGAGGGTGTGCGAGATTTTGCCCATCCAGGAATATCTTGTGCTCCGCTGGTGGTTGGTAGGTGAGAGGGAGGCCAGTACTATCACATGTTTAAAGATTCACAAAGACCGCGCAGTATCGCCAGCCTTCGCACGCCGTACGTGCAAAGGATTCTCAAGTCAAGTTCTCGCTTTCGTTTTCGCTGAAACCTCATGCTCTATTCTCTTTGCCTATCTAGCTTGAAAAGCAAAAGCTCTATAATTGAAAACAAATGGGTATACGCTTGTTACGAAAAACGCCGAGTTCCCCCTCAACAATAGGAGGCTTGGATACGTTCTAACGCCGAGTTCGTAAATCATCCCATGCCCCACCACCAGAAGATTGTCATCCGGAATCACAAGTTATAATCCCGTGAAGAGAGCCAAAGCACATGCAATGTCTCTCTCCACTCCAAACATTGCCCATTGCCTAAGTCTTCCCGCTCTAGTAGAGTTTCCCATCTGGTCCCTCAACACCCTCACTTGAAGCCAGGTTGCACTGTCTGAATAGTCGCTGTTCCTCCGGGCTGAAAGCACCAACGACTGAGTGAAGCACACCCTGGTTGTTGAACAGAACGCAGTCGCCTTCCTCCCAGTCATGTGGATAGACATATTTGGGAGAGATGGCAGGACGCTGCAAGCGGTGCACCAAGTCTCGGACTTCCTTCAAATCTGTCATCACCTCCCCATTGGGCAGATGAATAGCCTTAATGGCGCTGGGGTGGATCTGAAGGGCCAGGTTACCCGTGACAGGATTCTTCCAGCACATGGGCAGGATCTTGATGGCAGCCTCGTCAAAAGGAGGAAGCTCGGAAAGAGGAAGCTCGGTGCCTTCGGACACCATTCCCAGGCCATCCGATCTGCTCTTTGCTGGAGACATCCAAATGTAGGGGTGCGGAGCGTATTCGACTTTAGCGTTGCGGACGAACTCCTTGTCCTCCTCGCTTAGGATGTTGTACATGTTCTGACCGGAGACAAAAGCCGTGGTCCCAAGTGGTACATCCATCTCCTCACCCGTACCATCATCATAGCGGAGAGTCTGTCGTCTACCTGCTGGGACCTTGATGGCGATGAGGGAAGTGACCTTAGGTGGATTTAGAGCATAGAGCGCCGCATCTATGTGCCACCTGTAAAACCGTGTGAATTCCAGGTCATCCTCCTCTGGAATAGCGACTTTGTGGAATGTCTTGTGGTGAGGATGGACAAGTTTGATGTTTTTCAAACCCTCGTACTCGTCATAGAGACCATTGCCGATGACTTGGACTTGAGGCTGATAAGGAATAGTCTTGAGATCCGGATGGAGCACAGAACGCTTTGCATCAAGAGTTTTGCCGTGGCCGTAACTCTCAGAGGTAGGATCGAAACGTTTGGTGAGTTGGTATTGCGCCTTTGCTGAGAGAGAATGTTGGTTCTTCAGGACGACAACGTGAGACTGGTAGAGCGAATTACGGATTATCTGGAAATCTGCTTCCGAGAGATTCTCCAAATCGGCATTGTGAATCTCAACGCCAAAATCAACGGCAGAATCTGGGTTGGGCGGTTGGAGGGGGCGAATTTCGAGCACCTTGACAGCCATTGTAAAGATTTCTTTGGTAGAGAAGCTGCTATTCTTGATGTGAGGTGAATATTCTTCAGACAATGGAGGGATCTCTCCTTGTCTTTATATTCGCCCAGGCCGGCAGGCACCGAGCCTCAGCATCTGTGTCCACAGCTGATGGATACTTCGCACTTCAGCGACCCGCTCTATCAGCTATCTGCGCGGATCGACAACCTATGAGATACTGTGAGAGCTGTTGTGCTGCCCGCGGGGCCCGGTAGGCGTGAAAGGGGACAATCAGAATCTTTGTCGTTCATGCCCGCATGGCGGAGCTCGCCGAGGCCGTCGCAACAGGTAGGAGAAACGTCTTGAAAGTAAGGAAATAGCTCATAGTGGCACAACTAATCAAGCGGAGATAAGAGGGAAACGAGATGATACGAAAGGTATTAGTACATTCGTGATCTGATAGACAGAATGGATTGAATTGCAGCTTCGAAACAAACACTTATGGCTCAAGCCATTGCAGCAAACAAGACTGGGAAATGGAATGTGAAATCAACCATGATAGCTATCTACCTACTACGAGGGTATGTAATTTCGTTCGCCAAAGGCGACTTTCGTTAGATGTTTCCAAAATATTCCTGCTGTGGTAGACGAGAGTTGTTGTTGTTGAAGTCACAGTCCTCCTTCAACTTCACGGCCCGGCAATCGCAGACCCCTGTTCACGCTACGAGTTCGGACACCTTTCAAGACTCAAGTCAGCGAGGTACGCGGCTGAAGCTCAGAATTCCACCACCACACGAAATTCCATATCCAACAATGCGATTCCTACGCTCTTTAATTCCTTCTTTACTGCTGCTCGGTGCGGGCGTGGCAGAGGCAGCTACTTGGGGATTTGACGAAGCTGTCATCTCGGTCACTGGCAAGGGCGGTGCTGGCAGCGCATTCAAGGACAAGTACGTCGTTTGGTCAACTTCTCGAGCTGGTTTGATGAGCACGAATTGATTTGATTTCATGCTGACCAATTGGCATAGACTTTCTGATCATGTTCCTCTTGCAAAACCAGTTACATTAGGCGCTTCCGATTCGCTGAAGATTGTCTTGTCGGCGACAGAAGATGGAAAGGCGAAGAGACCACATCAGGCATTCCTCTTGCTCCGAGATCAGGATACGGGATTAGAAGCCACATTTACTTTTTCGGTGAAGGAGAATGGCAAGGGAAAAGTTGACTTTGTAAGCTGTTCAGACTGTACCATGGCAAGCAATCGCTAACTCGGTTACAAGACTCAAAAAGATCTTCCCATCCAACTCCTCACATCCACCCAACCCCTCCGAGCTACCCTTCTTCTCGCATCCTTCGGCACTACCCAGGGCTTCAGCAACCATGTCTTTGACCTGGACGTCAAGTTAGACGCTAATGTCCCTCTGCCAAAATACGAGGCGCCCTTGAGATACGGCCAACGAGAGGAGATCCACCATATATTCAAGGCAGACCCCAAGAGTGGACCAAAGATCATTTCCATGTTCTTTGTCCTCGCAGTACTGGCTACTGTGCCAGTTCTCTTCGGAGCCGTAAGCTTGCTCCCCAAGGTCATTTAACCAGTACTGACAGAATGCAGTGGGCATACCTTGGAGCCAACGTCAGCCACCTTTCCAAAGCCATTGGGGCCGCACCGATCTCGCACAGCTTGTTCTTTGGATCAATCTTGTCTATGGAGGGCATCTTTTTCCTCTACTACTACAACTGGACCTTGTTCCAGACATTGCCAGCTGCGGGAGTGGTTGGCCTGGTAGCCTTCTTGAGTGGTAGCAAAGCCTTGTCTGAGGTTCAGAGCCGTCGTTTGGCGGGAGAAAGATAGAGGGAATAGCATTTCAGTAGAAATTCGGATTACAAGAGTTCGGATGGGCTGGGGGGATAATTACATTGGGGCTTATAAAAATAAAGGGAGCGTGTGTCAACTGGAATATGTCAATGTACAGTATTACAATGTTGCAACGAGAGCGGCTGGAAGAAGAGCAAGACTTTCAAATGAATTGTCGTGGCTGTGATGGCGTCCGTCCCAAGGTTGGACCGACCTTCATCAGTAGCTGGATTGTTTTGGCACTGACCTCGCTTAATTCAAATGTCACCAAATACTGTGACAACATAAACATTCTCTTCAGGACAATCATATAGTGTCGATTCCTGAGGGCCTCTGATGTTCGATAAGGTGCCTACGTTCCGAGCTGCGATCTCGCTGTCTATTCATGCCCGGATCTCACAACCCAACGCAAGCATCAGACCCTCGCAACCTCATAAAGATCTCCCCCAAACTAGACAGCCACAAGCACTCCACCATTCTCAGATTTCTCAATTTATCTTCGCCTTCGAGAAATCCATTTCTGGATGGGATTTCATGAACTGCTTCAACATGTCCTGCTTCTTCTCCTCGTCACTTGTCGGCAAGCCCGCCTCCTTCTGCCGTTGATCATACATCATCTTCTCGACCATTCCCCTCGTCTCGCCATCCAGGTCACCCAACTTGCTATTCTCCGGCTGTATCTTGGTGACATCTATTTTGGGCGCGGTGGTTATGACGTGTTCCCACCACTGCATCTTATTGACTTTGTCAAGGTGGAGTTCGAGGAGCTTGGTGCCAGAGAGAGAGGAGACTAGTGTCCATGTTGATTCGTCGACGTAGATTTCGTGAGGAAGGTCGCCCTGTAATTTAAATTTCTTAGAATCGTCTTCTTATATGCTCCGGGAAAGTTTTCCTGGGTGTGGGGGGAAGCCTCGTACACTGATGATGGGATCTTGGCCCTTGATCGCGAGCAGCAACTTCTTCTTCTTGACCTCAACATTCAAATCTCTCGCCTTCAGGTTGCCAGGTATCTCGACCGAGACATCCAGGTCGCCGATTGTTTGGGTCCATTTGTATGGCAGAGCCGCTTGTTCCTCTTTCTCTTTGGCAGCGGCAGCAGCCTCTTGCTCCTTGGTGGGTTCTAAGAAGTTTGTTAGAGTTGATCTTTAGGGGGGAAAATCAAAATTGTTCGGATGGATTGAGCAGTAGAAAGGGACTTATGTGTTTGATTGGCACTTACCTTTGTCGTCAGCCATTGTGGTGGCTTTGTCGCTGTGGAAATGAATGCTTGGTGGGATGTTTCTGGAAACGCGGGGACAAGGCTTTGAAGTCGCCCCCCAAAATTTAGCGCGCCTTTCTTACAAAACAACAGCCTTGTGCCTCGACACCACCACCAAGCTCAACACTCCTCCACCTCACATCCTCCCAACTCGCAAAAATGCTACGAAACAATCTATCCAAAGCCCCACCCAACGACCCTTCGGAGGACATCTGCCCGGTCTGCAAATCCAATCGCTACCTCAACCCCTCTCTCCAGTTCCTCATCAACCCAGAATGCTACCACAAGATGTGCTCGACTTGCGTGGATCGAATCTTCACTTCAGGTCCAGCATCATGTCCTGTACCGTACTGTGGTAAAACTCTGCGCAAAAAAGGATTTCATAAAGCGTTCTTCGGCGACCTAAAAGTTGAGCGTGAAGTCGATATTAGAAAGAGAGTAGGTGCCATATTCAATCGCCGGCAAGACGAGTTCGAGACGCTGCTGGATTGGAACAATTACCTTGAGGAGGTAGAGAGTTTGATTTTTGATCTGGTGGAGGGCACGAGGGAAGAGAAGATCAAGGCGGAGGAGAGGTTGAAAAGATACAAGGAGAGTAATATGGGTGACATCGAGGATAATCGCAAGGCAGGATTGGAGGAGGCTGAGATGGAGAGGAGGAGAGAGAAGGCGGAAAGGGAGGCTGCGAGGCAGAGACGTCTGGCTATCATCAGAGAGGAGGAGGCTGCCAAGGCAGATGTCGAGCAGAGTCGGAGAGAGGTGTTGGAGAGATTGGCGAATACAGATGAGGATGCTCGGAAGATCACTATGCAGGCTCAGAAGATCATTTTGAAGAAGAGTGGTGCTAGGAGGGAAATGGCGCAGGCTTTGGGGGAGGCGAATGGCAGTGCTGGTAGTGGGTTGACGTTGAGAGGGCTGAAGAAGAAGGAGGCTCCTGCTGTGGAGAAGCCGTATGATCCATTCGGAGGTGTAGATCTCACGCCGTCGAGATATCTGCTCCAGGATGACTACCAGAGCGAGTGGCTCGCAAATGCTAAGTCGGATCAACGGCATATGGCGGGTGGATACAGTCTTAAGGAGTATTATGCAAGGACGATGTTCGAGGCATTTTCTGGGCTGGGAGTATTCATAGAGGATGAAGTTGCAGACAGACCACCGCCTGTTGCATCGTCTGTGGGGGCGTCTATGGCAGCGGTACAAGCGTCTACGAGGAAGTTAAAACTGGAGTCTAAAATGGAACTGGACGATGTTTTTTAGAGTGGCATTTGCAGCGGGCTTTACTGGAGTTCAAGGGCGTTACATGGTGTCTAGAGTCAGGGGTATATTGGCGCAGAATGGGCGCGTCTCAAGGGCCTTTCATTAGACGGTTAATACCAGCCGCCTGTTTCTCATCTAGCAGAAAGGTAGCATGTAATACCACATTATGCATTTTGAATGCCAACCCAATTCTTGTCCCATCTCCAAGCTGTGAAAAAGTAAAAACGACTGACTGATCTCGTAACGCCATGCTATGATTAAGGTCTCAATCAAGAAAGAAATGCCCCCCGTGCTTTCGACCAAATTATTGCTGCCATGCTTGTTGTTGAGCTGGCCGTGGAAACACCGGAACAGTCTCCATATTATCAAGTCCACCCCCAATTGGCTGCTGGTTATGCTGCCAGCCTGATCCTGTAGCTGTGTTGACGAACTGGCTTTGACGGAATGGGTTCGTACTTCCAGTGGGCTGTGGCATCAAGCCTCCGCTCGTTTGGGGTCGCTGAGCCAAGTTGTTCATGACAATGTTCTTTGCAAAGGGATTCGTCCCAGTAGCCATTGGTCGAATCGGTGCAGGGGTCTGTTGCTGCTGGACTTGTTGTTGCTGAAACTGCTGGTCAGGAGGTGGCGAAAATGGTTGCCCGACGGGAGATATAGACTTCGCGAATGGGTTGGTGGATTGGTGGGTGACGGGGGAAGTGATGGGAGGCGAGGCTGGAAAGCTCGGTCCAGGCATTCCTGTAGGATTTGCCATCATCGATTGACGGAACGGATTGGTCTGCTGAGCTCCAGTCTGCATGTTCCCCATAGCCATCTGCTGTTGTTGGAAGGAAGGAGAATCCTGGGGAATTGAGGAAAGGTTTCCAGGTTGGAATGAAGCTTGAGGCGTATATCCTCCAAACCCAGCCCCTGTAAAATTCGTTTGGACTTGAGGCTGTTGCTGAGCACCTCCAAATCCGGTATTGAAGGGCTGTTGCTGATTTGGCTGGCCGAATGGATTTGCACCTGGGAACCCGGTTTGTTGTTGCTGAACAAATCCATTCTGTTGAAACTGCTGAGGCTGCACCTGGTAGGGCGCTCCATTGTTGAATTGTGGAGCTTGTTGTTGCATGCCGGCTTGGGTTGCCATCGGTTGTTGGTTCTGCTCGATAGATCCAAAGAAATCGATCAGATCTGGGTCGGGTCCTTTCGCAGGTTGGTCTGGTTTTGAGGTAACTGGTTGTGCATCAGGGAATGCCTTTCCCGCCGCGGCACGAGACTCGGAGTCACTTTTCGAAGGCGCTGAGAATGCCTTACTCGTGCCATTGGCTCGATTCGACTTCGACTCCTGTTCAGCGATGTACTGTCTCCTGTTGACCTCAAAATCTGGATCCATGAGGTAGTCCTCAAGTTGTTTCCCAAGGTTCACGGGCGCATGCTTCAGTTTCGGTACTTCGACCCGAGTCTGATGCTCATATTGTCGAGCGGTGCTGAGGTACTGAACCACGAAATCTGTTTGCTTCGTAAAGTTCTTATAAATCTCCATTGCACGTTCAGCATCTGGTCTTGACATTTCGAAAAAATGACCTATTTGGACTCAGCACAGCTAGCAGACAATTTCCGGCATATCTTACCCAGAATATTGATCATGGCTTGGTTCATTACATGGAACATGGCTAGGAGATCCAGAACGAGCATTCGAAATACCGTAATTGTGATCTCGTTCTCGGGTTCGTTATCCAGGACCTATGCATCCTTAGTAACAGAACTCTGTATCGAATCCCTAAACTGACATCGCATTTCAGCAGCGCTGTGATCTGGTGCTGAACGGTCTCCGTCTCACGCAGAAGTCCTTTGTCCACGGTCATCTTCTCTAGACGATTCTCCGCTCCTCGGACAAAGTCGGTCTTCGTTTCTCGGTACGCCCTCGCCCTTTCGCTCAGGTAATTTGTGTAATGTCGAATGTTGCGGCCCTGTGTTTGGACTTTGCCATGCTCCGTCAGCACGGTCTCAATGGAGTTGCCTTCCATGGCAAGTGCCTTTCAAAAGTTTCGCTCCAACATACCATCAGAGAAGCTGCTTATAGCAAGCATGTTCCTATGCCGTGCCAGGTATCCCAACGTCACATCCGGTGAACCCTCTCGTATCATCAGATGAACTGTGATTAAACTTTTGAATACAACTGTCCATGTCGAATCTCGTAGGCGATTCTGCAAGGCGCGGAACACCTCGGCGACCCCTGCTTCTCCAGAGTGAGTCGCAATCAGAATATGCTCGATGTATCTAATCAACAGGCAAAGTCAGTGGCGGCCTAGAAAGGGTGACTTGCGGAGGGGGTGTACTTCGACTTCGGCGGAGCGGCCTATGTGGATAAACGGTCAGTACAGTGCAACAAAAGCAGCCGCCAGATCTCTAGAGCTGTCACCGACATCCCACTTACTTTGATCTTTGTTGCCCCCTTCACCGACTTCTCGAACGAGCTCGCCATCTCAACTGAGGACGGCCCAGCGGGGGCTTGCGACAGCCACCTGTTGGCAATGGGCAGCTTCTGGTACGTCGCAGCTAGGAGATTATCAGGTCAATGGGAACGCGTTTCGTTTCTGTGATTTATCCGGTATGTTCTGTTGTCGCTGGGACAGTAGTTGGAGGATATATTTGCTTGGAGGGTTTCGAAGTTGCTGTTGATGGTGGTTCTAGGCCGGAAGCTTTGTCGCTCGGAAGCCAGCAATCCAATCTACTCGAAATGATACAACAGAACTTATTAAAGTTGCGACGATGGCCTTGTCACTAAAGCTTGCTGGCAACGTCCACAATCACAGGTGACTGAGTGAATGGCCGGTGCATGATGTAGAATTATACGCGATCCTGCGAATCCAATTTCTTTCGTATCTTGTCTGGGATGGATGGTCTGGCTCTGGGTACTGATAGTACCTCGTCTCGTTCAGTGGCAACGGCCGGCTGAGCTGGCTCTCAGTGTTGGGGCTCGCTTGTCCAAGGGTTCGTGAAGTGCAGCGGCGTCATGGGCGGGCCGTGGCTGTGATTGGTGAGTTTTAGGCTCCTGGTCAGTCGATGCGGAGGGCAGGCTCGCAGGGTTCGAGGAGGGGCTCAAAAGGTTCCGGTGCCAAGGGCGTCGGTCAGTGTAAGGAGATACCAGGTAGAAGAGGACAAGACATCCTGGATTCAATAGAATGGTTACATTATGAGTTTACACCTCTGGGAACCACGCTGATGCTGCGATCAATACACCGCGCCCGCTATTTTACTTCAACCGTGGGCAACCAACAATCCTCGGAACACTAGGTTCGAATCCTTTCCTCTCACAGATAGAAATAACTCCAAAATACCGATATGTATATTCCTCTTCGCTTGCCTGGTCTCTCCTTGCTTAGTTGGTACTTCATAAGTAATACATGATGTCCACCACCACAGCATCTTACCTGGGCCTCAACTAGGCAAGCGCGGGAGGTAAGGATATAGAGAAGATGCACTTGTGAAGGAAGCTGTATGTATCATTGGACACTGAAGGGGATTCAGATTGACGAGGGTTACGAGATGTAGCCTGTCCAAGGGGCGCGGAGCCATAGGCAGACTAAAGCCCACCGTCCCCCAGTACCGCTGGTCTCGTCCCGGAGTGTGTATGGGATATGTAAAGAAAACGGAAGGAAATTCGGGGGTTGGGGGAGTTCTGTGATTCTTTGAGATCAATGCATGAGGCCACGGATCCGACTATCCATTGTCCCCCAGAATCGATGCCTTCCAAGTTTCAAGGTTCAGAGATGCCTTCATCGCGTCCGATAGTTAACAAGATTGGTGTGTCGAACGCTTATATCACTCTTCCCATCTCCTCTCACAACCTGACCACTGAAGCCCGGTGAAGGGAGAGTCTGAGAAGCTCGAGGAGGAGGAATCGTACTCATAATAACACGCTGGCTTTTCATCATCTGCGGGACATGTTAGCAACTGCAAGCCAAAGACTGTGGACGTTGTGTTATGTTATGGGCTTACTTTTTTAAAACTTGGAAGGATGAAGAGGGAAGGAAGAAAAAGATCAAAGCTCGGCGATATGCATGGAAAATTTTGGGGACTGCGCTAGCTAGCGGCAGAGCTTGCCGCATGCGCTAATCCCCACTGGGAGAGCTTCAACCTCTGAACTCCAGTATCACTCTCGACACAACGCCTTGTTCTGGAGGAGATATGAATTTTCTTCCATGCCCTACTAAGCATCTCTCAAAGCATGGTATCCGGCGAATCCTCCAATCCATACAGGCAAGTCGCTGCGTGGCCCTTGGTGGTCCAATTTCTTCATTACGAAGATGCTTCCACCAGAGCGAGAGAATGCTGGCAGAACAAGCAGCAAAGCCGGAAATAACGAAAATTGCTGAGTCTAGATTCTGGAAAGAATACAGAGAAACATGTGAGCCCGAGCGACCTCACAAAGCGAGGGTGAAGCTGATCCAAGTCCTAGTGAACCTCGATGGCCCAAATTTCTCCCTGTCTCACGGAAGACTAATCAATGATCCTCAACTAGGAGGAAATGAGCACACGATTGTCGGTTATCTTACAAGTGTGAAAACCTTATCGGACAGTCTGGTATTTGGGCGAGTTTGGTCAGGATATGGGTCAGAGTCCGAGGACAACAGCATGCAAATAATTTGTCGAAGTCCTGAGCAATGTGCTCAACTCAAGAGCTTAAGACTTCATAGTCCTGTGAGCGTCACTGGAACTCTAGGTCTCAAACATGCCAGTAAAAAGGACAAAGAAAAACCTCGTGCAACAAAAGCAGGCACCTATTTGCTGCACCAAGTCGAGTTGCTGCCAACCAGAATTAAGTGTTTGAATACGATCACGGACGCCCATCTCACCTGCGAACATGTGTACCCGCCTACAAGTAGGCATCTGCAGATCCGTTTCGACACGGAGCTGAGACGACGCCTAAACTTTCGATCGGTAATAACTTCCTATATTAGGAATACATGTTTGAATCACTTCCAGGAAATCGAGACGCCTATCTTGTTCAAGTCAACCCCTGAAGGTGCTCGAGAGTTCCTTGTTCCGACTAGGAGGAGAGGATATGCCTATGCTCTTCCCCAGAGTCCTCAGCAATACAAGCAGATTCTGATGGCGTCTGGGATCCACAGTTATTTTCAATTTGCAAAATGTTTTCGGGATGAGGACTTACGAGCTGATAGACAGCCCGAGTTCACACAGGTAATAAATTCTTGCTAAGTATCGAACTATGACCATACCTGAAGCTAAAATTTGCGCAGATAGATATGGAAATGGCCTTTGCTGATGGCAAAAATGTTATGTACGAGGTGGAGAGGCTTGTAAAGTTAATTTATGACTTTTGTGCCTCTTGGCCGCCACGTCATGTCGACGCTGAAGCAGCAGTCATCAAAACCTCTCTGCCAGACGAGCCATTCCTTCAGATGCCATATCAACACGCCATGTCAAAGCATGGCTCCGACAAACCTGATATTCGAATCAATGCTCTAGTAGGTTTCTATGTCTCTCGTGGAGCTGCATTGAACTGACATTCAGATCTCTCCTATTGACAGTGCTGTTCCTGCTCAGCTCCGCGGAATGCTTACCTCGATTCCAAGCGCAATAATCGAGGCCTTCAAGCTTCGACTCGATGCATCTCCTAAAGAGGTTCAAAGGTTCATCCGAAAGTTCATGGACTCTCCTGAAGCCGAAACTTTCCGATCAAATCCTGATGGCGCGCCTGGAATATGTATTTTCGACTCTACGCAACCAGTTGAAGGCCTCCAAACATTTGGCTTCGATGGAGCAGAGCAATTGAAAGAAATCTGGAAAGACCAGCAAAAGACAACGTACCAAGAACAAGCTACATTTGAGAGTAACAAAAAGTTCGAAGATGGCGATTTGATCGTCATACAAGCACGTGAGAAACGTCCATTGTCGGGGGGTTCGACTGCTCTGGGCAGGCTTCGTCTGGCTATTTACAAAGCTGCCATCGCTGAAGGACTAATCCAGCCTGATCTATCTCATCGGTACCTCTGGGTGACAGACTTCCCCATGTTCACTCCGGACAATGCTTCTGATCCAGGACAGGGCGGCACTGCAGGCTTTTCAGCTACCCATCATCCCTTCACAGCACCAAAAACTCCCCAGGATGTCGATCTGCTCTTGACTAATCCCTTGGAGGCAAAAGCTGACCACTACGACCTTGTCGTGAACGGTGTAGAGCTTGGCGGAGGGAGTCGTCGTATACACAATGCGGACATGCAGAAGTTCATCATGCGTGACATCCTAGAGGTACAACACCCGCCACATCTCTCCTCACATTAAGTTAACCTGATGTTGTAGATGAGTTCAGAGCGTATAACCGACTTCTCTCACCTGTTCAAGGCTCTCGAATCAGGCTGTCCACCGCACGCCGGTTTCGCATTCGGCTTCGATCGCTTTATCGCGGTTCTCACAGGATGCGAGTCTGTCAGAGACGTTATTGCCTTTCCTAAAAGCTCAAAGGGTGAGGATATGATGGTTAAGAGTCCTTCAAAGATGACCGATGTGGAGTTGGCTCGATATCATCTCGCGCTTGCAGATGAGGCTTAGACAAAAGGCTCGTCAATTACAGGCCTCAGAGCGCCACAATCGGGATCTGGTTGAAGGGCCGTTGGTGAGAAGGCGATAGTAGAGGCGTCGACCGCTGGGCATGCATCCATTAGAGATGCCGTCGCAGCCGACCCTGCCGCTGGTGAGAAAAAGACGTACCGTTGCAGAAGAAGACCCCGATGGAGATTCGGCCATTGAGATATTGTTTCCGAAACAATGATGTCCGAGAGTATGTCGAAGTCAAGAGAATAAGACCGACCACTGCGATCAAGAGCGATGCGCACTTATCTCCTGTTCTTCTCTTTGTTCGATGTAGGGTTGGCCGCAAGTAGAGGATCGCTATTGTAAGGTATATGTACAGTCGTTGCACTTGGGAGGCGTCAACGTGGGTGTATACTGAACATCTCTGTAACCATACAAACCCCACTCTTTCGGATTTTCAAAAGTCGATAGGCGATATAGAGCGAAATGTACAGTACTGTATCTTAATACTGGACTTGATGTCCACCCCTAGGCTCTTCTGGCACTATCGCAGAAGCTAATATCAGAGCAGAGATCGGGACTTAAAGTTCTTGTCATATTTCCGTGTTCACAAGTAGTATTACAAAATTCCACCCTGCTCCTTCGCTCACTCAACGTATTAACAACCCAGACAGCGCTAAATCAAAAGATCAAGACAGAAGCAACAAAGACAAAACGTACCAAAATACATGAAAGCAACAACAGGACCTTTCGAAACAACCATTCCAGCCCCATCCTCAAACGCCGAACACACCGAACCTGTAAATCCAAACTCGACCAGGCCTTGACGAGACCTTCTAGATACTCAGTACTTCTTCTCAACTGTATCCTTCAGCTTCTCGGCATGAATATTCCTTGCCGATTCCTGATGGGCATCGTACTCCGCGACAGCGAAAGATCGGTGGTCTCTCTCTTCTTGCACGAACCTCTCAACACTCTCCCTGCTTGACTCGTTCTTGGATGAGCTCTTGGATCTCTTGCAGGAGTTGGAAGATTTGTGAGAGGCGAAGCCTTTGTGGGAACCGCTGTGGGCTTTGGTAGAGGAGGATGTCATGGTTGGGTTGGTGCCTGTGGGACATGAAAAAGAATTGGGCGTATTGCAAGGGTTGAAAGGCTGGTGGATTGGGATGAATGACAGGAATCGATTGTGTGGGGGTGTGTGCTTTGAGAAGGCTGAAATAGCTGTCTTCCCAATGCCCAGGAGGCAATTGGATGCGCAATGAGTTATAGACAGGGTTTTCAGATGAGGAGAACGTCGAAGCTCGGCAGTCGAACCAATAGTGAGTGATTGTGTTTGACAGAGGTGGTGGTGCTTGGGGACCTCTAATCACCAGCCAAGGTCAACGCCGTAAGAGTAACGACAGCAAAAAGAAGCAGCATCAGAGAGGCATATTTACCTGTGTGCCTCTGATGAGAGACAAGCAGCCGACGCCGAGCGATCACGGTCGTCGTCGAAATGTCTTCAATGGACTTTGCTGAAATGTTCCTCAAAGAACAGGCTTTGGACCCAGACAAGATGGCGGAAGTGGAGGCCAATCAAAAAGAAATCTGCGACTGGGAAGTGCGATGAAGCAAACAGCGTCTTATGAAATGCAACTTGCTAATAGACAAGAAGATTTTAAGAGCAGAATTGGACAAATGGGCGGAGAATATCTTTGGGCTTGAGGGAAACGCCTGAAGGAAGAAACGTGTGGCCAAGTCTTACCATCTTATAGCCAATATCCGCTACACGATAGCATCAGGGTGATGTGCGACTCATACAACGGCGCCTAATGCTATGATACTTCATAATGGCGGTGAGTTGTTTATCTGGAGTCTCGTTAGCTACGTCTCCGGGCAACGTGACTTTGACTCGGCCTTGGAAACATATCCCATAGGTCAATTCGGCATACCGAGCCATGCTGAGTAGCACGGCATCAAATGATTGCAATCTCTCTCCGTTCGCAAACAGTTCTTTACACGACCACAAGGACAGACCAGGGGACATCAAGGCCCGTCGTTGATGGGCGTTTCGTGTGGCTGTAGCATTGGAAGATAAGGGAAGACGGCGTTACCAGCCTGCACGACTCACCTACGAGGCCACTTACGAGACAAAAAATGAAAGTCTTGGGACAGTAAGCTCACGATACCCTCATCTTGGAGTTACAGGCCACAAGAACGATAGCAAGTACTGTCAAGGCCGTTTTCGAAGTTGTAGCTTCTCCTATATTTCATGGTTATTGACATGGCTGAGTCGGCTGCAGGATGGCAAAATTTAAGCTAGCAGGATGTCTGATAGACGTCTTTCGTCTGGGGCCCTAGGTGAAGTGAAGTTCCGAATACATGGGTTGTGAGAGATATGATGTCGTCAAACGACGGGGAACCATCCGGATCCAGTGCAACTCTGCCTTGCAATCCAATCATGGAACAATGGAGATGGGAGCCGCCAACCATTGAAAGGTGAGAACATATAATCTATACTCGCAAGCCACGGCATATAGTCAGCAGACATGAACTTGCAGATCAACTTGAGCACGTTTTTGTGTAATTGCCGGATAGGTTCGACTTGGGAGGACGGCAGAGTTTCTACTGCTGCCGGTCGCCTTTTGCCTTAGACCTCTGTCTCTGGCTGTCCTGAGATTAAGTGTGCTGTAATTCGAACCATTGGGCCACATATATTTCATAGCTCATAAATATTTAGCGCTGCTGCCGCAAAGTCTTTGCGAAATTGAGAGGGCGACATTTGAGAGGTTTTGAGAGGCCTCGTTGTGGAACGGGAGCGGTGAGTCTTTTGCTAGGCACCGTCGTGTACAACCTCGACCGCCAGGGTTTATTTGCATCATCAACTAGAGTTGGCCGGTTTCTCAGCCATCTCCTACATGCAAGTCCACGATGCTGATATGCCTGCAGATGTAGAACTGTGTTGAGATCAGCTGTCCGCGCGCTAATCCCCCAATTAAGCGAGGTTTGAAAACAAACAAAAAGGCCAGAGTAGAGCAGGCAACATCTTTGCAGTCCAATGGGTAGACTGCTTACCTACAATCTCACTTGAAATGCCAATGAATTATGTGTTTATAGACAAGCACTCTCGTAATTCTTCCATCGGAACGTTCCCGTACAGGTGTTTCCGACTTCACTACTATCACAACCAGATCTTAAGTTCAGCCCTCAGTAAGAACTCAGAAAAGTGAAAAGATGAACCAAAATACGAGAATTGTAACATGCCTATGATATCAGAGCCATCAAGGTAGCGGACTCTTATCTGATGCGAGACTAGCCATACCTCATGGGATACAAAGAAATCTCGGTACATATGAAAGGTAACTGGATAGGTTCCCTTCAAACTGGACCTCAGCTGCCGCAAAAGTGACAGGTCTGGTTACTCATGCAGAGCCTTATCTGAAAGTCCCCGGATTGTGCTACTATATCTAATGAATCGCGGCGCTGACTCGTCTGTAAAAGCCTCATCCTGCCGCGATACACTTTTAGACCTGTCGCTGGGGCTCGGGTAGCACTGTACCTGGTTCATTTTCGCAGCCAAAATAGCGTTAAGTTGAAATAAGATCTTCATTTAAATTACATTCTCATTGATATGCTCCCCTTTACAGTGCCGGCTCTTGAATCGGGGGCATTAACAGCTAATAACACTTGTTCGTCAGGCTATTTTAGGTGGATGGCTCTAATTATTTGTGTTCCCTATCGCGGTTAAAGGAATTTCACTCATTACGATATCCAATTTCCCGATTCAGTGCTTTTGAGTACTTTTGAACATTCCGTATCTAATATGGTGGTCCAAATGATCAGGTCTTAGTATTCCTCGCATAGCCTGCGATGGCAAAGGGCGTGCAGGCAAACATCTCTACTGACAGTATCCCAAAACTTTGGTTCGTGAACCATGATAGTTATTTGAGATATGACAGTCCTGATAAGCCGTTGATTTCCGCATCAAAACCATTGTACAGAGCACCAGGGACGGAACCTGTCAAACGATGGTCGTGCGAACAGATGAATGACGCGTACATCGGATTGTGTATAGTACTTGAGCATCAATACTCGATGATATCATCTCAAAGGCTAATGAATGTAGTGATACTCTTGAATAGCTCCACTATTCTTGAATTGAGCCAATCCGAATGCCAATGCAAATCGACGGAGAAGACGATGCAGTGCTACATGGTACTCCCGTCAGGTGACTTCCCACTCTCGCAGTTACAGCAGCGCTCTATTTTGAGGCTGACCGTCACATCAAATTGTGTTCACTTCGAATTATCTCCGGGATCATGTATATATGTTCACTGAGCAGTACGCGGTCCTGAATGGGTTGGTAAGATCGTGCTAGGCCAGGGCCTTAGCATGATTTCAAATCTCAAACGAGGTGGAACAATCACAATTGCGCTTGAAACACTCGATTTAATATTCTAGAGTAAGTCTAGACTGAGCCGTGCAAGCTACGAGTCCATTCTCAGATCTCAATCCATTCAGACGCCATTCTCAGCAATTTGTCGCCCAGTCAATAACTTCACTAGCTTCTGAAGTCTTTCAACTAGACAGCGAATCGTCCAGGCCAATGTATGGTACGGACTATTGACTCCAAAGGTACCGGCTTGAATTGGCTATTTCTGAATGTAAATTAGTGGTAACAATATGCAACTTTTCTAGAATTGAGTAAGGCAGGTTTGCGATGCTAGGGTGAGGAGCGTGATTCTCGCATCAAGTAACCAAAATTCAGCTCAATTGATACCATCGTAGCGTAGGATGCATGATATTAGCTATAGATGATTGCTCCAAAAATTTACTTACATAAAGAGTCGAGAGGACAGCGAAGCAAGATAACAATTCCTCACGTCAAGAAACCGAGAAGCACGAAGAGCACACTAAAGACGACCGCTGTTGGTAGGCCAATGCTGCTTTTACATGGATACATGGGCATTATTTCCTTTCCATGGGTTAAAAGTGGGATAGAGGTGGAGCCACCCGTGAGTTGACTGGCTCAAGCTGAAACTAGCGAGTCAAGGCCCTATCAGCATGGCTGCAAATTTTTTATCCCTTTATTGAACAGAATAAGCAGTCTCGCATCATTCAAAACGCAAAAGCAGCGAGTCTTTGATGGTCTAACGGTCATGATTTCCGCTTGTCATAGTAGACAAGTCGCGGGAGATCGGGGTTCGACTCCCCGTCAGAGAGCTTCTCTAGAGTTCATGTCCCCGAGTGATACTCGGATAATTACACTTTTGCAATTTTATCCCGTATCTCTATACGAGTTTTTGCCTCGCTCTACTGTCGTACTGTGTTACTTAGGTCTCCTGGATCTACGTTTTCATTTAGGCGGTTCGTGCGAAAGAGGGTCAGTCTTATCTACGGGCTCCACTAAGGTTCCCTGCCAGCTTCTTTTAAGCGACTAGCTCGCTTAAAACTAAATGTAAACAATACATCCTGGCTGCCTGGTTCCAAGCTCGACTGCATTCAAATTGGTGTTGGAGCAGATTTTGCTGTCTTCACGCTTTATATATCTCATAGATTTTGCGATAGTGCGTTTTACCCTGCCAAATCTCTTTACGCGGCAGGGGTGGAGAGCCGCAACTTCCACTTCTGACTATTCCCAAGTTGGTCGACTGAGGCATGCACATGTTCAATTTTGAGCAAGGATTGCTCCTTCCCATGGTACAAAGTCACTCTATTTATGCGATCAAGTTACAGAATTGGTAGCTCCAAATGCTACCTAGTACACGTCTTCGGAATTCTTACCTGGTTGTTTCCAAACACCAGTAAAGGCAGACTCACTTTGGGAACGTCATAACCCCTCACTGTATTCATTATTTACTCCAATAGTACGCAGTATAACAACCACCGTCAAGAGATGACTCCCACAACATTTTCATTATTTCCCATGCTGCCGACGGAACTCCAATTGCAGGTGTGGGAAATGGTCGAAATCCCACCTTCCCTTATCACAGTCAGGCTCTCTGGCGAGATTTTGTCCGACAACTTCGATCGCAAGTCTCAGCCATGCTTAAAATTTCAGTACCGGCTCCCAGCAATCTTCCATGCATGCTACTCGTCTCGAAAGACAGCTTTACGATCTCACCCTCTATGCTTTGCCACAGGCCGTTTCGGACCATGCTTCCCTACGCCGTTTCCTTTCAATGCCACTAAAGATATTCTCTTGTTTGCACCAATGGATACTGGCATCAGTCTTGCAATGAACTGCTTCCTGGACTTTGGAAATATTCGTCAAGTTGCAATTGAGCCCGGATACTTGGACAATTATGGCGCCATAGCCCGGATGATGGTGTTGGCTTTCAGAATCGTATGTAAAATGCCATCCAGTGGCTTTTCATATTTTTCCTGAAGCAATCCCTGCTTTGTTCTTGGAACATACCAGGTGCAGCAGCGGCTAATCTTATTTCATTCTGCAGGGAAGCAAGCTAGAAAATATACATATTCTACCAAACAGCTATTTGGGGACCAGGTTGGATGTGGTTAAGAAAGACGGAGCGATGGATTATCAGCGCATGGCAACCTATCCCTCGAAAAGATACATTATGCGCGTGATGATTATGGAGCTTCGAGGACAAATATCGAGCGAAGAACAGGGGAAACTGGTTCGGAGGAAATTTTGCATGATGAGCCCCGCCAAACTTGCATCCCAGTTTGCGTCTCCAGGGTCTCTCAAGGGGTATATTGAATGTGAATGTCTTTCGTATCAGCTCGGGTGTTGAGCCAGCCGACTTGTTTTAAGCTTATCGGGATTGGGAGGAATAATTTTCGGGCTGACAATGATCAAGTCTGATAAGGGGAGATATTTATGAGTGAGAAGGTCCAAAATGCATGAGGCACCCTCGCGAAGTTTGTGGTGGACAGTTTCGTTTGGGACGGGTGAGTTGTTGCAATTGACACTACACAGAACCTCTTGTAATCACTCAAACTATCCTGTGAGCCACATGAGGTGTGTCGGGATGGAAGCACCGAGCTGCCTGAGTCACTTCCAATTCCAACGACCAAACAGTAAAGGGAAGGATCACAAGCTGTGTGAAAATTTCATAACTTCACTGCTTAGTTTGGAACGAGAGGTTGATCTATTTACTTGGCCTTCTTATAAATTTCTGTTCTGCGTTCAACGCTTCACTGAAATATTTTGACCATTTAGAAGCTTTCATGACCAGCTCTGGGGCATCATCACCTCAAGAATCCACCTCAACTGATACCATCTTGAAAGTCCTTTGAACTTCTCATAAAAGCTTGTCATGGTCACAAAACCATGTTGTTTCGGTCGGTCAATTCCCGCTGGAGGGGCCGATATCATATCACATGACTGTAGTATATGAAATCAATTTTACACATCTCTTCGCCGCATCTCATTGGTATAAAACTAAATATAATCAAACGTTCAACATACCCACGACATACTCACTCCATCCACATGGATCGACAGAGTATCACGAACAGAACGAGATCATCTAGACCTTGCTAGCTGGGGTCTCGGTAATGCCAGTGACTTTCTTGTCATCGTAGTTGCGTTCGCTCTCGACATCGCTGGAAGGCGGGTGCGCATCTTCCTCAAGGAAGAAATCTTCATTGTCTAGGTGACGGAAGAGGAAGTAGAATATTGGTGCAGCAATGAATCCAATAACAGATGGCGCAGCGAAACACCAGATCAGGTATGGATCTTGGATGGCCTCAGCAGTGGCGAGAGAGATGGCAGTCGAGATAGCAGTCATGAAAAGGGAGAGCGACATGACGAACCCTTTCATGTGGTGAGGCGCTCGAGAGTAAGCAAGTCCGTACGCGGTAACGTTGATGAAAACTTCCGAGCAGGCTGTCACTGCTGTTGGGATGGCGTAGAGCCAGAGCGAGAGATGTGAGACGAGGGGCTCGACCTCGCAAGTGCTAGCGGCATAGCCGCAGGGAGAAGTCTCATAAATTTTGTACTGGATGACGGCGTATGCGGAGGCTCCGATCGATGCGATGAGGAATCCAAAGGTCATGCGGGAAATCGGTCCAAAACGAATGCCCATCTTTCGGAGTGCGGGATAAACGAGGTGATTCATGATTGGAATGAGGAGGATCTTTTGAACGGGGCAGTTAGCAATTGCTACGTCTGGAATATTCTGGGAATAGGAGATGACATGTCTCGAGGAGAATATCAGGACACCCAAGGAGCAAATCATGGGTTGCCGCAATACGTACAATGGCGAGGGGGTTGAGGTTATCAAGAACATCATTGGGAACACCGTTGTTGGTCAATGAAGCTGACTGAGCATTGGCGGCAGCACCAAGACCGCCATCGTTAATCTGTTGGATTGGGAAGAAGAGGAAGATAGCGCAGGCAGCCATTGTTCTTCGGACATCTTCGACGAAACGATCATCAAATCGATAAACCTTGGTGTCACCTGCGGCAGCGAGCGCGGACGGCTTGACACGGTCCCAGTATCCTTTGCGTCCGATACCAGTAATACCAGCCTTTCGGAGAGCGAGGTAGTTGACGTAAACGAAATCTTCCAATGCAGTTCCTCCAGGTGGCTTCTTAATGAGCGCCTTGTTGACCCAGAGCAAGAAGACTGGTAGCATGAAGTAGATGATACCTGGGACGAGATAAGCAGCCCAGAAGCCGACAAACTTGGCAAGATAGGCAGTTGCAACACCGATGAAGGCACCGATGTTGATGAGGAGGTAGAACCACAGCATGATGGACTCTGAAGTAGCCTCGGGATCCACAATGGCCTTGGAGCCATTCTTTCGGACAACGACATGGTGCTTTCTGTGGGGACTCTGGTCTAGAACAGTTGGGGCAATATTGGGCTTGAACAAAGCTGCACCGATGGCGAGCAGGTAAAGACTGAGGGCAAAGGGTCCAATGGCAGTCCCGTTCTGGATGAACTTGGGAACAGCAGCAATGATCATGATAACATGAGCCACGCCACAGATCGCAACTCCAATGCAAATGGTTTTGAAACGACCGAGATGCTTGTCGGCAAGCCAACCTCCGAAAATGGGAAGTGCGTAAGCAAGAAATGTAAACGCATCTGTCATCGCCGATGCAATGACAGTGCCTTTTCCGAGAGCGCCAGCACTTGCATTTGCTGGAGAGCGACTAGTAACAGCTCCAGCGCCATTCCCATTTTTCTATTTCTTGTTAGATTCGGGATATTACATGGAGAAAGGAGGGCTTACAGGCAGAGGGCCACGAATGAAATTCTTGAAGACTTGTTTGCACCCGTAGTATGAAGCTCGTTCGGCAAACTCGACACCGCAAAGAAGATATGCAGTCCACGGCATCTTTCCGGCGATTCTGGGGAGAGTAGACATCTCCTCCTCTGTGGGAATGACATGTCCGTTCTCGTATGTAGCCGGAGACGAATCGCCTCCTGTTGGGTGGAGAGGAACATGGTGCTTATCGTCGAGACCAGCAACGACCTGGCTCGGAGCCGAGGTGAAGGTATCATCCATAATACCGTCCTCTGTAGGGGAAGTTAGCAAATATGTGCCATGTTGGAGGGATTTTGTGCAACATACTCATGATTGCGGTGATATGGTTGATGATTGGGGTCAGGTAGCTTTCACAGATGGACAATAACTTGACGGACGGAACACATGGGGTGGGCAGCTCCCTTCATATAGCCGTTCCTCGACCATGGGAATACGATCTTGGGCGATCCCATGTCGCCAAGTAACTGCGAGGTAACAGTCGCTGGACTTCAACGGGGAGGAGCATGAGGGATTGCTGGGGTGATTGTGGCACGGTGAAGTATTGGCTTGTGAGGCCCTGAGTTCAGAGCCCTTTCGGACCAGAACAATTCCAGAAACATGTCAAGTGTCACCCAGCCAATGGCATGGGCTGAGTCGCACCAACCAGAAATGGATATATATTGTTCTTGACAAGGGAGTGAAGGCATGTGGGCGGGGATGATGCCGGCCGCCATGTCACAGATCGTGTTCTCCAGATTGACCAGCATCTGCGAGTCTCGAAGGACTGTCTGGAGCTCGAGGCGATCAGCTATACAGCCCAGACAACTGTCACAACGGACAACAAGCTCAAAGAAGCAGGTATTGAAGATATGTTTGAAGCTCCCGTTGCATGCCAAGTCGTGAGATGGCTTGGGTGCCAGGTGAGCCCTGCTAGAGAATGTTCGAGGCAGGAGACGGATGGCGAAATGATAGCAATAGATAACGACAACGCTACAACGGGATGCTGCTGGTGTCGGTGTTCGTGGAGGGGGTCCCAATCATGGGGTCCACGGTCCACTGGTATGGGCAGCGCACCGGGGATATTGAGCGCGGGTACACCAATCTCCACTCTCATCGGTACTCAAACTCAGCTGCATTCAGCCCTCCCTCGCATCTTGACTGCCATGGTTATTGCACAGCATTTATGAGATTAGCCGAGAAAGTGGACATCAGTGCAGAGGAACAGCGTAGAGTAAAGCATCGAGACCAACATCGACATTGTAGTTATTACGAATATTCTAAATCTTCCGCAGTTGCAGAGGTTCCCCTGGTCTGGCGCAGATAGAGTCGTTATTATCAGATACGCTTGCAAGTCGCGACCCCGAAATGTCGTCTGCTCGCCCTCTCTCCACAACGCACTCGTCGTCGTCTAGAGAATTTGTACGCAGAAGACCAGCCAGGGTCCTCTGCAGCCACTTGGCTGACATAGGAAGGTGACTTTGCAGACAACACAGGCTAATTATAAGCCAAGTGCCCCAAGACAACACCAAGAGAGCGACCCGGGTTATCTTGAACAATTGGCTGCTGGGCAAAGACCATCAAGAGGTGTGCTTGTACTGCTTGGAGAGCTTGAACGGTCTTGACAGGTTTCTTGTCCATCTTCGCCTCTTGTCCCGGTGTGCTTGTGTCTGGAAGATCTGCAGGAAACCTGCAAGTGACCCAGAACAAGCGCAATAGTCGTTTTGTTGATAACATTGATCGGAGAAGCCGTGACTGCACGTATCTGGTCGCCTCACCCTTGATGAAGTGGAACTGGAAACCCTGACCTGACCTTGGGTTTTGCCTTGCGCAAATCCCACTGGCGCGTAGAGTTGTAGACCCCGAGGCAAGTGAAATACCTTCGGAAAGATACCGACACTGGTGTCGACGCCTGAGGGGAAAATGAAGAGATTCGTGGAGAATTCGGGCATTGCCCTTCTTGGGCTCTCTCGTTGTTCTTTCACACTTGGCTTTGACGCCTTCAACGCCCATTCTTCAAAATGGGCAGGTGGCTTCGCTGTGGCCGTGTGGCTGGCAGATAAGCACCACTTGGCAGTTGAGCAACGAACTCAAACGCCTCCTGGGCGCTGCTTCAGATATGAAGAAGGAAGCTGCTCTGGTTTGCATCGGAATAAATCACCAAACTCAAAAAAAGGGAGAGTACACGCGCCGAAATCGCACCAGTCCAAGATTCCCCGAAATTGAAAATGAAGCTATTCCAAGAGCAAGAGCAGAACCGAACAACACAATTGGCCGCATGGTCAGCGAGTCTCTCGGCGCACACTGCACGCGTCGGATGCCTACCATGAGAGCGATGACCAAGCATGCACGGATAACATCAAAGCAACATAGAGTTCTTGGGAGGTCTTGGAAGACAAGACGATTAAAAAGCAGGAACCGAATTGACAACACCCGCCAAGATATTGCGATGTTTCTAGACAAAACCAGAACAGGTAAATCAGAGAGAAATCGAAGAGAGCGCGAATTTATATAAAAAAAGGAGTAGGCAGGTACTGAGACGTTCGGCCTTATCCCGAACGAGCTGTATGAGTCAACCGGCATGAGGTTCGATGAAAGTCCCTGTTGGGACGGTGTTGGGGGGCAAGGATATCCCGCCTTACTGTACCAAGAAGGTGGCCAGAGGCCACTGTAATTCAACTCAAGGTACTTCGCAAGGCTGAAGGTACCTAAGGTTGTGTCCAGACTTCCGGCTTGATTGATCCATCTGTCAAAGGTCGAGTTCCGTCTCACGGAGTTCGATGGCTGGTAACATGGTAAGAATGACTGGCTCACAGGCGTTGTTATTACGAGACTCCGTTGTTCTATGAGACTTATCCACGATGACGTCTGCATCCGGAAGATCCTTATTTGTTTTCTCCGTGGTTACATTATCGGCCATTGTAAGATTTCAGTATTGCACAATGTAAGTGTTGATGTTGCTGCCCGTAGCTTAGATTTTATGTCGAAATGCTTTTCTTTGATATCACAAGTATTTCGGACTAGATCGAGTTGACCAAATGAGCTCAAAAGAGTCTTATGAACCTCCAAAGCCGAGTTTCTATCCCACCGTCATGACTTTCCTTGCAAGACCAGCCTCAGATTTCAGATCAACATTGACTTCGCTTCCGGCCAAGTCCTGTCTTTGCCAGGACTGTATATTCCACCTCTTGGTCCAACAACCTCTTAGACAGTTTTCAATCGTGGTGCCTCAATCAAAGTTATCAATTGCAGATGTCAAATCCTAGTCAACTTCAGATCCGTGCTGAGATGCCTAGACCGGTTGCAAGACACGGTGAGTTTCCGGTTCAGGCGATTATCAAAGACAGGGTTGAAAACCATCCAGTCCATCGACCATCCTTCTTCTGGCCCTCAGGGCCTGTGTAATGAAGCTGTTACCCGGACTCACGATATCGCCTCCGTACCAAACTCCTGCTGTCTGCTCCCAGGCGACCTCAACCGGACACCACCTTCCAATCCCTTACAAATCCCGATTTCAATGGTCAAAAAATCGTACTTGACGTTGTGAGATTTGCAAATGCCATATCTGGATGGTATCCAAGGACGGAGGTCCTGGAAGCAGAACACTGAACTCGAATGACGTTGCCAATTCCGGGATCCAAGTCACTTGGCCTCAGGGTGGATGCGATGTCTTTCGGATGGGAGGAGTTCGATTAAGTGCCCGAACCACTTCGAAGACTCTGAATATCAGACTTCACAAGCATGCGGTGGTGCTCGGAAATGAGGCAGATTCCAGCAAGTATGTAATCGATTATCCAAGTCTGTCTTAGGACACAGAGCTGGATAGGTCAGGACACTCAAGGACGATCACAATTAAGACGAAAGAAGGGTATACTTTTGATGTCTTCTGTCATTCATTCATTCATTACCGTAATGTATACAACGGAGTCCGGAACACAGCACGGCTCCACGCAATGCAAATGCCTTCTAAAGTGGTATCCGCAACACAGTACCAAACCAAGCAATGCCCAAAAGTTGCGACCGGAACGCAACACGGTACGCCATATCAATGCTCTGAAAACACAAACGCCATATTCCCAAGTTTCCATGTTCCCAACGCCCAATGCCCATCGTGAAGAAAGCCCTACTAGTCATCCAGTCCTTCCAAAACATCATACAATTGGTAAATCAGGTTCGACTTCTCCTCAATCGCCTTTCCCAGGTTGTCCAAGTCGAGCTTAGTACTTTCTCTCTTGCGCTTTCCAAGAGCAGGATCATGGGCCTCGTAAACCCGGGAGGCCTTCGACCACTTCCCCTTCAGATGTAACAAGTCCGCCTCACAGCTTTCGATGATCTCCATGAGAGCATCCTTCGGAGGCATAGCTGGCCTTACTGTGGCATCCGCATCCAATCCGTCCCTCTGAGACACCTTCCTTGGATCACGCGCCGCCTTCTCCTTCAGTCCATCCACAATCTTCTCTAAATTGGTGACTTTCTCTGTGTAGAAAGTATCTCTCTGACTAACCTCACTGCGGAGGCTTGTGATGGTATGCTGAGCCTCTGATTTCGCCGAGTGCAGCAGCTCATTCTCTCGTATCAATTGATCATTATCCTCCTGAATCTCCTTAATGATACGCTGGGCCTGCGTGTTGATCCTTTCATGTTCAGCGACCTTCTGTTGCAAACCGGCGATAATACGCTCCCCTTGTGATCTGATCCCTTTCACAAGATCAAAATCTGCGACTTTCTGTTGCAAATCTCTGATTGCAATCTGCGTCTCTTTGTTGCGAGCCTCAGCCTCCTTCTTGTCGGAGATCAATTGAGCTGTGCGAGCCTCCGCTTCCTTCTTCTCGGAGATCAATTGAGCATTGCGAGCCTCGACCTCTCTCTTCTCCGTTGCCAACTGATCGTTATCTCTCTGGAGATGTGCAATAGTTTGTTGTGTTGACTGATTGATCTTCTCGAGATCTGCCACCTTCTCCTTCAGAAGATCAATCATTTGGTAGATGTTTTCCTCCTGGCGTTCACCCTCGAAGTGGTTGACTGGGCGTTGTCGGCTGCGATGGGTAACAACTTTGCCGTTCTGTATAATTGGCTTTGTGATTGTTGTAGTGGCAACTTCCTCGGTAGGCATCGATGGTATGACGAACGACTGACCTGTGCGCGCAGCGGATGCCTTCGTCTGGGATGCTGATGGAATGAGTGGTGGAAGTTTTGCGGATAGTGGTTGTGAAGTATTTGGCTTCGTGACTGAAGGTCCTTCGCCGAAGGAAGAACCCGTGACCTCATCGTCGACTTGGGCCTGATACTTCAATGGACTTGGTTTTGGAAGTGTGGAGAACGTGTCGTTGTCAACACTGTCGTAAGGATCCCGATATGAGTGTTTTGGGGCAATATTTTCTTTGTCTTCCTTGCGGCTGATAGCATCTGAGACAAATTTTGAGGCGGCGGCTTCCTTGTTCTCCTTTCGGATCACAGTCTGCGTCGTGGGCTTTGAAGCGGCGACCTCCTTGTTCTCCTTGCGCCCGAGAGCCTCCAAAATTGGGGATTGAGGTCGAGGCTTTCGGGGCGAACCTCTGAGACGCGTGCCATTGTTGATTGAAGCCAATGGAGAATCATCCAGGGACTGTTTGGTGGTGTGGTGTGGTCGTGGTTGCTCAATGGAAAGACTCATATCTGTATCTCCTTGAGTGAAGTCAGGGAAGGCTCGACCGATCGCTGACGTGTTGATCTTGAAGTCCTCGGCCCTTCTTGGCGCCCATCGACCGTACTTTCTAGCGGTATCACGAATTTGAGGCAGCTTTTGCGAGACATCGAAGTCCATGCGCTGAGTAGAAACGAGAGCCTCGTCTCTTTCAGGATCGAAATCAGTGCTTCTGGTAGAATCGGCGCTGACAGTGCCATGTCTAGAGCCGGTGGAAGAACTGCTGATCGTACCGTGTTTCGAACCAGTAGAGGACGCGAAAGACCGATCATTACGCTTGGAGGCGATGGAGGATGTGATGGAGAGATCATTGAGCTTGATGTTGCGCGACATCTCTGCAATGAGGCGCGAGCGACGCTGACGGGCGTCGGAGGTCGACATAGCGACGCGTCGAATTGATGTGAATTGGGAAGGATCAATTGAACACTGGAATCAAGGTGGAATGGTACAGCTGGATGCTTTGGAAAGCAATTGCGTGTGGAATTTGATTGTTGTGAAAAGTTCGTGTGACTTCGAAAAGAGACGCGTTCTGTGAGGAGTAAACAAAGCCACGATGCACGGGCAGTGGCCGAAGGATTATGAAGGCTTTTTGGCGGCCGCGCCAAAACGATGCGTAATCACCCTCTAAAGCTTCTCGCTAAGCTGGATATGGAACTACATCCGACATTCAGTGAGACTGAGTGGCTGTCATCAAAGTTCCAAGCCATATTCATGACGTTAAGCTTGGGATGAGGTGCAGTTTTACGGTAAATAGACCTAGAGGTTCTGACTAGCGGCGACCCCTCATTTTGAGGCTCCAGAACGAGGCTTTGGAGCCAGCGCCCAAGTTCTGGGGTGGATGTTGCCAACGGCTGTGGATGTTGTTTCCTCTCCAGATCCGTTCGTCTTGCATTACCACATGAACATCTTTTTCGGTTGATCTGATCTATGATGATGCCCCAGCTGGAACCTCACGCCTCGCGAACTCAACATCTTGCATCCTTGAGTCGTGAGTGTGCAATTTGTTTTTGGAGTTCTGCGCTAAGCCAAGCGACCATGCATGTCCGTTGATCTTCCGCCAGGCTTTGGCAGATTTGCAAGCCTATGTGTATTTGGGTCAGGATAGAATAACTTCGTCTCGAGTTAACAGTAACGCGCCCGCATCAACCTCGCTATTCCGGCGTAGGATGCCTCGAGGAGCACAGACTGAAAATATTGTTCCTCTCTCGTTGGCTTAGCGTCGCAACACTTTTGTGACCAGTCAAAGCAAGCCTTCCTCGGGCAACGATTACCTTAGCTCAGGAACAGTCACCCTCACTGCACACCGCGAACATGGCACAAGCTGTGAAGGATAGCTTCTTGGACCTGGAGAGGCATCGTCAGCTGCTCGAAGAGAATATCGAGAAGCTACGGAAATCTCTGCTCCACTGGCAGATCTGGGAGGCTGAATATGAAGGACTCAAGGAAGAGATTCTATCTGCGAAGAGCACCCCAACTCGAGAAGAACTTCTGGCTATTGGTCGTGAATACGAAGGAGAACTGGTCACACAGAAGGAACTTGAGGATATCTTGGGCACGAAGGAAGCACGGTCTGCAGGGCAGGTGGTGAACTTATTGGATCGCCGAATAGACTACGTCGAGCAGAATGTCCGAACCATTCAGAGACAGATTGAGACAGCAGAAGGCAAACTGGCGGCTGCCAGTATCATCAGTACACCAGAAGTGCGAAACGAGGAAGGTCTTCCTCTGACAGAGATCATGGAGGAACTTGATGAGGAGGGAAATGTCTTATCAAGCCAGTTGTCTACGCCAGGCAGTATGAAGCCACAGCTTCTGGAAGCACTGAAAAAGGCCGGTGTAAAAGACCTGCCATCAGACACGGGATCTGAACCCATTTCCGATGATGCAGAGCCGGCAGCGTCTCAAGAGAATACCGCCGAACATTCGAGCAAGCCAACAAAGTCTGTGAAGAAGGGTGTCAGTTTTGCTGAAGACACAAAGCCCGGTCCAGAGCCGGAGAAGTCGAAGACAGCGAAGCGCCTCGAAGATATAATGAAGATCGCAAAGCAGCAAGAAACTCCTCCCACTGACCCTCCGATTATACCAGCCAACGAGACTGCAGAGGATGCCGCCCTTCGTCGAGAAATGCTGCAATACGGGATGTCCGAAATCGGAGCTGTTGTTGCAGAGCTGGATCTTGAAGAGGGAAGCGATTGGGACGATGATGATTACGATGAGACGAGCAGTTTCGACGACGAAGACGCTTTTGGCAGATCTACTGGAAAGCTTGTTGACGAAGAAATAAGACAGCAAATGATAGAACTGGAAGAGCGGCTTGGCGTTAGAGCAATGCATAATGTTGGTAAAGAGGCCGGAGAATACGACGTTGTCCAAGAAGGTATCGGTCGCATTGTAATCAGCGGCAGTGAAAGCGGTGCTACTCCAGCAGACTCGGCAGGGACAAATACTGTCACAAACACGGACGACCAGTCCCCTACAACATCATCCAAAAAGTCCGTGAGATTCTCCGAGAACTTGGATATTTCGCCCCCTCCGTCAGCACCAGTGTCTTCTCCGCCGGTCAAGAAACAAATAATAGCAGCGCCGATCGGTGATATTATTGAACGCAAGACTCCCGCAGAACCAGCAGCTCCTGCGCCTCAGAAGAAGGCATCTCGATTCAAGTCTGTTAGAACTGCTACATCCCACGTCCTCAACGGTCCTCTTGCATCTGCCTCCCCATCCACAACATTGCCTCTACACGCTGCCAAGCCATCCACTCCAAAACCTTTCTCGACAACCATCCAATTCAGCCCAGCGGAAGATGCAAGTCGGACAGTACCCACGGGTCCGGAAGGCAAGGTGATCGCACCTACGATCATTGAACGCGAGACATTGAACAACGTTTCTCCTGCAGAGCCAGACGAATTCGACCCGCATTTGCTCCACCAAGAAGTTGCCACAGAATATCACAAAATGCGTAACAGGATGATCCAGAAGCAGGGTGGGTTCATGAAGGAAGACGAGAGCGAGATCGTACCCTTCACTGAGGAAGAGGGTGGGCCGAAGAAAGTCAGTAGGTTCAAGGCCGCAAGGTTGGCTAAGTCGTAGGACACTAATACAACTTGGATGCATCACGAAGCCGACTGATTCACCCAGCTGTGATGTGCAATATCCTTCAGCGTGTGTTCGACGATCTGCCTCGGTCTCCTGTGTCTTCACAAACGATTGTACTGAGAGTCCATTGCCCCCTCCACTGCCCCTCCACTGCCTTTTTTGTTCTTGGGTAACTGGTTTCTCCTTTTCTCTACCCGCGGGGCCTTACCCTCTCTGCCTCATGTCTCGTACCTTAAACTCTGCTCTATTTATCGGAACGCACATTTTCAAAATCAAATGATGGAGAGCATTAGCCCAGTTGCTCCCACATCTTTCAACTGCGTTCCAAGATCAAATCAATTAGGGCTCTCTGACGTCGTGATCCCTTCATTCAATGATCTCGGGGATTCGTTTCACCCTTTACATCTCTCATGGCCACATTCGTGCTCACGGTGGCACTCTGTTTGCTGTTAGTCATGCCTTTTCCTTTCTGATTCTCTTTCTCAAGTGTCTAGTCCATCCATGTGTGTTCAGGGTTGCTGATGGCCCCGAACTGATACTTTGGGTGTGACCTTGAGCCCGCCCGATATGGCTCTTCCTTTGCCGGAAAGTATTGCCAAGATGTATCATGCTTGGATATGCAGTCTCTCGTTTTTTCAGGGAGAATGAACTTGCCTTGACACTCGTCGAAAAGGCGAAGCTGACTCGCATCATCTATGGCTTTCTCAACGGATCATAAATTATTGCATGCGCTTTTTAGACATGACAGATCATCTCATCTTACGACGGTCTTCTACATACTATCAAGGGAAAAAGCCGTGCGTTGACGGTTGCTTTTTGCCTTGCAATCATCTCCCTTGAGCTTGCAGCCTCTACCAAAAACATTTTGGGTGGGAATTTGACGCACCATCAGACAGCTTGAAAGAGCGTGGCACATGATGTATAAAGCTGCAGAATCAATTGTAGCGAAGCGTGTTCTCCCTTAAGCAGCGATCCAGCTTAGGTCAGGGATATTGTTACTTTTGGACACTATACTTTTTCTCGATTCCAACAGGCGTCACCCCGCGATCTCATCGTACCGGCCCTGGTGGGTCTACAGTATTAGAGAGCAGGCATTTTGGATCGCAAGCGCAGTGTTACAAACGGATTCAAACGATAGTGAAATTGCTATCACAGAATGATGAAGTAGCTGTAGGAGCTTCGGTATGACCCCGTAAAGTATATTCCAAATCCACTTCAAGTCCCCTAACCAGTGAAATTGTGAAGTAATGAATGTTGCCCAGCTCTGGCTCCTCTTTGCACCCTTCTTCCTGCCCAGCACCAAACAGCGCACATGTTTCCACTCTACACCAGTTGAGAACAACGAGGCATAAGGACAGTTTTCTTTCGTCAAATTGGGAATCCATTCACACAGCAGTACGAACAAAAGAAATGAGGAAACCAAGGGCAATCTCTCCAACACAACTGTGGTGAAACGAAATCCTTTCAAGCCAAAAACTCTCAAGCAAAAGCAATCAGGCCTTAGGCGCCCAAAATCTACTTCTCTTCAACTTTGGCGAATCCGGCTTAGGCGATTGCTCAGCACCTAATCCAGTAGCAGTACCAACCACATGTTTCCCAGAAGGAACGCTGTACATCGTACCACGTGCAATGACCGTCATGTCCCGATCGAAGATCAGTCCAGTCGGCAGGGCTCCAGCAAAAGTGTATTCTTCGCCGCATAGATCGGTAAGTGGCGATGAAGTTGCAGAGGCTGTGGATGCTATGGGAATTTGTATGGGTGGACTTGGGGTTGGAGTTGGCGTTTGAATTGGGGTCGAGGCTGAAGGTGTTTCGCTGGGTGTAGTCGAAGATGAAGTTGAAGATGTTTCGGTCGATGAAGCTGTGGATGAAGGGGACGGCGTAGCTTCTATTTTGGATGTGCTCGATAGTGAAGTATGTATGCTTGATATGCTCTCTGTTGATGATGGTGAAGATGTTGGTGTCGATTCTGCAGTTGAAGAAGAGGAGGTAGATACAGTAGAATCAGTTGATGCAGAAGAGGAAACCTGGTTTAAAGATTGTCAGCGATTTCCACGGCACAACCGTAGGGACTCATTTTGGCAACTTGTTGAAAGTAGAGGTCAAGTGGCTTACACTTGCGGTCTTCGTCAGTACGGTAGTTGCCTCCTTGATCTCTGTCACCGTATTGACAGGGATCAGTTTTGTTGTCAAGGTCGTGAACGTATCTGTTCTAGTTTGACAGGCTGTGACACCAGTTCCACCGGGTGGACAGCTTGTTGCTGTGGATATGCTAGTTACAGGCTCGACTGTAGTGGTCATGGTGATCTTATTGGTGCTTGTGATAGTTGTCTTGCAGTCCACATTTTGCGTGACGGAGCAACCTTCGATGGTTTTGGTGATGGTTGTAGCTTCGGTGTAAACGCCACCTGCGGTCCGTTTGCTCTCCTCAAGTGTTGCTGTGGGGGAAATTGGGAGCTGTGTTGGAGGTATCTCTATTGAGGTTGAGCCATGTGTTACTCATTGGACTTGGTTCAGATGAGTTTACCTGTCGAAGTTGTCACTTTGCCATCTGGCAATGTGAGAGTATACACATTTTTGAATGTAATTGTATGTTGAACCACAGGAGGCGTTTCATAGGATATGCTGTAGCTTGTCAACGTACTCAGAGTTGTCACCTGGGCATAGACATTGCTTAAGAGGACCAGTAGAGTTGTTTCGAGGTAGATGAGCTTCATGATGTCAATATCCACAAGTATATGCTTGAAGCAATTGATAATTAATTGAAGAAGACCCCAGTGAATTTGATGTGCCAAAGAGGATGTGGTATCTAGTGCGCTGCAGAGCACGAGGATGAAGTTGAAGTAGAGGATCTACAAATCATGGCGGGACGCAACAAAAGTTATACTTGAGCTCAGTCCAAATAAATGGCTGTCACGCATCTAAATGTCACTCAACTTTATCTCAGAATAGAATGCGGCCGAGCACATAATCTGCATTCATGTTATGGCAGAACCCATCATCAGTGCTTCGCCACAGCCAGAACCCAGACTTATCTCACGTTAAATGGCTGAAACCCTCCGCTGAAATGCACTCACATCCCAAACTAGCAATATCACCCCCGTTCGAGAGTTTGAGAACTCAAGAATGACCTCAAAGCGTTGGACTCTGCTCAGGTGTTGGAACAAAACAAGCCAGATCGCCCATTGCAATGGTAATTCTTCGCCCCTTCCACGACATCTCGTTTCAAAGAAATGACCGAATTCTATGTTTAGGACGAAACAGGATATTTATAAGACGGTTTAGGCACATCCAAAGGGAACTCCAACAGGAGGATTGTTGATGTTGGAAGGTCGCAGAAAAGCGACCGATGCCCCGTTGTACGATGCACTTTTGTGTGTTTGGATTTTGACGAATAGGAAGACGAGTAATATTGAACTGAAAATTATGATATGACAAATTATATGACTTGAAACAGGTGTGTATTAGATAGAGCAATAGAGAGAAGGGCTGCAAGTCAAGTGGGAGTGATGGTGTTGTAGTTGGACTAGCGAGGCTGGTCGTGCTACTGTGTCTTCGCGATTACCGTAGCTTGAACTATGCACATCCTTCTGTGTGCTAGGACTGAATACGGGCTGGAAGATAGAATAGGTGTATTGACTGGGTAAGTATATACTATGTCTCTCTATATGCTAGAGGATATGCCACTGGCCCACTGTCCTCCGTCAGTGAAGCCCTCTCATCTATCTACCCCTTCGGCTTTGAGAAGCCAAAGGTGGTAACCTGCATCAGATACCATTCATGACTACCATATGTCTCCACAGGAGGGATGGTAGAGCAGTATCGATCGGCTCATCTAAATGCTCCTCGATCCTTGTTTTCCTGTGTGCATTCAGGACCACAGGGTCCGCGCCATTCGACTGAATCCATTCACCACTCAGACTCGTCTTCACATAATCTCACTCGCAAACTTACTCCTCGCCCTGATCCTTGGTCCATAAAAGACCAACACCCACGGAACAGCCGTCAACAACGCCGCCAACCCGCCGAGAAGGCTTGCGGCACCCTGAAACGTCAAACCATTAAACATCTGAACCGTAACCAGTGGAAAAATACCACCTAATATATTCCTGCAGAAGGATTGCGCCGCCAGCGCCGAGCTCGCATAGCGATGGTACGTGTCAGCGAGGTAGTTGAAGGTAGCGAGATATATCGAGTATATACCCATAGTAGCACACGCGATGGACATGGTGGGCACGATCCACGGAATGGAGTGGAATTGCGACCATCCGAACCAGAAGAGCCCGATGGGGAGCAGCGCGGATTCGATACAGGCGAAATAGAGACGGCCTTCTGGGGAGGACAGATCGATGGCTCGTCGGATGCGGCTGGGGTGCTCAATGTTTTTGGCACTGGAGGTAAGGTAGCGGGCTAGTATGCGGTCCTGGTAAATGGAGAGGACTGTAGACAGAGAGGCCCCGACGCACATTGCTGCAAAAACAGCGCCACTTTGTTGGGTGTCGAAGCCGTGGGAGCGTCCGAATACAAGGGGAATGGAACCGAATGTTAGGTAGAGTACTGCCCATGCGAATGCTACCCAGAGAGAGAAGAAGAAGACAACGGGCTCGGTAATGAGAAGATGGAAAGGCCGGTAGACGGAGATGCCTATCATCTTGGCGATTGACTCGCGCTCTTCATCAGACTTGACTAGCCATCTAATTCGTTGGCTTTCTGTTTTCTCGAATTTGACAGCCATGTCGAAACCAAAAAAGCCTGCTGCTTCTCGTTCCTCGTACCACTTATTGAGACACCTAGATTTTCTGCTCAGAAGGATACTCCCTCGAGTCTCCCGGAAGAACACAGTGACCGCTGTAATCAAACAGCCGCAGGTAATAACCTGAACCCAGAACACCCACTAATATACGTCAGCTCATTTTCATCGAATGCGTTTTCGAGTATGACTGTGTTGTTGTTTCAAACGCAGCAAGTTGTATGTATATACGTACTCTCCAAGAGGTATTCTGAGCCACAAACCCCGAAACCAAAGGACCCATCCCGGTCCCAAACAAGGCACCGCCAGAAAAGAGGGCCATTGGTGTGTTCCTCCCCTCGGCATGATACAAATCACTGACCACCCCTCCAACCATGGTCGAGAAAACAGAACTCCCAGCACCAACCCAAAACCTTGCAACCAACATACCTGCGAAAGTTGGTGTAACAGCGCAGCAAATCTGACAAATCAAGTACACGATACCGGCACCGACGAAGACGGGATATCGGCCATTGATCTCTGAGAAGGGTGCTAGGACCATAGGAGCAATAGCGAATCCGCTGCAGAACGTGGTGATTCCAGCTACGACGGCAACCTCACTCACTTTCCATTCAGCAGCCATCTGAGACGACGCAGGAGCATATGAGCCAGCGGTATATGCTGTGATAGCTGTAGCTATACAAGAAAGCCATATCATAAAACTCTTCCTTGACTCCGGCCAGTCGAAGGGCGAAGTGTATTTGACGAGGTCTGGCTGGGGAGGAGCTACTTGTCCATCTGGAGAAAAGCTCGTTGACGGTAAAGGGAGAATAGTTTCAAAAGTAAGAAAATGATAAATTATTGGCGAGTTCTGATCCAAGATATCCGAGGCCAAGTTTTTGGTTACGGAAGCTGACGATGAGTCCTCGATATAGTTATTCGTTTTCTCCTCGTCGCTGTCTTCCTTGTTGCCGAAAAGTGTAGGGTTCTCGGAATTGCGCCCCAGGTCGTCATCGGACGGAAGGTCTATCTCGGGAGCAGCCATTGCTATCTACTCTCATCTCATGTAGCAATAGCAATGAAGGAGAGGAATCGTAACAGCTCAGACATCTGGAAAAGAAAAAGGGAAAGAAAATTGAGGTAAACTGGTCTTGGCACTGGAAATAAATACTTTCTGGGGCACGATGTCACACTTGTGCCTTACCCGGCCGTGACTCGATGACTTGACCCAGCTAGAGCCCTGTTGAGTAAAGTGGCCGATCATAGTCTCCGCTGGAGGGTCCTTATTGGGAGGATGAAGTTGCGGATATGTGCCATGAAGTGGGTGGAGTGTTTTATTCCCACAGCCAAGACTGTTTATCCCCGGCTATTAGGTCAGCGAACAAGGCTGGACGAGGCTGATAGACCGAAGTCGGCTATTCATGAGTAAACATGAATCTTATTTGGTGGGGAAAGCAATAGAGGAGACGTATTTGCCAGAACAAGTTCAATAAATATCAACTATGCTATAATACCCAGTCGACGAAGAATACAGAAATGTGCAAGTGCACTACATAGATAGCCTCTCAAATGGTCGGTTCCCTGTCCAACGCAACATGAATCGTAATCCTCGTGAACACACTTATAATGTTTTCGTCTGCCGTCCATCTTGTCTCGCTCATATTCCTTGCATCAAAACCAATATTCATCAAATCCACTGATGGTATTAAGCAGTCCCACCGATGCCCAAACCAACTCTCATGCCCTGGTTCTGTGCTTGTGCGCCAACGCTAGCACCACGTTCTCGTAACCTCCTCCCCTCCATCAGGCCCCTCAAACCGCGTTTTTGCAATCCTATAACAGCACTAACATCACCCTTCCAAACATCTCTCTCGCGGCTGGCCCTCTGCCCGGTCTCTGATGTCCCCACACTACCACTCAAGTCGGACTCCGATACGTCACTCGCAACACTACTCGTCGCGCTAGTAGCCTCGTCTTCTTCTGGCTTACGACCTCCGCCCACTGCAGTGTTGATTCGCAAATTTTGCTGAGCCCGAGAACTGGCATCTCCACCAAGGGCTCCGATATGTAGCACCTGAGGTGCTGAACTGGGATTTCCTCCGGGGACATCCTGGAAATCCGGGGACAGCCAATTCTCCCCAAGACCTGAAATGGAGCTTGTTGAGCGGCCGCCACCGGCTGCCATGGCCGACGCATTGAAAACTGCTGCAGCATTCCGGGAATCAAGGATCTCGTGGAGACGCTCGACGACAGCTTCGAGGAGGCCGTCAATCTTGTAAGGACGGGCGATTTGTAGAAGGGAACAGAGTATTTGCGGAGTGCAGTGGGAAGAAGATGCAGGCGGCAGAGCGGAGGTATAGATGAAGTGGAGGAGCGCTTTAAGCGTCAGTTGTGTGTGAGGTAAGTACAGAGTTCGTGGTCGAGATGAGGGAGATAGTGTGCTAGCATCTGGAGGAAGTGATGAGGTCGCGACTTCAGCTGATACTTGATTCCCGGGGGCGAGTGACGAAGTAGACGTGTTATTCAAGGTCGAAGCAGTACTCATGCTTGAAGATTGAGCACCAATACTGGGAGTAATGGTCACACTACTGTTCCTACTCGGGTTATGACGGAACACATTTTCAGGCCGGAGGGTAGCCGCGTCGTTGCCGTCTTGTGTTGCAGCACCTTCTCGTAGTAGTTGCACAAAGTATGGTCCCCATCTCCGGGCAACGACTCGAGAATTGACGGGTATGCGCTCTCCGCCAACGCACAGAATATCCATATCTGCCAACTCCCGCAACCCGAGGGCTGCTTGACCTAACTCTTCAGCAGCTTTCGATAGAGAGCGACCGCCGGCAGTCCAGCCAGCTTTCGCACCAAGACTTAAAGAAGGAACGTTGAACGGAGAGCTTGCCGAGACAAAGCCCGACATGGGTGCCGCTCTCCTCGGATTGTCATACAGACCAAAAGCCTCGAGCTCAACCATGCAGACATTGCTGAAGTTGATACGACGATGATTGTAATCTTCAACCAAACTTCTCTTTCGGTTTCCAAGAATAACGAAGGTATTTCGCCGGTTCCAGAGAACACCTCTGTTCCAACTACCCTGGCTGAAGACGCTACCGCCGGCATCAATACGATTCCAAGTCAAGGTTCGCAGATCCAATGCCCATAAAGCATATTCTTGTTTGGAAGAAGTCAGATATGTACCGCTAACAACGAAGTTGGTATCGATCACTCCACCATTGGGGAATCGTAGTCCAGGCGGCGAAAAAGTGCCTTGCATTGGCTTCTCAGACAATGTCCCATCGGACGACCGTATCTGAAGTTCCAACTTGACATCCAAAAAGTTGTAGTTGGAGTAAATCAACATAGATGATCCAGACTCCCTCGATTCCTGTGCCATGTTACCAGTATCTGATTTCGTGGGCGAGCTCTTTCCAAGTCGTGAAGTAGCACTGCTCGGAAGAGGAGCAACAACACTGCGATATGCTCCACAACTCTTTCCCAGTTGTTGTGTGCTGGTCCATTTTAGACTTCGAAGGTTGAAGACGCTGATCTGCTCAATGTAGTGATTGGCGCTATCCTGACCTCCTACTACAACCATTTCAGCCCCCCCAGTCCCATCTAGATTGACACCCAAGGTCCCCGAATTGGGATTTGAGCCAGGAAGGTTGTGCTGAATTGCGGATGAGGCTGCACTTGTTGAAGAAAAGGTGGCAGATGATGGAAGGATTGTTGCGCAGTGAGCATATCTTCCTTGTGGTGTGTCTTGGGTGGGAATGAACGTCCAGGATTTGGTTGGCGCATCATAAATGTAGATATCGGACATTACAACCACTTCTGGTTGTGTCTCTTGCGCAGCTGCTACAGCTTGTGCCTGCCCCTGTGATGGAGCAGGAGACATTCCACCATAGCACACAAGTTTGGTATCTCCAAGAGGACATACACTGTGAAAGTATCTTGGTGGGGGGGTATCCCCAGACGCATCAATCTTTGTCCAATGCCTCCTTATGAGATCCAGCTCATACAGGTCCGATGTCAAGACTGGCCTGGAACGAGACAGGATCCGCCCACCAAAAACATATAGCTTATCTCCCAGAATCGTAGTTGTAGCTCCGACCAATGGGTGTGGCTCGCGTCCAGTCGTTCGATGTACATTACACATAAGACCAGACAGATGCTGAGATGATCCTCCAGGTGTCCCTACTATATTGCCTCCGCCAGACCGTGGCTGGGCTGGCGAGGGGCCCGCAGATGGAGGCCCATTACTTCGAGGTGTCATGATATCTCTCGTCTCGTCGTCAGGCTCGGGCCTGTTTGCTTCCTGTCTGGAGACACCTGCCTGGCTACCACCCATATCTGATAGGTAAGAGCTCGAAGGAGGCTTGAAGCCACTGGCATACATCTGCGACTGTCCTGGCCCCGACGTCGCCGAGTCCATCGTGCTTGTCCGACTTCCACTCATGGCCTGTCGTGACATTGGAGCGGGCGTCTTGATGATCTCAGGGAAGTATGGGTTGTGGTAGGTCGCGCCCTGTAAGAGTTCTTCAACAGGAAGGGCAGACGGTGTCCTGGGCAGAGGCTTTTCGAGGATAGAGTCGCTGGCACTTGGTGCATGCCTCTTCGGTCGACGAAATTGCGAGGTGCTCGCAGATGCTGGAGAGGGATCGAGCGGGGTTGAGGCTGGTGAGAGTCGTTCACCAATCTGTATGTTCGCAGGTCGATTATGCTGTCCCGAAATTGATCCCAGCTTCTTGATGCCCCTCCGGACTCCTGAGAGGAAGTCGTTCCTCTCGGGATAAGGCTCGTCGTCCGCCGACTCGTTTGGGGAGGAGGAGAACTTCGACTCGAGCGCGCCTGGAGGCCGCAAAGTCAGCTTGTCCGCCATGATCACTCATGCTGGAAAGAATCGAAGAAAGGGCAAAGGAAAGTAAAAAGATACAGCTCGCCCGCAGGCGAACTTTCTACATTACCGACTGTAGGGATCAATGGAGAATGGCTTACTAGGAAAGCGGACCTCTGGACAGGGCTATCTCGCGTCAAGACCTTTCTCCGCCTGAACACTCGGCGTGATCAACTAAAGCAAGGTGTCTTCCGTAATTTGAATCCCCGTTCTTTGGGTAGCCGATGCCGATTGTGCTCTGTAATAATGGGGGGCAAAGAAAGGCGGAATCGTTGTCTTAGATCCACAGAACCGTGCGCACTCGGACTGCTCAAGGTTGTTGAACCTGGACCTGGACCTGGAAAAAAGAGGCGTGTCTTCCGACTTCCAAGCGCTGCCTTGCCCTTGTCCCTGACCGGTAACCTGGAATAATGGAGCAGATCTTGAGCTAGAGTGCGAGCCAGGAAACAAAGTTTCACGGCCTCTTACTGTAAGAGCCAGCTGCGAGTTTCTTTAAGGTAGTTTATCGCGGACAAGGATATTGTATCGCGTGGATTATCCACAGTTTTCGACTCGACGGCCTGACGTGCACCGGCTTGATTAATGGCTTGCAATTATGGAGGACCAGCCTTCTTTGTGATAGTTGCTGCACGAGTGCTTCGGACAGCCTTCTGCTCTCCAGTACTCTGCTCTGCCTTTTGCCAATGCCAAACCACAGATATCTTAATCTCCGTGCGGCGCACCGGATGAGGAATATATGGCACCACCGTGCTGTCGGCTCGTCCTTATTTTGCCGTGTAATTCCAAAAGAGGCCGTACCGCAGGCGCTTTTGGATAGTCCGGGGCTCTGCCTCCAAAGGGAGGGTTTGGTTTTGTGTTGCTGGCGCCGAGCCCCAGTTGTCGCTGTCTTGTCTTTGGCTGACTGCCTTGTCTCTGCGCTCCCTTCCCGCAAACGTAAAATTGTGTCGCTCGCTCGCTTCGACTTCGACTTCGACTTCGACTTGGACTTCGAGTTCGGTTGCTGGCAATGAGAGGTCCCTGTCTGCCGAAGGTGCCCTGCCCTGCCCTGCCCTGCCCTGCCCTGCCCTGCCCTGCCCTGTCCTGCGTCTTGTCTTTGCTGATGTCGGCTCAGACAACTGGCTGGCTTCAGGTCTTGTCGTGGGTTCTGCTCAGACGGTCCGAGCAACAGAATCCTGCAACAGTCGAATCAGGGGCTGCAGTTCATCCCAAACCCTGTCCCTTCCCACGTGTGAACCCCGTCGACCTCCTTGTCAGTCTTACTCTTATGTAAATTCGGCAGCTGCTCCGTCGTTCCAGTATCCATCCGAGAATAACTCCGTGTTTTCTAGAAGGCGGCCTGCATTTGCGTATCCACAGGGACAGGTTGGATGTCTACCGTCGATCGAGTCTGCACCTGGGTCGCCTAACTTCGTCATATATTGCTTGGTAGCGCAGCAAAGCGCAGTCTCTGGAGTCGGAGCTCTGTAAGAATTCTGGACGTGCAAATGCACCTGCCTGTGAGTGAGGAATCCAACTACCGGTAGTCGCCCTGTGAGGTCAAAGTTACTCGTAAACGCTCCTCTTCCCCCTCACTACTACTGGTGCTTACTTGTTGTCAGCCATTCCGCTTTGGATGAAGGTTTGGAAGGGAACTCCCGCGTGCCTGTCACAGTCTCAGGGCTGTCTTGTACCTGGCCGCTAGAACTACTGTAGAAGCTAGAACCAAAAAGCCTAGGACTAGTTAGGCAGACCGCTTAGGTTGCAGCAGTATGGAGTCTCTCGCTGATCTTAATCCTACCCTGAATTCCTAATATCCCGAACTTGAAACGAATCGATTGAGTGGATCCAACCGCACTTTTTCCTGATAAGGTCTGGGTTCTCCATGTCTTTACTGGCTACGTTGCTGTAACCGAGCTTCACCAAAGATTGCACCGGAGATGAAACGAAACATTCGTACAAACTTCGTCACAAATGCAGTCGAGCGTGCAGATGGCCGATAGGGTTAAACTTTCTCTCATGTTCTCACTTCCGGTGATCCGAGCATGTGGATGTCTTCCATGCCGTTGATGTATGGAAGCATCCCCCGAAATATCACATCGTTTTAGTAATATAACTAATGCAAGTCATTCTTGAATTACATAAAGCTATGGGAGATGGAAATAAGTCTAGATGCTGAATAAAAAGGAACGACAGCTTAAACCACATCCGTATCAAAATTCGCGCTTCCAATTTCAATGAGCTGGAAGATATCAGCCGATGCAAACAGCAAAGGTCTGAGGCTTCCCAGTCACGAAGCCAGACTGGTCAACATCGCCTGGTGCTGGCACATCATCATAAGGGAAAGCATATCCCCTTCCGTCAGCATTCGCCAGGTGAACAAGTCTCGAATAGTGGTTTGTTACTGGATGTGTGTAGAACTCAGAAACCTGCTCGTTGGTAGGCTGCATATCGTTGGTTAACAACGTGGATCTATTCAGCGCAGCACTGATACGTGCGGTCAACGGACCCATTGCCTCCTTGTTATCACGGAAACAGTTTGTACTGCAACTGAAGATATCGCCGGTGCTGGGCTTGGAAAAAGTGCCGTGACCTTCGAAGCGAAGCAGGTCGTCATCGTTCACCCAGCCCTCGAGAACGCCGTAGGATGCTTGCGTGTCGATGATCAGAGGCTGGGCGCGGTACTTGTCCCAGCAGGCATTGACGTACTCATCATAGTATCCTTCGAACTTCTGGCCACCGCTCATGACGCGGGCGTTGTTAGGACTCAGGACACGAATAGGCTTGCCATCTGATTCAACGATGAGGTCTTGCCAGTCGGGGCACTCGTCTTCCATGGAGCGGATACCGTCAACAACTGATTGCAAACCATCTTGATAGAGGCCAGCGACAGATTGGACCTCGCCACGTTCGGTAGTGAGCGACATTGAGATGGGGAGAGAGACGAAGTCAACATAGCTGATATTGGCGTAGAGGCAATCCTGGGTATAGGTAAATTCACAGAAGCCCCAGCTGGTGTTTATATTGGGGTCGGAGGCATTCGTGACGGATGGCTCTGCAATAGCTGGCCCAGGATTGAGCTTGAAAGTCAATTCCTGGTCCAGAGAGAACCAGATACGACCACCCGCAATATGAGGAATGGTCACAGTGACGGTCTCGCCCGTTGCGCCGAGTCTGATAGCACAGTCCACTGGAACCTCACTTCCAACTTCGGTGATTTCTTCTTTCTCGGGAACGTAAAGGGTCTTGCCATCGGCTTTCACAAAGCAGACCTTGTTGCCCTCGTCGACAAGTTGGCCAGTGATGTAAGCAAAGACCTGCTCAGCGTTGGTTCGATTCTCGAGGGTGATTTGAAGACCACCAAACTCGAGAGAGCGATCCTCCTCGTCAAGTCTTTCCTCGCACGGTGCATCTTCCTCAATGGACTCCTCCTCTACACGCTCCTCCTCTACACGCTCCTCCTCTGCAGGTTCCTCCTCAACTGGCTCCTCCTCTACAGGCTCCTCCTCAAGTGGCTCCTCCTCAATACATGTTTCTTCGACAACCTCGGCAGTCTCTTGCTCGTAGTATTCTCCATCATTGACGTGCTCTTGAGTCTCATACTCAGATTCGCGGTAGTCACTCATGTTGCTGGTCGTTCGAAGTTGGGACGTTTGCGCGAAAGAGTCTCGAAAATCGAATTGAGGAAAGTGGAATTTGTATTCGGGTACGAACAGGAAAGATCCGGTAAAATGTAGCTGGCGTTGAAGGTGTTATAAAACAGATTGTGATGATCAGGATGCCAGATTAGAGGAGAACTCTTCAGGTTTATATACCTGAATGCTCTACCCGGGGTCTTGATGTGGTCACCAAATCAGAGGAATGAAGTTCATAGCTGAGCGTGGCTGTCAAGCTACGAGGCTGACACTCTCAGCGGTGATGCCGATCTGGAGGCATCGTGAGAAGTCCGCCATTCTGCATATACCATTCAAATTCCACCGAGAATGAGTTCAACACCATGTCATGCTGGCAGGTATATCCTCGCCAAGATGCCCGCATATGCTTTAGCTCATTGAATGGCGTTGAAGATTCCAAGCTGTGTGGTACTAACATTCATTTCAGCAGTCATGATCTTTGATGGTGGACAGGACCGATTGTTTCGGCAGAATGTACCAAGTTGCAGCTGAGGTCCTGACCGCCCAAATTAAGGAAGGCTGATGCTTATGGCAGGTCTATGCACGACTGCATGATGTTCGAACAAGCGACTGCAGTGTAACAAACCAAGTCCGCAAGACAAGATGATTGTCATCACAGACATTGGGTTGGTTGGCTAGAGGGCCATACAGCAGCGTTTGGCGGGAAATACCCATATTGGTCCTCCGTATCTTCAGTGAGTGCAGTAAAGGCTGCATGATGTATGAGATCAAAAAAACTTCAAGCAACGGTGTGCAGGAGGTCTTTGCTGGCAAGGAGAAATATGACAGAAGCTGACCGCGGAACCCCTGTCTCGAGGCTCGAAGACAGTGCAAAATCAATTATTGCGATCTCTAAACAAGCATCCGAGGCTCAGCTACAAACTTGGGGATGAAAAATCAATCTGAAGCCTTCCTTACGATGGCTATCAAGTGCCTGCTGATCAAAGGTGATGGGGCAGACCTAGGTATTAAAGGAGGGCATTGGCACGGAGCAACTCTCAATGTTCGCTGGGCAAACAAAAAATAATCAGGCGTGGCTTGCAAAATCAGAGCTGGAAGCGAGCTTTGGCGATGGCTGACATACAGGCCTTGCATATTCATCAGACCATGTCATACCGTCCACTCTATCTGAAAGAAAATCTTACTCAGATATACAATCTCACCGACATGAGAGCCCTTAGAAGCCTGTGAATGAATCTTCGATTGCTCGAAGAGGAGTTGAAACTCTCAGGTTCGATCTCCATGCTGTGTAGAATACAGAATCGCAAGTCAACAAATAATGACGACAAGCACAGGAATAGAAGTTTATTGCATTTATTTTACAGGGCCAGACTTTTGGTGAGATCTGCAGGTCTGGAGCAACAAGAATAAGAGGTGACTGGAGAAAAGAAATGGCACGATGTGAAAATATGTGACGATACTATGGGAGGAGAGAACGGCAACCTTTCGGCCACCTTGTTGATGTAGCATTCAACCTATGAAGTGCCAACTCATGCATACTAGGCCGGCCACTGGAATCTAGCTTTCTGGTGGCACGAGGCTGGATAGAAGGGAGACGACTGATGATCCCGAGGGAAACGGGATTGCCCAGAGCGGAGTGAAAGAAAACGCAAGCAAATGCTTCCATTAGTAGAGGTCATGTCCTTCAATTTCACTTGAAATTCTGCGACGCCGTAGAAGAAGTTTTCTGGTCCTCTTCAAGCCCAGCAGAAGTATTATCAACTACGGCAGCATATCGGCGTTCATACCTTATTTCATTAATGGAAAGGCCTACTTTGCAACCCTCCAGTTTATCAGCCCACGACGAGGGATCTAGCAGGCCCAGGCCCAGCATCAAACACTCTCTTCATCCTTGAAGTCCACTTTCCTCTCTTCTTGCTCCACAGACTTTCGCATACACAATGGGGCCAGAAATCCCATGCCGCCTAACATCATCGGGCCAACAATGACGAAGAGATCCATGACGCTGACGCGCAATATGATGACCACCACCTCCACTAGTACGAAGAGCCCCAACAGCGCATACATTTGCGGTGTCATATGCCGCCAGTGTCGTTTCCCCATAGGGTTCATGACCAGCATGAAGCCTGAAATTGTCATGATAGATAGGAACGCTAGGGTTGAGACGCAGAAGATGATGACGGCGAAAAGTGCAAGGGGTATGGAGGGCCATAGGTCGTGATGAGCGTGCCATGAGATGGCAGCTGTCATCTAATTTTCACATGCGTCAGTAATATGTACTTGAATAGCTGTATCACAAATTCTTGCTGACGCTCAATTGTCCCTAATTCTTTTCGTCGACCACAAGGAGACGAGACTCACCCCACCGATCATATCACCAAACTCGAACCATCCGAGCCCGACATTCGAAGCCCATCCACTGAGTCCCATCAACAAACCAGCTACTCCCAATGTGCGACTTAATCGAGCTTCGTATGCATTACTGTAATCGAGATCCTTTAATTCATGGATCCAGGAGCTTCGACAATCGGCACAGATAGGATCCGAAGGGGTCGATGCGCAGGAGGGACATTGCCAATTAGGCTGCACTGGAGGTACGTTAGTATTACACTCAATTGGAGAGACGAGTATTGAGGCTTTGAGCTGTACCTTCGAACGGCCCAAGTCCCAGATACACAGAGAGCTTCTCGACGCCGCCTGCGATATTGTAGAGCGCCATGTTTGCTGTTGGAATACGTTGGATAGTATTCTGCACCGCAAAATGTCTAGATTTTCCTGTTTTCAATCTCCTCTTTCGAGATTGGGGAAAGTCACATCTTTATCAGATGCTGTCACGGATACGAGATGTTGTTGTTGCTGCCAAGTCAAGCTTGTGGTGGGCGCAGCGTATCCGCAATTTCTATATCAGGACATTCTATCTGACCAATCACGGAGGAGAGTCAACATTCAAGTTTCTACCAAGTGCTTGAAAACTACCTAGGCACTCGGGGCGGGGGGAGAGGGGGGAAATCAATAAAAAAGAATTCAGGACACCTACGGAGGTATTTGATAAATATGACTATATGAAGACTCACTACTTGGTAATAAGAAAAAAAAAAATCAGATCGAGCACCAAGGGACTCGCTATTACATAGTTCGTAAGCGCAAGAACAAAGAGTGGAAAGACAATGAAGTACTTACAACCCTCAACCTCAGTCTTACACTCTTGCGAGTCGTAGGAGGACCGCGCGCTACCATTGCGCCAAGCACCCAGTTTTGTCTTCGTTAAGGCGAAAGACATTGTAGAATCATACGTGGTTTGACGAAAAATTTCTTATTTCATTACATATTAGCATTTGCAGAAAGCTCTTTGGAGTTCCTTTACCGAGTCCCACACCCCACTCTACCACCCCACTCTACCACCCCACTCTACCACCCCACTCCGTCACTCCACTCGATGTTCCCAAGTACCTCTACCGCTCTACACAGAGAAATCTTTTGTACTAAAGTCTGTACTATCACAGAATTCTTGTCTTAGATCCTTGATGAAGATTTGAATTGCTATATCTAAGTTTATGACGTTAGGCTATTTACTCTATTGCCTTGGCTCTTTCAAAGGCCTTGGAGATAAAGAACCAAGGTAGATGTCGCATCAGGATTGTACTGGGTAAGTATTTAGAGGTAGTTTGTTAACTACTACCCAGAAGTACGCCCTCTAACCACATATCAAGGTGGCATTTTAGCTTCTTTAAAGCTCTCGCATCGCTTCTGTTGCTTGGAACCCCCAGGTATATTATACTCCAAGGCCCCGTTACCACGTCAATTCTACCTAAAAGCTCAAGTCTGCCTAATAACACGAGTTGATTTATGCATTCATTTAAATACGACCTGACCTGCAGCAAGCAAGCAACTAATGACAACGGTTTTGATATGATAGCCTGCGGGTTTGACGTCCATCGCTGGACATTTTGTACTGGGTGGCAGCAGAAGGATCTTGGACGTTTCTGAAGAAGGAATGATAGTGTCTAGACACCTGTCTAGAATAGGCATTACTTCCCAGAGTCGGGAGCAAGCTTGCCATTCTGTATAGCCTCGAGGTCGAGCATAGGTTGGTATTGCGTAATCTTTATCATTTTCATTTGCCTCTTAGTCCTGAATAGTAAAGTTGTCACCGTCCTCGAAACTGCCATCATAATGAGCCAGCCAGTTGCTTTCGCTTAGTGCGTTCTCGGATTTGATCTCAGTCATGTTATCCCCCGAGAGTGCCACTTAACTAGCATTCGTCACTTCCGTCGAAATTTTATAAGATCCAATAGTACCTTCTCTTTTTCAGTTTGCAGACATCTATAACACAGAGCTTCTAGGGCAATTTTTCTGTCGAAACAGCGTCAGCGACTCTCTTCGGTATCACACACATCATCACGTTCTTCTACTATGGGAACGGCACTCTCATCACCAAGGCTGATGCTCAGATGATCTATATGAAGACAGTCGGACCAAGTCCTAGCAAAAATGTGGCAATGAATTGAACTGACAAGGGGAGTGCTGTGGTGATGTAAAGACCTAGCCCTGCTGCTCCGGACATGATTTGGGCATTCTTGGTATTGATCGTTGGGTGGTAGACATACTTCTAGATTACCTTGTCTCGTTCTAGTAGGGAATATCTTGGGAGGTTGCTGTTTCATATGGAACTGGCTTGGACACAAGTTAGCGTTGGGCATGTATTTACTAATTTTCCCGAGTTGCAATTGCTTGTGAAATGATAACAGTCAACACATGAGCGCTACGGAACACACGTAGTCTTGATTACTTCAGCGCCACGTTGCAGAATCTTGCTTTAAGAGCTGTCATAAAGTGGATTTCTTCTTGTTGATGGTCCACAATTGGCCATTTAGTGCAAAACCAACAACTCCCCGCCCCCTCAGCCTCAATTGTGCCTCTAGACACCAACAAATGAAGAATACGGAAATATCATATCCTAAAAGCAATACAGGGCTTAGAATTTCTACAAAGCTGTTCATATTTTTTGTATTCCATCAAACATCCCCAACCGCAAATATGTCACCTATCGCGAACCTCCCAGTAGCAATCCTTTACAACAAATCAAGATATCTCTCACGTCTTAGTATCTATCTAGTATTCGGAAAATATACACTCGCGTCATCAGCACTGTCTGAGAATAAAGCTCAATCCACAAACCATCGCAAGAACAACAGGATGGAAATGCTTGTCACTAATTTCTGTTGGTGTTGATACCAACTCGCTTATCAAAACCAACACAACTTCCCCTCCCTCAGCCTCCACTGTGCCTCAAGGAGCCAGCAGACCAACAAATGATATACTCCACACTTAAGGTGACGAGAGTAATGAAGTGCTTCGACTTTTCCATCTCAATCACGATTCCAAGTTTCCGTCTTGAAACGGATCGGAACATCAAGTGTTCGTCTCAACTACAAATAGAATGTCATTCATCAACATAGACCTACCAATAGCCCTCCTCTACCACCATTCTAAGATCCTCGAAGGTATAAGCATACGCATGGGAACAGGTACATTCTCAAGTACGTACCACTCGTCCCCACTGAACCCCTCCATCCATATCATTCAAAATTCAACGACGTCTCATTTAGAAACACCTCCTATCCCAACTCGCGATTCAAAACCATGTCCCTCATGTCTCTTCGCGCCAAGACAAGATCTCTGCACGCTCTGCCGACGCAACTGGCTTCAAAGCATAGAACAACCGATACCATACCAGCGGATGCAGCATTTGTTTCTAGCGATCATGCATTTTACCTGTGGCTGGGTGATCCTCATAGGAAACATGGTCAATGAGTGGTGGAGTCCTGGCCCGTTCTTTTCGAAAGTGAGTTAAATCTGTTCTAAAGATGGAGAAATGAAGGAGAGTGAAAGGAGGAATTGCAAGAGTTAACTCGTCTCGAAAATACAGCTCCTGTACCTCATCTCCCCTCTCCTGCCTCCACCTCTCCTGAGCTCACCACCATCCTTCCCCTTCACAGTCCTCATGAATATCTTGGGATGGATCTCCGCACTCATCACTTTCCTCACCCTACTCCTGTTCGTTCTAGGCTACATGCTAGAGTACAGCTGGACGAAAACGCGCCTTCAGGAAGCAAGAGAACGACCTAGAGTGAGGCGATTCCGGCGGCAGAGAAATAAGGATATCTGTTGTCCTGGATTATGTGTGCTGCTGCACATGGTTGGTCTTGGTGTTCAGATGTATGTCACATTGTTGTGCTGTACAGAGCAGGAGAATAGACTGGTCATGCTACCTTGGCAGTTGGGGTGGCATCACTTGGTAATGCTTGCATTTAAGAGGCTGGAGAGGAAAGAAATCGTGGACTTGGAGAGCGATGGTGGAGATATTGAGGTGGAGGGGGGCTTGGCGAAGGGGGCTTGAGTGGTCCTGGAGTTTGTAGTATCGTGATTGAGAACAGGTTTCCTCTTAGAGGGTGATCTTATACCGCTATGCCAGATGGTCTCGTCGTATAGCTTGTTCTCGTGACTATCATTATCCGTCATATCAATCTCGTCATAAATCCCTCACGAAATTCCTAACCTGGTTCTGCAACGTCTTGATCGCCTCCCTATCATGCCAGAAGTGCCCAGCACCAGGAACCTCAATATGCCGGAAATGACGCTTCCCTTCCTCTTTTCCAGCATCCCTCAGTTTCTCGGACCAAGCCCGTAACCTCCTAGCACTGACAAAGACATCATCGTCTCCAAATATCGCAAGCGTCGGATCTACCGTGAACTTCATCTCATGCTCCGAGATCGATTCCTTGTCTCGCCAGCATTTGGATGTCCATAATGTGGCTAGACTATTGATTAACCCCTGAAGGGGTGACACCAAGAGGTAGCCAATTTGCAAGCCTTCCACGGCACCGGGAATTGCTTTTAGTATTGGATTATCATCTATCATTGCGATTTCGCCCGTCAGACTTGTTGCAAGCGAATGACGGGACCCGGGTCTGCTCTGGGTGGAAGACGCAACGGAATCATGTGTGTTGTGCCTTTTCGGTGACATTCGCTTGTGTTTGCCAATCGATCTGACTCTGTCCACGCTCTTCCTCACCAGTTCCGGAGCATCGATGGAAAATGATCCTCTTCCTCGGACCGAATCATGGCTTGCCCTGCGAAGATCCTCTCCACCACCCATCCTAACACCACTAGGCTTCCGCCCTTTCGAGTAGAGAATCTCATCTGCGTTCAAACTGCGACCCCGACGGTGTGAATATGTTTGTAGGAGAGCCGAAATCTGAGTGTTTATGATCTGAGTTTGCTGTGTCGCCAGACAATCGGCACGTAAACGGATCTCTGCATATGCTGAGCCTGGAGCTGGCGTTTGAAAGGGCGATATTATAGAGCTGATTATGGGTGGTAACAGACTCGTTATCAAGGCTCCGTAGGAGTACCCCGCTAACAGAAGTCTTGGTTGCGTATTGACGACACCACTTCTCTCCTTCTCGGATGTAGATGACAGTAGATCTGCGGACGAGGTAGGGGCCAAGTATTGCGAATCGCTGAAATGCGGAGGAGAAACTGCCTGGGAAGGAACGGGAGTCAACTCGTGTAATTCGGGGTTGGAGCGCGTAAATGCTGGAAGACCGGCTGGCAAAGGAAGCGGTGACAAAAGATGCATGTAAAACACCATGAATGCAACGAAGCTGATGTAATCCTTCTGCTCGGCCTTTGCCTGCCATGATGTCCGCCCCTTTGAAGACCCTGCCCCTCTGCAGACAAGAAGTTAGCAACGCAATCAACCGGTAAGTCTTGACGAGGAGTTGCTTACCTAAAATTGAAGGTTCCAACCACAAAGTTTTGTTTCAACAGAAGGCCGACAATGCACCTCACGACTGGATCGTCCATGGATCCACCCATAGGAGCGTATGGATGTGCCACAACCGCTGCCTTCTTGTTCCATGCCGCGAGGTGTGAAATCGAGGTTGGCGCCAGGGAAGCGGGGTGATAGACGCGACAGTCCAGTATTACATCCTCCTGTATAGAAGGAATGGTGAAGCTCAATGTAGGAGGAGGAAGCATGGCAGGCAAATTGAACCAGAAGCCTTGGCCCCGGAGAGTTTCACCCGATACTGTGAAGCCAATTCAAAGCCAGCATCGTGCTGTCGTGGAGGTGACGACGAGGGAGGAGTTGGGGAATGTGATGCGATATTAAGGTTCCTGGGTCGGTCGGTAGGATTCGAGACGCTGACTGCGACTTTGGCTTCTTTTGAAGACGTGTCCAGGCACAGGTGGAGGAGGCGGGGGAGGAGAAATTGCTGATCTGATCGGCGCCTTTTGGCAGGATTGAAGGCGACGATGTCATGCTGTTTCGATCCGGCTGCTTGGGCTGGAAGTCTCATGAGCCACGAGCCAGTCAGCGAAGCAGCTCAGCTTCAGGGCCGGTGTCTCGGCCGGCAGTGGCATTGTCGGCAAGCTTGTTTTGTGGAGCTGGCATTTCGTCTCCCCGCCTTCCGGCACCCTTCCCAGGCATTTTTTATTTACCTCCACAACTTGAATCATACAAGTCACAATATATCAAGTCTATTCTTACCGATTTTGGAGGTCAATAAACCAAGAAGTTCCCTGTCTGGTCTAGTACAGGGATCATTATTTTCATCATTTCCATCATTTCCATTGTTGACTCGATAGTTTTTGTTCTTATCCGTTTTCAATCCTGAAGATCTACATCTATTCTGCACAACTCGACACTGCCAAACCTCGAACGAGAGGGAAACCCTTCAATAACAGCGCAGCTCACGCCCATCAGATCGAAGACCTATCCGCACGATGCGAAAGAACCACATGCAACGCCGGCTTCTCCCACATAAAGTAGACTTTCTGGTCCATCCAAGCCTGAGTCTCATCCCAGAGCCGCATGTCGAAATGCCACAAAATGCGTGCCATTACTGAACGCATCTCGTTGTATGCAAGGCTAGAAAATTGTCAGCCGCTGCCATGCCAAAGATTGACCAAAGGGGAGCAAGTTAAGGATGTTAACAGGAAACGAAACATACTTCTTGCCAATGCAATTCCTAGGTCCTGTTGAGAACGGATTCAGGGATTCTTTGACATCTCTGTTGAACTCTTCTGGTGGGTTAAGTAGCCAGCATTCGGGTACGAAGCGCTCAGGTTCGTGGAAGTTTGCTGTAGAACAGTAGGTTGAGAGCTGGGAGACTGCTACTGATGTCTTTGCGAGAGTTAGCATGCCGCCATTCAAACCTCGGACATTTGGAACGTACATTTCCAGGTACAAAGACACCTCCTATCACATCTCCCTCAGGCTTCGTTCGTCGTGGAAGGGCGATAGGCACTGGTGGGTACATTCTCAATGCTTCTTCGATGCAAGCTTGCAAGTATGGAAGCTGCCCTGTGGAGGTCAAGGTGATCTCCTCAGAAGACTGGAAAGCCGATCGGGTTTCTTCTTTGACTTTCGCGTAGACTTTAGGGTTCTGGAGGAGGAAGTATGTCAATCCGCTGAGAAGAGTCGCTGTGGTTTCAGACCCTGCAATGATGAGAAGCTCAGATGTACTCATCAATTCCTCCCTGCTCATTCCTTTCTCATCGTTGTGGCGGAGGATCTTCAGGTCTGGTAAGTGTCTGTCCCCGCTTCGGCTATGAAATGGCACTTACATAGGACATGAAATCCTTCCGATCAGTTTTCATATCCAGCCTCGCCTCCGTCTTCTTTTTGCAAAATGAAAGATGCTCTTCTCTCGCTTTGGCGATTGCAGGCACAAACTTCACAAGCGCAGTCAAGAACAGCTTAGCTGGTTGATAGAACGACGCAATGGCCATGATCCGTCCATACTTTATACCATTGAACAGATTCGCCATCCATTTGTGATATTCACCGGCTTCCAGGGCATGGAAAGACTCCCCGAATGACATGTCGCCAATGATGTCGAACGTCAGGAAGTTGTACCAGTTCTTGATATCGACCTTGCCTTTGTTGGGTCCGTCAATCTGGTCTTTCAGACGCGACACGAGGAGCTCAAAGTAAGGCGTGAGCAGATCCTCTTGCTGCCGTAGTGCTGAGTCTGAGAAAGCGTGGGATAACAGCTTGCGCATACGTGCATGGTCTGCATCGTTCGAGACTTAAATACAAGTCAACAAATCGCTTACATCAGAAGCAGTACGAAGAAAACTCACATATAATATCCGTTTTCGTCCCGCCAGTAATCCTATAAAACTGTGGGTCCTTTTGCAGCTGGCTCTTACCGGGACGCATGCCATAGATATCTGTACCATATCAGCCAGAGTCCATTACTAGCATGCTGCTGTCAATTAGCCCACCTTTCCATGCTGCCGCGGTATCGAACGTCAAGCTATCAGGTCGAATTCTCACAACATCTCCATACTTCTCATGGAGCGCCTTCACACTTTGGGGATGACTTCCTTTGTAAAGCTCCCAGTAGTCACCAGCATGAACTCCTGTTCGTGATGCTGGCCCAGGGAATTTTGAAAGTGGATGGAAATAGAGATTGTAGATGACTGTTGCACCGAGGTATATGAGATACTTGGCTTCATCAATATCGAATTTTTTGTCACCAGGCAAAGGCTGTCACTTACAAGTGAAGCAAACGAGAGACCTAGGATGGGTAGATACCCTGAGGTAAATGCGGTGAAGTAAGTCATTGTCTCATTGAATGGTCTAGCCTGTCTTCAAATGATTTACCTGTGAGAGTACAGTCTGTAATCAAGTCGTGGTGTTCAGATGTTGGTGGCAATTCAATAACGGACAAAAATGTCGGCTTCATTGTCAAGGGGTGCTAACGTCAATATACAGTATTCTCCTTGACACATTCGCCACCACGCAGCACAGATCATAGCCGGGCACCTGGCACAAAGTTCCTGAACGAGTAACCAAGACCAGAAGAAGAATAAGAACAAGAATACGAAGACCTTCCTGAATCGGGCGATATTTACGTCCCGTCGTCAAACTTGGCGGCCGAACTGTAAATTTTCAAGCCACCGTGCAATTGGACGCGTTCGGCAGCTTGATGTCATGAGCTGTCTTTGAAACGCGTGTTGTGACGTGCGCAGCAGGCAGATATCAGACTGAAAAGCGAACTGCCTGGCTGCTTCGTATTCGGATAGTCCTGGGATCTTGCGAAATGCATATGGGTCTCTGTCCCAGGGATCTTGTAGTAGCTTTTGACCTGAAGCAGCAAAGTCCAGTACGCCAGCTATGCTACGCAATTTATTCCCCAGACCCTGGGCTGGGATCGGCGGTATGCCCTGCTCGGTTGGAGGGTTATCGGGATATTGAAACTTGAAATTTGGGCCAGGTGGTGTCCCGAAGGTATGATGTTGGGAGTCATCCGTGATTTACTCAATGGCTACGAGTAAGTGCCAACCGTCGATGGGTTTACCTCGGATAAGTGTTTAAAATGTGAACCAAGCGACGACACAAACTCCAAATGTACGATGACAAAGCAGCGGACCAAGCAGAATCATATGGGTACGGCTCTTGCATTTATCCTATCAGAGGTGATCTTTTGTCTCTCGCAGGACAACTGAGTCCTTGATGTTTACCTCGAGGCAGATTTCTTGAACATATTCCATACATCTACACCATTTCCCACAATAAATGCTTTGGTGGCAACCCCTTCCGTGGCACTCAATATGGATAAATCCCCAACGTCAGCTACTGAGGTAAAGACATCCTCAACCTGCGAGAAGTCCAGCTGTGCTTCATGGTTCGGAAATAGGCCCATATTGGGATCGAGGCGCACTTGCCAGCTCTTTACCCTTTGATCATTGCCCGATGTGACGATGAGAAAGCCGGAATTATCTCCCTCGGATGTTATGGAGAGGGCGGTGATAGCTGCCGTATGGGCTGATCTTAAAATATATATCCTTGGACGAACCTGAGAGTCTTGGAGACAAAGAATTGGGTAGACAGATATGGCGAGGGCGTTGTCGTCTCCGCCGGTTACAATTACGAAATAAGTGCTATAGACCTTTAGGTCGAGAGCCTTGATGGTGCTCTGATGTATTTTCTTGGAAGATAGGATGCTGTGTCTAGCGATTTCGGCACTCTCAAGCTCTGTCTTTGAGATTTTTCCTTTCCACAATGTGATATTGCCATCTGTCGCCGCAGTGAGAAAACAGATGTCACCGTCCGAAAATTGGATATGCCGGAGTTGAGTGAGACACGATGAAGTATATTTGCCTACCGCTAGTAGAGCGAAGCCTTTGGCTTTTGAGTAGGCGTAAGTTCTGATTGTAGAATCAGAGAATGCCAAGCTGATCAGCAAGTCGCTGCTGTCTTTGGCTTCTGATGGAAAATTAGTCACATCGAAGCTCATGATGCGTAGATCTCCACCGGCACTCCTGTCGGGATATGATGCCTCGCACTCAACGCCAATTCCGACATTTGGGATGATTCGAATCGCCCAGATAAAGAACTCTTCATTTCCACCGCTGCTGAAGAGATATTTTGATCCGTGCCATTGAAGGTGTTGGATTCCAGTGGTGTGCTTTTCAATGATAGACAAGCAATCTAAACGAGAGTCCAGGTTTGAGACAGCACTTTTGTACCGCCAGATACGAATAGCAGTATCCTCGGCTCCTGTTGCAATTAAGCCACCATCCACAGACACGGCTGAGGCTTTGATCTCCCTGCCATGACCCCCTTGCTTCAAAATGGTGTGCGACGGATCGCGCTGTGAGTAAAAGTGAAGTTTGGAAGCTTTGGTGTAGACGAAACAACCACCGTTCGCAGTGCTGGATGGGCAGAATGCATAACTCCGATGCGCACCACCACAATCAACGTTCGATACTTCGTAGTGTTTGCTCTCATTCCAGACGACAAAACTTTTGCTCCTGAATCCATAGAAGAACAGGTCTCCATCTTGAAACCACGCAGCTTCGACCATGGGACCTAGCGGTAGCCTGCTGTGATGAACACGGCATATGTTTACACCCCTGAAAACGTCATTTGGAACCGGAGTAGCTGTGCAAGAGAATATTGAGTAGCATCCAGTGCGGTCTGTTGTCAGGAAGTGTCCATTGCTTCCACGAATTGAGTCTCGTGGTGTCAAAGGGAGAATCGTAGCAATCGCATCAGAGGGGGAGTCCTTCGGTGGCGTCCAAATGTTGATAGGGTCCGCACTTTTCGCCGTCTCGTAGACGGCCAGCAAACCGGATCTTGCACCCAGAACCAGTAAGCCATTGATTTTACCAGCGCTTGTGACGAGAAATCTGTGAGGCAGATTGCACGTTGTTGAGTACGACAACCGGGGAGCAGCGATGCTTGAGTGTTCGACGGTGAACAATGTGGCGATTGGACTTGATAATACTGTGACTAGCAATTCGTAGGAGTTCGTCTCGACATTTAACATCTTGAACATGTTGAGAATTTTTCCTTCCACCTGCCCCGCGACTTGGATCGAATGCCCATCTCGGTAGGCAAATATTGTACCATTTGTTCCAGCCAAAAAAGCAATGCCAATCTCCGGAAGACCTTCTATCACATTATAGTTTTTTAGGTCAAGGCGTGACGACTCTGGTAGTGGTGCCTCGCTCCAGAGCACATTAGTATCGATATCTCCGACCAAAACTCGACCCTGATTGGTCGTGGCAATCATCTGGCGCTCTGACGCAAAAGCATATCGATTGAAGCCGTCCTTGATAAGAGGTCTGGGCTTCTTCATTTTCGAGGATTGAGTGTTAGCTGGGATTACGTCCGCAAGGACGGATTCAGGTGCAAGGAGCGAAAGTTCTGATTCCTCCCGTACATCGCCTTGGGTATGAGCGGATGAACCAAGTGATGACACAATATCCTCAAGAGCCCATACGAGAGACTGGGGAGGCTTTTGTGTCGGCAAGGTCGACACGATTGACTCTTCTTTGGAGCCCATCTCCCGTGGAGATAGTAAGAGAGTCTCATCTGCACCTACAGTGTACATAGAGATTTTCCCATCGGCCCCTCCAGTGGCGAGCACATAATTAGATTTCCCGAGATAAAATCTCGCCGTTGACCAGAGATGTTTCCCACGGTGGAAGTCGAATACCCTTAGCTGGTTTAATTGGGCAACTGCGTCGGGTTCGAGGCCTTTCTTCTGTTTCAGGACTGCCAAAAGAGGATCTTTAGCTTCATCCCGGACATAATTGTGCCCAAAATTCAGAGACCAATGCTGTGCTGTTGAGTCTTCGCCAAATGAAAGTACACTTATGGATGAAGGGTTGGAGAGAGGGGGCTCTTCAGCAAGAAATTTGACACTCCATATCCTGGAGGCGTGAGCCATGACTGTAGCAATACATCTGTTCAATACGTCTAATGATTTCGGTCCATCATTCTCGCCAAATCCAGTCTCGCGCATCAGCATGGTGCTTCTGGAGAATGATTGGCTTGACTCCGAGAGATCCCAGATACGAATTGTCCGATCATCACTGCAGCTTGCGAGTAAGCGGCCGGTCGTACCATTGGGTTGGACGACAGGAGGGGAGATATCAACACCAAATATTGATCCTTCATGGCCCGAGAATGTATAGATCACTTGACTTTCCCCAGTCGTAGAGCACTTCCAGACAATGATCTCACCAAATACCGTGCCTGCAGCTACGAGGATCTCAGAGCGAGATTCCCATACCAGGTCCGCTGAGTACAAGATGGATCGGGAAGGAGATGACAGAGTTTCTACCTTCTGTTCTTTCGTGGTCTTGATGTGCCTGGTTCTGAGGACCGTATTGTGGGCAGTGATGAGGACGCATTCATCATTTTGTGGAGAAATTGCAACATCGAGAATCCAGTCAGAAACCGCAATGACTGAGGACGTGAAGCAGCTAGTATGGTGGAGGAGATGCCTCTCAACATCTTTTCTTCCTAGTACAATCAAGGAATTCCCACCCCAAATGGCCATTTGCAGAGCGTTCTCACCATTGCTAGCTTCTCGCAAAGCAATGCCATGGATAGTCTGGCCATCGAAAATTTCACAAACTGATAGCAGTTTGGTTGTCACTGCGTCAAAAGCCTTCAGGAAAGAGCCCTCACCCGCGAATACGACAGTGGACCCAGAATCTGTAATGTAGAATCCGAGGGCCGTGACTGGATTCAAGATATGGTCATGCTGAGAATCGTTAGTTGCGCAGTCTAGAATGTGGATATGAGAAACCCACTCTGAGCGCCATTGGCCGACCCCTTCTTATGACTGAGATTGAGATGGCTATGGCTCCTTGCGCCTCTTTCTTATCGATCAACAAGGATGCAACAGCTCAGAATTGGCGGATCGCAAGTGTAGACGAACTCATGGCAGCTAGACTGAAATCCACCATTAATTTTTCAGATCTTCCTTGGTGGTGTTGCATGCCGAAGAACAGATACCGATGCGGTGCATATGAGTATATCCGTGACTGTCTTGCATGTGAGGTTGTAACAGCGACTTGCAAATCCGAGGGTTGGAAGCTTCCCCTTTTGCAGCCTTGCTGGATGATGGATGTTTGTGTTTGTGTTTGATGGGGAGAGAAAATCTCGCTTGTCGCATTCTAGTGTCGTCTCGGCAAAACACCGGCAGAGCCTTTTTATGCACACCGTCGTCCCTTGACGGACGATGGGGTTTTATGTCCAAGATTATGATTATGATTATGCACGCTCCATGCAGGGTCTCATCCAGCCGAGGCTGACACATGAAAGGCAAAAGCCATCGCCAGGGCATCATCGAAAGACGCGAAGCATCAGGCAGCTCGATGTATGACGCCGATTTGGATGCTGCCAGATCTGAGAATCCCAACCATTTGATGCACGGCGGCCCAGGATATCTGAGTGTAGGTAGGTATTTTGCCTGCGCATGTGACACTCTTACTGTAGGTATCTAGGACTACTATCATACGGTAATCTGCTGTGCTGTATCTCTGTTTTAACCATATCGTCACTGACCGCCCGGAAACTGTTGGGACAACACCCCTCTCTTTTCGTCGTTCCCATGCTATGCCACGTACCCACACGCCCTTCATCGATCTGAGGATCGATTTAGCATCGCAGTACAAGAACATCCTCTGCGGAAGCATCTTCAATCTGGCGCCTACCAACACCTCTTTCACTCCCACCCAGCTGCCGAAGCCACCATGATTGGAACTTCGAGGGCGGAATATGTCTTTATACGATTCTGCATAATAGGCTTGCACTACCTGGCACCGCTTTGCCTGCTCTACTGCGCGCTGGTGATTGCGCTGTATGGCTTGAAAACCGCCGTAACATCGCCAGTCCCGCGCCTCATTGAGGGCATAGCCATTGCAGAATCGCTATTCTTCCTCTTGGTCTATCTTCCATACAGATATCGCCTTCAACGCGAAGCAACACACCCTCCTGCGCCGACACGCGACGAGCGTCGGGAACTCTTTGCCCATTGCAATGATAATATCGCCGACCCCGAAGCATACCTCAAGAAGTGGTTTTTGGGAGCGGACCTGAAGGATATCAAACGGGAGAATGTGAAAGAATTTCTTCTGTGGGCATTTCTTAACCGTGGCGGATCGCCAGGCGATGACGACGAGGAATTGGAAGAGTATGTCAATGCCCTGGAAGTACTCCTTGGGAAACCAATAGAGGAAGGTAGAGGCACCGCTGATTGCCTGCGATTGACGCTCGATCGCGTCGATATGCTGCACAGGAGCTTAGTATGGTATTGTGTACGTCCTCCAACTGAAATAGAAGAGTGGCACGGGCTAACGTCAAAAGTGTGTTGGATTTGTTGACTTCCTGACTTATGTGAAACTGCTCTACCACGGCTTTCATTTTCATCGTACGAATCTGTCGCGCTTCTTCGCCCTCTTTCCTCTGCGGCCACAAGCTTTCTTCACGAAATATCGATCTCCAGCAAAGCACACTACATATTGGCATCGCCCGCATACTTCGAAAACAAAGCTCCCAGTAGTATTCATACATGGCATCGGAATTGGACTGTATCCTTACACAAACTTTTTAAGTGAGCTGAACTCGACTGCTGGCTTGGAATCAACAGACTCAGATGAGCAGGTGGGTATCATTGCGATAGAAATCATGCCAGTGTCTTTCAGGATCACCCACTCTGCATTGGGTCGTGCCGAGATGTGTGCAGAGATTAAACAGATTCTCCATGAACACCTCCTCCCAGGACAAAAATGCGTCTTGGTAACTCACTCATACGGCTCGGTCATCACCACTCACCTTCTCAAAGAAGCTTCGACCTCTTCATTGATCGGACCGGTCGTTTTGATAGACCCCGTCTCGATTCTGCTTCATCTACCGGATGTAGCGTACAACTTTACACGCAGGCAACCGAAGAGAGCAAACGAGCACCAGCTTTACTACTTCGCGAGCATGGATATGGGAGTTAGTCATACTCTCAGTCGCCATTTTTTCTGGAACGAAAATGTACTGTGGAAGAAGGACATGCAGGGGAGGCGAATCACTGTCAGCCTTGGCGGGAAAGATCTGATTGTCAATACCGAGGCAGTTGGGAGGTACTTGAGTGAGGAGAAGAGAGTCGGGAATGGCTACACGGGTGAGAACGGGAACGGGAATGGAAATGTAAACGGCAATGGAAAAGCCACAGGCATTCTGGTAGATTTCGAAGGTCGAGACGATGCGGCCCTGTCAGACACGACGGAAAACGAAACGGATCATGACAGTGAATTCGAAGAAGAGATAGTTGAAGAGGAGTGGAAAAGTCGTTCGTGGAAAGGCACTGGTATCGATGTTCTGTGGTTCAAGGACTTAGATCATGCACAAGTATTCGACAAGGCAGCCACGAGACGTAGAGTCATTGACGTTATCACGACTTACAGCAATAACGAATGATTGGGATGAGGATGAAAGCGAGCATTTTTCGGTGCCATGGAGGAGCGTGGTGCATTCTTGATTTCCACTTCGACAAATAATACGGAGAACCTGCGGTTCTCTTTGCTGCAAGAATATACCATGTACAAATAATAGACCACATGATACTTCGTTAAGCACATACACAACAAAAACACACACTAGACACTGTACTTGTCATATTTGCTAGCTGGACAACGTGCCGTATCTGAGTGTCCTGAACGGGATACCACATTTGAACTCTATCAATGCAGATCACTTGTCAATTCCAAAACCGTGTCGATGTCCAGCTTTGAACAGACAACCATTAACGCAGCCAATACTCAACTTCATCAGAGTTTCGGACGATCTTCTTGGCCCATCACAACCACAGCCTTTCCCCAGACTTTTCTCGCCTCGAGATCCTTCATGGCTCTAACTACACTTTCCAAGCCCTGATACTCTTCATTATAAATTGTCGGGTTGAGTTTGCCACTTTCCCATAATACTTTCAACTCTTTCCAGATCTGTGCTGTCTCAGCAGGATCGATACGATCTGTTTCGCCGTAACGCTGTTGAAGAGTATGCACGTTAGCAAGCACTACTGCTTTATGTTGATACGACTCCGCTGGAAGTACAAGTACGTAAAGAGGGAAACAATCAAGGAATCTCACATAGCCAATCAGCTGAGCTTGTCTCAATAAGACCCTATTCATAGCAATCTTCTCCAATCTACCTTCCGTTCCTGCAAACCCGACAACCAGAATCCTCCCCCCCTGCTTTAGACACTTCAGACTCAAATCCACCAGCCCAACCGGATCAAATACAATATCTACACCATTGCCTTCGGTAATCTTCATGACATCCTCAACCCACCCAGCTGAAGCATAGTTTACACAGTCATCTGCACCAAATCTCTTCGCAACAGCAAGTTTGGACGATGAAGATATGTGGCTATCACTCGAGCTCCAACAGCCTTAGATATCTGTACGGCCATGAGACCAAGACCACCTGCTGCAGCATGAATCAGGATTGTCTCGCCTTTTTGCAGACGGCCTCGAAGGATCAAAGCACCATAGCTCACTGGTGCTGTGGCGGCGAGCCCAGCTGCTTGAGCGAATGTCCAATGTTGGGGGATGAGATGGAGAGAGGAGGGCTTGACGCTGATTTGGGTTGCGTAGGAGCCAATCGAGCCACCAAATACTCGGGAGCCTGGTGGAAATCTGGATTGGGCCGAAGATGGAGAGGATAGGATGGTGCCCGCGAATTCGAGACCGAGGATGAAAGGGGGAGTGACGAGGGAGCGGTTATTTTGGTGTTTACCACGGGCCTTGAGATTGTGAGAAGAGCTTTGAAATGCCGATGTGGAAGTGAAACAAAAAGACATTTTGAGTGACTGAACGCTTGTTCTGACTGTGGGCTTGCTTGGAGCTGACATCAACTTCCCCGAAACTGGTGAGAGGACTCACATATAATAAATCAACAAAGTTGACACCTGCTGCTTCTATCTTTACGAGCACCTCTTCATCTTTCGCTTCGGGGTTTGGTACTTCTGATATCTTGACATCGTCGACTCTCTTGAAGGTCACTCATCAACATGATGCTTAGAGAGCTTGTAGGAGGACTTACTTCCACGAATTTGTCTATGAGAATTGCCTTCATGGTACACGAGTTCGGAATGTGAAGTGATGAGTAGTATTAGAGGCTGTTTTCTAAGTGAGGGGTTTAAAGAAGCGGTGCGGCCCGAGGTAAACAGATCGCTTCGTTCTAGGACAAGTAATCAACCACACTACTGGAGCTTCTTGGATCTTATCGCAAGTCTGAATGAGAGATCACGTATAGCTCTGTGCCTGTTTGAGAAATACATCCCATTCTATCAGGTCAAAACGATTGTTAGAATGGGAGCCACCCGGGTCTCTCTACCATTCATACATAATGCATGCACGAAAACACCAAAGAAGCCAGGCAACTTGTATGACGAAGTGAGTCTCGATACAATGTTGTGATGAACTTCCATAGCTTGCAGCTCCACCTCGGAATAATGCAGTCTGCTGTCCACCTCATGTTCCAATCTTTGAGGTGAAGTACAGTTCTCCACTATTTACGTCCCATATTGGTTAGCGCTAAGCCTAGTGTGAGGCTGCGTCCCAAAAAGCACCGCGACTCAGAGGAACAAAGCATTCCCATCTCCGTTAACACAACATCGACCCATCCTCGATCACTGCAGGTCTTCACTTCAATCGTCTGGTCGCACATGGCTGCCTAAAGTTGCTCGACTACAAATACACTCGAGATCCTCGTACCTCTTGCTCCATCTCCTTCGACACTCCCCATCAATACCATGTCTTTACAGAACACGCATTTCGAGGATAGCGAGGACGAGGACGACTTCAATCCCCAGCAGGCAGATATTTCGGATAATGAAGATGCGGGCGGTTCTGACCACGATGATGACGCTGGTGCACAAATACGGAATGAAGCTTCAAGACGCTCTACAAATGCGGACGATGGCTCCGATGATGAGCAACCTGCGCCTTCGAGGCGAAGATCTTCTGCGGACCAAAATGATGGTGATCAGGATGAAGACGACGAAGATGCTGAGGGTCCAGGAGAGGATGTAAACGCTGGCGCAGACGACGATGACGAGGAGGACGATGACGATGAAGAAGAGGAGATTACGGTTGGTTACCTTTCATACTCCTAAGGGAGTGTACTGACCAAACTCCAGGGCCACCGCAGAAAACGCCGTCGTGAACGCCGCAATCAGTTCCTCGATGTCGAAGCCGAGGTTGACGAAGATGAAGACGAGAACGACGACGATGAGGACGAGCTCAATGAAATCAAGGACAATTTTATAGCGGATACCCACCCCGATGATCTCGCAGACCTACCTGCTGGAGGAGTGTTTGACGATAAGAGACATCGCGAACTCGACCGTAGGCGCGAGATGGAGGCAAGTCTGGATGCTGAGAAACAGGCCGAGATACTGCGACAAAGATATGCCAACAAGAATAGGTCTGGCAGAGGTGCTGGAGATTCTGCGGTCGTACCCAGACGTTTGCTTCTCCCAAGTGTTGACGACCCGAGTATCTATGCTGTGCGCTGTAAGGAGGGAAAGGAACGAGAGGCAGTTTTCTCCATAAGTAGGTGGCCACGAAGCTCCAGCTTCATGCAATGCTGACCCTGAACAGTGAAGCGTGTGGAGGAAAGAACCGGGACCCGGGATGAGCTTGCGATTACTTGCGCATTCGAGCGAGGTGGTACACACTCGACGATGAAAGGATTCATTTATGTGGAAGCCCAGCGCCAAGCGGACATTTTGACCGCACTGGATGGAGTAATGAACGTGTACCCTCGAACGAAGATGATGTTGGTGGAGATCAAGGAGATGCCAGACTTGCTCAGAGTCACTAAGACGCCATCATTGGAACCGGGAGCCTATGTTCGACTGAGACGCCCTGCGAAGTACGTAGGTGACCTTGCTCAGGTTATTGATGTTACCGACACGGGATTAGAAGTTCGGGTCAGGTATGTGCCACGTCTGGACTATGGTCTCCACGAGGATGCAAACGCCCCTCAAGATCTTGGTGGCAAGAGAAAACGAGCTGCTGCTGGACCAAGACCACCGCAGAGACTTTTCAGTGAAGTTGAGGCAAAGAAACGACACGCCAAATATTTACAAGGACGATCCGATACTAAAATGTGGAATTACCTTGGCGACGACTATGTCAATGGCTACTGCGAAAAGGAGGTCAAGATCCAAACTCTGATCACCAAAGATGTCAATCCAACTCTAGAGGAGGTCACGAGATTTGCTTCAGGCGCTGAGGATGGAACAGAGAACCTGGATCTTAACGCACTTGCTGCCAGCTTGAAAGCTAGTACCGCAAATGCATCATATCTGCCTGGAGATGTGATCGAAGTATACGAAGGAGAACAAAAGGGTGTTGTAGGAAAAGCAGTCTCCGTTCAGGGCGATATCGTTACCCTAGCTGTTCAGGAAGGCGATCTGAGGGGCCAGACAATCGAAGTGCCTGTAAAAGGTCTACGAAAACGATTCAAGGAGGGTGATCACGTTAAGGTCATTGGTGGAAGCCGATTCAGAGACGAAGTGGGCATGGTCGTTAAGATTTCCGAGGACCGTGTTACTCTTTTGACCGATCAGAGTAATACTGAGGTCACTGTCTTCAGCAAAGATCTCCGAGAGGCCAGTGACTCGGGCGGTGGTGGATCGCTCGGTCAGTTCGAGCTCTGGGATTTGGTTCAGCTCGATCCATCCACAGTTGCTTGCATTGTGAAAGTTGATCGTGAGTCACTGGTTGTTCTCGACCAAAACAACCAAGTCCGAACTATTCTCCCATCTCAAATATCGAACAAACTCGAGAAGCGAAAGCACGCTGTAGCGACGGATCGAAACGGCTCCGAGATACGCGCTGATGACGACGTGAAAGAGTACGGCGGAGAGAGCCGGTCTGGCAAGATCCTTCACATCCACCGTGCTTATCTCTTCCTGAGAAATACTGCTCAGAGCGATAATGCTGGTGTATTTGTTACTCGCACCACCAGCGTCGCCACAGTTGCTGCTAAAGGAGGTCGATTAATTACATCGGCATCTCCAGATCTCAACTCCATGAATCCAGCTCTGAAGCGGAATCCTGGAGGGCAAACGGACATGCCCCCACCAAAGTCGTTTGGCCGAGATAGATCAATAGGCCAGACAGTCACGATTCGAAAAGGTCCTTACAAGGGTTTACTTGGTATTGTCAAAGAAACAACCGACACTAATGCTCGTGTCGAACTTCACACGAAGAGCAAGACAGTAAACGTGCCCAAGGACGCTCTGGGCTTCAAGGATCGCATCACAGGACAGTCAATCGACTTGAATTCAAGGGGCGGACACGGTGGTGGTAGAGGTGGCTTTCCTCCTCGTGGTGGTGCAGGCAGAGGGGGTTTGGGTGGTGCAACCCCAGGGGGTGGTTGGGATGGTGGCCGCACACCAATGGCAACTGGTGGGAATGAGCGGACGCCAGCCTGGGGTGCTGCTAGAAGTAAGTTGATTGATATCTGGTTGATAGCAACATAGGCTAACAATCATAGCACCTGCTGCAGCAAATGGTGGAAGGACCCCGGCATGGAAGTCTGGTGGCGATGGAGGCCGGACACCAGCTTGGGCTGATGGGTCACGAACTGTCAACCCCTATGATGGAAACCGTACTGCGTATGGCGGTGGCAATCGTACTCCAGCTTGGTCCTCGGGAGCAAAGACCCCAGCGTACGGTCTTCAAGATGGCTTCTCATCCGGATCGAAGACTCCTGGATACGGCGGCAGCGGAGGAGATGCTTGGGGCTCCAAGACTCCTGCATATCAACCTTCAACGTCGAACACGAACGACGGCTGGTCGAATGCTCCTGCAAGCAATAGCTGGAATAGTGGATTTGATGCCCCCACTCCTGGCGCTCATCTCTCTGCTCCAACACCTGGAGCATTGAACGCTCCCACACCAGGCGCGTACTCAGCTCCCACACCAGGCCCTTACAACGCACCCACTCCAGCTCCGTACAGTGCTCCCACACCCGCAGCTTGGGGAGCCCCAACACCAGCTATGGACGCCCCGACGCCAGGCTACTACTCAGCACCTACGCCAGGTGCACATGGTGTACCAGAAACTCCAGCAGCGAATTGGCCGGATGACGGACCTCGCTATGTAGACTAGGAATATTTGGATCAGTTGGTGGGTGCTCGGAGCGATCATATGCCTGGCTGGTTAATGAACCTTTTTGACTGAGGAGAGAAGGGACGGAGGCCAATGGGAGAGAAAACTCGGGAGTACTAATTCTTTTCGCCTTTGTTGTCTTAACAGAACAGAATGGTGGCGAAATGTAGGAAGAAAAGTACAGAAAAGGAAAATGGGATACATTTTCTCGCGGGAACCAAGGCATGAACAAGCGCGATGATTTAGAATGGCGCAATTAGGCACTGAGCTCAAATTTATACCACCATCAATACCAACGTGTTTCTCTTCGTGTCCTCTCTACTCCGTTCCGTCATTAAGTTATTGTCCACTAATGCTATTGCTTAACTAAACAGCAATTTGCTTTCGCTTCTCTCTCCTCGCTTAGTTATTTCATCGTGTCAACATAAAAAACCACTTCTATCCTCCTTTCTTCTTTCCTAACACCTCCTGGTCTCCCTATTCCTTCACTATCTCTCCCTTTAAAACCGGCTAAATACTGAGATTACATCCTGCTATCTTTATAGAACCATTCCTCTCCTCCACTACGCCCTAATCCCTGCTCGCGTCTCTTGCCCTCCTTCTATCTCACATCCTTACTCCCCAATCCTCCTCGTGTTCATCACCACTCACCCCTCATTCTTCGTACCCTCCCCCCACCCCTTCAAATTGACCACTACAGGCTCACTCCCACTCCTCGTAATAATCCACGTAAGCTCCTCCTCGCCATCATTCACCTCCTGGTGTTCCGTCCACGCCGGAATGAGCGCGAAGTCCCCGGGCGACAGCTCCTGCCGCGTGTTGCCGTTGTCTGAGATGATGGCGCCGTGGCCGGAGGCGGCGTACACGATTGTGTCTTGTTCGCCGTGGTGGTGGACTGCGGAGGAGGTGTGTGGTTGGGCGGTCATTACTGGTGGGGGGAGGGGTGTTAGTAGGGTTGTTGAGGAGGTGAGTGGTGGTTGGGTGAAGGGGAGGAGAGGAGGAGAGGGGGAGAGGAGGAGAGGAGGAGAGGAGGAGAGGAAGAGAGAGGAAAGAGAGGAGGAGAGTAACGAAACAGTTTATAGATAGGGTGGGAATGTGTGAGTTAAGGAAAGTTGGCGGAGGAATAATGAGAGAGGCGAGGTTTACACAATTTTCAATTATGTAAAACTGCGAGGAATTGTGTTCTTCAAATAGGTATGGACTCCGCGTTCAGATCGCTGGTTCTGAAGGCCGTCCGCTTCACTGACGAGGAGCCAACTTGCAGCTTGAGGCAAAAGAGTGATCGCATGATCGTACAAAAGTGTAATGTAGCGTAGTGAAAGCAACAGGAAAGTGCATTGTAAAAATATAACCTGATCTTGACTTGGCTAGAGACCACTTGAATCAGATGTCGACGACCGTGACCGTGATATCTGAGAAAATCATAGCAACAGACCTCTCAACGCCACCTTCGAGGAATTAAACAGGACCAAATATTTGCCAGTATCATCCAATTCTGACTATCTTCAAACTTATATCCAAACGGTAATAAAATCAAGATTTCACCGAGCCAGCAACCAGCATGACGGCGCATGCAATGTGCTTACAGTACCTTGGCCCGACCCCGCCTTGTTCTGTAAGAGCGAGGAGGTACAGTGCGAAGATAGAGATGGGCGAGATAGGCATCAACCAATATTGCTCTAATGCGGCTCGGAGAATAAAAATTACAGAAGTGGGTTGAGGTACTGTGATATTCCATCACCACTCAATCCCCTCATGCACAGCTTGCATATGTGATATCCTAACCAAATCGCTGGATTTGAAGAGTGGGTTACATACGTGCCGTGCAAAGGTAGCAGGGAAGAAAATTAATCTCGGAATGAAAAGAAGTGGAAGAAAGACGGATGGTGCAACTATGAAAGATGGGGGAAGAAAGTTGAGGTAAGGAGCAAAAGTGCAGATAAAAAATTCTTTCTCTGCTACGGTGAAAAAGGGAAGGGAAAGTGGGATGAAGGCACGGATATGTACCGAGTAGTACTCGTATCATATGATGTGAGACCCAATGCCTTGGACTGGACTCACATGTCCCCACAAGGTTGATGACATTTGAGAATTGCATGCATGCTCGGTGTCATAGCAGAAGAGCAGGTTTAATCATACGGAGAGAATAAAAGTCAGCTTACCCGAAGCACACACTTTACTCGATTTATTGATGATAGCACCTTTCCGTACCATGCCGTCCGTCTGGCCAGTCGCTATATCTAGCTCTGTTGATTTCGTGACGTGGACGTGGGAGGGCATGATGATGGGGAGGATGTCCTTGATTATGGGGAGGAGGGATGTCATCAGGCTGTTTGTTTTGAGGTGCTGTCGGGGTCTCTAGCGATGTATTCCTGTTGGTATGAGAGTTGTGGTAAAGACGTTGGGCTTGGTCTGCCGTTGGATTTAGAAAGACAAGAGTAAAGGCGAGGTTTGGATCATCGTCAAGTCCGGTTACAATGGTCTTCGGATGGAAGGGATCATCTAATGGCCGTTGCAGGTTACGTCATATTTCCATAGATAGCTTCATGTTAGCATCGTGGAAATAATCCGTAGCTTGAGCTTAACAATTTAGAGCGCCAAAAGATTGGCTCGACGAACACGTCCCCACGATAGACATCATGTCAAATATGATTATGCCAAGTATTTATATGTCACCTTCCCCGGCCTGGAATACCGGGACAAGTAAAATGCTCGCGTATCTGTAACATTTCGTGATCTCAAGTCACAGCCATAATGGCTAGAAACCTCAAGACTTTCCTGTTTTGTGCGAAGGGTGCATTTAATTGCCTCGGTAGGTAACAGGAGCGAGATTATTGCCATCCATGTGGCTGTCACTGTCACTACCACCTTACCAATTGGCCGTTTGCCACGCGATATCTCCACGATGAGGTGTCCTGTGCTCTGCAGATTGCAATGTTCCGGACATGGGCCAGGAGTCGTTGAGCAGGGATGGAACGGACTGGGCTGACTGGGCTGACTGCTCTTGTGGGAGAGTGCGGCTGGGGCTTCACCCCACCTCCCTGGTCTGGATAGCGGCATCAGTTTGAAAATGCACTATGAGGCGATATCGGACGCGTAGCATAGCTAGCACCTAAATTTATCTCTGGAAGCTTTGTCTTGTGCTGTTGTGGAGGTAGGTATGGTACAGTCCTGATCACAGACAGGATAGGATGGTTACTTCCTCCTCCTCTATCTCTTGCTCTATCTCTTGCTCTTGCTCTTGCTCTTGCTCTTGCTCTTGCTCTTGCTCTTGCTCTTGCTCTTGCTCTTACTCGCCTTCCCCTTTGGCACTACTCTTGGGTCGATAATCTTCCTTACCTTACCTCCGCTCCATACCTTCCTCACGGGATCCAATCTATCCAACAAATAACCTAGACGCCGTACCTACCGAGCTGAGGTCCCTCCTCTGTTGCTCTTTCTTTGCTGGCCTAGAACCTTTCCGTGCCATCTTGGCCTCACAAGACCTTCACACACCTGCCTCTCTGTTATCAAGCCAAGCTTTGTGAACACGGCTGGAGCAGGCCAATAATAGCGACACAATCGCGAAACGGATGTCGTGATGACTACTTGATGGGGTACGTACTTGGGTCCGTTTGTATGGTTGGAACAACAGGACAGACAACGGCCGAGGTTAACATAGACGAGGGATCCAGGCCAGGCTCCGGGCCTGTGCAGATCTGGAAATCCCCCATGCGGAGGACTTGCTCATCGAGCTGGCAACATTTCCCCCCATAATAATTATTCTATCGAGGCATCAAAATCAGTCGTTCAATCCTGTTCTCACGGTAGGTAAATTTACTACCTCCCTAATCTGATTTAGTACTCCTAGAAACTCGCCAAACAAGTCTCGAACAATCTCGGCCACTTATTCTCGGCGGACGACATCCAACCTGTTGAATCATTACCCTACAAGGCTATCTGCGACACTAACCAAGCATCGGGCCAGGGTTTAAGGGCATCCATCCAGGCTAGGAACTCACCATCATTATATTCTTAGCCGATCACGCCGCATCTGTCTTTGACCTCTAACTTACCTTACCTTACCAACTGCCGGAAGCGCTCTGTCGCGACTCTTCCTCGTCCTGAATAGGAAGCTCAGAATATTTTCCCATCGACGCCTGGGCAACTACAATCACACAATCCCAGCTAGCTAGCTAGCACTCTCACTGTAACAATTATCCCAGCCTGCCGCGTGTACTGGAGAAACGATCCGCCCACCGTCGGGTGCTTGGATGTTTGACTCTGGTGGCGCATGCAAGCCTGCAGCCAGGCCTGGCATAAAGCAAACGACGCGGAAGACCTGAACCTGTCTGATCCTGACTTGGCCCAGGCTGTTCCCCGTCCGTCAATACTCGACCCAGCCCTCCCAAGCTTTTCTCTCACGGATTCGACACTCTCCCCCAATCGAAACATCGTTGTTCCAATCCACAGCCGCCAGATCCGTGCGTTCGTGCAGCTGTGCTGGGATCTATGATTGTGTCTAGCGAGACTGAGCCAAGCCTCGAGTGCATAATATCACCTCGACTCGCCTCTGACATCTTGTCTGACTTCTTCTCGTGCTGAGAGGTGGAGTGTGAAGACATTGAACAGGATTCCATATCCATAACTTTGGAACGACGCTGTTGCGTTTTTCGTTGCAGAATGGCTTCTCCACCCGCATCCTCTTCCTCGCAAACGAGTTATCCAATGGAGAATGATCATACTTATCTCCATGGCCGTATCAACCCAGGAGTGGAGGAAAATTTCGATTTGGTCGAATCAGTGCCGTTCGAGAGGCCACAAGAGGAAGAGTTACAGCAGAGGAACGATCTCAAAGGAGTACCTGAGGATGAAGTTGTCTCCATGTCTCGGCCCCACCCAATTGTTCAACCAGGTATGTAAGAGAATATACTTAATGTAAAGAATACGGCGGCTCTACTGTCATTACTGATGAACCTACGCTTGAGGCCTTGGAGTACATGCCATGAGCATATCATACAAGTTGCCCTTGATATGCTCACTATCTATACTACATGTCTTGGCATAGTCATTGGCTGACATGATCCATGTTTTAGCTTCACCTCGAAGTATATCAACGTCTCCCACATCCTGTCCAATTCTCGACCTCCCATCAGAATTAATCGATCATGTCCTCTCCTATCTTGGACCACTCGATCTCGTCTGCGTGTCCAGAACATGCCGTGTTCTGTCTGAACAATCTAAATCCGATCTCTCGTGGCAACGGCACGTCCAAGACAACGTTCCTGGAGTTCGCTTGGAATCTCCCTTCCCGTGCAAGACCTTCCGAGAGTTGTACATTGCTCACGATCCTCACTGGTTCCTCCCGAGATACAAAGTGTGGTTCTGTGATATTTACCTCACTGGTAAACTCATAATTACCCGCTATGATCAGAGTACGGGTGTTATTGAGGGTTACAGGCTCATTGCAGAACGGCCGACTCCCACCTTCGATCCTTGGGAAGCGGACGATGAAGTCTTGATCCATTCATTTACTCCACGCTGCCACTTACATATGGACCAACCTGTTCTTAGACTGGATGCACTCTCTCTAGAATCTCTAATGTCAACCTCTGGCCAAACAAATCCAGAACATCGTTTCTCAGCCGAGATACCCATGCGAATGCCAGAGCGCAACCACCGTGGCGTATTCTCTAACTTCTTGCACACTCGACCTGTCGAAGAGCGTGCAAATATGGAATTATGGCCACCAGCAACTATCCCAGCACGGCATCGCGTACGGAACGGAACAAGGAATGCTTATATGGGCACTGGACACAAGCCACAGAATCGCTCGCAAGTCAGTAACCAGACCTTCAGGATCAGACGCTGGCTGCAAATGGATATCGGTGCTCGGCCACCCGGCATTCGTCACGGCGAAGAGGTCTATACCTATGCAACCCTGGACCCCAAGTTATGGACTCCGACTGAAGAGAAGCCGTATAGAGGGATCTGGGTAGGAGATTACAGCGGCCACGGATGCGAGTTCCTGCTTATGCATCAACCCGACAACGAGGAGCCATTTGACGAAGCAAGCGTGGTGCAAGGAGAAGACGAAACTCTTGAAGAATTTGAGATCAGAAAGAGGGAAGAGCGGATCTACCGCGGGAGTCTGGAAGCGATCAAATTGACGGGCGATCCGAACGTACCGCGAGGAGAGTACACGTTCATCTCAGACGACATCTCGAAGACGGGTTTTGTGAGGAAAGCGACAGAAGACAGATTCAAGGGTGCTAGGGTCGTGAGGAGTAGAGGTCATATTGCGGCGAGGATGTTTCGTAATGGTGAGTTTAATGGCAGGCTCCATTCCTAGGTTTTGTTGGGGGAACAGGTTGTGAATTTGAAGAACGTCGGTTAACAGATACGCAGACAAATACATTGAGAGCCAGCTGATAATGATTTCTCACGACCGCTTAGCGCAATATTGGGTTGGCTTTGGCCATATTAGTTTCTACGAACGAGTCAAGATTGATGATTTCTTGACGCCAGCTAATGATACCATTCAGACGGAGAACTGCTGAATGCAATGATCTTGATAGAGAGACAGAAATTAGCTGGAAAGATGGAAAATCAAGGCCGAGTTGAGATCGGAGGAATGACCTTGTGTGTATATTGCTGTGAGATAGCTAATAATTCACTGTATATCATGAACTAAGGACTAATTACATATTTTGCTCGAGAAGTTTGGGGAATACCAATGACACCTTGGAGCACTGTGTCCCGAGCTCGTCAGTCTGAAATGAAATCTGGTGTGGAGGAAATTGTTATTTTCTACTCCAAATACAGGAAGATTCTCTGAGAACAATGCAGCGAAAATGTGAGGTAAACATATCCATCAACAGTCACTAACCAAGTTTTACATAACAGCAAATGCTGCGAATTTCTAACCGTGACCTAGGAAATAGTTTCATCTCAAAACCTCTGACGTGCTGTACAATCACAGTACAGTACAGTAGTCAGGAAAGTAAGCAGGTCGTTGACACATGTCAAAAAGTCGTAGGGCAAAGGCAAGCTTTCGAGGCGTAACAGGGATGTTCACCCGCAGTTCATCCCATTTCATCAGTGACGTACAGACCACGAGCCAGACCGCCTTCCATCGCAGGCGGCCGGGGAAAATCCCAAATAAAAACCCACTCACTCACTCACTCACTCCACCACGGGATACGCCTCCGCTCAACGAGAAAAATACTGGATCTCAACAACCTCGACCCCGCGATTCAAGTCCGTTCGAAGTTAAGACATTCAGCGATTTCCCATTAAGCCATTTGATTAGGACTATTGCAGCTGCAGAACGATCAGTCCAGAAGTGGGCTTCGATTGTTTACCAGCGACATCAACCTCGCAAACTCAATTACACTCGATACCGCCGATTTAGATATTGCATTGCAGAAGAGAGTTTAGACTGCGGATACGTAACAAGATAGAAGAGGGCCAAGAGGGAAAACATGGCGCACAATTACGTCTTGCAGGTAACTGCAGGTTCGGAGTACGATATCAAGACGCACAAGATTGTGCCCGTCAACCAGTCTACCCCGATTACGATCGACTCGGAACATATCAGTGTAGATTTGAATGTCAGGATACAGGTACGCTATCCGCCTCTGTCTCTTTCCCATTCCCCAATGCCCCTACCAGTCCTGGAAACCAGAATATATACTAACACCACAAAACAGTCCTACCGCGGCCTCCCACCCACCTCCCCCTCCACATCCCCCTACTTCTCCCTACCCGAACACAGCAAAGCCAACGACCAATACAGCATCGCCTTCCGCTTCACTCCCAAATCCACCATTAAAGGCGACGACCTCGTCTTCGGCAACGACTTCGACCATCCGATCCGCGACCGCTTACCACCTGGCTTCAACACCGCCTTCCGCATCGTGAAATGGGTTGTTGACCCAGGCTTGGATGGCGATGTGTATGCGGATCGACCATATCTTTATGGACCGGCGGCGAGTAGTGTTAACAAATTGCATGTTGGGCCGAAGGCGGTCAATGGGGAGAAGCTAGATGCTGGGAAGGAGGGGATTGGACATCATGAGGCGGGAATGGTGTTCGAGGAGGGTGGTGATGAGGAGGGGTTGGAGATCAGGAAGGAGAAGGGCGTGCCGGAGACGGAGGCGGCGAGGAAGAAACACTTTTTGGTGGAGGAGAATAGGAAGGAGTGGGAGTGGGAGGAGGGGAGGGTGTATGGGTGTGATTTCTATAATCCGTATTTGGATTTCAATGGTGGGTTGCTTGCTTTATGTTTCTTCCCTTCTAATTCTCGCATTTTCCCTCGAATTTTGGTCCTGTTGTAAGGGAGTTTGTGGGATTGCAATGCTAACTAACGATCGTCATAGATTTCGCATTGAGACTTCCCGGATTTACTTTACCTATCATGAATTACTGGGATGGTCAAGGGCTCAGGTAAGCAAGCAACCCCTACTCCCATGTCAGCCCCTGCATATCATGCCCATCACTCATCACTCCTCCCATATTGTCCACATACCCCTTCCCTCCCAAACCCCCCTTCCCCAGCCTAAATCCCCCCTCTTCACCCCACGACGCCACCACTCTCATACCCCCATCCAACCTTCCAGCGAAGCGAATACCAATCCCAACAATGAACTTGTCTCCCAGGAAAACACAAAAGCGCTCACACAGCCTAAGATACACGCTCAAGAACCGCGCGACCGACACCGTCCTCTTCGTCGTTCTCTTCACGCTGTACCTGAAGGAAGACGTTGATGAGAACGGGAATGTGAAGGAGGGTGTCGAGGGTGGGAAGCCGTTTGAGGGGAAGGCGAATGGTGTTGAGGGGGAGGAGGAGGAGAAGGAGAAGGAGAAAGTGGGTGTGGAGAAGGTTGGCGAGCAAGCGGTGAAGGAGAAGGAGAATGAGAAGTTGCCTGATACAAGTGAGGATGATGTTGATTGAGTGAGTGATTGGGGCGAATAGGAGAAGGGATTGGCCTCCCCAAGAGAAATTTGAGTTGATGGAGAGGGGGAGAATGATTGATGACATATAATATCAGGGTAGATACGGCCAGGCATGGCATGGCAATGGCGTTTGCGGTACATTAGCAGTACTGTACTATACGCGAGCACGGATATCTCGCGAGAGGCAACGAGCGAAAGGAAAACAAAGATGTATCTTTCATCTTTTGATACATAAGCAAAATATAGTTTAGAGGTAGATAGATAGACTATTAGATCAAATCGGCTACAAAACGCAGAAGCGAGAGAGCGAAAAGGCGAAGCGAATAAAAAAGTAAACACTTCACTCTAACCGACACTAAGACGAAGTTTCCACTCCTTATGAAATGGCTGTGAAGAAAGTGAGCCATCGATTAGCAATTTTGACGAGTCTGTCGAGCACACACATATCACTTTCCTCGCTTCTCACTATTGGGACCCGTCACACGTTTTTTCCTCCAATTTCCCTTGCTCTCTATTCCTTCATTTGCTTTTAACATAGTCATAGTAAGTAGTCCATGGCCCTCACCACCAATCCTCACCTCAACTTCGTACTTAATTTATGTTACACAATTGCTGCTGCCCGCTGCTCTAGAAATCGTCCTCGCCTCATCGCCTCATCCCTCATCACTCGTTCTATCATGCTATAGCCATGGCATGGCATGGCCCACCCCTTGGCTCGTCCCAAATACCGCGTAATCCAGTGCCATTGCCATTGTCATCGTCATTGCCCTGCTACAATGCCAAAGCCCTACCAGTCTGCCCTTGCTCGCCAATTCCCCACAAGACCAACTATACCCGAAAACGCCTGGCTTGAATAATGCTTGCTTGCATGAGTGCGGAAAGATACGCTCAAATATCCCATCTACGAATCATGATTCTGAGTTGATTTTTGCTCGATTTGAAAATTGCTTTGCTCGCTTTTCTCGCACATGACTTTTCATCACCCACGTCCTTCTCCACCCTCAAAGTTTGACTCCCCAGATTCCCCGGCCGCCACTGACGCCCAACCAGTCCCCGCCATCGTTGTTCAGCGCACTGTGTGGTGCCCAACTGATATTGCCAACTTCGTAGTCACACTGCCAGCTGGCTGTTGGACCACGGGCATTGTCTGAAGCGGGTGCACCATTGATGGCTGGGCCAGGTGGTGCGAGAGCGGTGCTCTGGCTGAGGAGGTCCCAGATTAGGACTAAGGAATCGTCGGCTCCTGATGCAAGGGTTCCTCTTCGGGATGGGGACCATTCTATGCAATTTATAGAAGCGCCGTGACCTCGGAGTTCAAGCAATGCTTGCCCGGGTTGGCGAACGTCCAATATGCGAATTAGGTTGGAATCTTGAGAAAATGTGGCTAGCAAATGGGTATCGTGTGGTGAGGCAGCGAGTCGCAGTAATGGTGGAGCATACGACATTGTTTGTTGTGCCAATGTAGGACTTATCCTGCCTCCAGGACTGCCGTCTAGAAATGTGTTAGCCCGGTTCAAGCAAGATTTGACAATACACACCTTTGTCATCCTTGGCAGTAGGTTCATAAATGATAGTACTGTGTTCTAAACTTCGGAGGTCGAACATCCGTACACTTCCATCTGCACCACAGCTAACAAATACATCAACACTGTTGGCACAGAACCGGACATCGAAAACCTCCTTGTCGTGTGCAATCAATTGTGTCTTGGCAGTCAAGGTTGGAATATCCCAGATCGTGCAGGTTGTATCGATACTTGATGTGATTATCAGACTGGGCGATACTGTGTTCCAATCAAGAGAAGTAAGAGGGGCGGTATGCTCAGGCGTTTTTGAATTCGAGAGAAGAGCCAATGGTGTGAGCTTGCTTGCTGGCATATCTCTGCCATGATTCGCCGAGCGGGTAATCGAGTTGCCTGGGGAGGTAACCGGAGTCTCTGATGGGAGGGACCACAATCTCAAGTGGTCGCCAGATGTTGCGAGAAGATCAGTCGATTGCTTCTGGGAAGATGGAGGCTCCCAGAGCAGGCGCGTAACAGGGTACGAGTGCGTCGCTTCTGCTATCTTCACAAAGTCCAATCCATATTTTGGAGCTCCAGGTGTATATGATTCGGATGGCGTTGGTATAATCTGCGAGTCAAGAATTTGTATCTGGTGCATAGAAATTAGCTATCATCCATGAAATATGACTCGGCACAAACTGAGAAGACCTACAAAGTTGTGCCCATCTTCTAGATAGCTTCCCACAGCCACCTTTCCAGCGTCGTGGTTCTGCGCGGGCCATTTGCACCAGTCGAAAGCATATATCGCCCATGGAGCGAGGTAGTTGCTGTTTGTTGGTACAGAATTGGCGCCATCATATGAATATGGATTGGCACCAGGAATCCCTTCAGAAAGGCTCGAGTCGGCGCGGGGTCTGATATCTGCGAGCCCTAGAGGTGTATTTGAGACGGTCCTCTGGTTGTTCTGAGGCGTATACTTCTGGTTCGTGGGAGAAGCATACTGGTTCTGGTCACTCCCACCGGGGGTAGATGGAGAGAACGAAGAGTAGTTCTGACCCTCAAAGCCAGCTGCTGGGCTTGATCGAGTGTAATTATGCGAGAGGCCCAGAGCAGATGATCGCGAAGGGGTCGAGTATTGATCTTGAGACATTGCTTGAGGGACGGTTGGCACGGTTGGCGCCGTGTTCGCAGATATTGGACCCGGTCTGCCTGGCTGTAATGAGCCAGGAAGATGCTGCCCCGCGTTCTGATATTGTGATGTCTCCGGAGTGGCTTGCTCAAGACTGATTCGGGGACCGCCGGGAGTATAGTCTCTTGGTGATAATGGACCTCGTTGTGATGCCATGTTGTTTGCGTTCGAGTTCATGTGAAGCTCATCTGCTTGGGAGCGTCGTGGAGTTTCGTAGCGCTGGGTCTGGTTGGGAACCCCGCCGGCAGAAGGCGCAGAATTCGTCACCGAATTGGAATTTTGCAGACCATATGTAGATGATGATGCTGAATGGGATACTACGTTCGAGGTCGGCGACGGTCCGCTGGAAGGCAGGAATCGATCGGTGCCAGCAGTTGTCTTACTGGTTGCAACGGCGTTGAGATTTCCCGTTGGCGCGCCAAAGGATCCTATATTCTGGGTAGCTTGCAAGATACCAGAAGCGGCGCTTGGGGCAAAGGTATTGTCCTGTTGCGATGTGCTTCTCGAGTGTATGTGAGGGAAGTTGAATGGCATCGTGGGAGGGAAAGTAAGAGGACGGACGGTAGCGGTAGTAGGGCAGCTATTGAGACAGAAGGTGGCCGGTGATGGCAGCTGCATGTGGTTGGCTGAAATGACCCTGTGGCTTCTCGCCTACGATGTGATATGGCTGGGCAGGGCGCATCAGGAGCGAGGCGGAGGGCGGCTTTGTGGTGACCAAAACAATACAGTGAGTAACGTCAAAAAGAGAAATGAATGTCACAATTTCTAATGCTCGGAACTGATGCTTCTTCTACTCTCATACAGTTGTATTGAGTTTTGTATGGTCTATTCTGGACCAAGCAGTCCGATATCCCAGGACATTTAGCCATGTCACTACGTGTTCCAGCATTTGAGAATATCAAAAACCATAATCGAATTTGAGTGAACCACTCTGGTATCATAACTCGCTCGCTAAAAGAAGTATTCTCAAGGATCATGATCTCCCCTATCAACCAACAGCTCCGCCAAATTTGGTCCATCATCCTCACTATCCTCCCTATCCAAGCTCGCTGCTCTCTGACTTTGTCCATTCAGCTCTTCCAGGCCATTCGTGGAGTTGGCATTATGACTCTCATCATCTTGCCCCTTGTTAGTCTCGCTACTAATGACACCCAAAGCTCCTTTCAAGATCTCCTCTCCTTCCTTGAAAGCTTCTAGTTCAGCACCAACAGCACAAATCAGCAGATTCCAGCCTCTGTCTTCAGCCACTTGTAACGTAGCCGACAGCGTCTTTATGACTTCTCCCATTTTGTCGATCTGTTTCCGCAGCAAACTGGGATCCTGGGCACCAGTACTTGCCATCTGTTTCCGCAGATCATCTTCAAAGTCAATGACGACCTTGATGCTGGCAGCCCACATCTCAGCACCTTCTTCTAAAGCTGCTTTCTCTTTCTCGACCTCTTCTTGGCGAGTCTTGAGTTGCGAAATTTCTTTGTTCCACCACTCTTTAGCCATACCGAGAGTTCGCCTGCTCGCAGGTAAAGCTGTAAATCCTTCTTCGTCCCCCATAACAGCCGAGGCAGGAACCGGAGGTCGTCTCAAGAAGTCTTTGACTTCTGCCTCGACTTCTCGTAATGCTCCTCGGTAACTGCTCAGTCTTGCCTCTCTCCGATTTATGCTCTCTGTGATCCGCTCTCCCAGCCATCGCTTCCTAGCTTTCATCTGCGCAAGCCTGTCTTCCATCTCCAAGATTTCGTTGTCGACTGCCCTCTCTTCAGTCCTCAATTCCGCAATCTCTTGGGCCTCCTCTCCACCAGCATCTCCCTCTCCCGGATCCGCAGCTCCAGAGCCACTATACCCACTCAGTTGCCCTCGTACTCCTTCGATCCTCTTCTCCCATCCATCCACCTTCTCCAAAACCACTTCCCTCCTCTCAACCTCCCCGGTCAAGACCCCAACTTCCTCCTTCTTGACAGCAACCAGCTCCTCCATATCCCTTAGCAAGCCTCTCCTCGCACCTCTCAGTCCAACTACCTTCCTCTTTGGCTGCCTTACAGGCATGATTCCACTACTTGGTTGTCCACGACTCGAACTCCTTTGTAGAGATCTACTTGTCGGCGTACTACTCCCTGCATCAGAACCCCCCTCCGCGACACCAGTTGCCTCACCGCCAAATCCCTGGACAAGCCCAGCAGATTGCGCATCAAGCAACATTTGTAAATCATTCTGTAGAGCCCTCTCCCTCCTCTCGAGCCCTAACAGCGGATCAATCCCACCACTTCCCCTCCTGATCCTAGGACTTAAACTCCTTCCCGCAGAACCGCCATCATAACTTCCTCCAAAAGAGGATTTCGTTTGGTACGTAACATTTTGTGGAGGTAGGAGGACGCTGGTAGCTATTGGAGGAGGTGGAGCTGCGAACTGGATCTTGCGAGCTTTGGTTCGAGATGGAGAGGGCGAAGGGCTAGGGCGCGTGTCGGCGTAGAAGGAGGGCGGCGGCGAGGGAGAGGCTGTTCGGTCTTGGGATATTTGCGGAGAGATGGTGAGGTCTTGAAGAGATACGGCGTTGGTGTGTTGGGGGAGGAGAGGACTGCTGTCTCGAGAAGAACGCGAGAAGAAGGACGAGCGAGACATGACAGCGTTGAAGTTTCGTAGCGTTCTTGGTATTTGGATCTATAGAAGTGATCTATCTTGACTTACGCCATCTCAAAGGCGCAGGTTGAATGCCCAAACGTAGCCTGAGCGAAAACCTAGAAAGATGCCAGAATTTATTGAAGCAGGTGAAGCGGCTGGGTCCCGAATTAGGTAGCTAGGCAGGTGTTCACATGCTTATGGAGGGTCACCTGGAGGAATTTCAAGGTGGCCTCCTGAGACAGTAAATGACACTTTGCATATTTTGAAGGGCATTTCAATACTTAGATTATCACAAAAGCTGTATATTATTTCTTTCAGATTTATATTATCAATTGTTCTGGCGTGTCCGTTCTTTGGCAGAACCTCGGAATACTTACCCCGGATCTCCACAATTGCAGGGTACTCTAGCAGAACAAATACCGAGCCATGAGGTCTCAACTACCTCTTGAAAACCCTGCTTATATTTCAATATCACCCGAAGGCTCCAGACTTTAGTGGTTTGACTGGGCAAGAACTTATAGCGGAGTGGTGGACGTCATTGCTACTCCTTCATGCCCCAAAGTTGCGTCGGTAAACCTTCTTACTTGGGACACGGGTCACAGAAGTCCGAAGCAGACTGTTCGAGGGTTGTCTTCATGTAACTCCAACAATCATCTGCTTGAAATTAGTTATTCAAACATTGTCTCTTGAGGTACTTTACTCTCATACATTCAAAATTCATGAGGAAGTAATTCAGATTGAAGTGATCTCACACAGGTCAGCCCGTTGTCTTTCATAGGAAAAACCCAAGAATCAACACTTATTCTCTTAGTCGTAACAATTGCCCCTGGGATATTCCGGGACTCAAATTTACATTGCAACTTTCAGATACAGTCGTGCTTAATTCCTCCATCATGCCACCTGCAACCGATTCTTCCAGAGATGACCTAACTTCCCGGATCCTACCACAGTAAGCATTGACTAACTCGTGTTCATATTTTCAGTGTTTCTCAATATTCTTGTCATCTTCTTGTCATCTTATAGACGTAGCATCCACTGATTCTCTCCTATCATAGAATGGAATTCAGCAACGGCACTGGTCTAAACAGTCCACCCACTCCTCTCTCGGAGTCTATTCCCAGTAAAGAACGAGCCCAAAAACGATTCGAAGTAACAGGAAACGCCATGTATGTAAACAGCCCCTTCTGTCACATTCAGTCTTTCGTTCCCTTTTCATCCAGAAGTAGAAACGCAAAATACAACTAGTTTGAACAACACAATTGACACCTCTTCAGTATCACCGGCGGAGCAGGAACTCTTGGCCTTGAAGCTGGCCTCGCCCTCCTCGAACACGGCCTCACCAACCTCATGATCTTCGACATGAACCCCTCTCAATCCCAATCGCAAATCACCCATCTCCGGTCCACCTTCCCCTCCTCCCAAATCCTCACCAAAGCACTCGACATCACAGACGCCGATGCCATCTCCCTCGCCGTAGCAGAAACAGCTGCCATTTTCGGAACCATTGATATCCTACTCTGTTTTGCAGGGGTAGTATCCTGCGTACACGCCATCGACATGACGCCCGACCAATTCCGGCGCACACTCGACATCAACACTACGGGTACATTTCTGTGCGCCCAGGCCGTCGCAAGATCCATGATCAGCCAAGGCACAGGCGGCAGTATCGTGTTCGTGGCTTCGATATCTGGACACCGAGTGAACTTCCCGCAACCACAAGTGGCTTACAATGTAAGCAAAGCGGCTTTGTTGACTCTCAAGAATTGTCTCGCAGCAGAGTGGGCTCGGTATGGTATTAGAGTGAACTCGGTTAGCCCGGGTTATATGGACACGATTTTGAATGAAGGGGAGGGGATCAAGGAGGGTAGGAGGATTTGGGCGGATAGGAATCCAATGGGGAGGATGGGGGAGAAGAGCGAGTAAGTACAGGGAGTGTGGATTATCGAGGATGTGAAATGTGGTTACAGGAAACGAGATTGGCTGACGTGCTTGGATTTAGACTCACTGGAGCTGTTGTCCTCCTTGCTTCGAGTGCAAGTACCTACATGAACGGTACATTACATTTCCCCGTAAAGCTTTCCCGACTTCTTCATGCTAATACATATCACCACAGGTTCCGACATAGTCGTAGATGGTGGACAAATTCTTCTATAGTCAGGTTTGAGTGTGAACAAAGAGTTGGATTTAAGCTTGTCGAGACTTGGGTATATCCAGGGATACGAAACGAGACGGACTTGGCTCAAGGGCCTTGTCCAATTCCCAACTCGTGTGCCAAAAGTTCAAAATGCCACCTTTCATGCTCCAATCACATATTCACCACCCTCAAAGAGCCTTAGTACTAAACCTCATCGATGCCGCGGTACTGGAATTTATCCGTATCGTGCGTTGTCATGTTGCCAGCATCTCTTCATTGCCCAAATCTGCCACCTCTTCCACTAGAGAAACAGTCAGGAAAATGTCTCGTAACAGCTTCAGCTTCGTTATATATGATTATGATTGCCTAATCCAAATGGCCGAAATCAATATGATCACGAATAGCACTAACCTGATCTTTTGTTACCAATATCCCATTATCTCCAATATTATCCAAAGCAAATCCGTGCTCACAAGCGCATTGTCCTGGCTTAGCATCGACTGCCGATAATGTTTCATTGTGGACGCTGCCCAGATCACTATGATGATCGTCGTCATCACCTGGGCCAGTCGTAGACCGTACCGAGCCCTCATACTCATCCATAGCCTCGTCATCAGACCCTTCGTCTTCCGAACCTGTATCTTGTGCAATATCGACATCCTGATTTAAAGGATGCTGAATATCGTGTACATTAGCTGGCTGATTGGGAGTGTCACCCAAATCCGAATCATCGTCGTCTTCAACCTCAGATGAATCCCAGTCGTTCGGGTCGTTGTCTAGGTCGCTTTCGGAGCCATTGTGTTGCGGCTGGTAGAAAGGAGCAAGTGGATGCATGCCATCAAAGGTAGGCGTGTCTTCATAGCCAATATCGCGGAGACTGAGCCATTCGAGCCACCTGAGATTCAGTCGAATAAAGCGCAGAACTTTTTCCCAATTGGATTCCTCTAAAGATGTTCTTCTGAGAACGATTTCCCTCAAACGTAGCGATTTCAGCCGCTGGTGCCGTTCCAACATCTTCAAAAGATCCTCCCAATCTAATTGCCACTTGCTCAATCCAATGTGATTTAGGTTTTCGAAGTGCACATTGTGGAAGACGACCGCCAGTGGCACCGATATTTGTCGATTGCAGCCGATGTGAAAGCTTTCCAAGTGGCCCGCAGCCTTGAAAAAAATTCTGAACAGAGGCGATAATGTAGCGAGTCTCTCATTTGGATCTGTGTCATCTACAAACTGCAACTCGATCGAAATGAGCTGACGGGCGATTCCTCCAACTTGGCTGATAAGGGAGTTGGTAAGGCTAATTGGCATTGATGGCTCCATGAAACGGCTTGAGAAACGAACGAAAGGAGATCCCTGGCATTTGAAATACATATTAGGGTTTCCCATAATAAATTTATGGATCAATATCTCGAAGAACTGTACTTACCGATCGCCTAATAGCTGCATATAACGTTGATATGGCATGATCAGACGCAGCCGTCCATTCTGACTCGGTGTGCGCATCTGCGTAAATTGGATTATTCTGGAGGAAAATTGCCCAACCACCATCGACTGGGTCCACCACCCTCATCACTCGTATTTGCTTCAAATGGGTGAATGCTTTCATGGCAACACGTAACGCATCTTGATCGATTTCTTCTATGATAATCCTCTTCTGTTCTCTGGCCTTCAACATCGCGTTGAAGATCTGTCTCCGGTAGTGTTCCGCGACGCGGCGTTGAGACTCGGTCGATGGCTGCCTCCTTTCGCCAACTTGTGAATTGGTGCTCGACACGTTGAAATGATGCAGAATTTCTTCAAACTGATATGCATCTAGAATCTGTTAGCTGCTGAGCAAAAACGAACTCAGGCCTATACTACACCTTTGCTGTAGAATCGAGGGACAATGTACGAGAACTGCTTGACATTGCTAGCAGCATGTTGCCACCTTGCAAGTCTTCGTAATCTCGCTACCATCAAACAGAGGTTAGTTCTACAAAGTCTCGCTACGCTCCCATATATGGAGGACATACGAAAGTCTCTGTTGGAAAACCGTATCTGCACGCGAGCGAATTGGTTCTTTAGGCCGAGTTCCGCCCACCTTTTGCACACCAACCTCTAAAGGTAAGTAATTAGATCAAGAAGCTCTTTTGGAGAGGGATTTGTGCAGATTTACAAACTTGCCGATGTGGCTGTGGCCAGTGTCCAAATCGTGCGGATGTGGTGGCGCCGAGGCAAAACTCTCGACGCTCAAGCTAGCTCTCTTCCAAAGAGGTAACAGGTTCTCTTTGTTGTATCCAAGAAGTTTGTAGATTTTTGTCCAGACTTCCTCAGGCAGATTGAGAATTCGGCAATTGGCATTCATCCAATCAGGCCTTGGGAGTTCATTGGGAAAGATGTTGTCAAGCCCATCTCTTCCGGCCTTGTAAAAACACTTGTCGACATGCATGAAAGAGAGTACATTCCTACGATCTTCGGAGCTCCAAGTCGCAAAAACAGCTTTCCGATCTTCCAGTTTCCCCTCTACGGTGCGTCGATGTGTGCGATTGCCGCCAATCAGGTAGTGGAAAATGGTCTTCGCGATGATCGAGCGCGATGGAGACGGAAAGTCACCAAGAAACTCAGTGGCATCGGTGACAGGCCGTGGTTCAATGACATCTTGTTGATCCATCACGACGACAAGTAGAGACCAGGAGGACGGGTAAATGCACCTGGTGATGTGCGATCGCAATTTGGGAGCGAAGTAAGAGATGCATCTGTCAACCAGATGTGACCAGATTCAGTAAAGGATTGCTGAAAGTCGTCCTGAGCTAGCGGGAGATAGGACCAGAAACGCGTTGAAGATATCTGGGCCGACAGCGGTCATATCAACACGAAAGCAGTTATTTTCTGACGTGGTTGTGCATCCGGCAATCGCAGAGGGCTGCAACGAAATGAGCAAACACCATTCGAGATTCCTTGGTCGTGCGTCTGGTCTGCAGCACAAAGGCCGAGCATATTAACCTATCATTCAGGGCGAAAAGGTAGGCTGCAGAACATCTCGCATTAAATGACAGTCATGTGTGTCGTTTGGCGCAATTCAAGCCAGTCGATTCGACAAGATGATGATGGTTGCAGCAGGTTGCAGGGATAATCGCTGACTTAGTGTGCATATTGACTGACAACCATGGGGTCGACGGAGGGTTCCAGTGATGCTGTCTCTACCACGACAATTGCGTCGACCTGGGCATTGCACTGCAAAATTATCGATTTCCGCCCGCCAGCCGATTCCGTCCCCGAGAGGGTGTCAGCCCTTTTCCAAGATGCGTTTGAGGCGTGAACAGTGGCTCGTGAGTGGTGTATCACTGGCGCTTAACTTTTGTCGCCTGCAGCCGCCCCCTGAAGGTGATAGGCATGGCGGACTCTTCTCCCCATGTTCGCAATCCTACCGGTAACTCAGGAACGGGCCGCAGCCCGTATCTGTGTTCTGCATTTTGTTTAACGTCTCCCATTCTGTATCTACCTTGCCTTCGTTACATGGATTCGACTGATTCCCCGGTAGCCCGCAGGATAAACTCTGCTTAGGATGGAAGGCCATGCAATGTGGAGTGATAGTGACCATGCACACGGCTCGTTTCGACTCCTTACTGCAGGTGATCACTACTGTGATCCAACTCCTGCAACGAGCTTTTGACTACGTGGACTTGACGGCGTTGTACAGGCCTCACTCCATGCCGTGATTTCTTTTTGATGTTGGTTGATTGTGATATTGACAGTGGGCCAGGTCTGCACAAAGATACAACTTCTTCGAGAACCAAGAGAATAGGGAGTACCAAGAAGAAAGCCCCCAATCCAGCTAGAGCAATTTTGACCTGCAGGGCGCAGACCGCTCTTATGCCATGAGACGATTCTGGAATTTGGAGCCGACCCGAAAAATCGGTTGTCAAAATTGCGATTCTTGTCAAAGTTGTCCTTTGTGTGGGAGACATATGATTCCACGCACGTGCCTCTAGAGTGACGAGGTGCGGGCAACTTCTGCCCTGCGCTTTCGGATTGCTGTGCTGCTTATCTTTGAGGCGAAGTCCTCGGTCTTGGTTGGATTGCCCTCAGCATCCTCGGCATCCAGAACGTCCACTTCAAATACCTCGAGAGCTTTCCAGCCTTTCTCTAATCTCTTGTCATTGACTGCTTGCCCCCCCGACCTCGTCTCTCCAGATACGACCAGAGCCGTCACACTTTCATCAGTGATGGTCGGGCCGAAAGGATCTTGAATCTCGACACATTCGATGGTGATCGAACATGCCTTGATAGTAGTATGAATTGCACGGCCATTTGGCACGGGTTCATCAAATGAGTCCACAGTGGTCGCGTCCTCTCGCCGGGAACGTGTGAAGGAAAGAATTGACAGCAAGAATTGGACAACGTCTTCTTGCCGCTGTGTCCAGCTATTCAAGTACTCTGCGAACTTCTTGTTCTTCAACAACTCGTCTCCTGTAATGCCAACAATCAACCTTCGCTTGACTGGAGAAGAAAGAGTATCTGGTTGAAGGAGAAGAGCTGTGGCTGTAAGCAACAGCTTATGGCCCGCATGGAGGTGATCAAACGTCCCACCGACAGCGACAACCCTGTGCGCTGCAGATGACCCTGGGATAGCATGTGCATGTGTTGGGATCTTCTGAACCATGCTAACTCCCCCTTTAATGAGCTCCACGTGACCAACGAGTGGTGGGCTGTTTCGATTCGCAGCTTCCACGTAGTTTGCAAGAATCTTCTGTCCTTCCTCTCCTTCAACGGAGAAGACTTTGTTCCAGTGGCGTCGTGTCAGGGCAAGAGTTGGTAGATCAATGATTGGCCCAGCCATGGAGTCTCCCGACCCAGTCTCTTGATCTTCCTGGGAGCTCTTGGAGACATCGAGGTCTAGAAGGATGACACGAGCATCGATGGAGCCAGGTGTGTCTGAATCGACATCGACGCCCAGCTTAGCGCAGACAACACAGATGAGACTGTACACGCCACCGATCAATTTCTGCACCTCGTCATAGATCTGGCTTCTTGGGAGATGAAGCCGAGCATGAAGACTTGGGCATGGTAGAGCCACGAGAAGCTGGCTACTTGAGGGAAGTTGCCCGAGGGATGATATGGCGACAGTGAGAGAGGGACGGTATGCTGCTGAGAGAGATGGTGCCGACACAGGCGAAGGAGGAGGAGGGAGGAGAAGAAGGGATGGTAGATTATTCGGCATGTTGATGATATTTCAGCTCGGTTATAATGAAGTCTGGAGGCAGTTGCAACGTTGTTGATGTTCTGAGCTCAGATCCTTATGCGGTACCCTGATCAGGCGGCTAGCCGAGATGATAGCACGGATGAAACAAGAGCTAGATTTACATGTAAATGCAAATGGACGATCCAGAGAGTCACCGATGAAATTCTTGCATGTACAGGGAGTTGTTGACTTTGTTTTAGAAGAGATAGGTGACGTTGAAGAAAAAAGCCATGACAAGGCATCCAGCCTCGCCTGATTGCTACCAAGGAGAGACTAGCCGCGCGCTGTTCAAGCACACGAGGTATGGGAACATTATGTATGTACTGATTCCCAAGCTTCAAGTTTACATTATCAATATTAGATTTGTAGTATTCAGTTCTGCACCAATGGTCAGAGAAGGTGCGCATACGACATCTGAAGCTCTAGGTAGTCATTGGGAGGTAGATACCCAGATTTCAAAACTAATATTCCTCGGGCAAACCCGGTCCGGCACCTCGGTCTGATGGATCGTGGAGCGAGGGTGGAGAAGACGAAAGAGACTGGTTGAACTTTGCAACGCACACATTCACACCTAAGTGTTTGCACATTTACCTGGTCCTATTGTCCATTTCTTGCAATATACAATGCCTCAAAAGAGAGGAGTACCGCCTATTCGCCAGAACACAGCTTGCATGGGGACTGAATTACCCAGCAGCAATTCACCTGATCCTAACTCCAATACTCCAACGATGGCTATCCCGTTCGATATCAGGTCCACCGCGCATGTTTCCCTATTGACTATATCATAACCGTCCGTATTCACTCGTTCATCTTGGATGCAGGATCTCTCGGTGGAATCTATCGCTTCCTCTCGAACCAACCACTGGACCCGGCAATAGCTACCGATTGATCCATCACCCACTCGCCAACTCCCAAGTACTTGTCAATCCACACATTGATATCTTTGTTCTCGGTAATCGAATCTTTCTTGAAACTGGGCCTAAGTTCCCCAAGATGGGTCTTGTTAGCAAAACTGGTCTCTGGTGAGATATCGCAGGGGAGATGACAGGATACGGCCAAATTATTCCTTGACCGGCACTGAATAGCTGCAGTCATTGCATGCATCCTGGTGGCTATGGTATAGCGGAAGGTGTTGTTGGAGGTTGACATACGTTAAGCCCGTTGATCTCTTCATTCCAGCAAGGAACGCAGAAACTGCAGCAAGTTAGCAGATATAATTATTCGCACACATCCAGCAGACACATACAGAGGACGGCATCAAATGCATAGTGAGTCAATCTTCCGAGCTTTCCCCATAAACCAAATGTTAGCAGATTGAGGAACTGAGCTGATTAGGTTCCAGTCCAGAAGACTCGCAACACAGGGAAGACTGACCACCATGTTTGTGGATTGGGTATGTTTGTTTTCGTTCTCAAGTTTAAGTGTCGGCGAGGTCACAGGCGCGTTATTTTTGGTGCAGTCGGACCGTTTCTTCGTACTTTGTTGCAGTTGTCTGCTGTGAGCGTCGCAGGAAGTCTTGACAAAGGAGACAAGCTCGGACGGTGTTTGATTTCGCAACCTGGATCGCTGATGTTTCCAGGTGTCAAGATGGACGTGCAGAAGCTCTGCAGGCTTGCGAGTCAGGGTCTTGTTGCGTTAAGTGTGGCGGGACTGGATGGTTATTCAAGATGTCTCTGCAGCGGATGGCATGGATGGATATGAACAGTCAAGTCAAGTCAAGTCAAGTCCAGTCAGGCAGTCGGGGAGATCCCATGGCAAAGCCGCCTGGGCTTAGGTAGGGTGGGGCGGCGAGGGCGGGACAGCAGTCCAGAGGTAGCCGCCAGGCACTTAAAACAGCAGCCTGACCGCTAAAACACCCTGAGCTGCAACGCCAATCAGACAGCGGCCTTGCTTGCGTGGGCTTAGCTCTGGTTGAGCACGGGATTTTTTTTGGTGAGGAACGCTTGGCTTGCTTGGTGGGATGGATGAATATTCCTTTTCCTCCTGCAGCTGCAGCTGGCCAGGACAACAGCAGACAATTCCCTCATCTACTCGTGAGTTGCAGAGTCTTTCTTCTTCCCCTTCGACACTATACAGAATCATCGTCCGCATTTTCCCTCTGCAAGCTCTTCAATCGCAGATTTGCATTCTCTGGAATTTGTTGGTGGGATACCTAGAGCTCCCGTTACCCCACCAAGATAAGAAAAAGTTGAGGACGCCGGCTGACCATCGTCCATGATTGATCTAGAAAAACACAATATATTCACCTTTGAAGTCCATACAAACATTCCTACGAGCTCATCGCCCTCGCTTCACCTTTCGAAAACCTATAACACGAACACGCTCGAGCACTCCCGCCAACGAAATACATCATGGCAACTGCAATGGAGCATTTGAGTGCAGGAAGCCGCGTGGCTTGGTTGAGCGATCTGGACACCGAGTTCAAGCCATCGAAGAACTACAGAAGAACAAGCAGTAAGTGATATTTTGTTTCAAGGGATGCATGTTCAGGTATAAGAATGGGGCCGGAGCCGAGTATGTTGCAATTCGAGTCCACCAGACCCACACAAGTACCACAACGCCCTTCCCGGACGGCGCGACATTCGAATACCTCTTTTACCTACTGTTCTTCGTGGAGTACTGCCAGAGGAGGCATAATGGAAGCAAGGTATCGCATACCGATGGAGTCCGCCTATCCGATCTCCACACCAGGATTTTGAGCTCGGATCGCGGCTGAGAATCGACAATTGGAGTAAATCCTTGCAACAGTCTACGCTGCTATGTCTGGAAAGCTTTTCCGGATGGAAATAGGACAGCCCCTAGCTTTCTAAGTAACTTTTTCAACAGACTTGAAGTATCAGGCGCGCTTCGTACCTTTGGTTCTCAAACTTCGGTATCCTGACTTGGAAGCCATCGGCGACTTTCTGCACATCGAAACCATATACTCCAGCACTCATTCACCAGTCTTGGAACCCATATTTCGATATCCAGAGCTGAGCCCTGCAAAAATTCCAGCGACTTTGAAAAGACTGGCAATACCGATAACGACACTTACGTCCATGCACCAATGCTGGATAATCCCTTCGATTACATGGTCCGATTATCACCACCCCCCTATCCGCCAAAGGTGTTCTGGAAGGTCCTTCAACATCATACATCTTCATGGAACTTTGCGTAACGACTTGCACCGGCTACCTCTGTTCTCAGCCTCCAAACCTGAACGACATGAGATTTTTTATAGCCCTGTAATTTTTCGGAGCGGAATTTCTTCGTGTCGTCTCGTCTCTGCCACAGTTTGCTAACAATTCCCAGTTATCTGCACGATCGGCCCTAAAACCAACAATGTTGCTGCTCTTAACAAGTTGAGAACTGCTGGTCTGAACGTCGCACGAATGAATTTCTCACATGGAAGTTACGAGTACCATCGTAAGTTGTCTTAGATTTCTTGGGGTTATTATCGGACACACTTGAATCAAATGCTTACAATGTGCATAGAATCGGTCATTGACAACGTACGCGAGGCCGAGAAGGTCCAGAAGGGACGTCAAGTAGCTATTGCGCTGGACACTAAGGGACCTGAGATCAGAACCGGTAACACTGCTGGTGATATTGATATCCCAATTGCTGCCGGAACCGAGATCAACATCACAACCGACGAGAAATACATTACTGCATGTGATGACAAGAACATGTTAGTTCTGTAACGCCTGCTATAAGCATACCCAGCTAATGAGAAATTGCAGGTACGTCGACTACAAGAACATCACCAAGGTCATCGAGCCAGGACGTATCATCTATGTCGACGACGGAGTCCTTGCCTTCGATGTTTTGTCAATTGTTGACGAGAAGACCATCCGTGCCCGTGCTCGCAACAATGGCAAGATCTCTTCCAAGAAGGGTGTCAATCTCCCCAACACCGATGTCGATCTGCCAGCTTTGTCCGAGAAGGATCAAGCCGATCTCAAATTTGGTGTCAAGAACAACGTCGACATGGTCTTCGCCTCATTTATCCGCCGTGGTGAGGATATCAAGTCCATCCGCAAGGTCCTCGGCGAGGAGGGAAAGCACATCCAGATCATCGCCAAGATCGAGAACAGACAAGGTCTCAACAACTTTGCCGAGATTCTCAAGGAGACCGATGGCGTCATGGTTGCCCGTGGAGATTTGGGTATCGAGATCCCAGCAGCTGAGGTGTTTGCTGCCCAGAAGAAGATGATTGCTATGTGCAATATGGCTGGCAAGCCAGTTATCTGCGCCACTCAGATGCTCGAATCCATGATCTACAACCCTCGCCCAACCCGTGCTGAGATCAGTGATGTCGGCAACGCCGTCACCGATGGAGCCGACTGTGTCATGTTGTCTGGTGAGACTGCCAAGGGCAGTTACCCCAACGAGGCTGTCAGCGAGATGCACGAGACTTGCTTGAAAGCCGAGAATACAATCGCGTATGTCTCGCACTTCGAGGAACTCTGCAACCTTGTCAAGCGCCCAGTCAGCATCGTCGAGTCTTGCGCCATGGCTGCTGTCCGTGCCAGTTTGGACATGAATGCCGGCGCTATCATTGTTCTCTCCACCAGCGGAGACAGTGCCCGACTCCTCTCCAAGTACCGCCCAGTCTGCCCAATCTTCATGGTCACCCGTAACGCCAGCGCTTCCCGATATGGTCACTTGTACCGTGGAGTCTACCCATTCTACTTCCCAGAGGAGAAGCCGGACTTCACCAAGGTCAACTGGCAAGAGGATGTTGACCGCAGAATCAGATGGGGTATCGCCGAGGCTTTGAAGCTCAAGGTTCTCAACCAGGGTGAGACTGTCGTTGTCGTCCAAGGATGGAAGGGAGGCATGGGCAACACCAACACGTGAGTGTTCTCTACTTTGACTTATAACTCGTGCTAATAGATATCCAGTCTCCGTGTTATCAAGGCAGAGCCAGCCGATCTCGGTCTTGCTGTCCAGTAAATAGCTCACCTTTCACTTAAATTGATAAGGTCTTGCTACACCCATAGAGTACCCGCGCCCATGCTTTTTCGTCAGCTTCTTTCAAGGAATCCTTAGTCATGCAGCAATTGAAAAATGGTCGATCGCCGCAGTAAGGCGGAAATGGGAGGATAAGACGAGATTCGTCCACAATGCGTTTGGTAAATAATATTTTTTGAGCGAATTACCAAATGGTTGCGGTCGGATATCTTGACTTTGTTATGTGACTCTAAAGGTAGTTTCTTCCTTCCCTTACCTCTTGAAACGTGTCTGTATGTGGGTAGGCTCCATGCCCAAGCAAGTGTTCCTTGATACCCACCATGACACCGATCTCACTTTCAGACGAGTTCAATGTTATCATTGGATGTCGGACATTCTGAGAGGATGCGAATCCCAAGCGTATCGATAGTATCCAGTTTTCAGACCCAAAACTGGTTAAATCTAGTGTTGGTTGCCGCTTCGCTACCATTCCTGGATTTATGAGAGTCAGCCTGGCACACCAACGTCTGGCGTGGACTTAGTCCAGTACACCAGTTCAGATCTCAATACAGTCTCATATAATTTGCCAATATCAATCTTAGTTCTTTTAGCACGTCTTCTTCCTTCCTCATATATCCATCTACATTTATCGTCCAAGAAATTCCATAACTTCAAGACGTCTCAGAATCTCTCGTCAAAATGGACAACTCCAACACCACTCTGCCAAACGCAAATGCTACAATAAGTACAAGGACACATTTTGAATTGAGAACACTCAAATCGGATATCGGATTGACGATAGGCTATCTCACTGTAAGTCAAACCATTCCTCTCTCCCTCTCTCATTCTCTTCCGAGCCACTATCTACCCCAGAACCAAGTCAGTACATGTCATCTAACGTCCTTCTCCCGCAGCTTGTACTAATCATCGTCCTTGTCATTCTGGCAAATGTCTTCCACAAGAGATTACGCGCAGCGTGGTCTTGCTACGGCTCCAATGCTCGTTCTAGAATCAGCAGAAGCGAGGACATGGGCGAGGACAGTGCGGATGGCGTGCGAAATATGGAAGAGGGATTGCCGGGGTCTGCTAAGAGTACCTCTTGGAAGAAGCAGAAAGGAAGAGTGGATGAGTTGGAGATGTGTGTTTGGAATAGCACGAGTGAGGCGGTAGTATAGGCTGTGAGGGGGTAGGAATCGCACTTTCCCTGAACACTGCCCGAGTCCTGGTGGTACTCCTTCCTGGATTGATATACGGGTAGACGCAGTACTTTATCGGAAAGGACGTCGAACAAGAATGCACCTGCCTCCTTGTATCCTCAACCGAGGACATGGAAGCCATCAGGTATATCGAACTCCAACTTCATATATCCAAAAACAACATTACCACAAGGAACATTAACACGGTATCGCATATACTGCAGCATCGCCACAATAGTCATTAGCCAAACTAGCATCAATCATCACGTATAGGCTATCCTCCCCGGAGTAATCCTGCCAGTCATCAGCCAAAGAAGCGTCCAGGGGCTTTCGATAACATCCAGCATGCATACGCCATTCTACTTCTTGCTTCACGAGGCCGATGCTGCCACTGCTGCAGCAATTTTCAAGGAAATGAATAATTCCACAAACTCCACAAACTCCACAAACTCCTCCGCTTGTCGAACCATGAAAGAGTGTTTTAAAGACGTAAGAGTTTCTTCTTAATCACTTGAACATCAATTTAATGTAATTGACTAACTTAGCGCCGCGTCTGCTGTAGCCCAAAAGCCGCATCGTCCTTATTATCGTCTGGTCGCTCGCAGGGATGTCCTTCATTGGAGCTGTGGTATTGCTGGTTAAATTCTGGCTGACCCACCGACGCAAGTCTAGGTCACAGAATCAGGAGGCAGTGCCTGAAGGACTTGGTATTCGGATGGATGAAGTGAATGGACAGAACGTGCAGGGGTCAGGCGCGGGTCAAAACGCACCAGAATCGGATTCAAAATGCTGTTTCTGAGTGGCTCGAGGTTGGGTCAAGTACATTAAATTTTGGATAGGGGCAGGTTTAGAGGGACCTCGGGACATGAATATATTTATGCTAATGGCTTTCATGGAATTTACTTTACTAGGTTACTCGGGTATCAGCGTCCAAAGTTGTGGATATCCTGTTGTAAGGAAGGCTGCTTGCACTGTGTATAGATACATAGTCACTGGGGCAGAATTGAATTTTATTTCAGCCGTCTTTCGTATTGTCCAAAATTCAATAGCATATAACCTTTGAGTCACTCCGCCTCGTCCCGTAACTCCTCAGCGCCATCTATATCTCGAGTATCAAAATTTGAGAAAAGGCAGATTTAGCCTTGTCTCTAAACTGCCCCTATGAAAACTAGCCGGCCCCTAGCGATGTTGATGTCAACAAAATAAAGATGATCCCTCACACCCTGGGAAAGTAAACCTACATATTTAATGCCTTTTGATGTCGCAACAAGCACAAATGGATAGGTCTCGCTCTGAAGCATGATTGTTGTTCTTGGCAGCGAGGCAGGGTCGTAACACTAGGAAAGAACGCTGTCATATTGAAAGATCTTATGGTTCAAGAGAAGTGAGTAGCATAGCTAAGGAGTGATCAAGATGCAGCAGGATTTATATCTGAATTAGAACGGTGTGTGTATTATCGTTGTCAAGTGTTGGGTGGCAGCAAAAGGAGCGGAGAGAAATAAGCGAGGTATTCCTTTGCAGATGGTTAAATGGATCTATGATACCGACAAATTGAAAAACCATCATGATAACTTTAGCCAGCAGCGTGAACGCAAGAGAGGCAAGACTCATTAGAGTAGGCCAGGTTCAGGATTTCGTAAAAGTCTCGATAAGAGTTGAAAAGGTTATAATCGCAACGAGCAGGAAGATATTTGCGGGCAGATGCAAGGCTACATGACCCAACTCAACTGGTCCACTTCCCGAAAGTCCCAGGCATTGAAAGTCTGTACTTCGCTAGCGATCTTCCTTAGGACTGCGCCTCTCGCTCTGTCCAAAAGTCCAAGAAAATTGAGTCGGGGAAACGACACAGTCTTTCTGGGCCCTGAAGTTGACGCGAAGAAAGGTCAACGTACAATCCACTCCCATGGCCCTCATACCTCCACACTCGATTATCTCCTGACTAATCCATTCTTGCCTGTCGAGCGTACGTTGTCGGCGTCGTCCGACTTTCATCTACCGGGCTCCGACTCAGCTCTAGCTGGTTAGGTAGCTGGCGTTGGAAGAGGACATATCTTAGTCGTCTTCTGAGCTCATGGCCATCTTCTATTGCCGCTGCCGCAATCCGACTGACAAACGAGTGCCATTCGAACTCATAGCCAGATGCGGTGCCGCTTTGGTAGATCCCGATTTGAGTGTTGGGACTCGGGAGAAATAAGAAGTATCGCTGAACGCGAGACTACACAGCTATGAAGACCAAAGCTACAGTGGTCCACCGTTCTTCTAGCCGATAAGAATTCTATGCTTAGCTAGAAATGAAATACTTATTTAATTTGAAAATCTTGTCTCACATATTTGTGTTGTAGGGGGTTTGTTACCGCTTCTCCATCCATAATTCCGTGTACGTAACTGTGTATAGACGAGTTCATTAGTATCTATTCCCAGCTTTGTAGCCTATTTTTCTGACCTGTCGCCAACGAACGTGTAGTATGGATTTGTGACTTGCAATGGTCCGCTCAAGACAAAGGGAACGGATGCACCGCCGAGGATAACAATATTATCGCCTTTTCGAGTTAAAGGTGGTGCGAGACCTATATAGCCCTTTTGGGATCTGAAACGTCTCCGTCTACTGACCAAGATCAAGGAAAGCACATCACTGCTTCAATTCCAGGCATATGTGCTGAACCCTTCTTGTTGACTGATAGCGGCGGCCACTGGCGCTGAATGATCAACAGGTAGTCGACTATGGCCTAAATTCTCATCGCCCTCGTTTCGCTTTTGATCCACTAGGAGGAATTGAACAAGAGCCTCACTAAAAGTCTGAGCGGGGATATACGGGTAGGGTTCATTAGCAGACCAGCCATCCCCGAGCCAAGCGATGAAATCAAGAGCTTGGTCGAGTAAGGAAGATGCCGATTGCGTGTTGTCGGATGGTGCACTCAGTAACTCGATTTGATCTATGAGGAGCCCACTACATGTTATGAAAGTAAAGGGGGCTTCTCCACTTCGACCCTGCTTTGTAACACGATATGGCTTTGCCCGGAGTCCCTTACCAGCACTAAACAAGGTCATGGTTTCCAATTCGTGCTCTGTGGTATCCAGCTTGCAGCTTGTCCCGTCAGCTTCATCTGCAACACTAACATTGGTGGAAGTAGAAACCTACACAGTATGCCGTAGTTCAGGGAATTCTGCCTTCAATTGCTCGCCAAATCTGGCAGCAAATCGTGAAATAGCTCTGTGAGCTGGATCCATGGCACTATGCAGGTTGGTGAAAGGGAAGTAACCACAACTGTGGTAAGAAATTGTTCTACAGTCAGGGACACAGGACAGACGAAAAGCCAAGATACGAGGCTGCGTAGCTAACATGGCTGTAGAGACTAGACCGATTGTCGCGAAAGCCATGATATCGATTCCGTAACGCTCTATCAAATGGGATGCCACCCTTTCCAACAAATCTGAGAGCTTGATGTTGTAGTTAGGCTCCAGAGCTGAGTCCCTGTGGCAAGGGTCCTCGGTATCAATGAGCCCCAATGGTGCAAAGATTCGGTCCCTAGAGTCTGTGGCGTCCAGTTTTCCATGGTAAACGAGCATTTTAAAAACGTTGGGGCTAGCAATTGGCCTCGTAGTTGCTCGATGATGACTAGTTGCCCCATGAGATGCAACGGCAATTGTAAGGGGAAGAAGTCGGTTTCAGACAGATCTTGCATAGAGAAGTTCCGTCGAAACTTAGCTATCTTCTGATGCAGGAACCAGAATTATATAGAAATATGATGCCAGTCGATGGACTCGTTGCCGAGAAAGACTGAAGCGTCCTTGGCGACGACTATCTCCTGTAAGCACCAGACCCTCGACCACCATGGGCTTTGAGCGATTTCCGTCAGGGATTCTAAGTCTGTCGAGAATTCTTTTCCCCTACTAAGCTGGTACTCTCTGGCGATCTCGAGAATCCTTTTGATGGCTTCGAGTGCCGCAGTACCTCTCTCCCCACCTGGTCCTAACCACACAAGCACACGATCTGCCATAGAGTAGATTTTCCTCATCTGTTTGATTTGCTGGCACTTTCCCTCCAAATGGCTTTGATCGATACAAATTGCGTCCACCCACACCACACCTACACGGTCTTTTAGTCCGAGGTATTGTAAGGCCTGATAGAGGTTTGACGTGACTTGAAACACCTCGGAGCTTGCGTTGTCAACAAAGAGCGACATCATCGTGCCATTGCCCAGGCCCCAAGTATACGATAACGCTTTATAACCCCCTCCCCCATCACCACCGGCGAAAGATGCATGCTTAAGGTCACATTCGATAGGAGTCTCTCTATTGGTGGCCGGATGAAGGTGAAGTAGTCGAAAGTTCTCGTCGTCTTTTAAACGCTTGTAGATCTTAGAATTGTTTCGAACCATAGAGGAAAGATTCATGGTGTATGTTTTGTCCCTGATGGGTGGATCTATCAGAAACTCACTTCTCAGGTCATTCATGAAGTCCTCTATTACTTTCTTAGCTTCCACAGTCTCGCAGTTTCCATAGTGCTGTGCGACCAGGACAGAGAAGAGACCCTTTAGCCAAGCAAGCATCGAACCGTGTGACTGGCCTGGGGGCGGGATCCGCGGTCGTATTTCTGATTCATAGTTGGGTAGCGACATAACAGATTGCCAGAGCACCATACCAATTTGCATCAGCTGCCCCGTTTCTCTCCATCTGTCTGTCGAGGTTTCTGGGCTCCGACTTCGGTTGTACGTTTGTGCTGATTTCCTTTCTTTACATACGCGAACAAACCTATGAATATGCGACCGAAGTTCTGGTCGACCTTGTAAAACGTCTTCCCAACTGTCGGGTGGTCGAGCCATATTTTTTGTATCTTCACCACAAGCCTCGGCCGCCGCAATAGAAGCCGCGAATGCAAAAGACCACATATCCATGGCTGCTGGGGTTGTTGTTCGATCCACTGTGATCAAAATGGAAGCTCAAACTAGGAGTTTGGTCCCCGAGAGGGCTTTAAGATTAGGTTGCATCTCTGGTCGATATAACGAGATAGCATTCAGTGTCTCAAGCTTTGTTCATACATGTTTGTGAGGATAGAATAGACTGAGTCCGGGTAAATAAGTCACACCCTGCTGTGAAACAGTAGGCCGAGTAGGGGTAAAGTAGCTACATTCTGTTCGGGCGAGAGCGCTGCACACCGATTACGGCTCAAATAGCTACACTTCACAGGGGTGATTCTTGTACCGGTATCTAGGCAGTACAGAATTCAAATTATGTCTAACGACCTCTACTCAGTTCAGCATGATTTCGACATAATAAGAATAATAAGTAGAAGACAGAAATGATGCAGCGGAAGCAAAACTCTAGGTACAGTACACCAAATTTCTGCAATCCATATGGTGCCAAAAGACATGACATAACAAGAAAACCACAATCAGTAGTTCTGATCCAGCAGATATTGGTACATACTTATGGAAAAGCACTTGCAAGTATCAATATCGACAGCGAGGAATAGCAGGGAAGGGTGGTAGCAAGAGAAGAAGCAAGAAAGCATATAATGAAAAGACGACGGGCCGTCCTAGCGGCATATTCAAGCACCAGATACATAGCATAATGATTCTGGATTTGATAATTGTACTCCTCTTTGGGGATGGGAACAGCCCGAAGAAGAAGAAGAGGAGACTGCAGGGGCCGGTTGTGGGGTAATGGGGGAGTGACATGGAGACGTGAGTCAAGGGGAAGGATGGGTAAAAGAGAACTGTCCGATTGAAGAGCTGGAAGGACAACGACGAGACCGTATGGCTCAAGACTGAGGAATCCCTGAGCTCCCTCGACGTTGAGATTTGCGGACAGGAGTGAGGTGTGGTTACGGATGAAGTGAGCTCGCTCGGTTGGAGGCAACCAAGTGGCGAGGCTCTCGCTTGCATGCAGTTCGCAACCAGCTCTCATCTCCCCAGGGTGCCATCGCATCGGACCAAGCGGGTGGCGCTGGATAAATTGCAAATCGTGGGGTCAAGCAGTGAGATCCGGCCACGAAGTACCGCATCGATTATTTCGTGCGAGTAAGCGCAGGGGTGGCTGCGTGAGACGTCGCTTTCGGACTTCGTCCTGGGACGATTGAATGTCACACCCCACGATGGCGCGCCTGCCGAAGGAAAGTTAGATCCTTCGAAAATTCTTCTCGAAGGATGTAGGCTCAAAAGACTAATGTGGTGAGGGAGGATCTGATCTGATCGGTCTGATTGGTATGAGATAAGGATTGCGAAAATCATGATGCGGTGAGGCTTTGAGTTGGATGGTTGGATGTTGGTCATCAATTTCTCGGTTAGGAAGGAATGCCGGGACGGCGTAACGATTGCATGTTCTGGGTTGCAGTGGTGAGATTTTAATGTGCTTGGTACCTGGGTATTATTTTGGGTTTGAGAGGGATGTTGAATGTTTGATCTGACCCTTTCAGAAAAGTTTGGTTGATATTCTAGAAGGTTTCTAGCTCCTTGGTTTCCGAAAGTTAGAATCCTTGTCAGGACATTAGCGTTTGGAGATGTGAGGGATAAAATTGAATGTAGCAGCTGAGTAGAAAAGTTTGACTGTTAAGTACGAGCTACGAAAAGTGGCACGGATCAGAGTGATAAACAGCTGTTGAAAAGTGCCCAAAAACGTAATATTTGTAAGAGGGCATGATTGAAGGATGAGGGGAAACCTTCAGCTGGGGAGTTATGACTAACAGATCGCGGAACTGAGCGTCTTTACCCCGCGAAAACAAAATCACTGTCGGATGCTGTCCTCAAAGAGACTTTTCGATTCCGAAGAACACATGGGTTTGTCAGTACAAGAAAGTATCGCGAGACTGCCACTTCGAGAGTGGGACCATGTAGTCAACGACGTAACAAATACTTCCCCAGAAAAGATAGGAAACCTTGTCAGTCAAATTCGAGACGAACTGATATCCAAAAGTGCAAAAGTGGAAACGATAACTGCATACCCACAGATACCCCTAAGTTAATTGATCCGAAGAGGGGCGAGTTTGATACCCACTGAGGAGACAAATACGTAGTTTCGGATGCCATATCAACTTCTGTTGTTCTTCGGGTAAGAAATAATTCTCCGGTATAATCCCATGGGTGTGGGTCTTGGGTTGTGTTTCTGAAATATGCCTGGAATGATTGGCATCAATGCGAAATTGGTATCGAGTGTTTACTATAGTTTCGAATCCGATAGCTGTAAGTGTTATTATTGTACGTACTCAGCCAAGTGCATACGCCGCACAGTAACATTGACCAAGCCGACATAAGCATGTGGAAGCAATCATAAGCCGAAGCCGCGTCTGGAAATCCTGGGGATGCGGGTTAAGAAAATGGCTCACGTCTGAATCCTGTTGGCTGGATATTGCTGTTGGACAAGAGAATACAAGCACGGTAATTGGATTCCATCGGCCTTGGCTCCAATAGAGAAATGCAGGCGAGGCTTGGGAGAGCGAGCATGGATTTGGCAGGTCCAATAATGCTGCGGCTGCACGACACGAGAATAATAGAAATGAAGTGGTGTGTCGGACCTCGTCGCAAGGTAAAAAGGTTTACGGGTGACGGACGGACGGTTAACGGATCAAGGCTCCTCAAGATCACGCCTCTCGGAATGAAGCGATACCAGCAGGAAGCAGGTGGCTCTGACCGGGAGAAAAGACATGGTAAGAGGGTGAGAGGCGAGAGAGGGTAAGAGAAGGCGGGAGGCGTCGAGACGAAGCAGCCACCTCGCTTCGACAATCCCAAGTGGTACCTTACGTACAGGAACTCTCCTCTCCCTCTCCCACTTAACCAATTCTAACTCTCACTCAATCCTGCGTGATCTCAGCCTTGGCGATTGTTCACGTTGGTAATTTCAGCCTTGGCTGGTATTAGCTTTGGCTGAGGATCGTTCTGGAAGCAGAATAGAAGATGTCGAGCTGGTCGAGGCTGGGCCAATCCCGGGGCAGCCGCGCCTATCCGTCAGTGACAATTACAAAGGATGAGGCTATTCGGAAACTCCTATTGGGTTGTGTGACGCCAAGATGATAAGGCTCATTGCAACGGATCATGGAGATGGGCCTGGGTATGGGTCTAGATCATGGATCATGGATGGATGCAATGCGCATGCAAAATTATGTTCCCGAGGTCGGCAAGCTGGGCCTGGGGGAGGACGAGAGAGATTGTGGGGAGAGCAGTGGCAACCGGATCGAATCAGGACTCAGGACGCCCGGGGATAGAGCGCTCCAACGTTGACTCTGAATAGTAACACCGGTGCCTTTTCGGGCTAATAACAACGTAGTGTCACCGTTAGCTCCAGAGGTTTAGCCTAGCTGGGTGTAAGTTTAGCCTTCGTCGACATTGTTGAGGCGTGTGCTTCATCTTTCCATTGCTGGTCTTTCTGTTGAACCGGTGCCCAGCGTTCTAGTGATTTAGTGTTTACTGACCCAAGCTCCTTCCTATCTGGGGAAAAAATGGCAGAGCTGGCGGGGCGGGCTGACGAATCATAGTGAGGACTCGCACAGGGCTAAGCCGGCCCCGCTTCTTGGGCGAAGGTTCGATGTATCTGATAGGTTCATATGGGCAGGGATGAAAGCTTAGGTCCTCCCCTAGCTCAAACTCAATTCCAACATCTCAGACACCTCACACACCCTCGAGCCTCTCAGTGCGCTTGTCCTGTCCGACTTGTCCAACCTGGGCAATAATAATCCTCGCTCTGCTCTCGTGCTCTCACGCTCACGCTCACGCGCCGTCAGGCGCTCTCGCTCTCGTGGTGTCTTGTCCAAGAACGCCCTAAGGCTTCGTTCGATTGACAGAACGCTACGCCTCTACGCTACGCCTTCACGCCTCAAACATGGACTGCTGACAGGACAGGACGGGATCCTCGAATCACACTTGCTCGCAGTCGCCGCTTTCCACCTCCACCTCCACCTCCACCTCCACCTCCACCTCGACCTCGGTCCACCATTCTGTTTCTCTTACCACACCATCGACGAGTGATGGGCATGCTGATCAGCCACCCCAACACCAACACCAACAGCCATTTATCTTCGATCCATCGTGTGCGAGGAGTCGAGGACGCAGCGTGAAAAGCAGCTTGCCGTGTTTCGCCTTGACAGGACGACAGGCATGGGTCGCTGGAATGAAAATCGAAATACAGTAGCATGGAGACGGGGAGGTGAGCCTGGGGATCAGCACACAATGCATTCCCTCGTCTAGTTTTTCCTCCTTCGCTCCCCTTTCCTTCTTACGGAGGTGTGGTCTGGCGCACATGATCCTTGACCATGCCCATGCCCATGCCCATGCATGACCCCTACCCGTAACCCTTCCACCCAGTCGGTGGCTCGGGGTCTTGCTCTCTCTCTGTTCTGCTTCAGCCTTCCTTCCACAACTCCAGCACCATCCCGATCCCGCACCCTTCTCCCTGCAACATCCACTGTTTAGTCCAGCGGCGACGCTATCATCAACTCTAATAATAATCTACCAGGCGGACAGTAATTGGAATTAGCCAAACGCGGGGCCTGCATGATTGCTTGCTAGAGGTTGCAGCAGCCACCATCGCCATCGCAGATCTTCCCGCGACGTATATGTGAATATATGTGAACCTGATCAATATCCTCACCTCGTCCAAGAGGTGTCGTTGAACTGCCGCTGCGGCTCTTCGCTGTCCAAGGCGACGCGCATCTGTAAGAGATGAAAAGCTGGAGAATTTTGGCCTTGATGCAATCAAGACATCTTGCGCCGGTTGGCAATTCCTGGGCTACTGTACAGTACTGTACCATGAAATACGGGCCCAGTAGATAAGACAAGCCCAGAAACCCCTTGGCAACACGCTGGGCAAGCCATCGCCAAGAAGCCCCAAATCCCCCATCCAGAAGGTCGCTATCGCTGTGCCATTAATGGTCCGTCCATGCTGGTCTAGTATCCGCTGCTGGTTTAGTATCCGCAATGTGCGTGACAAGGGAGGCGACATGCCCCGTTGGACCCATGGCGACCCAGAGCTGAGTTCGGGAGCGGAGCTCTGTTGAATACAAAATGAAACTGGTCCCCTCCCGTTGATGTTACTTTTCCAGTCCCTGTATCTCGCCAGCTCGAGGATTCATCAGCAACACGACTTCGCTCTGCGCCTAGTTGTCGTCCTACATTCCTTCAATACAGTAACGACCTAATAATATGTCTAAGGAGGAGTATCCTTCGGGGGCCGCGCCCATCAAGGGTAGCGACACCGAGACTTCCCCAGTTCGCGACGCTGAGAAGGGTGCCATCACCGCACACGATCCTCTCACCCAACATGGCGACCTTCCCTCCAACCGTGAGGTTGACTTCATGACCCGTAACGGTCTGAATCTGAAGAGTTTCCAGAAACGTTCGTCTCGCCTAGCCTGCGGGCAAATATCAGCACACTAACATCTTCCCAGGTACTGCCGCAGATGGCCAATTGGCTGATCTCGATAAGTCCATGAAGGCTCGTCACTTGCACATGATTGCAATTGGTGGTTCGATTGGTGCTGGTTTCTTCGTCGGTTCCGGAAAGTCTTTCACCAGTGGTGGTCCAGCTTCCGTCCTGATCTGTTTCCTGATCGCTGGTGTCATGATCTTCAATGTCGTCTATGCTCTTGGTGAACTTGCCGTCATGTTCCCTATCTCTGGTGGTTTCTATACCTACTCTATCCGGTTTATTGATGCATCCTGGGGTTTTGCCATGGGTTGGAACTACGTAAGCTACCCGACCACATAAACATCGCTAAAACGTCGCTGACAAAACTAGGTCCTCCAATGGCTTATTGTCTTACCTCTTGAATTAACAGTCGTATCCTTCACAGTAGCGTATTGGGACAAAGATACCAGCGTGGCTGTTTGGATTACAATTTTCTGGGTCTTCATCATTATCACCAACATTTTCGGTACTCTTGGATACGCTGAGGAGGAGTTCTTCGCAGCTATCTTCAAGCTCAGCGCCACCGTCATTTTCATGTTCATCGCTCTTGTCCTCGTCTGTGGCGGTGGACCAAAGAGTGGACGTTACAGCGAGTACTGGGGTGCCCGTCTTTGGTACGACCCAGGTGCGTTCCAGAACGGATTCCGTGGATTCTGCTCCGTCTTCGTCGTTGCAGCATTCGCTTTCTCCGGAACCGAGCTTGTTGGTCTTGCCGCTGCTGAGGCCAAGAACCCGGCCAAATCCCTTCCAGGAGCTATCAAGCAAGTCTTCTGGCGAATTACATTGTAAGTACACTCGAGCAGTTACAATCAGACAGCCTGCTAACCAAGCATCAGGTTCTATATCCTCGGTCTTACCTTCGTTGGTCTCTTGGTCAGCTCTCAGGATGAAAACCTGCTTAACGCCAAGAACCCATACGCCGATGGTACCTCGCCATTCGTGCTTGCCGGAAAGTATGCTGGCCTTAAGGGTTTTGATCACTTCATGAACATTGTCATTCTCGTCTCCGTTATGTCCATTGGTGTTTCTTGCGTCTACGGTGGTTCCCGTACCTTGACTGCTCTTGCCCAGCAAGGTTACGCTCCCAGATTCTTCGCCACCATTGATCGTGCTGGACGTCCTACCTGGTCCGTCGCAGTCAATCTTGCCTTCGGTGCCCTCGCCTATGTTGTCCTTGCCTCAACCGGTAGCGTTGTCTTCGACTGGCTTCTTGCCTTGTCTGGTCTCGCTGCTCTTTTCACCTGGGGATCCATCTGCTTGGTAAGTTCCCAAAAGTCCCAACTTCTCGTTGAAAACTCTTCTAACATTCAAAATAGGCACATATCCGTTTCCGTTCCGGCTGGGCTGCTCAAGGCCACACTCTCGATGAGATCCCATTCCAAGCCATCGGTGGAGTCTACGGATCCTACCTAGGTCTCTTCCTTGTCTTCATCTGTATGGCCGCTCAATTCTTCGTCGCCATCGCCCCCATTGGCGGTGGTCTCGCCTCGGCCGAGGACTTCTTCAAGGCTTACCTCGCTCTCCCAGTCGTCATCCTCTTCTACGTTATTGGATGGGTCTGGAAGCGCAAGGGATGGGTCAAGCTCGCTGACATGGATGTCGACACTGGACGTCGTGAGCACGACTGGGAAACCATCAATGCTCACCGTGAGCTCCTTGCTGCTAAGCCAGCGTGGAAGCGTTTCTTCAACGCTGTCTTCTAAACGTATCTCGTAATTGCATGTTTCTTTCGTGTAACGGAAGGGAGGTGGAAAATCATTCGGAATGGATGGGGCGGCAGGGGAGTTAATAGTGTGTGTATACCCATGATATTAGAGCGGTGGAGTAGAATACTATTACAAGCCAAAGCCAATCGTTGAATTCAGATCTTGTAATACAACTCTCGTTCATTTAATGACATTTCACTCTAACTGTATCATCCCCTGTGTATCTCGTGTAACGAACGTGCAGTGCCAGTAAAGTTCAATGCACCCAGGATCTCGTATCTCCACGTCGTACGCCCCTAGCTCATTCTTCGCCCTCCTATGACATACTTGGTACCCACTGTTGGATAGATCGATCATAGTCTCCAGTCCTTCCCCCTTCCTCCTACCTACCTACCTGCCTGCAATGTGTTTATACCTCCCTGCGAGCTGCTGACATGCATCAATCACTCCCTTTCGCTTCGATAACCCCACCACCTTCGCGTGTTTGTTTACCTCGCTATCCCACTCTCAAGTCAACTCTCCCAACAAGCGAGCGAGTTTCGATGGGAGAGAGTGAAATGGTGGGATGAATATATAGAGAGATATGACATAGGTACTCAAGGAGGGTTCTTGGGTGGTTGATAAATAGCTATGACCTGTCCAGTCTAATACATTGTTTGGCGGTGGACATAAAAATAGAGCAGCAATACTCGCTATCCGAAAAGGAGCATATTCAGTAGCTGGATAACAATCCAAGCTTTCGATATTTCTTTGCACCACCCAAAAGCAGTAAGGGAACATTTGCTTGGCAACGTGATATTTGGTGCTGGAACTGGGAATCGACAGACTTGGGTCCAAACCACGACAGCGCCGTTTGACAGGAGGGGAGGCCAAAAACAAAATAGGAAGACTACATGAATGATACGGAGGTGCTAATGAATTTGATATACAAACTCGTCAAGTTACAGTACTTCACGTCACCGTGCCAAACCTTTTCCAACGCCGCAACGGCGCTGTGCCCAGTGCTTGGCCACACAGCGAAACAGGATAACCGGCACGCCGTCTCCACTAAATCTACAGGCTGACATGCGCCTTAATCTTCTTTCAACATCATCTCTTTCATCCAATTCAAGATTCTCCCTTTTCAAATTTAGAATAAGAATCAATCAATCGCCCTTTCTAGACCTTTCAATTCATTGACTCGTGTTGTGTTGTGTCGTCGTCAATTGATTGGATTTCAATTGAAGCGTTACCCATTCGTGCTGCTGATGAGTCGCCCTGGCATGCTTCGGGGCCCAGCTCCCGCTGCGCTAGCCAGCATCCTCATGAACCTACCTCTCCTTCGAGCCCTCGCCCTACCTTTCTCAACGCCCATCTCGAGATTCGAAGAAGACGAAGGCGCCAGTCCGGATGATCCGCAATTGTGGCTGTACTTGGGAATCGCGCTCGTGCTTGTACTTCTCGGAGGAGTTTTCGCTGGCTTGACGATTGCGTAGGTCTCCCCGCTTTGCTTCCTTGTTTTTGTTGCCAGGTTCAAATTGCAATTTGTAAATTTTAAGATCCAATTGAGACGGGACTGACATTTAATTTGTGAGGGTACAGATTGATGGGCCAAGATGAGGTCTATCTTGAGGTTATTCATGATTCCGGAGAGGAGAATGAGAAGAAGCATGCTGGGAGTGTGCTGAGATTACTCAAGAGGGGCAAGCATTGGGTTCTGGTCACGCTTTTGCTGAGTAATGTTATCACGAATGAGACTTTGCCGATTATTCTGGATAGGTCTTTGGGAGGAGGTTGGCCGGCTGTTGTGGGCTCTACGGCGTTGATTGGTATGTTTTGATTCTAGTGGAAGTTGTGGTCACGATTGCTCGCTCAAGCGAGTGTTTATTGACTGGCTCCTTGGAGCTTCCTCCCGAAAATGGGACGATGCGATGCCCTCACAGTGCCCATTGAAGAAAGTCCTAACATCAAATAGTCATCTTCGGAGAAGTCATTCCTCAATCCATCTGCGTCCGTTATGGTCTCCAGATCGGCTCCTATCTCTCCCCCGTCGTCCTCTGCCTCATGTACATCATGTCACCCCTCGCCTGGCCAACAGCCAAACTCCTAGACTACCTCCTTGGAGAAGACCACGGCACAATCTACAAGAAAGCCGGGCTCAAGACCCTCGTCTCCCTCCACATGTCCCTCGGCAAATCACCCGGCGAGCGTCTCAACGAGGACGAAGTAACCATCATCACCGCCGTCCTCGACCTCAAAGCCAAATCAGTCCGCACAATCATGACACCCATCGAAGACGTCTTCATCATGTCTAGCGACACTGTCCTCGACGAGAAAATGGTCGACAAAATCCTCCAAGCTGGATATTCAAGAATTCCAATCCATACCCCTAACAACGAGAGGAACTTCATCGGCATGCTACTGGTGAGGATGCTCATTACCTATGATCCGGAAGATGCTCAGCGCGTGTGTGATCTTGCCTTGGCTACTCTGCCCGAGACGGCCCCGGAGACCTCGTGCTTGGACATCATAAATTTCTTCCAGGAAGGCAAGTCTCATATGGTTGTTGTATCGGATTCTCCTGGTGAGCAGGCGGGTGCTCTGGGTGTCGTCACGCTTGAAGATGTTATTGAAGAGTTGATCGGCGAGTAAGTACCTGCATTCTCTTCTCATCCCGAATTCTTTGGACTCTCATGATAAATTTGCTAATTACCCCCTCCAGAGAAATCGTCGACGAATCCGACGTCTACGTCGACAACCAACGCTCCGTCCGCCGCACCCTCAATGCCCCCGTAATAATCGAAGCCTCTGAAATAGCTGCCATCCAAGCCGGTTCTGAGCGGAAACCCACCCCTATAATCGCCGGCGCGGATGTTGACAACAGCACCCAAACTTTTCCCAAACCTCGCCGTGCTTCTACAGGCTTCAGTCAGAGAGCTGCGCAGGGTATCAAACATTTGGGACCGTCGAACAAGGCGAACAAGCCGAGTACGACGAAGTATACTAATATTAAGATTAAACCTGGGAGAGAATATCATCATGATGAGGAGAATGGTGGGGCCAGTGGGGGTGGTGGTGAGGAGGCTGGGGAGAATACCCCGTTGTTGGGGAGGGCGGATGGGTCATGAGAAGGATTCTTGGAGCTTGAAGGCTCTGGGTGCGTGAGTAAGGGCATGAATTGAGTGGCTGTACGACTTGTAATCTTAAGCTGAGAGAATTGGGCAGTGAACGAATAAGACCTGTAAGATTTCGGACGTGAAGGACACACACATATCTACACTGCAAGAATTCATGTATACAACCAGCAAATCCACCACATATACAGCACATATTCCCCTCCCGCATTTCGTTTCCTTCCTCCCAATCATACACCTCTCACAACCCGACAGCAGCCTGCACCGCCTGCCCAACCAACTTCTGAATCGCCTGACCAGGATGATAATCATTGTACCACAAACAACTCACCCCATCTGAATTATAACACAAAGCATCCCTCGCACCATAACTGCTCGGACTTTTAACCGCCGCATTAAACGCCGGCGCCGTATCCACCACCCATATCTTAACACCATCCCCTTTCCCCGCCCTCCACTTCTCCACCGCCGCCTTCAACGAGTCATTATACCTCACCACGGCCTTCCCCTCCGCAACCTGCGTCGCACTCCCCTGCTTCGCAACCAACGGCGTCAACTCAATCGGCGGCACCGTCAACAGCGCAATCTGTCTCGCGCCTCCCGCGTACAGCTTGTCAACCTGCTGCATGTACACGTCGATGATGTTCTGGCTTAGCGAAGCCCAGTTTGAGCTTGACCAGGCGTTGCCGACGTCGTTGACGCCGATCCAGATCCCGAAGAGGGTGTCGCTGCTTGTCCATGGGGCGTAGTTTGGGTGAGGGGTGGTCGCGAGGTTGGATGTGAAGAGGGAGACTTGGTCGATCAGGGAGAGGACTGTGGATGTGTACGGTTTTACGAGGGCGGCGGAGGTGGTGGCGCCGCCGGAGGCGAAGTTGTATGTTAAAAGGGATGGGTTGGGTGTTTTGGAGAGGTAAGTGAGCCTATATATAATGTTCAGCAGTTTGTTTACAGTACTTTGGAGGGCGGTGCTGTGGATAAGTGGTGCTGCCTCGGAAGCGAGATGGGGGAGAAACACGTACCAGTTGTTTCCACCACTTGTGGTGTATCCTGGGAAATTCGGGTTGCCAATCGGATTCGATGCGGAGGGCTTAGTCCCCTTGATATCAAAGCCGGTCTGGGAGTAGCTGTCTCCGCTACATTTTGTGTTAACCCATGAGGATCGTTGTTGAGAATAGTTTAACTTGGAGGAAGCACTCACAATGTGAAAAGATACTTGTATGATGATGCACCACTTGCCAACCTTTCCGTGAGCAGTAGAGATGTAGGGATAGCAGATGTAAGAGCAGCGAAGGAGATAAATGTAGACAGTGTCGAGGAAAACATGATGCCTATGTCGGACTGAACAGAGAAGATAGTACGAAAAATGTAGATACAGAGAACAAAATTAACTGACGGAATAGAACAGCATAGAACAGAGCAGTTAAGTAGAAGAAGTTCATGTAGAGATACTTATACTCAACCCCGCGCCGACGGAAGGCTTCTATGGAAGCCAGCGGGGTATTTCATCCCATCAATTAATTTAGGTTTGCAGGTGATGATCAGGAAGGCGAGTTCGGAACAGCGTTGCCACGGTCCTAGCCACGTTCCTGAACATGCTGAAGAATGATCAAGTAGGTAATTAATATATACGCATATAGTTTGATCGATCTAGAATGAATGTGGGGTGGTGGAGGTTGGAGCGCCGAGATCCTGTTTGGGGTTAATTTCGTTGACATAAATTAGCCGAGTGGAAAAGGGTCTTTTGTACCACATGAGACCCTGTAGATCTAGAAAATAAATTGCTGAGGATTGAAAAGCGAAAGTCTTATAGATCTATTCCAAAGAGTGATTTCGCTTCAGATATTGCCCCTCCGTTAGGTTTTCCACAGTTAACTGAGAAGCTTTGTAACCACCTCCGCGAATTTCTGTGGCTTTTCAACTGTAGGCAGATGGCCAGCCCCATCGATAACCTCGTATACAGCACTATTGCTTCCATACGAAGCAGCCATATCTTTCATGGTACCAGGCAAACTCAGTCGTCGCTTCCAACGACAAAAGCACCTTTGACACTGTACTAGTCTTCATCTCCTCCTTCAATGCTCCGTTCCATGTTTATATTCATCTTTCCATCTCTAGGAAGTCAAGCGAGGGCTGTGCTGACTCATCATTCTCTCAGTCAACATTGAATCTAAGGGGGTCGGCGAATGCTGTGCTCCAACTTAATGACATGAACAAATCACAAGACACCGGACGTCACATAAAATTTTGGTATAAACCTTTTCCTGAAGTCCAAACAAAGTTTCTCTTCCCGCTTCAAACGGGTACTGTATTGAGGCTCATGGCTCACTTCCTGAACCAAGCTTTGAATCTCAAAGCCAAACGATACATCCCGGAGAGCGTAGACTCTGGGGCCGAAAGCATGTTGAAGAGGCAGTGGATATGAAGACACATCAGCCCGGGTAAATCATAATACTCTGTAATTCTCCAGCGTTTTGACGTCAAATGTGCAGTAGATGAAACCACAGGGCGAGGCCGGCGGGAACGGTGAGGGTGTGGATGTCTGTGTGTGCATGTATAGCTTTTCGGTAAGTTTATTGTTGAGAGAGTTCCGAAACCAACACCGGCAGTCTGCCAGGCGCGATAGCACGCGAATAGCGCGTGGAAATTTGATGTGATGAACAATATTCCGGATGGTCGTTAGCTGAACTTACCGTGAGCACAAAGCATATTATTATCAAAATTCTTATTTTGGTTGCTTGTGAAAAGGATCCTATACATTATGTGTACTGTTGATCCAGGTTGGTTGGTAATATCTGTTTTACACATGATCAAGCCTCGAAGCTTAAGTATTCAATCGCAGCAAAAACAACCCCAGCGCCGTCTCCAGGTATATCTGTTGTCCTCAAGGAGTTCCCAAGTCCGCCTCCCATGCTAGTTTCCATGCACCGTGAGGCCCCATAGTAATGACAAGATAAAAGGAATCTCAAAACTTTTTCACCAGCTCATCAGTGCTCAGATGAGTGCGAGCTAATGGGAAATCCCCGACATCGCCCTCATTCATGCCAATAATCACACCACCCTTCCGCGTTGTCTCAACGGTATGTCCGACCTGTACCTGGATCCTCCCCATAGGATACTCTTCCTTGACACTCTTGTTCCTCTTCATCCTTCCTCCGGGGGCGTTCTCAAGATCAAAAGTCTCCTGTCCCCTCTGCACTCCGGCATCAGCGATATCATTGCTTTTCTCAGCCGATATATGCGTCGTGACTGACCCACCTCCGATGACCTGGTCACCAAAAACACCGAAGCGTTGGAGTTTGTCGATAGTGCCCGCTGTCGGCGAAGCGAGGGACTCGCTCTCTTGTCGCTGCCTTCGTCGAGAGGTGAGACCACGGCTCGTATTCGACGCCACACTTGTTCCCCCACCGGAATCCTTGCTTGTAACCCAGTGAAGTACCAAGACTGAGAACAGAATATCTGCGTTGCAGCACATTAGACAGATCCATGCTTCTTCGCCCTTGAGAACCATGAGTACGGTCAGGTTGACGACAGATGATGTGAGTGTTGCGAGAGAGCCGACGAATGATCGAAGCGCAATTGTGCGGAGGGCACTATTGGGTGTATTTTTATATGAGTAAAGGGAGCGTAGTGGGAGGACGAAAAGCATCGTGAGGTAGAAATTAACGACCGCGTCGAATATGATGAGAGGCATCATTGCCTTCATTTCCATCCCAATAATACACGTTCCGTCTGGAGTGAAATATGCTGTTCGGTAGACGAAGTTGAGGATAACGCAAACGATGTAGGGAACTAGAAATATGTTAGAACACAGTTCTCAACCTGTTCGATCATTCCATACGTAGCATGCCGAAGCAGTTGAATAGATAAAGCTTCGATTTCAGTCGTGGTTTCGATACACTGCGAATAATGTATACTTTCTCGACCAAAAAGTAGTAGATAACCTGTCGCTTTTGTTAATAGAGGTTTCCGTGAATACTTGTCTGCAAAACTCACAACCTAAATGTAAGTCAGTATTATCTATCGCCAAAACAAGCAGAGCACCTACTTTAGTCGACATGTAGCATATGAGACAAAGCAAAATCGCTGAACCGCATATCATCATATTCAGATTGAGACCGAATCCATGTTCCAGTATTGCAGTGGCGAAGATGAAAAGAATGGAGTCGCCGTAAATTATCAGGATGACTACCATTTCATCAGTCGACATCCTTGTTTTCATCCGGAAAGACTTACGCCATCTTGTCAATGGCACCTTGGACCAATTACGGATTGCTTGTGTTCTCCTTGCTAAAGAGCATGATTAGACAAAAGCCTAAGATATGGAGAAAAGAGAAACTCACTGAAGCAGATTGCGAGTACTGCTATCGTCAACATCGAGAGAATAGTTGAGATTACCATCCCCGCTCTGGGGATTTCTGCCGGGACATGATTGACAGGTTCTGCCCCCACTGCGCGGGGTTGGATTCGCAGCAAAGCCATCATCCTGATCGTACGATTTTCGACAAAATCATGGTGTAGTCAAGAAATGGGCTTGCCGTAAGATACAAGTACTCATGAGAATCACGAGTCAAGGACGGTGCACAGACTGCACCCATCCCGCGCGAGAAGGCAAGAACTTATAGCTTATATTCAAAAGCGATACATCATCCTGGGATGAAAAGCATGGTGAGTTAGGGGCATATCTGTCGCGTGAAAGTCTGAGCGTGGGGTCAAGAGCCAATAGTCGGCCGTGGAATGCCAAAAGAATGCATTTATGTCAAAAGTATCGACAGGCGGACGCGAAGCAAGGAGGGTCGTGGAATTAAGAGGCTTACTGTATGACGAAAATGGTGTTGTGCATGCTCTGTGGCTGATCTAGCAAGCATCCAGGAAACCCTTTTCTCGGTCTGGTTGCACCCAGAGGGCCTGAGATATTTACTTACCACTGCCTTCGCTCTCTGGGCCAGCAAGGACGCGCTGGGGGCTCCCAGATCTCGGGGAGAGATCGACAAGCGCCCGCAGGCGATCCACACTTTAGCTGTCTCATACTGTACCTATTGTGTTCGTCCTGATTTGCTCAAAACTTCGAGGCTATCGACTTGAGAACAGGAGAAAAAGCAAGGCTCGCCCGAGTTGGAGATAGAGTACACAATTGATTGATTGATTGATTGATTGACTGATTGACGCCGCGTCGTAATGACCGAGCGAGTATTGCCACAGCGAACGCCTCACAGTGCTCCAAGTGCTCCAAGTGCTCCAAGCTGAACTGCAAACTGCAAACAACGTAACAATTAATGGGGCATGAAACCCCTACTCGGAGGTCTATATCCATTATCCATTATCCATTATCCATTATCCATTATCCATTATCCATTATCCATTATCCATTATCCATTATCCATTATCCATTATCCATTATCCATTATCCATTATCCATTATCCATGGACAAGAAGAGGTCAAAAGAAAAGAAAGTTTGGGGATTCTGCGCTGCCGGTTTCGGTTTCGGCTCCACTCGGCATCCTCTCCATTGGACACCCACACCCCGCGTCGATCATTGTTTCGATGTCTTCTTGCTACGACGACAGCGAGGACAGTATCGTATCTCGAGTATGTCCATGTCCTCGAGGTCCTGTACTCGAAGAATAGAATAGACTCGCATCAAATTACTCGTGGGTATGGTATGACCGACCGCCTCGCTCGGGAATGGTCGTGTCTTGGTGAACTGGTCCAGCGCCTCCAGGAGTTCAGGCAAATTCTTACTTATATCAGAACAGCTAAACCGCGCGCGCCATCCTGGACGGCCGGGGATGCTCCCGCACCGCACCTAAGGTAAGGTAGGTGGGCCGTTAAGTGGTCGTGGTCCATCCGCTTATAATAGTGTGAACGGGTGAAGTAAAGTTACAGTACTGTACAGTGGACGACCTCGACCTCGACCTCGACCTCGACCTCGACCTCTATCCCTAGGTTTGGTTGTTCCGAACGCAGGAGGCAGGATGGGAGTGGGACCCAGATACAATATTATTATTCCGCCGGCTGAGTGGTGACAATTGGAACCGTTGGCGCTTGCTTGCTCGTGCGCAGCGTTACTGTATCCTGGTCATGGCGTCCTCTAAGACCACCACCACCACCACCACCACCACCAAGCAGAACTTCTGGGGCTGGCTCTTCGACCACGCTGCGATCCTACATCAGGTCCCCAACTCGCCTTAAGAATGTGGCGTGCGCCCTGTCGCCTCTCCAGCTGCACGATTATCGTCGTTGATACTGTAGCTTGCAGTTTCCAAGAATGGCCATTCCATTAAAGAGAAAAACACGATTCATGACCTACCGTCGCTCACACTCATTCGAAGATGAACGGGAGTTCGTTTGTTCTTTGATGCGAACCATGAGCAGGATCTACACCTCCAAGCTTTCATGTTTCTTGCGTTGAGCGTCGGTTTTGATGCAGCATCGTTCAGGCCGACATGTTTTCCTTGCGACCACAGGACCGAAGATTGGTGCCTGTGTGTCTGCGGATACGGAGTTCAAGAACCACAAATATCGAGCCTGGCCATGACGGAAACGACTGCTCATTAGCTCATTCGAAGCCGATCTCTCTTCGGGTAAGTACAATAGAATGGGAGACAGTGCCTCGAGTCTGTTGTTTCAAGTCAGGGCCCGGCTGGGTGTTTACCTCTTCTCTGCATCTCGTCCAGGCTGCCTCAGTATCATGTGTACGCCAGAGAGAGAGAGGGAGCGGGCGGACTGATTATATCGAAGAATTCATCTGATGAGACAATTTGGACCCTCGGTCAAAATTCCCAAAGGAGCAGCTGAAGCTTCAACAATGTCGCTTTGCGGCGGCGAGACGACCCATGAATTGCGGATATCGGAGTTCAAGATGTCCAGGTCTTATTATTGGCCAACTCCACATGAAAGTCCTGGATACGAAGGATTTATGGATCTTATCTCGATATCTGATTGTTTGATTGAATGTGAGCAATCATCTGGAGTATCTCTGTGGGTCAGCTTGATTAGGCAGGTCGTTTTTCAACTCCTTAATATCTCTCGGGTTTCTCTCTCTTCGTACCAGATAAAGATGAAGCCCATAGTTTGTCTACAGATGATATAGCTCCTAGACTCAATGGCTTCGACATTTCACGAAAATAAGTTCCTCGAGGACGGCGAGTTGCCAAATTCAATCCCATTGAAAGACCAAGATCATCTACGGGAAACACACATTTCAAAAGATGTCGAGAAATGCAACTGTATAGCAGCAAACGGTGAAAAAGAAGAAGAAGAAGAAGAATCGGTAGCGTTATCCATGGACTTGGTAGACATGACTGATCAGCCTCAGGTCACCTGGGATGGGGAAGACGATCCGAACAACCCATACAACTGGCCAAACTCCCGCAAATACACCATGACTGCACTCATGTCCCTTGGCGGACTCGTATCAACATCATCAACAAGTATGATGGCCCCGGCATTGTCCCAAATCAGCAAAGATCTGGTGATCAGCGATTCAGAGACGCAGTTGACGTTGTCGATTTATCTACTGGCATTTGTATTCGGCCCAATGATTATCGGACCTCTCTCTGAACTATATGGGAGAAAGAAGTTGTGGATTCTCTGTCATTGCTGGTACATTATTTGGAATGCACTTGCTCCTGTTGGGAATTCGAGTGGAATGATGGTAGCTGGCCGCTTCTTATCTGGCTTTGGTGGAAGTGTCTCGATATCGGCAAGTTAACAGATCCCTTTGGAACATTCTCGGATTTACTCTAATGAGTTCTCTATTAGATAGCAGGACCCACAATGGCAGATATGTTCAAAGCCGACCAGCGAGGAAAGTCGTACGCGCTCGTTACATTCGCACCTTATCTCGGAGCTGCAATTGGACCTCTAGTTGGCGGGGGACTGACCCAGGCAGCAGGATGGCCATGGTTATTCTGGGTGGTCTCAATTTTTGACACCGTACTCACCACGATTTTCACCATTCTCGCGCGAGAACCGTACGCACCTGTTCTCCTCGCCAGAAAGTCAAAACAACTCCGAAGGTCAACAGGCCGAGACTACCGTACGAAATTCGAGCGCAGTCATCCCAAAATCGGCCAGAAGCTGAGAGTGAGCATGATGCGGCCTGTCAAGCTCTTCTTCACTAGTCCTACTATTCTCATCCTCGGTCTTCTCACTTCGTACAGCTTCGCCGTCTATATCATCGCCCTGACGACATTCTCGACGATGTGGCAGGAGGAGTACGGATTATCGAAGACTGAAAGCAGTTTGCACTACATCGCCATAGCTATTGGTTCGACAATTGGCTCTCAGGTCACTGGTCCCCTCATTGACATCGTTTGGGCCCAACTCAAGAAGAAAAACAACGGTGCAACAGCCCCAGAATACCGCGTCCCCATGATGATACCGGGAATCGTGCTGATGCCTTTTGGTCTTTTATTGTACGGATGGGGCGTAGAGAAACATCTGCACTGGATTCTCGTTGACTTTGGAGCCGCCCTGATGAGCGGCGGCATGATGTCTTCCAGCAGTGCGATGTTTGCATATCTTATCGATGAGTTCGCGCTACACTCTGCGAGCTCTAATGCTGCTTGCAGAATCCTGTCGAACATTTTCGCTTTTGGATTTCCGATTTTTGCACCAAGTCTATATGGGAAGTTGGGGTATGGGTGGGGTAACAGCATGTTGGCGTTTCTGTATATCGGGTTGGCATTTCCAGCTCCTTGGATAATGTGGAGGTGGGGCGCGAAGATAAGAGCTATTGGAAGACCGCAGTGATCGTAGTGAGCTCAGAGCTGGAGGTCAGGGGCTTGAAGGTCCTCGCTTAACGTGGTAGGGTTGACAACACAGGGTTGAATTGGCAAATATCCTGGGCTCTTTATACGAGTCATCCAAAACAGCAAGGCAATACAGCATTGGACAAAACTTCTATCATTGTCCATTGGAAAGATAATGGAACTATCAGTTTATTTATTTGGTCTTTTCACAGCACATACCGCTTTTCTTGAGAGAAGGGTCAGTGGACTGAAAGAAAACGAGACTTGAATCAGTAGTTTCTGGATTGTCAGATTCAACATTTTCAACAACTCCGACGTCATATTAGTTACATATTTTCACCAGCAACGCTTCTCAACCAAGTCACCGTCTCGTCGACCTTGCTTAAGAACGGACTATGTGAACTCATCACCCTAGTAATATCCATGGTCGCCCCCTCCTTCTTACAAGCATCAACCATAGCCTCCTGCACCGACGGCGGAATTGCTTTGTCATCTTCACAGATCAGATAGCTACTCGGAATCTCCTTCCACGAGCAACGGTCCGTCCCCAAGAACTTCGTCGCATACGAATGCGGAGCGAGTTTAGCAGCCCATGATTCGGCTTCTGCACTCGGAAGATCATGGTAGAAAAGAGGGATAGGACCTGGTGGACCAAAAGGAGTGACCCAAGGCTTCTACTTGTGGCGTGAGCGCCTCCTAATAACTGACAAACTTCAAGGTGATTCAACACAAGCAGACATACCTCGACGATATAAAACGGCGGCTCTTCCCCACCAAAAGCCTGAAGCAAGCCCACGCCCTCCATAGGCACAAAAGCAGCGATATAAGCCAATCTCACCACACCTCCCTTCTTCCCCTCCTGCTCCCGTGACTTCTTGCTCAGCCCTTCAAGCGCACCACCGACGATGATCCCGCTCCAGGAATGGCTGACGACGATGACATCTTTTCCTGTATCGGCTTGGGAGCGCACGGCGGTGTTGAGAGCGTCAATGTCGGGCTGTAGGGTGGTGACTGCGGGCTGAGCGACGACTGCTTGGAGGGGTAGAGCTTGGCTGGAGTAGCCGTGGGTGCTGAGTTTGGATATCACGGCATCGTAAACAGAGGGGATGTGCCAAGCGCCGGGAAGGAAGACGAATACTGGTTTGGATGACATTGTGAATATTTGATGTTCTTGAAGACTTCCCTGGTAGATTTTTGAGTAATCTTGAAGATACTGTCAATGGAAAGCCTCAGGGATTAAATAATCAGTTGATGTCAGATCATACTCGAGGCTTGAGAAGTGGCTGATTATTAGGTCGGCTTGTTCCGCATAGCTGCCTCAATTTACGTAAGAGTTCAGCCGCCATACGTTGATTTCTCACTGCAGTAAAATCTGACAGGATCAGAATCTAGTAGTGCAATTATGCTGAGTTTCGTGACAACTCGTAGATTGTCCTTGACCAGTAGTTGTGCCTGAACGCGGTATGCCGTGATCTGCGGATAACCTCAGGCCGAGCACTAAACGTTGACTTCTATCTCAGCCGATGGCAAAGACATCTGATAACTCGTTTCGTGGCTTGAAGTGCCATCTCCACCGTCCCAGAGTTCGTTCATATCAGGTCGTCGAACTCTCACCCGCTCCTCTGCCGCCCCTCTCTCTCCCGCTGCCACCACCCATCTCCTCCATGTCCATGCTCTCGCTAGATATGTCAACAAGCATATTGCCACTCGTGTTTCCGTTCTCAAGTCCATTGCCATTACTCTTATGTTTTCCAGTAAACTCCGCATCGATGTCCTCCAGACTTCTCCCCCTCGTCTCAGGCATCCAGAACACGCAAACTATGGTTGTGAGCAGTGCAGCGCTTCCAAATAAAAAATAGACACCGAATGACGAGTTGGCCAGAAAAATTGGCGTGGTGAATGCTATGATCCAGTTCACGACCTATAATTATTAGCTACGTCACCTCTGACCGGTCATGCAAGAACGGTAAGAAGGCAGGGAAATGGCAAAGAAAACCTACCCAGTTCGCACTCAGCGCCAGACTACTCGCACCAGCCCTCGTCTTGGGACTTTGAATCTCAGAAACATAAACTCTGAAGCAGACCCCCCAAGTCCCACTGAACACCATAGCAAACACATATATCAACACGACAACCACCCATCTCGCTGTTCCCCTATCAGAGTGCACGCTACCACTTGCATACAACGCACCCATGACGAACATACAAGCTGCCTGAACTAGCCCACCAAAAATAGTCGATGTTGCTCTTCCCCAGCGATCAGCGAGCAGGAAGGCCGGGATCGTGACAAGCAAGATGAGCAGTGCAGAGATACCCGAAGCGAGAAACGAAGCGGTGGAAGACGAGAGCCCGGCAGAGGCAAATAGTAGAGGAGCGTAATATAATACGCCATCTATACCACTCGCTTGCTGAGCGCCCATGAGGAAAACGCCGAGTCCTGTCTGCCTTCTGGCCTTCTTGCTGAAAACAGCTAAGATGTCTTTCATTTTCACCGGGGGTGGCAGGGCACTGTCTTGTCGCTCCTCAATCTTCTCGCGCTCCGTAGAGGCGATTCCTAACATATCCCAGATGAGGAGCGCTTCCTTGTGGCGGCCACGTGCTGTCAACCACCGTGGTGATTCAGGGAGGAGAATTAGCGTGCTGATTGTGAAGGCACAAGCGAGGACTGATTGTAGGGCGAAAGGAATTCGCCAGGAGGCCGATGAAGCGATGTTCACGGTACCGTAGCAAATGAAATATCCTGCGCAGACTCCAACGGTGATTAGGAATTGTGGAATGAACGCTAGTGTGCCTCTGGATTGAGGAGGTGAGATTTCCGTGATGTATCTACCAAGTTAGCAAGGAATGGTTGAAGCTTCTTGGAGGGAAGAGAAATTTTGATACATACACTACCAAAGTGCTCAAGAATAGCCCCTCACCTATCCCTTTGACTGCCCGTCCAGCAAGTAGCACACCCAGATGCACACTCGCTGCTTCAATTCCACCACCAAGCGCAAAGATGGCAGCGCCACAAGCAATACCTCTCAGTCTCCCAATTGAGTTGGCGAGATGTCCCCCGAAGAAGGAACTTATGGCAGCCGGAATGAGGATCATAGAAATTGTGAGGCCATGTACGGTGGATGATAGATGGCCAAAGGTCTTTTCGAATTGAGCCATCGTTGTGAGCGGACCAATTGTACCTGTATCCAGCCCGGATGGACATGAGCTTGACATCGAGAACCGAGGCGAGAAGCACTTACCCGAACAGAGCGCCCCCAACGGAAATGAGGATAGAGGCTTGAACATACTTCGGCGGATGAAGCCAGGATAGGCACTTCATTCTGGACTCGATACGCCTACACTCTGCAGTATGGGATAAATGCTCAATAGTGGGTTGAAGCTAAGTCAAAAATGAAACGGAAAATTATGGAAGAGAAGTGCGGAGACTTTTCATTCTCTTGTAGATGAGCCCCTAAAGATCTTTAAACAGGATCTCAAACATGCGGACCGAATGGATTTTCCAACATCTGATTGGCAGATAAGCTTCATCCGCAGCGCAAGTCACGAGAAATCTTTTTTTCCCGCATGTGCTTTAGTTGACATCCACTTTGTGGTGCTGACATAATGAGGTTGATAAGAAGTTGTGAAGCGGAATATGAGATGGAAGGTTATGCGAGCGGTGGGCAAAGAAGAAAATGTGGAGCAGACCGAGCAATAAAGGAAACTTACGCGCCGCTGAATACAAGGCTGGTGATTTACCTGTATATTGACAGACGCACCGTGAGGAGATGAAATACAATTTCGTAAGGGTTTTTCGGCATGGCACACCGATTGAAAATGTCATAGGAGAGACAACTAGGATGGAGATCATTACCTAAATTCAAGCCTGAGGTCTACCTGGGAATGGGAGTCAGGGTTGATCATGTGCCTCAACTCGATCCCTCTTCGGGTTAGATTGAGAACCTCAAGCGAGATGCCAACCTCCATACTCCATCAAGTAGGCTTTGATCTCGATATTGCTAATCTCTTGGATATCTCTGTAAGTGTCCCTTCCAAGGATGTTGTCTCCCTTGACTCTGATACTGTTACCCCTCTCTCCAAGGCCAGTTGGCCATGTAAGAATGGGTTGCTCAACGTATCCGAGAAGTCCAGACCATGATCGTAGCTGCAGGATGCGTTCGAAAATCATACTTGCTGAAGCTTTTCCCACGCCTCCCCCCTGGATTTCGTAAGTTTCAAGGTCATCTGTTGGTAAGCCCCTCCCGCAAAGCAACCTTGGTTTTTATGGAACGTGATGTGGGTGAATGGATGGTGACGAAATACATATGGTCCCTACAGATGGAGACCCCTTCCTTCAATTCGACAACTTAAACCATCTCGAATAGTGCCACACCGTTGGGGAGACTTCAGGCAGGATGAAGCAGGTCGGGACATCACCAGGAAGATCCGCCGAGGACGGGAACTCCTGATCATGATGCCCATTACCCTGCACGCGTGCCACCCTCCGCCAATGGTCTTGCCACCTATTCGAAAGCTCTGGAAAAAACCCTTTGAATGGCATGCAAAAGATATGATGCCATGAGTTTGCGAGCAAGGGGTAATCTGCTCGTTCTGCTGCTGGGACGACGTCAGCCAGGCTGAAGGACAGACCAGTCAAGCGTACGTCGTGACCGATATTGATTGTGAAGTGCTCGAGACGTGGAGTAGTAGCGTCAGAGCTGGGTAAACGTCGGTACTCACGGACCATGAGAGTGGGAGACTGATAGCCAATGTCAATGACATAAGCACGGGCAAGGTGAGGGTATCTTCGAAAAGCTGTTTCCACCCGATGGCACGCGTCGTTGAAAGCCTGCAAGAATGAGACCTCTAGGATTATGCGTTTTTGGCCACACGCCGAGAAAGAGCCGTCAACGATGATTTGATTTTCATTGCGACCAGGGTCCATGTTAGTCGCTCTACGCCAATTGAAGTTATTACATATATAAGAAAGCTTCGGCGATGGCCGCATCTTTGGTAGCCAGACTATCTGCGTATCTCGTCCCACATGCAATGAAAAGACCATTGACGATGGGCATGACGGCTAGGTGTACATCGGACAAAGACATTGCGAGTAAGTATTTATCTCTGAACGGGCGAAAGCTGTAGGGTGCGCGGTCAGAGATGAGGAGCACTAAGGAGCTTGGAGACTTACATATACCGACGCAGGCCTTCGTAAATTTGAGTGGGGAGAGGATGAGGGGGATGAGTCATGCTGTCGAGAACTGAGACGTTGTCTGCTTCTGCAACAAGGACGCCGGCGTAGTCTACTCCATGGCTGCGTACGCGCCGCAGGTATTCGACATCGACCTCCGGTAAGGTAGACAGATGTGTGATTTCGCTGGGAGTAGCTTCGTGGACGTGTAGGTAAGAAGCAAGATTGAGAGGGAACTGGAGAGAAAGCGCAGAGTTTGTCGCACATTCATAAACGGCGGGGTCAGACGTGGTAGAGGGCGCACTGCTGCTTTGCAGTGTTGGTGAAGGGACATGTATCTTGGATGGATCGCTGGTTGCATCTTGAGAGCTTAGAGGGGCGTGAGGTTGAGGGGCAGAGGAGTGGCATGCTTCCTCAACTTTTGGCATATCTGCGTGATTCCATGCTGAGGTAGACATCATGAGCGATCGTATCGTATCGTATCGTATCGTATGTCAGGTTCCGTAGAAGAGACAAAGTAAGGCCGTAGTGCGAAGTTTGCAATAGTAGAGGCCGAGGCCAAGGTCAAGATATGGACGAGGTTGACACTATGAACTAGAGAATGGATGCGGTTAAGCGACCTGTAGGCAGCAGCGGGAGCTTGTTTAGACGCCACGGCCTCGAGACAGCCTATCAGCACGTGCGTCAGGCATCAGGCGTCAGGCACCACAGGTACCTACCTGTATCTGGGTAGGTAGGTATATGTACTTAAGTACTTTAGGCCGAGGCGACCTACTCCTCGGAATCTCAGCTAACAAGGGTGAGGGGACTTGCTCAAGATGACTAGACTGTGGGTATTCTGACACACGAGCATATTCGGGAAGATATGGAATATCATACATATCTAGTGCGAGAGCGGATTCGGAGCGAAAGATGACATCCATCCTTGGATAGGTATGCTTGTAAGAGGGAAACCTGATGCAGTCGCGGCTGCAATGGCTGAATATTGCCTCAGCCACGTATGGGCTTCTCGCCTCCCTCGATCTTTCATCGATTGTCTACCTTCCACTGCTTCATATAGCAGGGTAAGAAGCCTTGAAGGAGCTCCATGATGCCAACATCAAGCAAAAGCTGCTTTCAAATCACCCCTCTGCGCAGAATCAATATGGCATCGTCTCGAAGATCATGGCAGATAAGTATGATGCCTTAGTCACTATACTCTCAGCCGCAACCCCATTTGCTGACGTTCGAGACTATTCCCTTGGAGATCTTCACGTGGAAGCCATCAGTATCGCGATAGTCCTTTCTAGCCCTCTGTCTCGTGGCAGCGTCCACATCACTTACGCCTCGAGTAAGGGCGCTTCTTCCATTGACCCTCCTTACTTGAGCCATGCCCTCGACCTCCGGATGTGTGCACGACAGATACAATACCTTGCACTCCGAATCGCTGCCGCGCCCTTCACATCATTGCTCATTAAGCGCAACAGTCGAATGACAAGACTTAAATCTTGCAAGGACGATATCGGAGTTTTTAGAGGGCATACGACGCACTGTGATCTCCATGTGGTATCCAACTAGCATCTGTGCTATGCTGTCGAAGGAGAAAGGTGGCGTTGTCGATGAGCATTTGAGGGTCTACGGAACTGAGAAGCTCAGAGTTGTTGATGCTAGCGTGATACCACTCATCCCAGAGGCAGATATTCAGAGCAGTGTTTATGCTCTTGCAGAGGGCGCATCGGATCTGATCAAAGAGGGACATAGGCCTTTCTACGATGCGAGCATCTAGCTTAGGCTATTAGCTTACTCCTTTCTCCATCTGTTTCAATTCGGAAGTAGGGAAACCTTTTCCATTTAGGAGAAGTCAACAACATGAGCTGTCGCCGATGCAGTCTTCAAATATCCACACTCCTTACACGATCACTATCCCTCGGTGGGCAAGTAAAATGTCATTGAAGTATGTCGCATAAATTGCATTCCCGTGATCTCAGCAGATCTGCATGTGGCATAGTTCCAATAACCCCTTCCTCGACTCAAACCAGCAGAATGCCCTCAGTTGGATAGAAAAGTTTCCATTGAGCGTCTTCACGTTTGAAGAACCCTACTCTGATAAATGCTCCAGGCTGTACTGATGGCCTCAACACAAGCGCTATAGTAGACGACATTAGGAGAAGCCCAACCTCATCGCCAACAGTAATCTCTGCTGGCTTACTTCGGCATAATGCCAGTGGTACATCCAAGAAGCAGCGTCCCTTCAAGTTTCCTTGCTCGACGATCGCATAGGTACAATTCTGCTCTGGCTTGTCCCGCTGGCTCTGACTTGGCTCCAAGACGGCAGCATAGGGTCCAGCTGTGGCTATTTGTGAATTCCATCCTATCTCACGAGAGTAAAACCCGATTTCCGTGACCCAGGCTGTAGAAAAAGGGCCATGAATCTTCATGGAGGCGCTGAACACTCGGCCTCGAGGATCAATGCCTTCTAATACACTCGAAGCCTCCAAGATCGTCGCAGAAAGCTGATTATCATTCTTGCCTTCTCCAAACTCAGTTTCAACGTGGCGAATTGGGCATTCCATAGAGACCCAGCTCCAACTTGGGCCTCGCCAGGCGGAAGGTCTCCGAGCCATCACCCCGCTCGCGTTGGAGAGATTCGGGCACCAATGTAATGATTCTAGAAGAAGGCTTCTCCACATTCCAGCAAGGTAATCGTCGCATCGACCCGATGTGACTCCCGAAAGGGCAGGCAAACGATCTAGCTCTTGAGTTATCTGAAGTTGAGTGTATGCTTCCACAAGTGCTGTGTATGCCTCAAAGTCCTGCTGGCGCTTTATGGAGGACTCAGGAAGTTTCTTGGATTTTGACACGAGAATCGCGTGTGCTTTACCTCACCGTGTCTCCCACTGAGAACTATTCGCCTTTTCCTCCCAGCCCCTACATTTACATGCCACATGTGATTTGCATTCAAAGTATAGCTCTCCAGACGCGAAATGGATGAGTCGTGGGCTGAGAATTTGCTCCTGAAATACCCAGGCTCGCTTCAGCAGCGGCTCCTTAGGTTTCTTATCTTCGTACAAGCCATGAGGACGCCTCATTAAGACGGTGAAGTTTCTCAAACAAGCGTCTCTGTCGGTTCCTGATATTCGGAATGGTTGCCATATCGCTGGGTTTCGCACTTGCTGCAAATCTGAGTGTACTAGCTTGAGCGGCTCATCTGTACGAAGTCCAAAGAGACCTCGGTCGCCGTTCTCGCCTCTGGATGCCGATATGGTGAGATATGATTTGGTGTATATGTCTGCCATTTTGGAAGCGTGGTATTCCCAGTCTTCTTACTGTCTTGAATGATACAGAGAGAGTCTATCCAAAGATATCGAAAGCCAAGATTCCAGGTAAGTTTTATGGCTTCGTTGAAAGTTCGCGAGAGACTTGATGATGAGATAGACTTCTCCATCTCCGCCTGACTGGAAGAGGTGAGGCTAACATATTTGGTTGTGCCCCAACAGTGACTCAGCGTTAAGTATGTGCCTTGTGCTCTGTTCGACCAAACGAGCCGGACTTTATCTTCTGATATTTCCAAGAGTCGCTTAGGAAGTGGTGATCGTGGCTCGATAAGACAGTCGGGGTGGCACTTCTGACAAGTTTCAATCCATTGTTTGATGAGACTTACTGTTTCCGGGCTAGAAGTATCCTGGATCAAGTGATGAGTAGATGGCAGCTGACCTTTATAACCAGGGTGATCTTGAGCACTGTGTTAGATTGAGATCAAAGAAGTATGAAAATGAGGCAAGGCGTACCAGAGTCTTTGAAATCAAATTCTAGAGTTTCACCACCATGATCATCGAAATGAACCAGAACTTTGTTGGCATTTGAAAGCAGACCGCTCTTGAAAGAAGTTCCGGATAGCTCCATTTGTTCAATTCTAACTTTGTTAGGTGTATACTGGGTTTTAAAGACGAGATCTGCGAAATGCTTAATGCTTCTCTGTAGGACATCACAAGTACCACATCCAGAGACCGCAGCTTCCTCAAGCTCCTGGAGGGTAAAACCGCGCGGTCGCTCTTTGTGTTCGCTTACTTGCTAGCAGTAGCCGCAAGTACTTCGGAAGGTATTGCCACCTGAAATCTCGTATAGTTCTTCTTCATCCATTTCAAAGCTACTTCTGGAGGGTGGCCGCACGACAGGAGCAGCGAGTGAGCTGGGTGAAGGTGTAACTAACAGAGTTACCTGCTTCGGATTGAGACCCAGCTTGCCCATTTTCTGCAAGAGTTCAGGAACAGTACTACCCCCATCGCGATCGAGATGCACGAAGCCGTCTCCTTCGCTTTCAGGACGAGCAAAAAATATCGAGCTCGGATGATTGCGCATGATCCTTCCCGTCTTCGGATCGATGGAATTGCCGTGAAAATCCCTGATTCTGGGATGTTCATGGGTCTCCTTTTCCGGCTCCATACTGTCCACGAATTCGGGTTGAGTAGATTGAAATGTGACGAAAGCCAATACCAAAATTGATATGCACCATCTGAGAACTCTTTGGATGGATAGACTCTGCGAAAACCATTATATCTTTTGCCTGTTTGGTATGTCTCCAGTGTGTCCACAATGTCCAAGATCCAGCTGAATATAAAATCCTGGGCGAAATCTGGAGCTGGATCGGCCCTTGCCGAGACAGAATGACTGGAAATTGCCAAGGCTATTTTAACCAATTCGAGTAAATAGCAGTTCCTTTGTGGTTGCTATCAAAGCTATTATCGGTATCTGGTGGGCTGGCTTGTACGCAAACTCTGATGGCTTGCGTTTCGCCAAGCAGCTGGTCCACGACCAAGCTTCTAGGGCTGAGGACAGTCGCAAAATGCATCCTGCTCCTGATAGCTGATTGAATCTCTTAGTTGCATCCGGGTGATTATATGCTGGGAGTAATTCTTCAACAGCTCGAGAAACGCATCAGTCCGTTTTGAAAAACACAATATGGGCTGCTCCGGTAGTAGAGAAGTGCAGCCAGACATCGCCTTCGATAATCGACAACCACGACCTCTCCATTCTTCTGTCCAGCAGAGGACTCAATAACAGCCTGCCACTATCAAGCATGATAGATTACCAGGACAGCGAGCAGTCCAGCAAATTCCATTACCTAGGCAAGTCGAATCCGCCACGCAAAGTCCATGGCCGAAGCGAGTTTCAATCGGAACCTCTGGTTTAGAAGTCCAGGTCTGGCACCACACAAATTACCAAGATCAATATTTTGGACCGTCTTCGGGATGGGCTTACCTCTCTGATGGCCTGCTTGGAATGAATCAACCAGAAATAATTTTCAGACCGAGACAACCTGCTACTGAACACCCACACGACTTTCCGACATTTCCAATTGAATGGATCCAAGTTGTGTACGAATTCGCTTGCAAGGGAGTCAATCTCGAAGAAGGCCAGATGTGTCAAATTGTTACAGGGCCTTCTATTCGTTTTATCGTTGGCCGTAGCGAGGTGATTCGGAACAAAGATCTTTGGAGCGGAGCAGAAAGGTTGAAAATGCTCATACATGGTTCTCCAGGCTACGATGGAGTATTTGACATTCCCCTGGGATTCAAAATCCCAAGAGCAGCCCATCATGTCATTGGTCTCACTGCTGAAGAAGCAACAGTCGCCTTGGAGTTCGGTCCTACTCGCGTGATCGCTCATTTAGGCGAGTCCGAACGTTGCTTCCCCTCCCCTGTCTGGGCCGACAGAGATCGGAAAAATTGCTGTACGATGGCGGATCAGGCCAATAGTGGACGCTCAAAGTTCAAGCTTGCCCGAATTTATGGTGTTAATGCGCTTCTGGATGGAGGGTTTGATAGTGGAAACATAATTCTGACCCTTCCGCCTGGAGAAAAGAAGATAAGGGCGATCCAAGCAGCTTTCAGGAACTTATCCAAGGACATGATGTTTGGTTTCGACTCATTTATGAGCGAGCGAGCTACTTCAGCATTGACGTGGAGAACTGGTCAGACAGTTCCCAAGGCTTATGGAAAGAGCTCGTAAGGCGTTATCTGTTTTTTCTACTTACTTCGCTGACATCTCTCAAACAGAAGCACAAACCTGTTGAACCTGGCATTTATTGGATTCGTTAATTACACCACTGATCAGAAAAATGACTGTATAATTATTGACGACGGCTACTGTAGTAAGTCTGGCATCTGATTCTTCCCCCTACTTCCCCGAGAAAGTCCTCTACTGATTATTCGAGAAGTGTTTCTACTCCCTGATAGTTGGGCCAAGATACAACAAGCAGTTGCTGCAGTGGAGGACTGCACAATTCCGCTTGGAGGCCAAACTTTCGTTTTGAAGTGGTTAAGACCAATGCTCAAAAGCCCTCACGATCGTCCCGTCTTGGAAAGATTCAAAACAAACGAGCCAGTCATTAAGCCTCTGACCAAATCTCATGTCGAACTTGTGGGCATGACCTTCTTACACGAACCAACACCGACTATTGTCTCCGCTATGGCTATGTGTGAGTACGTGGAACGTATCAGACAGTTATTGTGCGATCTGATGCCGCCGTATCCTCCTCCAGGCATTCGAGAGCCCTGTCAGACATTGACAATTCGCTTGCAATTCCCAACACTTCCTGGCGGCGCACTGGCTACAAAGTGCGACCCCTCGGACGCTGGTGTAGATGCGAATCTGGTATCTAACGCCATGATTCTGGTTCCTTTGGAGTTCAAAGACACACCCCCAGAAGGTGAGCTGGTATATCTCTGCCATGCAGTTTTTGGATTGTGGGGTTACATGGGTCAATAGTGTTCTGCTCCATACCTAGACAGCACACCTGACAGTATGTTGGCAACAATTGCTCATACAGTCATGATGTTATCAATGATTTCTAAGATTTGTGTTTGTTCGAGCTCGCTTCTCTCGCGTGATCATAAGATCACGATTTCGGCTCCGACGTGAGGGGTTTTGAGGTAAATATACTTCCTAATTAGGACAAGTGCGGGGCTCGCCTCGCAGTCTCTCTGTGAGCATGGGCCGCGAGAACACTTTTCCTGGCAGGATGCCACGTTGACCCGCGGCGGCAATTGATACAACTATCACTATGGGGATGTCCCTTGCTTTAAACACTCTGAATGAGGCCACTGATTCTTCAGTATTAGAAGAACATGCGAGGCAGCGACACAGCTCTCACGCAATATCACCTATCCGAGATAGCGAGGGGTCCGAAGATGACCAAGACTCACTTCATGAACTTCTCTCAAACAACCAAATTCTCGAGCGAGAAGGCCAGTATATAATTCCCCGAGCAGTGGAACGTAAAAAATGGTGGAGAATCTACTTCCTCCATTTCGCCTTCATGTGGAACACAAGGACCTTCGAATACGTCTCTGTAAGCTAATAATCGAAGCCCTGTGGGCGGTTGATAACTTCGCATACAGATAATATTGGTTGCTTCTGCTTTCCCAGACGACCTTACAGCGACCTCCATCAGGTTTGGATGACTGTCGAATGTTCAGATCAAGTGCTTACGAAACAGGGGAATTGCTTCCACACTATCAACGATTCTTTTTGCCTCTTCTGTGGGATCTTGGATTGATAAATTACCTGACAGAACAAGGCCTCTTTATATAAGTATCATGGTCAACCACACATCGATAATCACCATCTATCTCGCATGGATACTCTGGCCAACTATCATTGGAGACGACTCACGATCTCTCAAGAACGGTTTCTTTGGACTCATAGTACTTCTAGATGTGGTCCAGGTGTTGAGCGCTACAGGAAATAATCTTTCCATCAGTCGGGACTGGATACCAGTTCTAATCGGCGCCGAACTGGGCTCTAACTATACCTTGACGCATGTGAATGCCGTGATTGCTAGGATCAACCTGCTTTGCAAGGTTACATCTCCTATGATACTTCCCTTCATCATCTCGGCATTTTCAAGAAATACGTGGATATTTTTAGTAACTTTGGTCACTATGGGAGTCTGGGCATTGGAGATGTTTTGCTTACGCATCGTATCGATGGAGAATGCCAAACTGCTAGCTCCCAAAAGCCAGGAACTCAGGTCAGATCATTTAGGAGAAATGCTGGCAACGAATTCAATATATCAAGTTAATGCTTGGAAAGGGGTGAAAGACCTGCTCTACCACCTTCCAGCCCAGCGACTTCGACACTTCTTTTCCATGCCAATCTGGCCAGCGGCGTTCTGTATGGCGTTTCTGTACCTCACTGTTCTTGTTTACTCAGCTCCTCTGATTACATACTTACTTCAGAGCGGAATGTCTCTGACCGCAATCACTACAGCAAGGGCGTCTGGAAGTCTAATGGGTTTTGTCGCGACATTTACAACTCCCATGGCGAGTGGATATCTCAACCAAAAATGGACCGAAAGCCAGACTAGCAAAGGAATAGTCCCTAGGAAACTCAGCTCTTCGGGAATAATTGGGCAATTCTTATCCTTGGTGAGTCTAGTTGTAGCGAGTTTCTTCAATTCACTGACTTGCCAGGTCCCTGTCGTACTCGTTCTGCAGCACCTGTCTCCAAGCTCCTCGGGTATCGTGGACGAGAACAAAGAATCTGTCTCTCAAGCAAGTTTAGTGACGATGATAACCTTATTCGGCTTCCTCTCACTATCCAGATTTTTCCACTGGACTTACGAGTTGATGGAGCAAGAACTGGAGCAAAGTGAGGTCCTAACTTCGCAGCGTTCCACCTTCTCAGGAACTGGACAGGCAATATGTTCATGCTTCGATCTCTTGCATTGGTTTGCTACGATCGCCTGGGGTCGGCCGGAAGAATTCAAAGGACTTGCTACGGCAAGTCTGTGTTTGGTGGGTAGCAGTGCAATCTGGTTTTGGGTCTGGGCTCAGAGACTTTGATTAAAGATGATTGGCATGGAAAGAGCATCTTTCCTGGTATATTAAAATTACAACTCGTCCGTTTTCTGCCAAATTGAAAGGTTAGAAATTGAAGCATCGCAAGTTGGCTCAAGGCATCGTCTCATATACATCTTCCATCCTTGGGCTCTTCAGATAGTCCGCTGGCACATCCTCTGGCGCCTGGTGCTCGAAAGCCCACTGCCGAATGTCATCGAAATTCCTACACTTATGTCTGGTGTTGAAGTCCGGATACGCAGCTGGCTTCTCTCTATTCCACCACACCTGCCCCAAAACGCCTACATCGGCCGTACACATCAATTGTTGTCTTAAAGTATCAAGGCAATGCGCTGAGAGCCACATTATCAGCTTCGATCTTTGTTCGATAATCTTGGTTGGCAGAGGCTGTGACTACTTACTGACGTGAAAACGAAGTATCTCATCTTTGTTGCTGAATGCCCCTTTACCCAATTTATGATAATAATCGAAGTTGAAATACAGAGCCTGCCTCAAAAGATTGAGACAATGCAGATGATGCAAGCCTTCAACATTCGCGGGAAAACCTCCGCCATATCGATCAGAGACCTGCACCTGGGAGTCTATGAGCCCAGATGCTGCTGCCAGCTCGGGAGGTACGATGGCCGCTCGGTCTGTCAAGAAACGTGTTAGTGAAGGATAATATCGCGAAACGTGTTTCGAGGTGACTTACAATCCACTCCAAGAGCTTGCCATGCGGCATCAACGGCAGGTGACCCTGTTGCTCGATAAATATTCTCGTGCATTAGAGTGCCATTGAATCTCTGTGTCGCATATCGTATAGGTACATCTTTGAGAACCGGTGCTGCATATCATCAGAGCTGAAGCATTCAGACAGACCTAAGATCGCACATACAATAATTCGACGTATAAGCTATGCAAAATTTATCTGAATTTCCTTGACCTCCTATCCAAACTCCAGCGAGAACCGCGATTGCAAGAGATATTAATATCGCAATGGCGGAAAAGAAACTAGAAAGCCTGGCTTGTTGAGTGCTGGATTGCAGTCGCAAACGTGAATCCTGTGCTGAATCTTTGATCAGAGACTCGCAGTCTTCATCTGTTGATGGCCTCTCTGAGGAATCATTCGAGTCCTTAAATGTGAACATTTTGACTTCTTGGCCTGACTATGCGGTTCATAAATCTTCAAGATGGAATTGTTGGAGAAATGGCAGAGCAGAAAATCCAAAAATCGAAAGACCCAAAAACGGCTCGGCACCCGCACTGTGTACCTCCCTCTATTGACCACGCAGCTCGACTAGCTCCACATGCTCACAAATGCAGAAGCAGCGCAGCTACTCAGCTGAAGAGCTGTCATGCTCTAGTTCCCATGATAGTTTACCCTTGTCCGCTTCCGGCGACGCCTCTGAGGAGGGGTAGCTGTTCTCCCAAAAGCACGGAACGTCGAAAAAGTGTGCAAAAGATACACTTTCCACTCGTGGCTTGATCGTCAGTTCTAGACTGGCTTTAACAATGCGCCACCGACCCCGCTGAATGGATCAACCTGGGGAAGCTCTTCAGCCCTAGGGCCTCGCATGTATGGCATCGGGGATATCGCTTAGCGACAACTGTGAGTTGGGTTGTTGTTGCCATTCAACGATAACGATCCGGATCCAGTTCAATGGTTATGAATTGATACTGCGGGTATTATGATATCAAAGCCTGTCGTATCAGTGAGCAGCTTGGTGCAAACATGTTATCTGACAGTTCGGGTGTTCATCACCCAGATCTCCCATGGGATTAGACTGCTGTTCATGATGAGCACCCAACAAAGTCTAAATCAACCTTCGTTCGTCATCATGAATAGCTCACTCATTCAAACTGTAGTAGCCGAGGCTATCAAAGATCCGACCACCAGCATGAACGCTGGCCAGAAGGCACAGAATAGTCACAGGACTTGATTAAGCCTGTAAGTCATGATGTTCGCAGGCAATGCCACCAGCACTCTAAGCCTCAAAATGCTAGCGTGGTGAACGTGAGGGCAACTTCCCGTGTCAATCTTCTTGGTTCAACCTTGTGCATACACTTTTTGCCGCATTTGCAGCAAGGCTGGCCAGCGATCACCACCGTCCGGAGCTACGGAGAGTGAGTGGCTCGATACCATTGGTACATCGAGCGAGACTATCAATAGCCTCCAAAGTCCGAGTATATGCATGTCTGAGAGAACAGCAGCGACAACGAACAATATTCAAAAGTGGCTTCATAACGGACGATCCATTGGTCGGATATGGCTCTTCGGACCCCAAGAATGAGGAAATTTTGACAATACAGGGATCAGCTCTAGAAAAAACATGGCGGACTATGGAGATGCATGGACGTGGCAGCCATTCCAGGCCTGGTCGGAGCTGAGCTGAGCTCCGTCTAACTAGAGCGAGGGAAAGAGCATGTACAGAGCTTGTAGCTCTAATATATAGCTCTACCCAGCTCGAAAACCAAAAGGAAAATCCTTCGTACCTGCAGCATCCCCATTCTTCAAAATCAACTTGATCAACAAGTTCGAAAACTGATCATCATGAAGTTCACAACCATTCTCCTGCCTCTTGCGCTTGCTTCTGCAGCGATCGCTGCTCCAGTACCTATGGAAGCTCGTGAGGCCAGCCCAGCATATGGGAGTTATGGCAAATACCCACCTCCAGCAGGTGCGTTGTCTTGCGAATGCGGTTTTCATGTGCCTGTCCTTTATGAAGTTCGAAGAGCTCAGGCTTGCGAGCTTGAGGAAGGCACCACGAAACACATTCTCAGCCCACAAATGAAGCCATTCCAAGCCCTAGAACATGCTGACCCTGAGACTCAGGTGGCTATGGTAGATACTCTGGTTATGGACGCTATCCGAAAGAGAAGCGTGACGCAGCTCCTCAGTACGCCGACTATGGAGATTAGTAAGTATTCTCCTCCTCGGATGAAGATGTCTCAACTGCTCCCATAAATGTTCTTCTTCTTGAAACACATACACGGCGAATACTGACTTCGTCATCACTTAGTGCCGATGCAACTTACGCGTCCTATGGAGACTATGCCGGTGCAGGTACCGGAGCTGCACCTGCACCCGCTGCAGCATACGCAAGCTATGGAGGTAAGCCTTCGCTGCCCTTGAACTTCTGTCAAGGCATCAGAAAGATGCTGGTCTTTAGAAGACCTGAGAGATCACATGGCAGAGAAGAAGCTAATCATTTGCCTAGATTATCCACCCCCTGCAGGAGGCTATGGTTCGTATGGAGCTTACAAGAGAGCACTTGGAGCATTTGTGAAGAGAATTTTTGGTTAAGGATGAGTCTCATCAATGCTGGGAGGACAGGTAGGTACTGAATAAATGTCATCGCGAGTGTTTCAAGCTGACTTTTCTTAGATTGACAATGCACAAAGATTGGTCGGCTGGAATCAAACGTGATGATGTAGTGGAGACATTCAGGAAGTTGATGCGTACACAAGAGTCTGAACTTACATAATGCTGTCCTTACCCACGTAATCAATGGACATTTCTAATTCGATTTCTGGTTCTTAGCGATGCTTTTTGCAACATTTTCCCACACTTGTCCATCCATGATACCACTCTTCTCGTTGTGAACTCCAAATTGTCTCACGGCTTTCCCCATCCACCACGGTCTCTTAGCATTCAGTACTGTTGTATCACGACAGTAGTTGGCGAACCCCATACGCTCTTTGGTAGCATGAAGATCCCCAAGTTTGACTCGCGTCACTCTTGGTTTGCCGATAAAGTTCATGGTCGTGATGTCAAGCTCAGCGGTCTTAGGTAAGGTCTTGGAGTAACGTAGCAGCATCTCATGTGATTGGCGAGCAAATATCGGAAGCCGAAGATGGATGTACGTTCTAGGTATCGGGGAAGTTAGCAATTTGCTCATTGGGTTCAGTTTGGGTAGAGGTTGAGACATGTTTCGGAAAGCGTTAGGACGACATCAAATAGAGGAAATGATGGGTTCTCCCCACTACCTACACGAACGGCGCCGAAATGTAAGAAACAATTGTGACTGGAACAAGGCCAGACAGCATAACTATTCAGGTATCAGAATGCCCTACGATAACATGTGAAGAGAAAGATTTATCAGCCATACCACTGGCAGCTGCCCAATTTGAGTTGTCAGCATAGAAATGCGTGGGAGCCATCACGGCACAGAAGAACGCGCAGATGAAAATGGTAGTGACTTTCAAACATCCTAGAAATACTGTTCTACCAGTACCAGCATGGTAGATAATCAATTGCTCAGGAAAACCTAGCTACGTCAGAGCCGTTGCTTAGTATCCGCTCAAAGCAGCTGAGACTCACGAGCTTTTTTGAGTCCGGGCTTTGGAGCACGGGTGACTGTGCTATTTGATCGACAACTCAGAATTGGAAACCTAGAAAGAGAAACTCGTGCCGATTGAGGCTTCCTCAAGCTAGGTAGGATAACCCGAGGCTTAAATCGTAGAAATAGCATCATGATGCTGTTGTGAGTATGGTTGGAGAGGATGAAATAGGGGCTGCGACATGTGCCAGTTCGCAGTTGACGGCAAGTGATGCGCAAGATTCTTATGCGAGACAGCACAAGTGGCGATTCGGTACAGAAGACATCGATTCCGACTTATGACTATCTCGATGCGGTCGATTGCTGACGAGACATAAAGTGGATGACAAGATCGCGAGAATCGTTGCTTCATGAAGCGCGTCTGCCAGCCCTCACCGCCGCGAGACAACCGGAAGAGGCAAGAGGGGCATCAAAATCTCTGAATTCTTGACTTTTGGAGTGAAACTCATATGTCATGCTAAGCTCAGTATATTTGATCGTTATTCATGACTTCTCGAAGGTTAGCTAGCCTGTTGCGTAGCGTTGACGGTGTCGGTTTATAACACAGCACCTCATTGCTATTTCTTAGCGAGACTTCCAGCATTCAGAACAGAAATCGGCCATTCTCAGCATCTGGAAGAACAACCTTCAATCTGCTGCTAGGCGTTTCTACCTATTAAGAAAGTGATGGACAGAAAACAAAATTTCAGGACTCTAGCCATTAAAACCTTCAAGAAGTAATCCATGAAACCTTCAATGCCGACCATTCCTTCTCCTAAATTCTGCAAATCAGATAAAACTACCCTATCTTAACCCTCAACTCCCTTCTCTGGGAATCTCGCTCTCGACTGACCCTTTGTTCTCGTCAAATTATTAGACAGTATGCACAACTTCAGTTCCTATCCCATCATGTTTACAACGCCTGGATCAGAAGCTGTGTTCTCGGAATCTCCTGCTCGGCTTAAAATCAGGACGACTTCATTCTTGGACGAGTTCGAATTCTCATTAGATATTAAATCGGTCATCTTCTTAATAGCGCACTGTGATTATGACAAAGCTCAGCCGTAAAAGTGACAATTGATTCAAAAAAGTCCACCTCCCAATTAGCTCTTCACCAATTCACAAGTCTCGTCTTTGCTTCTCCAATCTCTCCAGCTTCTCACCCTTACACCTCTTTCCCCCAATCAAAGGATTACATTGAACCGTCTTGCCACCCTCAAACCTCGCCACGAAGCTGCTGTTATACCTCGCCGCCATCCCAACAGCCGGGAAATCTGTCGATATCAGTTGTGCACCACTTGCCAACGCCGCATCCCTCATCACAAAGCTATTTTCTAGCACGGTCTTGATCGGCTCATCGCTTCTCGTTCTCACGAGATATCCTTTCTTCACAAGATCTTGGATAAGCTTCAAATTGTCCCCCGTCGGATCGTTCCGCTTCAGAAACGCGCCATCGGACTCCCCCGGAACGGAATTCGTGAATATTGCACGACCTTCGAGATTCTCGTGTCCATTCGCTCGATAAGGATTGCGAATGAGGCCAGGAGATGGTTCATTGTCCATGAGGAAGATGACTTTGTTCTTGGCGTATTTGTGAGTGGGCCAGCCGTGCTGGAGAACGGATTGCTCGAGTGTGAGACCCGGCTTACGGACATCGTCTGGGGTGATTATTTCGTCGTCCTTGAAGACTGAGCGGATCTCGGCGTCGACTGTGGGGATGTTGGTGGCATTCCATGGCTCACCTGGGGCACCACCCAGAGATGCGATGACAGGCTCTTGGTTTTTGAATTCGAGCATGATGGGGATTAGTGTGTGACCTTTGTTGGCTTTGGACCAGGTTCGGACTTGTTGGAGGCAGTCGATAAATGTGAAGCCTGCATTGCAGGTTAATCATCAATTCGAATTCGAGGGACACGCAAAAGGCAGAATGGGACATGTTCTCAAAGAGTTCGAGATAATTGGATGATGAGAAGACTTCAAAAGTACTTACATTGTGAGTTCACATCAACATCAGCAATATGCAGAACTTTCGTCCCGGGAAGCTTTAGCGCAGGGATATCCGGATACGGCAACTTGGAAAGATTCCTTGCAAGCGGGGTGGCATACATTCCACCCTTCGAATCAGCGAACAGATCAAATTCGAAACCACGGATCGATTGATAGGTGAGCTGGTCTGAGATTGAAGCATGCGAGTAATACAGATCTTGAGCAGTGCTCAGACCCACGAACTTCTCGATAAGTGGCCGCTCGGCATAGGTTGGCTCGATGTGATAGCTGTTGTGGGTGCCGACTACTTGGACTTGGTTCATGCGGAGCTCATTCCGGCTGCATTCAATAGGAATCGCGAATACATTTTGGAATTTAACTACCTGTGTCAGTATCGTTATCCGTGTGTTGACATGGCTTTAAGACTTACTGCTGAGAGCAAGGTAGCTCCAGAGACCGACTGTGAAAGCCATGTCGCCCAAAGAGATACTCTATTGGAGATCGAGAGACCAATTTCCAAACAAACTAGGCTTGGGATACCGCAATGTCTGTGTAACAACGCCGAAGCCCTTTTATGTACGTCCCGAGCTGTAGTACACCAGCATATCACTACAACATGATTTTAATATTCACGAGGGAGGAGGTCATATACTTTATCAGAACAGCACACCACACTAATGTTACCTAGGTAATGAGCAGACTAGGTGTTATGGTGACCTTGAGTCCTGCGCTAAGGCCCTACGGGGGTTTTTTTTAAGGCACTAACTGCACTTCTTACAGATACTATCTGTAAACATGTATTTTAGACTGATTTTCTATCTATAATTTAGTTAATTATTTATATTTTTTTCAGCTAGATTCTCTAATTCTGATTGATTTTTAAGGATTTAGAGTAAAAATACAGAAATTACTTATAATTTAAGGGAAATATAGCTATTATCTGTATTTTAAGAGTTTTCTAACTAATAAAGTTAATTTCCCTCCTCCTATTTCCCCTCCCTTTTTTCTTCCCTTCCTATTGCCTACTCTCTCTCTCTCTCTCTCTCTCTCTCTCCTTTCTCTAAGGTCTCTCTTCTTCCTCTAAGGTCTCCCTCTAAGGTCTCCCTCCAAGGTCTCTCTCTAAAGGTGTAGGTCTCCCTCCAAAGGTAGGTCTCCCTCCAAAGGTAGGTCTCCCTCCAAAGGTAGGTCTCCTTTCCGAGTGTTCCGAAAGTGGGTAGAAGGTTTATATTTAACTTTGAATTGAAACATGAAAAGTCCGAGTTACTTAAACTCTTATACCCTTAATAAACTCTAAATTATCTACACTTTTTAGACATACTTGTAGCAGATATTATCTGAATTTTATTTGTATTTTACTACTACTAAGAATACAGATACTTTACAGACGTTATCTGCATGAAAAACCCCGTAGGGACGTCAAGAACGGGAGCGGGAGTGGACTGCCAAGCTTTACCCCTCCTCAGCATGACAACACGATGAACAGGTGTGCTTACCTAGCGTAGTTTATTTCTATCCCCTTAAGCGGTGGAACGCCTTTTAGCGTCTTAGCGGGTTCCCCACTAAAACTGAGGGTAAATAAACTATATAAATAAACTAAATAATTGTTATTCTACACTATATAAAATATAGTGCAAGCCTATATAACCTATTATTTCTAATTCTACTAACCTTATAACTACTTAGCTAGCTTTACTACTTATTAAAAAGACCGGAATAGGCTTTATACTTATAGAATTACTTAATTTCCTCTCTTTAATTAACCTCCTTCTATACTTTACTCTCTTTAATACTTAAGGTATATTCTTACTGTTTTCTATAAGGAAATTATCCGAATTATTTACTAGAATATAAATTAGTATATAGATCTTAAAATTAAAGCTTTAAAACATGATTTAGACTTACTATTATATGCCTAGATCTATAGTTAGTACCTTATAATAATACCTAAAGTATATAAATATATTAGAATACGTATATATATATATATATATATATAGGAATCTATTAAGAAAATCAGTTAAGGGATTATTAGAGATTAAGGGATAATTAGTAGTTAGATTACTCTGTTTTAAGTGTTATAAGCTTTAAGAGGTATAACGTAATTTATATAACATTCTATATATCTACTACTAATCCGAATTATAAATTTAAGGCTATTTCTAAAAGAATAAGCCTTATTCCTTTATATTCAGATAACTTACTAATTACCTAAATAGTTAGAACCTTTAAATACTTATATTTAAAAGGTCTTTTAAGCATATTAGTTTCTAGGGCATAACATAGCTATTAATAAGACTATAGTCCAGTTCTAAGGTTATTCCTTTAATATACTAAAGATTCCTAGTAAGTGTTACGGATAATATATCTTATCTTAAAATATAATATAATAGTAGAGCTCTTTACTAATATAAATTGTTACTAATTCCCTGCCCTCCTAGTACTCTCCTAGCTATATTCCGCGTATAATACTATAGATATATTAACTATTAAAAGAAGGTTAGTAAGAGATCGTATAAATTCGAGAGTTCTAGTAGCTTAAAGTACTAGTATTATATTAAGAATAAAAATAAATACGAACTTATAAGTATCTCTCTTTTAAATCTTATCTATAACTCTTCTAATTATAACCCTTAGTTACTAATAAAAGTAGATCCTAGTTTATATAGCTAATAAATATTATACTTTTATTAACGCTTTTACTAGTAGAGACTAGATTATTATTAAGGAAGCTACTACTGCCCTTTAAAATATTATAACTATTACTAAAGCTCTTATACTAAAAGATATACTATTAGCTATATTAGTTATATTAGCGGAGATATATACTTTATATAAGAAGATAGTTAGAATTGTAGAATAAAATATTATAAGTATTTCCTCTCTTTTAACTGATTCTTCTTACTTCCCTTTATAAGATATAATCTAATAGCTTATATTATAGGAGATTCTTATAGCTTTATAGTATTTAAGAATTATTAATAAGAAGTGAAAAGCTCTATTAGATAGTCCGAGACTATTAAAGCGTTATAAAAGGATAAGTACTTATAAGATTCCCGGAGATAGTTTAAAGAAGGGTTTAACTAATAATCCTAGTAGTTCTAGTTTAAGTAGTAGCTTTATACTAATTAATTAGCCCTTTAAAAAGGAGGAGAGTAATAATAGTACTTTAGTACTTAATCTAACTCCTTTACCTTCTTTTCTTTAAGAGGAAGAAAAAGTTATAAGAGTTAATAGTCTTAAAAAGAATAATATATAGAAGTAAAGGGAGTTCCGGCCTTATTTCAGATTAGTTTTATAGTTAATTCTTTATAGTAGTATCTTTTTTATACTTTTTATATAAGAGTAGCCCTTTATAATAAAACTAGTAATTAGTCTTTATTAGAGTATTATTATAAGGCTACTTATTAGCGCTTTAAATTAAAAGGTAATTATCTTAAAATAAAAGCTATTCTTATTACTATATCTTACTTAATTATAAAGAAATAAATAAGTAATAAAAGAGAGTTATAAGGAAATTAATATAGGAAAAATAAGTAAATATATTAAAACGCTTCTATTATAAGTCTAAATTAACCTCAGTTAACCTTTTAACTTACCTTTTTATCTTTACTATTAACTAGTTAGTATTAATAAACTCTTAAAGAGCTTTATTTAGATTAGCCTTTATTATAGCGTTAGTAGAGTTACTTACTCTATTAATCTATTATATCTCTATTAGTTCTTTACACTTATATAATTAATAAATAGCTATAATATTAATTATTAAATACTTCTTCTTTATAATACTAAGCTTAATAATATATTTATAAAGAGATAAAGAATTAGTATAAACTATAGTAGGAAGCCTTAGGAGGCTTAGCTTATTAGTTACTATATTCACTATAGTTATTAGAGATATTAATATATTAATCCCTACTATTATAGTATATAAGTCCGAAGCGAGTATTACTTAAGTAACTCTCTTATACTTTATAAAACTTATATATTAGGTTACTAAATAGAGAGAATCCCTGAAACTCCTTTAATTCAGTTCTAATAGCTAGTATAAAACTAATCTAAGAGCTAAGGTTTTTATTATTTATAAAAGGTCTATTAATAAAGGCGTAGATCTTTATAGAATATAAGTCTACGGGAATATACTATAAACCTCTCCTTTAGTTCTCTATTTATTACTTAAGATATAAATTTAAGGCTTTAATATTATTAAGAGTTAAGTTTTAGTATTATACTACTACTAATAAGTCGAATATAGCTTCCGGTTAATAGATTATTATAAGATAAGCTCTATAACCTTATTACTTTATATAAGCTTTCTTATAATCTCCCTTAGTAATATTAATTTACTTAAGCCTTACTTCTTAACCCTTCTAAGATATATAGAGGTTATCCTCTCTTATACTAATAATATACCTATTAAATATTAGTAATTCGGATTAGTTTAAGACTTATATTAGTTTAGTTATAAAGCTAGCCTAATTAATCGCTTCTTATTCCTTTACTAAGAATATCTTATCTCTTAGAATAAGAGTATTATCTATTTATATTCTTATAATTCTGAACTTATTAGTTTCTTTAGTACTTACTAAGAGGTATAAGTTATAAGTTAATATCTCTATTTAAAAGCTCCTTATATAATACTTATAATATATTTTAAACTAATAGTTTCTAGACTTAGATATATTATATAAAAGAAGTACTATTATAAATATTATACTAAGTAGAAACTTATTAGTAATCTCTTCTAGTAGTTATATAAATATCTTATAAAAAAGCTTTATTACTACTTAAGTATAAGCTTAAGTAATATCTTATATTACTAGCTTTAATTTAGAGTTATTCTAAATGTATTTCAGATAGCTAAGTACTATAACTAAGTATATAATAAGCTTTTAACTAATCTATTAGATTATTAGTAATTAAGTTAAAATCTCTTATTTACTCTTATTATTAAAGTATTAAATGATAAGCTTAGATTTCTTATATAAGCTTATTATCTTCTTACTTTTAACTTTATCTACTATTCTAAACTTAAAGATCTACTAGCTTTTTACTTTAAAGTTATCTTTATAAATAGAGATAAAAATACCTCTTTTAATAAGAGCTTTATATTCTACTTAATAGGATCTTTAGAATAGTAGTCCTAAGGTTATAGTCTTACTCTTTAATTATAGTTTAAGAGAAAGCTTTTAATCTCTTATCTCTTTCTTTATTAAGAATACCTTAGTATTATATATTACATATATCTTAGTATTATAATTATTATTAATTATTAGTAATCTATTAATCTAGTTTATAAATAGGATCTTAATATAAATAAGTTTTATTAGAATATAAAGGGATTTAGGCTAGATATCATATGTACTACTAGGCTAAAAATAGCTTAGTTAGAGGCACTTAACTCTTTATATACTATAGCTTCTTTTAAAGAATATACTTCTTAAGAGTATAGTTTATAACTTATATCTATTCTCTTCTTATTATAGTAAGATTATTAGATCTTAGCTATCTAGAATTAGCTTCTAATTATAATTGAATAATTTAAGCTTTTTCTTCTTATGAAATTTATAAGGTTTAAGCTTATCTAATAAGCGAGGAAAGCGATTAACTATATAAAACTAAATATAAGTCTCCGGGTCTATCTTTAGCTTTCTAATTTCTAACCTCCTATTATATATAATATATAATCTCTTAATAGCTAAACTTTCTAAGAGCTACTTTATATAAAGACTTATATATCTTACTATTAATTGTAAGTAACTATAGTAAACTCACTAAAATCCTAGTATCTTACTTAAGAGCTTTATTATTACTATAATTAGTAGAACTTTCTTTCCTCTTATTATAGTTTTCTAGCTAGTAGTTATATCTTTCTTATAGTTATATTTCTACTTATCTCCGCTCTTTTTATTAACCTCTTACTTTTCTTATTTCTTTAGTTCCTTCTTAATTAAGTTAACTTCTTTCTTATTAATCTTAGCCCTTTCTCTATATATAAACTTAAACTCTTTTATAGCCTCGCTTATTTCCTTCTAGTGCTAAGATTAATATAATTAGGAAGCTAAGACTACTATAGTACTTATAATAATTTCTCTCGCTAAGTAAGCTAAATTATTAATATTACTAGAGCTCTTTTTTTTCTTACTTATAGCTATAAGTGTATTTTCTAATTCCTTTATAAATACTTCTTCTTTTATAAAGCCTCTTATACTAACTTATATTCTAATACTTTTTTATTTTTCTTCTATTAATTTCCTTACTTTCTCTTCTCTTATTTTTATACTTATTATATAAGTTATATCTATTATAATAACTTCTTTTACTTTAGATATCTCTTAATAAAGTAGCCTTAAGACTTATCTCTAGATTTCTAAGTTAACTTATAATCTAGCTTTTTTAATAGATATCTTTATAAAAGCTTATTAGTAGCGACTTATAAATTCTCTTAACTTAATTACTAGCTAAGTTAATACTTCTAGGTTTATCTAGTTCTTTACTATACTTTTATAAGCTTTACTTTATTTATTTCTCTTTTTTATATTATTAATAATTATAACTTAAACTTTTATTTAAGATTAGTAAAACTTATCCTCTAATATATAGATCTAGAATACTCTTAACTTTTCTATATACTTATATACTTACTTAATAAGTTCCTTAGCTCTATTATAGTATACTATTATAGTCTCTAGGACTCTTAACTAAGTATTATACTAGTTTTATAGTAGGATCTTATTTAAGTATATAATTACTTTATTAAAATTAGTAAAAGCTAATAATCTATCTTCTGCGAGTACTTTAACTAAGCTTATACTTATATCTCTTTTATTATTTATAATAAACTATTATATCTATATAGTAATTTAGTTATTATAACGTAGAATATAGGGAAGTTATTATTTTTAAAGAAAGTTAAAAGTTTTAAATTAGAAAAAATCCCTAGTGCTTTAAATCTCTCTTTAAAAGCTCTTATATCTTACTTAGTAGCTTATAACTTACTATTCTTCTAATTATATTATTATACTACTTACTAGTAACTAATATATAATAAATAACTAATAACTTCTCTACTCTTTTTACTTTTCTTTTTTAAAATTCACTTTTTTATTTATTATCTTACGCTTTTTCTTATTAAATTTACTTTTTTTATAGCTTTACTACTACTATTCGTTTAATATAAAACCTCTCTTATACTTTTATTTTCTTAAATTTTCTTTTTTCCTTTAATAATTATTTTTCTATAATTACTTCCTTTTTTTATATTATTATTACTATCCTTATATTTTACTACTTTCCTTATACTTTCTATACTTTTAACTTATATTTCTATTACTTCTATTATTATAGTATTACTTTTAAAAACTATTTTCACTTAGTATATCTTAGAGTATTTTTTATATAACTTAACTCTTAGTATAGTTTATATCTAGGATATTATAGTAGCTATTAGAGCTAATAGGACTATATATTTATTAAACTATATAGTTAGCTTTTTAGTTCTTACTTTTAATAAGTAGATCCTTATTAAGATAGAAGTATCTAATAAGTAAAAGATTGATTTTCTCTTATATCTTTATATATACTTTAGTTAGAAGTCTATAAGTTACGCTTTTCTTAGTTTAAATAACTTTATTATAAAGTTTAATAATATACTTCTTTATAGTAGTATTATTATAAGATCTAATATAGATACTTTAAACCTAACTTTTATTTCTATAAAGAAGTATAATAGTTATAAGTAGTAGTATAATAAGTACTTATTTAGTAGTAGTAACTCTTTTAATAACTATAAGAAGAAAGAATTATAGAAGTATATTAAGTCTAAGGCTTTAATTAACTTACTTATAAAGACTCTTAGCTTATCTTCTAAAGACTCTTTTACCTCTAGTACTATCTACGTTAAGAAGCTTATTAAGAAAAAGAAGCTTATTAAGAAAGAGACTTTTTTTATAAAGAAGTTAAAGAATACTAATAAGTACACGGATAATACTCTAAATTAAAATAATTCTAATAAAAGTAATACCTTTATTATTAAATATAAGTCTATATCTACTACTATTACCTCTACTCTTATAACTTCTAAGAAGCTTATATTCTAAGTCACTTAGTCTTTTAAAGCTACTCTTTCTCTAGAGAAGGCTATTAATAGTAATAAGGATACTAAAGTTCATATTAATATTAATAATATTAAAGATAAGAATAATAGTAACTATTTTAAGAAGAAGAAGAAGAAGAGATCTATAAAGCGTTAAGCTTCTAAAATTACTTCCGGAATTACTATTAGATTATACTAAGCTCGCCCTTATTATAAGGCTACTATAACTACTCTTACTTTTATTAGCAACTACTCCTCTAAGATTAAGTTACTTCTTAATAAATACTTCTAGTGATACTCTTATAATAAGAGTACTTCTAACTCTATTAATACTTAGTCTTACTTTATTACTTATTAGATATACTTTAATTTTAAGTATATTAGTTATATTAGTAGTACTTTTACTTAAGATATTAATAGTAAGTATTACTACTTAACTTATGTTAATAGATATATTTATTAATTTACTACTAAGGCTATTCTTACTAAGTATAATATATTAAGTAGCTCTTTCTTAGCTTATCCGGCTACTATAAGTAAGTACTTTCCTCTCTTAGCTAGTTATAGTACTGTGGTGGGGTAGTGTGGTTCTAGGTCGGAAGATAGTTGGCCCGTTCTGTAAGGTTATATAGATAGGCGCGATAGCGCGTAACGAATACACTATCTTCTCTCTCCTACTCTTACTACCTGTTTAGTTAGTGGTCCCCTACGTCCCTGCTTACTGTGCACTTTGACGGCACTACCCCACTCCTTTACAGTACTAATAATAATAGTAATAGTAAAAGTAATAAGGAAATAGATATTAATAATAATAAAATAGCTAAGGATACTAACCCCCTTAGTCTAATAAGTCTCTTCTACTATTATATTTATTATCTGTATAAATTTATTTAGTTATATAATTAGCGTTTAGAGTAATTATTTTCTTTAATTTCTTTATATAATAACTACTTTAAGTACTACTTATAATACTACTTATTTCCTCTTCTTCTTATTTAATACTAATATTATTATAAATAATTAATAGATAAGATTTAATAATATTTAACTTTACTTATTCCTTTACTTAATAAGTAAATATAACTTATCTCCTTTACTTAAAATTCCTAGCTCCTTTAAGAACTCTTATTAATCTATTTCTCTTACTAAGCGAGCTAAATTATCACGCGGCTTAGTAGCCTAATTATAATAGTTATATACTTACTTTCCGGAATTATTACTTACTTTTCTTTTAGTTCTTAGAGGTCTTTTTCTACTCTAGCTTATTCTCTTATTACTAGTATAATACTTAAGATATTATTTCCTAAGTTACTTTCTATATTACTAGCTATTACGCTCTCTTTTTTACTTAGATCTTTAAGTTTAAAATTATTAAATCCCTTACTAACTTTAACTAGTTCCTAGATAAAGTCCCTTTTATAAAAGACCTTAAGTTAATTCTCTGAAAATATACTATTAAGGTAAGAAGTATTATAAAGTTCTAAGAGTATATATATTCTTTTCTCTATAATAACTATATTAATCTTATATAAGCTAAGTTATTAGTAGCTAAGCTTTAGTTTAAAAGATATATTAACTTCTTATTTAGTATTATATAATAAAATAATATTACTAACTTTAATTTCCGTTTAATAAATCCGCTAACTAGTATTAAACTTATCCTTACTTATTACTTATATCTTATACTACTTTATAATTACTTCCTTTAAATCTTTATCTCTAATCTGAATTTACCTTATATAAAAAGCTAAAGTCTCTACCTTTATTTAAGTATTCTCTTAATTTATAACCCTCTAAGTAAGGACTTTTATTTCAACTAGTAGAACTACTTTTAACTTATACTATATCTAAAATAGTACATATCTAATTATACTTTTTATTATATAGTAATCTACTAAAAGTACTATATATAAATTTCTAACTTAATTACTTATCTTCTTATTTATTATCTATCATACACCTGGCGCACTTGAGGCACTCCCTAAAGCGCTTTAGCTAACTAGAGGCTACTTATATAACTAGAACTCCTAGAGCTTCCCCTTATAAGGGAGCTTTTAAATACCTTAATAAAATTAAGACTTTTATACTATATAAAGCTCCTTCTTATAGTATATAATAGTTAAGAGCTATATTCGCTTATTTAAGCTACTATATAAGTATACTACGTAGTATAAGTAGAGTTATAAGTAGTATTAAGAGATACTTATACTACTACTTAAAGAACTCCTTTAAATACCTCCCTGAACTTCCTGAAATACTCTTAATACTATTAGTTCTATAGAAAGCCTCTTTAATATATTAATATACTTTTAAAATAAGTTAATTAAATATAAGAGTAATACTTTTAATTAGAGAAAGTAGTAGCTTTAATAATAGATAACTTTCTAGTACTATACTAAACTTAAAAGAATCTAGAGATTTATTAACTCTAATACTAATAATATTAGAAATATTATTAAGTAATAACTAAATCTCCTTAGTATTAATAATTTTATATAAGAGAAGATAAATAGTCGCCTTAGTAAGTAGATAGTATTATTAATATAAGCTAACTTAGATTTACTAGTGAAATAGAATACTATTACTACTAAGGAAAGAGAGAGTATAATAGAACTACTAGTGTTTATAAGTAAGCCCTTAGAAGCTAAGTTTAAAAATATTAAAATACTCTAGGAAGCTCAAATAAAAGAGTACTTAAATAAGCTAGCTAAATAGATAGCACTTAATAACTATATTTAAAACCTCTTTAACTAAGTAAATAGTACTATTAGCTAATCTATTCTAACTAACGTAATTAATAATAATACTACTAAAAGTGTTATAAGACTATAAGCGCTAGTTAGGTCTATTAAGTATAATATAGTACCTTTAGACGCGGTAGTACTAACTTCTATTATTTCGGACTATACTAATACACTTAGCTTACTAATATATTAAGATAGGAAGTCGCGAATTAAATCTTATATATAGTATAAGCTATAGTAAAAGAACTTCTATCTTATAAGAATATATAATATTCCTAATATATAAGAAGTATATAGTATATAAGCTTTCCTAAATATAGTATTAGTTTAGTTAGAGACTTAAGCCGCTTAAGTACTTACTAATATTATAAGAGATAATACTCTAGGATATTATTATAGTATAATACTAGAGAAGTATAGTCTAGTGTTTATAGTAAATATAAAAGAGTACTACTGGAATAAAGGTAAGAGAGCTAATAGTTTTTACACTACACTAATACTAGGTAGTTATTCTAATATAAGAGGCTTATAAGACTATTCCGAAAGCTCTCGGAATTACTCTTATTTAAATTAAAAAGATAAGAAAGCTAACTACCCTTATAGAATTAGATATTAGTACCCTCTAATTAAGTACTAGAAGCTCCGGTTTATTTATAATAGCTTTTAAGCTAATAGTATAAGATTCTATCTAAATAATAAGTAAATTAAAAAGATTTATAAGGTAACTTAAATACCTAAATATATAAAACTATACTAAGAGATCTTAAAGAAAGGTTAAGTTACTATCCCGGTTATATAGATTACTAGAAAGAAGTCTAGTACAGACTAAGACTTATTATTTTAATATACTAAAAGGAAGTACCCCGAAAACGTTAATATAGCTACTATTAATTTAAAGCTCTTAGACTTTAAAAAGACACTTAGAATCTATATTACGGACTTTATTAATACCTCTTATATATTATTAAAAAGTACCTTAATAAATAACTATAGCACTTAGCACTTAGTAAACTATAAGAGTAAGCTAGTTCTAGGTTCCCTTAAGAGATTAACTAATAATAACTATATAAAAGTTAGAATATAATGAATTCTAGTAATTAATAGAAGGAAGCGAGTATTTAAGAACTCCTTAGCTAAGCTAAATAATCTAAATACTTAAGACCTATTACTTAATAATATTTCTATAGTTTATAATTTCTATATTAATATTATCTTAGAGGTATTACTAAAAGATATTAAGCTATAGTACTTAGGGAAAGATACTACTTTATAATATAAGGAGGTTTAAATAAGTATAATTATTAAATAGCTAGTTTAAAAGTTTAACTTAACTTTCTTTAAATATAAGCTTTTTAGATACTCTTATTACTCTTATAACTTAGTGACCTTAATATATATACTTATTATAATATACCTAACTCTAAGTTATAACTTAAATAAGTAAGGTTTCTAATTATTAAATTAACTACTTAAAGAGTGTTTTATAACTCTATAACTATAATACTTATATACTAGCTATTTAAGAGAGAGTACTTTATAAGTATTACTTAAAGTAAAGAGAGGCGTATAATTTAATATAGTATTAAGAATCTAATATAAAGACTATACTATTATATACACTAGAAATGTTATATTAAGATAAGAGTTAAAGAATAAGATAGCTAGATTATTCTATTAAATCCTCTAGGACTTATTCGACTTTAATATAAGTTATAATAGTACTTACTAGCTACTTATTATTAAGAATAAGTATAATAAGCAGCTCTTTAGCTATATATTACTAAGTAAGTTAACTAGTTATATTATACTAGTCTTAAAGAACTTTAAGTGTTAAATTAAATATTAATATAGACTATTAGTCTACATTATTTAGTATAATAATAATATCTTAGTTATAACTATTCGAGGTATATTAAGGTATAAGGAATAAACTATAAGAGAAGGGATAAAAGTAGAGAATCCCTTATTATATACTAAGGAACTTATAAGTAGTACTAAGCGTATAAGATAAGAGATTATTAATAAATCTATTAAGATATATATTTAAGTGAACTTACTAAAGAAGCTTTACTTAGAGGTATATTATATAGTAATCTACTTTTATAATATAAATCCTCTTATATACTAAGAAATAAGGAGTCCTAACTAAGTACTTTAGGAATAGTTTTAGAACTACTTTTAGTAGTATAATCTACTAATAGTAAAGAAGCTCTTAATAGACCTAAGACTTAACTAGAGTAGAGTATATATATATAAGGCGCGTATATATCTAGTTATAACTAATAGAAAAGCTAGAAGAAGTTATAAAGGCTTTAAAGTTAGCTTTAAAGTATATATTAGATACTTAGTTAGTTATATTACTTCTAATTTATATAGGATCTAAGTGCTTTAGCTACGCTATATAATAATCACGTGTAATATATAGTTTAATAAGATAATATTCTATTCCTTTAAAGAAAAGAAGAAAGTTAGCTAACTTATCTTTACTCTAAGGGAGCTTATTAAGGACTTAAAAGAGAACGTTATTACTCTAGATATAAAGTATAGTATTAATAATATTACTAATATAGTTATAGCGAAATATATAACTAAACTAAATAAAGCTATAGTTAAAGCTAATATTAGTATTAAGACTACTATACTAGTTACTAAGGAAGTACTAGAACTAATAGATATTACTCTAGTAAAGCTTTTATAAAGCTCGGGGGTAGTACTAGAAGTATAAGAACTAATAGAGGTTAACTTACTAGAACTTCTTTAGACCTCTGAATTAGCCTCTTATAAGAGTTAAACCTTAAGGGTAAAGAATAATAATATAGTTCTTTATAATAATAATATTACTAATAATAGTAGAGATCTAACTTCTTATAAGAGGTTAAGTTAAAGCGCTCTAAGAGATACTAAAGTAGTAAAGATTAATTATCTCTTACTTTAGTACTAGAAGGATACTATAAGTAATAATAATACCGGTCTAAGTATTAAAGAGGTATACTAATAAATATACCTTTAAGTTGTATTATTTAGCTAATAACTATAAGACCTTAAGTAATAAGTTACTAAGCTTTTAGAAGCTTCTCTTAAAGCGATAAAGACTAAGTTTCTATAGGTAGCTAGAAATAGCTACTAATAATAATAAGTAATAGAGCGTAATTAAATCTAAGTAATATAAGAAGCCTAGAGAGAATATAAAAAGCTTACTATATATAGCTATTACTTTATAGTAGTAATTCTAAGATAAGATAACTACTTATATCTCTAAGAGTTTACTACAACTTTCTATAGTAAGACTCTAATATAAGCTAATAGCTATAATACTATTATACTTTATATAGTAGTTTTAAATACTATATTAAATATCCGAGTAAAGGTAAGAGCCTCTAACTTATAAAACTAATATTAAAGGAAGCTCTTAAAGCTACTTAAGAAATAGAGGGAGCTAGAGAGTTACTTATATAATAAGTAGTTTAAAACTAATATAGAAAGGGAGATATTAAACTTAGAAGCTTAAGACTATTAAAGACTAATTCCTAAGGAAGATATAGCTACTTTATTAATTCCCTTAAAGTAAGTATTTACTTATAAAGTAGATTCTATAAGATAGCTTAAGTGTTATAAGTCTCGGATTATAGTATAAGGTAATATATAAGATAACTTTATAATATTCTTAACTTATGTAATTATACTTATAGCGAAGTTGTTCTAAGTTATAATAGTACTAGTAGCTTAATTTAACTTAGAAGTAAAGTAGTTTAATATAATTAATACTTTTATTAATATAAAGAGAGATAAGAGAAGCGCCTTAATCTTATGTTTCCTTCTAGAAAGCTAGAAAAGACTAAGAATAATAGTAGAAATTAACTAAGTGCTCTATAGCTTAAGAGACTTATTTATACTCTAGTATAGCGACTTTACTAAGATACTTAGTAAGCTAGACTTATTTCTACTTATAGAGAAGCTATATATCTTTATAAACTAGTATAGGATTATCTTTATAGTATTCTATATTAATAATATTTAGATCTTATATTATATTAGATATATTAAAGAGAGCTAGATAATTATAAATAGATTATATAATGCGTACGAGCTAATAGTCCTAAGAGATATAAAATAGTTCTTAAGAGTATAAGTAATATAAAATAAAGAAAAGAAAATAGTATCTCTCTTATATAATATCTATATTAAGAAGATAGCTTAGAAATTTAATATAATAGATAAGAAGTACCTTAGTACGCTTCTCCTATACTATAAGCTAGTTAAGAACCTTAGTATAGTAACTTTTAAGTAAATTAAGGAATATTAAGAGAAGGTTAAGTTAGTATTATATATAGCTATTATATTCTAGCTAGATATTACTTTTATAGTCTTTTAACTATCGCACTTCTTAATTAACTTAAGTACGCTATACTTAGCAGTAGTTAATTAAGCTATATAATATCTATTTAGCTTAAGATTCTTAGCTATTATTTAGAGTTAGGAAGATAGAGAGATATACCTTCTTATTACCTTAGATATATTATTTACTAATAACACTAAATCGTATTATTTCTCCTAAGGATTCCTTATTATACTATTTAGAGGAGCTATTATTTAGAAAGCCTCCTAATAAGATACTATTATTACCTTAATAACTAAAGTAGAGCTTCTTAGTATAGAATAGATAGCTAAGGAGGTAATAATACTTTAAAGGTTCTTTAAAGAGCTAAAGCTTAATATAAGAACTCTATAGAATATATTCTATAATAATAAACAGATAATTTAGCTAATAATTAAAGAGAACTAGTGAATCTTAATAAAGCTTTAGTATATTAATATATAGAATATATAGCTATAATAGAAATATAAAAAAGAGAGTTTTTAAGTAATATATCTCCTAATAAATAATATACTAGCTAATAGCTTAACTAAAAACCTACTAAAGTAGAAATTTAAAATATTTATTACTCTTTTAAACTTTTAAGACTCTTAAGCTAATATTAAGAAGCTCGCTTAAGCTATATAGTCTATATAGATACTTTCTTTTATTATATTTCCTTTATTTTATATTTATAGTTCTTAAACGCTATTAGAGAGGAGAGAAGAAGTAGAATTATAAGACTTAATCCTAAGCTACTACTTTAGGGTTATAAAGCTGCGCTAAAATAATACAAAGAGTAAAAGACTTAATCCTAAGCTACAACTTCTAGGTTATAAAGCTATATTAATATACTAGCTTAAACTATAATAATAAAGAAGTAATATTCTTAAGTTACTACTTAAAGGTTATAAAGCTTATATTACTTACTAAGAAGAGAGAAAGAAGTTAATTAACTACTAGGTAGCGCTAGTTATAATATTAACCTCTACTAAAGCAGAGGTATATAAGGCTAAATATATTATAAGAGCGATAATAGTAGCTCTTATAAAGCTAGAGCTTATTCTTATAGTACTAAAAACAAGGTAAGAAAAAAGAATAGTAATCTTTCTACGGAAAGTAGAAGTAAGAGTAGGGGTAGTAGTTAATATTAATAGTTAGATAATATCTGAAATCTATAAGACTATTATTATAACTTATAGATAATAGTATAGATCTTATTCTTATCTTTATCTTTATTCTCCTTAGTTTTTAAAGCTTTCCGAATAGTAGCTTAGTAGATTATAAGAGCTTATATATATTATAGAGTTAGTCTTATTTAATACTTTAATATTAATACCTTAATACTTTATTATTTTAATACTATAATATAAGGAAATACTTATATATATACTCTCTAAGAGGGCCTAAGCTACTAAGTAGCTAGCGAAGAGTTTAGTAGCGTAAGTAAAGGTAGTAATATAACCTAATTTATTATTTTTATAATAATAAAAATAGCGTGAAGTTATCTCTTTATTATAATAAGAGTCGTCTAGCGTACCCTATAAACTACTACGAATATAGTAGCTATAAGGTATAGTACAAATAGCCCTTACTATAATAAGGTAGTAAGCAGGAGTTAGTAGTAGTAGTAATAGTAATAGTAGTAGTAGTAGTAAGGAGGCGGTAGTAGAGGAGGTATAGTAGCTATAGGCCTATTTTATAAGGTATTAGTATAGTTCTAACGATTCCTTATAACACTAACTATATTAGAATCTTCAAATAAATAACTTATAGTTTTCTTCTTTATTATATAAGTAGTAATAAGATTAGAAGCGCGTAAAGCGCGGGAGGTATAAGAGCTTTTAGCTATATTTACTAATATTATATTAAAGTTATTATTTAAAGAAAAAGTATTTAAGGGAACCTACTTACTTTATATACTTAAAGCTACTAAGCGCTTAAGACTTAACGCTATTAGTTAGTATTAACTCCTATTATAATTCAGGTAGTATTATCTATACTATTTATATTACTTTACTTACTATTATAAAGCTAAGCGAGAGAGTATATTATATACTTAGTGTACCTGAGGTACTCCCTAAGGCGCTTCAGCTAATTAGAGGCTACTTATATAACTAGAACTCCTAGAGCTTCCCCTTATAAAGGAGCTCTAGAATACCTTAATAAAATCAAGATTTTCATACTATATAAAGCTCCTCCCTATAGTACACGATATTATCTTTACTAAGGCGTTTATAATAAGTTTATAACCCTATTTTATTATTTTATTTACTAAAGTATAATAAGCTAATACTACTACCTTTTAGATCCTATATTTCTAAGTAAGCTCTTTTACTTACTTCTTATTTTCTAGCCCTTTATTTATAACTAGCTTTCTAAAGATTCTATAGTAATATATTATATTTTCTTAAAGGAAATCTATAATAGCTACTAAAGTTATATTTACTAAGGCTCTAGCTTTAAATTATCTAGATAGATTATTTTATATTATAACTAAGTAGTACTTTCCTTACTTTAATAATAAATATACTATATTTATTCCTACTTTAGCTTATAAAGCGCTAGTCTATATAAGATAAAGCGCTTCCTTTATCTTAGTAGAGTCTTAAAGTTAATAAGCTTTATATATTACTATATAAGCTTTTATATCTAAGTATAATAAGTCTTAAAAATACTTTTTTATAACTTTCTAATAAGTACTTTCCTATACTTTATAGCTTATATCCTTATAAAGGGATTTAAGGATTGTTTACTATTTCCTTTTACTATTTATAACCCTTCTTATTAGAAGACTCTTATTAGTATAGTAATATAAAACTTTATCTTAAATTATATAATTTAGAGCTTATTACTTAAATCTCCTAAAGTTCTTAAGATTAATCTTACTTAGCTGCTTTAGTATAAGAAGATACTCTATAATAAGCTTAGAATCTAAACTTTATACCTTTTATAAGTAAAGTACTACTCTTCTAGTTTAGATACTAACTTTAACTTAACTAAACTAAGTATTTATAAAGTTATTAATATCCTCTTCTAAAGCTTTAGTATTTAACTTCTTCTAAGTAGCTAGTTACTTAGATAGCTTATCTATTATAATATACTTAATTCTTAATATATAGTATACTTTAAAATTAAAAAAGTATATCTAAGTAATCTATCTTATAACTAGAGCTTTAAGTAAATCTAACGCCTCTTAATTAAGCTATATAACTAGAATCTATAGTATTTATTTCTAAGATAAAGTAGTAGCTAATTAAAACCTTATAAACTTTCTTTAATACTTTTAAAACCTTATAATACTCTCTCTTAGTAATATTATAGTTTCTTTCTATAGCTATTTATACTTTATTATTATACTTAATAAGATAATACTTAAGGTTATAATCTAGTTATATTAAGATTATCTCTTATCTTTATAAGCTTATATCTACTATTAGAATTACTTTACTACTTCTTTTAAAGATATCTAGCTTTACTAGTACTAAAGCTATTATTAAAGCTAACTTTAGTATATCTATTATAAACTTTTTAATATCTCTAAATTTCTACTCTACTCTCTTTTAAAGTAAAAGATATAATAGCTTAGCTTTTCTAGTATAGTTAATAATCTAAATATAGTAGTAGCTATAAACCCTAAGAAATACCTTAACTTTAGTTATATTTTAATATTCTTACTAGTGAAGTATCTTTATTACTTTTTTATTATCTAATAACTTATTTTCTATAGTATATATATAGCTTATTAACTTTAAGCTATTAATTTTAAACTATGATTTAAAGCTAATTATAGCTTCTACTTTTTTTATATTAATTAAGATTAGATCTAAGTTAATAAAGTACTTTAAGATATATCTTCAAATACTAAGCTTAATTTTCTTATTATTATACTTTAAGTAAGAGCTTAAGATAAGAATATTATCTATAAATATCCTAGCTCTCTTAAGCTTATAGTCCTTTAGAATTACTTTTTTAACTCTATAAAATTATATAATAGAGTTAGTTACTTCCTAAACTAAAGTAGTATAGTAAAGGAGACTAAGTAGTATTTAGAATACTATTAGATCTTTACTATTTAAGTATAAGGTAACTTAATTATACCTAGAAAAGAAGTCTATTAGAGAAGTAATTATATACCTTATAAAATCTTCTAATATTTCCTTAATATTAAGTAGTAAGTTAGTATCCTAAATTATTACTATATTATACTTTATTATAATATTTACTATCTAATATACTTTATTCTTTTTCTTAACTAAGAACTACTAATTCTTATATAGTTTATAGCTATATTCTAAGGTACTAGCCTTAAGCCTCTTTATAAGTATATCCTTAATATATTTATATAGATACTTTAGTACTAGGAATCTAGACACTTACTAAGCTTTATATAGAATAGTATAAATTTCCTATAGTAAGTAAATATCTTTATATATCTTTTCGTATTTAAAGAAATTAAATACTATTATAGCCTCACGCTTATATAATATCTCCTTTAAAAGCTTATATTCTTATAGCTATAACTCTTCTTTAATTATTATCTCTTTTATTCTCTTTAATATTAACTTTATTCTATATAGTAACTTTAAGAACTTTAGGGTTATTTACTTATTAAATTCGTAAGGTAGTTTAATAAGCTCTTTAACTCTCTCTTACTTTAATTACCTCTATTTCTAGTCTAGCTTCTCTTCTAGCTTTAACCTATCTAAAATCCTCTCTTAAATTAGAATAACCTTATTAGCTTTCTTCTTATAAGTACTCTAAACTCTAATAGTAAGAAAAACTCTTTTTACTTATAAAAGTATAACTAAATCCGTACTTTTTAAAAGAATTATATCCTTATTTTCTATCGTGTACTGTAGGGAGGAGCTTCATGTAGTGTGAAAGTCTTGATTTATTAAGGTATTCTAGAGCTCCCCTATAAGGGGAAGCTCCAGGAGTTCTAGTTACATAAGCAGCCTCTAGTTGGCTAGAGCGCCTTAGGGAGTGCCTCAGGTGCGCCAGGTACACGACATTTTCTTTTTTATCCGGCTTAATAAATACTATAACTAAAAATACTTTTACTTTTCCTTTACTAAGTAAGTTAAATATACTAGTTAACTTACTTCTTCTTTTAATAGGCCTATTACTAGAACTACTTACTACTATAGCTTTAGTTAAGTATTTTCTAGGAAAATATCTGATTTAGTATAAAACCTTATTAAATCCGCGACTTTTATATTAGTAAAAAGATCTGGCTCCAGGTAGCCGCCGGCTAGCCGCCGTAGGCGCTATTTTCGCGATTTTTAGCCTAAGTTATATATCAATTAATTTGATAGCTAGCGACTCCTAAAGCGGTATATACTAATTTAAATTAATAACGTAGGCGCCTAAGGCGACTAAGGCGCTATAGGTGCTTATAAGCCTAATTAGGACTAGCGTATAAAATAAAAGTGGGTCCGATTTTTATTTATTATATAAGATATATTAGTAAGCTTAAAAAGCTTAATAATACTAAGAATCCTAAGGATATTAAAGGTACTTATAAAAGTATACCTTATAAGGGGGTATTATTAGGCTTATATCGCCCGATTAGATAAGGCGGCGACTCACCCCTACATAGAATTTACCCGAATCGAATTATAAGCACGCTAGCGATTTTTTAGCGTAGATATTCATAGCGTTAGAGGCTTAGCGAGACTAGTTTTAAGGATATACATAGAAAGTGCAGGTCTTTTTAAATTCTTAGTTAAAATTCATACTAGTCTAACTGTTTTTAGTTAGTTTAAAATCTAAAAATAAACTTAACTTTTAATTTTTAATTCTAATTAAAAATATTATATCTTTCCTAATTTAGTCTAGCTTATATATAAAAGTAGGTCTTATAAAAGGCGCCTAGGGCGTATAAGGCGGCCTTTTATTATTTAAGGCTAACGTACGACGGCCTCTTATATTTTAAGGCGCCTTAAGCGTAAATAGCGACTATTCGGCGAAAACAGTGAAAATAGCGGGTAGCACGTGCACCTGGCGCCAGAATTTTTTACTGATATACTATAACCTACTTAGTTCAGTTATTATTTATAACTATAGTAAACTAATAACCTCTATTATAAGAAATTAATAAAAGACTCGCTATAATAAAAGATTATCTTAAGACTATATTATTTTTTACTTATATTAAAGTAAAAAAACTCTCTACTATTAAAATACTTCTAATCTCTATAGTAACTCTCTTATATAACTCTTTAAACTTCTCTCGCTCTCTTAAGTAGCTTATTATTTTAAGATTAGAATTAAGTTAAATAAGGAGCTTAGCTTTTAAAGTAATTATAGAAGTTATTAGATTAGCTTTTAACTTATAATTAATAAGTACTATTATAGTTAGAGAGCTTAGTTAGACTCTAACTTTTAAGCTCTTAATTACTAAGACTTAGAAGTCCTTTAATATCTTCTTTACCTCTATTAACTTTATTAATATTAAGTTAGTTTAATTACTCTTAACTTCTTTCTTAGAGGTCTAAAGTAATTTTATTATAACTATATTTTTAAAAAGTAGTTTCTATAAGAGCTTAAAGTATATAAGTACTTCCCTACTAGTAATACCTTTTAGTTTATTATCTAAGACCTTATTTAATAGCTTTAGAGGCTATATCTCTTACTTTAAGATATCTAAGTACTACTCTACTTTCTTAGTAACTCTTAGACTAACTTTCTTTAACTTCTTAATCTACTTTTTATCTATTTTTATTTCTTTAATAATCTTTTTTTATTATACTCTCTTCTTTAATACCTTTTTAATTAGATCTTTTTACTTTTACTTTTTAAGTTATAGAACTTTTAGGGCTATTAAGTCTTTTTCCTTCTTAACTTACTTTTTTAATACTTTCTTTAAGTTTACTTACTTATTATTCTTTCTACTTTTTAGTTTTTTACTTCTAGCTTCTAATATTCTTATAGTTTCTTAGTCCCTTTTATTTTCTTTAATATTTAACTTATCTTAAGTTATTACTCTTATTACTACTACTTTTATAGGTTTAGCTTTATTTATAAAGTACTATAGTACTTATATTAGCTATACTATTAAACTACTCCCCTTAGCTTATCTCTTACTAGTTCTTTATATTAAGATTCCCTTTTAACTAGCTTATATAGCCTCTATTACTAGGACCTTCCTATATTACCTAACTAATTACCTCTTACTACTAGTATATTTATAATATATCTAGCTCTAATAGTTATATATAAGCTCCTTCTTTATATCTATTAGGAAGTTTAAGTAATTCCTATAGAAATACTTATTTTCTAAATAGTAGAAATATTAGTTTTAGTAATCCTTATAAGTACTTATAATATATATTCTAATTAGTAAGTTATTTAGATAATAAAGTTAGCTTAAGTATACTTCCTATAGTAATCTAAATAGATTAACTTAATTACTAAGTCCTACTAAGTAAGCTTCTAACTAATTTCTCTTACTAAGTAAGCTAAATCCCGATCTTCCCTTAAGTACTTATAGAACTTATAATACTCTTATAGCTAGTACTAGGATATTAAATACCTAAGTTATCTCTTCTACTACTTCTATAGATATAGTCTTTAAGCTAATAATAAAAGGAACTAGCTAACCTTTTATCTTAAAGGCGATAAGTACTTAACTAAGTAAATCTACTAATTTACTAAAGCTCTCTTACTTTATATAACTATTAGAAAACTTCCGAATTATCTTATTAAATATATAAATCTTAGTAGCTATCTTAACTAAGTTATTAAACTTAATTATACTTAGCTTATTAATATTAACCTTATTCTTATATATTACCTTCTTATAAATATCCTCTAGTAACTTATTTAAGAACTATACTCCTTAAGTATAATTTTCTAACTAGTCTCTTTTTACTAAAGTAACTAAGATTATAGTAAATTATTAAATAAACTACTTTATATTACTTTCTATAGTTTATAGTTTTAACTTTAAAGCCTTAAGGAATAATTAGAAGTTTATTTATTAAAAAGTATCCTAATCCTTATACTTCTTTAAAAAAGAGACTACTAGCTCTTCCTAATTCTTACTTATCTACTTTAGTAGTATCTTAATATACTAACTAATAATAAGATTATAATATTAGGGAAGCTTTTTAATTTAGTTTATATCCTTTAATTAAGTATTATTATATTAATTAGTATACTATTTTAAGAACTCTATAATATTAGCTCTCTTAAAGTATAGCGTGCTTAGTATACCCGGGGCTAGTATAACTAAAATATACTTAACTTCTATTATCTTAGAAATACATAATCCTTAATTCTCAATAGCTTTTCTCCTGGATTTAAATATATTCTATTATATCGCTTTCCTTTATACTTAGTGTTCTTTAGTTCTTAAGATCTCTTAGAAATATAGTTATATTAGAGAATTTAGTAAATAATTTAAACTTTTAGTACTTACTTATAAGGTATAATATACTTAATATTACTAGAGTTAAAAGTGCTAGAGTTACTAGTAGAAGTATAGCGATTATACTTCTTATAACTTCTAGACTTAGCTCCTTTAACTACTCTAACTTCCTTAACCCTTTTTTCTTATATCCCTTTTTTACTTTACTTTAGGCCTCTTTTTTATATTAAGCTTACTTTCTTTTTATATTTATTTATTCCTTACTTATTTTCTTTATATAAACTTTCTTTATTACTATAATAACCTTATCTTTTGAGCTTTATATAATAACTTTCCTTTTTATATTTCCTTAGCTTTCTCTACTTATATTCCGCTATTTCCTAATATCTTACCTACTAAATAGAGGTTCTTAGAGCTTCTTTTTTTTTAGCTACTTCTTATATATCTATCTATCTCCGTAATAGAAATACTAAGTAATAAAATTCTAACTCTTATTTTTATTACTAGCTTAGCTATATTCTAATTATTCCTCTACCTTACTTCTAGTTCTTTATATAAGTTACTAATATAAAAGTATAAGGTAGTATTATTAAAGTATATAGTAAGTAGGGATATAAAGAACTACTAACTAAATAAGTAGTAAGAGTAAGAGAGAGAAAATAATATATTTATTATATACTATCACACTTATCTATATAACCTTATAAAATAAGCTAACTATTTTCTAACCTAGAACTACACTACCTTACTATAATAGTAGCTTAAATAAGTGAATATAGCTCTTAACTATTATATACTATAGGGAGGAGCTTTATATAGTGTGAAAGTCTTAATTTATTAAAGTATTCTAAAGCTTCCTTATAAGGGGAAGCTCTAGGAGTTCTAGTTATATAAGTAGCCTCTAGTTAGCTAGAGCGCCTTAGGGAGTGCCTCAGGTGCGCTAGATGCACGATACTTACTATAATACACCTAAGGGAGTTCGTAAGAGTAAAAAAGTTAAGAGAATTTAGCTTAATTATAAAATACAGTTAAACGCTAAGGAATCTAATATAATAGCACGAGTAGTTACTTATAAATATTATAAAGAGGTTAGCGATAGTAGTATTAAAATCAGGGATACTAATAGCGATAAGAATAATAATAGTAATAATAATAATAATAGTAACTATAACTCTTTACGATCTATAGATATCGATAAAACTATATAACTCCTATACTTACTTTATAGCACCTCTATAGTACCTCTATAGAAAGGGCCTTACTCTACTATAGATAATAGAATAGAGTTAGAGTGTATATAGATTCACTAATAGAATAGAGGTTTTATAATTACGATTATTTATTTTCTTTTCTTTCCTACTCCTTTTAATTATAATTCCTTTATAGAGGTACTATAGATAAGTAATAGGCCCTCGTATATATATAGCTAGCTAAGGCAGCCTAGTATAAGAGAAGGGATAGTATTAAGGGCTCCTACTATTTTAAGCTATAGCCCTTAAAGGCTATACGCCTCTTAAGCTCTGAAACTCTCCCTAAGTTTCAGATAATACAATATTACCTCTTTACTCCCTGCGTTCCTAGGTACCCCGTAACAACTAGACTATTAATATCAGCTTTTATAAGACTTATTAAAAGTGCTTTAAGTATTAGTATTCTATCTTATATTAAGATCCCGCTGCTTCTAACTTCTACTTTAAGTTATTTTATAACTTAGTCTATTAGAATCGCTATTATATTAGAGGTAATTTTATAAGTATTCCGGATATATTTTCTATATCTTAGAAATATCTAACTAAATAGCTCCGGAAATATTTTAATAACTATTAAAGAGTAGCTATTATTCTTTAATAGTATAGAACTTACTCTATTTAATTTTAATAAGAGTTCTCTAGTTACTTTATAAGGCTTACTTTACTTAGTTTTAATAAGAGCTTACTAATATTAAATTAGTATTATATCTTAAGAGTTAACTTTATAATATTTAACTTATTTATTCTATAGTATAAAGTAACTACTAATTAATATTAGTATTATAATAATAAATAAATAATAAGTATATATTAATATATATTAAAATCTAAGGTTTAGTTTAAAGGTATTTAAAAGTATATATTATAAAGAGTATTTAAAAGTTAGAATATATACTACCTCCTAAATAACTCCTAGTTCGTATTTAAAAGTAGTCCTTCCTCTAACTAAGATTACCTGCCCCTTCTAATTACCTCCTATACTTCTAAAGTATAGGTCTACGAACTAATAGTAGGAGAGAGGAGATGATATATTTGTTACGCGCTATCGCGCCTACCTATGTGACCTTCGGAACGGGCCAACTATCTTCCGACCCTGAACCACACTACCCCACCACAATAGTAGTATTATAAGTTATAGTGATTTAATAATAAGAGGTTATAATATAGTCACGTAATAAATCTTTAGATCTCGAGGGATCGTTAGGATTTAAGGATCCCGAGGGGATCTTCTAAAAGCGATGGTTCTATATAAGGCTAGTACGTCTACTATTAGATAAGAGCTTTGTATTTAACTTTAAATAGTATTTTAATACTTAGTAATTATCTTCTTATTTATATAATACACCTACCTTTTAATTACCAGAGATTAACTACAGCCTTTTGTATTTACACCAAGTAAATATCGGACCGTTATAGTAAGCTAACTACCTAGGGATACAAGATATAAGTCCTAGCTTAGAAGGGCTACTCTTTAGACTAGGTTTTCTATAGAAAAGAGAAGAAATCATCGAATCCGGATATATTAAAAGGCCTCTAAAATATTCCCTTGTCTTACGATTTTTAGTAATAATTTATTATCTATTATCTGTGCCTATCTTATAAAAAGGCTTTTAAATAAAGGCAAAGGGTTCCTAGTTTACTTAGATAACTTATTTATAACTACTAAGCTCTTAAAATATAATAAAAAACATAACTAAGGTACTACTAGTATATGTACTATAAAATCTGGTATTTTAAAGCGATTTAAGGATATAAAAGTAGAAGATAAGAGGAAAAATTAAATTCCTTAGGGTTATCTTTTTATAGAAGTAACTAAGGATAATTTAACTAATATAATAGTATAGAAAGATAATACTTTAGTCCTTTTTATATTTACCTTTTCTAATAGATAAAATATAGTAGAAAGGCTTTATAAATACCTCTTTAAAACCTCTTCTACTATAAAGACTACTTAGAAGCTTTTTAGATTAAATCCTTAAGCTATACTTACGATTCCTAAGTTTAAAGATAAATATAACTATTAAATAGAAGGTATAGACTAAGGAAATTAACTTAAGAGACTAAATACTTTTAAAAGGCTCTATTAAAGGAGTAGCTATTAAGCCTTAACTATATACTCTTAGATATAACTCTTATAAATACTTAGAAACTTAGTTTCTACTCTTAAGTGCTTTTAAAAAGTAAATAAGTTAATTAAACTAAGTTTTAAATAGAGGTTTTTAAGAAATATTTTAGATTTACTAGGGAAAACTATAAAAAACGTAAATTGTTTTTAATATCTACTATTAAAGACTCTAGGGAGCTTTCTTAGGTAACTAAGTATATATTAGAGCGATTTTAAGTTAAAAGGAATTATATAGTATATATAAAAAAGAGAGTATCTTAATAAGTCCGAAGGAAAGTTCTAAGAGAGCTTTCTATTAATCTCTCTCTGAATATTTAAAGATCCAGAGATAGGAAAGCCTTAATATTTAGCTATAAGGTCTATAAGGTTAAATTCTGTAAAGATAGTAATTACTTTACCTAGTATTATAGTAAATAATAGAGGTATTATAGCGATTCTCTGAATACTCTCGATTTTTAGTAAGGATTCTGACTACTAAGGCGCTAAAAGGCGTTACCAAACCACCGCTGGAGGGGATACCTTTATCGGGGTTGACAAGCACTTCGGACCCACGAGAGTTATGTCAAGGTATTCCGGATGAAGCTGAATTTAGATTTAGGAGCTGGCAAAGACTGATTGCCGTCCCTGCAATGCCATAGAGATGAAATCACGTGACCCAACTGTGTTTACTTTGAGAAGCGAACCGAAGATCAGGCTGTGAAACTACAATGTTATAGCAGATCACTTAGTGAACCAAAATATCCTCGGCGGGACTCATTTATCCATATCTCTATCACTTTTTTCACGAAGGACATGGTTTGTCGCTTAGAAAGGAAAATTGGGACAGTTCATGATTCACTAACCACGACAATTGTACGTATGAATTGAATCGATAGAGTTGTTGTTATTCGGAGCACAATAGCTTGGAAAGTATTACGACCCTTATTTTCCTGTATATCCGAGCCCAATAGGCTAAATGTTTTGGAGTCATTTCAGTCCTGCTTCCAAAATTTCACCCCCTGGTTACCTTCCTAACCGCCCAAACCCCACTTCCTGTGCAGACTCACAATGTGCCACCTTTGCAGAAAAGCTCAAGCCCTAGAGTCAAATAACAACAAAGCTCTAAAGCCAGTAGGTCTAGCTCTAGCACGACTTCACCGAGATTTCGGTCCCGACTTAGAGCACCTTTGGATCTGGAGGTTTGACGCAACACTAAGGCTTCGAATAGCCTTAGCAGGTTTACACAAAGTTGTGCCTGTTGCTGCCATCACGGAAATGCTGAATGAAGTTGACGACGAGTTGCTGCATTGTCAAAAGCAGATGGCTGACCACCAGGCTGTTGAGGTGCGGGGTACTGCAGGCTCTAGCAGCGAGGTTTCTGACAATTCGATCATGCCTAGTGAGAGTGCGAGCATGCAAGCAAGAAAGAAGATGGAACAAGAGACTGCTGTGAATGTTTGTGATCCTTGATGCACCTATGAGTTGCTTCTCTTGTAGTCATTCAAGTGAAGTAGCATCTGACAGATTCAATGAGAAGAGACGAAGTGCTGACTTCGCAACAGACAACACAGGATGGCAGTCTGCGAAGAAATTTAGAAGAGAAAAGGAATACCCCACAGTATAGCCCCTCAGGGAGTGATCTGGATCCTCATCCGGTGCTTATCAAGAGATCATGCCTCATAGTTGAAGCGTGGCTGGAGGACTGTGATGCCGTCGCTACTGCCATTAACTATGACAAGGAATCGGACGGCGTTTCTGTGGTTTCTGTCCCAGGACGTTACTATGAAAGACCTCAGCTTGATATCAGGGTCTGGAAAAGAGATTTTCGAAATGAGGGGAGCTCCCCCGCTAGCTTCACTCCCCGTGGTAGCCACCAGTCTTCCCAGTATCACTGCCAGCCAGTAGAACCCAAAGATTCGCCCCACTACGCTGACCTTTACCTTGATAGCCTTGTCACCGACAAGATGACGAGCAACGCGTCCCCGAAGCAGAAGGTTAAGTTCATCGAGAAGGTGTTCTCAGCTCTGCAACGGAATAAGTCAAAGAGCACGAATAAAATGCAGGGAAAAGAACGAGTCAGATTCGACGAGAAGAGCCATCAAAGACGTCGAGTGAAGCGCCAGAACCCGAAAATCTGGGAGACGGAGGAGAAACACCCCATGATTGATGAAGATGCACGCCAGACTTTGACTGTCTCGCACCTCCATACCAATGCCAAACGGCAGAGTAACATGCGTACCAGTAGCTCGATCTCAAGCACAAATGAAACCAGTATATACGTTGATAAGAAAACTGAGAGCTGGGACTCCAATTCGTCCCTTCTGAGCAGTCGAGATTCACAAATCAATCTCGGAAGCATCATAGGGCGGCCTACGGTACCTTTTTCAGGTCATCTTTCTACAGACTCCTTCCTTTTACCTCTGCCTCAAGGATCAGGAGATTTCCAACCAAGTCCACCGAAGCCGAACCCCTTTTGGGCGAATAGAAGATTACAATCTCATGATTTGGCCGATGCTCAAATTTCCCATGGACCAGCTACCTCGTCGACGAACTCGCGTTACGTCAAGACTCTCCGATCAAGCTTTGTCCCTATTGTCCCTCACAATTACGCAACCAACGAGCCGAGCGAATCTGACTCTCAGGAGAAGAGGGAGAGGAGACGAGTTGAGCGCAACGCAGCCACGCCTGCGGCTCCACAACCAACAGCCAATTTTGCTCATTTCTCGGAATCACATCGTCGAGTTGCTTCTCCTGTGGCGAGAGATCTGACAGCTCGTCGAGCAAAACGTGCATCGAAGGCATCAGTAACGGAAAAGTACCATAGGGATGAGAGGCAGAGGTTTTGGTCTTCGGAGAAGGCGTAACGAGGAGATCATGGCGCAGTATTGACGCTGTGGGTACAAACGGGATAGGATGGAGGTACTGGATGGATACCGAGGATGGGAAGCCGGAGTATTAGAGGCCAGCTAGGCTAGAATTGGACAGTAAAATGCGATTTATCTTCTTCGACTGATAATGAGCTATTCAGGCCGGAATAATGTGGCCATTGTAGATGTGACAGTAACGTCACTTAAATCTAGATGAATATCGGCGAGATCAGTGCAGCCAAAGTACAATAGTGTACTACTAGGTAGTGGGCCGGGAACTAGTTAATGGCAGTACTGCTTGTTGCTCGTCATTGATACAGGCTTAGATATTCTAAGATACAGTAAATAATAAAAGATCATTAGAACGTGTAAGGTAAGCTGGGAGCGTGGATCGACATCCTGATGCTGTATGACAGGGGTTCGCGGGCCAAGCCACGGAACCAGCATCCGCGACTGGCACGCGCTGCACTTCCCCGACGCGTCTTCCCCAGCTTTCTGAAGCTGTTCAGCTCTCATATTTCTCCTTCTTCTCAATGCCCATTGCCATACCTGCCAACATCCCAGCTTCTCGATCCATTATCTGTTCTTCTTAGCAGTAATTGTACAACCACTCTTCAATTCTACTGAGCGACCAAAATGGGAAAGGCAAAGGATGGATCAGAGACGCCTGCCCGGGCCCCTCCATCATTGAAGAAGCAGAATTCCAGTGCTGGACCTTCGTCAGGACAGCGGACGATTCAGAGCTTTTTCGGAAAGAAGGCCGCGAGCAGTACACCTACTCCCATCGCTTCTAATGGCGTCTTAAAGGCGAACGACACTTCAAATGCCGTCAACGCCATGACGAAACCCACCCTCCCAGTCAAGAAACCCGCGTTCCGGAAACCCGTTGTCAAGAGCATGACTCCTGTACCAAGTAGTGATGCAATAGGCCCGTCCAGCTCCCAGGAGAATGAGAATGGAGGGATCCCAGAAGAGGTAGAGGACACTGGTCTGCCGTCGCCCTCGACACCTGCTAAGAGAGTTCAGCAGGCTGTCACCGGAAATGGCCTTGTATTGGGTAGCAGCCCGTCTCGCAAGGTACGCGGAACACACATCTTCGAGTTCACTCCCCAGTGTCTAATTACTCTATCTAGGCAAAGAAGGTTGTCAGTTACGCCGAATCGGACGACGACGACGATGAGGATGCCTACGACCCTGCCGGTATCAATACCAAGAGGAGAAGAGTCTCCAAACCCAAAATTGAAGAGGATGAAGATGAAGAGGATGCATTCATCGCAGGGCTTGATGGTGCAGTGGACGATGACGATGGTACATTGATCCTCTCTTTGCCTGGCAATACAGTGGCTAACACAATGCAGACGATATGGATGATTTTGTCGTCGACGATGACTCTGATGCTCCTGTAAAGCCATCGAAGAAAAGAAAGAGGCCTGTGTCGACCGCCAACTCTCGAAAACGATCCAACGCAAACATTGCTCCTCCCACACCTGCTCCAATCGCGAGAGATGCAAGCGAGGATCTAGATATGGAGATGCCACAGACATCAACCGCGCAGCAATGGATGTATGACCCGGAAAACACAGCGCTTTTACTAGAAAAGTCGTCAAGTGCCCTCAAAACCCCGCAATCGAACAAGAAGAAGCCCAAGGAGAAAGCATGTAAGAGTGAGCCGGAACATCGATATCCATGGCTGGCGAACCTGCAAGATATAGATCGAAACCCTATTGGACATCCGGACTATGACCCGAGAACTGTTTATATTCCCCCAGGAGCATGGGTGAAATTCTCACCATTCGAGAAGCAATACTGGGAAATTAAACAGAAGTTCTGGGATACAGTAGTTTTCTTCAAGAAGGGTAAATTCTACGAGCTGTACGAGAACGATGCCACCATTGGTCATCAGTTGTTTGACCTCAAACTTACAGATCGGGTCAACATGCGAATGGTTGGTGTCCCAGAAATGTCACTGGATCATTGGGCCAACCAGTTTGTTGCCAAAGGATTCAAGATTGCTCGCGTTGATCAGTGCGAATCTGCTTTAGGCAAGGAAATGCGAGAAGCCGAAGGGAAGAGCAATGGAACCAAGGCTTCTTCTAAGGCAGACAAGATCATCCGCCGTGAACTGGCCTGCGTTCTGACTGGAGGAACGTTGGTAGAGGGAAGCATGCTTCAAGATGACATGGCTACATTCTGTGTGGCCATCAAGGAAGAAATGATTGATGACCTACCCAATTATGGAGTTGCATTCGTCGACACTGCAACTGGACAGTTCTTCCTCTCGGAATTCGTGGACGATGTTGACCTGACCAAGTTCGAGACAATAATTGCTCAAATCAGACCTCAGGAGCTACTGCTTGAGAAATCGCACCTGTCCACCAAAGCACTTCGTATTTTGAAGAACAATACCAACCCGACGACTATTTGGAACTATCTAAAGGCTGGCAACGAGTTCTGGACAGCTGACCTTACTCGACGGGAATTGGATTGCAATGGCTACTTCACCTCTGAAGAGGCTGATGGCAAAGAAATCTGGCCTGAGAAGCTGGAAGCTGCGAGAGGCAGTGATGTGTTGATGTCTGCTATGGGTGCTCTTGTTCAGTATCTTAGAACACTCAAGCTGGAGCGCAGTCTTTTGACCCAAGGGAACTTCACTACCTATAGCCCAATTCAGAAAGGCACTACCTTAGTTCTAGATGGACAGACACTCATCAATTTGGAAGTCTTCGCCAACAGTTTTGATGGAAGCCAGGATGGAACTCTCTTTACTCTGCTCAACCGCTGTGTAACGCCATTCGGCAAGCGCATGTTCCGACAATGGGTCTGCCATCCTCTGGCCGATGCAGCTAGAATCAACGACCGCTTGGACGCGGTAGACATGCTCAACAAGGATCGCACTTTGAGTGAACAGTTTATTGAGTCCATGACCCGGATGCCAGATCTGGAGAGATTGATTTCTCGCATTCACGCGGGATCTTGCAGACCAGAAGACTTTGTCAAGGTTATTGATGGCTTTGAGCAAATTGAGTACACCATGAGCCTCTTGCAAGCTTTCGGTGGCGGCGATGGAATTGTTGATAGACTCATTTCTGCGATGCCGGACCTGACGAAGCCACTAAAGTTCTGGAAGACAGCATTTGATCACTCAAAGGCGAGAGAATTCAAACTTCTGGTGCCGGAGCGAGGAGTCGAAGAAGACTTCGATGGCAGCCAAGACCACATCGAAGAGATTGAAGGAGAATTGGAAGCCCTACTGAAACGCAAGAGGAAGGAGCTGGGCGGCAATACGACCAAGATCAACTACAAGACTATTGGGAAAGAGATATACCAGATGGAAGTACCGGTGTCTATCAAGGTGCCGAAAGATTGGAGCATGATGTCTTCGGCATCTGGTTTCAAACGCTACTACTTTCCAGAGTTGAAAACTCTGATTCGACAACTTCAAGAGGCTCAAGAGACACATGGCCAGATTGTGAAACAGGTGGCAAGTAGGCTGTATGCTCGATTCGACGAAGATTACAACCTATGGCTCCCAGCTGTCAGGGTTGTATCACAGCTCGATTGCCTAATAAGTCTCGCTACAGCATCGGCGGCTTTGGGAGAGCCAAGTTGTAGACCGACATTTGTTGATTCAGAACGAAGTGTGATTGAATTTGAAGAACTTCGACATCCTTGCGTGCTGCCAAATGTCGCGGATTTCATTCCAAATGATGTCAAGCTTGGTGGGGATGCAGCGAATATTAACTTGTTGACTGGTGCGAACGCTGCTGGAAAATCAACAATGCTGCGAATGGTATGAAGCAATTCCTCCCTGTATGATGTTCCCTGTTCCTGACATTATCTAGACCTGTGTTGCAGTGATCATGGCTCAGATCGGATGTTACGTTCCCTGCGTTTCGGCAACCCTGACTCCTGTTGATCGAATCATGTCTCGCCTGGGTGCCAATGACAACATCTTCGCCGCACAATCTACATTTTTCGTCGAGCTCTCAGAAACGAAGAAGATTCTGGCGGAAGCTACTCCTCGCTCACTTGTGATCCTTGACGAACTCGGTCGTGGAACGAGCTCATATGATGGCGTAGCTGTGGCACAAGCAGTACTACACCATGTCGCAACTCACATTGGATGCACCGGTTTCTTTGCAACACATTACCACTCCCTCGCAACTGAATTTTCAGGCCACCCTGAGATCGCTCCAAAGAGAATGCAAATTCACGTAGACGAAGACAATCGGCGAGTCACCTTCCTTTACAAACTCGAGGATGGTGTTGCAGAAGGCAGCTTCGGTATGCATTGCGCTGCAATGTGCGGCATCCCTACGAAAGTTATCGATCGTGCTGAAGTCGCGGCAAAGGAATGGGAACATACCAGCCGCTTGAAAGAGAGTTTAGAAAAGGCGAGAAGCGGATGTTATATTCCTCTTGGTGTACAGAGTGATGTCAGCTGGATTCTGAAGCAAGCTATTGGAGGGTCTCCAGAGGACGGTGTTGAAGATAGGGGACTTGAGGTCTTGATGAAGGCTATCGCTAGATTGTAGTCTAGCAATGGCGGATAGAGACTCTATATTGTAAGATGTTATATATGAGGATCTGGCAGGGAAAGGGAGTTTTGATATGATTTTGGAAATTGCTTTTGCTTTCTTCGCTTGGTAGATAGCTACTACTTTTAGCTGCCAGGAGTTGTGTGATTGGCCATCTTTTGGGATTATCGAATAGAGCCAAAAACGTACATGTAATAGAAAAGAGTACAATAGTTGTTTTCATACGTTTCTCTGTGAAAAGTCGGATAGACATTCAATTTGACTCAACGTCCTCAACGCTCTCAGCACCTGCAGCACCACATCAAATCCACCAAAACCCATTCTCCATCTTCCTTCTTCTTTCTATCCTACTCAACTTCTCATGCCACGAGACCAAGCAAAAGTAAATAGTTAATTAAATAACCCACAGCATCTATCTAGCCTCTCAAATTTTAAGCGCCAGACGCGCATCTTCTCTATCCCGGATCCCACGGCCCTTCATTCCGGATCAGCGAATGTTCAGAGACGCCGTGCAGTAGGTGATTGTCGGCGGTGCAGTAGAGGCGGAATAGTATCCAATGGCGTGGCTTTCATCGCGGTGAGGAGGGGACCTCGAGATTTGGCGGTGAACTTTAGTGGGGAAGGCGGAATTGGGGCGGGATTGAGGGTGAGGTGGTGAGGTGGATGGGAATGTGTGGAGTTGAGGTGAGGGATGAGTAGAGAGCGGGGAGGTACGATCTTAGTGATTTGAGAATGATAGGAAGGGGAGAAGGCATGGTTTGAGCTTGGATGAGGTGTAGCAGTGCTTTTGTTTATAATGAGTGTCTATTTTATATACCTCGATATAGTTCTTCTCCTCATCAGCACTGGTGTGCAATTTATCCACACTTGCCCTCTGCTCTCTTATATGCGCTTCAAAAGGCAAGCCATTTCTTATCTTTAAGTGTGATTTATGTAAATCTTGACCTGGACCTCATTGCTCCATCCGGCTTCTAGATCCAGTTCTTTCCATGCAGTTTCCACATCGACTTCTAATACATGGTCGTCTACTTTGCTGATGGTAACGGTATGGACAGGGAGGACTTTGCCTTGAATGGTAATCATCATGTTGTCTTTGTAGGAGAGGGTTGGGAGAGTGGAGATGTAGAGGCCTGGATTTGTCAGTCGTGTAGATACAGAAGGTACAGGGCTGGAAAGAGATGATGGAATGTAAATGGTGAAGGAAATTACGTACCAAGAACACCTAAGGCTTTGATATTTGTATCAATCACAATCTTTCCATTCTCTAATTTTGTGAGATGATTCGCAACCACAGCGGCAGCGCCTGCCATTTTACCCAGAAGTCCAAGGTTAGCAACCCAAGTTGTCTCTTTCTTCGTCTCGTCGAAGAATCCACGGAGAGGGTAAGCGGACATAATTTCGTAGCCACGAACACCAAGGGAGATAGTGACGAGGCTGTTGGCGTCGACTACTTGCATGGGCTTGGTGACGAGGCCGCTCGAGTGTGCACGAACCACATAGTATTGCGCTTCGACCACGCCAGGGAATTTGGAGAGTGGAATTAGCTCGGTAAGAGGACGCTGAGAGACGTTGAAGAATCCGATAATGCCAGTTCCAGTCACTGCAGCACCTGGTACTGTAAGTGAATGATCTGAGTAGGGAAGCTGACAATTTACCATGATATGTACCAACAAGTAGGAGATGGTCATCATCGTAGCCGTTATATTGATCCAGACTCTTTCCCACGACGCTCGGTCTGAAAATGATCGTCTTGCCTCGAGGCGATGGTCCAGTCATCTGGTTGATGAGGTCCAAATCATGCTCTCCAGGAACGTCTGTGATGTAAATTGGACCTCCAGAGACACATCTCGCTGCAGCATGGAAACCAGAGTATTCATGAACAGTTTGAAACATGTCCCAATCAGGAATGAGGTTTAAATGCTGTGTAAACAACGCATTGTGTGCATTGACGAAGATATGCCACGGGTGACTGGTGGGAATCTCGGGAAAGAAATCGTCTGAATTTCGGACGAGCAGTGGTGGTCTGTTTGTCGGCATTTGAGAATGGAACAGGATCTGTGGTGTTTGAGACATGCAGGAAATTGCCTTCACGCTAAAGTGTCGGAGAGTAGAAATATTCCACGCGTCCAGGTAAGCTGGAATCAGATCACGACGAGCTTCAGCGGAAATGAATGTGTCGAGCATGAACTGAGCACTGCAATTTTCATTAGCATACCGAAAGATTGGAGAAGATAGAGCAGTTATACTCGGTCTTGACCGCATCCACACCACAAGACGACAAGAAGCGATAGAAGTCGTCGTAAAATTTGGTAACGTCTTCTTTCGCCACGACCGTCATCTGGGTTTTGGGCCAATCAGTCTACATTACTGACACCCAGTTGAACAATTGTAACTGACCTTACCTCCCAAAGGAAGGTTTCTCCTCTCGGCATCTTCTCTAACTACCTCCAGGGTTTTGTATGTTTTGGCAATTTTGCCATCCGGAGCAAGTCCTCCCCAGTATCCTAAGATAGCGTGCCAGACTGCTATATGTTGTATGCTAGGCTGCTTCTCTCGGATGAGATTGACCATGTGCTTCAAACCCTGAGGGAAAGCGTCTCTTTCTGCCTCGAACTCCTTCCAGCCGTGTTGAAATTGGCCATGCCCACGGTAATCAATTGATTGCCAATTGTCATCGATGATGAAATTAGTGACATTGATTTTGTTCTCTGCAAGGGTAGTGACAGCTTTGAGGACTTTCTCCTCTGTGAGTCGCTGCCCTAGAGCGTTCCATGTGCCTACAGAAGTATCGATCAGAATGGAGGTGCCAGTGCATCACCGTCGACTTACAATATGTTAGTCCGTCATACCAATTCTCGGCCCATACTTTGGTCTTCTCATCTCCTTCATTTAATGCTTCGATCTCTTTTTGCTTCTCCCCACTGACAGCTTGTGCTGTGGAGATGATCCCTCGAGCATGATACATTACTGCTGCGTTGGCAGATTCAAAATCATCACCGAGGCCAACAAGAACCCTTGATACTTTGCTTTCAGCACTGTCGTTCCGAATCTACACATTCAGTGAGTTTCGACACAAACAATTCGCGTCGGGACCTACATGTAAGACTACGTTTCCATCGCTGTCGCTTGTGAATAAAGTCATGACATCGTCAACACCAGTGATAGCTAGCAGAACCAAATGCTTCCCCGTGAGACTCAGGAATGAGCACATTACCGCTTCTTTGTCAAGTCCGAATACAGACTTTCCCTGGCGAGGAGCCAGCCATGGCGACCAGATCCGAACGAGGGCGAACCATCTTGGAGAAATCAGCACTTCGAAGCTGGAACTATATACCAAGTTGCACCAAAGGAGAGTCATAGAACAAAAGCGTAGACGCCAAACAAAGTCGGGATGATTGCTGACCTTGAGAACTTTCCAACTCCCCATGGCAGACCGAACTTTATGTCTGTGATTGTAGACTTCTCTCCATCTGCTCCTTCAACAGGGGCTTCAACCGACCAAAGCGTAGTTCCAGGCGATTGGCTTCGATAGTTTTTCGACTTCAGGATCGGATTCAAATCCTTGATATATTCTTCCAGTTCACTTGAAATGGAGTCCTGACTGGTCACCGTGCTTAACATGACGACCCCATCGGCTGTACCCTGGTGATCCTTAACCCATTTCCACGACTCGGCTGGGCCAGCACGGAACTTAATTGTGAAGTTCGTAGGAAGGTGGATGGCCAATGGAGTCGTGAAGTAAAGTCTCCTCTGACCAGCAGCAGGAGATCCGTCCTTGACTTGCAATTCGCAAGGAGCCGAAACGGCTTTGGTCACGGGTTCCATAGGCGCTTCTCGCCACTCCTGTCCTTCAGAGTGCCACAGGGAGACTTGCCACGACTGTGAAGCTCGACTGTGGTCAACCTCGAGCAACGCTGTGAAGACAGTCGTGTGCTTCTCGATTTGTGTGACCTGACCCAGAGCTGGGTATGTTGAGATATATGCCAACATGCTGGGATCGTCCGAAGCCGGAGGAGCCTTTTGTTTGGGAATATACTGAACTTGAAAGACCTCGTTGCCGTCAGCAGCACTAATGAAGGTTGTCATCGTAGATGCCGCAATGAGATAAAGAGGCAACGATTGAGAACGACGAAAGTGAGGATTGAGGAATTACACATACGAGAGAGAAAACTAGGAGAAAGAGGAGTCAAGATGTGAGGAGGATTACAATCTAGCTGCCAGCATGCAAGAGCTGTGGAGTGCAGCTGATGATGCAGGGACAGGGACATGGACGTTGGACAAGGTACCTTGGGGACAGTGGGGGACAGCTCCAGCTCGGGACGGGAGGCCTCCCGCTTCCGTGTCCAGTCAGGTGGATCTCCTTTGCCGCGCGCACGGAAGAACTTCGGGGCGCGCCAAAATATTACAGATTCTCTGCAAATATCAACAGCTCCATCTCTCCAGTCCAGACTTGTCTCCGTTGCCCGCAGATTCGTCATAAGCCCAAACCGGCATTCTCTTCTCTCTCGTTTTTACTTTACATGGATTCATAGATGCATAAGCCGCCACCATGGCACCACCCTCCTTATTTCGCCGGTCTACGAGGCCCAACCTTTATGTTTGCGCCAGCTGCGCCCTACGAGCTTCGACTTCGCCCACTACGATATCTAGGCGATGGATTGGCATGAAATATCTTGCGAAGTTGGCGAATGCTGAGGCACAATGGCAGGAGAAGGCCGCCAAGATTGAAGCTGGGAAACAAAAGAGTATGCTCACAATTCTTGAGGAAAGAGGTTTAGTCAATTCAATCACGGGGTAAGTGGTCCCTACCACCTGCCTTTACCTCTTACTAATATGCGAAGGGACCGTGATGCTCTTGACAAGTACTTGACGAAGAAACGAGTCGGCGCCTACGTCGGAGTCGATCCCACGGCTGCGTCACTGCATGTCGGCCACCTGCTCCCCCTGATGTCGCTGTTCTGGATGTACGTGCATGGGTATCACACAGTATCACTACTTGGCGGAGCAACTGCGAAGATTGGCGATCCCACGGATCGCTTGACGACAAGGACATTGGAGCCCGGCTCTGTGCGAACAGCAAATATGGCGAGGATGCACTTCCAACTGAAGAAATTATGGGCAAATGTCGAACAATACGGGATGAAATACGACTATAAGTGGGAATGGTCGTGGCATAGAGAGTTGGTGAACAACAATGCCTGGTGGAACAAGCTACCAATGCTGGAGGTGTTGCAAGTCCTTGGGCCAGGAATGCGACTTGGTTCTATGCTGGCTCGAGATACGTGAGTCTGCAAGGGAAAAGGAGCAGTTTATGGGCACTGACACATCCAGGGTAAAAAACAAGATGAGCAAAGGAGATGGAATGTCATTTGCTGAATTTTCCTATCCTCTTATGCAGGCTTGGGACTGGTGGTACATGTTCCATTCAAAAGGCATCAATATGCAGATTGGCGGCTCGGATCAATATGGCAATATCACGGCCGGGATCGATGCGATCAAGCACATAACAGCACATCATCCAAATCCCGTCGTCCGAAATGAAGCTGCAGCTGTTGGGCAGCCTTGGGGTTTTACGACTCCCCTCCTCACAACCGCATCTGGCCAGAAGTTTGGCAAAAGCGCTGGTAATGCGGTGTGGCTGGACATCGAAGAAATGAGTTCCTATGACCTGTATGGTTTCTTTCTGCGAACACCGGACGCAGATGTGAGCAAGTATCTAAAGCTATTCACCTTCATGCCTATCGAGCAAATCGATACCCTGGTCAATGAGCATATGGAATCGCCATCTCAACGGAAAGCACAGCACAAGCTCGCCCGTGAGTTTGTAGAACTTGTTCATGGTCCTCACGAAGCCAAAGAATCTGAAACTCAGCATCGTCTGCTTCACAACAGCGGTGGCTCAAATGCAGAGTCGGATCCGGATGCAAAGGCTGGCATTACCACCATGAACAATAAGCCAAAGGTCAACATTCAACTACCTCGAAGCTTAATTTATCAAAAGAGCATTGGCAAAATCCTCCATGCCGCAGGCATTGCTGACTCGGCTTCTCATGGGCATCGGCTTGTGAATGTTGCTGGAGCGTATATCGGCGGTCCCTCCAGCGCTAAGAAAGTCCCCATGAATGACGGAAATGTGTCGTGGATAACTATCAAGAATTGGCAACCAGAAGAGACAAAACTTTACCTGATTCACAACGACCTCTTGCTGTTCCGGAAGGGAAAGAACCACATTAGGGTTGTTCAAGTTGTGTCTGATGAAGAATATGCGCTGTCTGGGCAGGAGTATCCTGGAATGCTTAAGACATGGAGAAATGGGATTTTAGGCGCTATTAGGGTCAAGGAATCGGCAACAAATGCCGAAAAGGAAGCCATCGAGCGCATCCTCGGAGAAGATGGGCTTCTTGGAAGCAACAAGCCTGTTGAGAGCGATACAGCAGAGCCTTTAGAGCCTCGGCCGGAAGTGAAAAAAGAAGAGTCAAGTGGATCAGTATGATTTGGAACATGAGTAAAATCTAGCGGCAGGTAAACATGCCGCGCTATGTGTGCTCTTTTCCATACTTCGGAATTTGAGGTTGTGGCTCGAAGGAGATCCAAGAGAGCCACTGCTCTCCCCTCCAATGTGTAACATATCTTGTACAGTACATCATGTAGCCATATATCACCGCGTACCGCCACAGCCAATCGCTGTCGTCGAACAGTAGCAAATTTCATCAGAAACCATAGCAGTTTCGGCACCTCCTAGCTACAATGGTACTTTGCCCATTTTAAATACGTTTGCTGTGTCCTCATTCTTTTCCCCCTCGCCAACCTCTTGGTAGTAGATTGTTGATAACACAACACTTTCCCAATGCAGACATCCCCACCGCCCAAACCCATAATTTCTGGATCTCTTGGTCAAGTCAAGCCCCGTGCTAAAATGTAGCCGACCAAATGCTGGGTCATGAGTGGGAGGGGACAGCGTAGGCCATATGTCTGGAGATGATCCCAGCACATTTTACCCTGCAACTGCAAATGCAGTCAGCACAAGCTTTACCCCCCATCTCCGTAAATATCAGCTCTCTGGTGTTCCAAATGTAAAATGCGACATTTCGCTACAAAGTCGCAAAGTATACAATGCCTGCGAAGGACAGCAAAAACTCCATATGCCAGACTTGTTTAAACCTGGACTTCGACCTCCTCCCCGCGAAAGACCCACCATGCACTCTCGATGATTACATGATTACGGTGACATTCTCGGAACTAAAGGCTTCATCTGAGATAGGAGGGTGCTTACCATGTCAGATTCTATGCACGGGACTTGAAAAAATGAGGCATGACTGGGACGAAGCCGATGAAGAAGGGATCGAAAACGAGTACTTGACTGATAAGACTCAGCTTGGAATCAACTTGCGTCGAGGTCATAGTCTTCGAATCACATTAGATAACATTGGCTCGGCACAGATTGTGGAATTCTATACTCGCTCTGAAGAAGGCGAGCTGCTTTGTTCCAACCCACTGATCACCTACTAATTGTTTCAAGAAAATGCTTCCATTCCGGCATTTGGTATCGGCAGAGAAGTTGCTACCGAGATGAATTTGAGTAAATGTTTGGAACTCGCAACTCTATGGATGAAAGCATGTGACGAAGAACACGAGATCTGCAAAAGGTCGGACGAATCGAGGCTTCCAACCCGCGTGGTTGATGTCGGTGTTGATCCGAAAAGCGACACAGTACACTTGAAAGAAGCAAAAGAAACAGATCGGCATCCTTACATGTCACTAAGCCATTGCTGGGGCTTAGAACAGATAATCACGACCACGACGAACACTCTCCAAGCAAGGAAAGCAGGAATCAAGCTCTCAGAACTTTCGAAGACGTTTCGTCATGCTATAGAGCTGACTCGGGGGCTTGGAATCCGATATCTATGGATCGATTCGCTTTGTATCATCCAAGACGACTTCAAGGACTGGGAGGTAGAGTCTGCGAAAATGGCAGATGTTTACATGAACTCGCAACTCAACATCGCTGCTACACATTCCAGCAGTGGCAAAGGCGGCTGTTTTGCTGAAAGGTGGTCACTGGATAGTCTAAACCAAGTGGAGCTGAATGTTGGCGAAGATATTTTGATTGAACCAGATGAGGTCGAAGAAGCGAAGTACAAGATATATGTCCGCAACGCCTTGCACGTTGCTCATGATCATGTCACGAGGAGTATGGACTATGCGCACACAATGGAACTTGCATCGCCGCTTCTCGGCCGTGCGTGGGTCTTCCAGGAAAGACTGCTTTCCGTACGGACTTTACACTTCCATGCCGAGGAAATGATCTGGGAATGTGGTTTTGGGATCTCATGCGAATGTTTACGGCAGGAGAACTTTCAAAAGGGTGACCCCGACGGACTTCTTCAGCATAACGAGTCTGGACAGCTCAAGATGATTTACGCATCAATTAACTCCTCATCAGCGACCACGTCTCAAATTCTCGACATTTGGCTTGAGCTCGTCAAAGAATACTGCTCGCTGAAGCTCACAAAGCAAATCGACCGACTAACCGCACTCTCTGGTCTCGCTTCTCGAGTGGCCACCCGCTTGTCTGGCGAGTACCTCGCAGGACTGTGGTCTCAGGATCTCCCGAGAGCTCTTTGTTGGTACAGAGAGAGCGATTACAGGAATAAAAAGCCCACTTTTCGAGACAATGAAGCTCACGCACCATCCTGGTCATGGGCTTCCATTTGGAACGACCGTAATGATCTGCCATTCGTCAACTACGACATGGTCAAAGTCCGAGGATTCATAGCCGATCCCAGATGTGAAGTACTGGATGTCCATTGCTCGAGAAGCCGCACAAATCCGTTTGTACTCTGTGGAGATACATGGCTCAAGATTCGAGCAAACTTAATGCTGAAGAACGCGACTTACCAGCATATGCGCTTGTCTTGGCGGAAAAGGGTAGAGAGTACAGACGAGTTGGTATCTTGATTCATCGAGAGGGTTCTTCTTGGTGGAAAGACGCCGAAATTCGAGACATAAAAATGGTGTAGCCTTGAAGCAGCCATTGTGCTGGTGGGTCGTGTACAGCTCATTCAAGCTCGTCGTGAAAGCTAAGAAAGTATTCTGTCCTAGCCAGTCGTTGAGGCTTGACCAGCATATCCGTGGCGTATATTACAGATCTCTCAACTCAAGCTGAGGTAGGAGGCCTTTGTGAGCACCACCCTCCGCTCCCCTCTCCCAAGCCCAGCGCTTGGCGAGCTCTGGATCCAGGACACCATCCATCATCTCAACAACGTATCTTCCAATAGTCGGCATAAACTTCCATCCATGGAATGAGCCACCCGTTGCAATAAACAAACGTTTGCAATGTGGATGAGGGGTAATGACGAAGTCTTGATTAGGTGTAACCCCATCCCAACAGACTCTGTATTCATCAATCACAAGATCATCTGCTTTTGAGCCAAGAATGCCTTTCGTCACATTATCCAAACGAGCTTTGAGACCGGTGCTGGGAGACCGTTGTAATTCTCCTGGTTCCGGTGGAGGCATTGAAACGTGCTGTTTCGATGCGGTGTGGTAGTATGTGTTCTTAAAGCTTTTGTCTCGGCAGAACTTCAAGATGTATGCCTCTTTTTCTTCCAAGGGCGCTGTGAGAGGCATGATTTCTCCTGAAATACTGTTCAGTACTGAATATTGCTTCTTGAAGCTAGCATAGCTGGCTCACCTCGAGTGGATGATGTCCCATGCACTGTCACCGGCATCTCGGTGTACTTCTTTCCCTCCTGAGCACTAAGACTCGCGATACCAGTAATAACTGCTGCTGCAACTATGCGGTCTCCAACCTGTAACTCGGGTCTTTCGGGTGCGCTATCTGCGAGGAGTTTGGCTGTCAAAGCTCCCGTCGACAAGATTATCTTATCAGCGTTCAGGACCTTTCCATCCAAGAACTTGACGCCAGCACAATCTCCAGCATCATCAAAGGTCAAAGTTGACACTTCGCTTGGAACGTACTTGACGCCCAACTCGAGAGTGGCATCGATCAATGCTTTCAGTGCTTTGGCAGCTTCCGCCCTTCCGCTCTTCTCATTCACGAAAGCCTCCCTCACCCCTTCGAAGTCGGTATCATCAAAGAAACAGTCGTAGCGCTTCTAAAAATCTTGTACGGAGACGAGTCTAGGATCTACTGCGATGTACAAGTTCTTGTAATTATCTATCATTCGCTGTCCCAATCCTGTATTGTTGATGTTGTTGACCAGCCCACTTTGGTGATAGAATGGATGGTATAGAGGATCGTTCCGCCACATATCAATGGCATCCAGAGCTTTCTTCATATAGAACAAGTCTCCATAATCAGCTCGAATGATTTTGTTCCAGTCCCAGGACGCACCCAGCGGACAGGGGTACGGTGCTCGGTCAATGAGACTGATAGAGCTGCCCGGGTACTTTTTAGCCAGCTGATGAGCAGTCAAGGCGCCAAACACTCCAGCACCAACGACGAGATATGATAATGATGGCTCTGCCGCCATTTTCTGGTGAGCAGAGACTAGTTCTTATGTTCTTGATGCTTCAGTGGTGAAACGAGAAAGGAGAAATGGATCGTGGTTTGTTGGCTGCTTAGCTTCAACTAGAATCTGAATTGCGTGGAGAGCTACATTTGAGCGTACCGAAGGAATAAGTTCATTCCCAAGATCAGCTACACCGGTGGGTATTGTATCGAGCCAGCAAGTCGATGCAATTCCAAGCAGATACGCAACAAGCAACAGAAAGAAAGCGGGGCTTCACATGACCGCCTGCAACTCAATGCACCCTTGCGTGAGTATTGAGCCTGGCGCTTTGTGCCTTCGAGCAGCTAAGCTGTTGAGCCGAACTCTTCCAATACCTTCCCAGAACAGAAACTAAGTTATGTAGACAAAGATACAGAAAGTTGCGTTGGTCAAGCTCTTGCTATTGGATTTGTCACCAGCTCAAGTGGACAGTTGCGCGTCAAAGTACTCTACATCTTTCAATACCCAAGCTTGTAAGTAAAACAGATAGATAATATTGAAGTGCTATGATGCCAAGTGAGAATCGTACTCTTACCTCTTGGCCGCCAGGCGCTGGCGTGTGAGAGGATGAAAAACCGCCTGCTCTTGGAAGCTGTTTACACTAAGCGACTGCGAACTGAGCTGTGTAGTTGAATAAGCATCCATTGGCATAAGTAGACCTCCGCAGCTTCGAATTTCATGCGCAAAACAAAGCAGGGTAGTCCATTCCACAACCGAGCCGTTCAAACACAGGCGACGAAACCCCTGTATGCGTCCCCGGAACTGTAGATGTCTTAGCTGCCGTTTCGTCCTTTATAACTCAATGATGAAGCCATATGTAAACGTACCATTTCGAAACTTTCTTCTGATCTGTACCAGCAGCCTCTAAACAGACTGCCTCTTTTTCAATAACAGCATCCGCGCAGGCATCGAGGCTAGCATCATCACGCTTCCTTGCGCCGACACAGGTGTTGAAGCCTTTCAAAGCAGTAGAAGTGCTAAATTGATGTAAGAATGAGTCCTCCAGGTGCTTTCAGATGATTTCTTACCAGTCTTGTATGCTCTGGGTATCCACTGTTCCATCAGAAGTTGTAGGGATGCCTTTGACACAGGCACTTTGCTCAGCCATCACTTTAGTTCGGCATGTTGCAAGCTGTCGCGTCTGGAGACCTGCTGTGAAGTCTCTCGCCAGAAAGGGAGATGCGATTGTGGAGCCAGTGAGCGACAGTGCCACAACGGCAGAAAATCCAGAGAATTGCATCTTGAGAAAGTGTTTGTTTCTGAAAGGACTGTTGCAACCGGTAAAGAATGAACTGCAGTCAAACCATTGGTAGTTCTCAGAGGTTCAAGCTGTAGGGTGACCGGGTGGGGAGAAAACTGTAATCGAAAGGTAACAGGGCTCTATAAGTAACTCCTCATTGCCACCAAGGTTTCTACTCGAAACTAGCCGAGGAACCGCAAGCCTGTGTCAAATCGGTGTTGAGGATAGAGTAGATGGACGCGGCCTCAAACAAACATGAGCATTATGCATGCATCTCGCAGGGATGATGTAGCCTCAGACCATCATCACAAGCGTCGGATGGATTCCGTCTCAACCTTTAGGATGTTTTGCGATCGCTACTTCTACCCAATGTGCATCTGAGGCGATTCGTGCTGATGATATTTCAGACCAGATGACACACCCGCAGTTTGATGTCGGCGAGGGATGGGGAAGAGCGAGGTGAACCCCGCCAAATTCCTTGGCAGATGGGAAAGGTGCGACAAAATACAAGAACGACGAAAAAGACGGAAGCTCTAGTTGACACTGTACTCGGATCGACAAAACGGGCCTGGAGTGGTAACCCAGAAAGTGTGGAGTTGGTGATCAACAGATTAGACGGCGTGACCAGGTGTAGCAGCGAACCGAACGACAATGACGCCAAGTAGTACAAGTAGGTTGGGCAACGTGAAACCGAAACAGCTGATTTATGAACAGAATATAGGGAAGGGACTATTTTAAGAATCCAGAGCTGTCAGCAGAACCAGACCGAAAAGACAAGGAATACAACTACCGAGCGCAGAACGTTACTCAAAACTTCCTCCAATTGGTGGCGCAACAGCAGAGGCTCCAAAAAATCTGCAAAGTATGCTTGTTCATTGTAAGTCTGGCAGTCTGATGTAGCAGCGTTGAAACATCTGTTCCTCTAAAACAGACCTACCTACCAATAGATACATGACCAAAAGACAGATACCTGGGAGCTGATGGGAGTTCTTCTCAGAAACCTTGACAATCAGAAAGCCCCAATCAGATCGCACCAAAGCAGCCAGCCATTGAATTTACAGCGCAGCAAGCTTGTACTCGCTGCATGCATGATGATGGAAGGAATAAGGACGGAAATTTGGAACGAGAGAATCCCAAACACTTCGCTTAGACGCTGCAGAAGAGAAAACTGGAGTGCTTTTCAGCAAGCAGCTGCCAGCATGCCAATTGATCTCGCCTTCTTGATAAGGCTGGCGCAGCTGCAGTCAATATGGACGGAATCTCTCATCTAGCTCTATTTGGCCGAGTTAAGGCCTCAGAAACCATCCTGAGAGCATGAACAATCAGCGCTGAGGAGCTTGCCTCCGCGCTGACAGTCATCCGCGCTCCGCGTCAGAGGAAGGCCAGATTCCAGACTCTAGAAACCAGGCTCCAGGCTCCACGGGCATCCAAAGCAGCAATATGTAGCTGCATAAGGAATTGTCTCCCACATACGACCATAGGCTGGTGAGAAATGGACAATCTACAGAGATTTTGGAGCATTAGTATCAACAACCTTAAAACCATTTAGAGATCGTATTTCCGGTCATTGAGAAGACTTGATATATATATATATATATACATATAGTCCATTCGCCTAATTCTTAGATCCGAGTTGTAGTTACTCCGCCGTAAAGAAAGACCTCAAAAGTAGTATGTTTTATGTATAAAGCGGGGTCTAAGGGTTTCAAGTTTCAGATCCCAGGAAATATTCACTAGGGCCCTAGTCCTACTACACCACTAATCTACTCATAAAAACAGGTCTAGGAGCACTTACAAGCCTGCCGTGCTTGAAATCTAAGGTCAGCCAGCTCGGTTTTGAATCAAAACTGGCACACTACTAGTACCTTTAGATTCAAGAGAATTGGGTCATATATTCTATCTACTATAATATGTATCTTACCAGCTCTTTAGGCTCTCAGAACCCAGATTGGCCTCCCACGTAATCACTGGTGCTTTCTCAGAATCTTAGACACTAGGACTATGACTTGAGATCTTATATATTTATATGGCTCATAATACTACATACAAATACAAAGTAATGCCTTCTATTCATTTTATAAATTTTATATACATCTATCTTCTACTTCAAACAGTGTAAAGCCTAGGAATTGGGGTGACTCTAGCTACACTTGCCATATCCAGGATCAATTCGAAACCAGAACCCATCGTGCGAGCTCTCGCTTCCTTGTTGACATCCACCCAGCTCCCAATTGAACAATAATTACACGTTTCGTAGCTAATCTCCTTTGCGCCATCACCACCCCTCACTTCAATTGCCCAATCAATATGGTTAACCTCCCCTACTGGCGGCCCCTTATCACAACCCTTATCACAATGCGTGGCACAAAGTGCAGCATCTATCCCGCTGTCACCTGGAGCGGGCTCGCATTTGTCCAGACATTTGTCGAAGCAGCCTTCAGTGGGGTTGGCAGTTTTGGCCCATTCAGTGCACTTCCAAAAGGGGTTTTCTTTGGAGATAGTGCGTCCTGAGACTTCCATACATCGGGAGTTGATGTCGGCGCGGACTTCAGCAGACAGGTCGCTGGTGGTCATGTCGCCGCCGTGGAGGCCATTGAACCAGAGGTCGCCACCATAGCACCCGGCGTGAGTGCCGGTGACGAGGAAAAGGGTGCTGAGGATAGATGGAAAGTGCATGGTGAACTGCCTGGTAAGGGTCTGAAATGCACAAAGTAAGGTGTTTTGGTTCTGGTGTTATGAATTGGTATTTGACCGAAGGATAAGTGCAAAAGAGTCGTGAGAGATGATTTGAAATTATTGTTTTGAATGAGACGAGCTGATTCTTACGAGACAGTATCAGAGATTTGAATGAAGGCTGTTGTTCTTGTTGCGAGGAGCTGATGTTTGCGAATATTCACAGTTGGAGCGAATGTCTTGATTTTATATACAAAGGAAATCCCTCCAAAGGACTTAATGCTTGCTCTCATCTTTGACTGCGATATCATTGACCAGACGAGCTTACCAATGAGAGGTTTAGGCTGGCAGACTTTTCTAGATCTATAATTATCATGGGAGTCTTCAGGCATATTTGAGATGAAGATTTGATAGCCAAGCTCACTCACAGCCTAACAGGATTAAAACCCTGAGCAGCGAGATTGGAATAGATGACAGTTACACAGGTACGTCTGCGTGGTTACTCGACCTTACATTATTTTCTTACTGCGGCTCGTTGCCAAGCAACAAAGGAGCAATGGCTTGGCCTTTTGGCTGTGTGCTGACTGCATGTCAGCCGGCTGCGTCTCCAACTAGGTATGGATGGGGCACAGCAAAACCAACTTCCGCAGTGAATATCATGTAGAAGCAAGCACGTTGGCCCAGGAGTGTCTGGAGTTGCACATGTTGCTTCGATTGTCGGCTCCTTCGATCCCAATACTGGCATCCCAGGGTCTAAGTTCCTGGGCCTAGGAATCAATTACGAGGTCCCTGGGTCCGATCTTGTCCCCTCAACTGCCGAAAACACACTTTTCTAGGGCAGAGCGCTGAAGCGAGGCGCTAAGGCTGCCTGGACGACAACAAAGCATTCGAATTTCAGCGTTCTTCGCTTAATTGCAGGGTCTCGCTACAGGTGTGTTTGATACGGCAGTTGGGGGGCTATCACTGTAGATGTAGGGAAACTTGTGGAACTAAATGTGTAGCTGGATAATGGCATATCCAACACATACGACCACAGACTAAGAAAACTAATCTACACAGCTTCAGAAAAATTATCATCAACAGCCTGAAGATATGTCTCAAGAATTCATATCTGAGATCTCTTTCGAGAACCTACCACGTGATCTTTTCGTCCAGTTCTTGCCTACCTACTTCCAAGAATCGGGCCTTCAGATCTCGGACTATTTATTTGAGTATGTTTGAGTTCAAAGTGCCCGACACACCAAAGGAAAGGTCAGTTTCTCCGTAAAGTAGTCTCTATACACTTCTGTCCGCCAGCCACAACATCTTTAAAAATGGTAAGCAGAGAGCAGCAAGATGTAACGGTCAATATTTACTCGGTGTAAACACGTGGCGGTTGGGATCTCGAAAGATCAAGAAGTAGATGTATCACGTACGGGAGAAGACAGTTACTAGTATGGGTGAAGATACTATTTGAAGTTGAGCACGGAGCTCCTATCTAATGGCAGACGTGCCAGTCTAATATAGGACCTTCGTCCTGGGTGCAAGCCTTGCTACACATCTTGCAGAGCGCGCGCGCCCGCGAGCTTGTCTAGCAAGCTAGCACATCGCGTAATCCATGATTGCGCGCAATTGCCTGACTTGTAAACGAGCCCAATACTATATCAAGGAAATCCTCCTGGAGGTTCTACTGGAACAAGTCCCTGAGCCTAAGGTCATGCAGTCACGGGATACTGTGTAACACTAAGTACCAAGGTAACATGGGTACCAAGGTAACATAGGTAGCGAAACTGTTAATTCATACCTCTAGACTCAATCCGATGTAGCGCTGTGTCCGCAATCTCACATACATCGAGACGTTTCGTCTCACTTTAAATATATAAAATACCGAGAACACTGCCACATACGACCATAGGCTGGTGAGAAATGGGCATCCCGTCCGCTCTGCCATACACAAGCACCAGACCGGTGGATTAGTAGTTGGGTGGGTGACCACCAGCGAATACCCACTGTTGTATGTTTTTTTCTTGTTTTTTTGCGGGGAACCAGACAATGCATTCTGCAACTTCGTGGAATGAACTCACTCCACGTTATCGGCTTCAGACCGGGACATGTAAAACAGGATTGCAATAAATTCAAGATGGGGTCGTACAAGTCTGTGACGTTACTGCTCATCCCCACAATCACAGGGATCACCCTATAGCAGAGCGTCGAATTCTGTTGTCTTTTCCAATATCTCAAGTAGCTGCTTTGTTCGGCTCCTGACTCGAATCCAAATCGCCAGGCTGATTGGGGTCAAAATCTCCAGCTAGGTATTTGTAAGGTTGGATGAAGTCCACAAAGCCAAGATTCGGAGACGAGACTGTGTATCCCATTCTCATTTGGACATCGAATGGCCAGGACAAGACTTTATCTGTCGAAAAGGCGAGGTACGCATTCTCCTATGATATATCAGCACTCAATCACGACCATATAGTACAAGGGTCGTACCTCCTGTCTTAGGTAGCCGCGAATGAAAGAAAGGTCGTGGACCGGACGATATTGGTCGGCGGTTGAGTTTTGTCCACCAGCGTGGTACAAGCCGCCTAGAAAAGCCAGGCAATCGCCCTTCTCCATCACGGCGTACCCAATCTCGTCAATCTTTGGAATACGGTCTGCACCCCACAGATGAGATCCAGGGATCACCTATCCAGCGTCAGCAATTTCGCCCTTTCTCTTCAATATACATACTTGAGTAGCGCCATTTTCAATAGTTGTGGCAACACCAGGAATCAAGAACGAAAGTTCGACATCAGACCCAACCCGGTACCCAGTCTTCGTCTGATCTCGATGATCTACATGGAAGTTTTTGTCGTCTCTGTGCAGCCTCTGAGCCTTTCCACCAGGTCCAATTCGCACTGTCAGCCCAGTGTTGAGGATTGCGGTACTAGTGTATGTGTGCTTGGTCTCGCCATAGTAGTTATGGGTCGTCTTGTCAACAAAGACACTCAGCAGTTTGGAGACGAGTGGATCTACAAGCCATTCTCTTGCAGTCGGTGACCGACCGATGAGACGACAGCAACGTCTAGTTTCTGGTGGAAATAGATCTCCCTTTGCTTTCTGTCAGCGAGTGTCAATTTTGTCAAGGAATTCGCTTGCCTTCCAAGGCTTGTCTTTCTCTAGGTAGGGCAGCGTGTCCGCATTGACCCTCTCAACAGCTTCAACACTTGCAAAATTCTTGATAATAACACCACCGTCTTGAACAATTGCCTGAATGATCTTCTCTACCTCATCTCGATGAATGTATTGTATAGAAGGTCTTTCCACAGAACCCATCTTGGCAAGTAGTTTATGAGGAGCAGGGAAATTAAGCGACTCGGGTAAACGGGAAAGTCCACGAAGGAATTCAAGTTGTTACAACGACAACAACTCTCCAAAAATCTCCAGGAACTCCACTTATATATTCTCTGTATCCTATGATGTCTTAAAGATATCGACAGTGGGGTAGATAGACTTGACGCTTAGAACCGGTCTGGGCTTATCTTTCTTATCGTCCGTCGCATTGAACTTGGTGCTTCTCGACCCCGCTCGCTTCGTTACGTGAGGCAAGAGATCCCGAACATCTTCAACTTCCTCCCACTTTCGACACTTTCAACCAACCCCCTCTCAGGCATCTGTTCGTTAAATCTATTTGATTGCAGTAGGAGACCACGGATCGTGGATCTCAAGATAACATTGCTAACGCCGCTGCTGCAAGGCTGTTCCTTCATGGCCTGATTCTTAGCGAGAGGCATTGAGTGACTTCTTCAAATTAAAATATCCTGGAATCTTTATTTTGCCTTTGTCTTCTAAGCTATCACATTTCGAGCCTCTACACATCAACACCAAGATGTCAGAATCTCAATACGACGTCATTGTCGTTGGAGCAGGTCTCAGTGGTCTACAAGCTGCCTACGATATTCAACAAGCAGGACTTTCTTGTATTGTCCTCGAAGCGCGTGATCGAGTGGGAGGAAAGACCTGGTCTGTTCCATTGGCCAATGGCAAAGGATGTGTCGACATCGGTGCAGCTTGGATAAACGATACGAATCAATCGCATGTGTATGCATTAACAAAACGCTTCGGAATTGAGCTCCTGGAGCAGAACGTCGATGGAGATTGTATCTTTCAGGATAAAGATGGCGCTACACATGCCTTTCCTTATGGAACGTCACCAAAGGTACTGGGATCTCAAAGTTTCATGCCGAGTATTCAGATCTGTGACTGACAGTCAACAGTTCTCAGAAGCTCAGGTCACGGATCTCGAAAGAATTCGTGATATCATCCATGACCTCTCAGTAGCTTATGGCTCAAAAGCCAGTAGCACAGAGAACTACGACCAGATGTCTTTGGAGCAATTCGTAATCAGTAAAGGAGCTACTCAGAAGACAGTAGACATGGTGCGTGTCTGGTCTCGAGTAATGACTGGAATTGAGGCCACGGAGATGAGTGCCCAATTTTTCATCGAGTATACCGGCAAAGGTGGGGGATTGAAGCAGTTACGCTCAGATCAGAAGCACGGTGGGCAGTATCTGAGATTTAGGAAAGGTACGCTTCCATTCCCTCAGGCCATTCAAGTTGATCAACGGTTCTGACAACAACAGGAACCCAACAAATGGCCATCGGTATCGCTGCTCTCCTCAAGCCTAGGACAGTCCACCTCTCTACGCCCGTATCCTCAATCACTGATTCCGGCAACCGTGTGACCGTTACCACCACCACAGGTCAAACTTTCAAATCCAAAAAGCTCATTCTCAGCATCCCTACACCACTTTACAAAGACATCGACATCTCGCCTCCCTTCACAGGAACCAAAGCCATCATCACCTCAAGTACAATCCACGGCTACTACAGCAAAATGATCCTCTGCTACGACACACCCTGGTGGACCAACCCCTCCTCCACCAGCCCCAAATCCTGCGGCCTCGCAATATCCTACCAAACCCCCGCCGCCGTCATCAGAGACACATCCGTCCCTGCAGATGGCCACTACTGCCTAACCTGCTTCGTCGGCGGGGCTCCCGGCCTCGCCTGGTCCAAACTACCACAGCACGAACGCCGTGCTCAAGTCCTAGCTCAAGTCTCCAACATCTACAACAATAAAGAGGAAGTGTATAAGCTAGTGGAGATCTTTGAGCAAGAGTGGAGTAAGGAGCAGTATAGCAAGGGGGCGCCTTGTCCGGTCACGGGGCCTGGTGTGCTTACTAGTGTGGGTGGGTCGAGTGCGTTGAGGGAGGTGGTAGGGAATCTGCATTTTGTGGGCACCGAGACGAGTGGGGTTTGGAGTGGGTATATGGAGGGTGCAGTGAGGAGTGGGGTGAGAGGGGCGGAGGAGGTGGTGAGGAGTTTGAAGCGGGAGGTTTTGAGAGCGACGCTGTAATTTGGTGGAGGAAAGGACTGTATATAGCTTACAATTGACTCGTTTCGAGGTATGAGTGTGGAATCACTGTTCTGAAATGACCTTCGGGCACTCTTGAAAGATTCCAAAACGTCGCTAATCCTAAAGAAACTCCGAGAACAGTGTAAATTAATGACGATTAGAGTAAATGTTGTAAAGTTGACCCTGAGGCACCGTTCCTCATCCGGGAAGGATCAGTCTGTATCATCCAAACAAAAAGAAATACAAATATGCAAGGCAACCAAGGAGATACAAGACTTACCGACCCGTTATCAATTACTTCTCCAATTTGCCATGGATCAGTTCCCTAGGAAAACCCAGAAGATAAACCCAGCCCCTGGCTTCAAACAATGGTGATCGTCCTCTGCTCTTTCTTATGGTCATTCCACTTGCCGCAACCATTCGCATATCCAATTCTGGCAAAAGCACCTGGCACGATATCAGACCTAACAAGAACAATCCCATACACATCTCCCTTGTCCTCATACACCATCAAACAATGAACCTTCCCAAACACCGAAGGATTTCCTCCCGCCTTGACACAAGATCGTCGAAGCGTTGATTCGACCTCGCCATTGGGGAGTCGCACCTCGCAGTTTTCCAATACGGTGTCAGGTGTCATGCTGACCCATGCTTTGGGATAAGTTTGGTCGGGCCACATGGTGTAGTTGAAGTAGCCGGTTGGGATGGGGGTGTTGATCGTGGCGGTGATAAAGGAGCCAGTGAGGGTTATTGAGGCGTCAGAGACTTGGCCGAAGGGGTTGGTGCTTGTCAGTGACGCGTGGGTATCGAGGACGGTGATGAGTGATCGGCCGGATAGGTGGAAGTTGTTTTTGTATTCGAGACGACCGGTTAGGGAAGCCCATGACCTGCGATATGCGGACTTGTAGTTAGGGAATGGGTTTCATGTGATGTAGAGCATTTGTCGTGGGGAACTGTATTTGACATGTACTGCGTTGGATATATATTTCAAGGAGAGAGGGGGTAGCGATAAGCTATGATCGGGAAAGACTTACCATGACGGACAACCGTTCTCTGTCGATATTGGTGGTGGACGTGTAAATGCCCCTACTTTCTCAACCCCCCAAGTATCTGCGGACCAGAGAAGATCCCGTGCAATAACATCCTTCCACAATCCAGCAAGATACACTGAGCCTGTGATCTGATGTATTCTCTCTGCAGCACCGCTAATTGCTGGAAGTTTATCTGAAGCAAAAGTGAGACTGCGCTCTGAATACGTCTTGACAAGCTCATGCCACTGCACGAATGGTTGGCTGCCACTGACGGAAAAGGCTCGAGGCAGACTAGCGACCCATGACGTTGGTAAACGGCTGTGATCTTCAACGTGAACTTCTTCGTCGCCTTGACATTCGAAGACAAGTCCTGAGGGTTAAGAGAGACAAGTCAGCTCCGAATTTAGGCGCTTAGACGAGGGCGACGGAGATGTAAACAGTAAATCGGTAAACAAAATGTGAGACTGCCCTAAGAGAAGGATTCGTAGAACCTACCGGTTGGTGTGTAATGCACGATCCTGGTTGATAACGAGTTCTCCTGCCAGCACCAAGCACGTGTGGAGAGCGGACCAAATTTATGCTCGTGTTCCTCGCCTTTGTTACTCTTATCCACCTTGTATGCCACATATCGCTCTCGTAATAACGGTCTAACTTTGACTTGATGGGTGTCACCTTTGTACGAGATTCGGAAGTCTCGGTGGAGGTTTTTGGGATCCCGGGGACAGAGGAAAGACGTTGCAGGATTGGGCGATGAGGCAGCTGCAACAGTGAGAAAAGCTTTCTGGTAGTAATTTCCCATTTGCGCGGCTTCCACTCCCCAATCCGCCTTGTCATCCTGCAGAATGCAAAGGGAATCAATCCAGACCCATCTGACCTGGAGTTCTCGAGCGATACTGATCGCATCTTGGAAAGTTCGAGGCAAGATATCCCATTTGATGTTCTTCTTCATAGAAGTCAAGTTGCTTGATGTAGTTTTGATGATCTCATGACCACCCCAGCAATGGCTGAGAGCTATGTACCGGCCTGTACCTTCCAAGGCTCTGAGCTCGTGTAGTTTGACGTCTTGAGTTGCAGGGAGCTCAACGTCAATGACACGAGTTGGCAACGGTGTTTTGAGAGCCTTGCAACTCTGATGACCGCTTAAACACAGTGCTATGCGCTTTCGAAGAAATTCGTAGCATTCCTGGGATCCCGAATGCGAAGACAGGTCGAGAGTGTTCCCCAGTTGTGGCCAAAACGGGATGTAGTGTCCTACGTGGAACATCAACAACTTCACGTTCCTCCTTTCCGCAATGGGTAAGGTCACCACACTCGACTGGAAGAATGAAGGAGAGTAACCTACCACTTGAGGCATATATCTCTAACCGTCTGAGGGCTTGCGCTGTGAGCCACTGTCCTGGGACGTTCTGACTAAGATCAATCTCCAACACCTTCAGATCACCATACTGTACTTGCAGTTCCAGCTCCACTCGGGGCGACTTCTGCGCCCAGTCACCCACTCCAGGGACATAGTAGCTGCACACGCTCACCAGCAATGCACAGTAACAGCAACCTCGACGTGCACCATCTTGAATGTCTGTGAAGCGAAGAGGAAGCCATCCGACGACTTGCATTCCCTCATGACCTTTCAAGTTCATATCATTGCAGACGCGACAGGAGTTGGTGAAGCGGAGTCTCCATTGCCGCTTTGCGATGTTCGATATACCACGTTTTGCTTCTTCAGCATAGTGAGAGACATCCTCTGCAAGCTCATTCAAGTCTGGCATCGTGGAACGCGAGAAATGTTGAATTACACGCCTCTACACGCATGCGGTCTTCAGATGTGCTTGACCCATCAAGCTCCAGGCTGCATGCAGATGGTCAATGCAGGCGACAAAACGAGGAGACGAAGCGGCGCGTATGGAGCTCAGTCTTCACCTCTCAAGAGGCCCGACGAAATTCTTTTTGACTGTCATGTTCATCAAAGGTGATCGAATGTTCCACGGATTTGACAACGTCAAGTGATGTGAGTAGTACCATACACGTGAAGTCTGTGCTGACAAATCCGAACAACCTCGAAAAGGGGAACTACCAGTAGTATCCAGGCACGAAACCTTATTATCTCCTTCCTTCATTCCTTCGCGCTCACAACCACAGCATGAGCCCCTCCCCATTTCCACATCAAGCCTGTGTCACCTCTGCCGAACAGATTAGTGCAAATAAGTCTCCATGGATCCAATCACAGTTGTTGATGATATGCCGTGTCTTGGCACAGGGCTGAAAAGCATGTCTCGAACTGGGTAGACGAAATCCTAAGAACGCCTCTGGAAGCAAACGTTCGGCTTTGGTTCAGGGGTTAGAAATAACATCCCACTAAGTTATGTATGTCTTGATGGCGTCTCCCCAAGTTTTCCCTTCAAGTGTTTTCGTCCCCGATCTTTCCGCGTCTCTCCCTCGATCGTCACTCTTTTGAAGTTTCAATATGCCTTCTTCTTCTCGTTTTCATATCCAATCATTCGTTTGGTTTTCTCTTGTCGTTCTTTCGCAAGTGCAGAATGTACTGGCCTTTTCGCAGTGTTATTACCCCGATGGATCTATCCCCACGGACTACATTTGGGAGCCCTGCACGGGCGCTGAGTTCTCCTCTTGCTGTGTGCCTAGCGAGGGAGACATCTGTCAACCCGATGGTTTATGTTATTATCCATTGACAGGAATGGTATATCGTGGAGCGTGTACAGATCGGACTTTCAAAGACCCTTCTTGTAACGAGGATATTTGCGTGACAGGTAAGTTCTAGCTGTTGATTCACATCTATATGAGACTAGATCTCTGATACCTGGAAAGGCTTTGAGACAACATGGCAGTGGGCAGTTCAGTGCGAAGGATCTTCAGATATACTTTGTGGAACATATGAGGACGCATATCATGCACTCCCGACGTGTTCAGCCAGTGCAGCAACCGTCACGACTGGATTTCAGACTACGAGGTCAACAACAACGGCTGGGCGATACACCCCACCTCCGTCGCTTGACACGAGTCGCTTTACAGTGATAACCAGTTCCTACACAACTATCATCACAGCAACAGCTCAAACGACGACACGTACAAGCACATTCGAAAGCACAACGACTAGTGCTATCGCACAGAGTGCGATCCAATCCACAGAGACGACAGGAAAAGCATCTAGTGGAAGTGGAACTGCAGCGGGAGCATCGTCAACAGGAACATCACCTCCAAAATCTAGCTCCAGCTCCTCAGCTGGAGGCGCAGTGACTTTGACCACTGGGGTTCTTGTGGCGGTCATTGTCGGTCCAATCCTCGCGATTGCAATCTGCATAGGGATTTTCCTATTCATACGCAAGAGGAGAGCAGCCAAGAAGAACGAAGCTATCAGGCTCAACTCTGCCAACTATCCGCATCCGCCTCCGAATGGACCAGTTGGAGCAGACCAAGTCTACCCATATGAGGTTGACGTCAATCAAGCTTCCGGGCCGCCGCGCCAGCAGTTCAACTATTATGGGCCGAAGGTTGACACGCATGAGGTAGATGCTCAGACCACGGTGATGAAGGAGAAGACTCCTGCTGTGAGCGGTGTTGCGGCGATGCAGAGGCCATACCACGAAGATTTGAGGAGTCCTGCTCCGACATATACGGAGGCTTTAATGCCAGTTGAGATGGATGCTACGCCATCGGTGAGGAGTCAAACGAGACAATAATGCTGCGATGCTGGAGTAATGGGCTGGGAATTTGTTTGGATTGCATGGTATTCGCGTAGAGCCAGTGTAACGTCTAGCCTGGTGTATATTGCTCCTTTGATATGGCACGCCGCAATGCCCTCATCTGGTGAATGACGCACAAACTCCTTAAGATCGGAATTACTACGACGTGGAAATTAGCTCATGCCTCGAGTCCAGAGGCGCAAAGCATATTCATGCCTTGAAGACAAACATTCTTCTCGAATACGGCTGGTCAGATGGGGTTAGCTCAGCTCATGTCTTAACTCTCCCTTCCCGGTTTTCTCTCCAGAAAACCATCCCCAACAAAGTTCAATTATCCATTCAAAGAGCATGACTTCTCCAAAGACCCAACTGGCTTTTCAATATGTAGCTTTGATCGCTTGTTCATCCGAAGATCCACCTTGACAGCTCGATACACTTTTTTCGGCGCCCCTCCAGTGACGTAGGGTTCTCGCACACTGCAGCTCGGAATCCCTGCTCGATCGTCTTCTCGATTTTCCGATGTCCTTCAACTTTTCCCCATCCCATCTTCTATTCACAATCGAGTCATTTTGATTCCAAGACACGAGTCAAGTGACTAGTAATATGGACATTCTTTTCCAAAGGGTCTTGATTAGCGTATGGCAAGCGCAGCTCTGGCATGCGTGGGTACGTACCGGCTCCGCTCTTTATTAGGGTTTGTTTGGAGCGATTTTAGACTGTGTTCTGGATCCCCAAAACAGATTTGGCGTCAGTATCTATCTCAACGTCCATCTTCCACGACGGTAAGCAGCTATTGACCCTTTTTTTTCTTCGTTGTCTCTTGCTACATGTACGCGCTGGCAAGCTTCTTATTCCTTTATTTCGAGCCCGAGCCAGATATACTGTGATGCGACGCGATGCGCTCATGAAATGCACCCCGCAGCGTAACCTTAATCGGCGTTCCTGCAAATCAATTGTGGTTGCGCGCAAAGATACACCACTTCAGAGCGGATTTGACGAAGAGGCTTGGGTGGCGACGGGTTCAATTTGGTCGAATCGCGACCGGCTTGAAGAACCAAGGAGAGGGTGGGATGTCTGCTTCAAGGCACCCATCAGTCCAGGAGGATGAGGAAGCTCGGCGGCAGGCAAACAGAGATATGGATTGGAGTCCAGAACCGGCGAACAGCGATGGCAGACCACAGCTGGGACTCTTCGAACTTCTAGACATAGACGATCGACCTACACTCGTCTTCGACCTCACGAAGTCGGCGAAAGCGACTCCGATATACAACAACCCGGGCTTGGAGAAGATACCGCTTTTAGGCTTGAAAGTAGGAGATGAGATGCTAGCCACTGCAGCATCCTCGAGAGATGCTGAGTATACGGTATTCCTGAGATGGGCGACATCTACAAAGGAGGGCGGGTCTCCGCACATGAGCTATTGTGGGCTGTGGTGGACAACGCATACTCTGAGGGGCCGATGGCGAGTTGTGACAGGCGCAGAAGGGGACGAATATGAATACATCAGTGCAAAAAGACGGCAATCTGAAGCGCCAAAGCTCGGAAGGACACATACAACAGCTAGTATACGACCTTCACACTCCCCTACACAGTCACGAACGAGACTTTTGTCAGACGACTCCCTGGAAGCCCAGATTGCTGCTTTTCGACTTCGTGAAGGCCAGAAACCACCAAATAGCGGGACGGCCAAGCTGACGATACCCGAAAGTATTCAAAAGTCCGAGACGCTCGACCGCCTGGATTTCATCAGAGCCTACCCGGAGAAAATCCCCTCCGCTCACCATGAGTTTTTCATGGAATTTGACTGGGCATCCACTGAGCTAGGCTCAATCAGTTCGTGGGGTGCCACACTCAGGCGTCGAGTCAACTTCCTCATGAGTGATCCACGGCCGGCAGCTATGTTTTGGGGACGGCAAAGAACAATGATGTATAATGAGCCATACATGCATGTCACTGGCCAGAAGCATCCAGGGATGATGGGCAAGATATTCTCAGAAGCATGGGGAGAGATTGAAGGTGATTTCATTCCGGCTTTCGAAAAAGCATATACGACTGGAGCTTCTACTGTGCTTGATGACGCTCGCTTCTACATCGAGCGGCATGGGTATCTTGAGGAGACATACTTTTCGATAGCCATGATTCCATTTCTTGGAGACAACGATGATGTAGCCTTGTAAGTCCCTACACGTTTGAAAGTTATGACCACTGTTGTGTGATTTTATCTTTAACACGTATTTGTCTGATATTCACCATAGCTACAATCCGGTCTTTGACACAACCCGGCAAGTTATCGCAGATCGTCGTATGGCCTTTCTTCTACGATCAGGCCAATACATATCTTCATCTCGAGACCCGCAAGATTTCTGGCAGCAGTTGATGTTCTCTCTTCGTGCAGATCACCCAGACTTGCCATTTACAGTTCTCTACTCTGTAAACCCCGATATCAGTGAATCTGCGTCCGAGGCATCCGATAGCAGCGCAAACCGAAATTGGATCCTCCAAGGAAAAATTCGGATCCCTGACACTTGTTCAAATATCCCTCCCGCTGCAACCGACCAATCAATGGAGCTGTTCCTTCCGACCTTCTTGGAGTTGGTCAGATCAGACAATCCAACGTTGCTTCGAGTTGAGGATAACTCACTACCAGAATTTATTGCTCGAGATATGGAAGTTCCAGATGGAGCGCCTGAAAAGGCTGCTGTGTTCCTACCTATTCGCTCTACCGCAGACAATCTTTTGGGGTTTCTCATACTCGGTTTGAATCCTCGAAGAAGATTCGATGCAGATTATAGAGTTTTTATTGAGCTATTGACTCGTCAACTTGCTACTTCTCTCGCTGTTAGTATCTTATCTCAAAGATTAAGTTCATTTGCTGATCAACCACCAAAGTCTGCAGTGCTGTTTGAGGAGGAAATTCGACGGGCGGCTCGAGATCGGAAATTGCTAACTAAAAGACTTGCCCTTCAAACACACGAAGCTTTAGAGACCGAGACTAGGTTCCGACGGATGGCCGATCTTGCTCCCGTTGGAATCTATCACATTGAGCCTGATGGACTGTTGGTGTACTGCAATGAAAATTACTATGAGTAAGATGCTCTTAAACGCTAACCGACTCCCGCTGACTTCAGTCATGAAGGCTCACTGGGCATCCTCGGGATTCATTTACACCAATGGTATGTACAACACAAATTCGTAGTAAACTAATCTCATTCACAATTGCTAATTCATATATCAGAGCTGGTTAGACGTTCTATTGGAAGAAGACCTTCCATTGATGAGCCAGGAATGGGCTAAATTGCTCCGAGGGGAATCGGTTTCGTTTGAAATAAGACTCAAAAGACCCTTCGTGCCCGAGGATCTCGTTGATGGTGAAAAGGTGGAGGGTTTTACTTGGATTCTGGCTGCTGCATATCCGGAGCTTGCAACAGATGGGACCGTTGTTGGAATTCTTGGATGTATCACAGACATCAGTCGACAGAAGTGGATGGAAGGCTTTCAGAAGCGGAAAATGCTCGAAGCTGTTGAACTCAAGAGGCAACAAGAGAATTTCATTGATATGACATCGCAGTAAGTCTCTACCAATCCCCCGGAAGAGGCTTCAGTCGTTGCTAACATTCGCATCTAGCGAGATGCGAAATCCACTATCAGCTATTGTTCAGTGTGCTGATTGGATCGGCACCTCTCTTTCGCAGTTCGACTGCGATAAGAACGATGTCATCATTCCGAGAGATGTCATTGAAGGCTATGCAGATGCGACAGAGACGATCGTTCTGTGTGCCCAGCATCAGAAACGAATCATCGACGATGTATTGACACTCTCAAAACTTGACTCGGACCTCCTGATCATAACTCCCGTCGACGTCCAACCAGTTTCTACAATACAGGCGTCCCTGAAAATGTTCGACGTCGAGATCCAGAACAGCGATATCGACCTTCGATTCCAGGTTGACAATTCCTATGCGGATCTAGCCGTCGATTGGGTGAAGCTCGATCCTAGTCGACTTTTACAAGTTCTCATCAATCTCGTCACAAATGCGATCAAATTCACAATGACTGAGTCAAGGAGGAAAATTGTCATTATTCTTGGAGCGTCTCCTCAGCCTCCGACGAATGGCAGCATCGAATACCTGCCTCGAACAGCCAACCGCCGAGACATGACAAAAGGGAGTGCTTGGGGCACAGGGGAACCAGTCTATCTTCACGTCGAAGTCCAAGATAGTGGTCGAGGTCTAAATGAAGTCGAGCGAACTCTGCTCTTCAAGCGATTCTCGCAAACCTCACCACGTACCCACGTTCAATATGGCGGATCTGGTCTCGGGCTGTTCATCTGTCGGCAATTGACAGAGCTACAAGGTGGTCAAATAGGTGTGACGTCCTCAGTCGGTGTCGGAAGCACCTTTGCATTCTACATCCGCGCACGTCGCTGCAGACGACCGACCGCATCCCTCTCTGCACTCTCCGCCGATCGCATTGACGTCCCACGAGTCGTCAGCCCCGAAGTTGTAGAGAAGCTCCGCACCAGTGTCCTCCAGCCGAGTCTACCATCCGCACCAAAACACGTCCTAGTTGTAGAAGACAACATCGTAAACCAAAAAGTCCTTTCTCGACAACTCCAAAGCGCAGGCTGTATCGTCTCCGTTGCCAATCATGGCCGTGAGGCCCTCTCCTTCCTCGAGAAATCCCGCTTCTGGAAAGGTCTCGAGGTCGACGGAATCGAGCTCTCGGTCGTACTTATGGATCTCGAGATGCCTATCATGGACGGATTAACCTGTGTCAAGATGATCAGACAGTTGCAAAGAGAGGGTAGTATTGTTGCTCACGTGCCTGTAATAGCAGTCACAGCCAATGCGAGGAGCGAGCAGATCTCTACGGCCAAGGAGAGTGGTATGGATAGTGTTGTTACGAAACCGTTCAGGATACCGGATTTGTTGCCTGAAATGGATAGGCAGATTAGGAGTGGGAGTGACAGAGGGTTGGAGAGGTCGGCTTCGGCGCCGGTTTAAGTTCGACAGCACAAAGACTAGTTTTGTAATGTGGTTTGCATTTTGATATGGGACAGGACAGGTTTGATGATCATATACCATCACATGGAGTACGGCGTGCAGGACCAGAACAAGCTTGTGTATACAGCGGATTGACAGCATCTGGAGGGTATTATATGAAATGCTTGGAATTGATGAATATATATGCGATTGGGGTGGAGTACAATGGATACCATGTCTTGAGGATGCATTTCTTGCTGCACTGACGTTGGAAGTGTGAGATTTCCGAAACAAGAGAAAATTATCTGATCTGCTCGATAAGTTTCTAAAACCTCTACTAAACAGTCACGACCAGCCATGCACTGACAACTCTCCTAGAATTCCAGTCTCCTTTTCCAAGAAAATATTTCCCCACCCGGCAGTCGGGACCTAGCCACCGCATCATCTTCACTCTCACCACCACTCAAAGCGTAATATAATAACACCGACTACTAGCATCATACTCCATCTCAAATTCTCTCTCCATCTCATCGACCGCAATCTCGTACTGCCTCGTCACATCCAGCTCATACGCTCCGTCCATCGGACTAGGCAATACCAACGCACAGATGAATTTCCGTCCGTCTTTTAGTTCGATACCCGTTGATGCGACGGATGGCTTGGGATTGGAGGATTTGTCTTGTTAAGATTTTTCTGGGGTTTGTGCTTGGGATTGAGTCTGGGAAGAAGCGGAATTCGATGTTGAGTTGGGAGTTGAGCTGGAAAATGCGCCAACGGGACACATGATCATGAACTTGGAGAGGTATTGAGAGGACATCTTGCGCTCGATGAACATCCCTGGGCAGAGACGTTGTTGAAAGGGCACACTTGCTGTGTCTTTCCCACTACCGTCCTCAGACTTCTGTGTCTGTATATCTGGTACTTTCGCTTGCACCCCCTTTGTTTTGTTGGAGGTACTGCTGAGCACTTTCCGAGAATCGATATGTAGACGCCAGAACTTGTCATAGAAAGCTCGGGCTTGTTCTTCGGTAACTCCAGGCGTTTTTAGACACCGTGTTACGAACTCGCCTTTGGGGAGGCGGCAGATCTGGATTCCGTTCTCTGTTGGTGCGAGGAGGGGGGAGTTGATTGGTGGGTTGCCGGACTGAGTGTTTGGACCTGTCAGTACTGATCTTACTCCCAAGTGTTTAGGAATTGAAGTATCGTGGGCTTACATTATCATCGATCCAAGCTTTTAATACTGTCGAAGTCCAAGTCGACGGCATATCTTCCTTGTGCTGAGGCTTCTTGAACGGCGGAACTGGGATTCTGAGCAGCTCGGCGTAGCGAAAAGTATTCTTCGTCGGTCCAACATCAACAATGTTCGGACTCAAACATGCCACAACAGCTGTCTTGCAATGCCGATGACCTTTTGTATCAAAAACATGTTTCAATACCTTCGTGAGAGTACTATTCCGATACGGAATATGAACCGGGTTTGACTTTCCACCAAGACCCACCTGCGCCTGATCCATGTACCACATCGTTCTCCCTCGAATACAATCTTTCAGCGTTGATAAAGACTTATGGATCTCACGCGATTCTCTCATTCGATCGGCACTGTGCTCTTTAGTGTCGGCTGCTGCTTCGCTGCCTGCGAGGTCGATGAGAAAGAGTAGGCCGTCGGGAGTTTCCGAGACGTCTTTGTTGACAATTCTGATGCGACAGACGGCGTGCGTGCGTGAGGAGCTGTCATTTCGCAGTGTTGGTGCGCTTTTCCGGAAGGACATACTTCGCTCGATCAGGTCGATGAGTTCGCTGGCTGATGTGACTTTGGGCTCAAGAGCGCCAACGAGTTGAGTTTCACCGAAACTGTCTTGCAGGACGCTGATTTTGTGGCGGTCGTTGAGGAGATCTAGGAAACGTTAGGGGACAATATGGGGTAATTATCTGGGAGCTTACCCGATGCTACGTTCCCAGCAAGGTCAAAGACCGAGATATGAACATCACGATTGCCTTCCAGGCCACCGAAGAGATCTTTAGCAGCTCGTCTCTCGAGAGCGTCGAGCGTAAAGGTCTTTCCAGATCCAGTCTGACCGTAAGCAAACAAAGTGCTTATGCCGCCTCCCCACTACAATTTTGTCAGCTCTCTCTGTCAAAGTATTCTATCGAAAACGAGGAACTCATAGCTTACAGCCCAAGGAATCAGAGCTCCGCAGAGATCATCATAAATCTGATCTGACGTACTTTCCGGCCCATACAACCTATCAAACTGATAGCTTGAAGTCTGCTAATTAATCAGCGTCATGTTAATTTCCCGACGAGCTCGTTCTTCGTACTTACGGTCACGGCTGGTGGGCCTCGAACTTTCACCCTCAACTCATGAACATCCGCGACCGCGGCCTTCTCTCTCGCATACACACTTGGAACATGACCAGAGTCTCTATCTTGTTCAGATAGCGGTCTTATTCTCGCCCCTATGGTTGTGTCCGCATCAGAGAGTGTCTCTTGAGATATGGTTCCAGCGCCTTTGTTTGCGAGTTGCATGGAGGATTTCTGCTGAAAGGCTGCGACTTGGCATAGGTACGAAGCCTTATTTGCGAGAAGAAGAGCGTCCATGATGTTTATGATAGGACTTTTTGGGAAAGAAGAATGACTGAGGTTGCTGGTTAGAGGTGGCCGCTGGGGTTTATAAGGGAAGGATAGTTTACGGGTACCTGCATTCGGTTGGTTAGTCACAAAGGCAAGCGAGGCGGGCGCGTTTCATTCCCCAGGCAACCGCGATTGTTCAAGGTATCAAATACTGCTGCCTGCACATTTCTGCGAATCTAAATTCCCCGATTGATGTTCCCTGATCTATCATACAGATTTCCCTCTTGATCGGCCTCGAAAAATGATTATTCAGAAGGAATGAGGGAGCTATTCCGGCTTCTTCGCCACACGGAATTAAAGGGTACACTTCCCTGTTTACCTCGCTTATGTCCAGTCAAAGTCAATTAACCCGTTACCGGCGTATCCAGTCGAGATCGGATGGTCTTGATACAAATAACACTTCCTACCCCAGCATAAAGACGTTTCCAGCATGAAATTTTCTCTGTTGGAGCTCAACCAAATATATCGTCGGTATTCGACGGCTTATCATGGCCGCCACTTCGACCAGCATCCTTGAGAAGGAAAGGAGAACCATGTCTGGTGTAGAATCCTATGGAACGTTTTAAGTCAGCATTGTAGCTAATTAAGTAGATAGAATGTGAAGTACCAACCGTATCTCGAATCAGGCTCGCGAACTTCATACATTGGACCAAGGAAATCACCAATATGTCGCTCCAGCGACCAAGCCCAAAACTTGTTCTTCTCATCTCTGAGGGCATCACCTCGGGTAGTTGATAGAGGACCCGGATGGACCGTTTTGCAGATCTTATAAAAGTGGACTGATGTCAACGCAAGACAGACGAGGCCGAAATCCTGGACGCGTTGATAGTGCAGCTCGAGCGTATTGTGCTCCAGTATTCTGAGGATTTTGAGGTTGATTTCGTTGGGGAGAATCTTGAGGATTTCAGGAGAACTATCTGATCAAAATGCTTATGTCAGTTTGGTAGCTCCAGGCCTTGAGCGGTGATCAAGGTGATCAGAACTTGCCTTTTGTAAGTTGGATTTGGGCCGTGCCTTTGAGAATAATTCCTGCTCTCTTTGCCTTCAGACATTTATTGCGGGTGATCAGTCTAATTTCAGCAGGGCTTGGTGGAACATATGCTTCGCGTTTATTGCCGGAGGGGTTGCGACGAACTTGATTAGACTCGCGGGTGAACGTCAACCTTTTTGGCGTGATCAGGGCGCTACCGGGGCAGAGTTTGAAGGGATTGCTTAGCATGTTGAGACCTGAGGGAGCTGGCATTTCGCTGATAGTGTTCGTAGAGAGCTTGAAGGATATTTTGGATACAGTTCGACGGATTAGAGGTTGTTAAAGGAGCCCGAAAAAAGACTATATCGTCAATCTGACAGAGCCCGTCCACAAACGATGGTGACTTTATCGTCATCTATCGACACGATAGAGGTGAATGACGGCTTATTCATGCAATATCAAAACATAGTCTTGTCGCGTCTGCCACGTTTGGTCTTGACAAGAAGGGGGCCAAGAGATATAGGAATAAATTCACATGCTGAAAGGTTCTCTAAATGATATCACGACTCAAAGGTTAAGAAAGAGTCACATTTAGCAGCAAAAAAATGGTAGAAATGGTAAGAAGCGCAATTCATTGAAAGTCGAATTCGTTTGCGTATTTACAGGGGGAAGGAATAGTCGCCTGGAGTCATGAGACATCACGCCGAGTGCTTTTCCAGAAAGGTCTCAAACGCAGCTTTCCACTCATCGTTGACTTCTTCTGAGTGCATCGAGAAACTCTGCATGCCCTCAACAATGAACGACATGTCTGAAAGCAACATCTCGGCGATCATTGGCTCCGTTTTACCACCAGCATGTTCTGTCTCTGCCAACATAACAAAGTCTTTGTACTGTTTCATCAAAGACTCAGATGTAACTAAGCTCTCAAGTACAACAGGGTCAGTTTCAACAGATCCAGGGACCAGGCGGTCAAAGCCTGCCATCTGTGGGAACTGAGCAACCGCAGGGAGCGGGGCAGCCAGTACACCATCGAAGTCGATCAAGCCAACGATATTGAAGTCGGCATCCACCAACAAATTGTGGGGTCCAAAATCCCGATTGGCGAGTGCAAATTGCTTCTCCATCGGTCCTCTTTCAGCATTGATCGCCATCAAGCGTTCAACAAGTTTGGGAATCGCTGTGAAAGCTTCAGATTCTCTGACCTCAGAATCCGCTTCTTCGCTGGCGACTGATATCAAATGATGACTGACATCTCGGTAATAGTTCAATGCATTATCCCATGGACCTAATCCAGTTTGTATCTCAGGCCCTATCACGAAACCGTTGCCTTCCTGGTACAAAGCACCGATCTTGTCGAACGTCAGCGATGCTAGGTCGACTTGAATACGTGCCATCTGCATGCGGAAGTTCAGGTCTTGCGCCAGACTCCCGAACTGATTTGGAGGGCAGTCTAGCATGATACTTTGATCCGAAGCTAGGTTTCCGTGAATGTAGCTCATAAGGATATATGGTGCGCCGATATCGTTGTCTATATCCAGATCATAATGGTAAACATCCGGAACGAGGGTGCTTGTTTGCAGCCTGCTGCTCGTATCTGCTATTTCTGATTCTTGATGAAATGCTGGCTTTGTGTTCTTCAAGAGCTTCATAGTCGCAACTTCACTCTGCATCGATCGTACAGGATCAAGAGCCTCTCTATTCCCGAAAATCTCCTTCAGCTCGGGAAGCCGTAAGCGAGCAACCCATTTCGTCCCGTCCGAAAATATGAGCTGTCGAACCATGTTGAAGTGCCCGATGGAGAAGTTCTCCCCAATTCGACAAGGAATTCCATTGTGAAGAGTCGAGACGAGCTCACAAAGACGATCCCAATCTACATGCTCCTTGAATGAAATGGCGCGTGTATACAACGGGTCATCAATATCATCATCTCCCGTACCAGTCCAGGATTCACTTCCCATTTTAAGAGGTAGAGGAGCCGTGACGGTGGGACTAAGCGTAGCCATTTGTATTTCGGTTGTGGTGGCGCGTTAAGGAATTGGTTGAATGTCGATTTTGCTAACGGATTATTGGTACCTTCTCGTGGCTTCCCAAAGAATGTTATACACTTTGGATTTAGTGTTCCTTTGTCCAATTCAATGAAAGTAGCTCGTCTCTTGGAGGCTTGGTGCAAGAACTGGAACAATATGAAGAGACAAAGGGCACAGTTTGTTTCTCTTAGTTGTTTGAACAAACGTTTACTTCGACAAGCAAATTATTTGTCTATGAAAGGCTTATGCACGAATCCGACGAATGAGAACTCAAATCGTAATACCTAAGAGATGTACATGAAAAATGTGAGATATTGTTCAACAGTCGCACCAAAGCAAATGTAATTAAAGCATATTATGATATCAATGAAGTGGGCCCTAGTCCTTAGAGCACATAATCTAGATGAAAGAACAGCTTTCAAAGATAGGTTTGCTCTACAGTCATGGCAGCCTTCAGTACAGCAATTCCATGCCTGGAGATGTCATCGTCACATTGCTCAGCGAGTGTCAAGCTGTTTCCATATCCTGTTCAAATGCGTACAGTAATCTAGCCTATACACCATAGCTTGACCTCGTAAGCATAAAAGCACGTTGTCATTCTCCCAAAACCAACTGTCCACAAACACAACTGTCCAGGAACATTGATCTCAAGCAAGACTTATCATCCACTGATACCACATAACTTACACCATGACGAACAGACATGACACTATGCAGCCCACACAAGATCCACATGATCCTCTTGTCAATGAAGCTGTCGCCTCAGAGACTGACCAACCAGTCCTCGGCTTAACATACAAACTAAAGTGTAAGAAGTGCCAAACTCTTGTCAAAAAAGGTAAGAAGTGCACCAAGTGTGGTACCAAAAATTGATCGGTCAGTAGTTCTCTTAACTAATCAGCATTACATCCGTACATCCATGAGATTAAATAATAGTGGAAGTTTGAGGCCACTGTGCCTGGACTTTTCTTCAGTTACCTTTATTATCTAAACTTTTCTTTTCAGAATTCAAATCATTCTATGAAAATTTCTCTCTACCAGTCCCAATAAATGCGCCGTTAGTGTAGGCAGACTGATAATGTGAACGTGAAGTACATGGTGTAGCCTTTCCAAACGAAGCGAGGACGACTGCAAACTGGATGAATCAAACGCTGAGCAGTTTCCAAGCTCGCTTTGATTCATCTCGCAGAAATATGACGGAAACTTGTCGTCCGATGTCGTGCATCATTTTAATCTTGCTCTGATAATCCATGGTCACCCTTAAGCCTGAATCTAAGAACTATCTTAGAATTCTGTTTGGAAGAGAGAATCGGCAGATGGCGGGGTAAAACTCCAGAGATGCTCACAGCGAGCCGTGCCTCTATCATACATGAGCTCTGAAACACTAATACATGCCGCCCAGCCAACGCCCATCGTATCAGCAGTCAGGGTGTCCAGACTAAACTAGATTTCAGACACATCGGTACGGACCGCGGGAAACTAAAAATGGCTTAGGCTCTTCCATTCATCTTCCTCATCTCGCAACTCTTCATCGGATGTCATTGTTGAACGACAAGAAACGCCTATATTGACATCAGAGCTTTTGACCAGTTTCCTTATTTTGATGTTATCCTACTTGTAGTATCTCGAAATGCCGAAGGCGAAGCCCGGCAAGATCTCCGGACTTCCGCCAGCCGCAGTTGCACAGTATCGTATCATCCCGCCCTCTCGCCCATGCCTTCTCCAGTCCCATACCACACAACTTTTCTGCCCTGTCTCCTCTCATCGAGCAAAGCAGCCTTGCCAATCATGCGTTCCAAACCATCGGGTTTTTCAACGCTGTCGAAACCCCCCTGATGCAGCACCAAGCCACGCTCCACACCCTGCAGGCCGTTGCGCGCGCCTCCCACACCAATGGGCTGAGTTTTCTGCACGTGTCGTAGGCTGATTGGGGGCGAATTGGACGCTGCCTTCTTTTGGTGGTGAAATAATTATCTGTTTGTCTCTTTTCCGTCAATTATTTTTATTATTTTTATTTTTGATCTCTGCGCATTTTCTGTTTGTATTTTGTTGACATTCTTGCCTCGGTCTCGTTTGAGTCGTGTATACCTTTGATTTGATTGTCGCCAATTCCTGATATCAAACTTGATTGTTGTATTGAGTTGTTGTATAAGTATGAAAATTGTAAGTATCTTTCATTAATAAATCAGTTTTAAGACCGATCAAGGTCTCGTACTGATCGTTTTTGCCTCAAGATATCGCTCTCCAGATTTTGGCGGAGAAACCCTCAAACAACCTCAACTTCCAGTTCTTCCCCACCTCTCCCCAAACAAATAATTCCACCAGAACGACAAGTGATTACCACAGCTGTGATACTCAAGAGTACGAAACCAGAGAGAGAAAATAAATATGGTCTCCTACCCCTCCACATCCCCAATCCCACCATTACTCCGCCATCCGAGCGTCAATATCCCGTTGACATAATCGCCATCCACGGAATAACAGGAGACGCATACTCAACATGGACGGACAAAAAATCCTCATATTTCTGGCTACAGGATTCATTGCCGAAAAAGTTTCCAGGAGCGAGGATATACAGCTTTGGGTATAGAGCGAATGTGGTGTTCTCACTCGAAACCGGGGACTTTGAAAGTTTCGCCAGAGATTTGCTCGAAGAGATTCATGGAACGAGGTTGAGCAAAGAGGTAAGTCACACCCAAGATCTATAAACAACGGCATATTCTGCCGCGTTTATGACGTAATACTGACAGGAAGACCAGGAGCAACGACGCCCACTCATTTTTATCTGTCATAGCATGGGTGGAATCGTTGTGAAGAAAGTCAGTCACGCATCCATTTTCTAAAAATTTCAACTTCTTCTGTGAAACATATCACTTACCAAGTTCCTATCCTAGGCTCTCAACGTCTGTCAAATCGAACGTCGATACAAACACATTCTTCTCGCTGTACCCTCCATCCTCTTCCTCTCCACGCCGCACGGGGGATCCAACCCGGCCGACTTGCTAGCTGTCATAGCACAAGTTGCAACTATTCCCCTCGCATCTCGCTGGATGGGAAGGACACGACACGAGCTAATATCAGCGCTTGGGAGGAACTCAAAAGACTTGTATTCAATCTCCAAGGAGTTCCGACATCATGCGAAATGTTTGAAAATATTTTCGTTCATTGAGCAGACCAGCACTCCGCCATTACGTGAATTGGTACGTAGAACCCTTAGGTGCGAAACGCCATTGCATCTGAGAGCAAAGCTTACGCAAGTCATGTTGTCGAGCGACAAGACTGACTTGAAAATTGTAGATAGTGGATGAAATTCGTGGAACCATGCTGGTTGATACGGAAAACGTCGTATTTATGCCAGGGTGCGACCACCGAACTGTTTGCCGTTTCGAAAGTGAAAAGAGCCAAGGATACCAGAAGGTGTCCAGCAAGTTACGGGAGGTTGTAGAGGAAGCTACCACAAGTCAGTTTTACAGCATAAAATGCCATTCTTTGTCGCCTTCCTTGCCCAACTGGTCCGCATCTGACAAATTTTGGTGACAGAACTTGAAAACGAGATCCAACTTGAAGATATCCGTAAGAGTTTCTTACTTTTAATACGATTGTAGAACAGAAAAGACTGACTTGAGAAGCTTGCCTACATTCCCTCGCTTTCCCATCAATGCACGATCGCCTGCATGCGACATCAGCTGCGCAGCCCTTGACCTGTACCTGGCTTCTTTCACACCCCTCGTTCCAAGCCTGGTCTAAATCTCCGACATCCGGCAATTCCGCCGTTACTACGAGACTCCTTTGGATCAAAGGCCATCCCGGAACCGGAAAGTCAACTTTAATGGCCTTCCTCTACAACCACATTGGTGCTTGCTATCCTCGAGATATCCGTCTCTCTTTCTTCCTTCACGGCAATGGAACATTTCTTCAGAAGTCCCAGCTGGGTATGCTGCGATCCTTGCTACATCAGCTCTACAAATGGTCACCGGCCGCTCGCAGTGTGATATTCAGCGCGTATGACGAGAAGGTAAAAGAGTTTGGCGAATACGGACGGAATTGGGAATGGCAAGTGGCCGAGCTGCGGCAACTGCTATCCGCAGTCTTGTGCTTGAGACCTTTGAGAGGGGAGGAGATGGTCATTTTTGTTGATGCGTTGGATGAGGTTGCTGATCAAGGCGACCCGCTGGTAGCGGGCGAGCTGGTAGGCTTCTTCCATGAGTTGAACGACAGCATTGTAGCTGCGGGAGGCACGACCAAAATATGCATCTCATGTCGACACTATCCTACCGTTGCTGTGAACCAAGGACTGGTGATCAATGTCGAAGAGTGGAATGAGAGGGGTCTGGCCAGATATGTTGCTTACCAGTTGAAAGTGGCCATTGAGGGTTGGCATTTGGAAGATGAAGGTGAGAGGCTAGCCCTAGAAAGAGCAATCGTCAAGAAAGCCGAGGGAGTTTTTCTTTGGGCAAGTCTGCGGGTGCCGAAGATTGTGAAAAGTCTCAATGATGGCATGTGTTCATTGGCGAGTGCGCCTAGACTGCTGGAGGATGAATCAAACGAACTCTTTGCGCAGTACGAACAGATTTTATCAAACGATATCCCAGAGCCTCTCAGGGCGAAAGCGTCCCAGTTAATGCAATGGCTATGCTTAGCCGAGCGGCCACTGACCATTGCAGAATTGCGTGTTGCTTTGGCTTGTAATGAGAAGAGTCTAGTATCTTCTCAAAAGGCACTTGAGAACACTCCGGATTTTGTGGACTCGGATGACAGGATGATAAGATTAGCAAAGAGTCTGTCCGGAGGATTGGCTGAGGTGAGGGGTAATACTGTTCAACTCTTCCATCAAACAGTTAAAGAGTTTATGCGCAGCAAAGGGTTGAGAAACCTTTTGACACCAGCAAGCAATGATCTTTCCGATGTACAGATCATTGGTGTCTGTGAAGACAACCTGTCCAGATCATGTCTTGCGTATCTGGGGTTTGAAGATGTCATTGAAAGGGCGGCAGAAGCCACCGAAGGCATTGAAAAGGAGTTTACATTTCTTCAATATGCTACCGAATATTGGATTTTACACTCGGAAAAGGCAGAAAGACATGGACAAAAGCAAGAATACATCGTTGAAAGATTCGAGTCACATCCAATTATATTCGACACCTGGAAACACCTCTACCACACCATTGGCCAGAAAGATTGGAGGAGAAAGAGACCGTATCGAGATGCTGACTTGTTATTTTTTGCAGCGAGCTTCAATCTCCAAACAGTTGTTTATCTGCTCCTGAAAAGTGATGCCAGCCTAGCCACATTGACAGATGAGACCGGCGATACGCCGCTTCACTATGCTGCCCGAGAAGGCCACGAGCAAATGGTGTGGATGCTAGTCGACTTGCATGCAAATATTGAGGCGAAGAGCATTAGATTGAGCACCCCGTTAGAGGTAGCCGCTGCAAATGGACATGAGCAGGTCGTCAGATTCCTTTTGGAAGAAGGAGCGGACATCAATACGTCGACTGGCTCAACCGGGACAGCCCTGCATGCAGCGGCGGCGAAAGGAAATCTGCGGCTAGTAGCCTTCCTACTCAGCAATGGAGCAGAAATCAACGCTCAAGGAAGTCGTATTGGAACTGCTCTTCATGAGGCGGTTTATTGGGGCCATGAAGAAGTTGCGAGGCTTTTGATCGACAATGGTGCAGAAATCGATATCCACGCCGGCACCTACGGATCTGCACTGCAGGCAGCAACACAAGCATCGGGTTCAGGTGACAATTGCGAACGTATTGTCAAGTTATTGTTGGATGAAGGAGCCGATGTCAATGACCAGTGTGGCGAATTCGGTAATGCTTTGCAGGCAGCAGCGACCACGCACAACCAGAGCGTAGTCCAGCTCCTCCTCTCAGAAGGTGCAAACATAAATGCCAAAGGCGGCAAATATTGGACTGCTTTGCAAGGTGCGGCTGCCATGGGGAGCGAAGATAATGTGCAACTATTGCTGAATAACGGAGCTGATACTAATATTCAAGGAGGGGACTTCGGAACTGCACTGCATGCAGCACCGCCAAATCAGGAGAAAGTCAGAATGATCTTGGAAAAGGGAGGTAAGATCGACCTAAGAGGGAGATACGGGAACGTTCTTCAGGCGGCAGCATTCAGCGGGAATGAAGAGCTTGTGAGGCTGTTCTTGAAACTTGGCGCAAATATTCATGAAGAGGGCGGGGTATATGGCCACGTCCTCCAGGCTGCTGTTCCACTATGCAGTGAGAGATGCATCCGGTATTTGTTAGACAAAGGTGCGAGTATAACAGTTCAAGGAGGGGAGTATGGTAGTGCCTTGCGAGCGGCAATCACTTGGAGAAGAGTGCCTATCGTCAAGGAACTGTTACGGAGAGGAGCAAACCCAAATGAGGTGAAAGGAGACCGTGGCACAACTGCGCTGTATCTCGCAGTGACCAAGGGACACGCCAATATCGTGGAGTTACTGCTTGACCACGGAGCTGATGTCAAAATGAAGAGCGGATGGTCTGGGACTGAGACTGCGCTAGATGCTGCTATCCGCCATCGGGAAAAAGATATCGTGGAGCTGCTGTTGGACAGAGGCGCAGTGTCTGATGCTGCAGGGGAGATATTTGAAGAAGCAATGAAAAGTGCAGCAGGTGATGTAGCTATCACGAGGCTTCTGGTTGTAAAGGGTAGGAAACTAAAGGCCGAGAAGGCGAGAACGGATCAGCAACTTGAGCTAGTAAAGTCGTAGATCCAAGTGCCGAATCATAGACGCTACCTAGATATAAGTGAGGATGTGGAAACATGTTTGAGACTAATTGTCTTCATTGATTCTCAGTATCAGTCCTTCAACTCTGTGGCATACACCCCAGAGGAGAAAAGTAAAGTAGCTTCCATTTGGGCCTGGGTTGAGATTGTCACATGACTTTGTTGACTTCCGTTGTGATGCACAAGGTAGTGGACTAGACAGACTGAGCCGGGATGAGATTCAAGCATAAGAACTATTGGGACTTTGATGAGATGTACTGGTGCAGAGCTTGAAGGTTTATCCTGTATGACCTTGCATCTGCAATTCGATGCGAAAGGGCAGCGGGAGGCACCAAGATCAGGTGAAGTATCACATGATTAGTCACAATTTCAATCATCCATCTCTCTTCGGATCATGCCTGGACCTCCCAATGAGCATCCCACACATGAACAAAGATTGAGTCAGGCTTCCACGAAGCATGCTTTGCAATGCCCCTCTTTGCAATCGATAGTAATTCCCGGCAACAGCTTTTCCCGCCTGAGGTTGAACTGCGCCTCCAAACGCACACGAATGGATGGCAATTGCGTTGCCTGGCGGGCTGAAGTCTGTCACTCTCTCCAACCGAGCGGCTCTTGATCGTATAACGTAACTGTTGTCGGCATATCGGTGCCATGTGAAAGGACATGTAAAAACGTGTGAGAAGTTTGGACATATAAAGGTGACAGACATCAAGGACCGGGGACTGCAGAAATGGTTGAACAGCAAACGCCATGTATCAGTCAAAATATCGACACTCTCAGTCCTCCTTGAGGCTCTTTCCGCAAGATTTCAAATGCAACGTAGCGAACTGCATCACTTAGCTTTCGTATCGAGACTTTGCGTGCTGTACGAGCTTTTGCTGAAGTAAACAGTGGTGTGGGGAGCTCGGTCAGATCCAAAAATACATTTATTTGCCTCTCTCTTCACGTCTGCCGCCACCACACGACGTTCAAGGCGCTGACTCTCTGCCACACAAATTGCTGCCGATCTACTGGATTGCACTCAATCTGTGGCTAAGCCGAGTTGCATCGGGCGTTCCTGGCGCCGAGCCCCTTAGCCCAGACACAAACTGTCTGGTCCGGTCCTTTTCAAGACAGGGACACTGCTGGAACACCAGTTTCTCCTGACCAGACAAATACCACTCCTCCCCCTTCAACAACCATAGTTTCCCATAGAATACTCGCAATTCTGATATACTTTCTGCAATCCGCAAGCAACCATTCATCTATCCGTCGCCGACATCGATTCCGCACTTGCAAGAACAGGGCAATAAGATTGCTTCTGCCGCGGATCATAAAACAAGACCGTTAAGGGGGCCAACCTTGTCAGGATGAATGTATGTTTCAACCTCTTCTCCTCGTGTTTTGCATCGGCCGTGCTTCACCTGCTTCTCTCTTCCTTTCCATGACCGACAGTCTTCATTCGCGCAAAAGCAAATTCGAAGATACTCCCGACACAATTCAAGTTCCTCTGGTAGAAACTTCATACTAATAATCATGTCACAGAACGGGTCAGTCCTTCTTCCAACCTCGAGCGCTTCCGACACGGTCGCACGACGATTCCGACGAGTCGTGCCATACGTAAAACACAACATTGTCTCGAACGATGGTACTAACATTGAGTGAAATAGATACGGACGAGGCGGTGCGAACCCATATGACCAGAGAGGGGGTCAATCACCACAATACCAACAACCTGCATATGGTGCTGCACCATCGCCACAATATGGAAGCCAACAGTACGCTGCACCAGCAATGGGAAGAGACGAATATGCTGGTTAGTCGACGGCTCTCTACAGATTATGAAAGGGTGAGCATGCGACTAATTGCCAGCTGAATAGGCCAAAATGTTGAAATGGAGCCTCTCGCACAGAATGGCTCTCAGTTTGGGCGACAAGCAGACCCTAATGCAATTCTCAACTCCTGCCGCGACATTGATAGAGGCATCCAAGAAGTCAAGTCTGCCATCAACGCCCTTCGCGGCCCACAGCAACGAGCTTTGGACGAGCCAGGTGCGAATTCGAGCAAGGAGCTGGACTATGCAACGTCTGAGATTATGGCCATGTTTCGTAACATGACAGGCAAAGTAAAGGACATTAAGCAAAAGCCGGAATCAGGATCTCCTAGAAACGCTCCCCAGGTTGGGAAAGTCGATCGCGATCTCAAGAGGACGAGAGAAGATTACCTTCAGATGGACGCTGAGTTCAACAGAAAAGTGAAAGACCAAGCAGCACGCCAATACAGAATCGTCCGACCAGATGCCACTGAGCAAGAAGTTCGACAAGCTGTTGAGGATCCAAACCAACAGATGTTCTCACAAGCACTCATGCAGAGCGATCGCAGAGGTCAATCCAGAGCTGTTCTTTCTGCCGTTCAGGACCGAAATGCTGCCATCAAGAAGATCGAGAGCCAAATGATTGAACTCGCGGAGATGTTCCAGGATATGGACAACTTGGTCGTTCAACAAGAGGCAGCAGTCGTCAACATCGAGATGAAAGGAGAGGAGGTTGTTGATAACATGGACAAAGGAAACGAGCAAATCGGAACTGCCATTCAAAGTGCCAGGAACACAAGGAAGTGGAAGTGGTGGTGCTTGGGTATCTGTGGTATGTACCCTCTTGCTTCACTACATTCTGAAATTCCCCGTTTCGAAACATTGCTGACCTAATTAAATAGTCCTTATCATCATAATCATCGTCGTCGTGATCCTCATCTACAAGTTCGTCATCCAAAACCCCGGTACCACTACCAACAACAACACAACCACAAAGCGATTCACCCTTTCCGACAGCATCCCCTTCGAGAAACTCACCAGTGTACACCGAGTCATCTCAGGCCAGCCCTGGGCAAATGGTGCAGTTGTAGCAGGAAAGCCTTTCACTCCTTCCGACGACGTCGTCACAAACCTGAAGAAATTCCGCCGATTCGCTGCATGATCGCTTAATATATAACCAGTGACGAGTTCCGAAGTGGGTGCTGGGCACATGAATACATATAAATACTTGCTTTTCCGTCTCGTCTCGTCTCGTCTCGTCTCGTTTCAAGTGCGTTGTCCGAAAAATCGCTTTCCTGTATCTCGAAGATCATCACATCACATCCGATGGAAGGATGAAATTGGCTCATCTGCGAGCATTTGCATGGCGTTCATTGCTGCTGTCGTTTGAATCCTGGTCTTGGTCCTCTTTTCGGATCAAGTGGCCTGCTGCTGTTCAGGCCGCCTTCTGAGGACAAGTCCAGGATTTTTCCTTTGTTTTCGGAATCAGAAATTCCTGTATGAGTATATACCATCGAGCCGCTCGCTTTCTTTGCTTTTGTGTTTTTCCGAATGAGAAGAGAGAAGCCTATGATGGAGTCTTGGGAGCTTTGAGATTTTGAGAGAGAAGTGGAGGAACGAGGAGGGGCAATGATAGGTGCATGCTTAGCTAGTGATTGGTGATTCGTTTCTGAGATGATGAGAAGAATAGTGGAAAGCTGGGAATCACAGACGCAAGGAGAAAGAGAAAGCATGAGAGAAATTGTTAGATATTAGATAGGCACGTTTAATCCGATGTTCGTTTCTTGTTTGAATAGTGCTCTCTCTCCCCTTTGACAGTGCCTTCAGCATCACTGGTTTAAGTATATATATTGGATCCAGTGAGTAGAACCAACTGGGATTCTCCAGAAACTTAACCAACCCATCCAGCGAAGACAAGAAAACAAACAGGGAACATCAAATCTTCTTGAACTTGATCCTCATATGTCAAGGTTTATACCTTCACTGAGCTTGTGAGGTAGCTAGCTACTGGCTACCAAACAGCCCCGCCTTTTCTTAAGAGCTGTATGGCATCTAAGGTCTTCGGGCAGTAGGTCATAAGAATGAATACTACGAATAGTCGAGATTAATCTTCGTTCATATGGATGTCTGAGAATGTTCTCAATCACACACTAGGCGGTCGCAAGGGGTGACTAAGCATGAAGCGCTAAGATAAGACCCCAGACATCTCTTATCGAGAGCCGGGCCGTGAGCCAACCTCGAAAAGGTCCAGGCCAGCCTTGCCGTCAGGTCCTCAACACTCACTCCATCAACTGGACTTCACCTCCATCCAATCTTCAACCACTCATACCTGTTGACCTGCCCATCAAAAATTACATAGAATTACATCTTTACTTTGAATACAAGCTCTTATACTCTGCCAACGGGCCACGATAATACAACACACAATGTCCGCATCAATACCAATGTCTCCACCACCAGGCAAAGACCCGCCGGCTACCTCATCATCTACAAACCCAGATGCGAAAGCAGCTAGCGAAAAAGAAAACAAATCCCCTTCAGCTGGCCGTAAATCCTCTACATCCGCAAATGTGGACGTAGACTCGAAAGCTATGCCACCACCCCCCGTTCCCTCCACGAAACCCCGACCTTTAATAACAACACAACATCCCTCCTCTTCCAATATCCCCTTCTCACCCTTTCTCACACAGTCCACGAGCCAAAATACCGCGCTACAAGACCAATCTCATACCTCGAATTCACAATCCCAAGAAGCAGGACAAGAACAGGATAAAGATAGAGAGCGAGAACGTCCACCGTTCACACCCTTCTTCACACTAGTCAACGATCTTAGTGGCGGAGAGCAGAACACATATCATCCTTCACAAGTGCACTACCTATTTGCAGATGACGATGTTAGCGAAGTCCTGACAGGAGCCTTACTTCGCTGCATGGACCAAGGGGCGGATCAAGATCTCGCAGATGAGGAAGAAGACGAGCAGGACGATGGCGAAGACGCCACGAGCAGTAGCAGCAGTGCCACATTCCGGCGTGACGGGACTAGGATACAAAGTGAGCGATCTAAGGCCAAACAGAAGAAGAAGGATCAAGTTGCGAAAGGCAGGCTGAAAGACAGGAATACTGGACGGGAAGAAAGGGTTATCATCGTTGATGTTAATGAATCTGGGGATGTTATCACTGGTGTTAGCAGTCTGTCTCCTTCGTGGCAGGTTCTGAATGCGGAGATTGGGAAGGCGCCAACCTGGGATAAGGATGGAGCGGAGAATGAAGGTGGGAGGGGGGAGCTCGTTGGTGGCTTGATGCTGAAGATTGAGGGTGTGGGCTTGGATTTTGGTGAACCTCCCAGTAACAGCGGCGGCGGAGGAGGGATTGGCCTGGGAGCGCCTAGTGGTGGGAGTAAAGGCAAAGGGAAAGAGAAGGATAGAGAGCGGGAGGGCGGTGGTGAAAATCAGAGCGGGACTGCGAGTGCAGTGGGTGATGAAGAAATGCAGATCTTGCTGGAAGCCTTCGATAGGAGGATGGGTATGCTGAGACGCATTGTACAGAGAGGGAGCAGAGAAAATCTAGCAGATGTGGAGAGGAGCTGACTTAGAAATATTTTGGTTCTACGTCTAACACTTCACATTTCTCATCTTCAAGCATACATCACTCAAACAGGCACTTTCTTGTCTCCGCTTCTCTCGGATAACAGACTATTTGCAACGCATCCACGAGTCTTATGACGGGGACATAAAGTGAGCAGATGATCACAGTTGGAAAACGAGTTACTCTTGTTCGCGAGAATAATTCATATCCATTGCCGTTTGGCACTGTCTTTACATGTTCATGTTGAGCTACAAGAATGAGAATGAAGTACTGTGTTCCGGACAGAAGACCTCTACTGTTAAGGATTTCAGCTCATGCACAGTACGCAGTACAAGTAAGAAAGACATTCGATGCAAGTTTGTTGCACTGCTGACGACAATTCCCTCAGTTCTCCCGCACCACAGGAGTGTAGCAGACCCGGAGAGGTGGCGGTCTCCACAAGCCAAGCAATCGTGCATCTCGTTTGAAATCTATATCATTCGCAGATCCGAACTTCCAGTCAAAGTTCCACGCCAGTTTGGCCAATATCAAGCTTCAAGAAAGACATCAGTCCAGCTCTCTAAACCGGTTCACAAGCTCTGATAGTCAGGGAAGATAGGTGGAGAGCAAAAGACTTACCGGATCTCTTGATACGCAAGATGTGAGCCGATACACCACCTGGGTCCAAGTGAGAATGGCTTAGATGCTTCATGGACATCTCGAGCAAATCGAGCATCATACAATGGATGATCGGAGTTTAGCCACCGTTCAGGGTGAAACTCATCTGGCAAGTAAAAGTAGGTCGGATCTTTTGCTGTAGCATGTGCTGCTGTTGAGATGACTGTCTACGAGAAGATGTCAGCCAGGACTTTACAAACATGGGGGAAATTAGCGAACTCACCCCTTTGGGCACCCAGTGACCATCAATCTCAGCTCCTGGGCACACCCTAGGAAGCCCAAACGGAGCCGGTGGAAAGATCCTCAGTCCTTCTTCTATGACTGCATTCATGTACACGAGCTTTTTCACATTCTCTCCATCAATCTCATCATCACTACTGTACGCCTGACGAACCTCTGTCGTCATGATATTTAGCTTCTCGCTGTTCGAGAGCAGGTAATAACTCGTAGCAGACAGGAACGTAGCGGCAGTCTCGGAGCCAGCAGCTACAAGAGTCGAGCCCTGAGCAGCCAGAAAGTCAACAGTGGTGTTGTGACCTTTCTCGCCTAGCAAATGCGCGAAGAGATCCACTCGGCCCAAAGTCTTGTCGTTCAGTCGCTTGGTGGCCATCGCTCTGGCCATTGCGATGTATTGCTCTCTCGACCGTCTACTCTTCTCGTTGACGAGCAGCTTTTTGAGGCTCCAGACAACCGAAGGGTGCTGTCGCCTCATGGTGTATCCCAAGGCGACTTGGAATCCTGAGTTCGACAGGACGTCTACCCAGACGTGACTGTTGCCTAGAATCATCAGATTGCTTGTCTGCGCAGAGAAATATATTGGCAACACATACCTTGTTCAACGACTCTCAGCGACTGTCCGAACGCGAGCTCCATGATGATATCAAAGGTAGTCCAGAGGAACCACTTTGGTACGATCATCCCTTCAGGAGACGATCCGTGCCTTCGAACTTGGGTAATAAGCTGGTCGACGTACTTGATGACCAGCGGCATTTGAGATTTCAGTGCTGGAGCGCTGAATCCAGTGGAGAGAACCTTGCGGTCTTCATAGTGTTTGATGGGGTCGCATTCCATGCCGATCGATGGCCCTATGTCACTTTGGCGATAGAAAGTCGCGTATTTGATGAATTGATGGTTTGAGTTGATATCGAAGTTGGAATATATGTCTTCACAAACAAGAATCAGACTGGGTACTGGAAGACTTTGAGATTTAATTCTTACCTCTGAGTGATCTGACTCCAGAGAAGCTCAGATCATTTGGAGCAATGCGTATGACGTTGCCTGTCATGATTTCTTAGTACTCCGAGACCCATGGTCATTCATTCACGTACCATATTTGGCGTGTGCTTGTTCGATTTCCTGTGGCCAAAAACCACTTATCCTATGCTACCATTAATTTGGTTCGGCTTGCACAATACCCCCGGGTTTCAATCCAACGGAATTGACATCCATTCCAGGGCGATACATACCATCTTGAGCACAGCCAGAAGTCTGAGATAGCTGCTGATTTGGGGCCTGGAAATTTGGAAAGTGGATGCAAGTATAGTCTGTAGATGACAACAGATAGTACATATGTGATCGACTAGTCACGCATGAGTATAGTTCTTTCGTATGCTTGGCTCTCGAATGGACTTCATTGAACAGATTCATACCAAGCATATCAGAGAAGTTGGCCATGCCCACCATGGAAGCATTGCTAGAATTGGAATCATTTTGCTTGATGAACAGGTGGCTGCGAAGGCTCTGGAATCACTGATGTTGAAACTCTGGACTAACTACTGGTATGGCAAATTGGTCGAAGTGAGAAGTGAGGAGTGAACCAACGTGGCTTGTAACTCTCGAGACACTGCGTTGAGATGTGCCGTCTCCTCATATGGCAAGTTTCCCCATCTTGTCTAGACGGCATCGAAACCTCACTCACAGCTCACAACTACCGAGTCCTTGCGGTCGATAAAGCAGCAACAGAGTTAAACATCTGCATGAGTCAGAATTTGTATGTTATCCAGGTTTTCCCTCAACTTTATTTCTCAAGAGAATGAGTTTCACATATAATATATTGTCGATCGAGATCAGGCAGATCGAAATGCAACTGTTTCATGGATGACGGGCAGTCTTCCTGGCTTCTGCTTATACTCAAAGTAACACCAGGATACCTGCATATGGCGAAATTTAGCTAAATTCCTGGGGGATCCGCCTTGGTGCAGATAAATCAGGTCCCTGTAAAAGTATCGACTTCCGCTTCCTGGCGAAAGGAAACAGTAGGAAATTCCGACGATTCTCGCTACCAACGAAACTCTGTGCGAAGTCTCGCTCAAGGCAACGTAAATTACCTTTTTCAACCAACATGAGAAAAGGGAAATATTGTAACTCTACTTGCAGATTGATTCACCGCCACTTCTGACTTTCCAAGCTACGTCAGCCACATTGGTGCTCCCAGGTGTCTTCGGATGGCACATGATACAATGATGGCACAGACACAAACAAACACTCTCTACCCGAAGAGATTCGCTTGAGTTGACCTCGCCAGTTCCCCAGCGATATCATTTTGAGCATCACAATTTTTCACCGAATATCGTACTCCTTCAAGCTTCAACTAAAGCGACTAAGCCATCATGTCACCTCTTCTCTCCAACAAGGGATTCTTTTCGAAAACTCCAGCGCTCCAGAAACACAAGTACGAAGCATGTGTGAACAGTGATACCGAATCGAACGGCATGACCGAAGAAACACTATTATGGAATCCGGATCAATTCAAGTCGAAGGGCATTTCTTTTGCCACATGGATTCTCATAACTGCAAATGTTCTTCTCTTCGCTTTCTCTGGAACCGCACTATTGCACGCTTACCAGCGTGATGAGAAAACACATATGAACGCAGACCTGAGGAAGATCTCTGCTTATTGTAAGTTTCATAATTCTTCACTTTTGAGCAAAAGCTAAGTGTCATCGAAGCTCCTCTCTTGGACGCCATGGAGTTCCCAATGACAAGAAAAATGAGCTTCGCTCAATACGGCGATGGCGGTCCAACCATCTGGCGAGCCCCACCGAGCCCAGAGGTCGACGAAGCCTGGGACGAAATGGTCATCGAAGATCTCTGGCCAGTCACACTAAAAGACATCGAGAAGATGTGGAAAGACCATACAGTCATAGCCAAGCTACCAGCCGAGTACGGTGATGATGCCTATGTGGCTAAGGCTGCCGTATTCCATAACATCCACTGCCTCAACAGTCTCCGCAAAGCCATCCACAAGGACTACTACTTCCCAGACGGTGATCCCGACGCTTTGTACCAGCTCCATACCTCCCACTGCATTCAAGTCCTTCTGGAGAATCTGATGTGTAGACCAAATCCGTCTGTGTATATGTACCGATGGATGGAGGAGTTTGACGTTCCAGTTCCTGATACGAATATTTGGAATCAGTGTTGGGATTTTGAGTCTGTCATGGAGCAGTATAGGATGCTGTCCCTGTCGAATATTACTGAGTTTGATATTGTGAAGCCGGCGAATGGGCCGTTTGCTCCTTCACCAGAGGTTGTCGTTGAGACTCTTGAAAAGGCGAACGAGACATTCGGTGAGGCTTAAGTTAAAGAGAGAGCTCCCGCCAAATGACGGCTTGTTTCTGAGCGAAAGATGTGGCAGTAAGATATGGTTTTGGTTTCCTGGTTGTCTCGGGTTTGGGCATTCTCACCTGGCAGTAGTTACTTTACAACTTCGCTCATTCAGTTAGCCCTTTATGACAATAAAATCTGATTTGGTTTGAAAATATTCTCTTGAGCCGAGAAACTATGTACTTGAGACCATGGGATGAGACTTCCCATAGCCACCCGTTAGTATGGAACCGATTTCCTGTTGGCTATTCCCCTTGTACGTGGAGCTACTCTGGCATACTTATGAGGCTCACAGTTGACGATGATTATAGATGTTTAGCATAGTAGATGTATCATTGAGGGGGGTGTATGTCTAGTTTATGGATTCTATTTTGATATGCTGCAAATCAAGGAAAGACTACTTCTTCGCTTTGTATTTCCCACAGTGTGTTCTGGTTTGAAGACTCACAAAACGTTGGAAGTATTTAATTCAAAGCTATGGACGCTATGTTGCTACCTAAGATCTAAACTTGAGTCCACAACCCCAAAATTGTCTCTTCATCAGTATTTGGTCGCGAATTCTTCTCGGTTCTCCACTTTAGCCATCGTTGAAATAAGGCCCCCGGACGCATGTTCCCCGAGGGGATGTTGTCTGGTCCGGCCCGCCTGAGAAATCAAGAGTGTGACAGCTAGCCAACGGTCTTGCTAATTCATCAATCTTTTCATAGTTGCGACAAGTGTGTGGTTCATCCTGAAGCACGAGCTTGCCTGCTCCTTCGTCCCAGCCGTATCTCATGGGTGTTAAATCCGCATAACACATCACGACTTGACGGAGATAGTTCACACAATGATCTAATATGTCATTAGTAAACTTCGGAAGCCAGAGATGATCAGCTTCCTTGCCGAGAGTTGACTTGACATACCAAGATGATATTGAATCGGTGGATCAGGAGGCCCATCATACGTGTCCCAGTGCACAGCTTCACGCAAGAAGTTAAGACAATGCAACTGATGCCACATTGAGACCCTGTATGGATTTAGTAAGTGAGACGGGAGATGAGTGAGATAGGGAGGCTCACCCAGAGAACCAGTATCCTGTATCTTCCCACTTCCAAGTCGTATTTCTCAGCTCCGCGCCCGCCTCATCGTCAGTGAAATCCAAATTCGCAGCTAACTCTGTGTCAAATTCTTTTCTCATTCTTCGTGAGTTCAATCAAGCTAGTTGAATTACAATGTAGAAGTCTGTTCCATGCTTGGTCAATCTCGGGTGTCCGCGTCCCAACGAATTCCCGGTGCGTATCTTCCTCGCCGCTCATCAGGAAGTGGAACGTTTTCACTTCGAGCTCAAGCGCTGGGAACATATGACCTGAAAACAATTCAGTGCTGCTTAAGTAAGGGAACGATGCTATTACTCAGTTCGGTTTTAAACCCTCGTTCAAATGAACCCATATCTGTGCCATGCTCGTGGATGAGCAGACCGATGCAAATAAATGCTAGGACTACAGTAGTGATCCTATGCAAGGCTGTAAAATAGGATTGCCACTCCTTTCTTTGTTTTGGTGCAATATAGCCTGGAAGAATAAATGGCTCAGCTTCTGAGCTGTCCGAGTTTCTGCCTGCTGTGGGCGAAGTAAGATTGTCTTTGTAAGAGCCAAACATTCTGTGATCCAATTTTGCAGAGAAAACTGTTTGGGTCAATCTTCGATATCAACAACAGACAGTTCGTGATTTTAGCAGGTAGAAAAGGCATAGGGTCTTGGAAACGTCAACTCCCAAAGACAAGTCTAGTTGGTGCAAATGGAGATATCGGTCATCCGTCCTCGTCCAGAAGGGAAGTTTCTCTTTCACGCACCTCGTCAGTGTCGTCCTTGCTTTGAATTAGAGTTCGGATATGACGACCCTGTAGCTGCCAAGGGCACACTTGCTTGCATATACTCTCACGTTGCTTTGCGTAGGGGCTAATTGCCACAAGCTGAGAACAAGAGTACCTACACGGATACGAGGGTGCCGGAAAGTTGCGGAGACTGAGATGTGGAAGAAATTCTGGGCAAAAATGGCGGAACTGCTCGCAAGGATTGTTTCCCGGTGCATGCAGCACCCTCTACAAGGGGTTACTTACATACACCGTTTTTCTGCACAGCGTTGGGTTTTGTTTCAGCAAACTTTGGTCAAATCCTACTGCTTAGACTGAGTAGTTTAAGGTAGAAACCCTATAGACGAAAGAATTCACAGATAAGCGAATGACCGATTTTGTTGTTGATATTCCCGGGACGGGATCGCAGACAACAGGAAAGCAAACTCGAGTCAGCAAAGCTAATTCTAAACCATATCATATATTGACTCCGGAACTTGTTTTTGACTTTCCTACGTATAATACTCTCTACGAGACAACACACAGGCACAGGGCTGCCATATCGAAGGTGCATGTATGCCTTGATTGACATGTGGTTGAACTGTGAATGCTCGATTTTCTGATCCATGCTAAGACAGACATGATCATGGTTTGCATTCGCTCACGATACGAAATAACATACCATGACTATTGTCATATCCTAAATTACGTTTCACGTCGATAAGCAAGACTCTATTCCTTGTAATGTTTGTACGTCATCAATGGTCTTTCTCCAGCGCACAATATCTTCAGTTGAAACATAACACTCAGAAAGAGATGTGCCTAATTTTGTCAAATTTACCAATTATTGTATTGCTTGTCAAGTCTGTCAACATACCTCTTGAATCTTTCTTGGGAGAGAATTGTTGTGTTCAGCTCAACCATTTGATTCCGACAAACAAGGACATCCTCGTTCCTCACGCTTACTAAGGTGTACGTTGAGTCTTGAGGTCACTGGGGGTCCCATTTATAGACGCGGTCCAACAATCCAATAGATTGGTCGTTTCAATCGCAAATCAGTCTTTAAGGATAGACGTCGACATGATGGATCTGTATCTGTCAAATCATTTGGCTTCAGATCTCATTGAATCTGCTTGGCTACCCGTCAAATTTGTGAGATGAATTCCCCACCACAATTTCTGAAGACTAATATATTTAAGCTTGGTGCTGCAACTCTAGTTCTTTGCATTTTCAACTACTACTTCCACCCGGCATCACATGTACCTGGACCATTCATTGCTGCCATCTCCCCTGTAAGTGTGACAGGCGATCATAAATAAAACAAGCTGATGATTATATTACATAGCTCTGGTTGATGAGGGCTGTATACCGTAAGCACTTGAATCTGGATATCCAAAAGCTTCATTCACAATATGGTATGCTGCATATGATTCATTTCATCGTCGCGTTCGTGTCTAAATTACATATCAAGGCCCATATGTGAGAATATCACCAAACGAGATATCTTTTGCCACCATTGAAGCACAGAACACGATCCATGATCCAGGTCCAGGAGTTAAAGGTCATTTTTCTAAGTCCGGAACCTTGGAGTCCATGCTAGGCAGTGTCGTTTGGTCTGGCACACATAACGTGCTTACCACAACGGATAAGACCGCGCACAAGAGATTACGGAATGCTCTGCTACCAGCTTTTACGTCTAAAGCACTTTTCGAACAGGAAGGCATACAGCAGAGACATTTGCAAGAGCTGATTTCAAGTCTCCGTGATACCACGTCCAAGCAGCCTGTGAACCTTACAGAGTGCTTATCAAAGCTGATCTGGGACATCATCGGGGACCTCTCTTTTGGAGAACCTCTAGTTGAAAACCAAAAAGGTGCGAAGAAACTCATGTATGAGAGCCTTACTAATGTTACAAGAACGCTTCGATTCCTTAAAGATCATGTTTTGCCAGCTTTCCCCGCTGTTTGAGGCGCTTCAATATCTTACAAGAGTTCCTTGTGTTGGGGTATTCGTTCGCTTCGCAGTTGCACTGATTCCTCATGTATTCCAGATGCCAAGGGACATTTTGCCTTCTACGGCGCTCAGGAAGTAAGTGGACTCCACATATTGCGAGCGATTTGCCTGACAGTATGACTTTAGGTGTATGGATCGACATGACAACCGTGCGGATTTCCTTACCGCAATCATGAACTCTAAAGACAATGGTGTTTTGTTGACAGATGCCGAGATGAAGAGCAATTCTTCCCTACTTGTGTGAGTATATGACTTCGAAGCCTACAAATTGGTACGAATTGGATCTGATCACCTGATAGAATGGTTGGATACGACACCACGGCGACGACCTTGTCTGCGATATTCTACTTCCTTCTCAGAGACCCTATGCGAATGCAAATGTTGAAAACTGAACTCAGAAGTAGCTTCTCACATGAAGACGAAATCACCGGAAACCGACTTTTGCCTCTCCGTTTTCTCAATGGATGCATCCAGGAAAGTCTTCGACTCCTGCCTCCTGCCAACGGCAAGGGAACAAACAGGACATCGCCTGGTGCTATGATTGACGGCGTATATGTGCCTGCAGGTATCAATGTGTCAGCTGATATGTACACAATTCAGAGATCTCCACAGTATTGGGCTGAGCCAGAAGAGTTTCGTCCCGAGCGCTGGTTTGATCATGGCCCGGGGTCAGTTTTTGAGCACGACGTCAGATCGTGCCACCGGCCATTTCTACTTGGCCCTCGGGTCTGCTTGGGAAAAGAGGTCGCAATGCAGTCCATCAGACTTATTGTTGCTAAACTGATTTTCTCTTTCGACTTGGTGTCGGCTAGCAAGAAAGATTTGACTTGGGAAAAGGAAGTAGAGTCTACTTACTTGTGGATTCGTTTTGAGATTTTCGCAAAATTTCATGGTATATGATTGTGGGGTTTCAGGGAAAGCAGCTTCGAGGATTTATGAGCGTGGCTCATTCAACCACAAAGAAGCTGTTCATATGACTTGAGACTGTCTAGTCTCGACTGTCTCGGTATGGTAGAGCACAAATTGATTGTAACATCATAAGATTGCCAGAGGAAAAATGCATAGAGAATGATTCCTGAATATTTGATGACCCAGTTTCCGAGATTTAAATTGCATCATGTAGAGACAAATGTGTCAGAAAGGGAAAAGTAGGCCTGACAGTGAAACAACGAGACCACCAGCTCTTGCGTGCTTGAGATTGCCGGCAACACCCCTGTGCTTCGCATACGGCAGGACTGATCACAATTGGCAAGGGCCATCTATCAATTTGAACAAATTTTTTAAAAGAACTCTATATAAAATGTCAAAGACTGACACAGAGCTGACGTCAGAATAAAAACAACCCCAAACGCATGCTTTGAGTCTCTCCACAATGGCAACATTCCCTCTAAGGTACGGCCAGAACGCTCAACAACAAACGCAGCATGGGGTTCTCCATTCCAATGCTCGCTTCTAGACGTCCAAACTCAGCTACCAGTTCTTCTTCCAATTTCTTGAGAGAACTAAGAGTTTTGTCCATCGCTCCAGAGGCCTTCATCTCTTTCAAAATGTACAATTTTGTCTGAATTGGAAGCGATGCTACTCCCTGATTGCTCGAGGCAGCCTTTTCTCGAAAAATGCCCAAGATGCGTACTCGAAGCACAGGGTTGTCTTGGAGACAGTGTACCAGCGGGTAGGAAAACTTCCCTTCATCGAGATCTTCACAGAAGCCTTTCTGTTCAGAGTATTCCGAGGAGGAAATGTTCATGTAATCGTCTCGGATCTGGAAATATCGGCCGAAGAGCAATGTCAAGTGACTGAAGTCGATATATTCTTTTGTATTCTCACCTTGCATGAGGCGTGTCAGCATGCGAAACATCACCCCGGTCTTGTTGTCTACCATAGTGAGGTATTCACTCTCACTTGGGCAGCGAAGATTTTCCTTGTAGAAGAGGTCCCAACTTTGCCCCAGGTACAAACACTCCAGTTCCTCAAGAACAATGTCAACTGCAGTTGAATTCTCGAGCTGTCGACTCTTCTTCACAGCACAGACAAACATAAAGTTTGCACTGTTGATGGATTGTGATTGACCGAACACTGTGTGAGCTGCAGGGTTCATCCTCCTTAGAGGGGAGTCGTCCTCGATGTCGTCAAGAATCAGCGATGCATTATGTAGCTGGTCAACAATTTCTTTGATGATTTTGAGGGACTGAGGAGGAACCCCTAACCACTGGTCAATTGCTTCTATGAGCATGGTTCGGACCCCTTTGGACGGCAGGGAGTTGATGTAATTGATAGGTTCCATTATGGCAGTGTCGGCTGGCTTCCTCCAGATTGCTTCGTCCAGATGGGATAAACTCGATTCTGAAATGGAGGTTCTGGGTGTTTTCATCCCCAGAGATCGCTCAGAGGAGAACCCTGAATCGAAATTAGAGCCGCTCGAATTCGAATCGGCATCGGGAGTTTTCCTCTTCTTAGGGTTTGTCGTGATGGACATCTCGTTAATGATATGTGTTTGAGCATAACCTTCGTCGAAGTTCTTTTGCCAATCGTTATGTCGGGGGCAATTGGCGCACCTGTGCAGGCAGGGTAAGCATAGAAACAGTATAATTTGTTGGGTGATGATCACCTACCAGTAATGATTTCCAGCTACGATCACTCCACAAACTTCAATGTAGCGTTTCAAAGCTAGAGATACCTGAGGATGGCTCTCATAGAAATCAGCCTTCAGGGCCAAGTACTCCTTTTCGTGAATTATGATGCTGTTTCTAACTTTCTCTCTTGCCTCTTCAACGGTCAATCCCTGGGTTCGTATAAATAGGTCAATCGAGTTGACCATCTTGGCGGCATTGGCTCTCTTCGACATGAAATATTCTCGATCCCAACTCCAGTAATCATTCGTCATCACAAGTGCGCTCTCAGCTGGAACGAAGATATGTCGAACGCTTTGCAATTCCTTGTCTGTCAAGTCGATTGCCATGCCGAATTGACACATGAGCCAGAAGGGCCTGGAATCTCGCTTAGCTATGACTGCCTGATAAGGAGCATGTATTACTTACTCCATGCCTCCATTCAGGTTTCTGAAGATAAGATACTCCTCAATTGTTTGCACCTGATGAATATCAGGGTGCTCCTATAGAAGACGGAGTTTCATCAGTTCTAATTCAAGACTTGACTTCGTTAGGGAATCTGGAGTGCTCATCGATGATGGGGGGCTTAAACAACCAAAGGGATAAACAGCCAAGATTGACATACCATCACGTCAAGCCATTTGGTTCGGTATGACTCCAGCATTTTCATCCCTAGATTGCGGTCATGATTGATGCAATCGAGAAGACACTGTGAAACCATGGCTTTCAATTTAGAGGTCTTGGAGCCACTGTTGACGTTCACCTTGCTGTGGATATCCAAAGCCTGGCTGAGTTCACTATGGGCTTCCACAGCCTTTTCTGAACTCATCTCCTCACAGGCGTCTATTTTAAGTCAGAAAAATATCCCCGATGATACGTTTTCCAATACTTGAGGCAAGAGTCGTTTCTTACCATCATGGATATTTCCCAAATTGGTGAGGTATGTAATCACATCCAATCGCTCTGGGAGCGATTCAGGGAAAATGAATGAGCACCAGTTGCCCACTGAGCAAAGTGCCGAGCCAGACTTCTTGTCCCAGCCGTCTTTCATACTCTGGCCCCAGTCCTTCACCGACTTGAGTGTTGCTTGGTTGGCAATATCATCTCGACAATGAATTCGGATGGGAAGCGTTGTGAAACACCCAGTCCGTCTGGCAATAATTTCATCCACAGCGATGGAATACTTCCAAATTTCCGTCATAGTAGAGAGAGATTCTGGATTCTCGGTGATCTCGGAGGGAATTGAGGTGTGCCTCGTTTGGCGACAGCGGCGTTTTGACTCCGTTGACCTTTCACTCTAACCGCTTGGGAATTGGAGCGTATTATTAAGTCCAGGTTGCGACACAATCGAGAGATAAAGTTCGTGCGATGATATTCAAACTGCGGGCGCAACTTATTCTCATGTCTTCTTTGCCGAATCTCCAATAGCACACAATCTGGTAGATCTCGTCCATCCACCAACTACCATCCTCACAAATCAGCAGGATACTTGTCCATCAAGCATTAGGAGCCAATCAACTAAGCCTTTGAAACCCGCAGGATATATTGACTCTCTTGGCAATAAGCCTAACAGTATACAATCTGGGTATTTCATTAGCGCCGGATCGAAGATACCACTTAAGGAGGTGCATATCAAGGGGACAGTCTCTCTGCTCCGGGCAGAATGAACAAGGGTATGATAAACAGAGATCAATTAACTATTCACTGTGTGTAGACAACATCCACTTAGATCGGAAGTTCGATCAAGTCCAAGATGCACGTGCCAGAAGTCAATTTATTCCCTCAAGTAACCCGCTGAATCAAACTCTACATGAAGGTTGACGGATTCTCTCTCTCGACATGGGCTGTTCCAAGGAAAGCTGAGATAAAGTCAGCTACAAAGTTTGAGGCTTCTCGGAGCATTAACGAACTTAGATTGTTGATATGCTTTTTGCAGTTGGAGGTCGGAAGCCCGAACACTTGCAGCACCGACCAAGACAAGATTTTCTTATTGGTAACACGATTCAGTTCTAAACTCATTGTGGATGTTTATTTTGTGTTTCTTTCCATGTGTAAAAACTTCATGCATCTGGTTTGTGACGTCTTTGAGCCTTTGCCTAATCTTTTGAGGAACTTGTGGTGAAACAAATCTTATATCGACAGGGAAAGTCGCTGGGCTCACTTCCAGGAGATATTGGATATATCAAATTCAAGGTATTTATACTCTATTCTAGATTTGCTAAGAACCGCTGTTAAGTCAAGTTTGTGGGAAATTTGTAATGATCTTATGTTAAGATTTGATGCGGTGCTAGCCCAGTACATCATTAAATAAACAAACTCGGAGATCAGATTTTTGTCTAATGCTCCTCCTTTGGATACGATAACACTAATGTCCTTACTTCTATGCTCTTTCTCGACGGAACATCTCGAGGCACCTTTGGCAGCTTGACAGAAGTATGCGGACAATCTACGTAATATCAGCAACTGCCTCGTCGGAATATGTATCCTACGAGTCTTCACATTTTGCTTTGACATTTGTGTCTGAATCGTAAATTTTGACCAATAGTGCTTCATCTGGCTGGTGATGGCTCTGATAAAACCAGCGATGGGATTCGCGTGATAGACAATAAAGTGAAGCTTCAGAGAAAGTCTCACGCCTGTGGTCCGCTTCGACGACATCGCTTTCTGCAAGTGTGGAGCCGTCGCAGACAGCCAATGGCCAACTTACAAGATCAGTATGCGTTCCAAAGTGTGTTGAAGAGAATGTCAAAAAATCTAGTAATTACTCTTCAACGTCATTGTAAAGCGGTCTCCAGACGCTGTGACCCGATCAGTAAGCTGGTCAATGACAAGTACCTTGCTGAACACATACTTCACAACGCGAAACCTCCCACGAAGCAGCCTATCAGCATTCTCTGGAAAATAAAGCTTGATTCTGGACACCACTGAGGAAACAGCATAGTCTTAAGCGAGTTAGTTCTTGCGATGTGATGTAACTGATTCAGCGCCCACCGATGTGAACCAATAAAGCGGGTGACAGCATGGCTGCACAGTTCTCTGGATCGTAAGCTCGCGCTCTCTCCACATCTTCGCTTTTCATGTACCCAGCAGCTGTCTGCTGCCTCGGTGTTTCTGGACTCTTGGTCTTGTTTTGTGAGGCAGAGTCCCGAACCTGGCCACTCTTAGTCCAAATTTACATATAGGCCGAATGTGGCGAGTGACTTACTCTCCAATCAAAGCAGAAAACCTCATCAGCATCTGCCACAGTTGCCCTTAGCAATTTCTCGCATTCTACCAGATACTCCTCGTTCACAATCACTGGGTTGTGAAAATCGGTGATTTGGGTGCCGGAATCCACAATCTGAAAGCCATGGCTGTCAAGTGTTGGAGCTGTCTTGAGCTCACGAATATCTTGAAGGTTGACTGACTTAGTCTCGAAGACCAAGTTAGTAGCTCGGTCATCTTTCGTTCCTGGGCGTGGTTTGAATAACCGAAGAAAAGGCATTTCGGTTTCGTACAAAGCCTGCCACTGAAGGTATTCCACCGACACAGAGATGGGTTCTGAAGCCATGGAAGGTAACTTGGAGGGTGACATCTATGTGTGTGGATAGAATAGTGCAAACAAAATGCATAAAGGACAAATTTTGGAGTTGCACCTCTTCTGATCCACACTGATAATCTGCGCGCAGTGTTTGCCACCAAAATTGACCTTATGTGTTAAGCAGAGGTAACTACTCTAGTAAAGGATATCAGTCTGATACAAGGAACTGTCGTTAAACTGTATCTCCGAGACTCCACTCAGCTAATCAAGGTACATGATAACTTTAAATTCATGATGTAGGAACGACTGTCTTTCAATCGTAAACTTTGACGAGCAGCAAGGCAGCAACCAGTTGTTGGTCACAAAGTCTCTCTGATCATGAACTTTGGTGGGAAACAAAGATGCAAGCGCGATCACTCTTCTCTTGGTTTAAGTTGATTTCGACGCGAGTCGTAATTAAACAGCTGCATCATTATTCCTCTGCATAAAGTTAAAACTATTATCATGGAGTAGTGGATCTGATTGGTGTGAACCGCGGATCGGCCCGTTTTGGAGAGTTTGGCTCGCTTAGCATTGTTTTGATTGTTTCAGGGAGTTAAGGTAGAGTTTCGGACTATCCGGTATTTGCATGTTCACATTCTTACCTTGGGAGTGATTCGACTCTTGCAGTAGCTTGACTCTAACCCCGCTCAGGAATTACCTCCAAATGGAAGGTGAGAACGACCTGGGGACGTGGGGTCCCGGTAAGCAGGGTTGCGCTATCCATGCCGACTACATTAGGAAATTCTAAGCCATCAGTCCCTGCTTTACTAGCTATGGTAAAGCATTTTGTGAAAACAGGGTAGGTTCAGAGCATGCCGAAAGGTCAACTACATCGACATGAGTGGAAAGTTTGTATCATGAATTCTCTATTCAATGTCATTGCTGCTTTAGATACCTGCGATGTGGGAGTGACACGTGCTACCGACAACTTCATCCTGTGACAATTACCCATCATTTGACGAGCCGTAACTCCATGGACTGAGATGCAACATTGTTTGCACGTTCAAGATGCCCCTTCAAGTCACACTCGTAGCATCAACTTCCCTCTTCGTCCATTTGTGTTCCCTCACAAGCGCCATACGGGCTTTCAGACACCACCCAGCAGCTCCGAATCAAAATGCCAAACATCACCTCCCACCTCGTTCCGAGCTCGGTAAACTCCAGTATGAAGATGAAGATGGTGCCGCGACAAGCGAATCAATTTCGTCCTTCGGCAATGGAATCCCGAGATTTTTCATTACGACAGGCGCAATCACCGGACTTCCGATCTCCATATTCCTCGCCACATATGATTTGCTGCCTGGCCATGAGATGGAAGGAAGTGGTAGTCTCCAGCTACTCAAATGGATCTGCGTCGCTGCTTGGGTATGATGTGTCGCACTTGACTGCAGACAAACATAGAAGCTGATGTCACTATAGTTCTCGATCTCAGTACAGGTCATTTTTATGGTTCGAGAGCGCAGTACAGTGAAACGCTTTGACATGGGATCATGTGTGGCCATCTCATGCTTTTCACTCTCAGCTTCTCTATTCTTTGCTTACCTGTGGACACGCTCGAATGTGAAGATCCCAGATCAGGAGTTCAATCTGTTCATGGGACAGTTTATGGTTGGTTTGAAGACATTCTGGGCCTGTGGCACCTTAAAAAGACGACCTGAGGTGTATCATGAAGGGCGGATTATCGATTCCCAGTACACTTCGTCATTCTTCACAAGGTTTAAATCCACTTTAGCGCTGCAAGTAGAACGAGTCGGCTGAGGCTCTCTAGATATTCGTTCAGCTGGATCGCGCCGCTTCTGGACAAAGCACAGATTGTCGACTCATTACAAATGTCAGATCTGCCCGGGATGCACAACGATGCACGTGCTCAGACCCTCCGAAGCAGCTTTGAGGTAACCAAACGAGAGCGCGGCACCGTGAAACGAAAACTGTGGCGCATCATCTTGAAGGATCACAAAGATCTATTTCTTCACGAATGGACCCTGGCAATTGTAGAGCCATTTGCTTTGATGTTCCCTCAGATCTGTCTCTTCCGGATTCTCACCATCTTGGAGCACCGGTCACATTCTGCTGAGGGGAAGAAAGAGCTGTGGCTGTGGATTCTAGCTTTGGGAGTCTCGAAATTTGTTCACCTGTTACTGGAAACATGGTGGGTGATACTCGCAATTTTATAAACATGATTACTGACTTAATATAGGCTAGAGTGGATCAAATTTGGTCTGCTGGCTACACCCGTTAGGTCACAACTGACAGCACTGATATTCGCCAAATCTCTCCGCATGAAAAATGTCAAAGATGCTGGCCAAGATCAGCGGAAGACAATTGCAGAAGAGAATCTAGCAGAAGCAGAGGAGAACAACTCAAAGTCCTCATACTCTGCAAAGTCCTCATTCTCGGAGAATAGAGATAGCGACGAAGAAGAGAACATCGCACTTCTCGAGATCAAAGATCATTCAGAAAAGTCCCAGCCCACCAACACAGCAATAACATCCCACGCAACACTCGTAGGCGTAGACGTCCAACGCGTATCCATGTTCTGCGGAGAAAACGCTCTCTTATTAGGAGGCATCGTGAAAATGATCCTCGGCATCTGGTTCCTCATCTACCTCATCGGCTGGATCAGGTAACCCCCGCCCATCCATAACTTTCTCAACTTTCTCAATTCAAAGAACACAGCTGATTGATACATAACAACCAGTACCTTCGCAGGTCTAGCCATGCCCTTCCTAATGCAACCGATCAGCATCTTCGTATCCAGGAACTACGGCAAGGCACAAGCATCCGTGATGTCCGCGCGCGACGAGAAAACCCACATCATCACCGAAGTGCTGCACGGGATCCGCCAGATCAAGTTCTCGGCTCTAGAAGACAAATGGCAAGCTCTAATCATGCAGTCGCGGGAGAAAGAGCTGAGAGCGCAGACGAGAGTGTATTCCTGGATGATATTCCTGCTCATGACGTGGCTGTCGATGCCGATTCTGCTTGGTGCTGTGGGACTTAGTTTGTATGTTTGGATTAGTAGGTCTATGCTTGCTTCTGTGGCGTTTACGGCGCTTTCGGTGTTTTCGACGTTGGAGTTTACGATGAGTGCTATTCCTATTAATATTGCCAAGTTTTTGGATGCAAGGATCAGTTGTGATAGGATTCAGCAGCATTTGGAACTTCTTGATAAAGGAGGGAGTACAGGGTCTGGTGATGGTGAGAATATCGTTTTCAAAGATGCTGAAGTACACTGGCCCAGTTATGGGAGGAAAGTGGAAGCATTTTCTCTCGGGCCGATGGATCTAAGCTTCCCATCGAGAGCATTGAGGTATGATTTGTTCTGTCTTTTCCTCCTGGCCTGAGCTGAATATTCAATAGTCTCGTGCATGGAAAGACAGGAGTTGGTAAGAGTCTGTTACTAGCAGCTATCATCGGAGAGGCAGACATTGTAGAAGGGAGTATCGATTCGCCCCAATCGCCCGCAAGTAAGGATGCGGCGGACTACCCAATAACAGCAGAAGGTTGGATCATTCCCACCAGCATTGCCTACGTTGCACAAATACCGGTAAGCTTTCTCCTTTGAGCGATTTCACAGTTGAGTTCCCGATAAATAGATGACTGACAAGCCGATCTCAGTGGATTGAAAACGGCACCATCCAAAGCAACATCCTATTCGGCCTCCCTCTCGACTCCACCCGCTACGACTCAGTCATCCACGCCTCAGCGCTCTCTCCAGACCTAGAAGTGATGCCCGATGGCGACCAGACTCAAGTCGGTGCCGTAGGAGTAACACTAAGCGGAGGCCAAAGACAACGCTTGACTTTCGCGCGTGCACTATACTCCCGTGCAGGTATCCTTGTTCTAGATGACATTTTCAGTGCGGTTGATGTTCATGTCGGTCGGCATATTCTCGAGCATGGGATTAAGGCTTCGCTTAGGATGGGTCGGACTGTTATTATCGCGACGCATCATGTTGACATGGTTCTGCCTTTAGCGAGCTATGTTGTTGACTGTGGAGAGGGCACCGCTTTGGGAATGATAAAACAGCCTGAAGAGATCCTTGAAGACCCGGAGCCAATTAACAATATCGCTTCCGAAAACCCACTACCTCTTTCAGACGATGATGATTCTTTCGTGGACATGCCACTGGAGGAATTGAGCTTCCCGAGAATTTCTCAGGCACCTCAAGCATCACCGGATACCGAATTCCTCGAGCAAGGCCGCGTGAAATGGAGAGTCTACAACGCCTACGTTCACTTCTCAGGTGGCTGGACCTCCTGGTTCCTCGGCTTCTTCATCTTCCTATTCTCCACCTTCCTCCTCTTCGCACGCTCCTACTGGATCAAGATCTGGAGCGAAGCCTCCGAGCGACCACCAATCTCCGGACCCGTCCCAGCAAACGACAACAACCAGGCCATCCAAAACAGCAAAGCCACAGAGCATTTGATCTACTACTTGACAATTTACCTCTCTCTATCCTTCATCTCCGTCCTCTTCATCGGCCTCAAAATCGCCGCCCTACTTTTCCTCTCCCTCCGCGCCTCCAAATCCCTCTTCGAAACCTTCACCTCGCGCATCATCCGCACGCAGCTGCGATGGCTGGACACCGTCCCCACAGGCCGCATCCTCAACCGCTTCACCAGCGACTTCGCTCTCATCGACTCCCAGCTCGGTATGGATTTCGTGCTGTTCCTGAACCGGCTACTGGCCATGGGAACCATCGCCAGTGCCGCCTTGCTTCTGTCTCGGTATATGCTCTTCCCGGTCTTGCTCTTCACATTGGCGTGTATATACTACACGTCGCTGTACCTACCTCTCGCGCGCTCGATTCGGCGCTTAGAATCCAACGCTCGATCTCCAGTCTTCGATCTTTTCGACTCGGCGATCTCGGGACTAAGCACGATTCGCAGTTTTGCCAAGGGAGAGGAGTACCTCTCTCTCATGGACCAACGCATCAACGACCACACCCGAGCATCATGGTATATCATCCTCGCCAACCGCTGGGTAGCAGCTCGGCAGGGCCTGATCGGCGTATTATTCGCTTTATGCCTAGCAGCCTCGATCGTGCTGCTTCCAGGAATAAGTATTGCGCTTGCAGGGTTTGCGTTGAGTTTTGGGGTGGAGTTCTCGAGGTTGGTGGTTATTACTGTTGCGCAGTATGCGGCGTGGGAGTTGGATATGAACTCCACGGAACGTGTTTTAGAATATATCACTACCGCACCAGTTGAAAACCTATCCGGTACACCAGCTCCAGCGAACTGGCCGAGTAAAGGTGAAATCGAGTTCCGGGATTTCGAAACTGGGTACGGACCTGGCCTCCCATCAGTCTTGAAGAATCTCAACGTCACGTTCCAATCTCACCAGCGGATTGGGGTGGTAGGTAGGACAGGCAGTGGGAAATCGACATTGACACTCGCATTGTTCCGGTTCTTAGAGGCGAGGAAAGGATCGATTCTCATAGACGGGGTTGACATCTCTACCCTTTCGCTGAGTGAGCTTCGCCGCAATCTGTCCATTATACCGCAGGATCCAGTATTGTTTTCGGGTACGCTACGGTCGAATCTCGATCCGTTCAATAAGTACAGCGATCAAGCGCTGCGAGGTGCCATGGCCAAGCTGCATCTTGGAAATGAGAATGGCTTGGACCAGGATCCAGGGTTGGCGGTGGGAGGGGTAGACTCCGGGATGGAAGCTTCAACATTGGATATCTTTGCGGATTTTGAATTTCGGATCTCGAGAGGTGGATTGAATCTCTCTTCGGGGCAGAGACAGCTCGTTTGCTTGGGTAAGTCTTCATCCTTCCCCTTCACTCCTCCTTCCCCTCCCTCCCCCTCTCCTCACCCCCTTCCCCTCATTCCCCTCCCTCCTCTCCCTCCTCCCCTCTTCTCCCCTGCACAAACCCCAAACTAACACCTCCCTCCCCTTCCCCCCACCACAGTCCGCGCCCTCCTCACCCGTCCCCGTCCCCAAATCCTCATCCTCGACGAAGCGACCAGCGCCGTCGACCAAACGACAGACACTTTGATCCAGCGCAGCCTACGGCAGAACTTCCAGAACCAGGACCAGGAGGACTGCTGCACCCTGATCGTGGTTGCGCACCGGTTGGAGACACTGGTGGGGTTTGATAGGATATTGGTGCTTGATGGGGGGAAGGTGGTTGGTGGTGGGTTTTGAGGGGGTGGGAGGGGGGTGAGAGGAGGGGTGGTTTGAGGAGAGGAGTGGGAGGGAGGGGTGGTTGTGATACTTTCGGAAGAAGACCCAGACAAAAGAAGGACAAAGACGTAGATGTAAATAAACACTTCCTCGCTTACCTACCTATCTATGCACGCCAGACGTATGCTGACTTCCTTAACTGTACAAACAATCAGCCTCATTCTCTTCTAAGTTCTAGCAGAGGCATAAAGGTAAGAGTACCTATACGAAATGGAAATCGCAGCTATCTCTTTTCCGCAAGGACCAGCACTATACCGGATAACTGAAAGAACCTACCTACGTACCTCTCAGAAAGTGAAAACAAATTATAAAACCTTCTCTCACGTATTTCTGATTGAATCTCGAGACCCAACCCAAGCTGGTATACACTTACCTTTTATATACCATACCATCCCACCGTCCCTTTCGGTTTCTCAATTCCAGGTCAAAGTCATGTCAAGTCATCTCATTTGTTCATTACCATAATATGCTGCGGCCCGTTTTCCCGCACCGCATCTCATCTACAAAATCCCCAGTCTTAAGCCCAATTCCATTCCCAATCCAATTACAAAAGCGCAAAGACTCCCGATCCCAAACCAACCATTACCAATGAAACAAATCCAACCACAACTCTCGACCAAGCAAAAGGCTCCGGTCCATTCCCTGCAGCACTCTTCTTGGTAGAGCCACTCGCACCACTGGATCCCGTGCCTGTAGCAGCAAATCCACTGGCGGCGTTCAAGCCAGTAGCTGTAGGGTTGTAGGTTGGAGCAGCTCCTGTGCCTGTTGCAACACCAGAAACCCGTGGTACACCTGTGGCGGTTTGAGTAACTGCTGCGATTTGGGACGCTACAGATGCGCTAGGAATAGCTGCTCCGGAACTAGGAAATGGTACAACATTCGAGTCAGTTGAGTTGAAATCGGTCTGGGCTAGGGCAATCTGATTATTCTCGAGATCGTAAACGGCGTAGGCGGATCGGAGGAAGGTGTCACCAAATAGAACGGGGAGATCACCAGCTGGTTGGATACCGAGTTGACAGGCTTCTTGACCATTAGTGTATTTTGGTGTGCGGCCATTGGTAAGAGTCAATGGGAGGACGAGATCTGAGACTTGGACTTTGATAGTTGGTCCTCCTTTGCCACCAAATCCGTAGTTGAGAGTTCCATCTACCTTGGCAAGATCACAGGGAACAACAATTGCGCCGAGTTGGTTGGAAACAGTAGCTCCAAGCTCCTCGAAAACCATAGCAGCTACATCGTCTGGAAGGAGAGTGATTGTGGTTCCAGAATCAAGAATAGCTGCTTCGGCATAGCCTTCTGGTGTTAACTGGTCGGTTCCTGAAGGGCTGGTTGCTGAAAGCGAAGTAAAGGCTACAGTGAAGGATGTGACACGACCACGTCGGGACGTGGGATAAACATCGATCGAGATCAAATCGCCAGTATACTTTGCGGTATCAACACCACCAAAAAGAATAGATCCAGTGCTTGATTCTGCCAAATATTAGCCCAAGTCCCAACTTTCCATAATCGAAAGCACTTACGCAGATCATTCAACCACAAGCTATAAGCAGCAGATTTGATCAAACCCTGATTGACCATTGCCAAAGGCAGGTTAGGGTAAATGGTACCATTGCCAGTTTCAATATTTGCCTCAGAAGTATTGTATCCAATGCCCATAATTCCAGTCCCAATAGTCGTATCCAACGCAATACCCATCTGGAACTGTTGAAGAGTGCCTCCGCCAATGGAGAATGTATCCTGAAAATAATCACCCGCAGCACCACTGCCATCTACGTAGGAGATATTGAATTCGTTCTCGCCGACATCGAGGAAGGTGGTGGACTGTTGGTAATCGACTATGCTGGGTTAGCTTAATTTTCCCTTCTCTAAACTGGGAGGAAAGCCCTCGACAACGAAAATGCTTTCGATCTAGAGATCGACCTCCCCCCAGAACAAGATTTAGAATCAACCCAGGGAAAAGACTCACATTGACCATTCGGACAGCCCCCCTCCCTAGCATTCGAGCACAGCGCCGCCTCCGCCGCAGGAACCCACACATCCGAACTCCCCGTATCAATCTGCAACGCCAGCGCCTGACCCGGTGTCCCCACCGTAACGTTCGCGAAGTAGAGACCCTGCGTACGGGCGTTCGTCAGATCGGCAGTGACTGAGTCGGCGCGCTCGAAGAGTCCACGCTTGTTGAGGGCGCGGCCGCGAAGGGAGGCTTCTCGTGCTTGGAGCTGGGCGATCTGCGCGCTGGGCGAGCGGGCGATGTCGAATTGGATGGTGTCGGCGGAGATTAGGGGGAGGAGGGTGAGGAGGGTGAGGGTGTGGAGGTTGAGGAGTGCCATGGTGAGTAGGTAGGAGGTGCTTGCTGGCTTGCAATTTGGTGGTATTGGGTGAGAGGCTGAGGAAGGAGAGATCGAGGGGGGAGGTAGGCAGAGTGTATCTACCTAGTCAACCTCGAGAGAGAGTAAAAGGTGAAGAGTGGTGAGGTGGTGGATTGAAGCAAATTGGTATTTAGGCAGAGTAGGAGATCAATCTTTTTGAATGAGAGAGAACACAACAAAGAAAAACGAAAGAAGTAGGAGGCGAAAGGTGGAGACGAGGAAGAGGAGGAGGAGGAGGAGGAGGAAGAAGAGGTGAGGTCGTTGAAGTAACCTACCTAGCACATTAGCGCAGCAGGTTTGGATGCATTGAGAGCTTGATTGCGGTTCAGGTTCAGGTTCAGGTTGGCTCGGTCGTAGTGTGCTTTGCTGCGCTGTGCTGCGCTGCGCTTCGATGACGCCGACCTCCTGTCTCTGTCTAGTCTAGGCCTGGATTTCCGGGGTCGGCGGGCAAATCAGAAGCCAAGATTGCTGTGCACCACTATCCCTATCCCTATCCACATCCACATCCACATCCAGGCCAGTCAGCCACGGGTATGCAGAGCCGATCTACCTAGCTAAGGCTGCTGAGGTGTGCAATTGATGATGAAATAATAGAGTTATTTGACGTTGATTTATCTTATCTTTGTCTAGATAATCAACGCAGAGAAGTCCATCGTCCACTCCTAACTTCGACAACAATAAAGGGCCCAAGAAAAGCTTCATCCAAGTCACCGCCCGCAGCATCCGACTCTTATCCCAGACAAGCCTCTGGGCCCCATAAGTTAATTGGCACAGGCTAACTTAATTTCTTACCAAAGGTATCCTGTCCTGTACCTGTACGTCGCCACCTCCAACATCCATGTTCCACCAAATCTCAGGAAGCGCTGTGCCGTGCTATGTTTCCAGGCTTCACTCCAACAAATGGGGCCTGGACTTAAATCGAATCCCTATCTCCAAAAGAGAATGACTCCTCACTGATCCAGACCTACCTAACAAATCCAATACCAACCAACAGAGAAGAGTCAGAGTCAACGCCAAAGTCGTGCAAACACACCTGCCTGCCAATATGGAAATATTCGCAAAGCTTCATAAACGCTCAAGTAATTATACAGCATCCCTGCCATCCACCAAAAAGAAAAAGAAAAAAAACTCCATATCCCAAATCTGTCACGCACTCACGTAAGCCCCGTTTCACCCGCCAAGCCCCATCAGAAAAGCTTGAGTGAGCAAGCCGGGCCAAGAACACCACCCATCTGCAAACCTTACCATTGCATCAGCCCTATCATTTTCCCGGGTACAAGAATAAATACATGCTTTGTATGTCGATATCGAAAACACATAATATTCGTACTCCCACAATGCCGGAGTTTGCAGATTCCAAACTCCCACCTCTGCTACCTACTGTACTGTAGGAAGACTGCAGTCTAGGTAGGTACTGTACCTAGTCGCCGAACCGAAGCCAGCCCATTCCATTCCAGCTCAGCTGCGAGAGAGTGGCGGTGCATTTCCACTAAGTACCGAGCCATCAGACCAGGTGCGCAAGCTGAGCTATTTCCACATTTCATTCATGTCACAAGTACAGCGAAAGGTAATTCCTTGCTTGCTTGTATTTATTTGTATGGAAGTCTCGAGTTAATAAGATGAGGGGAAGGTATTAATTAATGTCTGTCAAGAAACAGCCCTTTTCAATTCCCTACTTAAACCTCCACTCGTTAGGTAGCTAGCAGCTCCCTTGGCTGCTCAACCTCAGTCGGCGAACCTCTCTGTTTCCACCCACGGATATATATCACTCGGGGATTCAATATCGTGATGATATATATTCATGCGGTGAACGATTAGTATTGGTCTTGAGACCATTGTATGGAAAGGTTTGTATGTATCGTGTTACTGTACTCGTCAGCACCACGCGTAAGCTGTTTTGCCACTGTTTTGCATCACAGCACAGCACAGCACCAACACAACACAACACCACACCACACAACCGCATGCAAGTCTCATCAAAAGGATTTGGATATGCAGTAACACTTTTCTACTAAGAACCCGACTCTATGCTACACTAACACATAACAGATAATACTGTACACGTCCCTCCTCCCTTCCATCTCTTCCTTTCAACACCAGACCAATCATACCCATCACTCTTCAAACAAACCCCAACCGAATCAGGGAATACAGAAATCAATCCAACTCCCCAAATAATCCATCTGGCTCCCCTTCCCCTCCCCCACAGCCCTCTTAACCCTCCTCTCAAAGTCCGCAAACCCCAACCTCCCCCACCCACCATTCTCCTCTGCCTCCTTGACCGCCCTCTCAATCTTCCATAACTGGAAGAGCGTCTCCTTTCTCGGCTTCTTGCCCGTCTTCATGAACTCTTGAGCTGAGGTTGGAGCTGAGGCCGAGCCGTTGAGCGCCGCCGGAGGTGAGAGGTCCATGTCGAGGATATCGGCGTCTGCGGCATTGTCCTCCTGACTGCGCTGCTGTCGTGCTTCGTGTTCTTCTTTCAGGAGAGGGATGAAGTCCGTTGTCGGGCGGCGGGCGGAAGTTGGATCATAGGGAATCTCAGCGTCGGGTCGAAATTGAGGAAGTGTTGGGTCGCGGTAGGAGAGAGAGGATGTCTCGGACTCGGGGGGTGTAGAGCGGGGAGGTGTGGATGGTGACGTGTGGGTATCCTGACCGTCACCGTATTCTGCTACCACGGAAAGGAGCTCGGTTGATGTAGGTGAAGACTGGGCTTGTTGTGGTCTCGGATTGGAAACCGATGCGGAGTCCGATGCGGGTGCTTCTAAGTTTGATCGCTGTGTGTTCGGAGGAGTTGTGTCTGGTATACTTGCGAAGTCAGACACGCTTCCATGATCATCATCATCTTGACGTGCAAGTGACTCGTCAACTTCGTAGCCAGTTGCAGCTAACAATTCTTCTAAAGGTCGTTCCCGTACTTGCTCAATTTCCACTTCACGGAATTGTGGCCATTCCCGGTTTGATGATGGTGGAGGTGGCCTGGCGAGAGGATTAGGAAGTGTTATTGTCTTTGATTGTCTTGGTTTTGCATCCTGAGCTTCCTTTTCCTGAGCCCATTTCTCAAACTCTGGAGTCATGTATAAATACCCCCACTTCTCTCTTTCTGCTTTTGTCGAAGCCGCCTCTATAGCCATGTCTTCTTTGTCCTTAAACAATGGGTCGAGCAGTTCATTGAAAGCCTGCTGGGTGACTTGGTAAAGGATCTCTTTTCCGGCATCCCTCTCTGCATCTGGGATTTCCATGCCTCCCCATCGCTCAGGCACGCTTCTAGAGGAATTTGATATGTTCGATTGTGTATCGAAGTCGTCCATATCTTCAGCGAATCGTACTCTTGATGAAGATCTTGAGTGAATAGTCGGTCTGGAAGGAGCTTTGGAACTCTCTCCAGCCATGCCAGACTGAGCCAGGATGTCGTCCTCATCTTTCCAGTTAGCTGGGGGGATTGCGCCTTCTTCCTCGTCGGTGTAGAACTGCCTTCTTTGCCACCGGTCATGCACGTCTTCCTGAGTCTGTTTCCGGAACATCGCCTGCTGGATGACTGCCCGTCTACTCTCTTTCCTTACGTTCTCAACCGTAGTACCGGGTCCATCAATTGCCTCTGCATCCTCATCCGTGACTCTGACAAAAGACGGAGGCCAATTCCGGTCAGCTTCTGGATTTGAAAGACTACTATCGGAATTGTTGCCCTCGTCGTCATCTCCGCTGGGCTGCTCCCGAAGCGGGTCCAGGGGAAAGTTCTCGGACTCCAAGTCTGGCTCGTCGCCCAAAGCCTCTGCTACTTGACCACGAATTCGTTGCAGATGTCGGAGGACGGCTGGCATTTGCTCAACCGTCTGTGGAGGATTGATAATGGTTTCCCAGTACCCAGCGCCGGTTCTGTCCCCATCTCCATGCCAATGACTGCGATAAGATCGAGGCACATCCCTTTTGAATACGTCCTCTCTGTTTCCCGTGTCATTGCTGCTTTCATTCATGATGCCCTTGCCATCTATGATTTGCAGATCTCCATTGACTCGAGCACTCTTGCCCTCGCCCGTACGAGGATCGGGAGCTCTGGGGTATCTTCCATCTTGACCAAAAGCACTGCTGAGGGGCTGTCGTCCACTTATCAGCCGATGAGCTTCTGTACTGCTCATCTGCTGTTCTTCTGCACCTTCAATCATATCCCGGTGTATCTGCCGATGGAGAACGTAGTATGAACGGAACATCCGAAGAAAGTCTTTCCTATCCACGTACCCATCTGCGTCAATGTCATACCCGTCAAATATCTTCCTCCATTTATCCTTTTTCTTTCGATATGCCACACCGTGAAGAAACTCTGGGAAGCCTATTAAATCGTCCTTGTTGGTATCGTAGAAAGCAAACATGCGGTCAAATATCAGGCTGGGTGCCGAATGTCTGTAGCCTCCGAGAGGTACGAGACATCGCTCAAAGGTCCTCCGATCCATAGCAAGATTGATATCATCCGGATCGTCCCTCCAATCCGTGTTTGCCATGAATGTCCATTGCTCCCAGTATGCGTCCAACTCAGGTCTCTCGAACCCTGTTTCCCTCGAAAGCTTCGTAGTGATCTCCTTTGGCAACACTCTCATCACAGACTCTGGATCCCCCGAATACCAGACCGGCTGTATGTGCCTTGGACCAAATGATATTGCCGGAACCTTAATCTTGTAAAATATATGTGTCTTGGTGTGTAAGCCTTGAGATTCGCAGTTCTCGCAGAGGTCGTAGTCGGCGCAATTCGCACATCGGTATCGAACTCCTCTAATGGGGAGCATATTGCAGCTATTACAAGCACATCCTCTATGAACATACGCATTTCGTCTTGTAGCATCCTCCGAGACTCGAAATAAGAGTTGGACGATATTCTGGCCGTTGCGTTGATAGGACTGTGGCATGTTGGTCCAACCATACTCCTCCGCAAAAGCCTGATCATCTACCACAGTCTCTCCATCCGTCAACGTTCTAGCAACAATATGCCCTTCTCCATCATTCTCAACAGCGTCGTCGACGAAGATTCCGCTGCCATCTATGAGGGTCGGCGTAATGTCGTTCGCAGTGGCGGCTCGCCTTCGTCTTCTGTGGACTGCATTGCTTCGATGTAACGTTGAGCCATGTCCCTTCTCTTCTTCTTCTACCAGACTCCGATAAAACCAGTATGCCGTGAAAGCTGTTGCTACAGAAGCAAATCCGATGACCGCGAGTCTGGATCTGGTGAGGGTGCTCGAGGCTGCGGAGGATGAGGCTGACATTGTTGAATGCTGAAGCCCGTAGGCAGGTTGAATACTACCGGGCCATTTATTGGAGACGAACAGTCATTACCGCCCTGAACCGAAATTCAGAAGATTGTGGGCTTGGAACTGCTGTGGTGTCGTTGTCCGTTGAGAATATTGGTCAGGGTCCAGAAATTGAAGTCGCGAAAACGCGCCAAGACTCGCCTTGACCGTCAGCCTTCTCCAACCCGGCAGCCTTCCTCAGCACCATCCTACTATCAACAGGTCATCTGCACAGCGCAAGTCCTTCAAAGAAACGTATCTTTGGCACTGTCTAATAGTATCGTTGCTGAGAATCTCCCCCTTTTACGTTGCAATTCTTTACGTTTTACGATGACTCTTTCTGCTATCGCTCTCAACATGACCAAGGTGTCGTTGCCTCCTCTGGACCAAGTCCAAGCCTACGTTCACTGGTGCAAAGTTCTTCGCAAAACTCATCAGCCTCCGTCGATTCAATTTGTTTCACTGCGTAATGAAGATTTTGCTTCATGGTCCGAGATGGTAACATCATCCCGCCTCCTCCGTCGTCAAACAGGATGATATTTTAGTAGGCTGAATCACTCAGCCACATGTGCTTTCAGAGCACGATTATACAGGTTTACTATCTGACTAATATGTTTGACCCAGAAATTGCCCATTTTTGAAAAGTCGAGTGGCAGATTCAAGGCACAGTGGTAACAATGGATGTCCATTTTGGCAAATGTAGCTTCGATGGGTTTCAATCATCAGCAGCATTGCGAATGCAATGTAGGTCATGCATTGGACAGTGCCTTATGCTTATCTGGTTAATTTGAGTCTACTGCTGAGTGCTCCGTGGCGACGAGGATTTCTACTTTCTTCCTGAAGATTCAAATCAATCCTTCTGTGCGCCGGGGAGCCAATCGGCATCATGGCTTCAATCTCGCAACATCGAGTCTGCAGCTTGACTTGAGGTTCAAGAAAAACAGACATTTCCCCATTTGTTCAAGCAATAGAGTTTGGCTCTTCCTTGCTACTGGATATGTTCACGGGAGTTGTGGCAAGCAATTCCAAGAAACTCTGAGATATATCAACAGAAACTCTCCTGCACGGACCTCACATACATCAAAAGTCACCACATCCCTCCTCTCCTGACATTTGCATTCGTCTGAAAGTTGGACAGCTCGTCCCGGCAGCTCCGTTGTGTGGTTCACGAGATTCGTCACCACGAAGGCTATCCTTTGCCAGAGGATCGTCAAGAATCTCTATGCATTAACTGTGCCAACGCCACGATGCCGGGACGCATGCATTCCAATGCATTTTATGCCAGAGACTTGGTTGTCTGGGGCATAAGATCAGTGGTGGCTCAAACCTCGAGCACACAAGCACGGTATTATTGTACAACTTATGATGGCCGCCTTCGCATAGCTGAAGCCGTCTCTCCCTGTTGGCAACGATGGGGAGTTTGCTTTGCAGTTTTCACAGTACTACCTAGATATCTTGAAGACATGTTGGAGAGTCTTCGTGAATCTCAATGCCACGTCATCCATGAAGTACCTTGACTCGTACTGTTTCCGTGCTGACTGGAATGAAAGGTTCTTCGGTTCGTCTGCCGAATTTCACGTCGCCATAAAGTCCTCCGGGCATGACCCAAGGCTACTGACGCAGAGCAAGTTCATGCGTACCAGAGAAATGATATAGTTCTAATAACGCGCAGCCTCCAAGAACAATACGTTGGATTCAATGCTTTGGGAACTCTTGGTGGTCTCGAAACTCCAGGCTTCAATTGCAGTCCAGACTTTCTAATTATGTCCTCAAGTGACGGCGAGGGACGAGTCCGTCTTGGATGACGAAGTTCTCCCCATCTTTTCATTTCGCAATGAATCATGTCGTCGTATGTGCAATCTTGGCCAGCTCTGGTTTCTTGACCCTCGGCCGCGGCTGGGCCAACGATCAAACAGCCCCTGTCTCGAGATGCAGTTCTTCGTCTCAACATCCTGGCTTGCCTAAGCGATACGATGCGTATCCCGAAGTGGCCCCTAAATGTCACCTGAATGTCTCTCGGGACAACTTCTGGCTTCACCACTGGCTACGACGTGAGCATTGTTTGTCGTCCGAATAACCATAGGTTTAAAGTTTTGCTGCATCGTCGACTCAAGCATTCTCTGACCACTCATCACCGCTGTTTAATTTATTTCGAACCTTACAGTAAGCGCTGCAATTGGCCACTCAAACGGGCTCGTTTCGCATTGACCCCCGCCCGGATCTCAGGCGTTGCGAGTTTCCAATCCGAGACTGAGTTTTCATCTGATATCGACTTGACGCACCTTGGCAGTCGCTTGTCCACTTTCGTCCGGTCTTCCAGTCTCTTTTTCAGCCTCCTCCTTGCAAAGCCCGGTTGTTGATCCGACAGCCCATGGCAAAAGCCCTCCAAAGGATCACATGTGGTTAGAGGGCATCGGACGACAGACCTAAGCAAGATTGGCTTTACCGCCGCTAGCGCATGAGGATCTGAGTCCCAGCAATAACCCAGGCTCTCAACCTGTTCAGCCCCTACTGCAACTCGTGTTCATCCCAGAGAATGTGAGAACATTGGATTGTGGATTGTCTGAGCGCCAGACCATGAACCGGTTAGGATGACAGGATGGGACATCCATGCTCGTCGTTCCGCCGTCAACCGAAATGATATCGGCGCTTCCAGCTGACCTGCTGTATATAACATACAGTAGTTTCCTCCCAAAGTAGTCTTACTCTAACCATCATCTTCAACTTCTCTTCCGCCTTTGCACATTCGTTTCTAGTTCTGCGAACTATACATTCTTTAACAGTCCTTACACAAGTTCATAACTTTTACCACTTAGGCCGGCCCAACTTCACTTCTCTGATCTTCATATATTACATTTGAGCGTCGTTCTTCCAAACCTCACAATGTATACCCAAGCACTTCTTATTTCAGCCCTTGTGGCCATCACTGAAGCCCGGTAAGCATCGAAGCTCAGTAAGTACGATCAACAACTGACAAGATATAGATTCGCTCAGGAACAGATCCCCATCCAAGCTATCTCGGATCTTGGTGCCTTTGGAAATTCTGGCGAGGCTGCAACGCTCGCTGGTCAATCCATCTCATTCTTGCTCGCAGCCGCTAACCCTTGCGGAAAGGTAAACACATCCACTACTTTCCGACTTCAAACTCTTTCTAACTCTTCCAGCTTTCCCAAGCAGACAAGATTGTCGCCACCCTCGGAACGGATCCAGAAGTTATTGCAGCTGCCCGTGGTCTTGTCGCCGCCGAGCAAAACTTCAACCCCTTTGTCGTTTCCGTCCCTTCTATCTGCAGCGATGCTTCCCTTCCCGCAACTGAGGAGCTTAGAGGTGTTGTTCCTCTCGTCGATCCTGCCGTTACCGGGTCTGATGTCGAGAATGCCAACTCCGCTACCTCTCTTACCACCCCCTTCGATGCTACGGGACTGAGTGTCGCCGAGGTTATGGCTGCTCAGGGCTTCTCAAACTTCACAACCAAGGCAGCTGATGGAACCGCTGGAGCCGCACCAGCCGGAGGCGCTGGAGGAAATGCAGGCGCTGGAGGAGCTGGAGGAGCTGACGCAGCCCCAGTCGGTAAGTTTTAGTCCTCCTCCCTGTTGCAATACACTCGAGAACATCAAACCGGTCTCGAAACCATGACAATTACTGACTTCAAGTAGCTGCACCAGCGGCATCAAATCCTGCTAGCGCAGTCGCCGATGCCTGTGTTCCATCCACAACTTTCATCACCGCAACCAAGGCTGGTGAGTCCACTACCACATTCCCCAACCTTACCACAAGCTAACATTCACGAAGCCGGATCTGCCGCCACTGGTGCTGCCGCCGTTGAGACTGGTGCCGCTGATGCCCCAGCTACCGCAGCCCCAGCCGCCGGAAATGGAGTCGGAGCTGTCAGTGACCCAGTAACTGGAACATTCGATGGATTCGTCGCCTCATCCATTGCCGGCAACGACTTCGGAACATGCGTACCAACCATCAAGTTTGAGGCCGGACTCAACGGCCGCAAGGAGACTGAGTTCACCTTCCAAGCCATCGACCCAGTCGTCAACAAGGGTCAACAAGAGGCCTTGAACCCCAACATCATCACCAACCGCATCTGCGATCAACTTGGCAACGTCTGTGGAGCCAGCGAGGCCGGAAAGGCAGCATGCTTGGCCGCAAAGGCTGACATTCTCGCTCTCGGCACCCGCGATCAATCCACCGCCGATGCATGGAACACCGCTCTCGGATTCGCCGGTACCAACACCAACCCAGACAACGCTCCTCAAGCCGGTCTCGTTGGCCACACATAAATGTGACGAACGCATACATGATTTTACTTTTCCGCAATTGCTATCTAGCTCGAAATGGGTCGGAGTAATGGGATCTGGGCGCGGACTTGGAGCCAGCAGACGCGGTTTCGATGGGAACACAAATTTGGGAATGTACATTATAAGAAGATGATTATCAGAGGAGTTTAAATTTTAACAAACGAATTTTTGGTGGATAAGACTTGCAAATTCGTGTACATAGAATCTGATCCTTGATGACTTGAATGTGTTTGTGACCTGGGTAAATGAATATGGCAGAGATCCCTCCTTCATCCATCCCTCACTTGAATGTCATAACCACATTCCACGGCACGCTCTGCCCTCAGTACCCAATTATGATGCTCAAGTTGGCATTGGCCCTCTGCTCCGATCCTGCTTCTTGCTTTTTATCCCCTTCAAACTTGGCAGTCGCGACTTTCGTCTCAAACTACCCCTCATTCATAGCGGGATGACGATATAGGTCATGGCGAGAGCTAGGACGGCTCTGAAACTTCCGAGGCCCTTGAAGATTCCTTGAATCATCGAAGAACCTGAGAGGTTGTGAGTGTGATCGTCTCCTACATTGGACTGTTGAAAGTGCAACGAATTGTTTTCGAGCGCTCTAGATTAGTGTCTGTGTCAAGACTTTAGCAAGCCACTGCAGAAAAGTAGCGAGATGCCACAAAACTGTTACAAGGAGAACACTAATAACTAAGATGCTCAAAAGATAGCTTGGGGTATGCTTGACTTCAATCCTTTTGTTGCCGAGGCAAACCTGCTTGTTGCTTGCTGCTGCCAGAATATGCAAGCTTTTATGATCCACCGACCAGTTATCGAACAAACAACTGGCCTACTGGGCCAATACTTCTATGAGAAACGGTCAGCGGGCTGATGTGGCGTTCCAAAGCAAAGTTTTGGAAAGCAAAAAAATTGGGCCGAGACTACAAGCCGATCATTGATCTTCGGTAACGTCTTTCTGTAGCATGTAAGACATAGCTTATGTTATCGCTATATAGAGTTCTAATCATTGCACGAGACCCTTGTGGCAAAGCAAGGACATATCCAACAATGCCTACGTGGCATAGTGAGCTGGAATCTGGGGGTGTCAGGTGACAAAAATGGGCGTAAACAGATCATCAACGGAAGTTTCTCCAGATAGTTGTCAAGGAAATAATGTGAGGACGGAAAGATGATCTAGATAGGGTCTCTTTCCTTCTGAAGCTTGGTTTGAAACTCGAGGATTCACCTTGGCTCTTCCTAGTTGTTTGTGAAAGCAGGCCTTGCCTACGATTCAGCTGGGACCAAGAAAATCAAACGACGCTTGGTCCTTAGCTCTAGGTAGATATCTCAAACTACAGGAGTTCCTATAGCAATCCACGCAAAACTTTGGTTTGCTCAAATTACATATTACCTCATGTGTCCTATGATGGCAATGCGGGGTCAAGGACCCCAGGGCCAGGCAACAATGTTGAAAAATATCAAAGTTGGAAACAATCAGCTACCATTTACCCATCAAAAGCTGTCATCATGCCCCCGAGACAGTCCTATAAACTTTTGGTTTGCGCTCTAAAGTTCTTAGGTAGTATCAAGCAATTGCCTTGTTGCGCGAGATATTTAGTTTTTAGTCTTATTGACTTTCGCTTAGGAGGTGGCCACTGAGAGCGGCTCCTAGGCATCTTCCCAGCCTACGAGAGTGCAAGCCCGCGGTAGAATAATATGTCTGACTAACGTGCAGTGAATGAGCAGTTCTGCTGTCATATGCTCTTTTGTAGTGATGGACGATTCTGTACTAGGAATTAAATTCTTACAGTAGAGTCACTAGACTATCTAAAGCACAGCAACAGCCCGTATGCTTATCACTCCTTTTATTCCCCATCACCGATACTATCCAATAATTCGGTCTTAACTTTGCGTATTCCATACCATATCCGAACCCGCTGTTGTTAGCTCAGCCTCGCTTAATTTCTGTTTGTTTGGCCCACTTCAACCGTCGTCGATATCAACATCATCCTGAAGTGGTTACCTGACGCAAGCATCGCGACACGACGCACCGAAACATTCGCGACAGGTTGGCGGTCTTAGCCTACAAAATCTGTGTGATGTCAGATACGATGAACGTCGCAGAGCTCTCCTCTTTCGCTACGGTGCCGATGTCCGACTCGAACATGCAGATCGAACATTGCACGTCGCCAGCAGAGGTAGGTGGCAGCCTCGCGGTAGTGAAGGTAGCAGAGCTTTCTTCATCTGAGCAGCTTCTGCGTGCCATAATTATAGCACTTGCTAGGGGCGCTTTTCTGCAAGCTCAGTCACGTACGTGATTCCTCCCACTATGCGAAACAATCTGACATTTTACAGAAGATCAGGACTCTCTCCATCACGATCCTCCAAGTTTCTCCAGCGTACCTCTCGAAGTACTTCTGCACATCATTAGCTTCGTCGGAGATGATTCAGACGGACTGTATACCAAGGCCTGCCTCGCTTTGACCTGCTCCAAGATGTACCAAGCCTACAAGATGGTTCACTCCGGACCCATCGCATGGGATGTTGGTCCTCCTCTCATTGACACAAAAGGTCACAGATGGGAATATGCTTTACAGCACCACATTGGAGTTTTCCTGGGACCAGCCTACCGCAGACACCGATTCGATTCCCGGTTTGTCTACCCTTTGAAGAAATGGCCGGCATTTCTCTCCCGCCAAGCTTACGGCAATGCACACAGTAAGAAGGAGGTTGAGCTGAACGATCGGTACCAGGACTGGGGCGGGCTTTCATTGCCGCAGAAGCCGAAACTTTCCATGGTCATTAAGTCGCTGCCAAATCCTTTTGGGTTGGGTGACGAATGGTATGCGCTGGCGTTCAAGGCGCTGTGGAAGCTGCAAATAAACAATTACGCGGATGCTCGTTCCAAAGATGCGGGCTTGAAAGGTCCACCAAGATATCTCTTTATATATGATATGATGATGAAGGAATACGAGGAGTTCTACGATGGCTTTGTAGAGTGGACTGTAATGATGGGGATCTAGGATCTTGTAAAAGTTCGATCGAGGCGATAGTTTGGGAGGTTGACTGAAAGGTACGAGAGTGTTGTTTGCAGTTGGTGTACCGCCTCTAGTTGCGATGCTGTTCTCGATACACAGTGAGTATATGCTGTTGGAGGGGGCATTCGATGGCGGTAATCAGACTGCTGTCGTTAAGCTATGGAAAATACATCACTTTCACGAACGGGTGAGAGGAAGTGGCGTACCTACCATTGCAGAATAAACAGTTGTAGCCAATCTAATGATAGGCGTTGCCTATCAGACCAGAGCTGACACAAACAGAAGAGAAAAGTCATTTGGAGAATCTTGCTGTCGTCAAGCGGTATCCACTGCCATGCGAAACTCCAATTCAAAGATGGCAAGTCGTTGGAAAGTGCCCCGAACGCATTTGCATCTAGAAATCGCAATTATACTGAGTTTGCAAGTGCTAGCTTGGAGAGCGATGTCCGGTGGGCCGCCTACCCTAGGAGCTCATAAGCTCTCTTTTGGTTATTGTGTTTCACTAAGGCCGTACGCTCTGCTATCGCTTGCATTTCTATTGCATACAGTTCTACACGATCTCGAAAGGAATTAGCACGTATCACTGCCAATATCTTTCTTTCGGCTCTCCAAATGATAAACTTGGATCTATGTGGGCTTGAACAATGGCTCCTTGTACCAAACTAGCCCGCCATTTCTGTTGGTGTGCTGTTCCTTGGAGGCCAGCAATCCTTCGAGGGATTACAAAGAACGAACCTGCTGAGCACTGAGTCGAGTGGCTTAATCTAAGGTTCAAACATCTAAGCAGTTTTCTTCACAGTGCGCCTCAAGATGAGGTATTATCCCTCCGGACCAAAGCTGGAAGCCAATATGAAATTGGCCCAGCTTCAAATCGATGAACCCGATTGTCTGGGAGAGCTTGGTTCCGACGTATCAATGGTGAATTCGAAGCTATTCACATGAACCCAAGTTGAGACAAATGACCCACTTCCCCAGACTTTTCCCAGAAAACTTTCGCGAGCCAAGGTTACATAACCTTAGATGTATGTGGGGCTGGTGTGTAGGGAGGACGAGGGCTGGGGGAATTCCGAGTGGATTTAACCTCGTACAGCGAGCACAACCTCGAGCAATATCCTCATGCAAGTTGGACAGACGAGACGCAACCATCTGAGTTAAGCAACCAAAATGGCATGTGGGAGAGAAGACTCAAGCTTCCTCGATTCGACAGCATGAGTGCCCCTTTGTTTGTACAAGAACGCCTCATTGCGGTGTGCGTTTGCTTAACGTGCTGTTTCACTTTGGTGGCGTGCGCCTCAAAATAAACCTCGCTTCAATGCTTCCGACCACACGGCACTCTTGGAATCACAATCGCAAAGCGTCTAGACAAGACCAAAAACACATCAGATAAGGTCTAGTGTAACATCTAGCCACCTGACAGGGACAAAGTTTGGGGTTGGACCCACTAATCCCCAACTTACCCCGCTGCCAGTATGCACATTGAGATCGGCAGATGTTTTCAGGCGAACATGGGCGAATTGGCTGAAATGAAATTAGCTATATCTCCAGGAGTTGCAACTGTTGAGTTCATGGGTTGTTTTCTTCAGAGTTGTCAGTTACCTTGAACGATCAAATCAACCTTGATACGTTTTCTGTATCTCATTCCATACCACAATTCGACTTCACCATGGCGGACCAACCCAAGGAGAGCGTGACGTCCCACTGGAAATGTCTTCTCGCTTGCACCCTAATGTCGATGTGCCCATTTCAGTATGGTATTGACTTTGGTATCATCGGGTAGGTGCTTCACCTCGAGCGAGGGATGCGATTCTGCTGTTTCCCATGAGGCTAAGAATTGAGATAGAGGTTTGCAAGCAATGCCTGGCTTCCTTCAGGTAAGTCAACTAGACTTTCTAGATTGTTGAGGTTTTAACTTATCAAAGGTTTTCGGAAACGTAGACCCTTCGACGCCTCTGGGGTACAACATTTCGCCTGGGCGTCAGCAACTCATCTCGTCCTTGATGATCTTGGGTGCTTTCCTCTCTTCCTCTGCTGCCGGTATGGAAAGTGGAACTTTCTGTCTGATCCGACTAATGTTGCTTAGGTCCCATCGCGAAATTCATTGGCCGAAAGGCCAGTATCTGGGTTGCGTGTATCCTCTGCATCGTTTCAAATGTTGTGATGATGACAACTACATCGATCGGTGGTTTGTATGCCGGAAGACTAGTAATTGGCCTCGCCAATGGGATGTACATGACCTTCTCCCAATTATACCTTCAAGTAGGTGCTTCGAATTCTCGGGATAGGATATGGCTTACCTTTTCTGAAGGAGTGTGCTCCAGCACGGTATCGCGGTCTCACTGTGGGTGCTTTCCAGAGTTGGACTTCGATCGGTAAATGATTTGATCCATGAAGAGATGGCAGGCTAACTTTGGCACTAGGTACTCTCATCGGTACCATTATTGATAACTTCACGGTGAAGCTGGGTGGAAGACAAGCCTATATTGTGCCTCTGGGCATCGTCTATGTCGTTCCTGGGTTGCTATCTCTTGCCCTTTTCTTCATCCCAGAGTCACCACGATGGCTCCTCCAGATGGACAAAGAAGAGGCAGCGCGGAAGTCCTTGCTTTGGCTGCGACCCTTCCCTGAGACAGTGGAAGCCGAACTCTACGAAATGAAGACCGCAATCGATGCCGAGAAAAGTCTTGCACAGAACTCAGAAATTGTTGACCTCTTCCGCAATCCAGTTGATCGCCGCCGAACTCTCCTCGCCGTCGGCGCCGTCACTCTCCAAGCAGCATCTGGTGCTATGTATATGATCTGTGAGTCTTTCCACTGAGCTTCTGTATCAATTACTGACAAGTCGCAGCTTACGGCACATACTTCTTCGAGATGGCTGGTGTGGGCAATGCGTTCGAGAACTCCTGCATCTTGACCGGTGTTGGTGTCTTTATCATTTTGGTCAACTCTGCTATCATCACTAGATATGGCCGTCGCAGAGTGTTCCTGACAACAGGATTGATCATTTGCGGTATATGTCAACTTATTATCGCGGCAGTCTACACGGTCAACCCTGGGAAACAGTCCACTGGAAAGGTAAACAAGTCTTTTGTCAGAATGCACAGCAAGAAACTAATATGTGATAGGTCATCGTTGGCATATCCGTTCTATATATCATGGGGTACAACGGAATGGTTGCGACTTATGCCTGGCTTTGTGGAGGAGAGTTTCCTTCCCAACGACTTCGATCCTATACTTTCGGTCTCGCTTCAGCTATCGGCTTCCTTGGGGCATGGCTCACCACCTTTACTGCGCCTTACTTTATCAACCCGTCAGCACTCAATTGGGGACCAAAGTATGGATACATCTGGACTCCCAGCTGCTTCATTGGCGCTGCTTGGGTGTGGTTCTATCTACCTGAGGTCAAGAACCGTACTTTCGAGGAAATTGACGAAATGGTAAGCATGTCGAATCAGACTTTCATTTTGCATGAGCTAAACAGTCCACAGTTTCTGGCACGTATACCAGCACGCAAGTTCCGCGGTTACAAATGTATCGGTGCGGCAGCTCTTGCTGTCGATGAGAAGGTCCCGCGTGTCAGTGTTGAGGAGGTTGTTTGGACGAATCCAAAGGCCGCCACTGAAGCTGCCGTGCATGTGGAATGAGTGATGGGGATTTTGCCACGAGAAATCAGGGTTGGAGTAATAAAGACCGGAGTAACTGTCAGGGCGAACGAGTGAAGAGACGTAGTGACAGATAGTATCTTGTCCACAGTGACGAGTTTTGCTGCTTTAATATTCACGACATTACCCATGTGTTTTTCGGTCTAAGAGCTTCTCCTAGGCTCATATATCGCGCCGCCCAGTTGCATTTCTCCCGTAAATACCTGCAAGAAAGACCAGAACACCGGCTTCATCCTGTACAGTAGTCTCATATTCTAACATGGCAAGATTGGTCTAGAACAATAGAGCGCTGTCGGATTACCTCCAATCACTGTAGCAGCACCATGACCTGCAGGCTCCACCCTGCAAACATATTGAGTTCTAGATTCTCACATCGTGTTCGGTTGCGTCCCCGGTGTTGTAGATCTGCCTATCGATGAAGCAGAGACACAGCACTCGTTCCTACACACAAGTCCTATGAGATCAAAGACAATAGCAAATTCTATCAATTACAAATCCAGACCGTCTAAAATAGATCTACAAAGCTTTAACAACCTCATCATAAACCTCCTCAGCATGTTGCTGCGCATCATGCAAGAATATCCAATCTTCTCTAGGGAACTCCACTAACTTCGGATCTTTCTTGACCTTCTCCCAATCCGCCTTGTGCCACATATCCCTCGTCGTCTCGCCCGTCTTCTGCACAGCTTTCACTCTATCGTACCGAATCGCTTGGTATGCACGTACCGCCGTGGGGATATCTCCCTTCCCCGCTCTCCTCAAAGTGATCGCTAACGTGACGCCGTCCTCGAGTGCTTGCGTTGCCCCTTGCGCGCTGGTTGGTAGGAAAGGATGTGCCGAATCTCCAAGCAAAGCGATTCGTCCGCCTTTGGACACCCAAGTCGGTAGCGGATCTCTGTACACGAGCTTCCAGTCCACAAGACTAGGTGTTTTCTCAACAATAGCTTTGCACATCGGATCCCAGCCCTCAAGAACTTTGTATACATCCTCGAGCTTCCCAGGAAGTGACCAAGACTCGTCAATATCGGCTTCGTCACGGTGAGTGAGTACCCAGCAGCAGTCCGAGCCATTTTTGATTGTGCTGAAGAGGAAATGTACGTCTGGGCCAATCCAACCGTTGAAGGTATCGCCGTTATTGCAGAACTGTGCTGTACGTGGATCGGCGATCATGTCTTTGTTTGAGAACCTGCATGGAATCAGCTCCAGTCTGGTTTGAGAAAATGGATTGTTCTTACCAAGCTCTGAAAACTGCATATCCGCTGCTCTTAGGCTTATCTTCATATCCCAGTACGAGTGTTCTAGCTTTCGACCTCACACCATCTGAGCCAATAACGACATCGCCAGTAATCTTCAATAGTCAGCCTCAAGACCTCACACAGTAAACAAGCTAAACGAGCATACCTTCTCCCCACTCTCCAACTCAATCCCCGCTTTCTCCCCGTCTTCAAAATACTGCACCACCCTACTCCCCAAATGAATAGGAATACCCAAACTCTCCGCATACTCAAAAACAACCTGGTGCAACTCCCCTCTATGCCCATTGAAATTCGGCGCAGCAGGATCGCCCTCTGGAGTCTTCTGATGTGAGACCACCTCACCAGTATCATACTTGTGAATCTTAAATCCGTAGGCTCTCAGATCGATAGAAAGGGCTCGCATCTTAGCTGCGATTTTTCCATTTTCCCAGCGGTGGAAGATTCGCCCGGCGTTGGGGCCGAAGGAGATGATGTCGCCGAGGACTTTGAGCGCAGGGAAAGACTCGTAGATGGAGACGCTGTGGCCTTGTCGGTGACATTCGATTGCTGCGACGAGGCCGCCAAATCCTAGGGAATTATGTTAGCATTGTGAATTGAAAGTTGAGAACGAGAAGGGGTTACTTACCAGCTCCAACGACAACGACATTTATTCCTGTTGCCGGGGCCGGCTGGTCTTCATTCGTGAGTGTAACAGCCATTTTCAGCAAATATCCTAGTTTTTGTGTGTGATCTCACAACAAATTTTAACAAAACTGTAATCAAACTAACTTCAGGTCTTAACCCAAGATCCCAAAAAGATTTTGGTCACACCAGAAAACAAATCCCAGAAGATCTTAAGAGCACAAACTCCAATACTCTTCTGGCTAGCTAGCCAACGCCCGCTATTCGCCCCCAGCATCCAACTCGGTGCCTATAATTCCGATACTTGCAGCGTATTGCAGCTGTACAGCGACCTATCGGGTTCAACGCCTCGAGGCGCCTGAAGTCCCTGGAGCAGGCAACGTGGGGCTTGGCTGTCGGGGAGCAGAAACCCCACATTGTATTACCCCGCATGGTATGCATACTGTATCCACGTGGATGTGTAGAGTAGTGTGATCGCAGATCTGATAGCTTTATTATTGATATGATAAGCCTTCAGAGATCTTGAGATGTTAGATAAGGTTATTGATAAATCTCGAGTGGCTTGGATGGCGTTTTGGATGTTTGTGGCTTCCGGGAGGTATTCATCCGATAGACTTCTCCTCGGTAGAAGCTGGCAGCTTTGTGAATGTGATGATCGGTGCACAAGTAGAATACTCGTGAGTCATTGATTGATATCAGGACGGATCAATGGCCATAGACTGGGACAGGGAATCCTCCTCTTGGTACACCAAAGCGATGCCCACAGGCACTTCTTGGAATTGCCAGGCTAGTCCATATCAATAATGATACTTGATATATGGGAATAAGGCAACCTTTCTATTTAGCTTCGACCATAGACCTGAAGCGAAAAGGGCGCCCTCCACGGCAACCGCCGGAGCGTCAGACATTTGTTGACTTCATCACATGACAGTTCCAATATCCTGAGCGAAGCGAGATTTATCTATCTTGTCGGCAGCGTCCTCGGTAAGGTGTAGATACTCCATTGCTGCTAGCATGCGGTCAAAAATGGACGTTGAGGCGGAGCCAGGGGGAACGCTCTAGCTGATGCTGAGTCGTCACCATCGTAAATGGAGTCTATGTAGTTTGGACTCCCGGTACGCGAAGGATTCAAGAGCGACTGCTTTCACGATTAGTTCAGATTGGAAGATTTTCTCTTCTTATTTTGGACTGAAACGTTGGCCTGCCTCATATTCTCTTGAATCCTGATAGAGACAAAACCGATACGATGAAGGGCAATTCAGGCAGTCGATGTGACCAGAATTGACGAAAAGTCACAAAAGCCTTGGCAAACACTCGAGTGAACCTCATTCCTGCTCGCGTAAATGATAGACTGAACTGAAATTTAGTTGGTGGATGCCACTAAGAAGGTGCATATATTCGAACGGCCTCGTGTTTGTGCAGGCTGATAACGGACACTGTGGATGCAGACAGGAGAACATATGTGGCACTCGCTTTTTCGCTCTTTCCTTCCCCAATTGTCACCCCAAAAGCTCCGCATTACCCCGCCTATTCTCCATCTGGTCGTGTGCATGCTCGATCATGCAAGTAGATAGAGGACACGATATTTGCGTGAATACAGTTCCGATGCAAGTAGGCTCGAAGGCTTGATGTGATGCGTGCGATGCCGTGTATCGGAGCTTAGGACCGAAGAAATCGAACACGACAACGCTTCCGGATTTGTTGATACCCAAAAAATATTGGTATGAAGATGCGAAGTAACTTCAAATTCTGTCCAAAGAACAATTACTTCGCAGAGTCAGAAAGCAGTATCTTAAGCTCTCTCATCCTTGGTCTCATTATCATCACCTGTGTCCTTCTCGTCATCTCTGTCACCAATTTTCTTTTCCTCCTCAACAACCTTCGCCCTCGCCTCCTCCAACTCCCTCATCCTCTTCTCTCTAACAAACTCCTCCTGACCTAGCCCTTCCTTCCAAGCTCCCCAAGCCTCCATCACCACACACCCTGCCCACGTATAACTCACCCAAAGGCCCAACAACGGAAACACACCACCCCTCCTCATCTCACCACCTCTCTCCAATTCCATCTCCTTCGCTCTAGAACTCCCCAAAACCTGAATCCTACTTGGCCATTCCCCATCTCTGGCTCGCAAAAGACACGCATATACGAATGGGTAGACGCAAGAGTAAATCCCGATCCGGAATTGCAGGAAGTATACCCACCAGACGAAGAATGCAGTCAGTGAGTCGCGCAGTGAGTATGGGATTCCAGATTCTAAGATCTGGGATTGAATGTGGAAGAACAGTGATGCCAGAGCGACTGTGCTGAGGTACACTTTGGTGCCGTCTGTAGCGGACATCGAGTACGGGAATGTTTGTTGTCGCTTGAGCTCGGGTGTCATTCCGAGGACTCCGATAGCTGGAGGCAAGATTGAAAAGAGTGAACTGGGACGAATACCTAGATTCAGGAAGTATTAGGATAGTTCTGAACTGGCCAGGACTCAAGAGGCGGGCGCTGACTTGGATTGGAGTTTGGGACTGGTGGGAGAGGCTTCAAGTCACGAGCTGACATCGAGACTTCTGCTTTTGCGTCGGCGGCGGTCTGTTTGTTCTCCATCATGAGACTTGCTTGAGGTTTGGAACTCTTGGTAATGTATAGATAGTTTTCATCAAGTAGGGCAGGCGGCCAATGTTTTGTTCAAGTTCGAAGGATTCTACAGCTTGTTCTGAGGCTGAGGTTTGTGGCGCAGCCTGTTACTTTTCAGGTCGAAACCAACAAGTTTTCGGTCGGCCTATGTTCATCAAATGTGAGGATGTTGATCTCTGCCCGAGCAAGGGATCATCTTCCGACCTGGATTTGATGCCATGCATTCTAGGTACCCAAAGGGCCCTCGGGATGTTGGAAGGTTGCCAGACACGTGACGCACATGTGATGGAAGAACGAATTTCCAGTGTCGCGTTCGTGTAAGGGGGATTTGGTGCTTTCCATGCCGCCATAATAAAGCGGATAATATATCGTAGTCTACTAAGCAAGTTAAGAGAAGCTTGGCTGGTATTGTAGATTGCTCTTCTAATTCTAAGCTTAACAAAGTAGAATCGGAAATACATGCTGCGAACAAGTGCTTTGAGACTAAATTCAAACAGCTGAGTTCAGCAGAGCATACAATAAATGTACGATAAACAAACAAGTTCATCGCAAGGATTAGAAGCTGCACTCGGATTAGCAAAATCAAGCAGATTTCTCGACAGACCACACTCACGCCTCAATCTGAGGCTGCCACACGACGTTCGACTCCCCAACCACAGCCACTCTATACACGCCTGACAGATATACTCCATCCAATTCACATACCATTCATAATTAAAAGCATGCATGTAAGTAATTAAATCAAAAGATTTCATCCGATATCCTCCCAATTTCAGAGCTCGGCTACGAAGGGGTCCATTTGCGGATTGTTTTGGATCATCACGACGTCGGTCGCTTGAAAGCTCGGCTGTTGGGCGTAGTCCCTGGATGCATTTGATCGAGATGAAAAATTGAAAGATTTAGGCTATGGCCATCATGGCTTTACCTTCGTGGTTCACTTCCTCAGAAAGAGTTTTCTCGACTTGTAGGAGAAGTCGGCTTGTTCGTACCACAAGTTCTGGGCATTGTTAGTCATGTGAATAGTTGTTGAAAATTTTAGCGGCATACCTTCGTACTGCAGAGTGTACGACACGTTGTCATCGTCTACGTGAATCCTCGTGGAAGAACTTGCAGAGCCTAGTCTTTCAATGACACGGAGGCGAAGTCCAGTATGCTGATTCATAGAAGACCAGAGCAGACGCTCATCTTGTGACTCTGCCTGGGCGAAACTCGCAGACCAATTCTTCTTCGCCTGTTCCCCCAACCAGTTCCTCCAAAATCTTGTCAAGCCTTCGCCAACTGTAATGCAGCTTTGGAATATTCCTTTTCGAGGTCCGATCTTCACCACGTTGACCGCTGATTGGAGCTGCGAAAATTGCTCGTATGATTCGAGATCAACGTTTTGTGCAACCAAACCTCCAGTATTCTCTCTGAATGTATCAAGGGTTGTAGCTCTCCAGCCGTTTATGGGATGTACAGCCCACACTTTTCGATCGCCTTCAGGTTGAATAGGACGGAAATGGGAGTATAAACCGCGCAATTGTCCCAAGGTGCAGCGTTCTTGCAAGCCCACTACACTACAGAGATCATCGGTTCAGAGATATTCGCAGATGTAGTAAGGTGTAATATGTTTTGTGGACGGATGATAGCACTCAAGAATGACTTGATGACCCGGAATGCTCGCGGCTGCAAGCATTCGATTGTGGACAATGCGGAGAATCACATCGTGGATGCGATGAGAGGTAAGGGTGAGAGGGAGGAGGGAAGTGGTGGGGAAGAGGCAGAAGATATTCATAAGGATCTTGAATTCGTGTCAGCATGGTATGCGGTTGTGACAAGTATGAAGACTCACTTCATTTGGCAAGGTGCCAACCGCAGTGGGATATCCCACCATCTTGTCATTAATTTTTGATCCAGGAATGATTAATAAGAAACAAGGAGATAAGGATAGAGATAAAAACGGGATACCAGAACAGTTGGATTCGTATTAAAGAATTCGTCCACCGATATATGACTATTCATCAAAGAAAAGAGTTGGTCCTCATATCTCGAACAGGAGACTTTAGAGGTAACGATCCACACCACGTATGACTGCGATACAAATCATACCTGTGCGCGCGACCTATCGGTGAGGCTCTTATCAGTCTATTTTAAGACTCCTAGATAGTGATATGTTGGCCGGAAGTGTCCATGCAGCTAAACTGACTTCGGGGCTGTTGAGGGAGAGGTTGAGGAATCGACCTTGCCATTCATCAGAGACCTTGCTTGACGCCCGCGATAATTGGGTGATATGAGATTCTTCCCGCTTATGCATCTGCAATTGAAGTGTTCCGGATCCTGTACGCAGACTTGAACTTCGAAATGGCCATCGAGGCACATCAAAGAGAAGTTGGTGTTGATGTTGACGTTGATAATGACGATGACGATACCGAAACTTTGGGACGCCGATAAGGATCCCTGCTTCCATTGCTTGGATCAGACATGGTCACGTGCACTCAATTGGAACTTGCCAATTTAAAATACCAAGATTTCGTCCCTACCTACTTCCCGTAACTCTCATTGTCGCTCGAAATCTCCTGATGTAGCTACACACCAAGGAGTAACATTATTAATCTACTGAAGACCAAAACCCTGGAAATAGGTGGCGTGGTGGCTTGGTGTTGTGGACCATTTCATCATGCCATTCAGCCCCCTGAGACGTCTCAGGCCATCCTCGTCTGCGTTGCGAACAACAATACCGCTGATCCGCACTGCATCTTGATTGCATACACGGCGTCTGTTTATTAGTCCAGGCTATCGCCAAATACAACCGAAGCTCGTGAAGGAGAAGTTGACCCTCTACGTGAACACAGCGAACGCTGGAAACCCCTTCCTTCCGTTCTTCCTGGGCGGAGAATGAGCAAGGACCACGGTTAATCACTAGGTACAGGGTCAGAGGCCGAGATAATTCAAGCCTTTATAATGAGCCCAACTCTTCTGGCTGTTGAAAAGGTTCATTTCCGATCATGAGGAGCCTCAAGATCAAAGTCTCGTCGCATCGAGCCATTCCCTCCGCAATACCTCCTTACGCTCAGAGACGCTCAAAGAGACGCTCAACATCCTGTGAATACACACAAGATTTAATCACGAATTTCATGCACAACTTTCTTTAATGATTATCATATGGGAGTGGGAACATGAAGAGTTGATCGAACGAAGCGGATATTCTGCGAAGTGGTAGGTCGTCGTTCTTGCTAGTTTCTGGCTTTAGATCGTCCATATTGGGTCATCGTTTCGTGTGCTGTCCTTTTCTGCGTTATATAACACTCAATGAAGATATTATGGCCACCCCTCCATCCAAAGCAAGCCTTGTTTTGTTGCTTGCATTGCTGTTGCAGTTATAGTTTCGATTCTTCAAGGACCTTGGCTATCAAATATTTCTTCAACGTCGAAGGGCCATTTTTCTGAGCTTGCTGAATCATAGCAGAATATTTTGAGCTCTCCAGAAAATAGTCTTTTATTGTTAGATCTCATTGACCAAAGGTCGCATAATAGGCTACGATCTGGACTTATTTGGGGTAGATTTACAGATTCAAGTCTGTCACTTTGCACTTCCCAGGATGTCATCTGCACGATTTTTGATAACTGTTACTTATCTTGCTGATTACTTTGAGTCTACTCATTCCGTTTGCTAATTGAATCTCAAATCCAATCTCGCTTTGTATTGGGTTTGTTCCCGTTTCTGAATTCCTTCATGTCTGGCCTTAATTCATCCTCAAAGAACACTCCCGGAGTGTACACTGCAGTACTACGAAGAAGATATTGAATGGATATCAAAGCGGCACTGGCATTTTTATGTTAGACTGGGAGTGGGATCGACGTCAGGAGTTTTACGGCTCCGTTGAGGACGGTAAGTGCGATGACGCCTGTATCGTCATTGACTTTGGATATTTTCGACGCTGCAACCAAGCACTTTGACCACGTATGTCACCCAGAACTCGAACACGACCAGAGGCTCCTAAGCAGCGCCAGAATGAATATGACGGGCCCCGGAAACCAGGTGAAGGGATTTGAGGATCATAAAATCAAGATTTGGGCGTCATTTTCCGTTTGTCCCGCGTTGAGTTTTTATTCGGATACAGCGACTCAGCATTTTTCTCCAGGGATCTTCTACGTGGCAAAGAATGTAGATACTATCTCGTTATACAGGACCTAACTCCAAGCTAGAATGAATAGTGTGTTCGTGCCTGAATAGTTGTCGGATCAGTCGTTAGATAATCGCCGCCTTGAGTTTGGGGTAACGTTACCTCACCATTTCCAGCGTGCGACATGCAACAAACGTCCATTCGCATCCTATCACTATGTAAGTACCAACAATGCCCTTTTATCCTTTAGATCTACCTATGCCTAGTACCCGTCAAATCCACTCAGCCTGAACCCCTCCCTCACATCTCCCAACCGAGCCAACAACCAAAGTGCATCTCCAATTTACGACGTGCAACAAAACCATGCTCCCCAAAATTTCATTCTTCATTCCCACCCCGCGCATATTTCTGATCATCGTGGGGGTGCAAACTGCGAAACGCAACAGAAGTAACGCTCGCATACAAAATACGTAAGCTTTTGTTAAGCACGGAATTTGTTACGGTGATTGTGTGTTCTTCGCAGCCTGTGCGTCTGAGGCTGCGAAGCATATTTAAGCGAGAATAACAAGGGGGCGGTGGCGTGCGCGTGGGAGAGGCGGCGCAACAAGCTTTTGAAGCCCCGGTCTGGGGATGAATTGGAGTTGAGGCTGTCAGATTGAGAGACATAATCTCGTGATGGGATTTGAGAGAAGGTGAATAGATCCTTTGGACTATTGAAGTGACGTGGCGAACGGAGACAAGCATCTCTAAGACCTTTTGATTATGCCACCATGCTGTTGAACTAGTTCTGGAGAACCTTCAGGGTCCTTCGAAGAATGCGAGGCTTCCTGTTTCGAGACAATGTACTGTATAGTCTGTGTAACGCAGCTTGAGAGATCGTAAGTGTGCATTCCTCTCAGTGGTGTCCGGCAGCGGGCTGAATCCCGAAGCCTTCAAGGATTCCAAAGCGTGGATGCTTGTACTTGATAATGCCTTCAGGCCGTAATGAGACAACACAAGCAGCGCTCTTGAGTTATAGCTTGCATAGTTCCCTGCATTGTGGAGGTCATTGAATGGAACACCTAGATTTTTAAGCAAAGACACGAGCGTGAAAGTCGTTCCCAGGACCTCCCTGGCGAGGTACGTTGTGTCCAATAAACCCACCATGGTGGCTAAATCTTGAAGTAAAGCACTTCACTTCCTGCAAACAGCGAGATCGATGGTAATGCCATGACCAAGAAGGATGATGTGGCGATATTTCCCCGGGGATTTCTCGTCTGGAAAATGTAGAAGACTTCTCATGGCTTCATTGTCTTCTTCTTGGCTGATGATATGTTCCGAACCACGGAAATGGAATTTGATTCGGAAATGGGCGAGTCATTTATGCCCCTCGACTATCAAATGACACGTTTCAAACTGGGAAATTGCTGGATATGGTCGTGCCAGATATCACGTATCCAAGAGACACATACCATTTTGCGATATCTCATCCCATGTATTCCGCTGGGGGCAGTCTTTGTTCACATCCAGATCGAGTCATACCAAACAGCATCTTGAGAAGTGTCCCCTCGAAGGTCAAATATGTCTCGTAGTACCCAGAAAGGATGCTTGGAAATTGCGAAACGGGGCATCGCTGTTCCGTGATAATTCTTGAAACTTGATTGTGAGAAACAATATGTGTGGTGCGACGTTTTATGGTAACCTCAAACGATGTGACCCGAAAAAGGGATATGAGGCATCACAGTTGAACTACTCCCATGGGCATGGAAAGAGCGAAAGGGACCTCGAGGTGTGGGGATTGCGTCCAAAACCAGTATCAGCATCACTCCCAAACATCTTGACCCATCGGTTGGATAGAAACCGCGGATTACTGGAGCTGAACGTAGAACCATGTAACTGATCTCAATTTTCCAGTATTAAACTTTGTACTCGAAGTAGGTAAATGGTCTGTAGGACATATTTCGAAGGTTTGGACGATCAATCATGTGACCTGGTGGACCCTGAATGTGGCTTCGCGTTCAATCAAGGACCGCGACTTGGACAACAACACAGCACTCTAAACGCGACGAATGCAACCACTTCAAACGGATTGTGCATACCCACCTACGTCATGCGAAACCTACCCAAGGAAGTGGTCGCTGCGACCGAGACTGTGGTTGAAGTCAACAACGGTGTTCTCGAATCCGCCTTCATCCATTCTCTTGCAAAAATCTACAAGACCTCTCCCCAAGCTGTGGTCTGGAACATGAAGCGGTATAACAAAGTCAAGGCTGGATGCGACGATAGGAAGCCAGGTGGCCGCCCTGTGGCAATGGACAAAGACAAAGCCGCTGAATATATACGGATTTTTATGACGGAAGCGCAACTCGCCAATGAGCGAATCAGTCTTCATAAGGTTGCGGAGCTTGTATCTCAGGAGTTCAAAGTCGCTGTTAGCTCAACTTGGATCTCACGAATTATGAAGAAGTACGAGATAGACTACCAACCACCGAAACAAGAACCAAAACGGGCACAAAAACGGGCTCCTAAGGCGCCTAAAGCTCCGTCCGCGTTACCGACAAACCCAGACAGGCTGCCGTTGCCTGCATTACCCGAGCAGTATCCTTCTTTCCGGGAAAGTTTGCAGCAGGCAATGTCTACTTCAGAACCTCCTCCATCTCGATTCGGGAGCTTCCAGCAAATCACAGTGAATTCAGATCTCCCTACACAAACCGCCCCGACCTACTCTCATACCGCCCCAGCTCCGTCTCTGCCTGCTAGTCGTATAACCCAAATCGACGCCTCCCGATTGGAAAGCTAGAATGCCAGGATCTAGGGATTGGCGTAATAAGAGATATGACCTTGATCCAAAATGATGAATCATACAAGAATCATGGTACGGGAGAACAGAAGCGCTCGAGACGTCAAAGATACAGCTACGGTCGTTGAGACATGGAAAATGGATACGTCGACTAGAGAATCTGGAAGCATACATTTCAGGCCCTTGGATATTTTGACGGCGTACGAGCTACAAACCGGTCGATTTTCAATCTCGACCACTAAGGAGTTATGGAAAGCCACGACAAAGGCAATCAAGATGGACTTGGTCCTCGAATGGTATGAAAGCAGCCCTTTCCGTAAGGGATCCTTGTACATTCTGGAATCTTTGATTTTGAAAGCTAGAGTAGGGAACACTATAGTGGATCATTGTACCATGTAAGGACTTCCTCATATCTGCGTGTGCCATGCGAGCCTTGAAGACCTACACTTCAAGCTTTCCACATCCAATTATCCATCTAGGTCACTTTGGGAGGCAAAAGTTGACCAAGCAGTCGAAGGATCGGACAGATTCCCTGCTCCGAAGCTGACCACGACATGAACAATGGCTACATTGTATGCTCGTATTGGTCCTGGGATACATCAAAGTCATAACATCCTCACAGACTGGACATGCCACTGAGCCCCAGACAGACTACCAACCAGAAAGCCACTCCGAGAGCCTGCATCCCTCCATTAAGCGCGATGTTTCTTCCAGCGGCACTAACGATTGGCGTTCTCGTGGCCGCTGGGTTTGTAGTGATGTTTGCTGCAGTCTCGCGATCTACACAAATGTCAATACAGCATTCATAACAGTCCGACCATCACGTCCTTCTCAGACACAAATCGCGGAAAACTATTCCCCAGTCCTCAGAATTGAACAAAATCACATACCGGTAGTAACGAATCCTTGAGCCCCATCCGGCTGCCGATTACTCTCTCCGCCATAAGTATGTGGCGCACAAATCTTAATCGCGGTCCCATCCTCCACCGGCCCTCCACTACAACTCGACAGTGTTCCCTCGGCACAAAGCAAGAATGGCGTGAAAGAGAAATAGCCCGACGACTCGTTCGCCCCCGCACGAAAGCATGTCGAAACACGAGTCGCATTCCCGGAGAACTCATACGGGAAAAACGGTTTGTCGGTAGTGAACTTGGGGACCAGGTCGAAGAGACGTTCGGTATCTTTTTCGGACAGGGAGAGGTTGGTCGTGCCGACTACATTGACGATTCCGTATGCTACCGCGGGACATTGTGAGCTGTTGCAGCGTTGCTGGCCCGTAGAATTGAATTCGTAGTTTGAGTTTGGAGTATCGCAGACATAACCTCTGGAGATAATCTGGGTTTCGCTCGCAGTTGACGTGTAGTAACCGCTCCCAAACCGGGTACTTGACTGAGTGAAGTTCTTGCAGCTTGCGTTTGCAAATGCAAGGAGTGCGACGAAAGCTGGAAGGTATTTTTGGAACCCCATTTTGATTGACCGGAGATTTTGTGGAGGAATTCTGGAAATCTGGGGGCGGGTCACATTTTAAATCTCCGATATTTGAGAACTACATGTCCTGTGAGGCTTCAGGACGTCATCAAGCACTTGCAAATACTACCCTATCCTCAATACGATGCGCTACGTGGAAATTCATGGGAAATTTATGTCAAGCAACAAAGCGCGCTTCCAGTCACAAATACCATCCTAAGGGAAGCTCGGTTGCGGCGCAGTCCCAAAAGTCTGGGCGACGCAGATCCGGACGCAGATCACGACGTAGCTAGTACAGCTTTGAGACCTTAGGCAGATCCTGAGTGGTTGCTTCGTGTGGAGGTTCTCTCCTTGTGTTGTCAGTCAAGATTAGAGTGATATTTAGTCGAGTAATAGGATGTTTATTTTCTTGGCGACAACGATGTCATTGTTCCCATGAGGTCTGTCGAATTTGGCTACACTCCTATGAGATCAACTCGAATGTAATCCAGCTACGAGTAGTCGAACATGATTTCCGTACAAACCCAGTTCGTCTGACGAGACATTTTTGGACAAGTTTATCTACGTTGAATCACTTGGGCTTGAAATGCTTGTAGCACGGTCAGTGTTCCCCCTTGACCCCAGGAGACAGAGTCTGCCCTTGAGGGAGATCTTATACTCATATTAAATAACACGTCTCAAGACTAAACGAAAAATTAAAGACTTCGTGCTTCAGGATCTCCCTGCTTGAAATATTGCCTGTGTGAGCTGATTTCACAGAACCTTTCGATGAGGACAGGTCAACGGGAAGTGCCTCACTCCCAAGGGGGTAAAGAAAGGTAGATACGCGTTCCCCGACATACATTGGGCGATCAAATGAAGAAATCAAAGAGTAACAGCTCGTCGATTTCCGAAAAAGCCATTTGAGACATGTCTCGAACGAACGATTCCTGCTCTTCTACGCTCGATGAATGAATCGAATTTCAATCATTACCAGATCCCACCACCAGGAGCTCCGAAATAAAAACAAATCAGCAGCCAGCTTTTCTCCAAAGTGTCTCTCTTACTGATCTCTGTCCAAACGCTGACAGCCCTGCCTTAAGTTTCCCTCCACTGAGGTCTTCCTCACCCTGACGCTGCCTCTAGTGTGTCAAAATCCAGCACCTGGTCCCCCAAATAAACATGTCACAAAGAAATGGTTCTTATCATAATTCAAAAACTGTCTCTGTATATGCTTTTGCTTTCAAGCTACATTTCAGGAGCCGGCTGCACCCATCCATATGACCCTTGGAAACATGGTTAGTGCAGCTTGTGAACTAAGCGAGCCACAACCGAAGCAAGCATCAACAACAGCCCCTGCCACACAAAAGCGAGTTTTTAAAATCAGTCATAATTCGTAATACATAGTACATAGCTATCCAACTCCTGTCCGCAAAATGCAATTTCAACCCCTCCTCTCAAATCAAAACCCAACCACCAAACTATGCTCACCCCCCTCAACCTCAAACCTCACCCTCCCATCCGCACCCACCTCCTGCGCACTCACAGCCCTCTCCTTCCCATCCACACTCACCGTCCTCACCCCACCAGCACCACCCTGCCTCCCAGGCAAAACCACACTCCCCTTCGTCCCCGCCGGCGCCCCCCAAGCCAACGTATACCCCCCCTCCACCACCCCCCACCTCGCACTAAACCTCCCCAACGGCGTGGTGAACCCCCCCTCCGCACTCTTCAAATCCCCCATCAGCGGACTAACCTCCCACTCCCTCCCCCCCGGCCCCTTAACCTTAAGTCCAACCACAAACGTCGTCAACGCATCCGTCGGCCCAGTAGACCACCCATGCGCATGACTCGTATAGCTATAATCATTCGCATACCCATACTGGGATCTATACCCAAAGCTCCCATCCGAGAGGTACCCTTCAATGCACGTACTCCCCGTTCCGGAAGGTGAGGAGAGGTACCAGCCCCAGGCGCGGCGGATCAGGTCGAGTGCGCGGAGGGGTTGGTTGGCGGAGAAGTGGCCTTTTATTTCGAAGGATTGGCCGAAGCCGACGAGGTTATTGGGGAGTTCCGGGGCGAGTGAGCCGATTGAAAGCCAGTTCTTGGTGAGGGCTGTGGAGACGGAGAGGGTGAGGTTGGGAGGTGGGATGGAGTAGAGGAGGGCGAGGGAGTTGCCGTCTTGGGGGTGGATGGAGTTGTCTGTGGAGCTGTCTTTGTATGCGCTACAGTAGGGAGGAGAGAGAATTAGTGAGAGTTGTTGTTTGTGTTTGGGAGGGATTGGCGAGATGGGGTTAAGTAAAGATGAGGAGGTACTAACCCAGCAGCAAAATCAAAATTCATCTTGTTCACTGCAATCTTCAACGTATCCGCCATCCCCTGCCACTTCGTCGACGACGCCGAATCGCCCGCCCACCCAGCTAGCTGACTTCCTGACGTGAGGACTTTATACATCAGCATATTCGCCTCAGTATTATACCCACCCTGGTTTACACGACCCCAATCATTCGTTCCTGTCACTTTCAATAGACCTGTGCCATCAATCTTGCCAGTGATGAAGGCCATCGCCTTCTGATACTTGGGATAGATAGTGTTTAGCCATCCTTGATCGGCGGTCCAGAGATAGTAATCGTATGTCCCGATGAGAGTGGCCATATGATAGGTATCCGAGCCGTAGATATTGATCCCAGGTCCTGCGAAAGGGAGTTCACCCGCACTCGTCTAGTTGGTTTCACATGAGCATTACTTCCATCAGGTCTCCAAAGCTCGAGCAGCATATATGTCAGGATCGAAATAAACTCACCTGATCATTCCACAGCACCGCCAACGTATTCCTCACCCCATCCCAATCCCCCGTGCTGACCAAAATACTCGGCACCGCAATCGCCAGATCCCCCGGCCAAACCGTCCTATCCCGCTTACTCCCATCGACATACACAGAATCTACACCCGTGCCCAACGACAAGTCATAATCATTACTCCAGCTACTCCCCAAAATCGGAAACTGCCTCCCCGTCTTCGGCGGAATGGCGTTCGTCTGCAGCGTATACGCACCCGCATACCAGATCTTGTTGAGCAGCGGATCACTGCATGAGAAATAGCCTTGGTAGGCTCGAAGGTTGGGCCACGTGGGCTGGAATGCGATCTCGACAGTTATGTCGTGGATGTTGACGTTGATTTGGTTGGAGGTCTGTGTGAAGAGCGTGAGGTATCGAAATCCGCCTCGGAGTTTTGCATCTGGCATTGTGAAGTTCGCTTCGGCTGTTGTCGTCACTACCGTGACGACAGCACCATCTGGATTGAACGACCCGTTGGAACTATCTGAGTTCTCACCCGTCCAGTTCCGAGCTTCTGTGAATGCCATACCGAGATTTCCTCCGCCGGTTGCGCTGTACGACACGGTCACGATGCCGCCGACTAGTTTGCCGAAGTCGAAAACTAGTTGATTGTTGTTGCCTTTCAGGGTGACTGCTGATGAAGCAGGAAAATTGCTTGATGCTCCACCTCCGGGTGCAAAGTAGCTGATTGGGGATACGGTTCGGCTAGTTGGTGCATAATTGTATTTGTCCCAGTCGCCTGGGAAGGCGGCTGTCTTGGGACCGGTACATGCTGTGTTCCTCCAGCACCCAGCAGCCTCTACTGTCGACCTCTGATGAGAGAAGATAGCTGCAAAGGTGATGAGGAGAGTGAGAGAGATCATCATGGCTGCTACTAACCACCTGTTAGTACTTGAGTGCAAGAAATAACTCCTCGTAGAGAGTTTCATCGTTCATCTAGCCAACAAGCCCAGCTCATCAAGACAAATGACAACATACCTTATTTTCGCTCCCACTATAACATACCGAGCCAAAACGTCAAAGTCTAATAATCAACAATCAAGCAAAGCGCGCCTGACGAAAAGGCAAGACAGACAAGACGAGAAACAAAATCCAAGACCACCTCAAGCAAGCCACACATATATGTCTCCCGACTCAGTCCTTAAGATTACAATGAGCTAACAACAACCTACTCGGCCATACGATCAAATCAGATGACAGACACCCATCCATACGTAGGTGCACCGAGCGGCACTTCTCGGACAGGACAGGGCCCCCTTTTTCATACTGCTGACAGGTGGCAGCTGTACCTACCTAGTGGATCTGAGCAGATGCGGTACGGATACTGATAGAAGCTAGCTAGCTGGCCTGCACCTGCCAGGTAGATAGATTTACATGCTGGGCAGGGCAGGGCTAAGCAAGTCGTGGCACGGCCTAGACATCAGACGACTGCATCATAGGTCCGTTGGACTTCTAAGAGCAACATCCATGATGTAGCTTGTGATATGGTTGCGGTACGTCAGGATGTTGGTACATTGTCAACGTGGCTTTCCGAGGCGAGTTGTTTGCTTCTGGAAGGTGAAGAACACCGCTGTCCTTTCCGTCCGATCAGATCTTCTCATGTCTTGTCATCTTGAGATTTCAGAGCTGGAGATATGGGGGAAAGAAGTGAACGAGAGCCAGAGCCAGAGCGAGAGGTCGTGTGAGGTCTCGTGTCTGACTCGTCGGTAGGTTTACCGCCGAGGATATCTGAGAGTAGAGAGATCGCCATGCTTAAGGAGATCCAGCTAGGTCATTTCTAGCAAAGTCACGATAGCTAAGGAGACTCAGGGGTTCATAGATGGTACTTAAGTGTGGATGGGTGGTGTCAAGGCGCCGTTAAGGGCCTTTTAAGCTTAAAGGTGGGATGACTTGCCTGCCTACCTACCAATAATAGCTTGAGTTTATCTTTACGCAAAGTACGAGTGGAGACGGGACAGTTAGAGAGAACAACGGGTGTGGCTGCTGTGGAGAGATCGTGACTGAATCGTGGTCAACGCGGGGAACCGTAGGTAGGTAGTAGCCATGCGGCGCCCTACCATGCCGTGCAGAGGTACAGCAAGCACGTTGAAGTTACCCGTTGTACAAGGACATGGTTTTGGAAACTAGATGCAAGACATGCTCTTGGCCTCTGCTCATGTGGGAAGCTTCACTCAGCCATACCCGCAGCCACTGACGTGAGAAATAAATGATATATATCCTCTCTCATTCCGTCCTTGAGATCTCGAGGGTATATGTGGTCAGTCTGGCTGAGCAGTTGGTCTGGTCATGGGTTGATATTGGAGTTGGAGGGATGGAGCATGGGAGAGAGATTTTTCAGGGGTTTGATCCCCAGACCCCTCCTTTCCCCACACCCCGCTACTGTAGGTAAAGGCCCCGAACCGAACCGACACCGACTTCCATCACCTCTCTTGACCGAAAGTTTGTCCTTCTGTACGGCTGTACTTTGCAAGTACAAGTACAGACTACGAGGTGTGTAAGTTTACACCGCTTTTCCCATTCCATTCACAAAGCACAGTATGTTCCGTAGGCACAGCAATGGCAAAAATAAAGCCGTAATTGCAATGACGATTGCCTGCCCTTATGTCGTGCGGTGTGATGATCAAAGGCCAGGAGTCAGGAGTTGGACTGCATGATATGATCGACAACACTGCTGTACGAAAGAAGCAGGTCGAATACGAAGCGACCTTGTGCGACCAGTTGGAGTGCGTTTATGAAATACTTGGACGCAGGAACATGATTCGTAGAAGTGTTTGATGAGAAGAACCCCTTAGGGGATGTATGTGATGTCAAGAATCGGCCCTTTCTTTCCCCGGAATACCGAGTTCCCCATAAGAATATGGGCATGTGATAACTGGAAATACAATATCGTGATCTTCAACTGCAATGTAGTGTTTTCTGATTTTGAGTCAGACTCAGTCTGATCTGATTATTTTGTTCCATAGTTTTCGACAACTTTTTCATCTCATCTATTAGCGATATCCAAGATACAAAGCCCCATCATGCACATCTTCATCCTGATCCAAAAGGATTCAATCAGGCGAAGACCGCGAAAATTCCAAAAGCAAATAATACCCCTAAACCCCAACGCTAAGGTATCCCATCCCAATCCAGTAAATCCCAATTCAGTGCTCTACGCCTAGGGAGAAAATCCGGAGATTCTCAGACAAAAAGAAAGACGTAAGATGAAAACATAACTATCTAAACATCGTTTTCGAGGGACCGGTGCTTTAACACCCTCCCTGTGCTACCGACTTCCACTTCCCCTACTCCCTCTGCTGCCTCCACTATCATACGCAACCTGCCCTATCCTCGCTGGCATCCCCACATCACTCCTCGTCCTCGTATTCTGAGGACTCATCCCATGATACTGCGAGTGCGAGAACGATGTCGGCGAATGGCCGTCCATCTCTATATACTGCTGGTGTTGCAAGTGATGACGATGCGACTGTGGCTGGTTTTGGAGGGAAGGGGAGAGTGAGGGGCGGCCGGTGTAGATAGCGGAGCCGGGGCGGGAGGCGTAGGGGTCGGCAGTTAAAGGGTGGTGGTGGCATGTTAGGCGATACTGGAAGATGTCAGTCTATTGTATCCTGTGGATATGATATGGTAGGCGAAGCAGGACAAAATGTCCCGGAAGAGCATTGGTGACGGCCAGAGATGAGTGTTCGTGAACCGAAAAAGCAAACTTACAGCACCGGTATCCTCCAACTCTTCCTCGTCTAGATTTACCAGCGCACCCCTCCTTGATCTAGCCCTCAGCTCTAGGCTAGGGAAGTATATAGATAGAAACTGCATGATAATAAGGAGACCCAGCGTTGCGAAGAAGGAGTAGAAAAAGCCTCCGAATCCGCCGGCTAGCTGGATTCTACATTCAGAAAGTCAGCGAGCCATTTCATCGTATGCTCTCAGCTATTCGCTTAAGCCTTCCACAGAGCTCTTTCAAGAACTGGGATTGGTTTCCGATTGTGGTAGCTGGGAATAGAAAGACGTACCGAATCTGCTTCCCCTTCCCTGAGATTGCACCACCAGGAAAATGGGAGTTATCAAGATCCCCCAAATGTGAACTATTCGCAGTCAGCTTGTAGTGGCAGAGAAGTCAATGTAAGAGGAAAGTTTAAGCATAATAAGTAGAGAGACTGAGGCACATACTCTGCAAATATGCCTGTGAGAAACATGCCCCACAGTCCACCCACGCCATGAATGATCGTGATATGTAGTGGCTCCTCCAGGAAATCCTCCAGCCACTTAATGGCTTCGAAGCCGAAGACAACTGCTGCGGCTGTAGAGCCAAAGATGAGTGCTGCCCATGGCGGGACCTAGGATCGCCTTGTTAGCCGAGCCCATTACAAACACAACGCAATGAAGCGCTGGAGAGAGGATGTACGCACATATCCTGCTCCAGGAGTGATAGCCACTAGCCCAGCAAAAGCCCCGGTACAAAAGCCTAGACCAGACCACTTCTGCCCCGCCATACGCTCGAGCAGGGTATACGCAACACCTCCACTACAAGCCGCAAGATTTGTCGCGATGAACGTCGACACCGCACGCATATTAGCCTTCAACTCCGACCCAGCATTGAACCCAAACCACCCGAACCACACCAGCAGCATTCCCAGCATCGCATTCGTCATGTTATGGCTCTCAAGTCCGGCTTCCAGCGCAGTCGGTCCCGAGGGCAACCGCTCTCTGCGCTGTGCCCGCGAAAATAGGTATTTCTTCCAGCTACCTACGTCGCGCGAGATGCTGGTTATACTGTGCGTGTCGTCGGTAGTGACTCGGATGTATTTCAACACGACGGTGTATGCCAGAGTCGCAGCGCCTGAGCATATATGCACGGGAGTTCCTCCTGCCCAGTCAAGCCCGCCCATGGAATTTCCCCAGCCTTGTGAGTTCCAGAGCCAGTATGCGATCGGATCGTAGACGAGGGAGGTCCAAAAGAAGGAGAAGATGAGGAAGGGGAAGAGTCGGCCTTTTTCTGCAACCACGCCTGTGACGAGGGCGATGCTAGGTCTGTTAGTAAATGTCCAAGGGGGAAGGGGCAGCTTGACAGAGGGGTACGAACGTAAATGCTGCGAACATCCCTTGGAACAATCCAAATACCATCGCCGGCGTGTCATGTCCTCGTGTGCCGGCAAAGGCATCGTCCTTGTCCATATTCAAGAACAGAGCATACTCGAAGTTACCGATAAATCCGCTTGTCGATGTCTGGCTGAACACCAGCGAATATCCAAAAAGGAACCACTGTATGCCACTTAGTATTCCCCAATTATGTTTCCACGAGTCTTCGGGGTTGCTGACTTGTATGCTCACGACTGAGACGGCCATCATGCTCAGCCATATCAAAGACAGGGCTGTGGTTTGACTTCGCAGTCCGGAGTAGAAGAGCGCAATTCCGGGCACCATCATGAACACCAAGGCCGTGGAAGCCATTATCCAGGCATAGTCACCGGTAGTCTATCACAGAGATTGATCAGTCCCCAACCAGACATGCCAGAATTGTATGTTGTTGTTCTTATCGCCGGGTGGGAGGTACATACATCCATTTCTGAATCACAATTCCGGGCCTACCGCCTCGTTCGGGTCTATGGTCATATCATACGACAAGTCTTGTATTCTAGAATCGCAACGTGAAAGGCTGTTTGCTGGAGTTAAACAAAACTTCGTCTGAAGTCTGTTGGCTGATATCGCAGGTCGTCATACACACCAACACGCAGGGACAGAAGACGGACTGGGAAAGCTTGAACAGGTGGGTAGACGCGCTGGAGGTAAAATGGGGAACGATGGACCTGGTGGACCGGACGAACAGGTCTCCACGACTGACGACTGGTCCCCGGAAAGCCTGGGCCTGCATGAGGCTCCTGCTGGGCTCGATCCCGACTCACCGACACGCTTGCCTCTTCTGATGCTCTGGATGGTGGGCCATGCATGGCCTGCATCTGGCGCGTGCACGAAAAAGGGCGTTGTGGTTCTGAATTGATTAGGAGGTCGGGATGGGATGATACCGTGGGAGCGTGGGCTGGATGGATATGATCTGGTTGGGGCGTTCGAGATAGATAGACGTCTGTGGATGCATGGGGGAGGTGGGATGAGAATTGTTTAAAACACATCCAATAAGACGCTGCGATGAGGGGCCAGCCACCTGCATGCCACTACACTAAGTACAGTAAAGCTAGGGTACGGGTAGGGACAACGCCGGTGCGGCAGCCAGAGAGTCTGGCCCGGGCAGGCGGCCAGGCGGCCAGGCTTTACTCCCTATGGCACAGTGCAATTTGTAGTGCGGTCGGTGATACAGTAGAGTACAGGACCCTTCAGGGATTTGGGTGACGGAACTGGATGCTGTAATTTACTGTATTGTTGGTGAATTCAGGGCCCGGAGAGGCCGCTGAACCCCGGGTCCGTCCACTGCAAGTTTGGAGACGAGTCCCCTGTCAAACACTGTCTGAGATCCCCAGAAGCCGTGCAACCCCAGAAAACCCAGACCACACACAATCTGAGTTGACTCAGTTGAGAAGCCCAGCAGGTGGAATCGCTTCGAGCTGCCAATCATGATCCGGCGACTTGGCGTATACTGACCAGTCAGCGATCAATATCTGATCTTTTGGACCTGCCTATTGCCCATGCTGGTAATTGGTAACCACACAACTATCTGGGTGACCACAGTATGGTGGGAAGCGGACTTAGGCGCACATGCCAGATGCCAGGCCGACTGGCTCGTGGAAATTGGTGGGGTTGCGAACACCCCGTCTCCTGTCATGGGTGATGGAGGGGTTGGTGGTACAAAAGGACCGCCTCGCCAATCCGAGGCCAAATCCAGCATCTTGTACCAGATCGTGAATGGTTGCATGAAACAACACGCTGGTGGCCCGTTCCTCGGTACCAGACTTTGCAATTGACAAGGTGTTTCCCACTAAACATCATCCATCGGTACGCGGTATTAGCATGGCTTCGCATTATAGCTTTTGACCAGGAATCTCCTTATGCTGTCTGTTTATGGCATCAGCAATTCGACCGGAAACAACTGGCTTGTTAGAAAACCAAAAGGGGGGCTATAAATACCTCTGGCGAGCTTGCTAGAGAAACCCAGACGCAGGGCACTGCATAATATCATCTCCCCATCTTGTGGCGACTCGAATGGTGGTTTTTGGAAGACCGGGATTCCGGGAAAGATGGTCTCGTCGTCTAGCTTTTGAGCCTGGTAAAGTCGACCTATCAATGATGACGCTCGTGCATCGTCCCGACTGGTGATGGAAAGACCCAGAGAGTCAACGTCTCGGACTCGGAGGAGCGAACGAACTGCACGGTCAGTAATGATACAGTCTGAGTGCATGCGAGACTAACCTCCGATGACCAGAAGCATCTTATCAGATGTTACCGCAATTTCAAATCTCAATGGATGCTCTTTGACCCCTCTCTTTTGCTGTTGGTCTCCTTTGTGGACGGAGTCCTATTGAGTAGATCAGTATGAGTGGCCAAAGATTCAATAGAACGCCACCAACCAGTTTATCTTTTTCCAGCACTCTCCAAATCTGCATAGCTCCAAAATTAGTTGCTTGAATCTCCTGTCTCTTGCTATCCCAGAACCCAATTTCAACACCTCGGATCTCAAATCCACGGTGTTTCTTGACAAGCAGAGAGAAGCTATTGAGAATTGCGCTAAATATAATTAGCCCACATATACATGAGGGGGTGAAGGGATTTGGCATGGAGGCATACTGGCTTTCAATCGTACGACCAGTCAAGCATTCTTGTAGTAACTGAACATCTGTGGAAGTTAGCAGCGTGGTGAACAGAAAGAACGAGAAAGCCTACCTTCCCGAGTCTGAAATGTGAAAATATATTGAATATTAATATCTCTGGTAGAGCCAGATTTTGGTTGCAACTTCGCGCTGAACTCCGTCGGCCGTTCATCGTAAGAATATAAAGGAACAAAACATAGCCCCTCGGTCAATACTATCAGTGCAAGTCAGTATCGTGCTTCGGTTCCGATATTTAGAGGTTGTATACCTTGAAATGAGGTGTGCTTGTTTGGATCTTTATCAAAATCACACACCACAAACCTCAGTCGCTGCCCATTCGGCGATTTATAAATGCGTATCCGACACCCTGAATCGACATCTCCCTCACCGTCCTTCCTATACCTTAGTATGCTGTCATGGCTATCAGTAAGTTCTAGTAGTCAGCACGAAGCTGTGACTTACAGCCATTTAAACACGCTCCCCTCCATCTCAATATAATTTGAATCAGCCTCCGTACTGGCCTTTGTCGAAACGCTCCAGGCATCCAAGCTCCTATTTGACCTATGCCCCCCAACTCTAAACGGGTCATCCAGAAACGACACCGGCCACAACTTCCGCAGATGCATATCCGCATAAGCATAATTTTCCTCGGGCGTGCCATCCAGGCCAAATCGACCGTTAGGTTGGATAAGAATATACGCGACTTCAAAGGCCTGAGCAAGTTCAGGCTCTGCTTCCAACTGGGCGAAGGCCTCTCTGGAAATAGCTTTTATCCAATCGAATGGTCCTGCTGGTCGGGATGTCGGCTTGGAGCGGAGAGCATCCATGTACATCACCATGGAGCTTCCGCCGACGAGGAACCAAATCATATCCATCACTAGAAACCCTAGTGATTGAATCGAGACATCGTCGTCCCACAGCTCGGGAAAGACGTCATTGAGACGATCCGTGTCCATTCTTTTCGTCTTGGTGAACGTAAGCTGTGAGATCATCATCGACTGCAGGTCCAACTCCGATGTATCATTTGGTGTTGACAGTTTTCTTGTTAGCTCCAAGATCTCGTTCAGTAGCCATGTTCTCTCTCCGTCTTGCGGCTTGTCATCTTGTTTGGGCGACCGCAAGTACCGCATCATGCTAACCCCGAAAAATAAGCCTTTGAGTTTCAATAACGTCCTCGCATCGTCAAGGGCAATGCCTGTTGCATCCACTAGTTGTGTTTCGGATTTACAGTCTTCAAAAACTTCATCGTCGATATCTCGGGAAAGCAGTAGGCTTATCAAGAATGGTTTCTCGGCGAGGATACACATCGACAGCAGACGAAGTGCGTCCGGAACTCCTTCCAGCTGTAGACCTTCTCCGTTCGAACTTGATGATGCGATGGCAAGGCGACGAGACAAGCGGCACTTCGTACAGACGCAAGTGAAGAGGGCTTTCAAAGAGTCCTCATCGAGGACAGACTGGATCCTGTCGTCCACGGTATGCATCCAGTCCTCGTCGTGAAAATGATTCTCCACAACCATATCCAGTCTAGCCTTCAGTCGGTCTGTTGGGCAGGCAATTGAGATCTGTCCCCCGTCCGGCGGTGATCGACTTTGTTGTGATCTTGTAGCTAGTCGCGTTTTCCCCATCGCCCTGCCAGTCAGCGTTGGATGTGTTGAGTTGTCTTGTACAATAGCGATACTTCTCGTAGTGACCTCTGGGCCCTTCCCCTTATCGGATCCTTCAGAAAAGAATTCTACGCGTGCATTCCGATCTGGGTAGCTTGCAGAACTTGGACTTTCGTCAGAGGCTCTTGACGGGCTCGGCGACGGTAGACCAGATGGACCAGCCGACCTCCCCGCGTTCTTAACTTGCAGGATCTTCTGGCGATGCTCCCAGTACGAGCCCTCCTGACGAAAAGCAGCTTGAGCCGCGCGGACCGGACGCACCAGTGTCCCCAGATTCTTGAGGACAGGATCGATCTCGCTAATGGTGGTAGAAACGTGATCACAAGAATCCTGTAATCGCTGGGAAGCCGTACTCCTAACCAAACCAAATCAGCAACCTGATTGTAAGAGAACCAAAAGAAGTTTTCGTACCTGTCAGAACCGTTATCGATAGAACCAAGGACTCCAAAAACGGTGCCCAAGTCATCTGACACGATCCCAGCAAGTTCCAGAATCTTCAACAGTCTATCCTTCACAAGTCCGAACAGATTGTTCATTTCCCCCGAGAATGCTCCCGTCACAGGTTCTTCTCCCAGCGTCCCAGTTTTGGCATCGACATCTGAGGACCATATCTCAAACCGCACTATCTGATCATCCAGTCTCCGGGCAATCGGATTCAGCAGCGACTTCACGCCAGAATTTCCCTCTTTAGCACACTCAATGACAACGGCTAATTGCCGTTCTAGTAATTCCAGGCAAGCTTTGTGAGCATCTGCGACTGTGCACGTCTTGGGCAGATTTGGCCGCCATAGCAAATCGCCCTGAAGCTCCCCGATGCTGCGGCGCCGAGACTCGTCTCGTGCAACCTCTCGAGTGTACTGCGACAGCTGATCCATCGTAGACGAGCAGCCTGGATAGCAGCAACGCTCATGTGCGTGGTTGTGCACACGAATCAGTCCTGGGAGGCTTTATCGGAAGCACTGGTATGATGTCTGATATGACTTGACTTTCGCCTGTTGAGGATGTCTGCTATCCGTAGGTTAGTCGAGGTGCCGTGCCTTAAATTCTTCGCTAAGCTACAGCGCGCCGTAGGTACGTGCACGCCTGTGCCAGAATGTGTGCTGCATCTGCCCCACGCCCAGCCCCTCCAGTGCAGGGCCAGTGGGCAACGGCACGACCACCAGGGGACACACATGCCCATTGAACGCCGCCCGACCTGATAGGCGCCGGAGAAGGCTCCTTATTCGTCCTAAGCAAAATGCTTGTCTTGTGGGAGGAGGAATTTTAAGCGCATTATCGGACCCTCTTTCAATATCTGATCTTCTGAAGATAGCAGAATCGATGATGAAGGACAAAGCACTTTGCTGCTGTCACTCAGCGGTTATGAGGTCCAAAACTTCTCAACAGATGCGTCAGATGAAGCAGCACCATTCACAGCCAAAGTTGAATGAGAGTTGTGTGAAAAGAGAAGTCGTCCAGAGATAGAGTTGGACGGGATGTCGATGTAGGATATTGGGGCTAGACATGATGTCAAAATTCTACTACCTGGCGGCGGGGGAATATCTCAACAGTATATAACGATGGGTGGAAGACGGCCTTCACTATTGTTTCGAAACAGCACCCTCACCCTGCTGCTATGTTAGTCTGAGCTTGGATGCCGTTTCTCTGGCGCTAGTTTGCAGATATAAGGAGAAGACAGAACTGACAAGTGAGATTGAGCGAACCATATTGTGACTGAATAGGAACGCTTTTCGAAGTGGCCTGATTCTCTGCCAGCAGATTTCGTCCACTTGGCAAATCCACCGATCAGTTTTAGACAAACCGTCCTTACCAAGGTTGAGCATCCATGAAGCCAATTGGCATACTATGCCGGGGGGCTCAGAAGCACACTCTGTGAAAAACGTGCTCCCTGAGGAAGATGATTTCCTGTTTCCGAGGTTGCCACGGCCAGTGAACTTTCTTCGGCTTCTTACGCTTGATAATAGATCTTTTTGGTGGCATTCCTCCGAAAGATCAATGACACCTTGAACGATGTCCGAGCCTTTGGCTCATCATCGACTGGCACCGGATGCTGACGAGAATCTTATTTCCCGACTGCAGAGAGTTTTGATGTATCCTCTCCTGCTGTGATCAATCGGAGCGCTTGCCTTTCACCGCCAGTCGAAATAGCATTTGACGGCTTGCTGCAGGGGCGTATCTCCGTGTGGGGTACATGGCATGGCCCCTGGGTTGGCAGCCGGAACGAACTGCAATGCCAGCAAATCGCCAAATCGTCCTGTGCTACCCAAAGCCTAGTCTGCGTCTCACCAAGAACCTCACCTGATTTCCAATCCAAAACTCATCATGTCTGACTACTGTCATGATTATTCCACTGGTTCTTCGGTTCCGCAAAGTAAGCGACGCTCATTCAGGTGTGTCGGCCTGCCAGAGATGGACTGATTATCTGAAGACACACACCAGCCTAGATTATGGCTATATGTTTCTTCGTTCTTAGAACTGAAAGCCTCCTGTGACTTCGCAAGGTGAGAGATCTGAGTTCGTCTCCCAAAAAGGACATCGTAGTGGCCGACTCGCTCTCCTGCTGGAGATGATGCGTTTTCGTCCCCTGCAGCGCAAACCCAATTTGTTCGTGGCTTCCTTGTCCATGATCGAATCGATCGTAGAGGACCTCGATCAAGCACAAAGTTTGTGCTCGAGGGTGAGATGCTTACTGTTTGTGTGACCTGCGTATGGAGCGGCGGCCAATGGGATACCTCTAGTTCTTATCTTGCGGCAGGGGGTTGTGCCGCACCGCTGCTTTCATTTGTCCAATCGGTCGTGGGCTTGGGTACACCCAATAACCAAGTCTGGCATTGCAATTTACCCAGCATCGAATGACTCCAGTGCAGACCGTTAAGGCAGGGTGGATAATCTCGTGTTCTTCGGTTGTCGCCACTACGTAATGCCGAGTTCAGATTTCAGAGCAAGCATTCCTTTCAAGAAACGGCTGGACAATGCTACAGGACCCAAAGTGGTTCGAGTCTAGCCGATCTAGCCGAGGTAAACATCATGAGGTGCTTGTGATGGCTGGTGTGCGAAGAACGGCGTCGAGTTTTGTCTTGTTTCTGGTGCCGAAGTACTGCACCGCTGGTAAGTTGAGCCCATGACGAGAATGGAATCATGGTATCCTCTGGTTTCCAATCAATCCAGTCATCTTTCTCGTCCGCCTTGCATCAATCGACGGTAGCGTTTCGAGGGATCTCGTTTCTGCGATACGGACATGCTGGGAGATCTCATCCACAATGTTGCTCAAGCCCGCTTCTCTCGTTGTTTCGCCCATCCAAACATCTTTCGCGAGTTGACGAGTTGACGAGTTGTTGAGAGGAATTATTTTCGTCGGGATGCCCTCTCGCGGATCAGCATATAAGTACCAGCACAGCCATTTGGGGCTGAGGGAGTTGTTGTGATGGCGACTGTCTTGGCGATATCAAAGGACCCATCTCAAACGGCTAAAAGCCGGACAGAGTGCCAACCCTATTGCCAACATTCTCACCTCGTTAAAATTCGGGATATGAAGCCTTGGACTGCAGACATCGTGAAGGCAACACAGCGAGATCTTCGAGAAATCTGGTTTGAGGAACCGTGAACAGAATGATGCACGGGAGGAAGGACTACTTATCCCAACAATCTGCCTTGGCGACGCTTCCCTGTCTCAAGCGTCGATACGTCGACGGGTCAAGGAACTTGCGCGTGCAGTCTATCAGCCAGCCTCCAAATCGTAAATTTGACGCCAGAAAAAGTATATGCCGCGTATCAACGGCTGTCAATGCCATAATAAGAGCACTTCATCTTGATGAGCGTGCCTCACGTCGTCAGCATTCCTTGGCTGGGCCGTAAGCTGTCTGCAGAAGGAAGGTGCGATCCTTAGTTCTGACAATAAACTTCAGCCGCAGCTTTAAGATATTTCCTGGGTCCAGGAAATCAAATGATCGATTCGTTGGAGGTACGATGGAGGAGACGAGACAAAATCAATGCTTCGCATTGCAAGAGAGACAGAATGAACAAGTATGCAAGGGAGCAGCGAAGCATTTCCTGTGAAAAAGTGTCAAAATTCCAATGTAATAGTAATAGCAAGAAATAATACACGAAGAAGAAAATCAAGAGTGAGAAAATAGCACGGCAGAGAAGAAAAGAAGGACAGAAGCGATTTGCCCCAGACTTTATGTCCAACAAATCAAGCCTTGCATATACATTACGTTTGCATCTTGTCCCTTGGATCTGATGTTTCGCAGCGACGTGAAAATAAATGAGAGGAAACGCCAAAGTGCACGTTTTAATTTTGGGTTTCTGAGTTGGGGTTCAGACTAAGGAACAAGAGGGCTCGCTTGAAGAAACCAGGCCAGACATGCATGCAACGATGCGAGGGCAGGCATCTATCAAGGTATCGATTAGGTAATTTGCGTGGTTGTACAATGCATCGTGAGGTCGTATTTGTTGGTTGGAAATCACGCAGTTGGGTTCAGGCAGAGTGTATGTTCTTTACAAGACGAATCTGGAAGAGTTCCAACTGGTTGCGCCGGGTCAAAAGAGGAAGGTCAGGTGACTTGTGTTTCCAGTAGGTGTCGGAGCTGAGTCGGTATCGTTGAACTTGTGGTAGTCGAAGATAAGATTCTGGCTGGGTTTTCGCTACATGACACGAGAGTCTTTCAATCACTGGTGCGACCCCAGAAGCTTGTCTTCCAGCTTTGGTGATCATGCGTACGTCAGAACATGGCCGCAGTTGGCTACCAAGCTCTCGTCCCTCGACCAATGTATCTACTTTGGGGCTTTTGGAACCATAATGAAGAAAATCAATACAATAAATTAATGGCAATTTGGCTGAAAACCATCATAGGGATATCGTATGGGGTTTCCCTCGGATGGTGCTGCAGGACTTGTACCCAACCCACTAGAGTGGAAGAATGCTCCGAAATAATGCACTCGTGCGCTAGAAGCTCCTTTGCACTCCAGATTAGAATGATATAGGAACTCCTGCGCAGTAAATTTCAAGATCTCAGTTCACAAAGCTCCGTGTTGACAAACCCCTTTCCTGAACTCCCCAATTAAGCGAGGATATCCAGCATTTCCGTTCGTCGTTGATGAAGCCGCAGTAAAGCATCCTTTTCATCTGCTCTCGCCAGAACAAACCTCGCTTCTTTCAGGATGACTACCGAGAGTGTCTCGATTATCCTTAAGTAGGTCTCCCGCCTGCATGGGCGCATGTGGCGTTCTCAAGTCCACCCCAAAACCCAAATGTTCCGACGACCCGCAAGCCTCGCGGACCGATCCCCGAGCTGGCTTAGATCAACGTCAATTTCTCATCATCGTTTCTTAGCTACTGGTTACTTTGGGAAGCTTAACTGATTGTTGAAATAAATGAGGGGTACGTAACGTGGTACCTGATGTGGCCGGCACTTGACTTACAGATGTAGGTGACGACAGCGGGGTAGAAAGGTTGGGGAAGTGGGGGATCCAAGAATGATGAAATACCAAATTCCCTTGGATGTCTTGGAACATAAAAATTCGGCTGTCTTTTGGTCCATCAGTATAAAATGATTTTGTTCGGTTTTCAATCGATTGTTGGGTTGATTGCCTCGTCCGTCCTCGCAGAAGCAGGCCCAGGCCAGAGGAGCCAGGAGTTTGATGTTTTTGATTTCGTAGATCCCTTGATTGGAACCATCAATGGAGGTAACTCTCCGCGTTTCTAAATTGAAGGAGATTTTAAATCTAACAACCATAGGCCATGTTTTTCCTGGCGCGACTCTGCCCTTTGGTGAGTGGAGCTAGTAAACCTTTCGGTCGAGACTGACAGACAAGGAATGGCCAAGGCAGTCGCGGATGTCAACAATCCAGATGAGAAACAAGGAGGCTTCGCATCGGACAATTCAGACATTACAGGATTCTCTCATATGCATGATTCTGGCACTGGAGGTGTAGGTTATCTGTTCAGCCAGAATTTCCCGGGTTTTAACTGACAAATTAAATCAAGTCCCCTTCGCTCGGAAATTTTCCGATCTTCCCTCAGACGGGGTGTCCCGGAGATATCATCAATAATTGCTTTTTCACCAAAGACGAGCGAGCTTCACGTAGGATCAATGGAACTGTCGTAGCGAAACCAGGGTATTTTGCTGTCAGCTTGAACACTTCAATCCATACCGAAATGACAGTCACAAATCACACAGCTCTCTACCGATTCAACTTTCCATCAAACTCGCCATTTTCCACGTATCAAAATCAATCTGAACTTCCTTACAGTCCTCTCATTCTCGTGGACTTATCAGACCTTCCAGACTCAATTACCAATGGAGTCGTTCAGGTCAATGAAACTACTGGCAGACTCACAGGAAGTGGGACATTTAGTCCCTCGTTCGGCATTGGGAGTTACAACCTCTCATTCTGTGCAGACTTTTCAGGAGCATCACTTAGAGACACCGGAGTATGGATCAACAATCGAGCTGGTTCAGAGCCAAAGATGTTGAAGCGCATGGCAGATGGTATCAATTCTCCTCCCCTGCCCGCGGGCGCCTGGACCCAATTCCACCCTCCACCAAACAACCAGATTCTCGCACGAGTTGGCGTATCTTTCATCAGCGTCGAAAAAGCCTGCCAGAATGCGGAAACTGAGATAACGGACTTTGGATTTGACAAGATTCGCAATGTAGCAGAAGAGGCGTGGCGAGAGAAGTTGTCAGTAATTGAGCTGGATGCTACAGGTGTCAGTGAAGAGTTGCAGACGGTGTTTTGGTCTGGAACGTATAGATCAATGATATCACCGCAAGACTACACAGGAGAGAACCCCCTCTGGAATAGTACAGAACCATACTACGATTCGTATTATTGTATTTGGGACTCGTTCCGAAGCATCCATCCTTTGCTCACCTTGCTGGATCCCCAAAGCCAGACATTGATGGTAAGGAGCTTGATTGACATTTATCGACATGAAGGTGCCCCATCCTATAATTCTCTGGTGGCAAGCATGAATAAGACTAATGTATGATAGGAAAACTTCCGGATTGTAGGATGTCTTTGTGTAAAGGATTCACGCAGGGTGGATCGAATGCAGACGTTGTGCTAGCCGATTCCTACTTGAAGAACATCACCGATGGCGTAGACTGGAAAACAGGCTATGAAGCCATGGTTTCGGATGCCGAAGGTAAATTCATTCAAATACTTGAAACAATTTACTAATCACGTATGACAGACGAACCGGAAAATTGGGCTGTGGAAGGTCGTGGCGGCCTTACATCTTGGAAATCTCTCGGCTACATCCCAACTGATGATTTTGATTCTCATGGCGTTGGACCTTTCACTCGATCGATATCTCGCACCGTAGAATATGCTTATAATGATTTCTGTATCTCTGAAATGGCTCAGGGACTTGGTAACATTGCAGATGCTGAAAAGTATATTACTCGCTCAAATAATTGTAGGTGTTCAGGAACTAGTCTCATTCAAATCTCAATTTAAGTTTTGTCAATACATAACTGGATTCTTCGCCAGAGCTGACTTTATCTTGTCTTTCCTAGGGAAGAATATTTACAAAGCTGACCAAACTTCATTCGTGTCCAACACAACCGGTTTCCCTAACAGCACCATCGACAGTGGTTTTGTCGGCTTCCTTCAGCCCCGCTACCTGAATGGAACTTTCGGATTCCAGGACCCCTCACTCTGCTCTCCCCTTTACAACTTCACATCATGCTACCTCAATCCTGATGGACACGAGACATACGAAGGGAGTTCCTGGATGTATACATTCTTTGTTCCACAAGATATGGCAACTCTCATCACAACTCTCGGCGGTCCAGATGAATTCTCCAGGCGTCTCTCTTACCTCCATACCTCAGGCCTTCTCTATATTGGCGATGAACAAGCTTTCCTTCCAGTCTTCCAATTTCACTACGCCGGTCGTCCAGGACTGTCAGCATACTTCTCACATTTCTACATCCCATCTCAATTCAACGATACGTTGTCCGGCATCGCAGGGAATGATGACTCCGGTGCAATGGGGTCTTTCACAACGCTTTCGATGATGGGCCTCTGGCCTGTCCCAGGACAAGATGTTTATCTCATCACTCCACCCTATTTCCCATCTGTCAGCGTGACAAATAAGCAAAGTGGGAAGACGGCTACGATCAAGAATGTTAATTTCGATGCGGAATATGAGAATATCTACATTCAAAGTGCAACTCTTAATGGGGAACCATATACCAAGAACTGGATAAAACATAGCTTCTGGCTTGACGGAGGTATTCTGGAGCTTACTCTGGGGAAGAATGAAAGTGCTTGGGGCACCAAGGCGGAGGATTTGCCGCCAAGTTCGTCGACCAGGGAGTAAAATGTGACAGTTTGACAGCGCCTAAGAAGCTTACCTCAAACTCGTCGAGTGTAATGGAAGAGAAAATAGACAGTCGAAGACAATACGTGTCTTGGCTTAAACGTATATGTTGCAGGAAGAAAACTTAGGTGGTGCTGCTCTCACCATCTTGGACTATTGAATTGAATGCCTCCTCTGTCATTTCAACGTTTCTCAACACTCAACAGGTCGACCTCCGTTTTCTCAGAAATTTATCTCCCAATTCAGTTCAGTTCATTGGTCTCTCAGTGTTGGCCTTGACCTGCAACAATGTCTCAGTGCTTCCAGATGTTTCCAGCAAATGCTTTGAGGTGATTCTCCTCCACTAGAAGCAGAGACCACATGATCTTTTGTTCTCCCTCACATAAGACATGTGCATCAATTCCAGCCGTTATTCTCCATCATAAACGGGGTGCACTAATGCGAGTGTTCCTCGTCATCCACACAACAATGGGCCGGCGCGAGCCGATTCGCGCCGTTTAGCCCTGCGGATCCTCAACCAACAACACAAGATGATGTACGGCAGGTTACGCCAAGGTTATGATACAGACGCAAGCCACTTGGCTTTGACAACTGTCAATTGGCGGAGACAGCTCAGTGCCGTTGTTGCCGGACAAGCTGTGGCTGACCACTTATGAGCCTCGCGGTAATTCGACTTGGCTTGGCAAGATGTATATCGACACACTTCCCCACAGAGTGGTAGATGCTCATTTGTGACCTTGAAAGATGAGGGTCTTGTGAGTATACACCTAAGCAATTAGGTGCTTATATGTGCCCTGTCCAGCTGAATAGAAGGAGGGGCTGTGTCTTTGTAACTCGCAAAAACTGACGTTATTCCGAGAAGTGGTGGAACATGTGTGAATCATGCCTTTCTATTCGTTGTTTACTCTAGTGATTGTGCGAAGCCTAAGCACGGGAGCTGTTGCCAAATTCTGCAGTACCCATTGAGTGAATATCTTTGGGGATGGCACATATGAGTAAGTGACGAGAGGTGCCGCGAAGCAGCAGTATTTAAGGAGCTTCGTCGGCCTCCAGATTTGACTATTCCACAACAAACAACACAACACTTCTTCAGAAAATTTCTTCAGAAAATTTCAATAACAACAACAAAACTTTCGAACTTCAGTCACTCCTATATCATCAAGATGTCTTTTCATATCTCTGCCCAAGATGTCCGTGTCGAGGACAACCACATCCTGAAGGCCAGCATTCCAAACGTTGACGGCGAGCTAGTAGAGGCAGAACTTGATCTGAACTCATGCCTTGGCAACAACGACGGTATGATAGATCAAACCCCCCCGGCTTTCCCTCACCTTTCCACCGTCCCCTGTCAACGAAGCAACACTGACATTCTCACAGGTAGCTTCGCTTGGGAGGGTCAAGGTAACAACACATTCCCACCTCTCATGCATCACAAGGCCTGATAATGCCGCTTTGCAGGATATGCCGACTCCGGTGAGAACTTCAGTTTTGAGTTCGAGGGAGATGATGGTCTTCCCATTCTCCGTGGTGAGCTCCGAAACATCGAGGGTGAGGGTATTCCCGGCGATATCAACATCTCCGAGCGAATCTCCAACCAAAACGGACAACTCGTCTTTGGTATGTAACTTTCCACGACATGTCTTTGAAGCGGTCTGCTGACTTCTGGTTTTCAGAATAAGCAGCTTAGCGGCAATTGGAAAGGGTCACTCGTCATGTAGAGAACATCGTGGTGGACCTCCAATGGGCGGGGGAAAGGGTATAACCTATGCTGCGACAAGTTCACGACACCAATATCACTGTAATGAGCTCTTCAACTCATTACCATCACGTTTTCATGTTATCACATCTGCGAGATCTTACACCATGATTATAGGATACTGAGTCCGTCCATATTTCCTTTTCCAAACAGACACCATCGTCATGAACAAGATTTATGACTTAAATAGAACCACAAAGAGAGATATTCGACTTTTAATCCACATCGCTCGTACTATTCTAGCTAGATCAAACTCTCGAAAAATCCAAGACTTTTCTTCGCCGCGAAGAGTAAACCATCGCAGGAGATGAAAAGTGGTAGTGGTACCTAAGATCTTACCTTGAGCTGGTGAAAGGATGAAAGATATCACGTAAGACAAAAGTTTGTTGACATTGACTTCATTTCTCATTTTTCTCCGATATTCTCCTTCTTTTGCATGTGATTTCGAATCAACAATTATTACACCTGATGATATCCATTAGGTCATCAATGAGCAAATCTGAAATCCAACCTCCTCGACCCTGAAAGAGTCGTATTGCGCTTGTAATCCCTCTGTTCATCCGCGCTCATCGCATTCCACACACGATCCCTCTGCTTATTTCTATACACATAATACACCTTCGTAGCCAAGAAGATCCCAATACTCAAAAAGTTGATGATCAACAAGTTCGTGTTTCCACGATGGTACAAAGGCTTGTCGTCTTGGCGATAGATGAAATTGGAGCAGATGTTGCCGAGCTGAACGGCCATGTTGTAGAACGCTGCTGAGACGGAGCGCGTACCGACGTTATTGGAGTTCTTGGATGTCCAGCCGACGAGGATGGCGTGGCAGTAGGGGTATGAGAGGAGGACGGTGACGAGCGCGTAAGTTCCCCAGGCTTCTTTCAGTGCTCCGGGCCAGAAACGAAGAGCGATAATACAGGGTAGTGTCCAGATTGGTTGGAGCATGGCGACTAGAGTACGCTCATTTGTGCGCTCCGAGAGCTGTGTGATCAAAAGGAGAGTTATGATGTGGAAGACGGAGTATGGGATCGTCAAGAGATTGGTATTGAAGGTGGAGAAACCAAGGGACTTCAGCGTCAAGGTGATGTACGTAGCTGTTGGTGCTTGAGGAATGTATGCGATAAGTCCAATGGCATACAACGGCCAGAGATCGTAATCACGAGCTGCGTTCCAGAGTCTGCGTGGCGTAATGGCTTGACGGTTGTGCATGTCGCCTTTGGAGGGGTCGTCGCGAAGAATACGATTGACGACGATCTTGACCTCACGATCTGTGAACCATCCCTTTGGTCTGTACCATGCTTTGGTTTGGACGGCAGATGCTGGCATCATGAAGAAGGAGGACAAGCCAACGAGTAAAGTGATTCCTCCTTCGATGAGGAAAAGCCATCTCCATCCCGCCCAGCCAGCTACACCACGCATATGGAGCAAAGCAAATGCCAAAATGGAGGTAATGATTGTGGTCGTGGAAAGGGTTGTCCAAAAGAAACTGCACATCGATAAATTAGTACTGGTGCCTTTGACATGGGCATGGTATCATACCTGAGACGGGTCGGCAATTCTCTTGAGGTGTAGAAGTATGACAGCCAGAGCACGATATCCGGAATAAACCCACCCTAATTTTGTCAGCGATCGTTCCAGACTTCGTGGGAATGTTCAGCATACCTCTAAGAGACCCAAGATACTACGTGTGGCATAGAAACTCCTTTTTCCAGAAAGAGCACTTTGAGACATGGCAACAATAGACCAAAGCGTGATTTGCATCGGAATCCATCGATCGGGACCTATCTTCTTCGAAACCAGTTGTGACGGTAGCTCTGCAAGCAGGAACGAGAACAGGAAAATGACATTGCCAAAATTGTAGTCTGACGGTATGTTAGATGTCTCGACCAAACACCACATCGTAGGGGAGTCTCTTACCATTCGTGGTCAAGTTCAAGTCATTGAGCATGTTATCCGAGACAGCCTGAACAAGGTTCCCACGATCAACTTGCAGACCAAAGAACATCACGCACTAGTCCCATGTTAGCTTTTGACTTGGCATACAGACAAGCTTTGAGGCTTGCTTACTGCCCAGAGACAGACTCTCCAGTCCAAGCGACGAACAAGCTTTCGTTCCTCCTCATCCGTCCACGTAAATGTAGGATCAAATGCCCCTCGACACTCATATTGAGACTTCTCATAGACAGTGGCCCAATGCTCAGCTACATCCGGATCCAAGAATGGGTTCTTCTTGAAATCAGCGCCATCTTCATCGGTGGTAGTAGAGGCTGAGCCAGATCCGATGTAGACGTCGTCTTTCGTTGGATGGGTGGCGTCGTAGTGAGCTTTGTCAGGCTGCGTACCCTTCTGGCTATTGGCTTGACTGGTTGTAGTCTGAGCGACGGCGGTGTCCTTGAAGTCCGACATCGTTGGCATTGTTGAGACGATGTCACTGGATGGTCAAGAGAATCCAAGAAACTGCCCAGCAAATTTGGCAGGACCCAAGAGCTTATGTAGTCTTCTTGGATCTCCGAACAAGAATGCTGTTATGTCGTGATTTGTATTGTCTACATGGGGCCACCCTTGGTGACGGGAGCAAGTACCCACGCCGGTATGTTGGCGCGGAGAGATTTGTCCAGGTCTACCCACACATTAGGAACTTCGTCCTGACTTACATACACTGGTGGGGGGAGATTTCTCGTTGTGGCATGATATCTTAGTAGCTTTGAATGGTGCAAAGCAGGTCCAACAGTCTAAATCCGTGACATTTGGACATTCTAGTCCACAGTTGTCCTTCTGAAGCATCCCGTCGCAGGTAGAAGGCGTGTTGACGTTTACCAGTGTGCTGGTAAAAGCTTCTCAGTGACAGGAATCGGCCAGCCAGTGCTTGTCAAAGTAACAAGGATCCCAAAAGTCTCTTTCCCCAGTTCGCTGCCAAGATCAAAGTTTGACGACTCGGTGCATCAAAATTTCCAACGGAATGCATATTCGCAATAACACGCATGCGCATCGTGCTTTCTTATCAGCTCCATTTCGGTTCCGATGAAAAGACCCTCCAATCTTCGCCTTCAATCTCAAAGGCGATCCACTCCATTGGTGCCCGCAAACTTAGATCAGCATCTCATAACCCCAAATCCAGCTTCATTATGAGGCAATACGGAGAAGTCGTTGCGCGATGTGCTTGCCCCACTGTACATTACGGTGGAAAATGCAATTGAAGCATCTTATCGGTCCGCTCCACTGCTCCGCGATAAGCATGAATCTGAAATGCGAGATGGGCGAATTTGCGGGCAAGATGCATAATTGACTTTGCTAAAAGGGATGTTGTCATTGCCCCTCATCAAGACGTGCTTGCTAAGCGAAAGCGGAAGGTTGCTCCTTTCTTAAGCACAATAGAAGGGCCGTCGTTGACAGTAGATCGGGAACAACTCCTGAAAATAGATCCTCGAAGATAACAAAATTCTGGCTTTTGCGATCTATAAGTAAAGAGAAGATGCGAGACCAGGAAGTCGAAAGAGCAATTGGAGACCACTCGTGGCATTCATCACATGCCTTTGTGATAACAAGGACGCCAATGTTGCGTACCTAGTGTCAGACTTTCCACCGAATGCAAAGACAATGGTGCAAGAATGTCAATAGTTTGCCTGTTTTTAATGCGTGGCGCGAGGGATTGAATGCCTGAGGAGGTGAGGTTGTTCGAAAATGTCGCAGAGTGAGCGGTGGAGCCGACCCTGATATAAGTTCTCGACTCTGACAACGAGTCAACCGGCGAGCAGTCAGCCGAGTAAAATCCACCTTGTTCGATCGATATCCTTTCAAGTCGAGATCAGGAACAATCGGAGGTGATGGCTCGAGAGATCATCATTGTACGTCCCCTCCTAGGACTGCTAACCCTCTGGCTGCGAAATACTGTGAAGCCCGCTTTGCCAGGGATGCCGTTGTTACCAGGTCCTTGGAATAGTGGTCCTGATTTCCTAGGAGATGTTTTACCATTAGTAGACCGTTCCTCAACTTCGCTTGTTTGAGCCGGATATTAGCTTTCAAACGATTCATTATTGTTTGGCGACTTGTCGTCTGCTTTAAACGTGACCCCAAACTCCTCTAGAATGGCCTTCGCTGTAGCAGCGGTCTCCCACTCCTTCTCATCGAGCGTTGGAGACTTAGCCATTCTCGCCAGTTCTTCTTTGAACAGAATCCTGTGTTCCGTATCCATCTCCGCCACGAGAGAAGCCAAACAGTTGTACTTCCACTCCCCGTCATCCTTCTCACCAGCTTCATCTCGCAGGATTTTGCGAATTGGTTCCACCAAAAGCAATGGATGCTTTCGGAGCAGTTCTATAATTGGCCAGGCTATGGGCCAATTTGCGTCTTGAATCCATCGCAGAAGATCCGGAACAAGCGGTTCAAGGGTAATCGCGTCAAGGCCAGCGATCTGCTCTACGGCGTCGGTGTCTATCTTGGACCTGGGCAGGAGGGCGCATTGGGAGGTCGAGAGAGTTCTTTCTTGTGACGACATTGCTATTGTGTGAAAATCAATTATATATCGAAGGATGTGATCCGAAGAATGGCCGTCGTTATAATAGATGCATCTGATAAAGGCAGCAAGAAGATGGTTCGTTAGTGCTGAATCAGCGGCCAGGTCACAAGCAACAAGCGACACGCTCGCTAGAGTTCCAGGAAGCTGTGCCTCCTACAGTAAAACCAACTCGGAAAATTACTCACCATCCCAAAACCAATAAAGTCATCAAACCTACGCGGAACGACTTACGACATCAGAAATATCGCCTGTTTCTCATCCGCGATCATTTACATGTAGTGCTGTCCGTGTTATGTCCTTGGCCAAGTATTGTGCATTGCGGTCTTTTACATATGTACAAGTCCTCTATATGCTGTACAATTTTCGCTTTGTTGTCTCTATGCAGCAGTTCCACGAACTTCTATTCTATAATACTCAAGCGAGCTATCTTTTCTTAGTCCAGCTGGATCTTCACCTGGCCCGGCTGTTCATGGCGGGCAGAACATGTCCGAGTTTTTGGAGGTCTTTCCATCCTCGAACGGGAACTTGGGCTTACCGCAGCGCGACTGCTTCGCAACCCAAGCGGCTATCCTTGTCTTATTCCAAGTACTTTGCCACGTCGTCCCATTATCTTCAAGATCGTGTTTCTCTCCAAATGTTATTGTCTTCGTCCCGAGCTTGCACTCCTCGCCGTTGAAGAGGGATTGCAAACAATGGCGGTCCCTCTCACATGCTCGAGTACACTCCAATGCAGTTTTGATGTTTGGCACAGTCTTACCATCTGACATATTGTCCCAGTTTTCAAGACTTCCTGGTATCATATCCCAGACTAGATCGGCGAACAGTTCCGAATACAGCACTGGCGCCTGAAAGCTTTGTTAGTTGTTGGAAGAACAGATTCCAGATCGAAACTTACGCTCTTATCACGCCTCCTATCCTCGAAGCCTCGCAGTCCATGTGCATCAGCAGCTGAAACATGATGGAGAGTCACGATTGGCTCGCACCAGTCGGTAGATCCGAACCGGATCGTTGATGGAGACTCCCCATTTATACTCGGCCATGCGTTCATCACAGGTATGCCAATGTCTTTGAACGCCTCGGCCAAGATGCCATCACCACAGCAGTTTCCAGCGATTCGGGAATCCCAACGAGCCGCCGTGCCATTATTTGCGACGACCAGGCTCTCTGTCGCAGCTCTCGAGATCAGAATCCCACTCCCACCATGAACAAATTGCAACTCCCCCAGGCAGGCCAATGATCCTAGCAACGACTTCTTGGAAGGGTCAAGCTTCCGGATCCAGGCCATGAAGCTGGGCCACAAAATATAGCTATCTGCATCGATATGGATGTACCAGTCTGCGCCAGGTCGAGCATTCCAGCTCTTCTCCACGATGTGGACATTCTTGTACTTGTCTAGAGACCAAGCTGCTAGTTGATCGTCGTGTTCGGGGTGCTTCATATCCTTGAGCAAGCTGACAACTTTGACAGGGTCCTGCAACTCCTGTTGCTTGCGGTAGATGTCGAAGTCCCGGTTCCCATCCTTGACACTAGGTGGGATTTGATCCAGCGCGTCGTTCAACTGATGATCTCCAACCTTCTGCGCCATATCTGAATACCACAAAACATTCTCCAGCGGAACACATCTCAGCATTGTTTTCAGCTGAACAGGAATCTTCTCAGCTGCCTCCGTAGCTCCAGTCTTGACAGTCACCACCAAACGATGTCCAAAATCCATCAATCCTCCACAGCCGCCATCTTCCTCAGCTCCATGGTTCGACCCTGCCTCCAAAGTATCCTTTACATTTTCCCATCGGTGAACCGAGGATTCCGAAAATGTCACCCGGAGCTGGATGATCGCCAGATATGTGATGGCAATTGCAATCACAACTCGGAAAGCCAAGGAGCGACCAGACGGCCGCGTCGCGATCTTCAACATTGAAAATCAATCATGAGTACAAACATCAATACATCCGAATCGAAAGAGCCCAAGAAAGAGTGTAAGAAGGTCCAAAAATATCAGACAGATATGCAAAATGAGGACGCCATGTGTTTATTAAAAGCTCAGAAGTCATGAACTAAAAAGCGGACCGCAAGCCCTGCTTCGAAAATCCGACCTGCATTGGCATAGGCTTTCTGATGACTTTTACCTTTTGTAAGTGTCCGACGGTCCGACTTAGTCAGGGGAAAGGGGAGAATGGCAAACCCGCAGGTGTGATTGGGGAGGTTGTGACTAGACTTTGAAGTACGTGCCGCTCTGCTGTCGGAGACCAGACCTGATAGGCTTGCATCTTCGTCTAAGCATTCCGAAAGACGAACCAGGCCACCTGGGCCAAGACCCATCCTCAGTAACTTTTTCGCCAGATACGAGCATAAGCTAGCCTGATTGGGCCGCAGGATGACATTCTTACTTTTCATGATACGAGTGCTTACTCTGTACTTTTGCATATGATTCGTATTGGGATCTTGCCTGCTCTCGAGCCTCGGACGGAGAACGTCCACTATTCAATACTTGATGAGAGGAACACTGGGTTTCTGACGGTTGTTCGGACGATCATCAATCATCAACTCGTACCAAACCATGCGGATTCTCTCCCTCCCACCCGCCTCGTGCAACACACCATTGCGGGCCACACGGCCAGAAACAAATACAGAATCCCAGAGTGGCAGGCGATAGATCATAAAGAGGAAGATAATCGTCCGCTCGCTTATTGTGGACTCCACTTCCGTATCTTACACCCCGCCACTAATTTGATCGAACGAAACAATGCAGAGGCCAGCCAATCTTGCCAAATAAAAGTCCAGCTCAGTCATAAATTGTCAATTTCCTCCAGCAGCGGGCAGAGAACCCGCTATCAGCAGCAACAATCAAACTGGGGTGGTCGGTGTTCGTATTATATGCATGTCTTTCCAGAGTGTCTCACCCTCATTTGATTTTCATGGCAGACTCCATTTGACGACACATGCTGCAAACGAACCACTCAAGCATTTTAGTGGACCACTATCGGTCTTAGTCTGGATCTGAGCGGATTATCTGTGCCAAGCAGACACGAGTAAATGCTCAACATGTGGCCTTGCTCATGAGTCGTGACCCCATCAATCTGAGGTGTCATATCTTCTTTTCTTTCAATCATGTTCCCTTACTGGGCCACTCCCTGCCAAGGGAATACAACTCACTGTGCATTATTTCTATCTAGACTTCAAATTGGCCTCAACAATTTTCAGATTTGATGCTTCACACTTCTCATTTCTCACTTCCCTTTCACTCAAACTGCTCTCCGCATTGTATGATCTTCTCATCTTGCACGCAATTTTGTCTTATGAACCACAATTCTCTTTCTCTTTCTAATTATCTACCAATCTATCCATTCATCTATCCGAACCTGTTTTTAAAAACCAAGATTCCGTATCTAATATCGTTGACTTTTTGGAGAGTGTCAGGTTCAGCGTTCGGTTGCTGAGCTGATCCCTGAACGCTGAGAGCCACAAAGTTTATGCCATCTCATCGTAATTTATGCTCGCGAATCGTACAAGCCAGTACGAATGCTGCTAGTGAGCAACCGAGGGAAAGAACTATCCAATTTACGTCAGTCTGAGTTCAAGATGGACATGCAACTATCTCATGTTTCCATTCTATCTATCTCCCTTCTTCCTCCATGAGGCTCGCACGGAGAGTATGCGACGTTATAAGAGAGAAAGAAGAGCCAGGAGCAGGGGTACAGGAGGGAAACGTACTATGGCTGTTCTCAATGCTCTTCACGTAACTGGCGATTACGATCTTGCGGATTGGTGGGGAGAGCGAGGCGATCGAGGAGACGTTTGATATTACTTGTTCGATTATCTGGAATTGAAGAGGGGATTTTAGTCGGTTGTGTTGACGGGTAAGCAAGTGAGGGGAGTAAGGTATGGATTGACGAGTGCTTTTTGATATCACCCCCTGGGCTCAGCAACATAATTTCAAGACGGGGCGCAAACCACCTGCAGCGAAGGAAAGAAAGATACTCGGAAGGAAATTTAAGGGAATGGGTAAGAACAAGGGCAAATGAGAGAAGATAGGAGTACTAACCGAAGCCTTCCCCTCCACCCCCCTCAACGCCTCCACCAACAACGCCCTCAAACTCGCAACCTGCACCGCACTCGCCCCCGCCACACCAACCACCATCCCCAACCCACTACACAAATACAACCCACTCGTCGCAACCGCCATCTCACTCTTCTCCACCCCGGCCGTCAAGCCAATAAACGTCGCACTAAACGCAATCCCCGTTCCAAATCCACCAGGGATAATCTCTAAACTCTCCCACCAACCCGTCTCGCCCTTCCAGCGGATGATGAGAATGAGGTAGCAAAGCGAGGAGGAGAGCGCGGCGAGTAGGGAGAGGGATTTGTAGTGTCCTGTGCGGGAGATGTAGAGGCCGGAGAGGAGCCCGCCGGCGGTGTTGCCGAGGACTGCTGGGAAGAGGTGCGAGCCGGCGGTGGTGTTGCTGCTGTTTTGGGTGGTGCGAAAGTAGAGGGGGATGGAGAACATCATCTAGAGAGGTTAGAGTGTTAGTTATTCGTTTCTCTCGAATCTGAGGGAGGGGATAGGGGATCAACGTCAAGAACAAGAGTTGGGAACTTACAGCTAGTTGCGCAGCTGCCTGTAAAAGAATAATCCCATACGCCGTCGCCACATCCCTCTTTACGATCAAACTTGGTGGAAAAACTGGCTCCAGCGCACCATACACCTCGAACACCACAAACAGTACCCCCAAAACAGCAGAAGCGGCTCCGAGCCCTACCACGATGGGATGACTCCATGGTAGTTCTTCACCACCAAGAGATAATGCCCCAAGCAGAGACACGATCGTTGAAGCGAGGAGAAGCGCTCCTACAAAATCTACGCGGTGGAGTTTAGAAGGCTGGCGTTGCCCTTGGGTGTTGGCTTTGGATTGTGCGGGAGGCCGAACAGCTGGCGAGGTGTGAGATGGGAGACGTAGAGTGATCAGAATGATAGCAAAGGTGATGATTGGACCTTGTCCGATGAAGGACCAGCGCCATCCGACAGTGTCTGCTAGGAAACCGCCCAGAGGACCGCCTATGCTTCGGCCGATTGTGGCGACGACATTGACATAGCTTCGCCACGAGGCGACCTGGATTAAGGGGACGAGGTCTATTTATTTTGTTAGATTGTGTTAGGCGAGAATGGGTGAAATGGGTAGAGCCGGATTACGTACCAGTAATCAAGATGGAGACGATGACCGTCATGCCTGCTGCTCCGAGACCAGCTATTACTCTCCCGGAAATGACTTGCGACATTGATTGTCCGATTCCGCTGTTTTGGTTAGCAAGCTTCTCTACATTTTCCACAGCAGTGCTGCGTTCTCCTCTCTATCCTCCTAGGACAAGCGAGAATAGGGCTAGAGAGACAAGGACACACCAGACCACACTCCCCACGGCAAACAGCACATAACTAACCAACAACACACTTTTCCTTCCATAAATATCACACAATTTGCCCGTGATGGGCTGGACGGCACAACTAGCTAGCGAATAACTGGTCGTCAACCAACTAGCTTCTGCTAATGCTCCAAATTCGGAGGAGATGGTGCCGTAAGTTGCCATGACAAGACTGCCGTCTGCGTTGGACATGAACACACCTGGGAGCTGTCAGATCGTGCACTTTGGAGAGCCAGAACAAATGAGAGGATGGAATCAAATGAGGAATTACCAATCATCAATAATGCAATGATAGCGAACACACTCTTTCCCTTCGGCTGGTCACCCACTTCTCCTCCATCGTCATCATCATCTCGATACCTCGACTCTCCTTCACCAGAGTTCGTTTCTGTGCTCTTATAATCCGGACCGTGTGCATACAGTAGTGATGTACGCTCTGAATATGTTTCAATTGATTCCGAAGAGTCCGATGAAGAGTCGAAATGTGATCGCGTGCTGCTGCTCGATTCTTGACGTGGCTTGGCATCTCGTTCCGGATCTGGGGAATAGTCTGCCATTGCCATCTATCTCCTGAAAGGCGAAAGGAAGACCGAATGAAATTATCCAAAATAAAATCCAGAACTCAGAATTCAAACTCAGAATCCTGAAAAGATCCAAGAATCCAGAAGAAGTTTTGAGGAAGGTCACAAGAGAATCCAGCGCAGGTTCCGGCCAAGTGATCAACTAGGAGCTACAGCATCTGACGCACGTAGCACGAATACTGCAAAGATAAAGGACTGGCCGCTATGAAGCCCCGAATAGTAGTTCAAGGTTGAACAGACAGGCCCAGAGTACGATAATAATTGAAGATGCTACCAAACAAATACCGTCTCGAGTGAAAAAGCTTGTACCTTTTTGTACCCCACGGTACCGAAAAGTTGTTCCCTCACATGCTGCAGCTGCAGCAAGGGCTTGACCTTATAAAAGAGCTCGCCTGCGCAAGGGTACAGTCATGAATGGTAACATATGACTCCCGGTGATGGATGTTGTAAGATGCTACCTATTCGGAATCGGTGGTGTAGATGGCGGAAAATGGATGGGTCAGCACGCAATTGCCGGCGGGTCTCGTTTCGCTTTGGGCGAACCCTGCCGTGGCGGATGGGATGCTTGCTCAAAGCTGATTGAGGGGTCCTTTCAACCCCACTACCAAACCGGCGAATCACTTTGACGGTGTTTCGACGTCAAATGCGGGCGGGCAATGTTTTTCGATGTTTCCCCTGGATGTTTTCAGCCATTCCATGCCTTGCCCACTTTTGCTGGGCTGGATCTTGCAGGTACAGGCGAGTTTGGATTGGATGGTCAAGGCGGACAAGGACAGGGACGGGACTTCTTGAAAGGTGGAGCCAGAGCGGGCTTGATGTCGTGATGGGACCGATATATCAAGATCCCTACCTCTTCGTCTATACATTTCCAACCTGATGTTGTTCTGGTTCCGCCTCAATACTTTTGCGAATCGACGCTTAAAGCTGAGCAAGACGACGAGAGTATTGGACATTAAGGCAATATGAAGATACATCTCGGTCTCATTTTAGCCATATCAACAGCGCTGTACGCTCTGGAACAGGCACCGTTAAATGGAAAGAAGGATGACAGACCAAATATCGTGGTTATTCTGACCGATGACCAAGATGTGCATCTTCATTCTTTAGATTACATGCCTCTGCTGAAGAAATACATCTCCGACGAAGGGACCTCATTCAAACGGCATTATTGCACAACGGCTATTTGCTGTCCGTCGAGAGTCACGTTATGGACTGGGAGAAATGCACATAATACCAATGTGACGGATGTGTTTCCTCCTTATGGTATTTCCTCATTTCAAATCTTGACATGTGTATACACTTCTGTGCAAGGCTAACTGGTAACCAGGTGGCTACCCCAAATTCGTCGCTCAAGGATTCAATGAGAACTGGCTTCCAGTCTGGCTCCAAGAAGCTGGATACAGTACTTACTACACCGGTAAACTATTTAACGCCCACACCGTCGAAAATTGGAACAGCCCTCGTCCAGCGGGCTGGACATCCTCAGATTTCCTCCTCGATCCCCACACCTACCAATACCTCAACGCAACCTTCCAGCGCAACTCCCACCCACCCGTTAGTCACCCAGGAGAATATAGCACCGACGTCCTCGCCTCCAAAGCCTATGGACTTCTCTCCGAAGGCGTCCACTCCAACAAACCTTTCTTCCTCACCATTGCCCCCATAGCTCCTCACTCGGACGTAAAGCCGTTCTCTACAATCCCAGGAAAAGACCACGAAGTCCACATGACAGCACCAATTCCAGCTGAACGCCACAAGCATCTCTTCCCCGACGCCAAAGTCCCCCGAACAGCGAACTTCAACCCCGATACCCCCAGCGGCGCCTCTTGGATCTCGAAACTCGCAAAACTAACACAAGAAGTCATCGCCTACAATGACGAGTTCTACCGCGCTAGATTACAGGCCTTACAAGCAGTCGATGAGATGGTCGAAGGCCTCGTGCAGAGACTTGCGGACTTTGGAGTGTTGGATAACACGTATATCATCTACTCCGCCGACAACGGCTATCACATCTCCCAGCATCGTCTAAATCCCGGCAAGGAGTGCGGGTTCGAAGAAGATATCAAAGTCCCGCTCATCATCCGCGGGCCTGGGATAGAATCCGGAGGGGTATCTGACCTCGTGACCGCACATACGGATCTTGCACCTACGATTCTCAAACTTGCTGAAGCGAAGACGGGATGGGATGGGTTAGACGGGCAACCGATTCCGTTGCGTAAGGAGGAGGTTGAGGATGCGGTGGAGGAGAGGGGCGAGCATGTTAACGTGGAGTTTTGGGGGAGAAGTATTCCTGAGGGGATATATCAGTTTTCGCTGGATGATGGGAAAGTGGTGGCCTATGGGTTGAATAATACGTATAAAGCGTTGAGAGTTATTGGAAAGGGGTATAATTTGTATTATGCGGTTTGGTGTACGAATGAGCATGAGTTGTATGATTTGAGCGTAAGTCACGTTTTCTCCTTCTACCCTTCCGGCTCCCAGGCGTCAACTACCTCCTCCCCATTCCACTGCTTTCCTCCTATCTCATATCCACCTCCATCCATTTTTAACTTAGTACTGACGCAAAACACAGACCGACCCCTCTCAAATCAACAACCTCTACCCCACTACCCACTCCTCCACCCTCTCCCCCAACTCCCCACCAATCCTTCACCTCCCCCTCCCAGTCCCCATCACAACCCTCATCCCCCGCCTCGACGCCCTCCTAATGGTCCTCAAGTCCTGCGCTGGGCCCACCTGCATCTCACCCTGGAGCGTGATCCACCCTGCTGGAAACGTCAAGACGCTAGCTGATGCGTTGGATGAGAGGTTTGATCGGTTTTATGGGAGGGTGTGGGGTAAGGATAATGAGAGGGAAAGGGTGGCGTTTAGTGCCTGTGAGTTGGGGTATATTGTGGGGAGTGAGGGGCCACAGGAAGGGAGGGTGTTTCGGGAGGAGGAGGACGAGGAGGATTGGGAGGGGGAGTTGTGATGCTAGGAGGGGGAAGGGAAAGGAAAGGAAGAGATTTGAGGGAGCTAAATTTGGGGGGAGTGGGAAAATTGTGTGAATACAAAGGCGATACTATACATATATAAGATTACGAATGATGAACAACAGGGGTACACCCACTGATATAAGTCCAACAGCACCCGAGTCCCAGTTGCTGAGTTCCTGCCCGATGTCTCGTCAAGCATACTAGTAATATTTGTGTTCACAAACTCACTTTTCTCTATACCTGACTCGTGCTCGCTTTGAAACTGTCATGCTGAGCTCAATGGGCGAGGTGAGAAATACACCTCTCGGGCAAAATAGCAGAGGAGCAGAGCGAAAGATAACAGAACACTCAGGCGATTGATATTTGAACTTAACAATTGTCGATTTATCATACAAACAATCCTGTATCTGTCATACGGTGAAAGCTATGGTCTATAGTATATCTGCTATTTCTTCCACTAACAAACTGTCGATTTCACCAACCCGATGATCTAGACACGTTCCGAGTTCCTGTCATGCCGTGCATTGCCGCTGCAGAATGCGTACTGTGCTGTGCTGTAGTGTGCTGAGTAGACAGAAAAAGACAATTGCAAAAGTAAAGGGAACAAAGTAGAAGATAGAGTCGCTACTGGATTGTGACCGACAGAATTATTCGATCCTCTTCTTCCCCTCCTCAGCATTCGTATAGCGTGCTGTACTGAGTCCTCTCTCGTGTCTGGCGACAAGACCACCGATAACTTTGTCTTTGCGGACGTTGTTGAAAGCGTCGTTGTAGCCTTCTGTTGCCCAGGGTCTGGGGTTGAGTTTCGGCCAGTTGACCTGTGCTTGTTAGCCTCTTTTCTTCCAACGTAGCATGCTAACAAGGTGAAGGGCAAAGTAGCAACTTACGTAGAGCATCCCATTACTGTATATGAAGTTCAAACACCACCCAGCAACCACAAACCAGAAGATTATGAAGATTCGTACGGGTAGAACGGCAGCGTCGGGGAGTCGACGAGTGAAGATCCCAACGAAAACAAAGAAAAGGGCGAAGGCCAGAATATATGGAATGGATTGGATGAGTAATGGTCTCCTATCCACGAAAACGCGGTTGGTGGCGGAATTTGGGAGGAAGTTTCCGAGGAAGAGGTCGAATGCATCTTGCTTTGGACCATCAGCGAAGTTGTTCTTCGCGTATCTCGTGATGGAGTTCTGGAGATCCTGAAGCGCACCAGCCTTAGTTCTTTGGCCTGTGCGTGTGAAATCTGTCTTGAGAGCTCCAGTTCCAGAGTAGGATTTCGAGACGACGTCGGCGTTGTCTGCCCAAAGCTTGCGGAAGAGAACCTCGAAAGCAGGATCGGCGGTTGTGAAGGTCTCGCCACGAGATAAGACGCCGAGATCTGCGAGTTGTCTGTTCAATGTAAATCGTGCAAGCATGCTCTGAACGACGTTGGTTCGGTCAAGGCAGTCCATGCAATTGGTTCGGACGACACTTGTTTGGTGGTTTCGCACATCGAGGCGGCCTTCCAGATCAGCTGGCATGTCTACACCACGGAAATATTGTTGCTGTTCTAGGGAATCGTGGAGACGGTCGAGCAGGAGCTGGGCTCGGTGCCACTGGAGGCCCTTCGTCTCGTTATGGAAGTCGAAGTATACGTAGTGTAATCGATCCATCTCTGATCTTCGACCGGACGGCTCGACAACATGGAATTTCTCATCTGATCGTTCGTCTTGCTGAGTTCCTTCTGCTGGTGCTGAAACCAGTAGTTTAACCATCTGCTCATAAGCCTCCTTAACTCTCACTTCTCTACCCTTCTGGTTTACCAGGTTGACCAAGAAATTGTCTCCGTACAGGCGGATCTGCTCTTCGAAATGAAGTCTGGCAGACTTCACTGCTGTCTCAACACCTCGAATTTGAAGTTTGGGGGTATAGTGCAGAGTATTGACCTCGGCCCAATACACTGGAACACTTCCTCTGGTCTGAACATAGGACATAATCTGCACTTCCTTCCCACCCGATCCTCCAACCTTTCCATTCTGCATTCCATTACCACCGGCAAAACCACCAAGTCCACTTGTGCTGTCATTCAAGATAATGATCTGCTCCGTCTCATTGAAGTTCGAGACATGTCCTTGCTCGTCAATTCCTCTCGAGAAGTATCTTGTGCCTGCACGGTGACGTGATCGCCGAGTAATCAGAACCATGGTCAACGGTGTTGATCTTATGCGCGTTGAAGCTATCTCCATCATTCCAAACATGACAGGTAGAATATATGGGTCGACTGCTGGTTGCTGCCCATGTTGATTTCGGGTTCCTGAGGATCTGAAATCAATCAGATCGGACTGAATGAACTTGTTCCAGAAAAAGCGGTCGTCAGCTCTCTTCCAGAAAGGAGCAGATTGATCGATTTGCGATTGACGCTGGAAGGTGTTTGTGATATCGAAAGAGTACGAAAAGTACATTGGCCCAGACTTAATAAAGGTCTTGAGGAGGGAGAGGTAGTTGTCTTCCTCTGGATCGTGGAGGGGTCGTTCACGGAGAGGAAGGAATTCCGTTGCAATGACTTTGTACACCATATGCCCTTTCAATCTACCCATCGGTTGTGCCTTTGTAATGACAATGATATATTTGTCTAGAAGTTATCAGCGACGTTTCCCTTCTTTCAGCCTCGGGGAAACGTACCCAATCGCAACTTAATCATTCCCAGTATGCCAGCAATACTTGACACTCTCTTTCCTCCCAATAAAGCCCCATCATTCAGACGTAGGTCACCAGTCGGACGGTCCACTACCAGTGTTGGCGCAGAAGGTGTTGAAGGTGATGTGAAGGCGTAATGCGACGCAGAAGCATGGACATTGATGTCCCGGAAAGGTAGGGAAGCCATGATTGTGAAAGTTGCAGAAGAGTGGCAGCTAGAGCTGGGTTGTATAATCTGCAAATCCCTTCATGCAATCATTGGATGTTGGTTGTTGGAGGGGGAGCTTCGAATTACTGGTTTGTTGTCTTCAAGCTCGAAGCCTTGTCCAACTTGAACAGGCGGCTATCAACAAGGGGTGGGGATAGCTTGAGGGTAAGTGATTCTTATCCGCACCCCTCTCAATAAGTCAATGAAAGGGTCAGATCCTTCGTCAAAACGCCTTTGTTATACATTCACAGATTGAGCCAAATGCAGAGTCTCTCCAGATATATAGGTAACAATGCTCCAGATGTCTTTTTCTTTGCTATCAGAACATCAGACATGCTGATGTTGTCTAATATCGACTAACCCTGCATCTTGTTGGCTTAAATAAGTCCTTGAACTTCACTAAAGTGCCTGACAATATATTCGGAGGCATCTAGACCCATATCGAATCCCAATCATTGAATTCCCGTTCATGTTGACTTCCATCCACTCAGAAGCTCTACGGTTGTGAATGAAAAGGCACCATATATTGATATCAGTTGTGGCTCTATCTGATTACGCAGTGTGGCTTGACCCCCATCACGTGGATTTACCCAAGCTTCCCCATTGCGGCGAGCCTTCCTTCCCACCCATCCAAACATTGTTACACGGAACTTGAGCACCTTCCAAACAGCACAACTTCACCTCCAACCCCTCGAAACTCGCCGGCTTATCTCACCACTTCGAGCTCGTCCGCCAGCTTCTTCACGCGATTCCCGAAACTCCTTTCATCTTCCGAATAGCCTCACCCTCGTTTCGACATGGCTACTCGAGGCCCAACAGGCACCCGCGGTGGGAACAACCGATTTGCGCAATTCAAGCTGGTGTTACTGGGTACGTGTTCTGTTCCTGCACCTTATGGACATCTGCTAACATGATCTGTAGGAGAGTCTGCGGTCGGAAAGGTACGTTGGTATATACTACCAGCCCGGCTTTAAAGCTAACAAGTGTACAGAGTTCGCTGGTACTCCGGTTCGTAAAGGTTAGTCGAGATGCATATCACTGATCTTTGACCAACAACTAACGATTTGTTTAGGATCAATTCGATGATTTCAGAGAGTCAACAATCGGCGCGGCCTTCCTTACCCAGACGATTTCCCTCGACGATAATACCACTGTGAAATTCGAGATATGGGACACCGCCGGACAAGAGAGATATAAGTCGCTTGCACCGATGTACTACAGAAATGCAAACTGCGCTGTTGTGGTTTACGATATTACACAAGCCGTAAGTATTCGTGCGGATGGTGGGACTATCTGGAGCTCTTGCTGACGTAGTTGGCACAGGCATCATTGGATAAGGCGAAGCAATGGGTGAAGGAACTTCAAAGACAGGCAAATGAAAACATCATCATTGCTCTCGCTGGAAACAAGCTCGATTTGGTTACTAGTCAACCCGACAAGCGTGCCATCAGCACAGCAGATGCCGAGGCATATGCAAAAGAGGCCGGACTTCTATTCTTCGAGACTTCGGCAAAGACATCAGAGAATGTCAGGGAACTATTCACATCGATCGCAAAGAAGCTTCCATTAGACCAGGCTGGCCCAAGGAATCCAAGATCTGGAGGACGAGGAGTAGAGTTGAAACCAGAGAACCCATCTACACAAGGACAAGGCCCTTGTGCATGTTAGAGAATCACAGTCGAGTTGTGGCGAAGGAAGCATACGGCCATGGCCAAGGGGGATTTCCACCATTCAGGTTTCGACGGTTACCACAGTCTACCGCCTTCTCATCGTCCTTCCCACGAAATTGTCAGGGTGCGATTGAGGTCCATAGATGAGGTTACTGGAACCATTTGCGACAGCAGTCTTTAATACCTTCATGTGTTTTAGTTTTTCGTAGCAGGGTTGGTTCGGCAGGATTTTCCTGCAAGGCGTGATGGTTTTCTCAGTTGAATCGTTCTGCAGCATTTTGGGTGTAAGATATGCAATAGAACACATTCAATGACATTATGGAAAGCGGATACTTATTAGCATCTTGAGAGTCCGATGATTCAATAACAAGGACCGAATTCTTGGAAAGAAATCAAAGCTCGCTAAATAACTTGTAATTGTATGAATGCTGCTGAGCGGCTTTTGAGTCGATAAATCAATGAAGATTGTCTTGGAGCTTCACCCACAGCCTTGCTGGGAAGGCGGCTGCATCATCGGCTTGGCACGAGCTTGTGAGCTCGCTCCAAAAGAATCCTGCCAACAACCACGCGCTGTCAACATCACAACCACAACAACTCTCTGTCGCTCAACGCAGCCCGTCATGCTGCGCGCTTCACTTCGGTCGTCGAGGGCCTTTGGTTACAAGTCCAATGTAGCCAGCGCCGGACGTCAATGGCAGGCGATACAGTCAACTCGGGTGTCTTCGGGAAGTGTTGTGAGAGCTCCCACTCCCCAAAAGAGATCAATTGAACATGGACAAGAGTACTGACGAAGTGTTCTATACGCAGAGAGGATATGCGGACGTGAATAAGTCTAGCATCGCAGATTCCAAGCCCAAAGTCCTTCCTGGATCTCGCAGCGACAGCACTTCCGAACCACTTCCCCCTGCGGCTGTTCCATCAACACTATACACACCACCTTCTGCGAAGACGGATACACCAGTTGGATCTACCATTATTCCTCCAAATGCGCCTGTAAGCAAGATAACGCCGGCAGCTACTACTCCTCCCCCGCCTCCTCCACCACCCAAACCGAAACGCAAATTCTTCCGGAAGTTCTTCACAACTATCTTCCTTCTCTCGTCCCTTGGATTTGCTGGTGGTGTATACTATAGCAGAGTAAATGACAATTTCCACGACTTCTTCACCGAGTTCGTGCCATTTGGAGAAGAGGCAGTTCTGTATTTTGAGGAGAGGGAGTTCCGCAAGCGATTCCCAAAGATCGCAGGCCGTGCTGGATCCCCTCCTAGGGATACTGGAGAGTCAATCAAAATCCCAAGTCAAAGCGGGGTTTCCTGGAGGGTTGCTGAAGATTCAAAGGCCCCTGCTGGGAGACATGCCAATGCTACGAAGCCTGATGTACCAAAGCCGAAGGAAGCTTTGAAGACTCCTCAAGAGGCAAAGTCGGCGGAGAAGGTCAAGGCTGTCGAGGCTGTAAAGAAGGAAGCTGATCCACCAGCTCCCAAAGCTGTTTTGCCAACAAAGGTGCCAGAGCCACAAGCTGCAACCAAGCCTGAACAACCGATTATTGCAGAACCAACTAAATCAGCAAATGGAGTTCCATTCACTCCCCCTGAAGTCGATCAACCATCGAAGTTCCCTCCTGAGATCACTCGAATTGATCCAATCAATGTGCAGGATGCAAAGGAACCTCTCGTCCAGGACCTAGTTAAGATCATCAACGATATTATCACGGTTGTGAATGCCGATAGCGCCGATTCAAAATTCTCGGGGGCTATTGGAAAAGCCAAGCAGGAAATCAATAAAGTTGGATCAAAGATTAAAGCATTGAAGGATGCTGCTGAGAAGGAGGCCGAGGCTAAGATCAAGTCTGAAAAGGAAGACTTTGATCGAGCTGCAAAGGAGCTCATCCGAAGAGTCGAAGCTGAGATGCAGGCTCAACAATCACAGTGGCAAGAAGAATACCAGACTGAGCGGGAGAAAATCCAGCAAAACTACGAGCAAAAGCTGAAGGCCGAGGTGGAATCCGCAAATGAGGTCAATGAGCAGCGTCTCCGCAATGGCCTGCTCGAGCAAGCTGTGGAGATGAAGCGCAAATTCATGGAGGAGCTCGAACAGAGAGTCGAGGAGGAACGCAACGGCCGCCTTGGCAAGCTTTCCGATCTCACTAACACTGTTAACGAACTTGAGAAGCTGACCACCGACTGGAACTCTGTCGTGGATGCAAACTTGAAAACCCAGCACCTCCATGTCGCAGTTGAGGCCGTCCGTGCCAATCTTGAGAAGAGCCAAATTCCCCGACCTTTCATCAAAGAACTCGCTGCTTTGAAGGAAATTGCTTCAGATGATGCTGTAGTCAACGCCGCCATTGCATCCATCAACCCCACCGCCTACCAAAAGGGCATCCCATCCTCTGCACAGCTCATCGACCGTTTCCGCCGTGTAGCTGGTGAGGTTCGCAAGGCTGCTCTTCTCCCTGAAGACGCCGGTGTTGCCAGTCACGCCTCTAGCTACGTCCTGAGCAAGCTTCTGTTCAAGAAGAAGGGTCTTGCTACTGGTGACGATGTGGAGAGCATCTTGACCCGAACAGAGACTTTCCTTGAGGAGGGTGATCTGGATGCTGCTGCTAGAGAGATGAATGGTCTGCAGGGGTGGGCGAAGACTTTGAGTAGAGATTGGTTGGGTGAGGTTAGGAAGGTGTTGGAGGTGCAGCAGGCTTTGGATGTAAGTTTATATTCGCAAATTTGGTTCTCTCCTCCCTCTTCCGCTAACGGCTTGCCACTTCATTGTTGAAACATTATGCTAACTATGCACAGGTGATTGCCACCGAAGCCCGTCTGCAAAGTTTGAGAGTCGAATAGAAGCGCAATACCTTTCCTTTCCTTTGTACATGCATGAACGGGGAAGTGAATTGAACAGAGACGTGGGGAGTGAGAAGTAAGACAATCAGTCTAGATAGCTGCTCACTGCGGCGGCTGGACTTTGTATGAGATACAAAAATAGACATGTAACTTTATTCTGCATGTTTTGTTTGTTGATTCCAGTTGTGATTTACCTGCTTGATGTTCGCGCGTTGAGCTTGTTCTTGTTCTTATTTACAGTTATGAAAGTTGTCAGGTAATTGTTGAGGTTGTGCAGAGGAGGCAGTAAGTGACATCTGAGTGGCAGTTTGCGAGTTCATTGCTGCCTATTTTGTTTGACTTTGGGACAGGTATCGATAGTGTGCTTTGCTTCTGGATGGATGCACTGAAGCGTAACGGGAGAGAAGTCGGATTTGAAGTGGCAAGCGCCAACAACAGTAACGCTCTGGAATCGAACATTTTCATTGACCATCTTGCTCTGATCATTTGTTTCATTACCCATCTACCAAAATTGTGTCTCTGTATCTATCTCGTCTTCTGGCAGAGTAATTCCTGCCCTTCTTTCCATCTACTTGTGCTATCTGCTCAAAATACTTGCTGCCTACCTACGTATGTACCTTCCACCTACCTAATCGCAGTATTTCTATACCAAGTATCTATCCGCCGCTTTTTCAAGGTGTTCATTTGTTCGTGTAGCATGTGCTGGTTATTGGGAAAGGTAGTATGCTGCGGGGAGTGAGGGACGAAGTATGGAGATGGATGGCTAAGGTAGGACCTGCAAGGTTTTGCTGTTATAAGTTTAGGGGACGCTTTTGAAATTGCCTACTTGGTGAGTCAGTCGGAGTCTGAATGGTTATCGGATCCTGCTATAGGACGGAGTGTCGTTGGCTTGGGTACCCACAGGAGAGCGTCGTGGATTGTGGGTAATTGTCTGGAGAAGAACTGCGGAGAACATCGGATCGGGGGAGGGGTTGAGGACGGGATGATGGTGGCATGGAGAGCTTCACTGTAGAAGTGGCAAGTCGTGCAGTGTATTCGGTGGAAACCTTTTATAAGGGTGCTCAAGGACTTTTAACGAAGACGGTTCTGCTCAGAATGTATCGATGGGGTGATGCTGGCAAAGTTGCTGGGGACGTTACAATTGCTGAGGGGATGTCTGCGAGATCATGGATCTTTCTGTTTGGGGGGTGACAAGCATGTTAAACTTTCTTTTAGGGAGAAGATTTAAGTGGTGATAGATAACTTGACTGCGGACAGCGGAACCTATGATTTCGGGGTTGCTTTGTTCGGAGCTGTAGATCGAATTTGTGTTTGGGTGATGTGTGTCGCTGCGATGTTACTGTCAGGGGAGAATCCAGGTCTTTGATGAGGATGGTTTGCGTGTGCAAGTTGTTGTGCTTGCGGCTTTGCTTAATTGGTCTGTTCGAAGAAAAAGGTTGGAGTTGTGGCATGGAACAGAGTGTTGTTAACAGTGCCGGCATAGCTGGGACTAGCTTTTGGAGGAGATATCCACGAGGTTATGGACATTGTTGAGGCTGGGTACTACGATCGCTAGCTGTTGAATTCCGATATCGTGCTATAATTCGATCGAGACACAGAACGTTCCTGTCATTTACGTGGCGGGGGGTTCGCAAGGAAGCTGTTGAGTGGTGATGGATGAGACATTGTTGGCCGTGAGTTTTAGTTTGGCCGGTAATTGATATTGGGTGATATGCACGATCGAAAGCTGGTGGTAGTTGTTCGGAAGAGAAATGCATAGAATTTTGGGACGCTGCATTTGGATTGTTTGACTAAACTTGCAATGATTGATTCGCGAGTCTCGAGGAATCAATGGTCTGTCATGTTGGTGGTCAAAACAGTATCTCCAATGTCACAAGCATTGCTTGAGCTCTGCGTGGAAGAAGGCAGAGAAATTTGGATTGAAATGGTGCTACCCGAAGTGAACTGGCTATTGATAATAGCTGGATTTGACTTCTGCCGACAGTCGTATTTTGGGTTTTGTGTGCCCAACGGTCGTGCCGAAGGATTGCAGCTTCGGTCTTACTCGCTATTCGCAACCCGCGGAAAATGTTCCATTTTGCAAAGCTCTATTAGATTTGGCTGCTAGAATGATCACCTTACTGGCTGTCGCTACTTTTACTCCAACGAACTGTCTGGGAGTACTCTGTGATCGCCGAGAATCGAATGCAGGTGTAAGATAATAGAGTTCCTTACCAGGAGGGGTTTAGCTCGAGTCCGACCGAAGCTGTACGCCCGCGAGATGACAAGTGAAGGCATGTTGAGGAAATGTACAGCGCTCAGAAAAGCGAGGGGCTGAATTAATGATAAAGAGTACAGAATCTGGTAGCCATTCTCGGCTCGGGCTCATTTCCTACAGCCATGACAACAATGAGAGGATTTGAGGGAGTTGTGGTCTCAGAGGCTATTTCGCGTGACGGGGTACTTTTGTTTCCGCCTCCTCACCATGCCAAGAGCGGCGAAGTTGAAGTTATCCGAGTCAGGAAGGAGAATTGTTATATCAGCACGACTTTGGAGAGAGCAAAGTCAATTCCCGAAAATGGAAGCCCGGTATGTAAGACACGTTTAGATTCTTGGTATGGAACCATTTAATGTCATGTGCGTCTACCGTGCCGCTTTGTGCAGTGGATGCAGTGGAAGCTATCTGCGGACCAAAGTCGATTGGAAGGCGTGGTCGTGGGCTTCCGACTTGGCAGTTGGATGTTGATCGCGTGTGGTTTGTATGATTGTGGCGGCAAATGGGATCAATCTCTGGTTTTCCTCGAGGATCTCGGTCTTTTCTGGAAGGAGGTGAGCAGTCACCCGCCTCGTCAGTCGATCCGGATACATATCTGATTCTGGGAAAGCCATGTTCAGATCGAGTGGCTTGCATCCGTCGCGAATCTCAGCCACTCAGGGAGCGGATCGCTGGACGATTGATCAGGGAGAAGCGACACTGCAGACTGCTTCAAGTCTGCTCGTAATGGATCTACCTTGGATGCGCAAGTCAACTGCGCGTGTCGTGATACAGCATAACCTTCATTGGCTGTGGGAACATGAGAATATGGCCAGCCTCTCCGCAGACGGAAGGTTGGTACGACATCGTGCTGAGACGCAATATCACCTTAGACTCATGAGATGAAAGAGTGAGGTGATGAGAACTCAGAGGACAGTGCCGCAACAGGAAAGCCTACCCAATCTGGCGGATAGCGGCCTCGGCTAACATCCCGACAGTCAACAAGTCGTTGGAATCTTTCGTAACCTTGATCCCAATATCGACGGGCCTAGTGCAAGTAAAAGAAGCTATATTTTCTTTGCTCCGACATTAGCAAAGCTTGCCACGAGGCTTTCCATGAAGGCTTCATTTGCCAGGGGGCTGCAATTGGAAGGAGGTAACCTCACCGTGTTTCTCGCTCGCTTATTAGTCACTACCCGAGGAAGCGGCGATAGAAGGGGGCAGAGGCAGACACTTCCCCAACCACTTGTTTTCATTCTGCCCATGGTTTGTCGTCTTCGCCGAATGTCAACAAACGTAACGCGAGGCGCGATATCTTATTTTGTCGGGGCTTACTCACATTTTGCGACGTTCCTTTTCTTTTTGTAGAACATCAGTATTTCGGAGGAACCGCTCTGAACCTTTCGCAAGGAACACCCTAGATACATGCTCACCTGCATGGGCAGTTCTTCCGGCGCCCCATCTTACCCAAGAACATGGTTCTCCAAGAATATCCACAACCTGGCCCCGACTGTTCGAGAACCAAGCACCAGCCAATATATACTCGGTGTTCTGATCCTTGTCTGGATAGGCTCATTTCCAGGATACGATCCTTCCACCCTGCTGAGAACAGGGCCCAAGGATCTCGAAGAATGCTTGCTCGCTTCCAAGCAGTCAGCTCTACTCGGCAAATCGCATGGCTGGCATCGGAGTTGCTGAAGTTGCACTGAACTGCGACACCTACTGGTTCGATGTCGTATCATCGTTATCTGAGGCACAGCAAAGTTCACAACAATAATGTCCCGAGGCGTGGCAAAGATTGTGGCAAGCAGATATAGAGCGCGGAATATTAAGCAAAATCTGTCATGTGCAAAGGCGGGTCATGGAGAAGTCTTATCTGCCATTTCGCGACACCAGTCAGAGCTTCTCTTGCCTCGGCGACTAGGATATAGCCCGCTACTTTTGGCATACGCTCCGATCTCCAGCCAGTCTTGGAAGCAGACAAGCAAGCATCAAGATTGTAGCTCTGTTTCTTTTAATATGTGGAATATTGCAGGGTACTCGATCGTGATGATGGGCTGAACGAATCAATGTGTGCTGCCGACGGTGAAACACCCTTGCACTGGAGCTGAAGCGGGGGTGAAAAACGGCTGGTCCAGTAACAAGAAGTGCCACAACGCCTTCCACAACGTTGTGAGAGCTTAATTACCTTGGCGGCCAAACTCGGAAGGTAGTTTTGTTGGTCGAGGAGGGAAACGAATGTTCGAAAGAACGTCGAGAAGCCCAATCGCTCTTTTGTAGCCACTCATCGCGATTGTGGCGAGTTCTTGGCAGTTGGTTCCAGTTGAACGAGGCAGGTCGGCGCTGGGATGAGGGATGCAAGTGGCTGGTCAAGCACTACAGGGCAGAAGAAGGCGAGTGCTCGAGTGCAGATAGCGCAAAGATCGCTGTCCTGAACTCTCGTGTGACGGTAGGGATTCTGCTTGGCAGTTCCATTCAGGCAGGTGGAATAGTCGTGATAAGGCGATAGAGGACCACTGGCGCCAAGGAAGGATGCAACAATCTATCTGATCCCTGAAGACAAGAAATATGCGTTTGAAGCACGAGGCTATAAGGGACGACTGCGACCCCGCGAAGAGAACTGTTGTCCACTCCCCTTCACGATTCGACTTGACGACCACCATAGACGATCACCATGGAGTCCGAAAAGGTAGCCTATGCTTCGTCTCAGCCTGATTCTCAGGATCGGGATGTCGACAAGAAGACCTACTCGGTAGATGTTAACGACAACGAACATGACCCGCACTATGAGGATCCTGACCTTGTCCTCGACAACAAATTTCCCTTCCCACCGCTCCATGGAATTCCAGAGGAGGAGCGACAGATCACTATCCGTGCACTTGTACTCGGAGCCTGCCTGGGTGCTGTCGTGTCTGCTTCGAACATCTACCTTGGTCTCAAGACTGGGTGGACGTTCGGTGCTTCTCTTTTCGGTTCTATTCTCGGTTTTGCCATTCTCAAGCCCATATCGAAAGTTGCTCCCAGATATCTGGGTGGAGGACATTTCGGTCCAAAAGTATGGATACTCGCAGACTCCCTGTGGAATTTAGTTTGTATGCTTACTTAAATCGTGCAGGAAAATGTGACTGTTCAATCAGCAGCAACCGCCGCTGGAGGCTTGGGTATAATTTTCGTCGGTGCTGTCCCAGCCAGTACGTACAACGAGGATATCCTTGGTATATTTGGGCTTAGAACTGACGCTCAAACCTTGTAGTGTATCATTTGAAACTGCTCTCCGACAAGCCCCAACAGGATATGGGCAAACTGATCACCTTTTCACTCTGCACCGCTTATTACGGCCTATTCTTTGCCATCGCATTGAGGAAGTTTTACATCCTGAAGTTGAAGCTCATCTTCCCATCGCCCACGGCCGTTGCCTACACCATTCGTGCACTTCATGCAGGTGGGGCAGAAGGCGAGAAGGCCGCCGCCAGGAAAGCCAAAGTACTTGGGATCTCATTTGCCGCCGCTGTTGCTTTACGAGTTGCCTCGATGTACGCACCTGGAATCCTCTGGGACCACAACATCTTTTGGTGGGTCTACACTTGGGGATGGACGAGTGCGATCAGCATCCATTCCTGGGGCTGGCTTTTCGAGTACACGCCGGCTTTCCTTGGAGCCGGTATCCTCTCTGGAATGAACGCCTCGTTGTCTTTCTTCTTGGGTGACGTTCTCGCGTGGGGCTTGGTTGGTCCGCTGACTGTGAAATATGGCGAAACTTTCGGTGCCGCAATTGACAAAGAGACTTATCCAGGCTGGATGAACTACAACAGCTTGGGTATACCAAAAGGTTTCACATCGCAAAAGCACCATCCGTCGCCCCGATACTGGAATTTGTGGATTGGAGTCATGGTCATGCTCTGCGCCTCGTTTGCCGAGGTGGCCATGAATTCTCCAATGATGTACCGTGGGATGAAGAGGGCCTTCTTCGAAACTGCCGAGAAGTTCCCCAAGTCCAGAGCTTTTGCCGAAAAGCATCTGCATGGAGAAGAAGAGGACTCTCTAGATCCGTCTCCCAAAGAGGAGCAAGTTCCAGTTTGGGCTTGGTCCGTTGGTCTCGTCTGTGCGATTGCAGTTTCAATGATTGTGCTTGCCCTCCAGTACAATGTCAGCCCTGGACTCACGATTCTCGCCGTCATTCTTGCCTTCATTTTCTCCTTCATTGCTGCTCAGTCAGCAGGTGCCACAGATATCAACCCAGTGTCAACTTGTGCCAAAGCATCTCAGCTTGTTTTCGGTGGTGTTACTCAAGGACAGGGCATTCATGGCGATAAAGCATTGACCACAAACATGACCGCAGGTATAGTTGCTGGTGGAGCGGCAGCCCAGTCCGTCGATATGTTGGGCGATCTGAGAACCGGCTACCTCCTCTCCGCCTCTCCATATGCGCAATTCATTGCTCAGGCATTTGGCTCCTTCTTCAGTATCTTCCTCTGTACTGGGTTTTTCGTTCTCTTCTCCAATGCCTATCCATGCATCATCGATGCAGATTGGGATGAAACGGTCCAGGGTAAATGCCAGTACGTATCACTTCCTTTGAAACCCTTTGCTGCTCCAAGAGCTCCTGGATTCTCGTATTATTTTGTTGTTGAGCCTGGACGTAAATCATGTGGGAGAGACCCATTGGGCTAACTCAATCAATCAGATTCGGTATTCCTTCTGTTGCGGCTTGGGTCGCTGTTTCCAAAGCGGTTACAGGGGCAGACTTTCCCGTTCCTCCCAACGCGGCGATCACAGCTCTCTGTCTGGGTATATTGTCCGTCATCATCGTTGTTGCAAAGTACCTTTGGAGTAAGATTATCTTCGAATCCTCCAATTTGACCAAAATGTTAACCAAGCTTCTGTAGTTCCAACCAAGTTCCACCGTTATGTCCCTAACATGAACGCTGTTGGTCTTGCATTCACCCTACCCCAGACACAATACGCCACTGCCATGGCCACTGGAGCCATTCTGTCCAAGATCTGGCTCAAGCGAAGCCCACGTACTTGGAACGAGTTTGCATACTCCATTGCCGCCGGTGCTTGCGCTGGAGAAGGAATTGGAGGTGTCATCAATGCTCTTTTCCAAGTCATTGGGATCTCTGGTGACAAGTATGGTTCGCCAGTCGCTTGCCCTGGCGGCGAATACTGTGGCTAAGCGAAGAGGTTGATGGATGTGTGCTGTCAGGAGGTGGAAGGACATCAGAAGGATGGCAGAAAATTAATGAAAGATGACCGAAATGTTTGAGTAGAATACCCGTCGTATATGGACATTATAATAAACATCATTCGTTTTCTCATCTAATTATAAGCTCGGTGCAAATCTTGTCCGTGGTACGTTTTCTCGTTGCCTGGTGCCAACAGCTGTGGGGCTTTTCTTGAAACCTCATTTCCCTCCCAAATCCACTCCTCGTGCGTAGACTATTCACTATCAATGACTGCGTTGCATCGCATTTTCGTTGCCTGATTTTCAATGGGGATGGTCAACGTGCAGTCTGTCGTGGACGCACTTTAACCACGGCTGACTGGACTTGGCATTTTGATGAGCATTTTCCAGCAAATCAGGAACACGAAGAACAAAGCAGAGGACTAGGAGGACAAAGTGTATAGAAATTCTTCAATATACGGAAAGTCGTCTACATTCACAGTGAGAGTAGTACTGACAAGTCGAGAAAAAGCTGTCTCCAGCAGGTGGATCAACGACTAAACATATGAGCTAGCGAATCTGATGATGGTCTGTGCCGAGTGGGATGGTCCACACCTACCTACCTAGGTACCTAGTAATTTTGAGCATCATATGTCTCTTCCTCTACGAGTTGATTGCGGTATTCTTCTCATCAATGACAAAGGAGCGCTCTGCGATGGCCACATCCTTCTGCAACGTTTATTGGTAACTTACATAGGTATGTTTACTTCACGAGTTTTGATCGCGTGAAATAACTGTCGCTCTCAGTCGTTGATACTTTTTTTTATACCTCTACGCTTTCTTTCCTTGTGAGTGGCGCCTCGGCCACTGTTCAATTTTAGCCTGATACTTCCAAAAGTGCTGCTCTCGTTAATTTTCCCAACACATTGTTCTCATTTTCGCCCGCGAAAGTGAGCAATACATCATTGAAGATTTGGTTCAGCAGAGTAGTCTGTTCTGTATAGTGCCTTCTGGCCCAGGGTGCAATGAGACGACGTTGCGTTCTCCTCTTTCTCCTTCATGCTAGCAACCGGCAGCTTCTCCCGACATTTCCATCTGCCAATGTTCATTTAATGGATTATTCGGCAACACCAGCGGCGATTAGAGAAATGGTTCTTTGGCCAATATTCCCTAACCCAGCTACTGGAACAGAGATCGTGATTGATCTGGATCATCTGACTAACTATGTCCACAGCTTGGGAATGGCAATCCTTGGATCAATCCACATTCAGCGTGGTACTCTATCAGAAGTAACGTGGTGAGTTCTCCACATCACGCATCCGTGGACGATCTAAGTTAATGTTCTCCAGGTTTCTTTCATCTGTTGCGGTTCAAGCGGTCGGAATTTCAGACAGTCTGATTTTGCAGCATCCACCATTGCAATCACCGCGCTCTGTGGGTCATATGTCGCAGGAACATTCAGCCCAGCAAACGACTTCGGTGGGTGGTACTTGGGATATATGAAGCATTTCCCCGGACTGGACTTTTGTGAGGCTGCTTGGGGATCAAGTTCAACCCACTGTTAAAAAACAAGATTTCTGAGCTAGGAAAAGGTGTCGAGTGCTGTGGGTAGCGGAGGGGTCACATTCAGCTGTAGGGGGTTCGTGCGGGCTACGGTATACTTTGAGGATCAACCGAGTAGATGATGTTTCATTAGCTGAAATTTGTATCAAACCATACGCTGTTTTTGTTTTATTTGCCCCTCTCTTCGGCGGTTGCTCATGAGACCAAATTCCAGAACCAGTATCTCTTTAGGATGCAATTTCGCCGGGCTCCTTCAGGCTACAATAGTGCTGAAATTACTCTCCGCTAAGCTTGTTAGGGCTTTGGTGATACCACGGACTTTAGACTCTTTACGATTTCAGGCTTCAATGCTTGCTCTCAACTCCAATTCGGCTTTGTGGTGTTGACGGTTGTCTCTTAATTCATGATTGGTTGCACTAGCGATTGATTCGTCTATTATGCCGAAGGCTCTCATGAGCAGGCACCAGTTGCCCAGCTCGCTTATCTCGAAACCGAATACAACACATGAGTTTTCCCTATCTGCGAGCTAGATTTACTCGTTGATCTTGCTTATCAAACTCGACTTCACCAAGCACACTCCTGCTCTCTAGATAGCGGTTTCTGATAGGCTTGGGAGACGACAAGCATACCATGACTTCATGTTTTCGTACTTCCAGAGTCTGGGATCCGATTACGGCTCTGCACCTGGCTCGCAAAGTACTGAACTTGTGGATTACGATTGTTGGATATCAATATTTAATATCAATGCAATGCAATGATCGTTTGATATCACGGTCATGCATGCAGCAGAGGTTGAATAGGGAACAAACCCGTGCATCCGACTGTGGTCGCTTGACGCCGGCCATGACTTGCGAGATTTGGTCAGCCATAATGATTGAGATTCTTGGTTTCGATCCCAATCCTTTTACCTCTGCCAGGAAAATTTACCAGCGGTGAATTAATTGGTCATGGGATGTCCACATGACCGTTTCGCTTTCTTCAACAATTCATTCGAAGCGAGAGGAAATCGCACGACAAGGTTGTCAATCCTTACCAAGCTAACTAGATATTGGATTTACCAACAAATGCAATTTGTGAGATACGGTCTAGACCACTGGCAATGATGCATAAGCCCTATCTGATTGACACTTTGGCTGGGGTAGCCGCGAGGGGTCCCCAGCGGTAAATAAGCTTCGGCGTTTACTTGGCGCTGCTGGGCGAAGGCAGGGGTGTTCAATAGAGTCCCATCGCGTTATACTTCCCAAAAAGGAAGTTCGCGAACAATCTGAAGAGGCGCAGTTGACATGCGACCGCGGAATGGCCAGCCTCAACAAGACTCAATGGTATGCAACACGAAGCGAAACACGAAGTTCATGAAAGCAGATTGGCCAGCTGACCTACGAACTCCTAGATCGATCCAACGCAAATGAAATGGCCGATGCTCATCATGCCCAAAGTCTCGGGATGTTGTTCCGGCCCAGTTGGCATTCGTGGAAATTGAGTAAACACGGAGGGATTGCTCATACAATCATCTTGGGTATGCACCAATATTGGAGTTCCGTCTCTTCATTTCGTCGTTATTTCTGCTTCTTCTGCTGGTAAATGATACATTATTTGGATTCTCGCCTTGTAGGCGAGTTTGTAACCTGAGCACTAGCGAGGAATTACCTAAACACCGCATTCTTCACACCATAACGAAATCCAGATCCCATACGCGAGTAACGAATGGTTCATATCTTGACAATGACCTTCCCTCTTGCGTGTCTGCTCAACATCCTTTCATACGCCTGCGCACACATTAGCATTCGCCTCAACCTCAAATTCAAAACACACCTTCAACACATCCTCCATATCCCAGCATGAATCGATCGGCACCTTGAGCTTTCCTTCTCGAACCATAGCTGCCAATCGTTGCATCTCATCTTGTGTCGCAGTAGCTGCAAACTGGATGTATGGCCTGTTCGGCCCACCAAGAAATCGCGGCCAGAGGAAATTGCTCGCCATCTGGCCAATGCTGTACAGAATAGCTCTCATAGAGTAGGTAGGCATCGCAGGGCCTACGTTGACAAATGCTTTCCCGGGTTTGAGATAGCCTTCACAGTTGTGGAATATCTCTTGGATACCAAATGCGTCCATGACTACATCGAACTTGTCGTTTGCGAACTCAGTGGTCAGGAATTTGTGTACCGGTGCGTGCTCTTGGTAGTCGATGACCTACATTGTATCAGCTCTAGATTATTCTGGCTTTGCATCCAAACGCACCTCATCAGCTCCGAGTCCTTTGACCATCTCAATGTTGGCCTTTGAGCAAATTGCAACGATCTTTCCGCTATTGCCCACAGCCGACCTTGCAATCTGCAAGGCCATTGACCCAATACCACCACTTGCACCATTGATCAAAATCTTCATTCCCTCCTCCAACTTCGCAGAGTCAAACAATGCCAAAGCTGTGCACCCTGCAACTGGTAGTCCTGCTGCTTCTTTTAGCGACATATTTTCTGGTTTCAGACACACATTCTCAGCAGACACCAACACAAATTCCGCCAATGATCCCTTTCCAGCTCGAATATGCGAGCTCACTAGGACCGATCCAAACACCTCAGTCCCCGCCCTCAGACCCTGTGATTCTGGGACAATTGGACCGACTTGGACAATTGTACCCGCGAAGTCCATTTCGGGAATTGCAGGTTTGGCTCGAAAGAGCATGGGACAGATTTGCATCATGATTGAACCTCCTGGGTTGAGAGCTGCATGGCTGATCTTGACCAGCACTTCTTCTCCGACAGGGGAATGTGGAAATGGGATGTCGTTTGAACATGCGAGGACTTTCTCTGGTAATCCGGTTGAGGTATGGACCCATGCTTTCATCTTTTGTGGGTGAGTGGATGGAATGGAGTCATTTTCGGTGGCTGGTGAGGCCATATTGACGACTTAGAATCGAAGTGATCTGCTACGGAGTGTTTAGGATGTTTAGTCAAACGGTTGAGAGTAATTAGGAACCATGCCGTCTCAACACAGAGCCTGGTATATTTCGTCGTGTGCAGTGCTGCCTCGCCGCCAAGTGACACGTTTTCGAGAAGGTGCTCAGCTTCATAGCCTGAGCAGAAGATACGATTTCTGTCGTCGGGTGGCTTGAACTTATGGAAGTTCAAGCCAATCAATTGCTGAACCGAGGGCTTGTGATTGGACATTCCCGGTTCATGTTCGGTCCTATTACTCGCTTGTCTGCAAGGCGTCGGCGCAACCTCTTGTACATTTTTGGAACTGTCATTTCAAATCCAGTTGACTTATGCTGAAGCAGCTAGAAGTGTGTAAACGAAAATGTTAGAGAATCGATTTAATTGGCAAGACTCCAGCTATCGGCAGAATTAGCAGGACTTCTAGTCTCTCCCAAATTCAGAAATGTATTTCCACAACGGCCCAAACCCCAGTTTTGCATAAATTGGCTTGTACGCTTTCACCTTACTCTAGTATCTAGTATATCCACTGGCTAAGACCTTTCCGTTAGAAAATACGCAGTACACAGAGCAATGGCAAGTCTCCATTGCTGTGGTGACCAAAGAGGTGCCAAGGCATGATGGGGTAAGAATTTTAATGGAAAATACAAGTATTTGCAGCGAGGATAATATGAAAGTAATCGTCGCGAAATCGGAGAACTGGATACGTAAATGTAGGAACTCACTTCATCAAGTCCACCTGAGAAATCCGCTGATGAGTCAGCAGCAAAAGTGGGATACAATTGCAAGTATGGTAAAAGAGGTCTGGATAGACGTCCCTTCGGCCGTCTTTACTACACTGCAACATAGCATCCCTCAGCATCCCGATCTTCTTGACACGCAAATATGGCTACTGGAACACAGCCAGTGCTGGGTTGGATTGGTAAGATGGCCCCCGTTAAATCGGGAGAATGACCGTCAGGAAATACATCTGACTGGATTAGGTCTCGGTTCCATGGGTCTAAACATGGCGAAGAACCTTCAGAAACACCTCACAGCATCAGTGGCTCCGCCATTGAACTTCACCAACCGAACCTTATCACGTGGGGTATCCCTTGTAGAACTTGGCGGAATCCCATGCGCAACGATTGCAGAACTTGTCTCAAAAGCAGATATTATTTTCTCATCTGTATGAACAAAGTCACAGTAGAAAGCAAAAGCTGAAAACAAACCAGATAAGCGATGATTCCGTCCTTGACAATATCGTCTCCAAAATGCTAGCATGCAGCAGCCTGGTAGGAAAGATCATCGTCGACACTTCAACAGTACATCCAGACAGTTCAGTCAGAGCCTCTAAGAAGTTGACTGAAGCTGGGGCGGTATTTGTTGCTGGTAAATGCACTTGCCTTTTCACAAAACATAATTAACAGACATAGCTCCCGTGTTTGGCGCATCCCCAGTAGCAGAAGCTGGACAACTACTTTTTGTTGTCGCTGGACCTAGAGTAGCGACCGAAGCTATTGCTCCATACCTGAAAGGTGTGATGGGACGAGAGGTTATAAGCCTCGGGGAGGATGTGTCGAAAGCGAGCTTGATGAAGACATCAGGGTAAGCCATGCTTGGATATGAAGTTCTGGACTGACTTTGAACAACGAAGAAACTTCATCACAGCAGGAATGATGGAAATTGTGGCAGAAGCCCATGTCTTTGCTGAGAAGACTGGCTTGGGCAGTGAGGCAATGGAACTGCTGATCAAGGAGAACTACGGTCCTCTGGCATACACAATATCCAGAAGATTGACAACGGGTGTCTATTTTCCGGCAAAAAGTAGGTCACAGCATCGACAAAACCATGGCCCTGCTAATAGAAATAGATGAGAAACCGTGGTCTGATATCAATCTTGCTATTAAAGATGTTGGACATGGTGTCAATTCTGCAGAAAAAGCAGGCGCAAGACTCAAGATTGGAGAAATCGTACTCGGGCATCTGAATGAAGCGAAAGGTTATGCAGAGAGTCAGGGTGGAAGGGCAATGGACTCTTCGTCTATGTATGGTGTCATTCGGAGGGATGCTGGACTCGACTTTGAGACAGACTTGGTGAGGCAAAGAGATTCCTGAATAGCAAGTAATGTATATGATGGAAGCATAAGATATGCAGACAGCAATGATTTGATACTGAGATTTTCTCACCCAACATATTGTCAAATGAGAGACATCAAAAGTTGATTGAATAAAGTGAAGCGAAGAGGGGTGAAAGTGAGGCATAAGAGCTCAATGGGCTAGTCCTCATATATCCGAGCGGTGAGCGGGAGGGGCTTAGCGTATGGCAGATCTGCTGAGCAACCTCGAACTTTTCAAGAAAAGTCAAGACAATTTTTGTGAGAGTTCAGCGATTCCCCTAGCTCACCACCAGCGCCATGGATATCCACCGTTGTCGATTCGTGCCTTTTCCGCCTTCCACGATCAATGCGCTCGCATTTTCCCACTCGCACATCTCGAAAGACCAGAAAACCGCCCCTCCAAGATTAGCGGTTGGCAGAGCAAATGGTGACATTGAAATATGGAACCCGCTGAGAGGATCGTGGCTGCAGGAGACAATAATACACGGAGGGAAGGATCGGAGCATTGATGGTCTGGTATGGACTCAAGATCCGAACGAGGAGGTCAACGGGAAGTTGATCATTGGGAAATCCAGACTTTTCAGTGTCGGATATACCACCACAGTCACGGAATGGGATTTGCGGACTGGTAGACCTTTGCGCAACGCCAGTGGAAACCATGGAGAGATTTGGTGTATAGCTGCACAGCCATCTGCCATAGGCGCGGCCAGCGGTGCATGGGAAGGGCAGAATTTGATCGCAGGCTGCACGGATGGAGCTTTGGTCTTGTACTCGACGAAGGATGAGGACCTTCAATTACAACGAATTCTGGTTCGGCCTTCTGCGAAAAAAGCCAAAATTATCAGCGTTACGTTTCAAAACCGCAATGTTGTCGTCGCAGGATGTACCGATAGTGTAATCCGTATCTATGACATTCGGACTGGAACATTATTACGAAGCATGACACTTGGGGCTGGGCCGAAAGGAGGGCCCAAAGAGATCATTGTATGGTCTGTCAAAGTGCTGAAAGACGGAACTATTGTTTCGGGGGATTCAACTGGAGAATTGAAGATCTGGGATGGGAAGACATACACTCTGAGACAGAGGATAAAGTCGCATGAACAGGATGTGCTCAGTCTTGCGACCAGCACAGATGGAAGCGCAATTTTCAGTGGCGGAATGGACAGAAGGACAGTCACATATAAGCCGGATGGGAAAGCAAAACCAAGATGGGCAGAGGTTACGCATCGAAGATTCCATAACCACGATGTAAAGGCAATGGCAAGCTTCGAGGGTTGTGGAATGAGTGTTGTTGTGTCCGGAGGTATGTCATCCGAGTGGTGACCTTAATTATTATTAACATAAATAGGTCCTGATGCATCCCCAATCGTTACACCTCTTGGACAGTTCGGATTCGAAAACCAACGATCATTACCCTTCCTTCCACAAGAATTAACACTTGGTAGCTCACCAAGGAGGAGACTGATTCTGAGTTGGTGGGATCGAGAAGTACACATCTGGAGAGTCAACAAAACTGCGGCACCTACAAGCGACGATGATGACGAGAAGCCAGCTGTTAAGGGACGAAAACTGGTCGCCAAAATTCTGATCAAAGGAGAAGCATACATCACATCCGCCACTCTCAGTACAGATGGCAGTCTTCTGGCAGTATCAACCACAGAAGAGATCAAAGTCTTCCAATTACGTCCCAGAACAGAGGAGGATGGTCTCAAAGTTTCAAAAGTCGCTCTACCAGAGTCTTTCTCATCAGGTGCACGACTCATTCAATTCTCACCCGATGGAAAATGGCTTTCCATAATCCGTCCAGACAGCCACATCCTCCTCTCCCGCATAACACTAGATTCGTCCACATCATCAACCATATTTCACGCCCCCATTTCTAAAGTCTCCCGTCTCGACCGTCAAGTCGACAAATTCACTCTTCTAGGCGGCCTTGGCACTTACGACAGAACAATAACTCAAATCGCCTGGTCATCAGACAGCAAGATACTCGCCGTGAGCGACCTCTCTGGCTACATAGACAGCTTCGTCCTTTCAGGCGTCGAAGACACGACTCAAGCGCCTCCCGCCGCCTTTTCCTCCGCCGCGTCATCCTCATGCGAATCAGACAGCGACTCGGATTCAGAAGACGAAGACTCGCCCTCCACCCCTAAACTCATCTTCGGTCAGCACTGGACACGCAATCCGGCTGCCTCTCTCCTACCTAAACTCCCAACTGCGCCAGTCGTTCTCTCTTTCCGTCCTGCGACCCAGAAGCAGCTAACGAATGGCGTCGCACCGCGTCCTACGAGGAATAATCCTCACCCCGTCTCCCACGACTTACCGAGCGGTGAAGCACGCCTACTAGTCGTGACGGCTACATCTGATATCTACGAGTTGGACGTCCTGAAAGGTGGGTTAAGTCCCTGGTCAAGACGTAACCCACCGCATACATTCCCAGCGAATTACCGCAAGACGCTCGATCAGGCGAAGGGTTGCGTATGGGATGTCTCCGAGGGCAAAGAGCGGGTATGGTTGTACGGTGTCGGATGGCTGTGGATGTTTGACTTGGCCAGAGATTTTACTCCGACCGGGGCAGAAGCGTCAGATGACGAGGATGAACTGGAGCAGCCTACAGGAAGTAAAAAGCGTCGCAGAAGACACGGCAAGGAGAACCCTTCTGGTGCAGGTGGTTTGATCTCAGACGAGGTTTTAGGCACGGGCATGTCTCGCAAAATACGAAAGGTCATTCACCAAGACGAGGATAGAACCGTGGAAGAGGAAATGGACTTAGTGCCTGTTCTTGACAAAGAAGATAATAAGGATATTGACGAGAGCCCGAATCACTGGCATACGTTTAAGTATCGGCCTATTCTGGGTGTGGTGGTTGTTGGTGAGGGTGAGGAGGACTTTGGTCCTGAGGTCGCAGTGGTGGAGCGGCCGATTTGGGAGGCCGATTTGCCGCCGAGGTTTTACGGGGAGAAGGAGTGGAGGGATAAGAATTCTGTAGATTAGAGTCGTTGGAAAGATTTTCATGACTGAGGTGATGGAGTTGATGAAGTGAAAGTGTTTTTGGAGGCACACTCTCATCGCTAGCACGTGACCATGGATGGCTCTGCTGCTACCTAGGTAGGTACCTAGTTACAAAGTTGATCCCGCCGGTACTTCGTTTCTTTTGGGCCACTCCTGATTTAAGGATCCTGAAACTATATTCCTATTAGCACGCGAGATGCTCGAGACTTCCATTGGACTTTGTAATCTATACATGGTCTCCTCTTTTCCTTTGTTCAGTCAGTCCATCATCAACACATCTTCGCTTGATTCTTTCTTCCATCATCCGTATCAGGCAACCATCCACGATTATCAAGTTTATCTACTCCCATGATTGCAAGCCCACAGAGTACACGATTACGTTATATCATACCAAGATGCTGTGTCATCCCAAGCCCTTTTCCCTTTCTCTTTCCAATCTATTGAAATAGACGCGCGTCAATCAATCTCCTTCCTTGGGGTTTACCCGCTTCTCACCAGTGCCCATGCTAGCATCGCACTGGAACAAGAATTACTGTGACTAGCAACACAAAAGATCGTTATCACTAGCAGGGGACTTTCTTGTCTCCTTGGTTTTACCTTGCTCTCTTAGCTACACTCTTACATGAACTGCAGCACATGAAGTATATCTTCACTTCACTTCACTTCACTTGCCGACCGATTGACAAACATACTTTGTGATATGCAACAAAACTTTATACGGAATTTGGTTGTGTCATTGGCAGCTCAGGTAGAGTGCTGGGTCGGGGGATATGATGGCAGATTGGGTGGGATGGTGGTGGGTTGAGGTGGAAATGTGGAACTTTGGAACTGTGGAAGGAGGTTCTGATAGGTTGGTGGTAGAGGAAAGTCGGTGAGCTGGAGGGGAAGGGGGAGAACGCGCGTCGGGAGGAGGGATGGGATGGCTTGGTACTGTGTTGTGCTTGTTTTGGCGAAAAGATTGCGGCATGGGGAGGAAAGGTTGGTGGGAGGGGAAAGTTGGGTTTTATGTTGCGAGGATGAAGCTTAGGTAGGAGATAGTACCAGTGGCCATAGGAAAGATTAGTAGAATGTTAATGGCAGGCGGGAGTACTGGACTACAAACATGTTCTGTGGTATGTATCTCAGCGCATTCAATTGAGTGGAGGCCAAGCTGTGGTCAAGTGTTGATGGGAGGTTGACGAAAGTCAGCAGACGGCAACGAACCTTCAAACAAACTGCTCACACAATACTTTATTCGGCGAAAGTTCTGCCTAGCCAATGATCATCTTGGCCACGGAGAAACTTTTCAAGGCTGGCATTGGGAGTGAATCTAAAATGGGGGATGGGGCCAGAAGGAGCCTGTAATAGTGAATTGGCGCAAGTGGGACATAAGATTGGGAAATTGGCAAATTGAGGAGAGGGACGGTCGCTAATGGATCAACAGGCGCGGTCGGTGCGTGTATTAGATTATTATGTCACTGGATTGATGTATTACGTTTGGTGTATGTTTGACGAGTATTGTTGATGTGATGACTTCGGAATGTGGAGGGTATGAGAGAAGGTAAGTGGGAAGAGAGGGCTTGAAAGATTGAGATTTACTCATGGCATTGAATTTCACATCGTCTTGATTTAAATAACCCATTTTCAATTTACACGATTACGGTTTTCAGGAGCGCTATACAGCTGAGTTATTTAGGTACTGTCCTTGAAAATGATGTTGCCGTTAATATTTAGGTAAGCACGCACTCATTCATTGATACCGCATCCTCCTAGCTGAACAAGCGATGCTTAATCCCACAGATAAAAAAGGTTAAAACTCTAAAACGTCACAAAATTTCCCATATCTTAACTCAAGCCAAAGAAACGACTGTTTTGTTTATTTCCCTCGTGATCGTTTCATTCAGCTTGCTTTCCTCGCTTAATAAACCTTCAAAGCAGTCAAGCTCGGCTCAGTTGTTTGATCTCCAGGCCACGCAATCCACTACTTAAGCGAGATCTATGCCAAGAGCCTGCCGCGCGTCACTCACCCTTTCTGAGGAGTTTGGGACTGGGAGTAGTAGTGGTGATTGCCAGCAGGGAGGATTTCTTTGCGTGGAGGGTTTGAGGGGAGGGAAGCAATTGGAAGCTTTGCGGGTTTGCTTGGTGAGGACTTGGTGAGATTGTGATGGGCTTGGGGTGATGGAAGGCGAAACTTCACGTAAACATATTCGTACCTGGGAGGGAAAGCGATGGGACGAATTGGAGAGGGTTGAATAAGTAAGTCGGTGGCCAATCGTACTCGAATACACTTGCGTGGTACGGTGTAAATGACAACGAGTCGCGAGTAATGTAATTCGTACTGTACTTTAGTTGATAGGCCTGCGTAGGCAAGTCTTACCTGATGGCAATTTCTCACTCCGTCTGTATCGTTCAGAAGTTTGACGGGAGGGAAGACAGAACAGATGAAGATGCAACGAAACTCTCACCGTGCTGGGGGTGCCACGCATTATTTCAACGATTCACGGCTCCAAGAGATCCGAATTTGATCTCCCAACTCAAACTTCACCTCCGCTTGTATTCGTGGCAAGAGCCTCATGTTCATGTTGATCAGTCCTGCGCCTCAAACATGTCCGGTTGCAGGCTATTCTGCTGGGCTTCCCCAGACCAAAGTATTTGCCACCGCGGTGGAGAGATCCGACGCATTGACATCGAGGGAAAATGCTATCTGATCACATGACTACCAGAAACTCAGAAAACTCAAATTTTCAAACGCCGAGATCAGGGTCTGATGGGGTCCTTGCGATCCTTGTATGGAAACATTTTGGCAAGTAAAGAAGAAAGTGGAGGAGCAGGCTGATGTCTAATTAGTGGGAAACCATACACAATCCGGTACTCCTGGGTTAACATAGAGTTTTGACATTTGGATTTTCTGTTGTAGATTGGACTGGATGTCCTTGACATGATTTGAGCTCATGCTCTTGAAGCAAGTTCTCGTGGGAAACTGGTAGAATCGTACTGTAGACTGACGGCAAGGGTCCATTCAATGTTAATTGTGCCAAGAGAAGGAATATCCACAGCGCCGACGTTGTTGGTCACGAGCTGGCTGGCAACTTTTCACTCCGGAGACGTGCTCCTAAAGTAGAGTACGTACCAAGAAAGAAGATCTGAAGATCAGACAGGAAAGAAAAGTCCAAAGCCTGAGGTTCGAAGGGAAGACACGTCTCTTATTCTCGCTCTCTCCCCATCGCCAATGCTGTCGGATATACAAGTAAATTCACACTTAGTCAGAACGAAGAACGAGTTCTTACTGGCTTGAATCGAAATCCGATATCCTGGAGAACGAACTTTGAGTGGTGGATCACCACAGTTAGATCGTCCTCCGGTGTCTCTAACTGGCTGAAGTGGACGACGACGCAGCTGGACCCAATTATACTCCCTTCTGACCTGAGGCAACGACGGATACCTGGCAGGGGTTTCGTTAGTGACGGCGACGCGTGTCCTGCGATGCAAGAAATCTGAGGATCCAGAAACGCGGCCAATCAAGGCAGACGCTGATGCCCGCCCGCCGCCGTCTGCCTGCATGCTCTCTGGTTCTGTGGACGCTCCTCAACTCTCCTCACTTAGTACTCCCCTCTGGACTCCACAGTCCACACGCGTACCTTTGCCTTGCCTTTGCCTTTGCCATCGCCATCGCCCGGGAACCAAGTCTCCTTCGTCCTCCTTCTTCCTCCACCCCCAAGACTGAAGGCGGACGGCCACGCCATCCCTAATCTCTGGGTGCACACGCAACCCCCAACCTAACTGACTGCAAACTTCGTACTCTCCCTCTCCGTACCTGTAACCCGAACCTTACCAAGACACACCTCGTCGTCGCCGCATACTCTTCTTCCTCATCACCAACAGTCACTCACCTAATTATTTACAACCGATGAAGAATAACTTCAACTGCTGCCCCCTTCATCATCATCATCATCATCATCATCATCATCATTACCAGTTCTTTTCGCTCTGCCCGCATCAGCCACCGAAGACAGAAGACAGGCATCTATTCTTGCAGCGGACCTAGCCTAAAACACTAAGCGAAGTGGCATTGCGACAACTGAACTGGGCTGTGCCAGGGAGGGTCCCTCATCACGCTCGCTCAACACCACCACCTCAACCTCCACCTCGACTTCCTTCCTTCCTTCAATTCAGGAACTCCGTGCTGGAGTATCGACGACAACAACCGGAATCATAGGACAGACACAAGCAGAAAAGAGGTGCGAATATTGGGCGGTGGACGACGATTGCTTCTGCCTCGACCTCGACACCCTTCACATCGGCCTCGAGTACGAACCGGCAGAGGAAGAGATGGCCGACTCATCGGGCTTCGGCTCGCAACAGAACGGGAATGGGGATTACGATGATCAATGGGCGAGGGGATTGACGGCACAATTCGAAGGTTTATTACGGACGAAACGACTGAACGAGCTGGACCGATCAAGGACATCTTCACCATCACCAAGAGAGCGAGCGTCTTCGAGCAACCTACGAGCCGCCTCTACTCATTCACAACAATCACATTCATCAGGGTACAGACCATCGACATCAAGTGGCTCGCAATACGGCGCTACCCCTCCATCGTATGCGTCGCTGAGAAGCCTACCCAAGGTCCCGTCGCCACCTGCGGATGCGCAGTCGCAAAAGTTCAGGAACCTCCTCATATCTCTATCACTTACACCCACGAAGTACGAGAACCCTGGACTGTTGGATGAGGCGTTACAGGTTATCCCACTGGATCGGATATATGGCGAGGCGGAGGAGGAGAGCCAAGTGCTCCAGGCACAGGCTGAGAGTATGGGTGATGGACGAAAGCCGGAATGGGGATATCAAGACTGTGTCATTCGCGCATTATTGAGGTATGTATCGTATCATCTGTTGATTGATTCATACTGACATTGTTAGATGGTTCAAGCGGTCATTCTTCTCCTGGGTCAACAACCCGCCATGTTCAGTCTGTTTATCACCAACAATTGCGCAAGGCATGACACCACCAACACCAGAGGAGTCAGCATACGGTGCCCTCCGAGTAGAATTGTACAGATGTTCCGCTGGTGATTGCGGTGCCTACGAGCGATTCCCAAGATACGGCGACGTTTGGCGGTTACTACAGACCAGGAAAGGACGAAGTGGCGAGTGGGTCAACGTATTCAGCATGCTATGCAGAGCAGTAGGAGGACGTGTGAGATGGGTATGGAATGCCGAGGACCACGTATGGACGGAGGTGTATTCGGAGATGCAAAAACGATGGATCCATGTTGACGCTTGTGAAGAAGCTTGGGACAATCCACGGCTGTACGCTGACGGATGGGGAAAGAAGATGTCGTATTGCGTCGCCTTTTCCATGGATGGAGCCACAGATGTTACTCGACGATACGTTCGAAAACCTGAGCAAGCTCTTGAGCGGAACCGTTGTCCAGAGGAAGTGATGCTGTACATCCAGAACGAGATTCGTAATCTTCGACGATCCAACATGCCCAAGGATGAACGATTCAGACTTGAGAAGGAGGACAGCAGAGAGGACAGAGAACTCCGAGGTTACGTTGTTGCTTCGATCGCTCAATCCGTCGTCTCCAACCTTCGACCTGGCGAACCATCCATGATGAATGGACGTCCACATACACCTGAAGATCAAAAGCTGCCTGCTGAGCAGCCTGCCACTCGACAAAATGGTGCTCAGGAATGGGCCAATGCCAGAGACAATAGTCAGCGACACCACCAACCACCCAGAGATCCTTCACAACGCGGCTTCTGAAAGACTCGATGAAAGTCTTGTTCACACCACCACCCACATCAACGGAAGTTGAAGGCATGTCGGCTAGCTATCGATCACAGAGCGCAATTGAGCGACCATGATGAGCACGCCAGCGTCTCGAGTTGATACCATCGTGGACATCCGTCCGCACGGCATGCCGCTGCCTTCTATTTAATCTTCACATGTTGATACATCACATCAGCATTACTTCGACAAGGACACATATTTTACACCATCTTACAAAATCAATACCATCATCAGCCTGTCCATAAACAGGCTTGTACGCTTATACATGTGCGGCTGCATTTCCATCCGGGGGAATTTGGAGGGACTACTATTTACTGTGTCTACACTGGCGTACCGGCGGTTGATACTATCATTACCGACATCAACATCAATCCATGATCGTAATTCATTTTGTCATTTAAGGGAGAGCATGAGTGCTCGTCTCGTGGTTGAGGTCGAGGTTGTTTTTGGTATTGTTTGATTTGAAATCTGGGTCTAGCTGTGCTGAGGCGGTGTCCGAAGCTGGTAAACAGCGGCGTTGTTTTGGATTGGGAGGGTTCATATGACCCTGTTCGGATCGAAGCCGATGGTCTCTTTTCTTCTGTTATCATATCATATCATATTATCGAGGGGGGAGATGCATGGAAGGGAAGAGGATTGGGAGGCAGGAACTCGGGATGAGTGATGTGATTCTCTCACATGCAGACATGAGAGGATATGAGATCAGATGATATCCAGATGAGAGGGAAATGAACGATACAGATAGCTCGGACGAGGAAGGAGAGAAAAGTCATTTTCTAGTCTGATCTGACGATAGATATGAGAAAGAAAGAAAGAAAGAATAAAATGAACAGAGCAAGTTGGCTGCTTTCAAAACCACTCTCTTGTTCCGGCATTTCACAGTGAAGTGAACTCTATGTAGATCACAACTAAAACAACTCTTTCAAAACACCAGGTCCTCTTTGGGAAGTAGATGGATATATCCCGTCACATCCGCACATACAGCCAAGTTCACAAGCACCTCTCAAAAGCGAGTCGGCACCTGAGATGGTGGCAAGCTCGCAAGGTATGCGGGTAAATACTAAATCCCCGGCACTTACCTGCCCACCACCTCCTGCCCCTGCTCCTGCTCCTGCCCCTGCTCCTGCTCCTGCCCCTGCTTCTGCCCCACCATGCCCACTCAACTAAAATCCTAAGCTTCTCCAAGGAAGGAAAAGAGTCTCTCGGCTAAGGGCTCTAGCTTACCTGCCCCGGACTGGCTCGGCTCGGCGAGACTAGGAGAGGGAGGACTTTAACGATTTCGATTTCGATGCGGTGAAAAGAAACAAGAAAGCAAAAAAAGTACAGTACACACGGGCAGGATTTCGAACTTGCAAATTCGGCGATACGTGTACTTGAGATACTGGAAGTGAAGTGTCGTTGGTGTTCTGTTCTCTTTAGAGTGAGTGATTGTTTGAGTTTATTTGGCAAGGAAAGGTTTTTTCTACAGGATAGGTAGGAGCTTACGGGAGGTCCTAGGTACTTACGACGCCAAACATACACAGACGCGAGATCTGTACCTCCTCCATCAACACCAAACCAGCTCAACAACACCCCAATCAATCAATCAATCAATCAATCAATCAACCACACAACCACAATGACGCGCTCTCACCCCCACCGCAGCAGCAACAACAACAACAACAACAACAACAACAACAACAACAACAACAACAACAACAACAACAACAACAACAACAACAACAACAACAACAACAACAACCTATTCTCTCAAACAGAGCAGCAAAACGCCGCCGCCGCCCAAACCCTCACCTCCCTAAAGGCGTTCCTCCCACCGCTGAACTTCATCACGATCCACTACGCGTATTTCATCAGTACGTGTTTGATTTCTTCGGTTGTGTTTTGGGGGATTGGGAGGGCTGGGGTTGGGGTTGGAGAGGAGGAGAAGGGGAATGTGAGGGGGAATGGGAGGGTGGAGTTTGTGGATGCGTTGTTTTTGGTTGTTTCTGGTGAGTTCATTTCTTTATTTTAATTTCAAGATTTTGGCAGTGGGGGTGGGTTGAGGTTTGTAGGACGAGGAAGGAGGGGGGGAGGTATTCTTTTTCGTTCTGTTATCTCTTATACCTTGTGTTGCCTTCAATTTGCCCCTCATTTCCTATTACGCTGCTTGGTTTTATACCAGTATTGGGGTTCCAACATTACCTTTTTTTCTTCTATTATATGGTTTCTTAGCAGCAAGGACTGAGATGCTCCCACACATCTACATATCAAGCTACTACATCCTGCATGTCCAGCATCTTCAGATCACTGTACATCTTCCTATATCTCTCCTTTGTTATTCCTAGAACCCTTTACTAACACCCCCTTTCCACAGCCATGACCGAATCTGGTCTCAACACCGTCAACCTAAGCCAGCTCGCCCTCGCCCAGCAAATCATCCTCTTCATCCTAATAGTCATCGGCTCCAGCATCTTCGTCAGCATCTCCACAGTGTGGACACGCAAACGTGTTTTCGAGAAACGCTTCCGGGGCGTCGTCAAGGGTGTTAGAAGGGGACGGTTTCGTGGCGGTATTCTAGGACGGGATGATGCTGGGTACGGAGGGATGGGCAATTTGGGAAATGGGAATGGAGAAGTTAGTGTAGGTGAACGACTTGAGGAACAGAGGAAGGAAGGAGATGGTGGTGATGAAAGGGTGTTTGAAAGTAGGCACTCGGGGCCAAGGGATCCGACTTCACACCTTTCTCCACATGGCCCGGATCTGGGTTCGGAATCGGTGGCTCGTGATGAGCTGTTGAATTCGAATTTAGATCTTGGGTCGGGTGGAGGAGGGGAGGGAATGGGAAGGGGGGAGCGATATGAGATCGAGATTCATGGTCTTGCTTCCCGTAGTCTCCATTCTCGAACCGGAACAAGAAGTCGTGGGAAAGGAGGCCAAGGTGATCCAGATCGTATCTCTTTCACGCGGCATACATCCTCTGCTCAGGGAGACACAAACGGGGACTTAGGTACTGGAGCACCACACCATCGGATCTTGAATTTCGCAGGCGTTGGAGCACGTCATTATCCTGGCATGACGACCTCAGCAACAGCATCGATCTACAGCGCCACTCATGGTCCCGCACTTCCCATGACTTTACATCATCGCCTCGAAAGAAAAGCTACAGCGCCAGATGGAAGGACCTCTCGGGGAATGCACCCTGATCTCGACTTGAAGGGAGAGCAACTAGAGCTAGACCAGGCCACATATCCGCACTACCTCACACGCCATACAACAGGTCGGAATGCTCAGGTCTATGGCTTAAGTAGAGAGGAGAGGGAGCATCTTGGTGGTGTGGAGTATAGGGCTATCACACTGCTGGGATGGGTCGTGCCGTTGTATTTCGTGCTTTGGCAAGTACTTGGTTGTGTTGGTTTGGGTGCATATATGAAGATTAACAAGGAGGAAGTTATTAGGGCGAATGGGATTAATTCTTGGTGAGTCCGTTTCTCTTCACTTCTTTGTTATGATGCGAGCTGGATACTGGAGGAGAATGGAATGTCAATGGGTTGAGAGTGTGTACGAGGAGAGTGTGGAAAACTGCTAATGCTGTGTGTTAGGTGGCTGGGAATTTTCAATGGTGTCTCTGCTTTCAATAACTCGGGTATGAGTTTACTGGACGCGAATTTGGTAAGTTCAAAACAGGATTGATACCACCCACGGATGAAAACTGACTTGAACATCTCCTAGATCCCCTTCCAAACTTCCATCTACACACTCGTGACCATGGGAATGATGATCCTGGCGGGAAACACGGCGTACTTTCTCTACATACCCAATTGCAGAAAACTCTTACTGACTGCCACCAGATACCCTATTATCCTCCGCTTGATCCTCTCCCTCATGCTCAAAACCCTCAACACCATCTACCCCTCTCCCACCACTCATTCGACCCACAAAGCCACCCTCCGCTTCATCCTCGCCTACCCACGACGTGTTTACACGCACTTGTTCCCCTCTGCCCCAACCCTCTGGCTTCTCTTCATGGTTATAACCCTCAACGGCATCGACTGGATTGCCTTCGAGCTTCTCAACATAGGTAATGCCGCCGTTGAAGCCATCCCGCACAATTTCCGTGTCCTGGACGGTCTGTTCCAAGCGCTGGCTGTACGCAGCGGCGGGTTCTACATAATTGGGATAAGTGAGTTGAGGATTGGGCTACAGGTGTTGTACGTCATCATGATGTATGTCAGCGTATACCCGGTAGTCATCACTATGAGAGGCTCGAATGTTTATGAGGAGAGGAGCTTGGGGATCTATGCTGGAGAGGATGAGGAAGAGAAGGAGGAGATCTACGGCGCCGGAGATAGACGAGCCAAACCCTCCAGCGCTCTACAAACCATCCTCAGCACCCTCTCCTCCCTAGCCCACCCTTTCACGCCATCCTCCTCCTCTCCTCACCGTCACCACCACACCCACCTCCCCACCCCAACCCGTACCCAATTCATCCACCAACAAATCCGCGGCCAACTCGCACACGACATATGGCTCCTCGTTCTCGCCGTCCTTCTCATAACCTGCATCGAAGCGTCCTCCTTTGAGAACGACCCCGTCACCTTCTCCGTCTTCAACATCATCTTTGAAGTCGTGTCGGGATACGGATGTGTGGGCATTAGTACGGGGATGAAGGGCCAGGATTATAGTTTTAGTGGGGCCTGGAAGCCGAGTAGTAAAGTGCTGCTGTGTGTGGTTATGGTTAGGGGTAGGCATAGGGGACTGCCCGTGGCGCTGGATAGGGCGGTTAGGTTGCCAGGGTTGGGGGATGAGGGTATGGGCGTAGGTGGGGAGGTTGAGCTAGAGGATGGGCGTCTGCATGGAGAGGGAGGTATAGGGAGTGGGGTTGAGAGGAAGGATGAGTTTGATGTTTAGGGAGGGGCGTGTTGTGGTGTGGTGTGGCGCGGTATGAACCAGAGCGTCCACGACATCGTTGGGCTTTATTTTGTCCGTTTTCTTTGCTTTCGCGTACCTAATTGCGCTTTAAGTAGATTCTCCCCACTATAGACCGAAAGAAATCGTCCTTTGTTTCCTATATATCAAACATTTGCAACTTGCTTTTCCGCCTGTAACCTACTAGTGGCCGAGGCTCTTGCTCGCTGACATGACTAGTGGTAAAATTTCCTCATGTGGAAGACAGATCCCTTGTCCTTTCTCATTGAGCGCTTACTCCAGGAGTAAGTAAATTAACAGAGAGATAAACTGGATTGGAATGGAGTGAGAGGAGGGTGTTCTTCGGCTAAAGGCTTGGCGAGACTTTTCTGTAAATACAAAGGGAAGATATGTTTAATAATTATCGAAGGCGTGATAAATGAAGAGTTGGTGATACCATGCGCTCTAATTGGAGAAAATATCATCAGAAAGGAAGAGTATACGGTTTATCTATCTCTAGAATGTTGGCTGCGAGGGATGAAGAGAAGATTCGGTAGAAATCTTTTATGTAAGGTAGGAACAATAACTACATACTGGTCATTGCACTTCCTGAATGCATGCACCAGAGAAGTCAACCTGGCTCAATTAGACGAAAGTCCAAGTACTCATGACGTCACAATTATCAAGTATGAGTGGGAAGAGCGAAAAGTGAAGGACAGCCCATCCCAATGTGAAGTTCGATTAACTTGGACCTGACGAGTGCGGGAGATACATGCCAGGAGACTATTGCAGGTATAGGGGTGTATTTGGAAGCTTTTTAATCCTAGCCCACGATCGGGCGTCCAATATTGCATCCACCAACATGCCCAGTCCAAGAAACCTCATGCCAACCAGACACAGAGCATTGGTGTATAACTCAAGGGCGATTGACTCGCGTATTAACTCTAGCGAAAGATCGATTAAAAGAGGAACATCTGTTGATAGGCATGGTATGCTATCTACACAATAAATATGCCAGTCAGTTACTGAACGTACGCGCTGGATGATGAGACTTGTAGAATTCACTCACCCATGCTCAAATCACAAAATTGCCATCACACCAACGACAGCACCAAGCACGCCACCCAATCCAACTCCAAAACCATCACCTGTAGCAGCCGCACCAGCGCTTGAAGTCGAAGTCGATGTCGAAGTTGAGCGCTGAGTTGGACTCGTAGAATTTGAAGCTGAAGCCAAGGTCGAGGTCGAACTCTGACTAGCAAAAACAGTAGTTGAGGTAGAGACTATCGAAACAGTCGTGGGAGACACCATCATTCCCGACGAGTCCAACAACATATTTGTTGACGATGGTGGAGTGGAGGTTGAGGTTCCAATCGTGATTGTGGAGGAGGACAACATCGAAGGGCTCGGCATCGTATCCGTGAGGAGGGAGACCATCAAGGAGACGTCGGTGGGAGAGGGAGCTGCGACGGTACCACCACTTGGGTTTGACAGGCTAGGATGGAGGGCTGTTGTCATAGTGGTATCGCTGGCGTAGTAGACGAGTAGAGTGGTGGTGGGTTGGAGTGCGTCGCTGAGGATGGAGGCGCTGATTGCGGTTGGGAGGGGTGTGGAGATGGTTTGGGCGAGGGTGAAGGTGAGGGCGGAGAAGGAGAGGCAGAGGGAGAGGAGGAGGATGGTGAGGAGGAGGTCGAAGGACTTCATGTTTGTACGTTGGGTTATTTGTGGTAGGATGTGTTGAAATTGTTGAATTTTCGTTGGTGTGGTTTGTTTTCGAGGTAGGTGTTTGTTGATGGAAGAAGTGAGCCAGCCAGGTTGACGCTGGCGGAGATACTTTCATTGAACTCGCTTGTGGCTGCGCACATGATGACTTTTATTCATTCTGTGTATGTTGACTTCCGGTAGAATGAAATTCAATTTGCTGCTCGTTCACTTGCAGAACCAGACCTTGGCTTACAAAGTATGCTTGAAAGATATTCATTGAGGATGGCCTTAGCGAGTCATCCATTTGACTAGTGACCAACGTACTGACAGAACTGCACAATTGATTGTCCATGAAGCGTCCAGCTATCTCATGGTGATAATTGTCAACAATACTTCGCTAGCTGATTCTCATAAGCCGGAGACCCTTACTCTGCTTCAGCACCGCTCCCTCAGTAGCACTTGACAGACAAACGCGAGCCCTGCAAGATAATTCGGTACATGCGTCTCATAGGATATCACTGCATCAATTAAATCGAGCCCGATCGCAACATTACTTCCTGACCCTACTTTCGTTCATTGAAAACTCATAGATGTAAAGTGATGCCTGCTTGAAATACTGATGGATGTGTCCAACAATGGTAAGATCTTTCGATGCGGCCGCACACTTCTTCCAACTCGCATGTTCCAGTATGTCCACAAGCAGATATACGTACAGAATTCGGCTGCAGCCGATTCAATTGGCGAACCACAGTTTTGGGACACCGGCATCCTGTCCCGATTCGGCTTCGTGGCGCTTAGCCGCATCTCAGTGTACATTTCGCATGCACTGCTCCCCGATCCAACATTTTCCGCACGCCACGCGATTCGGCGAGATGCACTCACAGTGCAGTATCACTGCTTGGATTTTTTTGGCAGTGGAATGTGGATGTGGAAGCATTGGGTGTCGCAAGGTGCTACAACTAGATGTGCCAACATCTCCACCTGAATACTCTTCCAGAATGTTATCAGATGTCACCCCACGTTTGATATCAGGAGCAGATCCTAGTGGAGGCTCGAAGTGTTGGTGGGGGCTCAGTCGTATGTATACCACGTCCCTTGCCTTTGAGGTGATCACTATTTATTTTCTAACTACCTCACCAGTTCGAAGTTTGTATTATGACTGTTGACCTACGGTAATATCAAGACAATATGGCTGCACTACCAAGTGATGTTGTAGCTCCGAATCTAGAGGCTGAAGTGGGTAGCCAGGAATTAAGAACCCCCAATTTCTTGCCAAATTCAAAGTCTAACAGTAACTAGGCCGATGACTTCGCGGACGGAGATTCTGCCCTTGGAGGTGTAAGTCCTTGACTGAAATGCTAAAAGACTCCAAGCTCACTCAAGTCAGAATAGCTTTGGGAGCTCCACTACCTCGGTCGAGACAAGTATCATGAGGCATCGACATGAGAATGGACGGACTTACCATTCCTACAAAGACGGAAGTAGGTAAGAAGGATTAAATAGCAAATGACCATAGCTGACAAATGTAGAGTACCTAGTACCAAACGATGAGGTATGTTCTGAAATCCTTGGTCAATTTCCAATAGCTAATGAGCTTCGAAGCAAGAGCAAGAACGGGCAGGTATGAGCTACTACAATCCACACACTTCACTATCTAATCCATACAGACCTGCAACACCACCTGTACCTATTGACTTATGATGGCAAATTATCAATCATCCCAGACTTAGAAGAAAATAATTCCCAGCATGTGCTAGATGTTGGAACTGGTACTGGCATTTGGGCGATTGATTACGGTAGACTATAAGAGATTGTCTTGGGAGAAATGCTAACTCCAATACAGCCGATGAGCATCCTGAAGCCAAGGTCCGAGGTATTGACATTAGTCCTGACCAACCATCCTAGCAAGTACCCAACTTTGATTATTCATGGGATCCTTGCTGACTTATTTAGTGTTCCTCCCAATGCATCATTTGAGATCGACGACTTAGAAGAGCCGTGGCATTTCTCAGAGAAGTTCGACTACATCCATTGCCGAATGATGACAGGAAGTTTTGCAAATTGGCCAAAATTCTTCGACCAAGCCTTTTAGTTCGTACTTCCATTTTCTGAATGATAATTTAATGCTGACAGCTCTAGGAATACCACGCCAGGAGGCTACATCGAGGTCTCAGACATCTGCTTTCCAGTACTGACTGACGATAATTCCTTCCCAGAAGACTCTGCCCTTCAGTCTTGGGCACAACAGCAGCTTAAAGGCAGTAAAATCATCGGCCGTCCACTTGATGCTGCCAAAAACCACCAAGCGGAACTTCAACGAGTGGGATACACAGACGTGACTGTCAAGCATTTCATTTGGCCAATGAACCGCTGGCCGAAGGACGAGAAGTACAAAGAGTTGGGGACGTGGAATTGCGAAAACTTTACTGCTGGTGTCTCTGGGTTTTCCCTGGCGCTGTATACGAGAGTGCTCGGCTGGACGCCAGAACAGCTTGAGGTTTTCCTCGTGGATGTGAGAAAGGAGATGAAGGATACTAAGATTCATTCTTATTGGCCTATGTAACAAAGCTTGCTCATTGCAATGAAATATGCTGACGAAAATAGCTACACAATATACGCCAGGAAGCCCGAATGAATGACGGGATGATAATGGTAGGGTATCAAGTGAAATTGGTTGGGTTCTGAGAGCGCAGAGGGCATGAGAAGTTGAATGGAATTGTTCTCTATTCATGCTGAGTTGAAGCAATTGATCGAAGGAAGCACAGAATACGTATCCATGACCGAATAACGAGACAGAGTTCCTTATTCCAAAATCCAATTATCTCGACCACTGGGAGCGCGCCTCTCTTGACTAGTTCGCTGCATCTTCCACTTTGAGAATTATGACTTATTCAAAATCTTCCGTACAATTGCAAAGCGTAAAGACACAACATTTGGTTCTTTGTGGCGAAACTTGGAGGGGAAAAAGGCATGACCCCGCAATTTACCCCGCATCATCATGTGTGGAAACAGGGGCTCGCTTCGCTTGGTGACCAAAACACACAATATTATGATGACGTTCTTTATTTTCACAAATCACCTCAGCAAGAGTACATTTGAAAATCAAAGTATCTATGATCTCATCTATCCAATGATCTAAGAATTTCTGCCATTACAATTTCACATACTCCCTCCATCGTCGCCACCAGTGTTCCCAAGAAGGATTAAAGCTCACTACGCCTCTCTCCCATTTCACCAACTTCGTGGTGCTCAGTGGTCACTGGGATCTTAGCATCAAGTCCATTCTCCACAAGCAGCGTCTTGGCTTTCTCAGTGGCGAGAGTACCACCCAAAAGTGCTTCCTCCCCGTCGAAGTATTTGACGATTTCCTCAAGAGCCGTGTTTTGAGTCTCGATGTAGAAGAGATAGACGATGAGCAGTTCGAATGCGAGCCAAACGTCGTACACGATGTAATACTTCCACGCCAATGCTTTGAGAGCGACAGGATTGACGTATGAGTTGAAGAACAGAGACAAATCGACGGCGAGGAACATGAGGGTGAGACCCTAATTTTGAGTCAGTTATTACTCCAGCTTGAAGAGTCACGATCAACTTGCCTTGGCACGAAGCTTGTATGGTAGAATTTCTACAGCATATCCAACAAGTAGGCCGGACCAAGCGCTGTTGTAAAAGACGTAGTAGATGAAGATGAAGGCGATCTCGGCATGCGCAGCAGCCACAACTTTAGTTTGAGCGTACTAGCAAGATAAGAGTCAGCATTTTTATTCCGCCCCCAGTAGGTAGGAGGATAGAAGGATTGAATAAAATGAACAGCATAGATTCCGCGACTTCTTGCAAGGGCCTGGGGAAACCAGGGATGGGAGGAGGTACTCACTCGGGCGGCACAGACTGTCCAGACACAGAAAGATCCCAGCATACCTCCTGTAGCGAAGAGAAAGAGAGGTCTACGGCCGAATTTATCGATCATGAAACACATTCCGAGCGCAACAACGAAGTTCACAATTTGTAAAATGCCGTTGATTTCGAGTTGTTTCTTGGAGTTCGTAATTCCGATTCCGTTTAGGACATCAGTGATGTAGTAAGACACGAGACCGTTACCAGACCATTGGGAAAAGAATCCGAGGGAGATGAGGATGACGAGGCGGTGACGATTGCCTTTGGTCTTGAAAAGCTGCAGCCATCCGTTACCCTCGAACTCTTTCTCGAGCGTGATCGTCTCGCGGATCTCAAGGTATTCGATTTGGACAAGTTCGTCATTGACATTGCCGTGTGCGTGAGCTTTGGCCAAAACATTCAATGCTTTCTCGTTCTTCCCTCGAGAAATGAGATAACGAGGAGACTCTGGAACCATCCAAATGGCGATCTGTAGAAGACGTTAGATTAAATGTAACTGACACTTGCGCCACATTTGGGGCCCAAGATCGTATCGCGCGCCGTAGACAAATTGACTCACCAGCTGGATAACCGACGGCGCTGCTTGTACCATTGAAGGCACTCTCCAAGACCATGCATTTGGTATTTTGTTCGTTCCTAGCAATCATTAGTTTTGAAACAGCTGTGATACAGGCGATAATTACCGTATGTGAGCCACTAAATGACCGCAGAATTAGCGTAGGCTCTCAACATAGAAGTGTGCCGAGAGCCACCAATCGGCGTGCAAACGAAGAAGAGAGGAAACAGAATGTAGCTTACTGCTGCTACAATACTTCCAAGGTACCAGGTACTATTGTAAATGGTTGTGAAGATTGCCCGATGTTGTGGATGAACCAACTCGGCGATCAGCAGAGGAGCTGCTCCGTGTGCAATAGCGACGCCAAATCCGATCAAAAACCGAGCTGCAATGAACATCGAAATGTTGATTCCAATCGACTGAAGCACGACTCCGAGTATCATAAGAATACACCCAGTCATAACGCCAACACGCCGTCCAGCGATATCTGCGATGTAAGGTGTAATAGGAAGGGCCACAATCGATCCGACCGACATGATGGCGTTGAGAAGTCCTCGGGTAGCTGGACCTGGATGATTGAAGGCTACGGGTTGTTAGAATAGTTACGGGCACCAAGAGAATTTCTCAGCTCACATTTTTTCCACTCGTCAAGACTCTGGAGACCGTTCATCATGGATCCATCATAACCTGCAACCGATATTAGATGCAGCTCTCGTCGGTTCTATGGAACTCTTCTCTCAAGAAGACCGGCCATGTGCTGTGTTGAGAAGCTTACCATTTGTAGCAGATGTGAGCACAGCAAGCATCAACAGAACGTAAAGTCCTCGAATACCAGGTTCCTTGTACCAGGTGATTCGAGGGAACTCTCTGCCGCCCACCTCGAAGGTGGCTTTGGAGGCCGTGTAGAAAGGCATGTTGGTCGACGTTCAAGAGAATTGTAATACTTCAATGAATGAAGAGTGCTCCAAGGTAAACAGCTGGCTTCAAGCTGGGACTTTCCGAGAACTTATACATTTCTTGACAGCAGAGTTTGCCATCCCTTCCTAGACCATTCAACAACAGTCACTCCATATCCCCTGTCACCTCATGGCATCCATGATCGTGGAAATCGACTTTATCCGGATCGACCCCCATTTCTCAGTGATGACCCAACGATGAGCTTGACGTTACAGCTCGGAATCCCATTCGCTGCCAAGGGCTGTCGATCGAGCCTCTCCCGGGGTGCACGGCGCCACCAACCGGATGAATGCGAGTACATTTATCCAGCTCGCCACGCGAGAGCCGCTAAAGGTCGGAGAACACTCGCATTCTGAATATTGAACATTTGTTATGAAGTCCTCCCCGAGTTTCAACGATATTCCCAGCCGCTCTAGCATCTGAATGTGGGTTAGCAGCGCGCATCTGCTGACAATCTGGACTTTCATTTAGCCTGTACAGAGAATTGTCCAGAGTACCAGATCCGCTCAACCGTACCGAGATGCATGGGTGCCAAGCAAGGAAAGATGAGCTTGGCTCTATTCGCTCATAGTTTAACGGGTTGGCAATGCTTCTGTTGTTAGACATGCCGGCCGGAGTACTGGGAAGTTTCGAAGGGGTTTCCATAATTTCTCCACTTTCTCCATGAAAAAAGTAACGGGTGGCCCGAATCCCCAGACCACTAGAATCAGCCGGCTGAAGGGATCCGCGTTTGATTGATTTGGTGGAGCGTCCCTTGCAGTTTGACCGACCGCTCGCCGAACGTCATTAACCCGAATGGAACAGACGACTCGGACCAAGACTTCCTGAAGATTACAGACGAGCCAAAAATTCCTCAAAGACACACACGACTTGTCCGACGTGCAGATGTCCTCTTGGGCTACAGACGCTGTCATCAATTGATATTGTTCAAATTGACTAAGTACCTTTGAGCCATTCTCGGATGTTGTTGAGGCTATTCAACTCGTTGTTTGTTACACAACGTGGCCGCATGACTCGACCTTGCTTCCACTTGTTGATTGTGAGCACAGACTCGGCACAATATATTCTCTCTTGTTCATCCGACAAGGTGAAGTATGTAAGGACTCGTTGAATACTAGACTGATTGAACAAACGTCCGTTACCAGACAACCGACAAACGATGTGCAGAGAGCTCGGTTCTCCCAAAGTAGATTTGACTTCGGCTCGTCAAAACACCCAATGATTCCTTCGCTTCCTTACAGAAAGAGACCCGCAAATCAGATAAAACTCCCGCATGATCGATGGTGTTTTCGGATTCCTCATTAGGAAGAATACACTGGCGTGCTCGTCTCCTGGTCATCGTTGTGGATGATTTCCTGGCACATCTGGATATCCTCTGAAATTGTATTCATAGAATCTCCCTCACAAACGAAGCAGACGACGTGCATCTTTGCCAATTCTATCTCGAAACTTTATCGGCAATTGTTTCCTTCCTTTTTGAGATTACGAGTTGCTATCCGAATACACCCGCACATCGAGCAAACGATGCGCAGGATATTGTCGTCTCCCCGACTGGATCCAGTTCGCCATGAGATGATGTGGTCGACAATGTCGTCGCCCGGACATCATGTTTGTAAGAAGGGTAGACGACGCACAGGATCGAAAACGCCATCGAGGTGAATCACACAAAGATGTGATAATATCTCCTCTCCTCTAAGCGCTCTGCCTGCTCTCTGACTTAATCCGTAACACCTTGACAACTGTCGGAGACGAGGTAGACGTCGTGCATGACCAATATCCCCGCACTGTTGTTGATACCCCCTCCGTTGGGCTCTCTTGAAGAGTGTGGGAGTCTCGAACAGTGATAGACCAATATGATACCGAGCAAACTGGGCAGCGACATATTGTCGGAGTCGAAGCTATGCCGATGGTGTCTATCTGTGGTTAATGAACACCAGGAGGATTCGTTCTTGAACTTATCCACTCTCGCAGGAACATTTCGTGGTTGAGCGCCCCCCAGTCCAAGTGCCATCTCTCCTATCTTGAACTCACAACCTCTCTGAAGATTTCCTGGAATACGCTGTTCCAGATGATCTACCTAGATGCTCCTCCCATCGTCCTTTCTGATGTTTCCGAGCTGTTGCTGCGTTCTCCTCCCTCATACAATTTTGGTTGTAGGCCTAAGCACTCCCCCTGTTCTGACAGTGTCTGGACCAGAGTATGGAGATATGGTGACCTTGTCCAGGGTCTTGAAAGGGTTCTTGGGATGACAGATATGTATTATTTCAATGCTGACATTGCAGCGTTTGTAGATCTTGATGGCATCGTGGGACTAGCAACTACTAAATAAATGATGTGGGTTCAGCTCAGATGGCCGTGGAACCAGCGCTTGCAGAGCCACGTTGCTTGAACTTGAAAGGCCGGAGGCAAGCGGTGGTAATGAGAGCAAGCAAAGAGAAATTAAAAGATCGAATGAGTTTTACATGGCTGTCCCGGCGTCCGAATGCCTGACTTGGGATTCACCAAAACGCTTCTGCATGCGATGCTACGATCCACACCCAACATCATCATACGAAACTTCGCAGAAGATACATACAGAAGGTCATTTGTCGTTCGAGAAGTTTCCAGGAGCTATATAAGCCACCATCGCTGGGATGACATGATTGTTGACTGCACTGCTGAGGAATAAAAGGGATGGAATGTGCTCCCGTACGGATCGTTCTGTCGAAGAGACTTGATGCAGAATGCATGCAGATACATTTTCTTCGTGCCGGTCGTGCTACAACAATACAATTCCTCTCTGAGTAGCCGCCTCTCAAGTTCTCATTGGCTGTGCAATAACAAGTTCAAGCACACTGTACTTGAACTTGTCCGAACGAAGGAGCTCAAATGAGAAGCAAAATTTATCGCGGTCACATTTGGGTCAGAGATTCGCAACCTGTGTTATAGGTGCCGTCATGCTTCGGTCGTAAGACTGCAGTCGGATGGAGTTCAGAAGGTCTCTTGTTCTTGCGTCCATTCCTAGCATGAGAAGGATCAATCGATTAAGGCAAATAGAGATAGCTCTTCACGATTCATAACCAACGAGATCTTATGCCCGAGCTACATTACTTTTCTGAGAACGATCGAAAGTTCGTACTCGGACAAGAAGCGACTGCTACACAAAGTCAGTCCGGTCATTGGAATAGATTGAAGTACTGACCTGAAATTATTTCCAAAAAAAAAGTCTCGCGTCGTGAAGATTGACACGCGTTGACGTACCTGGTCAGCAAAGTCAACGTATCAGGGTTGGGGTCAATATTTTGTTTATCAAATGGAGATCAAAACGTTTCCGTTTGAGAGTTGGACCAAGTCGTGAAATTTGAAGTCGCCAAGTATTGTGAATTGATGAAGTGGTTGGACCATGTCAGGAGAGTTCAAGCTGATACAAATAAACCTGAGGCCGCAAGTCAGGCATGAAGTGGGCTTGGCAACGATGACCTCTGATGATCGTCCATCGCTTAGAGAACTTTCCGAACAGTCGTTCGCAGACGACGATAATCTGCACCTCCAACTGTTCCCGACTTCCAATCGTGTCTGCCCAGGGATACTCGACAGTGACAACCGAGGAGTAAGGAGGGTGGTCCAGCAGCACAACTACGAATATTCATGGATTCCGCAGCAAAACTCGAGACCTGATCAAATCGATATCTAATCACCAAAGACACAGACGAGCGAATTATCCTTGAGCCCGAGATTCATGACATAAATGTTTGGGAAATGAGATAGCTGTGTGATGGATGCAGGTTCGAGAGAGCTTATGATGATCCACCCAGTCCCGAGTTTCGAACTACCATATCTGGGTTGGCCGGTCTGCCCTCGAATGATATTACAATTATCTACAATGTCAAAATCGATCTGCCAGTGAGCAGTGGCTTACAAGTTTTGGACAGGGGTTATGACGGGAGAAGGAGAGGCTACCAAAATTCTGGCTACTGCAGCATGGCGCTCATCGAGATGGAATATCTGGCTGGCAGAGTAAGGGTAGGGCATGCAAGAATTCTACAAGCAAGAATATCGTATATGGGCATCCCTCAATGAACAATTGCTTCTGGCGTAAATGGTTACTAGTCGGCGCAAAGCTACTGTGACGTTTTCCACAAGTAGGAGTTGCAATACTTAAAGATGGGACAGTGGCCAGCAACTTCAGAAGCATGAGTACATTTGTTTGGTTCCTACTCTATGCTGAAATACAAAATGGACAGTGTCGCCACAATCTCGAAACTTTCTATTGAATCAAGATCTTCATGCTTCTTGGATCAAACGGGCAGTCATTCATGACGTGGGAGTTTCCTCTGGCAACATCATCCGAGGCCCAGAAGTAAGCATTTGGGCAAAGATGCTTGGCGAAGTCGCTGGGAGGTCCACTACGCCCACAGTACTTCTCTCCACCCTTGAGCTTACAATCAGACATGCACCCAAATGCCTCACCCTCCTTCCAGAAGTTCTCTGGTGGGCAAACCTTCTTGGCTTGCTCCAGAGTGAAGTTGCACTGAACTGGACGGTGGCACTCCGAGGTGGAGTTCATGATGGTCATGGTCATGTTGGCGCTCACACCATCGACTATGTATGTGTTAGACCCATCATTCTCAAGAAAGTTTTAGTCATACCATTGGACAAGTTGTTCCAGAACTTCGTCTCCTTGTAGGCGAACTCAGACAAGGTCCAGATGGGCAACTCTCCACCATCACACTTCTCACAATCCTTGTTGCATCCGACACGGCTGTACAACATGCCGTTGTAATGTCCTTCAGGGCTGAGGAAGATCATGTTTCCAAGGACAGCGGTAGAGTTGGAAGGGATGCGGATGCCGTGCTTGAATGCCTTCTTGTTCTTCTTGCCGAACTCGGTGCTCTCTCCAGAGTTGAGGTCCTTGGCTCTACCAAAAAGACACATGTCGGTAGTGCGGTTGTTGCCAACGACGAAAAGCATGCTCCGATCGTTTTGCGCGATAGCCGCACGCTCGACATAATCGATTGATGGTCCATGATCGAAGACAACTTGGAAGGGCTTTCCGTTTGTTGGAAGCTCGATCTTTGGCTCACGAGCTTTGCTACCTGGAGCGCCGGCAGCAACTGAGGCAACGCCGAGAGCGGATGCAAGGATACTGACACGCATGTTTGCTAGTCTTCTGGTCAGTTCATTCTTCTATGACAATCCGATGACTCGTCTGGAGTACCTTCTGTGAATCGAATTTCTCTGGGTATCTTTGTCGGATTGTGCGGATGGTGAAAGAACGCACAAAATAAAAACTGAGCGCACAAGTTTTAAAGAACTGCAGCAACTCTAGCTATCAACCGGTCGAATTTTGCTTCTCCATCTTGCCATGACGCTTGCCGTTATGCAGTCTGGGCATTTCTGGTAACGACCATCATTGAATGATACTATCCATGGCCGGTGCTCATTGGTGAACACACTTGTCGTGAAGTGATGGCATATCGTGTTTATTGTATTGACCTAGACTTGCTAAGCGAGGCACCAAGCGGGTGCTGACCGAGCCGCACACTCGATGTTGAGGAGCTGAATTTGTCGATGTCTTGAAGCCGACTTAAGCGAGATTCTAGCGTGAGATTGGGCCCAAGGCTACGATTTCTGGACGGACATTCGGTCGGTGCTAGATTTCACGGACTCTTCAGACGGTGTTATGCGCTAGATTCGGACGGTATCACGCTAGTATCTATCATTCTGCTCTGGTGAGCCCTTCTAACTGAAGAGCAGCAGGTTCGCTGAACGAATAGACTACTCTTGGCACGGTTTGGAAAGAGGCAATTTCACCCGTATCAAGCTTTTTGATAACTGCATGGGTACCATAGGTTATTTCGTGGCTTTTTTGTTTCAATAAGTGTTCAGATTCTCATGCAATATCGCTACCTGGTGTTGGTGCACATGAAGTCTCTAGTTTGATACGAGGGGAGAGTCTGTGCCGGCTCCATATGCTAAAAGCTTCTGGATTGTTGGCCAACTAAATCACATCCCATTTACAACACTCACCTAGAACAATAACCCAGCTTAAAAATTCTCGGTAATCTCTGCTCTACCGTTTCTTTGGTATCTAGTGCTGAAGCAAGAGCCAGAGCCCACTTCTTGCGTCATGTCCCCGATTTGTTCTTTCTTTTCCCTGGACATCCACAATTTACTCCCCATGTCAAGTTTCCATGTTGTTCGCATGCCTCACTTCCATCTTCTCGTAATGTTGCGTCACCGAAGCATATTCCGGATGTGCTTCCCTAATCCGCTTCGTGAAAGCATTATGAGCATCCACACTTTCCCAACCCGTAATCATCACACCTTCATTCTTTCCGTCCTCGCGATCAATTCTCCACCCATCAACCACATTCCACTGCCTCCTTCCCTCGGCAATCACTTCTCTGTACTTGCACTCAATCTCCTCGCATGCTTTGACATGCACATCTCCATCCTTCATTAAAAGTCTCGTGATCGCCATGACTGGCGCATCAAGCGGCAGCTCATCCATTCCCCTGACACCGACTTCCATATGTAGAATCCATCCGAAGTCGAATAGATCCTCTTGCGAATCTAAGATTTCTGATTTCTCTGGACTTGTGAGGAATTCTGCATGACGTGCTAATGAAGGCCAGACGCCAAGGATATAGATGAGAGTGGGGTCTTCCGCACATTGATAGAATCGTGAGTTGGTGTTGTGTACTCTTTCTTTGAGTTCTGTCCGCGCTTTGGATAGAGCAGAGAGAAGTCCAGGATCTGATGTGGAGAGACTGGACTTGACTTTGAGCTGACAAATTTCGAGAATCATGGTACTGAGTGAGGGTGTTTCTTGGTGTGGGGGAGAAAGCTGTTGGCGAAGTTTGACCTGAACTTTGGAATGCGAACACTGTGAAAACAAGCAAATGAAATTTGATGCCAAGAGGATTGAGAAGCTTTTCAAAGATACGATGGCAGGAAGAGATGGGATGACGTTGGATTTACGCCTGATCATGCTTACTGATATCAAACAACATATGCGGGTCCAGATGTTCTCCTGGTTACAAGGTGAGGCATTTGCGGTTTGAGGAATTATTAGAATTTCACATCAACAAGGATAATCAGGTCTCTTAAGGAAATTTGAATGAATCCTACAGATAGAAAAGATTTCATCTGAATTGATTTGAGGCATATTTGTTGCAAGAATGCTGTTTTGATGCTCGGCGTGGGGTATCAGGTCCAGGATTACAGAGTGCGTTCGCTAAAATGGCCATGGATAGCGCATTGGTTCGATGGTTTCAGAAGGCTCAGCTGGCTGTCAGCACTAACACCAACCCTATTTAGGCTCCAACTACCCTGTAGCCCGAGTGGGGTTGCTCCCAGAAGTGCCCAGGCCCCATGGCCGATTTACAACCGAAACCGAAAGTTTTTCTCCACTGGCAAGAGGACCTAGCGACGCCATACCATCGTAGTATATGATATCGCTGCCAATTCATCGATACAACTTGCACCTTATTCATCTAGTCTGCCAACCGTTTCAACACACAGATTTCTCATTTTGAACAATTCATTATCTCTGTCTCAATGCCATAGCTCATTGGCGCCCGTTGAGTTGCAAGGCCTTAGCAAATGCCGATCGAACGAGAGGAGACATAACTTGTCATAATCTGAAAACCAAGTGCCAATCGTACATTAGCATCTACTTTCTGCTTTGAACATGTTCCATGTATCGTGGTATCTTCAGCTAATTACATAGTTGCAAATGATGATTCTCCCAAACATTAGAACGGGTTGTACGCATCAATAGCCTTATCAAACGCCGCCAAAATTGGAGCTTGCAAGTTCTTTGCAATTTCTTGTAGCTCCGCTGGTACCTTCGCCGTGACCACATCCCCGAACTCCACAGTAGCACTCTTCTGTTGCTTCAAGTTGAGCAAGACAATAGGCGAGACGATGAGAAGCTTATCGAACTTCTTCTTGGCAGCCACGGTCGTGTCAAGAGTAGATGTAACACTTGAAGACAAAGATTGAATCTTTCCTGCGAGACCAAACGCTTCAAGACTGAAAAGTCTGTTAGAATTCGAAGACTCTTAATATATTTGTATATGGTTGGACGTACGTCGTCAATTGCGCAGATGCCTCTGCGACTTTAGTTCCTTCATTTATGGTCTTCAGGACGCCAACAGAGTTTACCAGCAGGTCACCGATATCAGTGAGACCCAAGATGGGATTGTTTGGAAAGTCCGCGACCGTCTCGTTCAATTTTCCTGCCGCAGCACCGATGTTGTCGATTGCTGCAGATATAGATGCTCCATCTGCAGCAACGTGGGACACCAAAAAAGTGATTGGGAGGAGGATTTGAGTGAGACGCATTTTGATTGTAGTTTGCGGCTGTAGTCGGACAGAGATGTGTAAGTGATGTGTGCAGTATCCTGTGGGAAAGGCGGCGGACAAAGTTTTCTTATAGACTTCCCACCTTCCTGCCCAGTGCCTGCCAAATCTCAGAGTGGAGCCATTCAGTCTTGATATCACTGCCGAGGTGGCTTTCATGATGCCATACATGGTGGATATGATAGCTAAGGTGGTGTGGTAACATGGCCTCAAGTGGCCCTTCCCTCGCGCCATCTTCTAGCCAGCCGCGGATCACTGGCTAATTCTGAAATAAGCTTCTCCAAATCCTGCTTCATTCTTAGAACCTCGGCCGCATCTGATAACTTTTCCCCGCAATATGATAAATGCAAACGTTCACCCTGTTGATGATATTTCTTCCGTCGTGTAGACCTTCCAAGATCATATGGACCCTTGTCGTAGCGCTACGAACGAAGTGGGATGATTGGTACGGAATAAAGTCCTTTAGACTTTAAAGTTTGTGGCGTTCATGGACCAGCGCAGGAACAGGGCTTGAAATGGCGGGGATAGGTGGAGAGCGATGATGATCTGTGGGGTAATTTTAGTGAGCCGAGGGCCATGTGGGAATGGAGGCATTCATGTGAAGTGTTGTGAAAGTGGGCGACAGCTAGTTTAATTGCAAGCAGTCAGATGATCGACTACAATAATGAAAAGGCCTTTCATGTTAGATATAAAAGAATTCCGGAACGAGGCCATGGTGTCTGATACACTTTATGTAGGTGAACGGAAGTGTCACTTAACGGAGTTTCCGGTGCAAATAGAGTAGCAACGCGAGTATCGTGCCAAGGCGTCGCAAGCCACGTTTTGGAGTCCGTCTGCAGATCCCGCTGATTAGGATGATACCCTATTCCGTCGTGGAACTTGACTGGCTTACTGATATCAGACCTGTAGCTCGTGATTTTGAAATGTGATAATCTTAATCATACATACACCACCTAGACAATACAGGGCGGACGTTATTTATGGGAAAAGACGAGCCTCACTGCCGTGTCAAGTATTGGCATGTTCTTTTGGACTGTCGCAGATTCTGTTATATTCTTTCAACTTGACGTCCTAGCTCTTCCTCTCACTCTATCCAATATACGCAGCAGGGAACGTGAAGGCAGCTACAGACAGAGGTCCATTGGCAACAAGAATATCAAAAGAAGTTCGCTGAGGTGTTCCCGCTGGCAGCTGAGCTTGAATAAAAGCAATAGCTGCTGCGCGATACACCAACACCTGTGCCTGTCTTTCATGAAAAAAGTCTGTTCTCCAGCGGAGGAAAACTGCCTGCCATGAACCATCAGCAGGGACCCAAACGTTCAATGAGTGGGCAGTTCTACGTCATTTTCAGCATCAGTAACGAATGTCTTGAGAGTACAGATCGAGGACTTACAGATATGCTTGAAACCGGTTGAAAGTCGATGTGTACGCGGCCATCACATCGGCTCTGCTCAAGTATTGGAAGACAAGCGAGACTGTCCGCAACTTGATAAAAACGGCTTGATAGTCTCCTGCTGGGATCCCAAGGGGACTTGGAGCTGTTGGGACGCCTACGTGAAGGACCTATAACAGAGATCAACAATTTGAAGTCTGATCAGAATAGTAAGAGCAGAACGTACCCATGTCTTGGCCAGATTGATATGCTTTTCTAGAATGAAGAACTCATGAAACCTTTCGATTCCATTGTCGATAGGTTCATTATCGGCGGCTCTCCACCATGTCAGTTGTGAAGCGAGGTCTTGCACTGAGTTGTCGGCATCTGGTTCGTTTCTCAGCTCCCAGAAGGCCAATGAAAGGTGGTCGCAATCGGCGATGTTCTCTGCAACAACCCACATGAGGAAGCTAGACACGAAGTGTTTTTCGAAAACGTGCTCGGCTGCTCATGTCAGCTGAGTTCTCGGAAAGGGTACGTAAGGGTATTGACTTACTATGATATTCGTTCAGGCCGACACCTGTATACGACTGCCTCACAGCATGTGGCTGTAGCTCCCAGCTGCAGAAACCATTAGCAATATTAAGTGGAACAAGATCCATGTCCAAGAACTGAACAATCGGCAGTGCTTCTGCTCCTGTCGGGTTTCCATTCCCGTCAAGTACAAGCCCGGGATTTGTTGATGGGTAAGGAATCCATTGGTCAGTCCATGAGAAAGGGCAATACGGCTGTATACTTTTGATGGTGACGAATCGTTCTTCCAAGGCGCCACGCTTCTCCAGGTTCCCATCGGCTCCGTCTCCATCACCGAGTGTACTCTCGTCATATTTGGTCCCGACCAGGCAGCGGTCATCACAGAATAGAGTCCGACTTTGAATGCTGGCAGTAGGAGTGTAGGTACATGCTGATGTTGTGGTCGAAGATGTTTGAGAAGATGTTGTCGTGGTAGAGGTTGTGGTTTGTCCTGGTGAACCTGGCCCTCCCCCGGAATTCCCTCCTCCAGGTATCACTGCACCTGCAAAAGCAGCAGCAAGAAGACCCAGGATACCGAGGCCGGAAACGATTGCAACAGCCTTTCACTTCTTGTCAGTAAATTTCTTTGGCGCAACTTTGGACAGAGCCTCACCACTTGTCCTGCTGCAACAGCATTTGTGGCAGCGCCAGCGGCGACTTGGGCAATCTCTGCAACAAGCAGATTATCTAAATCAAGGCGTCAACATGGAATGATCATGTAGAAACAAAATGAAGCAAACTCACCAACACTTCCGTATTGACTCAACTCCTCCACGCTCGCCTAAGAGTTACACATTAGAGGAAATGATTAGTTCATAAGTGACAGAACGTACAATGCTTCCTTCGACTGTTGCTTCCACGTATGATAATGGCTGCATTTCAATTGCAACAGTTTCTCCTCCTGTAAGCCTGATTGCTAGTAATATCATGTCAGTACGGGAAGCTCAAAGTGACACTTAACAACTTACATCCTACATAGCCAGTAAACGCTTCCAACGCAGCAATATCTTCCTCCACTATTGCGTATGCCTGTGTTACAGTAAGAGATCGACGTTCTATCATGTTCCTCTTTCCATTTGTCGAAGGTTCATCCTGGATTGCCTGCCGCCACACCGCAACATCATTGTTCAGCTTCGTCATCAATGCTTGATACTGCTCAAGCAAGACCCGTACTGCCTCACGGGACAGTTCTTCGGGTGATTTGTACACCGAATTCTCGTACACGTTTGCAACCCATGTGCCTCCGCAAAGATGTGCGCTATCACCAGCGCAGGCAGCATCGCATTGGGATTCGGCAACCTTGGCATTCGTCAACGTGTTGCCCCAGTAGCATTCTCCATGATACTCGATCGCTACGTATTTGAAGGTTGGGCCAGCAAGGCTTATACATTTCTCTACCGTCATGCTCTCGTAGTCTGTGGTATGACCTGAAGAGACAAGGCGAGGCTTGGAGCTATCTCGATAGCAACCTCGGCTGTGGAAGTTCCCAGAGCTGGGCAATACGCTTGGAGGAGAAAAATTCTCGTTTTGATAGACATTCGCTGCCCACTATAGCCAAGAAGTTAGAAAGTTTTGAGTATCACGTCTGTGGAAAGGAAGACGATTTCGACTGAAAGCTGTAGGAAATGCCACTTACAGTACCACCGCAAAGTGTCCCAGGGTCACCAGGGCAAGCGGCATCACATTTATCCTCTGATACTTGACCTTGATGTAAATTATTGCCCCAATAGCACTCCGAATGGAACTCGACGGCTGCATATTTGGAAGAACCTGCAAGGCTAACGCATCGTGCAACGGTCATGCCAGTAGCGTCCGTGAAGCTACCGGAATTCAACAGACGAGCATTCGAATCATCCGCAAAACACCCTTGGCTTTTGAAAGGGCCGGAACTTGGTAGCACTGTTGGCTTGAGCGTATATGCCTCGTTGAGATATATATTGATATGAAGATTGCCGCCGCATAGCTCGGAGGAATCTCCTGAGCAAGGCATATTGCATCCGGAAGACTGCTTTGTTGTGATTGAAGATAATTCATTGCCGAACCAGCATTCGTAGCCATACTCCACGCCTGCATACTTATAACCAGCTGCAGCCTGAACACATTCTTGGACCGTCAATCCAGTCGTAGTTGCATGGTAGTTAGGGAGGGTTCGAACATCCACCGTATCAGAATAGCAGCCTTGGGCCCTCCAGTCTCCAATTTGCGTGGTCTCGGAAGGAGCTTGAATGCAGCCATTGGCAGAGCATTGTTGGCCACTTTTGCATACATAACTCGATGAACTACTATCATTTGTGCAGCAGATGTCTCCGGCGCTTGAATCTCCGCATGAAGTTCCGCTGTGATTCCATTAGCATTGTAGCAAGCATCCACATCCGGCCGGAAGGTCCCTACCAGCAGAAGTTCCCAATCGGACAAGTAACATTTGCTTGAGGGCATGCATATTGGTCATTCGGCATACAGACCACCCCATAATCGTTGACATTTGGGCCCCAATCGTACGCACAGTGCGTTGCTGGACGGCACTGAATTCCCACTTTCATCCACTCGTGGCAGCAAAGGCTCCAAGATTCGCGCATGCAATAGCGGTTTCCGTTTTGCCAAACCAAACAAGCCGAGTTGGCCTCTGGATCAGTGCCTGTATGCGTCAATGATATTGATGCTCGATTGTCATGGGGGTACTTACTCAAACCACAACCTGTGTCGTCTCCGTCGACGGTTACATACTTTCCATCGCAAGTTTTACACGACACCGATCTTGCCTCCAAGATGGGTCGAGCATAACGGACATCAGAAGTTGTGTTTTGGGGTAACTGCAAGGGTTCTGGGAGAGGTAATGTCGTCGAATTTGTCAGGGAAAGGCCCTCGATAGCCAAAAAGACAATCCAGATGAGCGCATACAAATGGCATGCCAATTTGCCAAACATGTTGGTAATCGTAGATCAAGCTAGTTTCAGCTTCACTGTTCTCAGTGCTTGCCTCTTCTCCAACCGCCGGCCATGCCATCTTATGAATGTCATCTTCAAAAATTTCGGTCACTGCCAAGCCAGTGTCTTGCAATCACTCGTTCTAAAAGCCCAGATGTAGATCTCCCTAAACATTCCCACCTATGGGCAGATTTCTCTGCTGATTCATCACGCCAAAAAAACAAAATACAATGAATAGGTCAATACCTTCGCCCCAAGTGCATGCACGGCGATTACCAATTGTGGGTTTCTGTCAGTGTCTCACATTCTTGCCCCCAACTCAAGACAAACGGCCCGTCGAGGTGGATATCTTGCGTAATTTAAGCAGCGCGGCCTGGCCCGCATGCGGATGCGACCTATAATAATTAATTTAAGCTTCTTGTCAAACCCGGAGACCGGGACAGATGTGGAAAATGTATCGTCTCGTATCTGTGCAGCCTGGTTCTCAAAAGTCAACTTCGGGGTACTTTTGTTTTGAGAACCCTTCGCTTTATTGTTTCGTTCTCACGAGCAGACTATTTTTGATATTGTGCAGGTGGTGTTTACGTGGGTATTAGTTATTTTGACAGAAGGATGAGGGTCTGAAGAACAAGATTACGAGGGTAACTTGCTTACATACATGCAGATGATTGATGATTCAGGATGATTGATTTTCTGAGACCCGATCAAGGGAGAAAATTTACAGAATCATTGGAGCGTCAAGTTGCAGAATATTCCATAGTAGAAACTGAGACCTACTGGATGTGGGCGTGTGGGTCTGAGCTGGCTCTGGCTGAGATATAAGCCCAAGGTCTTCCGCTCCATTCAGCACTGCCAGCTTCAAATTCGTTCAGCTTCAAAGAACTCCAAACTTCTCAGTAGTGACACACCTTGCAGACCTCGGACAGCCTACCAAGTAGAATCATGCATTTTCAAGCTCTCATCGTTGCAGCTCTGTCTGCGTCAGCCTCTGCCGCCAACTGCTGGCCGAGTGTCACCAACGGCATCTACACCAGCGATGTTGGTGTACAGCTCGCCTGGAATCTGAGATCAACTCTTTGTCTACACAATTGGAACTCGAACACCAGAATCCAGACTTATCACGGCGCTGATTGGGGTGATTGTGGTACCAATTGGAAAGGTCCTGGCTCTTCGTTCTGCTGGGGTGGATATTTCGTAAGTATTTACTCCTCAGAGCTGAAAGACACAGTACTGACTTCAAGCAGCAAGCTCTCAATGCAGCAAACCAACAGACTTGCTGGGTACGTGATATCCTAATTTACACACTACTTCCCGACACCCCCTAACTTCTTACAGGATACCTCTGAAGAGATCATCAACCAGTGTGCTTCTGGACCAGGTGGCTTCATTCATCCTACAGGAGGTAACTGGGTCTGGGGAAACACCCAGGTCGAAGGAGGTTATTACCAGGATGGAAACTACTACCCTCGTCGCCGCGGACTCAAGGGCAGTAGAGAAGAATTGGCAGGCCAGGCACAGATTGGCCCCACCTCTGTAGAGGAACAGCTAAACTCCACTGGACAGGACTTTCGTATTGTGGAGGTTAATCCTGATATGTCTGTTGCCACAGATATCACCTATCATCTTGATGGGACTTCAACGAATAATGTTGAGGTTAAGTGAGCCAAGATTAGGTGTTGGATGGAGGATGAACAGTTGGAGTAGGAGATGTGGCTGATGGATAGACGATTGTAGGATCTAATAACAATGGATACTGCCTCGACTTTGAGTTGAGGAATTGCCAGAGGTCTCCTTGTAATATTTTGGAGGTTCTCGGAAAATCTATGACCGAATCGGAATGTCGATTACGTTCTGCATTTGTAATTTGTATACTCGTTTTTGAGACGGGTTTTGAATGCCACTTGAATTGCGATTTGAATTCAATTCAGATTGCCACTTCATGAATTGGTCGAAACTTGAGGTAATTGATTGGAAGCTGCTCAATGAATGGTGCTTGACTGAATGTGGGCACGAATGCTGCCCCGCACGGAAATCCCCCGCAATTGCAGTCGGATGGCGGGGTAATGACAGGATCTTGATAACTCAATTCTTCTCGCCCAAATTCATGCCCAAAGTAGCATCTTGATCCCAAACTCAAGCAAGCTCATTTGTCGAGTAGTACGATTGCAATGCTTTGAACCTAGCCAACGGGATCTCGCAGACACAGCACATGGACATCGTCTAACGACGACGGACTTCGGATATGAAGTAGACAATAACGCTGCTTTTTTTAAGTTTGATCCTGGATGTATCGAATGATCAATTGAAACCTTGTAGACCAGCAGTTAAACGGTATTTTCACCATGATTACCGAGGCGTTGGTGGTGCAGGAGCCGGGAGCTCCCTTCATTTACCAAGCAATCACCGTGGAAGATCAACTCCGAGATGATGAAGTGCTCGTCGAAATCAAGGCAACTGGAGTCTGTCACACAGACTTAAATTTTGCGAAGGAGAAGTCAATTCCTGGATTATTTCCGGGAGTGTTCGGCCATGAAGGTAAGTGAACTTGCTAGTCCCTTTCTCAAGCGCATTGAGTATCTGTCTCTTGTGTGTACCAGATCTTGATGACTTTTAGGAGCCGGAGTAGTCGTCAAAACAGGCAGGGAAGTCAGGAACACCTCTGCTGGTGACCATGTGCTGCTCACCTACACCTGTTGTGGAGAATGCAAGTACTGCAAGACCCACGAGAGCTCATTCTGTTACGATTTCGAGAAAGGCAATTTTGGCGTTGGGAGAAGTGATGGATCGAAGGCATATAGTATGGAAGGCGACGGCGCGATTACGTCGCACTTCTTTGGGCAGAGCTCGTTCTCGAAGTATGCTGTTGTGATGGCAACGAGTGTAGTAAAGATTGACAAGAGCCTGCCTCTAGATGATCTGGCGCCTTTAGGATGTGGAATTATAACTGGTGCTGGTGGTGAGTTTGTTGATTCTATGCAAATGGCCTAGGCTAATCGAAATTGCAGCTATGATGAATGTTCTGAAGCCAAAAGGGGAGGATATTGTTTGTGTTGTAGGAGTGGGAGCTGTTGGCTTAGCCGCATTGATGGCGCTGGGGCTTTCTCCGACGCCTCCCAACAGAGTCATTGCTGTAGACATCGTACCCGAGAGATTGGAGCTTGCCAAGAAGTATGGTGCTACGGATATGATCAATTCTCGGGATGTCGAGGATCTGAAAACTGCCTTACTGGAAGTTACAGATGGCAAAGGAGTCGATGGAACGATCGATACGACTGGAAGGCCTGAGATTGTGAGGAACTTGCTAAAAGCTACTGCGAAGAAGGGGATGGTTGTACAAGTTGGAGTTGGCCAGGTGAGTTAGAGCTCTGCTTCTTCTCGGTAGCCCTAATTGACATTTGCTACAGCTCACTGCCGAAGTATCGACATGTATTTTCGATACCGTCAACACTGGTCGGGTGTATCTTGGATGTGCTATGGGAAACTGTTATCCGCAAGAGTTCATACCGTTGCTAGTGGGAGCTTGGAAGAGTGGATACTTTCCCTTCACCGACTTGATTGTAAAGTACCCAGCTAAGGATATGAATGATGCTGCGAAGGATGTCCTAAGTGGAAAGGTCATCAAAGCTGTCTTAGTTTGGGACTGAGAGTGATTGGACATGAAAAATATTAGATCTTGCTGCCTGTTGGCCGAAAATATGTCGACATGTTCCATGAGTAAATTCCGTCTTCTTCTCTACTATCAATGAACAGAAAAACATAACAAGCGAGGAGAAGCAGGCGGGAGGGGAGGGAGGAACACCGCCGAGAGATCACGTGCGCTAGCGTTCGTCGCGGGATATCCAAGCTCGAGACGCGGCCTTCATGACCCCATAACCCGAAAATGGCAGCAATCACACCTTCTGATGAGGATTCAATTCTGCAGGGGAAGGTTGCCGAGCAAATACAGTGATCCTCATTGCGCGAGCATGCGAGAGAAGCTCTGCAAGGACAACAACTGGATCATGGATGGTGAGAAGAGGTTGAACAGGTGCGTGGACAGGCAGGACTTGGACCATGCTGCTGTAGGTACCAATGATATATGGCAAGGAAGATACTGATGTATAAATGTAGCAATGGTTCGCCAGCTCGTCATTCCCATCAATCTCGACCTCCGTAGCCTCAGTGGCCCGCTGGCAGAAATGACGAATAGCTCCTCCTCTCTCTTCGATTCCTCCTTCGGCGGATCCTTTTTCAAGTTCTACAAGCTTCCAACGTTCGCTACAAACTGGACATTGATCTTTTGCAGTGCCTCGGGGTACTTCGGTCATGGAAGTAGCATTCGCCAACAACGAGCTGAACCTCGGTGGCCCAGCGAATCGTCTCAATTCGGATGTTGTAGTCCTTGTTCTGGTGTGCTGGCTAGCCATTGGAATATGAAAGCTACGGCATACTACCTGTTCATCTTGCAAACAAAGCGAGGTCGATCAGAGCAGCCACATTTTGTCTGGGTTGGGGCTGGCCGAAGGATGTCGTTTTATATGACAGACGTGCATGCTGAATGAAGGATAATATCTCGTATTCCGGAGCCTCGCGCCTGTTCAGATTTTGTCAAAACTCTGGCCACGTGTAGGCCAGCAGGATGTATTGTTCTGCGATTGTACGTGGAAATTCCTCTTCGCTGTTAAGAAGCCTGTGTCATAAACAAACGGTTGTTTTCAAGGACAAACTGTGCAGATATTGAGGTGGCAGAAGTTGAGACAGGACCACTACTAGGTTTGACATGTGTTTTGGAAGTCTTGGTATACCGAAGACTTCGAGGAGCCTGGATACGAGCTCATGAAGCTGCTCCTATCGCTTGAAGCTGGATGATGCCAAAAGCTGCTTTGTTGCCAACCGAAGAGGGGCGTTGTTCAATCCACACTTGTCATGCTAACCTCAGCATAAGGCCAGTTGGAGCCTTAATGGTATCCATATTTCAAATTTGGATTTTGAAGATTCAGGGACATGCAAGACCGAGCATGCATCCCGAACAGTACATACGACAACGGTCCTTTTCTTGGAGTGGCAGTAATCGAATAGGCTGGTCTTGTGCAATCGACGACGGCCGCAAATCCGATTACTGATATGCAAAGATCGAAAAGGACCGAATGGATGGCAAAGTTCGTAATGGTGAAGATATTGAGTCAAGGTCGGGGACCCCGCTGGTGGTAACATCTCAAGTCGCCCATGTCGGGTAGTGATCAAGGTCGTAGCATGCCACCCTTCCATAGCGCTCTCTATATTGCTGAGATCGTATTGAACTTGCTGATATTGCTGACAAGCATTTCACTCCACTTTCCCCAAGCTGTCTCCGCCACTTGTGGAGCAAAGTCCACTTGTGGTGCTTGCGGGACGATCCTAACTCCCGGCTAGCTATCGAGGACTGGCAATTTTGACATCATCTATGGATTTGCCTCGCATGCAGTTGTCCTTTCGTGTATGCAACTCAACACGAAAATACGAAGGTCGATGCTACCATTTCCTTCTTCTGCGGATAATATGCTTGTCCTACAGCGGTGTTCAGTCCGCATTATGCAAGGCTATTACTCTCGATCTCACCGCCAGGTCTAAGTCGGACGATCATTTGATGGCAAAATGAACCCGGCAGTGAAATCCCGAAACAAATGCTTGTTCAGCCACTCAAAATAACTTGCGACTGCTGCACGTCATTGCCTCTTTTGATTGATTTTACGAGTATCGTGAACTTTGTAACTCATCAGTTGATCACAAAACACAGTCGGAATAGTTTAACTCTCCTCGCCGCTTGTCTGAAACTAGCTTGGTAAACGAGAGAATAAGCTCGTGGTTCGCTGTTACTCCATGCAACAGAGTGGGAGTGAGGGTTGAATACGAGTTTCAACGTCATGTCGATCTCGGTCCCCGCAGCAAGCATGCTTCGAGCTTGCCACTTCTGGATAATTGCAAGACAACTCAAAAATACAAAGTATAAAGGTAAGGGCAGTTCCATCAGAAACGAAGCATCAACAGCAAGTCATCTCTCAAGTTTTCATCAAGATCAACTGACACTAATTCCTTCACCTAATAACACCACTACATCCATATCAAAACATCCTTCTCAAAATCAGAATGCGCACCTCTTTCCTTGCCGGCGGCCTCGCATTTGCGACTGGCATCTCTGCACAATACTACGTCAATCAGTCCGAACCATTCCAACTCGTCCTCCAATCCGCGACGAACAGCACCCTGAACGGAGCTGCCCTGTATGCATGCCACGAAGGAGCTGCAATTGAAGGACTGTGCGTCGGAGCAAGCGGACCACCAACTCTTTCAAATACCTACAATTTCAACTACACCGATCAACAGACTCCCGACGAGGAGCTAGGCTACACTGGTCTTGTCACATGGGTCTTGCACGGCGGCAACTTCAACGCATCCTCTTCTCTGGAACTTAATCCTCAACCCACCACAAATGTCGCCGTGCCTCTGTTCTTCCCTGGAGATCAGGGATTCTCTAGCTTTGGCTTCGACAAGGAGGATAAGCTATATGTTCTTGGATACTTGGACAATACTGTTTCGCCGCCAGTCTACAAGACACAGGCATACTATCACTGGTATGCATGCATCACGAATGCGGGATATGTTTATCAGACTTTGGCTTGGGTCGTTGGCACGGGTGCCCCAGAGAATCCAAGCTGTCAGAAGGTGGATGTCAAGCGGGTATTCATTTGAGGGGCTGTGGACTCGAAAGCTGGAAACAAATGATGAGTGATTGAGAAGAAGGATGGTTGAAGGCAGAATGAATCCTTAGACTAATGAAATGAAAACAATGCTCTAATACAAGCCACCAAACTCTGAAATGTCTATCCAAATCTTGCACTTGTCGTTCTGAGGGTAATACTGAGGTTCTTGAGTGAAGGCCAGATCGCACCCACTACTCCTAGGCATTAATTTTCAGTCTCAGGTCGTCCAATGAATCACTGTGAGTCCCAATCTTGGAACTACACCTCGTGATCCCAGGCGCGGCTACGGACGACTGAATGCGGTTGATCCTCAGTGCCTGGAAGTCTGGCAGATAGACAATCAGTGATGTGAATTGGGAACATTGCGGGGAAGGATTGGGAGAGTTTGCTTACATCTGAGTGAGCTCGCGGGTCTCGATGTGCAGAAGAAATGAGAATATGGCCTGGATCCAGGTGCATGCCATCTAGCATTCGAGACCCCATTTCTTCTCCGGCAAGGGACCAACCTCTTTGCCTCTACTACACGCTTTCGACAATCATTCAAATAGTGCTGAGTAGTTATGGTTGATGTCTGAGAGCCCCCCTTCAGAATAAGTGACCCCATACCTGGAAGAGGAGGACTCCCAAGTGTATGAAGTGGATGAAGTGGACCGCTCGGTGCTCGACATTGACATCTCCTCGCGTGAGGCCGATGTGACAACTGAAAATACACATTTCTTTCCCCATTCGAAAGGTCCTGCTGCCTGCCTGTCGATTCTTGTCTCCAAGTCTTTTAGGGTTGACCTTCCCGGCACACCCAAAGGCATCCTTTTTAGGGCAGCCTTCAAAAGATGTGCAAGATCTCTAAAGTCTGTGAAGGTCATCGGCGGATACTTCGATCTTGTTAGTATAGTGAGCCCTTGCTCAAGAGCACTAGCCGAAGCTGGCCATCTTTGTTGTTGCTGAAGATTCACAGTTTGCCATGCGAAAGCTCGGATTGCGTCGATACGGTCTAACTCAGGAAACCAACTAAGGGCGGAATAGAACAGACCATTCGAGATATCATGCCAACCTAGCAACGAGACGAATCTCGCGAGCCTCGTCAGGTAGGGAAACAGCTTCGACTCCAAAGAGCTCCAAAACACATGCGGGTGTGGCTCTGGCTCCTCAGAGCTCCAATAGAAATACTGACCCCGAAATTTCTCCGTCAGTTCAAGCAACAGTGTTCGGATCTGTTGTGGCAGCGTGCACTCTTTCTTGCCCGCCTGTGAATTATCTTTATCGATCTGTGAGCAAAAGCGAGTCCAGATAGAATGTAAATCCTCTGCTGCTTGCTGAAAGGAAGTCTTGTTAGCTTTAGCGAGTCCATATCTAAAGCTCCAGGCCAGATTTGCAGCTGATAAACGCGCGAGCTCCTCTAAACTTTCTTCCGGCCCCGAAGTTCTCTCCAATTGCTGTTGAGCTTTGTTCAAAACTTTAAAAAGATAATGATGATGTCGAAGCAAGCGATGTTCCTCTTCTGGCCTTGTTTGGCGGATTAACTGGCGATACATGGCCTCGGCACTTTCGAGCAGCTCTTTTTCATAGAGATGAACTGCTATTCTTTCTAGGCCTATCAAAGTCTCCTGGAGAGTCTCGGATGCGAGGCATTCGGCGTTCCATATGACCTCTTTGGACCAGAGAGATGCAATGCAGTTGACCAATCCCGCGATGACTGGGGCAAGAGAGGTGCGACAAGTCGGTTCATCAGAACACAAGTCCAGATACGCGAAGGCAGCGTGGATGAGCTGGATTGCTGATGAAATCAATAGGCCTCTTGCATAGCATGTATCGGATCTCCTAATATGCAGAAGCAACGAGAGTAAATCAAACTCCACCTGTGAGGCCTGGCAGTTGGGACCACCATTACTCCAGATTCTGTGGTAAGCTCGACTGAAAGGTCCGCCGGAGAATTCGAGTCAGAGCTGATACTATCAATGATGAACTTGGCATTCATATCGAAGAATTCATCTCCAAACGAAAAAGCACTGTCATCATTGAAAATAGTTGATTGCGAATCAGCGTCATCGATATCGTGTGTTCGCGTCGGAAACTGCGTTAGAAGATCAAGGAAAATGTCCAGAGCGATGGGCCTGGCCGGAATTCCATGCAAAAAGTTGCGAATAGTTTCAGCATTGAAAATGACCTGTGGATAACTGCCATTTCTATTTTCCATTATGATACCTCCTTCCGGATTGAGCGAGCCAGGATCTGACCGTCCTGAGGTCTTGTCACCGATACATCCTGTTGAATGTTGCTCTGCATCGAGTGTCTCTCCTGGACGATTGACGACATTGGGAATGTAATTCTTGGCACCCAAATCCTTGATTGCTGAACCATGATATTCCTCATCTCCGAGTTCGAAGTTGGCATGCAACGACTGACCGATCGAAGAATCATGAGTGATGATTGCTTCTGTCTCGCCTAGCTCAAGTCCGGCTGCCGTTGGGGTGTGATAAGTCATGTTGCAAGGTGTGTCTATTGCCATCAGTCCTGTGGGAGCGCGAAAGAGTGTCATGACTCTGCATACCCACGATGATTGGTAAGTCAGCCATATCAGTGGCAGTCAACTTTCTCTTCTTGAAATTATCAATTCTCTCGGATTCGATCTTAATACCACCGCGAAAGAAGACAGTATCCTTGCATTCATCAGCTTTCCGCTTATCAGCTTTCGCGGCGATGAAAGCCATCTCATTTGCGGGCAGGTTCTTCTCGAAGTTCCACTTCTTCATCTTCGCTTTCCACGATCGCAAGCTACAAATTTCCTGTTACTTATGCGGCCAGCCATGGACGAAGAAGGGCACTTTTTACCGACCTGAACTTGAAACCGTACTTGGTCTCCAATACTTGCATCACGCTTTTCAGCGGTCTGCCCTGTTCGACGTAAAGTTGTTGAATTTCTCCCTTGTACGACTCCCATTTCGCATCACTCTTTTCCCGCCGACCTGACTTCGTGGTCGGCCTTGAACCCATATTTGGGTTCTCGGGACCGGAAAGAGGATCAGATAACTCCGTGGCCTGAGACATGTTGATCGACGATGAGAGCATCTTGAAAAATTGGCCTTTATCTAGCAGGAGATTTTGTCGGTTTGCGAAAGTTGACCTCTAAAGAAAGAGAAGGTTGACAAAGGACGGAGGAGTCAAGTCGATCTGAAGTTAGATATTTGAGAATGGAGTGGTCGCATGAGGCTCGCCTTGATCCTGACTGGCCGAGAAAGCTGACCAGTCAAGCGTCAGGATGGAAGTGCAATATGCAATATGCAGCATCCTGGAAAAGGAAGCGCAACACACCTGCAATCCAAAGCCTAACAATTTTGAAACTCGAGCCTAGATTGGCTCAAGTATCGTGTGGCGGGCACTGGTATATGCAGCACAGCAGGTGGATGGAAGTGCATTATGCGAATCTTTACTGCGTAGTTGTATTTCATGAGCGCCTCAAGAGAAGGCGCAGCGTAATTAAAACTGACGCCCGACATCATACTCTCAGAATAAGTAATGCCATATTTCCCAGCATTCGAGCTACTGTGCGCAGTAGAATCACAGTTGAGCCTGGGAATACTGTTCTTCGCATCTTCATCGTCCGCAATGATGGAATCTAATTGCTCAGCCATCTCCATCAGTTCTTTGAGCTGTATTGACGATGTAGAGTACCGCCAAGATGGCGAAATACCGTTGACGGTCGTCTTTAGTTGATTCGACAATGCGTGATATTCCACAGCGTTTCCAGAGAAGAGTAGTGTATTTGTGATGATGCGATAGGCATCACAAAGAGCGCTCACGGCATCCTTCCAACTCTCCTGTCGCTGCTGATGATGCGCAAACCATATATATGCACGTAATTTATCGAACTTGCGCCCTACACGGTCCAAAGCAGCGAGACTTCCCCCCATCAACACCGAGAACAGAGTTTCTGCCGCCTCATACCAGGCAAGTTCCGAGCAGGCGTTGGCGAGCTCAATGGCCCCGAAAAGGATCTCGGAATTGGGATCTCGGGAGCCGAATTTCCATGTTTTCCCGAAGCTTCCAAATGGTACCAACAGGTCGCATGCTAGAACTCGGATTTTCTGGAGGCTGCGGTCGTCGTTGTCGTCGATGCGACTGAGTCGAAACGCAACTTGGTATAGCTGACTTCCATTCTCACAAGAGTAGCTGTGCTTGTAAGTCCAGGCCCAGTTCGCAAGTAAGAGCTGAGCCAACTCATGTTGGTCAACTGGATGGGACTGATTCCCACATAGGAGCTTGCAGAGTAAACACTGGACCTTCCACTTCGTATCGCTCGGATCGGATTTCATCTCATCGATAATTCGGCGATACAAAGATACAGCCTCATCAAAATGTCCGTCGACTTGGAGATTGTCTGCTAGAGCTATCATCATTTTGACCTGCGTGTCGGTAGATGGAATATGCTGGAAGCTGGGTGAAGTGACGCCGAGCTTAACTTCGTCCATGTTCGGCGAACGGATAGATGAGGTTGTTTGTGCATCGGGCTGAACTGCTTCGTCGCTGTTGATTGTAGATTCCGGACTTCTATACGATTCTTCCGACGGGCGATTGCTCTCCATTACAGCATCTTCTTCTTCCGGGTCTGGTTCTGGGGTGAAGTATCTGATATTTGGAGGGGTAACTGAACGCTCATGTTACTCTCGGATCAATACCAAGCCAGAACAGATATTCTCACCTGCATTGAACGGCAATTCTGAGAGCTCTGCTTTCTTCAATTTCTTAAAGTTTGCAATTCTCTCCTGCGTGATTGTGATATCTCCTCGGACGAAAATCGTGTCTTTGGGGTTTGTTGAATCCGCCTTCCTCTGTTCTGATTTCAAGACCACAAATGCCATCTCGTTGGGGGGAATGTGCTTGATGAAGTCCCATTCCTTCATCTTGGACTTCCATTTGCGGAGACTGAGAAGCCCTGTCAGTAACAATGCGAGGTAGTGGGGCTGGATGTACAGACCTCCTCTTGAAGCCATATTTTGACTCTATGACTTCCATGGTTGCTTGGAGAGACATATCTTGGTATATATAAAGCATCTGAATGTCGTTCTTGTACATGTCCCAATCATGGTCGCTGCGTATGAGACGAACAGACTCGGGCGATTGATCTGCAGTCGTCCTGCTGCTACTTGAGGCTGGGGCATTTCGCGTCATAGCTTGTAGCTCGCAATTGAAGGGCTGGAAAGGTTGGTTGATGGCTTTGAGCTGTATCTTCAAGCTTTAGTTTGGCAGCAAGTTCTTCTGAACTTGCAAAGGAATTCAACACTGCCCGAACGACGATATCAAAAGAATTAATGCTGATTCAACGAAGAAGACAGAATAGAAGTAAAATTACCAGTGAAGATAAGAATGCAAGAAATCAGACAAGGCTGGCCTCAATCGTGACTGGTCGATAACGCCGACCAGTCAGGGCTGGGAATGAAAGTGCAGCGAGGCATGACCTTGGAACAGGTGCGCCACCATTACACCATGATGCAGCCATTGCGGCACACGCCATTTGTTCTATTTGCGTATCAAGAGAAAGAACGACGATAAGGGGGAGAGGTGTGCCATGAAAGGATTGTGGGATACTGCCGCCTGCCAGCCTTGCGAATTAATCGTGGCAGCATAGTGCTCCTTGTCGGTCCCCTTCATTATGGACAGTCTCGACACAGGCATCTTGGCAGAACGCTGTGCAATCCTCTGCATATAGAATCGATACTGAGTATTGACGATGCTGTGAAGATAAATGAGGTCCTGCACGCGTTCCGACGTGAGATGATGGAAGGTTAAAATTAGCGTCAGACCACGTGCCGAGACGAGACACGTGATATAACTATCCCCACAGGTGAGGAGGGCAAAGCGGGCGTTCTATGGTGAAGAGAGCCAATCCGGTTGTATTGTTACACTGGATGGACTTATCGTAGTAAATGGCGTCTTGTTTCAAGGCATGAACTCGATGAGCCTGATCCGCACCGCACATAGTCAACTAAGGGCAAATTCACACCATAGATCCAGAAAGCAAATCCAAGAAGTCTTCTATCATAGTCTCGTTTCATCATATAGAGAATTAAGTGTATATATATGCGACTGGCCACTCATCCCGACATATAAATAGAAGCAAGAACAACGCAACGCTAAATGACAGCAATCTCGAATCAAATCTTTCCGCTCCGGTTCTCCAACACCAAGATTTCCCAGCCGAAAACAGAAACAAGAAGTAGACAGATAAACAAAATGAGGGGGTATTCTCTCTACATATGTACTTGCTCATGCACCAATGCTCGATGCGCATACCCTGACCCAAACCTGCTCCTTGCTTGCAATGCCATTCCTCACCCAACCAAAGCCATATCGCGCCGCGAACTCCCAAAAGCGAAACACCTAATGCAATTCTCTATAATAAGCAGAGTAGCTGACTCCAGTTACATCGCTCACACTGTACGTAACTCCGTATTTGGAGCTGCGCGTGGTATCTTTGTCCCAATCTTCCTCTTCGCTCTCGTCGAGCAGTCCACTCAGCTGCAGCTTCTTCCAACACAGCAACTTCTGATCCGCGTGGTCGATCTTTCGCATTGATTCTCGCGTCGACGCATCTTTCGTGACGTTTGGCTCTTCGGCAACAGCTTTCTTGATAAGTGACCATGTCTCACGTAGGAGATCGACGGGCCCTTCTTGTACTGCTGACTCGCGGTCTCCAGCCATCAGACATTTGTAGGCGTGCAGGATATCACGGATGCATTTACGCCATTGCTTACGCCGCTGATGCTGCATGCAGTATGCGATGAAGGCGTCGGCTTTTTTGCGACCGTAGATGAAGTTGTCCAAGGCGTGGATCCTGGGGACTGTGACAAGATAGAGCATCTCTGCTGTGTCGTACCAGTCTTGCTCGGAGATGGTGGATGCGAGACGCATTGCTTCGAGAAAGACTTTCGGAGGGATGTTCTGCGACCAGCGACAGACAGCGCTGGGCCGGATGAGGAGGACTTGCAGTTGAGCGACGGACGACTTCATGACGTCCCAATGCTTGTCGTGTTTTACTTTTGTGAAAGCGTCCGAGAGGGCCGTTAGTACTCCTCCAATTTCTTCTCCCTCCAATGAGTCGTCCGTCATGTATTCGCAGAGCGTCGAAACGAGCATGTGTACTGCTTTGTCGAGGCGTCCTACCACGAAGAGCAGTGTTCCGAGGGAGCGCTGGCATTCCAGTCTCTCTTTGACCATGCCAAGGTCTTTAAATCCAGTAAATGCTTTCGTGTACAAGTCTTCCGCATCATCTAAACGATTGGATCTTCGTAGTAAGTCCGCAAGTGCATGTGTCGTTCGCATCGTTTCTGCCCTCTGGCCAAGCTCTTTCTCGCAGGTTACCAGTAGCCATCGACATATGAAAACGCTCTGATCTAAGTTGTGTTGAGGGCCAGTGTTATTCAGTGATCTGAAAAAGAGTAAGAATTCCGGGATGTGTTGAGCGATCTTCCCTTCCACGCTGGGTATTTCCGAATATTCCACCAAAGCTTGTAAGTATGCTGACTCAGCATTTCTCAAGGAGCCGCTTTCTCGATATGATTGAGCGAGTTCCATTTTCTCTTCAAACGACGCTAAAGTTCCATCCAGTGCTCTTTCATCTGTGTTCCCCTCGATAGGCGGTAACATGTCGTCGGATCCTCGAAGATAAGATGTCTGGCCGGCAATATCAAAACCTGAAAGGCGTGAAGCTATCCGTGGAAAGTCGATGACAACGCCGTGAATCAGACTATCTGATACTTCTGCACTTCCTTCTTTCTCCCCCATTTGCACGTCAGGGCTCTTTCCCGTGTCTGGCCTGTCCATTTGATATGCCATCTGGTCACCATTCGATGAATTCGATTCCTCTCCGACATGATTCACATCTAGAAATACAGGATTTATTGTAAGATATTGCATCTGTGGAAGGGCGACGTGATCTTGTGAAGTTGCTTGTGGACTGGGGGAGAGGTCTTGAAGGTTTGATGAGGAATTCGGGGACGACAGTGGCATGAGAGGGCTGAGGACAGGAACTTCATCGGTATAGCTAGGCGGTGCGGGAGTAACTTCATAGTCTTCCATGTCCTCGTCCATATCCTCTACTCTGGGCTCATAGTTCATTGCTGGTGGTTCTACTCGAGGATAGTCTTCGTCCATCATCTGAGGAAGGCTGTAGGCAGGTCTTGGCGTCACACTATGTTCCATGGCAGGAGTGACACCTTGATCCATCAATGGAGTAACACTTCTCTGATTTCCTGGTGTCGAACGGTGATCGGTCGGCTCTTCTGGAATAGGCGATGGTGACCGCTCAGGACCTGGGGTATGGTAGCTGATATCTCTTGGCGTGCCTAGACGAAAGTTAGATATCATCTGCATCCACCCAAGAAAGTCAACCCACCTGGATCTGGACTTGCTATCCGGGCTTTATTCGACATTTTCCTTCTTTTGAAGTGTTCTATCTTCTCAGAAGGAATCAAGGATTTGCCGTGATAGAAAACAGTGTCTTTCCCTTCGTCATTCTTTCTCTTCTCCGTCTTGGCAACAGCAAAGCTCATGATGGCTGAGGGGAAGTACTTTTCAAAGTTCCATTCTTTTAGTTTCATCTTCCACTTCCTAGGGCTGAACTTTGATGTTAGTCTTGACCCTAGCGGCCACTAACAATATGACAGTAACGGCGCCTACCTTGCTTTAAAGCCATACTTCTCCTCTATCATCCTCATGGTCACCTGAAGCGTCCGGTCCTCCTCGATATAGATTCTCCGGATCTCGTCCTTATGGAAGTTCCATCTCTTGTCGTTTCGAAGCCGACAGGATGCCTCCCGAGCGGTCTCCGATGTCTTGACGACGGCATCCTCCCGAGGGAGGAGCTCAGGGCCGAGTGTCCGCCGGGACATCGTGAGAGGTCTAGGAGAGGCTCAAATGCATATGATCTTATGTAACTGTATCTTTTCAACGGCAAGGATACTCGCGGCTATTGCGTAATGAATACCGGAGATGGAGAGGTGCGTTGAAGTCGTGATGGAGATGATCCTGGCGCCTTTGGTCATCGACGGTCGTCTGTCGTCCAGGTCGGTGGCTGATGCGCTGATGCACTTTGCAGGTGACAGGGTTCGAGTCGCTTGATAGGGGGGTTGCTGCCAATCGAAAAGTGGAACAATTCCCATGACTAAGACAGAGCTGCTCGCGCCCGGGAGGGACGAAAGTGCAAATCGATGGATGCCATCCAACGCATTTGATACTTTCAGTCACTCTTTGGTAATTGAGCCTCTACAAGTGGGTAATGATCCATATTAGATGCGATGCTACTGAAGCTATGGATCAACCTTAATTTGGTCACTGTTTAGCTCTACTGCAGATACCGATGAGAAGCTAGTATGCCAGAGCCTCGAACCTGGCCTCGGGCAATGTTATTCGGGACTTGTGAAGAAGGCAGTATCGCTTCTTTCGGAACAGGGGAGTATCTTCAGAGCCGCCCGATTTCTTAGGGAGAATAAACGTCCAGTCTCTACCGCCTGAAACAAAGTCTGTGCCACCAACCAACACCTAAACAACATGTTGAGCCGATTTTTCAACACGAAGATGGATATAGAACAGATAAGTAATTACTGTCAGCCTTTACAAGGAAATACTGAAATTTCCTAAGCAGATAGAACAGCCGAATCGACTACGAAATATCGCACGACTGTCCATCTGATAATGACATCCAAAACTGGGCACAAATTCGATACTCAGCCCTACCTGATCCCGATCCCCAAGCAGCCCACTATCTCCGAAGATTCAGGGCTCAGATGCCCGGGTCCCGGATCAAGGAGCACACCGCACTCTCGGAGTTAACCCCACTGTTTTCAGTACCCATTTTTGCGGGGTTCGCCGGCGTATTAAATTTAACGAGCGACTTTTGAGATATCGAAAGCGATTCCAGTGAAGAGAATGCCGTTCATTTAAGATTGAGACAAGACCTTTACTTTAATGGAGGCCCACCAGGTCTGGTTTTGCAGGTCAATGTCTCTTTCAATTATCGCTAGGACAGGATGTACATTTCGAGACTAGGTCAGGGACTTCCGTTTTCCCCGGCTCTTGAACCTTTACATCACATACCTAACAAACGAGTCTTCGGAAAAAATATTTCTTGTAACTAGAGAAGTAATCGATCGTTCATATGATGGTCATCTCGAGATTTCTATTTACTCCTTCCTTCTCAGGGAGGTTCTCCCACTGTCCAGAGTCCACGTCTGATGAGTTACATCTTCAACCTCGAGGTGCTGTACAGCGATCTTCCCCCCCCCCCCCCCCCCCTACTACGAGTTATCTTGCACCAAAAACTCACCTTCTACGATCAGATGCACAACAAGCGTCTATCTCCACGAGCTGATCCGCATGATCACTGCCAATTCTTCAACACCGTCTCCCCATCTCTAATCATCGCCAATTTCAGACTCTCCTCCCAAAGTTGCCTCTGCTTCTCCTCATCCCGTGACTCAATTGACGATTCTGCTTTGGCGCTTCCATTCAAGTAAACGGCCTTGGGACGCACGCCGAGATATTTCTCATCGAACGATGCGAGCATGAGATCTTGGGCAGACTTCCATGTTGGTCGAATGGAGCCATTGGGCGAGAAATAGACCGAGATTCGCTGCAAGAGAGGTATCATGACTTGGGTGATGAAGCGAATCAGTAGAGGGGCTCTTTTTGCGATGCCAGTCCCTCCCATTGCTCCGGGGTCCATAGATAGGACCGAGATATTGGAAAGAGCTGGATCGGAGTCCAGGCGGCGTTGGAGCTCATACCTTCGAGTTGTGAGTCTTGAGAATGCATTGCAGCGGGGGGTCGAGATCTTACATGAACATGACTACCAGCAATTTACTCGCACCATATCTCCGCATACCAGCTGCCCATGCATCGTCCATATACTCGATACCCTTAGACAGAGCCTCCGCACTGGTGAACATTGTTTTGAATTCTTCGCCTTTATAAATAGGTGGTATGTTGTTCTGTGGATCGAAGGAGTCATGAGTCCAGCTTGACACAAAAACAATTCTTCCATGCTCCTTATCCATCGACTGCAAGAGATCAAGAACGAACACGAAATTGGCGAGATAGTTCGCTCCAAACGCCATCTCATATCCCTCTTGCGTGAAAGCCTGGGGTTTCAAAGATTCAGAACTTGCATCTTGGAATGCTGCAATCAGGACTAGAGCTCTGATAGGCTCAAGAATGCCGTTCCCAACCCGCTCGTTGATATCTGCTGCTAGGGATCGTACATTCTCAAGGCTTCCTAGATCGAGGGGAAGAACTTCGGAATTGGAGTCCTTCGGGCCTTTTTCGATGACTGCTTGTAGGTCACGAGCGGTGGCCGGATTGCGAACAGTGAAGAGAGCGCGATATTCTTTGGCTTGAGGAGACGTTAGGAAATTGGCCGCAAATGCACTCCCTAATCCTCCGTTGGCACCAGTAACCAGGACAGTTCCTTTAAGTGGAGATGTCATTGTTGTTTGGTGGTAAATCATGCGGGGAGCTGGTATCTTTTGCAACGTGTAGCTTTGAATGGGATGGAGGATGTCGAGGATTGTCTGCGGTCAAGGTATGAGGAGTCAGCTTGTCGGAAGGCAGTTGACGACTTTTATGATTTTGGGTCGAGGGACGATATCCAAGGGTCAATGGGAAAGAAGGTTGAGAATCCAGCGACGAGAGATTCCAACACCGATATGTGATTGGCTGCTTAAAGGCCACTTCAGCTGAGGCTGTGCTACCCGTGGACGGTTGGCTTACTGAGCCGTTCACCATCGCGCCGACAGCCAGTCAAGGTTGAGCAATGAGATTTCCTTTGACGTATTCGCACCAGATAATGTCGTTTGAAGGAAAGTCGGTTGGAAGAAGTGATACAAAGTTCTGCATTTCCACGGGTGCAGTGTGAACAAGAACGCCACGACAACTGACTGGATTTGATTTGGAATATCTGAGCACCTCCACCTGGCTAAGCAATGACTGACATGATGCACTTGATGTGTGCCGACGAGTTCCAGATAATCTATTAGGGTGACTGCGGAAAACTAGAGTCTTTATTGATCGGCCACCAAACTGTGTGCATAGTTCTGAGTGATTCCACAACATCCCCGTGACCAAATCAGCATCTCAGTTCTGCCGCAACAACGACCATAAAGTACCTCGCACATTCATATTTTGTATGGAAGTAATTGATCTTCAGAGAGAAATACAGGGGTTTGATCAGGGTAATTTCAAATATCCACTCAACTGCCGAAAACACACTTTTGCAGGATACAGCGCTGAAGCGAGGCTAAGGCTGCCTGGACGACAACGCAGTATTCTGATTTCAGCGGTCCTCGCTTAATTACAGGGCCTTGCTACAGGCCAAGTACTCCCTGTAGAAGTACGCCAGTTGAGGGGATAAAAGAAGCGTCCAACGTCTCATCTTGCAGACGTCACTTTACTCGTTCAACCTCGAAATAATCTGCTCGATACTTTGAGACTTTGAAGTTAATGAGGATCGTTGATTTAAGACGATATTTCGACGATTCAATCACATGGCTACAGTATAGGTGTATCTTTGAGCGTTGAAATTGATGAATTTGTTTTCCTAATAATATCCTTTCGCCCCCAAGCAGTGTCAACAAGACTCATTCTCGTGATGGGTCAACGGATAAGCCATCTAACTCGACTAGATCCTCAGCACCTAACTCCGCGGGACTCATGTCGTAGGACTTTTTGCCCGCTTTCTCCTCCGGCTCTGGTTCAGAAGGTACCCAAAAGCATGTCCAGCTCGTAACGCCGGATGCAATTTCAGGTTGTAAGCCACCCTTTTTACCAACAACAGTTCTTAACGGACCAAGTCTGACCAATGGGGAGTCGTATGGACCAAACAAGTCCAGAACCTTTCTGTAATCTGTCACTGGTAATTCTGGATATTCCGGCGGCACATCGTCGTCCCGATCCCATTCATCAATGACCCATCGATCACACTCCCTCTCATCGACTCCGTCGGAGTGGAATGCCCAGAGAATGCCATTGCTATCCAGAGCAACTACCCAATGTGTGAAGACATGTTTATCTCCCTCTATGAATACCATGAGGCCAACAACTAATGCCAAGATTCTCCCATGAGCAAGTTCGCAGTGGCCAATTTTTGAAACCACATCGAAGCAGTACAAGCGTCGATTCATAATGCCGCGGTGGAAAGGGTTTACTGGGCCGTCGACCAGGTGTAGTGAGCCATCGTTTATGTCGTCAATAGCAATTGTGAGACTGTTCCCAATGTTGATGTGGCTCGACGAGCGCGTTGGAAAAGAGTAGCAGTACAAATATTGCTCGCAAATTCCGAGTTGATACGTGGATACTTTGTGTAAATTGAGATTAATAAGGATATTGAGGAGGGCTGTTTTGTTTGGAATACAGTATCGAGGACTGAGAGGAAACTCGGTTGCTGGCTCGCCAGCCGGAAGAACTTGGAGGCTGTCCTTGAAAGAGAATGAATATATCGTTCGAATTGTGTGATTTTGATGCACATTGCCTACTTGGATCAGTATAAGATAAGGACAGCTGATGAATGGATCGTAACTCACGAGCCTGAAGAATAGCAAGATGTCTGATTCTCGTCCATGAGGATCGGTTGTAGACGCAGGGTGGAATTTGGAACCTTCTCACTGGTGTAGCGGTGTGGCGGAAATGTCTGAGTAGAACAGACATGTTCAGAGACTTACAATTGTGACTTGGTGTTGAATCTCGGTTAAGTCAGTATTTTGGCAATCTAAGCTGGCTGTCGGGAAGAGACACGAAAGGCTTATGCCGGCTGCTGTTGTTGATGATGAGATATGAAAAACACACGATCCAACAGTAAGGTTGGACGAAGAGATGTCCACAAAATTCGAGGTTGGCCGGTAATTCTCGTCGTGGGATGAGCTCAAAACAGAAGAAGCAGTGAAAGATACTTTAGCCAGCAGGAACAGGCGTCGTGCAAGCAACCGTTATGAGAGCCCTATTTTGAGGTTGGCCACAAATGTGAACGACAAGAGAACCAGAAAAGGTCGTGTTTTAGAAAGAGGATGGAAGTAAAAGGGAAGGAAAAGGGAGCAAAAGAGCAAAGCAGAACGAAGTCGAACGGAAGCAAAAAAGTCGCAGACGCTCAAGCGACAGGCGACAGTATGAGACCGCAGCCTACAATACCGGCACCATAACCTGTCCAATGGGGGCTCGCGGGCTTCTCTTTGAGTCACGCCCGTGATTATTTCCCAGCAGTTTCCTGTCATTTGTTTCGGTTTTGGTCTCTCCGCTTTCCTCTGTCACGCTCGTCACTTCACGCTTTACCAAATGGAAACGCCCACGGTAATCGCGAAGACTCACTGGTACTTGTGGGAGTTCATTGATTCCTGCATTTTCATCTAGTTTCTCCACTACACATGCAGCATCCGGTATATCCTGAGAGTGGATCTCAGCGCTGCTTTGGTCATCGACAAGAGGAAGCATCTCGTTAGCACCAAAGCCCGCGGTCGTTGCAAAAATGAGCCCTAGAATGTTTTTCCTAGCGTGGGAGTCTCCTGTACCGGCTTGTTGCTGTGCTGGCGAACTTCATCGATATGCTTGAAGAATTCCTAAGCATTTCCTTCCGCCCTTATTTCAGCTGACTTTAACTTCCACTGATCACTAGTTACAACATGAGATGAGGACGATTTCAGCGTTCTTGAAACGCATGGCGTTTGGGACACCATACTCTGAGTTTTGACGTTGTAGACTCCGTATCCCATGACGCACGTCGAGGCTTAGGGTTTCTCTGTATGCAAAGCTCGTGCCCGAAAAATCGCAAGTCGTGAATCGAATATTGATATATTTCCAGCCAAACAGCAAGCGGGATTCGGGATTTCAGTCATAATCCTAGCGATCCTTCAATTCATGCTCATCGACGGAGTCTCCGGCGTCGGGATTCAATCATCGCGCTTTTGCTTGACATCCATTCACACGTCGATTCACCTTGTCGCTGCAGCCATCCTTGTCCATGTCCCTGGCCTTTCCAGAAATTGGGATCCGTTATCCCGTCATTGAGAATAGCCTTCCTTGACCACTGTGCCCGGATGCAGGGCTCCAGCACACTATTCTGGCTCCTCGATATACCTTTGCCCTTGCTATCCCTCCCAAGAGCCTCCAAGACGCGTTCAGCAGCTCGAATGGCTCCTTTTCTCTTTATGCTCGTGCTCGAGCGAACAGCGATTGGGATGTCGTCTTTTTGCCGATATGTTTGCCTCTGTACAGGTGCTACAGAAGCGTTCTCGTGAGCTACGTCGGGTCGACCTGAAGGTTCAAGGTCACCTACCTACAATAGCGCGGCGCGACGCGATCAAGGTCCGTGCCTTACGGCGAAGAGCTGACCAAAACGTGACTTTGATTCAAAGCTCAGCTCTTCCAAGATCTGCCAGCACAGCCAACTAGACATTTCAAGAACGCCACAATTAAAACTTCACAACTGGACGCCAGCCACCCCATATACCCAGCAGATAGACGTCACGGCTTACTTAATGATTCTTCGTGCCAGTTACTTGACATTCAGAACTGAACAGTTCATTCAATCTCAAACCCGCCTTTTCATTCGAACAGCTAGCATTAGGAGCGCAAAGAATATCTTTGAAACACACGATGCCAATGAATATTGTCGTCAAGCTGGGAAATCCCCCATCCAGGTACACGATAGCAAGATTCTCCATTGCGAAGTGTCGGTCAGCTTCGGAGCGATCGTGATTGCAGAGGTTTCATACACGCTGTCCCACAAGCTTCAAACGCTCTCGAATCACCCAGTGGTATCTCGTGCACACACCAATCGCTTGCATACCTTCAGCATTCAAGCCAGCCACATTTCCTAATCAGGCGATTAACTTCAGCATCTCTGCATAAGTAAATGCATATTTTCGGAGCCGCTTGTTTTGTTCGGTCACATCGTGTTCTCAAAGGTCATCTTCTGCTAGCAACCATGTCGTGACTTGACCGAAGCCTGCATATTGTGGCTTCAGCTGAGCTATGTCACCAGTGCGTCTCCATACGCATACGGCAGAAGCTTCACTAATCCTTTGATCATGAAGGTTTCTGGTGAAGCGTTGGTGAGCGATGAGGTAGTCAGCCAAGTGGTTCAAGGCGACCGGTAAGGTACCTTCAAAATCGCAGCTGTCCCACATGGCTCTTCATATCTCTATATCTGATCCACTTGGACTCTAAGCGATCAAAGACAAGATCGTGATGTTACTCATTATTTTCCTAACTTTGACCTTTTGGGTCCACACTTCCCTTCAATGGGAAGAACACCAGCATCATGACCCTCCCTCAAGCGAGACTCCACCGACCAGAAAAATAAGCTATGGGCCTCATCCACCTATCAGCACTCCCTGCGATACATACGAGCCTTCCGAGTACATCTTGTCATCGACCAGTAGTCCCTCGAAATACGTATACCATCCCTCAGCGCCGGTTACCAGGAGCTTGACAGTCGCTAGCCATACTCCAAGCACATCGGTCCCTCGCGAATCAGGCTCCGGAGTCAAGCCACCCCATTCTTCTAGTCATTCTTCACATTTGACTTCCTCGTCTCTTACACCAACTCCTTCGGCGATTACATGCTCTTCGGTTCCAACTTCTGGCAGCTCAACAAGCTCAGCCACACCTACACTTAGAAGTTCCTCAGTGTCAGTGGGCGCATCCACTTCGTCACCAGTATGCCCAATGATATCAGTCACTGTCCATCAAACAGTGTACATCACAACAGAAGTAACCTCGACTCAATCCATTATCCATAGAACTCCAACGACACTCACCGTGACCGCAACAACTACTCTTCGAACCGTAACAACCTCAATAACCCATACTTTCCTCTCAACAGCCAGCCTCCCTGGTTCAACCAGAACCGTCACAACAACTTTGCCTCCCTCATTCGTTTGCCAGGCAGGAACAACCCATGTAACGAACTTCAACTATGGGAACTTCACAACTACAGTCGGGTGTTGCAACAAAACAGCAACCGCATCTCGGTCTCGGTCTCGGATTTGTCCCAGTTTCTGTCCGTACTCCTCATCGACATCTTGTGCGCAGTCTACGACGACAGCAACGACGACACTTCCTGTCTTTTTCCCACTTATGACAACCACCCAGACAGTGGTGAGTACGGCGAGTCAGGAATGCACGGCATCAAACTGCCCACCAGTGATATTTACTTCATATATCACAACGACTTCTGTGTTTCCGACGACTTGCCAGTCTAATGCCCAGTGTACGGCTTTTACTTGTCCGAGCGTAACATCCACATCTTTTATCAGCACGACATCAGTATTCCCAAGCAATTGTCCTCCAAGCACTCAAAGCACAACCAGCGCTTATCCGACCGTAACTTCATGTACCGCTACGACTTCGCTACTTCCAACAACATGCTCTTCCGGGATCAGTACCGTCACAAAAGAGTGCACGTCCCTGACGTGTCCAACTCTTGTTACAGCATCGTACATCTCATCTCAGACTGACTGTCCAACTCTGATTTCAACATCGTTTATAAGCACCAGCTCAGTCTTCCCTACTACTTGTCCAACTCGTCAGACAATCACTGTGTCTGTAACAGGGAGCTGCTTGATCTCATCATCTGCAAGTATCACGGAGTCCACGTCGACCTCATCGGTGTCAACATGTTCGCCCACAAGAACGGTCTACAACCAGTCATGCTCATCCACAACATCTCAAACAAGCTGCACAGCATCAACAGTCTACCCCTCATCCTGCTTCCCAACATCACGCTCAACTTCCAACTCAATATCAGACACGTCCTCAAGCACCAGCACTAACAACAGCCAGATCGCCAGCTGTACATCCTGCCCAACTACCTTACCGCAATACATTACCCTGACACAAACCCTCACCTCCCTCTCCTCCTGCACCATCCCACCCCGCGAAACAGTCTCCACATCCTGCAGTCCTCTCCCACCATTGGAATGCGACCGCGAGCGAGATTACCTAATCCTCTTTATCATATTCCTGATTCTCTTCGTAATATTCTTGATCTTGTTTATTGCCGCTTGTTTGTGGTATTGGAGGTTGAGGAAGAGGTGTAGATGTCTGAGTTGTGGGATGATGGCGTATGAGTGTGCGTGTCCTGGAGGACCGACTCTTGGTGGTGCGGCGCCGCCTGTGGAGGGTGGAGGAGAGTATAGTGGTGGTGGAGGAGGAGGAACGGAAGGCGAGGCGCCTGGGGAAGGGGGTTCTGGTGGTGGAGGCGGAGGTGGTTATGGAGGAGCTGGAGGAGGTGAGACGGGTGTGCCGTCTGGATCTGGTGGTGGTTATGGAGGAGCGATACAAGAGACGCCTGCGACTGGGTATGGTAGAGCGAGCTGAATATTCTGATAGATCTTAGAAGAGTGATACGGTTTATCGAAACTGTACTGTTGGATCGTTGAGAGTACCCAGCAGCTTTACTTCTTTCGTCAGATATCCGAGGATAGGCTGGAGGCACGTAACCATTCCCAGTCCCTGATAATTGATACTAGTAGTCTTTAATTCTATAATTGACACTCCACCAGACTGATCTCAGTCATGTATCTATCCCTGCATCCGAGAGATTTGCTCCCTTTAGCATGCCATCCGTTATGCAGTCCTCTGACTCCTCTCCTTGGGCGTCTCGACGTGATTGTGTAGACTATGCAGATTCGAGTAGCATGGATCTTGATCTTATATCGTGTGGGATAGATGATTAGAAAGAAAAAAGGATTCCATGACATGGCTTGAATGAATGTTAGATTAGGACGTAGCGGATTTGGAAGGTTGAGGACTCGAGCACGACAAGTTGCTTTGTTAGCAGACCCTGCTGCACCAGAGCAGATGTGTGTAGAAGAAGAGATACGACTATGTACCGACATGGAAGAGTAGATGCTGTATAAAAGATACCTGGGGAAAGCAGAAGGCGCCTTCCATCGCGTCCAGTCGGCTCGTGACCGACCATGATCGAAACTGTCCACCGTCAGTCACCTTTCTCAGTTTTGAGGCCCGTGGCAACTCAACGGCATTAACAACAATAGTCCAAATCCAATAACACTACAAGAGCTTCAATCCATTTCCATGTTCATGCTACATACAGTAGATAGTCAATGAGGCTGAACGTAGGGCTGACATAAGGCTTAGCGTGGACCCTGGTCTAGGTCCGTCCCGCATTCTGACCCACAAAAAAGTATATCCCCCAACGTCACTTCATCAACCTCCTAGCAACGGGGATCGACAGACCCTGGACTACTGCCAGAACGCGAGATTTCTCTCCCATTGAGTAACCAGAACGTCTCATGGGAATCGATGCAGAATTGTCACCATGAGAAGGATATGTTTCTGCGACGTCGCTTAGATCTTGGCGTGGTTGGATGTTTGTTTACTTTCGTGGAACTGTTGATATTGTGGAAAATCACGATAGAAAGGATGCCTATTCGTGCAGTGGCAATAAAATAGTGGTTTGGAGCAGTCATGGGCTGTTTTGGAGGTCGTGAGATGCTGGTTATGTAATATGTGTTGAGATGTTGGCCCGGCTTGTCCTGTGCGCGACACTCTCCTGGCATAGACTGGCGCCTCAACGAAAGAGTGTCCTGTCTTGCCCTGGTACAATTAGCATTTGATAATAGAAATGCTGATCCGCACGTATCTGGAGCATGAAAGAGTGGTCCAGTGCGAGGACAAAATGCTAGGAGCCGTGAACCAGACTATTTGATCTCCTGGGACCAATGGAGTCGCAAACAGCTGTCTGGAAACCTCCGTTGACCAATGGAAGTGCAGCTAGCGAGCGAGTTGATGGAAGCATCGTGAAGCGGCTTTGGTCATTGTCTGCCAGACTTCTCAACGGGTTTAGCCTGCCAAGCTAGGAGTTGATCGCGCCTCCTGAATTCTTATAAGAAGAGGCTTTTGGCCCCCAATCTTTCCTTTCCTCCTTCCCACCTATTCATCTTTTCTTCCACCCAAGCATTGATTTGTACCCCAATTCACGACTCGTCTTTCACCTTCCTTCTTCCATTCATTACACTATGCACCTCCTTCCATCCTTACTTCCACCCAACATCGCGAAACGGTCGTATCGCGTTCACTCATCTCTGACACAAGTAAGTATCCCCTTTTCATTCAGTCATTTCCCTTCTTTGCAGCGCGCAGCGCGTAGCCTCGCCTCAGAGAAAGGAAGAAGCAAAGTTGCTTACAGATGGATGGCATCGTGCTGAACGCTACATCCGACGGCTCAACCTACCGGGTAGAGATCCGGTGTGACCATGGCTACGGCAGTGGGAACTGAGACATGCCTCTTCAGCGCGTGTGGTAATGGCCTGCCCATCTCTGGGTTCACTGTAGTAGAGCGCGACAACTCCAAGCTTCGGCGAAGGAGCACTGTCAAGCTACCCAGGTCTCTGCAAACAGACTCTCATTTATGCGAGAAAGTTCAGTATGCTGACGTGAATTCGTTTATATACCACGTAGGCTCCCTTCTTTTGGGGAGGGGGCATCTTTGGTTGCATTTCGTAGCAGCATCGGGTGTCCCTTCCTCCGCTGCGGCGCTCATCATGGCCTAACCTTCACGTCGGTGATGAGTGTGAGTACCCGAAAGGGGAAACCAAGGGCCAACACCTTCTAGTATTCTCCATTGATGGTATGAGTCTCCTCCTGATTGATCTCTTGACTGCTGACACCCATCCTCTCGACGTTATCGTCGCGTTGTAGGTGTGGTGTGGATGGGTTCGGCTTGGGGTTGGATGATGTTGGCCTGTTTTCCTGTAGATAGTATCAGCCCATTGTATGAAGCATTATCCCTCTCGCTATGATACTATCTTGCTGTGATGTGATTGTTACCCTTGACATGGCCTCGTATCACTCGTGAAGGGTTACTGCCAAGATCTCTCCAAGTCGGCTCCCCCCCCAAAGTCTTCACCTCCTCTCTGTTCTGAATACCGACTCTTCTCTGATAGACGCTGCCCATGATCTCCTTCCTAATCGTTACGTTCTGCAAGGTGTTGTCGCGTCATCATCACCACTGTCTTCGCCATCCCGCCTCCCCCATATTTCTACGCAGTTGTCGCCCTGTGGGTTTTCCATGCTGCCCGCAGATCCCCAATTCCAGGGCCTCGCAGATACTGAAGGCTTAGTCAATCAAGCTCAGCAAAGATCGATATTTGCCTCTTGGTTCGCGTTAAGAGTTGATTCCAGCTTCACAATATACCAAAAACGGAAGGGACGGGCCTCGAGCCCCCTTACATCAAGTTCCCGTCACCTTTTACTCTAGAACAACTTCTCCACCTCATTCCAGTCACTCCGCCAGATATACGGAGTGGGTGAAAGTTTCGTGCAATCTCACCACGGGACCAGCTTCGTCCAGAACCACTTTTGACAACTAGAAGCTCCCTAGCTGACATGACAGCCAAGATCTCCCAGTCTTCTTCCTTCTCTGCTGACCACCAAAGCTCGACACGGCCTATGCTGCTCTACTTTCTCCCGCCAATCTGCGAATATAGTTTTGAGAACGGCGGAAGATCTATGTCCTGCAATTGAAGGTGGCTCTCCCTGGCCCAAACAGCAGAATCCCTCCGACCAGCTCGTCGAAGAATCCCAAGACGAATCTACGAAGACAGCATATACGAGGACAGCAGATCAGGCACACTATACAAAGCGTACAATAACCTGATCGGATACAATATGGAAGGTTGGAAGGTGGCGTACAGTAGACATGGTGGCCAGTTACGCAAAAACGCATACCCGCTCTTCCTATTTTTGTTTCAGTATTGTTACCTCTAGACTGATTCCGTCTGGTTTTCTACAGTTCCCCTTGGTAAGAAGGATGACCAGATATAGATGGAGTCGCTCATAGCCTTACTAACCCTAAGATACAGTATTCTATGACTCGCTGTTCCGTCCTACCCACTCACTACCTCCTCCGCTCACCCTTGATGATGCGAATGACCACTAAGAACATGGAAGGTCTCCATAAATGGACTTGGTATCACGGCTACTCAGCAACATTCCAGCGATATCCCAGTAGAGAGCTGCTTGGAAGTGCGGTACTGAATCTTTCTACCAAGTCGACTCGAAGCTGATGAAGAGCATTAAGGTGGTTTTATTAGGCTTCAAATCATATACCAGCTTTAGCACAGAACTAGGTGACGGTGCATAAGACATAGGCATATTGGCGGACAGGTAGATTTGCGGAGTTATTTATGGGAGCTTCACGAAGCTGCAAATAAATTGGTACACTACGAGAACTAATTCTGTGTTCGGTGACCGGTCCATACAATCCTTTTCCGAAAAATGGTGACCTAAAAGTTGCATCATACCCACAACGGCTTGAGAGACGCGAATGTTAGAAGCTGATAGATTGGCAGAGTCAGATCGAATTGGAGCCGACAAGTGAGTCTGCAGGACAAAGTCAGTGATAACAGAAAGCACGGCCGCAATACCTCTATGCGGTGTGCAGTTCTCACGAGAGATCACCGACAAAGTGGTGGAGTAGAAGATGGAAAATCAAGGTATTTGAAGAATTTTGCATCTACTGTACTGACTATTGTGCAGCAAAACCGAAGAACACGAAGCATCGTGATACATCAAAACAGAAACAGTTAGAACAGACCTAAACGACGAAAAAGGTACAGATGTTCCACTCCAAGCCAGCTGTGGAGCAAAACAACCACCTTTTGTCAATCAACTAGTCTCCTTCTCTGCGAGAAACTTCACCCCAAGCTTACTCTTGACCAACACAGCCTCTGATAGTGCCCAGAAGCTCCCACTCGTCAGCAACTCCAATACCTGCAGACTCGCCTCCAATTCTCTTGTGATCCAATTCCTGATCTCAATTGCAACAAGAGAGTCAAGACCATACACCACGATTGCCTTGCTTGGGTCCATCTCCTCCCTCGGGACCATCAGAACGGCAGACACTTTTGTCATCAGACCCTCACAAATAAGTTCCTCAGCCTGCTGTTTCGAACTTGCAAGTTTCAGCGCTGCACTGAGTGAGATCGAAGCACTTGGAGAGCTCGTCGAAGAAGCAGCAGCTTCCGCCTCAGCAGCCTCCTTCAAATGCTTGAACTTCGCATCATCAACCCAGAACAATGTATCCTTACTCTCCGGCGAGATTTTCAGTCCAGTAATACAATGCGAGTTGCACTCCTTCGCCATCTTCCCTGTGATAGCAGCAGCGATCAATGCCAGAACCTCTTTCTCCGAGATTGTCTCCGAACCCAGATTTTCCGCTACTTGTGCAGCGCGCTCCGCAGATCCCTCGGCCAGATACCCCGCGTCTGAGACGGCCGTGAGGTCGATGGAAGAGGCAGGGAGACCACAGGCGATTCGGTATTGCGCAAAAGCGTTGAGAAAACAGTTTGCCGCCGAGTAGGCAGCTTGGCCTCTGTTTCCAACCGCACCGGCGGCAGAAGAGATCATGATAAAGAAGTCGAGGGGATAACTGGAGAGTGCTTGGTGGAAGTTCCAAGCGCCGGATACCTTTGCCTGAACAACTGTCTGCCACTGCTTGAATTGCATTTTCTCGAATAGAACGTCCTGGTCGCAATGTCAGTTCGGGTGCATAAAGTTACGAAAGGGGAAGCTTACATCGAGGACCATAGCGGCATGTACAAGACCTTTGATTGGCGGCAGAGTGGAGAGCTCTTCCGATACGAGCCTCTCAACAGCTTCCTTACTGGAGACGTCGCATGATTTTACGACAATATCTGCTCCAACTGCTGAAGCCTCTTCAATCAGCTCGCCAACCTTCCCATCCGACTTTCCGCTTCGAGAAAGAAGGACGATACTCCTGGCACCCTTCTGAATCATCCATCTGCTCATGCTACGACCAAGACCACCAGTACCACCAATAATCAAATATGTGGCGTCAGCGAGCAGGAGGTCATTCGGTGTCTTGGAAGGGATAGCTCTGACTTGATCGTCCGCTCGGGGAACGATGACGATCTTGCCCATGATCTTACCTCCCTGAAGAGTACGGAAAGCAGATTCGACATTGGCAATCGGGAAGATGGTGATGGGTGAGATTGGCTTGACAAGTCCTTTGCCTATCAAGTCAAACACATCTGAGAGAAGTCTCTTCATGATCTTTGGCCGCTCAGCTGCAACCACTGTCAAATCCACCGAAGCAAACGTGGCGTTGTGTTCGAATCTACTCATCTCGAGGCGAGAATTGCTCACGATGTCCTTTTTGCCGATCTCGATGAAGCGGCCAAAATGCGCAAGACTGTCCCATGTTTCGCGCAGAGCATCACCAGCAAGAGAATTGAGAACGACGTCTACACCCTGACCATTGGTAGCACGGCGAACCCCTTTTGCGAACGAGGTGTTTCGACTGTAGAAGATGTGATCTTCAGGAATGTGGTATTCACTCATGAGGAACTCCTTCTTCGCGACACTTCCAACTGTAGCAAAGATTTCTGCTCCAATCATCTGGCATAAAATGATAGCTGCTTGGCCGACACCACCAGCTGCTGCATGGATGAGCACGCTCTCACCCTTTGTCAGTCGACCGAGGTCGAAGAGCGAGTAGTAAGCAGTGCAAAAAATAACCGGAATCGTGGAAGCATCTTCGAATGACATTGAGTCAGAGATCTTCTGGGCACTGGTCCCGAGGCAGCGAGTATATGTCGCATATGCCCCCTCCGACATTGCACAGACACGATCACCGACCTGGAGATCCGTAACTTTGCTGCCGACTGCACTAATGATACCGGCACATTCTACACCAATGTATTTGCTTGACAGTTGACCCATCGAGATCATGATGTCCTTGAAGTTCATGCTGGTGGCCTTGACCTCGATCTCAACTTCGTAGTCTGGAAGTGGTGTTCCAACGGCAAGATCATCAGTGAAGAATAGAGTGTCCAGTGCTCCAGCTGTCTCGATTGCAATCTTGAGCGGCCGATTCTTTTGTACAAATGGTTGAAGATCAGGTGTTGATACAGGCTGAGTCTCTTGGTGCACGAGTTTGTTCATGTCGGCGTCCTCGACGACACGCGGAACGAGCAAATCGCCGTTGCGTTCTTGGAACTCCATATTCGCTCCCACTGATGGGGATTCAGATGAGAAGGTGACCTTCAAGACTTCAATGATCTTTTCAGCTGTCCCGGTACTTGACAGATCAGGTGACGTCCCCAGATCAAGAGTAGCGAATTTGAGGAGTGTTTCTGACCGGATACTGCGAGCCATTCCGATTACCATTTGTGCATCTGGGTTCGTGGAGTCAGTGTATGCGCCTCGAATGGCCCAGAGAACGCCAGCTGTTCCAGTGACCATCTTCTGGACTGCTTGGAAGCCCGATTCGTTGAGCGATGAAAGAATGGGCCGATCGAGCTCGGAGAGAACGATGCAGACTTTGCCTTCGGTCTCGACGCTTCCTAGTGAGCCTACAATGGGAGTCTTCTGTGTGAGATCGATGATTAGATCTTTCACACTGGATGTGAGAGCTTCTTGAGTATCTTCATTGCAAATAATTGCAATGTCACATTCCAACGTTGGCGGGGTCATGAGCCCATTCGTTCCGTTCATACTACTGATGTGCACACTATTGATGCCATCACCATTGCTATGCTCATTTGTTTCTGAGACTGGGCTGTCGATACCAGAACGCTCGTGTTTGGCATGAAGCGGTTCCCACTGCAGCTTGTAACACAGTTCACGGGTGGCAGTCGAGTTAGATGCGTTGGAGCCATCGAAGACCGGAGTCATGACCAAAGATTCCATGCTAATCAATGCCTCATCTGCACTTTCCGTAGTTGCAAATAGTGATAGTTTCGTGGCAGTGGGGTTTGCTGGCGTGGGATTTCCAGTGCCGAATACTTTCAATCGATCACCACTCTTGCGAGTAATGTCCTTGGATAGAGACATACTCTGAATAAAGGACGGCATATACAACAAGTCCAGTCCTTTCCAACCAGCACCAAAGATCGGCCATACAATCTGGATAAATTGATCCAGGAATGCTGGATGGATAAAGAAGTCTGGCTCATGACCCATTGGCATCACTGCGGCTGTATCTGGAACGATCAGATCTGCGACCGCGTAGTTGTCACTCGCACGGCAATTCTCCAGCCCTTGGAAAGTCGGTCCATACCCAGCACCTGCCTGAGCGAGCGTCTCATACATTTGAGGCGTGTCAACATCTGAAGTACATGCTTCTGTGAAAGCAGCCATCTTGTACACTAAAGCAGTCTTCGCATTCAACTTTTGCTGAGCGCCATCAACAACATTACCGTCAGCTGACTTGGTGACCGAGACGAGACCACGGCAATGCTCAATCCAATTTCTGTCTTTCGCCCACGAAAAGATTCTGAACTCATCCCAGGAATCAGACGAAGACCTTGTACCTTCAGTGAATGCTCGAAGAGTGATGTTGGCTTCGACATCTGAGCCTTCGTGGATGACTAGCGGTCTGCTCACGGTCACTTCTCGAAGCTCAAATTTGTCGAATGCTACGTTTCGCATCGCAGCTCGTTGAGCTGAAGCTTCAATTGCCATTGCAATGTAGCCTGCCATAGGATAAACATTCATGTGCTGCATTTGGTGATGGCGCACCCAGGGCATGTCATCAGCACGGATGATGTTCCGCCAGGTTGGCTCTAGTTCATTGGAGTAATTCGCCAATGTGCCGACCAGATCATTTCTTCCGAACGGTCTGTTGGTATGCTTCTCGGCAATACGGGAGTCGTGCCAATACTTGGTTGCATGATTCCACGAGTATTTCGGCAGGTTGGTGAGAAGGACTGGAGCTTTGACACCTGGAAATGGGAAGTTGATGGCGCCGAAATTGATGTCAACACCTTTCATGAACATGGTAGCTGCGAGTTGGATAGCTGTGTCCACTGCATCTTTGTTTCGAAGGAGTGTGGATGAGTAAGGAATTTTGATGGCACTTCCGCCCATGGATTTCAAGATCTGCTTGACTGGCCCTTCGAGACCAGCGTGAGGCCCGATCTCGATCAAGACATCGACCCCTGGATCATTGCTGTCCCCGGTGGCTTTGCACATGCTTTGGACAGCCTCGGAAAAGCGGACAGGGCAAGTCAGATTCTCGACCCAGTACATTGGCCCCAATTCGGTGGTCTCGATAAGGCGGCCGTGTAATGAGGAGTGGAAGGATGTCGAGGTATTTTTGCGCGACGAAACATGCTTGATAGTATCGTGATACTCGTTAGCGACCAAGTTCATATGGTGCGAGTGATACGCGGTATCCACACGAAGTTTGCGATTAAACATTTGCTTAGCCTCAACAGCTGCCTGCAGCTCATTGATCGCGTCTTCATCTCCAGACGCAGTAATGCTCGAGGGACTGTTGATACATGCAACAGTTGCCCGACCCTCTTTCAACAGCTTGATTAGGGGCCGCATGTCTTCTGCGCTACTCCCAACTGCCATCATAGCACCTTTCAGCTCGGGGAATTTCTCTTTCAAGAACACGATGGATTGCCCTCTGAAATATGCGATTGCGGCACAGCATTCGAGTGAAAGAGCACCAGCTGCGTAAGCTGCTCCTATCTCACCGCTGGAATGGCCTGCTACTGCAGAAGGTTTGATACCCCAAGACCTCAGGAGATCTGTCAAAGCCAGCTGTATTGCGGTACACGCAGGTTGGCTGATATGCGCTTCCGATACTCGCGATGATGCCGCGTCTCGCGATAATTCATCAATCAGAGAGAAGTCTGCGCCAAGATCAAGCAGATGTCGGTCAATTTTCTCCATCGTAGCTGCGAAGACGGGATAGGCATCAATGAGCTCGCGACCCATCGCATACCATTGAGCGCCCTGTCCAGTGAAGATGAATCCGACTTTCGGCTCTTTGGTCGACCGCGAAGGAGTGATATCGTTACCTGCAAGTGCCGGAATAAGTTCTGCTGAGTTTCTAGCTGGAATCGCGACTTTGTACGCAAGATGCGACCTGCGTTGACCAAGAGTGTAAGCGAGGTTTGGCAAAAGTGAGTTCTGGAACACTTCTGGTCTTTGCTCAAGGTAGACTGTCAGATCGTGCATTCGAGCTTCAAGGGACGGCTTGTCGTTCGCAGAAAGGACATAAAGCCTCTTTGCCGTAGCTTTCGTCCCAGTTGCAAGTGTGTCATTTGTGCCTGGGAGCATGACTCTCTGAACAGCAGGGGCTTTCTCGAGTACTGTGTGCGCATTCGTGCCTCCGAAGCCGAAATTATTGATACTCGCATACTTTTTACCTCTCGGCCATGGCCGTTGCGAGGTAGGGACTTTCAAATGCCACTCATCGAAAGGAATCTTGGGATTACCCTCTTGGAAATTGCAGTTCGGCAGAACGAAACCTTTCTCCAACATCATCGCCGCCTTGATGACCGACACAACACCACTAGCACCTTCAAGATGCCCAATATTCGATTTAACTGAGCCGATCAATAGTGGCTGTTTCGCCGTCCGTCCTTCACCAAATACCTTATGCAAAGCAGTCGCTTCAATTGGATCACCGACCTTTGTACCAGTGCCGTGGGCCTCGATGTATCCGGTGTCTTTTGGATCAAGGCCGTATTTCTTGTACACCGATTTCATCAGGGCTACTTGGGCGTCACCATTGGGCATGGTGATGCCTTTGGTACGTCCATCTTGATTCATGCCAGTCCCAGATATGACAGCTCGAATAGAATCATTGTTGCGGAGGGCTTCAGCGAGAGGCTTGAGGATGACGCAGCCCACACCTTCACCACGCCCGAAGCCATTGCCGCGGGAGTCGAAGGCAAAAGATTTGCCTTCTTTAGAGAAGAGGCTGTTGTGAGACGAGTAAGTATGAGATATCTCTAGGCTAAGCAAAAACTACCAAACATGATACTAACCTCGACATGGACATAATAACAAAATAATCTGGAAGAAGATTGAGATGGCATGATGCCACAATCGCCTGACTGGACTCTCCATTTCGCAAACTTTGGCACGCCAGGTGCATGGCTCCCAAGCTTGACGAACAGGCTGTGTCGACTGTAAAGCTGGGTCCTGTGAAATCGAAATAGTACGAAATTCTATTCGACAAAAGTGACTGCGCACAACCGGTCGCCTGGAAAACAGGGGCGGTATCCGAGTCCCTGCAATTGCGGAGCTCGTAGTCTGCAAAGGAGCCTCCAACAAAAACCCCCACATTCTCATTAACGAGATCTCGCTTCGGTATGCCGGCATTCTCTAGCGCTTCATATGTACATTCGAGCAGCAATCGCTGCTGAGGATCCATGGAAATTGCTTCTTTCTCCGTAATGTTGAAGAAAGGAGCGTCGAAAAGGCCCACATCTTCGGAGAGGAAGTGACCTCCTTCAGGGTTGTAGCAACCCAATTTATCGGGGTTTGGGTGGTGAAAAGCTTCATGGTTGAAGCGAGCTTTGGGAATGGGTGACCAGCCACTGCGAGCGCGGGAACAGAGTTCCCAGAACTCATCGGGGGTAGAAACATCGCCTGGGAGGCGGCAGCCCATGCCTACGATTGCTATGGGCATCGAGTCCGCCTCAGAGATTGATGCATTGCCTTGCAGAAAGCCGGCTGTGGATGATGATCCATTTCCATTGCTCTGGGATCCCGGGGACGGAAGAGTAGTGTGTTCCCCATCTACGGGAATTGCTGATGGTGCCATGGCTTCGGGTTACAACTGGTTGTCACCTGTCTGACCTGAGATTTACGACCAAGAACCAGACCCGCACTAAAAGAAATGAGAATGCTGCCGGTGTTTGGCCACCTACTTGAAATCTGCTCTTGACTGCAAGGATCGACAAAGATATCAGCTCAAAAGCTAAGAAGGTCCGTAGGTGAGGGATTATTGCCTGCAAACAGTACAAGTATTAGAGTTTACAAGACCAAAATGGTGCATGGACGAGCAACTTACACAATGCTTCAGGACGGATATCTAATTGACTCTACTCTCACAGCCGAAGGATCAGCTGCACTTAAGTACACAAGGTAACAGAAGGCGAGAAGAGTGGCGCCGTGTGGGGGACAGCTCAACTTGAAGCTCTGTTATCAGATACAAGAACCAGACAGCAAGCCGCGGTGAAAGCAGGGCATGTGAATATTCAATCCCAGAGTTGGCTGGGGACGGCTTTGATATGGGTTACATGCCCTGCATGAGACCCTGTCCCTAGAACACCACATGGATGATAATGTGGTGACATTCCCGCCCGTTGCAAGAGAGAATTAAGACTAAGGGGTTTCTAGGACTGCCGATCACAGAGCATTCCCCATGTGTACAGAACAGGAACAAACCGCCAAAATTGGTAGGACGAAGATCGTTTCCCTCAACTTGAGAGGTGACAGGCAATGCAGCCCCTGACACTTGATAGGGTTGCAACAAAAGTGGACCTGCTGCTAAGGAGAAGATGAATAGGATACAGCTGATCAAGTAGGAATCAGCAACCCAGCAAGTATACGCGATAAGGAAATATTCGCAGACCAAGAGAGAGCTGGGGTTGATAGGATAAGTACCACAGCTCGGCGAAACCGAAACGAATGGTTTGAGATGCTCAGTAATAGCCGGCTTAGCTTCCGCTCCACTAGGTCCAGCTATTGCCTTGTGTCTGATTGAAACTGAGTTAGATCTTTTGAGTCTGGACAGCAGACGTGAAATCTCAATGGTCTGTTACACGAGCTATTGCTCCCTGGATATGTTGTGAGAGGTGAGGTTGATCGGGAAATGAAGGGCAAAGTCCGAGAGGTGGGAATTGAGTTTGGGATCTATGCCGAATGGGGGTGACAGAATTGCAGTTGCATAAGGAGCTACTATAGAGAGAGAGAATCTCCTATATAAAGGGGTAGCGTACTTAGTAGTATAGCCTATAGTACTGAGTCTACGCCTATAATCCCTATATTTCTAATAGCCCCCCCTATTCTCTATATCTGTAGTAAATAGAGCTTTCTAAAGTAGTATAGCGCTGAATATTCCCGAAGCGACGCTAGAGTATCGCCGAAGTATCGCTAATAACTTATATTATATAAGGAGCCTTAATTATACTTTATTAACTCTTGTAATATACTAGTATATATATAGTACCTACGTCTCCTGTTTTCCTAGGAGTTTAGTAACTTTATAGTATTAAGGTATTATAAAGGAGTGGGGTAATGCCGTTAAAGTATATAGTAAGTAGGGACATAGAGGACTACTAACTAAATAGGTAGTAAGAGTAGGAGAAAGAAGATAATATATTTATTACGCGCTATCGCGCTTATTTATATAACCTTATAGAATAAGCTAACTATCTTCCGACTTAAAACTATACTACCTTACTATATATATCCTCCCCTAATTAAGTAGTCACCTCTTAATTATATCCCCTGATATATCGTATAAATAAAAGAAATATATAGATACTCCTCTTAACTATCTACTTTTATTATATTGCCTGTACTTACTACTAAGTACTCCTTAGCTTTCTTTATAAATAATAAGCTCTCTTTTAACGCGATCTCTATTACTTCCTTACTTAGCTAAATAGTATTAGCCTTTACCTCTTTTATTAAAATACCTATAGCTTTTAATACCTCCTTTAGGTAGTAAAAGAACTTCTCTTTAAACGCCTCTTTCTTTACTCTCCTTACTATTTTAAAAGCCTCTATAGTTATAACTAATACCTTAGCTCTCTACTTATTAATAAAGCTATAAGCTGCCGCTCGATCCCTTCTTAATAAAACGTTTCTTTAAGTTATTACTACTAGTAAACTCTATTGTTATTACGTAACTAAAGTATTAGATAAAGTACTTAACTCGGAAAGCTTAACTATAGTAGCGAACTAAAAGGGAATAGCTCTATACTAATTTGTAAGGCTTAATAGGGTAGCTAGGGGTATAGTAAAATCTTAATAAGAGTCAGCTAGATCTCTCTAAGTTCCCCCTTTTATAACTTCTAAGGTTTCTTTATTATCTTAAATTATAATAAATTATAATAAGATAGTCTAATAAACTTTTATTATAAGCCTAGTTAACTTATATAAGATCTTTAGTAGTATAATCCGTATATCTCTAAGGCTATAAGGACTCTTAACCTAATCTACTCTTAAGACCTCTATATCCTCTTAAGTAAACGTTTAGTCTATAATTTAGTGAATATAGTAGTTAGTATCTTATCTTTACTTATAAATACACGCCTACTACTTACCTAGCTTATATTATATCCCTAGATAGTAGAAAGTATAATTGTTCTTATCTTCCTAATCTAGCGAGATACTACCTTAAATTATAGTAGCCCCTTAATTAGTAGTAAGTGTATTATTAATATTTAAATCGATATAATAAAAAAAGGTTCTATCTCCTAGTATAGTGTATTTAACATAGTAAAGGTAACTGATAAGTCTCTACTTCTTATTAGGATAAAGAGTCGTATATAATATATAGTAGGCGAGGTCTTAGCGTATAAGCTATTAAGTTACTAAAAAAAATATATTCTATAGCTATCTGATATTCTTACGCTTATTAATCTCTTATAAGTAGTGCTAATATATATCTAATTCGTTATAGATTTACTTTTTAAGAGAGGAACTAAACTATTATTTAAAGAGAGAGTAAATAACTTATCTGTTCTCTTCTTACTATAGTAAGATTATTAGATCTTAGCTATCTAGAATTAGCTTCTAATCGTAATTAAATAATTTAAGTCTCTCTTTCTTATGAAATTTATAAGGTCTAAGCTTATTTAATAAGTAGGAAAGGCGATTAGCTATATAAAACTAAATATAAGTCTCTAGGTCTATCTTTAGCTTTTTAATTTCTAACCTCTTATTATATATAATATATAGTCTCTTAATAGTTAAACCTTCTAAGAGCTACTTTATATAGAGACTTATATATTCTACTATTAATCGTAAGTAACTATAGTAAATTCGCTGAAATCCTAGTATCTTACTTAAGAGCTTTATTATTACTATAATTAGTAGAACTTTCTTTCCTCTTATTATAGTTTTCTAGCTAATAGTTATATCCTTCTTATAGCTATATTTCTGCTTATCTCCGCTTTTCTTATTAACTTCTTACTTTTCTTATTCCTTTAGTTCCTTCTTAACTAGGTTAATCTCTTTTTTATTAATCTCGGCTCTTTCTTTATATATAAACCTAAACTCTTTTATAGCCTCGCTTATTTCCTCTTAGTACTAAGATTAACACGGTTAGAGAGCTAAAGTTACTATAGTATTTATAATAATTTCCCCTGCTAAGTAAGCTAAATTATTAATATTACTAAGGCTCCCTTCTTCCTTACTTATAGCTATAGGCGTATCTTCTAATTCCTTTATAAATACCTCTTCTTCTATAAAGCCTCTTGTACTAACTTATATTCTAATACTTCTCTATTTTCCTTTTAATAACTTCCTTGCCTTCTCTTCTCTTACTTTTATACTTATTATATAAGTTATATTTATTATAGTAACTTCCTTTACCTTAGATATCCCTTAATAAAGTAGCCTTAAGACTTATCTTTAGACTTTTAAATTAACTTATAATCTAGCTTCTTTAATAGATATCTTTATAGAAGCTTATTAGTAGTGACTTACGAATTCCCTTAACTTAGTCGCTAGCTAAGCTAGTACTTCTAAGTCTATTTAGTTCTTTACTATACTTTTATAAGCTTTACCTTATTTATTTCTCTTCTTTGTGTTATTAATAATTATAACTTGAACTTCTATCTAGGACTAATAAAACTTATCTTCAGATATATAGATCCGGAATACTTTAGACTTTTTTATATACTTATATACTTGCTTTATAAGTTCCTTAGCCTTGTTATAGTACGCTATTATAATCTCTAAGACCCTTAACTAAGTATTATATTAGTCTTATAGCAGGATCTTATCTAAATATGTAATTACTTTATTAAAATTAGTAAAAGCTAGTAATCTATCTTCTATAGGTACTTTAACTAGGCTTATACTTATATCTCCCCTGTTATTTATAGTGAACTATTATATCTATATAGTAATTTAGTTATTATAGCGCGAAATATAAGGAAGTTATTATTTTTTAAAGAAAGTTGAAAGTTTTAAATTAAAGAAAATCCCCGGTGCTTTAAATCCCCCCTTAAAGGCTCTTATACCTTACTTAGTAGCTTATAGCCTACTATTTCTCTAATTATATTATCGCGCTACCCGCTAGTAACTAATATATAATAAATAACTAATAACTTCTCTATCTTTTTTACTTTTCTCTTTTAAAATTTATCTTTTTATTCGCTATTCTACGCTTCTTCCTACTAAATTCACCTTTTTTATAGCCTTACTACTACTATTTACTTAATATAAAAACCTCTTTACGCTTTTATTTTCTTGAATTTTCCTTTTTCTTTTAATAACTATTTTTCTATAGTTATCTCTTTTCTTTATATTATTATTACTATCTTTATACTTTACTACTTTTCTTATACTTTCTATACTCTTAACCTATATCTCTATCACTTCTATTACTATAGTATTACTTTTAAAGACTATCTCCGCTTAATATATCTTAGAGCGTTCTTTATATAGCTTAACCCCTAGTATAGTTTATATTTAAAACGTTATAGTAGCTATCTAAGCTAATAAGACTATATATTTATTAGATTATATAGTTAGCCTCCTAGTCCTTACTTTTAATAAGTAAGTATTTACTAAGATAGAAGTATCTAATAAGTAAAAGATTAATTTTCTCTTATATTTTTATATATATTCTAGTTAGAAGTCTATAAGTTACACTTTTCTTAGTCTAGATAACTTTATTATAAAGTTTAATAATATACCTTTTTATAGTAGTATTACTATAAGATCTAATATAAATACTTCAGACCTAACTTTTATCTTTATAAAGGAGTATAATAGTTATAAGTAGTAGTGTAATAAGTACTTATTTAGTAGTAGTAACTCTCTTAATAACTATAAAAAGAAAGAATTATAGAAGTATATTAAGTCTAAGGCCTTAACTAACTTACTTATAAAGACTCTTAGCTTATTTTCTAAAGACTTTTCTACCTTTAGTACTATCTGTATTTAGAAGCTTATTAAGAAAGAAAAGCTTACTAAAAAAGAGACCTTCCTTATAAAGAAGTTAAAAGATATTAATAAGTATATAGATAACGCCTTAGATCAGGATAATTCTAATAAAGGTAATACTCTTACTATTAAATATAAGTCTATATCTGCTACTATTACCTTTACTCTTATAACCTCTAAGAAGCTTACGTTCTAAGTCACTTAGTCCTTTAAGACCGCTCTCTCTCTAGAGAAAATTATTAATAGTAATAAAGATACTAAGATTTATACTAATATTAATAATATTAAGGATAAGGATAATAGTAACTATTCTGAGAAGAAGAAAAAAAAAGAGATCTATAAAGCGTTAAGCTCTTAAGACTACTTCCGGAACTATTACTAGATCACGCTAACCTTACCCCTATTATAAGGCCGCTATAACTACCTCTACTTTTATTACTAACTACCTCCCTGAGATTAAGTTACTTCTTAATAAGTACCTCTAGTAATACTTTTATAATAAGAGTACTTTTAACCTTACTAATACTTTATTTTACTTTATTACTTATTAGATATACTTTAATCTTAAGTATATTAGCTATATTAGTAACACTCTTACCTAAGATATTAATAGTAAGTATTACTACTTAACTTATCTTAATAGATATATTTATTAATTTACTACTAAAGCTATTCTTATTAAGCGCGGCGTACTAAGTAGTTCTTCCTTAGCTTATCTAGCTACTATAAGTAAGTACTTTCCTCTCTTAGCTAGCTATAGTACTAATAATAATAGTAATAGTAAGGGTAATAAAGAAATAGATATTAATAGTCGACTTCTTAGCGTAACTTATTTATATTACGCTGCTTCTTTTCTTATTAATCGTAAAGGAACTCTTAAGCTTTCCTTTAGACCTATTTATAACGATAGGTAAATACTTGTATATTAGCGACGTTTAGCTTCTTAGTAACTGTTTATTTAACTTCTAGCTAGGGCTTATCTTAATCCTAACTAGTCCTTAGCTTATACTTGTACTTTAACTAGTATAAGGATATTCCTAGAGACTTATATAAAAGAGTTAGCTAAGTGTAGTCTATTATTAGTAAGAGTTTAGACTAGTTATCTTAGTAATAGTTACTAAAAGGCTAGAGACACTAGTCTAGGTATTAATTTATAATCTCTATCTAATTATCTATTTAAGCGTAGTAAGTAGTAGAGAGCTTGACTTTAATATTAAGGATATAGTAGAACTTATTCTAGAAAAAGAAGATAAACTATAGGCTTTTATCTAATACTATTATTTCTAAAAGCTTATTAAACTTCTAGCAGTTAAAGATAAACAGTTATACTAAGTCGCGAGTTATATAAGTGAAAAAACAAGAGATTAACGTTACTTTTTTAGAGAAATAGTTTATTATAATAAGTATAAAATCATACTTAAATTTATCTTTTAATATACTTTTAAAGTCTATAGTTAAGTGTTATTATAAGCGGTTAGGGATTAGTAAAAGGTAAAGATACTTTAGTGTCTTATCTTAATAATAGTTTATATAATTATAAGCTAGGCAGTTTAATATAAACTTAGCTATATCCTTAAGTATACTAAGCTAGTAGTACTTAGTGTAGAGTAAGTCGAATGTCTTAGACTTCTTTAGATAAGCTATAGAAATTTAGTTATAAATATACTAGATAAGTTATATATATAAATTATCTATATTTAGGACCTATAGTCGACCTTTAAATAAGAGCAGGCTATCTTCTTAAAGAGTGTACTATAAATTAGGTTCCTTTGATTTTTCTCGTTGAACTATTAGAGCTTTATATATTTAATTAATATAGATAAGCTTTATAACTAGGTTAGTTTCGTTATTTAGCTTAAACTTAACTAAGGCTAAGTAGTATACGTCTAAAAGCTTCTTTAGTTCCTTTAGAATATATAAGTCTAGCTAGCTTAGGTAGATTAGAGTTTAAGTATATAATTTATCTTTTATCTTAATTTATTTATTAATATCTTATTTTCTTTATAATAGTGTATCTACTATAGTGTTCTAGTTTCCCGGGTAGTATATAATAGTAAAGTAGAAGTCTACTAAAATCTCTGACTAATAGGCTTGTTATCTTATAACCTTTTTAGTAGTTATAAAGTATTCTAACGCTTTATAATCTAAGAATACCTAGAAACGTTAGTATCCTATTTATAACACTAGCTTTACTCTTTAGTAGGTAAGAGAACGTATAATAGTAAGTATTTCTTTATTATAGATATTATAGTTAAGTTTAGCAGGGTTTATTATCTTTAATAAGAATACGACTAAGTACTAACTATTATTATACTTTTACAATAGCACTCTTAAGATTACCCTATCTAAGGTATTAGTTTTAATCCGCGTTTTATATAATATATCGTAATACTTAAGGCAGGTAAGAGATAGAATAGCTTCTTTTAAAGCTTAGAACATAGCTAGCTAGGTAAGTGTTATCTTAAACGGGACTAAGGCTTTAGTAAGTTTTATTAAGGGTTTAGTGACCTTACTATAATTAGGGATAAATTTCTAGTAGAAGTTATAGAACCTTAAGAATAACTAGGTACCTTGGACTATTATAGGAGGTTCTTAATTATTTATATATACTATCGCCTTTAAGTTAATCTTAATTCCTTTAATAGTAATATAAAAGCTAAGGAACTTGATCTTCTTAATATAGAATTCGCTCTTTTAAATATTAGTAAGGAGCCTATACTATTATAAGTGTTATAAGACCTTTTTAATATATACCTTATATTTTAAGGGGTTATTTAAGTAGATAATAATATCGTCTAAGTACGTAGTACAGAAATTATCTAAGTAGTTAAAGAGTATATTATTTATATGCTACTAAAATATAGCTAGGCTATTTATCAGACTAAATAATATTACCTTACACTTATAGCTCTTATATTAAGTGTAAAAGGTAGTATATTCTTTAGACGTAAGGTCTATTCAGATCTAGTAGAATACGCTTTAAATATTAATCTTAGTGAAGATCTTAGCTTATCTTAACTAAGTAAACACCTTATTAATAAGAGGTAAAGGATACTTATCCTTTTAAGTGATCTTATTTAATCTTTAGTAGTTAATATAAAATTATAAGCCCCTATTAAGCTTCTTTATAAAGAGAGTTAGATAAATAAATAAGGCGTGACTTAAGATAATAAAGCCCTTATCTAGATTTTCCTCTAGGTATTTCTTTATTACCTAGAGCTCTACTTTACTCTACTAGTACAAGGGACTATAACTATAGTTGATATTCTTTTCTAGTTTAATCTTATAGTTTAAGCCCGGGATAAGGTTTAGTAAAGAGTTAGTAGTTGTTTTTAAGAAAGCATTAGCGAACTCTTTATACTAGTAAGGGAGCTTCTTATCTAAGATATCCTTATATAATTTCTTAAGTTTAAAGGAACTCTATAACTTAGCCTTTTAAGTTACTTAGTTAATTACCTTATTAATTTCGTTTAATATTACTATAAAGAATTCCGATCTAAGGAGCTATAAGATATAGTAAAATACTATAGCGTTAATCTCGGCGATATCTATCTTTAAAGGAGTCTTTCCTTTTTTAGTAAGGTACTAACAAGGGGATACTATATCTTTTAAAACTATAGTAAGAGGTTTATATAGAGTAGGGTTATATAGTTCCTTTTTTATTTATCTAATTAAGTCTTATACTTAGCTATTATAGGTTAAGGCAGGAGGCTTTTAAATAGTCTTCTAATTTTCTTAGTATTATTAGTCTTATTCCTTTTTTAACTAATAGTATTTCTTTTAGTCCTTTTACTTTATCATATAATATCTTTAAGAAGAAAGAGATAAGTATCGAGATTTAGTAGATAATATATTTATAAGAGCGGATTCTCCTATATCTCTTACTATCTAAACTACTATTTAATAAGAGAAGAATCTTAAAGTATCCTTTATATTTATAACTACTTAATATTAGAATATATCTTATTAGTTAGTTACTTATATCTATAATAGGTCTAATAGTTGTAAAGTATCTTAGAAGAGGGGAATTAAACAAGGGAAGACTACAAGGATATCCTTATTATATAGCTAAATAAGATAATAATCTTTTATATTTAACTAAACATTAAAGTAAGCTATCTAAGTTTATCTTAAAATAATCTTATAATTCTTAAGATCTAAGAGAATAAATAAGATCTTCTTCTAAACACGTTAATTAATTAGAACATTTAAAAGGATTATATAAAAGATAATATTATTAGCTTATCTATTATAGTCTTTTACTTATATAAGGTTAAGTAAAGAAGTAAGTTTTATACTAAATTTCCTTATAAGGTCTTTAGTAAGGTAAGTATTAATAAAGGTAAAACTACTTACTCTAAAGTTAAAAAGTATAAGTAATATAATTCTAATACTATTATAAAATAGTATATAAGAGATAATGAAATTTTTACTACTTATTAACTAATATATATTAATCTCCTTAAGATTAAGTATTTACCTTAAGAAGGAGTCTTCTCTTAAGGTTCTAAGTTTTTTAAGTTTAAGGGAATTTCTTTTAAGTTATTAACCTTCTTATTAAAGAAGAGACTAGTACTAAAGTACTTCTCTAATACCTTAACTTTTATAACTATTATTATATAAGGCTCTAGGTAATTCTTAGTAATATAGCTTATTTTCTTATAGTTATAATATATAACTACTTTAAGAGAAGGAAGGATCGCCTTTAAAGTAGTTATTATTAAAGTTAAAGTAGTAAGAATAAGAATACTATTAAAAAGTAGAAAGATAACTAAGCCTCTTTTTAAGAAAGTAAAAGTTAAAAAGTGAACTATTAGTGTAAGGGCTTAAGTAGTTACTATAATCTACTAATATTATTCCTAAGTTTAGTGTATCTCCTTATCTAAGAAATCTACTATAGAGATAAAGTCTTAGAAACTTCTATTAAGAGTAAACTTATAGATTACCTGATCTTTAAGAGTTAAATATAAAAAGTTATAAAAGTAAGTAATAAAGCTCTTAGTAAATAAGATATAAGTATCTTAAATAAGCTTTAAGAACTTTAAGTAGTACTTAGTAAATAACTTACTAGCTATTATTTAGAGCTTATTTAAGGCTATCTTAGTGTCTTATTACTTAAAGACGTTACTATAAATACTACTAAAGTAGCTAAGTATTTCTTTAGTATTTATAAAAGAGTCTATAGTACTAACTTTAAAGCGAGAGAGTAGATAACTTTAGGCGTTACTTTTAGTATAGTTATATACTATAGCTTATTAGGCTTTCTTACTTAAGTAATAGTTAGTATTAATATCTAGCTTACTTATTATAAAAGTAGACCAAGTATACTATTCTAAGCTATTAAAAGTATTAGAGAACTTTTTAATATATAGTTTAAGTAAGAGTCTCTTATAGTATCTTTAGTAAGTAAAGGTAAGCTTTACTAGTATTTAAAAGGTATTATCTTAGTTATCTCTAGATAATCTACTATAGTTAGAGTTATTACTATCCTTTAAGTTAAGAGCTTACTATTAAGAGCTTAATAACTTAGACTTTTTAGACTTAAAAGTTAAGTTCTTAAGTATCTCTAGTATCTTATAAAAGCTTTTATCTTACTTCTCTTAGTACTTAGCTAATCTCTAAAGTTCCTTAGAGCTTTTTATAACTCTAATTATTAGTATAAGAGTAGTATATTCCTCTTAAGAGTAGTCTTATTAATCTTAAGGATTATTCTTCTTAAGAGATATAGTATTACCGCGAGAGGTTAAGAGAATAATATCGTTTTTCTCTTTATTATTATATTTATAAGGAGTAATATATAAGAGAGAAGAGGTTAAAGGCGAATTTCTTTCCCTTAATATTAGTAAAGTAGTAAGTTTAATAGTAAGAGGAATACTATATTATATTTTATCGCTTTTTTAAAAAAGATTAAGACTACTTATAAAGAAGTATAAGTATAAAAGTAAAAGATAAGAGATAGCACTTAAGTTATAAATACAACTTAGTTATACTTAGAAGATACTTAAGGAAATAATAAGGTATAAAAGGTAAAGTAGAAAAAAAAGAGCTAAAGATATAACTTAATTATACTTAAAAGGTACTTAAGGAATTTAGTGAAAGTAGATATTAGGACCTTTATAAGTAAGGTTAGTCTTTTTTAATATAATAGTATAATAAAAGTTTATTAGTAGCTATAATATAAAGTAGAAAAAACAGTAAGAGAAAGAGGTTCTTAAAAAGCCTTAAGAATAAGTAGGGAAGATATAGCCGCTAGTAAACTAGGCTAGTCCTAAGTTCGCTGTATAACTTTAGCCTCGCAGCCTTGTGACGTCAGCCTTACCCACGTGACTTACCTATCGTGATCAGTCTATCACACCTAGCTAGCTACGTTCTAAGCTTTAAAAGAGGCTATTTTATCTCCTGCCTACTTTAAGTATTATAATATATCACGTGAAACACGGATCGAGACTGATACCTTAGATAAGGTAATCTTAGGAGTGTTATTATAGAAGTATAATAATAGTTAGTACTTAGTTATATTCCTGTTAAAGATAATAAACCCTACTAAACTTAACTATAATATCTATAATAAGGAAATACTCGCTATTATATATTCTCTTACTTACTAGAGAGCGGAGCTAGTATTATAAATAGGATACTAACGTTTCTAGGTATTCTCAGATTATAAAGCGTTAGAATATTTTATAACTACTAAGAAGCTTATAAGATAATAAGCCTATTAGTCGGAGATCTTAGTAAACTTCTACTTTATTATTATATACTACCTAAGAAACTAGAATACTATAATAGATACGCTATCGCGAAGGGAATAAGATATTAATAGATAAATTAAGATAAAGGACGAATTATATACTTAGACCCTGATCTACTTAAGCTAGCTAGACTTATATATTTTAAAGGAACTAAAGAAGCTCCTAGATATATACTACTTAGCCTTAATTAAGTTTAAGCTAGATAATAAAACTAACTTAGTTATAGAGCTTATCTATATTAATTGAATATATAAAGCTCTAATAGTTTAACAAGAAGAATTAAAGGAACCTGATTTATAGTATACTCTTTAGGAAGATAGCCTACTCTTATTTAAAGGTTAACTATAGGTCTTGGATATAGATAATTTATATATACGATTTATCTAGTATATTTATAACTAAATCTCTATAGCTTATCTTAAGAAGTCTAAGATATTTAACTTACTTTATATTAAGTATTACTAGCTTAGGATACTTAAGGATATAGCTAGGTTTATATTAAACTACTTAGCTTATAATCGTATAAACTATTATTAAGATAAGATACTAAGGTACTTTTACCTCTTACTAATCTTTAACTACCTATAGTAACACTTAACTATAGACTTTAAAAGTATACTAAAAGATAAGTTTAAGTATAATTTTATACTTATTATAATAGACTATTTCTCTAAAGAAGTAACGTTAATCCCTTGTTTCTTTACTTATATAGCTTACGACTTAGTATAACTATTTATTTCTAACTACTAGAAGTTTAATAGGCCTTTAGAAATAATAGTATTAGATAGAAGCTTATAGTTTATCTTCTTCTTTTAGAATAAGTTCTACTATATCTTTAGTATTAAGGTTAAGCTCTTTACTACTTACTATACTTAGATAGATAGTTAGATAGAGATTATAAATTAATACCTAGATTAGTATCTCTAGCTTTTTATTAACTACTACTAGGATAACTAGTCTGAACTCTTACTAATAATAGACTACGCTTAGTTAACCTTTTTATATAAGTCTTTAGGAATATCTCTATACTAGTTAAAGTACAGGTATAAGCTAAATACTAGTTAGGATTAGGATAAGCTTTAGTTAGAGATTAAATAAATAGTTACTAAGAAGCTAAACGTCGCTAATATATAAGCGTTTACTTATTATTATAAATAAGTCTAAAGGAAAGCCTAAGAGTTCCTTTATAACTAATAGGAAAAGAAGTAGTATAATATAAATAAGTCACGCTAGGAAGTTAACTAGGAGGTAAGTGATTTTATATAAGTAATAATAAGAAACTAGAAGACGTACTACTTAAAGAAAAAGCTAAACAATTAATAAGTAGGCTTATTTAAGGTTCTTAGAAAAGAAAGCTACTTATTTTAATTAGACCTTTTAGCCTTAATTAAGGTCTACCTTATATTCTCTACAGATAAGCTTTAGTAGTATAATAATAACCTATTACTTAGATAAATACTATAAGAATAAGAACTTATCTAAGTCGATAGTGAATAAGAATAGGAGGTTTAGGATATTTTAAAAGTTCGTCTTAAATAAGATAAGACTTTATAGTACTAAGCTAAATAGAAGGGACTTAATCTTAACCTTGAATTTTACTTTACTAGAGACTTTATAACTTATCTATATAAACTTCGGGATTTTTATCAGGCCTACTTTATAGAACTAGAACCGCTTAAGTTATTCCTTAAATAGCTAATCGCTTAGGAGGCAAAGGATAATAATATATATAATAGACTTATAGATAATACTATTATATCTAAGGTAAATTATAGGAAATTTTTTCGCGGCTTGAGGATAAGCCTTTTACAGAGAGGGAGGTAATATAATAGACTAATCACGATAAGCGAGTCACGTGAGTAAAGTTAATATTATAAGGCTATAAGGGTAGAGTTATATAGCGAACCTAAGACTAGCTTAGTTCACTAGCAGCTATATTCTCCTTACTTATTCTTAAGGCTCCTTAGGAACCTCTTCCTCTCGCTATCTTTTCTACTTTATATTATAGTTACTAATAAACCTTCGTTATACTGTCATAGTCTAGACGGATTAACTCGACTACTAGGTCCTACTAAGTAAGCTCTTAACTAATTTCCTCTACTAGGCGAGCTAAATCCTGATCTTCCCTTAGATACTTATAGAGCTCGCGATACTCTTATAACTAATACTAGCGTATTAAATACTTAGGTTATCTTCTCTACTACTTTTATAGATATAATCTTTAGGCTAATAATAAGGGGAATTAGCTAACCCTCTACTTTAAAGGTAATAAGTACTTAGTTAAGCGAATCTACTAATTTACTAAAGCCCTTCTATTTCGTGTAATTATTAGAAAACTCCCGGACTATCTTATTAGATATATAAATCTTAGTAGCTATCTTAACTAAGTTATTAAACTTAATTATACTTAGCTTATTAATATTAACCTTGTTCTTATATATCACCTTCCTACGAATATCCCTTAGTAACCTATTTAAAAACTATACTCCTTAAGTATAATTTTCTAACTAGCCCCTTTTTACTAAAGTGACTAATATTATAGTGAATTATTAAATAAACTACTTTATATCGCTTTCTATAGTTTATAGTTTTAACTTTAAAGCCTTAAGGAATAATCAGGAGTTTATCTATTAAAAAGTATCTTAATTCTTATACTCCTTTAAAAGAGAGACTACTAGCTCTTCCTAATTCTTACTTATTTACTTTAGTAGTATCTTAATATACTAACTAATAATAAGATTATAATATTAGAGGAGCCTTTTAATTTAGTCTATATCTTTTAATTAAGTATTATTATATTAATCAGTATACTATTCTAAGAACTCCGTAATATTAGCTCTTTTAAAGTATAGCGCGCTTAGTATACCTAAGGCTAGTATAACTAAAATATACTTAACTTCTATTATCTTAGAATTTATAATCTTTAATTCTTAATAGCTTTCTTCCCGGACTTAAATATATTCTACTATATTACTTTCCTTTATACTTAGTATTCTCTAGTTCTTAAGATCTTTTAGAAATAAAGTTATATTAAAGAATTTAGTAAATAATTTAAACTTTTAATACCTGCTTATAAGGTATAATATACTTAATATTACTAAAGTTAAAAGTACTAGAGTTACTAGTAAGAGTATAGTAATTATACTTCTTATAACTTCTAGACTTAGCTCCTTTAATTACTCTAACTTCCTTAATCTTTTTTCCTTATATCTCTTTTTTATTTTACTTTAGGCCCTTTTTTTATATTAGACTTACTTTCTTTTTATATTTATCTATTCTTTACTTATTTTCCTTATATAAACTTTCTCTATTATTATAATAACTTTATCTTTTAAACTTTATATAATAACTTTCCTTTTTATACTTCCTTAGCTTTTTTTACTTATATTCCGCTATTTCCTAATATCTTACTTACTAAATAAGGGTTCTTAAAGTCCTTTTTTTTCAGCTACTTCTTATATATCTATCTATTTCTATAATAGAGATATTAAGTAATAAAATTCTAATTCTTACTTTTATTACTAGCTTAGCTATATCTTAACTACTTCTCTGCTTTACTTTTAGTTTCTTATATAAGTTACTAATATAAAGAAGTAAGGTAGTACTATTAAAGTATATAATAAGTAGGGATATAAAGGACTACTAACTAAATAAGTAGTAAAAGTAAGAGAGAAAAGATAATATATTTATTACGCGTTATTACGCCTATCTATATTACTTTATAGAACAAGCTAACTATCTTCCGACCTAAAACCATACTACCTTACTATAATATATAAAACAGTATAAGAGTGCACTTAAATCGCTCTCTTATTAATGATCTCCTGCTCTTACTGCTCTTATTTACTCTTCTTTATAGCTACCTCGTACCTTTCTTTTATAGCTATTAAGATTTGTTTCTTATTAGCTTTCTCTTTAGCTTTTAGGGTATATAAAGGTCGTTCTCTTTTAGTTTTGTTTTCTTTCTTTCTTTCTTTAACTATGAAACAAGATTTATCTTAACTGTTAAGTATAGTAGTTATATGTTGTTGTTTTACTTGATTTGTAGTTATATATTATCGTTAAGGAAAGTATTTGTTAAAGGACTGATTTTCCGTGAAGAATATTCTATTTTTATAGGTTCTACTACTAGAAATAGCTTTAATTTATATAGGTCTACTATTAATTAGCTAACTGTTATTAATCTTAGAGTTGTTATTAAAGAATCAGTTGTTGTTAGGTAACTTTATATATATCTTATATTATTTAAACGATCTAAAGGTAAAGCTTTTATAAGAGTGTCTACTATATTATTATTTCCTAGAACGTGTTTTACTACTAACTTATTATATGAAACTATATTATCTTAAATGTAGAACTAGCGGATATTAATATACTTTGCCTTTAGATAGAATTTCTGTTCTTTTAAGAGAGATTCGGCTTTAATATTATTAAGATATAGTATAAGAATTTAGGATAGCTTTATATCAAGGTCTTTCTATAGCTTAAGTAACTAGGCTACTTCTTTAGAGCTATTACTAGTAGCTATTATCTTAGAATCTAAGCTAGAGAGAGCTATAGACCTTTACTTATTAGTAGCCTAAGAGATTAGACTCCTATAGAACTTTACTATTATAGTAGGGTAGTGTAGTTCTGGGTCAGAAGATAGTTAGCTTATTTCGTAAGGTTATATAAATAAGCGCGATAGCGCGTAATAAATATATTATCTTCTCTCTCTTACTCTTACTACCTATTTAATTAGTAGTCCTCTATATCCCTACTTACTATATACTTTAATAGTATTACCTTACTCCTTTATATTAGTAACTTATATAGGGAACTAGAAGTAAAGTAAAGAAATAGTTAGGATATAGCTAAACTAGTAGTAAAAGTAAGAGTTAGAATTTTATTACTTAGTATCTTTATTATAAAGATAGATAGATATATAAGAAGTAGCTGAAAAAAAGGGACTCTAAGAACCTTTATTTAGTAGGTAAGATATTAGGAAATAATAGAATATAAGTAGAGAGAGCTAAGGAAGTATAAAAGGGAAAGTTATTACATAGAGCTTAAAAGATAAAGTTACTATAGTAATAAAGAAAGTTTATATAAAGAAAATAAGTAAGGAATAAATAAATATAAAAAGAAAGTAAGTCTAATATAAAAAAGGAGCTTAAAGTAAGGTAAAAAAGGGATATAAGGAAAAAGAGTTAAGGAAGTTAAAGTAATTAAAAGAGCTAAGTCTAAAAGTTATAAGAAGTATAATTACTATACTCCTACTAGTAACTCTAGTACTTTTAACTCTAGTAGTATTAGGTATATTATACTTTATAAGTAGATACTAAAAGTTTAAATTATTTATTAAATTCCCTAATATAACTATATTTCTAAAAGATCTTAAGAATTAAAGAATACTAGATATAAAGAGAAGTAATATAATAGAATATATTTAAGTCTAAGAGGAGAGCTATTAAGAATTAAGGATTATAAATTCTAAGATAGCGGAAGTTAAGTATATCTTAGTTATACTAGCCCCGGGTATACTAAGCACGCTATATTTTAAGAGAGCTAATATTACTAAGTTCTTAGAGTAATATACTAATTAGTATAATAATACTTAATTAAAAGATATAGACTAAATTAAAAGGCTCCTTTAATATTATAATCTTATTATTAGTTAGTATATTAAGATACTACTAAAGTAAATAAGTAAGAATTAGGAAGAATTAGTAGTCTCTCTATTAGAGGAGTATAAGGATTAGGATACTTTTTAACAAATAAACTCCTGATTATTCCTTAAGGCTCTAAAGTTAAAACTACGGACTATAGAAAGTAATATAAAATAGTTTATTTAGTAATTTACTATAATCTTAGCTACCTTAGTAAAGAGAGGCTAGTTAGAAAATTATACTTAGGGAGTATAGTTCTTAAATAGGTTGCCGAGGGACGTTTATAAGAAGGTTATATATAAGAACAAGGTTAATATTAATAAGCTAAGTATAATTAAGTTTAATAACTTAGTTAAGATAGCTACTAAGATTTATATATCTAATAAGATAGTCCGGGAGTTTTCTAATAGTTATATAAAGTAGAAGAGCCTTAGTAAATTAGTAGATTCACTTAGCTAAGTACTTATTACCCTTAAGGTAAAGAGTTAGCTAGTTCCCTTTATTATTAGCCTAAAGACTATATCTATAGAAGTAGTAGAGAAGATAACTTAGGTATTTAATATATTAGTACTAGTTATAAGAGCGTCTTAGGTTCCGTAGGGTCCCGAGGGAAGATTAGTATTTAACTCGCTTAGCGAGGGAAATTAGTTAAGGGCCTACCTAATAAGACCCGGTAGTTAAGTTAATCTATTTAAACTACTACAGGGAGTGTACTTAAGCCAACCCCGGCGCCTGAATAACTCGCTAATTAGAGTATATACTATAGAGATATTTAGAGATTACTAGAACTAATATTTCTACTATTTAGAAAATAAGTATTTCCGTAGGAATTACCCGGACTTCCTAATAGATATAGAGAAGGGGCTTATATATAATTATTAGAGCTAGATATATTACGAGCGCGCTAGTAGTAGGAGATAATTAGTCGGGTAGTATAAGGGGGTCCTAGTAATAGAGGCTATATAAGCTAGTTAGAAGGGAACTTTAATATAGGGAACTAGCGAGGGATAAGTTAGGAGAAGTAATTCAATAGTATAGCTAATACAGGTACTATAGCACCTTATAAATAAGGCTAAATCTATAAAAGTAATAGTAGTAGAGGTAATAACTTAGGATAAGTTAGATATTAAGGAAGATAAGGGAAATTAGGAAGCTATAAGAATATCAAGGGCTAGAAGTAAAAAACTAAAAAGCGGAAAAGATAATAAGTAAGTAAACCTAAGGAAAGTATTAAATAAGTGAGTTAAGAAGGAAAAGGACTTAGTAGCTTTAAAAGTTCTATAACTTAGAAAGTAGAAGTAGAAGAATCTAATTAAAGGAGTATTAGAGAAGGAAGTATAATAAGAAGAGATTATTAAAGAAATAGAGATAAATAAGAAATAGACTAAGAAGTTAAAGAAAGTTAGTCTAAGAGTCACTAAGAAAGTAAAGTAGTATCTAGATATCCTAAAGTAGGGGGCGTAGCCTCTAAAGCTATTAAATAAGGTTCTAGATAATAAACTAAAGGGTATTACTAGTAGGGAAGTACTCATATACTCTAAGCTCCTATAGAAACTACTTTTTAAAAATATAACTATAATAAAGTTACCTCGGATTACTAAGAAAGGAGTTAAAGGTAATTAAGCTAACCTAGTATTAATAAAGTCAGTGAAAGTAGAAGAGATATCAGAGGACTCCTAAGTCTTAGTAATTAAGAGCCTGAAGGTCAGGGTATAGTTAGGGTCTTTAATTATAATAGCGCTTATTAATTATAAGTTAGAGGCTAATCTAATAACTTCTATGATTACCTTAAAGGCCGGGCTCCCTATTCAACTTAACCCTAATCTTAGAATAATAAGCTACTTAGAAGAGCGGGAGACGTTCAAGGGGTTATATAAGGGAGTTACTATAGAGATTAGAAGTGTCTTGATAGCAGGGAGTTTTTTTACTTTAGTGTAAGTAGAGAATAATATAGTCTTAGAATAACCCTTTATTATAGTGAGTCTCTTATTGTTTTCTTATAGTAGAGGTTATTAGTTTACTATAGTTATAAATAATAACTGAACTAAGTAAGTTATAATTAAAGTCGCGGATTTAATAAGGTCTTATACTAAATCAGATATTTTCCTGGAAAATACTTAGCTAGGGTTATAATAGTAGGTAGTTCTAGTAATAGATCTACTAAGGGGAAGGGCGAGTTAACTAGTGTATTTAACTTACTTAGTAAGGGAAAAGTAAAGGTATTTTCAGCTATAGTAATTACTAAGCTAGATAAGGAAGGGGATAAGGATATAATTCTTTTAAGGAGTACGGATTTAGTTATACTTTTATAAGTAAAAAGGGTTTTTCCTACTATTAGAGTTTAAAATACTTATAAGAAGAAGGCTAATAAGGTTATTCTGATTTAAGAAAGGATTTCAGATAAGTCGAAGCTAGGGGAGAAGCTAGATTAAAAGTAGAGGTAATTAAAGTAAAAGAGAGCTAAGGGGCTTATTAAATTACCTTATGAATTTGATAAGTAGATAACCCTAAAGTTCTTAGAGTTATTATATAAGATAAGGTTAATACTAGAAAGAATAAAAGGGATAATAATTAGAAGAGGATTATAGCTATAAGAATATAAGCTTTTAAAGGAGATACTATATAAGCGCGAGGCTATAATAGTATTTAACTTCTCTAAATATAGAAGGATATATAAAGATATCTACTTATTATAGGAAATTTACACTATTCCGTATAAAGCCTAGTAGGCACCTGGATTCCTAGTATTAAAATATCTATAGGAATATATTAAGGATATACTTACAGAGAGGCTTAAAGCTAGTACCTTAGAATATAGCTATAAACTATATAAGGATTAGTAGTTTTTAGTTAAGAAAAAGAGTAAGGCGTATCAGATAATAGATACTATAATAAAGTATAATATAGTAATAATTCAGGACACTAACTTACTACCTAATATTAAGGAAATATTAAAAGATTTTATAAGATATATAATTACTTCCCTAATAGACTTCTTTTCCAGGTATAATTAGGTTACCTTATACTCTAATAGTAGAGACCTAACTATATTCTAAATACTACTTAGTCTCTTTTACTATACTACCTTAGTTCAAGGGGTAACTAACTCTATCGTATAATTTTATAAGGTTAGAAAAGTAATTCTAAAGGACTATAAGCTTAAGAGAGCTAGGATATTTATTAATAATATTCCTATCTTAGGCCCCTACTTAAAATATAATAATAAGAAGGTTAAGCTTAGTATTTAAAGATATATCTTAAAACACTTTATTAATTTAGATATAATCCTAACTAATATAGAAAGGGCAAGGGCTATAATTAGCTTTAAGTCGTAGTTCGGGGTTAATAGCCTAAAGTTAGTAAGTTATATTTATATTATAGAAGATAGGTTACTAGATAGTAAAAAAGTAATAAAGATACTTAACTAGCGGGAATACTAAAATATAACTAAAGTTAAAGCGTTTCTTAGTATCTATAGCTACTATTATATCTAGATTATTAACTACACTAGAAAAGCTAAGCTACTATACCTTTTACTCTAAAAAGGAGTAGAGTAGAAATTCAGAGATATTAAAAGGTTTACGATAGATATACTAAAGTTAGCTCTAATAATAGCTCTAGCGCTAGTAAAGCTAGATATCTCCGAAGGAAATAGTAAAATAATTTTAGTAGTAGATATAAGCTTTTAGGGATAGGAGATAGTCTTAATATAGCTAGATCGTAACCTTAAGCGTTATCTTATTAGGTATAATAGCGAAGTATAAATAGCTACTAAAAGAAACTATAATACTACTAAAAGGGAGTATTATAAGGTTTTAAAAGTATTAAAGAAGGTCCGCGGGGTTCTAATTAGCTGCTACTTTATCCTAGAAACAGATACTATAGTTCTAGTAGTATAGCTTAATTAAGAGGTATTAGACTTACCTAGGGCTCTAGTTACTAAATAGATTACTTAGATATACTTTTTCGATTTTAAAGTATATTATATACTAGGAATAAAATATATAGTAGCAGATAAGCTATTTAGGTAACTAGTTACCTAGAAGGAGTTAGATACTAAAACTCTAGAAAAGGATATTAATAACTTTATAGATACTTAGTTTAGTTAAGTTAAAGTTAGTATTTAGACTAAGAGAGTAGTACCTTACTTATAAGAGGTATAGAGTTTAGATTCTAAGCTTATTATAGAGTATTTTCTTATACTAAGGTAACTAAGTAAAGTTAACCCTAAGGACTTTAAAGGATTTAAGTAGTAGGCTCTAAATTATATAGTTTAGGATAGAGTTTTATATCGCTATACTAATAAGGGTCTTCTAATAAGATAAGTCGTAGATAGTAAAAGGAAGTGATAAATAATCCTTAAATCCCTTTATAAGAATATAAGCTATAAGAGATAGGAAAGTACTTATTAGAAAGTTACTAAAAGGTATTTCTAAGACTTACTATACCCGGATATAAAAGCTTATATAGTAATATATAAAGCTTATTAACTTTAGGACTCTATTAAGATAGAAGAAGCGCTTTATCCTATATAGACTAGCGCTCTATAAGCTAAAGTAGGAATAAATATAATATATTTACTACTAAAGTAAGGAAAGTACTACTTAGTTATAATATAGGATAATCTATCTAAGTAAGTTAAAGCTAAAGCCTTAGTAAATATAACTTTAGTAGCTATTATAGATTTCCTTTAGAAAGATATAATATATTACTATAAGATCTTTAGAAAGCTAGTTATAAATAAGAGACTAGAAAATAAGAAGTAAGTAAAAGAGCTCGCTTAGAAATATAGAATCCGAAGAGTAGTAGTATTAGCTTATTATACCTTAGTAAATAGAATAGTAGAGTAAGGTTATAAACTTATTATAAACGCCTTAGTAAAGATAATAAATAAAGGGATAAGCGATTAGGTTAGAAATCTATATATAATACTTTTAGCAGATCGTTATATAATAAAAGGAATAACTAGGTATATACTATTTTAGATATAGTATAAGTTAAAAGTAGTTCTACTAATTAAAATAGGAGTCCTTACTTAAAGGATTATAGATTAAGAGAATACTTAGATAAAAGTAGAGACTTTAGCTTTTTATACGAAGTAGATTTAGATTAGGGATAAAGATTTAAAGGAGGTAACTATAAAGTAGTATAAGATATAAGTAATAAGTAAGGATAAGTTTAATACTAGTTAGCGGATTCATTAGGCGGAAATTAAAGTTAGTAATATTATTCTACTATATAATACTAAATAGGAAGTTAATATATCTTCTAAACTAAAGCTTAGCTACTAATAGCTTAGCTTATATAAGATTAATATAGCTATTGTAGAGAAAGGAATATATATACTCTCGGAACTCTATAGTACTTAACTTAGTAGTATATTTTTAAGGAATTAACTTAAGGTCTTTTATAAAAAGGACTTTATCTAAGAACTAGTTAAAGTTAGTAAGAGATTTAATAATTCTAAACCCGAAGATCTAAGTAAAAGAGAGAGCGTAATAGCTAGTAATATAGAGAGCGACTTAGGAAGTAATATCCTAAGTACTACACTAATAATAAGAGAGTAAGCTAAAGTAAAGAGAGATCTCTAAGAACTAGAGGAAAAGTAAGTAATAATTCCGGAAAGTAAGTATATAGCTATTATAATTAAGCTACAAAGCCGTAGGATAATTTAACTTACTTAGCAAAGGAAATAAGGTAATAGGAGTTCCTAAGAGGGCTAAGAATTTTAAATAGGGGATATAGGTTATATTTACTTATTAGGTAAAAGAATAAGTAAAGTTAAATATTATTAAATCCTATTTATTAATCACTTATAATAATATTAAAGTCGAACTAAGAGAAGAGGAAATAAGTAGTATTATAAGTAGTGCTTAGAGTAGTTATTATATAAAGAAATTAAAAAAAATAATCGCCTTAAACACTAATTATATAACTAAATAAATCTATATAGATAATAAATATAGTAGTAGAGGGGACTTATTAGACTAGGAGAGTAGTATCCTCAGCTATTTTATTATTATTAATATCTATTTCTTCACTACTCTTACTATTACTATTATTATTAGTATTATAACTAGCTAAGAGAGGAAAGTACTTACCTATAGTAGCTAGGTAAGCTAAGGAAGAACTACTTAATACACTATACTTAATAAGAATAGCCTTAGTAATAATTTAATAAATATATCCTTTAAGGTAAGTTATATAATAATATTTACTATTAATATCTTAAGTAGGAGTACTACTAATATAACTAATATACTTAAGATTAAAGTATATCTAATAAGTAATAAGGTAAAACTAAGTATTAGTAGGGTTAGAAGTACTCTTATTATAAGAGTATTACTAGGGGTACTTATTAAAAAGTAACTTAATCTTAGGAGGATAGCTAGCGATAAAAGTAGAAGTAATTATAGTAGCCTTATAATAAGAGCGAGCTTAGTATAGTTTAGTAGTAGTTCTAGAAATAGTCTTAAGAGCTTAACACTTAGTAGATCTCTTCTTCTTCTTCTTCTTAGAATAGTTACTATTATCCTTATTCTTAATATTATTAATATTAGCATGAACCTTAGTATCTTTATCACTATTAATAGCTTTCTCTAGAGAGAGAGCGGTCTTAAAGGACTAAGTAACTTAGAATAAGATTTTCTTAGAGGTTATAGGAGTAAAAGCAGTAGTAGTAGATATAAGCTTATATTTAATAGTAAGAGTATTACTTTTATTAGAATTATCCTAATCTAGGGCGTTATTTATATACTTATTAGTATCCTTTAACTTCTTTATAAGGAAAGTCTCCTTCTTAGTAAGCTTCTTCTTCTTAATAATATTCTTAATACAGATAGTACTAGGAGTAGAAGAGTCTTTAGAAGATAAGCTAAGAGTTTTTATAAGTAAGTTAGTTAAGGGCTTAGACTTAATATACTTCTATAATTCTTTCTTCTTATAGTTATTAAGAGAGTTACTATTACTAAATAAGTGCTTATTACACTACTACTTATAATTATTATACTCTTTTATAAAGATAAAGGTTAAGTCTAAAGTATCTGTATTAGATCCTATAATAATACTACTATAGAAAAATATATTATTAAACTCTATAATAAGGTTATCCGGACTAAGAAAAGTATAACTTATAGACTTCTAACTAAAGCGTATATAAAGATATAAAAGAAAATCAATCCTCTACTTATTAGATACTTCTATCTTAGTAAGGACCTACTTATTAAAAGTAAGGACTAGGAGGCTAATTATATAATCTAATAAATATATAGTCCTATTAGCTTAGATAGCTATAGTAATATCCTAGATATAAACTATACTAAAGGTTAAGCTATATAAAAAGTACTTTAAGATATATTAAGCGGAGATAGTCTTTAGAAGTAATACTATAGTAATAGAATAATAAAAGTATAAGTTAAGAGTATAAAAAGTATAAGGAAAGTAGTAAAATATAAGGATAATAATAATAGTATAAGAAAGAGAAGTAACTATAGAAAAATAGTTATTAAAAGAAAAAGGAAAATTCAAGAAAATAAAAGCATAGGAAAAGGTTTTATATTAAGTGAATAATAGTAATAAAGCTATAGAAAAAGTGAATTTAGTAAGAGAAAGCATAAGATAATAAATAAAAAAATAAATTTTAGAGAAAGGAAAAGTAAAAAGGGCAGAGAATTTACTAGTTATTTATTATATATTAGTTATTAGCAGGTAGCGCGATAATATAATTAGAGGAATAATAGCTTATAAGTTACTAAGCGAGGTATAAGAGCTTTTAAAAGGGGATTTAAGGCGCTAGGGATTTTTCTAATTTAAAACTTTTCAACTTTCTTTAAAAATAATAACTTCCCTATATTTCACGCTATAATAACTAGATTACTACGTAGATATAATAGTTCGCTATAAATAATAGTAGAGATATAAGTATAAGCTTAGTTAAGGTACTTATAAAAGATAGATTACTAGCCTTTACTAATTTTAATAAGGTAATTACGTACCTAAATAGGATCCTACTATAGGACTAGTATAATACCTAGTTAAGGGTCCTAGAGAATATAATAGTATACTATAATAGAGCTAAGGAACTTATTAAGTAAGTATATAAGTATATAAAAAAGTCTAAAGTATTCCGGATCTATATATCTAAAGATAAGTTTTATTAGTCTTAGATAGAAGTTTAAGTTATAATTATTAATAATATAAAGAAGAGAAATAAATAAGGTAAAGCTTACGAAAGTATAGTAAAGAACTAAATAGACTTAGAAGTACTAGCTTAGCTAGCGACTAAGTTAAGGGAATTCGTAGGTCGCTACTAATAAGCTTCTATAAAGATATCTATTAAAGAAGCTAGATTATAAGTTAACTTAGAAATCTAGAGATAAGTCTTAGGGCTACCTTATTAAGAGATATCTAAGGTAAAGGAAGTTACTATAATAGATATAACTTATATAATAAGCGTAAAAGTAAGAGGAAAAGAGGTAAGGAAGTTATTAGGAAGGGAATAGAAGAGTATTAGAATATAAGTTAGTATAAGAGGCTTTATAAAAGAAAGGGTATTTATAAAGGAATTAGAAGATATACCTATAGCTATAAGTAAGGAGGAAAAAAGCCCTAGTAATATTAATAATTTAGCTTACTTAGCAGAGGAAATTATTATAAGCGCTATAATAGCCCTAGCTCCCTAACTATATTAGTTCTAGCGCTAGAAGGAAATAAGCGAAGCTATAAAAGAGTTTAGGTTTATATATAAGAAAAAGGCTGAGATTAATAAGAAAGAAGTTAACTTAGTTAAGAAGGAACTAAAAGAATAAGAAAAGTAAGAAGTTAATAAGAAAAGTAGAGATAAGCAGAAGTATAGCTATAAGAAGGATATAACTACTAGCTAGAAAACTATAATAAGAAGAAAGAAAGTTCTACTAATTATAGTAATAATAAAGCTCCTAAGTAAGATACTAAGATTTCAGCGAGTTTATTATAGTTACTTATAATTAATAGTAAGGCGTATAAGTCTCTATATAAAGTAGCTCCCGGAAGGTTTAGCTATTAAGAGATTATATATTATATATAATAGGAGGTTAGAAATCAGAAAGCTAAAGATAGACCCGGAGACTTATATTTAGTTTTATATAGCTAATCGCTCTCCTTACTTATTAGATAAGCTTAAGCCTTATAAATTTTATAAGAAAAAGAGACTTAAATTATTCGATTATAATTAGAAGCTAATTCTAGATAGCTAAGATCTAATGATCTTACTATAGTAGAAAGAGAATAGATAAGTTATTTACTTTCTCTTTAAATAGTAGTTTAGTTCCTTTCTTAGGAAGTAAATCTATAATAAATTAGATATATACTAGTACTACTTATAAGAGATTAATAAGCGTAAGAATATCAGATAGCTACAGAATATATTTTTTTTAGTAATCTAGTAGCTTATATACTAAGACCCCGCCTATTATATACTATATATAGCTCTTTATCCCGATAAGAAGTGAAGACTAGTTAGTTATTCCTACTACACTAAATACACTATACTAAGAGATAAAACCTTTTTCTATTATATTGATTTAAATATTAATAATATACTTATTACTAATTAAGGGGCTACTATAATTCAAGGTAATATCTCGCTAGATTAAGAGAATAAGGATAATTACACTTTCTACTATCCAGGGATATAATATAAGCTAGGTAAGTAGTAAGTATATATTTATAAGTAAGGATAAGATACTAACTACTATATTTACTAAATTATAGACTAAATATTTACTTAAGAGGATATAGAAGTCCTAGGAGTAGATTAAGTTAGAACTCCTTATAACCTTAGAGATATATAAATTATACTACTAAAGATCCTATATAAGTTAACTAAGCCTGCGATAAAAGTTTATCAGATTATCTTACTATAGTTTATTATAATTTAGAATAATAAGGAAACCTTAGAAGTTATAGAAAGGGGAACTTAGAGAGATCTAGCTAACTCCTATTAAGATTTCACTATACCTCTAGCTACCCTATTAAGCCTTATAAATTAGTATAAAGTAATTCCCTTTCGATTTACTATTATAGTTAAGCTTTCCGGGTTAGGGGCTCTATTTAATACTTTAGTTACTTGATAATAATAGAGTTCTCTAGTAGTAATAGCCTAGAGAAATATTCTATTAAGGGAGAATTAAGCAGTAGCCTATACTTTTATTAATAAATAAAGAGCTAAGGCACTAGTTATAGCTATAGAGGCTTTTAAGATAGTAAAGAAGGTAGAGAAGAAGGCGTTTAAAGAGAAGTCCTTTTACTACCTAAAGAAGGTATTAGAGGCTATAAGCGTCCTAATAGAAGAAATAGAGTATAACGCTAATTAGCTAAGTAAGGAAGTAATATAGATTATATTAAAAGAGGGCCTATTATTTATAAAGAAGGCTAAGGAGTGTTTAGTAGTAGGTATAAGTAATATAATAGAGGTAGATAGTTAAGAGGAGTATCTATATATTTCTTTTATTTATATAATATATCAGGGGATATAATCAGGAGGCGACTACTTAATTAAGGGGGGATATATATAGTAAGGTAGTATAGTTCTAAGTCAGAAGATAGTTAGCCTATTCTATAAGGTTATATAAATAAGCGCGATAACACGTAATAAATATATTATCTTCTCTCTCCTACTCTTACTACCTATTTAGTTAGTAGTCCTCTATATCCCTACTTACTATATACTTTAATAGCACTACCCCACTCCTTTACACTATCTATCCTTGAAATGATTTCCTGTTATATTCCGTCTCTTATATAGTATTAGTCTAAATATTAAATATATTATTGTTTAGCTTTCCTTTGTATTTTATTCTGATTCTAAATATTATTCTGTTACTTTCTGTATATTATAGATATTAGAGGAGAGGTTTTGTGTCTTAGAGGTGAGACTTAAGGGGATTTGATATATGCCGCGTTAGCTAGCCTATTATATAAGTAATATTAGGTCGTGTGAGGTTCGAGAGGTATATTAGAGAGCTAATAATCTACTAAAACAGTAAGATCTCTTTAAGGGAGGCTAGTATAATACTTTTATCTTTAGCTGACTTCCTTAGTATTATTCTAGCGGCTGCAAGTAAGGTATTACTTTTAGTTACAGCTATTCTAAACCTTTTTAGTAGCTTTTATATATAGGCTATTTAATAAATCCGCAGAGTCTTATTCTTCCTGTCCTTCTTAACTTATAGGCTTATAAACGTATTAATAGCTTTGAGGTCTTTGCTTTTTTAGGTCTTTAAGAGCTGTTTCTTAAGATATTTATAGTCGGCAGGGTTACTTATAATTAGTATATTATCGATAAAGACTAATATGTACGTTCTATTCTTAAAGATAAAGAGATTAAGGTCAGCTTCTAACGCTTCTAGACCTAGCTTTTTTATCTTATCTTTAATAAGGAGCTACTATTCTCTAGGTGCTTATTTTAGGCTATAGAGAGAGTGTAAGAGCTTCAGATATATGTCTTTCCTTCTATTCAGCTCTAAGTAAAGCTTATTTTATATCTCCGGCGTCTTATTATTCAGAATCGTTATATATATATCTTCTTTTAAGTACGTGTTTAAAAAGGCAGTATTAATATTAATATACTCGATCTCTAGGTCTCTTTTAGCTGTAATAGCGAGTAGTACTCGTAAGGTAGAATAGTGTATAACGCTTATAAAGGTGTCAAAGTAGTTAAGGCTATATTTTTACTTAAAGCCTCTTATTACGAGCCTAGCCTTTCGTTATACTATAGAGCTATTAGAGTTAATTTTATTACGTAAAACTAGTCTTAAAGATATTAGTTTCAAGCCTGAGAGAGACTTACTAAAGTATAATCTATAGGTTTTAGCGCTTTATATAGCTTATAATTCTTTAAGAATAGCGGCTTTTTATTCTACTAGATTCTCCCTTAAAGTCTCTGTGATAGTTATAACTTTAAGAGGTTATATAAGTTTACTCTTTAGCGTAATTAGCGCTATTTAATAAGTTAGTGCCTTGTTAAGGATTTACTAAGAGTATAGCTTTGTAGTTATCACTTAAGCGGCTTACTTAAAGTGTTATTTTTTACACTATTTCTTACTATATCTTAATAGTAGAGTGTTATTAAACGTGTTTGCTAGTTAAGTCTATTTAGGGAGGCGTTAATTAGACGCTCTCTTAGTATCTCTTATTATGTTTTCTGCAGCTGACCTTCTTTTTAAAGGATTTTCAGTTTTTATAACTGGCCTCTCTTTTAGAGGTCTTTTAGCTTCTATAGCTAGCTTCTCTTTTAGAGGTCTTTTTAAGCTTTTAGTACCTCTAGCTGGCCTCTTAGTAAGTGCTAGACTAGTAGCTAGTAGTAGAGGTCTTTTTACTGCCTTATTACTGCCTTTTAGTGTAGTTTCCTTACTATTAGTATATATAAAGTATATTATATACTTGTTAAAGCTATAGTTAGCTATTTTTAGTTCTTTAAAGGTTTTTATGTTTAGGAGCCTATAGGTTGAGGTGTTAGCTATACCTACTAATATAAAATACCCTGGAATTATCTTTTACTTTATTTTACCCTAATATAGCCTTAGTGGATATAAAGGGTACGCTATAGAGTTAAATACTCTTATTTTAGAGAGGTCTATAAGCTATCCTTTGTATACTTTAATTAGAGTAAGTCTAGTAGCTGTTTTATATAGTAAAGCAGTAGTTAGGCGTTTATTCTTTAGCTTTGCCGCTTACTTAATAACGTAGCACTATATATTCTCGGGTATCTTCGTGTTATAGAGGATTAAGCGTGTAATCTTAGCTAGTTTATATATCTATTGCTTTACGACTTTATTTAGAGAGTGTTTATATAGAGGAGAGGGTTTAGGAACGATTCTACTCTCTTATAGCTAGTTAATAAACTCAGGACTGAACTCTCCCTTGTTACTTTTAGTCCTTTAGTAGATAATTATACGGAATTTACTTTGCCTTTAAGTTTTAAGCTATAGCTTTAATTTCCGAATAACTAGTTAAATAGTTAATATAGACTTATTAACTAAGAGATCTACCTAACATATCCTCGTAGTATTATCTACTACTAAAAGGAAGTATTTATAGCTATAAATTAAGTGTAGTAAGATACTAGAGATATTAACATGTAGTCGACGAATAAGTATATTAGTTCTACTATCTGACTTCTTATTAAAGTACTCTTTTATATAGCCTGTAAGGTAAGCCTTATAATACCTCTCTCCTTTTAGCTCTGGAACAGAAATTAGTCTTATTTCGTAACTACTGTAAGTAACTAGTTTCTTTAAATAAGCGTAATTTATATAGCCTAAATATCTATAGAGTAGATCTGCTTTTATTTCCTCTATACTAAGCTAACTTTCTATTTGTTTCTTTAGTAGCTTTAAGTCTAACGAAATTGCGTTATACGTAACTTAATATCAAGGATTTATATTTAAAATATATAAACCTCTGTTTTTTATGCTTATAAAGGCTAGTTCACTATTCTAGTATCTATTTGCTAATATCTTAGTTAGTTTTGTATTAATTCCTTTATCTAAGAGTTAATATATTAATACTAGCTTTATAGCTCTAAAGTCAGGTACGTATTATACGTCTTTAAGGGTTAATCTATTAATAGTAATATCTTTATAACCTTTAACTATTAAGTATGAATTAGTCGCTATTTTAATATATTTAGTATTACGCTAGCGCTTAAGTTACTTAAACTTAGCTAGAACTTTACTAAAGTAGCGAGTAACGCTAGAGTTAATTTTTTAGATAGATTCTGTAATAGAGATTATTAATAAAGTATATTCTACGTCTTTAGTGTAGTAAATCTCTTCTAAAGAGAACATAGGATAAGTATTATTATCTTTAATTTCGTAAGTATTCTTAGCTTCTATGTAGTCTACGTACTAGTAGCTATAGCTTTTATACTAGGTATACTAATTTTAGCTTAGTTTAAAGTGATTTCCTCTTTTTTCCACGCGCTCTTTATATCTCTATTAGCTATTACTTCTGCTATTGTTATTCTGTCTTTTCTGTTCTCTCCTGTTCTTATATATATTACCTCTCTTATATAAGTGGCCTTTACTCTTCTAGCCTTTACTATCTTTACTACCTCTTTTTTTATTATAGCTTTTATTCGCGTAGTTCGTAGTGTTACTAGTAGCTATAAGTTGAAGCTGTTCTTTCTATTGAATTTAATATTTATTAAGCTTTCGTATAGTATCTCTAAGATCTAAGTCTTATAATTCTAAGGTAAGTGTTATAGTAATTTAAGCTCTAGACGTTAGTAACGATTATAATAGCTTAAGACGTATATCTTTATTAGTAAGAGGTTTACTATTACTGCTAAGCTTTACTTTAAAGAGTAAGAGCCTTATAATATAGTTTTAAAGTGTTTTCTCCCCTGGGATAAACTTTATTTTAAAGAAATCGTCTCTTATATTAGTAAAGGTAAGACTTCCTTGAACTACTTTACTTTTATTAGTGTAAATAGCTTCCTAAAGAGGCTTAGTGTCGTTTAGTTTAATAATATCTCTATACTTAAGAAAGAGAAGCTTAAAGATTAAGTTAATAACTATTTTAAAAGCTTCCTTCTTTTCTTTAATATAAGTATTTTGCTAATTAATACTATTTAGCACGCTAACTTCAGTAAAAACGTAATAAAGAACTCTAGCCCTGGCTAGCTCTTATTTAGTCTTAAGCTCTTATTTAAAAAAGTTATTAAACTCTAGTAAAGTTTTGCCTTTTAAGGCTTTAGTGACATAGGGAATTAGTGCTTTTAATTAAGATAATATCGTAATATAGTAACAGATATACTAAAAGTTAATAAAGTAGAGATCTTAATAAAAATGAAGTTTTAAGGTCTTTTATAATTAATTAGAATTACTACTATAACAGAATTACAGTTGTATAAGGAGCTACTATAGAGAGAGAGAATCTCCTATATAAAGGGGTAGCGTACTTAGTAGTACAGCCTATAGTACTGAGTCTACGCCTACAATCCCTATATTTCTAATAGGGGGAGTGTGGCGCTCTTAGCGAGCCTTATCCATTCCTCGGATCGAGGACGAATCCCGTGCTACAAATTGCTTTTTACACGTGGAGCAACACATCTTTATCTTGATGGAGCTACTGTAGGATTGTTATTATCCCTTATTCAGCCTCTCTTCGGCACTTGTTCGTCGTATCTTTGAAGGAAGCCACGATCTCAGCTGCAAGCCAATCTTCTAATCCATTTCCCCGCATTGCGCCTCTTGTTCCACGTTGTGTCCGAGACTCGTTCGCGGGAGTGATATTCTCCGAAGTAAGATACCATTCATCTGGCCAGATAGGCTGTGCGAAGTGGACTTCGGAAGCGTTGCAATAATCTCAGATTCCACGTCGTTGCTCAGGCATAGATCAGATGCCGGCACGGGATGGTCTGCATATCACCCCATTCAAGCCAAACCTGAGCACAGGTGCAAATGCCGGCGCTATACTCGCTTGCACCATTTCAGCTATAAGCGCCGTCACCCCCACCGCTACATTCCTATCTGGTCTACTATCTGCCCTAAATTAGCATCGCTGGTGAAGATCCGAAGATCTTGACTTGTACCTATAATAGTTACCCCTGATAACCTACGATAGGATTCTTTTCGGTTTGATAGCTTCAAGGAATTCTGCGGAAAAGCAAACTCCACATGCTTTGTGCACACGGAAAGGGGTGATTTCGGACGTCCCCCAACGATTTTCCGCCGCTATGTTCCACATGCGAAAGGTAACACTAGTATGGCAAACACCGACTTCGCCCTTCTTCTCAACGAGATCTACTTGGGAACATATTGAAGACGCTCGCAATAGAAGAAGTAGGAGGCATTAACTTTATGGGGAGAGGAAGAAACCGAGAAACTCGATACAGACAAGATGAGGTTCCTTTGTTTACCAGGTGCCTACGGCAGTGCGAAAGTGAGCCTCCCACGCCTACTCTCAGGCAATTCTAACGTTTTCAGAACTTTCAAGTCCAACTAGGTACCTTTCATAGTTCTCACCAATACGGTCTATGTTAACACAACCAACAGCACCCTTCTGCAAAGAAATGTCCAGTGATGGCAAAACCGAATTCTTCTTCACTCAAGGAGAAATATTATGCGATCCGCCCCCAGGATTTCTCGACTACTTCGGTCCAGCTCCCCACTACCGCTTCATAGAATACGACGGCATCGAGCAAAACGACGTCCTCGAACGCGTGCGCGACTTCCCAGAAGGGGAAAATCCTGAAGACGTCCTTCGTGAGCTCATGCCCGAAGGTTCAGACGGGATTCGCTCTTCAGTGCGCAACGCCCTCGATGCAATCTACGCTACGATCGAGAAACACGGCCCTTTCGATGGCATATGTGCGTATTCTGAAGGCACCGTCGTGGGCTCTACCCTGATCATGGATGAGCGAAAACGATTTGAGGATGAGGGACGGCCAAGAAGTATCAAGCGCGCTGTGTTCTTCGCGGGTTGGCCACCCTTGCATCTCGGGAGGAATGAGATGTTGCTTAGGGACAATAGCGAGGAGGTTGTGGATGTGCCGACGCTGCATTGTGTTGGTGCTGATGATCCGTACCTAGCTGGTGCCATGGCCCTCTACAATGTTTGTGAGCAGGATGACGCGGTACTGTTCGATCATGGGAAGGGGCACACGATCCCTAGGGATGCGCAGACGCTGAGGGAGTTGGGGGATGCGGTGAGGGGATTAGGGAAGGCTTGTTTCTAGGTAGAGCTTGAGGAGTTCGATCGATCGATTCAAATTGACCATTATTTCGCGTCTTGACGTTTTGCTTGGTCCTTTGATATTCTACTTTGAGCCTGGCCGTGCACTTCCATTCTGTGTCTCGGCGTGAGCTAGAATCGTTGCAGTCTTTCATCTCCGAATATCCCGCGGTAACCTCGCGAAGTTAGCAAATAGAAACCTCATTCCTTATCAACTATCTCCATCCTGATAGAAACGGTTGAGGCAGATCGACATTCAAACTGCGCGATGTTTTGAACGATTTCTAGAGTCCACTCCCTCAACAAGGCTGATATTGATCAGCAACGCCATAACCTGGAAAATGACGTGACCCACTCAAAGTCTTAGCGCGTGTTTTCAGATCCATGCTTGCGGTCACGAAACTGAAACATTAATACTTAGTAATCACGAATTCAAGACATGCTTATCTAGTTTCCGACTACTTCAGACAGACTCAGATTTTCATTCGCGGTTACATTCGGGTTCGAGGCTCTGTTTCAGATCTTGCCATCTCTTTTGCCCGTCTCTTCTTTGGACGATCTTTCTCGTGTGAAACATGGGAGATCGAGATTGCCAACACTGGACTACCGACAGGTGAGAAAGGGAGAGGATGAGAAGACGAAAGAGGAAGTTGTAGACGAAGCCCGCATGTATGAGCCGCATGCGGCTGTTCTTAGTCTGCCTGGCTAGAGGGATGTGTCGGAGAGAAAGCTTAGCGTGAGCAACGGCTTGGCAGGGCTGCGATAGATACGAGAACTTCAGATGAGAGACAGAGAGAGACCTGAGAGAGATAGACGGTGAGATGTATGAAGAATCGATCGACCTTGGGAAGGGTACTTTGACTTGGCAAAGGGTAGATAGGAAAGGGAAGGGAATGGGAGGATGATGGCGGGTATGTGTTGTCTCTATTGATCGATCGAGTCAGGGAATTCTGGACTCAAGTTCCTCAGGGAGGGGATTCTGAGTTTCTGTATATTTTGTAATCGATGTCGAGATGTAAGTGCCGAGGAATGGCGGAAGAAATGAGGTATCTGCTTTTGAATCTGAGCTCCCTTTGTTACAAATCGATATTGTTGTTGACGAGGAAAAGATCAGACGGCTGAAATTATGAGGAATCGGTTGTGCTATAAGCGGCATCAAGATTGGTAAAATATATGTAAAGAAGAGAAACTATGTACACAAAACCTCGATACCTCAGAACTCGAGCCCCTATCATCTCCTGGGAGACTTTATCCCTCTCATTATGAAGACACCATAATGGGACTCACAGACATTGCGAGTACCATTGACTCTGGAAAACACAGGTTGAACCTGTTACACAGTCCGTTGCTCCTGTCCATTGGTTCCCACCACATTGTCCATACTTGGCGATCGTTCCAACTGTGCTCGAAGTCGTTGCGGCTCTAGTGCTAGATGACGTTTTGACTACTGCTACAAAGGTTGATGAGCTTTGGACCAACGAGCTGGTGACGGGTATGGCGCCCTTGATTGTGGTAGAAGTAGCTTTTGCTGATGAGGATAAAAGCTTGGTCGAAGCCGGAATACTCGAAGAAGTCTTTTTCGCAGATACCACAGTTAAAGTGGACGGAGCCTGCACTGCTGCGACAGAGACTTTCGACGTGGCCAGGACAGAAGATCCTCCCACTCCACTCGAGACTGGCTTCCACAATGCAGCGGGTGTATAAACAGGAATTGGGATATTAGTCCCATACCCAGCAACTCCCCAAACTGGGCTAGCTGGCGGTGTGAAACCAGCTGGTGCTACCGTCGGAGTCACTGAAGTTGTGAAAGTTGCAAGAGGCAGACCGGTGGATTTCCTAGCACAGTATCCTATACCGTAAACGTTCTTGCATTGATTGACGACTGTGTTGCCGTTCACGGTCCACATATTGAAGTTGGAGAGCGTAATGTCCGTAGCGGGGACTTGGTCACTTCCACGGATCACGATGGCGCCTCGAGAAGAGCCTTTGTTCATTGTGCCAGTCCAGTTACTGAATGTGAGGCTGCTGAGAGCGACGGCTCCCGTGTTGGGGGTGAGGTGGTTCTTCCAGTATTGATCAATGTCTGCACTTGAATTAGAGACATTGGATAGAGGGTAAGTAGGATCTTCTTACCAAGCGCGTAAGTAGTATCGTAGGCCCAGAAATTCTCAAAGAGAGAATCTTTGACGTATCCAACTGCACCGGAACCACCTGGGAAAGTTTTTATCATCAACATCTGTGTGCATTGATATGTCAAAATATTTCGCATGGTGATGTTGGAGACTGCTGCAGCCGTGGATAGATCTGTGATATCGGCTGTGAGTGACCCAATTGACATTCCGCCACTCTGGTTGCAGATGATGTCCTCGATGAGGACGTTGTTCGATGGAGACTTAACACTAATACACTCATCTCGGTTCGTCACTTCGATGTCATGCATGTAGCAGTTGTCGGTGCAGATAACGTCGATACCGTCAGTGCCGCCAATGTTAGGTCCGTGGACGGTAAGGTGGTATGCTTCCATGTTCGAGACGGAATTGAAAACTAAGTGGAATGTTGGTGAGTCGACAAAAATCATGTCGTGTATGGCGATATTCTTGCAATTGATAAAACGGAATAGGCGGGCATTTTGTCCTGAAGCTGTGATTCTGGTGATGTAGCCTTGTCCGTTGATTGCGCCAAGGCCATTACTTGAGAAAACCTCGATATCGTTCGTGTTCTGGATTACAATAGCATTGCCATTGAATGCCCCATTCGAGGTCAGAGTGATCAGTCCGTCAATTTGGAGCGCGTAAGCAGAGCCTTTATTGAGTATGACACCGGTGGCAACTGGAAGTGTTAGCATCGGATCCATACGGGCTTGTGGAGGCATTACTTGAGAAGGATCCAGGCGGAACATAGATAGTTGCTCCTCCTGTTGAAGCGCATTTGGAGAAAGCTGACAAAATTGCGGGACCTATGTCTGTTTTATTGTCTGCTTTGGCTCCGTATTCAAGTATATTGCAAATCTTGGTTTTGGAGGAGAGTGGAGTGAGTGGTCCAATTGAGGTCTTATCGACTTGAGCAGCGGCTTGGGCAAGAGAAGAGAAAAATATGGCAGGTATAATAGCTGAGATGATATTTGAAAACATGGTCAAAGAATCTCAGCACCAGCTGATAGTTCTTGGACGAAAAGAATGCTCAGATAGAGCTGAATGGATATGATAAAAGAATGTACGGGAGAAGATGCATCTCCAGGCGCTGTATACTCAGAAAATAATACACAGACAACAAAATTCGTAATAAGCAAAATGGGCAGCGGGGGCTTTATGAGGCTGACTTGGTCATCTCAAAGTGGAGGTCCTGCAAATGACCCTTGGTTTGAGAAACATCAGCACAGGGCAGAAGCTGGTCCTCCGTGGGAGCTTGATTCGTAACACTGTTTATCTTTAATATATTCTTGAGTAGAAACCCGGCGTTCGGAACCTTCTCATCAATGAGATCGTGGAGTGGCGCTCCATTATCTCCACAGGATGTTTCAAGCTTGCGAACCCTGTTTGTGGGTATCCGTAAGTCCGAGTCTGAAATCTGGAGGCCAAAGTCTAGACTGATCTCTTAAAAGCCAAGAATTGAATCCATCTTTCGATTCTCGAAGACAGGCACTGTCATGGGAAATGGAACCTCTTATCATTAGGATATCTTCAGGGCAGCAGAGAAATCCATCCGTGTTGGGAGACAGAGTGTTGGGTGTATTAAGCTTGATTGTTGAAGGTATGCTGAAGCTGTAGTTATATACAGAGGCCCTTGAGTGGCTCCTTCCCTAACAATCCGGGAATAGGTGCTGTGTTAAGGCCATCTTGAGTTACAGCTAGCACCAAATTCGCATAGAAGGTTCGTCAATTGTTGAGATGATAGAGGCTTGGATGTCAGATATCGAAAATTTGCTGTCATTAATATGAAACATGTGATTTGGTTTCGGGACCGAACAATTTCGGGTGTCAGGGGTGTCACATGACTGTCCGCTTGGGCTCTTCCCGAGGTCTTTCCGACGCGCTTTGTCGCGTTGCTGAGGGGTTGCGGCAACTTCCAAAATACAAAGCCAACGATGAATATGTCTAGATTGGCGGTATGGATTTTTAACCTGTCTTGCAGCCATTTCTGAGTGGACCCAAACTTGGAGAACGCAGCATTACTTGTTAGAACAGACGCTAATGTTCATGGGCTTTCGCTGAGACTTCTATCAAAAGTATGCTTTTGGAAGAGATGGCTGCAGAGACACAAAGAGGTTTGACAGCGCCAGATTGGGAGTCGTGGGAGGACAAGGCGTTCAACGTCAGCGAAGTGAATCCCATGATATATGATGCTTATACCACGAACTTCTTGATCCAAAAAGCGCCTACGGAAAGTTGGTGGGATATCTGAGATCTGGCTGAGTCATCAATACAACAAGTGCATTTTGAATGTCTTGCGTAGGAGATATTTATTATGTGCCATCGCTCAACGTCAACAACGTTAATTCGTTTGTGCTTCTTGTGTGTTTGACTTTGTGATTATTTCAAATCTTTGTTCTAAGATGTAATGCTCCTGTAATGAGCCCTGTAGATTTACACTGGTACCTGGATATACTCTTAAATTTTGGCATGGATAGACGGCCTGAAGAACCAAAAGTTTGACCAGATAGCCAGGATGAGCTCAAATATCTAGCTGGATAATGATCTGAGCTGAAGCAGTCCATTTAGGTAAGCGAGACGGACACGCTAGCTCTGTTGACCTTGGTAAACAATCAGAAAAATCAGGCTATAGCACGCTGAAGCTCTACTATCCGTCGCTTTTCCCTCTCTTCTCCAAGCTTACTTGACAACTTCATCCCAGCACGATGACGAACGAGACAGTCAGTACAATGGCTGACGAGGAACATGGCAAGGAAAATTCGAGGCTAGAGCCTGGTAAGCTTTACTCTTTCACCTCTCACGTTCTTCGAAACATCCAATTCCTGATAAACACTCTAGTAAGCTCAAGACTTCGATCTTCCCATGCGCGTGTAGCGGCGACCTCCACAATCACATCTCGCGCCCAGGCGGATCTCGTTATTGCTCAAACCAGCCCTGACGCGCCTGGCTTTGTCCGATTCCCAAAGCTTCCTCTAGAGTGAGTCTATACCTTCAAATCATGACCGAGTCCCTGGGTGTGTGGAATAGCTTCCACCCTAGCCAGTGAACTTCGGAGAACCATTCATCACAGAGTTGCTGATCGTACCTCTGTGTAGGCTCCGACTCAAGATCTGGAGAGACTCCTTCCCAGAGCCCCGTCACGTCACCGTCGCAGTCATTGTCAGTCCAGAATTGAAGACTCGCAAGTTAGGAAGTACGCAAGAGCCACCCGTCACACTTCTGGTTTGAAAGGAAAGTGGCTATGAAACATTAGGGCACTACATCGTCATTCCTGTCCTTTCCGTCAAACTGCCACAAAATGTCAAATATGTACGACCTGCGACTGCGCCCAGAGCTTCATTTCAACGACCTGTCTTTGCTTTGGCAGGCGAATATGCAGTCGATCTTGGATGCCATGGGTCCTAACCGGGCGCAGGCAGACATTCTCCGGAGTGTCGTGGCAGCTGCACATCATTATTCGTTGGATGCATTCGGAACTGCGATCCGAGACTGTTTGGAGAAGAGCAAGCGCCGATTCACTAATGGTTAAGCCCCCGCTGTGTCCCTTTATGCGGATCTTTCTGAGGATTAATGCAACACACAATGCTGCGGAGTGGTATACTGCTGCTCATTCTTATACGGGTGCATTCTTGATTGTTGCGGAGCAAAGGGTCCTTGATTGACTGCCCCACAATGACATCGTCCAACAATGGAATCAAAAGCTTTGTCGCCAAATTGGTTTCTAGGGAGACCATGAGCAGCATTGAGCTTTGGTATAGCGTTAGGTTTTCTCTTATTGCGGTACGGAAAAGAATACAGCATCAATCTAGACAGGGCAGTACTATGACATATCACTGCAAACCTCAGCTTTTTTTTATTTTCTTAAAGTTTTAGGACTAGGAGTATTGAATTTTAATCCGGTGATGAGAGTAAGCTCCTTTACTCAGTGGTTGAGAAGTCAGTGTCGGAATATCATCTGAATTCTTCTTACCGATTGCCTCTAATGTCCGTGTAGGAGAGGGGCATTCGAACGTAAACACAACAAGCGAAGGGGTCTGTGCGAAGACTGCGAAAATAAACGATCACATCAGAGTTACTTCTTCACCGTGACTCTAACCCCCTTAGACCCTTCTCTTCCAACAGGGATGAAAACATCTTTCGGGAGCACCATATCCTCAGCTGTGGTCTCAAACAACTCAAGATACCCCACATCTCCCTCGGTCCTCACATCTTGGCTTCCATAAGCCCTGAAAATTCTCGCGATGGCAAGATATAGCTCTGCATACGCCAAATTGATACCAATGCACAATCGTGTACCCTTCGTGAAAGAGACAAGATATTTGTCCAAACGTGGATTCTCAATCCACCTCTCCGGCAAGAATTTCCTGGAGTTCGGGAACACCGACTCGTCATGATGAACTAGGACGCTGGTCATGCCGACTGGGGTACCTGGAGGTATATACCAATCTCTATTTCCGTCATTGAAGACTAGAGTCTCGTCTGGAGCTATTCGTTGAAGTCGCGTGCATACTCCATAGCTGAGTCGAATGGATTCTTGAATGCAGCCTGTCAAGTACGGCAGTTGCTCCAAGGTCGCAAGTGTGACTGTTGAAGCTGGCCCTTTCAGGGCGGTCTGCAACTCTGCTTTCAGTTTTCTGAGAGTGTCTGGCTGCGCGATGAGAAAGTAGACGGCAACGCACAGAGCCCATGCTGTCGTGAGAGTTCCAGCAACAACGATGGTTTGACCATCTTGGGCGAGACGCTCGTCTGATTTCTCTTCCTCAGGAAGATTGCTGTTTAACATTTCATAGAAGATTGTTCGATGGTCTGCATTCTTTGAGTCGTCTCTCTGACCGGACTTCATTTCTTTGATTTGGTTCCTGATGCTCTGATCATGAGGTCAGTGGGACTCTCAGGAAGAAATCAAGAAGGCAACTCACAGCTTGGAAGTCAAAAAATGATTTCATGTTTGGGTCCAGCCAGGTCATAGACGAGTCTGGCAGGGCTTTCATCAGAGGTAGTATCCAAGGATATTGCTTGATAAGTGCTCCACCACTACTGCCAGCTACTGAAGCATCGTGGAATGTCGGCTCGAAATCCTCCTGATCGACTCGATGGTCTGATCTCGCGAAAGCATATTCTTGAGCAATGTCTAAGATAATATTAGCACTTATCAAACCAATATTGTCAGGCTCAGACCATTTGTATAAGCAGAGAAAGCATAATTAAGAGGTATCGGCTCGCCAGAAGTTTGAAATCCTCGAAATCGACCCATCAAAGCCTCAACCCTCTCCTCAATAATTGGCTGCAGCTTCCGTACTGCACCCTTAGAGAAGAACGGATGTACAGCTGCTCTCCGAATACGATGTAGATCGTGGTCATTTGTACCAAACATCGATTGTGGCACATCGAATTGAACAGTCATCCAACCCCAGCGATGACGCCTCCTGCCAGGTCCAGCATACAACTTCTCGTAGAACTCCGGAGATGAGACGTGTAATTCGTATGGGTTGATCCGGATGATAGGACCATACTTCTCGTGCATTCGGCCGATTTCAAACGTGTATTGTCCGCCGAGAATTACATCGTAGTAGAACTCATACCTGCAATTTGTCAGCTTGGCAAGGATATCGAGAGTTTTGGTCGTACCAGAAACTGACAGCTGCCAATTTCGGTCCTGGAAACTTGGCGATGGGACTGAAATACAGGCGGTGGATAGCTTGAGCAACATGATATATAAGCCAGGAGATAATTACCACCAGCAGTGCTGTACTGTTAAAGATGAAATTCATTCTGAATACAAAACGAGAAGTTTTGATGATGGGAAGAGTCAGAGAGGGATGGCTGGAACATAAGTACCAAGAACACAGCAACGACTGCGGAGATACTTCAGAAGATATTCATTAGAATGTACTTATCAAGCTAGTGACCGAATCATCACTCTTTATGTGGTGCATGAAGTCAAATACTACACCAAATCAGGTATCATATCCGTAAGACTCCCCGCATATATGTGGAGTGAAGGCTGAGTTGGTGGGGGCACAAGGATCTGGTTTCCGAATCATTTCTCGTCGCCCAGTTCTTCTGTTATCCACTTTTAAGGTGTCAAATTTTCTCTTGTAAACTGATTCTATCATTGAGACTTCAACGTACGACTGAATCCGCTCTGAGATGAAGCCATCGCTTCTCGATCCCATTCTCCTAAAGATCTACTGCAGGGAACGGCTCTAGCCGAAACAGCGGACCTACCCGCAAGGATCTTCAAGCCAGGCTCAGATCCAGATTTTCGCGATGCTCACATTCCTGTGGAGACTGATGAAGTGAAAACCGGGTTCGCTCCCTTGTACGAGAGAGGGCGGATCTACAGGCGGGGACGTAGCAGTGAAATTTTGGGGGACTGCTCGGAAAGAAGGAAGGCAGTTTCGCGAGCTTGAGCGACGTTGGACCACCCCCGAGTCTGGGAGAAGTCGGTTCAGAACGCTATTGCAGATAAGACAATAAGGACCAAATAGTTGTTCACCCGTTCAGCTAGATCCTCTCTCTCCGGGTCCATTTTGATGTTGATTTATATCACGTGATTTGATGAAGCGTGAGATATCGAGTTAACCAAGTGATATTGCTCCTGTAAAGCTGTCAGGCTGTTCCAAATCAGGAAGCGGTACTGGGGGCGAGAAGAACTCGTAGAGGCTAACGCTATAAAATTGTAAACTATTCTTGAGTAAACTGACCAGGTGAGTCACATGCCATTGTTCCCGAGTAGTAACTTACACGAATGAAGTTTATTCGTAGGTACTTGTAGAACGTATCGAATCTATCAACAGAGTAAATGGAAAGGTCGGACGATGCACAGTCAATGGTGAGGTCTGCCTCGAGACTTGCCCAAAGAATGGCCCGTGAATGCGGGAGGCTTGTTATTCTGAGAGACAAGCTTGCGGATTGCTCACTAGAAACCACTGAAGATTTTCGACACCAGACTTTGTGAAAAGTGTTACATTGTTTGTATCTAACAATAAGATTGGAACATCTTGCCTCTTTGTAAGGGCTGGCAGGATTCCCGAGGTCCGCATATGGAGCTATGAGGTCGCCTCGCCCTGGATGCGCGCTGTGGACAATGATCGTCCAGTCCGAGCTCAGATAACCAACATTGACTGGTGCACTGGATATGAAATCAGTGAAGAAGAATCGTTCTATACACTTCGTAAAATGATCACGGGAATTGTTGTTTTTGAGATTCAATCGAGCCATAGGTACCCTACAAGGTCTCATTTTAGAGCCTTTGAAAATTCCTGGCATTCGTCAAAGTTAGGACAGGAGACTGATAACAAAATACGAGTTTGCTATTGCATCAAATCTTCTCATAATTCCTTGACGCACGGATGAAGAATGTAGCAAGTCTGTAATTGACGTCCCATGGCCAGAAGCAGAAATTACCAGAGAGAGGGAAGTACAAGATGGTATCAGACTAGACAGAACATTTTGATTTGACATCACCACTGGGACCAGTTGAGGAGTAGGATGATCGCGAGCTAATTGATGGTCAGCGTGACGCACTTATCCGCGTACAGCTGCAGCAGTCTCCGGAAGGGCGGTAAACTAAAGGTATCGAACTGCTCGCTGGCTCCCAGGGCATGTGAAACTGGCGACAACTGCTCACGATCACTTGTGGCAATGAGCTTTTTGCAGCCCATCTGGAGAGGAATGATGCTGTCGGGCTCGTTGCAGAATGCGTGTTCGTCGTTTAGAACGACTGGAAACTGCAACTTCCATTCTGCGAGTTGAGCCGAGTTATTGCAGGTGGAGACGACAATCATCGGCAGTGTCTCGTCTTGGAAGACTTTAGGTGCAGCCTTCATGCCGAGGCTCAGGTAACTCGCCAGCTCCACAGCATCCAGCAATCCGCCACTTTGGATCTTGTCCCATTGCTGGACCCAAACTCTGGCTGCTTCTTGATCTTCATTGCCAGCAGGTACGCGCATGTCGCCTCTCCAGGACTTGATTGTATTGACAATGCAATACCAGTGGTGATATTCATCATCCAGAGAAGGCTCATGCTCTGATTGCAGCTCACTCTTCGTGAGCCGAAGAGTACCAAAGTAGATGAGCTTATACTCGTCAGCCATGCCCGGCTGCTGCTCATTAACGGTCTGGCGCTGCTTGATGAGCTTCTTCATCAGAGACCATACGGTCTTGTTTGAAGGAGCCACGACAAGGGTATTGTTGCCCAGAATTACCGAAATGGTGCCAATGACAGAGTTTGTAACACTCATGCTAGTTCCCGGTGAACCTTGGATCAACGTCAGAAAGTCACCAGACCAGAAAGACTTATACATGACCTCCTTCTGCTGAGGATTCAGAGACGATGCTTTAAAGTAAGCTTTCACGGCTGCTTTTCGCAGCTCGTTAGTACACAGCTCAAACAGAGGTTGCTGGGGCAATCTGATCTTTCGTCCCATGATCATCGACTGAAGCGCATAGTTCTCATCATAGCGATTGACATGTCTCGAGATGAAGCTAATCGCCTTCATTTGACGGACTGCAGCGAGGTCACTAGACTTGGTGAAGATCTCGAACTCGCAGTCCTGGCCCTCAGTGAAGAGACTAAGTTGGCTATCATCCAGAGTGATGGCAGCTCTGTAGTCGGCATTATCAATCTCAGGAGTGTCGAAGCGGCTTGCTCTCCAATGGTACTGCACAGGAGCAGGAGCAGAGTAAGCGTGCGAAGGCCAGCTGTTGTTTTCTATCGCATTCTGAGTCTGAATGACCGACTCTGTGCCACCTACCTCGCTTGATCTCAGACGATGGCGGATGATAGCTTCCGGAGTGTGTTCCATGACATGATCACCGCTCAGCTCATCAGGCTCGGTTGAAGCAGAGACAAGTCGGATGGTGATCGTATCTGCTGGGAGGGGAGGTCTACCGAGGCCTCCATAGTTCTTGATGTTGAAGTCGATTTGACACCTACGTGTGGTAGGATTTATCGACACGATAGTACCCCCATGAGGCTTTCCTTCTCCGTAATTCTGAAGGTGAGCAACAGCAGCATGCATGTGATCACGGTAGATTGCCAATGAGAACTGAAAGCGGTAGTCCTCCAAGGAATCAAATTTCTGATACGCAGTGTTGCTGAGAACGCGAACATCGCCTGTTTGAGGATCGACGCTTTGCATCCAGCCGGGGAAGGTGATGGGTGTGTAAGAGCCACTATCTTGGATCTTCTGCAGTTCTTTGATCCACTGCATCTTGACATTGTCGAGTTGTGCTTTGTAGAACCAATAGGCACCTGCCAAGGAGTTTTGCATCATCATGTCAAAGAATCTGTCAGTGCAGGCATTGACTCCAGCCGCCTGGGGATCACGCATAACAACCAAGACAACATTGGCTTTGAGAGCAAAGTCCCGAACGATCTCGCCGAGTTCCGAGTCGCTATGGAAGTCCGAGTCCTTGCGGACACAGAAATTGAGGCAGTCAATTTCAACGCAGTTGAGCTTCGTAAAGTGGTCTTGGATCTCTCCGAGCTGCTTACTACTCATATCAGTCCCCATCCAGTTTTGGAAGATGTCGAGCTGCTCCTGCATGGATGCTGCCAAGTTGACAATCTTACGCCAAGTGATGACCTTCTCATTGTTGATATGAAAAGGCGTCATGTGTTCTCGGTGGATAGGAACTGAAGTGTTGAAAGGCAATGGCTGAGTCTTGTCTTCACCATTCACTTGGCTCAAAACAACGGCTGGATTTTGACTGCTGAAATGATATTTCAAGTTCATTTTCTTTACGAGAGTGCTCTCCATCGCGCCAAGTATGTTGATACCAGAGACGAACACAACTGCTTGGGTAAGCTGTCTGAGCTTGGGCATGTGCGTGTGCGTCGGGTAGTCACCGGTCTGTCGAGGTTCACCATTGTAGTAGTCAAGAACAAGTAAATCCTCGGCTGCCTTGGGGGTAATTTGTTCCTTGGTCATACCATTAACCAAATTGATCTCGGCAAGATTGGCGCCTCTACGCACACTAGGATTGAAGTGGATATCGTCGGTCGAGAACATGCTGAATGATGTTTGTATGTGATGGCGCTCTCCTTTACTGAAGCCGTGCTTTGCCTTCGACTTGCTTGCTTTCTTAACGCCCTGACCAGTCTTGAGGAGGGGGTTACGCTTGTCATGACCATGCCTAGTTCTGCCAACAACCTTGTTGTTACTCTTGGCAACGTCCAGGGTACCAAAGAGTCCTGTCGAGGGATCATTCTGGACCTGGTTGGGCTGTTGTTGATTTCGTGCAGTGGCTGAACCTTCCAGGCCGATGTTGGCGATATCTGAGAATGATGGGTCGTGATTACCGATCAGAGGACGAACTGACGCATTGCGAAGGTGGGGGTTATCGGTTCCTGGGCCAAAGGCGGATGAGGGTAGTTTCTTCTGTTGATTCACCGAGCCAGAGCGAAGACGAGATGAAGATTGGTTGTCCATATCTTCAACGACCTCTTGAGCGAGGGTTGCATTGTTTTCTGGTTGCTGACGCAAGCCATAGGGTTTGTTTGAAGCTGATCCAGAGGCAAAGCTGCTTTGGTCGACTGGGCCTCCCCGCCCACGACGACCACCACGCCAACTACCACGACCACGACCACGACCACTACCACGACCACGGCCTTGCCCAAAGGGGGGGCCTCCAGGATTCGGCGCACTGCTCATCTTCGTGTTTGTCACGATAGCTTTTCTTCTTTTGGATTTTCTATTTTGGGAGATATTAGCAAATGATCATTGTAATGTTTTAATATTGTGATGTTGTGATGTTGTGATGTTGTGATGTTGTGATGTTGTGATGTTGTGGTGTTGCGGTGTTGGAGTGTTGTGGTGTTGTGATGTTGGAGTGCGCGAAGATCGGTGGGTCGCACTCCAATCTCCAAGGAGGACGTTCCGCGGATGGCAGAAGACACTTAAGGGCTTTGAGGAGGAGAATAGGAGACTATTTGACTTGCTAATGATTTTCTATGGAAGAGGAATCGATTGAGATCGGCTGTCCTTGACAGCCCAACGCGAGATCTGGTAGGAGAGGGGAAGATGAACAAATTGCCACTCGACAACGAACTGGACACGTTGAATGCCAGGGGGCTTACAATGGGCGGACTTGGGATTTGCAGATGAGGTTGCAGAGATCTCATGAGCTCAAGGTTCTCGAGATTGAAGGGAGGCCACCGATCGCAATGTCAATCGACGCGCCGTGGGAGAATAATAACACCGCGAGAAATCGCAGAAGGAGGAGATGATGATAATTTGTATGTGATATCGAGGAGTTAAGAAGGAAGGGTGGATACTTACGGGATCCAAGCAACAGAGGGAAGCAATAAAAAGATGCTGCAGCTTGAGGAGGAAGGAAAATCTATAAAGGTCGGGAGACAAAGTGAAGGAGGTAGACTCTGGCTGCAGACTAGCGGCATAGTTAAGCGATGGTCACGCTATATGACCAGGTTCTCTGGTTTAAATCTATCCAATACACTAGCCATTACTGGCTAAGCGCAGCCTGACGAGGGATCAGAAAGACCGTAAAGAGATTGTTGTCGCAGAAAGAGCAGATTCACAAATTAAGAATACGTTCATTGGTTGTCCAAATATTATTGAGGCTGCCTAATGACTTGTCCAAGAGTATGTGTCGCTCATGAGAGCTTGAGGTATTGTCTGGCATATCCTAGCCTTTCAGATATTGATGTTCTGCTACAGACACGGGGAACCCTTGGGAACATCAGATACATTCAGACCTGAGACACCCTGTAGCATTTGAAGGAGATGTCGCACAGTGCATGCATGACTTTCAATCCAAATCCATGAGTGCTTTGGAATGACTTGAAGAAAGGGGGACAATGTAATAATGTTTCCCAAAGGGACGTAAAGGTATCTTGGCTGGACAGCACTGTGAGCCTTCAAGGACTCTGTCTGGTGTCCAATGAAACTAATCCAATAACTACAGGCACTAAACGAAGTACTCCAGACACTCCTGTAGAAAGAAGGAAGTCCGAATTTGGCGTGCTCGGCCTGAAAGATCAAGTTACGACTCACCAGCGGCGAGACGGGGCTAGCACAATGAATTATAGTAGATAGCTTTCAAGTCAATAGGTGCAATTGGTCTCAACACTTTTGGGACATTTGTCAATAATACCAAATCTATTTTCTAGTGTCATCGCCATCATGTTGCCCACCAAGCGACTAAAGTCTAAGAAAGCTCAACGCCAGTCTAATCTAAACTATACCAGCATCTCGACATCCCAAGACCAAATCTCTGAATTCATCATGTGCCGCTTTACAAAGCAGCAGCGAATCCAGCAGCAAGAGCTCCAAGCAAACCTAAGACGCTGGTAACCTCTCTACCAGCAGCTCCGCTCTTGGGTGGCAAGACAGGGGTAACTGTGGAGGTTGGCGAAACCGAGGAGGCCTTGGAAGTGGTTGACATCATTGAAGTCGTAGGCTTAGAGGGTGATGCCATAGATGTCGATGTGAGACCTAGTGCAGTGCTCAAAGCGCCCTCCAAGCTGCTCTTGACACTGCTGACCGCACTTGACAGTTGTCTAGCGTTCTCAACATGACCAGCACGAATCTCCATCTTATCCTGAGTATCCTTGATATCGCGAGTTCATTGTAGAATCTCAGTTGGGTCGAAGGTGGGAGTTGGAAGTGGGTAGCCTTGGTCGACGGCATCTGCGCGCTTCTTGACGTTGTGGGTCCATTGCAGGATCTCATTGGGGTTGAATGTTGGTCTTGCAAGCGGGTGAGATTGAACAACAGCAACGGCTCTCTCGTTTAGGTCTCGGGTCCATTGGAGGATTTCGTTGGGATCGAAAGTAGGAGTTGGGAGGGGAAGGGTGTCATCGACTGGGTCTGCTCTCTTCTCAACGTCACGAGTCCACTGGAGAATCTCGTTTGGATCAAAGGTGGGAGTTGGGAGAGGAGCAGCGGCATCATGTCTCTCCTCAACATCACGAGTCCACTGAAGGATCTCTGTAGGGTTGAATGTTGGTCGAGCCAAAGGGTGAGACTGAACGACGGCATCGGCTCGCTCCTTGATGTCGCGAGTCCATTGGAGAATCTCAGTTGGGTCAAAATTTGGTGTTGGCAAAGGTAAAGCGGCCTCATTCCTCTTCTCAACATCACGAGTCCACTGAAGGATCTCATTTGGATCAAATGTAGGAGTTGGAAGTGAAATAGCCTGGATGTCGGCCTCTTCTCGCTGCTGCAGAATCTCAGTTGGGTCGAACTTGCCGGTAGTCTTTTCGGATGCGACGTAGTGGAATTTGCAGTAGCAGTACACACCGCCGTTTGGTTCTGGAGTTCTGTTAGTTGTGCAGTCGGTAGATGGTCCTTGCTTCATCAGAAGGCCTCGAGCGGTGCAATATGTACCATATGCGGCGGTGCACTGGGAGGCGGTCATGCCTGGATCTGGTCAGTAATGCATCTCAAGTATAAGAAAGAGAGACGCGCAGGGGGGAGAGATTACGCACCATGGTCACAGGTAACATCATACTGGAAGGCGTTCGAGAAGCCGAACAGAGTGAGGAGGGTGAGAAATGTTGCAAGATAGCTTGACAACATGCTTGCTGTACTTTGAGGTCTTTGCTGAAGTGACAGAGCGATGTGAGAAGGGGTTGATTGTAAGTTATTGTGATCGAAGCTGGCTTTGTGGATGACAAACTCGAAGGACTTGAGGTTGTGTTGGGTCGAGGCGTTGCAAAGCAAACAGGGTTTATTTAGATGTGGACTGGGCGACATCGGTAATTTCATTGAATAGATTCACCATAATAGGAAAACTAGCCGTGCTTTGAAGAGTCATTGATAAATAAATTCCTTTTCTGCGATTTTGGAATGCATTCACAGACTAGCAGTCGACAAAATAGTAAAGTGCGATTACGCACCAGATCAAAGGTAAAATTACCGCACGAAAATAGGCTTCCATTTGACATGTTCAGCATTGAAAACGTTCCCTCATGACACACTCCCTGGAAATGATTCATTTGACTCGAGTGTCCAATTATGTGTGAAAATTTCAAGTGATGCTGCAAATAGAAGGCGACGCATGACCCGTCTGCATTGTGTCAAAGACGGAGGAAAAGTTGATGAAATTACCTGGGTATACAACTGCTTTACTATTTGAAATCACTGTATATGAGAGATAAAAGGTTTTGATTTCATTGATGTGCGGGTTCTATCGATCTGTCTGCAGGAGCGACTCGCAGTTCCATGTACAAAGAATGAGCTGATGCGTTTTCTAGTCTGATTGTCTCCACAGTTTCGTTTCTTTGTTGCCATTTCCTTTCGGGGGACTCGCCACGATCACACAGAGTCTGTCGAGATCATTCTAAACTGCTAATTTTCGTGGGACTAGCTCCGAGCGTGAAAGTTATGGTGGTTATCTGAAGTGTACGCTCCTGCGTGCCGCACGAGGTGGGAGCGATGGGCATCTCTGAATTCACTGCACTCGTGCCGAACATTCCATCAGTATGCAAGCTCGTGACGGCTCTAAAGTATGCCGTTCCGTCCTGAATAAACGTCTTGGTGCACATGCCCGTGGGTCTCGCCGTCACAGCAGCCTGGACTTTCGAGATGGCAGTACGGGAAATATGGATACTCCTGACAGAACAAGGTTTCGAGTGTGTCATGAGATTGCCCTCGAAAGTCATAGTGAAGAAGCATCCAGATGATACAGAATGACGGATGGTCTCGAGAGTGGTCTTCGAGACGATCACAGAGTGGAGATCCGATTGGGGATCCTCCTCATGCCCCTCATGTCTGATGACTGGGGACGTGAGGCTGTGAGGTGGGCTGCAGAGGCCGAGAGTGCTGAGATCGAGCACAAAGCTCAACATTGTGGTTTGAATCTGCATGGCTGTTAGTCTTGGTTTGCAAATGTTGAAGACGAGATTGGGATGGAGGAGAGGGTAATTTTAATGTAACTTGAGGTATCTGTTCCGCAAAGCAAGCATACGTTGAACTTGAAAACAGAGATGCACAACAGCAACAGTATTCTAGATGGTATTCGGTCGCGACTGGAGTCAACTATGCTCGCTGAATTTGACGCAGAGTATAAAGAAACTTGGCATGCCGAATAAGTCAAATCCCACGAATGAGGCGTAACAATCCCATTGTACCTTAAAACAAGAGACAACAAAGACTAGAACTAATAAAATCTTCTTCAAAGCACACAGAAGTCACGGTCGCTAAGAGAACTTATTGTACGAAGTAACCACCATCGACTGCAATAACCTTGTTTGTGACATATCCAGTCTTCACCATCCACAACACAGTCTCGGCAACTTCATCGGGAAAACCGAGTCTTCCGATCGGAATTCCTATTTAACATTAGCTTCAAATCCACAAACAGAACAACAGAAGACTTACTTTTGGCTAGTTCTTCGTTATTTCCTGGTAGCATCGTCGTTTCTTGAATTAGAGCAGGAGCAACTCCGTTAATCGTGACTCTAGAAGTAGCATAAGCCCCAGCAAGCCAGTGTACCAGACCATGGAGCGCTGACTTGGATGAACTAATTCTTATATTAGTGATGTTATCCACAAGAATCATTGTAAATCAAGCAGGTAATCAAAGGAAACTCACGCGTAATGCGGTCCAACAACCCCACCACTGAATCCTGCCACACTACTACAAAAAATAACCCTCCCCCATCCAGTTTTTTCCATCTGAGGTAGACAAAGTTGCGTCAACAGAAATGCACTTCCGCAATTAGCTTTCCATGTATGCTCGAATTCGTCGATGGAGATATCGGTGATCTTCTTGATGCCAGATTTTAGAAGGAGCCCTGCATTATTGAAGAGAATAGTAGGATGTCCCATCGACGAAACAATAGCAGCGTGCAGGTTCCGGACCTGGTGACAGTTAGCGAGTCTTTGTTTCACAGAATGAAATATTGAGAGAGAATGCGGGGTGAAGTGCGGGGTAATGAGCATACCTCGTCATACTTTGTGAGGTCTGCTTTGAATGCTTCAGCTCGAACACCTTTGTCTTTGAGATCCTTTACAACGGCAGTTGCTTTGTCTTCCGAGGAGTGGTAGTGAACTGCTATGGAACAGCCCAACGAAGCAAGAGCCAGGCATGTTGCTTTACCAATTCCGCCACTTGCACCAGTGATCAGCGCCAAGTGATGACGAAGATCTGTTGTGAGATTGGAAGTCATAGTCCCAGATTATTTCCCAGATAATTTCTGGGGGATTCGGTACAGCGACCAGCTTTGAGAATGCAGAAGTCTTCATTGATGCTCGGATTGAGATGAGATGATCTCTAAGGTATCACGTGAAAGGAGGGGTAATGTCAACAAAAAGCAAGTCTTGGCGCAAGACCTTAGCGTCTCGCCTAATCTGTTTACTTTCTCATGGACACCATCCTGATCTCCACCATCGCTGGCTCCACATCGCAGGATCTCGCAACCCCAAGTAAGTTGCAAAGGAAGAGCCTAAAGCTTCACGAGCCAGCCTACGACTCCCAAGCTCCAAGATGGAGGACAGCAAAGGCATTTACTACAAACCTCACCAGTTTCCATCATTGCCGATCAAGCAACAAGCTCAAGCATGAACTCTCACAACAACCTTACTTTTCGACCCAAGGAGACTAACACCAGTCATTCTGAGCGTCAATTGGCCCAAGATGATCCGAAGGATGAGGGGAGTGGAACTTCAGGTATTTACACAGTTTCTACTCCTCATCTGCTCACGACTGTTTCCTAACTCTCCTTGCAGCTCCCACGCTCCCAGGCGACGACAACGAAGGCGATTCAGATGATCTTATAATCCGCCAAGAATTATTCGCTCACCTCGCTCATGAGATCTTCAGTGAACTCAAAATTGATACAAGACTGTCGTCGACAGCAATTGAGGCGCTTCAGAAGGGAGCTGAGGCGTGGCTGGTCATGATCTTTCAAGGTATGTGCTGTCTTTGCCATTTAGTCTGATACGTCATCTATATTTCTAAAATCCTTGGAGACGCTGCATGAAGATTATTCAAAGGCTCACTGATATCTGTAGATGCGAACCTCGAAGCTATCAAGAACCACAGATTCACGGTCCAGGCAAGAGATATGGAGGTCGCTCAGTTTGTCATGAAGTATGGACGAGATGCAGCTCATGAGGCGCAGGGATGATCCAATTTCTTCTTCTATTTTCCCACCACGGGTGTTTCAGATAAATGCTTGTTTACTGAACGTGGCGATTTTAGACAAGAAAATACAATGAGCTGCTTTTACAGACCTTTGAAGCTCACAGTTCCCACTTCATACTGAGTCCAAGAACGGGAAATTCAAATGTGACTACCATTTAGTTCTTGGAAAAAAGAGAAAGCCCCTCCACTCTGGTTTACTGACCCGCGGGACTTTACACATATTTATATAGGTTCAGCTCCTCTCAGACCTGGCCTCTAGGTCACAAAAAGGAATCGAAAGAGCTTCCCCCGAAGGTCCATCACTATCGGGAAAAACTTTCAACTCCAGACAAGAAGTCTAGATTTGGGGTCGTTCCAAAACCATGTCATCGAGTTTTTTAACCTTGATGTCTCGAACCTCCCTCATTGGCATAATGTTTTGTCAAAGCTGCTGCTGTTTGTTGTCATCTTGGCCGTTGCGGTCATCAATCGTCACTTTGGGTTTGGATATTCTTCGTATGTGACAAGCAACTACCCCACCCGCTTCAAAGAATTATTCCAATAATTAACAGGTAACAATATTGTGAAGCCAGATGCCAAAAGATCGATTCCTCCTTCATATTTCACTTTCAACCTCCGCTTCCAGGAAACACATTCTTAAAGTCCGCAGGTCATTTCTGGGATGTACAACTGGTTGTGTTTCCCCTACCCATCGTTTTATATAGCTGTAAGCTCAGGTAGTGATTTTGTCTCAAATAGTGAAATGATCAACTCTGCTCGATCTCAAAAATAGTGATTAATCCTAACGCCATGAAAGCACTAATATTCTGAATGTTCCATAGCCTGTTATTCACTGTCAATTTTCAGTTTCACATTCTGTTCCTTCCGCTTCCTGCAAGCACCTCAGACACATATAAACCCCGGAGACACGCAAAATTCATATCATCATACCTTGCACCTGGAAATGCAGAAGTTCACATGGCTCCAGCTGGAATTGTGATCCAACTTCAACTCAGGGAATTTGCCCCCAGAAAGGCCCGAATTTTTCGATTGAGAATGTACTGTACGCCGTTTTTTTTATTTTCTATGACTAAACCAACTTTCTCTCCTGGATGGCGATCAAAATCCGAAACACATTGTTGCCATTCCCCAACTCACCATCATTCCCCACGAGTTGCTCGAACACAGCTACCCCCAAAACACAAGCAATCATCTACTTGAAAGCTATTCCGAAACAAGTACAATGCCTGCGTTCTTGACCGTAAGAGAAACCTAGAAGTGTCCACGTTTACCACTTCCATAGCTGGACACAAGTACAATCATCTCTGACAAACATTACTCCACATGATGTGTGGTCTGTAAACCGTCTAGATTTCTTCATGACAGGTATATTGAATCTAGCTTTTACACCATCTGATATGTTTCTATCAACCAGGAAGAAGCAGAAGAAGAAAGATATTTTGATTGACTGAACGCTGCATCGAAACCTACCTTTTCCTCTCGTCCCACCTCGTTCTAAAGCATGTTACTCCAACATTTCACCTCCACTTCAATGATGTCTTTCAGTCGCATCTAGCAGCATTTACCGCTAACATATTGCTTTTCGCCATCTGTACAGTACTGCAAAACCAAGTTGTTCACCAGGAGTATAAAATCCCCCACCATTACACCTAATCCAGAGCAGAAATACCAAAAAAATACCAGAATCAAAAAATAAGGCAAGTAGTGATATTGTCTTTGCATCTAATTGGTGATACCACAGCTTAAACCCTAGATCAAAATCTGGCAAGCAAAACTATACCCAAATCTCCATTAGACTTATCAGCTGAGAAATCAAGGCCAAGATCAAATTGACAAGAGCCTGCTACTGCCGCTGTTGCGAGCTGGATCTGCTGTTGTCAAATCACCGCTCATCATCAATTACTCGCGTCTCTATCGATCTCCAACACGAAGATTAGTGGCTGCTGTAACACAAGTCTGGCTGGTTGAGCGAGTCAGCAAATCAATCAGACAGTACAGCAGCCGCAGAAGATGCAGCTTCAGCGTCAGAGACACAGCACCTGCTTGGTTACCTAATGTGCTGCAGCGGACAATCCGGCGGCTCGGCTGATGCGGTAGGTGAGGCTGCAGTGATGCGTGAGGGCATTTATGTAAGGCACAGGACAGGGGAGGGAGCGTGTAACGTGATCAGAAATGGCCTGATTCCGGGATCGGGTTGAGGAGGTCGTGTCAAGAGCAGAGAAGCAGCATGATGACCATGAGAGTGGAAGTGTAGGTAATAAAAAGGGTATCTATCTATTGCTTTCAACTATCTAATGCTACGATTGTTGTCCTTCCTACAGGCTAAAATACAAGTGCGCCAGCAAGCCGAAGGGTGGAGGGAAAAGACAGCCTCACTCATCAGGCTTATTCTCGATCCGTCCATCCAGTCTCCAAAGAAGTGCCATCCCCCTAACCATCCGACCGAGAAGGCCACAAGAATGCCTCACCAAGAGACAAGGAAAAAGTCCGGCATACACAGCCTCTTGAAATCAAGGCCCAAAGACAGTCATGCTTACACCCAAAGTCCCGGAAAATAAATGCCGCAAACAGCATTGGCATACTGCAAGGCGGCAAAGTGGGGTCAAGCGATGCACCCCTGACACTAAACAGCCTCGCGCTTGTCAGGGCCAACGATAAACCCAATCGCTTGTATGCCCTGACATGAAGAATGCCCTTTGTCTGATGGATATGCCCCTTATGCCCTTCTCTTTTCATCCTTGCGTCTTTGTTGTTCCCTCCGCTCTTGCGTTCGTCTGTAGTCCTCGGAGTTTGCCGAGTCGGATAGTGGTGCTGCTGGATCGTATATTCCCTTCTCGTGTTGAATGACCTTGACTTTGCCGTTGATCTTTGTTGTAATAGCATTGCGGTCTATCCTTTGTTAGTCGTTGCACAAGATGTGGTATGACATCGGAACAAACCATTGTCCGGAACTCTCTGCTTCTCGACAACGGTAACAGCATTTGCCATTGTGGTCCTACTCGATGTATAATACCCGTCTGTAGAGGATCGACCAGAAGAAGCGCGGGATTCGACCGAGGACCCTCGAGATTGTATGATAGTCGTAGGCTTTTGGGTGTAATGGCTTCGAGAATCTCCGTAGTATGACATTCTGAGAGGGGACTCGGTTTGTATTTAGGTCGGATAGAGTTGATTGCTTCTTGTGACAGGGCAAAAGTGAGGCGTGACAGATCGTGATCGAGTGGAAGGACTACAAGTTAAGATTCAGGGAGAAGATTGGGAAGAAGGAGATAATACTTATAAGATTCAGAGCTCGCCCCCAACACTAAAACCTACCTGTCATGGCAGGCTTTTCTCCCGAGGCAAATGCGTGGTTTCTTGCTACCAAGAGCAGCGCCACTGCTAGAAGCCCTATCACTCTATAGTGCGCCAATTTGCCTCTCCTGACCAAGCCAATACTAGTTGACTCATTCTCGCTGGAGCTCGGTGAGCACTTTCGTGACCGGAAAAAGAAAAAGGAGAAAGCGACAACGCGAACGCGTTCAGGGACTTCCTGCTTAAGCTGTTTTTTCAGGACTCTTGCCGCGTAAGTGGCTGTAGCCGGGGACGCGTGTTTGCAAAAGTGCAACGCCGGAGCCGGATCAAATAGAGCCATGGGAAACCGTTGAGAGTGGCTTATGGGGGAGGAGGATACATTATTCGGGCTGTGTGGACTGCGGCAAAGCAAGGGCTGAAAGAGAGGCTGACAACAAGGCATTGTTTAGGGCTAACTTGCTCCTTCGTCCGACCCGGAGAGAACTCATAAGGCCGCACGCATCCCCCGCTGGTTGATTTGGACTTGAAGGTCAAACGAAGAGACGGTGGCAGACAAGACTGCTCAAGACGTGGACGGTGGGTGCCTGGAAAGAAAGGGCACGATGGAAGCTGGGCCAGCTGAAAGATACTGCTGACCGGTTGGAAAGGAAGCCAGCCCAATTGGTGGTGTTGTCAGCCTTGGGCCCACAGCTGGAAATAGAACAATCATTGGCTCAGCCTGATCAACAGGGTGCTCTTATTCTCGTGACAATTGATTTTTAGCAAATGTCCTCGGTGAGAGAAGTGCTCGGACGCTTGCGGTGTGTGTTGATGTCGCTGACCTGTTCCCGTCGGTGTGTGATGATGGCAAAGGAGTAAAAAGAGGAGGGGAGGTTGGAAAAGAAGGTCGTTTCTGCCGATGCCCACGCTAAACTCCTTCAAGAGCTTCCCCACGTTGGCTGGGCATCTCATCCACCCATCCCTCATCCTTGTTCAAGCTACGTCTCCAGATCCGCATCAATTGCATTCGTTCACGCCTTTGAACCAATTGAGCCAATTAATAGCCGCCATCACCCAGGAACAAGGATTTCTGTCCTGTCAAATCCGTCATCCGAATTCCAACGTGTCCAAAACCCCATCAAAAGGCACGTCGAATTCTCCAAACCTCGAACCGCTCTTCTTCCCCTCTTTTGTCCACCTCAACTCACAACACAACAGACCACTTCCTCAATACACAATGCGTCTCCTTACTCTCGCCGCTTTGGCCACAGTCGCCACCAGCGTCTTTGCCGCCGAGGTCGAAATCGAAGTTACCCGTGCCGTTGAGTGCGACCGAAAGACCAAGCGTGGTGACAAGATCTCCGTACACTACAAGGGCACATTACAGTCTGATGGATCGGAATTCGATGCCAGCTACAAGCGGGGCCAGCCTTTGAGCTTCACCGTGGGTCAGGGACAGGTTATCAAGGGGTATGTTAGCTCTGCAGATTCGCAGGACAAAGGCAAGTACTGACTTGAAACAGATGGGATGACAACCTCTTGGATATGTGCATCGGCGAGAAGCGCACACTCACAATCCCACCCGAGTTTGGCTACGGAAGCAGAAACATGGGACCTATTCCCGCAGATAGCACACTGAGTACGTCTCTCAACTCTCCAAAAGGAAATCGGTCGCTGTACTAAACGTGGAATAGTCTTCGAGACCGAATTGATGGGCATTGATGGCGTCGAGGCACCTGCGAGCATCGTGGAGAAGAAGGTCGAGAAGGCCAAGGAGACGGCAGAGAGTGTCGTGGACAGCGCTACTGAAGGTGTGAAGGAAGCTATCAAGAGCAAGGTAGCTGATGCTGCTGAGGCTGTTAAGGTCGTCGTTGCTGACACTGATGGTGACGGCCAGGAGCACAACGAGCTATGAATTTAGTTGTTGAGCAGTATGGGTTATGAGGACAGGGGTGGATGTCGGGTATGATATGGCATGATACTCTGGGTCAGTCACATACTAGGGTAAAGCTGGATGGCTTTTTGGGTGTGGAGATCCGTACATATTGTGCACGTAAATACACGGCAATGAATTGTTTTGGCATAATCCGGGCTGGCTTGCGTTCCGCACGCCAACAGTCATCTTTGGACGTTGAGTGAGTCTCCGGAGTGAATCGATACGTTCTTGCTCCCTCTTGGGGAGGTATACCAACGTACATTTGCACTTGGTTGTGGAAGTATGAGAACAGAAGACATAGAAACAGCAGCGATCTACCTGAGGAAGAATGCGAATTCCTTCTCGGCGCCACAGCCAGATGGCGTCCTGTTCAAACACCGCAGATATAACAAATACGAACTTATTTGTCCCATATTTGAATTGTATTCGCCCAGTCACTCGCAACTTCTGACCTACCGACACAAGCTGTACGGCGACAGTACAAAAGCCTTCGATAGCAAGAGAAGGACTGCCAGCAATACACTGCCCCGCGCCCAAACAAGCAAAGCGAACAAGAAGAGCACCGGAAACAAATAAGGTACATGAAAGGGAGTGCCGAGTCTCGGCAAGTCAGAGCCACCTACTGTGCTATTGTCTGGCATGGGATAATGGCCTACTCTCCTGCTAGAAAGGAGTGCAGTGTCTTGATCGTTGTCATGGTATATTCATGGTCCAGCGGTAGGCCCCTTACTGTGTATTATAATAACTTACCCACCACTCAAAAACGGCTCATACGTGCTTGCTCCTCTGGGAGTGAGGAGCGGACTTATCCATTCACCCAGTAAGAACTTTCGGAAATTGGAGGCTGAGGCCTGAGATCTGCTGCGAATAATTATGGGAAAGAGTCCGGTGGGTATGTGAGATATGGCGGGCATTAAAGAGTCACTACAAGAAGTGCAGTTCGAGTAACAGTGCTACTTTTGTTGAAGATATCGGAGTTCGTGTATTAAGTTCAACGTGCCTGTCCAGGTCTGTTGACTTCGAATTCGGCTCTTCTGCTCCTGTCCCGCATGATAATATACCGTAACTGGAAAATGTGAGCAACTTTCGAATTGACGATAGAAGAGAAAATGATGGTAGAGTGATTCCCATTTCATCCTAGAATCAGAGCTCTGGAGGTGATACTCGAGTAGCTATCTACCTGGTGCCCTCCTTCTCTCCACTGTGCTTAACTAGAATGAAAATGGCAGCGCGGAGTTGCGCGATGACATCTGAATCGTTTCTACTTTGATGAAGAGCAGATAAACAATACCTTGCATAATTTATACTTTTAGGGGGCATGGCAGGAGGAGAGGAGGAGGTGGGGTGGCGCTATCAGTGCTCCCCTCGCTAGATGTCCATCAGCAGGTGCGAAGGCATCACTTCTAATGAAACTACCTACAGCGACGACTTCTTTCTTGACGATGGCCAACGTCTCTTCTCCTGATGCCTTTAGATCCTCTGGGATGGACAAAGCCGTGAATTCAATATCCAAGAGCGATTCCTGGCTTTAAATATCCGTTCCCTTGTAATTATCCCTTCATCTGCATCCAACCTCCCTTTTCCAATCATTCCCTCCAAAGCTTTATATCCAACCACCAATTCTACTATCCCCTCCTTCTTTCTCATCCATTCTCATATCACCAGCGACTGGCACATCGATGTCACCAACAAACTTTTCCAGCATGAGTAGCAAATTAGCCTCCAGACCAACACATCCTCGCTTTCCGTACTTTTCTCGGCACAATTCAGTAAATTGCTCGCAACGACCGCATTTTTCATGACGGCAAGGGAAAAACTCGACTTTCTTGGAGCCGGTTTTGCGGCATTTACCACACACTGGATGTGCATCGAAGGACCATTTTCTGCACTGTGAGAGAGTCGTTAGTTCTTGTCGGCTGTAGTGTTCAAGAGAACTGAAATAGTGTGGTACTTACCAAGCAGCATATCCAAACACCATCATTCTTACCTGGAGTTGCGACCTTCTTTTTTGCTGATAGGGTTTGGTCTGCAATCTTGCCGCTACGCTGTGAGGTGCATACAACCGTCTCGGATGGCGAAACAGCCCTGCTTGGCTTGATTGTTGAGGAAGAAGATCTCGTTGAGGCCATGGACGACGATGAGGACTGTGTGGTTGTGGTATTTATTGTTGAGGAAGTGGCTTTGGGCTTGATGGTGGAGGAGCTGGAAGTTGATTTCATTGAGAAGAATGAGGATAGTGAAGTGTGCTTTTTGAATATTGATTTTGTGGTAGGTGGTTGGTCTTTGTTTAAGGATTCGGGACTTTCTGTGCTGTGCGCTGTGAGACCTGGATGCTTCTTTTCTTCCTGCTCTTGGTCTTCCGGACTCACTTCTGACTGCTGCTCCTCGCGCTCTTCTTCTTGACTCAGCCCACTGTCCGGCGACTCATTCTCCTCCTCCGTTGACTCTTTGCCCTTTTCTCCCCACCCGAATCTTTTCTTCATCGACGACGTAATACCGCCAATCCAACTCGAAACGCGCCTTGGAAGCTGTAGCTGGCTCAGAGTCTTGCTCTTGACGAATGACTTGGGTATGAAAAGCAAGGCACTATCATCATCATCAGAGTCTGACGACCATCGACTAACCTCGTCCTCTGGATTGGGACCGGGGTCGAGCAGTGGCTCATGATCTGAGATATCTTCGAGAAAGAGGGGATGAGTTAGTGATGGGGATTGTGGATGTGACTCTGTTCGAGTTGTTGAATGGAAGCTTGGTGCAAAGCTATGTCTAAGACTGTTGTTGGAGCTACATGGTTGGACGGCAACGCTGTCACGCTGGTAATGACTGGGTAACTGCGGTGCAATGTTCACCCTCTGACTGGTGCTGGTGCTGTAAGGTTGAAGAAAGACACTGTCACACTGGTAGTGACTGGGTGGCTGTGGTGCAATGCTAAGCCTGGGGGTCTGGGTACGACGGAGGCCATGATTGCGATTGTTTGGGAGATGAAGACATTGGGAGCGCGTGAGGGATTGTTGTGACAGTATCATGGTGAGCAACCGTTGTGCGAGATCGAGAGTGAGTTGTTCGGTAGGTGTTTGTTGATGTCAACGCATCCGAGTTCGAGTTCGAGTTCGACTTTTGGATCGAGTTCAAGGTCTCATATGACAGATCAGGTCGAAGCGACAGCGAGGTTGAGTCGCTGTGGTTGCCTCGAATCGACTCGACTAGTGAATAGGACGCCGTTGCGATCATATTGGATGTAAATCGACAAGTTCGCGACATTCGAAGCGAATTGCTGACGGAATTCACTTCCATCCTGGTATCAACTCGAGGCCGTCACAAATTCATGGGTCTGTGATCCGGCCTGTGAGGCAATTTTGAGTCGTTTCTGGAGTGAATAAAGAAAACAACCACATGCGCTATTCGATTTTGAGTCGCTCTGGGTCTAGCTGCGTTGGGCTGAGTAAAGTAAAGTTGGAATCCATCGAGTTCGAGGTAAAGTAAGGTCCTCAGACTAAACAGCCTAATTTTGCGTAGGTTTTGCGCATTAAAATAAGATTCCAACGTTTTTATGTTATTTCCGCTGATGGCATGGAGTCAGTGATAATCGGTTCGATATCGGTGACATTGTATTTATTGAAATTCTGAAACCCTTTGAAGTAATACAGTTCTAGGATGGTTTCGAGATAGATGATACAAGACTACAAGAAACAGTTGAGGCTTGAGAAGGATCTATTGTTGTCAGAAATAACACATTATTCTCTCGCCTGAGTAGAAAATATACATATCCAGCACGGGTAACAAGAGCAAGCGCTTACGCATATCACTTAACCGACCAGCAGCTTCCTATTTTCGCCTCTGACTTCCATTTCCTGAAGCCTATAGCCTCAAACCTCATGAGCCAGCCACCTCAGTCTAAATTCATATTATTTCCGCACTTATCGTCCAGCAATGAAAAGTGTTCGACCAGCGACATCCCAAGTTTAAAACCCTGTTTGTTATCCTCGCCCGCAAGATTCCATAACCGAGCTTCGACTCAGCCCACTTCCACTTCTATACTTCGAGCTAGACCGTAACTCAGTAAGGAAATCTCTCTTTCCATCTCGTCTCTGTGATCTTAATACAGTCCTCACATTTCTCGTGCGCACAGGCGTCCCGGGTATAATCGATCAGGGTGTATCCGGACAGAAGACGACGGCAGGTATATGTTGGGTGGTTGGTCCATTGCTTACACTAGATCTGTGTTAGGTCATTGAACTTGGGAAACAATTTGAACTAGAAAGATAAGGGCTGAGACAAGATGAAGTACATACAGCGCAGCATACCCAATTGGTATGGTGGGTTTCAGAAGAATCCGAGACAGAGATATTCGAGGATTCGGAAGAAGAGCTTGAGGAGCTGGAGGTAGAAGCGGACGACGACTTTCTCTCATCTCTGCGACGGCGCTCTGGACCCTTTGAAGAGCTCGAAGACGACATATCTACTGAAAACAAGTGGATGCTTGGGTGACAAGGAGTGCCTTAGGCAGGTATGGTGCTCGAGTCTACCAGGTATTTTGACTTCAGTAATGACCCTGATCTGCTCGTTCCCGTCCCAGCTAGAATCACAGACATCCAAACTCAAATTTTTGAGCAAGTTTGACGGCGAGGGTCAAAAATACTCCTGGAGTGTACGGCTCGAGGTTTGGATGTTGAAGGACTCGTCGTGTTGTCAAGAACAAAGAACTGATATCAAAGTCGAAGTGGGGCGCGCTAGCCTTGGGAAGCGAGCTCGAGATGTTTATGCCGCCTCTGTTCGAGAGCAAGTACCCTGATGACGACATTTTTCAACTCGCTTGTTGAATTGTCATACGACATTATGGTACCTAAGTTCGGAACATCAAGAACCTAAATCCTTCACTCGTTTCGGTAGGTCTTGCCATTTCGGGTGATTTTCCGGAAAGAATCGGAAGTAAACAAAGACTCGCGACAGACTCATCAACACTTTATGTCCCAGATTGGATATAGAATCCTAGCCAAAGTAATACAAAAACAAATATCAACAATGATTATGACATAATTTGTCACATTTCGTTACCTTTTCCAGTAATTAGAATTGCCATTGGGTGAAGGACGGTAGCCCAAGCAGCACTTGAAGTTCGCCACTGATTTCAAAATAGCAGTCAAATATGATATTGAATTTCCAAAAAACAAAAATGTGACTAAGTCATTAAACTGTTGGTAGTTCATCTTCTGCCATGACTTGTTCCTCAGCAGCGTAGACAGTGTTAAGCATACGGGCTGTAATTAGTAAACATAGAAGACGAAAGGCTGGATTCACGAAACAAAGGCGAGGCTTGTGAGAAACAACAATCAATAAAGACAACTCTAAACAGTGTTCATGTAAATGCTGCCATGCGGATCCTCTCTCTTGAACCACTATCTCCAAACCATGAACAACCGCAAAATTTATCAGCAAAAATTCAGATCGATATTTTACTAGTTCACTGGCTCCCTATCCGATCGAATGCTCTAGTCTTGAGTATCAATCAGCCTTCCTTCTGCACTATTGCTCCCCTGTGATGCTCCAGGTGCTTCCGAGACCTCAAATTTTGGCTGCTTCATCACCCCAAGTGTGACCGAGAATGTGTACTGCCCCGTCGGACAAGTAAAACCGGGATTCTTCTTCCAAAACTTCGTTCGGGAAACGGCGATTACTCTTAAGAGCAAAATCACGAGTAAGAAGATGCTAATCACTAGTTAACCACTATCCGACGTATTCAAACGCGCCCAATTAAATGGCATCGAATGCTAAAACTCACCCAGTAACAAAACTCAATCCACCTGTAACGCCCATCAAAATCCTCACAGTTCCACGCATACGCAAGCAATGTGGATCGGTCTTCATTGGCTCTCGGTAGTATTCATAGCACCAATTCCTGTCCGGCCATCCGTAACCGAAAATATTGCCAGAGTAGATGAGGATTAGGATGGGGAAGACGATGTCGATTACGAGGCTGAAGAACACAGGTAGTTCGATGAAGATCATCACCATGGAGAGGATTAGAGAGATAAATGTCTGGGAGAGGTTAGTTTCAATCAGGTATTCCTCGCCCCAGCTTTGGAATTCAGAAATAGTAGGGATGAGGAAATGAGGCTTACGCATATTCCTAAATCCTTCAATACATATCTGGCATTATAAGTATACCCGGTGAACGATGCAACTTGAATAACCGCGAAAGTGGCAATCGCCGTCATGACAACAAGGGACGAGAAGATGACCAAAACAATCGTTAGTGCCTTGATTGAACGCTTGAAACGCGAATTTGCTGAAGTTTTAGTCATTAGCACATCTTCTTCTTCTCCATGAAATTTGTTGGTCTCATCATCGTGATCGTTGTCGGAGAGGAAAGGAGTGTTCTCAGAGTCGTCCGCCATCTTGAGTTTTTTTGACGGGAATCAGAAAACAGTATCTCGGCTTTTCGAAATGAAATATGGTATTCAATGGCAAGATTGTTTCAAGCCTGGGGAAAGCTGTCTACTTATCGTATCAGGCAGCAGCAGCACCACCAGGAGTGAGGCTTGAGACTGTGCCGAAGGAGTGCATGGTCACGTGGTGACCGCTCCTGCTCAGCCTCCACGAGATCCAATCACAACCCGATCCTTTTGAAAACGAGAGATGGCACGAATATAGCCTGATCCTTCTATACGATCCATGCTGTATTCCGACTGTGGCGTTTGTAACTCTGGCGGATATTGCCAGCCAGCTGAGAGCTGTGATGGAGAGCTTGACACTTCAACTCCCCATCACTTGCCAAACACTCCCAGTAAGCACTACTTCAAAAGAATGAAAAGCTAAAGAGGAAAAACTCAACTGTGTTTAAGGTTTGATTGAGCACTTACTGTACTCGACTGACTCGTACAGAAGTGTTGATTGTGCTCGGCGTGGCGCCAAAGATAGTGGCATACCGAATCCAACCCCTTCACCCATAATCGCGGCAGTAATCAACCAAACACCAGGGTAGTAACTTCATATCCCTCTCTAGTATCTTTTCAAGGTAACTCGGGCACCGTATCCGACAAATCATGATCACATCTCATCCTTGGGAACACCCATCTCGCAGTTGTCGCATTTCTCATGAGCGCAAAGCACCGAAACGTTCTGGGATGGCAGAAGTCTAAAGCATCCACAGTATTCATCTTGCAATTGAGACCTGCCTGTACACTGAAAACAAAGCAAGATCAGCATTTCGTCCCGGAACTTAATGGAAAGGCCAAGTGAGGGAGAAACCAACTTGGCAACATTGCCACCCTCCACATTTGGCAGACCAAGTCGCTTCTACAGCACCATAATTGGCCGATTTCGGCTCGACCAAAGCAGTGCTTCCATGGAGTGGTTGGGCGCGTGATGGACGTTGGGTTGTGAATTTATTGATTATCAGACTGCAGGCTATCCGCTCGAGTGCAGACGACATCATGAGCGAGAATTTGGCCAGAAAGAGGTGGGATTTATCGCATTCCAGGGCAGTTATGGGTATGAATTCGAGGTGTTATTGATGACTTGTATTATTGATAAAATAATAATTTCGAAAGCGGCGCAAGGATGATACGTCTTTCAAAATTCTTCTTGATATCTCTTGAAGTGGGCTCGGGAAGCACAAAGGGAAGTCACGACTCTCGACTTGGAACATATGCGTTCAAGTGCAACAATATAAGCAAAATTAAACCTAAAATAGCAACCCGGTAATTCCAATGTGAAATAATAAGGTCGTTTCGGGAACCTGGGAGAGCTGACTTGTTAAAGTGAGATCAGTCAAAGGCCGTGAAAATATCAAGATAGCCTTTCAGCGCAGTTTTTAGGAATTTTCCCTGCAGAGGTAATCTAGCGAATTCCACAAGACTTTCCGAAAATACTAATGGTTTCGTTCATTTTAGACGACATCACATACCCTGCATTATTTACTTCTAGATGTAAGTCAGCATCCCAGCTTGGTTACACGAAACTCTAATAGTCGCTTCAGGGGCCGTCCATGTAAACAAAGCACATCAGAGTACCCTATTTCAGACCCTGGCGAATTTCGTGCCACTCACTGTCACACCATTCCATGTTGGAGAATATGCAGATCCTCCAGTGGACGGAAAATCTGAAGCCGTGTGACTAATGAGTGGAGACCCCCCACGGGGTTCGGAAGTGGGGTGGATATTGGCACTCTGGAATCCTTAAACTTTACTTTTCTGATCAAATCTCTACCATGTCATCTACATCGCCATGGTTGATACGGTTTCGGAGAAGAGGTCGTCGGTAGAAAACAGAGGTGTAGAAAAGTCGGCGCTGTTCATTCCCGGAGCGACTCAAGATTTGCCACCGCTCGCAGTCCTTGCATCTACCACGACTTCTCAGAAAGAGGTCACAATACGACAAGTTGCTCCTTTGATCCTAATCTTATCGGGAGCTGCATTCATCAATGTAAGACCCTTGTCACCGTACTTCAGCCTCCATGTTGACAGCAATTCAGACTCTGTCCATTCAATCTGTTGTCATCCTCTTGCCCAGTATTACAGAGGACCTCAATATTCCAGACACGAGGCAGCAATGGATTGTGTCGGCCAATTCGCTAACAGCGGGTTCATTTCTTCTCCTGGCAGGAAAACTGGCTGATGTGTATGGGAAACGATGGCTTTTCATTCTCGGGTCTTTCTGGCTAGCAGCGACGACGTTGGGTGCAGCTTTCTCGCCAGTTGAGATTTGCATGTATGTCATGCGAGCTTTGCAGGGTGTTGTGAGTACTGCTCGGTATAATTGTCCCCCATCCCTTACTGACTTCACAGGGAGCTGCTGTAACAATACCAACTGCACTTGGAATCATCGGCTACACAATTCCTCCCGGGCGAGTGAAGAATTATAGTTTCGCTTTCTACTCTGCCGGCGCTCCTACAGGGCAGGTAGTTGGAAATTTACTCGTGAGCATCTAAAATTTCCGAGTGGCATGCGATTTATTGACATATTTCCAGGGAGGAATAATCTCAGAATACACCAATTGGAAGGTCGTCTTCTTCGTCATTGCGGGATCGGCATTTCTCATTGGCGTAACTGCCATATTTGTGATACCCAAAGAGCCTACTCGAGCAGAGAGATCTGCTGATGGTCCGCAAGCATCAAATGTTGACTGGATTGGCGCATTTTTGTTCACTGCAGGAGCACTTCTCCTGCTCATTTCCCTTTCGCAAGGCGCCTCAGCAGGATGGAAGACGCCGCTAGTCATCGCGTTCTTGATCTTATCGGTTCTGTTCCTTGCCAGTTTCGGCTTCTGGGAGCATTATCTGGAGGCTCATGACCGCGAACCCCTAATGCGGATATCGACATTCAAGAATGGACGATTCTCCATCGCTATGGTGATAGTTTGCATCTTCTCCGCAGGATTTACTAACTTTCTGGTCTACTCAACTTACCTGTATGAACTTTTGATCCGTTTCTTGGGTTTGAGCTAATAATTTGCCAGGTACCAAGATTATCAAGCCCTATCGCCAATTCACACTACTATCCGTTTCATCCCTCTCGGAATCTGTGGAGGTATGACCCCTTAAATATCTTTTCAAGCATCACTAATAAAATTACAGTACTTTCGACATTGGTATCCGGCTATCTACTAGACCGAATTCGCGGAAATTATATTCTCATCTTCGGTCTCGGCATGGGTACACTCTCCAATGTACTCCTTGCAGTCCCAATTCCTCCAACAACAACCTACTGGGCGTACGGCTTCTTTGCCATGTGTTTCGCTGGTATCGGAGCTGATACGGTGTATCCCTGTCTTGGACTCTTCACAACCCAAGCGCTTCCACGTAAAGATCAAAGTGTCGCCGGTGCAATGTTTCAGACTTTCGCTGGGCTTGGGAGGGCAATGTTCCTGCCTATTACTGCGACAATTCAAACTTCCGTACAGACCAAAATGAGAAATAATGGTAAAGGTGAGTTGCCTGCTTTGTTGGAGGCAATTAGGGCTGTGGAGTGGTTTTGTGCTGCGAGCATTGGTGCGGGGTTGGTCATGACGCTGCTTGGGTTGAGAAATATTGGAAAGATTGGCCTACTGAAGAAGCTAGGAACTGTGCAATCGGCATCAAAAGAGAAGGATCAAGAGGCAGTATAGTATCAGAATATAGATCGTTTGAGTTCTCTATTTGTCGGAATGCTACCTACGGTGTTGGATCTGTTCGGGGCGATCTCTAGCGAGCCGTGCTTTCCACTTCAGGCAACATATCTACATGTTGATAACAACTTCGGATGCGTCGTCGGTCTTTCCACTTGTAGCAATTATGGTTGATGGTGGCAGGAAGCCTCCATGTAGTTGGAGAATACCCATGCTTTTATTATCACTTGTGTTGCTACACCTCTCCACACCAGCGTCATACAGACATCGATAATCATTGCTCCTCGATATTCGCGGTGATATACAAGGCCGAAATCTCAGAAATAACGGCAATTACTACGCATTAGACCTTGGGACTAGACTGGTTGTGAGACAAAGGCAAGTTTGGATGACGTGCATTTCGGAGCCTATTTTCATAGAAGCTGATGTGATCAGTGATTACCAGATAATGTCTCACCAAGAACAACCAGCATCGATTCCAACTCCAGAATCTATCCCGAGTCCTACACCCTCTCTGACCTCAGCATCGAGTCCAAGTCCACCTACAATACCAACTTTTAGCACACAAATACCAGTCTTGTACCAGAGAAATGACCACCAGTACAACCCGAACATTAAATATGAACATCGAGTTGCCGTCCGCGCCGTCCTACGGTACCCTGTCAATCAACAAATAGCACTGATACACTGTTCTTTGGGCAACTACTGGAAACTACCAGGATTTACCATCGAAGAGAACGAAGACCACATTACTGCTCTGGCAAGGATCATAATGGAGGAAACCGGCTGCAGGATTGACCCGGACATCGGCGAGCCGTTCCTGAGAGTCGAAGGGTGGAGCAAAAGCTGGGGTCAACGACACTTCCACGAAACAAGTTTTTGCTACAAGGTAAAGGTGAAAGGGTTACTTAACGAAGAGCCCAGAGCCAAACTCTACTGTAAACTGCACTGGGGTGAAGTTTTATCAATGAAGCGGATTATGGAGGATAGTGCGGTTGATTGTGACTCCACATATGCCCGATTTTCTCACTTCAGGGACTTACATATCATGAATTATTATACTACAGGCATATTAGATCACTAGTGAGCTGGGATGGAACGTCGGTATCAGAGAGAGTGAACTGTCAATGGTCAGTGGAGGACATGTCACGAAGCGTTCACGAATAATAACTTTCGGTCGCAAATGTATAGAAGCCCGAGTTCTGGAGACTGTATGAGAGGTTCGTTTGAGTGCTTCTGCAGCTCTGCATTGCCCATGCTCTTCTTCCAACAAAAAGAACAAAAAAACCCCAGATCCCCATCGTCATTAACACGTGTTGCATTGATTTCAGAATCTGGAATCAAGATACAAATCTTCAACTGAATGATAGAGGAATGGTCCCCAGGCCAAAGTGACAGGGGGGCTGGGGACAACAATCTCACTTCGTTATTGCATGTCTCACCAACCCCTGTGGGCAGCATCAAGAATTTCACAAGTTGAGCATCAGGTACTCAGAATGTCGTATTCGTTTTCAATAACTGATACTGTACAGGATAGCCATAATTTGAAATGAAAATGATTGCCGATGGACTTATGTAATACACAGGTGCAGACTACCCCCTTGCCAGTTGTACCACAAGCAACGTACTTGAAAGGTGTCGCCTTAATTTCACAGAATCAAACACAGAACCAAACGCCTTCGCTATGCCGACTCGTAAATGACCACAGATTATTCGAGAAATTAAGGTGAACCGAGGCGTAGAAAAATCAGTGTCCTCTAAATGCCGCTGAGACGCAATGAGAGTACCACTCCGAAAGTCGTTCACAGAACAAGTTGGGCTCGCAAGTGTGTCCGCCGTGCCAATCCTTTCCATCACATTGATTCCACTCATGTACAAACCCTCCTGGCTCATTTCCCCCCCAAACAATCTCAACTTCAATAAGTTGGCCAGGTGAGGGGGAAGGAAGAGCCTGAGTTTTGGCCGACTCCACAGCTTCGATGACCTTGGCAGTTGTAGATGGCTTAGAGTCATTTGTCTTGGTGATCAAAGTCGTAGGCGCCTTTGGTGGCATAGGCTTGACTGGAGAAACGATAGGAGGAACAACTGGTGAAGGTGCCACTGCAACAGGAGGATTAAATTTCGGAGTGGGCGTTACAGCCGGCTGTGTAACTGCGTTGCTCGTTGTTTTTGGTGGAGAAGCAATTGGAGATTGCTGGACAGCTGGTGCCGCCGGACGTGAACCTCCCAGAGCAGCTCGTGCCTTGATCAAAACATCAGGAGCCGACCATGCTTGCGACATATCCCAGAACATAACACCACCGAAGTTCGAGAACCTCTTGCAATATGCGAGAACCTCTACTAACTTCTCGCCCGAAATAAATCCACTGCCAGCAGCACCGGGTGCAGCAGGAACACCAACCATGAGCTTAACGTCGGGATTCCTTGACTGCTTTGCCCAATTTTGCCAAGTCTCGAAATTGAATCCGAGTTGCTTCTCTATACCTGAAACGAATGCCTTAGCACTACAAAAGGGGTTGTTATAGAATTGGATGAAGACAGCATCAAATGCAACGTCGCTTGATAGTACTGGGCCAACGTTCAGATCCGGAAAAGGACATTGTGGTGCTGCAGTCAAGAGATACTTCTTTCCAGTCTTCTTAGTGGACTCCGACATTTGTCTCCGGAGTTCACGTGCGAAGTAGATCAAGTTCGATAACGGCTTCTCGTTGTCGAAATCGAAACCATCCACGACGGCATTGCCAAATTTTCTGTTGGCGCCAGGGACACCTGGAGGACCGAATGCAGCCCAGAGCTGTTGGGCCTTCTGAATAGCCTCAATGTTAGAAGCAAAACCAGAGCCGTGGGTGATCTCTCCTCCCAAAGAAAGGACGATGGTCTTTCCGTAGACCTTTTGGCATTCCTGGATATCATTCCTGCCAATGTCAGCTCGGCGCTTTTAACAAACTCAGATCACCTACTCCAGCTCGGAAGGCGAACGGTTCGCGAATTGAAGCGAGTCTGGATTCGCCATATTCGTGAGAAATGCAAGAGGAATGATCTGTATCGATGTCAGGTATATATTCAGAGAAGTCTGTCATGACCCATGCTCAAACTTACGTCCATTTTCGAATCTGGTACATTACAAGTTAGCAATGATTAAAATATTCAGGGATGGAGAATTTTACCTCTACAATAATATGACAGCCTTTGTTGCGTCAACGGCCCCGTGCCGACGCCATAAGAATTTTGTCCTTTGACCTGTCAGTGAAATTTCAAGCAAGGCGAGTTACACCACGGACCCCAGTATACGACGACGTTATTAGATGAAAGGGGGTCGAATCCAGCACGAACGGCTGGAAGCAGAGTGGCAATGATAGCCAGTCCTCTGGCGATGGTCGAAATGAGAGGCATGGTTGGGATGAAGAATTAAATATTTGTAAATGAAAGAAAATTCTGTAACCGATTAGAAAACTCCTTGTGACTTTTATTCTTCAAACGTTGTAAGTGTGGGTAAACTACTCTATCTTAGTCTCGGGGTCTACCGTGGTTCAGCACACCGGGTGACGCGATTATCTTGTCCGTCGAAGCTGCAGACCAATTCAAAGCTGAACTTTGGTTCTTTCCGCTTAGGTGATGCTCGAAATCTACTTTCGTAACGCAGAAATCGAAAGGCTAATTAATTGTGCAAAATATATGAAAATGAACGACAGTTGGAGAAGAGAATGGAGGCTGCCAGGTCCACTAAATGTTAAATTTGGCGAAGGGAGAGAACCAGAGTATCGGGTCCCAGTGCAGCATTGGATGTCGTCAATGTAGGGAGACTTGAAACACGGTCCAGGTTGTGTGCATCGATTCTTGGTAGTCTCACCTCTCTGTGTGCTGGAATGTAATCTAGTACGAATTGTTGACTTTTGATGCGATGTCATCACTAGTTCCCAACTCATACTTGCACGATTTCACTTTGCCCAAGTACGCGCTTGGGCGGATATTCTAGCTTCGCTAGCATTTTGCTTAGAACAGCATGACCGGTATATTTTTGGACTCTAGCCATATCGGGTCGTAAAATGAATTGAAAGAAAGGTAGTATAATTCCAGCCCATCATTTGTTTGGAGGGTTGTCTCAAATGCAGATCAGAAGCGTGGCGTACGCTGCTCGTCCTGAGGAATGCAATGGTCGCGGTGCTCCCTGTGCTTGTAGGCAAAGGAAATCTGGACCTAGAATCTAGATCTGGACTGTTCTACTATTCATCACTCCCGCGTGGAAGGGGAAATATCTTAAGACAGGTGCTCAAATGACGGGAAGCATTTTTGAAAGGGGCTGGAGTGATGGACAATATTGTTTCGGTAAACAGCCAATGAGAGTGGCCAATCGTTGCCCTCGCTTCAATGGGTCTGCTCTTGGAAAGGGAGTCGACTTGATCGGAAACAACCCTTCAAGAGATCGAGGAGCCAATTGTCCCAAGCTCTTACAGCCCAATAATCCTGTGATGACATCCAACAACCAAATGGAGGATAATATGGTTTTAAATGGCCAAGATGAACGGTGCGGTGCGACGCCTCGCTAAGTAAGCCCCCGCAGCTTCTAGGCAACCGACAAATTACGTCTACTAAATGACAACGCTTCTCTTAATTAACGTTGGTAGTCTATCATCTCTATGTTCATGTCCACATCGGATCCCAACTGTAAGTCTTCGAAGCCAAAGTTCTCGAAATTCATCCCACTGTGCACCTCATTCCACAACGCAACCAAATTCAAATCTCTCCCTGCATCTCTCCATACAACACCATTGAGCAGTGCAATGAACCCTTCCAGGTCAACTGCACCCAGTGTATTGCACACACACTCCATCTCACGCACATATCTAGCTCGCATCATCTCGATCCCTCTACTGGCCAAAGCACCCAAACTCAATACCCACAGCAGCATCTGCTCCTTCCCCTCCCACATCAAGTTCACGTCAAAAGTAATTGGATCCCACAGCTGGGCATTGAGTCTTTGCAGAAACATTTGAAAGACTGGAACCTCGAAAGGATAATCCCTCAGAGTATGATACAAATACATCTGTGCTGCTACAAAACATGTTTGACCAAGTGAGCTGCAGGTTGGGGAGTGCAGACCGGGGAAATCTCGGGTGTGTTTTAGGAGGTAGAAGAGATGGCGTTCTACTAGGTAGATGCTGTCGCTCAAAGTCCCAGTAATATCTGATTCCAGATGGGATTGGGAAGATATGCTGCGGAGCGAGCCGAGCACGCTGGAAAACTGGGCGGAGCAAGTACATGCTGGCTCAGAGAGTTGGGTTTGGTCTGCTGCATTTTGGTCGAATTGGATTGGCTTGCAGGCTGTGAAAGAGGTGAATTCCGTCATAGGATGGGTATCAGCTGGTGTCATGTTGAAACGAGGTTCAGTTCCGGCTATCGTTGCGTTCAGAATATCTCCCCTGAGCAATTTAGTATGACTGGCCAGGATTTGTTTGGGAGCATCCACTTACCACAGGATTTTCCGACGAAGGACGCCCGCTAAACCTAAATTATCGATACCTCCTCTCAAAGCTACCATTTTTTGCAGTCCATTCATGTGGATGTTGGAAAGTGCTAGATTGCCTTCTTGATTCTAAGGAGTCTTGTATTAGAGCCCGGAGTCTACACCAGCACGAACCTTGGGCTTATTTACCTCAAGCAGCACCAAACAAACAACAGCTCCAATTGTGACATCACTCTTACTGAGCACTGGATCTTCCAAACGCTGATTTACCATCATGATCGCATTCGTTTCCAGTTGGATCTGCTCTCTCTGATCCATTCCACCACTTACCACTCGTTGATGCATGGCAGCATGCATCATCGTTGCGTGGAATAGTGCTGAATCTGTGATCGCGTAATTGAACCATTTATCTTTTGGGTTCACGGGAATCAGGGTATTGACTAAGACTGTATTGTCTTCGAAAGCACATTAGCCATTTTCAACCAAAGCACATGTGTACACTCACAATGATGCATCAATAATTGGAGCCGCGGAGATCCAGATATGGGAAGTGTATTGAAAGGCTCTAGCATTCCTAGAACTTGTGGATCAGGTAATCGCATAATTGCCATCATTTCCTCGGGAAGGTCCTCTGCATCTTTTGATGACTCTCCACTTGATGCCACTATTTGCCGATCATCTGCTTCTAGAGGGTGTGCTTCTCGATCCGGTAATAGAGAACGTCTAATTGGGTGAGTGGACTTTGCCGACTTGTGCTTCTTCCGCTGGAAGTCACGCATCACATGTGATCTTACTTGATGCCTGGTGTCTGTATCTTGTGTTGGACCCGTGACCTCATTGAGATGTACAAAAACGAGGTCTTTGTCCGCTATCGGCATTGTGGTTGTTGGCGGTAAAATATTGTCTTCTTCATGACGCATGCTGTTCATCTCCATCTGGAAGAATGAAAACATGGGAGAGCTTGGTGGAGCTGTTGTTGTCATATTGTGCAGCTGCAAAGTATTGGTTTCAAGTTTACATGCGGGGTACTCGGCGGCTGTCGTCGTCAGTATAATCTTTGCTTTCCGCCGAGAAGTGCTTGGAGGGGTTTTATCAGTTCCACATCTCTCAAGACATTTTTCAAAATGCGTTTTCAAGGATTGTTAACTGGTGACAAACAATCAGTAAGAATATCGGTTCGCAGTTGATGACAAATTCAATTGACAGTCCAATAACACAGCCCTACAGAAAATCCCACCGACACGATTAACCGAACCATTGAAAACAACAGCAACAAATGCTTAAAACTGCTGAAGTAAGCAGCCAGCATACCTATCGGGTCCTCCAGACAAAGCCATTCCAAAATAAGCAGACAACGAAGCATGCACAGAATCTTGCTTGCCTCATCAAGTAGGAGCATCTTCCAGTGAGAAAGACTACGCTAGGTACTCTCTTCACACATCATTTAGCTGCGAAAGGTGCCCAAAAATGATCCCAGTTAGGACCTCCTTATCAGCAAACGACAGTGCCTTGAACGACTCCCAACGATCACTTTGTCGCTTCTCCTTCAAGAAAGTGATCATGTCCACAGCTCCACCAAGATCGTGCGGACCGAAAACCATCATCTGTTTCATATCCCACATATCTTCACCATCAGCAAAGAGGATCCAATTCCCCTTGAGTACTTCTTGAGCTTGCAACTCCATGTTTGTCTGCTCAGTCCCAATGAACATCTCAGGGGACCCATGCAGATACGCTAGATCTAGAGCATGGACCGGTTTTCCTTTGAAAATTCCTTCAAATGGGTTGAGGTGCTGGAAAGAGTATTGATAGACTGTCGTTTTGTGGTGCTGGTTTTGACTTCTAAGTTTCGCGACGAGCTCAGAAGTTGGGATGTACCACCCTAAATCTTCGACCATGGTGAAAAGACTTGCTCGGACTTCTAGCAATGTGGTATCTTCGAAGATGCCGTATTGAGAGAAGATTTTCTCGACAGCAGCATCAGGTAAAGCAGCCTGAGCAGAGCTAATCAAAGCCTTGGCAGTTGGAGGGCTTTCGGCTTTTGGAGCACCTGCCAAAACAGCCTCAATAACAGCTCCTTCGTATCCAGTAGTGCCAATAAGTATTCTACCGTTACGTCCACGACTAAAGTTGTAGTTGTCTTGCCAGTCTGCAGAAAGCACAATATCATCGATCATAGGAACTTGGGGAAGTCCAGCTCGAGGATCAGATGCTGCATATGCTTTCAAGAGATCTTGCCATTTGACCAGCCTCAGCTCTTCGAGTGTCTGTACACGCAGAAAACTCTTGACCTTCTCGTAGGTGGCGGACTTGGAAGCTATTGTTTCAGGATTGGTCAGGAGTGGCGCTCCAAGAACGTGAGACTGCATGATTGCTTTTGAAAATCGCGGATTCAGCTCCGAATGGATGAGACTCTCGACTCCCAATGAACCAAATGACTCGCCGTAGATTGTGATATCTGAGGTTGATCCTCCAAAAGGCCCAATGTACTTGTGTACCCACTCGAGGGCTAGATGCTGATTTTCACGTTAAAAACAGATATAAGAGGAATGATGTTTATCGTACCATATCATGAAATGCTATTTGAGTCAGCTTTGGTCCTTTGATGTGTCATTCTTTGACGGACACTCACCATAATTCCCACCATTATTCTCACCATTTACCTTCCTCAACTCCTCGGATCCAAGATATCCAAGCGCTGATAAACGGTAGCTACCGGAGTCAGCGACTGAGTTCGTGGATGACCGGAGGTGAACAAACTTGATCGTAACCACCACAACTGGCTTTTCCATATTTATACTCTTGCTTACTAGCCCAGAAGGGTCACACCACCAGTCGGAGTTCGAGCCTGAGAATCCTCCACCTCCATGGATATATACGAGAACTGGGAAATCATTTTCTTCGTGGGCTCCCGGGGGTATCGTGACATTCAGATTGAGACATTCGAATTCGTCGAATATATCCTCTGCGTTTTGCGGTACATGCTTTGGAGCCAATCCGATGAGGACTTCTTCAAGTCGACTCGGGGTCACAGCTTGGGGACACTTGGGCCTGAATTTTTCAGCCAAGGGCTTGCGATGATCTTCAGGGAAAAACTTACCCGTACGCTCTTGAATCATGAATTGGCGGAAATTGGTCATTAAAAACTGCCTGTTGAAATCGCGCAGGAAGTTTGCCGTATTTTATACCTCGAAATTGCCACACAGGTGTTGCACCGCTATCGAAGAACACTTTTCTACGCCATGGAATGAAGTTGAAAGCGCCGGATGCACTACTACGATTTCTGCTTGGCTCGACATTGTTCAAACTACAAGGTTTTTGACGTCCAAGTGGGAACTAAAGGTGGAGATTAATAGCTTTAATGAACGAAGCAAACCGATGTATATAGCGATTTGAGCTCGATGTCGATGTCGTGTACTCCAACAAGGCCTTTCTGAACAGCACACGCTGAACAAGTCTCATTTTTATAGTTCGTGTTTTTTTCATCCTCCAGCACATGCAGTCAGCAGGCTCAGATGCTTAATTGGGGAAACGCTCAGTGGATTGATGACTATCACACATGATTATCTCACGTAAGACGTCCCGTCCCAAAAGGCGGGATTCGTTGCAGCGTTTGAGCATGGCGAAGCTCGAGAGCACGTCAATGATTTCAATCACGAAAACTATTAATCCAAATACGAATATGAAAGACATGTGGACTTGAGGTGTTTAATTTGTTACTTGATTTCAGATTGAATTTAATTGCTGTGGTAGGTTATTCCCTCTCACGTATTCCACCTCAAAATGGCTTGTGGCAAACGTCGAATATGAGTGGGGGAAGATAGTGCGAATGTGGTAGATTTTACCAAAATCTGAGATGTATGAAGCGGTGAAGTTATTGGTATTCTAAGGAAAATATGTTTATAATGATCTGATCAGGCCCAGTGGTTGAGGTGGTTCCAAGCCAGAGAGAATATCACCAACATAGAAGATGGTATTGCCACTCGATCCGATCGTTATCAAAACTTTCCACACTCCAACGCTCTAACTTCCCACAACCCTACACTCGCATTGCGCGTCATATGTGTCCTCGACCTTAGGTTCACATCCCTTCCAACACCATAACCCATCACAACATTCTTCTAACATCAAGCTTTCTCGTAACTGACACAATTCGACGTACAAGCTCAACGACGTACAAGGTGGAGACTTACATAGTAAAGCAATTGCTACACATACAGTCGCCGATAACCGTTTTCAGTTTAGATGCCCAATTTTCATTTGCCCGCAGATTTACTACACAACGTCGGCTTGCGATAGGGACTCGCCTCGAAATATGGGAAGCATGCTGTAGGATCACTTGAAACGTGCGCCTTGATGTCTATCTGCCGTATTGGAACCATTTGAAGTTATTTAGATCAATTAAAAACCCACAATTGAGGACAAAATTACCAATAGCTGATGTAAAATCCGAAGTGAGAGCAGTAATAAGTCAGCATATGATGGACAACCGTTCTGTGTCAAATGATAAGAACCCTATCTCTGTCTTCGATTCCCAGTACCATCTGCGTCGTCAGTTCTTTCTTTTTATCTTTGAAAGCGCACCTGACAGAAAACCAATTATGCCTAGCAATCTCTATCTGCTCCTGAACTATCTCAATGCTTTCGCGAACGCTGCTACTCCTTACCCGTGACATCAAGTCTTTCTTTTCCAACCATTTAGTCATTTCGCCGTCTAGAAACGCTTTGGCATGGCGTAAACATAGGTTATCCAATCCGATTCCATTGGGGTCTTCTTGCATTTATAACCCAGAGTCTTTGTCAGCTGTACCGTGGGGCTGAAGCAGCCAAGCAGCGAACTCTGGCTCCTTCATTACTCTTAGCACCTCGCGTGCTCGCTCCAATTCTCTCTTGGTTGAATCCATTTCGCGCATATCGTGTATGCACATCTGCATCTCTGCCTTGTAATGATCAAAAGACTTGCTCACTGCTCTTTCCCACCCCTCCATACCCTCCCCATCCATTAGCTTATGAACATAGCAGTCTCCAATGAGTTTAAAAGAGGGCCTCTTGATTCTCATCGAATATCGTTCGTATGTGATTAGTGGAAATTTGCAGCTTCCCGACTCCCGTAGGATAAAGGGAGTCTGTCCTCCAACCAGAATAAATAGTGCATCCCCTTCTTGAAGTTCACCTGGTCCAACACCCATGAAACCGGTATCAGTGATGAAAATCCGGCGTCTGAACGTTGCTCTTTTGATTGCTTCAACCATCCGCGGAGAAAGCTTTGGGGTTTCTGTCGAACCTCCTATCCCATGTCTTTCGGACAGCTTTTCCCAGAGCCCTTTTGGACCAGACAAGCCTCCTAGATGTTGAATCCAGCTGATTACCTCCTCTAATTCTTTGTCTGTTATCCTGACACTCTTTGACCCATTGTCGTGACTGTCTGGAGGAGCCATATCAGCACATAGTGCTTTCAAGAGCGATTCCTCGACATTCTGCATTGGGATGATAGACTTGGCCTGGATGTCAGCGTTGAAATGATCAGCGATGGTAGCCGCCCAATTCAGCACCAATAATTCCAGGTTGGAATTCCAGAGGTTGGTATCTCCAGCCCTTACTACCTTTCCTTTGTATAACCCTGGAAACTCCAGGCCATCGCCGACCTTCCGTGCCCAGATAAGACCTCCATGGACTGCCAAATAACTTTGAATGGCTTCTAAACACTCGTTCTCGTACGGTTCTGCTCTTTTACTTTTGACAAGACTTTTCTCCCATTCTGATGAAGATAGCAGGAGCGTATATTTCTCGCGTGGCGACATCTCAGAATGAATAGCTTTCCCTCCGCTGCCTAACTCAGTTGCAATCTCCTTCAAATATTTCGAAACTCCTGACAAATGCGTCTCCCTATCTCGTAGGATCCGGACTTTGACTCCAGCTGATGCATTGTAGTTCTCTGTATCTTCAACTCGACGCCCGTTCGTATCGTCCGAAGCCGTACTCCAGTCTATTATCCATGACGGAAGGTCTTGTCGACTCTTCTGACCTAAACTTCCTACCAAGATGCTCAACGATCCTGTCATTTCGATAATCCTCAATACGGTGTTCTTGAATACATCTGACGTATCAAGAAAGTAATCTGGCTTGATGAGAGGGAGCTTTGAATCGGTAGTTTCGGTAACTAAGCCTATTAAAGCATATACCTTGTCTCGATCATCGCTTGCTTTCCGGTTACTAAATTGGCGGAGTAGTGACAATAAAGTCGTATTTTCTTCGTTCTCCCATCGACACCGCAACTGATGAATATCAAGAACGATGCGGGAGAAGAATCTTAATACATCCGAGTATTCCCGGGGGAAGGACGATATGGCGGAGTGGAGAGAGCTCGTCGTGTAAGCTTGCGCGGCCTTAACAAACATTTCCCATGGAGCTGTGATTGTGTCGTAGACTAAGATGATATTCTTTGGCACCACAGCCTCTTGGACGACCCAGATACGATCCCACCAACTGCTTCTCATCAGATATCGCAATGCTTCAAAAACGTTCCTCTGATAGAAAGAGTCCAATGAGAGCTGAGAGTCGAGGTTGAATGGAGCGACGCTCTCCAAGTCAGAAGTCTGGGCGAGTAGGCTGAGCAAGCAACAGACTTCATGTGGGTAATGCAGTTTCTTCTTGCTGCCAGAGCCTTTCTGCCCTACTCTTGGCAAGCAACGATCCTGAAACTTTGCAATCTTCTCTCCGTCCCTCGAATCGCAGTAGAATTTGGACAACGACAGAGGCTGTTTGTTATTACTCGGGCATCCAGATAACCCTTGAGGGGGAGGTTCTCCAAGATAAATCACGACTGCACTTGCTGAAGCATAGATATTCCTCATCATTCCCACCTGAGTACTTCTCTCCGCAATATCAGCCTGATTGATAGACAGCGCATCTATCCAGAATGTTGCAGTATCGTCGGGCTGTCTGATGCGTCGCAATGCAAGTTCGAGGTTCACTGTGACGGAACGAGGGTTTCCAGTAACAATAATTGAGCGCCTGGTGGCACTCAATGATCCCCAAACGTAGGATAATGCATTGTAGCTGGGCTTGCCGGTGACCGAAGCATGTCGAAGAGTGCATTGAACGTCATCCTTCCAAGTCCCTGGAGAGATGTCGACGAGTCGGATCTCTTGGGGGTGGAGGGGAAAGTACATATTGATACTGCTGAAATGTGGTAGTGAGCGGAAAATGAATGGCCAAGACGATACTCGAGGGATGATAGTTTATTATCAAAAGAGATATTTTGACCTTGGAATTTTTGAAGAACGCCGTTGAGCGGGGCAGCTGGTGTTACCTCAAATGCAGTGTAACAACAAATCGGCTCACCGAGAATCCCATAAATGCGCATGCAGCAAAGCCCTACAGCGCATACTGGGCGAGGAGAATCGACCAATCTAGGTCGTCTCGTAGACGCACTAAAATTGCTTGTCAACTAATATTCTTCGCGACTTCCAGTTCGAAATCCCAGTAACTGCTTACTGGCTCAGGCTTCAAGATTCGTGGGCGTAAAGGCGAATGAAAAAGAAGACTCCAAAATCTAAGAGATCACTCACACACACAAGCCGTGGAATTCCTCGAGCTGAGCATTTCATCATAATGTCCGATCCCTTGTCACCAACAAAGCCTGCCAGTACATCTTCACATGCCCAACTGCAAGAGCAACAGCAAGGCCTCCAACCAACACCACAACCCATGAAGACACGCTCCGTGCCCGAAGAAGTCTCCAGCAGCCTGTAAGAATACCCCTCGCAGCTTCTCCTCCGTCTTCCCATATCTCCTCGGCCAATTCGCATATCCAGATCCAAGCTCTGACAATTCTTTGATGGGATTCGTCACTATTCGGCTCGTTGGATATAGAAGGTGACGAGGAATCGAATTTGATACTAATCTGTATCAGCATACATCTCGTTCAAAATACCATCTCCTCCATTGCACCTCTCCATTGCACCTCAAATCACTTCGCAGCTCAAGCCGGAACGCACAGAAAAGACAAACAAGGCAGCCCAGGAAACTAAAACTGAAACCAGAAACCTCACTCACATCCTCCTCGGCCACATCACATCCTCCACCGCCCTCATATCCTCCTCAATCTTCACCTCCGACTCCTCCATCAACTTTAACACCCTCTCCCTCCTCTCACTACCCAAGGCATCTCTCCTCCTCTTCAACTCCACACTCCCTATTTTCTTCGCAAAAAGAATCTCCTTCCTCATCTCCCTCTTGATCTCCCCCAGCCTATCCTCACCCTCATCCACATTCTCGTCTCCACCCCCCTTCACCCTCTCCATCCCTCCAAACCCAGTCTTAGAACCCCCCCTCCTCCCCTCCCCTACAACCCAATTCCGCGCCCGCCCACCGAAATCACAACCAAGCAACCCACACACCTCCTCCCTCCTCAAAAATCCCCCTACAACCCCCCCAATCCTCCCAATCCTCTCTCCAATCTCCCTCATCCTCTCCCTCCTCACCCTCTCCTCTCCAGCACCCCCCTCAAAAAACATAACCGCTCGCAAAACCTGCTGCAAGCTCTTACTTCTAGGTCGGATCTCGCCTGGGAGTTTGGCGGCGCTGCCGGGGATGCGGGGGGTGGTTGAGGGAGGGGCGAGGAGTTGCGAGAGGGTGTCGAGGGAGAGGATGATGTGGTGGATTGAGGGGAGGGAGAGTCCCCAGGACTCGGTGACATGCTCGTCTTGATCTTGGTCTTGCGTGTCGAAAGGAGGCATGATGCTATGCTGATGCTGATATCGCTTTGGAGTTTATTTCTCTCCGGGCTTGATAGGTACGTGGATAGGATAGGTAGCAAGATGCTCAGCTCCACTCAGACAATACACTCTGCTAATAATGATAGTGAGATTCAGAGCTCATGAGGCGGCGAGGTACAATTCATCCCAGTCTATAGGAAGGACTGAAACGAGATCCAGTCAACGGCGGCGCAACCCAGGCTAGACCAGAATATCTTTCTTCCAGAATATGAGTATCTGGAATACCAAGGGGAAGAACTTGAATATGTTGCAACCAGTCGATTTTATTCAAACCAGGGAGCGACAGGATAAAGAAAAGACGAGCCATGAAGTTGAGCTGAAGTCCTGTCTAATAGAGGTGAGGTGACTCGGCAGTGGCTGTGGCTGTGCTGAGCTGCCTGCCCGCCAAGTAGTTTGGCACTTGTTTTGGGATCCGAAGGCAGAAGCGAGGTGGGAACAGCACTTACAGAGAGACTAAGAGAAAGTCTTAAGCCCTGATTCTCCAATTCAGAATATACAATTCGAGCTGCTATACCTTTTCATCGCAAGTCCTTCCTAATAGCTACCCACTTGGGCAGCGCTTGATAACGGCTTGGGGCTAGGAATGTGAATAGAAGTTTTGAACAAACGGGGTGGGATGAGTATTCTGCCAGATCAATCTACCTCAGTCAATGAATAATTTAATCTGTCAAGCATGAGATGGAAATATGAGGATGTGAGAGTAAGGCTTCAAGCATGGCGTTGAGATTTTGTCCGTTTTGCACTTTGCACACACGAGGGTGTGAATATTCCTACACACCCAGCAGAGAAATATATTCTTCTCTGATCCATACCTCTCCCAAACGCCTGCAATGCACTCTTCCCGCCCCTCCTCCATCTAATCCCAATACTTGATCGCACCATCCAACCCCGCCGTAACAACCTTGCTCGTCTCCTGCGGATGCCACTCCACACAGGTAACCGCCCCATCACTCGCCTGCATCTTATGCCACATCTTACAAGTCTTCCAATCCCAGAAACACACATACCCACCACTATCTCCGCTCGCAACAAACTGTCCGTCCGGACTACAAGCCACGTCGATCGCATACCCCGCATTGTTATGCCCCTTGAAGGCCTTCTTCCTGTTCTGGCGAAACTTGTCGTTTGCGCCGTATACGAAGATGTTGTTGTCGGAGGACTGGTATGCGACGTACTTGCCTGAGGGATGGGCAGATGCCCGCGTCATGGCGTACATGTGCGGCTCGGCAATGTACTTGATGGGAACGGGGATGTTATAGTCCCAGGCGCGGAGGGATTTATCGTCTGAAGTGGTCATGAAGCGGCGATTTTCGTCTACGAACGTGATGGTGTTTATGGCTGCGAGATGGTGGTCGTATTCTTGGACGATCTCGCGCGTGCGGATGTCGAATTGGATGATCTTCTTGTCTGACATACCTGCTAGGAACTCGTTGGAGTGTTCCGGCGAGGGGTTGAATTTTATGCAGTGGGGGGTCTTGCCTGTCGTAAAGCGGTTGATACATTGGCCTGTTTCGGTGTCCCAGAGCTTCATCATGCGGTCGTAGGAGGCAGAGAGGAATTGTGTGCCGGAGGCATTAAGCGTGACATCTGACAACGCTTTCGTATGTCCAGAATATGTCCGTAATAACTCCTTCTGGTGATAAACATCCCAGATCTTGACTGTTGTATCTGCGCTTCCAGAAAGTAACAGATGACCTGATCCAGGGAAGAAGCGTAGTCCGCAAATGGGCTTCGTATGGCTCTTCCAAGTATGCACCAACTTCTTCGGCACATAGTTCTTCGAACTTCCAGGTTCCTTCCTCAAATCGATATCCAGATCCTGCGGAACATGCATGTATGTCCTCCCCTGATAATCATACTGTTCACTCCCCTCAAACTTCGAAGTCTCTGCACCCAACTCCTCAGCCTCTTTCCGCTTAGCAATAGCTTGCGGCAGCGCAGGTACCACCGCACCGCTCTCGATTACATCTTCCTCCTCTTCGACCTCCTCATACTCCTCATCACTCGCCAACTCATCTCCCTCCTCTACATCCTCATACTCCACGCGCTGGTACTTCGCCCAAGGACCCACATACGCATTGTCTCCTTCCGCAACAGTCGCATCGCCCTTCTTCTGCCTCTTTGCTCGTATCCTCGCAGCCTCGACTTTCTGTGCTTGTCCGCCCTGATACTCTCTGCCAGGTCCACGTTCCACAGCGCGATGTTGACTTCGGAAGGTGTGTTCGCTGATGTAGGTTTCCTCTGCATAACCAGTGAGAACATTTTTGCGCTTTAAGGAGTTGACTTCGTCTTTGAAGGGGTTGGCTGGGCCTTGGGTGGGCCGTGAGAGGTCTTCCGCAGTGTATTGGACGACTTCGTGGTTTTGGCCTGCTGCTTGTCGGACTATGACGGCGTTCTGAGGCGCCATGTTGGGCGGGTAGGCCCCAAAGTCTGCCATATTGACGGGCAGGTAGAAGACTTTGCTGGGGAATTGAGGGAGTTAGAGCAGCTAGCTTGCGGGGTGGATGACGAGCTCTGAAAGTGGTGTCGCAAGTTGGATTTATTTTGTCCCAAGATGTCAGAACCTCAAGTCCCAGCCCGCGCTAGTGACAACCTTAAATTTTGCCCCACGTGATTGAGCTATCATAGAATGAAAGTCCTCAAAATCACTTGGGACATTTGCACATGCTCAATTCCTTGACACAATCATTATTAACTACTGAAAACAGGATCAAAACATGCCATTACCAGCATGTCCTTGAATCTATCCACAAATGAACCCCAATAAGAGGTCCCGAAGTGATATCCCCATGCTAAGCACCGCACTGAATGAAGCACGAGACTCCTAGCCGCCGTCCGTCATGTCTAATCGTTGAATATTCCCATACGTATTATCCTGTTCTTGCCTCGTCTATACACCCGTATACCGCCTCGCTTCGCTTAACACTTCTCCTTCCACCAGCCTCCTCTTCAACCCCCAAACACCCCAACATCGTATAGCTCCACCAAACTCATGCCTCCGCGTATTTTACTCTGATCGCAGAGTCAAGTCAATGCGATTCATCACGAATTAAGGCAACTATCATCGAATAGAGATAAAAGAAGAACATGACGAGATGGAAGCCTAGTTTGATGAACGATTCCTGCTCGCAGATTCGTTAGCCTCAGATCCTGGAGCGAACTCCCACCCAACACCACCCCCGAACAGAATTGTCGACAAAGTCACGTACCTTCTTGTGAACATTGAGCTTCCTGAAGATTTCCGTAGCGTCCAACAAGTGCGCGTTGTCGAGTATTCTGAAAGCAAGTTAGCCATTTAGGTCCAGGTCACCATTGTCCCCCCCCTTGCCCCAACTTCAATACCCCCAGAATGAAGCTTCAGTTTTCGAGCTTCCAGCTTCAAGCTCGGAGATCGAAGTGGAGGCCTGGGATATAATGCCGTATGGCCTCGGATAGGATATGTACGTACTTCTTGACATTGAAAGCCAAAAGTGGCAAGTTGAGCAAAAGCGCAACCCAGTACCCATTGATCAGGAACAAGAAAGTCAAGAAGCCATGAACAGCAGCTTCAGGAACAATATACGTATTGAGGCGGTTGCAGAGGTCGATAGGGTTGATATAGTCACTGCAGCCATCCCCAGTTAGCAATTATCCCCAAACCGCACAAACTCTGCAAATCTGCCAATCCGCTGGATAACAGCTGGGCTTATCGAGCTGCTATCTGCCTGCCTGGATTTTGTTTCCTGTGTATGGGAGGAAGGGATTTGGAGGGAGGTTGGGGGGAAGAAGGGAGGGAGACACACCATTCCAAATCACTGTACATGATAGTGAAGAAAACCTGCAGGAACAAGTTGACGGCATTAATCAGTACCGCCAACAAGTACAGCCATGCCTCGCCTGACATCATGATGGGCTATCTGTATATCGCGAATGCGCGAACCGAACGACAAGTGTATTGAAGTATCCGTAAAAATCCTCCTTTTCGTAGCTGGGAATATTCTCAATGGCCGCGTAGCAGGACGTCGCAGTGAAGCTTACCTTGTTGTGTATAGAGGTTGTGTCGTGTGTGGGAGGAGCTTGTGAAGCTTGCTTGCGTTGCGTTGCGTTGCGTGCGCTGGGAAGGATTTTCGTAGGTTTGGATGACGAGGTTGGAGTTGGCTTTTGGTTCTGGCTCGGTAGGCTTGGCTGGGCTGGGGCTGGGTTGAGTTGAGAGGCTGAGGAAAGTGGAGGAGCAGAGCAGATCTGTGAGGGAGAGGAGGCGGGGGGATTCGTGCTCGTGCTCGTGCTCGTGCTGATGGAATGGAATGGATGGGATGAGGCAGAGCGGTGGCGGGACGAGAGAAGAAGAGTGGGGTGTACTGGACTCGAAGCTGTTGTCGCTGGTTGCGTGGTGCGGACAGCCGTGAAGACGTCGAGGTTGGAGGGATCGAGTTAAGGGTGAGGTCGGACGAAGTCTGCCGGAGTGATGAAATGCCCTGTGCCGTGGTATGCAGTGCAGCGCAGTGTGTCCTCGTGCTGTGACTCTGTGAGGCTCCGTTTTTGTTGCGTGGTGGAGCTGTGCATTTGTTGGCACACCCATCCAGCTGGGCTGGGCTGGTGCTGGTGGTGCTGGTGCCAGGGCAAAGTGAGAAGCTCTGGTTGGGTCGGCTTCGGATTGGCTCGGTTAGGGATGGATGCAGTTGATCACTCACATGTCAAGGGGCTTCAAATCTACCTAGACTCGAGAAGGTGGATTTATTAGAGATGGGCAGAACAGGCAACATTGTCGCCTTTTGAAGACACTGTGTCTCCTTGTTTATATTCTGCAATATGTAATCCCTCTCTGCCTGTTCACCCAGCCTCGCTGAAAAGTATCATTTCGATTGCGCCCTCATTCTCATTCTCTACCATAGATTCTCACTCCTTCCCCAACTCAACTTCTTCACCCTCCTCTCTTCCTAATTACAACTCTTACCTACGCACTCACTCAATGCCTACTCCTCTCATCAACGCCCCGACACTAACGCTATTAAATGACCTCGCCATACCAATTATACCAAGACGCGCGCATCTTATTCTACTACTGTACAACGCGCAGAGACATCTCCAAGAATTAAAGTTTTAAGGGTTATGGGTCAGATTTAGAGTTAAATGAGAGGAGGAGGCCTGTTGAAATATGAGCAGGATTAGGGAGGAGAGGTTTGAAAACTTGAGTGAGAATACTCGCGTGGGTAAGTAAGGTAGTGTCATAAGTTTAAAAATGAGAAGTAGCTGGTATAAGATTCGAACGAATGCTCGCTATTTAATCGTAAGTTACGATGAGTAAATCTTGTATATGCTCTATTTTATCATGTTCCAGGGAAGTATGCTCTCATGAGTGTGTCTGGGAAGTAGCTACGTTGCTATTGTTGATTGCAGCCAGTGTCAAAAGTACAAGCTATATATGATGTGCACGACATTGCAAAGTATTATACATTCCATCGCTTCTCGTCCAAGCCAGGTTCCGGTGCAATCTTGACATCAGCCTTGTCAGAAACATGCTACAAACGTGCTGCAATGAATAGCCTACGCTTTACCCATAATGAACCGAGCTTCAGTCGAATTTGAGTTTACAGAGCACCACATCCAATGGATCGAGTACCCGATCGAAAAAATCATCTGGATCATCAACATCAGAAGCGACTATCTCAATCTCGCTATAGAAGCTGTCAACAGCCCCAGCAGGTGTTACCCACTCCGGGGTGTGTCTCTCCACGTCCTCCAGCAGAAGATTTCCAGGCACAGAATGCAACCGCATGTCAAAGTCAGATGGACCTGTCCATCTATCATCACTAAATAGGGTGAGCTCCCTCAGGAATCCACCCCATGGAATCAAAGCGGCGAATGGTGGCCGCGAGTCGTCATCCTCTTCACTATCCACCATTCCGTCATCTGAATAGCACAACTCCAGATTTGGCATCCGCCTGTGGGCAGCATTGACGGCGAGATATTTCAGCTCCATCTTCTCACATCTGTCCAAGAACTTCGCAATCCGCTTGTTATCCGGACTTTTGTGTGTACGAGATGATGCGTGAAAGTCCTCCGGTCTCATGATGCAAATTCGATCGACGTCCCAGTTGATATAGATCTGAGGCGGCATTGTGACCCTCATGTTGGGAAATCTCTTATCCGTTTTGTAGTTTTTGAACTTAAAAGTTGAACCAAAGTCCAGGACGTAGTACTTCAATCCCTCAACGCGAGACTCGTGGCAGACATGGAGAATGGAAGGAGCTTTTGTCGAAGAGTATAAAGCGTAAGGACTCCATGTCGGTGTACCTGCGTAAGGAGAGTTCCAGATACCGACGTGAATATTTCGGACCCAGATGTCAACATTGCGGGTTTCATTCGATGCCAGCTTCCAGATTCTGACACGTAACTCGGCAGGAAGCTTGGGGAACAGGGCGAACTTGACAGTCGTAGTCGTGGCGTCGAATGATGTGGACGTCATCTGGGCAGGCTCTGCAAATGACTGGGAAGTTCGTGAAGACGACATTAAGAGATTTGGTTGCAAGCTGCAGCTGGTGGGCTGATGTGACTCGAAGTAAGTCGTGCGAGGTGTTGGGATTGTTGCTGTCGGAACAGGTCGGAACTGCTGTTTGTGTGGTTTGGAAAGATTGAAGCTTGTCGCAGAGGAGAATGAAAGAAATTGAAGTTGAAGGAGAGAAGAAGTTGGAAGAGCAGCTGCGGGCAGCCGTCCTAAGCGAGGCACTAGCAACACTCTCCCAAACAGGAAGCCACGATGTGGAAGATGCTTCTGTCGTCTGCGTGGAAGGAAGGAGCGACCGAGTACTTGGATGCGGTACTACGTCCATGTCAAAACAACGACACGGAATATTAGCTATCTCACCGACACCATTGCCATCTCGTCAACATCTCATCTCACCTTATCCAACCATCCCCTCACCAATTCTCGATCCCCTCCTCACAGGCGCAGTGTGTCTCCTCACAGGTGGTCGGTCAAAGGCCTCTTCCGGCTCGACATAAGTCTCAATAGCTCCCTTCTCATCCAACGCTTCACCATCTCCCTCTTCTCTGTTCTCATTCCTATCCCCTCCCGATTCGCCACCAAAGTTGACATTTTGAGTTACGATGCGAGCTCCAGCATCGATATTGATAACTTCATGCATCGGACCTCGTCCACCATTACCCCCACGATACCCCTCTCTACTCGCCCTACTCCCCGCGTAATAACTTCCGCTGGATGTTATACTGCTCCCTCTCGCACTACTCACCACACTTCCTGATCTCCTCCTCTCACTTCTCCTACTCCCCCTCTCCCCTCTCTCCTCCCCATCCCCCGCACCACTCTCTCCATTCATTCCGCCCTGCCCACCCTTCCCCTCCCCCGTACTCCCTTCCGCAACCTCGTCTCTAGCAATACGCTCCAACTCCTCACTCTTCCTGAGAAATGCCCTCTCCCATACCATCCAGATCGCCAGAGTCGCCAGCGTCAAAGGCACCGTAATCGCCCAGTAGAACCAAAACCGTGGTTTGGCGACATCGGACCAGCTGGATGCGTCCCAGTCGAACAGAGGCACGGCGAAGAGTGTGCTGATGAAGGTTCCCGGGAGGACGACCATTGTTAGGAGGGAGATGGACTTCATTCTAAGCAGAGTTGTTAGTAGGCTTTGGGTCGAGATACGAGGGAGAGAGGGTCCTTACGCGGAACTATCTCGTTTGCTAGCTACGGCTATGGATTTCGAATCTTTGGCTATCTCGATGTTTTGCTGGATGTCTCGCGGGGCGATTAGATTGTACACCTGCATGAATTAGCAAGTAGCAGAATTATAGAATCTGAGACAGAAAACCTACCGTTTGATTCTGCACACTGGCAAGCTCTTTGTAATGTCCAAAGACGTCAATCTGTGCATACTGTCAGTTATCGTGTTTCTACAGACATTTCAAGCCATGCTTCAAATTAGTTGGCCTTGAACTCACATGCATCGAAAGCTTATTATGCGCCGCCCTCGAAATATCCAACAAAACCTCTGAATCCCTCTCAAAGCTTTCCTTTTCGTCTTCTTTCAACAACGCAATAATCCTCCCATCACTCTTAACATCCAACACATCCATGGTATCCTTGATAAATTCGAACAACCTCACCGCATTCTGCGCCCTCAATCGATCCAAACTAATGGTCTGCCCTAGAAAACTCAAATCAAGGGTCATACTCGCCCAATCGTGCTCTTTCTCCTTGCCATCCGGATTGACAGCCCACATAGCTCCAACATGACCCGTCTTTCTCTGGATATGGAAGACTCTTCCGATAATATCGCCGATGTTGCTCACAGCCCAGATACTGTTGAGTTCGATGAAGATGACGCATAGTGGGAGAGGATGTGATGCTAGGGTCTTGAAACTTCGCACACCGCGGAGGATGTCGGCTCGGTCGCCTTTGGATGTGGTGCGTAGAAAGCCTTTGGTGATTCGTGTCTTGGCATCCCATGTGAAGGTTATGTTATGGTCATCTGGTGCTGACACGCCTTGGTCAATTATGAAGCCTATTTAGGTTGTTAGTTAATGTTAATGATTGTGATATTGTTGGGAGGGGTGTTAGACCAATATGAGAGTCGGATGGAGGTCCCGCTAGTTCTGATAACGTGTGTCGGCTGTAACAACCTCGAGAGGAGTAGTATCCTTGGAGAAAAGAGACGGGAAGTTTGAATTCTGCCATTATTTTACGCATGGTATCCTGCGAGAATCCGAATGTGTCTCGCCAGCCTCGCTGGTATTGAACGGTTGAAATTCTGGTCACGTGTCAATATATTTCCGATGCCTACCTTCGTAATTATGGCACAATGATAGCCTTGTGATTCTCCTCAGAGGTAATTAGGTGTCTGACTTACAGCAGTCGGGTTCCGCCGGTCACAGTGTTCATCTTGTCATCTAGAGGGGGTTCCCTCGCCAGCCATTCCGGCACATCGTCATGATCTAGCTTTCCTTCAAGAACGCTCACGCCTCCTCCCTAAAGCTGTTAGCCTTCAAATTCATAGTCCGTCTGTTGAGAGCCCGTACCGGATAATTCCACATCTCAATATATGAGCTCCCCGTCGGCATGTATATATCATCTCTGTCCGATCGTTGGAAAACACATTCATCGCTCATGTACCATTCCACACCTCGCCCGTAGTCCGCCATATTTTGCTCCATCAAGTTACTCCCCATGAATCTGTTGCAGTTGTAAACAAGAGTCGATGTGCTTTTTGGAAGAGGGTTTCCTTTTGAGCTTCATTTCAGGATGTCAGCCTTAAAGTTAGCTGCCTTCAAGCGCTCAGTTAGACCAAGCCTTTTGTTCAGCTGCCCAACAGATCGTCGAAGATTGAGCCTCTTTCCTGCGGTACACCCCTGTAAGCTCCTGGCGACCCAGAAACGGGACGGGACGATGAAGACCGCATCGAGATCTCCTTTCGCTAACGATTCATTTAGCTTCGAACTCTTGATCTCTCGCCATCTTCACAATCCTTTGTTTCCCTCATCTTCCTGAGCAAATGCTACAGCCTTCTTTGCTTTAGTAATGAAATAACTCAAGATGCACAGCTCAAATCAGGCTAGGCTAGCATTGGTGGAGTGTTGTAGTACGAATTGCGGAAATGTGGCGGCGATGATTCCTCTTCAGGTTTGGCTATACTGTATTCTACGCCTCGAGGCGTACCGCTCTGACTGTTGATCTGTGGCACCACGAAAAAGCAACTTAGGAATTGGATTATTTACTGCTCGCTGTGATGTGATCCCAATAGAGGACGTGCAATTCGTCTTTCTCAGCCTCTAAAGATGCTGCTGCAGTCATCTTTCCCGGCCCGAGCCCGTGGTTGAGATATCAGGCGTCTTTGTCAGCATCCACTACATTTCTTGGCAACGAGAACAAGTGAGCGACCTCACAGCTTCTTCCTCCACGAGTCCTTGTCAACCTCATGAACATTCTGCGCCATCATAATTCAGCTGAACACAAATGAAATCTAATATTTCAGAATTAAACCGCTACTGGATCGCAATATCGAATCACTCTCACGATACAGAGACCAATAAACCGAGCAGACCCGTTCATCTCGTCTCAACATGTCACCACCGTGATTCCGCTCCAGGCGCTCCTGCCGCCTAAAAATCATTCAAGCTTTCGTCTGACCATTGTACCGGACCATATTCATAGGTGGATGGCAATGGGGACAATTCTCCGGTCGGACTTTGCCACATCAACGTTTGAGATGTCGTGAGATTAAAGTTTTTGAGCCACGTCTCGGATAACCACTTTATCCTCACCCATATCAAACACCTGACCATACGGACAAGTGAGGATCCGACTCCACACTCCCCAGATGTGTTGTTCCATATGCTTGACGCAGATAGCAATGGCTGTTGTTTGGCAGCTGTACATCACATTGCCTTCGCGGAAGATAACGGTTACAGAAGTCACGATAGCGACCTGTTGACTGCTGGGGGAACGGAATTCATTTCTCTTGGTTCTTTCTCTCTGTTGACTGTAAGTGTGTGCTTCCTTGTCGCTTATCAACCCTGGTCCTCCCAGCGTGGGCTGTATCACAGTCACAGGCCAACCAATTCTGGTTTTTCGACTTCTACAAGTTTACTGATAACAAAGTTGTATTTTGTGAGCTCGATATGTCAGCAAGAATGGATAGAAGTTTGATAGCCGCAATTGGCAACTATGGCGATGGCGGTGTGATAAATTCCGAATTTGCCGCATGTTTTGAAATCGCACAGACTGAGTGGCCAACGGAGATTTGGTCCGAATGTCGGAACGTGACTCTGACAATGTCACGACAGTAGCTACCGAAAGCTTAGTTGTGACCAGCATTCTAATCTGATTGCTCAGTCCACAGCGCACTCGCAGGATCACATGAAACCATAGGCGACAGCCTCCGGTACACTCTCGTGACACATTTTCATGTTGGACGCGCTTACCAGTGGATTATCCTTGCACTCCTCCTCTTTTTCGGCACTTCTCATTGTACCTCGCCCTGGCACTTTCCTGCTGTGGACCTCTGCTACACCGCAACCCAAGTGGTGACTTGTTAGGTGGCTCACCAACCATGTTTCCTCAGATCGACTGTTTCAAGAGTGCTTTACTCCCAGAACATATTCCCAAAATGGTAACCAGTGGTTCCGCGGAGTTGAAGGTGTGCGTTGTGGCATTCGATATGCATCCATTGCGCATCAGTAGAAAGAATGTTCCGTTTCGGGCCTGGTGGGTAATGATCATCAGAAGTGGAATGCGGAGTTTGGTATGCATAGTCCGGCTTGGGTTCATTCTTGGATTGAAACAGGGTAACGGCCAGGTCGGTAGGTAATCTGCAGCTAGGGGGTTTGTTGACTCGGTTGACCTCCATACTTGAATTCGGGGTGTTGTTCTCGCTAAACCAGCCCACCCTCGCTTCGAGTCAGACAAGTCAGTACAGTAGCCCCACTGCGGGGTACGTACTTCGAGAAGGTTTGTCTGCCTCGTGAGGACTTCGATTCAGCGAACACACTCAATACAGACAGCATTCGTGTTCATTCAGTTCAAAGTACGCCAGGATTTCCAGAAGTATAGGACGTGAAGACAGTATCTGTGAGAGCAAAAAACTTCAAGAATCCGAGCGCTTACATAAATCATACTGGACAGTACTGGTCAAGGCAGGCAATAATTCAAGGTAGCATTGCATAGTGGGATCGAAACGATACACCGCAACTGTGCAAAGACACAAAGCGAAGCAAGTGGGGGTAAAGACTATGTCTACATCATGTTACTGTTACAGTGTAAGTGAAGAGTGGGGAAGTTGCAGAGTTCAAAGGGAGGACCTGATCAGGCTTATGAGGAACTCTCCAACGCCAAGAATCTTTGTGATAACATTTGATGCTTGGAGTGCCCTAGATGGCGTAGTATAGCTTTTTACTCCCAAATTGAGGACCCGAATAGTTTCTATTGAGCTCTGTCAAGATTCTTGGTGAAGTGACTTGAGCAGCTGCAGCGCTAGGAGTATTGGCGATTCAGTAACGCGGAGCTGCAAATGAGGTCTCGTGACACTGTAGTTTGTAAGGAGGCTGAGAGGCTGAATACATGATAGAGCTCTTCGAATGTTCTCGATCTCCGCTGCCATCTCAAGAAAAAGGTGTATCGTACAGTCGGAATGACGAGTAAAAGAACGTTCTTCCAGCGGGAAGGCCGATCATCGAACCTAAATCGCTTCGAAACTTATGATACATGCTTTAGGTATTGCGTGGCTCGCGTGGTCTGCCAATTCCAAGGTTTCAATTGGTAAGTAATGAAACTCGAACAAGGACCCCTAGATTTAAGCTTTCAGGGTTCTCAGAGTTGTTTCGAGAGTCATCTCATGGGTCTCAAGCGAGAAAAGCATCTGATATACTTTTGCCTGCATCTGGGATATTGGCGATTAAGGACTCGAAGGCTATGTGGTACAGATCGAGCGTCCTTCGACGATATTATTGGCCCAGCCTGCTTCGCCGTACCAGGGCCTAGGCTCGTCGCCTGTATTGGGGTCCGTGACTCGGTATTATTGCGTCAAACTGCATACCGCCGCATACTATATATTTAGGAAGTCAAAAATCTCCAACACCCGGATTCGGATTTGATGGGAAAGGTAGGTTTATAGTTTTACTGTTCTTGATTTTAGAATTTTGGCCTTTCAGTTGACTTTAGGCTGCTCAGCCCGTCAGATAAATAAGAAATCTGGCAGATTGTTTCTTTTGCTTCCCTTCGTCGTTTCTCTCAAAGTGCTCCATCTTGATCAACCTTCTTTCTAGCTGCTCAATAATTACAAACTCCTTCTTCCTATATTATTTAATATTTTTTGAATTAAAAGAGAAAGTGTCATGTTCTCACCGCCACGCATAACCGAGCATTTCGTCCTTGAACAGGTCAACACAATGGATCTGCAGATCACCTCCCTTGTCTGGGGTATTACGCTAGGAGTGGGTTTCCTGACAACTTGGAAAGCCATCAAGCAAACAACATCAATCCAGCGACGCTATGGGTTCTGCAAGTTGAACACTCCTTACATCTGGATGATTTGGTTCGAGATACTCGCGTGTCTGGGCTTTTCGATAATGTCATGGCTGTATCTCAATAAATATCTAAAACCAAGGTACCACAATCTCGTCCATACACATCACTCACAAATTGACCTTTCGTGTAGTTTTGCGTTTTTCTTCACCATCCGTGAGTTTCCCACTCGAAGATAAATGCCAGACAAGTCTGATCATTTCCAGTTACTCTTGGCACTTTACAAATACACCTGCTCTTCCAGATCCTGGTTAACAGGATCTCCCTTCTCCTCATGAATCATCGAAAGGAAAATAGAATCCGGCTATTGGTGGCTCTACTCGCAGCCTGCGTTGCCATCTCGGTGTATTGCGTTTGGATACCTGCACAACTTCAAGTTTCGGAAAAATACAGACGTCTCAATAGGATCTGGGATCGGATTGAAAAGGGCTTGTATCTTTTAATTGATTTGGCCCTCAACTCGTACTTTGTTCGGACTGTTCAGACAAGACTCGTGAATCAAGGTAGTAAGTACCGGCCGACAGTTCTTCGTACGCTTATTTGAAGAAGACTGACAGTATGTAGTCGTCAAATACAAAAGACTAGTCCACTTCAATATGTGGATGGTTGGACTCTCAATTGCAACCGACATCCTTATTATCGCTATGATGAGTTTGAAGAACTCTTTCGCGTAGGTCTTTGAATCCACCTTCCCTGGAGCTTGCTGACAGTCGTGAAGATATATGCAGTTCCACCCTCTAGCTTATATAATCAAGCTCAACATCGAAAGTATGCACACAGACCTTCTAAACCAATGCTTGCGGCGTTCATGATGCTCCAACAACACCGACCTCCGCCGGTGGTTAATACAGTTTACACGTACTAACACACCCTAGTCTCTATGGCAGAGCTCCTCGTGAAGATAGCAAAGACTTCTGTCAACAACAAGATTGGAGATTGTTATGAACGTCCGAACGCGCAATCTATGCAGGCGGTTGAAAGCACATCGCACCGTAACTCGATTGTCTCTTCTGTAATTTCCACCACTCACTTCCAAAATATAGTCTCGCTAATTGTATAAACAGGCAAGCGGCAGCAGTTCCATCAAAGACTGGGAACTGTCGTCTTCTGACTCGTCCTCCTCACCATTCGACGTCGAATCGATTGAAGCATATAATAGCATACAAGCTCCTGGTGATGTATGCTTCGAGTTCGACGGGCTAGGTGACGTGAACATGGATAAAGAGGCACCCAAAGACAGATTCGGATATATTGATGGACATGTCTATGAAATGGAATCACCCCGCCGCGTTTTCTCGTCGGCGGGGCTGTGGTCAGGAACAGGGGAAGCTGGGAGCAGTTTGAAAGAAATTGCATGGAGGTTAGGCGCTGTGAAGGGTACAATCAGCTCTATGGGAGTAAAAGAAAAACTTTAACACATTCTGCTTATAAACTCTCCGTGAACGTGATTTTGGCGGGAACTCCGCTTTGCCACACTTCTCGGTTGCCAGGTCTTGGCGCTATGCCGACCAAAACATGGTGGCCGAGCCAAGAGAAAAGTTGAGAACAATGTGCCTGCTTTTACATCTGGAGACGTCGGACAGTCGTTGGCTCGTAGTTTGACTCTGTCACACCTGGCTTGAAACGCCGGGTAATCGCCTCGACTTCGAATCCGGGTTCAGGTGTCGACAATCGAGGACTGTGCAATACGCGACCAGACTCGCGCAACTCCAAAGCTCATTCGTTGATTAACAAGATCCCAAGCAGCAACACCGTACAAGCTCCTGCGATAAGAATTGACGCGATGTGTTATTAGTATGCTGTGCTTGACGGCTTGCATAATCTATGCGATGTCGAATGATGATCGTTCATACATATTGGGGCGGAGCAGGCAGTGGCTTTAAAGTAGCAGTTTCGGTGATAGCCATGTCTTGTAGAGATTGGTCCAAGCCCAATGACATACATTTGAGATTGTAAAATACGGCCTTGAATGACGACTCCAGATCTCTGATGGTTCATATATCCCCACCACTCCCAAGTACTCGACTTGAAAGATCCAATTATACTTCCAATTTGGCCTTCCCATAATCATGGCACCACCATCTGCAGATACCTATACAGAGCAATCCTCTTCCGCTCCAACACTATCCAAGACTCGCGCAATCCCGGAGATCAAAAAGAGTGTCGCAGGCCTGACTCAAAGCGCATCCTTCGCTACACCGCTACAGTACTCCGGATCCCTAGATACTTACGAATCCTTCGATGTTACAAACGTTATAGGTCGGGAGTTCCCCAAATTGCAGCTGACGGATATTCTGAAAGACGATGAGAAGATCCGAGATCTTGCAATTCTTGGTAGGTGCCACTCTAATCTACACTGTGATAAGCAGCAATCAGCTGATGGATGAGTAGTGAGTCAGTGAGGAGTTGTCTTCTTCAGGAATCAGGACATCGGAATTGAAGACCAAAGATCTTCGGCCAGAGACTGGGTGAGCTTACTGGCAAGCCAGAGACTTCCAAGGTATGTATTCTGCCATGGTTCTCTGCAGTACTGATGACAAAAGCTGCATAAACATGCCTTGAGCAACAGCAAGCGTGGCATCGCGGTCGACGAAAATGGAAAACTTGATGATGAAGTATCCGTCATCTCTTCTGAGGTTGGAGCTTATTTGATATTCGCTTACAGTGATCCGGTATTGACTTTTGGTAGCAAAACCGTAAATACTACCAAGGCCGTTTGTTTGGTGCCAAGCGGCTAGCAAGCGAAGGCTGGCATGCCGAGTATGACTATCTCAATACGCTCTTTGAATAAGCTGACATTGAGCTAGCATCACCTTTGAGCGAATCCCCTCCGACTATGCGATTCTGAAGATTGTGAAGACTCCAGAGGATGCAGGTGGAGATACTCTTTGGGCTTCGGGATATGAGGCGTTTGACAGATTGTCACCAGTGTGGCAAAGGTTCGCGGAGGGGTTGACTGCCACTCATTACCAGGTTCGTACCGTTTAAGCTAGTTACAACCAAGACATTGCTGACATGTTATAGCCCAACTTCAACAGAGTCGCGGCAGAGCATGGTTTGGAGCTTCTCGACCAGGATCGAGGTGCACCTGAAAACACCGGAACTGATTTTACAGCTTCTCAGTATAAACTATATCGCTACATCCACTGTGAATTTTGCTGATATTACTCACAGTCCCGTCGTACGAACTAATCCGGTCACCGGGTGGAAGAGTCTGTTCGGTGCCGGTCACCAGGTCCATGCCGGGTGGATCGACAACGTCACCGAAACTGAGAGTGAGGTCATCAAAGCTTACTGTAAGATTGGTCTTCAAATTTCAAAACTTGTAGCATTTTGCTAACATTGCCTTTAGTCCTGAAAATCATTGCCGAGAACCATGACTTACAAGTGAGATTCAAGTGGCGTAAAAACGATCTTGCAATCTGGGACAAGTATGTGACATTTTATCAAACTTGTGCATTTGAGAGAAAAACTTTTGCTAAGATGGCTACAGTCGATCGGTATTCCACACAGCTACAAACGACTACGAAGGTATCCGCCAAGGGAACAGGGTCGTCTCGCTTGGAGAGAAGCCATTTTACAATCCGGCATCGAAGTGTCGTCGCGAGGCTTTGTATGGTGGGCTGCAAGGGCAATAGGAATGCATTCCGGCAGTCCCATAACGATAGCAAGACTCAGTAGTGTAGTTTCCTCGGCGATTTATCGCAGCATGTTCATGAATTATCCGAATCAGGCGATGATTGCACCACGTGATTTACTTCGTTAAGACGCTGCGATGTTTTACTTGGCGTTTCTCGTCCTTGGGATTGTAAATTGATTGGCGGGATCAAATATTATTCTCATTAATTTTAATCATGGTCTCACCATCTTATTCTAGCTGCAAATCCGGACAGCTGTTGTGGGGAAGGTCAAGGGCAGAGGAGCAGGCTGGAGTCCTGGACGTATCGTGAATCATCTCGTCCAAGAAAAGTGCTCAAGGAATTGTAGACTCAAAAAGAAAGTGATCCATTCACGAGCTCGCATGTTTTAAAGCGTATAAAATCTTCATATTTGATAGAAAGTGCAACCATCCATCTCAGACCTGCATCCTCACAACTACCCGCTCGTAACAATATCCATAATCCACTTGATTACCCTAATCCACATTGCCATCTAGTGCCTCCCTATTCCATACAATCGGATCTAGGTCAAAAATCTCGCGGCATTTTATACTCTTCAGTGTAAGCTTCTCCGGGCAAGAGCTCTTATCCTGTCGCAACAGAGGCCAGCTCCTGTAAAGCCTGCAATACCTTCGTCTCGCTTGAACACATTCACTCAGCAGCGACCAAAATGCTCCTTTCACTCCTCTCATTCATCTCGTTCATGAATCTCAGCATTCAAGCCCCAGTCATCGCCGAGCGTCTGGTGCCCAGTACCGACTTCCCATCGTCCGCCCTCAACATCACCACTCGTGACGTCCAATACGCCAATTTTGACTCCATCGACGCCCGTGGCCTTTGCGACACCAATTTCGGGAAACACGGCCAATGTTCCTTTGTAACATGGACCCACTGGCCCGCGACTGACACTCTCGAGGACTCTTCACACGCCTTCTACGCTTTCGACAGCTCTTGTAAAGTCATCGGTTATGTTCCTGCAGTCAACATGAAAGGCAACGACAAATATGCTTTCGGACCTGGCCAGACTAAGCTCCAGTATTTCATCGATGTTCGATTCAGTGTGAAGAAGGAACATGGTTGGGCGCCGAATATCTGGTATGGTGGAAGATTTTTCAAGGATTCCAAGTGCTGGTATGAGGAGACGAGGTCGGGTTGGAGACATAGCCAAGGTGTTTGTAAGATCGCTTTCACATGTTAGACGGAGGCGGCAGGAAGGGTGAGTTGTATCAATACGCTAGATTCGGGATGACGCCTGCGGTTGTCTTTTTATGACAGTAATGTTCGGTGTATGCTCGATGATGACGCCTGAGATTCGGGAGCTGGCGATTCCAGGATCGGAACGTGTTTGTGCGATAGAATTCGTGAGTGTGGGCTGGAGATCGTTGAACCATGTACGAAGTTGTGAGTTTTGTATATTGTAAAAACCATCGTGTCAAACGAAGCTGTCAGAAATGCAACGTTCTCTATATCAAAGCAATTCTGTTGGCGCTTGAACCTCTTTGTTTACTTCGGTAAAGCCTGATACCCCGCCCTCACTGAATTTGATCTCCTCTCCGGATTGTTCCCAGTCAACTGTGACTCACATCTCGGCGTTTCAGTTAAACGTAGGCCAATTATTCATGTAATCAGTCACGCAATCAATCTGCCCCGAAAAACATATTATGTAGCTTTCGAGCACGATCGCATCCCTGTTTCTCCAATTGGCTAGGTCACTGTCGCTTGGACTGAGAAATTATTGACCATAGATTCACCTTGGTGAAATATTGCTGCAAACTTCCTAGGGGTCTTCGTACATTGCTTTCTTCCGCGAAATTTGACAACCACACAACCCACTATTCGTCCAATAAACCCATTCGTTAGTCGAGTCTTGCGCCAGGAAACGTTCACAACAATTGTAAAAACCACCAGAAACTTTTCTTTTCAGCTTCTTGAATCTGAGTTGAACTGTACCTTTCCACTGCGATCTCACGTCAAGTCACGAAACCTTTCGACCCGCTGTCTACTCTGGGCTTGTTTCGTTGCCATATTTTCCTTTAATTATCACAACAATGGCTTCCAAAAGATCTCGTGCGCCTCTCCATCGTGCTTGCAAGAAACGAAACCCTGTTGCGCAATGTCCTGGTTGGTCCTCCATTTCTCTCCCCCACAGCCAGGCGCTCACTGCTTCTGTAGGAACCAGAGTTCAAGCCTCTGCTGGGGCACAGTCAGCTCCAATCACTGTCGAAAACAGGCCTGCGCAAGTGTTTGGACTTGAACCAGAGATCATGTATATGATCATGTCGAAGCTCGATATCTTCACCGCGAGAGTTGGGGACTTACTTGCCGGCAATTCAACGAAGAGTACAAGAAAAGCTTCGAGACATATGCCGGACACTCAAGAATGTGATATAAATCTGAGCAAATGACAAGTCCAGGCATTGCTATCACAAGCGAGAGGCGACCACATCTGAATGATATGGGTTACAGTTTGTAGTATATTGGACCTAGTGGAAGATCGCTGACTTCAATGGCCAACTCGGGGTCAACCAAACACGAGGCGATGTGCCTGCAGAAAATGTTTAATTCGAATGATGGCAAGAAAATGTTGTCCTTCAAAGCTTGTTTGATTTATGCCTATGGGAATGGACATCTGTTTAGATAAGCAATGATATCCAACATCGCAATCACCTCCCCATTTGTTGCTGCGAGAAAAAGCTGAGTAACTAAAAAACCTCGCTTGGTGATTCTAGCTGTCAGAAGCGATTATCACGCCGTAAGCAAATTGTTTGCTTTATCGACAAAAAATACCACTAGAATAAGATAGTATAACGATTCCGGTAGACTTTGCAAAGTGGTAAAGCTAATGCATCTCGTAAGGCTTGCCATGGCGGTAAGGAGACCCCGCACTACCGATATCGCGCCTTTCGGGCCCCGTATTTATGACTCCGAGACTATATAATTTTCATCTTCTTCAGTTCAGTATTTGCGTTCTTCTCTCACTCAACGAATTAACTCTTACCTCAAATCTTTAGGAATCGGCACTGATTTTCGTTTTTCATTTAAGGTCATGGCTCGCGATGCAAATCCTACAGTTGGAGAGGAGCTTACCACCTTCCATCCCACTCTTGGTTCCCAAGTCTCACAAAACTTGACATTGTTCCACGACGTCGAGCCAACCGTGACTTCTCGATCAAGACTCGACTACACTTTTCCCGAAGGTGGCACCAAAGCATGGCTCGTTGTGACTGGATCATTCTGCATCATTTGGGGCACTTTCGGTTTGATTTCTTCAGTTGGTCTTTTTCAAGCCTATTGGAAAAGTCATCAACTCTCGAACTATTCTAATGGAGATATTGGTTGGATCCCCGCAGTCAACATATTTTTCAACTTATTCCTCGGTGTCCAAATAGGGCCACTATTCGACCGATATGGCCCAAAATGGTTGATTCTTACCGGGAGTTTGCTCTACGTCGTCAGTTTATTGCTCCTTGCTGAATGCACCAAGTACTGGCATTTCATGCTCGCTTACGGAATCTTGAATGGCGTCAGTGGTGCTCTTCTCACGACGACTGCTTTGTCCGTCATTGCCCACTGGTTTGAGAGAAAGCGGGGTATGGCAAGTGGAATTGCTTTTGTGGGATCGAGCATTGGTGGAATTACCTTCCCCTTGATCCTGAAGCCGGTATTCCAAAAGTTTAGCTGGGCATGGTCTCTAAGAATTGTGGCATTGATATGCTTGATACTCATGGCTGTTGGTAACATCTGCATTCGAGGTCGACTACCGCCACGGAAGAATGGTGGCGCAATCGATCTCAGATGCTTCTTAGACGCACGTTTCTCATGGGCGACAGTTGGGGTTGCTTGTGAGTATTTACTATCACTCGTCCTTTGCTCTTACTTGATTTACTGACTGGCTTTTGACATAGGCTTCGAGTTTGTGCTTTTCGGTGCTCTCGGTCTCATTCCAACCTACTCTTTATCTCAAGGCTTCAGTAACCAAACAGGATTCAACATCATTGCAATTCTGAACGCGTAAGACGCTTTGTCATAGTATATAGATAGAGTCTGACACAGTGCAGTGGCTCCGCCCTCGGTCGCTCGTTTTCTGGGTACATCTCAGACCGCATTGGTCGATTCAACACGATGCTTCTCACCCTTATCTGGACTCTCATCGTCACCCTAGGGCTTTGGTTACCCATTGGTGACAATCTTGTCATGTTCTACGTCTTTGCTCCTCTGTTTGGTTTTGGTTCAGGGAGTATCATCAGCATGGCCCCAGTATGTCTTGGCCAGCTTTGTCGCGCTGATGAGTATGGTCAATATTATGGAACATCTTACTCAGTCGTTGCTTTTGCGTGAGTGACCCATTACCTTTCCGAGAGTGATGCTGAATATCTTGCAGAACAATGGTATGTATTCCAGTTGGCGGAGAGTTATTGCCGCGCATTGGAGCAACTGGCTTTGTGGCATTCTTTAGTGGCATCCTTGTTGTTGCCACAGCCAGCTTTATCATGGCAAGGTGGGCCTCACTAGAATATCGTTGGCACTGGGCTGCAAAAATATGAAGAGTTCTAATGGCCTCGAGAATGGTGGGGTATGGGGGATTCGTAGTGTAACGCTGATCAGGCCACTGTGGATTGCTCTCTCTGTGGAAAAGCGCAGGCCGACGGTCAAATCAAAAACAAGAACCCCAAGAGCAGATGGCGGAAACAAAAATTGGTTTGAACAGCTTGTTTACGCGATGATTATTAGGAAGCAACTCGAAATTGAGGTTGATATCCGAAGCCGGCAATACAGTCGCCTCGTTTTCCCCAAATTGAACTCTGGGCGTGTTAAAGTGCTGGCTGACCAGCTTGCCAAGTAAATTTTGAATGTTCGAACTTCGAATACGCTAGCTTTCCAGTGTCCGGCGCGATTAAACCCACATTTGTTCATTCCATTACCACGAAATTTAATCCAATTAAAATATTACACCAGGCCGACCTCTGGAGCATATACAACCACAGGCTTGCAGTTATTTGTAGTAATCGGAAATAACTGTTGAATTGAAGTCAGCTTCCGGCTTTGCACATGCACTGCTCGGATTTCCGTGGTCACATGATGGTTCTTCTCAGTACCCTGTGATTCACATTCCCTGCAAGTTAGCACGATTTAGAAGGGATTTCAGAAAGTTATGAATACATACATAATAGCCATACAGTAGCCATAATAACTACCATATCCCCCTTGTTGGCTGGTAAGTTGGCCGATCTAGTGAGATCTCCCCAATTTGAAGACCCTTTATTGTTTGTTCTCGCTTAGCCCCTGAACTGTGGATGCGCCTCGCTTCTTCCTTTCACCTGATACTGCTTGATCCATTAGCCAGTACTCAAATCAGTGTAATTCGCTCGGGATTAGCCCCGCTTTGAAAACATACCATGCTAGCTGCAAGGCTCTAAAATTAGTGTTTTGCATTATCAGCTTGCCTTCTGCATTCCGTCGAAGCACATACTTCTTTCTTTGGGAAGACAAAGGATAAGAGAAAAAGCCACGCGATGACGCATAGTTATTAGAAATTGGGCATAGATAACAATCGTTGATTGCCTTTTGAGCTCAGTTGGAAAGCTCAAGCATAATTACGAACACTTCCCTCAGCCTTTGATCTCTTCTATCAATCGTCCCACCTTTCATGCCATAAATCAAGCTCAAGAACAAGATACAGATTCTGAGATAAAGAATGCTGTATTTAACATTGGATATTTTAGGGAAGAATTACTAACGATATAGTCAAAGAAACGATTTCAGTATTAATTTAGCTCGCAACTAACCGTCTCGTGGAAAGTAAAGGCAGACATGTTCCTAGCAGCCAATTATTGTCTGTCTTTTACTTCGTTTCTCAAAAGTTATAGAATAAGGAGTATAGAGGTCTTCTTCAACAGTAAAATTTTACAAAAACACGAAACTACCCTCTTCGCCTTTTATGTCAAGGTCAACCATCATCAACAATGACTGCAAGAACGCGAGCCCACACTCCAACGGAAAAGTAACGAGAGGTTCCAAGCGTAATGGAACATGGATCTGGCAAGGCAGATGAAGTCAAGTTCATAGAGAGTACAGAAGCTCGAAACGTGAATAATGCAACAGCGGCACCTACTGTTGACGTCGAGGATGATAGAAAGCCTCCGGAGGTAGGTCAAGAAGCGAGCCGGGGCATCAATGCACAACTCTCAATCATCGAATCATGCACTCAAGCAGGTACGAGTCATGTCTCTCGCCTCTAAATATTCCAGGAACTCAAAATACTTCGGTACACACTCTTAGAAGTGCAAGTAAGCTGACAAGAACTTCAGATCGCCGATCTCCAAGCACGACCACTGTCCATTTCAATGCCAAGAACAACAACTTTAAGGCAGCTCCGAATATCCCTGATGATATAGTCTTCATGATCCTGGGTCTTTTACAAACCAAGACGCTTTTGTCCGCTCGACTCGTTTCGAAAGCCTTCTCCGAGCTAGGTGCCGGCTTGCTCTTTCCGACATTTGTTCTCAAACCCAATGGAGACGAATTTGGTCGTATCAAGGCCGTTGCTGCGCATCCTCATCACGTTAACGAAATCAAGAGCATAAGAGTTGAAAGCGGCACGGTAGATATTTACCACATCGTTGAGGGGCTTGTTTTCGCATGGGTTTGGGATTACAACCACATATTCAGCCCACTAAGATTCGCTGCCGGGTACTCTAGCCAGGAATATGAGAGCAATAGGCACTCTGCAAATTCAAGAATACGCACGATGGAATTCTGCTTGGCGCTCACTTCGACAAGACTACAAGGATTTGGACCTGCTGGTACCTGTTTTACAGAAACTTCCAAACTTGAATTCTATTGTCATTGCACGCAGAGTGTGCAGTTTTAAGAGTGACTCTCTCATCGGAGCATTTTTTGAGGGCAGTTCCAACTCAAATTTTGAGCAAGCAAATGCAGAATTTGCAGCGATTCTTGTAGCAATCAACATGTGCATGAAGGATTGAGGACAGAGATTGGATGCTATGTTGGGGTACTTGTATGCTGCGTGGGATCTTACACAGTGTGAATAGATCATGTATGGGTGGTTTAACTTGAAATGGCGTGCTCTGAATCCAGGTTTGGGGTGAGGAATCGGGCCAAGGAGCAATGAGGACGAATTATCCACCTGGCAGCTTCAGTAGCAAAATGTCTTGCCGACTCAGCAATGCTATTATAATAATATACAGCTTTGTATATGGTTTCGGTTAATCGAGTATATGTCGAGAATTTAAGTTGAGCAAAAGTCAACAACAGGTGATAGTGACACGGACTTCAAGACATGGACCGACTTGTTCTGTGATATTGCTGGTCCTATGAGACTTCGAGCACGATTGGAAAACATGTTAAAAAACCATTCAGCTGTAGAGATGATCTGCGCACAAGTGATCAGCATATTTGCGGCATCTCTAGAATCAGTAATCCGTCTGACCTGCCAAGCTTCTAGTAAACATGCTAAACGAGGCCGTCCTGTTTCTAGCAAACGGATACTCCCTTCCAGCCAACCGACAGCTTAGTGATCTGTCAGTTTTCATGCCGAACACCCATACGCGGAATATTGGGATGCGCCACCTGCGTATGAAGCAAACCGAGGTCGACGATCGAATGAAGCACCTGGAAACCACAGATCTGCATGCAGTTATATCTAACAAGTACCTCAGTCCGGCCAACATATCAAGTTGTCCATTTAATCTTATAGTAATTTGCCACTCACTATGGGAATTCGATCGAGATTAAGAGCGCTGTCAAGCAGTGGACGACGCTCACCATCCCCTCACCCACCATCTCAAACACCATCCCAACCGCCACCACCAGCACAAACCTTCGGACCTCTCCCAGCCAATCTCCCGGAACCCATAATCCTCACAGTCAGCTCACCACTACCATCAATCACAATCCTCACCCAAGCCATCGACTCCAAACCTGTTTTCCAGATCGACGAATCTTCGACACGCTTCGTCACTCATATCCCAACCAATCAACCACTAGGCTCTGTCATTGCCGGAGCAGACAACAACCTAACGATCAACCACCCCGCAACAAGCACAGCGATAACATACAAAGATGATTTGAGACCTCCCCCATGGTTCCAGGGATTGTACGGCAACGCCGTTTACTGGAATATCCCCGCCTGCAACGAATGGCAAGCTACCATACACTGCGAGATCGTTGATGGAATCGACCATCCAAACGATGAAGAAGATCTTGCTATGGCTGTCATTCTTGACAGTAAATTAAGGAAAGGTCGGATCGAGATCAGGAAGCAAATGACTAAATACGAAATGGACTTCTTACTTCTCACTGCGTTGGCGGAGATTGAAGATCTGAAAAAGAAGATGGCTGCGATAGTAACTCAAGCGGCTGCTGCACCTGGACGTTCTGGAGGCGGCAAGGTGTCGGCTGGTCAATATCTGAGTGTCATGAACAATGCGATGCATTTTGCAAATCAAGCTGCGCATGCAGGAGGGTATGGTGGAGACTCTGGAGAAGGCTATTCTGGTGATTCAGGAGGTGGAGGAGGTGGTGGTGGAGACGGAGGTGGAGGAGGCGGAGGAGGATTCTAGACTTGAAGGACAGACTAGATTTCTTTGGATATTAAATCAAAAAGCCTGGTTTGTGGAAAACGGATTCCAATATCGTTAGCACAACCGGCTTCCGCACTTTTGTTGACAGAGAATCCTCGTTACACAGGACCACATAACTTGACCTCGCTTCGCTCTAGCGTTCTCGCAGACATCAGCTTCTCAACCCAGCTTTTCACTGCTACACAATCAGATAAGCTCATAGCCGTCGGCATCGCCGCTCTCATCGCATCTTGCGCAGTTTTGTTATCGATCGAAGAGGGTTTATTGCTCCTTCTCAAATGTTCTTCGCTTGTAAAAGTGGCAATGACTTTGATTCTTCACATAAGCTACCAGCTGAAATCATAACTCCATCCCGCTATGCGAGGTAAACACCCTTACACCAAGCCCGCCAAATCCATTCCCAGTCCATCCACATCAATCATATACGTAACGAAGCACAATCACAACACCAAATGCCAGTACCAAAGTCCTACTTGCGACCTCTGGCAAGAAGTTTCTCTCCCAGCTCAGCAACAGCATTCCCCCACGCCTCCTTTGTAGCATGGCCCTTCTCTTCCACAACATCCCCACATCTGTTGAGAAGAAACTCTCCCATCTTCGGCTCGTTAAAACGCTCTCCGTACACAACTGTAGCTCGTGGTAATATCTCGACATCGATACCATTCTCACCAGATGTGCTTGTAAGCTGGAAGATGATCTCGACTTTGGTGGTTAGCGGACCGATGAGAAGAGATGATTTGATCGCGATGGAATCATCGGATGTCTTGCTGACGTCGGTCGGGCAGCTGATGGCGAGGAGGCGAATGTCATCGACAACTTTGCTTGCCTTGTTCCACGATACACTGACCGCGTTGAGGAGATCTTTGACCTGGGTTTTGCTTTGAGGTAAGCCGCGAATGTGATCGCGTATACTCTGGAGGAAGAAATCCTTCTCTGCAGTCAATGGGAGTGGTTTCAACTCTCTACTAGCGCCGATGTACCACAGATCAATTCGTGAGTTCACGGGTGGTTTGGCTGGACTGCTCGAATTGGTTGTTAGAAAGGAAGATGCGTCAAACACCAGTTCAATCTCTTTCCGATAGGTCATTGAGGTCGTCGTGCCTGAAACGCCAGTGATTGTCCAGCCATGTTCCTTCTCGATCGCGTCAACTTTGCCTTTAGATTTGTTAGCTTCATCAACGGCAACAAGAATGATTAACTTACCCTTCAAGACACTTATCTCACTCGAAGTCCAGCCTCGACATTCTTCTCTGATCTTTTCCGCTTCACGGATTTCTTCCAAGCATGCCTGCTTACGTTCATTTCCTGCCTCAATCTCCGACTCTTTACCCTCCAGTTGCCTTCGCAAGTCCGCGATCAATTGCTTCTTTGCTTCAACATCTGCATCTACGGCAATCAGCTGTTGACGAGCATCGCCGAGCTCTTCTTGGTCGCAATTGGCGATTTCTTCGGCTGCCGACTGGAGGTCAGCTTCCTCTCGCTGAAGCTTTTCGGCCCGTCGGATTAGCTCTGGAAGAACTGCTTCAAGCAGCTCTTGTTGATGATCAAGAATTTCCTCGTCTTCGATCATTCCCTCAGCGGTCTTAAAGAGCCCTTCCTTCAAAGTGCCAAGGAGAGTCATTCTCCAGTCGTACCATAGACCCTTACTTAACAGTCTGGCATGGGTTTTGACGTTCTTGAGCTGATTGTCCATTACGACCTTCATATCCGGGGTGGCTGAAATATACTCGCGGAACAAAGGAGGATTCTCTTCAAAGGTTTCGGTCTCGATCTCGCGGACTGTTTTGCGCCCTTCGGAGATATATCTCTTAAGTTCTTGGCAAGCCTAGAAAGGTCAGAAGCAGTCAAAATATGCATTCGTCAACTTACATGTTGGAACAACTCAAGCATGGGAATGGTAGCAGCACCGGCGGCAACACAGTCTTCGAGAGCCACATCTTTATCGTCTTCAAGGGCTTTGGTAGACGATCTAGGTGCAATGGTGTGTCTTCGCTTGGTCGTCGTTAATTCCATGAAGCGAATGCTGGTCATGTTTAGGAAATCTTGGAGTTGAATCCGATCATCACCGAAGCTGTCCTCGTCGACTTGAGGCTCTTCCACGGGTGATTTCTCAACAGGTGGGCCAATGTGTAGGCCAGATTGGCCGGCTTCCACATCTTTAAATCGACCTTGGTGACGAGGAGTTGTGACTTTACTCTTCTCCGGAGAGATAACCGTGCTGGGAGTGGATGAGGCTTCTTCCATACTTTTACGAGAAGCTCGGGTGACCCTTCCAGTTGTAGTCTCCGCTTTTGATGGAGGTGCTTGCAACTTGACACCTTTGACTGGACTTCCTTGGTGGCCTTTCAGACGCTTTACCCCTCCATTGTCTTCATCATCTTCGTCGTCGTCCAATTCAGCGGGACGTTTGCCAAGGATACCTTTCGCAGCACCAACATGCAGGCTCTTGCGACCTCTCAAAGGATTCTTCTTCTTTGGTGTCAAACTTTGGATCATCTCCTTCAGGTTAAGAGTCACATCCTTCTCCTCTCCATTTATATCTGCCTCTCGCTCCATGATTTTACGGCCATTTTCTCGATCTTCTTCTTGCTCACGCTCCCTGTCAAGTTCCTCCTCCATGGCACGGGGATCCTCAAAACGTACAACAGCTGCAGGAGCTTCTCCAAGCTGGCTAGGGATGAAAGATCGAGCCTGATCTCCGATGGACCCACGGCGGTCAAGTAGTGCCGCTACTCGTGGAGAACCAAGTCCGGTCTTGTCAAGACCAACACCAGAAGACCGCCTTGGCTGTGGTGTTAGAATAAAGCTTGGAGTAGCGGCCCCAGTGAACTTGTCTTTTTGGAAAAGTTTGTTGGGAGTCGCAACCTTTCTGCCTTTTGCAGACTGTGGAGTGGACGCAGCTGCTTTGATTTCATCCTTGAAGAGCCTCTTGGGGGATGAGGTGCGCATGACAACATTTTTGGAAGGAGGAGTCTTGCTAGGGGTAGTTGCACGGGCAGGTTGGGGCGTTATTTGCTTCGAAGGGGTTGCTGGCTTCTTGAGGGGTGTACCGCCAGAGCTAAGTCTGGACTTGGGAGTGGTGGACTGTCGTGATTCTGCACTTCGACGAAGACCCTTTCCTCTGAAGCCCGCAAGGCTTGGACTTCCAGTTTCTGATGCGACCGTATGAGTTGGCGCAGGAGGCTTTGGTGGTGAGTTTGATGGCACATCTGCGCGGAAGGGAGAGCTGCCGAAGTCCGACTCCATTTCCATTATCTTCTTTGCTTGCGAGCGACTCCCTGTGCTTCGTTGAGGCGGGAGTATGCCACCCAGCGCTGTAGTCATGTCCATGCCCATGGTAACATCTTGCTCACTGGTGGTTTCCGCAATAGATGGCATGATACCTCCCATAGCTACAGTCATGTCCATGGTCTCGTCTTCTGCAGCAGATTCTAGGCTCTGCCTATTCCGCTTGCTTTGGGCTTTTGACTTCGCTGCCATTGACGCTCTTCTTCCTGATCTAGTAGTCTGAGCTACTGGGGGAAGTACACCACCAACAGCAGTCGTGAATTCCATAGTCATATCCTCGTCATCTGGCGAGGAGGCTTCCTCTCGTGCGGGCTGAATGCCTCCAATTGCCATTGTGAGATCCATGGTTTCGTCACCCATCGATGATTCGTCGGCAGATGATCTTCTTCGAGTGCTTTGGCGACGATTTCCGGGAATGGACTTTCGTCTCGACGTTGGCGCTTTTGCTGCGTCGTTCGATATGATACCACCAAAAACACGAGTGACGTCCATTGACATCTCATCATCTTCGGGCTTTTGCTCGGGCATGATGCGGCCAACAGCTTTGGTCATATCCATGGTGATATCCATCGTGATGTCTTCTCCCTCCGGTTGTTCTGCGGCTTGCTGTGCTCCAGCTTTAAATGCGGGAGAGAATGGATTTAGGTTCTCCTGGTCGTTTAGAGACTCAAGAGCCGGGTTCTTCTTCGACCACGGAGCAAAAGATGCCACCACCTCCTCCTCTTCCACTACACCCTCGTCCCCATTCTCATCAAAATCGATACCTTGAGTACCAGCTTGACGAGCAGCCTCTCTAAGAGCCTCGTCCAATCGACTGGAACCTGTGCTATCGCCCGACGCCATGGATGCCATTGACATGTTCGTAGTTTCTCCACCGTCCATGCTCATCAAAGTGCCATCATCGTCACCGGAGTCACTGTTCGAATTAGAGCCATCGTCCTCAATTATTTCCTCAGCATCGCCTGTTGAGCTACCGCTGAATGGACTCGAGGAGAACCCCTCGTCATCGGGGTTATTGAAGTTCATAGGTGGTATACCAGAGCTTCGACGACGCTTCTTTTGGTGCAAGTCGCGTTGGTGGGCCGGGCTTGCTGTAACAGTCTCCTCTTCGACCTGCTCAGGCGGTGTAGATGGAGGCTCTGAAGCATCAGAGCCAGCAGGTTCAGACGATCGAGAGTGTGGTGACCCTACAGAGCCACCTGATGCAGAAGATGCTCGTCGAGTCGAGTTGGTTGAGTTTGACGAAGTGGTAGAATCCTGGTATTCAACAACAACATCCCAGGTGTGAAGTGTAGCTTCTGGCGCAAATGATACTCTGCGATTGGCCAGTGACTTCCGTCGAGCATCTCGTCGTGATATTATTTCCTTCTCTAATTCCTTCCTCTCCTTCTCCTCCCGTTCGCGTGCAGCTGCTTGTTGTTCCTCCTCTGTTCGTAAGGTCACTCTGGTCTCGTTTACGGCAGGACTTCCAGATATCTCGAAAGGATTAGCAAGTTTCTCTGCTCCCGATACAGTTGCGCCAGGTACTTGGACGTCGAAATCGATCAGATTGTCCGTCTTCTGAGCCGATGGCGGGGTTGTCTTCTTTGGACTCTTGCGCGTCGAAATATGCGCCGGAATTTCTCGAAGGGGTGGCATAGTAGGTTTGAGAATGGACTTTGGAGGAGGATGGGGAACGGAAGCTAAAGACTACATTGAAGTCAGCTGGGGTGTGTTCTGCTGCCATGCCATGTCATTCTCCACGTACCTTGCGCCTGTTTCCTGTAGTATCTTTCAGAGCATCCAATCCGCCAGGACCAATGCTCTTACTGCGCGATTTCCTCGAGGACTTCTCGATAGGCAACGCCTTTTTGCCAGTCAAAGCTCCAATATCTGCAGTCATGTTTTCTTGATCCATACTTTGCGACGACGGGATATGGGCCAGTGACTTTCTTGACTTCGGTCGCGTTGCTGGCAGGGTGACTTCTTCTCGTGAAGCCATGATTGAAAGTGAGTGAGCTTCAAGCTCGAGAACTCATGCGCGAGTTTTGGTTCAATTGATCATATAGCGGTGGTACGATCAAGTTGGTGGATGACATTGAAAAGCTGGGATCGGTTGCTGGGCTTCTCAGAGTCACGTAAACAAAACAAACAGAAGCTTGCAGCGCGTTGAGCCAGGCACCAATGAGCTTCTCGTGAGGCAGGACCAGCCCGCCGCCAAGCCACTGCCCACTGCTAATTGCACTAATCTACCTTCAGCACTAGCGCATGTAGTCACGTGTCCCACAAATGCGTTAGCCGAGACTCGTGAAAATCCCTAAACCTTTTCTCCCACGACGAAGAACCCAACAACTCGACTTGCGACTCGACAACCACCGCAACCATGGCCACCGAATTGACCGTCCAGAGCGAGCGCGCTTACCAGAAGCAACCTCATATCTTCTTGAACTCCAAGTCCAAGTCGAAGTCCACCGCCGTCGGAAAGGGAGGCCGAAGATGGTACAAGGACGTTGGATTGGGATTCCGCACACCAAAGACTGCGATTGAGGGAAGCTACATCGGTACGTGGAATCTGCGGTCTTCGAAAAATATGGGAAGGATTGTGCGACAAATTTATGGGGTTCAGAAGAGGCGTAATGGGGGCGAGATCTATTGTTGACGTGGGCGACGACGTGCCGAGCGCATATTTTGAAATTTTCAAAACTGACTATCTTCCCCAACAGACAAGAAGTGCCCTTTCACCGGTCTCGTTTCCATCCGTGGCCGTATCTTGACCGGAACCGTTGTCTCCACCAAGATGCACAGAACCCTCATCATCCGTCGAGAATACCTCCACTTCATCCCAAAGTACGCCCGTTATGAGAAGAGACACAAGAACCTTGCTGCGCACGTCTCGCCAGCTTTCCGTGTTGAGGATGGTGATCAGGTCACCGTTGGACAATGCAGACCTTTGAGCAAGACCGTACGTACAAACGCGTTTTCGAACAAAATATTTTGGCGCCAAGAGTGAACGTTGCGAGGAGGATTGAAAGAAACGACATGCTAACATGCTTCTTACCAGGTCCGATTCAATGTTCTCCGCGTGCTTCCCCGAACTGGAAAGGCTGTCAAGCAGTTCAGCAAATTCTAAGCGCATTTCTTTTGGGTTTATGGGCTGCATGGGGTTTGTTTGCTACTTCGGGGCAAAGGGTTGTGAGATACAGGCTCTGCATAAAGTTGGCATGGGAAACACATGTGCATTAGCTACTGAAAGCACTTGAATGCATGAACCATCTTCTGAACGCGGATATTTCCTGGAGTCAGTGACATGGACGCGATGTGATGGGATTATATTATAAGCGATGCTGATCCGATTGGTAGATTTCAAGGATACTAATTGGTTCTTACAGTAGATTCGGATTGTCTTTTCACCCGGCTGACGATAGAAAGCGACGGAAGAGATTACAGAGAAAGCAGGGCTCCATCGACTTGGTATGATAAGTGCTGCAATTACCGCGCGAGTCGGAATTGGAGGTAATATATGAGACAAGCAATCACTGGTTCTCGAGAGCTATTATATTTGACCTCTTCCGGAGGAAACTACCAGCAGACTGGTAGAGCCTCACACGGGAGCCTGAAGGTTCTCTCCAATCATCTTCAACTTTGGCTTACTAGCGGAAGATCCCAGACTTTCCCGACAACGTCTCACAGGTCGGGTCATCAGAACATCAGAACATCAACCTGAACAACTAGCTCCCCATTTCCATACTTGTTCATCTTTCAGCCAGCAGAAATGGCACAGCAAGCATCTCAAATATACTCCTCAAACTTCGATCGCACCTCCAAAGAAAACCGCTGGTACTACAAAGATCTCGGAGCTCATCTGCCAGCAGTTTCTCGCAAGCTGCTTGAAGGATACAGCCAAATCCCCTCCGAAGATGTCGATTCTCACGTGTACAAAATGGTATTGCAACCCAGCTAATCCTCCAAGCATCCACCCGAACGACTAACACTCTGAAAGCGTGACATCTTATGGGATTACGCTCCCTATCCCTGCATCGGGGAATTCAAATTCCTAACCCTCAATCTCCCCCTCCATCCAAAATACCCCGCAATGCTCCAACTCCTTGCTCCTACAGCCTCCAACCCATCTCCCAAGTTCCTCGACCTTGGCTGCTGCGTCGGACAGGAACTTCGGGCTCTAGCGCATTTCGGCAAAGTCCCTTCCGAAGATCTCTACGGGTCTGATATCAACGGGTCGTTCCTGTCTACCTCTTACGACCTCTTCAAGGACAAGTCAAGATTCAAGGGAACTCTCGTACCAGCGGACATCTTTTCCCAAAGCATTTTTGACGCAGGTGGACCATTCGAGAACTGGGAAGGAAATTTTACCGTCATCCATGCCGGGCTATTCCTGCACCTGTTCAATATCCAGCAACAGGTCGAAGTCTGCAAAACAATCATCAAACTGCTCTCAGATCAGCCAGGTGCCCTCTTCCTCGGTGAAATGGTAGGCTGCCTTGGGGGCGGAGAGAGAGGTGGAGGCAAAGATTTCAAGTTTTGGAAGCAGGGAGAAGAGAGGAAGCAGTTCCTCCATGACGGAGAAAGCTTCAAAGCTCTGTGGGATGAAGTAGCCAAGATGACATCAACTGAGGGCATGTGGAAAGTCGAAGGCAAGTTCAAAGTAAGAGAGAAAGAAGCAGACGGAGAAGGAAGCAAAGGATGCGCATTCTTCGTTGGTGAGGGTATCGGATGGTTGACATTCAGTGTTGAGAGAAAGTAGTTAAAGTAGCCATCAAAGTCACCGATCGAACTTGATTTCCCACCCGATTCGATCATCCATCCTAATTCCCTGATCTCCTCATAAGCTTTCGCTTCAACTGCTCTCCAATCTTCTCATTCCACCCAAACGTCACGGCGTTCGCAAACCCAATGAATTGGGTACTGGCCTGCATTACCTGCAACACATACGAGTGATGACCCATCGCTTGAGTAATTCGCATCGCAATACCGGGCAACCACAACAGGATGTAGAATATCGGATATGCGTGGAGCAGCATAGCCTTCTGGATGGATTTCTGCTGATCCTGTTTTGATTGTGGGCGGAGCATGAGTTCGTTCCGCGGGTCGACTTTGGGGCGTACGAACACGGCGCGGACACGCTCATAACGTGTGGGTTTGGGAGGTTGCTTCTGAAGTTTGCCGTTGGAAGGAGCTAGGTATATTATCAGTTACTATTTTCAATGGAGTAATTTATCGTGTCCATACTTGGTGCAAACTGGCTTTCGTGGCTAATTTCCTGTACGAGAGTTTCCTCCTTCCATGACTGCCCGTCCTCGACAAGACTCATCAGTCTCGAGTGTCGGCGGAGGTACACCTGGATGTAGATACACATTGAAATAACGGCGCCGATGATCAGAAATCGCCAGCCGTGAGTGAGTACGTAGCGTAAGTACACTGGGTCTTCGTTGATCCAGCACCAGTTCGTCGCTGCGGGGCCGTAGGCATTCATGACAAGTGCAGTGCCACCTGGGTGCAACTGTTAGCAGGAGCCTCCATATAAGCTCAGTAGAACTTACTTGTGATCAATGGCAATGCCCATGAGCAGCCGCAGAAAATAAAAATGTAGCTCAATTTCATATCATGCTTCGATCTCGACGACGTAACCACCCAAAGCGTGACGATCGTAATAACGAGAATAGAAAGATCAACAGCCTGTTCCGTGTTAGACATATCCTGGTATCACTTGTCTAGTAGCACTTACCTGAACAGACAACTGTCCAACAAAACCATTAAGCGTGCATCCGGTGCCAGCCCTCAAAGGTTTGTTCATAACTAAGACCCATAATCCGGAGCTGCTATTATTGGCGGCATTGATGAAATCTTTCTCCCTATCAGCAAATACCTCGGTCTACAACATCGGTCTGCGTACCAGCAACAGTCAAATTGATAATAAGCGCATGGCGAATATGTCTCTTTTGTGGAAGAATCAAATAACAAATCAAAATGAAAGTAGTTCCCAAAAACGACAGCAAACTACCTGTCAGGGTAACAATCACCAATGGCAGATCAACATTCGCCATGACGATCAACGGCACAAACTCGGCAAAAAGAAATTGAGAAAAGAGATTTTGGGTGAAGCAAAGAGTGTCTATCGACCCGCGGTGACTCAAAAAAGCGACGACAGAGTCGCATCAACTTTCTGGGGAAGACAGCATACTTATCCCGCGTGAGACAAAAGTGCACATCCCACACATCTCCACAATAGAAATCTCGCATGGCCACTTGGACTCCATCGCGGCTTTACGCGTTTTCGCAACGCCCCGTGCTCTTCTCGTCCCTTACTCTCGGGACTGGGGGAGTCGATTTCCAAGCGAGGATACGATGGCAAGATGAATCTGCGGAACGGATATGGCTCATGCTTTCGCCACCACTGGCGGTACTTGTGGATATTAAACTTTCCTGTTCGTCCCAAGATATTTTTGCGCATGCCCTTTTGGGTGACCTTAGCCGGGTTTCGATCGATGCAGTTTGGTGCGAGGATGCCATGATGAGGGTTCCAAGTTATGGGAATATGTCGGGTTCATATGCATGAAGCATGGTCCTCGCTTAGCCTTGTCAAAACTGAGCTTGGATCTCTCTGTTGTCTTTGAGAAGTGAACTGAAACAGTCTTGGTCAGCACTCGAGTCATGGCTTTATATTGGGATTAGAATTGGGGATTTGGGAGCGTGGAATCAATACGTTAAGGTTTGTGTCAAGAATAGCCGTCATAATGAAAGGGATGAGCTTGGAAGGATTCGAATGGGCTTATGCAATTTGAAGTCGCTTAATTTTCTCTTGGAAATAGAGGTGTTAGTCTTGGCATTGTTTGATACAAATCCGTATGACCTTCACAAAGGACAAAAGAATTGAGACTAAAACAAACTTCTATTGGACAAACAGACCCGCACAAGGAACTCTGCTAGATAAACCACTCCAGTCCTGACGCTCGCAATCTTGTTCATATCTGTTGACTTTGCCAGAATCAACTCCCACCAAAACCTCACCACTTCACTTCTTGCGTTGATACAATGTTTCCAAATATCTTTGAAGGGCTCAAGAAAACAAGAAAACGATCAACGCCCGAGATTTCATACCAGGATAAATGTGTCGATGGTGATCCCCAATCGTTTGCCAAGGGTCATGTCGACAGATCGAACATCAGCTGTCGTCCATCCTGATGCCGGATGCGGCTTGTTGAAACCAATCGTCGGCTGTCCAGCCCACTTTGAACCTGCACATGGCGTGAGATCTACCAATGACCCTCTTCCATTTGTTATGGTGAAGTTGACTTGGCCCATGGCGTACAGGAAAGATTGCCAGAAAATCTTTTGAGCTGATTTGCTCCCTGAAAATAGGGACCTTTCGCACTTTTATAAGCCTTAAAAATGCCTTACCCTCTTAGCTGCCCTTGGCTACCCCTGGCGAATTGATTTGCCAGCTCTGTTTGAGCCGGAGTGAAGCCTTTAAGTTTGAAATCTCGCTTTTCAAACTTAGGGTCGATTGAAAGACCTCCTTATGCCCTGAGGGTACCTCGCTCTCATGCAAATCGAGGATCTACTGTTGCAATAGACCTGATGTTTAAACAGTAGACACATGCACTACTGTGGATCGTTTCAGCGATTTTCCGTGGTAATGTAAGCAGCTTCTTAGTAGAGCGCTGGTCACATATTCAAAAGCGTCTCAACTGACCCTAGCGAAAGGTCGCTAATGCCTTCTCGAATGTGCCATACGCATGTTTGTTCACCGCCAAGCGTCTGCCAACTCTTGTTCGTAGTGATTCCATAGCTGATAGAACTCTCGGCTCTATATTTCAGGAGTGTAGGGACTTGTTAGTGGTCCGTTATGTAATCCGCCGTGGACATAACGGACCACGGCGGATTTCAACTGTGGTCGCCACGAGCACCTCAGGTTCACCCCTGTCTTACGTTGTAGAGGAGAATCATACCCAACATGTGTTTCTTGGCCTTCACTCTGAATTCAGGTAGGCCATCATGCTGATGGAACTTTGGTGGAGTGACCTCTTGTTTAACTGGCTCTCCAGGCGGACATGGCTGACGATTCTTTTTGAGGGGAGAGACCTGACATAATTCGCCGGTGAATGACCCGATACGATTTGCATCCCGTATGAATCGAGACCACCAGTCTTTGCGCTCGAGATCGTCCTCGCGCCTTCTGAGAACCCGACCATTATTTTTCGGTGGTCCGTTTTTCCCGAGCGCGCGTAAATGGCCTCCATCTTTCCTTTCGTCTGATTGTTTCTGTTGTGTTGGCTGGAGGGAAGCTAGGAGGCTTCAGGGCTCGTCGAGGTTTGGCTTTACATTCTGGTCCGTAACAGTCTGTGAGATGAATACATCCAGGAACGCCCTTATTCCGTAGCTCTTCTTTCGAAGTAGAGTTCTACTCCTAGCTACAAACCAGGGTTGAAATAACAGCAGCCCCAGAACTGGTTGAGACCAGGAAGATGTGGAATGTTAAAGTCAAAGTGAAATCGATGCCGTTTCAGCTCTCAGCAAGTCAAGTTAGTGTCTGATTTCAACATGAAGACTACGGAAGTATAGATAATTTAGATCTAAAAATAAGTGCGTATGCGCTTTGATAATTCAGCCATTACTGAGTAGAACTCTGTAGGGCATTAGTGACTAGAGCTTGAAGCCAAGCACTGTGCTAGTAGTATACGCCTCATCCATGGCCGATGAGGTCGTGTGCAGTGCCCAAACATCCGTACCAATATCAACCTTCTTACCACGCTTTAATTCTTTACGTTTTGGTAGGGGCTCTAAAGAGAGGACTTCGACGATCTTGCGGACTGTTGCAAAAGCAGCCTGCTGGGCATCCATAATCAAGTGGGGTTTGGGAAAGCCAATGCACTCCAAGCTGTGGCCACTATCTGCATTCCATGGTACCAGCTTTCCAATTTCTGGACCCCGCATGACAACCATGTTCTTGTTGAAAAGAGTAGCAAATGAACCTTGATTCCATGGGTGGCACAGAAGGCGATCAACATTCGGGACACGGTCTTCTGGTGACTCTTCACAGAGACACTTCAAAAGACCCAGTAGACGATCAGGTTCTTCCGAAAGAGCTTCGATGTCAAACGTGTTGAAGATGTTGGATTCAAAGGTATAATCATCGAAAGCGTAATTCAACAGCGGTCAAGACCAAGTAGCTCGAACACTTCAACATTATTCATTCCTGTATATCTCAATTTACATGTAGCTTCTGTAATTTATAATTCACTGCTCAAACTTACCACAAGTAAAATTTCATATGTTTGGATTGGTTGTCGCAATGCCTTTAAGTGTTCGGAGGTTAGCTGTGGCGTGGACCTTGGCGATTCTTATGAACACCAACACAGATCACAATAACCCCCACCTCACAGACACTGATGAATCGTTCCACACAGTGTTCTATTCACAAGCTTCAGAAATCTAGCTCGCTATATGACACAAGTTCAAAATCCACGTTTATTCGCAAATGCCATCGCTAAGGCGGAGCCCAACCATCAATCAACTCAACCTATGCATAGCAAAATCAAAAACAAACGCCACAATAGAATGCCAAAAGTCTCTTTGCATTACCGGTACATATTCTCCCATCCCATCTAGTAGTGAAGCTATCACACAGTCCCAGGAGACAATTCAGTGCCTAAGCACAATACGCAACGCCAGTGAAGCCAGATTTGCAGAGCTTGATGGAGAAATGAACATGCCCAGGATTGAGTGAGGTTGGGACTTGCAGACTGAAATGTATAACAAAAAGAAAACAAAATCAAAACGCCCGAAAAATGGAGAATGTTTTCAACGCCAACCTATGTAAAGCGCCAAAGCCCTGACATAACCACCTAAATGCTGAGACAAAAACATGCAAAGGTCTGGCCAGAATGACGAAGTCGATGGCGTGCATACAATTTCAAATCACTAGAGTGATCGAACCAAGCAGGAGATACCCATGAATCCATGCAAGTATCATGTGTGTGGATACATCGTAAGTCTTCCTTGCTTGTGTACAGTGCTGTTGAGAGTTGTAAACACGGAGGGCCAAAAGTGGATAACAATTGCCAATGCTGGAAGCGTATCTGTTAGACTGTACCTTGGCGACGACGGATACAAACTTTGACATCGAGGGGTGGACCTTGACTCCCGACGAACCAGTCGTTTGGTGGACGGGAAGCGATGGGCTGGATGTCATAGTTGAGCGAAACGTATGCGAGGACCAGCTTCAACTGCTGGGAAGCGAAGAAGCGACCGGGGCTATCGATGTGTTAGTCAAGTATAAAGCATAGAGTTGGGATGCTGACTTACCAAGCATGTCTTCCGTGAGAGAATGTCATAAAAGTCGCGCTTGTTGTGACCAGAGCAGTGCCTTTGTTCTTTCCAGCATATGCTTGGCCATCGGCCGAATTCTCATCCTGAGTGCAGAATCTCATCGGGTTGAATGTGTTGGGGTCTGTGTAGTACTCCTCATCATGATGAACAGGATATGCGTGCATGCCAACCTTCGTGCCTCGCGGCAAATGTTCACCTGTTGGAAGAGTCACACCACCCTTCTTGGTGACTTCCTTCAGAATACCACGACTGACGAAACCCCACATTCGCAGACTCTCCCGGAGTGTACTGTCAAGGGTTACCATACGAGCTAGAGCTGCCTTAGACCAGACGCCACTTTCAGCTGCAAGTTCAGCGAGAACTTCATTTCGAATGATGGACAGGTATGTGGTAATTTCAGGACTGGCGCCGAGATCGAGGATGAGGTTCGTCAAAGTGATGGCCGATGATTGAATTGCAGCGAAACTGATAACGCTGAGTCTTTTGGAGATAATGTCGGAAGTACGCTCAGACGGATCGTTTTTGCGATGTGAATGGTCAATGCACCATTGGACGTAGTCACTCTGGTGATGAGTCAGCTGAGTAATGGGGAATGGGATAACATCCACTTACCTTCTTCTTCTCGTCATCTAGGGGAGCAGAGTTTCTGAACTTGACAGTTGGGACGATATATTTCGCACACTTCCAGTATCTTAGGGTATCGAAGAAGTTGATCAGGGGCGCGACAATTCTGTTTGAATCAGCAAAGTCCGCACCATCATTAGAATACACATACGGCTTGAAGATTGGTGGAAAGAGAGAGATGAGAGTGCCTTGGACGACAACTAGACGAGCGAAATTCTGGGATGGCTTGAGATACTCCTCATCACGGCCTGGAGAACAGTCAGTAAGCACATGAGAAGAGAGGGACAAGACTCACAGAGTGGAAGGCCAACCAATACTCTGTTTGAGATTCGAGCAATAACATCCAACATGGTGTAGTATGCAGGTACTTCAATCCAGTCTTCGGTATTGACGCCCCACACCTTTCTGAAGGCGAAATCGATTTCATCCTGGACATCTTCAGTGTAATCGCCAAGCAGCTTTGTCAACTCTTTCCGAATGACATCATCATGAACGGCATCGGTAATGATTTTTGGATGAAGCATGGTGTAATCGGCTTGAAGAAAGTGTCGGTTGACTTCGTTCTGCGAGAGAACGTTGTCTGGCTGGTGTAGGAGCCACTCCATCTGCGACATAGGAAGAATGACTTCAGGGCCAGTGGTGACGTTGGGAAGCACAAATGGGAGATCATTCTTGGAATACTGGACATGTGAGCATTCTCAAACATTAAAGGTGGAGATTGGTCGTACCTTCTTGTAACCTTCTAAGACCAGATCTCGAGTGTGGAAAAAGGTGCGGACGGTGGCACGGGCACGTGAGAAGAGGCGATCATCGACACTGACCCAAGGGAGAGACTCGGGCAAGGAGCAACGGGAGAATAGTCTCTTGTAGAGATCCTTGCTCATAGTGATGATGATAAATGCTGTGATCAAGAATGCTACCATTCTGACAGAGAGCAGGGGTGTCCAAGACAGCTCGAGGAGGTTGGTGGACATTGTTGGGTGCTTCGAAGGATCTGTGTCGGATGACAAGAACGGGGAAGGACCGTGGATAAATCGTGGGCTGTGAGTTGATACCCGAAGGAAGATTTGATATGGAGGAGGAGGAGGTTTGAGGATTTGAAAAAGGTAATGAAGGACGAAGGAGGAAGACGGTGGTGGCAGAGACGGCTATGGCTTATGTAGACGGACAGAAGGCAAGGCTGAGCTTTCACGGGATGGCTCTGACGAAGTGAAAGTGAATGTGTAGTAGAAATAGAGAACAGAATGGTTATTTATGAACAGGCTGAAGACCTGGTTCTTGGGTGCGGCCGAAGTTCATGCGGTTATTCTGTCCCGACAATGGACGCCCAGGCAAGCCAAGCCGAGCAATTGATATTGGAATCCGACTGAATGAGATTTGCCTCTCTCGCAGGGGTTGGGTGGATCCGCGTTAAGTTGCCTGTCTTGTATGTGTGAAGTCCGTATGGTCGCCCGATCGTGGTGTCGCACTTGTTCAGTCGACAGAAAGTCCACATAAGGAAGTGACGATCAAGTAAACATCCAGAGTCTAGATTGGATCGCTTGATCCTGCAGCATCTTCTCCTTTGTATTCACTACGTCTGTATTAGGCACTTTTTCTTGAAATATACTGAAAATCTGCTTGAGCGCCTGTTCTGTCCTGGGCACTATTCTACTACATTCTACTGTTTCACTGAAAAACATTCAGCTTAACGGCTTGCACCGATCGAAGAGTCTTCCCGCAGCTATACATTCTTGCTGGACCAGCAGTGTTCCTCAGTTGATGAGGAATCTTCCATGGAGTTATCCCCAGAGTCATCGAGCTGATTGTCACCAAACTTGCGATCCGTACATGAGGAACTGTCTCCGGACATCGTGGTCTCCGCAATAGCTAAATAGAAACAGCATCCTAGCCAATGCCGTTGACGGTAAAAAATTCAGTATGGATCCATCCATTGTCTGGAAAAACGCATAGAGCAACATCAGGTGGAGATCCCATGTCGTCGTCTAGTGTGGTGGATAGTTTTCTCGTTTGGCAAAACGGGAACTAACGCCCCTTGCCATACGATCCTTCTACCACTAAATGTACTAGCGTTAGCTTAAAGGACTCAGAACGGCCGTTGGGTTGGTCAATGAAGTGAGACCCTGAAGAGAACGGGCTCGAGACGGGGCCGTAAAAACTGTTTTAGTCGTAGTCCCTCAACTGCTGAAACCATATTTCCCTAGGGTGTAGCGCTAAAGCGAGGCCTCAAGGGCCAAGGCTGCTTAACTAGACAGCAACGTAGTATTCAAATTTCAGGGTTCTTCGCTTAATTTTAGGGTCTCGCTAGGATTGGCTCCAGGCTGTACACTCCTTGTAAGGAGGAGGTACTTCTGTAGTAGAAGAGATGCCTATCAAGGTAACTTAAAGTTATCCCCTCAGCTGCTATCAACACAGTTTTTCAGGAAGTAGTGCTAAAGCGAGGCGCTAGGTAAGGTTCTAATGACTGCCTGAAATCAAGGACACATACACTACCTGAGGCCCCTGGAGAAAGGTGTGTTCTGAACAGTACTTAATGGACATATCATAATTGTTACGTTCGTTTATAGCCTTATAAATCGAACTGTAGTTTGTTCTTAAGTACTAGAACGTTAGTTTGTTGAAGTGTTTCAAAACGACATCGGTGAACGGCCGTTCAACTATCGACTTCACTGACGTCGTCGTCAACGGTATCGGAACTATTTTGTGTGATATTAGGCTTGAGCCGGCCGGATAGAACCGAGTACAAAGGCCAAACTGCTGGCGGCACTCGACAGGTCGGATATTAGGAAATGAGACGGTTGTAACAAGTACAACAGAACCGTTCAGCGTACAAAGATCATGCAAGTCAGAGCGTCTTTGTCCGACAGACAAAGCAGTGACCCGAAACAGGAGGTGGGCAGAGGCGAAGACAATGGCTAGCTGAACAGCAACACTCGAACGGGAGGAGTAAAGCAATACTGGAAATGAGATCGATGTCGGAGAAACGTTAATATAAAAGCTTGATGTTGTGGCTTGACGGCTGTCGTATCCATACAGGGACGTGTCAAGCATTTTCAGCCTGTCACTTCTGCGGATACTCGCCACGAGTTACCCAATGGAAACTACCTAGGCTGCGGCACGACGCCCAATGGTGGGGGTCAGCTCGAAACCCCACCCGTTGGGGACTCGAAGGTTTTTCGATACCTCCCGAAGCGAGATCTACTGTAGTACTGTAAAGTAGACATGTTACTGTACTGTACTGTAATGTAAGAACTTACTTTAAGAAATGCTTAATTTGTGTTTAATACTTAACGAAAAATTTATACAAACTATACAAGAATTACCTTTTGGAAAATTATCCCTACACGGGGATTATTTTCCCCGCGGTCCCCTAAAGAACCAAAAACACGCCCCCTGGGTGACCCGCGGGGCTGGTCAGGGGCGAAACTTTTCCCCAGCCCCACGATGCGGCCTACTCGTAAGTCCCAAACAACACCCCAACCCATACTCTATCGGAACTTCATTTCCGGTTCAGCTTGTATGAGCTCGAGTAAATATTCCTTCTAGGATGGCTATGCATCAGATTTCAACAGTCTTCTTTTGCCTGCGAAAATGCCATGCTTTTGTGCTTGAGCTTGCCTCCTTCCTAGCTGCTCCTTCCTAGCAGCCGCAATGAGTGACATGTTACTTCGAGGAGCAAAGAGCCAATAGGGAGATGGCAAGTCTAACCGATCCAATGTTCTAATGTGTAAGATTGTTTCCACCTTTCTTCTATTTACGACTCACTCTTTCAATCTTATCAGCGGAGATAATAGACTCCCCACAACAAAGTAGAAGCGCGTCCTCCTGCATCCTCAGATTCCTCACCAAGCAGTGCCCGATCTCTCTGATACAATTAACTATCTCTTTCGAAGTCTTCTTCGCCCTCTGTGATTGCTTTTGCTCATCTTGACTCCCAACTCGCACCATCTTCAAGCACACTCAACACCGTGCCTCCGTCCACCACATCAAATATCCTAGTACCAATAAGCCAGCAACCATCCCATCCACTCGTACCACCATGCTAGCCACTCATACCATTCCCACAATTATCATCTCACCAGCCTTGGCCCTCCTCAAACTCCAAAGTGCAATTCGCAATCTCCTCAGCCTCATTCCAGTCCTCAGCACGCCTCCCCCACGTGAACTCCTGCACCGAGACCTCGTCCCCCGAGTGCGCCAACATCATTCGCGGCTCTCTCCTCTGTTACCAGTTGACTTTCCAAGGGGATATCCACATCATAATCCAGCTTGCTTCTCTTGTCAATTACAAATCAATCTGAATAAAATTGACTGTATCTACGCATGTCATATGACCAGCTTCACAGAATTGACTTGATGAAATCAGAGGCTGATGGGGCTGTATAGATTAGGGGGGAACTTGTACTTGTAATACAGGTACGAGGATGTGCCCTTGGGTGTATGTACTTGCTATGGTGAGTGTTCTGCTTCAATGACTTTGGGTCTAGCAATCTTGTCAGCCTTGCGACCTACTGTCACAATCTACCAGGTCAACATCGAGGTCAAATAACTGTGCATTCTTCGAGTGCAGTAAGATTCTGTACTAAAAGACTCGTATGATTGTAAACCTGCATCGGAGGGGTTGCTACAGCCGCACATAAGGAAATTCGTAAGGGTCTCCGCTGACAAGCTTTTCGCAAGCTTCAATGGCTACCATTAGTACCCGACAACTGACAAACTATTCTGAGCCAAGCGATGAAGCGGGTATAAATGGGACGGCTGTTCACGTCCCAGATAGTAGAATGAATGAGAAGGTGTGTTATCATGAGGTGAAAAGTGAGTGAAGAGATAGAGCGAGCTGTTTTCGGTATATAACTTGTATGAGATTTTCAAAATAAAAGTTGTACAAGAGTGCACACTGATATGCTTTCTGGATACAAGGAGAGATTGTCTGTCTTACCATGCATTTACAATCTACAATACATTTCTCGAATAGAATCGTAGATTTAATCAAGACGAATGGACTGACCAACCCTTCTTGTGATGATACCATAAGCGCCAATAATACCATTCTCACATCACTCATCATTCTTGACAGCGAAACATTCAATGACAGCGAACCTAAAGTTGACGATAGAAGAACCTCAAATTTGGTACCATCTTGAACATACCTGTACCCAACCATCTCTTCATGGAAGATGAAATGACCTCGCCCTTTTGAGATCTGCTCTTCTCGGATCGTGCCTCACCCAAACTTCAACAACCAAATGACACCTGATGTACTGCTTTGATTATCATACGATCCAAGAGCAATTCTATAAGGTATTCTATAGCAAATTCCTTGGTTCTGCCCTGTTCAGGAAGAGAAGTGTTAATGTTTTGGCCGAACAGAAGCGCGCAGGGATGAGCTAAGCGAGATGTTTGTTTGCTTGGCATTTAGGCGGTGGTAACTTGCTACCTTGATTGTTGACGAATTGAAGTGAGCGACAACTTACCAAAAAGGGGTGAATTGAATAGAGACTTTGGGGGGGGAGGAGGGGGTTTGACGTTGCATGTTTAAATATGCCCCTCAATGCGGAATTCTGGTTTCTCTGTAAGAAACACAATCGGAAAAGCAGTGTGCTCATGGGAAAGACACTCTTTCTTGGATGATGATTGGAATTTGAAGGCACTCATGGTAGAGCAGTGTTTAAGTATTGTTGTAATTGTTGTTGCGTCTGTGATGCTAGTTGGCCATATTCTCGAATATGGATGCCTCGAATGATATGCATCTGAATTGTGGGCAATCACAACGACGTGAAGATGACAGAACGTCCAGAATTGACAATAATACATAAATTTGCAAAACATGATGCTGAACATTTGGATCACATAGTCAGATTGTTTTAAAATGGATTTGAAACCAGTTGCAAAATTTTGTTGTTGCCCGACCCCCACCGGGCTGTCCTTCAAGCTGCCCTGGTAGTACAGTGACCAGCATCACCATATTTCCACGAACTGTGACGGTGGGAGCCTTGCAGATGCTGGCTTGATCCACAGCGAAAGAATGAAGTTTTATACTCCTCAAGATATCGAAGTGATTGAGCTCTGATAAAAGTGGAGAGTCACCTGCTGATTTGAATGATGTGTGGGAGGAAACTAAAGAAAAAGATGCATCAGTCTGCAGAACTTCACGAATGGAGTCGTGTTACTTACAATTTAGTGTCACAAACGAATCAGTCGTAAAGATTCTTGACATGAGGCGATTCAGTAGAGATGTCTCGGTAAACCCCGACCTGGATCTTTGAAGAAAGTGGAGCATGAGTGAACGCCCCCGGCATTCGCCGTGGCAGAAGACGACATCGTCAAATCAGTTTTGTCAACATCTTATGATCATTAGGTACTTTCCCTACTATTTAGTCCCTTTAAAGACTATCTAGAGAGCTCGAATGAATCAATCACTGTTTAGCTCGTCTCTAGTATTTCTTTTCAAAACTCAGCATCATCTCATGATGACAAACCTATATCGTGACCTCGGCTAGGGTTTGACAACGAATTTGGCTTGATAGCAATTTTCAGCCCTGATCTTCAATTAGTCGATCAGACAACACTTGTTGTCGAACTTCGGATTTCTTTATCACTATTGCTGCTCGATTTTGATTGAACAACAGCATTTCAACATGAACATTGAGAAATTTCACGGAGACAATGCGAGAACCTGCTTGAATGTCTGCTTGATGCCCTGTCCCTTTCTACCAAAGAACTTGCATTTCTTTTATAGCACCAATCTATACACTTGACCTTGCAAAAAGGCTTCAATCGAGTGAATTGTCCTTCTCATAGGAAAGGTGGTTTTCAAAAAGGTCATGCTCCTCACCTGGACTGCTGAGATGCTCTGCCCTCTGGCTCCTTCCTCTTATCACTCACCTGATTCCATGGCAGCTTCCTTCCTTCCCTTCCACCACCAAACTTGTGTCTTTCTCCTCAAAATCATCAATTGTCTACACAAAAATTCATCAACAACAACATCGGTATCATAATCACATCCAATCAATACATTACAATACCATACACGTACAAAAACCCACCAGACCATATCCACGTTCACAATGGCCAAGATTTCCTTTATCATCACCCTCACCCTCAACATCCTCGGCGCCACAGCGAAAGACTGCCCATCAGATCGCTTCCCGGACTGCTGTGCAAGCTATGGTTTCGCTTCGCTTGACACCATGAAGAACACGTTCGATGTCCCGATTAGCAAGATCACAGATAGTGTTATGCAAGTCGGGTATGTTTGTAAGTACAACCTCATATCCATAAGCTGCAATTGCCCGAGTTGACGTTCGGCAGGTATGGGAATGGGAGGCTGTGAAACTCATGGTCTTGAAGCACGATGTTGCAAGGATAGCTGGAAGGTATGTTGATTGCGCAACCTTGATTTGGCAATGGAAGCTGACATGACATTGCAGAGCTGGGGTGGTGCTGGAAGACTGGGTATTGATTGTGTCTGAGATGATGGCATTTGGCGAGGCAAGTGTGGTAGAGAATACGGATATGCCTGCAGGGCTGGCTCCTTTGGTGTTTAATTCGAGGCGGTGAACCCGTGTGGGTTTGAGAGGTTATCGGCAGAAAACGCTATTGACCAACCAATACCACTGATTAAATATACTCCACTGGAATATCAGCACTATCTGATGCTTTAATTCGAAGTGACGATGTGGTGGCAGAACTCCTGCCTGGGGGAAGGCGTGCCACAACACTTGTTGTGCCCATGTCCCCAAGAGAAAGGGAGAGCAGCACAGCCATCCCCTTGGAAAAATTCCTCCAGCAGAACGAAACTATAAAGACATAGTACGAGAACATAGCTTCCACTTAGCGTCGTGCTCCGAGATATTTCTTGAGAGCAAGAGTCGAAAAGACACTTCTCGGGGTATATCTTCGGTCCCCCATGTCCTACGCACAGAGCAGCGATCATCAACCCAGCAATTTCCCATCCAAGACGCCAAATCATATAATATCATACCACCCGCCCATCCCTCCCAAATCATACACCTCCATCCCTTCCCCTTTTCCTCCCCTCCTCAGAAACCCCTCACACCCTCGGAATCGGCAACCTCTTCCCAAACGCCAGCGCCGCCCAACCCCCAATCAAACACAGTCCACCCAATGGCGTCACCGGTCCCAGAGCCTTAAACCTCTGCGGATCAAGCGTAAGAAGATATATACTGCCGCTGAACATCGTCATGCCTGCTACGAAGAGGGATGCTGCAAGTGTATTTTTCGGCGCAGCGGTCGTTGCGACGAGGAGGATGCCGGAGTGGATTAGCTAAGGGAGGGAGGATACATTAGCTATCTGTTCGTAAAAGAGTTGTTTAAGGAGAGGGGAGGAGGGTGAAAGGGTGAAATGATGGGTGAAGAAAAGAAGGAGGGGTAGAGGGAGGTACCTGGTATTGAGCAGCTGTTCCCCAGTTTGCGAGTTTCGCTGGGTCAGCAATCCTCTTCTTCAATCCATGCGCACCAAACGCTCCAAGCGTCACGGCAGATGCGCCGTAGATGCAACCGATTGTCCAGAATGGCGGCATTGTGTTGTGGTGCTGGTGGAAGTGTCGTGTTGCGGATTGTTCGGAGCTTGGAAGCTTTATCGTGAGATGCAGATTGACAGGGAGCTTGGGTCAAGCAAACACTGGACGGCAGCGCTTGACTGGATGGGGGTGCGGGGCTCGCTTGGAAAACGGGGAGGGGATGTTTGTTTACGTCCTTGGAGTCTGAGATTTGTGAGGCATTAATTGGCATGAATGACCGGAGATAAGACTGTAGGGAATAGCAAAGTTCTCTGACAAGCTGCTGGTGTAAAATTCGAAGCCCAGTTGTGGTTTTTCAATTTCGCAATTTTTACCCCGCTACCCTGCTATGAATATCCTCTGCCTTGAAATCCTATGTCACTCATAAACGCGAGTCTAGTTTCGGAGCAGAACGGAAGTTGGTTCGTTATTTTCGAATACTAACGTCTCAGGTTCACAGTATGATAATTCAAGCAATGAGGGTGGCATAAAAGTAGGCAGACCAAAGCTAACGACCAACTGGGGAAAGATACATGTTGATGATACAAAAGCCAACACAACTCAACTCAAAGGACAAAACTAAACAAGCCAAGCCGATTCAACTAGTTATTATCTCTCTTAACCGCCGCACTTTTACGTTTGCTGCCACACAAGCACACCTCCCTCCTGGGCATTTACTCATCGACAGTACCTCAGCATCAATCACCATAGAGGTTATCGCCATCAGCCATGTCCTCGTCCTTATCCCTATCGACATCCTCATCGCCATGCTCGCACAAAAGAGGTTCATCCTCCCGCTGTGGTATCTGCGACCACCTCTCCCTCGGTACACCTCTCCTCTGCTCCTCCTTCAGTCCCTCTACATGCTTGAAGGCCCTATCAGCCACCTCTTGCAGACGCGGTGCATTTTCAGCCTCATTCTGAAGAGCCAGATCTGCCTGTTCCTGAAGCATCTCGGCGTTGATCTCAGCTTCGAGAATTAATTGGCTGGAAATAGCATTCCTGGCCTCCTTTGCGACATTTTCTGCACCCATTATATCTGCTGCGGCGAGAACATCAGCTGAGGCATCTGACGGTGCGTCTGATAGCTGTTCAATGTCTTCCATCTCAGAGTCTTGTTCTTCCTCTACTGAGAACTCCCCGTCACTTTCATCCAAGTCTAACAAGTACTGTTGCAGTTGTTCTGCGGTGAGCTCATTGCCATTTGCACTCGGAGGAACGGTAGACGGGTGTGAAGGACGCGTTCTACCACCTTGCGGTCCAGCACCTACTTGGGACCGCACACCCTGCAAGTCTTGACCTTGTCCCGAAACAACAGGGAGAGCACCAGTCATGACTGCGGTATTACCTATAGCATTAGTAATTGCAGGGGTGGTGGGTCGGCCAGTATTAGGATTGATGTTCAACATTTTCTGCCACTGAGTCCATTGCTGGAACGTCACTTGGTCTTTCAATTTCCCAGATATCCGCGTAATTTCGGCATCATTGGCGGCGATTTCATCCTGTATGCGCTGATGTTCCTCACGAACACGCATCGTTTCTATTTCTTGCTGCGTGTGATAGTATTCCTTGATGTTGGGATCAGGGAACCCAGGTGTTTGCTTGGCGAGCTCAATTAATCGAAGAAGTTTCTCCTCTGCAGAGATGTTATCTGGTTTCCATCCTGCTGGAATTCTAGGAAGTGGGTGAGAATCATTGGGGTTGGGCGGATCTTCGGGAAGCTCGATAACTGCTTCTGGTTCCTGTCCTTCTGTTCTCCAGACTTTTGTGGGGGTATGCTTGAAGCCGGCTTTGAGGTCAACTGCGAGTCCCTTGGGCCTTGGATTAAACTCCTCGACTGTTGCTGTGTTAGTCAAGTCTTTCAGACAGGTTGTCTTCTTCTACGTACCATCTCTCAACTCATACTCCATGATATGGCTCTGGTAGGCTTCTTGATATGGTGTTTCTCCAAATGGGTAGTACGGTCTCTGGCCACGGATATGTCTGGCCTTTTTCACTGCAGCCTTAGCTTTTTCCGCTTCGCAATTTTCCCTTTGCTGCTCTTTAGTCATTACCGGGACGATGGGTTCTTCTTGAATCTTTGGTCCCGAATTCTTGATCGCCTCTTTGGTCTCCTTCGTCTGACAACAAATCGGGTATCGTCGGACCGAGAAAAACTTGGTCTGTGGCTTCCTCACAAGAATGACACGACCATTCCTTTCAATTGTCTTCGTTTCCAAGCGTTCGGACGCAAAATCCCACACGTTTTCATTAACAGGAAACTTCGGCTCGAAGTTGTTGTTGATCTCTTCAAGAATTTTCAATTGAATCAGAGCAGCTGCTTCTGTCTCATTTAAGTCGACCTTCATTGGAGGAGGAGGCATGTACGGGTTACGATACGGAATTTCAATGCCCAATTCTGCCGCAAGATGTGGAGCGGCTGAGCAGACCTTTCGGGCGATGTTGATCAGATTTAATGCAATGGTCGCAAAGTCAAGGGGTGGGGAAGTTTCTGGACAAATGCTGTCTTAGCCATGATCAAACTTCAACGTTTGAGGAATGTTACAGGTACCCCGCATGCATCTAATTAATGAACTACAATTCCGTAAGCTTCCGTACCGAATTAGGACTCACCACGCAACAACCCCTTTGTTAAAATATTTCTCGACATCGAAAAATCCCAGAGAGGAATAGAGGAAATGATAACGGAAAGAGCTTAAGCACGTCAGGTGATTTGGTTTGGACAGAACTCCTAAATTCAGAGCTGCTTTGTGCTGCTCGCGTCGTCCAGTTGCGGAAGCAAACAATATATCGAAAACAGCCCCAGAAGATCAAAGCACCGCCTATCGAGGTCATGGCAACAACAAAGGAACCACCTGATGACACAAAGTTACAAGACATGGAATCGACTCTATCGCGACGAAGCGAGGCAAAATCGATACCCCATTGCTCAGCCCAAGATCTCGTATCAAGCGTTGTACGGAATAAGTTCCTGGATCTCTTACCCCTCAAACCCAATGAACTGTTGAAATATATCTGCAGCCCTTGAAATCAACACTCACAACACCTTGAGAATCTGCCCACAATGGTTTAACCAGAACCCAAGGCATGTTTTGAAATCGAGACTTGTACCACAATACATTCTAACGCTGGAAAAATATGGATGGGACTATCAGCACCAAATCATCCTCAACCTCACCCTCGATCTCAACTCACTATCCTTCCAAAGCCCTCTCCCATCACCACTACGGAGCACCCCCAGTGTCGGGGGCTCAAGCTCTCCAACAAAAGTCCTCAAGCCCAACTCACAACGTAAAGCATGTCATAAAAGTCCCCGAAAATCGACTTCAGTCAAGGAGCGAAGTTTTGCGAACCTAGCAGCAAATGACGCCAATACAAAACTATCACCAGCCCCAGCACCTGCCCCTACCGCCACATCTCGACCCGAATCAGCTGCCAGAGTCACTTTCGCAGAACCGCCGGACCAAAAAGTTCATGCTGTTGAGAGAGAAGTTGATCTGCTAGCAGGGAATACATTCTTTCCGTCTATTGCTATCAGTGAGAAGGAAATACTTGGGCTGTCCAAGATTGGACGTGCTGAGAAAGACTTGAAGAATCTGAAGATGTGGGAAACTCTTTTAGCTGAACATAAAGAGAAAATGCCGTCTCTTGTGCCAGTAGTTGAGGAGAAGCTAAGGAAGCGAAGGATAAAAGAGCCTGTTTAGATGAGACAAAAGGCGAGAATATAATGATTGGGTGAGACTGCTTGCCTCGTCCTTTACTCAAAACTAACATCGAATAGAGACATCAACCCTGCTGAATCCGCGATTAAAAGTCGCCTGGAAATATTTGATTGGGGGTTATCGACATTTCAATTCGCTTCCGAGGCGGAGAATATCAGATGTGCTATCGAAGGATACAAGACTGGCCAAATCGGATACAACGATAACTTCACTGTAATCTATGCTGCACACATCGTGGATACAGTAGCCACATATAGTGATTTTGTGTGTGATTGTACTGAGATATTAGATAGATATTTTGCAATACATAGTCCGGGATGGATGTGGTATGAGCCACCTTTGCATGTTCATCCAGTACGTATAAACGCATCAGTTTTGTCCAAGCTCCTGTCGCGCAGAATGAACACGACTTACCAAGTGGTTCGGTAGGAATCTCTTCCTAAAAGCTTCCAAAGTGTTGCACATGTGAGAGAAGAGCAGTGGACAGCTCTAGCAAGCTGGCATATCACGCAGGGGTTTTGGAAACGAGTTGGTTGGGTCGCGCGAATGCCAAGCAGCCTGGATGTCGCCAGGCCAGGGATTCGAAGATTGCAAAGAGGATCCCCCGAACCCTCAACTAATAGAGTGTCAAAATGAAGGGCCGCGGCTCGCCTTTCGCTCCTTGCTCGATTGTAAGTCTTGCTCACTTCTAAGCGACTGCTATCATGTTCACGGCGGACTGGCCCGTGTTGCCCATAATATCGTGGGCAAAGTGCAAGGATGTCTTGACAGTAGGATGGATTTGGTATATTTTAGCTACGATCGACCACTCCATGGATGAAAAATTCTGGGAGAAAGGCAGGCTAATCCCTCACAGCCGGTGCGACATTTCCCAACCTCCACCAAGAAGATTTCGACAAGCTCGGGATGGACATGACACTTTACGCTGCACAAAGCATCACGCCGTCCCTGACCGCAACCGGCACTGCCATGACCCGATAAGTTGGGCTCTTCGTCTGCGTGCTCGATAATGAAGGGAAGCAGCTCGTTGACCCGAGTAATGCTGATTATCCACGCCACCACAAGTATATTGGAGGGCTGTGCCCAGTTGCTCTGGTGAGTCTGTTCTTTGTTTAAGACAATTTTATATCGGACACGGCCTGGCGCTTTCGCCATGCTCTGGATTAGAGCGACGTTTCGTTTTCCACCTCGTGATTGGGATCAAGCATGTCAATGCTAAAAATCCATAGTCTATACTTCCAGTAACCTGGGTTGCTGAAGGGACGTAATCTCCAACCTTGTTCCATGGTAGGTGTACCTACTCTGAGAGTATGTGAAAACGCCATGCCTGTCTTCAAATTTCCATTCAGTATCCCTCCTAAGAAAACTTCAAACAATCAAGATACCCACTTACATCACATTTCTTATAGGCCTCGAAATAGATCGTCGTCTCTCTGGCATCGTAAGTTCTCAGGAGTTGAGACATTCATCTTCATGCTCATCCTGACTCCCTGAAACCCCAATTCATCACCACAACTTTCACACTGACTCTCCTCTCACTCTTAGCTCCCGTTCGTTGCCTCCTATGTTTCTGCCACTCCCACCCGTAATACTCTCTATCTCGGCGAAGACCGCAACTCCGTCCTCGGCGCGCACCGAGTGCCAGGCCAGAAAAAGTGGTCCACCGAAATCCCACGCGTCAAATCCAATTTCCCAGATGAGCGATTCGACGATCCAAAAATCCGCTTCGTACCCAGCAAAGGCATGCTTGTGAATTCTGACGATGAGCATAAGGACCATGTAAGCTACATTGTAGTGATTGATAGGAGGGGGTTTGAGTTGACGACGATCATGAGTGATCCAGCCATGAGGCACAGGGAGATGGTGGAGCGGGATCAGAGGGAGGAGAAGGAGGCAGAGGCGCGATTGGCGGAGAAAACGGAGGTCGAGAGGCTAAGTAGGGAGAGATGGGGAGTGAAGTAGCTGATAGATATCGACCAACGACACGAAGCCTGTGGGGTAAGCGATGGCCACGAAGCTTTTGGGTTGACTGAATGGAGCTGTTGAAATTCTGGACTTGCGAAACCGCCTCCTTTCCACCCAGTTGCCTTCTTCGGATGTGGACATACAAGAACATAGTTCTAAAGATGACGTTTCATTCTCACAGGCACGACTAGGCTGGTTGAACTTTTCCAACAAACTTAACACGAGACGGACTGGGATTTAAGTGCAACTGAACTTCCGATGAACTTGCTTAACCGAAACCTATAATAAAAATGCCTGTAATTCTATGTGCTTCGGTCCTGTCATCATGCAAGTTTGAAGATCCGCCTCGCGTTCTCCCATCCTATCGCCGACCGGGTATTCTCATTCAGTTGCATCCCATCGAACCAATCCGCCGCGTCCTCATTACTCTCATACGGGTAGTCTACACTGAATAGGACCCTCGACTCGCCCATCTCATCAATCGTATTACGCATCGTGCTTTCCCTCCGCACACCAGCCAACGTAGCGATGAAGTTGTTCTGGAGGTAATACATCATGGACTTCTCATAAGGACCATTAGTACCCCTGATTCCAATCGCCATCCGGTGGTCAATGCGGTGCACCAAGAACGGCAGTGACTCTGCGCAGTGCCCAAGAATAATTTGGATATTCTTGTACCTGTCCAAGATACCAGAGCACATGATCCGCAGTGAGTGTCCCGCTGTCTCAACACCAAATCCATAGGCAGCTTGCGATAAGTTTGGCAGATCCACATACATTCGTTGTTGGTCCAAGGGAGGAATTCGTGGATGCAGATACAGCGGGACATCCAGCTCGCTGAGCTTTTTCCAGAAAGGTTCGCAGACCGGATCATCGAGGTACCGTACCTTGCTGACGTCGTTCTTATCAATGTTCGTGAAGCCGTTGATCAGCGCACCTTTCGCGCCGAGCTCCTTCACACAGCGCTCCAGCTCCTTCGCTGCCTCCTCTGGCTTCTGCATCGGTACTGAGCAGAAGAAGCCGAAGCGCGTGGGATGCGCCTTGACGTACATCTCGTACAGAGCGTCGTTGGTCTTTCGCGCTAGATCGACTGCCTCGTCGGCGTCCAGGATGCCCTCAACACCAGGGCAGGTAAGCGACACGATCGCGTAAGCGATGCCGGACGCATCCATTGACTCGAGACGCTTCGAGACGTTGTTTAGGCGATCATCGATATCTTCGAGAAAAGGAGTGTTGTATGGTGGGAGTCCATCTTTCATGCCGATTATCATGGGAGTGGGAGGGTGTGTTCCGTGGGCGACGAAGAAGGGGCTGCCGACTGCTTCCTCAAGGGCAATTTTCCGTGGCAGTCTGTCAACCTTGATGGTCTCTGTCGTCTTGCGGTTGAGAGCCATGTCGGTAGACGTGGGATAGTTTGTTTTTATTTGTCAAGACACAAAATTCGGAAATTGAGATATTGTGATACTGGACAGAGAGCGAACAGGAGGGAATCTTTGATTTGGCGCAGGAGGATGTGGACTGGCGTTGGGAGATGGAGATGGATGGTGCTTCTTATAAGGAGGGGTACAGGAAGCTTTAAGTCCTTGTCACCGGTCGGTAAATTGAATCTTAACTCCACCAGTTCCTTTACTGAGATGTCGCTCCGCTTATGATGGGATATTGATCACTGTCATCCCGAAGGTTCAGGGAGACGCGGGGAACTGAGATCATCCGAGTTAGACGCGTCTCGCGACTGTTGCTTCCAAAGCAAGCCTGTGTACATGGCTTTTTGGCCAATTCCATAGTACTCCAAACACTACCCCGCAGCCTTTTGTTCCTTGCATTTGCTTCCGACAACCATCCCCTCGGGTCGGAACCTGGAAGTCAACAGATCGCTTAATTTCGGGATCTCGGAACAGATGGGTGGGACAGCAGGGGGCTCGCTTGGGTTGCCCTCCAAAATACAACAAATGGTGATGGCAGTAGTAATGCACATGACGAGGCGCTGGGATCAGATGATTCAACCGTTTTTGAGATTCTAAAGTAACTATAGCTAAATGCGAGTTATGCTGTTGAACACTCTTCCGTTATTCTTCCCGTTCTCGCCTAACAGTAGATGACAATCCCTACATGGGGAACTGCTGCCTTGACAAAGCGCTACAAGTAAATTGTTGAAGGATTATCCCGAAGGTTGTTTCAGGATCATTCAAGGAACACCTATGTACTCTCTGCTGGCCATCGATGCACGAATCATTTCCAAACGAACAGTTTGAGGCTGTACAGCCGGGTGCACTACCCGACGTCGCTATCCGAGTGGCGTAGATTATTGGCTTGGGTATGGATTAATCATTCAAATTTCTTGGTTCTACGCGCCAAGTTGCTTGTCAGAATCAGATACTGATACGGACAGTTCCATAGCATATGTCGGATGCTAGATCAGCGAGAACCACACGTATTGTCTGATTGCAACTGAAAACTGAGCGGATTTCTCACAGTATTCATTGATGAGACATTTGATAGGTTGAGATAATTAAATTCTTGTCTTGCTACATACACAAATCGATATTCAGCTAGAACTGGATAGTCGCACAGCCTGGAGGCCATCAATCGCCACTAGGTCTTCACAAGCACAACACAACGCAACACAATTGCTGCATACCCATCTGCTGGCCCCTTTTTGCACCTTAGAAGATGCAGCCGATTTTCAACAGGACAATATATCCTAACAAATCTAAGGCTTCCACTTGAAAGCTGGATGGCGCCAGTCAAGATCTTCAACTTGCTTCTGCGTGAGACCTTCCAGCTCTGAAGACACACTGAGCTTGCTCCTGCGGCTATTGTCTACTTTCATCCAGACCAAGAGACCGATGGAGATGATAATAATGGTCGCGGATGTAGCCAAGTTGAGTCCGTTGCCGATCTTGTAGTTCGGCGCATCAAAGGGGAGGAAACCCCAAGTAGAAACCAGGCCTCCAACGTTGCCGAGCATGACGTTGGTTGCAATGGCAGATGCGCGAGCTGTGTCTGAAGCTACGTTTGCGGAAACTTGTGCGTTGCAAAGTGCTCCGAACGGGAATGCACCGGCTGCAATAATGAAAGTTGCCCCGTATCTGACACGCGACGCCGTGGTGGCCAGGAAGATTATGTAGCCAATCATCATAAGAGCAGCGCAAGGGAGGAAGTAGATCGTGCGTTTGTTGGTCTTCCAGCTGGAGAATGATACGATGAGAACCGAAGCGGCACCGAGGATGTAAGGCGGCACAGTGTGAAGCTGCTGTGTTACGACTGTCGCCTTTGGGTAGATAGTCCTGACAACCGTTGGGGCGAAGATCGCGAGGCCTTGGACGGTGATATTGTCCAGCAAAAAGACCATAGCAGTACCAAGTGTGATCGGGCTGAGAATTCCCCTCATCAGCTTTGGGACGTCGATCTTGTCCAGCACCTGGGTGGTGTTGATAGTCTCCGATTGTACGCGACCAATAGCAAGTTCTTTCTCTTCGGCCGACAACCACCTGGCAGTCTCCGGTCGATCAGTCAAGGTGACAAACGCAATGAGACCCACGACCATGGTGGCAATTCCCTCGATGGCAAAGAGCATCCTCCACGACTTGAAAGACCCGAAGCTGTCTAGTCGAAGAATCGCAGACGCAAGTAGGCCGCCGAATGCTCCAGCCAAAGGTGCTGCGATGATGTAGAGCGATAAGCGGAACACAAGTTCGCTTCTCCGATACCATCTCGAAAGGTAATAGGCAATGCCAGGAAGCATTCCAGCTTCAAAGACGCCCAGGAAGAAGCGGACCGCTGCTGCCCCAGAGTAACCTGTCACCCATGCCGTACAAAGCGAACAGAGACCGAAGCCAACCGTGCAAAGGGGCAGGAACCAGCCTGGTCCCATCATCTTGCACATGGTGTTTGCGGGGATCTCAAGGATGATATATGAGATGTAGAAGTACGAGAGAACTGCGTTGTAGTCGTATCCTTTGAGATGGAGATCCTTCTCGAAGCCCGCAAGTCTTGCATTGCCTTCCGAGAATTAGCTTGTACAACAGGTCCATGGAGTTTTTGGTACTTACCAATATTGGTCCGATCGATAAAGCAGAATAGATACAGGACAAAAACTGTTGGGACGATGTAGAAGTCGATCTTCAACCGCAAACGACGTTCAGCAGCTGGGTCACTGTGAAAGACAGCATTGCCGTATCTGTGCAGCGTCAGTTTGATATCGCCTTCGGGAGACATAGATGACTTACTCATCGGTTATACGGGCCCCTTGCGTTCTTTCTTTAGCTTCTTCCTCACTTCCATATTCCACATGGGAAAGCGTACTTTTTTCGGGGATGGCATTGACTGCGGATGACTCAACATTCACGTTATTGGAAGCCATGGTTATTGAGCTGAGGGTAATGTTTGAAGGAACCAGATATCATTTCCAAGAAGACTGGTGTGAGGAAGGAGGTCTTGATATACCACTCGACATGCGAGACGACATACTTCTACCCCGGATCCGGGGTATCGGTACCCCAGAGATTGGCAACACAGGGCGGGGGAGCCCAGGCGCCATATGGTGAGGTCTGGCCCTTCGTTGGACAGGACATATCAGCTGAGCCACGAGGTCATGGCTTGGAGACACCAGGGCTTGTAAAGTTAAGAGCTTAACTAGGCACGCTGAGCCTCTTGGGTTTCAGGTCATCCCGACATCCCGTTCCGACATTCCGATGTTCCGATGCGATGGCATCCCAACGGCCCATCCCGGTCTCTTGCCCTGTAGATCGGTGCGGAAATGCGGGAAGGACGTTCTAACTATTCTGGGCTTTAGAGCTTCACAGGTACCGGTACAGTAGCCGTTGAGGCATACGCGGGGTACTTTCGGATTCCAGTCCGGGGCTAGCAGCCTCCAGACTTTATGTGTCGGCAAACCCGACAAGGTCATGAAAGGCAAGTCGTAGGTTGTTCCACAAAACCTTTTTCTAGCTTTTCTTCGTGTCGAAAGACAATTCGAACCACACATGGTTTATTTGTAATTCTCAAATTCCGATTCTCCCTGTTTTCCCCGAAGCAGTATTGGTATATATCCTCCAGCAGAGTTTCCTGTACATGTTGAGTATCTTCCACCAAATCACACGATGGCGATACAGCAAAAATCAAGCAAGGTGGATGTGCTCATTGTTGGGGCTGGTCCGGCAGGACTTATGCTCGCAAACTGGCTTAGTCGGACAGGTGTGAAGACCAGAATCGTGGACAAGCGCGGGACAAAGGTGCATCTATCTTGGTTACTGCAGCACAAACTATCTCTGACTGTTTGAAACAACAGATTTACAACGGGCAGGCCGATGGCATGCAATCCCGCACCCTCGAGATCTTCGATTCTTTCGGTTTCGGACACCGTGCTTGGCACGAATCAAACCACATGCTGGAGATGTGTCTGTGGAACCCAGATGCAAACGGCAAGATACAGCGGACGGATAGGGTTATCGATACTATACAGAATTTGAGTCGGTTTCAACAAGCTGTGTTACACCAAGGCCGGATCGAACGATTCCTCCTGGACTCCATTTCGGAGCACAGTGACATCCGCGTGGAACGCTTGGTGCTACCAGAGAAGGTGGAGTTCGCCGAACCAGTGCAGGACCACCGGAGTGAGAACTATCCTATCTCAGTCACAATAAGACATCTTGCCGTAGACCCAGCTGCTGCGCAGACAGGAATCGAGAATGGTCTTTTCCGCAGCAACTTGGCCAAGGATGACACTGAAGACATCCTCGCCGTATCAGCCCGACGCGAAGACGAAGTCGAAACCGTCCAAGCAAAATATCTTGTCGGATGTGATGGAGCGCATTCGTGGGTCAGGAAGCAGCTTGGTCCAGACTTTGCTTTGGTGGGCGACTCGACAGATTACGTTTGGGGTGTGATAGATGTGATACCGATCACTGACTTTCCCGACATTCGCACGAGATGCGCAATCCATTCAGAGGACTCCGGCAGTATGATGATCATCCCGAGAGAAAACAAACTCACCAGGCTCTACATCCAGCTTAGGTCTGTTAATGAAGCACGTTCAGCTTCGGGCGGCCGCGTGGATCGCTCAGCTATCACGCCAGAAACTATCCTCACTGCTGCACAGAAAATTATTGCGCCTTATAAGTTGACGTACAAGCATTGCGACTGGTGGACTGCATATCAAATTGGACAGCGTATCGCCGAGAGATTCTCTCTCAACGAACGTGTTTTCCTTGCTGGTGATGCCGTGCACACACATAGTCCTAAGGCAGGACAGGGCATGAATGTCAGCATGCAGGATAGTAAGTCTTAGTGTCCTTTCAACAATTCATTGCAACTCGCTAATCTGAAGTAGCTTACAACCTCGGATGGAAGATTTCTCAAGTTGTCCACGGCTATGCGGATCCAATCATCCTCAAGACGTATCAATCGGAGAGGCGGCATGTTGCAAAACAGCTCATCGACTTTGACACGAAATTCTCCAAACTGTTCTCTGGCAAACCTGCCAAAGATCTCATGGATAGCGAAGGCATTGACTTGGTCGAGTTCAAGAGAGCTTTCGAGACTGGAAACATGTTCACGAGTGGAGTCGGTAAGTCACATTTCATCATGCATAGAGACGCAATAGAAGACCTTGCTAATGTACCACAACAGGCGTCAATTATGGAAAGTCAATAATCACAGCCAAAGAAGGTGATTCCAAAGAACAAGGCGACGGAACAGACGTCATGTGCGGCCACAAAGGTGTCTCCAGCCGTCAAGAACTTGCTCCCAAAGTCCCCCTCGGCATGCGAATGCCCAGCTTCAAAGTCCTCAACCAAGCCGATGCTCGTCCCTGGCACCTCCAAGAACGCCTCAATAGCAACGGCCGCTGGCGTCTCCTCATCTTCGCCGGCGACATCCATAACCCAACCCAAAAATCTCGCATCGAGAAACTCGGCGCCGCTTTGGCAGACCCAAAGTCCTTCATCAAACGTTTCCAGCCTGCTGGCAAGCCCGTGGACGAACTTGTTGAGATCTTGACTGTTCATAGTAGTAAGAGGACGGATTGCACGGTGCACGATTTCCCTGAGATCTTCCACCCATATAGCGACGAGTTCGGCTGGGATTACTGGAAGATCTTTGTGGATGACGAATCGTACCACGAGGGCCACGGACATGCATATGAAAATTATGGTATTGATCCAGTGAAGGGATGTGCTATTATCGTACGGCCGGACCAATATGTTAGCTGGATTGGCGAGCTAGAAGATACGGATCTGATGGACAAGTTCTTTTCAAATTTCCTTATCGAGCAGAGTTCGTAGGCGAGATTAGTAGCTGGTGTCTCTGCAAGTATTTCGATATTATGCTCTGGTTTATCTTTGGTGGTTAGATCGCATGGGCTGGCATGTTTTGTACCTAGTGTCATTTTGCGCTCTAGCGTCACATATACTTGAGCTCAAACCTAGTTACCTTTACCAACACCAATTGAAACAATAGTTCATGCCTATGAATGCAATTTTGCATCAATTACGAGGTAGACAGCATCAAATGTCGTCTATCACTTTGGAGACCATGTGTCCTCAATCGGTATGTGCGGAAAGATTAATGCGGGGTATTATTTTGACCCCGCACCCCGCTGTAACTGAATGCAGTGAAATTTCGTGAAGCTTTCATTGGTGAAGCCCAGATTTTTGCCTATCAAGTTGAATGAGAACGAACGATATATTACTGGCATTCAAAATAAAGCCAGCGTGAAAAGAGATTAGTCGTTCAATGTACCAACACCCCTTAGGCGCTTTCGACCTAGTGGCCAACTGCGGGTGCCTTCAGCCGGACTAGTCAGTCCCTTGATGACTCAGCATTTCAGACACGCCATGCCCCCAGCGCCGACCACCTCATCCCCTACCTTACGTACAGTACCTACAACTTGAAGAGCGAGAATACCTTCATCGCAACTACATTGACACCTATTCCGCACGGTGTCAGTGAGAAGCACCTCGATGATCTCAAGCTAAGATATCTCGGTCTCGGGTGACGCAACTCCACCTCAATCCTATTGAGCGCGAATACTTCCTGCCATCAACATGCAGCAGGGATTTCAAGAAGTACCGAAAGAGCCGCAACCTAAACGTCGCAAGATCCAGTTGGCTTGTAACAAATGTCGCAATCGAAAGACAAGATGCGATGGGACCCGTCCAGTTTGTGTTGCCTGCCTCGAAAGAGGACTTGCAGGAGAGTGTAGTTATGAGGTCGCAGCGCCACCTCCACGGAGGTAATGAAGATTCCCTATATTGACTTTGGTTTCAACATAATAATGCTCAATAGATCTACTATTCAGCATCAACACCAGGAACATACAGCGCTTAGTGCAACACCAAAATCAGCAGGTGAGACTGACCCCTCGTCACGTTATCCCACTATGGACTGGGAAGAGTGTCTTCACGCTGAACGGAGCTTCTCTTAAACTATCAAAACGTCAAACAATATGTTCACTGACTACAAATAGATAACAGTGCTGGTTACGTAATAGATGGTTCACCCTTGAGTAACGGTCACCATCTCGTCTCCAGCACTGGTGGAAGTTCGGTGGCAGCAGGTCTCACGGCCTATCCTGCCAAATCCAGTTCCGACCCAGTTGCAGACAACAACAACAACAACCGTGTGGATGGATTGGCCACCGTCGCGTTCCCACGTCAAGACGCAAATTTGTACGGGGAATCTTCAACAATTGCATTTGTACGCCACGTGATGCATGAACCCTCGCCCCAGCCACAAGAGAATTGGCAAGACACAGCGACTTCCCCGGAGTTGGAACCCATTCGTGACAAAGACGAGAGCTTAATGATTTACCCTCGACGCCAGGCGGCCGATGACTACATGAACTCCTTTTGGGAGTTTGTGCATCCGGTTTTTCCAATTCTCCACAAGGCATCTTTTATGTCCAAGTACGCTGAAGTCTGGTCTCCAGAGCCGTCCAAAGGTCCGAACGGTACCAGCCAAGTTGACGAAGTTGCTTTCTCCGCGTGCTTGAATCTCACCTTCGCCTTAGGATGTCAGTTTAGTAGCTTCGTATCTGCAGACAAGCGGGTGGCGGTCGCCGACGAATTCTACCAAAGAGCCAGGAAGATATTCATTTTCGACATCTTAGATACGTCATCACTGCCGGTACTTCAGATGCTATTACTCACGGGCGTATATCTCCAATCTACAAAGTACTCGGAGCGATGTTGGAATAGCGTTGGACTTGCCATTAGAGCTGCCCAGACCCTGGGCTTGCATTCGGAGTCAACGGCTAGAAGACCTGCTAGACAGATCACTCGAGAGATCAGAAGGCGGGTTTGGCACGTTTGTGTCACACTCGATCGGTAAGCGATACCCCTACGAAGCATGAGGACAGTTCTCTGCGCTGACTGACATCCTTGACCAGGCTTTTGGCGATGACTTTTGGCCGACCAGCAATGATTGCGAGATCGTGGGATACACCAATCCCGCTTATGATCGATGACGAATATCTCGAAGCCGAAGAAGAAGGTCACCAGCCTACCAACAGACCGTCACGGTTGGGTCTATTTGTGTTCTCTTCGAAACTTTACGACATATTAGACAAGATTCTCGTCACATTCTATACCACTGAAACTCCCACACCAATGTCAACCGACGATAGCGTACAAAAACTTTTGAGTAATGTCCTAACATTCAATCGTCAATTAGACAACTTTAGGAATTCAATTCCGGAATTCCTAAAGCTCCCAACGAGGGACGACCCCCCTGGTCCCCACATGAACATATCCAGCATCCAGATTCAGGCTCGCATTTTAAATTGCAGGTTAGTTATAAGATTCCGTCACTTATGGAGCCATCCTTATACGTCTTAGATATTTGTACACCCGAGTCATGCTGCTCCGCCCTGTTCTGCTTTTAAGCACGCAGAGTAATCTTCGACCTGGATTAGATGCACCGGATCTATGGAGTGCAGTAACACTAGACAGAGAGCTCGCTAGCTATGCTTGCAATCTGTGTGTTTCAACCGCGCAAGAACTGGTCGAGAACCTATGTCAAAATGTTGATACTCCATATCGGATATCACCATGGCACACCGTTTATCGTATGTACTTCAGACTGGGCTGCTTGCCTTTGTTATCGGCATATTCTAATCTGGAATAGTGTCTTTCGCCGCTGCTATCGTTCTCATAGCAGCATACAGATGCCCAGCTATCGATCCTGTCGCAAAAGAAGAAGAGTTAAATCATTCGCTAGATCAATGCAGAACTATCCTAGCGTATTACGAGCCACAAATTCATTCCGCTGGCCAAGCCATTCGCGTACTACAGACACTAAGGGGTCATATAAGGAACACCCGGACTCGGAGTAAGTTCTACACTTTCCCACAGTCCTTAAGGTCGACTAGGAAGATTTCGAAGAAACATAGGCTGACGAAATGACTTAGTCCGCTCTGGGCGAGCGACGAATCGAGGGAGTCCACTTCACCCCACTTCCATACCAGATGGACAGCCTGGGATGGATCTGGAGAACTTTGCAAACATGGAACCGTCGCAAGAGTGGTGGAACGAACTCCTGCCAGTTAGGAACGAGCTTAATTCGGAGACTTGGTACAACCAGCATCTGGTCAATTTGGACTGGCTGGATATCTCTTGATGACGACTGCGGCACGGCTCTTACCCCAACCCTAAGGGGCAGAACTCCTACTTACGGCTCTGAGTTACTTTTGACGGTGAGGATTTACATTCTAATGGCATAGGAACCTCAGCTACACCAACCAAAGCCCAATTGGACCCCCACTGCAATGATCTGCTTGTTGATAATTACACTACAAATCAGCTCTGGCATCCTCCCCCGCATACGCTCTCCGAATCACCTCCCTTATCAGATCCCTCTCCACCGGCCTTGGATTCTGATACGCCCTCAACACCGCAATATCCGCCGCCTTATCCACGTCCTCCTCCTTGAACCCAAACGCCTTCAAATCCCTCTTCACGCCCAGCTTTGTCAACAACACATTCAACCCCTTGATCGCATCGCCCTCACTCCCCGGCAGCACATCCGCCAACCTCGCCATTACCTCTGGAATCTTCGGCGCGTTGTAAGCCAACGCGTGAGGCAAAACGATTGTATGTGTCTCCGCGTGCGGCATGTTGAAGCTGCCGCCGATCGTGTGGCATAGCTTGTGGTGTAGGGACATGCCGACGGATCCCAGGGCGAGACCGCATAGCCAGGCGCCGTACTGGGCGTTGAGTCGAGCGGGGAGGTCTGAGGGCGAGGTGGTTAAGGTGGGGAGGGATTCGGCGAGGGCTTTGATTCCCTCGAGGGAGAGGAGGGAAATGACGGGGTTGGCTTCGGGGGAGTAGAGCGCTTCCACTAAATTGAATTTTGATGATTAGCAGCTGGTCAAGTCCCTGGTAATTATGCCCATCCTCGCTTCTTTGGCATGAAGTGAAGTCCGACTTCTAACCTGAATGTGCAATTGCATTTACTCCACTCGTTGCGCTCATGCCCGTGGGAAGCGACATCGTAAGATCCACATCATATATCACCGTCCCCGGCAAGATCTTCGGATCCGACCTCGTTGTCTTCTGTCCCTTCTCCGTCTCTCCCAAAATAGGCGTCATTTCCGACCCCGCATACGTCGTAGGTATACAGATATGCGGCAGTCCAGTCCGTATAGAGATCGCCTTTCCCAGCCCAATCGTACTCCCACCACCTATCGACACAATTGAGTCGGCCATGACTTGTTTCGCATAGTCCAGTGCTTTTTGGGTGACTTCCACGGGAGTGTGCATCGTTGCTTCTTCGAAGACGCCGGAGATTTTGCCATTGAGGGTGGTTTTGATGAGAGCAGCGTGGGCTTTTTGCTCGACTGTGGAGAGGATCAATGGGGCGCTGAGCTTGAGGCGAGATATCTCTTCGGGGAGTCGTTTGATTGAGCCTTGCCCGAATATGACTCTCGCAGGAGACGCGGTGTAAATAAATGCTGGTGGAGGGGGCATAGTTGCAGGAGTATTGTGTTTTGCTTTCCTTTGCTTTTCTTGTCAGACAAAATGACTGGCATATGACAGCAAGCAGTAAGACAGTGATATTAACGACTGAGGCTTTTGGGTTTCAGTGTCGAGACAGTGCTAAGGTAGCTAGATCTCTGCTCGGCTGGTCCGAGCTATGTGGTCCAACGATTTCCTCGTGCTCATGCACACTTCGATACTCTTCCAAGTCGCTCGAGATGGAGGTGTGCATTTGTCATGGTCCGATGCCGAACAGCATTACCGTATGGCACCTACCCCGCCTTTCTCTAGCTCCATGAGGCTCACGTCTCACGTCTCTACGAGTACCGCGTTGATCTCCCGTCACTGAGCCAGAGAGTGGGGACATCGGAATGGCATCGCTTTACTTAAGCGAGGTCGAGGGCTAAGTCCTTAGCCGTGAAACATACACGAGATCGGGATCGGAACCAGCTTCGGGATTACCGGGAAGCTCCCCTTGACTTGACATACTCTACTCCTTGGCCCAAGTCAACATTGCCATGAGATGCTGTACATATGCATCTGCAGAATCGGATGAGGCTGAACGATAGCCTCGTCATACTTCGGGTTACCCGCGATATGCAGGAACGAGACTTCGGAGCAGGTCAGACTTGGTGGTCCGGGAGCTCTTGACAAGGGATCTGGACCCCTCTTACTGGCAGGATATAGCTCGCATTACCAATGCAACAGCTTAATAGGTTGGTGGTAGGTTCCTATGATTTCAAATCTACATCTATCTCAAATATTTGCTTTCTGAATTTAACTTGACGCTTTCTTCCTCTTCCAAAAAGTCTACAAAGACTTCCGGATCTGTGTCCATCAATATCAAACAAACAAACATCTGCCTGCAAGAACCAGCTTGCACGGAATCAAACACTGTCTACAAGATGGCGACTTCTAAGATACCCCAAGCGAAGGATCTCAATTCCGACAACATTACCGAGAACGTCATTCTGATTAATTCCCAAGGCGACGATGTTCGGCTGAAATATGTCCTTGAACGCTTGGTCACGCATTTACATGACTTTGCCAGGGAGACACGGCTCAGTACAAAGGAATGGATGGCTGGTCTTGACTTCCTAGTCAGAGTTGGCCAAATAAGCACAGATGTTCGACATGTATGTGGCTCCCTTCCAAAGCCGTTCATTTTCTTGCCAAATGCTTCGCCTCCCTCTCTGGAAGGTTAGAATGGATTACTTCAGAAGCTAATTGATTTTTTAAACAGGAGTTCATCCTTCTCTCTGACATCCTGGGTCTATCCCTTCTGGTCGACTCAATCGACCACCCCAAACCCCCCAACGCAACAGAAGGAACCGTCCTAGGACCCTTCCACACCCACGAAGCCAAACACCTTCCAGCCGGAACCGACATCTCCTCCGATCCCAACGGTGAACCCTGTCTCGTAATCGCCCGCATCAAAGATCCATCTGGGAATCCCATCCCAGGGGTCAAAGTCGATATCTGGGAGACCGACTCCTCCGGCCACTACGACGTCCAATACGCTGAGCGAGACGGCCCAGACGGCCGATGCGTAATGCACAGCGACGACAACGGCTCCCTTTGGTTCAAAGCCATTCGTCCAGTCAGCTATCCCATCCCGCACGATGGACCTGTCGGCCAACTCCTCGCAAAACTCAAGCGTCACCCCTGGCGGCCGGCACACATGCATTTCATGTTTGAGAAGCCCGGATGGGATCACCTGATCACGGCGCTGTATATCACGCCTGACGAGTACATGACGAGCGATGCGGTGTTCGGCGTGAAGGATAGCTTGATTGTGGAGATGAAGGGGGCGACGGCGGAGCAGGCTGAGAAGTATGGTGTTAGGGTGGGGTATCCGGTTATTGAGTGGGAGTTTGTGCTTGTTACGGAGAAAGAGACGGAAGAGTTGAGGGATGGGAATGCGCTGAAGGCGATGGCGAAGTTGTTTCCTGGGAAGAAGGTTAAGTTGTTTGATCATCTTCCTGTGCCTGATCTTGATTGAAAGCACCCAGGTAAAAAGTTTTGAATTTTCTTTTTTCATGGAACCTTTTAGCTGTACACTTTCATACGTAGTAGTCTATGGTCATTTGGATATGTTACACAACAGGCCACTGATTCCGTGTGAATGATTGTAACAAAATGTACTGCTTCAAAAAAGCGTTTGTGTGATGAGAACCAACCTTGGGGCTTTGGAATGGCAGATACCGCACTTCCATATTATGTGCTCAATATATTAACTTTGTCTCTGATACTTCAGCAAGCTTAGATACACACATATTACGAGAAACACCTACCATTACCTTTTACTTTACAAGCACTACCAACCTCTCTGCTACAAACATTTTTCCTGCCCTTCTCCGACCCGAGTTCCCAGACTTCTCCGCCTCGTGTGTATAACTTACTGTTCCGTCTCGTCCTTAATATTCCCCGCAGCCGAAAGAATAGGTACGAATCCTTCAAATACATGTCCTCCTGATTCACGACTCATCCACTTCGAACCAGATCTAAATCTGAACAACACCCTCAACATACCCTTCCACCATGCCCCCATACTCCACGACACAAAGAGCAATACAAACCACTTCGAAAGAAGCGTTGCCAGTTTCAAGCCTGAGCAGGGAGAAAGACCATGACAATGAAAGAAGCACTTGAAAAGCTACACCATGATGATAAACTAAGCGAGCTGGATGTCAACACCACCTCCCACAAAGACACAGCACAGAATATAACATGATTGTAGGAGCAGGGAACCAAAACTTTACCCCTTCGAGTTTCAATTATACCATATCTGTTGGAGCTCCATCCTCGTCAAAGTCGCTGCTAAAATCCAACATCCAGAGGCAGAGGTCGTCAGTTACTGCCAAGTCACAATCCCATCCCATTCATTTCAATCCATGGTAGTGGTACAAACCTTCTATTTAACGCCAAACAGTTTTCTTCGATAGTCTTAGCTTTATACCATAGTCAAGATTGTCATACGATGTTGCCGCGTTCAGAGCCATGAAATGCACAACATTGTCCTTGACCAGCAGCCAGCTAATCAACAACATCCCCGGCCACCCGAGATTGACATTTCAACAAGGAACAGGACCGTGCATATGTTTGCATCACTTTCCTTATCACATAGAGTAGATTGAACTTAGAAACACGGACCTGAGAAGTTCTGGAGCATTCAAAAGCACTTGTTGTGGCCGGGACTGGAGCCGCGGTGGGAGCAAGCAGAATGCAGGGAGTCCAGAAATTGGGGATGGGAAACATATTCTTCGTAGAAAATCACAGTATGGAAGGGAGAAAATAGTTTGGTTGATTCAATGGTGTCGTTGGCTTGCTTCGGATTGAGGACTTGTTGTCAGCAGTTAATTTGCCGTCGTTGTTTACTTTTGCTGTCGCTTAATCCTAGTCTTTCAATGCCGTCTATTAACATAACTTTCAGGAAGACTGCAACAGTATATGCGTGACTCAAAGTTAATTCCAGGGCAGAAGTTCCACTGCAATCAGAACCCCGATAAAGTCACAAGGTATAATCTGAACCCAAAGCTGCATCTGGCCTATCTCCCATGGGAGTTGCCCATCCACCTTCGGTGTTCGTTGACTGCTGGCTCTGGGAACGAGCGTCGCGGATTAAATATTATATTGAAATTAGTGAAGCGGAATCATTCAAGCTGCCATATTTGCTCAATTGCGCATTCACCTGCACGAACTAATGGAATCATCGACCTGTATCCTGAATTCACCACTCTCCTGCTTACAATGGCAAGGGCATCCCCACATTTCATCAGGCACAGAATTGATATAATTACATGAATATGGGCTCTCCAATGGGTTTCGCTATGTCAAATCTGGTTCCTAATCCAAACACATCATGGGGAGGCCATCTCCTTGGCCTTTCCATGTGGTGGGTGGGTGCATCGTCGTCTGGATTTCCGTCCTGCTTTCTCGCTACACATTCCAGAATTTCAGAATCCAGAATTTATTACCCACAGCTTGGAGCCAAACAGAAACTAGTCGTAATCACTGTCAAAATCTTGTCTGTTGTCAACGTCTCCCCTCCTCAACTCTCCCCAACTCTAACAGAGAGAAGCGCGATATAACGCAAGCGAGGCAGCAAGGTGAATTTATCTGGCTACCATAAACGTGACGATCGAGATCAAGAATAGAGAGTAACACAATCAGTGCCTTACCATTCTCAATGAGCTCATAAGATGTCTAGTGAGCCGTTGAACTTGAAGAGAGAGAGCTGGTCGGGGAGGGGGTATGTTTATATTTTCTTGAAGGCGATAAGCGAGATCCCATTCCCCCACTACAAGGCCTATCTGGGAAGGAGGTGAGGGGACAGGAGGCTGGACCTACAATTCTGACTGTGAGTGGAACGGTGAAATAGAACCCAGATGGTGATAATATCCCAGTGGCAGATGTGCTAAATCGGAGAAGGTGAGATGTTCAAGAGCTGATGCGCACTTAGCAGTGGTTACGGAGAAGTCGAACAGCATGAATGCTGATCGGTGGCTCGTTGCTGTCTACGTAGCATTGCAACTCTTGACCAATAAACAAAGTAGGAAGAGAATACCTCATATTTTCCAGGTAATGATTCCATGTTCTGGATCGTTTCCTGAAGCATCTACCTATCCCCCAAATCCATGCTCAACTCAACCCCCGTTGAACTTCCCTGTTACCACTCATCACCTCAGTAGCTAAGAATAAAACCAACCACAGCACAACTCCTATCTAGCACGTCATATTGTTCACAACTCTACTCGGGCTTCCGACAGACCGAACGACCGCTCATCCGTCCTTCAAAAATAGTTCCTGCGCACCGCCTTCCACCACACCAAGCACACCTCACCCCACGCCACCCAGCCAGCCAACAAAAGAACATGTCTCACCCACCCGCTTCTACACAAGGACCCTACCCGCCACCCCAAAATCGCAAACCCAATCACCAACCACACCCATATAAAACGCCAGATGCAACATTTCAGCTGATCTGCAGCAACCTACCCATCTCTGCGTGAAGGTTCTGAGGATAGATGTTAATCAATGACTGCTCGCTGCGCAATATTAACAGATGTTGTGATATAGGTGGAAAAGGAGGTCGACGATAGGAGAGGATGAAAGAGGACCCTATTAAGCGAGATTGAATTGTGTTGACAACACATCAATTCTCCGAGACAGACAAGGTAGGGTAGACACGGATGAACACCAGAACCAACAGCATCATCCCGGATGGGAGATGGAAATTGAATGGATATACGCAAATCAGAACAAAATCGGGGGTTTTAGGACTCGAGGAGGGAGGCAGGGAGCTCTTTTAATGTATTTTATAGGGGACGTTCTGTAATATTTTCCGATGGAATTATTCGGTGGTGTGGAATATCAAGATTGGAAGTTTATGCATGGAATTGGAATTTGGTGGCAGAGGAGGCATTCCGGCGCTTCTTTTATTCCCAGCTTGCTCACTTGAAGACTTTCAAATACCGATCAATCAAATGGTAATGAGAACATTGAGTGTACCAGTGCCAGTGCAGTGGAAGACAACCAATATCCAAAAAGGCAAGATTTGAGACAAATCGAAAATCGAGAGCACAAAGCAGCCCATGGCACCGAAAATGATAGACAAAAATTGATTGCGACAACTCAACTCAACTCAACTCAACTCAGTATTCAGACAAGATGAAGCAAAGCGCGACGATCAAGAAACAGAGGAAATAAATCGCGAGCGAGAGCCCCAGGTTGTACTGTATGTGCCTGGAAGATCAGAAGATCAGAAGATCAGTCAGTGCTTATCATGCTGTGGCTAGAGCCGTGGCGTACCCAAAGCCCGCTGAAAGCCGGTCTCGAACTTCCCCAGCCACACTACACTCCCCGAGCTTCATTCCAAGCTCCAAGCTTCACATGCGCCGCAGCCAAAAAAAAAATAACACCAAGGTACAGAACTTACCTATCTAACCACTCATAATCCTCGCTGTAATCTCTCGGCAAGATCTCACTCACTCGCATTCCCACCAATCTTCTTATTAGAGTGGAAAACACGTCTGTCTTGATGGGGTAGGGGTACGACGCGTCCTTGACGCGCTTTTTCCACAGTGTGTGTGTGGAAATCTCCGAAATGCCATGTTCGCGTCCCTCCCTTGGAGCTAAGGAGTAGAAAAGATGGAAGACTTGGTTGTTAGGCGCTTGGAATCTTGATTTGACCCTCCAATGCAGTGAACCTAGAGAAGGGCTTGTAAGGTTTTGGTGCTTGGTGACCTGCTGCTTAGGGGTGTAGTGTAAGTTAGTTGGGGCTTGCGTGCTTGCATGCATGCATATAAGTAAGTTTGCAGATTCCCGAGGAGCCGGTTCGTAAGTTAAGTCTAATGTGTGGATGGATGGATGGATGGATGGATGTTCGTTTGCGCTTGTTTGGTGCTGCTACTGGCGGGGAGTCGGGGATGGAGAGGAGATGAAATGAAATGAGGGTTAGTTTTGGAAGGGGGGTAAGTAAGTGGTGGTGGTGGTGGTTGTGGTGTTTATTGGCTTGGTTCTTGGGTCTTGGTTCGGGTGAGATGGATGGATGCTTTTGGAGAGGCTGGGAAACGACCTTCTACTTTTGTCCTTGGAGGAGGTGAGATGGGACGAGATGACATGAGATGATGAGATGGGGGATTTGGCGTGCAGCAGTGGTGAGTGCAGCTTAGGCAATGGTTCAGCTGGAGAGGGGTCCACTTCCACTCTATCTACTTTAAAACTTGGATGTCAAGTGAGATGGGCTGATATAAATGAGGGGAAGTTCTTACAAGCGCATAGCACGATGCCTCATGGAGAACGGAACGGAGATGAAGGCTAACGGCGAGATGGTTTGATGTCAAATTTGTATGTTGAGCTGGTAAAGTTAAGTAAAGGGTCCAATAGCCCGACGGGTTATGTTAATTAGGGTTGGACCCTATATACACTATGCTATTTGTTGGTGTGTGTCTGTGTTTTTTTAGAAAGGAGACGACGTTAATGGTGGCTTCGTAAGGTAAATGCTTGGTGTTGATGGTGTCGTGCCTGGTATGGTGTCTGGGCTTTGAAGGGGAAGGGGAACCTCAACGGGATACTGCTTTCAGTAATTGGATCCGAGTTACATCAAGAATATGAGATTGTACATCAGACAAGTTTCTACTTTTCACAAGTCTAATCATGATTCTTGAGCATGGTCTTCCCCAACAATTAAAATCACAACCGCACACGGCTCTTCACATGTCCCCAATCCTCCCCCCCGCGCCATGTCTGTACTCCTCCGGCTTCCCCTCAACCAAAAACGCGGGGAAGCGAAATCCACCAACACCAAATCCGTACCTAATCCAGTCCATCCACCTCCGTCCACCAGATCCCAAACCTAACAAAACGCAATTTTCAGCCGCCATTTGATCGACACACCAATCAACTTGCAAAGACGCGTAATTGAGTCTGGAAGCGTTTGAAACTGGACAGGGCGGACTTGAAAATTGAGTTTGGTAGTTTGGTGGGTTAGCGAGGCTTGAGACGGATTCGGGGCTTCGGGATTTGAGGGAGGAAGGGGATGATGGTTAGGAATCTCGAATAATGCAAATCATAGACGGATGGAACTTATGGTGCTGTCCTGAGAAGATAAATTGCGGGGTAGAAGGCATTGGGGATGATAGGTATGGATTAACTTCATAGAGGAATTTTCCAAGTTAAAGAGAAAGCACCTGTCTTGAAGCAGATAAAGCAGTACGTACGAGTGATTCGTACCGTTTAATCTACTGCCTATTTCAGTACATCCATTCCAGTCCAAACTACGCAGCAGTAGGTAGCCCACGGCCGCAGCATACGGCCACCCGCCGCACTGGATCTACTGTATTGTTTATACTTGTCATTTGAAAAACAATTGATTGTGACGTGCTTCCTTGCTTGCATGCAGAACACACCACACCACACCACACCATGCCTGGGCATCTGCATCTGCATCTGCGACTCAATAATCCAAGCTGACCTCGGCGTTTCCAGAAACGCGAAAAATCGCGTCAAACAACGCGATGTTTTTTTCCCCCTCAACCACCGTCCGGCTTGATTTGATCATCGTTATTAATACCGATAAACTTGTTTACAGCACTTGCCTTCCTTCCGTGCGTTTCGACCAGGCTTATGGGCGGGTAGATGGGTGGGTGTGTTTTGGGCTCGTGTGGTAAGGGGATGGGGAAGATGCAGTGAGAGTGCCACGCCACTGTCACATCGCATCTCGCATCACATTATTAGATCACACACATCACAGTGCATTTTTTTCTTTCAGCACGTCAGGGTAGGTAAGGAACTGTAACCTGTAGGTCAATTTGGCTAGGATAGATAGGATCGAGTGCATAGGATCGGATGGCATATTGTTAGAGAAAGAGAGAGATGAATGAGGTCGGTGCAGTGGATCCAATAGATACGGTACAGTACAGGTGCACGGTAAGTTACCACGGGCCTGGGTTGAGGTGAAGAATCCCAGAAAATCCCTTGCTTCGGGGAAGGGGAAGAGGTGAGGCGCCGCGGGAGAGGTACGGGTACGGGTACGGGTGAAGTGGAAATGTGAGATGTGAGATCGTGTGCCGGTGTGATGTAATATATACAATATGATATGTTCGATTGAGATTTCATTCCTTTCCCGGTGGGTGGATAGACAGATAGATACCTTACATGCTGAACGTGCGCTGATGTCATTGAAGGTATTTTTATTTCAATGTCTCGCGGACACGGGTGTGTATTCCGTCTTCAATACCTTAGCTAAGGTAGGTAGAGTCTGGCCGGGCCTGGGAAGTGTGAGCTTATTCAAGGTTTGAATTAATTGTATCACCATATTAGGGCTGCACCCCTATCACGCCCTAAGTCCTCACCATTGTCCATAACCTCAGGGTAGGTATGAACTCAATCTCACCTACGAGTACCTGCTTTATTAAACTTTTCCATCTATCCATTCATAAATCCCGACGCTTACCTGTCCTTTCTTGCCATCCTTCCTTCTCCGAATCGTTGCCAGCCATACATACCATCTCCAGGAAGGAAGAGTCAGGCTAAATCCAACCAACCCCAGAAACAAAACGCGGGGTCCAACCACCATCCCCCCAACCCAACCCAACCCAAACAACGGCATCGAATAACGTACCTGCATTCGTTTCGTTTCTCTTCCCTGGAAGCTCCCCTGAAGGAAAAAAGACATGTCGTACGACAGCGAGGACGCGATGTGACGTTCTCCGCTTGTTGTGGTTTGAGAGTCGTAGGACTCTGAGGGGATGGTGAGTTCAGCCGGTGATACCTCCTTACCGTGAGACGCACAGAAACTCTGCTGTGTGATGAATCTGATGATATCTGCCTGCTGTATGATCGGGAGAGTGAAGAACTCCGAGTCGTACGAGACAAAAAAAGTACAGCCGCACCCGTGCCGTTGAGTCGGGAGGGAAAGTAAACCTAAATTACCTTTGAAATAATGAAGCCATGCTGTGAGTGAGCTCTGGCGAGAGGTAAATTGGAGAAAACGAGGAGAGAGAGGGGGGGGGAGGAAATATCTGTTGCATAAACGCAAATTTGTATACACTGCAGGATAAAGAGCTAACGAAGAATTGCCTTGCCTCTCTCTGAATCATGGAGTGATTCTTCAACCATATGGAGACGCAAATGCAGATGCACAAATCTCTGTCAGTCACCCGCCCGCCATCCTTCCGTACATATGCCTAACATGCATAGATATATGCAGAAAAAATAAATCCCTAACTCATCACCGCCTATTTCCAACCCCACGATGCCCACTCAATCACGCCTGTGCCGAAGAAGAAGCACAATAACGATACCTTATGCCCGTACACCAGCCGACTCACCGACGCGGCTGCTCCATCTCACGTACCCGTGACTGCAAAGAGCTTTTCCTTCGACCCCCTTCCAGCTCCCGACTGTGCATCTCCGCTATGGTTCCATCATGCCGATGCATCTGTGATTTACGACTCGAGTTCTTTCTTTTCATGACCTCCTCAAGCGGAGCGGAGTCCAATGCGCAAATTCCTTCCTCTCCTCCCCTCTCTCTCCCATTTTAATAGGAAGCCATACCCAGCGCGGTGATTGGCCTCTCACCACGCGCCAAGCTTCCCGGAAATCCCATCATGGAGTGGAGTGGAGTTCAGCCTCATTTTGACGCGAGAGACAGGGGTAAGATGGACGGGATACGAACCGAACCTCGGGTCCCCGCTATGGCTGTGGGTGTGGCTGGTGTGCCCAAGGTAAGGTGTTTAAGCGAGGTGGGGTGGGAAAAGTTCAGGGGTATCTACCTGTAGGAGGATTTAAGGTTTGTGCTGGGCTGGGAGGAGGTCTGGACTCTGGACTCTGATGGAGGGGTGTTGAGATTGAAGATTGAAGATTGGAGCGTCATTGAAGAAAGATGCGCGATGCACAGTAGAGAGAGAGCAATGGATAGGGAAGGTGGGATGTGAATGAGGGGTAGAGAGGAGGTGTGTGTCATTCTTCTTCCGTTCTCAACTCAACAGTGGAGTTTGCAGCCTTGTAAATAAAAATGGCGAGGCGAGAAGAAGATGAAGAAGGACATTTCGCCGTGGTGGGCGACGACCGATGACTTTGCGGTTGGCCGAGTCGAGGTCGAGAAATATGGAGTTTAGGATGGGTAGGTAGATACCCCGCTATGGAGTGCGGATGTATAGAAATCTTCTATTCGGCTTCAATTTATTGGTGCTGGCTGCCGCAGGTGCCGTGCGTTACCGACACTGCCGTTTTCAGTGGAGTGAGGAGTACCTAGTTGATGTAGAGGGGTTGGTGTCGGGTCGAGTACGTTGAGGCGGTGGTGATGATGATGCTGCGTTGCCGCTTATGATGCCCGTTGCTTGCAGTTCAATTGGAGATGGAGATGGAGATGGCTCCGTCGCATGCAAACAGGAAGGCTGGAAAGGATTGGAAGTGGATATTTCCGTTTGCATGTACCTCCGTACGTACGTACGGACGCAAGTAGTATATTTCTGCATACGATACTCCATACCATCCCGCCTCACAGTTCCAATCGAATTTGGCCCCCTCGCCGTTGTCGCGGTAATACTGATTTTTTCTCTTTGTTGGAGGGGTTGGATTGATGGGTCACGATGCATGGCGGGGTTGGAAGGGAAAAAACTGTCGAAGAGTCTTCTTTCTGCCTTCCATTCATTGGTATGGTATGCCGAGTCGTGCGCTGCTTGCATGCCGAAAGATGGAGATCCAGGTGGTCCTGACTTTCTCGTCTTCGTCGTGGAGAAAGCTTTTGGACGTGACGTGAAGTGAAGCAATGCCTTGCGAGAAAATGGGTACTGTACGGGACTTGGAACTTAACGCGTAGAGTGCGTGCAGATGTGGAGATCTTTCTTTTTTTTTTTTTTTGGCTTTGTGCTTTGGCTCTGGCTTTGAACTCGTGTGGAGTTGAAGATACGAAACGAGGCCACTGGCGATGGGAGTACAGGTCTCTGTATCAAAGGAGGGATTTTATAATCGCGAGTTTTGACACTCCACCTCCTACGTCGTTCGTCACCTTGTCATACATGCGTGAAGTGGAAACTTCCACGATCAAAGGGAAAGGAAACGTAAGCAGAGACGCGTCTTCACCGTATGAGTAAAGTAGGTACCGCGATGAAGCATCTTCAGCTTCATGGACACGCGACTTGTATCCAGAAGTATCCACTTTAAGGGGCCGAAGCAGAAAGATATTTTTTCTTCTTTTCTTCTCTTCGCTGTTCTTTGGTGGGCTTGGAGTGGATTGAGAGGGAAAATCAAGTCCTTGAACCTGACTTGAGGTACATGAAGTGGATCAGCATCATGAGTAAGAGTTGAGTCTGAGTGAGAGCTTGAGGTTATTAAGTCACGACTGAATGCCTGCCTGCTCCACCGGGAAGATGCGAGGGTGATGCCGCTGTCAGAGTTTCGACTGCCCGAGCCGAGAGATGCCGGCTCTTCTTAATTTTGTTTTGGGCTTGGATAATGTGGTACTGTGCGTGCTTCTTTGAGTTGCGTTACGGGTAGTTACAAGTTACAAGTCCTTTACGTGATGTATGAAGGGCGCCAAAGTGGATGTGGGTAAATGACTTGTGGTGAGCGAGTGAGACATATCCGGAATGATGTTTGAGGTTGAGCATTAGATTCTTTTGCGTTTGTGTTTTACAATAATTATTGAAAGTTTGAGAGGATCGGGAATTTCGGAAGGAAGGAGTTGGACGGATGCGTTTGCATTTGCGTGTTGTTTCGTGAGATGAGAGGTTTGGATAGGAGGCTTGAGGTAGGACAATAGGGGTGCATGAGGCTGAAGATCTCTGAACGCCTCATTAATCTCGCCTGGGAGTCGGAGGTATGTCAGATCCAATCCAGATTCCAGAATTCCAGAAACACCTCACTTCTGGAATCCATCTCATCTCTTTGCTTCGTGTTCAAATAATACATCTCGGCTGCATTGCATTGCAGCGCATAAGTTGCATTCCTCACTCACCAATTACTCGTAGGATTTCGAGGCCGCGTCAAAATTGAAGCTGCAAGATTCAATAGCCCCTATGTACCTTCCACACATCGGCGCCTCTCCAACCAATCCTCTTCTTTCCCTTCCTTCTATGCCAGAAGTACAAATCCTGAGTCTGTCTCCAGTCAATCCCCAAACGTAAAATTCAGATCTACCGTACGATAAATTTACAATGCCGCCGACGACATGCATATCGCAAGGAGCATCCCAATCCATCCCCTCTCGCTCCCGTATCAGTCAGTGCCAGTGTCCCAGCGTCCAACTTCCGACACGGACACGGCAGCGCAGCGCAGCACAGACTAGCAATGCGGCTGCATCTGCATTCTGCAGCTAACTCACTGACTTTCCATCATACAGGTTTAGAAACGACGCGAGGATACGGAGATGATTCGTTGGGCGGGCGCGTGGGGTACGTATTCCCACGCGTTAAGTGGTTTGATTTCCTTCTGCTCGGAGGAGAGGACGTTTTAATTGCCTGACGGGGCAATAGGTAATTAGTTGAGCGGAATATTATTACTTGCTGCTTCCTGACTTGGAAAAAGAAGAGAGGAGAGATTGGATGAACGATTTTAATACACAGACGGTTTGGTTTGGTTTGGATTTCCTTCAATAATAATGCGATATGATATGATATAATATGATATAGATAGATCTGATTCTCCAGTCCTTCTAGCCGTCTATACTTTATGGCTTATTGGCAGGCAACTGCACTGTAGCGTGCGCGGCCAGGTACGGAACCTACTGTATGGATTCAGGTTCAGGTTCAGGTTCAGGGCATAACCTCGCTCTCTCCGCTCCAGCTAACCATTGAGTTTCCATGCACTCGGTTCCAATCCCAGAGAGCGAGCGAGCGAGACGAGCGACCTTTTTCTTTTTTCGGAGATAACTCCACTCTGTATCCATCGAAAAGGGGCTGGCGCCACTATCTTTCTCGCGTAAAGTGACGTAAAATGAGGCTCATGCAGCCCCGGGGCCAGGGCTATTTTAGCAGCTGTGGCGTCGACTGTGCACATCTTTTTTTTTGTGCTTGGTTTATGACGGGAACTATTGGGGGCGATACCTTGTGAATTGTGGGGATATGTGGTCAATGTTTTGTGGGGTTGGGCTGGCATAGCATAGGATAAGGTAAGGTAGTGGTTTTTATGCATGTTTGCATGGATGGATGTGGATGGGATTCTTGAGAATTGCATGATTGAAAGAAATGGTGGGAAGGAGATGAAACTTGACAGGAGACGGAGGGAACAGGAGAAGATACCTAGATGAACTGATGGAAGGGGCTAGCCATCAGTGAGGTGAATTGATTTGGTGAGAAGAAATAGAAGCAAGCGATTTGTTTCTGTGCAGCTGTGCAGCTCTACTCGGTGTAACCGAAACCCAGCCCAGCACTTCCAACCCCTCCAAATTACAGCACAGTACAGTCCAGCACAGTCCAACGTCCCGAAATACCGTACCCCTCTCTCACTTCAATAACATCCTCAGCTTAAAAAAAGAGGCAAACTCATCTCAAACGTTCGCCTCGCCACGCCACCACCCCCTTCCTCCCCTCTCTATCAACGGAACGAACAAACGAACGATAGGCTCAGCTAGCTAGCTAGCTAGCTACCCGACACCTCGTTCTCGGTCTTCCTCGATACTTTTCACCAGTTCACCAAATCACGTCACGTCACGAACGGCATAATAATACCTACAGCAAGGTAGGTGGGTTTTTGAGAGGGGGAAAACAGCGATTGAGTCTCCTGATTGGAGGTGTCGTGTTGGAGCTTGTATCTTAGGTAGGCTGGTAGGGCCGAGCTGAATACCTACTCGGTTAAGCCGGGGATGCTGGTTCTGGTGCTGGTTCTGGTGCTGGTGCTCGCTGACGCCGAACGAAGTGTTGGAGGAGATTAGGTAGGTAGTGAGGGGAAACTCGTGAACTCAGCTGGGCAGCTGAGCTGAGCTGGGCTGGTGGGGTAGAGATAGAGATAGAGGCAGAGATAGAGGCAGAGAGAGAGAGACGCGGTCAGGAATTCAGAAGGGAGGGAGGTTGGTTGATAGGCTTGGGTTGATTTGAAATTGTTGAAGAAGAATCTTGAAATCTTGAAATCCTTGGAATTTTTCGTTCCAGGAAACCAACAAATATTCGTACGTGGTGTGGTGTCCAAATAGGGGTCCCTCCCTCCCGAGTTTAGTTGTCGACGTTCTCTTTCAGGGTCTTGCACCGATGCCGCCGGCCAGTGGTGGTTGGTGAGGTACTGTATCAGAAAACTCTACAAGCGAATATACCACCTCAGAGAAGTTGGAATGAATAATAGGTATATCCAGCGCGATGGATGGATGGATAGATGGATCGATGCATCATGCAGTGTAAACAGGAATTTTTGGGGATTGGGGGTTACATTTTGGATGGGTTTGGTCTGGTGTGGTTTGGTTTGGTTTGGAAGTGGTTAGTAAGCATAGATTAGATGAGTTGCTGAAGATATGGATCGTATGGATGGTAGGTAGGTAGGTAGGTATGGTGCGATGGGATGCGATGCGATGCGATGCGATGCAATCGATATATTGAGATTCGATAGGGTATAGCATGATGAAAGAACCGCCGCGTCTGCCAACTTTTCTGGAAAGAGATTGAAATGAGATGATTGTTTTTCTTCTTTTTTAGGGGTCCAACTCCGTTCTGACAGGGAGGACGACAGATAGATAGATGCGTTCCATTTGATTTGGTTTGATTTGATTTGATGCGTCCGGTGTTTGTGACAGCCTGCTTGCCTACCCTATTTCAGGAATATCGTACTCTTGCTTGCTTGCATGCATGAGCGACGGCGTCTGGAAGAGGTGATCTTACAGTGCAAACACGGCTGGGACGGGGCTCGGCGATGCGTGGGATGTGATGAGGCTGGGCAGGCGGGTTAGAATGGAAACGCGAGATTTGCAATGGCGCGTTTTTTGGTGGAGTGGGGATGGGTAGGTAAGGTAGATGGATGAGTTCATCCTGCATGGGCTTGGAGCTTGGAAACGGAACGGAAATGCATAAATAAACATAACGATGGATGAATATCGAGATTTGGGATTTGAGTGTAGAGGTTGCAAAACAATGGAAAGAAGTGAGAGAGGAGGGGAGGAGGCTGTTTATTTATTTATTTATTTATTTTGATGATGGAGAGCAGGTCGTGAAGTAGGTCTTGAAGGTTGTGATTCTGGTCTGGTGGACAAACGCGTGCTGGAAGTGTTTTTATGCAAGCACTCGTTCAATACAGCTAGCCACCCCAACTTTCCTTGATCGAAACAAGCGAGAGAGTGAGCGATGGATTTAGGAGCTGCAAGTCATCGTTCGTGATGTCAAGGTTCTTTTTGGTGGCTGGTTGGTTTGGTCGGTCTTTTTGGCCTGGGGGTTGAGACGCCGAGCTGACGTGACTGAGCGACTGACGGGCTTGAGGTAAATTTATGTCCGTCTAGCTTTTGGTGCTGCTCATAAGAGAAGAGAGTGTTTGTATTGAAAGAGTATGAAAGTGAGTCTCATTGTATTGTTTGAACGCAATTAAACAATCCAATTGTTTCTCCTGCAGTTTCATTCCCGCAGCTGCAGCACGGCGATGAATATATGTATATCCTCATAATCATATGCACCGCAACACGGCATGCACCGAGCACAATGTTCCAAAATACAGCCGCATCCAATCACCACCTCCATACAGTATCCGAAGCGATCCCAATACCAATTCCCTTAAAGCAAGGCCAGGCCAGGAACAAGCATGTGCTCAAGGTAGGTTTGCTGCAGGCGCGTGAGATCAGATCCTGATCCTGATTCTGCCCTGCTGTACGGAAAGTAAAGGTAGATTTAAGCCAAATAGAGTGCTGCACAGACTACTGCTAGGGCGAGATGCATGTGAAGTTAACCTACGCTAGGAAGTGGAAGTGCTTGCATACGGCATGGCATGGCGTGATGTAAGAGGGAGAAAGAGAGTCGCGAGATGGGAGACCAAGATTTCGCGTTTGTTTGGCGTTTTTTTTTGATTCTCTTGCTTGTGCAGAGGTGGAGGAGGAGTTGAGTTCCGGTTTAGGATGTACATGGAAATGGAGCTGGGGAATGGATAACCCGAAACGAAACTCACGCAATGCTTCAGAGCTTTGGTTTTACTCTGATAAAATGTCTTTTGATCTGACCGTACGTGTTGGATTGTTTTGGGTCAGATATTTCATGGCCTCCTCGGGTCTGTACATCATGGCCTGGATTGAAGGTTGTTTGTTTGATGGGAGGGAAGGTTTGGGGTCTGATAGGCGCGTGGTGTTAGGGGTGTTAGCGAGGTTTCGCGTGGGCTGGTAGGCTTCGATGCACTGGAGAGTGGACGATAGGTCGCTGAATGGGCCGGGTGGCTGGGCTGGTAGGGCTGTGGTGCCTGTGAATGGTCGCTAAACGTTTTTGAGTTGTACAGCTCAGAGGAGGGCAGCCGGATTCTGCAGGATATCGTGTGCTTGGGATGAGGAGGTGCAGGATCAGGATATTGTGCATTTGTTGGAGAGATGGTAGCTGCTGGCCCGTCTTTTGGGAATTGGGTCTATTGTTGTTTTGGTTGTCATATATCAGGTATCAGGTATTGAATGCCATAGAATTTCTTCTTTACGGAGGCATCTCATCTCATTCTCCAATCTTCTTCTTCCTCCTCACAATCTTGACGACATTCATACTCGCACGTCCCGTGCTGAACGCCTTCATAAATGCACCCTTGAAATCCCCGTCTTCGCCTATTCCCACTCCCCTCTTCCCTCCAGCTGTCACTATTCCCACACTCAAGTTCCCAATTCGCGTTGACCCTATTCGCGTTCTCGTCATCTCACATCCACTCAAGTGTTGTTGCTCGTTCCGTGGCGGTCCCCTGTCGGGCGACTTCTCCTCTCCTCTCCTCTCCTCTCCTCTCCTCTCCTCTCCTCTCCACTACAACTTACTCCTCACGAAGTGAGTGATTGGATTGGATGCTTGGAAAAAAGCATGGCCGCCGCCGCCAAAATGTAAACCCAGCAGCGCAGAGCACCGCTCATCCATCCAATCCAATCCAATCCAATCCAACAATGCAGTTCAATGCCATCGGGGCCTGTCCTGTCCTGTCCTGTCTTGTCTTGTCTTGTCTTGTCTTGTCTTGTCTGGTCCTGGCCTGGCTCTGTGGCTCATGGCCCTGGCCCGCCCTGTTATTGTTCAAGCAGGTTCAACGCATACAGTACCCTGTCGTGCCCTGCCCTGCCATGGCCCCCTGTCCCCGACCTGCCTTCTGCCCTGCAACAGCCCCATGCCAGTGATGGTCATCCCAGCTGTCTCCTGCTCTCCACTCCACTACCACTGAATCCACTGAAATCGCTCCTCTCCAATCCCGCCCCTATCTGGCCTAGCGGCCAAGATTATGGCTCGACCACTGGACACCCACGCTACACGGTACAGTAGTGGTGCTTCGGAGGGCCTCTAGTCTGCTTTCTTACTAGCCTGGCCACTGGGCCTCTCACGACACACGGCTCTGGTGGCTCTATTCTGCTCTACTCGCTCTACTCTACTCTTGCTTTGCTCCGTGTGTCTGATCCTTTAACCTCCTCATCCTCCCTCCTCCTCTCCTCTCCTCATACCCTCGATACGCACATTTACGAGGGAAGGAGGTCCTCATTATCCCCGACAAGGCAATTGACAGCTCGTTACGCTGAAGACGAAACTTCAAGAGAAGTGAGAAAAAGGTCGGAATTGAGTGATGCTAGATTGCACCACCGGCTCCCCTCTGTCTCTCCCGTGTCTCTCGTCTGTCCGTAACTGTCAGCTACCCTCACCTCACCCACCTCTCCTCCACCTCCGAATAGCTTCCTCTCCACGAGGAATTAATTCACCTCACGACTCGTCTCGACCGGCTTCTCCTCCTCCCCGTCTGCCGACGTCCTCCGCAACAGGAACAAAATCGAATTGATCCTCAACTCGGTCATTTTTTCCATCCTCCACAAACAGAACTCACTCTCTAAAATTGTTTCGGTCGAAACTCTTTTCTCTCATCCACGATCAGCTTCAGCAATTGTTGCTACTCACCTGGAATTCCTCCATCCCACGATCTTTTGAGTGATCCCCATACCACAGAACCTTCGGCGGAATTGAGCTGTTGCTGTGTCAAGATCAGTCTTGGCATCAACGCAGGACGATTCCAACTAAGATTACGCTCCACCCTCCAAAGGTGCAGCACGATACTTGACTTGAAGGTGAGCTTTAAACTTCTTTTGTCTCGTTCCAATCTCTCCCCTTTATTCTTTTTCTTCCCATCCTCGCCCGCAGCTTCTAGCCTCCTGCGTGCCTCGGCCTTTCGTGCAGCTGCTAATATTCCGCCCTTGCGTAGCATTTACATGCCAACGGTCGCGTATCTGGTGGCATTCTTCTCCAAAACCTCCCTCCTCCCTCCGCACACCTCGACCACCCAATTCCTCCCCTCCCCACACGCGTACGATAGGCTGGAGACGTTCACTCGTTCATCCCGCCTTGTCGCAGATTTCCACACAATCCTTGGACTCGTCAGGTACTTAGGTTCAAGCCAACAAGGGATCATACTACAGAACGTAGGAGCTGCCTCCCATCGACGCCCTCCAATCGGTACGTGCTTCTCAGTGGATGCTACATTTTTCACTCCAGATTGGGAGAGGGTCTGAATTATTCTGAGTCTGATTGTGGATTTTGGGTTGCATCACTGGCTTGAGAAATTCGAACCTCCTCGCTAACATATGTGATCGCCAGATTCCTCCGAAAAGTGATAACGACCTGCCTCCTCGGTCTCATCATCTTTTTCACCTCTCAACGGCTTCACTTTCTAGCCACTGTCATTCTTTTTTTGTCCAAAACTCACCCATAGTCTGTCTCTAATTCTAACATCTCGACGTCTTCACTTTCGCCGAGTACTTGTTCTCGAACACTTACACATTCTTTTACAATAAAAAACACCAGTGTTTTCCGAGCACTGTCGGTCGAAGCTCCTGGAGAACCTTGACATCCGCTCTTTCCACACAAACCTCACACAACTCATACACCTTACCACCAACAACCACCCAACATGGCGTACTACACTCAACAACCGTGCGATACGTACTTCGTGGAGGAAGCATACCCACAGCAGAGAAACCCAGCGATTCTCAAGATGGAGGGACGTCGGAAACAAGAAGCAATGGCGAACGAGCTGTCGAGACAAGCCTGTGATACCTACATGGAGGACATCATTGGTCACATGAAATATATGGAGGTCAATTGCCTTGACTTCACTTTACTTAATACCAAACTGACACCATACAGGGCGAGACATTACCAGATGTCGCTTCCATTGATATCCAGCAAGAAATCCAGTGGTTCATGAGACCGTACCTGATCGACTTCCTCATCGAGGCTCACGCTGCTTTCCAACTTCTCCCCGAGACCCTCTTCCTGGCCGTCAACCTTCTCGATAGATACTGCTCAAAGCGAGTTGTCTACAAGAGACATTACCAATTGGTTGGATGTGCTGCTCTTCTGATCGCTGCCAAGTATGGTGACCGCAAGGAGCGCGTACCAATGATCAGAGAGTTGAAGTCAATGTGCTGCAGTCTATATGATGAGGATATGTTCACCCAGATGGAATGGCACGTTCTTAACACCTTGGACTGGATGATTGGTCACCCTACCGTCGATACCTGGCTGCAACTCGCCTTGAAGGATGGCCCAGCTTATGATGACATCGAGGTTGAGCACATGTCATGGTACCTTTGCGAAATCGCCCTTTACCACAAGGACTTCGTCTCGAGAAAACCTTCGGTCATGGCCGACGCGTCAATTGCCTTGGCTCGTGGTATTCTCGGTCGCCGTGATGTCTTGGACGACAATGACTGTGAAGTCAGTGAGACCATCCTCAGATTATCTCAGAAGCTTGACCGTCCCTCCCAAGTCCTGTTCCGCAAATACGCCACTCCTCACATGTCCCGCGTGTCTGCCACCCTCGACAATTTCCTCCGTCACCAAGAAGCCATGAACCGTCGTGCCAGCCCACCAACTCCTCCTTGTGAGATCACCCAGAAGCCAATCCACCCCCAATCCCAAGAGCTTTACCCAGGCACTCCACAGAAGCCATATGGAAACATGGTCAATGGTTACATGACTCCACCCATCACACCAGAGGGCGAGTACTTCATGAACGGCAACGAGAACAAGGTATACCACCAAGCTCCGAGATGTCCAGTCACCCCAACACCAACCGGAAACAATCCTTACGTCCATCAACAGCAATACTATCAACCACATCATCAAGAAATGATGCATTGATTATACTCTGTTTGGATACCTGCTAGCTGATCTTCGCCGCTGCATCAGACAAATTTCGATTCCCATGTACAACCACATGTCTTGATTGCACAGAAGTACGGACAATTCAATCACACTATCTCGGAGATTGATCAGCTACAGTGGGGAAGCTCTCTCAATCATTTCATTGAATGGAGTCTTTCTTGATACCTAATATCAAAAATTCCTATTTCCTCATCATCTTCGTGTGGCATCAGCGTTTCCTTGATTCTGGTTTGGCATTAGCGATCTGGGTTCTCGGTTCTTTCCTCCACAACATCATCTCTCAACATCGACCACCCCATCTCATCTAGAGTATGGATTCGGACAGGTCAACGAGCGACCAGGACGGGCTGTGTTTGCTCTAAATGTTTTGTTTATTAGCGATCGATTACATCTTTTCCTTTTTCCGTTCTCTGATTTGTTTGGTTTTTATTTTCATCGTCAATCAATCCTCTTCGTATCTCCTCCCATTCATCGACAAAATATAGATGGGTGGCGGGAGGTCCTCTTTCACGGAAACACACAAATCAAATCGAGCGAATACCATTCCTGCACAGTACATTTTTCTACTGCAGATTTTTTTTTATTGTTTGGTTGGGGTGGAAAAGCACTCTTGCGCGCGCATATGGGAATGAGAAATTGAAAGGAGGAAATGGATGGGATGGGCCGAATACAACAGATACAACAAAATTGGGGTGCGACCGAACGAAACAAATCGATAAGATTTATTCGACGGCACCTTGCTTGGATTAGGTTGGGATGATGGCATGGATGGATAGATTGCTACAACACCTCATCGAACAGACTTTCCTTCTCCTCGGATGGATAGAGCGATGGGATAGTGGAATGGGCAGCAGGATACGTACACACATACGTCCTTGTTGGCTTGCTGGTGGTGATGGGTGGTGGATGATACCCGATTTCCTTTTCCTTATTTGGGAGGGATGGGATGGGATGGATGGATGGATGGCTGGATGGATAGGCAAACCAAAAAATATACTTGCTAATGATGGTTGGCTGAGGTGGTTGGTAGTGGTAATGCATGCCTGGAAATCAGGCAAGCAAGCGAGCGAAGTGGTTGAAGTGAAGTGGATAGTTAATGAAAATGAAAGGCTTGCAAACTTCATACCCCTCTCTCTCTTACTTTCGTGATGATATTGTGACGTTCCAACCTACCTGGATTTAATTGCCTGCCACACTTGGTGAATGTTCATTGCTTTCTCCTCGCTCTCTCTGCTCTGCCCTACGCTTGAAAACCCAGTATCTTCCCTCACCTAAAATACCATTCGTTCCACCTCTCTATCCTCTCCCCCTCTTCCCTTCCTTCCTCCCTCTTCCTCTTCAATGTTCCCTCCTTTGCTCACACTCCTTTACCCATCCCATAATCACATCACCACTTGTCTCCGAAGTCCCTTCGCCTGCCTGCCTGCCTGCCTGCCTCCCTCCCTCTCCCCTCCCTCCCTTCACCCTTGACCCTCATCCAAAATTTCCACCTTCCATCTCCATCTCTCAAATATTCATTCACATCCACCTATATAACAATCTCTTTCCTTTTTTGGTTCGTCCTTCTTCTTTTCTCATTGTAGGGATTTCTTTAAATCCCCACTGCGCGTAGACTGGGAGCAGTATATACCCACATACCTCCCTCCCTTGGAAATTTAATGCCGACTTCGCTTGACCCACGCCTGTAGAATACTTCCTCGCTCTGTACCGGACCGACTGGATCTGAATCTGGTATTCTGCTATTTAGTATGGATTGCGAGGCGAGAAGGTATTCGAATGCGATACTCGTACCCTCGTCGAATTGCACACTAATTACAGCCAGTCGGTCACCTTTACTATCACACCACCACCACACTACCGCAGGAAGTACAATTATTTCTATATGGCTCTTAGATAAAGGTTAATCTGAATCTCGGACTCAACTCTGATTTAATCCGACTAATGTTGGTTCGGATTTCTTTCCAGGTTTTACAGGTGTTGAGTGAGGTAGGTAATGACAGAGTCGTGGCCGGAGGAGGGCGGGGGACGATTATTATACATATGCGTTGACTTCTAACGGTGGGTTGGGGTTGAGGTTTCATTGTGGAGAGGAGGGATGGGAAGGGGTAAGGTGAGAGGTAGAGTGTTTATAAATCTGACAATGTGGTTGAGGAGGGGAGGCGGAGGGACAATCCACTGTAGAAAGGTGTAGAGTCTGAATACTTGAGTGAGGTGTTTTGTTCGAGGATTTGACTCGTTCCGGGCTTGGTCTATTGATTTGGTAGGTATTGAATTGTGTAGTATTGATGGTGTTATCATTAGTGATATCGGGGAGGTGGTATGAGGTATATAAACGAGCATCTTCTCGTCCCAGAGATTTCTGATCAGGACGTGGCAAAATGCCTCTAGGTTATATTATTGGAGAGAGTGGGAAGTGCTGGAAGTTTGCTGAGTTTGAATCGCTGTGCAGAAGTCATGGATGAGGTGAACTGGTGCATCCTTAGATACTGGGTTGTGATATTTACAAGCTGGGTACGCCACGCTTCTGTTTTAATTGGTCGTCTTGCTTGTTGAAGAGCAGAAAGACTTTGGGCGAACAAGGAGAATTGCCAGCGAGGAAGGAATTGACAACAAGATCCTCATGTCTCGACAGTATCCAACTCCAGATTCGTGAGTCGTGAGTCGTGAGCCGTCAAGACTCTCCTTTCTCATAGTAATAGAACCGAAGAGTATTCCATTTGATCAGCAAACAAGGACACAAAACTGGGAGCAAAACAAGTGGGAGCTGGAAATCCCTCATCAAACAACGGGTAATAGTTGTCCTCTGCGAGAATGTCTTCCACAGCTAGTAGGAAACGGAGAATAGCTGAATAGATTTTATGTACTATTTAAAGAGATGAACTTTGCTTGGGGGTGTCATTGATTCTGCTGACAGCTGAAGTCAATGGAGATTTGAGGTTGGTCTGTTAATGGAAAAAGTGTCTGTACTTCATAGCCAATTGGAGATGGGACCTCGCATTGGTCGGTCAGGTGTAAGCTGAACCTCAAATTAGTTTGAGGATAAATATGGAGTGAGAGATGTGGAGTGGAGGTTTTCCCTAAAATCTGGGCACGCGAAGAAAATGGGTTTGTATGCTTCGGATCGTCAACTATGGAATTTGGGTATAGCTGTATTTAGGGATATGATTAGGCATCACTTCAGATATGGATATTTGTATTAAGAAACAAATCTCTTACTACGAGAACTTGGTTTGCATGACTGAAAAGTGTGACTCTTGTTGCCATTCGCTGCTTCTGTTGTCAAGTCGACTTTTTTTTGGCTTGGAGCTCACGAAGCGAAATAAAGTGCGACGTCGTCCCTGAACATGCTACGAGAAATTGAAACATGAATACTGAATAATTCAAGATAGAATCAAACCATAAGGTTGGAGAACCAGATGAAGTGCTTGCGACAAGGGAGCGAATGGGATGGTGGTCCAGTGAGTGGAGTAGACTTGAGGTATCTGAAGCTGAGGGTTGAAGGTTTTTATGTGCGAATCATACCCCATCTTTCACTTCTCCCTTTCCGTTGGCACGGTAAAAATCCGAATTGGGACTGGATTCCATAAATGAGGGTTAGTAATAATATCGCGAGTACCAGTTCCTTCGCAAGCCAAGCTTCTCACGCCCGTAAAGTCAATGTATTTGTCCCTTCTCGGCAAGCTCTCACCTATGCAAAGCCTTAGATGGATTACCTACACCGCCACTTATGAAGACTCTGATCATGTACCTACTTGCATTTTGATTTCTTTCAACCGCTTTGTGGTTGTGCCAGTAGAAATTCAGACGTTTTAGTTCAACAATTTCCCTAGCTTACTTCAGCCTTTCTACCATTTGGACTCGGTACGACACATACCGCGATACCCATCTAGCTGACGACAATTCAAAGAATGGCAGCGAGGATTTTCTTGACAACAGAAATCAAGTAATGATGGTTCATGTCTGTCACATAGAAGATATTTTGTACTGGACCATGATTGCACAATCAAGAGAATAGACCCCGCTCTTTGAGGCCCCTCTGATTCACTGGTAGGCTATGCACTGGATAGTGGCTTGCAGCCTACGGCCCATGCTTTGTTCCAGCGGGTAGAGAGAAGTTTTCGTTGAGAGGAAATTCCTGGTTGCAAGGGTGAAGTTATGTAGTAGGACGGAAAGAGAAGAATTGAGTACGTATGTCAACAGTGTCACCTGTGGTGTCTTGTATAGGAGACTGAGCATGATATTGACTTGTTCACTCTCTCAATTAACCACACACCTGCAGTATACTTAAGGGGGAAAAATGAACTATCAAAGGATTTACTGCGATTCAAAGCTGTAAGGTGTATGCGGATAAGGATAAAGCAGGTGGGGAGGTGTGTTGTGAATAACCTGCCGAGAAAAGAAGAGCATCAGGCTAGTGTACATGAGCTGTGATTGTTTGTGAGTTAAAAATCAACAAGTTGCACAGTCTAATGGCAATCTATGTTCCCAATGAGTAGCGAACAATTCGATTCGATGAACAGCGGAAGGAATACTTTCGATCAGTCGAGCCTGGCAGCCAACCGATATTCAAATATGAGCTACATTTCAGAGATAATGATCACAGGAGTAGAAGAATGGTCTGGGAGTCTGCTCAAATGGGATTGAGTATGTGATATGTAGTTGGGCTCACAAGAGAGCATATTCTGGGGACATTTGCCCGGGTTGCTTTGTTTACATTTTCGCTTAAGACTTGCTTGGCTCAGACGACTCCAGGAACCTCTCCTGCGACGCATTTCGACAAACGACAGCAAAGATGGGGAATCACGACTAAAATAGGGCGAAACTTTAGTCATACCTCTGTTGAACTAAGGGAACACAGAGCTTCATCCGGCGTGTGAGTATTCTCGATGACAACAAGCCGAATATTGGCAGCGTGGCACAACTGCTCTTACGCATTCAGATCTAAGTAGTCATGATCTCGAGAAATGTGGTTGGATTAGTCTAATATACACGCAAAGAGCATATTGAAAGAATATTGCAAGACTTTACGATCTAGAAGTCAGCAGAAATGAAATAAAAATGCGTGTCATATGTGCTGCATGCACAACCCACAGCTTTCATTGTTGAACACAGTCTTAGATGACTGAGTATTTATATTTATTTTCAAAGTTGAATGAACGTCTCTGGTGACTATTGAAGGTGGATGGATTCACTTGAATGGGAATCAAACGAGGCGGAGGTCAGTCTCTCAAAGGAGTAGAGAAACAGCGTTTCAGCACCGCGAAACCTATCCGCCAAGAACATGGGCAAGCACGAACTTCAAGCCTGCAGTCTCCTCTTTGGTTGTTCAGCTTCCAAGAAGCTCGAGCTGCTACAGTACCGCATGTCTCAAGATTTCTCTTTCACCGCGTTTTTTCACGTAGAGTTTGCTAGAGGCTGTGGTATCTTTGGATGCCAGATTTTAATCCACTTGAAATATAGGATCAACAACAATGATAGAATTGATACAAAAGAATGGAAACCATGGCCACGTTATAGTATTTGAGTTAGTTATTCATCCGACTTCACAAAGAGACTTGCTGCGCTTCAGTCTCGTTGAGTTTCTCGAGTTAGCCCAGTTGTGCGCTCTTCATACTCACGAGGCCCAGAGAATGTTGAAAAAAGTGTCTCCCGGGTTCTTTTTAATATGACAGTCGGGATTCAAACCTGTTTACTCAATATATATTGCACGACTGAGCGTTTCTGAATTGGTGAATTTGAGAGGCGATGAGGAAGAAGAACCTTGTGGTGACATCAGGAAAAGCATAGGGAAGAGCTTCAGATATTTTCATATTTATATCAGCTGGGACAGGAATGAATGAATATCAATCACGTACATCCGAAAAGAAAAGGAAAGGTATCACTCCGAGGACTTCCCTCCGTTCTGCAAAGATTCGAGCGCAGCCTGCTCAGCTGAAACTTGAGTCCTTACAATGGAGCGGAGCTTAACACTCGTAGGACATTATTTGCGGTCAGTGACGTTATTCTGTTTATGATGCGGAGTGGTAAGCATTTAATTGACACAAGCACCTGTTGACAGTGGCTGGATGCTTGGCAACAAACATTTGAGCTTCGTTGCAAGTCAAGTGAACAGGCCTGAACTCTTGTTAGATCCGGGCCAGCAGCCCTAAGCGCAGGCAAAAGTCAAATAGCAGGTATGTGCTGTACCACACAACTTGTGTCGGAGACCCTAAGGCCACTTGAGACAGGCGTTCACGAACGGAATGGAAAGAGGTAGTTGTAACAATCTCGACTGAACTCATTGTATACTCGTACACTATGCAATTCCCATATTCAATCCGATACACCAAACGCCCCATTTTCCAAAGCAAAACGCCTTCCCATATCCACAAGCCGAATGCTAGTAAGCCCTCACCCATCCAAATGCACCGCCGCCCTGTGTAACCTTGCTCCTCCCAGCACAATTCAGACATTTCCTCTCAGCACCCAGATTACTAACCGCGCAACTATGGCACACCTGTTTCCCACACGCTGTACACGCATGGCTGCCCGCTCCTCCCATATCAATGTCCATCATCATATCCACATCCATCATATCTGCATCATCCGATTGTCCCAACGACCCATCACAATCCTCACAATTCGTAGCTGGAAAGAACGATGTCATTTGTGATGCTGTCGAGGGTGTGTTTGTAGAAGAGTTCGAGTAATTACTACTGGGAGACGATTGCCGCCCCCCCGAGGCCATCGGCCCATGCCAAAACGAATGTAGACTAGCTTGCTGACTCGAGCCCGATTGACTGCTCGACGGCAACGACGATACCGGTTCTTGTGGTTTATTTATCGACTGTCGGAAAGAGGTAGGTAGAGTTGCTTGTTGCGGCTTCTGCGCGCCAGAGAAAAGAAGTGATAATGTGTGTTCTACAGAACGTATTAGAGGTGGGCAGCTGGGTGAGAGGTAAAGGCACGGCATACGATGTACCTCGGACTCGGACGGACGGTTATCGCGGTAGCGTTTGCGAGTTCGAGAGGAGAATAAGGAGGGCGTTGGGATTTGTGTCTGGGAGACGGGGTAGTCGATCGACATGTGTCCGGAGGCAGAGAGGGGGGAGGAGAGGAGGGAGCTGGAGGTGGAGATCTCGGAGTCAGAGCGCTTGCGTTTGAGGACCATTTTGGCGGTTGTAGAGTTTGTAGATCGAGAAGTATGGGTTATTAGGATGTTGTATTGGTCAATTGATGAACTGAAGATGGAATGGATATGGATGGATGTGCAGTGGTATTTTAGAGGCGGTGGTGTTGATGAATGGAGGAGGCTGGGGTTCGGCTGGAAGACGCGATCACTTTACGCCAAAACGCGCTAAGGATTTTCGCGCTTTTCCTTTTCAGACATCAAGCGACAATAACAGACAACCGAATTAGCCGAAAGGGAGAAAATAAACCTCTAGTTTCAATGAGTATTACTTGACTTGTCTTATAGTAAGAATTCGAATCATAGCATATAACTCAGTTGTACTATATCTAAGAGCTCTCTTTCTAGAACCCAGTCTCTCGTGTTTTGCGGACTGCAAATGGAGACGTGCGAATGTACTCCTTGTGTGCTTATTTTCAAGAGCGACTAAGACCCAAAGGACAGAAAATCGGAAAAGCTTACAATAGATTCTTCTACCAAAACGTGACAGGGAAATAAGGGGCCACACTGAGGCTCATAGTAAGTTATTGCGACATCCCTTCGGTACTCCGACTTTGCTAATCAACAGCCTTCTCAGCTTCCCAAGGATTGGGCAACATTGTGCCGACCAAATCCGCCGGATGGTCAACGTCTCAAACAGCATGTTCCCAGAGGACTTCCGGTAGATCTTCCTTCTCGACATAGATGTATATATATATCGACTCCAGTTTGTGTGCAACATTCCTTTCTTCTCCACTTTCAGTCCCTTCCAGCATCCGCTTTTCTTGCGGCTGGCTACCTCTACAAGGTATATGTCATTGACGGATCCGAGTTTTACATTGCATTGCATCCACAGCGCGTAGACATCAGAACAGAGATCGAGCTCGACAACAGCAAAATACCAATCACGCCAACAGTAAAAGTGCTGAAACCAAGATTTGTATCTTTGATTTGCTGAGTGTATCTGATAAAGTCACTAGAACAACACCGTGTTTGCCCTCTCTTGATAATACCCGTTTTGGCAATGGCTCCGTCCGCACGTCAGGTGCAGCGACCATAGGTCTTTTGACTATCATGCTGTCAGCAAGGCGTACTCATGTCACATTGAGAAAGAAACATACCAGCCAGTTCCGCAATGCGCACTAGTCGAGCCACAATAGCCCGCTGATGAGCAGCACTGCCCATGAAAGGGACCGCCGGCACAAGTGAATCCTCCATTTTTCGCGCCACAATTCCCATTTAAGGAGGCGACATTTGATGTCTGGCAGAGATTCGAGAACTTGGTTTGACTGTATAAAGAGAGAACTTGTCAGCTGTGATCGCTGATAGGGGAGAGCTTCATATTACTGACCAGCCTTGGGCACAATGATTGACGTCTTTGCCGCAGTAATTATTCGAGCTACAGCACCCTCCGAATGTGCTTCCTGTACAGGTCTTCCCATTGGTACCACAAGCTTCATCTTGTGAGATATTACTTGGTGCTGGAATTTTGGTCGATGTTGTGGTGGGAGCAAGACATGTTCCGTACGCCGTTTGACAGCTCGTGGAGGCACCTGTGATGATCTGGATCTCAGCATTTTCTCCTTCAAGCCTTCAAGCCTATGTAAAGGGACTTAATGGAACGTCCTCAGTCGACTTACAGTGAAGGGAGTCGCTGCCACAGTAGCCCTGTGTACTACAGCAATCACCGAAACTGGACCCTGTGCACTGGTATTTCTTGGCACCACCACATGTCCCATCTGGAAATATGTTACCACCAGTGCATGTCCCAAACGCCACTTGACACCCAGAGCCACAGAACGTTGTTGAACTACCGTAATAGCCAGAGCTACTACAGTAAGTCCCATACGTAGAGCCTGTGCAGGCATATCCATTGGCCCCACCACAGGTCCCATCAGGAGATGTCTTGTCAGTTGAGCACGACCCGAACTGTGACTGACAACCACCACCACAGAAGCTTGATCCAGAACCGCAATAACCGGAGGAGCTACAGCAATCTCCCTTGCCAGAGCCGATACATGAATATCCGGTAGACCCGCCGCATGTTCCATCAGGCGATGTTTTGTCGTTTGAGCAGGAACCGAAGCCTGATTGACATCCTGCCCCGCAGTGGGCTGTTGAGTTGCCACAGAAGTTGCTGGCTGAACAGCAGTCCCCAAAGCCGGTGCCTTTACAGATGAACTGGTTGGTACCGCCGCAAGATCCGTCTGGTGATGAATCTCCTGGTCCTGGTGGCTTCGTGGTTGGTGCGTTGCAGTTACCGGCTTGAGGCTGACTGTTGTGAAAGTTAGTATTTCCATCCTTGATAAATCTTACAACAGGTTGTGCTGATTGACTTGCCAGCCATCGCCGCAGAATGCCTCACTGCGGCCACAACGACCATCTTTGGAGCAACACGCACCACAAGAAGGATCACAGACCCAACCTGTCGAGCCACCACAAGTTCCATCTTCGGTTACTACGCCAGTTTGCCATGGTGGAACAGCTGCTGTTGTTGTTTGTGCGGAGGCCAGCCCGCAAGAGAGCCGAATAATTTGGAAAATCCTCATGGCTAGGTGCTCTGATTCCTCAGAAAAGCTTTTCCTATCGAACAAAAAAGATTCTCGATTGAGATCACAAGATGGGCGGCGGTGAGATTTCAATCCCCCATGTACTCCTCGGCATATAAGTCTTCTTTCGAGGCTCAGCTCGTCCTAGGTTATCACTCACATGCTACTACAAGATTTGAAACAAAAAATAGCCAACGCGGGTCGTCTTGGAAGTAGGAGAGCCGTAGCACAGTAAAATTGCCTTGCAAACCAACATAATGATTCATCCTTTACATAATCGAAGAAGAAATAACTGAGATTTGCATGCCGTGCAGTTGCAGCTGAGTTCAAAATAACGCCTCTCCAGCCCCTTGACTCGTTCGCGGTGGAAGGAAGTGCCTATCAGAGGACTGATCAAATAAAGTATTAAGGGGTCGGTACACCGAGTTGAATTTGGACGTTGATTGATTTTGTAGGACTTTGCTAGTGATGGCGACTTGGGCACAATCCCCAATTACATCTGACGGCGGAAATACAATCAAAGTACTAGCTCTAGTCTCTGTGCCAGAAAGACTGTTGCCTTCTAGATCTGCATTGCATGAATTGAGAACCTTGACAGTCTATATGTAGAAGGGAGCGCGCAGACTTACCAGCCAGCCAGCCAGGACCCCAAATCAGTTCCGCAACCATGAAGTCGACATACTGGTATATGATGGCTATGACAGCCCTGATGAGATCCGTTCGGAGCATCATCACCCAGCAAGACCCTTCTCAATTGACTCTTGACACCGCCGACCCGCGTAAGTACTACTATCTGGAGAAAAACAATGGCAATCCGCTTGACAACAGCACAAGCTTTCGCGTCAAAGCAGCCCAAGGTACAACACCAACGGGCGCTGTAACATGCGATGCAAACACCCTCTGCCCTGATGCCAGCTGTTGCGGCCTCAAGAATATCTGCGGCTTCGGCCCCGACTATTGTGGACAAGGTTGTCAGCACAACTGTTCTGCAACAGCACCGTGTGGCAGGTAAGATCACCATTCGGTTCTTGACCTTCCTTTCTAGATCTCGTTGTATCGCTAATTCAAATCCCATGTATACAGGTATAGCGATGACGACGGTAACATCCCTTGCGGGATGAACCTCTGCTGCAGCTATTATGGCTATTGCGGCTTCGACAACAGCTTTTGCGCAGCTGGAGCCACTGGATGCCAGGAAGCTTATGGTTCATGCCAGACACAACAGCCTTTTACTTGCGCCAATGGTGATGCTACCAAAAGAACCATTGCCTACTATCAAGGTGGTAATGTGTATTCGGCAGACAGAAAGTGCGGACAAGCGAACCCCTCGGACCTCGACGTCAGCGGCTATACCCATCTATACTGGGCTTTTCCAGAGATCAGTGCTTCGCACGAAGTGGTCTCCTCGGACGCTCGAGACCAAAACCTCTACAAAGATTTCACTGCTTTAAAGTCAGACAAGCTCGAGACGTGGATTAGTATCGGAGGCTTCGACTACACAACCAATAACCCGGATTCGTGGAGCTCGATGGTGTCAACTGTTGATACATGCAAGACATTCATCAACAGCATCGTCGGGTTCATGAAGAATTACGGGTTTCAAGGTGTTGATCTCGATGTAAGTGCAACCCTAAAGTCCATTCAGCGGCATGGATGGTGGACCTTTTCTCAAATTTCTGCTCCGAATTCAATCTCAGCCCCAACTAACTTCTCATCCAGTGGGAATATCCAGTTGATCCAATGCGAGGAGGCCAGAAGAACGACATGCAGAATTTGGTAGCTTTAGTCCGCGAGATGCGAGCAAACCCAGACTTTGGCCAAAATTTTGGTATCAGTGTCACTTTGGCTCCGGATATAAACTATCTGCAACACTTCGATGCCAAAGGCTTGATCAAGTATGCCAGCTTCCTTGGGTTCATGTCATACGATCTGCATGGAACTTGGGACGGCGATCTTCCAATGTTGGCAAAAAGGTTTATGGTCAAACAGATGGCAACGACATTGAGCAAGATTTGATGCCTTTGTGGTTCGACTTGTCTCCGACAGATATGCAAAGAGTAAACGTAAGTGACGATACACCAACTTTTTGAGTTTACATACTGACAACTGAAGTTTGGACTCGCTTTGTATGGGCGGGGCTATACTTTGGCCGACCCAGCCTGTAGAAGAGCAGATGGTACATGCTACTGGACCTCTGGTAGTAAGGCTGCTGCTTGTACAGCTCAAGAGGGTATCATGTCAATAGTTGAGATCAAAGCCCTTCTTGCAGAAAAAGGCTTCACCCCAACACCTTTGGGCAACGATAAGTCAATGATGAAACAAATAACCTGGGACGATCAGTGGATGGGCTACGATGACGAGGAGATAATCAAGCAGAAGACGGCTTATGCTGGGCAGCATTGCTTTGGCGGAACAATGGCATGGAGCATTGACCTCGCTACCGCTGAATCAGAGAACCCGCCTCCTCCTCCCAGTGATGGAGATCTCTGCAATGATGATATTACGCCTGACTTGTGGAACAAGCACAATCTTGGAGACTTCCTAGTGGATGCGTGCAAGGCTTGTGAGTACCTCTGTCCCTGTTGTTTTGATACCATGTGTAGCGCTAACATCCATCAGCTACCGCACAGCATGGTTTGATCGAAACATTAGAAGACAAGATCTCAAAACGTACAGAATGGACATGCTCGTTTGCCGACTGCAGCACGTCGAGCGGTCCGTGGGATACTATTTGGTATGTTATAATTTTTCTGAATTGTCCCAACATATCGTATTTAGAGCTTTTATCATCTGTTCCTTGGCCCAGATGCATGTGTGGAATCGATGCTAAATGTTTAACAGAGATAGCGGACCTGAAGCCACAACTGTGCTTTATGCCGACGGACAATTTATTGCCATGTTGAACACCATGCATGAAAATGTGCAGCATGCAATCACTTATCTAGACAAGAAGAGCGGTGATATAAAAGACGATTTCTATCCTAATGCACCGGCTTCTGGCTCTTCAGGTACGATCGGCACTGCCTTGAGTGCGGTGGGGTCAATTTTGGGCATTATTCCAGGAGTTGGTGCTTTAGCTGGTGAGCAGTCCCTACCAATATACGAGATCAATACCGAAGATCCTCGAACCATACTTGATGTCAGTGAACCATAGCTAATACATTATCAGGTGCTGGCGCTTCGGTGGCTGGTTCCATAGTCAGCGGCATGGCTGATCAGGAGTGAGTAATTCACCAGTGTTGTGAACGTTACTGACATTTTATTTAGCACCGTAGCCGATGTCGACCTAGAAAATATCGAGAGCAGCTGGGGAGACATATTTAAATCCATTACTGGCGACTTACGACAGCTAGCGAATAGCTTTGATAACAGAGATGGGGAAGACTGGCACCAGGACTGCGAAGATCCAAATGGCGCGATCCAGCTACTCAAAACTGGCGCTTTCGCTAAGGACGTTTCTCTTCCTGCAAATGATGCGCCGAATGCCATTACTGCAAGTTTAGCCCCGGTTGCGCTGAACTACCTTTGGAGTCAACAAAAGGTCATCGTTGTCAAAGTATCCAAGAACAGCATTCCATTCGACCCGTGCGAGCCAGGCAGGCTGTTCAACGACGACGTCAAATATTGTGATCCAGATGGCAACATGTAAGCGCTTACGCCGTTGTACAAAGAGTAACAGACTGACAGAATATCAGGTATGTTCTACAGACTTTCCGCGACGACTACATGGAGATGCCCACCCTAGTATCGGACAACGAAGTGCCAGGCTTTGCTTCTCTCCCTGATTACAACCTGAATCCTACTGCAATTGCACTCGCTTCCGAATCAGCTTACATAGAGGGTGGCTACAATGCACCACCCTCGCCCAATACTGATGGCCTGCTTGACAATTTCCAAAAGGTGCTACAAAATCCAGACCCGAAGACAATCTTAGGCTCGCTTGTCCAATTCAAGTTGCCATTCTGCAATCTCGACACAGCGGATCCGAAGCTGAGCAATCCGGACCAAGATCCGGTTTGTGTCTACAAGTTCTGGCGTAGAAGATGCGAGACGGACCACCCAGGTGATCAATCGTGCATTGTAAGTCCGAATTTTGCGAGTGCCATAGCCTATGCTATTGCCTAACCAGGACCAATTGGACTTTAATGTTCGCATGTACTGTGAGTGCTGGCAACAGAAGGATAAGAATGGCAAGGACTGGCCTTACCAAGACGGGCATGTTAGACTGTGCTACAAGCCGAGCCCAGCAAACCAATGTTAAAAATGTATTGACCAGTGAGAGTCATCGTGGTTTAGATACTTTGTCGAGGCTGAAATCTGGGAAGTCAGAAGAATCCATAATAGATGCTTCTCATTGTTTTAGAAGAGAGGAATGCTTAAATTTGAGGGATGAGCGAGCGAGCGAGGCAGAGAGGACGTAGGATGCAATTATATCTTTCAGCACCACCCCCACATCAACTCATGATATGATCACGCTTAGACTACGCATGAGCGCAAAAGACTGCACTGCAGCAACTATTGGTTTGCGCGTCGGCGAGTGGAGACAGGTAAACAGCAATCGCAATCATGCCCTTTCTCTTCTCTATTCAACCAATTCCCATGACCTCTTAGTCACCCAGGAGCACAAACAGTTCATGAGACCAGACTGAACCAACGAGACATCTCCACTCACCAGGTCGAAGGAGCAAGCACTCACGCATACCGAGCCGTGACTGCAAAAAACAAAACAACATTAATATTATATTGCTATCAGGGTATCAAATATGCTTCCCAACCCATCCTATCCCATCCAATCCATCTGAAACATTTCAGGAGCACAAATACAAGCTTCCTTCACAGCCCAAACCCAACATCTCAGCTGTCCATCCATCCCATGTGTTTCTCCCCCCGAACCTCTAGCAATCATCCCATCCCAACCCACACCCTCACAACCACAACAACCACCTCAAACTCCCCACAACCCCCTTCCCAATCCCCATAAACACCCTCGCAATCACAACCACAAACCAAACGTACCACATAATCCCCACAAGCGCCCACTCGACAAGGACCCACCCGCCCCTCCTCAACCACCTGAACCGCCGCCGTCTCGTCCGGGTCATCTTATCGATCTTATCACCAATCATTTTAACCTTCAGCATCTGGCTCGTCACGAGATCTTTAGAGACTTCATCCGCCTCATCAGCAGCCGTGCGTGTCATCGGCGTGAGATTATCGACTAGGCGATGCTGCAGACTACCGATGCGGCTCATGAGAACATTGACCGTGTCGTTGACGAATGTATCTGCGGAATCTTGCCATATTTGAGAAGAGAGCTGGACGTCATCTGAGATAATGCGGGCGGCGAGGCGATGTTGTTGGGATTTGGGGACGACCTCGATTTCTTCGTGTGCCATATCGGCGATATCTCCATACAAGGGATCTTTCTCCGCCCTCAAATCCTTGAGTTCTGCTGCGCGACGAGAGATTTCCTTAGCTTTGATGCCAGAAGAGAGAAGGAGGGCTCGAACACGAGCGATCTCTCGTCTGTTCAAAGGTCCGCGATGTTCGGAGGGACTACGGTCTGAGATGGACCATTGTCGGCCTCCGAGTGAGGGACGATGGTCATGGCTCGTTTCGAGGCTAGAGAGACCAGTGATTGGAAGGGCGTTTCTGCGCTTTCCAGGGAGACCAAGGATCGAATTGAGACGAGCATCAGCTCTTTTAACTCCATTGATGCTGTTACGTCGAGAGTCGATGTCAGAGACAGACGAGTCGCGTTGGAAACGGTTAATGGGTACGGCATCAGGTGAAGATGTTGGGGATGCATTATGCACGTCGATTCTAGGAGCATCCAACATATTATCAGAACCAAATTTCCTGCGCTCCTCTCGTGTGGGGAGCTTTTGTGATCTCGAGTTGGGGGCAATATATGACTCGTCACTCTGCATCCGTGTTGGTCGTCCACGACGTTCAAATGGTGATGTGAAAGTCGGCAAAGGCGGTACACTGTTGATGTATGACTTCTTTTCGATCTGTGGTGAAGCATCCTCAGCATCATCGAATGCAGTACCCACAGAGCTGTCGCGAGAATGTGTAATCTGCTGGGGGTTTCGTATCTCCTCCATGTCGGATTCGTCAGTTGAGAATCCTGAAGAGTTACCTTGGCCTGGCGAAGCTTCTTTCCGCCAAAGTAAGTCACTGACTCTGCTCACAGGATTACGAGCATTCTTGAAAAGTCCTCGAATGCCCGAGTCTTCCTTTCCTTTCCGGATGCTACCCGATTTGCGGAATGCCTTTTGGCTGTCATCTGTATTCCTCGAAATGATCTTTTTGACAGGGCTGATGGAACGGCGCCGAGGGTCTGGACTTTCTTGATCTTGCTCAACAGAAACGGCAACATTCTCATCCTGGTGCTCAGACTCTTGGCTTCGCTCGTAATATGGTCTTATTTTTGATCTCATCCTTGACAGCGGCCTTCGGGATGGCGAGGTACTAGTAGGACGACTCCTACCAGAGGACAGGTCCATCGCAATGCTTGGAACAAACCTATCACCGAGCTTGGTGGCCTTCATGGAAGGAGAGTTTGGGGCAGTCGTATTGAGATCTTCCATTGATCCACGCCCATTTATACCAGGAACCTCGAGGCTCGCACGACCTGATGATCCCCCATTGGCTCTGCTGTCCTTCACTAGGGAAGCAGACCTGCTGTGGCCTGCCGAGCCATTGGCTCTGGCCATGTCTTTTGGCAGAGGCTTCATAGGAGTACCATCATGACGTTTACTGGAGTTGTCACGAGAAGACCAGCGAGCTTCTTCTGCCTCCTTGGCAAGAATCTCCATCATCTGCTTCTCGAGAACCCCCCTGCCATTGTCGTAGCTGTCTGTAGTCCCACTGCGCCGCTTTCTCCTCTTTGGCATGGAATCATCGCTCTCGTCTGAATCCGAGTCGTCTGATCTACTGCGGGAGCTTCTCAGGTGCCTCAAGGATCCGCTATGCCCATGATGTAAACGTGCAGCTGCACGAACATCCCGAAACTTCTTTCGTGCTCTCGAAGTTGACAGATCTGGGAACCTTTCCGAGTCAGGCTTGACTGATTTGAACTCGGGAAGTTTCGTGTCAAGCATGCGCATATCGAGTCCGAGGTCGTCTGCTTTTGCTTTCGGGCTGATGTTCTTGACCTCTGGCTCATCACTTCGTGAAATAGGTCGCTTGAGCTCTTTACTTGCTGGGAATATATTCAGGCCATGACGATCCTCAATAAGCTTCTTATTGTCATCTTGCTCAAGCCAGAAAACATCCGCAATCATATCTGCTGGGTTGGTTACCCAATCGATTCTGGGCCTTTTGACCTTCACAGGTACAGACTGAGGCTTGCCCTGACCCGACTGTGGAGATCCGAAAGGCGAAGCAGCATCGTCCGCAGCTTTCGAGAACTGGGGCATCATCAGACAGTCGGCCTGCCCATCTTCAGAGGAAGCTTGGTGAGAAACAGCATCTACCCAAGATGACACCTTTTCAAGGTCTCCAAAACCTTGTGCTTCTCCGTCAATCGCTCTTGAATTCCGAGACCGCACTTTACGATTTCGAATATATTGGAGAGGGTTGTACGGCCTTCCTAGTGGGCGATTTGAAGATGTATTCGAAATGGTTCGAGATGGGCCCTTGGACGATGAGATGATAGGGGAGCCCGGGGCAGTCCCCGCAGGACTTGCAGTAAACGTCTTGTCTAAGGCTTGTGGCTTTAAAGGAGGCACGTATTGCAATAACCGTCGATACTGTGCCATAAGCTCAATGGCGTTCTTCGCCTTTTCAGCTCTGGCCAGTGTAGATGCCGAGAAATGATACTGATACTGGCCGTCGGGCTGCGTGTCGAACGATGCCTGAAGTGGGCTATTGATCCTCTGCCCAGACGCAAGCCTTGGAGAAGAGGCCGTAGTCCTTTCCCCCCGATCTGGTTTGGGAGAGACATTTCGTGATACTCGCCTCTGCTGCTGCAGTTGATGCCGTAAGCTACTACCTGTGAAAGATTCGCCCAAACCGCCTGTAGCTGGGGGCATCGACGTAGATATGACCCTCCTTTGAGCATTCCGCCTACTCTCGCTCAGGTTCAAAGCCAAATTGACAATCTGCGCAGAGTCCACATCAAGTGCTGGTGCTGCAGCGGTAGGTTTCGCGGTAGGTTCATGGTCCATACTCTCCACACCATCCTCTCTGCTCTTCGCATTTATGTCCGCTGTCCCATTGCCAGTAGAAGCCGTCACAACGTTCGAAGCCAGCGGACTACCACCCACACTCGTCCCGATATTTGATCGCCTCTTCCTGTGTCTCCTTTCTGGGCTCTTCAAAGTCGTCTTGCCCTTCTGATCGCCTAGAGAGTGTCGTTGTCGCAGTAGGCTCTCGACCGCAGAGCCTGTGCTCGTCGCAGTATCCGCTGGCGGTTCGAACGCAGCATTCGACAGCAGGAATCCTCCACTCCTCCGACTCCTGTGACTTCTATGACTGCCTCTGCCATCCTTCACAGGCTTCTCGGCATCTGGAGTTCCTGCATCTCCATTTGGCAAGTCTTTGATGGAATCGCTTGTTCTGAGGCTGCTCCGCTTGCTTGCAGCCCTGCTTGACTCGCCCGTCTCGCTGCTACCTATACTGAATCTGTTGGAGGCACTGAAAGTGCTGGAGTTCGTGCGTCGGTCGAGGGCCGAGTCGTCCTGGCTTCGTGAGCTATCGGGATGGGCATCGTGGGTAGAAGTCATCGTAGATGCTTGATAGTTAATCAAGCAAGGGCTGCTAGAGACATCATTTGTAGTGGGAGAAGTCAAGTCATGATTTGTAGGAGGGGATGGAATGTGTCACTGAGAGTATCATTGACTGGGGAATTAACTTTGTTGCTGGCTGGCCTTTTCGAGCGAGGCTTTCGTTGAAAGAGAGATCTTTCAGAGCGATGTTCCAGAAAGGAAAGGCTGTGGTGGACGCGAAGCTGGATAGGACTGATGAAAGGAAGCCACTTCCCTGCATGTGGGGGAGGTGCCAATGCCAAGAAGCGGCAAAGCGCCCCAACTCCCGGAGCCGCTGTGGAACGGGCCAGAGTTATGTACTACCTACGAGGCCAAGATAATGTGGTAACGGGACTTCAGATTTCTTGATCACTCTTCATATCACACTCCAGCATTGTTTGATTCATAAAAAAGACCTTTGACAGTATGTAGTAATCTATTTCTCACACTATGGTAGGCCAGAACTCCCAGTAAAGGTTCCCTTCCCAAACGCCATACTTTTCCCTTATCTGACTCAAACAGCTCCTAGTTACGCTCAGGACCCTTTCCTGACTTCTCAATCTTTCTCCTCTTCGCCCTCAGCTTCTCAGCCTCGGCATCCTTCTTCTTGTTGCTGTAAACCATCTTCTCCATGATCTTTCTCTTCTTTCTGCTCATCATCATCTTCGCTCTCTCCAACTCCTCTTCCTCTTCCTTATTCCTCTTCGCAGCCTTCTTGCGGGCATCAGCCTTCGCCTTGGCTTTGGGGTCGACTTCCTTGTCTTCCAGTGCGACGCCAGTGAGTTCTGCCTCGAGCTCGCGCTGTCTGCGGATAGCGGCGGAGGTAGATTCGTCTTCCTCCTCTTCCTCAGCATCAGAGAATCCACCAAATGAGCCGGCGTCATCCTCGCCCTCAGCCTCCTCAGAGTCGTCATCTTCGGAACCTGCGACATCCATACCCTCAGCTGTAGCATCAACTTCGTCATTGGTAAGAAGCTTGGGTTCCTGAACGGCCATCTCGTCATCTGACACATCAGCCTCATCGTCACTGGCAGCTTCCAACTCTTCATCCTCACGCTCCTGCTCGTTGAGTGGTGCGCTAGGATCGTATTGACCTCTGACCTTCTTGACGAATGGACTAAGATGAGGTGGTAATTGTGCTCCAGGTGCATACAAATCTGGTCTCTTAAGCTCCTCCTCGTTCACACTATCCCAAATCCATTGGGGTTGGACGTAAATGCGTCCTGGTACTCTGGATCCTGGCTTGAGCTTTTGAGCATTTTGGTTGTCCTCAGTCTGCTCTTCCTCGGGATCAACTTGAATTGGTGGCCGATCAACAATTTGGTGAGTAATTGCCGGGTCAAGCTCGTTATGTGTGTAGGCACCCTCCCCAAGAACAGCATCCCATCCAATGCGCTTGCACCCAAATGCTTTCAGGATGAACTCAATGGGTTGACGAGGTGTTTCTCGGGAGAGGAAGAAGGTGAAGTTCGAGAAGAGGGTAGAAGGGTCGGTTGCGGAATATGAAGGCTGTAACAGAATATCTCCACCAGGAGCTGCAGGCTCAAACTTGTCGATGGTATCTGTAGCTTGCTCTTCCTCGTCCTCCTCTCCAGCTAATGTCTGACTGGTAGCTGGCTCCTTGGCCTCCTCCTCAGGTTGGTTTAGTTGCGACATGAGCTTGTCAATCTCTTTCTGGAGCTTTGGATCCGGCTTCGCGGGCTCGGTACCGGGAATCTGCTTTGGCTGTGTGATCGCACCAATTCCATTACCCTCAAGTGCGAATGCCCCCAACTCAGCACCCTGGTCATCCTTGGTCTTGTCGAACTTCGGAGGGTAGACTAATCCAATTGATGTATAGAGACGGAAGTTGACAAAGCCAAGCAGTGTCTGGTAGAATTCTACAAATGTTCCCATAATTCTGAAATCCACATCTCCAGTAACTCTCTGATTGAACTTGTAAGGTACCAACCACAGGATATCCTGTCCTTGGATTGTTGCCTGGTAGTAGATACCCTTGATCGACAGGAACGACTTGCGCAAGCTATTCGAAACGATCAAGTAGTGTTGGAACTCGAGGCATAGCTTCTCGCATCTTGCGATCATCTTTGCAGGGACTGTGGGTGTGGAGGGGAGGTTGGCGAACAAGAATAACATGGAAAGACAATCATCCAGATCTCTCAGCGCATCAACGAACGTAGGATAACGCTCTCTGATGACATGATCGAGTGTGTATTTCGTTTTTCCCGTCTTCTCTGGCCGATTGGCATTCTTTTCCAACCTGTGCGCATCACCGGCATCTCCTCGACCAAGCGCTTTCGAGATCTTCTTCTCAAGAGCTTTTTGCTCGCGGAACTTCTGTAGCAGCGGTTCGTGTAGGAGATATTGAATATCCTTCGTATAGTAAAAAGTCGTAGATGCGCTCGAGGATTTCGAGGCCTTCTTCTTATTGCGCGGTTCTCGAGGGTAGATTCCTTTCCAGATGCAGAGTTTGCGAAAGTCGGGGAGACTGATCTGAAGTTTGCGCACGGCTTGGGTTCGGGTGATGAAGTTTTTGGCCTGGCCAGCGACTCCTTTCTTCTTAATTCTTCCCATTGTTGCGGATGTGAAGTTGAGTTATTCTGCTGTGAGAATTGGACGTGGGGTTTTCTCAGAGAGCGGAAACGAACTTTTTTCAATCCAAGCTTGACTGATTGGCAGAACTTGCTCACCGCCTGCCACTTCCAGTTCCGTCGACCCACCCGCCAAATCGCGAAGACCACATCTCGAGCTTCATGTGGTTTATTGACTTAAGTCGCTTTGAAGTATTGAGCAGCACCTTTTCGCTCATACACAATTCCAAGATGAACGTTGACAGGAGGAAAGTGTCCCTTTTTGCTACTGCTGCAGTCGTACGACTACTTTTCTTTTCTTTTCCAGGCCTACCGGATCTGTTGACAGGTCGCGTCGAAATATCCACTCCAGTTACAAGCTTCAAGAGATGTGAGTATAGTTGTTTCTTGGCTGACAACTAGCTAATCGGGTAATAGTACAAGAAGGATTGTTTCTATACAACCACAATGTCTCCCCATACGATGGTGGAGTCTACCACCAAGCACCGCTGCTCCTCCCCCTTTTCTCCCTCCTCCCCAATTCGATGTCGTACCCCGCCTTCACATACTTGTTATACATACTGGTCGACCTTTTGAGCGCCAATGCTCTCATGCAGATTGCAGAATCGGGAGAAGCTGGGTCGTCGAAGCTCTATACATCACCCAGGAAGGATAAACGGTGGAGTAGCTATGCGATTGCGGCGGCGTAAGTCCAGACTTTGCAGCAGTATACAACTGCTAACTCCTACAGATTTCTTTTCAACCCCTTTACAATCGCGACATGTATAGGACGACCTACAAGTGTTTTCACAACATGCGCCATCCTTCACGCCATTGCAAAAGCCGTTGTTGGCGCCTCGTTTACCTCGATGTTCGCCCTCTCCTTCGCATCTTACCTTTCGATATACCCGATTCTCCTCTTCCCACCACTTGTACTTCTCGCCTTCGATCGGAAGAGAACCAAAAATGAAGAGGAGACTGTGTACAGCTTTGTCATTGGAAATGCGCTCGCAGTTGGTGGATCGCTATATGCACTTTTGCAGATGTCATTCTTGATCACTGGATCCTGGGAGTACCTCGAATCCACCTATGGGATACAGCTACTACTGCCGGACTTGACGCCTAACGTCGGTCTGTGGTGGTACTTTTTCATTGAGATGTTCGACTCGTTCAGGAACTTTTTCTTGGGTGTCTTCTGGATCCACCTGGCCTCGTACGTCGCGGGACTGACCCTTCGACTGCGCCGCCAACCATTATTCGTTCTCACAATCCTCCTTGGTATTTTCGCTATATTCAAGCCATACCCATCGATATCAGATACCTCTCTATTCTTGGCTCTATTCCCGCTCTACAGACACGTCTTTCCCCTGATGCGATACACATTCTTGGCTTCATCGACAGTACTTTACGCCACTCTGCTAGGTCCAGCATTTTATTATCTCTGGATTTATGCAGGAAGTGGAAACGCCAATTTCTTCTACGCCATCACTTTGGTGTGGAGTTTGGGTTTGAGCATCCTAGTTGCGGACACCTTGTTTGCAGGTCTCCGAGACGAATGGGAAGTTGAGAGGCCAGAGATGCGTGGGAAGGAAATACGGCAAATATGAATATGATAATACACTATGTGTATTCAAATTCAAGCACTGTCTAACTCCTCTATGATACCATCTCTTGTGATAGTAGCCAGGAGGAGCAATTTCCCCATACTTTGCAATACTTAGCTAACGTCTAGTCCCTCGCATGTTCCAACCTCCTCCTCTCATCCTCCTTCACCTCCGCCGACGTCCTCACAATAGTAGTGAACGTCCCATCCCCCTCCCTAAGCATCCTACGCCTCTCCTTCAACACTTCCCACGTCATGCCCTCCTCCCACTCTCTCCTCTCCCTCTGAATCTTCCTCTTCCCAAACTTCTCCCACCAAGTTCCATTCCCAACCGCCTCCCTCCTCGATCGACTCCCTCTATACCCCACTCGTCCCTCTGTTTCCCTGTTCTTCATCTCATTAATATACTCCTTCGCTTGTCTCGCTTGGTTCCTCTCAAAGTTAAGATGCTCATCTTGTTCTTTCTGGATCGCTTTTTTCTGTTGCTGTTCTTGATATGCGACGGATTTCTTTTGAGAGCGTTCCCATTTCCAGATTTCGATGTTATGGCGGAGGCGTTGGAGCGGGCTTCCCTTCATGAAGCGGTGGACTTTCTGGAGGCATTTGGGCGTCTTAGTGCAGTGTTCAACAGCTGCTGTGCTCTCGACGTCGCTGTCTATGTATGTGTTGGCGTATGCGTTACTGTTCGTGTTGGTGTATATGGTTGAGAGGTTATCGTCGTCGATATGTATATCCACTGTGATGATGGTTGTTCTATTCACTCCATTTCGTTCATTGGCTTGTTGCTGGCTACTTTCTCCAGCAACACCGGAAGTGTTGCGAGTTCCTTCAATTGTGTTTTGAAAAGTTATTCCTAGGCCTATTAACACCGAGGGGGAGACATTTGAAGAATTTGCTCCCTCGTCGGAAACCCCTCCCCGCTGGTCCATATCTGATAATGCTTGCGAAGGACGGTACGTTGCCGAACGAGTGTTCGAAGAGAAGTCCTGGGCAGAGACCCTTTCATTCCCATGAGACATTACCTGGTGGTATGTATGCACATGCAAACTTCTTTCGCCTCGCATGTCTTTGGGAGGTAGTATTATCCTGTTCGGTTTATTATTTGCGATTGAACTGGCTGGCTGGGCTTCCAAGGGTGGAAATTGGCATCTGGGAGGTAGACTTCCAGCAGTACCGGGTTTAGAGGCTTGGTTATTTGTGGACTTGGATGAAGTCATGTCGTTCTTGGTCGTTGAAGATTCGCGGGATAATATTGGGAGCTATGCTGCGAGATACGAAATATTTGATATATGTCATGAGTTGGAAGAATGAAGCTTGAAAGGGTTATATGTCAGTGGGATTTCATGGAGCAAGTGCGTTAGTAGCTTAGGGTTAGAATATAATGGTGCCGGGCACTACAGCTACAGTATCGTGATACTAGTGAGGAGAGTTTCTCGGTTCCAAATGTTTACCAGTCCGGAACCAGCCAATAGAAACACCGGATCGCATTCGTCTCAAAACTAGATACTACCGGACACTCAAACCAGTCCACACTCCAGTTTATAGCACATTGATGACTTCGCGCCACATTTAATCTTACTTGTAATCCAAAAATTGAGTAGATAGCTGAAGAATCGCCCAATTTTGACCTGCCCCTCATGACAAGCACATGATTGGTCGAAAAGGTCCCAGCCTTGCCCCTCCTTAAAATTCCCTCCTTAAAGTCCAAAATTTCAGCCTCGCCGAACCTAACCTCAGCCATCACAACATGGCCAACAATGACCGATCGCGACAGCCACAGCTCCTCGGACTCAGAAAATCATGATGCAAACACGCGACCGAATCGATGGAAAGGTCCGCCGACATCATGGCAGACTCTCACGGAGCCGGAGCGCAGCCTCGCGGCCAGTTTAGACACCATTCGGAATGCAGATTTAAGTGTTCATCTGTTCAACGCGCATGCGCTGAAGAGACGTGCACGGGAACTTGAAGATCCCGAGGTATGTCTGATACTGTACTTTTCTTCTACTTGCGTGCTAATGAAGATCAGAGACGTAGGAAATCAGTCAATGACTTTCCCGGCATCCCAGAGGAAGACCAGGCATTCAGACCTGCAAAGGGATGGACGGCATGGCCACTACCTCCAGATGATGTGCCGAGAAACGGAGAGGAGATAGGTCTGCCGAAGCAATTCGAGGAGTACACTTTCAAAGCAGAGGAAGATGGTGCGCCAAGCCGAGAATTGGAGGATGTGCTGATTGGGGTCACACTGAAATATGCGAAGGAGAGGTTTGAGAGTAGGAAAAAAGTAGAAGAAGGGAATCCTGACGACACTTGGAAAGGAAAGGAGAAAGATATTGAATCGGATAGTACTGGGAGCGAATACCACAACTCGTTAAATGAGGACGAACCCATCATCAATGAAGCATCCAAATCCCTTCAACCCACAATACACATGAAGTCCGTGGTCTCAGCGGAGGACGAACGATCTCGAGATCTCCTCCGTCCTTCAGTCCGCCACACACTTTCGAAACTCGATGAACTCCTCATGGCCCTTCACCACGCCCGGAAGACTTGCTACCGATACTCGCATTCCGAAGCTGGTACCACAGACGACGAGTCCGTGGCAGACACGGCCTTCTCCGAGCAAGCACCAGAATCGCCTTCCAAACGGCCCCAAGGCCGGCCCAGGAAGTTCGCAGATCTCCCCACTCGCACCAAACCGGCAATTGTCCCCAGTATCACCCATGAGCCCGACCACGGAGATCCTCTTCGGCCTAAAATTACACATCGCGGGCGTCCCAAGAAGGTATACGAACGTCTCGAAGGAGAAACAGAACAAGAGTATGCAGTGCGTGTAGCACGTCTTCAGAAAAAACCTCTCCCGGCATTCGCGCCTCCAGCTGAACTTCTCACGACTAAGTCTCCGTCTCCGCGAAGAGGACGAGAACGCTCAAGGAGCGTGCCTGCTAAGCGGGCTACGTCTAAAGAGTTGAGGGATGCTCGGCGGAGGAGGCTAGACTTACGAGATTGGAGTGAGGTTGTCGGAGTTGCGGCTCTAGTAGGCTTTGAGCCTGATGTTCTTGAAAGGGCGGCGAGGAGATGTGCGAATTTATTTGGGGAAGGAATGGTCATGAGACGGATTGCAGAGATTCCGTTCGCGGAAAGAGAAGGGAAGGACGAGCTTGTACGGTACGAGCCTGAGCTCATACCCGACCTCGACGAGCATATGTTGGAGCTATCATCTTCCGATGACGAGTCGGGTTCAGACTCTGCTTCAGAACCTGACATCCTTCCTGGCGTCCGCACGAAGTCTAATCCATCCCGACAAGCAGTCTTTTGTCCCATCCAGACTTGTCCTCGTAGGGTTCAGGGATTCCGGGATATGGCTGCGGTCAAAAGACATCTTGAAAAGGGACATAAGATTCAGAAAGAAGAGGTGGAAGATTATATTTTGCCGAGTGATGAGGAGATGGATGGAGCGGTGCATATCGATGGTTTCCTGAAGCCTCTGAAGGCGGTTCGTGCTCCAAGGGGGCGGTATAAGAAACAGGCCAAGAAGAGAAAGGCTAGCGAGAGTGAAGACGAGGATGATGATGCTGAGGCTGGAGCTGGGAAATGGGGACAAGAATCCCGGCAACACGAGGACGAGGATGGGTTAGAGAGTGGCACTGGTGGAAGTAGCCCGTGAATACAGACACTTGCGACAAGAATTCAGATGCAGAAGCCTGCCTATTCTTCTAATGCCAATTCAATTGATCCCCAGCCACTTTGACTGCAATGCGACATGATCAATTAATGACCGCATCTGGTCCGGCAAATGGGTATTAGTGGAATGCTCACCAGGATCATTGAGAAACTACGCATTTTATTGCAAATGATTGCTACCAGAACACCAAGCCCAGGAAATCCACATCCCAAACGCAACGATCTCGGCTGACCCTCCCTATCCTCTTTAACGCTTGCTACCTTCCACCTCACCTCATTTGATCATACATGTACTGCACGATGTCCTCCTCAAAGTGGTTCCCAAGACCTGGGCACTTCACACAGCCTTCATGGCTGTGGTCGCACTCCCTGCAGAGGAGCGTACTCTCATGGTAAACTCTGATCACGCTGGGATTTCCCTCTCTGCATACGTGCTAAGATGCTGTTGTTAGCTACTTCAGGCCGCAGAAGGGATAAGATGTACTCACACAAATCCAGTGTTGACGTGCCCGGCGTCTGGCCTCAGCCCAGTCCTTTTCCTCCTGCTCTTTCTGGCGCTTCTTCTTCTTATGTTCTCTGTTGGTCGGGTCTCCTTCTTTCTCATTGCCATTTGCCGAGTTTTTCTTGTCAGTGGTTGCGTTACCTCCGTCTTTCGTCTCGGTATTCCCTTGTTGCGCTCGAATTCTTTTCGAAGACTTCCCTACCCTCCACGAACAAAGTGTTGGCTTGTATTTCCACGTGTAATACAAGACTGGTGGCTTCACCATGGATGCTTCCATCCCATGAATCAAATCTCGTAAGGATTCCAGACGCTGCTCAGCATCTGAGTTCCATTCCTGGCTTAAAACAGATCCGTAATCATCTGAGCAGTCGCTACCATCGTAAGGCGATGAATCTTGAGGTCCAATCTCAAATTCCTGTCTCTTTAGAGGCCGGACCGCGAAGTCATCGTCCAGTTTGTCAGAGCACGATTGAGAATTGGGTGGTGTACATGGGTTCTCCTGATACTGCTTTCCAGGAAGTAGCTGAGAAAGATCCACAACACCTCGTTTTCTTTTCAATGGAGGTGATGTTGGTGATTCCATTGACAAGCGACACGGCTCGCGATATTGTGATCTGTCTGATGCAGATGATGCTGGAGAAGACTCTCTCTGTTGCCAAACCCTATGTTGGTCAGCACATTGTTCCCAGGCTGTAATAGGCAAAACGTGGCGGAGCTGTCCATACCTCGTTCGGTCAGGCAATTTCTGTGGCTGATTCTCCATCTTGGCAATCTTGTCTGAATCGAAGTATCGATGAAGATGCAGCAATATCTGTAAGTGTTGAGTGATGGCAAGTCTGAACTGATGTCGGCACCAGAGATATGTCTCCCTCGCAGAGGAGGCATGTCTTATAGGTCTACATTCCTTAATGTCGCATTATTATGACTCTCAATTTGCTATGAATTACAAGTTCTCTCTTGGGGCCATGTTTTCCTCCTCTGAGGTCTATGACATTCACCGTGACTAAATACCGTCTCATTCTGCATTTCCAAAAGTGCTCGGAACAGCTCATATCAATGTTGGAAAGTAAGACAAGTGTTCTGTGAAGTCATCCAAAATACTCACCGTTCAAACAGTTTGATTTTTTTTCTTCTTTTCGGAACCAAACTCTTCTCGATCAAACACCTCGTCTTCGCCAAGAAGACGACTTCGAGGTCAGGCCCAAGACATTTCACGTGACCTTTGTTGGAAACATGCTGGAAACCGCCGGTAGATTGAGGCCGACTTTAGCCTCAGTCTTCTGTGTTACAGCCCAGCCGGGACTATCTAAATGGAGTTGCCCCTTAAACGACCCCTTATCATGTTTATATAGCTAGTCTTGCCGCCGCCCATAACCTTATGCCATTGCGCGTCTTCGGCTAGTGCACTCTCAACAATGTCACAACAGATCGACGCAACTTTCCAAGCCAAAGACTGTGAATCGCCTATTCAGAGCATTAATAATCCACAAAACGTCAACCCACTTCAGATTACGAGGCCAATCGAAAAAATGACCAAATTTTCCATTCTCGTCAAGATATGTGTCTTCTTCTTCGCCCTTCACGGCATCCAGATCTCCATCGCTCTGGGGAGATCGACCTTACGGACATATTACAACAACCAGCATCTCGAATCAATTCTCAGAGCATGGGAAATTACAGACAAGGCAGAACGTATTCAATTGTTCACAAATTATTACGCGGAGCAGACAGAACTGAAAGCTTTTCAGACTCCACATGCTATAGACTTTGTCTTCCAACATATGCATTCCCCGGGAGATGATTTCGTTGAGCAGTGGATGTTTGATGAAGCTTTGAACATTGCAGATCAGGAGGATAAGGAAAGGAAGTCTGGCTTGGCTTATGGAGGGCCATGGTGGGAGGTGCCATTTGGGCTCCATTACAGGCACAGGTTCAATTTGACGTCTTTGGAGAAGTTTGGCGTGGAGGAGCTGCGAGATTTGGTTTGGGATATGTACCAAAGTGAGTTTGAAATGGAAAAGCGACGGAAAAGAAGCGAGGAAATCAATGAGGACTTATGAGTGGAGCAAGACATGGACTGGAATAGGATACCAGAATTCTTGGGTCTCATGTTTCACTGCTCACCCTTCGAATCAATATGTTTCTTCCAGAACGACTTTCCTAGCCACCTGTTTGGGTGCAGATTCAATATTCACATTGCATCTTAAGTACTTGCCTTGTTTGATAAAAGCATGGTCTTGTAAGTCTTGGTGAGGTCTGATTGGAGTGTTAACGATGCTTCCATGACTTGCTCTCTTCAATTGGTCTTCAACAAGCCGTGTATATCTTACAGTGCGGTTTATTGTAATTTAAATTCGCCTAATCTGTGCGAATCTAAAGGTTGCAAAACACCATTCACCGCCGCTCTAGTCTAAGCCTCTTGTGACTGGGGAAGTTTAACGCCTGGAGCTTTATCGACTCGAGATTGTACGATATTGTCGGGTGCGTCAACTATGTGACTTACTGCTCAAAAATATACTCGCCTTTCAGGTAGTGTGTCAATTGGAGACTTTCTGGTGACTGGTGGAAAATGTGTTCCTTCCTCGCTTAAACAATGGCGGGGTAAACATTACCCCGCTACTTGGTCTTGGCAAACTTACTGCAAGTCATGGAATTTAAATGCCCCTCACGTCCAAAAGTAATAGAGAAGCCAAAGATAGATTATATTGAAGAACTTTTACTTGGACTGAAGCTTTTCTTATAAAACGTCATCACGCCGATATTCTAAGCTTTACCCATTCCAGTCGTGCTATTTAACCCGCTCCTTGAAGAACAATCCAATACTTAGAAACAAAGTATAGGTGTTGAAAGGAGTAAGTCGCTTGTTAGAGAAAATGCCCAACCTGTCAAGGCACTGGAAATCTGTTGAATATTCGTTCTTTGTCTACAAGTTACACCCGGGCTAGAAGTATTCGCCGAGGATAAAAAATATGTAACCAGAAATTTCTTCAGTGACTTTGGCGCTCTACGATGAAGAGTTAGGAAAAACAAATTGATTTTAAGCCCAGGCTAAACATGTTTCCATCTATAAGCGTATACATTTATACCATATTATACCTTAAGTATATAACGCCATTCGGTTAAGGCGTCATCCCCTAGTTCAAAATCAAATAGTACAAACCCGAGCTTTTCCAGCACATTTTGACTTGCTTCATTTTTCATCTTGACTGAAGCACAGACTCGTTCCGTCACGTGAAGGCTACCTTGCTGGTCGTCCACAGACTTAGGTCGTACTGTGAGTGTTATAGGCACACGAGGTAAATTCCGCCAGAATGCCATAAAAGCTCTTGCGAATTCCGTGGCGTATCCTTTATACCAGTATTCCGTTTTCAAACGGTAATTCAAGCTTGGCCATTCTCCTCCTGTACGTAAATTGTCCATGCCTCCATCTCCGATTAAGTCGCCCTCGGAGCCGTCTGGATTTTTCAGGAAGATACCCAGCATCATATCAGAACCGTACGGTGGTATGTTCCCTTCGAGTAAGGACTCAGTCCAGTCTCTATTTGGAGAAATGTCAGTTCCCTCCATAGCTCCTCGGTCCGTCAAGAGTGTATGGTATGCCTCAAGATCTGTGGAACGGTATGATCGAATTATAAGGCGATCGGTGATAATAGGCAGAGGTAGGAATCCCGAAACAATTCTACCTGTTGTTCTGACATCCATTGTTACTAGGTCAGTGTCAAGTAAGACGAGAGGTAAGATTGAATTGGGGATGGTGTAGTTGATGAAGTTAAGAGCAATACTGAGGATAATGGTGTTTTAGAGGTAGAGCTTGACGTGTCTTGAGTGGAAAGTGGTGAAGCTTAAAGTGCAGAAGTCTTCAGTTGTGACAAATGTTGTAGTTTTGGATTTGATCGTGTTTGTCTTAGGGATTTTTTTGTGTGTTTACGATTGTAGCTGGTTTGAGGTTGAAGTGAAAGAGAGGAAGGAGATATATTGCTGATCCTTATATACTTGTACTTCTGCGAAGTGACATGTGGAGCAGAACCTCTGAATCAAATTTAGCAGTGAATGGGCTATAGTTAGTCTTTGGCGCAGTGTCAAGGTCACAGCGGCGACGAAAACCCCAGAGTCTTTGTATGTTCAGAAACTGTGATTGGGTACCGGCCACCACTGACTCTTCATTTCGCCCCTTCTTTCATACAAATATGAAAAGGGATGTTCTTTTACTTTTAGGTTTGCATAGCCACCTTATTTCCATTCTTCCCCCAAAAGAATTGTAAAGACGTGAATACCATCACCACTGGTACCTGAGAAACCAAAGAGTTGCTATAGCTCAAGCATCATGGTCCTGATATGGCTCCTCGAAATAGCAGTGCTTTTATCCGCGAGCATGGCGGAGCCTCCACCTCCCGCCACATTCTACGGAATCGAAATTTTCCCCCAAGCACCTATCACAAAGGTAGAACTTCTCAGTGGAGAATTCGGGATCACGTATGCTAATAAAGCATAGTTTCAAAGCACACTTCTCATTCCTTCCGTAACCCCAGACAAAGACCCTAAATCGGTCCAAGGTCTTCGTTCCATGTGGCCAGGTTTAGAACCCGACCCTGTGTCTTGCTTGATCCAAAACGTTCTTTCAAACTTGAACCAACCACCAAAACCAACAGTCGATAATGCGGTGAGCGGGTCTTTTCACAACCCCTCTTGAGGTAACCCCAACCTCGTGGCCTTCTGGAAGTCATGACGCGATACTAATGTGCAAAAAATGACGTATTTTCGCAGTGGTACTTTTTCCCGTACTGGTGTTGCAAGTAAGTACCTACCTCGATACCAGGAAAACTTTTCTGACAAAAGTTCAGTCCAGCCATGGATCTCGTTGATGACAGAGTTCGACGTAAGTTCCCGATCCTTGCACGGAGCCCCGTGGTCGTTAACAGGAGATCAAAGTATATCCAGGTGATCTACTTCAGAATACTTACCAATGGAATCCCGAAACAAAAAATTGGTATCAAAACTGGTTGGTAGAACCTGGGAAGCTGGGCCACGAAGGAGGTGTTCCGCCGTTCGGTGGAGGGCTAGTCACAGATGGCCACTTCGACACAAAGTACAGTAAGTTATTGACCAGTGAGGTGACATCAAGACTAATACCATTTCAACAGCTGAAAACAACTGGTCTCCATTGGTAAAGGTAAGAGACTAGTGGTAATAAAAATACACGGTCGCTGACCTATCCAGGCAACTCTATCGATCGAGCTTCAGGATGAAGGGAAATGGGATTTTGGAATTGTCGAGTGGAGGAATGTTATCATCGAGGCAGAAACCAACGAGACTGAATGGTGTGTCAACATGTGAGTCGACTTTTTCACAGAATTAGGTGACGAAGCTGATCGATGATTTGACAGCCTTGACAAGGATGATAAATTCGAAATGCAAAGAACCCAACCGATAGCCACCGTCAACGGCAACACCAACAAGACGACTTGCTACATTGCGTACATCACCTTTCTTGGGCCGAACTAAGGGAAGAATCACATCCGGAAATTATATAGAGAATTGAAGTATGAGATCAATCTATGATGACCGATGGTGTGCGGCAGGAGTCTTGATACCTCCCGCAAACCATATAAAATATCGTGAACTGCGGGGCGGCCACATTAAGTCGTCCGCTATCGAAGCCCTTGAATTGACAAAATATTGTATGGTAGCGAATATCTATGAATTCTCTCCCTTGGTTGTCCTCTTCGTATCACTCTACATCTGCAAACTGATCCTCCTCTGCAGACTGATCCTCCTCGGTGTATTCGCAAGGAGAACTTGTTGTCGTGAGGTAAGCTAAGTGAGGGGAGCAACTTTGAAACTGGGATCAATACTTGACAATCGTGCTATCCGGAGCACTGTTATTGGGGAATTTCTCTTGCTATTTGGTCTTTTGAGTTGATCTTCTGTTATTCTGGACATTGAGGAAAAGTCATCCCAAAGGTCTTTCGAAATCGGCTTTGGCCCATAAACCAAAACAACGCCAATTCCAGATAGCCTTTTTGGTGAATCACACTTTCAGCACCCCGTGACGTCATCGCTGTACTCGGCTGTAAGATTTTGTTGCACTTCGCAGGAAATCTCATCTCATACTTGTTTTTACACAGAGCACTCCCAATCTCAAAATGACAGCTCAATTCGCATCCACTCAACACGGGGTTGACCTGATTTTGCAGCTTGCGCGTGGTGGCTTAAATATGGCTACCTGGAGATATGGCAGAGATGAAGCATTATTGATAATTTCTGAAGACACCTCAAAGCAGATTCATTTTGCATTGAGCTTCATGAGTGAGAAGAGTCTCTTGCGAATGTTCCACGTGAAAAGGTGCTCTACCTGATATGGAATATTGGGTGTATTTGTCCCTTTTTACACTGTCCGTTGAAATCAACAGGCTAGATCCACCTCTTTCATCGCGATGGAAGGAGTCGTGGTACGGTGGCAGGTTTCGATGAACAAAACGCCTCCTTTCTGGACTCCAAGTATCTCTGACAGGTCTATGGTACCATGAGAAGACTTGCAGTGATCATTTTATACATCAATCAACAGTTCGATTGTGAATAAAAAATAAATTCGAAATTCTAGGATGCCAGAAGCTAACTCCAAAATAGACTTTAAAGCAATTCTTTAGTTCTCAACTTGTATTCTCACAAATGCACACAAATCATAGCTTTTCTGTTTGAGTACCTGTGAGTGATTCCCGGTCAAGAAGAAGGATATATCTTCCCGCTCTATACTTTCGCTCAGAGAAGCCAGCTGCGAATGCTGCAAGGAATGAAGGATTTATGTGCCAGCGAGATTGCTCTCATCGTTTGTTTACTCTGCGAAATTGCTTTCTCATGGCACTTCACCACATGGGCAGTGGCATTGTTGAAATATCCTCCTTCATCTCGGAATACGGAGTTGAGCACTTCAACCCGCAATTACAGCCTGGAAATGGGAATTGACAATAGCAAGGCCAATGGTAACAATTATTTCCACCAGATTGGACGGTAAGGTACAGCATTTGACAAGAGGGCTTGGCATGATACTGCCCAAATAGGGACTAACGAGCTCTGCAAAACTCTTATTCACCAATACTGAATATCTAGCGACTAGAACGAATTCCATAGACGTTGATTTCCTCCTGAGTCGTGTCATGAACCAGTCATCTGAGGTTTGACCTTTCTATCGAGGCTTACATGACGACCGAGTATTTATACCTCTCAACCCTGTCAGCAACAACTTTCCTCCAATCCCGCCACCAGAAGGCACCCACTCTCAGGATATTCACATAGGGCAAAATGCGGACTCTACCCAAAAGTGAGAGTGAATACAACAGACTGACATCCATATTCAATGGCGGCGAACTGCGAGCGGGCGAGCGGGGTATATATTCCGCTTCAGGATGGACGAGTAACGAACAAGTTGGGCCGAATTACGAAGTAGAAGGTAAAACGAGGGGAGAGAATTGCAGTAATTGTGCAAGTAAAAACATTTCAAAATTCATGAGGTGCCTGGATTGGATAATAACCTTCCGTGTTCTTGCTCTAGATCGTTTACACCTGGCTACCTGCTTGATGCTTGATTCATTAACGAAAAAGGGAAGACAAACGATGGCAAGTGATATTTCGACAGCAACAATAAAAACAAGGATCCCAGCATTGTAAGAGATAGGACGAAGGGCACCCATAATACTGATCACAGAGTATCATATACAATCCCAATCCAGCCTCCATTCCAAAGCGCGGGAACTGGTTTAAACATAATCTCAATCTTCCTCTCCGCCGAGTCTCAAAATCGGCCCTTTACCACGACCAACAGCAAATCTCAAAGAAGCCAAATCGCCCCAAGATTCTCAAAAACAAACCAACCAATTGTTAAAAAGTGAAAAATAAAAATAAAGACATAATCCACATCTGCGAGTAAAGCCGGAAAAACTTGACATGCAAGTACTCACTCGTTCGTAAGGACACCCCTCTCTCACATCAATTGGAATCCCTCCTCGACCCCTCCTAACCCCACCACCCCACCAAGCAGGAAAAAAAACGAGAAGAGAAAATACAAGCAAAATTTGTTAATATATCGATAAATGAAAATGAGAAGAAAAAAAAGGAAGAAAATAATCTGTAACACAATTACAGTGCACACGCGGCCTTGCTCCTGCCTACCTTTCCGATGCTCTCATCAATCTTCACATTTAGCAATTCTCGCCTTCAAGCTCCATGACTGCCCAGGAGAGCTGTGTAGCTGCCTTCCCCTCTAATTGCCCCTCTTCTCCTCTCCTCCCCCAAGCCCAAGCTTACAGTATTTCTCCCCTTAAAGCCACCAGCCACCAAGCCCTCCCCTCCAAACCTCTGCGTCACCGCAGCAAGAGCCCCAAGCCCCCCAAGTCTTCCTTCCCGCCTAAGGAAGGAACATACAAAGCCGGCGATGGCGATCCATCAACTAACAAACTGCCGTGCGCACAGTGCGGTCACTAAAAAACACCACCACCAAGCGAGCGAGCGAGCAATGCGATGCGTTGCGATGCGATGCGACCTAAGCGTTAGAAAAGGAAGCGATGACAGCATAGCCAACTAACATCCCTTTCTCTGAACTAGGAACCTTAAACCTCAAGGGATTGCCACGAGCCATCGCGATGTCATATGACCGCAGGTGATACCTACACACGCAGGCAATTAATTGACCGATCATTTGCTGATGCGCTGCATCTCCAATTCAAGACAAAAAGGGAAAAAACGCCTAGGCTTTACGCTGCGTATGTTTGAGGGTTTCATTGGTGTAGTATTGTATCGTGAAATGGATGAGAGAATAAAGTGAAGAGAGGCGACCGACCCAGATGGGAGGGAATGCGGGGAACCTTGTTCTTGATGTCTGGGTCCGAGTCTTGAGTCTGGGGATGGAGATGAGATGGGATGAGATGAGAGGGGATGACATGCTATTTGCCTTACCTTGCCTTACCATTGATGGCTTGATTGATCGTAATCGTGATTGTTGTGCTGATCGAGATGCTAGATACGGAGAAGGCGGTTTCGCGGGTGCTGTAAGCTAGCGAAGCGTTGCAATTCTGACGTATGCGGCGATCCCGCCAGCCGTGTGTGTGTGTGTGGCTGACTTTTTTGGTGTGTGGACTGGAATGGAGGGGTAGAGCAAGCCGAGGCTTGGAGGGGATGCGATGCGATGCGATGCGATGAGAAAATCGCGATGGGAGGGTTTGTTGCTTTGGGTAGATAGGTAGATAGGTACTTGAGGTGTTGATAAGAAAGAGAGGGAGGAAGGAAGGAGAGCATAGACTTGTGTGATTGAAAGAGACTTGAATGAAAGTGGAGAGGGAAAGGGGCGAGTAGATATATCCAAAATATATTTCATCATATCGACAATCCTCCTCCTCCACCCATTAGATAGATAATCATTCCCCGTATGTCGAATCCAACTATGTTCTGTGAAGACCCAATTCCAAGGTATCATGAAGTCAATCAATCAATCCATCCATTCATGCAAACATTTTCGCTGAGATGCTAATCCTGCTACCGTGGTATAATGTCGTATCCAGTCCGTTCCTCCTCTTCCCTTCCCTACCAATCCTTTTCCCAAATATCAAAATATGCGCAATTGTTCGTGCATCGAGAGAAACCGTTTAGACAGTCTCACGCTCGGTCTTGGCTCTGCGCTCGCGTCCCTCCTCGGACCATGGGAAGTGTGCGACTGGGATGACGAAGAAGGAGTTGCTGTAAACAGAAAGTCAGTAATCTGCCGAGTGACAGGAAATGTACAGAGAGAACATACCTATCATCCGCAATACCAGCCAAAGCATTGTACCACGCCAAAAATGCTGCAAAAAGACCGAAATATCCACCAGCCTTGATAAGTCCAGTGTTGTTCTTGCCCTCGGAATCAGAGTACAAGTGTCCCAAGAACAAGAACAGGAAAGCCAAATCGAGAGTGAAGAACAGCATGAAGAATGCGACGGTGGATCGGAGTGTGCACATCAACAGGATAGTGGTGAAGATAAACCAGCCTGCGAGGAAATATCCAAAGGCATCGTTGAAAGCGTTCACGCCATTGCCTGTAGCTTCTCCAGCTGCGTCTGTGACTGCGTAGGCATCGACGATTTGGAATCCACCTGGGGTAAGAACAATTGCGAGGGAGAGCCAGAAACCACCGTAAGAGGAGAGAGCGGTAGCACCAAAAGTGTTGCCTACTGCCATTTCCCTAGGAGAGAGGAATCAGCTCATTGCCACTGTAATTTAGTCAGAATGGAATGTACATACCACATTCCTGCGAGCAGTTGAACAAGACCTCCATAACCGAAAGCGAGCGAAACAACGATATTAGGCTCGTGAACACCACGAACACCAATGTTGATTAGGGAGAGGACGAAAGTGGTCAGGGCAAAAGCGCTCAATCCCAAAGGAGCGGGGTTGGCGAACTTGCGATGTGTCGTGGGCTTGTAGAGACCTGGTTGGAACTCTCCACCGAAAGCTGGCAAGCGAGCACTCTCGCCAGTGTTCATATGGGCGAGAGGGTTTCCTCCATAGTCGTATCGGCGATGAGCATTGTGGTGAGCTCCATTGGTAGCTCCATTAGTAGCTCCGTTGACTGCAGCGTGGTCGTGAGTTGCGGAGTTGCCATTCTCGCTGTGGTACTCCTTATTGAGAGCTGGGTCTGTTGTTTGTGTTGTGGTTGCCATTGTGTAGTTTGTTGGCGTTTGCCTTGCTGTACTATGCCTAGAGTCTTGCTACAGAGGTATACCCAGAGTCGTCAAAGGAAGAGACCAAATGATAAAAGAGAATCAACAGATGGAGAGACGCTCTGACGGTGGGGAGAGGGGATATATAGCACTTACTGGCTCCGGATGATGGGGTAGAGTAGCTTGTTCATGCAGTCTGGGGTGAGGTCAGTTGTACCGGGATGAGCTCAGGTACTGAACTAATGAATGATCTGTGAGGAGGACTAGCGCCTCGTGAAGTCCAATAGGGAAAATGATATCCATTGCTGCTCCACTGCATCGGCAAAACGATGGTCAGCATCTCCCAGAGCATGGTCGGGTTTCTTCAGAGCAACAGCCGAAGCTGGAGCAGGATGATCTTTCCATGAGTCCGTTATCCACTCAAATTCCAACCAGGGGTATATGGCCTGTTTCTCGAACGTAAGTCGATTGCACTTGGCCTAGTCGTGGCTAGTCGCCTTCTCATACCCCAGCAAGGGCCTCGCTCGAAGGAAATGTATGGGGCATGGGGTAAAACGAAAGACCGATAATGATTTCAGTTTACGCATGCAGGGAAGCAGGCTCCCTTCTGTCCTGCCGAACTGCTGTCTTTCAGGCGGTTAAGGTCTTTTGATATCAGACCATGTTGAGAGTTCCAGTGCTCCTCGGGACGTCGGTACACCAAGAAGGTTGAGGCGTAAAAGCCAAGTGATCTGATCCCCGGGACTTGACCGCCAAGGAGCACTGACATCAATTATCCATGGCGGGCGTAAAGAAGATTTCTCAACGTTTCTGGGCGAAGCACATCACAACTGTTGCATACTGTTATTTACACGGTGAGATTTCCTAGTTCAGCACGACGAGCATATATTCGCCCGTACCCACGAGACGATAGGCGGTGCCTCACCATCGATCTGATTGATTGTTGGGAACAGGACTCATCCCAGATTCCTCGAGAGAGCCAGGAGCGCGTAAACGAGGTGTGGATAAATTCTCATCTCATTATTGGAGAGGTGAGCCTCGGGGCACCGGGGCCTTTGTGGATGTTGTTCCAGAGTTCCATGAAACTCAATTCGATGACGAGAGGAGAACTCGGCAGGGTGGAGATGTGCAGGGGATTAGAAATCATGTTCCGCTAAGCTGCAAGCGGTACTAAGTGGACTGCTCGCCTCGGACAATCGTATTTCCTCGTTGACAACCCAATGAAACGCGGTCCGCCATAAACAAAGTAAAGCCCCTCGCCCGACTCCTCTTTGACTCTGCACCATCTCACCCACCAGCGGCTCTCCCATCGGCTACTGCATCTCATCCTGGGCTTACGGAGTTATTTGCAATCTAAGCAGCTGATGAGCTAAAAAATCATTTAGTCGGCGATGATCTGACTTGATTTCACGGGCCGAAACTTCCTCTGAAGTTGCATTGAATGTCGTACTTGTCAACAGTGCAGATGCCCCTCTTCACATGTCCAAAGCCATCTTCTTCTCTTCGAAGCATATTGTTCACGATCTTTCCAAGTCTATCTTTTCATCATTTCCCCAAGTCTTCCAGCTCACTACAAACGTCTCAAGCCACCAGAAATTCCACTGAAGTCATCATCACTCTTGGCTTAAAACGCCCCAATGCTTAGCCATCGTCACCCCCTGCGGATAAAGTCCCCTGGTCATCGAATCCCAGCTCAAAACCACAGATGGCTCGATGTTAGCAACGCCTCTCCCCACAGCATCCGGGCTGACGCCCAATAGGATTTCTTCAGAATGAAGCATGCGTAAAGTATTCTGAGACTGCGAAGTGCGACAGAATTGGATGATGGTAAATTAAGAAAGAGCGAGAATGAAATGAATAGAGAAAAGGCGGATGTTGAATAAATTGGCTGCGATTTGGTGAGAACACATGTGTGGCAGGGAGCTAAGACTGTCTTGAGATTTCTGCAACATCTGTTCACAGGGCTTCGTACAGCTGCGCACCGTAGTAGCATCATGACAAATCCAAGCGATAACCTCCCACCCTCTCCTCACCATACCAAATAATCAACATATAGCTGAGCTCTCTCGTCCCCATGGCATCGTCACTTCTCTGGGCATCAGCACGCACTCATCGCTTAGCGACCTCACCACCAAAAAATTTACAAAAACCAGAAATCCCAGTATCATCATCGATAAATCAGCACACAACGTGGCCATCGACCACACCTCAGCATGCCTGTCCATGATCCCGTCTTGGGTGCAGCACTCCAGAACAGGGCGTCTGCTTGGCACTTTACACCTTTGCCGTTCTTACCGAGGAGAAAGGAACGTCAAACGTTGAACGTTGTGTTGCAACATACAGAGATATCCACACTGACAAACAGTGTACGTAAAAGTAAATACAATACAGCCCATTATCTTGATATCGTGGAGTTGTGGGGATTTCGCGGGGTCCGGGGATTGGGTTTAGATAATACATTGATTGTCGAGCCGTTGGCGACAGAGGATTTCACGATCAGGAGATCACATCCGGCACTTCAAACACCAAGCCTAGGCGCTATCATCTCATCTCTTCATCCGTCAGATCAGATGTTTACACGCACCACTTAGTTTCTTTACAACATCAGTCCCCTTCTTACTACCTTTTTCTCAATATTCATATCCTTCCTCTCCAACCTTACAATATTCTAAGCCCTCAAAAATGCCTGGGCACTGCCTGTCTTCGTCTCCCCAGGAACGGCCGACACGGAACTATACACCCGCTGTCACATTTTACATTTTCATTTTATTTGCAGCCAGGAACGCTCCTCTCACCGAGCGCAGCAGCAGCTGACCAGAACCCGAAGAAGCCCGGAATGTTCGGGCTTCCTCAGTTCTCCCCTCTCGTCCTTTCGACTGGACGCGGACGCTGACGCTGACGCCGCTGTATGGCGGGTACTGACTTGAGATGCAGTAGAGTAATAATTCCAAACTCAGCAGCCGCATGGCTCATCCGGATGCAAAGCAACCTAACTTCGTAACTCCGGACCCCTTTCGTCAGGATTCTAGCCATTCGCACCCATTCCCCTGGTAAATCGACTCAGATCAGACAGACGGATTATCCAACCCAAAAGACTTGCAGCTGCTCTCCTCCCCTTAACTACCACCAAACAACAGATGTTATATTCCAACAATCATTCCGTACCATATCAGAAACCTTGTAAAATACAATACTACCCTTGAAAATCCCCAAGTCCCAGCCGCATTAGATCTCAGATATGCCATGATCCTAAAGTCTCGACCCACGCCACCACCTGTTACGCCACATGATATGATTTGATTTCTGACACACCATCCCGTCTCTCAGAACAAACCCCGGAGGAATGGAACACGCCAGCTTATTTTTATGTACCACTAATGAAACACAGAATGGTCTTTCGGCTGAATGGAAAGTCCATCGACCATCCCTAGGTAGTGATTAGAGGCCGAGAATCAAAACGTGCAGCTAGCTGGTCTGGAACGAAATCCGAACTTGGGCGCCGGGAAGGGAAGGGAAATATAAGTGAGAATAGGGGGATAATTTACAGCATGTTTAAAATGGATCTGAGCATAATGAAGTGATAGAATAGCAGCAAGGAGCTTATGGATGGAGAAGAGATGGAAGGGAACGGTGGAGGATGAGATGAGTCACGTGTCCTACATTTCCATTCTCAGCTTCGAGTTCATCAATCGTGAGGGGGGCTAATTTATTACTTGTAAGTACCTTTTCCTGTGTAAACTCAAATCGAACAATTATTCACACTTTTAGTTTCCTTCATTGAACACTCATCACCTTCCCTTACCTTAATTCTCCCCATACCTTACTGTACCTATCCATCAAAACGCATCCTCCGTCCTGACTCCTCAAAACAACCAGACAACCTCCCACACCACAAATCTCGGATCTCAAATCTCAAATCTAAAATAACACACTAATACACTTCACTACTAAGCTGTAGAGGTACATACATATGTGCCACAACTACGCATACCATTCCTTTCCTTCTCTTTCCTACCTATTCATCCACAAGCCTCAAAGCTTACTCGTCCCTCATCCGGCTAAATCCCTCCTCCCCTCCCTCCCTGCCTTACCTTACCTTACCTGGCTGCCGCCTGGATATGCATGCATGCAACCCATTTATCCACCGCTCTGCCAAGCGATCTCAATAACTCGATGGAAGCAGAAATAAAAACGCCCAAAGGCTTGTATCTCCGCCTTTTTCATTTGGGGAAAGCTTGCTTTGCGTGGGAGCAGAAGAGGGGGGTATTTATCCGGAGGAGTGCTGTGTGCAGGGAGCGGGTGGGATGGGATGGGAAGGATGGTAGGGGAATGGCTGAAACGAGAGATGAGAGGTAGGTGGTGACGCTTGGTTTTGTTTTTCCTCGAGGAGATACCTTTGTAGGGAGATTGCAAAGTGAATAGGAGGAGGAGGGACGCCGCTGGCTTGCAGAGAGAAGGAACGGAAGTAAGAGGCGCGGGAAGAGACGAGGATGGAGATGGAAACAGAACCGGATGAGGGTGGTGCTGGGAAGGATGTTCTTCCTTCTGCGAGCGGAAGGGAAATGGTGAGTTGCGATCATTTGAGGAGTTCCTGTTCAGAATAGGAGGACAAGGAACGTGTCGTCCGCGGAGACGTAATAATGCCGGATAAATGGAGGACCCTGAAACATTTAATTCATCCTAGAACGAAAATCGAATTCCAAAATGAGGCTCCAGATTGAAAACATGGAAAGATAGAAACGTAAGTTGAGAATAAGACCAGGCCAGGTCTGGAACCCACCTAGGGCTGTGGAAAAGTAAATACCGCGAGATGCGCATTTTATGTCACGCCTGGCTAAACATAAGATCTGCTTCCCGATTGCCCTCCACCCCTCTCCTTGTCATCATCTCCACACCCCTGATTTTCATGACAGCCTCAACACTCTGACCAGCCATTTTCATCTCTATTCCAAATAAATCAACGGTCTCTAAATTACCACATCAGAGTCCCTAGACTTTATGACTTACATGGAGGCTGAACCAGGAAAGTGCAACTTCTGGAAGACGATTCCATGCTGTGCTTGTAGCGTGGATGAATTGAGGATTGTTCTCTGCTCCTTCCCAGGTCTATGGGATTCCAATGTTATGATCATCTAGGTAGCACAGTTGGAATTCAAAATCAGCAGAGATTGATTGACAGCGGGAGAGTTTTCCTAATTCTTCTCCTCTTGGTACTCTTATTCACACATATTCACTCTTATCCCGAGCACGATGAACCCCTTGCCCGCTCTTTTCTGTTATATTTAACTGGACATTTATTGCTTTGAAGAAGGGTCTATGGTCAAGTATATAAATCTACTGATCCCGGTTATTTTGCGGCATACTAAAAGAAAATGATTCGATCCACAGAATCCATCGGGCAATGCCAGCCTCGCACTACTTGCTCTAGGGCAGTCATCTCAAACATTTATACAGATCCGTACAGAAACTGCCTCTCAGAAATTCGACGTTCTTTCCATGCTGCAGATTGCCTATAATTTCACCTTCTGCTGCCATTTCTCTTATGTTCGTCGACTTTCATTTCGTTGCCAAGTCTCGGATTCTTGCTAAATATACGCTCTTTCCTTTCCATTGAAGATACGAAACACAGAAACTGAGGGAAATGGTTGTCACTGCACGTCTTTATCCTGTCATAGTACATTTCAGCCGCTTCACGAGATACCGACACGATACCTTTTCAGAGAGGAGAAGGCAAGCTGTCCGTGAAACTATGAGTTCTTGGGCGACATCGTTTTTCTCGTTCTTATCCAAGCGACTCAAGCTCTGAGAGGCTTTATATACACACGTGCTTTATCTGGTGATGAGGACGTACTATCTCACATGGCGCTGTGTTACAGATATTCACTGATTTTTACGATAATGGTGGTGTCCAGCTTTCACTTCTGAGGATATTCACGGGGCTACTCCGAGCAGTAGGTGGATAAATATATACTTCGCAAAATACTTAAAGGCGGCGTTTAGATGTCTTACGTCAAAGACTAATGCAGATAATCAAGTGGTACGAAGACAATGGGGACGCTGAAGGCCGGCAATGTGCAGAGGATCCTTATTTGCGTGTTTACAAGTTTGGAGCGCCTTTCAAACCCGCATTCTCAAGCTCTGGTGAGATGCCAGTCATAAGCCGAAAAATTTTGTACTACTGTCGCTTGCTCTTTCACTGTCATTGCTTTTATTAAATTGTCTGCGCTTCAACACTCCCACTTCACACATTCCCTCCTCAGATTCTTAAATTTTCTCTCTCGTCAACGACTTTGGAGGATGCGTCTATCGCAGTGAGAGACTTCACAAACCCAGAGCTACAGAGCGCGCACACCGTCTGTAGTATCTCTATGGTACTGGTAAGTGCATGCAAATGAGCTGCGTCCTACCAGCAGTATTTATGCCCTTAGTCTTTTCTCGCGAAAATGTTTGGTAAGATGGATTCACCACCTGCACTGTTACCTACAGCTGAGTCACTTTTGTTGCCCCAAAAGATATCCGCCCTGGGAATCCTGGACCTGTATTTCGCCGAAAAATCTATATCGAATGTATAGGCAGGGATTGACACCACCAACGTAAGATTCTTGTTGAAAATTTATCATGAGAACCGCACTTTGTTTTATCTCTACCTATCATTTGGATCTTGATGAATCAAATGGTGTCTTAGAAATCCATTTTAACCGACTTTCAGAAGCCTTTTCTTTTAAGCAGCTCCCACTTTGGCGAAGTGTTGGGGAGGTGGGAGCGGTTGTATTTAAACTATCAAGCGACCAGCGCCTCATCCACGAACCTTTCCTACTCACACAAACATCTCAAACATCATCCCTAACCACGTCTTTCATCTTCTTTTTTCCGGCCCTTCGAAAATCATCTGCGCAATGTGGCACGTCGTGGTAGCTCCGACAGTATTCCATGTCGGCATCGAAAAGCTCCTCTTGAAATTGTGGCCACCTGCTAGGACTGGCCCACTACGAGACGCCTCATCAGCACTGTTCCAGTACGATCATGCCAATCTCTCTGCTTGAATGGACTGTGTTTTGTGATGTTGAAGACTTGCGACTTACTCTTCACACCACTTAGTTTCCGTGGTATTCGCTTCCACCAAGATGTTCCTCCACTCCACCGCACCAAAGTTCCATTTCCCTCGTTCTTGCAATTCGATGGTCATTAGCGTGCTAGTGAATGGTTTCTCTCCGAGTTCCGCTGTTCGCCAGATAACCATGTCAGCTCTAGCCCATACCTGGTATTCCCGATATCTCTCCACAGCCACAGAGCCACACTTGAAAGGGAGTGGAAGGGAATGAGCAACCTACCATCATCCCTAGGATCAAACGTGAATCCACCACCATACGGTACGGCACCGTCTTCTCTCCCCGTGCCAACACGGTTCGGTGTCACGAGGTAGTTGTCGTACCACTTCCCGGTTGGGACGTCAAGGGCGAAAATGTTGGTCAGCGAGTCGCCAGGATGGACTGCTGTGTCGTTAGTCATCTGCCCTTTACCCTTCCTCGGCTCTTGGAATTCTCGTATTCATGGGTTCTGATGGAAAGGCATGTATGAGGCTCAAGGATTATTTCTACTCACCTCTCATCTGCGGCGTAAGTGCCTTCGCAGGACTAAATCCTTGCTCTCATCAGCACATAGCTCATCATACTTCACTCACCTATCCAACCCCCAAACATGGTTCAAACTAATCCAAACGGATAGGGTGACTCGACAAAAACTACATACCTACAGCACGAGAACGGCAGAAGATGCCACTCTCCCACCTTCCCACCCTGATTCGTAACCACGTTCTGAAACACACCATCGTTGTCTGCGGGCTGGAGACCAGGCCAAAAAGCTTGGACATTGTCTTCTAAGCTGGTGTCTGGTGACGGTGAGGGGATTATGAGTGTGCTTTCGAACTAGTGGGATTAGAACTTGATGACTAGAGCTCGCAGAACAGAGGGGCTAGTAGGGAATGGGAGAAGAGAACAGAAAATAAGGTAAAGGAGAGAAGGAGGAGGAGAAAGAGTATGAAAGGGTTCTGGGGTTCAGGATGAGACGAACTCTTAGGATCGAAGCATTGCTTCCTGCTCCTAGCCAGACGCCATAGAAAGCGAGATTCTGGATGGCTGCTATGGTCGTGTGCAGTTGTAAGCTGATGAGAAATACCGTGAGAGGGAGAATGGCCATGGAGAACATGTCGTTCAGGAGCTGAGAGGGAGTCTGAAGGATAAAAAGACCGAGCTTCCTGCTGGATTTGAGATGTTCTGCTTTTCGTGTATCCGTTTCAGATAGCAGTAACGACTGTGATGGAGAAATTGCTTGAATATGAACGAATAAATCAGAAAGGAGATATATTTAGATGGAAATAGGCATACGAGCTACTGATATACGCTAGGGTCACAATAGGAAAGTACAGCTGCATACTTTGAGACCTTTTCTATTGTTGCTTGAGTCGAAAAACATGGTGATCTTCGTATTGTGATGTTAATAATAAGAGGTCGCTTATGGTGGCGATACAGGAGTGTCAATGTCGTACCTAAGCGTGGAAGACTCAGGATCACCGCCCCTCGCTTAGCTTGTTGACTATACCTGCCACCTACCTACCATATCACAAGTCGTGTGAATCCCGTGTGAAACCCACCTAGCCTTGTGAATAAAGTCCCAGAATGACATGGATACTAGTATGCGACAAATAGCACATTTGTAAATGCGCTCCAGCCAGACCCTTCCAGTCTCCACTCCACACTTCATCATAAAACCTCGACAAAGCTCTTCAAATTCTCGACACTTCAGCTCTCGCAGCACACTTCGATATTCAAATCAAAGCTTCACACCTGCCTCCCCACCATGGCCTCAGAACCCACTCCACAGCAACAAAATCCCAGTCCCACCACCCTCGACTTCTACCTCCACCAAGCCCTCACCACCTTCTCCCCAGTCCACACCTCCGACCCCTGCACACTCTTCAGCCTGCCCTCCTCACCCTCACCTTCTGCAATCCCACTCAACCCCACTGGGCCTAACACCCTCCTCCTCTACCCCGGATCCTTCAACCCACCACACGCGGGCCACCTCACTACAATCCTCTACTTCTACGAACATAGGCGTGATTTCGGGATTAGGTGTTTGTTTGTGTTTGCGGATCCGGAGATGGTGGTTGGTAAGCGGAGGGAGAAGAAGTATAATGTTTTTTTGATGGGGCAGGAGGTTAGGTAGTGAGTATCTTTCTCTCGGTTTCTTCTGACATGCACGTACATACTCTCCCTCCCCTCAAATCTTCACCATCACAACCCCATCCAATCAAATTAAGATCCAAAACAACTAACCCCCCTCTTCCCCCTCACAGCAAACTCTTCGCCCACCACCCCTCTCTCACCCCCCTCCTCGCAACCGGCTTCCTCAAGCTCCTCACCGGCTCAATGACAAGCCACATCGCCTTCCTGCGACACTTAACCGACCTAATCAAATCCTCCTCCTCCCTCTCCTCTCCCTCAATCCCAGCCACACTAACCGGTTTCCTCGGCGGCGATAAACTCTCCATTCACAGCTCGCCGCACCAGAAACCAGGAGAGTTGATAGAGTGGGGTCCTGTCGATGAGTTCCTTATTATGAATGCAAGGCGGCCTGTTGATTTTTATAACCCCTGGGAAGCTGGCCTTGAGAAAGAGGAGAAAGCTCAGGATCCAAACCCCATCTCAGTCGAAGAGCTCAACATCGACATCGCCATCAACAACCATTCCCCTTCCTCTGAAAACCCCCCATCCAACCTCCCCAACTGCACACCCTGGCAGCGCGGCCCTCTCGATTCGGAAAGCATCAACAAGGAGCGTCGTATCGGACAGCTATGGAGTTGCAAAGCGTTGACGGTTCCTGGGGAGCCGGTTATATGGTTTAGAGGTAGTGAGAGGAGTGCGAGTAATGGGATTAGTTCGACGGGCATTAGGAGGATTATGTGTGAGGTTTGGGATAGGGATGTTTTGCTGGAAGAATTGAGCGGGTTGGTGGTTTGTCCGGAGATACTGGTGGAGTGGGTGGTGGGGGAGAGGGGGAGGTTGGGGATGGGGATAGGTGGGGGAGAGGTGGTTGAGAAGGGCGAGGAGGGTGAGGGGGGTGGCCAGATCGAGGGGGAGAAAGCTGTTTTGTAGGGTTGTGGTGGTGCTGTTTAGATTTTGATGGGTGGGTTGGGTAGGTGGAAGCGGCGTACTGGGTACGAAATCTGGTGGTTTGGAGGGATAGACGGAGGATAGAGCGAGATCGGCTCGTAGGTAGCATCCTCCGGAAGCTGCATGGACTCGCTGTCCTTCATCCAGGCTTTGTTGATTCTCGATCTGGTCTCCTATCAGTAATTTGTCTTTCAAAAAGCATCCTGAATTAAACATGACTTCCGGCTGCTCAAGAATGGCCAATCAAGCGCAGGTAGCCATCATATCTACTAGACGAGTGCTGTCAGTGTGAGAATAAACATGGGAATAAAAAGAAGAAAAATATCAAAAGACAAATGCAAATGCCTACTGTACATTCTATGAACGACCATAAAAACCCAAATGCACTTAATTGAGCCGAAAGAGAGCATCTGGTAACCCTCGATGGCAGACCTAAATTCTAAGATCCAGCAGCCCATGCAGCCATCCATCTAGTCTAAAATTTCACAACGCAGACTCCTGACCCGTATCCTTCCTCTTCGCTTTCAGATGCTCAAAAACACTCATCATAATAATCGCACTAGGCACACTCCTCAACAGCGTCGGCAAGAACCCGGCAAAGAACCCCTTCGGTCCACTCTCCCTCATCACATTCCTAACCACCTGCCTCAACCCCTCTCGATCCGAGTTCCTCGTACCAGTCACCACACCAGCCGCTGCAACAGTATCGCTCGTCGCAACCTGATACCTCGTCTTCACCAGCTCAAGAGGATGAATAAACGCCGCAGACGTCGCGGCAGCTAAACCAGCTCCACACGCAATCTGAGTCTGTACACTCCTATCCGGCATCCCCCGCCGAACATTCCCATACGTCGTCCACCAGAGGATGTTAAACGGGATATAACTCGCAATCCCCATAACATAGCCTCTATAGAAGCCTCGAAAGCCCTCTTTAGCAGCAATATTGCGGAGCTGATACAGCAATTTGCCTTCACGCCCTGAACGCGAGATCTGGAGTCGCGCTTTTAGCACTTCCATGGGGGTGAAGAGCACGCTGCCGGCGAGCTCGGCGATACATCCTGAGAGGGCATCGTTGAGTGAACTGTCGCCTAGGTGTGGCAGGAGAGCGATCTGAGTCGCTTCTCGGGTGGTGAGGTAGACTGCTGTGGCGGGGGTGACGGTCAGGATGGTGACGCCGATGCCGCGGTAGTATGCTCTCAGTGGGACGGAGAGGACTATTCAGACGGTTAGTATATAGTCCTCTTATATAAAGCAATGGAACATAAATAGGGAGATCGGGATCTGAGAAGGAGTGATCTAGCATCACATGGCAGTGAGGTGGGTACATACGAGGTCGCCGCGTTGAGGTTTGATATTGCACCGCTATCGTATCGAGCGGGTAGCAAGTGATCTTCGAGATGATGGACCCTGTAGCACTGGCCCCTACATTTGCGATGAGACTTGCGACGTCCATTCCCCAAACCGTTCGACACAGGGGAAGATGGATGTTGATGACCGCTGCAGGACAAACGGTGGCTTTCCACGTGAGCGAAAAATTCGAGGTGCGCTTGTCACGTGTGGACCGTTCGGCCCGGGATCGGCCGAAGTACGAGTCGTGGGGAAGCTTCAGGCTTCGGTCGCTAAATTTTAGGTTGTTTGCACCTGTACGGTGGGCTTTCTGTACTGGAAAGTTAGCAACGAAGCTTAGAGAGGCTCTGTACTCGCTGACTGATATGGCAATAACCAGAAGGACAACTCGACCTTTCACACAAACCTATACACTCCAATTCCTTCCATGTAGTGATTCAAACGAGGAGAATCAGATCTAACTGACCATTCCAAACCCAAATTTCTTCTACCCACCAAAACCCCCAGAAATTGACTTTGTCTCAAGCTCTTAGCAAACCTTCTCCGGCCCCAGAAGCAAAATACGGCTTGTTAAGTTAGACATCGGGCTGCAGAACTTTATCAGTATGCACGACCATGTTGCATCTCAATTCCAGTTTCAAAGTCTTTCCATTGTTTCGTATTATGTCTGGTCTTCGGGAAGCACAGTTTGCAGTAATTAATCAATCACATTTTTCATGTTGTCTGGCGACCAGCCGAGTTTGTTGACGTTTGAAAGCTACTTGACAGTAAATTACCTCTCGCTAGGTACGCAATTCAGGTCGAACTAACAGTGACAGTGATCGAATAAATGGCAATGAATACCACATTTGTATGGCTATGATGATAGGATCTTCAACTCGTTTTACCCTTCAAGCTCAGCATATTTCCAAAACACTCATTTTCTCAATGGGGTTGATATCACAGTTTACACCCGAAACACTCAGCCCTGGTCTTCATCCTTCGCATGCTATCTTTCATGTAGTCACGGGGATGTCTGAGAAGATCCATTGTAGAGCGTGATGATTTTACAGGATTCCTCTATTTTGGTAGTCCTTGGGGAAGGACCACTTTCACTGCTGAGAGTCCTCCCCGAAGTCCGTTACGAAGATAAGTGAATGTAGCCTACGTACACGGGAAGAACACCTTATCACACAAATCCACAGGGTACGGAATACAGTTCTATGATAATATTCACTTATATGGTAAGGTAAGAAAGAGTGCAATGATTCACGATGTGGATTACAGTCTAGATCGAGCCAGGCTGCTGAACAACGATGAGGTGGAAGATCTTCACAATACTACGTGAGGTGTTAGATGAATGTTTCAAATCCTTGCTTTATTCCCTAATTTGCGAGATATGCTACATAGCAACCATTTAAATCACCTATAAATCCCCATCTATACCGCCCATCCATCACCCCTCTCTCTATCCACCTCCACGCCCCCTCACACCTCCCCCAATCCACCATCACCATCCCTCACTCAGCCCTCCCCTCAAATCGGCTCATCCCTAGGCTCAATCATAACCTCATTAACAGCAACATGCTCAGGCTGCCTCAACGCATAAACAATCGCGCCCGCCACATCCTCCGCATCCAAAACCTTCGCCCCAGACGGCTCCCCATACTTCTTCAACGCCTCTTTATCCGTCGACAAGCCCAACAAATCCGTCGCCACGTTCCCAGGCTGCACACTCGTGACTCTCAACCCTGTCCCAGCAGTCTCCACACGCAGAGCCTGCAAGGTAGCTTCCACGAAGAACTTACTGGCCGAGTAGACGCCTAAGCCTGGGAAGACTTTACGGCCTGCGTCTGAGGAGATCGCAACGATGTGGCCTTTGCCACGGGAGAGCATGCCGGGAATGGTGGAGGAGAGGCAGTGGAGGAGGCCTTTGCAGTTGACGTCTACGGTCTTCTCCCAGTCGTCGGTGTGGCAGTTGGCCATCATGGTGAAATACATGACGCCCGCGCATGAAACCAAGATATCAACTGGACCGAGCTCTTCCTCTGTAGTGCGGATCAAGGACTCGACTTGTGATTTCTGTGTTACGTCTGTTGCGTGTACGAGGACTTTGCCACCGTAGACAGAGAGTTTCTTCTTAAGTGATGAAAGGGCGTCTGTCCGTCGCGCGGCCAGAACGACGTGTGCGCCTTCTTGTGCGAGAGCAGTAGCAGTTGCGGCGCCGATACCTGATGATGCACCTGTTATGACAGCAACGAGACCACTTAATGGGCTCTTCTTCACGAGCTTGGCGCCGAATCCGTTGGCTTGGTTGAGGCGGATTGGTGGGCGTGGAAGCCAGCCTCTGCAATACCAGTGACGAGCGTATATTTCGACCAATTTGACATCAATGCTTGGACGTGGAAGATTTGCGAGCGCGGGTTTGGTAGCTTCGTCGTTTAGTATTGTGATATCACGTAGGAACTCGACGCTGGGCATTCCACCACGGAGAATGTCGGCTGTGAAGGCACCAGCTCCTCGCTTTAAGGAGCCACGCTTCTCGGTCCAGAGCGAGACCCAGTCTTTCCATTCGAGAGGCTTGGTGGGGAAGCCGAGCTTGTCGAGATCGTCAAAGAGAGATTGGGTGTCGACAGGGTTGGCATCGCCGAGATGGAAGACAGAGTTCTTTGATGTAGTATCGTTGGCGAGCGTGACGATTGACTTGCTGACGAAATCGACCGGTGTCATTTCAGCACGCCAGCCTGAAATATTTGGGAAGTAACCGATGTGAAGGGACTCGACGAGCAGCGCAGTGAAGAGATCATAAGTGTTGGTTGACCCAGAAGTACTGTGACCGCTGATAGTTCCAGCGCGCAAGATTCGTACGGGCATACCACGAACACCAGCTTCGTAGACCAATTGTTCAGCGACCCACTTGGTTTGGCCGTAGCCGTCAACCAACTTGTCAGGGACATCCTCAACATCGATCATAGCACTTTCAGGCCATGGTGTTGTAGATGGTGGCAGTACTCCGTTAGTAGACACATATTGAAGTGTCGCACCGCTCTCCCCCGCCAGACGCAAGATCTCTCTCGTCCCACCAACATTAGCATCTCGTAGCGCAGCATAAGGATAGACCAAGTTGACCGTAGCTCCAGCATGGACGATAACCTTCACACTTGACACAAGCTCCTTGTAAGAATCTGGAGCAAGACCAAGTTTCTTGTGTGACAGATTACCAGGAAGGACTTCAATCCGGTCGAGGATGGAATCTTGCCAAAGTCCCAGATCCAGTAAGTTCTTACGGATACGAGCAACACCAGCAGGCGCATCCTCATCTTCAGGACTGTTGAAGCGGACCAGACAGACGATTCGTGCGGATGTTGATTCGAGGAGGTCGCAAAGAAGGAAGGCGCCAAGGAAACCTGTAGCACCGGTCAAGAGGACAGTATCATCGGAGTCAAGAGCGCTGAGAGCACGCATTGGTGTCCCAGAAGACTTGATATCTTCATCGAGAGTGGAATCGCCTCGTAGAACAGCAGGTAAATCTGCCTGAACTGCTGCAGTATGTCCATCGCGAATACCTCGCACTACTTCCAAGTGACCTTCTAATGTCGGGTTCACCACGAGTCTTGAGACGGGAACGGAAACGCCGAAGGTTCTTGACATTCGAGTGGCGAGATCGGCAAGGGTGAGCGAGTGCCCTCCGAGGTCGAAAAATGTGTGCTCTTTTGTTACAGAGGTGAAGGGGATGCTGAGGGATGTAGCCCATATCTCAGCAACGGCTTCAATGCTAATGCTGCTATCCCGCTCAGTCTTGGTGTGATTAAACATTGTAGATATCGAGAGGCCTGGTGGAGGTAGACGTTTGAGATCTGCTTTGCCAGAGACTCTGTTTGTTGGAAGTTCGTCGAGTTCGACCCACTATGAAACTTGATGTTAGTGCTGCTGTTTGAAGAAGGTGTTCGCTCGTCGAACTTGCCAAACAAGTATGTAGTGTGATTGAGGCAGGGTCCAGTTCGCAAACCTATTTGACAACAAACTGAGAAGAGGAGAGATGGGTATCTCTTACCAAGGCAGGAATCATATATTGTGCCAAAGATGTTGACAAGGCCCTACGAGCCACAAGACTGTATCCAGCCTCATCGATAATCGGTACTGGACGGTCACCTGCCACCCAACGTTAGCAATTGCTTTTTATGAGTACATATCTTGGCAGTTCTCATTGGAGAGAATGAGTGTGGGGGCAGTATTCCTCCGCTCTATATTCAAATTCGCGGGGGTGTATTCTGAAGGGAAAGAACAAGCGTACCTGGATCCTCTTTGTCACGCACGATATAAGCCACTAGCTGCCTATCTAGTCCCTCTCCATGAGCAATCACAGCGCACTGTTTGACAGCCAGAAGCTCAATGATGGCGTTCTCAACTTTTCCTGGGACGACCGAGTAACCTCGAATTTTCATCATAGCTCCAACACGGCCGGTAATCTCAAGAATCCCAGAAGGTAGCATTCTTGCAAGATCTCCGGTTCTGTACATGCGGGATCCGGGGGCGAATGGATTTGAAATGAATGCTTCCGCAGTAGTCTCAGGTAAATTGAGATATCCTCGAGCAAGCAGAGATCCACCAACGAATAGCTCTCCTGCAACTCCAGTTTCAACTTTCTTCCCCTCCTGGTTGAGGATGTAGGTATGTTCAGGATCCATAGGTGGTCCGACGGGACAAAAGGACGCCTCATTATTGATTATCTCCCTAATATCTCCACAAGCAATCTCATGCGTCTCACTCGCGCTGTAACAATTCAGCAAACGTGTGTTGGGAAGAGCTTTGATAGCGCGACGTGCAAGATCTGTCGTGACAACCTCTCCATTAAACCACAACGTGCGAAGTTTAGAAAGATCGTTCTGAATGTCTGAATGTCGTGATAAACAAGCAGCGAGGAGAGTAGGTGTCATAAGAGTTTCTGTGACTTCACGTTTCGAGAGAAGTTCTACCAATGCTACGGGATCGTAGCTGGCTTCATCGGGAACGCAGACGACTGTGGCACCCCGGAGGAGAGGCCGTAGCATTTCCCAGATGAAGAAGACGTTGCATGCTACACGGTCGCCGGGTGAGAGATCGCTGAGCTGAAATCTGAGATCGTATGAGAGGACTGGTGCCCTATGTGGGTTGGCAATTCCCTTAGGTCTAGAGGTCGAGATCAGTTAGTACCTTGAAACAATCTATGAAAATATCGTTAACACTCACTTTCCAGTTGTCCCGGAAGAATATGAGACGAAGGCGAGGCGCTCGAGATCATCTTCAGCTGGTAAAGGGGACTTCTTGATATGCTCTGAGGGGCGGTAAGAGTTGTTCTTGAGTTCCTCGATGATCATCACCGGGATATCAGCATTGATCTGACTCGCTTGGGCTGCATTTGTGATGACCACGACCGGTTTGGCATCATCAATGACATCTGCCAGAAGACTAGGAGGATACGCGAGCTCTGTTTACACTTAGCACTGTTTCAACTCGGATAACGTGGGGTGTCATGACGCTCGGGGCAATCCTCCCCCAGTGTTGAGTATTGGACCCCCAAACATGACTTCGTAAATCCATCCCACCAAAACAATTGGAATGATCTTTAATGGACTTACCTAATACTAAAAATGCCCCTCCAGCACGAAGCGCCGCCAGACACGCAATTACATAATTCGCACTGCGTCCCAAAAGTACCCCCACGAGTCTATCCCGCCCAACCCCATGATCACGCAGACGATTGGCCAAATCCGTGACCTCGACATCCAGCTCGCTGTACGTCAAGCTCGTGGTTTCATCTTCGAGAGCAACAGCGTCGGGAGTTCTTCTCATCTGTTGACTGATGAGGGCGGACAAATCTTTCGTGATGTCGAGAATGGGTGTTTGTTTTGATTGTCGAGGCCGGAGACTGGGGGTCGATTCCCCGCCATGGAGAAGTGAGGATGAGTCGTGAGGTTCTTGGGAGCTTCCATTTGTGCTGGGGCCATTGGACTGAGAATTGATAGCTGGACGTTTGCCACTATCTTTGCCATTGAGGCCAGCTGAGCCGCTTCCGCTCTCGGAAGGAGGCATCGTGACCAGATGGAAAGTGAGGTGCGAAATTGATATCCACTGTACAAAGTTCAAAAGTGGGCACTGAAGATGAATTCCAGGGCAGACTTACAATTTACTACGATAACTTGTTAAGTTAAAAATCCTCAATTAAATATTTAATATAAGAAGATGTAGTTGTAAGATTTTGAAATCTTGAATCCTGTTTTGGTTTTTTGGTGGCGGTGATGTAGGCAAGTTCCATCTAGCCCCTTGGCCAAGAAAAGAAACTTTCTTTGGCTTAGGTTCGTGTTGTTCGTTCGTTGATTCGAGATCCCGTCTTGTTGGGGGGCCAGACTTGTGGGGAACTGGGGCTGATAAGGTTAGCTTTACACGTGATAGTGCGTGGGAGTCGTCTTCACATGCTTATGAGAAAGCGTCAAAAAGAAATGTCAATATGTTTGCGATCTAATGGTCGTGGTACAGAGCATTGTTGACCTGCAGTCTTGGCACGTCACGTGTGAGAAGTCAAGAAATTCATGTTTGGTCTGATATCTTCTTCTCGGACCATGCCTCAGGATGTGCAAGAGAATCGTCTCTCATGAATAGCTGACTCCTTCCCTCTTTCCCTCTTCCCTTGAAACTCATCATAGACTTTACAACTTGCTCTTAACATCCCTAACGGCAGCAACAGCCTCAACCTCAACCAACCACTCCTTCTTCGCCAAACTCGCCACACCCAACAACGTAGACGGTGCCCTATGAATGCCCTCTTTATCCGTCAAAAACTCTACATATACCCTCCTAAACGCATCGATGTTCGCTTCCAAATCCACAACATAGTATGTGAGCTTCACAATATCCCGAACTGACGCTCCAGCCGTCTCTAAGGCGATTCTGAGATTGGCGAACGCCTGCTTGGCTTGTGCTTCGAAACCGATGATTGTGCTACCGTCGGGTAGTGTACCGACTTGACCGGCTGTGTAGATGAGGCGTGTGGGTGAGGTGATGCTGGCGATGTGAGAGTAGGTTGGTCGAATGTAGGGGCCATTGGGTGGGTTTAGGAGCGTGATGCAGGGTGGTTCAGACATTGCGAACGGGGGGTATGGGTGATCGGGACTGTCGAAAACGGTCAAAACTGTAAGTGTATCTTTTGTTGAAGTGAGGTTTGATTTAACTCACGGTGTTACTCGAATCTGGTGCTGCTGCGCTTTGTAAGGATGTTGAGTCGGAAATCAGCAAGGTGGGGGCTTCATTCCGAAATCCGAACAGCGTTAGGAAGGAGATCCCGAATCTCACAGATCGAGTCTTTCGTGCAAGGGCGATAGGAATTCTTTTCGATTGAGCTCCTTGTTTACTTTCATTTCCTTAGTCCGAGTCAGAGATGAGACAACTGTTTTCTAACATGTGGTGTGTCCACCACAGATTGGATGGTCTCGCTTAGAGACGGAGAACGCGTGGGGTAAATTCAACAACCTGGAGACACTGACCGGCTGTCAAACATTTAGATTTTAGGATACTGCGATAGTTACGGAGTTTGCCTTCGTCCTAAGCACAGTAGCGAAGTGTATTGTTGGTTGTCGAGATAGGACCAGGGTGGTAAGAAAGCGACGACGAATTGGAAGGCGCCTCAAAGACACGCAGGTGTCCACTTGTCCTGTACCGAGGTTTGGCATTCGAAAGATCATTAACTATCGTCATCCTGCCAATTTTATCACTACATCCTCTTAGAAGGCTGATATATGAGCATTTCATCCCTCTTCAAATTTCTCCGTAATATGGCAAACCGAAGGATGTATTTTGTGGAGCTCCAAGCTGTGCTGGCCATCCACCAATTTAATAAAAGTTACACAGCGGTTGGAAAGCTATAAATAGCATGTTCGATCTCGTAGATAATTTCAATTGGATGATGGATTCAAAATAAGACTATACGTCTCAGTCTTAGTTTCTTCTATCTTGCAGGAGAAAGGTTGCGTACTTTCAAGGCACCCGTTTAGGGGTTTCTCAAGGTTTCCGAGGTTCCCGAGCAAACGAACTCAAACTTACTCAAACTTTCTTCTAAGAGTAAAAGATAATCTCAACTGTATATAAAGATCACTGAGCCCCCTTTTGTCAATGTTTCGTGACAATAGCTATCGCCATGCCTCAGCTTCATCATTTCCCAACATGGAAGTATGATCAATGCAGCGGCACGGCGGTCATCGCGACGTCTGGATCGACAATCGACCACATCGACTGCAGCAAGGGACTCTCGATCGAAATCAGGTACAGCCAAAGAAATGATTGAATCTGGCAGACGGAATTTACTGCAGAGCAGAGGCACGAGAAGTCTTGCTTGGGAAAGCTCAGGAGCCGCTGAGCCAGAGTCACATGATCTCAAATCCAGCCCCTGAATTTCTCGCCAAGGAGGCGAGCCGCTTGACCTGCATCTACCTGGTGGATCTATTTTCTTCCGCGGCTACATCAACACGAACGAGACCAGGACCAAGACATCAAGGCAACTCCACCCTGATGAGACTGTAGACGGGTCGATGATCTCAAAGATCATGAACTTCATACAAGCTCCTCATTTCAAATTTCCAACGTCGTCATCTCAACCTGTTCGCCGGCATTCAACTCATTTCCTCTGGAACGTCCAGTCGTGTTGGCCACTGTTGACCACGCCTCCTTGATTTCGTGTACATTTGTACCAGCGGATCCAGGTCCTTGGGAGCGCTTAACATGCGACACCTCCTGCGTCCAAAGCCGCCTCCCATCACCCCTTGCCGATCCCATACCAAATTCCGACAAGGCGCCAGCCTGTCAGTGCGTATGGGATTTGAACAAACAATGGGGCTCTGTTTCAAGGCGCCGCCCTTCCCCTGCAGCCATCCCCTTCCTTTTCATCTCGCATCCCCCACTTTGCTGCACGAGCAATCTATATGACAATAATTGTCACCCGTTTTAAGGCCGTTTGTCTTACCAACAGAAGGGACAACAGAAACTTCTGGCCTGCCAAGCCGGGATCCCTCCCTTTCTCAGCCCCTCGAAACAAGCATAGTCGAAGCAGTAATGAAAGTTCATTTGTTCGGTTCTGCGTTGCGCTCAAGTGGTGCCTCGTGCGGCGGTAGGGGAAAGTTTATATAACCTTTCATCGTCCTCACCATCTCTTCTAACCAGCATCTCAGTCAGTCTTCACTGTTTACATTCATTAAACCAACTCTTACATTCTTTTTTCACGTCGTCCCAAGTACGAACAGTTGTCGATCGATCTCGTAGCTGGTCTGGATATCAGTTTTGCAACTTCACACACTCATTCAAATCAAATCCACCACGGTCTATCACACAAGTTACTCAAAGTCACTTCATTCCTCCCAAAACTTCAAAATGCCTTCCATGATGAACACCGCCCTTTTCGGTCTTTTGGCCACTGCCGCTAAGGTTTCCGCCCACGGCTTCGTTGACGAGATCAAGGTCGATGGTACCTCGTAAGTGGTTCTAGATGGCCCTCTATTGCTCGTATTCTAACCCTGGCCAGATTCACCGGATACCTTGTCAACTCCTACCCATACCAGGCCAGCGCACCTGAGTCTATCGGATGGAGCGAGACCTCAACCGATCTTGGATTTGTCTCTCCATCCCAGTTCGCCTCTGGCGACATCATCTGCCACAACGGAGCCAAGAACGCTGCTCTCTCCGCACCAGTCAAGGCCGGTGGAAACGTTGACTTGCACTGGAACACATGGCCAGAGTCTCACCACGGCCCAGTCATCAACTACCTCGCCAACTGCGGTGGCGACTGCGCAACCGTTGACAAGGCCACCCTCAAGTGGTTCAAGATCTCCGAGTCTGGTCTCCTCGATAACAGCGCTGCCCCAGGTAACTGGGCTTCCGATGCTTTGATGGCCAACAACTTGACCGGATCCGTCACCATCCCATCCACCATCGCCCCAGGCAACTACGTCCTCCGCCACGAGATCATCGCTCTCCACTCCGCCGGCCAAGCCGATGGAGCTCAGAACTACCCATTCTGCGTCAACCTCGAGGTCTCCGGATCCGGAACCGACAACCCAGAGGGTGTTCTCGGTACCTCGCTCTACACCCCAACTGATGCCGGTATCTTGGTCAGCATTTACACTGCTGGTCTCACCTACGAGATCCCCGGCCCAGCTCTCTACGCCGGTGGTTCTGGCTCTGGATCCGCCCCAGCCCCTTCTGCACCAGCTGCCCCTGTTGCCTCTTCCACTGCGGCTCCAGCTGTCACCAGCCCCCCAGCTGCCGGTGCCCCTGCCCCAACCACCCTCGAAACTTCAATCAAGCCAACTGCCACCCCTGAGGCCCCAGTCACAACTCCTGCCCCAGTTGAGGATGACGAGGACACCTGCGAGTAAGCGTCTCGTCAATTATCTCACAACGACGCCACCAAAACCAACTTCATGAGGTCTCTTTGGAAGGAATCTCTCTTCGTGCAAACAAAAACCTTTGTTTTGTGACTTTGCGTTCTTGTAAATATTATTTTAGTCCCGTGGAAACTTTTTCTTGGATCTCTCTTGAGTGGTTTGGAAAAAATAAAGGGCACGTGTATACACAATATCTTCATTCTTGTTGAGCATTTTTGGGGGACGATACCTTGGATAGAAAGGAACTACAATGAAATCATGATCTATGATCTGTATCAACGTTACTATTAGTCTTTTCTCCTGAATATTTGTGACTTGATTTCGCTTTGTGTGTGGAATTAGACGGAAAATCTTGTTGGTAAAGGTATCAAACTTCCATCTGATACGACCTCCCTCCAAAGTTTCCAAGGCATCGACCATCATGCCATTATCAACTCAACATCGGATATGCCCAGTCTTTTCCTCCTTCATATCCACACTTGCGACTGGCTCCCTCCTTACCTCCTCCCTACGAGTCTACCAACTCCCCTCACCCCTCCTTTCTCCTCCCTCACACATCAATCACAAGCTGCCCAAAGCATAAACTTCCACAAACCATTAACCGTACACAAACCTTCCTGTACAGTGGTTTACAAACTCAACCTTAAACACAGTCCAGTCCAGCACAGTTCAACACTTACGCAGGGCTTATACCCTCTAACCGAAACCCTACCCCATCTATCCCCTTCCACATCTCGCTTCTTGCGTGTCCAAGTCTTGGCATCCCTCAATCTTTGTCGTTTCAGTTTCACCATCGGCGCCAACGCGGCACATCACGGCACATCATTTCACATCACAGCAGATCATCACATCACATTGTGGTGGGCAGATCAGCAAATCAAATCACGGTGAAAGGAAGGAAGGAAGGTTGGGTGGGAACGAAACGAAACGGAACGGAAGGAGATGTAATGCAATGCAATGCGATAATACTGTGCTGCTGTGATAGTGATAGTAACAATGCATAAAGGATCACCAGAATTTCTGATCTTCTGATCTCTCCTTACCTGATCTTCAGATTTTCGGATCAACGGAACCCATCAAACTAAACTTTCTACAAGTTTACAGTACAGGCCCAAAACAAAGTTTCGTTTTCATCGTTTTGTTTGCTTTAATCCAAGCGATATTCGGATATCCTGTTCCCCGGACTCTACTCGCACGAGTACATATCAGTGAGGAGAAGGAGGGACCGAGTGGATTGGTGGATTGGTGGATTGGATTGGATTGGCTGAGATGATGGGACGAGTGCGAAACTGCCTAGGTGGAATATTACATTAATGCATGTGGAGTAAGCGAAAGGGGGAATTATGGCGAGAGGGGGACTGATGCACGGTAAGGTAAGGTTGACTTGACTTGACTTTGGATGGATGAGAATTGACTGACTGGGGTGGGTGTTGGATTGGTTGGTAGACGCGGTGGTTGGTACTGGGATGGGGTGAGATGCGAGGAATAGGGGTGTCACGTTTTTGGGTCCTCGCCAAGGAGGTCCTCAACACGTGTTGTACCTCCATCTGACATGTCACGGGTTAGATTAGGTACTTGCGGAGCTGAGCTCGCTCTTCGGACACCTATCAATGGAAAGAACTCGCTTACATTGTCCGGATGACCAGTTAAGAGAAAGGGGGTACAGTTCTTCAATGTTCCAAGACTCTTCTCTCAAGTAGTGGTGGTGGCTTCTCGGTGGATGCTCCAGATGTGAGATCGTGCTGACATGAGATCTCACAAGTTACATTCTGGGCTCTGGGGTATCTCAAAATGATAAAGAAGGGGACGTCGATACCCTTCTGTTAGAGATTTCTCCTTGAATAAGACATTCAATCATTCGATATGGCGAAACCACAGCCCCCAAATCGCAACTTGACTCCCCTAGCAGAAGCAATCCAAGTCTTCCCCGTCCCAGGAAACAACTCCCTCTTCACCGCAACGATAGCCTGGGACTGGTGTGGAGCCTGGTACGTACCCTCTCACGGCCTCTTCACTCTCTTCCCTCTTTTAGCTCTCATCTTTTCAGAAACTAGACCTAACACACCGGCGTGATGTCAGGGCAGCACACGGCGGCTACCTCCTCGCCCTCCTCCACTACACCGCAAAGTCATACAGCCTCCTCACAAACCCCTCCAGCCCACACCCGCATGTTCTAAACTCACACATCCAATTTCTGCACCCGGTTCCTCCATCTTCCTCTATCCGTCTCACAGTTCGCCCTCTGAATATCAGCTCTCGCATCTCAGTCCTTCAAATCGAACTACAAACCTCCTCCTCTTCCTCTTCACCCACATCCGCAGAACCCCCCATCTGGAAAACCCACACCACCAGCATCCTAACTAGCACCAACCTCACCCTCCCTCTCTCAAAAAATCTCAACCTCACCTTTCCCACCCGCCCATCCATCCCGCTGTCCCAAATCCCCAACCGAGAAACTGACTGCGAGGAACTAACCCACCCAGCGTTCTTCTCAAACGTAGCGCCTTGTATCTTGAAGTTTACAGGGTGGGTAGTGAAGGGCTCGTATGGAGTGGATTTGAGGCTGAGTGATAGGTTTGGGAGGTGTACGAAGGATATTTGGTATAGGAGGGGGGATGGGGAGGACTGGGATTTGGAGAGTTTGGGGGTTTTGTGTGATTTTGTGAGTTTTTTACTTTCTTTGTTTACAATTACTTGGAAGAGATTCCTCGGCTTAGGAGTGGAAGAGATGAACTATTTTGAAAGGGATTGAGTTCAAAGTCCTCATTGGAAATATTAAATATAAGTGACTAACTTCCACCAGATCGACGGCGCCCCCGCAAATTGGAGTCCCCATCGCAAAGACCTGCAAGTCGGAGTTCGTTTCCCAACCCTATGCATGACCTCAGAAATCAAGAAAGACCCCAAAGGTCTCAAATGGGTGTTCATGCGTGCGAGGTCATTAAAAATCGAGAACGGGAGGTTTGACTCCCTGGTGTATATTTGTGATGAGCAGGGTGATTTGCTGGCTTTCTCTAAACATGTCTCGCTTATCATAGAGGGGAAATATCTGACGGAGCATTCGGAGGAGGTGGGCAGGGTGTTTAAATTGTGAGGCTGGGGATTTGGGATGGGATGGGATTAAATGGTGGTAAATACATTGTAGAATGATAAGTGAGTTTTAGATGTGCTGTGCTCATTTTATGACCATGGCGAGAAATCCAACGAGAAGACAGCTTTCCACTATGAGATATCTCCATAGCCTGCCCTTCAACTCAGGAGCTGCATCATTTCTGCTGCTGGTTTCGCTTGCAGCAGCTCCCTGCGTATTCTTGATGCCACTATCTGTGATGGCGGAAGATGGTCCAACAATTAAGATCGGTTGTGAGCTTCCAACTGCCACGGCCGTCGACACAACGATATATATTTTCCCAGAGGTTGTTATCGTGCTGCCGGATACCGGGGACTCTGGGTTGAAAGGAACCGTAGTTGGTCGCGTAACAAAAAGTCCAGGACTTTCAGATTCAGCGGTCACAACGGCCAACGGCTCATCGTGTACCTCAGGGGCAGCGAGGATAGGATTAGCTGCACTTGTATGAGGCCTAGACAAACCCTCTGGCGATGGAAGCGCAAGAGTGGTTGGTTCTGAGACGATAACAACGATTGCTCCATTTCTCGTTTCCGTGTTCCCAACAAGACCTGGAAAGAATGGGAGGTCCGCGATAGGGATGGTGGTTGCTTTTGAGATAACAATCTGATTCTTTGTTCGGACTGGAGAGGCCAATGTGGTGGGCTCTGAGACTATCACTACGGGATTTCCATTTATCGTCGAAGTCACTCCACTGATTCCTGGGAAGAACGGAATATCTGCAATGGGGATTGTGGTCGCTGCTGAGATGATGATAGCTGGAGAGTTTGGCGATGCTGGAGATGCTGGAGATCCTGGCCGCCCTCCTATGATGGAGTTGATTATCTGTCTGAGGGATGTAAATGCTGGTAGTGGACCTGGTAGGTGTTTGGAAGCGGGTAGTAGTGATGGACCTACAGGATTTGTGGTCGGAACAGGTGCTCCGATCGAAGTTGGTAGTGGAGTTGGCCTGACTATCAACGGTAACGGCTGTGGAGGGTTCTTTGATGGTTCTGTTTTCACAGGGGAAGGCATTGGTCGTGGTGGAGGAGTAGGGAGCTGAGTCGTGGAAAAGTCACCGTCTACTTCGATTCCAGAAGCATGCACCATGACCTGCACATCTGAGATATGGAGTTGGGTTGTATCTCCTAGTACTGGTGGCGTAACATAGATGACTGTCGTGCTTGTCAGGTCACTGACGACTTCCAGTGTTGATGACATTGCATCCGCGCAGAACGCGCTCTGGAAGATCGATGGGCCACCAGGTAAACAAGACTCCAAGCCAGGATATTGGCTGCTGTAATCAGACTTGTTGACCAGGTATTCAAGAAGTGTTCTGGGAACGTATCCGTAGTTTTCGGTTCCACCGGTTTGATGGCATGTTGTGGTGTCTCCTCTAAAGCCCCTTCTTCCTTTGGATGGTAGGTAGATAAATGGTGTTTCCAAGGATATCACAACCTCTGTTCGGGTCGTAGCGGTGATCATCGTGCCCGAACCATCTGGGCAACAAGTCTCAGAGGAATCGGCATCGACGTAAATGGAGGAGATCTGGTCAGATTGAGAGCCAGTGATGAAAATCTCAGTTCCGAATGAAGATAATACACTCAATGTAAGTGGTTCAGCAACATCGGATCGGTCGAAGTACGCTTCCGCGTTTGAATTTATGTCCGAAAGTGCGAGCGTGCGATATGAAAAAAATTGATCAGCGTTCCATTCATTGTACTCAGAAGTCGTGCCGCATGCGATGTTTCCACCAGCATCTGTCACTGGCGCAGCTGTGATGATCTTCACCGAGCTGTAAACGTAGAATGCATCCGGTGATTGCCTGCGAATATGCTGTCAGATTCATGTTGAAGCAATTCTCAAAAGTCCGGACTTACACCACGATTCCTCCCGTTGTTATTGGTGCAGTGCCTTCCAGTATCTGCTCTGCCTCAGTGGGCCGCAGAACATAATTTGGTTCATTCGCAATCGGGTTCGCTCCAACACGGTATGTCCAGGTGGCGCTCACACCAGTGGGATAGATATTGGTCTCGAAGTTTGTCAAAGTTGTATTTGGGAACTTGGTAATTAGTGTCGTGATCGATGTCAAGTTGACCGTGGTCAACGTGGAGGAATAGCTGGTTATCTGCCACCAGACTTCGCTGACGGTATCTTGCACGAGAAAGCAGCATGCAGTTGGGGTTGGTGAGGAAGAGGCGCTTGTAAAACTAGAGTTTGCAAATGTCCTCATTACCGCCCCAGGTGGCTTGGGTGCTGCCTCAAACTCAGTAATTGTACAGGAAGAGGGAGCTGGACATACCTATCAAGCCCAATACCTGTGGACATCCTATGAATACAAAACCCAGCGTGATAAACAGTACTCTCTCCATCTTGACTGGGCATTAAAGTAGAAACGCACTGTGAATGAGCGTTTACCATCGAACACATTTGAATATCCAAGTCAGACTCGGAGTGGAGTCCTGGAATCCTAGGATGAGGCCCCTAGCGGTTCTTTGGACGAAGCTGAAGGAATAGTGCTTGGTTCCATCTACCCACCTATGGTACGCTGTCACAGCACCGCATGCCCTGCGGTGTGTCCTTGTTTTGCCAAGCCAAATCGACCCCAGCCTGTCGAAATGAGCGTCGCTGAAGAGGCCTCCTTCGATCCAAACTTAGCTCCTTCTCGTGTAATGTTTCTCAGAAGATTCCTCATAAAGTTCTGGAAGCTGCGCCCTCAGATTAATGTTGCAGTCGAAGCGACACCTGTGCAACCAGGTCATAGAAGCGCACCTGGGCTGAAAACAGAGCCCGGGTATGATGCAGGTGGCCGCGGTACTTTTGAAAGACTTGAGTCGCCTCGAAGGAATCTTGTGAGACGAAATGCGCCAAGCTCAATCTCAATCTGGAACCATGTGTAACTGCTCTGGCATGGCCAGCTAGGACTTCGGAACAACAACATGTCCTTCCCAGCCTGGGAACGTCGTCATGACTTGAAACTACGACAGATGGTGGCTGGCATTGATTTCGCTTCGGATCATGAGTGAATGACTATAATTCCCTGTTTTATAGCTGGGCATAGGAAGTTCAGCCGCCCACAGAAGTGCTCATGTGTTAAGTACTTGCTGGTTCTGATAAACCAAGTCACATGGTCGTTTGTGGCGCGATTCGCGGTTGCTGAGATGCCAAAGTCGCCAGCTCCGATTGTTGTCGTCCCATCCCAAGATTGGTAAGTCTTCGTCTCTCAAAACATATTTCGCGACCTGAGGGCGATATAGGGATGGAAATGACGGCCCTTGGTCGTCCTTCGTCACCCAGATTGGTACGCCACCTCAAACAGTCAAAGTGTTAGTATCGACTGCAAGCACGCAGACCTGGGCAGTCGCCGAAGAAGGGTGTGGTTCTGGCGATGTTTTGACTTGCAAGAAACTGCGAGGGGACCTCTTCAACTTCAGTGCGTCGTCGACCTATAACCAAAACTTAGCGAGTCCAGATGGTAGTTACTACAAACTGGGGTTGGAATCAAACCTTGGATATGAAGGTAACGGGAGATTTGGGTTCGATAACGTCACGCTTGGATTTCCAGGAACTGGAGGTCCGACTCTGAGGAATCAGACTGTAGGCGGGATCGCGGCGAAGTCTTTCTTTATGGGAGTATTTGGCTTGACTCCAAGACCAAGTAACTTCACGGAATACAATGATCCCATTCCAAGTTACATGGAAAACCTTCGAAGCCAAAAGCTAATTCCAAGTCTGAGCTGGGCATATACTTCTGGTAATCAATACAGTATGTTACCACCACATTTGGGAATATCGACTTACAAGGATTAGGGCTTAATGGTATGTTGGGAAGCTTGACGCTTGGTGGCTACGACACTTCGAGGTTCGAGTCTGGTAACTTGTCAATTCCATTCTCGTCTCAAGATGCGAGAGATCTCACAGTCCAGATACAGAGTATCACAACCGGGGAAACCCATCTCCTGGCGTCCCCAATTGCATCCTTTCTAGACTCCACAATACCGTACATCTACCTCCCCACGTCAGCATGCACAACCTTTGAGAACACATTTGGCATACTTTGGAACGAGACATCTCAGCTCTACCTGATCAATGACACACAACATGCACTACTTCAAGCTCAGAACCCAAGCATTACATTCACACTTGGCAGCCTCGAATCATCCACAACAGTGAATATCAGTTTTCCGTATGCAGCATTTGCTCTCACAGCATCCTGGCCGCTCACTTCGAGCCCAACCCGATATTTTCCGTTAAGACGAGCAGCGAACTCAACGCAGTACACTCTTGGTAGAGTTTTCTTCCAAGAGGCATATGTGATCGCAGATTATGAGCGCAAGAACTTCTCTGTTTCTCAGTGCACGTGGGATACTCGAGTGAAGCAAACCATCGTCGAGATCAGATCTTCAGAGTTGAATCAAGATGGCAGGTCTACTGGACTTGCTCTCGGGACTATTATTGGAATTGTGATCAGTGCCGTGGTCGGACTCGGCTTCTTGGCTATTTTGGTTCGCTGGTGTATACAGCGGCAACGGAAAAGAGTTGAAGGAGTAGTGCCAGGGAAATCCACCGACGGAGTGCAATATCAGAAAGCAGAGCTGGCTTGTGACCAGGCCAAGAGAGAGCCCTGGAGTGGTAGCCCCGACACGGTTTCAATTCCACCAGCATTCTCGGCAGAGGTGTGTGCCTTGCAAGAGATTCACGAAGCACCAGGAAGCGAGGTTGCAGTGGAGGTGGAAGGGCTGGTTCCACCTCATGAGTTGGATGCGCTAGATAAGCCTGGAGAACTAGAAAGCAAGAGCTAGAGGCGAAGAGAGACTAGAGGAGTAGGCCGCAAAATACAGCGAGTGTACTACTGAAAAATCGAAGATGAAAGTAAACTTGGACCTCAATACAAAAACAGCAGAGCAACAAACCTCTGCAAGGAAACTTTTGCATGCTTCCAAGAGCCAATGCTGGAGAAGGCAATATCGTCAGTCAATAAGAAACAAGACATCGGGGACATAGGATGAAAGCGGTCGGAGTTTTGATGCCCAAAATAAGTTCAGGAGCAGATGACAACTCAACGGTTAAAGGGAATTCAGTTTATCTCCGCTCGCAGCTTTACTACGATTGTAGCAGGAGCAATGAGAGGCGAGCTCAAACATGTGACCCTTCGGACGAGCACATCTTGAAATAGAACCGATTCGGTCTCCACGGGAGCAAACTCCTAGAGTCGGCAGAGCATCCGATGGATGGATCACTCATATTAAGTTCATGGTTTGATCCCGATCCGATGGAGTTATCTGGCTTGCTCGTAGTGGCTTCTTCTGTCAGCTAAAGAACATCCACTTCTCGTTCCACCAGCAGCCACAGTTCTTGGCAATGTTCTCAGCTCAAGAATGCTCACCGCCGGTGGAGAGGGCGTAAAGTCTGCAGCGCAGTGTTGAGTCGATTTGTTCGCCAAGTCTGCAGCGACTTCAATTAATGATCGAGACGGCTTAATGAGAGCTGAGCTGAATGCCGTGCTGCTGATCAATGCCGGTTCCACCGAGAGGTTAAATCTTTCCATGACATCTTTAAACAATGTATCAGTCTTTGAAAAGTTGAGTGATGTCGCGTTTAGCCTTTCTAGCATTTCGCATTGAGCGTAGCTCTTCTTCGGACTTGACGATCTCGATCTCCTCGATATCTCGCAGAAGAGGATGCCGCATTCGCTCAGCTATATCAGAATCACATCCTTGATGATATGCAGGCCGGCGTCATTGTACATCGGCGCATATATAGAATTTCGGTGTTTGTGTCTGACAGGTCAGCTGCAGTGCCGTCCACATACGCGAAGGATTCTCATCGGCGCTGAACAGGGAAGGGCACGCGACAGCTGAATGAGGCTTAAAAAGACACCGAGACCATGGTACTGCAATGCTCGGCAAAACATCTGAAAGAGCTTATATAGAGAAATGGGGGCGGCAGATATCTGGGGTTGACGTTCATGCTCTCGATTCGGAGGTGCATGCATGCATCGAGCAGGCTGACGTCGTGCACCCATCCATACGATGCTGGCAAGGTCCAAATCACTACAGAATTACAGATATGGCGGGTTGAGATACGGAAGATGCGATGATGAATGGGAAGATGTATCGCCGGTGTCGTGGAGGTATAGGGCGGAGGAGAGAGAAGAAGAAGAGAAGTCGCCGGCACACCCACGATTCATCTCCATTGGTCACGTGCACGGGTCAACTTCGCGTGCAGGCTTGGCGCGTCAACATCTGGAGAATCGCGATATCCTCTCACTTCAGCAGAGATCGGCATACATTCTAGCAATGGCTCTCAATAACTCCAAACGGAGTTACGAGAGTTTCTCCGAGCACTTGGGGTCATCTTCCATCTTTTCCGAGCCCAGCCAAGCCTTCAAACGGCCACGAGCAAACATCGAACCTTCGCTATGGAATCAGATTCTTTCGCTCCCTCATACCACAATCCAGAGCCTGCTATACCAGATATGCAGCGCCAACCCGTCTCTTTCGTCTTTTGTGACGTCTGCGCACGATGCACGCGTTGCTGAAGAAGCAGCAAGACCGCCTGTCAACTTCGATAATTACAGCAGGGATTGCTGGTACACCATGAATAAGAAGTACAAGCGACTCTCTTGCGGGAAGCAATTTGAGATGATGGGCGATATCTGCCAGGTATTGGATGAGAGTCGAGATGCTATCGTTGACGCCGCTGGAGCTGATGTGCGCTGGGAGACGAGACGGAATGCCCTCGAGGTAGGTAAATTGCTTTTGTTGGTTCAGCAGGGGGCTCGTTCAGCTCCTTGAATATCGGCTCCAAAATACGACGCTGACACCCAATTGGTAGGCACTCCGAAAGATATGCAAGAGTATTATGCTATGCGACGAACCACAAATCCGACATGAGCTAATGAAAGACGGATACATGCTGGGACAATTCGCAGACAGTATGCAGGAACTAGCCAGAGGCATGACCAAAGAAGAGAGAAAGTGGTATAAACAAGAAGGGCTGTACGAGAAGCTCCTGGAACTCCACCAGGAATGCGACCCTATAGAAATGGAAGGCTTGCCGATAGTATACAAGATTTTTGATGGTGTTGAAGACGATGAGGGCGATGAGGAGGACGAAGAGGAAGGTGGTGAGCAAGAAGAGGACGAATATGAAGACCAAGACTGCGAAGCAGACGTTATTGACGATACATATGAACATAACGACGATCAGACTGGAGACGAAGAACTAATCCTAGAAGAGAAAGGCGAGCCTCGGAGTACTGTCGATTCTACTCTGGAAAAGCCAGATCACGGCTCGTCTGCCCTCAAATTACTCCAACATCTGACCGAGCCGTCTCACACTCACCGGACAAAGGTTTTCAGCATTGGGGAGTTATCTTAAGGCGGGTGCATACTTATGGGGAGTTGGCGTTGTCTGGGACAAGGGCATAGATGTGCATTTAGTGTTGGAGTCCTGCATAGGAGTTCTTAAATTTGGGTGGCTATATCTACATTATCTACAGCGTTGCACTTTATTGACCAGATCCCTACGCCCGTGCTCATGGCAAGTGCCTCTTACTCAGCCTCGATGACATGAGCTACCTGTTGTTTGCTATCCCGCTTCATGTTGCTATCGGCTTTGAGAAATACGGCGTGAAGTCCTCGTTCAATATATGGGTTAACTGCCATCAGTTAATTCTAGTCGCCGGGTGGTGAAGATGTGGACACTCACCTCCTGCCCTTGTTTTCGCATTGCCTCGTCTGTTTCCATTTTCTTGCACATCGCAAAGAACTCGTTCCTTTCAGCGCTTGCGTCTTCGGTCCAAACTCGTCGAAAGTTCGCTCTTGAAATCGGATCAACAAGCTCATGCCATTTCTTTCTTCTAACCTCGCTATATTTGTCAAGGATAGATTCGTCTGTGAGGCCGTTCTGGATGGCCATTAGACAGTCATACAGACTGGTAACATCGGCAAAGCCACCTGTTAGACCAAAACCTCCGCTTCAAGCTTCGTCAGTCGTCTATCCTGCTACATTGTTTCGTGGAACTTACAATGGGTTGCATAGGTGTGCAGCGTCTGCTATCAGAAGAAACCGCCCAACTCTGAAGCTTTCGGCGCAGCGCTGGTGCAACTTGTACGGGCTCGCGCTGTAAAGCTTGTAGTCTCCCGGCTTCGGCTTCCCCGGCAGAAGCTCCTCGAATCTTTGTGGTAGCCTCTTGAGATATTCCTCGTTTGTCAGACCCCACGTATCACCATACGTTACGCGCCAGAGCCCGTCCGTAGTGATGCGTGCTGCCATAAACCAGTCCTTGGGGTGAATGATGAAGTTTGAATCCCAATACCCAAACTGGTGGAAGTCGTAGTATACCTACAGATTCCCAGGTCAGTACTCTTTGTTCTGGAATCTGAATAACGCCCTGGATCTTAACATAGAACTTACATTGGTAGCAATAATCTGATATTGCAAAGTCTCGCCCGGAAATGCGTTATCGCCAAATAATGACCTCCGAATCTGGCTGTTCGCGCCATCGGCCCCAATCACATAATCTGCAGCAAAGGTCTTTTCTCCCTCCTTGGTCTCGACCTTGACCTTCGCTTCCTTCTCTCCATGCTCGATTCCCACAACCTTATGGTTCCACTTCACTTCCGTGCCAGGCAGCGCTACAAAGTGGTTATACAGCAGGACCACCAATCTATCCAGCGGCAACACCACCATGGCCTCGGGATGATGCACATCTGTCCTGATACCAGCAATGAGCGAGCCATCTGGGTTTCGCCAGCAAACAGAGTCGGGAACGAAGCCTTGTTTCTGGAGCTCTTCGAGGACGCCTGCGCGCTTCATTTCTCGGATAGCTGACGGGGCATAATGTGCTGCTCTAGGGTTCTTGTCCAGATCCGCGGCGCCATCGAGTATGACGACTTCAATGCCCTGCTTCGCAAGGAGAATTGCGAGGAGGAGGCCTGACGGACCCGCACCGACTACGATGACCTTTTCATTGGTATTTCAGTGGGAAGGCTCTCAGACTGGGTCTCATTCTTTACACACCTTCTTTATCTTTTTCTCGTTGGACATTATTGTTATTCTCACAATTAAGCGATGTTTATTCGATTGAGTGTACACAATGATAGAGTTCTGTCTTATCTTATGTCGCAAGATAATTTTGCTGCACTCCACACTCGAGGAATCTCAGATCTTTGGGTACCCCAACTCCTCCCCAAGGCTCCAGCTACCTCATGAGCTAGAGCTGGTGGAGAGCTGTCAAGCTCCAAATGCGGGGTTTCTACAACCAGGTGTGGAGGTGGGGTCCAATCTGGACTGCCTAGCTCAAACACTCCAGGTTGAAAATTGAAAGAACTTACCCCATACAACCTCATGTGGGGTCAGGGCACACACTCCCTTAGTTTCTTTAGCCTATCTGAGCTTACGGTGGGCGATATCTCGCAAGGCCTTGGTCATATTGTATCTACTTGTGCATATTCATGTTCAGGGGTTGCTGCACGCGAAGCGCGGGGAAACGAGGGCTCTTCGGCGCCATACTTCCGAGCCCGATTTTCATATTCATGTAAAGTTACGCACTTGCAAAGCAGCAATATCAAAAGTAGGTTGGATAATTTTTGAAATTCAAGTATTTACATTTCGATGTCCACCACTGAAAGAGAAAGGGCGAACAAGTGCTCGTCGTCGCCTACTCAGCATGAGTCCTGATTCCCCACTTCTCTAACAAATTATGTCTGTGCCAAAAGCTCCTGTACTTCTTCCCAAAAACATACATGAGGGGCATTCCAGCCATGATACCAAATCCTGTACCTCCAAAGATAAAGAAGACCTCCTGTGGCCCAGAGCGGGCAAGCCAATCGTTGATGAAGTACGTGAATGCGTATAGCAAGAAGTTCTTGACAAGCATGCCCATGATGAAGATCTCATTGCTCATATCGCGGTATGCGTCCAGAGCGTAAGCAGACGTAGAGACCAGCTCAGCCATGACTCCGAACAGCACGATGCCGTGAAGTGTCGCGGCAACATATGGACTGCCTGCATTCTGCGTGACATAGCCGTACCCAAACAGTCCAGCACCGCTCGTGAGTCCAAGAACTCCAATGAGCAATCTGTATTCCGGCTCGTAGACGCCTTTGTTCCGGCGTGTCATGAACATGATGAGCGGATCGGTGATGGCACCAAAAAGTAGCAGTGCAATCACACCACCAACAAACGGCCCCAAGGACAAGTACCCAATCCCACTCGGCGTAAGCAGATACGGCGGCAGTCCAAAGATTTGCGCAATGACAAAAGCGATGGCCACAAACAGACACACGAACCAGCCCTGCACGATAACGATATACAGCACTGAGAGATTCGAACACACCGCAAACGGCGCAATGACGAGCTGCAGGAAATTCTCATCCGAGTACGTCCCATTAAACAGCCTCATATTCTGCAAGAACGTCTTCTTCGGCGGTATGATCGATTGTCTCGTAACACTATTCTCCAACTCCTGCGCCCTCGGACTCGGTCCTTTCTCCAACTCACCCTCTTCATACCCTGTCGCCAACTCATCGATCTCATACTTCCTCGAACGGATATACGTCGTCTCCGGCACGAACAGAATCTGCAAGATGGTCTGACCGGCTGATATCGCGACGAAGATGTGGAACAGGTATTTCCAGCCGAGGTTTGTGGTGATGGGTCCGCAGACTACGGATGCGAGGTTGGATATTGCGGCGAGGAGGAAGGAGACGATGGACATGTAGATTCCGCGCTGGTGCACGAAGAAGAGATCACCGATTACGACAAGTAGGAGGGATTCGTAGGTGCTGACGCTGAGGCCTTGGATGATTCGTGCGGCGAGCAATTGGTTGTAATCTTTTGACGTGGAGCCGATGATGTTGCCGATTACTGCGGAGATGGAGGATAGTACGAAGAGTCCTCGTTTCCCAAATTTGCGGGATAGTGCTGAGACGAAGGGAGCAGTGCAGCCAACGACAAGGATTTGATAGCCGGAGAGAAGTGTGATATCTGTTATGGTGACGTTGAGATCGACCGAGATCACGATCAGGGAGGCGTTCAAGAGAGGACCAAATGTTGATCCGTAGAGAATGGTGCCGAAGCCGGTTATCAGCATGATTGACAGTTTGCGGGCTGTGGACCACTGTTTTTGAAGTCAATGAGGTAGTTCTCTCCAACGATGCATTTGACGACTTACGTTGAGAGGATCATTCGGGTCATCTGAAGGCTGGGGCGTGAGCACGACATGAGAATGCTTGCCAGTGCCATGCTTGAGATTTCCAGTCACATTCTCAGAGTGCGCTTGTTCTTCCTCGAGAATGATGGTCCCTGGTACGCGAGGGAGGTGGTTATCTTCGAGTATGAAGCCGGTGCCCATTGTGAGCGGTTTCCTTCTGTAGAGAGAGATGCGTTGATGTGATGTGGAGAGAAGAGTTGGAAGTTCAATATGATGAAGAGAAGGACGGAGGTGAGAGATGCAATTGCAGATGCGAATTCTTACTGGCGTTCCATCTCTGTCGATCTCGCCCCCTTCATGTATCTTATACGTGAAAGTCCAATGTCTGTCTCTCTCTCATTTGTGGGGTAAACCCCTGATATCCAGGACAAGGTACATGTCCGATGCTGCATGTTTACCATCCTGGATGTGCCTTATCCTGATGTCGCATCGGGCCTCAATGCATCTACAGCGTTGCAGAGCGTAGCGTTGCTTTACCCCAACTATTGGCCAAGGACGGGAATTCCCATTCCCCTTGTTTTGATTGAAAGTTGGGGAAGCGAGGCACCTGGGTAGGGCGATTGGAGAAAGGGTATTGGTGGACGGGAAGAGGCTGGATGCGGGGGTGAAGAGGTGTGCTGGAGAGCCCCACATGTACCTAGGATTAGGAAGTGCAGGTGCTAGATTCATATTTTGGGGTTTGAGATTGAACATAAGGCAAGATTGGGAGTATGTAGGGCTGCATTAGATAATACTGTCAGCTTACGTTTATATGTGGAAGATATGCTGTAATCTACGAGCATGTTGTGACTGGCTTGGTCGGGTTCGGTAGATGAGGATCTCTGCATACTCAAGTTGATGAAGCTATCTTTACTTTTAGGTTCGATATTCTTTGAATCATTTAAATCGTATCATTGGCTTTGTGCTGTCAATGATGATGTACAAAAATAGATTGTTCACGATAAGGGAACTATCTTCTGCAGTTCACAAGTTCTTTCATGCATTGCGAATATCTACAACCAATCTACTAATCATGCATCACACCTTGTCATCCAGCTTAATGTCCTTCGAAGCTTTAGCCCAGATACTCTCAATCAACTTCGCATGCTTCTCCGACCGAACAGTGATATCACACTCAAACGGCTGAGGAATACACATCCAGCCCGGCACCATCGCGTTCAAGGGGTCGACCTCCTTGCCATCCACCTTCTTCTTCGAGACGTTGAACCCCCACATAATCCTGCTGATGTTCAGGAATAAAGATTTCTCTGCGATATGTACGCCTGGACACACTCTTCGCCCAGCACCGTACGAAACATGATCTCGCTCGTATGGGTCGGCAGAGTTGATGTATGCTGCTGCTGGTAGGTCGTAACCGAAGAAGCGTTCGGGCTTGTACTCGTAAGGCGACTCCCATCTCTCGGGGTCGTAGTTGATTGCCCTGCGCATGTCAGATCCTGGTCTATGGGAAGGGTATGGTTGACTTACCACCAATTGAGAATAACAACGGAGTTCTTCGGAATGAACATGCCCTCATACCAGTCGTCCTCGGTCGTGGCGTGATGAATTCCCACCTTGTTCGGAGGTCTCATCCTCAACAACTCCTTAATACAAGCCCTAATATATGGCAAGTTCTGCTCATCCTCCCATGTAGGATATCTATCTCCCCCAACAACCCTATCCAGCTCCTCTTGAGCCTTCCTCACCACCTCAGGATTCTCCGTCGCAAACAACAAAAATGTATTCAAGAACGCCGACGTTGTCTCCGATCCCGCCTCAACCAATCCACCACACTGATACGCAGCCTGCAAAGTATCCAGTCCTAACTTCTCAGGATCGCTCTCATAGAAATCCTTACAGAAACACTGCGCAGCCTTCCCCTCCTCAATCTCCTTTTTCAGATCGCCCCACAGACCAAGATAAATAGGCGAGTCGTGCTCAAAACACTTCCGACCAAAATCTCTCCAATTCCCGAAGAATATCTGCGGTAGGTTTTGTACGGAGGGGAAACTGTCAACCATCCACATTCCGGGGCTGGAGAAATTCTGCAGGTTGTTCACCACGGCGTAGATTTTCTTCGCGAGAGGACTATCCCAGCTTGCAATTCGATGGCCATATGTGATGGAGATAATAACACTAGCCGAGTACCGTCTATTATGATCGTAAAAATGAACAGGATCATGCAGAAGATCGTAAAGCAGTTGTTTAGACTCAAGATCCTGCACGGGCTGGTAGTTTGTTGACATCGTGATATTCAGAAGCGAATGTGCAATCTTCCTCACAACACGATACCGCGGCCCATATGCCATAAACAGCTGTCTGCGACCCCCAGACGCAACATCCTGCGCAAGTGGCGCAGGCGGTCTCGACGAATAAATCGCGGATTTCTTGTCCATCAGATCCTTCACGGCTTTGGGCGAGGAGAGCCAGATCCAATCTGAGCCGCCGACTTTCGTGTAGAAGACATGTCCGTATTTCTTGGTCCAGTCTACGGCTTTGCGCGGGACGCTCTCGTTGTCGATTAGGTCGAGGATGTTGCCTACGAAAGGGAGGCCGCGCGGGCCTGGGGGCAGCTTTTTTCGTCGTGAATCGGCTAGGATTGTGGGTGTGGTCCAGAGGTAGAAGAATATGAGGAGTGATATTGGAAGAATGAGGAGAATCCCCAGCAGCCATTGCCAGATTGGCAAACTTGGAAGCTTCAGCAAACTCAGAAGACGAGAGAACATCGTGATTGTGTCGATAGTCACTTGAAACTTGCCGTTTGTTGATTGATCCTGTGATAAATTTGAAGGCATTCATACAAATTTCAGTTGGGCCATCTCAACCCCTCACCCAACTCCAGCGGGGTAGTTGGGGTAAGTCAAGCATTGTAGTTGCTCAAGTCACCCTGTCCCTTCTAACTTTGCCCAAATTAGGGGATCTGGGGTAAAAAGTGCGGGGGAGCCGAGCCCCACACCAGTAATACCCCCTGGTGAAGGGAACTACAAGCATCCAATCTTGGATACTTCATTAGCAACTGATAGGCAAAGAACCATGCATCTCGAGGTAGTCACTGAGTGGCTGCGTCGTATTTTCATTTCTTGGCTACTTTGATAGTGCGACATCAGTACGCGGCACAAGTGTTTCTTACCCCACTTACAATTGAGATTCTTTTTGGAGTGGAGGGCTCAAAGTTGGACCTGGGTAATAATAATAAGGGTTGGAGAAGAGAAACTTCCGTTAGAAATAGATGCACGACCGAAGAGGACCTTAAGAAGCGTCCCTGCTTGAGCGCGTTCGTCACCTGATCTTTTCCGAAACTGCTTGATCTGATCCCGAAGCTTGGAGAGTAACGTCTAGATTGCGATGGTACTTTTCGAAAGCTTCAATCTGTTGCCGACAGTTTTCATCGGTATTCTGGCTCTCGGTGTTCTGCAGAAGATAATCGCAAGTCATGTTGCTAGCAAAAAATACAAACTCCCACCGAGGGTGCCTGGAAGTCCGATCGTGGGAAACACTTTCCAGTTGCCACCGAATCAGCAGGGACTATGGGCGAAAGAGCAAGCTGAGAAGTATGGCGAGATGTAAGTACCTGATGATCATCCGGAAAGTCGAAGAGAAAGAGAATGCTGAGAGGCCCAAAGGTTTACCTGCAAGATTGGTGTCAACACTTGGGTCTTCCTGAACTCGAGCCGAGTCATCAACGATCTCATGGAGAAACGCTCGGCGATCTACTCTTCACGAGCCAACCTCCCTATGACATCCAAAATTATGTCAGGTGGTAATCGGGTCTTGTTGATGCCATACAGCGACAGATGGCGCGCCCTCCGCAAAGTGATGCACTCCATTCTCAACAAAACGAACACGCAAACATTCGCCCCATTCCAAGATCTTGAATCCAAACATCTCATCTATGATTACCTTCACAACGCTGATAAGTGGTATGAAGGCAACCAACGATTCGCCAATTCAGTCATCATGAGTGTCGTGTTTGGAAAAAGAATGGAGTCCTCGAATCCGAAAATTAAAGAGCTGCTCGATACTTCAAACGAGATCATCATGGCCATGCAGCCAGGAGCCAGTATCGCTGATGTACTGCCAATGCTAGAGAACCTGCCAAAGAAATTACAATGGTGGCGACCTAGAGGGGAACGAGCATACCAGAAATGCTTGAAGTAAGTCGCTCAGAAATTTCTCGTCACTGGCCCAAACTGACAACGAGCAGAGTCTACCGAAGAGAAGTCGCAGAACTAAAGCAAAAGATCGAAGCTGGAACTGCGAAAGACTGTTTCGCTGTCCAGTTTCTCGCGAATCCCGAAACCGAGAAGTTGGGGGAAGCGCAAACCCTGTTCGCACTAGGCTCGCTGTTAGAAGCAGGGAGTGACACTTCACGAATGGCCCTCAGCATCTTGATATCAGCAGCCATAACAGACAAGCGGTGGGTGAAAACCGCACGAGACGCCCTCGACGAAGTCTGTGGATCAAACGCGGAACGTTTACCCGAGTTCAGCGACAGGCCAAACCTGAAATACATCACTGCCGTCGTAAAGGAAGGATTCAGATGGCGGCCATTCGCTGAAATTGGTGTTCCGCATATGTTGATCCAGGATGATGAGTATGAGGGGTATAAGTTCCCTGCTGGGACGCTGTTCACGTGGAATAATTTGGCGGTGTCGTTGAATCCGGATGAGTATGAGGATCCGAATAGGTTTTGGCCGGAGAGGTTCTTGAATGATGATTTGGATAATGTTTTGAAGGGGCATTGGGGGTTTGGACCCGGTGAGTCTGCTATATCGTTTTGAAAGTATGAGACTTGAATGTCTAATAAAGATAATAGGTCGGAGAGTTTGTTCGGGGTACAATGTGGGACAGTCGAATGTGTGGATTGCATTTGCTCGGCTTCTGTATTGTTTTGACTTTGAACAAATCGAGGTAAGGATGCTAAACTTCATAATGATGTCAGCTTCTAATTTCTCCCAGGGGCAACCCGTCGATACCCTCCATACGAATTGGCTTGAGCACCGTTTCGCTCCATTTCCTGTGTCGATCAAGCCTCGCAGTGCAAAACACGCCGCGCTAGTTGAGCGACAAGGGAGCATTGCTGTAGCTACAAAATACTGAAGTCAGTATCTTGACAGAGATTCGGTCCGTATATATAGCAATTCCCTGAAACTTAATTTGTTCTATTCATGCATTAAAGCCCTGCTTCAAGCACGTAACTTTGAGATGCCAGAGATAACAACGATGACAGCCTGAGCAGTTGTGCAACGAAGCCATGCTACACAAGATTGTTCACACCTGACGAGTACACATTATTCAGTTCATCGTATTGTGGCGGGACAATCTCCAGGTACTCACGCAACAAGAGAAGTAGCATTCACGACATATGAAATACTATGATACAAGGAATTTGTTTGAGCAAGTCGCAAGGTATGACATATGAGGCGCGGGATTTGTCAAATAAAGATCGTAGAAAAGAATAGATTAGATAGAATCTCTTTCAAGAGCGTAGTTTTCATAATTAGCGGAAGTTTCATTGTTGTGTGTGCTGTGTCACTCGAATGACGGCTTGAAATCTCCAAGTCCCGCCACCAGATGCACTTGGTAACGTGACTAATTTGCACCGCAATAGGTAAAATCAGGTGGGCCTGCCACAGTATAAGTACCTAGAAAGTCCTGATGCGTAAACCGAAGCCTCAACGTTGAAGCTAAGTTCAGGTCAGGGTCTTATCTTCCTCATCTTCCTTAAACCACTCATTCTCCAACAGCTCCCCCGCGGTCGGCCTGTCCCTCCAATCTAACTTCATGATTTGTCCAAGAAACTCTTTATCCTTCTTGCCGACCTCTCTTTCCGTCGTTCTTTCAAACGGAGTCGTTTGTGACTGAGGAATCTCATCGATGAGATACAGAATCGCTGCAACAGTCTCTGGACTCGCAATCTCTTCATATTTCGCCGGAAATGGGCCGAAGTATCGGAACTGCCTTTTGAGGACCTCTAACCCGTACTCTTCATGGTCGTAAGACACGGTCTTGGGGCGGAAAAGGTTGAAGTTTCCGCCGTAGATAAGACTGATGACCTGCAATGGTGTGTTAGAACTCTTCATTTCCTTGCAAATTGGGATCGTAACGTACCACACTTCCAAATGACCAGATATCTGTCGCAGTATTCCAAGGAGTTTCCATAATGATTTCTGGGCTAGACCACATAGGAGCCCCAACTGGAGTCCCTGCTTTGGCGTACTTGGAATCTTCACGATACGTGACCCCGAGATCACCAAGTTGGACATCAGAGAACCGGATATCTCCACCGCTGTAATTTACAAGGATATTGTCGAGTTTGACATCTTCAACGATGAATTCAGTAGTGTTCTAGGCAAGATGCAGGGTAGACTTCTTACCTGTGTGCACATAGCCTTCATCGTAAAGCACCCTTCAATGCTCCAAGTATGCGCCGTGAAACATATTTCAGTTCTTTCCGGTTCAGAGTCTTCTGAATCGAAGCATTCAGTAGATGATCCTCGAGATACTTGAACACAATCGTTGCAGGCTCTGATGGCTCTTCAATCTCGTCGATCAGAGGCCGTAGGTAAGGAGTCCGGTCTTGGAAGCGTTTGAGGACATCTCGCTCATTTTCCACGCGTGGATGCCCTTGGACGCCTTTAATGACTACAGCTTCCTCTACCTGGTTCCTACGCGGGGTTAGTAGAAGGTTATGCATCTTGTGCAGAGGATTGAATTAAAACGTACTTTGCGAACCAGACAGTATCCTGGATTTCTTTCGTGATGATGTACCTTCCTAATCTCCCTTTAAGAACCTGTCCAATTCGAAACAGGGATGTCATGAAGATGGTCTTGAGTATGGAGGTGGTTTCACGTCCAGTTCCAACTTTGAAACTGTTGGACGACGTTGAGGGGCTTACGTAAGCGACATTCCCTCCAACCATCAGCATTGTCACAAGTAATTTCATTCATTTATTCTCATAACCTCTGCAAAATTTGTGAAGAGTTTCTCTCTCTCACAAAAGATAAAGTAAAGAATTTGGGTGTATAGGTTTTTGACTCGAATCATTAGCGATCGATTACAGCATCCGCTAAAGGTTGGCGGTGTTGCAAGGTACACCCAAATTCGAGTGATTGCTACAAATTGAAATCAAGCGGCCATTCTCATAATCAATTCCTGTAACGTGGTGATCAAAACACTGGGCGCCATCTGAGCCAGACTACATTAAATCACTAAGCTACTCATCTCTCGTTCTTGAAAGAGATACGCACCGTAGTGATCGCACATGTCGCTCAAAAGCGCAGGGCTCTCGGGTCCAATCTCAAACGCGCACCTCGCGTACCATCGATCCCTCGATGCTGCTAGCCAAAGGTCCTTTGAGATATCTCAATTATCGATATTGGATGTACGTCTTCACCGCATTTACTGCAAGAGTTCCCTCGGTGATCGCGCATTCGAAAGCCAAAAGGGTGACCCAAGCCTCGCTTATGATCGCCATGTTTACTTTCACCGATGAGACTGAGGATGAACTCAGGAAGACACAAAGGGGAGCGAACCTGAGTTTGAGCTGAAGGAAGGGAAAGCGAAGTCTCATTTCTCTACGGAAACTCTTTCCTGTGGTGTAAGGCCTAGCTGCATAAATCCGCTGGAGATGCTAAATACGAGATTTCCGCTCATCCCTGCTGTGGGTGCCAAGGCCCTTCAACTGAGTGTCCCGTCCACTCAGAGCCAGCGTGCGATCTTTACCCCCTAGAGAACCCCCCCCCCCTAAACGCTCTAGAAAAAGAGGGATGATACAGAGACGACCCCCTGACGATATGCAGACGACCCCCCCCCCCCACACATTAAATGCGGCAGAATCCTCAGAATCTACCTCTGTACTTACATTTTATCTGCCTCTGTAAGGAGTCCGAATTTCAAAGGTATCCTGCTAACTCCTACTCTAACACCTAACCCTAATCCTAGCCCTAATCCTAGCCCTAATCCTAACGCCGCAACTACTCGTAGGCTCGTAGTTACAAACTAACCACCTAACCAGGCGTTTGTTAAATAGACCTTGAACACACGCGCTGAGCTTGACACTCACCGCCGATTTTCATACCTTAGTCAAGTTGAGGGGGGGGGGGGGGTCGTCTGCATATCGTCAGGGGCTCGTCTCTGTATCGAATGAATGGCATTCAATAAATCCCCCCGCTGAAGACGAGTTGTGGAGCTCGCCGAACAAAAGTGGTCGTATCCACCTTGACCAAAGTGGGATACGAAGTACCATTACCTGCATTCTTCCCGATCGGTTGAAAGAACAAGGGGGGAGGTTGGAAGGTGATAGGCGATAAAAGGGTACAGAAGCTTGATGTTATAGGCATTGGATCCGACATATAGTATTACCAGTTCCAGTCGAATTTCAGCGCAAGAATGCTACTGTGATACGTCAATTGAAGTGAAGAATCCACTCTCGAGGTTTTTTTCACCATCGACTCAATACCTTCTGTCAAACTCTCATGCGTCTCACTTCTCATGAACTCACTAGTAGGTAGTGACGCTCCTTCCTAAGTTTTTCTCAATCCTGGCAGTCCACGTTCTCTCCATCGAGCCACTTGCGAAATGCCAGCCTCCACCTCTTTCTTGGAAGCTGTGCCATCTCTCACAGCAGCACCATGACCCGATTGTATTCGGCTATTGTACGCCTGGTCCGTTTATTCATCGACGAAGGCACTGTTTATATGCCCTCCCTGAGTCAAAAAACACTGCGACATTTTTCATCACTCGCTTAGTCACCCACTCACCGGACAGAGCAAGTAAACAACCCATAAATCAATTCACTCCAACCTTTGGGTTCCATGTAGAGCCAGAAATGAACAATCGACTTCCAGTATTGACTTCCAAGGACCATTATTCAAGTACAAAATCCCCCACCACCCACCTCAGTAGTCGTCTCCAGGAACCATCAGGGAAATACAGGAATGTGTCATGTGGTCTGGGAGCTGAGCTCTTGCAATTGTAAAGGCTGAGCCCAAACATGTTGTGAATAGATTGTATTCCACCTGGCTTAAAAACCCGTATCACCCTTTTAACCTTAAAGAAAAACAAGTCTCGATCTCGAAATTCTCAGGTGCTGGATTGAATCTTTCTTTCCAATCGTCGATTTACCATCCACTCTCTGTCATCAAGCTTGCTATCGCCATTCCTTCAAATTCCACATACTTCCCGCTCCCAACGCTTGAACTCCCTCATTCTCAACTCATAGCTCTCATTCTCTCCAAATTTTAACCTGTTTCTGATCTGAGTCCCTGAGGCTTCAGCACCCACCACGCTTCACCCATCGACGGGACACTACCTGTAGACCGCATCATCTTCGTCATTCTTCCCCTTGCCTTTGCTCTGCCATGACTTGGCTGGTCTGCAATTCTACAGAACAAAGGAGAAGGGTATATATACACCATAACCCAGGAACTCTCCAGCTCAGCCACGCAAGCATAACCTGACGTGACCCCACACCTACCTCACACAATCACGTGAGTTACCTAACCCATCCGCAGTCTCAGAGCAGACCATCTCCCTTCTTTTGCTTTCTCTTTCATATAAACGATAAATGCAGCCGAAGCTGAGATCACACAGATGAGACTTGCTGAACGACTCTCAAATCAAACGAACTTGGAACGGTAGGTGAGGAAGCGGTGCTACATATCCAATGCGATCAACTTATCAAGTGATCCTCTACCAACTGATCAACTAAGGTACTCTCACACTTAGCTAGGTACACGAACACTGAGTAAAATAAGACGAAAAAATACATGTTTAAATCTCCACATCTCTACGTCTCTACATCTCTACCGATCCCTATATAATAACCACAACAAAACACTGAGACGTCATGCCACACGTGAAAGAATCAACTGATAGCAGGCGAGGAAGGCGAGGAACGTACCTACCTACCTATCTGAACCTAGTCTTATGGCATAGCATATCCTGTAGTAGTGTAGTAGAGCACAAGGGAGTCGGAAGATTGAAGCTCATTTCCATTTCCCTGCTGTAAAAACGAGAAACGCTCATTTTCGACACGACAGAATGAATCTTGATCCTAAAGAGAGAGAGAGAGAGAGAGAGAGTGAGTGTGTCGTCAATCCGCGACAGGTAAGATACGATACGATACGATACAGTCGGTAGGTAGGTAGGTAGGTAGGTAGGTATCATGACAAGGAAAAACCAATATTTCACTTTGAGGGAGGAAGGAGGAAAGTAAAAAAAGCTTTCCAAAAACTAATAAAAGGCCGATTAGCCTTTCACAAATCACCAAGGATGCAATATCTCATATCAGTCATCTTCAAAAGCCTCTCGATTTCATAGTCTGCTAGCTACCTAGCTACCTACCTAGCTAGTACCTCCAACCAACCATCCATCCATCCATCCATCTATATTGTTGACAGATCAATGTTCATCATCCTAACACTACATAACCACAAACAGAGCACACAGACACACACACAGACAAAGCCCGCCCACCCTAAGGTATTCACAGCCATGATGCCAACCATCCATCTCATCTATTCATTCATCCATCCATTCATTCATCCACAGGCGAGTCCAGTAAAAAAAAACGCCAAACCAATGCATACATACATAAGCCAGGCCAGGCCAGGCCCAACCAAGAGCACGCGTCACATCATCATCATCTCATCTCAGCTCAGCTCAGCCATAGATACATACATCTCAGCCATAGACAGGTAGGTAGGTAGATAGATAGATAGATACATGACGCCAGCCCGCCATCCAGGCAGCCAGCCCGAGCTCGCCGGCTCGGTCCCGAGTCCATATTCCAAATCCCATTCAAATTGCCACCCAGAGACCCCCCAGAAAAATCTGATAATCCTACATTCTGTTGTGCTGATACGCATACAATCCAATCCGATCCAGTCCGAACCAGTCCGATCCGATAATTCGAGATCTTGTAATCCATTGATCGAGAAAGAGAACAAGAGAAGAAAAGAAGAAGAAAAAAAAAGAAAAAACGGGAACGCCGTGTTGCATGACACACATCTCCATTCCCATTCCCAGGCCAGACGCCGGGGATGAGAGAATAGGAAAAAGAAGAAGATAAAAAAGCAAATTGATATCAAAAAAACAGTTTGAACAGTTGTCGTCGCATCATTATATGTACTGCAAAGCAAAGCAGACAATTCCGTAGATCTCCCCATCCTCCTTATCGTCGTTAAAAAACTCGAGGAGGTCCAGGAGGTTAGGAGGAGAAGAAGTAAAACACCCTCACACCTCATCAATCCTACACACATCCCTAAACTCAGGATACTTATCCCCAAACGCCTTCTTCATACTCATATTCCCGATATCGCCCAGATGCCTCTCCAGCACAGGAGAGATCAACATGCGACCATTCTCAAACATCAGCGCCTTCATGGGATCCCAAGGGAAGTTGACCGTGAAGTTCTCGCTGTAATCCCGCTGGAACTCAGGCGTGTCGTACTTCTCCTGGTTCTCAATCACGCGATCCCGGAACTTGCCCCAGGGAGGGAGATCCATCCACGCGCAGTGCGGGATCATGAGCTGTGAGGGTCGGGGAGTCTGCCATTCGTGGAGATTGTTGTACGTGCTGTAGGAGGGGGAGATCTGCCATGCGATGAATCTGTACATGCACATGAAGGAGGCGACTTTTTCGGGGATGAGAGGGAAGCCGCGGGTGTTGAGGACGAGGGCGTATTTCTCCATGAGTTTGGTCATGGGCGAGGGTGTCTTCTCGGGTGGGCCGGGCTGGTTGAAGAGGATGTGGACGGAGGGGAAGGATGGCCCTACCAATTCCTCTCGGGCAGCCTCATTTGTTGCAAAGAGGTGTCGTTGGGCATGGATGACGCTGTGCATTAGTTGGTCTAGATAAGTGACGGGTGACTTCAACTTGGTAGACATCTGCCAGGAGTAGATTTGCGGCTGATTTTGCCAACATGTTGAGCTATAGGTTTGCTGGCTAACTACATCGCTGAAGCCAGACATCTGCATATCAGGGAAGCGTGAAGACTGCTGGTGGTGAGAGAAGGTTGGGTCGATTGGTGACCAGGCTGGGACAGACTTGGACATGGTCTGAGTGGTGGTCTGTGGACCTCCACCGTATGGGGCTGGACTACCCCAGCTCTCTGGTGTGTAGATTGAGCCCTCGTCATCATATCCCATAGATGAGGTTGTTGCTGGGTAGGAAGTGGTTGACGAGTATGCGCCATTAGAAGTTGGATTGTGCTGGTTGCTGCTCAACACAGGCAGATGTGACACAGGTTGAGGCCATGCGCAGGCGGCTGAGCCTGGCGCCCAGTCCAACTCGACCTTTTGAGGCACCATCAAATCATCTGGGAGGTCGGGAGGTGGTTGAACACCGAGGACTGGTGTGTGATGTCCAGTAATGGGTGTATGGTGTCCAGTAATCTGTGCCCGAAGCTTCTCAACCTCTTCCTCCAGCTCCCTGTTCCTCTTGAGGACTCTCTCAATGCTCCCAGCATGACTGCCTTGCTCCAACTCCTTTACCTTCCGCTCCAAATTCTCAATATGTTCCTTTGTTCTCTGTCGAATGTTCCGTTGCGCCTCTCGATCGTTGGCGCGCTTGCGTGCTAATTGGGCTTTACTGAGGTGTGTGACCGACCTCTTACCACCACGAGAACCTATGGCATATCGTCAACATCTGTAGTCAAGGGAAACGAGACGACAGGAGATGTCTAGCATAACATACCCTTCTTCCGCGGTTCTTCCTCGTCCATAGGAATGGGGCTGTTCGAGCTGTTGCTTGTCATGGCGGCTGTAATAGTTGATGTACTTGTCATGGCAATGAGTCGTGCGGCGACAGTGATGTGGAGGAGGAGGAAGAGGATAAAGAGGAGAGAGAGGTGGAGATATGGTATATGTCGTACTGAAGGTGGCCCAATTCCTACGCGTAAGACGGGGAATGTCCCACTGGCAGGGACGTGCTTCAGAGATGGATCTGAAATATGGGTCGAAGGTGGTCTAAAGTCTCCGCGTGATGAGGCTTTTCAAATATGGTATGCGGGGCAGGTTTGAAGATGGTCGAAGGAGTGGATACGAAGGAGTATATATCCCTCGAGAAGGTGGTGGAGGGAGAGGGATAGCTTAGGATGGCTTTGATGTTGTAAGAAACGCCGGGCAACGGTAACGGCGCGAGGCTCGCACATGTCGGGGATTTAGGGGTGACATGAATCAGGTCTGGAAAGTGAGGTTGATAGCTGTTAGTGTGGCTCTGGAATGGTGGTGTGGTGTGGTGTGGTGGAGGGAGCGAGGGAGGGAGGGAGGGAGCACCAGAGGCCGTGGCGTAGTGTTGGTGGTCAAGGAAGGTTAGGTTAGGAAGGTAAGGAAAGGTATGGAGGTATGGTATGGTATGGCATGGCAGGGCATGGTGGAGGTCCATCTTCGGGATCAGCAAATCTCATCATATCGGACCCGGACACTGCTCCCTCGCCCTTTCCGTAAGCGCCGTATCCCTCCTCACTCAGGCTCAGGCTCAGGCTCAGGCTCAGGCTCAGGCAGTCAGGGTGCAGCACTGCAGACATCGACAGAAGTTAGAAACCTGAAAGAAGCGTTTGGGACAGAAACGGCTAGGGCGGGGCGGGCAGGGACAGCTCTGGCTACGAGGCGGCGGCGTTAGACCCAGAGCCAAGGGCAAACGTAAGTACAGTACATGTACAGTAGTGTTTGCATGGGATGGGATCATGGGAGAGCGAGGAAGGGGAAGGGGAAGGGGAAGGGGATGAAGATGAAGCCACGACAGGGGGCCGATTTAGGTTCAACTCTAAGCACCTTAGCTGGGAAGAGAAGGGAGCTAGCTCGGTAAGTTCAGCCTTGATGGTCGAAGGTTGATTTGATTATTACTGTATTGTTGATGGGCGGATCCTGGATGTCGGTGTTTGAATAAATTTAGTACAGTACAGTAGTAAAGTAAGACAGAGATTTTGATGAGAATAATACCAGCGCAAGTTGTTGCTGCGCAACAAGGGCGAAGCCGTAAACTTCCTTCTCTTGCCTTAATTTTCGGCACTGTCTAGGCGAATTTTGGTAAAAGAGCCGACGGGCTGAATGGCACTGGGCAATCCAGTTCTGGATCATTGGTACTGTATTAGCTCGAGGGTGGAGGGTGGAGGGTGGAGGGTCGAGGGTGGCGTTGCTCAGAAGGCAGGGTCCAACAGGGGTGAGGAGAGGAGTATTGCACATCCATCCATCGACATGAACAAGGAGGAGAGGAGGAGAGGAGGAGGAGAAAACAACAAGACAGGGATGGCTTCGAGGCGAGCACAGCCAGGATGACATCCGAATGTAGCAATTCTTTCGGGTCCGGCTCATGCTGAAGATTGTGATTGTGAGATGATAATTCACCGACGTTCCTGCACCAACCCAACAGTCCCAGCTGGATGCACATCACACTGACTGAACTGAATGTCGGTATTTGCTAGCCGTATCGAGTCCTGCACTGGAAGAGGGGCCGCGGGGCAGGCAGAGCTAGCGCGGCGTGTGCCTGGAGCCAAGCCGAGCAAGCGTGCGTAAATTTACAACAGGAAGGCGGTGGGCTTCAGACTGTTTAGATCATCCCGGACCCTCGACTTCATGAGTCCATCCATTTCAAGTGCAAGTATTCTTCTGACGCCAGATCGCATCATTCCACGCCTTATCTTGCCCATGACTACAATGCCTACCATGCCATGCGACGCATCGAGAAAACCTGATACTGAGTGTCCAAATAAAGAGCCGGGATCATCATGAGCTTTCAAGCAGCACCGCAGCAGCAGCAGCAGGAAGTGACGAGAGGAGGAGTGTGGAAGATCTGGAAACGGCTGTCTCACCCTGGCCCTCCTGACGCACCCTCACCCTCACCCTCACCCTCACCCTCAACCCTGGCCTTCCCCACCTGTTGGCGCCCCACCAGGGCCACCACCCACTACTGCCTATCACAGCAAGCCAATCGTGTTGTTTGCCGATATTCTTCCTTAGCGCGCTTATTTATTGGCCCTTGGACAGCAGTGCAGATGAATTAAGGTTTGCCAAGGTCCCGCTAGGCCACAAAAAGATGCGGGGCCCACAAGCGAGCGACGAATGCCCAGGGCAGCTCTTCCCTTCCCTTTGCTTCTTCCCTTCCAAGACCTCGCTCGAGTCTTCCTCCTCTGCCACAGCACAGGACAGCGCAGCACAGCACAGCACAGCACAGCGCAGCACAGCACAGCACAGCACAGCGCAGCACCAGGCTTCGACTACTTCGTCACCCGAAGAAGCACCACTCCCCGTGCACTTAATCCTTCTCCTCTCCCATCCCATCCATCCACCAGTGATATTGAGCCGTCAACCCTTGATCCTCACCTACGATCCACACACCAACCTGACCTCCCTGGGCTTCATCTCACCATCGCCCATCGCACACCCAATCAGGCTCGCCAGTGGTCGCGAGGCTTCAAATAATGAGCGGTAAAGGACGGCAAATGACGGTGGGCTTGGGATGATGACGATGTGATCCATATCAGCTGTATTCATTCGATTTGCTGGACCAATTACAAGTGTAGCGGAGGATCTCATCACTCATAGGCGTGGCGAGGCTGTGGTTGATTGAAATTAATACTTGCCCGGTAGCGATGAACAACAATGCACAGCAATGCACAAGACGCTGAGGCATTATCCCTCGCTCTCTGCCGGATCTTCAACAGCAGGACACCAGCCCTACGACCGAGATCCACCTCATCTTCAACCCAATTTTCACCGCCTTACGAGTCGCATTGTTCTACCGTTTCGAGAACACTCTGAGGTAAAGCTAGACAAGGCCCTATTACCTCAGGCGCCATTCGCAGACTAAACATCAAACTGCCCAAAGTCCTGGCAGAGAGGCTGGTGTGAGCAAATTTCGTCGGTGCGCCCTACACATCTAACCTCACGATTGGTCCATAAGAACGCGTTTGAACTTTGGCGCCATGTGGAATGCGGTGTGCAAGGACTCGGAAAAGTCTTCGACATACTCGTCAGCCGGCGATAATAATTCGCTAAAGGTAGGCTGTGTTTCAAGGGCACGCGCCAGAATAGAACACACCGTCGAAGCCTCATGGATTAAGCTTGGACACTAGTCGACGACTAGAACACCCGTGGAAGAACTGCTAAGCTTCCAAAATCCAATTGCATTTCGCTTCAGCTTGATACCGTCAGAAATACTGCAGTACTCGTAAGGAGATCACGGATCATACAGAGGCCAAGCTTACACTCCCAGATGATGCTCATGATTCGTTGCGGACAGACCTCCGTTGATGTCGGACCACCAACTGTGCTCTCCCTTCATTAGATATGACTCGCGAACAAATCGCAACTAACAAACAAGTCGATACATAGGCCAATGCCTATTATTTGAGCATGTTGGCTCCAACTAGAGAATACCAAACAGCGGTTCCTTGAACTAATTTACAAGACTGGTCATGAGTTGACGCTTCAAGCCTTGTTTTCTTATACCTGGAGAGACCAAACAGCAACTCAGGACAACCATCCAAAGGATGCACGGACGGTTTCGAGTTCGAGCCGATATGTGCCTGGGTAATGGGGTTTCTACTGGAGTTCTTCGCCTTGTTGTGGAAGAAGTCTATCTCGAGATTTGGGATCTCGTTTGGTAGGAGAATTTGGCGGCCTGTATCTGATATCAGCACAGTCTCGTCCTGACTTGATGCAAGCACCCCTGCCTTCTCCACTGCTGCCTCTAAACATAACGCGCTTTCGGAAAATTCTTTGGACTAAATCCCAGGTACTCTGATGCCATGCCTGGTTGGTAGCCAAGGGCTTTGTGGCTGGTATTCTATGAGTTGATTTCCTGGTCACGATTTGACCTTGCATATTGGTTTCTGAAGGGAACTTTGGATAACTCAAAAATGCACACTCACTGCCAACCCCTTCACCGCAATTTGTCGAGACCGCGAGTTTGTTATGTCATTCAATCTGGTAGCCGCGCAAGGCGCCATAATTCATTCTCAGGGAGGAGGACATCGCGGGAAAAGAGGGTCATGTGCTCAGATCACACACTGGCTACGCAGGCCTTGTAGGTCTGAATCCTCGCGACGAGGAATACTTTATTTGAACGTTTGCCGAGGCGGGTATCGTCGGAGGAAACGACAGCAGGATCTTTTGAATGACATGAACGAAGAGTACTTCGAACAAGACGAAGGAATCTGCACAGGTCTTATACTCGAAGTACGCTGTGAGCTCAGTCGCTTGAATCATCCATACCCGAGGGTGACTTCCGCGCATTGGGGGTTGTGTCCTCAACAGCATATGCCTAAGGAGCCTCCTCCCCGAGGACTCGAGTCCAAGCTCACCAAAGCTTCGAGACGAAAGCAACAGTATTGCGGAATTCGGATCATTGATCTACCGCCAGAATCGGCCCTAGAAGAAGGTTATTTATGGCATCTCATGAGAGTTCTTCCACAGCAAAATCTTCCCGGAAGTTTATTTGAGTACCAAACTTGTTATTGGACGACGCCCCGAGACGAGCAACATGAACTCGCTTACTGTTGAAAGCATCGGCATCGGAATTCCATGAGACGGTCATGGGATGTCACGATTCAACTGGAACGATCCGCTTCGACACCATATGGGAATGAATGATGGAGTTGCGCCAAGGCAGGTGGGAACGAGGAGCCCTCCGCTCGTTTGAAAGGCTCCACATCACAGATCACTTCAGACTTTCGGTCCCGATAGCACGTACTGACCCCCTCGACGAGCCTCTCGGGTTTCTTTCCGCGACAGCAAAAGATTGTTCGGCTTTGTTCCGAGTTTCGAGCCTCGCAGGTCAGTCCAGCACAGCATCGCGACGTCTCAAACGCAAATCATCTCCAAGGTTTTCCGGTTATTCACTAGATTCGGACTTGGATAGTTATTGCTTACGCGATGTATGGGTCGCTTCTAAAACGAAAACACGGACGGCTCACAGCGATTTGGATTGGCTTCAACGATGCCATCATGCCATCTGGTGTCTTGCCAAAACGGAATGTTCTATCTCATCAATTACCCCAGGTTACATTACAGTAACTCGATCCACATACCCCGGCGATTCAGTTGCGGCGGTCGCGTCAACCTTCCATCGAAACTCAAAATTTCCAAGCTTGCGGCACTGGCACGATGTGCCGGGAACTGAAATTCTCAAGGTTTACGGATATTTTGCCGAGCCTCACGGGATTTGATTCAGGCCTTGACAACACCAAAAGCTCTAAACATCACCACATGGCAGATGCTAGATACATGGTTTCGTTTGCAATCCAAACTTGGCTCAGATTCGAATCAATTCCGAACGCCGAGCCAAAACCCAACCATTCCAAAGAATAAGTCTCATCCTGGCAACGGATCACGGCCCATGTAAACATTCCTTGCAAGTAAGCAGTGCCTTGTCTTTGCCTCATGCAAAGTTTTTCTAGAAGCCTTGCCGCAACTTTTTTTTTGGCTTGTGACGTTTCGACATGAGATGTACGAAAGGTACACCTTCGGAAACGATATTATGCTTCTCGTCAGTGAAATCCGAGCACTATGGGAGAAAGTCCTATGAGAACCTCAAGAAGATGTCATTGACGCCACCGGGCTGACTTTCCGGAATATACACAGAATCTCCAAGAACATGCCACCTTCGTCGTCATTTCTTTGTGCTTGGCAGTTAGCCATGGCTTTTTTCACTGCATCTTATCTGCGACACGCCTCGTGCGCGTTTCCCATGTCCAAGAACTGACCATACTACGCATCATGCGTTCTATGTTCTGCAGGTTGCTCAAAACTGATAGTTTTTGAGTTTAGCTTTCCTTGGTCCAACCATCATACTTTTCCCCACCTTTCCCCACCTACGACACCCACGAAACCCTGCCTCTCACTATGATGCCTGCACCATTAGTCGCCGCAACCGCGGGCGGCCCTGTGGTGATTATTGTACCCACAACTATTTCCATCCTTGGATAACTGTCTATTAAACTTTGAGACACCGGAAAAGCCGAAAATTTTGCAAATTGAATGAGCTTCCGTCTGTGTACATTGGAGATTTCCGCAATTTCGCTGTAGTTTCATTTCTCGAGTTCACCTCACTCCGCTACTTGTGAAGTTCAGCACAATGGATTCATTTGATGACCTCCTCAGGTCCATCACAGCAACCGCATGCCGCCCGGATATGTCCCCTGCTTGACAATGGTGGGTCGGATAATGAATATTCATCCGCAACCCAAGCCCTTGCAAGGAGACCGCCGACCAACGACATGAAAGCTTAATCGAACTCCAGTGCCATGGCTCGTCGCCCCACATCCCGAGTATCACCTGCACGGGTCGCCTATGTGGCAAACTAAGACCGAATTCGGAATATGAAAAATGAAATGCCAGCATATCGTTCTGTTATAAGGGTTTCAAGGAAGTGAAATTAGTGCTTCAAACCAAACATCCCAAAACTGAGACTCGGCCGACATTTTTATTGCCGAGCGCTTGAGCCTATTTTCGCATCATTGCCCGGACCGTTTTTTTCGTACTCGGCCGATATCCGAGTTTACCGAGCCGGCTTCCACACCATCTTGACTCAGTATTTTAGCCTCCGAAACCAGTATTTGAACCGTCTGTTTGCTAAGCACTAACTCCCGAGTCTCGAATGGCATAACGAATGGAAACCACCCACCAGAGAAGCAGAAGACGCGAAGAACGTTCTCAAACAGTCGCGCGAACTATTCGGAAAGACCATGCTGTGCCGCCCCCACTTGCCGAAGAAACGGCGACGGCGATATGTCTGATCTGGGAATTTTGCGATCGCTTAACCTAGTAGGCCATCGGCCATACTAAAGCATACCACCACCTTCTGAGCCGTGTCCCCTTTGGAGCTTTCAATTAGACAAGATCTTTTCCGTTCATCCATCCTCGCCTCGTCTTTTTTTTTTTCCTGAACGACGCGTCACATACTTCTTCGCCGATGGACCTCAATCGCCGATCAGGCGGTGGTTCTTCATCACACCACACTGATATGATCAGAAGCTCATACCGGATTGAAAGCGTCATTCATTCGACTAAGCAGCAGTTGGTTTCCACAATTTACGAAATGAGCAAGTAATCTCCAACTACCGACCCGCACGGATGTTTCCTACAGCCTAAATTTACAGTTTCAGTGTCCCATTATTCTCGATGCTGTGCTTTAGCGTCAGAACCAAAACTCGCCCGAGTTACTGTGGGTATGTGGCTTTTCTACCGCTTCTGGCACATGGCTCAGATCAAGCCACAACTACTACAAGCCGATGCAACTACAACACGGCTGGCTTTCGACCCCGTACAGTAGCAGCTAGCTGCAGATCGCACACCGTCACTACACAGTACTACTGTCTCCCGTAATGTGGTTGGCTGTCACGGCTCATAGACCGGTACTATTATTCGTCACGGGGTACTCGAGTACAGTCTGCTAAATCCGGAACTTCCACCTTTAACGCGCCGGAAGTTCCGGCTACCCCTCCCTGGTCCCCCGAAAGGGAAAATTTCCATCCCAAAAGATATAACCCCAGAAAAAGAAAGAAAAATTGTCCATGCTTAGCGTATTCGTGATTTGCAGCCGATCTCATTATTATTGTTTGAAGGTTTTCGGAACGGCATCCAGATGTGTTTTAGAGCAAGGCAAGCTCATGCTCATGCTCAAACTTCGTTCAGTACAGTACCGAGATCTCGTCATCGTCGTCTAGATAGACTAGATGCTGGTACTGTATTGTTTCCTCATTGGATGTTTAATCAGATGACTGACCCTTGTATACGAGTAGGGCTCAAATCTTCGCTCCGAAGATTTTCTTAATTCCTCAGTAGTCAGTTCCCTGTTCCATTTGGTTATCTGTAAACTCCACCGTCGTCCCCCTTCTTCCAAGCCAACGCTCAGGCGAGCCAGGATTTAGATTTAGGTGGTGGTTTTGTTGCTGGCTGACCTTTTAACTACTAGGCGCGAAGAAGTTTTCTCAAGTAAATTTACAGTAAACGCATCTCGTGCATGAAATGAAACTCAAATTGATGTGGTCATTGTCGATTTTTCATTCATTCATTCATATCTGTACTGGTACTGTATCTCAGTAGTCAAGATGGGGGAGGGGAGGGGAGTAATTCCAATTTTTCCGGCCGGTCAGCCAGATTCTCCTCGAATACATACACGGCACGGCTCGGTAGATCTCCGGATTGATTCTTGGGGGAGGGGGGTCATTCCAACTACTCAAATATTGCTGACGCCGAAGGAGGGGGGGGGGGCTCAGCTTGAATGGTAAAAATTCAAGTCGGTAGATGATATCGGGGTAGGTAATACTGGAAACGCTGTCGAACTAGGTCGGCATTAGCGACCTACTAGTGGGTTCTTCCGACCTAGTGAGCTAGTTTAGGTGTCTCACACCGCCACAGAAACCCTCAATCTCGACCTACTCTCATCCTCCGGAGGTATCACCTCACATCACCACCATTTCTTGCATGATCGTGTGGCAATGGGATATGCCGTTCGTTACATCGCTCGTGTCTGCCAACCTTTTCTTTTTCTTTTTGGGATTCCCTCCCTTCCTTCCTTCTATTGTATACTATTGCATTTTCCATTTACAATTCTAGTTCCCTTTCCCATTCCCATTCCTATTCCTATTCCTATTCCTATACAGTAGGTAAGTCCGATGCATGCATGCACATAACCTTCCCTTCTCTTCCCTTCCTTGTCTAGCTGAGACCACCCTCACTTGCATCCGTCGGGAAAGAGAGAGCACCAAACCAAACCAAACGTAAGGTGGAAGGGAAGTAGGTGGTGTAGGTGGGTGTAAGGCTACAGGCTCACAAACTCCCAGCAGAGCCAGACCAGTGCAGGAACTGCATTAGCAATTGCAGTTACAGTGCAGTGCAGTTGCAGTGCCGTGCCGTGCATACCGCCCGTCGCTCGCCTACCATCGCGTAGCCATAGCGAGGCATAGCGAGGCACATGAGAACTGAACTGAACTGAACCGAACTGAACTGAACTGGGTATTCCGCGGAGCATTCCATTCCACCACATGCCCTGCCTGCCTGAAATTTCGAGCAGAAAATGACCCCGTGACAAGCCAGCCTGGCAACATCAGGATGCAGCAATCAGGAAAATGGTTTTGTTATTGTGTTGGTTTGGTTTGTTTTGGTTTAGATTTTTTTTTTTTAGCCGAATTAGCGAAGTTGGCGGGCGGCAACCGCGCGATGTCGATGCGATGGCGCCCGCCCTCCCATATTGAATTGAAATTGAACGAAGGTTCGTTGACCGCCGCTTCGACTCTGCATTGTTTTGCGTATGCCTTCTGTTTACGTTTCATTCGGATTCGGATGTGTTTTTAGTTTGCCCAAAGAAATTGCTTGTGGTTTTTGGTTAGTTTTTGGGTTGGTTTATTTACAGTTTTTTTTTCTGGTCTGGTCTGGTCTGTTCTTTCTTTGGGTTTGGCGATTTTGGGGGGTTTATTCATGTTTCTGCGTTTCTGCTTTCTGCTTTTCTGGTTGCCCGTGATTCGAGCGGCGGTATTGGCGTTTGTTGTGAGGATTTTATTTTGGGGCGGCAGCGCGGCACGGGGAGGTTTCTTGGATGATTGGATGATTGGAGATTTGAATATTTAGCATCGGATAGGGGACTCGGATCGTTGTTTGTTTGTTTGCTTGACTTGGCTTGGCTCGGTTTACATTGGTGTATTGGTTGCGTTGAGTGGAATGGTTGCATTGCATTGCATTAGATTGGGCTGGACTGGATTGGACTGGACTGGATTGGAATGAACGGTGTACGGAAACAAGAGGAGACGGTGAGTTAGTGAGGGAGTGAGTGAGTGAGTTAGTGTGAGAGTGAGTCTTTTAATCATCATCAACATCATCTCGAGCTTGTGCTTGGTGACGTCTATGCTTCGGCCAGGCAGGCACCAGTGCCGATGAGTACTGTACTGTACTGTACTGTACTGTGCTATGCTGTCCGTAGAGAGAGAGAGAATGGCGAGGCAGGTTAGCACACGCGGTATGATATGGAAATGACTTGAGGGCGGGCTTGTTTACTGTCGCTAGCTAGCTACGTGTAGCTACTTGTAGCTGCATTCTTTGCTTATGGACTGCCCGCCCGAGGGAGGACGGTGAGCTGGATGACGTGTTTGGTGGTGGGTGGGTGAGGAGTGTGTACTGAGTTCTGAGGAGTGATGGGTGAGAGGTGAGATGAATATGCTGAACAGAGGGGTATGAGGTAAGTCTTGCCATCAGTTTATCTGTACGTATTTCGATGGCGAGGGGAGTTGATAGTGATATTCTACCGGTTCGGGTAGTTTGTTTTGTTTTGTTTTGATTTACTCCGTTTTGGGCCGGACTCTAGGTCGGTCGTTTAAATCGTCTCGTCTCTATGTACTCTTTTACATATCTACGTACTGACACTTCATGCCCATGTCGTGCCGTCATATTTATTTTGCGTCGTACTGAATTTTTCTCCTGTCCAACGTAACATGATTTCAATTCCTAAGTCGGGCTTGAATTTCCGTCGTTGGTAGTTCAACAACTCTGTACCTACTCCTCTGCCTCCTTCTCCGTATAAAATTTACCGCATCACCAAAGCAATTCGACGTAACATGAGCAAGCTGTCGATCTTCAAAATATAGCTGTGACACCTCAAGTCATGATATACCGACGAATATATACATATATTCATATGATGAAGTGTCCGGGGATTGAAGGCTGAAGGTGTATGTTGATGAGTGGAGGTTGGAGATAGATTTGGGAGGGCCAGAGAGGGTCAGGGAGCTGAAGGTGGAGAGGGAGGTGGAGGCGGAGATGGTGAGTAAACAATTGAGGGAGGGGGGAGGGGCTGTAAGCGAGGGGGAACGAGGGGAAGCGAGGTAGAGTGAAGGGAGGTGAGATAGAGTGAGATAGAGTGGGGAAGGAGATGTGCGTTATGTTGGGTTGCCTTGGCTTGTTGCATAGCTACTGGATATTTTGTGCTCCATCATACCTAGCTAGGTTGTGTAAATCCTCCGTCGTAGACTCTTGCTTATAGACTCTGGACATTTATTTAACTGCCTGCTCTGGGATGAGAATCTTGGCTTCCTGGCTAGGCCTCCCAAGTAAATTTATTTCAGCTTTCTGTAGCTTGCTTTAGACTTGGAAGACCTGTAAGCTTTAAGTAGTCCCAGCAAAGTGCAAAGTTATAAATTTGGAAATATATGCCTGTCTACCCGGAGCATGCACAAACACAGTATGGGGGAACTCGGAGATATATCCGGCATGTAATGGCTGGAAAAGGGAAAATGGCAATATTTCAGAGCGGATTGGTGTTCTAGTCGTCAATCGAATCTTTGAACTTGGAGGTTGGTTTCTTGATTGCCAACAGATCGAAATCCGTCCTATGATAACTTTGGAGTTGGCATTACAACCAGCTATTCTTCCTTCAGATTGAGGAGTGATTCTCTCGATTGTTTAATTCCCTCTCTTTACCTTTTTCTCATTCGTCTACCTAGACGTCGGTCGACCCACTTTACCTTCCCGATGGCTCGATCCGGGATGCTTCGTGAATAGATGGTAGGTAAAGCTTCAACACACCGTATTGTGTACTTTAGGCATAAGACGACATGAAAAAATTCTCCGAAAAAGTACATAGTGAGTGGTAAGCACTGCCATTGTCGCTGATCACTGGCCTAGGGTTATTGAGTTAAGTAGAATAGTGTGGGAGGGAAGCGGATCCAGTACGCATGAACAGAAAAGTGTACCGTAACTGCACGGTCTCAACTATTCTAGCGGGCGTTATTTAGCTTCGCCCAGCTACATGGTGCGCGTGGATGCGTACGTGTCTGTGTGGCCACTATTCGGAAGTATTGTGGAGCTTGGGGCATGAGGGGGCCCAGTTTTTTCCTTGTTGTTTGTTGTCTTGGGAGTAGTCGTCTAGACGCTGCAGGTGGTGTTGCGTTGGGCTAGATTATTGTGGAGATAGGTCTAGAATTGCTTGGGTAGGTAGCTGGAAATCAGCTGGGGACTGAAACTGAAACTGAAGGATTGGGGGGTGCAGATGTGGCTGAGATCGAGGTGAGTCTAGATAGAGAGTGCAGAATACAGGGGCGCCTGGGCACTTAGAGTTGCTCTACTTTGCTTGCTGTTAACATGTTGACTTGGGATGGGGCGGAGAACTTTGTGTATCCTGATGAAGTCTAGACCTTCACTTGATGGTCTGTTGTTACTCGTCTGGAGAAGCCAGGTGTATTTATCGACCCGAGCGACAGACTCAGGCAGGGATCCACAAGAACCTGCTGACTCATCTACAGATATCGCAGTTGCAATGTTCTCTGTACCTAAATGAACCTACCAGTCTCATCCAAAGTGCCATTGAGGAACACCAGACAAATTCCATGTTTGTTGTTCCAAGCGATCTAGCTTAATTTTTGGCCTTAAACAATCCATCCAACCGATTCCATCTTGGATTGAAGTGGAGGAACCCCAGAGTCCATGATCTGAAAGGTCAAAGATTTTAAACGATGAGCAAAGTATAGATGGCCTGGGGGCTGGATGTGATGTTTGTTGTTGGTTGGTGCTCGAGTGAGAAGTTCATATTCTGTATAGGGACGCAACCATACTCACCTGCCTTGCTCGCCAGGTTTAAATGTTGGTTTCAATATGGAACTAAGACAATTTGGGGAGTTTCGGAACGATTGTAGTTCTCCTCAGCCCAATTATTTCCTGGCCTCGTACAACAGTCTGTGCTGTTCATGATGAGGTATTGTGACGGAAAGATAAGCGAAGTAAGTAAGAAAGGGGACATTTTCTGTCAACTGATGTAAACTGAAAAGTAATCTAGAGGGGCTGAGCAGCAAAACCAAATCAGGATTTTAATCTGTATTCACCATCGACTAAGGTACCGTAAACTTTTGTCAGACTTTAGATTTGACCGTTATTAGACCATTGCGCAGAGAAATCTGAGTAGCACAAGCGCCAATTACTCCACCCACCTGGAAACACCTTTTGAGAAGTACCTGTAATAGTATTGATCCCAATGGTGCTGATCGCATCTCATTATCACGCCTTCTTGCCATAATATCTACAATATCCCTTGGCTAATCATTGTTGAACAGCATCAGGCATCAATACACATGACCTCTGAAGGAAAAGAACTTTATAATACAAGGCTAGCTCCAAGTCCCGTTCTCATGATGAGATGGACCTCTTGGAGATGGCTCTTGCCGTAAAGGCAAAGGAGGACTTGAATCGGCTGACGTTCGGGCGTACTAGTCGCATTTCGACCTAGACTGGGAGACGCTGCGGAGTGCATACTTCTTCGCTGTGGAGTTTGAGATGCTGACGATTCGGCGCGATATAATGTTGAGTCACTTCTATGAACTGAGTCGAATAATTGTTGCGAGCGCCTCGATCGTCCGGTATCACTTTCTTCGTTGTCCTCCTTCTCGTCAAATTGGGAATTGAAGCTCCCGAGAAGCATCTTGATGGGATCTCCAAAGCAATGCTCAGTATCAACTATATCTCTGGTTGAAACGTCAGTTTTGTCAGTGGGGTATTTCATTCAATGGACTTACGGGATACCGTCGTACTCAAGACCATTGTCAAGTATCTCCAGCCAGTGACTGGCATCAGTGTTGAGCCCAAACTGCACAAACTCGATGCTGACCTGCCGCTCGATGAGGCTACAACCCACGAGCTTCTCCACTTTGGACACAAAGTCTACAATCAATGTCTTGACTTCGGCCAAGTCTTTCGTGGCTTCCCAGATACCACCTGTGAGGACGATGAGAGTCAAATTTCGGGGCCCCGGGCGGCCTTTTGACTTTTGGCTCGCAGATTTGAGTGCATTCTCGGCATCCTTGAGGTATTTCTCGAAGATAATACTCAATGACTTCGTTATATTAGTGAGCTAGTTCTCCATTGGTTGTGCAGAAGGAATGTTGTGCAGAAGGAATTAACATAGCGGTAGTAAATGGATCACTGCGCAGGCGTGACAAGAGACTTCTATGAGATTCGCGACCCTCCACTTTCACGTCACCGTAGGTGAAGTGCACATCCATGCCATTCTCATCTTGGCGCCTTGCCAACATCAGCAAAGTTTGCAGGACATATGTTGCAAGACCCCAATGGGGTTTCATCGTCCCGGCGTTGTCAACAAGAAATTTCTAGTGCTTTGTTAGTGAAATCAATAGGTCGAGACTGGTTTTACTTACTCTCGGTTTTTTAAAAATCGAGACAAGAACGGGTTCTTGTTGGACTTCTACGTGGAGCTACTTAGGCCTCCCATTTCATTTTCGTCTCGACCTTCAAAAATGTTCTGTCGCCCGCGCAATGTTAATTTACGAGTCATCATTGCCCAATTCGTCCGACTGAGACTCGTAGATGGGTGCCTATGTAATGGTCGACGAGGCAATGCTCGAAGGCCCTGTGCCGTATTTTCGGCGTGACCTGTTCTTGACAGAAATGATTCTGGCTCCTGAGTTGTGGACGTATTCTCCCTCCAAAAATGTCGAAAACTAACATGTTCTACCGATCCAGCTCCAGTATTGAGCATTAGTAGAACCGCCGTCACAGACTGTAATGTGAACGCTTCAAGTGCTGGATCCTCACGGACTCTCTTCAGTGCTGTGGCAGAAGATCGGGAAACTTGCGATCGATCGATGGGTCGTCTTCAGGAGGGGAGGGTCCAGGAATTTTGACTTCCTCGTCTGTGCTATAGTTGGTGTGTCCAACGACGGACTACCCCTAGTTTGGCTCGACTCTTATGTCTTCAATGTCTACCTTGGATGGTGCCGTTCCGGCGTCATCAATCTCGCGTAGCAGTTCTTCGATGTTCTCAGGAACTGGTATCCCTTCCACCCCCAAATGGCGCATTTTGTTGATGCACTCAAAAAGTGGAGTGACAGTGGTGTATGAAATAGAAGCGAGCCTTAGCTAGTAAATCTGATAGCCAGCTTTTATAGATGCCGAAGATCTGGTCCACTTCTGAGGCTTCTTTTGGTTACTCAGGCCCTCTCTCAAGTACGCTAAAAAGTATGCCATTTGGGGGTGGAAGGGATAGGTGTCGCTCTTTCCGCTTCCTTTAAAATCCGTTCCAACTCGTCGCAGGTTTGGGCTGCCTTGATTCGAGACTTTGCATCGCCAAGGAGCATCTTTTGTTCTACTAGGTCAAGGACTCGTGACGTTATAGCATCATTTTTCCGTACAGCATTCCGGAGGAAGGTATGCCAGTTCAGAACTGCAGATAACACTTCACTGCCATCATGGAAATGGTCGCCGTGAGTAGTAAAAGCCTTTTGATGCTGACGACTGCTGGCTAGCGACTTGGCTGACTCATGGTCTACTGCTACCTTCTTTATGGCCATCTTCCGAATCTTATTGTACTGACGGATGCCTTGGTACCCAAGAACTACCCAAGTAGCGGCGATCGAGAAGACACAACCAAGCGACCAGGTATCTATGGTTTGATGAACCCTACTTGGGGTACCTGTCCAGCCAGGACACCTTTCCGGGGCGCCTATGGTTGTGTTTAGATGTCCACTTCACTATCAGAGACAAGCTGCTGGACTGGGGTTGTCTTACCAAAAGTCTCCGTTCCGCCACTCAAGGCCTCTACAGGCTCCTTGCCCGTTTTTCTCACAACCTTCATGAAACCTGGATCGGCTAGTTTGAACTTGCCGTGAACCAATAGGATGTTGTCCGGCTTGATATCTGCATGCCAGCTGTGCTTGTTAGAGCCATAGGGACTAAACTTGAAACATGTTGACAGTGGCGTACCCTGAAAATTCTTCTTTTCGACCATCCGTATCAATTGTGAGATTGTGAATGCTTTTAACAGCTTCAGCAACAACAAATAGCCCTCGCCAGAACGCATCCAACTCGGCTTGGAGATACGGGGGAACAGTGCCCGCGAAATACTCCTCCAAGTCGTTTTCGCCAAATTCGAGTATAATGTTATGGGTCGGTCTAACACGCCCCTCGCAAGAGTTGGCATATGTTGTCGGATTATTTTGAGATGGTATCTCGGCCTCCTCATGCCCATATGCGCCCAAGAATTGGACCATTGCGCTTTGTTTGTTCAGGGCAAAAAATGCCTCCTTCTCGTTGAGAAACAATTGTTTGTTTCCGTCTTCAAAGGACTTGAGGGCAAACTCGTATCTCTAACCGAAAGTAAGTTTCCACTTGGCAAGCTTCAGAAAGAGTTTGATGAGCGACTAAGGAAGACACTCACTGGACCGAGTCCATCCCCGTCATCGAATCTGGAGTCTTCCACAGCTTTTCTCAACTTCTCTTCGACGAATTCCTCTAGCACGGCAATTTTCCATAATTGTGCTGTTCCACCTTTGAGATTGATGCGTTTCCTGCGACAGAAAGGCATAATACGGTTCTCTGGATACTGCCGAGTGCCATGGAAATCCAGTTTGGCTGGGCAGTACTTCCATTGCAGCTTGTCAAAATTCGCTGCTGCTTGTTCGGGGTCAGTAACTCCGAGGTCTCGAAACAGATTTCTTAGCTCATATAACTTGAATGGAAGATGTTTATCTACCGAGTCCCGTCTCAAAAATTGATGAATGAGGCTGCCCTGGCCGAGTTCGAGGAGAATGCTGAAGATCAACAGGCATTCATGCTGTGGGTGGCATATATGATCCCGGTTGATGGGGTGGGTCGGCTTCCCCAGATGTCGATATGCCACGTCTAGTAGTCGACTGACTTGGGTTGTCTCGTAGTTCTTACCCTCCACCTTGACACTGACCTTGCTTTTCAGCCAGGTTCTCCACTTTGTGGCCCGGATATATGGTCGTTTGCACGCGGCGAGTTCGGTACAACTGGCCAGATTAGTCTGGAAGTCTTTCATCGCACTTCCAGTATGATCTGCCATCGTTCGGTACCGAGTCAAGAAACAGACTAGTTGGTAGCTTTCTCGAATATCTAGGAGACAGTAGAGCTGTGTGGCCCCTCTTTGCGCAAGGCTGTAAGCTTGTGCGTGCTGGGGCGATACGCAGATCCGGCCAAGTGAATGATGTTGGAGTTGCGACGATGAATTGGGGATTGCAAAGGATTCAATTAGGTACTTTGATATGTTGTGGAAGGGAGAGGAAACGTGTGATGTTGAGAGATGGGCCAGGAAGCCTCAAATGGTTGAGGGCTAGCTCTGAGTGGAAGGACGATCTGAGGGGTTGCCCAGCTGAGCCCAAGTCTACGGCCAACGACAGTGACAGTAACCCCACACCCAAACCCCTGCAGTGGCTTGACAGTCTTCGGTGAGACCTTCTATCTTCTCTGTCTGCCTTGCAACCACTACCTGCTTTGGCAGACTTCTTTTCTCCATTTGGCGTTGGGGATGTATTCCCATATTTGCCGAGAAATGCGTTACCCCTGTATAAACTTAGTAAGTGACGACCACATGTATAAAGTTTGATAGCGGGACGAACCGTTGTCCGTTGGGACGAAGTTGGCAAGACAAATCTTACCGACGGGAAGCGGATTTAACGCCGACTGGATCTGTGAGTATGGCATTTTCCTTCCAAGCATGGGATTTATCCGCCCAGACGTGTGCGAGTCAAGGAAAGGCACAGCCGAAACGAACCAACCAGGGGACGATTTGTTCTTCGGTGAAGTCTGCTTGATGGAGCAGGAAGAAGTATTCGAGCATCCAGTGATGAATCACAGCCTCGCTGACAACAAGGTGCATGAACCAAGCATATTGCTTGGTCGATTGAGCTTCCCCTGCCTGATTTCATATTCTCGATCTTTGCAGTCTACAGAATTATTTCTTACACTCAATATCAATTTGTTGTCACACTTTCAGCTGTTATGGTTCCCCAGGCTCCCCAGTTTCACCGGTTCCTCTTAATCGTCGATTACCCAACCGCATTTCAAAGCTTCTACATCTTGCCACTGTGCACCGATCTCTCCCCGGGTGTTGTTCTTCTCATCCGACAATCTACCCCGAATTATTCGATCAAGGCCCGAGACCTTTTACCAAGTCATTTGTGGTAGGAAGTAGCGCCATTTTCCTGATCCTCTTCTCCTCATACTTGACGAACGCATATCCGATGCCTAGGGTAACCACAGTCAATGGCAAGGTAACCTCTAGCCATCTCCACATGGCAAGATCAGAGAAAGATGTGCGGCCGTTATCTGTTTGATATTTAACAACATCGGTACTGAAAAAAGTCTGTAAGAGCGTTCAGTACAGTCCACATCGTCACTGAAAGGTACGCACCGAAACAAACGTAGCTGGAAGGTAGATCAGAGTGACAACGGTTACAATACGCATTGCGATAGCTTCTTTTTGAGACAAGGCACCAATTTTATGCATCTTTATTGTCAAGATCTCCATCGTCTCGGTGGCTTGGCTCTGTAGGTGTTGCAAAATCTCAAGCGTGGTTAGCACTGAAGCAGATTTCCATCTACATTACTTACCAGGGTTTTCCTATCTTCTGTGATCTGCACAAGAACTTTCGCTCGCGCAACTTGCATGTTGGAGTCATAGACCATATCTTCGATCTGCATGGAAAATTCAACGACATCCTCGTGACAAGCGGCTGCGAGTGGGAAATGTTTGTTGTCACGTAGACGCTCGTAAAATCTCCGGAGGGAATTAAGAACGTCAGAATTCGCTTGCAATACCATTATTGCTTCATTAGTCTTGTCTTCACAGTTTTGTACAGCCTGCAAATCATGTGGCGTGAATATTCGTTGAGCTTCCGTGAGGCCTCGGGCACCATTGACAGCAAGGTGGGTCTATACAGTTATTAGAATTTCGTCGTGTTTTTAAATTGGCGCATAACTTACAATGCTTTCCATAACAGCTTCCAAACATTGAATATACCATCGCCAATTTTCGGTAGACCAGTGGCACTGCAACAAATGAACAGCAAGGCTAGATTTGAAGCATTCTTCCACAGTGCCAAAAGCTCTGTCCTCTGGCTTACCATACGGCCCCGTGAAAACCTCAATCCGCTCTTTCAGCTCCAAGTCACCCTTAGCAATCATCCATAAAGTATTTCCAGTTTGGACATCGAATTGATGATGGAGAGCTGCCTGACGAATAGACCACAATTTGTTTTTCACCACCTTCTCTTTCGGCGTCAAGCATGAAACCCCCTTCAGGTTGAAGCATAGTTGATACTGTCTCCCACTACGGCCTAGACTAGTTATCTCTTGGCCGCCATGGTGACTGCTCAGAAAAGAGGTCTCTTTGAACCCACTGAATCTTAAATCCCTTTGTTCGCTTTGGGACCCAAAAACGGATATGAAGTCGAGATAATGCATCATCACCTGGTGGTAAGTGAGGATTCGAAGAAGCATGCGTCGGCTTATTTTCAGAGGTTCCCGAGAGTCTCCCGCCCAAAGGAAACTATTGGTAAGAACAAGTTAGCCATTGGAATCTAAAAATCCGATCCGCGGGAACATACATAAAGCGGCATATTGGATCTTTCTTAGTCACTGGCACTCCAACCTGTGTCGATGGTGCCAAAGGATCCGGCATGGAATCATCTCCAAGGAACAGCTTCAATTTCTGATCGCTCAATATGTTACGTTTGTTGCAGGCTTCAAGTGTCAGCATCAAGGATTATCCACACGCTAGAGGGAGCTGGCTTACTTTGCCCTATGAACTCGCGGACTGGAACATGGATACTTTCTTCCTTGTCGGTGAAAAGAGTCGCAGATGCATTTTGCAGTCTGCTTGCATACGCCTCTGATACTGCTGGATACGATGTTTGTCGGAGCAAGTTTAGAGGGTATGATTCGAGGCTGGAGTAGGATTGCAGGAATGAGGCAGGAATTTGCCAGGTTGAAGACGAGGACATCGCCACCAGAGGCGGGGCTGCAAGGACTCCAGTATGAATATGACCGTGAGTGCGTGTTTTCCAAGGCCAAATCACTTCTACTGTCACAGTCTTTCGATGAAGTCAATTATAAAGCTTGAACGAGACGATGCAGGCAGAGGTTACTGCTTCTTTATAATTACTATGAGCAAGCCCACCACGTCAAGAATGCCTCGAGCACCGCCGCCGCCCAGCCAGGGTGGTCATTCATCAAAGGGAGCAGGCGCAGTGCGATTGGTGTCGCCCGCCCCTGTGAAACCCGAGTATCAAATAAGGGCGGATTTTCAATTAACAAGAAAGAAACAGCAGTGTCAAAATAGAGCTTCCAGCATTGCGATCGTCACCTAGTCCACCCACTCTAAATAGCACAGGCTGGCTGGCTTAGTATCTAAAAGCAGTTATGCGAGGATCCCTCTCGGGTGATTGAGATACACGTGGAACATCTTCCCGATCTTTCAACGAGAGAATCTCCGCTCTTTCATCCTATTATAGTCACGAAAACATCTCGTCAGCGACACATGGCACCAAAGAATCACCGGTGAGACAAACCTCTGTCAACAGCCGGGGCACGTCGAAATGATAGTAGTCTCCGTGGACCTACAAGATCAATTGTCAGACATGAAACCTGGGGATGCCTTGTACACGGCGCATGGATTATGCCAAAAATCACTTACTATGCGTTGGCTGAATCGATAATCAGGGAAGCGCGACTCCAGATAAGCCTTCAAATTTTCCCAGCGAAGGTGGTACACCGGAAAGGTGTCCTGCTTCAGCTGCGGCTCCTGTCTGCCGGCTGAGCCCGCCTCTTTCTTAAAGCCCCACGTCTTTCTGCGTGGCGGCGATGGCGATCTTCCCTTTTTCCTCCTCCTCCCTCCTGTGGTGGTGCTTGGTGTTGTGGTTCGGCGATCAGATAGCATGTCTGAATGATGATTTGACTGCCAGTGGTAAAACAAAAAAGTGTCTGGATGCTGATGAGAGCCATCGTGAAAGCCGCAGGAAAGCCTTGGCTTTTCATATTATTGAACGAGGCTGGGACTCAAGAAGGCAACGAAGGCAGCCAGCTGCCTTTCCGTTGTTCAGTAGCACAACAGAGGCCGATATTGAGAGTCTACTGTGAGTGGGTAGAAACTTTTCTGTGGCGGAATCCTGTTGCATGCTATGGACAGTTTTTGACGCCCATCAAAGGCGCATGACGAAAGGCTTCGTCTTCACACCCTCATTAGGTCAGGCAGAGCCTCACTGCCAGCACATTTCGATACCTGCAGATTGCAAAGGGGATTGGGCAGATTCCCTGGATGATGCCAAGCATGCGCCTGTTGGAAGTACCACTCACTGACGGCCCAACCAATCAATTCTCGGCGGCTCTGGAATCCGTTCAACGGGCAGCCTGAGGTATACCCTTGAGCTCTGATTTCAGGAATAACTTGTGTCGGGGGCCCTTTTCTCACAAAAGGTAGCCTTTAGACATGCCTTAAACCACTGTGTTGTATCGTGCCATACAAAACTTCTATCTCGCTGGCTTCCACCCTGCCATCGTGATTGGCACTGAAAGTCAATGACGTACTCCGAGTTTCGAGGTTAATAGTAAAATTATCTCGTAGATTCCTTACCTAGTATATGGCAGTTCCTGAGATACAATCTGTTACTGCAGGTCTTTATATTCGCAAGCGATCTCGAAGTGGATCTGCTGTGGGAGAAAGTAAACAAAGGGTGCGGAGTCATCGTAATTAATAAGTTGGCAATGATGGATTTGGTCCTTCGAGCCTATGATTTGATTTCCATACCGTTCATAACAGGTAGTTCGATATCGGAATCTCGACATAAGTAATTTCCATTTCCGTCTTTGGACCTAAGCTGTAGCTGCTATAGCCTAAGCTGTGAGTGAGCTAGGCTAAGCAGCGAGTCAAGGGAGGTAAGCTGAAGATAAGCCGAAGGCGATCTGTCTAGGCTCCTCAGCTACGACTACCGCCAGCTAAAATTAGAAAAAGTAAGTTAAGAGTTCTTTCAGGGCTAGTTTTAAGCCCTTATTCGCAAGAGCCGCACTAAACGACTCACTGAACCTCGCTAAATTTCAACTTCAACGTATATAAACATATACTAATCTATTAAGCACTTATTCGACTCTTATCTGCTACAAGTCGTTATACTTAAATCTATATAATACTATACCTTAATAGCAGTCGATCAACGATTCTGTAAGGTATTAAAGGGCTAAAGGGCTAAATAAACAATATTATAAATCCTGGGAGTTAACGTTTAGCGCTCCTCTAAGTATACTACTTATTATATAACACCTACCAGATACTTTCCCTAAGCAAAGTATTATTCATATAAGATAGCGCGATAAGGCGCAGTATAGTAGTTATATCAAGGGTTACGACAGCTTATTCGCCGGCCCTGCGCAGCTAAAAGCCTTAACAGCACAGCTAGTTTAAAGCTAAAACCCTTAATCTACTACTCTAGATTCGATCCTCTTAAGCTATCGCGACAGCGATTATTCCTCTAGAGGGCATTATATTAACTAAAGTACGAGCATAAGCTTAGCTTAACTTCCTCTTCTCACTATCGCACTATTACAATTCTCACAGTAATACTCTATCAGTAAATATAAGAGTAGAGGCTTACCTTAGCATTCCTTTTATACGATATAGCCTAGCTAATAGAAGTAATACCTCACGACAATATAGCTAGCTTCTGCCTAGCTACGCTATAGTAATACGTATCAAGGGATCTCAGTAAGCTCCTTTACACCGCGGAGACGATAATATGCGCTATATACCTAGATCTAGGCTAATCTGCGATAAGAAGGATCTCGGTGAGCTCCCTTAGGCCAGTAGAGACAATGATATACGCTGATACTTTAATCTAGACTAATCTATAACAAGTAGGACTAATTTCTATCTAACGTAGTATGGCAAGTAATAATCTATATAATAATAGTATCACGAAACTTCTGCTAAGCTATTCTACAGACTTAATACGAAACGCCAGCAGTGAGAGAATAGTTATAAGTAAGCAGGCTAACGTGGAAGATAGTATAGAGGCCTGTTATACAACCTCGGGAGGAGCTCGATCGGCGGTTATTATATATTAGAAGGATGAATCTAGTGATTAAAGGCTGTTTCGAGGATCGTTCAGCTCTAGGATACTGCCTTGGTAGAACTATAATCACTGCTAGAATTGGCATAGTATAATCTACGCCGCGGAGTCTTAATTCTATAAAGGGAAGGTCGATTTGGGCTTAGCTCCGCAGAGATAACTGTAAGCTCCAGGGGATAGGTGTCGTGAGTTGGGTTTCGAGTAGGATTGAACTGATTATAAGCTGATTTCTTGATCGTCAGTGAAGCTAACGAAGACTAGGGATTTATATAATAAATGAATCCTAGTAGGAGTCTAGAGAAGCTGAGATTTCATACGTAGGACTAGATCGTTTGATTTCAGGATAGCTTACAGTAGTTGTAAACGGTAAAGCTAATGTGTGGATAAGAATAGCTTAGTTCCGACGAGTAGGCGCTCACGGGTTACACTTAAATCGCTTAATTCCTCTCGCTAAATATTATATATATACTTAAACTGGTTTACTTTCTAGCTACTCTTTAGAGCACGAGATTTATTCCTTTTAGATTTCCTCTATTAAGCCTACTACTTTTTAAGTAAGATACTCTTTAGACTACTAAACCTAGCTGTTTAATCTATTCACCTAACTTAAGCGGTAGCTAGAAAGCATACAGGCTTGCAGCTACTCTTTCCTATTCTGGATATCGAATTAAAGTAAATAGAAATACAGTAGCAAGAACTAAAGATATATTAAAAACTTATATAGAAAATAAAGCGTTCTGATTTATTACTCTAGATTATAAGTATACTCTTAATAGTAATAACGGTAAATAGATAGAGATCCCTATCTCTCGAGGAGCGAACTGCTCTACGTCCGAAGGTCTCAACTAAGGCCTCGAAGACCAAGTCTACCCTTCAGCGCCTGGAATAGCTAGCTCTTCACAGGGTAAGACTGTAAGCTAACCGAATATAATAAGGGTCAGGTGACGTTAAGGCGGGAGTCGAGGTAAGTTATACTAACTATTCCTATGTATAGAAGCGGTCCGCTAATTATATATAAATTAACTAGTGATTCTTGATAATGACGATAACTTGAATAAAGCACGTGCTAAGAGTTAGGCTGAAAGCGCTTCCAGTGAAGTCAATACTAAGCGTATTGAACTAGACACGAGTCTATATAATACCCTTCTAGCCTTAGAACTCGCCTTAGCACTAATAGAGTCTATTGATATATCTTATCCATAGTATGACGTTAAGAGCCGCTATATTAAGGAGATAACCCCGGGACTTGGGTCTCACGATTAGTATAACATGCCTTCTGCTCTTATATAAGCTTAACCACTATAAGATTAGACCTACTAGTAAGGTATCAGTAGTATCACTCGAAGCACGTAATTGGAATCTACGCTCTACTCCTTCCTTAAGTCTTCCGACTACGGCGATAATAGATGGACAGATGAGAATATAGCTGAATTAAAGAAAGAACTGGGGTTAGTATTAGGAGAGTAATAAGTAAAGTTATTATCAGCTGATACATATATCTCCCTAAGCCCTCGCTCAGCTAAGGCACTATAAGACGAGATCTAGAATCGAGAACGCAGCGAAACTACTAGTAGTCGACTAGAAGAGCTACAAGGTGCTTATCGATATGGTACCCTAGCTTAGGGCCTTAAGCGGAAGCAGCGGGAGGCTCGGGTAGCTATAGAATCACTTAGGAGGAGAGACCTTAGTAAGGAAGTACTAATAGAAGAAGCAGGAGGAGTAGAGATACAGCAGTAGGGACAGCTTACAAGGTGGCTACCCGTAGGTAATTAGCAGAACCAGGTAGAGGTAGATAACACGGATAATCCTATAGACAAGGAGGCTACTGAGCTCTACTAGTCACGTAACTGGAGATCAATAAGTACCGTTTCCGACTGCGTTGGATACGCACCCAGTAGCCTCCTAGACACTAGATAAAGATAACCTAGTACTAAGTTATATATAGCGAACATCTAAATAAGTCTGATTCGGGTTAACGAAGACGATATATAGATATTAATACTATAGCTGCCTTACAAGCGATTCTTTCAAAACTCGGTCCTATAAGTAGGAAGAGATGTTATATAAGTTCACTACATATACTATAGCAGGCGTAGTAAAGGCAAGATTTTCGAGTACTTAGTCGATGAGCTCTCTACCTGGATCACTGAAGATCAACTGCGAATCTTACTTAGTCCTATATTATTTACTAAGCTTAAAAGTAACTAATTACGTTATAAGTGTTTTGTTTTAGAAATCTTAAATTAGTTCGCTAACAGAACAAAATTTAAACAGCGTCTTCCCTTAATCTCTTGAGCTGAGTATAGTCTCAGATCTATCCTAAGTATCTAGCAACTCAGATCAACGATAAGTACGGCTATACTCCTTCTACTCTACTAAGCCTAGTATAAAGCAGCGATTCTAATACAGGGAAACAGGGAGAGAAGCAGAGGCACCAAGATATATATACTAAGATCAGAAGTGAAACCTATTATTCCGTGAATACTAATAATAATAATAATACCTACGATACTAGCAATAAAGACCCACGACTTACAAAGCAACGAAAGCTACGCGTAAGGCCTGCCGCGACTCTAACTATCTGCCGCAAGTATAACATAAAGCTCCGGCTCGGATAGTATCGCCCCCTTATAGCGTTGTTGACCACTAGATCTAAGATTAACGACGCACAGCCCTAAGCTAATCACAGTCATCTCTTGAATTTCATTAATAAAAGCTACTAATATACCTCGCGGAGTTCTCGGAATCCGTCTACGGTAGTAGAGGCAGTACCAGTTGCTAAGTATCAGGAATAGCCTCTCTAAAGCTTCCTTAAACGTACTAAGATCAGGGATAATATAACATTTAATCTTGAGTTCAAACTACTATCAATTTCAGAACACTTTTACTTACTGATTAATCCTATAATATTGAATATCTGCTCTAGCAAGGATACCTTAGTAAAGGTTCCGATTAGTCACGATACTACCGCATATTCTAAGGTTTATTAAGTACCGCTACAGCCTAAGAAAAGGTATATTAAATAGATAATAGAAAGAGAAGGCAACGCTGCTACAGATAAGGAACTATAGCTATTTATGAGAAGATATTAGTGCTACTATCTTATCGGTAAAGTTAAAATCGGCTATCCCTACTCATATATAGCTCATTAGCAGCCGCTGCCGCTATCTATCTCATGTCCTTATACCTTAAGCCTCCCCCTAGTATATTAATCCGAATATTCCAGCTCTTCTTAGAGTCCTAGCTCCTCTATCTCCGTGCTAAGTTCCTATATAGCAGAGTGTTATTCATGAAGAGTTCTTTCACAGTAGCGGAGTATAGTACTTAGCGTAGCTATATGAGATATAAGGTTCCACTCGTTTCAAACCGTTGAATTACTAAGGATGAGAGCTCTTTCGTAATCTATAGAGACCTTATCACGTATCGAAGTATTACTACTCCTTCTCTAAAGAGCGATAAAGACTATCTGTCTATTCTACGAAGTATATATTATTACACTAAGTATAGCGTACTATTTATCTGGGTCGTTAATTAGCGAGAAAAGTAATACTGTTCTATTCGAGGATTCATCGTAGTAAGATCTTATAAACGTAGTCGGAAGGCTATAGGGCTGACCTAAAGTCTATCTGTAGCTGTATATATATATAACTGAGAAGGCATTAGTATTAGGGCTTAATCGCTACACTTCGTAGGGTGATACTATACTGCTATACTACCGCCGCCGGGATCGAACGTGTCGTATAATAAAGCTTGCTCTTGTGGTATCGTGTGTTCTTCTCCTTATGGTTATAATACTACCTCTACGGTATCAGCGTAACACTGGGAGAAGCGTATTAATCCGTAGAGGTATTATAACTACAGGCTGGATTATTTTGAGGCTATCTTGCTCTATGGCTTTTAAAAATTTCTTTTAGTTTTAGTGGGGATGGATCACAGAATAAATTATTGCCTAAGTACCTGAGGAATATTATTCCTGGTGATGGTGATGATAAATCTATTCCTTATGTAAACTGATTGTGTAATCTTAGTTAGCGTATTCTGTTTTGAATGTCGCTTTTTAAATAACCTCTAATGTACGCGCTAAATTAATTCCTTCAAGTATCTCCCTAAGGCCCTCGCTCTTACCGGGGCATCTGGTAGGGCTCTTTAGCCGGTGTTATTACTACGCTAATTTTTTAGCTGGAACGCCGTGGAAATATTCGCTGAACAGAACGTGTAGGTAGTGACCGGAAAAACCTGCAACTGACGCGTTTTAGAATAGAGCTCCTAGAAGCGCCTGCTTCTAAGCTTCTTTATCCTTTACCTTGGGAGACTATTAAGCTATTAATATATTATAATGAAACTCTTCTCTTATATTTTCAACTCACTTATATCAAGCTCTACTCGTAAAGCTATTCGGAGCAACGAACTCTAGTACTATTAATAGTAAGGCTCTCGCCGGACGATGAATACTATAGTAATACGCGTCTTTTGAAAGTAAAAGGATAACGGTTCGGGTAAGCTGGGGATATCTAGTTCGAGGTCTAGGAATGTTTTGCTTATCTTGTACTATAGAGGAGGAAATTTCAGAAGAAGAGCTTTATCGATATACTCGATACCGGTGGCTGTACGAAACTAACTATTCTTATATAGTTAAGTGAATTAACAATATCTAGATACAACGAACCTGAAAACCTTGCGATGCGTTATCGCAAATTCAAAATCTCAGCCCTTATAGATGCCGCTATTAACACTACTGGTAACTGTACTAGATCTTATAAGATTCTATTTCTATTATGCTTAGTAAATCTTTATCCTGACGCTATGGTAGTTTAGAGTCGAACCTAATATTCATATGATCTTAAGTATTAAGCTACTAAAATATACTAAAGGTTAATATAATAAGGCATTTCTTATAACTATAGATAATAGAGCAGAGGTTCTAGTAAGGATTCCTAATCCCAACGCTAGTCCAGCTTTCTATACGACTGCCTCTAAGGTTGCTACACGGCATTTTATATATAACTTATCACGCTGGTGTTAGTAATAAAATTCTGACCAGGTATATTTTAGCTACATATAGTCTTGAACTTACTCGTCCTATATATATACATATATTCTTTAGACTCACTTAATCTAGTCAGTGCTAAGTATATTATTAAGGAGAAAGCAAGAGGGAAACTATTAGAGAGCCTTTAGTATTAGTAGTAAATAGAATCACAACTCGGTCTTGTGACTCAGCTCGTTGACTTTAAGGTAAAGCTGGTATCAGTTTTATTTCAGAGACACGGTTATATCTACTATAAGAATGATTTGGAAAAGAAAGATCTTCCTGCTTATGATCTAGAAGCCCGGTCTCTATCGTCTGATAGCCCTACGAGGCGGCTTAACTCTGTGATAATAGAGGAGTTTACGCTTAAGCTCTTGACTAAAGTAAGATTATAGGAACGCGAAAGAGCTACAATGAATTTAGATCAAGGTCTATATAAGCTATTTACGCCCCTTTAAGATAAGTATTCTGCTAACCTAACGAGGGAGCACTCCTCTGTCCTATATAGCAGCTATAGGAATTAACGAGATACAATAGGCAACGGTATATATAAAGCCCTAAATGAACACTTACTAATCTATTAAAACGCTCAACTCTCCCGATAACTATATTTCACTATTAAAACGGTACTTTCAACTCGCGCCTTACTTATCACTTAGTTCGTTCCGAATATCACTCTCGCATCTAGACCTTTACTTTGATAATATATTCGTTAATCTAGACACGAAGAAAATAACTTGTATTATTAACTGGTAGTCAGCCTCAGTATCTGAGCCTTTCTTTTAGTATAGTATCCCGCGTATACTTATCCCAGTCGGCTCTTACTCCCTTAGTAAACGATTAGAGCCTGCGTTAGAAGAATCTAGTATAAGAGAAAACTTAAACAGGGCTATAGATCTACTTAGCTATTATTAAAACTTTAGTAAGCTTAAGAATAGGCAACGGTAGGCTATAATTAATCTATATAATCGCCCGCTTCTAACTGAACCTATATCTTTACTCTATAGGGCCTAGAGCAGGAATAACATATTTTCTTTTCGTCACGCCTTAATACATATAGCTACTCGATAGAAGGAAATCGTACTAGCTACGACGCCTTGTCCTATACAATTTACAGAGCACGAACTAGAGCTTCACAACAGTGAATTAAAGCTTATAGAAAGTCTTAGAGAAGTCTTACACTAACTTCAGAACAATAACCTAATCCTACTAGGCGGTATAGTTCTTCGAGAAAACTATAAGCAGGCTTTATATATTAATAATAGCGTTAGGGAGATGTTTATTAATATAGCTGAATCCGAATCGCAGAAAGTTCTCTACTCACGAATATGGCCTTATTAAGACCGAGATTCGTAAAGATACGATTTCAGTTGTCAGATGTGTTTTAAAGTAAGCAAAGGGATAGTATAGTCTGCGGCTAATTACAAGTTAAATTATTAAAATAAGCTATTTTAAGTCCACGTCTACTAATCGCCTGCTATGGCCCTTATCCCTCTTAACTGCTTATACGAATATATACATATAGAAAGAAAGCGGAAAATAATACTAAAAACATAACTTCTGTCCCAGATAAGTTAATCCTAAATTCCCCTAGCTACTATAGCTCTCCTCTATTACTAAGACTATTCATCTGTTCTATCAGCCTTGCGGTAATAATATCTGCGGTATTCAGAGCTCTATATCTACTCCTTGTCTGATGCAGCTTTAGATGCCTCCTCGGATGCCGCTAACTATTCATAAGTACTATCGCTTTTTATACAGTAATATCAGCTATATTCAGTGCTCTAAGTTTAACTAGATTAGAAAGATGTATCTCCACTTATGCTTCCTGTCATAGCCTCACTATTATTAACGCCTCCTTTTTCTATAGCGCTTACAACGGCCTTAACATTGAAGTTACTTCCTAAAATAAACTTGATCTTTTCTCTAATAATCTGGTGTGTTCCTTGGTGGCTACTACTGCTCCCCTTGATGAAACCTTTAACGGCCTTATTCTTTGCTTTACTATTGGCTTAAATGATACCTATCACTATGTTGGGGTTTTAGGTGTTTTTGTGTATATTGAAACAGAGATCTTCAGTCTTGATGGCTGTTAGAGAAGTCGTGGGGTTAGTAAATGTTAGATTCCTGAGTTTTTCTGGGCTCTCTTGAACTTTTTGAGCTAAGGCAGCAAGGACGGCTTTAGGGATTTTAAAAGATATAATTCGATAGGTAACTCTTACGGATTAGTAAGTGACCTTAGGTATTGAGATTATCGAAGTACTTGGTTAAAGATCGTAGGCTCATCTTGAGGGAAATAGCGACAGTTAAAATAATTAAATAAAATACTATAAACCTCTTATACTATATTTAGCCCCTAATTCGTGGTTTGATAACTAGGCGCTTGTGCAGAACCGCCGTATCCCAATTATATTGTACACACTCGCATGACTTAAACTGGCTTTGCCTAGTACTCATAAGGCTGCGACCTAGTATCTACCAATTATTATAGTCTTTAAAGGAGTATGACTTCCAGTTGTATTATATAGTATTGAAATCAATAGTTCCTATTCTTGTACTTTATATATCCGGACAAGGCAACAGCTAGCCTAACGTGTAGTATGCGCGCTATGCCATATGTTTGTCTATAATGATTAGGATCCTTATTTAAAGCAGGTAGTATATTATTATATAGACTTAATTAGTAGTCGTTCCTACTACCGATTAGAGGTAGGTTAATTTAAACTGGTGGGGTCGATATCCCTATCGAACCATTTCTTTCCACCCGCCCGCTGTATGACCCTGACGGCGTAATTCGAGCTTCGTATTACTATTCTGTTGGTTAGTGCCGTATTTAGCTTATATCGGCCAATCCTCACAAGTATTATCCCTAGTAAAAATAGGGAGGCTGGGAATACGGCTCTGTTTTACTAAGCGTGCGGCGTAGGTGTAAGAAGACTTATTAGTAGGGGTGTCAGACTATTAGTTAGTTTCCTACTAATAGAGTTTCTATTATTGAGAATTTGTTACTGAGAAAGCGGGGTTTTTAGATCGAATACTCTTTTTGTATTTTTCCTCGAGCTAATCGTAATGTTCTCCGATTAGCTTACTATAGCGAATTTTATATTGTAAATCATGACTTATTCTATTAAAAGCTAACTAGGGCGCTTAGTAGGTCTTATGCTTCCGACTAGTTATTAAGCGAAAATATTATTATCGTGTCACGACTAACTAAATTCTCAATCGATTAATTAGGTTTTAAGTCTATGTACCCTGCTTAAAATCGTGCTATATAGAGCGAGCACTTTATCACTGTACGCGAGCAAATTAAATTAGCTAGCTAAATCACTATACCTTGGATACGACATACCTTTCTCTGAAATTTGAGCTATCAGCCTGCCGACCCAGTATCAATTAACTATTAACATCGTGCTTTACTCACAGTTCCTAATATCCCCTATAAATCCACTATTTACACGGATTTAAAAACGTCGGGGTATATAAAGTAAAATAATTACAACTATTAGGATTTACTATTAATATAATGAGAAGACTATTATAAGAGGATCAGCTATAAGAAGTCTCACTAATATTATATTTATACTACTCTAAGCAATACGATTATTAAGTTACTATCGTAGATACTATACATCACTCGTCTAAAAGACGATTTAAGCTATTATCTAATTATCTTTCTTTCTTACTTTCCCTTACGTTTTCATTAAACGTGGTTTCTTAGATATTCCCTGAGGTCTTACTAAGCCTGTGGACTTCAGATTACCTGTACTATTCTACTTCGGCCTTGATCATGCTATAACCGTAAGTGAATCTGTAGAAGTAATCCTAGTCAGACCTTTAGCTATACTAGGTTCTAGCGGCTCTAACTATCTACTTCTTCGTAAAGGTATACTAGCACTCTAGGGTAGTAGTTTAGTAATATCTGGGCCAGATAATAATAGTAGGTCACCGGAGGACACCTCTAGAGAGGCGTTCAGCTGTCGCTAAGGTCTAGGCCTTTTCCTTCCGGTAGCTTTTAATACCTTTAATAAATGAACTAGGCTAAGAGATGCGCTTACTACTAGCTACAGCTACTTATCTTTATGAGTAGGCAGTTTCCTGCTTAGCTATAATACCTGCTCTATTATAGGACAAAGAACCCTTTTACCTACTCTAGGGCGAAGTGAATTCGATACAGAGGGAGAGCGCTCGGCGTTACTATTCTCTAATCTAGCAGAATCAACGTCTGCAGACAGTCCTTACTAAGACGTACTCATAATACTAGATATTCGGCGATAATTTGACGTAACAGAAGAAGGGGATCTAAAAATATGTCTGGTTAGTGCCTCTCTATTATTATAAGTGCTATTTATAAGCGGGTTCACTAGAACAAACGCACGATCGTCGGCGGCTTCCTCTTTAAGAGGCTCTTCATACTTCTACGATATCCTAAGTAGTATACCCTATCTTCCGTTCTAAATCCCTCGCTTTATCTAAGTGTTCTTAATATTCTCGTACGCCCTTATATTAACGTCAGCAGCGTTAGCGCCTTCTTCCCTATTGGCGGATTCGTCTTGGATTCGTTCGCGCTCTTTTAATATCTAATAGATAAACTAATAATACAGACGTAAGGCTTCATATTCCCGCTCCTATATAACTCGTCGCTTCGTAATCCGCCGCTTCTTATTATCGCTCTTCAGCTATCTCAGTTTCAGCTGCAGCAGCTTCTGAAGTATACTAAAAATACTAAAGGATAGAGGCGGGGACTCTACTTCTATATCCGTCTCTGATTCAGATTCTAGCTCTAGCAGTTCTTTATACTTCTACCGCCTAATATTCTTGTACTACTTAGCAGCTATTTTATCCTACTTATCCTTCTAGATACCTTACTCAACTTAGCGCTTCTTAACTATTTTAATAGCCTCTTTCTCTTCAGTACCTCCGATAGGTATTTTACTTATCTAATTCGTGCGCGAATCTATATACTAAATCTGCCTCTTCTCCTTATCTCTCTAGGCTAAGAACTATTCCAGAGGAAGTAAGGCCTCACGCTCCTCTATAAGCTAGCGCTATCGCTGGAATTTTTACTCCCGCTGCTCCCTTCATCACTGTTTATCACTAGGAAGCTTAGGACTCACAGATCGAGTTATAGTACCTGATAAGTTCAATATATATAGTAGTAGAGACTAGCTAAACCGCCTTCTTATACGATCAAGTCCTAACGGATCCGCCTCTAACCTATCTAGAGCTCTATAAACCCTCGCTAACCTATCTCCTTAAAGGGTACTAGTAAATCTAGCTATAGATTATATTATTTGAAAGTAGAGGTAAAGTCGCAGTATAGAGGGTCTGCACAAATAAAAGATATGTCGGTGAAGTGAAGGTAAACGCTGCCTCCGTGCTAATAGTAATCTAGAGGATCATGATAGGAGGTTATTTTCAAGAATAGATAATATAAAGGATAAAATCGCCTATTTCTTCAATATTACGTTAGTATAGAATACAGTTACCGTAGTAAGCGAGGTAGCGTGTCGGGACCTATTTTAGTGTTAGCGCTTAGCTGCAGAGTGATTCGAATAACTCAGAATACCACTGGCCTTCGACCCTACGGAGGTACAGCGGTTATCTTTTACCTCTTGTTTTCCTTGGTATTATTTATATCCCTTGTAATCGTAACCACAACAACCAGAAAAACCTACAAAAATTGCACTGTTATAATCCCCCTAGCTTAGGGAGTATAGGGATGCTTTTTTTATTTGATTTGCACCTCTATTAAAGAAGTTGTGTTATGTTGAAGTTGGGTGTTCTAGGGGACCCCTTATCGACCGGAGGTAAAAGATGACCGCTGTACCTCCGTAGAAGACGTAGGATATGGGATTGACTAACAATTCTCCACCACCCTACCCGTATCGAATGACCGACTATAAAACGCCTCACTCATCCTCAGTTCGCTCGTAACTATAAGACAGATAGCCGGGACTGTCTTCTTCACTTTTATATAATATACTTTTAGTCCTTTATAGCTCTTATTTACTCGCCTTCCATATTTCAGTATTTACCCTATTCTTTATTCAGTATACCTTATCCTGAACCTTACTCTTTTACCTTATTTTCCTTTAAACCTTATAACCCCCGAGCCCACGATACTATCGCTTATCCGTACAACAGCTACCTCGTCTTAATATTACCTAAGGACAGTGCACTTAGTCTCAATATCAGTTTTAATATCCGCTCGTAGTCGCGTAATACTCTTACGACACTTAGACGTAATAATACTAATATTATAGTAGAAGGATCTAGCATCAGAAGAGTACAGTACTCTTTCGAGATCGACTTAGATTCTAGAGTCGTTATACTCTACAACAGGTCGAACAGCTAAACAACTTAAGTCTCTAGTAATAATACTATACTATTCGAGCATGGACATCTTCATCGAGTCGTTATACAAGAGGGGCTTAACACTATAATCGGAATAAGTAGTATAGGGCATAACCTCGTTCAGTTCGAGTTAATATAGCATTAAAATCCTATTAATACAGTAGAGATAGTTAAGAGCTAAGAAAGTATACTTTACAGCTAAGAGAAGAACCTACGCCTCGCTCGAACTATGAATAAGGCGCTAACTGTCTTACTATCTTAAAGAGTGATAAGAATCCACACGCTAAGAGAGCGGAAGCTGAGGATAAGATATAAGAAAGTAGGACCTCCGCTTGGATCAGAGCAGTTTAGGATTATATATAAATATATTAACACGGACTTAGGGAAGTTCATAGCTATTAAAATATTGAAACAGCCTCCGGGGAAATCATAGGAAGACTAGAGAGAAGAATTATATTATACACTAAAGCGTAAAGTAGAAACTCTTTCTAATATTAGCCACATGAGTTAAGACTTCTATAATCCTCTAATACTCGTGAACTGATATATATACTAGCTATATATCATTAATTATATCATGTTATAAGGCTGGGATGGATAAGAGGTAGAGATATTTATAGGTCTAAAAGAAGAGACCTTGGAATTAATGGTCGAGAGTAGTAACAGCTTTCTTATATCTATTATAGACTCCCTCTTTCTATAAATACTTTAAGCACTTAACTATCTTATATATAACAGTATTATTTATCAAGATATGAAGCTAGAGAATATTCTCTATATATTATAACCGGGCGGTTAATATTAATTCTAGCTCAGAGATTTTAGTCTCTGTAACTAAGTTATAGATACTATAACCTTTACTGGTAGCCGTATATATATGGCTCCTGAGATATTCCAGAAAGGGGGTTAGACGTCTAAATTAGATGTTTAGTTACTCTTTGTTACGATATTGTGGACGTTGGATGTAGAAGGATTTCGTTAGAGGTTAAATCAGTTTAAGTCTATTAAGGATATCTAGGAGACGGTTTTATATATAGCTTTAAATATCGATACTATTTTAAAGATTCAGGAAATAGCAGTTATTAACCTGAAAAAGCGTACTTCTGCGGCGCAGATACTTGTTAAGTACTATAATAGAGTTAGGCTTAGCACTCTACGGAATTAGGTCCCGGCTCTTATTAGTAGTCCTTCTCTCGCAATCACTACTGCTAGAGCTCCGGCCCTAGCTCTTCCCGCCTTAATAACTCGGACTATATAAACTAGATTGAGAGGCTTCTAAAAGAATAGGAATATATTTGCAGTTACTGCTTAGTACTGTGTCGAGAAAGCTCATGATCCCTTCTTCATATAATAAGCCTCTCGCCGGCTATAAGATCTCCGCCTTAAACTAGATAAGAGCTGAATTTTGATACTTCTATTATAGCGAAGATTAAATCCTTAATAGATATCAGATTAGTACCTTTCATATTAGTTCAGAGTTAAATAGAGAACGGATACTAGGCGGGAACAGCGGAAGATAGAGACTATCTTCCCTACGGATCAAAGAGGCGGGCAGGAATTCTTAACTAGAAGTTTATAAGTATCAGAGATAACAACTAAACGAAGCCATAATTCGATAAGCTATATAAAGGCATCAAGATCCCTAAGATAATCGTGCTTTACTCGAAAATCATATTCAAGCACGAGGTTTCAGCTGTAATTTCAGGGTTTCGAGAGATGGAACTACAGCTCTTAAACGTACTATAAGTCACTAGTAATTGATCTTTTACTATATTACTTTCCCGAAATATCAGTAAGCGATTTGAGATCGCAGGGAATAAGAGTTTAGAGATGAGAGGTCTCCTGGCAAGTATTATTTTCGCTATATATATTACACTAGGTCAGAAAGTATTAAACCACGTGATAGTATATTTTCTTCCGCATGTGATTGAAATGGTGTCGAATATTCTAGAATCGTTAGAACGGCGTCTATATTTAAGAAATACAACTAGAATAAAATGAATCTCTAGTGTGTAGGCTAAAAAGGATCCTGGTTTTGGGAATAAGTAAAAAGTTTTATTTAGATTGAAATAGTTCACTACGTCAAATACAGGGGTAATTTTACACGTATTGTATTATAAGGTTATCATGTGTCAGAACTAAATCAGGACCCTTGCTAATCTAAGGATCGTTCTTATCCAGCTTATTAGAAGCCGGCTTTCCCTGACTACTATTACGTTACTGAGTAAACACATAGTATCGAGCCGCAACCCTTAGGAACAGGGTTATCAGGTCGGCCCTTTCCTACGCTGCCAACGGAGGCTATATTTAATTTAGGATACCCAGGTCTATATAAAACATTCGTAACTAAAGTATTAATTCGTAGGTATGGGAGAACTAATGTATTTCTTATATTAACTCTTAACTATTAGCTGATTCTGTTCTTCCCGCTATAGACGGAAGGAAATAACCCACGCTTAGGGCTGTATTATAATACTATATATAGATAGGCTATAGTAGTAGAATTTAGATTAAATTTCAAATATATCCTTCTTTAGAAAGTTATTCTAAAGAACTTCTATAGTAATTAGCAAGTATTTTAGGTTTAATAGCTAATAAGGTCAATAAAAAGCTAGTAAGGAGGTCCGCTATTACACGATACGCTATTACTAGAGTAGAGGTGCTTCCGCTTCCTGTTCAGCGAAGTCTTCTGAAGAACTAAGACTTACTTTAAAATCTCTAACCGCTTAAAATCTACCGATGGAACGTATCTATCTGATACTAGACTAGCGCGTACAGGCCCCGGGCTTACTCAGCGTTTTAACGTCTAAGGCCTTATCTAATAAGCTAGACAGACTCTATAGATCTTCATATACAACTATATCTACAGAGCTATAGCTATTCCTTACCTTTCGTGACTTTCTAAGTTTTAATATAATCAGTGACCGCTTAAAGGGATAGATTCGCATATAAAATACTAAGAGCGGAGGAGTTAAAGAGGCTACGGAAGAAAGTTGTTGATAGAAGAGCGGTCTAGATCAACCTTTAACTAAAAAGGTATATACAGCCTCAGATATGATTTAAGTTATCCTTATGCTCCCTGCTCTAGTCTAGAGCGCGGCTAATACAAGAGCATAGTCTCTCGGAACGGAAGTACTTTTATCCTAAAGGCGCTAGACTCCTCTTAGATCTGCCGGGAGTGCCTGAGGTAACCCTCTTCTTATTTCCGAATACCTCACTATTGACAAAATCGATAGAGTAATAAATTCGGGCCCTAGTAATTTAGGCGTGCCACTAACTAGCGCCTAAGAGTCCTGATTTGTGCAAGGATTCCTTATCTTTACCCCACCTGTTCCGTAAAATCCATAAGCTACTGGATTTTATCTCCGGACTTTATAAGCACCGACTAGTATATACAGCGCTTTATCATCTCCTCGAGGAAACCTCTAGTAAACAGCTATCCTATGCTCTCACCTTAATACAGAGCGGGCTAATAAGCCCCAGCGGCGTTATAACCAGTTGGGAACTTATATGGGGTTAAACCTTTATGCGCTGCAACTTCGTACTAAGGGTAATAATAACGGAATTCTAGGCCGTGCGTATACCTATGTAGTTAAGATACTTGGCAATGTTGCTTTATATGATTTTCTTAGTACTTCGAATATTATTAGGTGTACCCCTAGTTTAGTACCCCTGTAAAATAGAACCTTCTACTACGTACTCGAATCGTGTATAGACGTAGAATCCGTTATTATTTCACCTTATACGAAGTAATACGAAACTGGGCATTTCAATCTCTGTTTTCGATAACTTATACATGGAATAACTCACTAATGTGATTTGTTATCAAGGAGCGTAACAAACTAAAAGCGTATTACATAATTAGTTTAATTTATTAGCAGATATATGCTAACGTTAGAGTGGCTCGTCTATTAACGCGGAGTAGCTCGGAATAAATCGTATCTGCTATATTAGGCATTTTACATATACTCTAGCCTGTTCTGCGAAGTGTTCACTAGGAGAGGCTGACGTGTTCAGGACGGAAAGTAGCGCTAGAGGATTAAGAGCGGCGATATATAGGAAAGGCGAAAATGAGGTGTTCAATATTAATAAGGTCGGTGGAGGGGCTAGTATGATACCTATACTTTCGCCTTTCCTGCACGTTAACCCTTCTCTATCAAGTTATCCAGCCCTATCGCTTTACTTAGCAATTAGCGTTACTTATTTACTAATTATTTAGGTAAGGCATCTTACTTAGCTAGTTCCTTCGGCAGATACGGAGTATTCCTAGGTTAAAACTCTATATTACAGAAGGTTCTTACCTTCGCTTTTCCTGTACTTCCTTCGCTCTTCTAAAAACTCTATATTACAGTACCTTCGCCTTTCTTGCACTTCCTTCTTATTTTCGCTTTTCTAAAAACCTTCGCCCTTTAATTCGCCTCGGCTTTACTAATAGTATTCTGATATACCTAGTATTAAGTTCCTCGTATCGCTGCTAAATAAAGATAGCTTATATATCGTATTGGAAAAGATGGAGGCTGCAGATGCGGCTTCTATTACTATCCTTCGGAAACGAAGTTAATACGAGCTACTACGTAATATTATTTCAGGACTATAGTTTGTAGTTCTCTATCAAGCAGTCGAACGCTATACTAGCTATAATAAAGTAACATATAAGGACTCGCGATATCGTGCTATTCGTAACTTTACAGCTTACCTACGTGCTGGAAATAAGATATCCGGTTATAACAATAATATTAGTAAGACTATTTCGAAACGTATGAGGTCGGGACTAGCTTCGTAGAGTACGATTTCATAAGAACCTGGCCTCCTGGCTATTATTAATTTCTCGAATCCTCCTTCTAAGGAAGACCTTTATAACCTTAAATTCGTTTTAGAGGATAATAATTTATGCTACTTCACAAATTATTATCGAGCAGTTATCCAGAGGATATTAAGATTTATTGATAAAACTTTAAGAAGAACGGAGAGCTTATTCCGTTACCTGGAAAGTATGTTACAGAATATTATCAACCTAGTCGACTGCGAAACTTATCCCCGGGAAGGCGATGTCGAAGACGCTGCCACAAGCCTACTATCTTAATATTCTCGGAGTTAAGATTAATTGGCAAGTACGAATACTTATATCAGGTTTAACCTATCTTACAACCGCTATAGTGTATCGCTTAAAGTAATATTTAATGAGAGTATGTATCTACAGTATATAGTATAGTACAATTCACTAATCTTTATCTGCGTATAATCAGGGGATATTCACGGCGTCCGGGTATTATTTCAGTAAGGCATAGTATCGATTTACAACGTTAATCTATATAATCTTAGACTACTTTATGTAAGGAGCATTTAACTAATCTAAGCCTTAACTGATATACCTGTGTAATACGTAAGTTATTATTACTGGAGATGTTATAGAGTAGTAAAGGCTATATAAATATGTAAGATACTGATTCAGATAGGGGTGGATATAAATATAACAGACGAAATTAGGAAGTAAGATATTATTACCTAGATATTTCTATGTAGCTACTGATTTAGTATACTAGTGCTCCTATATATACGATAACTAACTCTGCTATAGTGGAGAGATACGGAGACCTAAAGTCAGTAGCTCTTACTAATATAGGACTTCTCTGCAACATGACTAGCTAAGAGCTAGTCAAAGAACATTAATCTAGCTATAAGCTTATAACACTTCATAAGACTCTTCTTAGTTTTAATCTAGAAAATTCCAGCTTACAAGAACTTCTCTAGTCTTTATAGAAACTCGGATCACTCGCAGAATTAATTAATAAACCGGATTCACGCAGTCGAAGTACTCTTACGTAGGCTGTTAAATACAGCATGGCTAATACAGTTCGAATACTATTAAGCTTTAGCGCTAACGCCTATTAGTATAGAAGGTCTTCTCAAAGTCAATTTCCACTGTTATATCTTATTATTACTAGGCCGCCGCTTCCTCTGAAATCAGGCTTTCTTGAGGTAGTAAAGATCTTACTAGCTATAAGCGTTAATATTAATACAAGGGATAATAAGGGTTAATCAGCTTAATATATAGCAGTATCTTAGAGATCTTATGATATCCTACGTGAGATTATACGTACCTAAGGTACTTGTGTGGAATTAGATACACAGATAAACGACAGAGCATTAGTACATAATCTATCATAAGACAAGGATTTCTACAGGAAGCTTATACCGGGTTGGTATAGATGAGTACTAGCCTTGCATTTCCATGTTGTATTGTCCTATCGATTGCCTTAATTTGTAGAGACTACAGTTAATGCCTCTATATATAAAAGAATCAATGATCCGCGCTATTTATTCGGACTTATTTAAAATATAACCTAGCTTTAAAGAAGAACCTTTTATTAAAGGACTTGATCGCTCGCTATCTAACTCGTATAAATTGTGATCCTAACACCTAATAAGAGCTACATAGTGATACTTAATATTATTAAGTATCTCTATCTCGCCTAACTCTACTACTAATTAATACTTAATTTCGAGCTCTTTCAACTCTTCAAGAAACGTTATAATCCTCTTATCTGATTAGATAGTATTATAAAGAATGGAGTTATACTCTTATACAGGTTCGTTAGTCTTGAAACTACAATAGATATTAAGCCTTACTAATCGAGCTAGCTGCAATCGTATTAAGAACATAATAAAGAACTGTAATCAGGCCGTAAGAATTATCAATCGTCTGTCTCAGAAACTTAATATTATCAGTAATTACAAGTGTTCTCTTAGACTCTACTATCGCTTTCTCTAGTTCCTTATTTTACAACTCTAGGAATATAGTAATAAGGGCTAGAGCAGGCTGGTGCGACTTCTCCTTATAATCTAATACGTTATCGAACCAGAAGGTTTCCTAAACACCAAGGCGATGTATCAGTTAGGTAAGGATTTAAGAGTCTGACTCGATCGGTTTAAAGCGCTTAACGTATTTTATTACAAGGCAGATACGGCTTTGATACTACCGCTTCAAGGTTACTAGAACAAGCGTGCACAATACAGTTAAGGTATTATCGAGGGCGTTATAGGCCGCGATAATATATAATAGCTATAAAGATAGTATTCGTTAACGCAGATTTAAAAGACACTAAGTAAGTATTAAGGACGTTAGTGAGATAGAAGTTACCGAGAATTCAGTAAGTTAACTATCTCACTTCAGGCACTCAGGTCTTTAAATTTATACCTAAGGCACCGAAGCACGCTATCTAATCGATAAACTCATATAAAGTCCTCGAGGATTAGATAGCCGTGCTTCTATTATAAAAAAAAATAGAGCCTAAGTGCCTGAGGTACTAAATAATCGCAAGGTACTCGCACGATTTTACTATGCGTACAGGTGGCTGGTTCTATACCTTAACTGACTACTCTAACTTTATACTCTAGCTAGTAGTTATATCTTATTCAGACTAAACTTATATAGTTACATAATTTATATATGTAATATCGTGTACTGTAGGGAGGAGCTTCATGTAGTGTGAAAGTCTTGATTTATTAAGGTATTCTAGAGCTCCCTTATAAGGGGAAGCTCCAGGAGTTCTAGTTACATAAGCAGCCTCTGGTTGGCTGGAGCGCCTTAGGGAGTGCCTCAGGTGCGCCAGGTGCACGACATGTAAACAGTAGTATTTGTATATGTCAAGTGCACTATATTGGAGCCCTAAATAGGAAACTTTCTAGAATAATACAACTAAAAGCCTTATAAAGCACTAGCGCCCGATCGCAGCCTGAACGCAGTGGCGCTTAAACAGCCGCCTTCGGGTTCCTTCTATTCTTTTACAAGCAAGGCTTTAGTTATATAAATTTATTCTAATAACCTACTCTTAATATTTTAAGATCTCGAATCATAAAACATAAACAGATATCAACGAGATAATCAGATAACAAGGATTTATCTAGAGCAATAGTAATAAATCAGTTGTCTTGCACTTATCTCCGCGAATAACGTTATATATCCTACCGTGAGCTCCACCCATCTTACTATATCCAGGAGGCTCTAAAGCTTAAAGGCCACAATAATTTCTTCAGAAGGATTTCTCCCTCTTATACTGCGCGCCTTTATACTCCACTCTATCCTACGCGGCATAGCCTTCCAGAGGAGTTCTATTATAAAGAGTAGGCTCATTCCTCCTTCAGCCTCCCGTAAATTAACTCTTTAATCTATAAGCTCTATATTAGTATAACCTAAATATCTCAGAGTCAAAGTGAATACTAGACAAGTAATTTCATCCGCCGTATAATCTATCTACTAATACTCTATAGTCACTATCTGCGGTCCTTATACCTCGTGTTCCTTACCTTTCGACGATTATTTATAATTACGCGCGCTCTTTAGTAGAACAGGGATACAAGTCGCGACTTTACTTTCATTATATATTAACATAAGCTCTAAGGAAGAAGCTTAATCTTTTCTAATACAACTAGGACAGGCGGGCCTCCTAGCGTAGTCTTAGTAAGCCTATTTATCGATCACACGTAGAGTTAGTAATCATGGGTAATAGCACTCAAGTTAATAATATCATAAATAATGAACAGGAGCTTAAGAAGAAAGTAACAGAATTAGTAAGAGAGCTAGAGCTTACCGCCCGATACTCTTACTAATTATACTCTAGTATAGCTATAAAGTTATTCTAGATACTAACTAGATAGTTGGAACAGACTTAGAGGAGTTGGACTTATTAATTTGTACAGTTCTTATTAAGATACACAGCCTTACTGGAGCTATTAGAGTTTATAGTTCTCTAATACAAAATATTATAACAGGTCCGAAACAAGGGCGTGGATATATTATTTCTATTATAAAATCGAGCTAAACCTGTAATTTATTTAGAACTCTTTTAGTACAGTACTTTCGCCGCTATCTCTCTTAAAGTTCGAATATATTTAATAAACCTAGCCCTGAGCTCGTGAGATAACTTGATTCTGCTTCTTAATCCGAGGGATAATTCGAGCTCAGCGTTAATAAATAGTAATAGGATACCGTCTTATAAATATATTATTTTCAACTTTGAATAGCTGGCTTAAAATAGTTAGAAGAAGTTAAGGATATCTATAAGATCGAAGTTAATAACCGACTTATTAGGTTAGTTTAATGGACACCTAGGGACACTAGAGCTAGTAAAGGTGTTTTACGATCTATCTAAACGGAATAAGTATCTGGAATCCTATGTAAAGGAATAAGGTTATCGGACTTAGACGGTTTTAGATCTCCTTTAAATAAGTGCTTTCTCTCTGCATTATCCCTTTTTCTATTAAGAATTAGTTATTGAACCTTAAAGATAATTAATAATTATTTATACTGAAGGTGTTACTTATGATTTGAGCTTGTGAGGTCTCTATATGCTAAATGTCATGTTAATCTGGATTTATATTGTAATAAGTAAAGGCCGTCGGTGCATAACTCTCTAACGATAGCACTTACTCTAGTATATATTAGTATTACATCATTTAGCCCAGATATGTTTTATATATCTGAAAGAGTATAAACCTTTAGTATTCTTAACCTCAACTTCTCTTTAAGCATAGTAACGCCTCTCGGGTGATAATAGCCGATCTACTATAAATCAGCTGAATCAAAGGATGTAAGGAGGAACATTAAGGACCTTCTTCGCGAACACGTTTTCTAGAACCTCTTACTAAGTACTCTATCACCTGAGAATCTATTGCGAATCAGCCTTCAGATCACTAAAAAAGTCGTCTTACAAACTATTCAAAAACAGTACCTAGAAGTCACCTGCCAGGGACTCTAGAAGAGAGTAATAAAGAATAGCCTTATTATCCTTAACATAACATACAAGGCCAGCCCTATCGGATTCAGATAATTAAACTACATGTTATTTCCCGAGGCTTGCAGCACATAACACGATAAGTCCACGTCCTACTTAGCGTAAGATATTATAGAGGAATATTTAGTATACTTTTAATTCGCAAGTAGATATCGTTAATATATCTACTACAGTATCTATATACTTAGCGCTACAGTCAGATAGCCGTTCTAGAACCCTAATCGTTCTAACAGCTTCAGCGAGCCTTTTAAAATATTCTTTAGATCTATCCGGCTTTAGACAAGGCTTTTTCAGCTGCTTTCTAATATTTTCAGTGTCTATAGAAGCTTTCGTACCGTAGTCTTATGGAAGGGTATTAAGACTAGTGTCTAGCATATTAAGAAAAAATAGTAGAAAGTTAGTCAAGGAAAGTAGATCAGGGAAGATTAATAGAAAAAAATTCTTCCGGCTAGGAACAAGAAGTATTTTTCATGGCTTCTATTAGAAATAATAGGAAATTAGAGAGAGTAATAAGAATTTATAGAACTTAATAGAACTTAATAGAAATTCGGCACTACGCTAACTGAAATCGTAGGCCCCTAACGTAAGGATGCACTAATCATAATTACTGGAACCTTATGATACTATCTAAATATAATTAATCTATCGAGCTCTCTAATTATATATAGTCAAGATGACCCATATACTTCGTATATAGAACGATATATAGATATTCAACTATAAGAAGCTTCTAAGCGAGCTATATAAGATATTCCATCTAATAACTCGAGATATACACTTCTATGTATTTATATATCGTTTCTCCCCGCGTTATCTATATGAAGCTATTATGACTATCCAGGGGCTAGTGCACTATGTTTTAAACCTAGGCCGCTAGCTGCCTCAGGAATAAGGATCCTACATTAAGCTTCGATGCCGTACTACATTACCTTAAACTAATAGAGATATTAAGAAATAGAAAAGTATAATACAGAGAGGTTCTATTTTAGGGAAGCGTAGCGATCCGAACGCTATTAATACTCTATATTAATATCTTACTTCCTATATATTACTACATATAGAATAAGAGAGGCTATATTAATTATTCAAGGCGCTAATATATTATACACTATAGGCTACAACTAATAAACTCTCCGGCGTTAGACTCCTAAGACAGATTAGACTTCTAATATAAAGAAAGGCATAGGAATTAATAAATATATAAAGGTCTATATTTCCCTGAAGTTCTAATTATCACCTCCCTCTATATTCTTCCAAGCTCTTTAATTATCTTTCTAAACTTTCTCAACTAGTATATATCTTATCTACATATATCAAGAGGTTAATCTATTCTTCACTCCTATATCCGACCTCAGATTCACTAGACTTAGACTAGTATTCTATTCTACATATCAATCTTTTACCTCGCTGCTCATTTACAACACGTCCTGCAATAGCTACTTATAACAATTCTTATTTAATACTAAGTTAGCCACTCCTATTAAGCCTAATATCAATAGTAGACGTCTTCTTCCCTGGGCTTACTAATATTCCTACTGCCCTCTAGTAACTTCAGGCCGGTAACCTAAACAGCTATAGTCGTATACTTTATATCTGCGGATTAGCTATGTTCTTTAGCAGATATATTAAAGACTTCTTTAAAGCATTTATAACGAAGCACTTTAGTTCGTGACTCCTTAGACTACTAATAATATATTCTAATAAGCAACAGCTTCAAGAGTTTATATCTCCTATTCTAACGAAGCACACGATATACTTATCGCCTAGATATCCTCTTAGCTGTTTTCCTATAAGGTATCTTCTCTCTTTACTAGCGTAGATACAAGGAGAAGAGGGTCCGCCGACGATTATTCTAATAGGAACCGGAAGAAATCTCTTCAATATTCGCCTTGGAATAGGAGCTTTTCTTTCTGGTATAAGAATAGTTTACTTATGTTTCAGAGCGTCTAGAAAGAGGGCTGAATTTTCCGCGAGGAAGAGATCTTAGTCTTCTGCATAAGCAGGTCCCTAAGTATTCTAAGGGAGCTTTTCAATGAGTGTCGGGTTGAGTACCTGAAGCTAGTTAAGAATAAGACCTTTGTCTTTAAGTATCAGGATGGTAGCTAGAAAAAAACAAGAGTAATAGATAAAAGACTACTTAACACTATTATTCTTAACAAGGAGAAGAAGATAGCGTTAGTAGAGGATATCACGGCTTTCCTAGACCCTGGAACACGAGCGTGGTATTCTCGGCGCGGTATCTTATACCGGAAGGGATACCTATTATATAAGCTACCTGGGACTGGAAAGTTATCTCTTTCTTACGTAATTACAAGGGCCTGCGACTTGGATATCTATATCCTTAATCTCTCCGGTATGAACAACAGCTCGCTAGGTAAGCTATTCACTGAACTCCCCGCGAATTATATTGTCCTTATCGAAGATATTAATACTATTAACGTAATATAATCTCGAGAGCGCGGAACAGTAGAGACTGGTTAAGATAAGACAGGCTTAAATAGAAAGTCGTAAGGGAGGGTTTCTCTATCAGCTCTCCTAAATGTTCTTAATAGTATTAGTTCGTAAGAAGGACGGGTACTGATTATAACTACTAACTATACAGACTGTCTCAACGCTGCGCTGATTCGACTAAGTCAAGTAGATATGAAGCTTGAGCTTAGGTATACTAACTAGGATATTAACACTTGACTCTTCTGCGCCTTATTTATACCTGATAACACCTTAATAGACAGGAGCTAGCGAGGAGATAAAGATATACTTAGGAAGCTAATAACAGAGTTTATAAGTAAGATACCGGAGCAGGAGTTTAACTCGGCTGAGATCTAGTCGTTTTTACTGGAGTATAAGCAGTCGCCTTATATAGCAGTGGAAATATATAGGAATAGGTAGTCAGAACTAAGGAAGGAAAAAAGCAAATAAAGAGAGTAAATTCTTAGGTGCTTTAGGAAAGCGGTGATATCCTTGGTTGATTTAGCATTACGCATTTGTATTTCTAGTTATTTAATAAGTACGTGAAGAGTCCGGTTATTAATACGTATATAAGAGTTTGAGGCTAACTTCAGCGTGCGCAGGTTAAGAGTGTAAACGCGTCAGAAAGGTTTGGTTATACTTATAAGGTTTTATTTTCTATTTCTATCTGTTAATATTTATTCTAGCTTGTGCTATATATAATAGCTAAATACATATCTCGAAGATCAGAAATTCGTGATCCTATTAAATAATATCTTTAGCTATAATATAAAAGTAATATCTGAATCAAGGGTATACACTATATGTGGCGGCGGGGAATAGACGAGATGAGTGGCGGCTGGACGACGGGAGTGGCTGAAAGATTAGGGACGTAGGAGCGGCTGGACGACAAGTGATGAACCAAGGTCTAGTGTAAACAAAATTAATCATATTAATTGATTATTAATTGATTAATTTGATTTGATTTGATTTGAATTTGATTAATGGATATTTTGCTTGATTTGATTTGATTTTGATTAATTAATCATGATTAATCATGATTAATTGGTGATTAATACTTCTATTTTTAGAATATATTCTAATTAACAAAGGTTCTATAATAAATGAAAATACTTATAAATTTCGGAACTAAATAACTAAGTAATAACTAATTAAATAAATAACTAACTAACTAGATAATAAATAAGTTAAGATCTTAATCTGTAATATCTGCTTCGTCTCTTATATCTTCTTCGTCTTTTTCTTTAATAATACCCCAACTTTTAAGACAAATAACATTCTTAAAAGTATCCTTTGCTAGCTTATTTCTTAGCTTATTAATATATTATTAAATACTTACTAATATTGTGGTGGGGTAGTGTGGTTCCGGGTCGGAAGATAGTTAGCTTATTCCGTGGATCATATAAGTAGGCGCGATAGCGTGTAATAAATATATTATCTTCTCTCTCCTACTCTTACTACCTATTTAGTTAGTAGTCCTCTATATCCCTACTTACTATATACTTTAATAGCACTACCCTACTCCTTTATATTAGTAACTTATACAAGGAACTAGAAGTAAAGCAGAGGAATAGTTAAGATATAACTAAGCTAGTAGTAAAAGTAGAAGTTAGAATTTTATCGCTTAGTATCTCTATTATAGAGATAGATAGACACGCAGGAAGTAGCTAAAAAAAAAGGGCTCTAAGAACTCTTATTTAGTAGGTAGGATATCAGGAAACAGCGGAATATAAGTAGAGAGGGCTAAGGAAATATAGAAAGGAAAGTTATCACGCGGAGCTTAGAAGATAAAATTACTATAATAATAGAGAAAGTTTATACGAAAAAAATAAGTAGGGAATAGATAAATATAAAAAGAAAGTAGATCTAATATAAAAAAGGGGCCTAAAATAGGGCGAAAAAGGGATATAAGGAAAAGGGGTTAAGGAGGTTAAAGTAGTTAAAGGAGCTAAGTCTAGAGGTTATAAGGAGTATAATTGCTACGCTCCTACTAGTAACTCTAGCACTTTTAATTCTAGTAGTATTAGGTATATTATACCTTATAAGCGGATACTAAAAGTTTAAATCGTTTACTAAATTCCCTGATATAACTATATTTCTAGGAGATCCTAAGAATTAAAGAACGCTAGATATAGAGGGAAGTAATATAGTAGAATATATTTAAGTCCGGGAGAAGAGCTATTAAGAATCAAGGATTATAAATTCTAGGATAGCGGAAGTCAGGTATATCTCAGTTATACTAGCCCTAGGTATACTAAGCGCGCTATACTTTAAAGGAGCTAATATTACTAAGTTCTTAGAGTAGTATACCGATTAGTGTAATAACGCTTAATTAAAAGATACAGACTAAATTAAAAGGCTCCCTTAATATTATAATCTTACTATTAGTTAGTATATTAAGATACTACTAGAGTAGATAAGTAAGAATTAGGAAGAATTAGTAGTCTCTCTATTAGAGGAGTATAAGGATTAAGATACTTTTCAACAGATGAACTCCTAATTATTTCTTAAGGCTCTAAAGTTAAAACCGCGGACTATAGAAAGCGATATAAAATAGTTTATTTAATAATTTACTATAATCTTAGCTACTTTAGTAAAGAGAGGCTAGTTAGAAAATTATACTTAGGAAGTGTAGTTCTTAAATAAGTTACTAGGGGATATTTATAAGAAAGTTATATATAAGAATAAGATTAATATTAATAAGCTAGATATAATTAAGTTTAATAACTTAGTTAAGATAGCTACTAAGATTTATATATCTAATAAGATAGTCTAAGAGTTTTCTAATAATTATATGAAATAGAAGGGCCTTAGTGAATTAGTAGATTCGCTTAGCTAAGTACTTATTACCCTTAAGGTAAAGGGTTAGCTAGTTCCCCTTATTATTAGCTTAAAGACTATATCTATAGAAGTAGTAGAGGAGATAACCTAGGTATTTAACGCGCTAGCACTAGTTATAAGAGTATCGCGAGCTCTATAGGCACTTAGGGGAAGATCAGGATTTAGCTTACCTAGTAAGGGAAATTAGTTAGGAGCTTACTTAGTAGGACCTAGTAGTTAAGTTAATCTATTTAGACTACTACAGAGGGCTTACTCGGGCTAACTTTAGCGTCCGAATAACTTATTAATTAGAGTATATGCGGTAAGTACTTATAGGGATCACTAGAACTAATATTTCTACTATTTAGAAAATAAGTATTTCTATAGGAACTACCTAGACTTCCTAATAGATATAGAAAAGGGGCTTATATATAACTATTAGAGCTGAATATATTATGGATATATAAGTAGCGAGGGGCAGTTAGTCGAGTAGCGCAGGGGGGTCCTAATAATAGAGGGTATACGAGCTAGTTAGAGAGGAACCTTGATATAAGGAACTAGTAAGGGATAAGCTAAGGGGAGCAGTTTAATAGTATAGCTAATATAAGTACTATAGTACCCTATAAATAAAGCTGAACCCGCGAAGGCAATAGTAGTAAGAGTAGTAACTTAGGATAAGTCAGATATTAAAGAAGATAAGGGGGACTAGGAAGCTATAGGAATATTAAGAGCTAGAAGTAAAAAACTAAAGAGCGGAAAGGATAATAAATAAGTAAACCCTAAGAAAGTATTAAAAGGGCGAGTTAAGAAGGAAAAGGACTTAGTAGCTCTAAAAGTTTTATAACTTAGAAAGTAGAAGTAGAAAGATCTAATTAAAAGGGTATTAGGGAAGAGAGTATAGTAAGAAGAGATTATCGAAGAAATAGAAATAAATAAGAAGTAGACTAAGAAGTTAAAGAAAGTTAGTCCGAGAGTTACTAAGAAAATAAGTAGTACTTAGATATCTTAAAGCAGGGGGCGTAGCTTTTAAAGCTATTAAATAAGGTCCTAGATAATAAACTAAAAGGTATTACTAGTAAGGAAGTACTTATATACTCCGAGCTCCTATAGAAACTACTTTTTAAAAATATAGCTATAGTAAAGTTGCCTTAGACCTCTAAGAGGGGAGTTAGAGGTAATTAGACTAACTTAGTATTAATAAAGTTAGCAGGGGTAGAGAAGATATCAGAGGACTCCTAAGTCTTAGTAATTAGAAGCCTGAAGGTTAAAGTCCGACTAAGCTCTCTAACTATAATAGCGCTTATTAATTACAGATTAAAGGCTAATCTAATAACTTCTATGATTACCTTAAAGGCTAGGTTCCTTATTTAACTTAACCTTAATCTTAGAATAATAGGCTACTTAAAAGAGCGAGAGAAGTTCAAGGGGTTATATAAGGGAGTTACTATAGAGATCGGAAGTATCTTAATAGTAAGGAGTTTTTTTACTTTAGTATAGGTAGAGAATAATATAGTCCTAGGATAACCTTTTATTATAGTAAGTCTCTTATTATTTTCTTATAGCAGAAGTTATTAGTTTACTATAGTTATAAATAATAACTGAACTAAGTAGGTTATAGTAAAGGTCGCAGATTTAATAAGATCTTATACTAAATCAGATATTTTCCCGGAAAACACTTAGCTAAGGCTATAGTAGTAAGTAGTTCTAGTGATAGATCTACTAAGGGGAGGAGCGAGTTAACTAGTATATTTAACTCGCTTAGTAAAAGAAAAGTAAAAGTATTTTTAGTTATAGTATTTACTAAGCTTAATAAGGAAGAGGATAAGGATATAATTCTTTTAAGGAGTACGGATTTAGTTATACTTTTATAAGTAAAAAGGGTTTTTCTTACTATTAGAGTTTAGAGTACTTATAAGAAGAAAGCTAATAAGGTTATTCTAATTTAGAAGGGAATTTTAAATAAGTTGAAGCTAGGGGGGAAGCTAGACTAGAAGCAGAGGTAATTAGAATAGAAGAGAGTTAAGGGGCTTATTAAACTACCTTATAAATTTAATAAGTAGATAACCCTAAAGTTCTTAGAGTTATTATATAGGATAAGGTTAATACTAGAAAAAATAAAGGAGATAATAATTAGAGAAGGATTATAGCTATAAGAATATAAGCTTTTAGAGGAAATACTATATAAGCGCGAGGCTATAATAATATTTAACTTCTTTGAATATAGAAGGATATATGAAGATATCTACTTACTATAGGAAATTTATATAGTTCCGTATAAAGCTTAGTAGGCGCCTAGATTCCTAGTACTAAAATATCTATATGAATATATTAAGGATATACTTATAGAGAGGCTTGAGGCTAGTACCTTAGAATATAGCTATAGACTGTATAAGAATTAGTAGTTTTTAGTTAAGAAAAAGAGTAAAGTATATTAGATAGTAGATACTACGATAAAGTATAATATAGTAATAATTCGGGACGCTAACTTACTACTTAATATTAAGGAAATATCAGAAGATTTTATAGGGTATATAATTACCTCTCTAATAGACTTCTTTTCTAGGTATAATTAGGTCACTTTACACTTAAATAGTAAAGACTTAACTACGTTCTAAACACTACTTAGTCTCCTCTACTATACTACCTTAATTCAGGGGGTAACTAACTCTATTATATAATTTTATAAGGTTAGAAAAGTAATTCTAAAGGACTACGAGCTTAAGAGAGCTAGGATATTTATTAATAATATTCCTATCCTAGGCCCCTACTTAAAGTATAATAATAAGGAGGTTAAGCTTAGTATTCAGAGATATGTCTTAGAATACTTTATTAATATAAATATAGTCCTAGCTAATATAGAGAGAGCAGGGGCTATAATTAGCTCTAAATCATAGTTCGAGGTTAATAGCCTGAAGTTAATAAGCTATATATATACTATAGAAGGTAAGTCACTAGATAGTAAAAAAGTAATAAAGATACTTAACTAGCGGGAATACTAAAATATAACTAAAGTCAGGGTATTTCTTAGGGTCTATAGCTACTACTATATTTAGATTATTAACTACACTAGAAAAGCTGAGCTATTATACCTTTTACTTTAAAAAGAGGTAGAGTAGAAATTTAAGGATATCGAAAGGTTCGCGATAGATATACTAAAGTTAGCTCTAATAATAGCCCTAGCGCTAATAAGGCTAAATATCTCTAAAAGAAGTAGTGAAGTAATTCTAGTAGTAGATATAAGCTTATAAGGATAGGAGATAATCTTAATATAGCTAGATCGTAACCTTAAGTGTTATCTTATTAAGTATAATAGTAGAGTATAGATAGCTATAGAAAGAAACTATAATACTACTAAGAGGAAGTATCGTAGGGTTTTAAAGGCGTTAAAGAAAGTTTATAAGGTCTTAATTAGCTACTACTTTATCTTAGAAATAAATACTATAGTTCTAGTTATGTAGCTTAATTAAGGGGCGTCGGACTTACCTAAGGCTTTAGTTATAAGATAAATTACTTAGATATACCTTTTTAATTTTAAAGTACGCTATATACTAGGAATAAAATATACAGTAGCGGATAAGCTATTTAGGCGACTAGTTACCTAGAAGGAGTTAGATACTAAAGCTTTAGAAGAGGATATTAATAACTTTATAGATACTTAGTTTAGTTAAGTTAAAGTTAGTATCTAGACTAAGAGAGTAATACCTTACTTATAAGGGGTATAGAGTTTAGATTCTAAGCTTATCGCGGAGTATCTTCTTATACTAAAGCGATTAAGTAAGGTTAACCCTAAGGACTTTAGGGGATTTAAGTAGTAAGCCCTGAATTACGCGATTCAGAATAGAGTTCTATATTACTATACTAATAAGGGTCTTCTAATAAGAAGGGTCATAAATAGTAAAAAGGAGTAGTAAATAATCCTTAAATCCCTTTATAAGGATATAAGCTATAAAGAATAAGAAAGTACTTACTAGAAAGTTATAGAAAAGTATTTCTAGGACTTACTATACCCGGATATAAAGGCTTATATAGTAATATATAAAGCTTATTAACTTCAGGACTCTACTAAGATAAAGGAAGCACTTTATCCTATATAAACCAGCGCTTTATAAGTTAAAGTAAGAATAGATATAGTATATTTACTACTAAAGTAAGGAAAGTACTACTTAGTTATAGTATAGGATAATATATCCGGATAAGTTAAAGCTAGAGCCCTAGTAAATACAACTTTAGTAGCTATTATAGACTTCCTCTAGGAAGATATAATATATTACTATAAAATCTTTAGAAAGCTAGTTATAGATAAGGGGCCGGAAAATAAGAAGTAAGTAAAAGAGTTTACTTAGAAATATAAGATCCGAAGAGTAGTAGTATTAGCTTATTATACCCTAGCGAATAGAATAGTAGAGTAGGGTTATAAACCTATTATAAACGTCCTAATAAAGATAATAAATAGGGAGATAGGCGATTAGATTAGAAATCTACACGTGATACTTTTAGCGGACTACTATATAATAAAAGGAATAACTAGGTATATACTATTTTAGATATAATATAAGTTAGAAGTAGTTCTACTAGTTGAAATAAGAGTCCTTACTTAAAGGGTTATAGATTAAGAGAATACTTAGATAAAGGTAAAGATTTTAGCTCTTTATATAAGGTAGATTTAGATTAAGGATAAAGATTTAAAGGAGGTAATTATAAAGTAGTATAAGATATAAGTAATAAGTAAGGATAAGTTTAATACTAGTAGGCGGATTTATTAAGCGGAAATTAAAGTTAGTAATATTATTCTACTATATAATACTAAATAAGAAGTTGATATATCTTCTAAATTAAAGCTTAGCTACTAATAGCTTAGCTTATATAGGATCGATATAGCTATCGCGGAGAAAGGAACATATATACTCTTAGAACTCTATAGCACTTAACTTAGTAGTATATTTTCAGGGAATTAACTTAAGGTCTTTTATAAAAGGGACTTTATCTAAGAACTAGTTAAAGTTAGTAAGGGATTCGATAATTCCGAACCTAAAGATCTAAGCGAAGGAGAGAGTATAATAGCTAGCGATATAGAGAGCGACTTAGGAAGTAATATCCTAAGTACTATACTAGTAATAAAGGAGTAAGCTAGAGTAAAGAGAGACCTCTAAGAATTAGAGGAAAAGTAGGCGGCAATTCCGGAAGGTAGGCGTATAGCTATCGTAATTAGGCCGCTAAGCTATAGGATAATTTAACCTACTTAGCAAGGGAAATAAAGTAATAGGAGTTCCTAAGGGGGCTAGGAATTTTAAGTAGGGGATATAAGTTGTATTTACTTATCAGGTAAAGGAATAGGTGAAGTTAAATATTATTAAATCCTATCTATTAACTACCTATAATAATATTAGAGTTAAACTAGGAGAAAAGGAAATAAGTAGTATTATAAGTAATACTTAGAGTAGTTATTATATAAAGAAATCAAAGAAAATAATCGCCTTAAACGCTAATTATATAACTGAATAAATCTATACGAATAATAAATATAGTAGCAGAAGGGACCTATTAGACTAAGGGGGTAATATCCTCGGCTATTTCATTATTATTAGTATCTATTTCTTTATTACCCTTACTATCGCTATTATTATTAGTACTATAGCTAGCTAGGAGAGGAAAGTACTTACTTATAGTAGCCGGGTAAGCTAAGGAAGAACTACTTAATACGCCGCGCTTAGTAAGAATAGCTTTAGTAATAATTCGATAAATATATCTTTTAAGGTAAGTTATATAATAATATTTATTATTAATATCCTAAGTAGGGGCGCTACTAATATAACTAATATACTTAAGATTAAAGTATATTTAATAAGTAATAAGGTAAGACTAAGTATTAGCGGGATTAGAAGTACTCTTATTATAAGAGTATCGCTAGGAGTATTTATTAAGGAGTAACTTAATCTCGGGAAGATAGCTAATAATAAAGGTAGAGGTAGTTATAATAATCTTATAATAAGAGTAAGCTTAGTATAATCTAGTAGTAGTTCTAGAAGTAATCTTAGGAGCCTAACGCTTAGTAGATCTCTTCTTCTTCTTTTTCTTAGAATAATTACTATTATCCTCGTCCTTAATATTATTAATATTAGTATGAACCTTAGTATCCTTATCGCTATTAATAGCTTTCTCTAGAGAGAGAGTAGTCTTAAAGGACTAAGTAACTCGGAATAAGATTTTCTTAGAGGTTATAAGAGTAGAGGCAGTAGTAATAGATATGAGCTTATATTTAATAGTAGGGGTATTACTTTCGTTAGAATTATCCTAATCTAAGGCGTTATCTATATACTTATTAGTATCCTTTGACTTCTTTATAAGGGGAGTCTCTTTCTTAGTAGGCTTCTCCTTCTTAATAGTATTCTTAACGTAGATAGCACTAGGGGTAGAAAGGTCTTTAGAAGATAAGCTAAGAGTTTTTATAAGTAAGTTAGTCGAGGGCTTAGACTTAATATACTTCTATAATTCTTTCTTCTTATAGTTATTAAGAGAGTTACTACTACTAAATAAGTGCTTATTACGCTACTACTCGTAACTATTATACTCCTTTATAGAGATAAAAGTTAGGTCCGAAGTATTCGCATTAGATCCTATAGCGATACTACTATAAAGAAGTATATCGTTAAACTCTATAATAAGGTTATCCGGACTAAGGAAAGCGTGACTTACAAACTTCCGACTAGAATATATACGAAGATATAAGAGAAAATCGATCCTCTACTTATTAGATACTGTTACGAACCCCTTAGCGCTACAGTTCAGTCAGCACCCAGATACTAATAATACTATTAGTAGTACTATAGGGGCATTAGTACTAACGAAGGAGTAATATTATTAATAGGGTAGTACTAACTAAGGAATAATATAGGATAGCGAGTAGTACTACTATATACTTACGCTCGGTAGTAATAGTTACTTAGATTATAGTAGATAATAGGTCATGTGATAGATCCCTAGATCCCTAGATCCCTTTATAAGGGAACAGATCTAAGGATCTAAGGATCTAGTATTTCAAGGGATCTAAGGAGAATAAAGGTTCTATATAAGACTAGTATACTTACTATTAGATAGGAGCTTTATACTTAACTTTAAATAGTATTCTAATACTTAGTAACTATCTTCTTATCTATATAATATACTTACCTCTTAATTATTAGAGATTAACTATAGCCTTCTATATTTATAGCGAGTAAATACCGGACTATTATACTTTAAGTACTTTCTCGTTAGAGGTATCGACTTATGAAGATAATATATCCTCTGTTAAAGGATTATTAAATAATAACTTAGCTCTTACTAAGGTCTTCGACTTAAAGAATATACTTAAGATCGCCGCCCTGGATCTCTATAATAGAGACTGATCTAAGCTTAAAGTATATCTCACGTAAGTTAAGCTCTATACGGGCTTTAACGGTCACTAGTTTACTATAGAGACTAATAAAGTCCTTTAGGCTTTATCCTTTCTCTAAGGATCTGCTTTTAACTAGATCGAGACTTTCCTCTTAGACTATATTCAGAACTAAACTAAGGATAAGAGAGTCTCTATAGTAATAACTAAGGAATCCTAGAAGATCTTTATAACTTTTAATAGTTTTAAGTATAGGATTAACTATGTCTTTAGTAATATTAATTAGAACTATACTACTGAACGGAATATCTAGAACCTAAAGTAAGTCAGGTTAGTAACTATATATATTACCGCTTTCTAGTAATTCGCGAATTAGATTAGCTAGAATAATAACGCCCTTCAGGTATAGTACTATAAAGGGTTAAAAGACGGAGTAAAAGATAAGATAATAAGATCAGATACGCCTACTAACTTATAAGAACTTATCGAAATAACTATTAAGATTAATAACTGAAATTACAAGAGGGCACTTGAGAAAAAGGGCTAATACCGCTTTAGAATATATATATACTAAGGAAAAGGGAGTAATAATAAGAAACTATTCTACCCTTAGGAAATAGAACTTAATACGATATTCCGGAAGCTAAGTTATTAAGGAAAGCCGCGTAATAGCGGGCTATCTAAGAAAGTTATAAGCGAGCGATAAGAAAAGAAGCTGTGCTTTAAGTATAGCCTCCCTAGTTATATAGCTAGCTCTTATTAATAAAAGAAGTCGTAAACAGATAAAAAACATACTAATATAATAGGACGTGGCTCTTATAATAAACTAACACGATAACTCGCCGCAGCGTATTAACATATAACTACAGATAAGCTTAAGAAAGATTATATCTATACCTAGTTAGGTAATTCTAATAATAGTAAATAAGATTCCGCGAGTGTCATAGATTAGCTTAAGCAAACTATTGTTAGCACGCCCCCTGAGAACTATGTATATTAAGATAATAACAGCTCTAGACTAGATAATAATATAGAGCTAATACCGAGTAATAGCGAGGAAGAAGCCTAGGAGCTAGAGTAGACTCTAGAACTAGGGCTACCTTAACCTGAACTCTTAGGACTAAAAGTAGGTGAAATCTGGGAAGTTACTTAAAGGGAAGAAAGCCTGTATCAAGTCGGCTATAATACTCGCTATTAGACTAATATAGCTACCGGGGTTACTTACTAAGAACTAGGTCTTATCAGCTTAGGGGGTCTACTATAAGAAATAAAGTATGAAGTAGTCTACCGGGACTATAAGCGGATCGGATAAAGGATAGCCGGAAGCTAAGAAGGACTAACGACCTTTATATAGTACTTACTACTCTAGAATACCGCTATTCTTAACGTTAGCGCGCTACTAGAGGTAGGCGAGGAGTAAGAGATTATAGCGGAAAGTTGATACTATAGGATATAGGTATATATCAAGGATAACAGCTGATACTATTACAAGATATATAACCTAGTAATATACACTAAACTCAGAATAGGGCTAGTATATAAGGTCAGCTTAAGCTATAGTAATCGAAGGGTATAAGAGAGTATCCTCGACTATAGCGTACACTAGGAGTACTTCTGTGTATAGTAACTTACTGCTATTAGGGATAAGTATCTCATAGTAGAAGTTAAAATCAGGGGAGTTAAGCTTTAGGTAATAGTAGACTCTAGAGTATAAGGGAACTTTATATCTCCTACTATTATACTTAAGTACTACCTCTTAACTGAAGTAAAGGATAAGGGATACTATCTAGTACTAGTGGATAGTAAGGTCGCCTCTAATAGACTAATCGAGGTCCAGATTACTCCAGTCTATATAAGTATCGCTAAGTACTCTGAAATAATCTAGTTTAATGTTATTAGGATTAGAAGGTATAATATTATCCTAAGGTTACTATAGATAGAAAAGTATAATCCTATTATTAATTAGTAGATAGGAAAACTTGAGTTTAGTTATTACTAAGACTACTATTATCTACCGGGAATAGAAGTAGTAAGTATTCGAGAGGTTAGCGCTACCTCTAAGGGAGAGCTTAGATACTAAAATAAGGGTCCACTAATAAAGGATATACTATTAGTATATAAGAAGTTTATAGCACTATTTAAGGAGGAACGAGGTATTAAGGCCTTACTAAAACACTAGGACTACGATTATCGGATCGAGTTAGAACTAGGTACTAAACTAATATTCTAATCACTTAGGGAATATTTAGTAACAGACTTAATAACGATTAAGTAATATATTAATAAAAACCTAGCGAAGGGATTTATCTGAGAGTCCAAATCTCTATAAGGGAGTAATATCTTATTCGCAGAAAAAAAAGATAGTAGATAATGAATATATATCGACTACCGTTAATTAAATAACGCTATAAAGAAGGATTACTATATACTACTATTAGCTAAGGAGCTATAAGATAGACTCGTTAGAGCTAAGATTTTCACTCAGTTTAACCTACGAGGAGCGTATAACCTTATTAAGATAGCTAAGGAAGAAGAAGAAAAGATAGTATTTCGCACTTATTTCAGTTACTACAAGTATATAGTTATGCCCTTTAGCTTAACTAACGCACTAGTTATATTTCAGTATCTAATTAATAACGTTTTACAGCCTTACTTAGACGTAATATATATATACTATTTAGATAATATACTAGTCTACTCTAAATTAGAGGAGTAATATATAAAGGATATTATAGCTATTCTCTAGAGGCTAGAGAATGCCTACTTATTACTTAAACTAGAGAAGTGTAACTTCTATATAGATAAGGTTATCTTCCTAAGCTATATAGTTACTACTGTAGGATTAGCTATAGATCCTAAAAAGATTAAAGCAATTATTAAGTAGATAGGGCCTATAAATATTAAAGAAGTATAATTATTCCTTAGGTTTACTAACTTCTATAAGTAATTTATTAAAGACTACTTAAAAATCGCCGGGCTACTTACAGAGTTAACTTATAAGAATAAGGAATTCCACTAGTCCGATAGTATATAAAAAGTATTTAAGGTACTTAAAGCGGCTTTTATCGTGAAACTAGTACTTACTTCCTTTACCCCTGATAAAGAAATATATATAGAGATAGATTCTTTAGACTACGCTATTAGAGCTATACTTAGCTAGCTAGGCGAGGACGGAAGATAGTAACTAGTCGCTTACTATTCGTGGAAACTATTACTAGCAGAACTTAACTATAATATATATAATAAAGAGTTACTAGTAATTATAGATATAGTACACGAATAGAAGGTCTACCTTAAAGGCGCCGCCTACGAGGTATAGATCCTAACAGACCACAAGAATCTTATTTATTTTATAACTACTAAGGAACTGAACTAATAGCAGGTTTATTAGTATGAAACACTCTCTACCGTTAAGCTTCGAATTTCTTATATTAAGGAAACAGAAAATACTTGAGCTAACGCTTTGAGCCGGAAACTAGAGTACCTTATAAATAAAACCTATGAATCTTATACCGTACTACGGAAGGATAGCGATTTATTAGTTATTAATAACTAATAACTAGCCGTGATAAGATAGTTAGTTATAGAGAAAATCTAGAAAAGCTACGCTAATAACCCGGTTATAGCTAAATAGTAATACTAACTAGGTGAAAGGTTCTCCTTCTCCCTAGAAGGAACTCTCTTATTCTAAGAATAAATATATATACCTACTCGAGATTAGGCTAAATTCGTTAAGGACTTCCACGGGCTACTAGCCTATAGATACTAGGGAGTAGTAAAGACACTATTTAAGCTATCCAGGGAATACTACTTCCCCGGGATAAGGAAGGTAGTTAAAGATATAATAGCGTTATACGATATATACATCCGGAACAAGGCGTTATACTATACTCTGTATAAGCTTATAAAGTTACTAATAATACTACCTCGCCTATAGAAATTAATCGCTTTAGATTTCGTAATCGAACTATTACTCTCGAAAGACCTAATCACAGGAATTATATACGATTCGATCTATATAATAATAGATAGGTTCATAAAGTATACGTATATAGTACTAGTACTTAGGATATAAGACGCGCTTATAATAGTATAGGTATTCCTTAGGATAATCTTCGTAAGCTACGGAATACTAGATAAGATTATCTCAGATAGAGATAAGCTCTTTACTTCGAAGTTCTAGAAAACTCTTATTATACTCTTAGGGATAAAACAGAAGATATTAACTGTGTTCTACTTATAAACTGATATATAGATAGAACGAATTAACTAGATAATAGAGACTTATCTTCAGTGTTATATAAACTATAAACAGGACAACTAGGTGTAGTTACTCTTACTTACCTAGTTTATATATAATAGCGCGGATCAAGAGACTATTAGAGTATCGCTATTCTACGTGAATTATAGGTATAATCCTATAGTATACAATCTACTAATAACCGGTCAGGGAACCGTATAAGAAGCTATACTATAAGTAGATAAGCTTAAGTAGCTCTATAAAGAATTATTAGCTGATATTCTCTTTATCACGTAGAGATCTATGATCTACTATAATAAAAAGCGTAGTATAGGATTAACGCTTAGGGAGGGGGATAAAGTCTACTTACTTAGAAAGAATATTATAACTAAGCGACTAAGTTATAAATTAGATTATAAGAAGCTAGGACTATTTAGGATTATTAAAGTCAAGGGACTAGTTAATTATTAACTAGCTCTACTAAAGATAATAAATATCTACCTAGTATTCTATATATCTCTCCTTGAATTAGTACTACTAAGAGTACCGCCGGCTCCTATTACCGAAATATAACTAATTAATCTGAACGCTAAATATAAAGTAAAGGCTATTCTCGACTATTAGTATTTCTATAGTAAAATAAAGTATTTAATTAAATAGAAAGGGTACTTATAATTAGAAAATACTTAGGAACCTAAATCTAACCTCTACTGCCCTAGGCTTCTACGGGAATTCTATTAAAGAAATCCAGGTTTACTTAGAAAGAAGGGGACTTAAAGTTAAGGACTAGGCCCTTGAAAAAGGACGCTAAGTAGGTATTAGGTTCGAAGGCAGGGAACTAAGAAGTAGGATTATCCTTAATAAGCTTAGAGGGAAGTGTTAAAGGGTAAGTAGGAGTTATAGTTTTTCTTATCTTAAACCGGTATATAGGTCGTTTAGAAGTAAACTTCTTAATATACCCTAAGGTATTATAATTATAACACTTTAAGTGAATATACTTAGAGTATTGTTTTAAAATAGATAAATCTAAGAAGTAGGTATAAGAAAGGCTATAGTAGAAGGAATAAGGCTTTTGTAACGGTCCGGTATTTACTCGCTGTAAATACAGAAGGCTGCAGTTGATCTCTGATGATCGAGAGGTAGGTGTATCACGTAGACGGGAAGACAGTTACTAAGTATCAGAATACTATTTGAAGTTGAGCACGAAGCTCCTATCTAATGGCAGACGTGCCAGTCTTATATAGAACCTTCGTTCTCCTTGGATCCCACAGGTCCCTTGGGATCCTTCACGACATAGTCGTACTGGATCCCTTGGGATCCCCTGGGATCCGTCACGTGACCCGACCGCGGAAGGCCGCTGCCAGATCACCGTGACCTGCAATACTACTATAATGTAATGCTATGTGATACATGTTCCTTAGACCTTATTGGTTCCTGTGAGCTTTACTCCTAGGAGCCGTCCGACTCCCAGGAGTACGCCTGCTCTGAGGATATTTCCTCCTGGGACCCAGCGGGCTCCCAGGAGCGTCCGTAACACTATCCCCTCCCTAGCCTAGCGTGGTCCCCACGCTTAAGTATGCCAAAGGAAATATCGACGACTGCCCACGGCCGTCTTCTTCTTCCATCATGACCTCTGAGGCGACCCGCAAGAAACTTGAACGTATCGCCCTGGCCCTTCGAATCGATCGTTCCCAAGACGCAGAAGAAATGTCTCCTTGTGATTTTTGTCGGCTTCACAAGCGCCGCTGTGTGGTGGATTCCAAGGAATCCACTCGCTGTTCGGAGTGCGTTCGCAAGAAGCGCTCCTCTTGTAATTACACCTCGAAACTCCCGTCCTTGAGCGACTGGTCCTCGCTGGATCGCCAGCGCCAAAAACTTCGTGACGAGGAGGAAGAGGCGATGGCGAAAATCCTCCGCCTTCGCAAGCAACAGCGCTTCCTGGATGATCGCGAGAAAGAGATGATCCGTCGAGGCGTCGAGACGCTCGACGAACTCGACGCTGCTGAAGCTGCCGAACGCGCGGAGGCCGCTCGTCAGGAAGAAGCCGCTTCTTCCCTGGCGGAAGCCTCCCGCTTCCTCGAGGATCCTACCCTTGATCCCCAAGCCTTTTCCGGGTTGCCCGACTCCTTCTGGTTGGGGCTTTCTTTTCCTTCCCCCTCCGCCGCGGTCCCCCATGCTCCCGATGGTACCGCTGGAGGAGTCCCGAGCAGTGGAGGTTAGACTTGGGTTCCCAGGTGTTTTCCGATTGTGGGTACCCTTTCCACTTGATCAAATATTTTGCCTTGCCGTGGGAATACTGACAGTCGAGAATAGTCTCTACTTCGTACTCGGCGTTCGGGTTGATTGGTTGTATTTCGGTGACAGGAGCCGGTGGTGCTCCTGGTGGTGCTGGTTCGAGGAGGGATATATGGAATACCGGGTGGATGTTCATTGTCCTTGGAAGAGCTAGCTGGAAATTGACTGGTCCCTTGACTTTTGCAATCCTGAATGGTCCTAGCTTCTTGTGATCCAATTTGTGACTTGGTCGCTTGGTTGTGATATTCTTTCTGAGTAAGTAGACTTTATCCCCCTCCTTGAGCGTTGGTCCCATGCTACGCTTTCTGTTGTAGTAGATCGCAGATCTCTGCGCGATGAAGAGAATATCGGCTGACAATTCTTCATGGAGCTGTTTAAGCTCATCTGCCTGTAGTATGGCTTCTTGCGCGGTACCCTGACCGGCTATTGGTGGGTTGTATGCCGTGGGATTGTGCCCATAATTCGCGTAGAACGGCGATACTCCAATGGTCTCTTGGTCCGCGCTGTTATATGCAAACTGAGCGAGTGGAAGTAGTTGCACCCAGTCGTCCTGCTTGTAGTTCACATAACACCGAAGATAAGTTTCCATTATCTGGTTGATTCGTTCTGTCTGTGCATCGGTCTGAGGATGGAATGCGGTTGACATTTTCTGCTTCATTCCTAAGAGCGCGATGAGAGTTTTCCAGAACTTCGAGGTGAAGAGCTTGTCTCTGTCTGAGATGACCTCATCTGGTATTCCGTGGCTTGCGAAGATTGTTCTGAGGAATACCTGCGCCATCATGGGCGCGTCCTGTGTTCCAAGTACTGGTACCATGTACGCGTACTTTGTGAACCTATCCGTTATCACACAGATCGAGTCGTATACGATTCCTGTGACTGGGTCTTTCGAGGGTGGTAGCTCGACCACGAAATCCAAAGCGATTGATTTCCATGGGCGAGGTGGTGTTGTTGGTGACTTCATGAGCCCATACGGAGCATGGTGTGATGCCTTGTTCCGGATGCATGTGTCGCACGACGCTACCACGTCTTTGACTACCTTCCTCATTCCTGGGAAGTAGTATTCCCTGGATAGCCTAGACAGCGTCTTAGCTACCCCCTGGTGTCCATGAGCGGGCAGCCCATGCCAGTGCGTGACGAATTTAATCCTGTCCCCAGTGGGTATATAGATTCGTCCTTGGTACAGAAGCGTGCCGTCTGAGGTGAAGGAGAATCCTTCGCCCAGCTGCTTCTTCTGTTCGGCTATGACCGGGTCGTTGGCATAGCCCCTCCAGACTTTCTCGGCGACCTGGCCCGTTGAGGCCAGCTGTCGGTGATTGACTATTAGCGAATCACCATCCTTCCGCAGTACGGTGTGGGATTCGTGAGTTTTGTTTGCGAGATATTCTGGTTTCCTGCTCAGAGCGTCGGCTCTGGCGTTTTCCGTTCCCTTGACATAAGAAATTCGAAGTTTAACGGTAGAGAGTGTTTCATACCATCGAACCTGGCGTCGGTTCAATTCTTTGGTCGTTGTAAAGTAAATGAGATTCTTGTGGTCCGTTAGGATCTGTACTTCGTGGGCGGCGCCCTCGAGGTAGACCTTCCATTCGCGTACTGCGTCCACAATTGCCAGCAACTCTTTGTCGTATATGTCGTAGTTGAGTTCTGCTGGTGATAGTTTCCGCGAATGGTAAGCGACTGGTTGCTATCTTCCGTCCTCGCCCGGCTGGCTGAGCACGGCTCCAATAGCGTAGTCCGAAGAATCTGTCTCTATGCGTATTTCTTTGTCGGGGGTGAAGGAAGTGAGTACTGGTTCCGCGATGAAAGCCGCTTTGAGTGCCTCAAACGCTTTTCGTGCGCTGTCGGACCAGTGGAATTCCTTGTCCTTGTGGGTCAACTCCGTGAGTGGCCCGGCGATTTTCGAGTAGTCCTTGATGAATCGCCTGTAGAAGTTGGCAAACCCGAGGAATGATTGTACTTCCTTGACATTCGTGGGCCCCGTCCACTCGATGATTGCTTTGATCTTTTTGGGATCCATAGCCAATCCTGCGGTGGTGACCACATAGCCTAGAAAGACAACCTCGTCCACGTGGAAGTTGCACTTCTCTGGTTTGAGTAACAGGCAGGCGTCCTCCAGCCTCTGGAGAATGGCTGTGACGTCCTTCACATGTTGCTCCTCTGATTTGGAGTAGACCAGTATGTCGTCCAAATAGCATATGCACGTTACGTCTAAGTAAGGCCGCAAAACATTGTTGATCAGACGCTGAAATGTGGCTGGTGCGTTAGTCAAGCCGAAGGGCATGACCGTGTACTCGTAGTGACCGAAACGGGTGCGAAATGCTGTTTTCTCTTCTTCACCCTCAGCCATCCTAACGAGGTTGTATGCTCCTCTTAGGTCAAGCTGAGTGAAGATCTTGGCTCCAACGAGTCTGTCCCGCAGCTCCTTGGCCAATGGTAGTGCATAACGATCCTTCTTTGTGGCATCGTTCAATCGACGGTAGTCGATGCACATTCGTCGTCCACCGTCTTTCTTCTCTGCGAATAAGACGTTACTTCCCCATGGGGATTTGGACTCTCGGATGAATCCCTTCGCTAGGTTTTCATCGATGTATTGCTTGATCGTCATCAAGTCTGTCGCCGAATATTCCCTAAGTGGTTGGAATATCGGTTTGGTACCTGGTTCTAACTCGATCCGATGATCGTAGTCCTGGTGTTTCGGCAAGGCCTCGATGCCTCGTTCTTCTTTGAACAGTGCCGCAAACTTCTTGTATGCTGATGGTATATCCTTCATCAGTGGACCCTTGTCTTGGTGTCCGAGCTCTTCCTTGGAGGTGGCGCTAACCTCTCGAATGCTCACTGCTTCTGTTCCCGGTGGATAACAGCAGTCTTGGCAACGACTAAACTCAAGTTTTCCTGTCTGCCAATCGACAACAGGATTATGCTTTTCCATCCATGGCAACCCCAGGATGATGTCGTGCCTTCCAATCCTGACGACGTCGAATTGGATTATTTCGGAGTGTCCGGCGATGCCCATATGGACTGGAGCGGTCTGGACCTCGATCAGTCCATCGGAGGCGACCTTGCCATCCGCCAGTACCAGGTGGTATCCCTTATCCTTTACTTCGGTTGACAGGTAGTGCTCGAGCACAACAGTAGGAGACATGAAGTTCCCTTGTGCCCCAGAGTCTACCATCGCCTGAAGCTTGACTCCCTTGATTTTAACCTCCAACGTGAGATGTTTATCCCCAATGGCGGCAAGTTGCCGCACACAGAAATATTCCCAATGTACGCTATGGTCGAGGACACTTTCCCATACCCTTCGATTGCCATAGCTTAGGCTGACCTTGTATACGAGCCCTATTCCGAGTTCGGTGTATGTTACTGGGTTGTACATCTCGTAATAGTACCGGCCGTCATCATTGACGTGGACCCATGTCCTATTATGTCGGTTCTCAGCCATGATTTCCCATTCCTCGCCCACCCCTGGTGGCGCGCTGGTGTTAAGAATGACGGTATTCTGGAGTGGCAAGTGCTGCATAAAGGTCGTCGGTCCTTCCCAGCTGCCGGCCATTCTCCATCCGATACGCTTATAGTCCCGGTAGACTACTTCGTACCTTGCCCCCCACGGTGGACCCCCCAAGCCGACAAGGCCTGGTTCCTGATAAGTAACCCCGGTGGCTACATTGGTCCAGTGGCGAGTGTTACAGCTAACCTGATACAGGCTCTCTTCTCTTTGGGTAACTTCCCAAGTTTCACCCACTCCTGGTCCTGAGAGTTCAGGTTGAGGTGGCCCTGGTTCTGGAGTCCACTCTGGCTCCTGGGCTTCTTCCTCGCTGTCACTTGGCATTAACTCTGTGTCATCGTCTGGCCCAGAGCTGTCGTTGTCTCGATACACATAGTCCTCAGGGGGCGTGCTGACGACGGTTTGCTCGAGCTGATCCACGACGCTCGCGGAATCTCGCTCGCTGTCGTCAGAATCGCCCAACTGGGTGTGGATGTGATTCTCCTCGAGCTCGTCTGTAGTCATGTGTCGATACGTCGCGGCGAGTTGTCGTGTTGGTTCATTGTAAGAGCCACGTCCCATTGCGTTGGCATGTTTCTTGTCTGTCCACGACTTCTTTTGTCGATGAGAGCTGGCCATGTGACCAGGGAGGCCACACTCGAAGCACAGCTTCTTTTCTCGTCGCTCGCTCATGACTTTCTTAGATAGCCCGCCGTTGCGCGGCTTTCCTTGATGACTTGGCTTCCGGAACGTCGCATCGAGTTCCATTTCCCGAGGGTAGAATGGTTTCTTGTTATTGCCCCCTCTTCCTTGGTGCATGTGCGTTCCGGAGCGGTATTGGCCTTTCTTCTCGAGTGCCCTCTCGTAGTTTCGGTTGTCAATCTTGACAGCCATTTCGATGAGTTCTTGCAAGTCGGTAGGCGCGTCCGATCTTGCTATCTCATCTTTCACTCCGTCTTTCAACCCTTTGTAGTACTGTGCCCGAAGGGCGTCGTCATTCCAGCTGGTCTGATTCGCGAATTGCTGGAAGGCGGCAGTATACGTGGTCGCTGACCCGACCTGCTTTAGGTTCTGGATGTTCCGTTCGGCGGTACGGTTCTGATCAATGTCGCCGAAGACGCGGTTGATCCTATGCTCGAAACCTTCGAAGGTCATAAAGATCTTCTGGGATTCCTTGGTCATTGCCGTGGAGACTCTCCCATCCTTGGTTCGGTTCTGAATGTAGTCCGAGAGGAAGGTCTCGATCCAGTTGAAGGCAGATCCCCGGAGGAAGGACGAAGCCCAAAGGACTTTGTCAGTCTCCGTGGCGAACTGGTGACCGTTGAAGCCCGTATAGAGCTTAACCTGCGTGAGGTATGCTCTGAGCTTGGATCGGTCTCCGTTGTAGAGATCCGGGGCGGCGATCTTGGGTATGTTCTTTGGGTCGAAGGCCTTGGCGGGAGCCGAGTGGTCGTTCGACGATCCTTTGACGGAGGACATGTTGTCTTCGTGAGTCGGTACCTCTGACGAGAAGGTGCTCAAAGTGTAACGGTCCGGTATTTACTCGCTGTAAATACAGAAGGCTGCAGTTGATCTCTGATGATCGAGAGGTAGGTGTATCACGTAGACGGGAAGACAGTTACTAAGTATCAGAATACTATTTGAAGTTGAGCACGAAGCTCCTATCTAATGGCAGACGTGCCAGTCTTATATAGAACCTTCGTTCTCCTTGGATCCCACAGGTCCCTTGGGATCCTTCACGACATAGTCGTACTGGATCCCTTGGGATCCCCTGGGATCCGTCACGTGACCCGACCGCGGAAGGCCGCTGCCAGATCACCGTGACCTGCAATACTACTATAATGTAATGCTATGTGATACATGTTCCTTAGACCTTATTGGTTCCTGTGAGCTTTACTCCTAGGAGCCGTCCGACTCCCAGGAGTACGCCTGCTCTGAGGATATTTCCTCCTGGGACCCAGCGGGCTCCCAGGAGCGTCCGTAACAGCTTTACGAGTTATATAGTACACTTAATATAGAGCGCGAGCTAGATACTTTGTTTTTTCTTTATCTAGGCGATACTCGATTTCTTTATAATACTAGATATAATAGATAAGGAAGATAGTTGTTAGTAACTATTGATATTCCTTAAGGTTATACTTAAGCGTGGGGACTACGCTAGGCTAAGAGGGGGATAGTATTATAAACCCCTTAGCGCTACGGTTCAGTTAGCACTTAGATACTAATAGTACTATTAGTAGTACTATAGGGGCATTAGTACTAACGAAGGAGTAGTGCTATTAATAGGGTAGTACTAACTAGGGAATAATATAGGATAGCGAGTAGTACTACTATATACTCACGCTTAGTAGTAATAGTTACTTAGATTATAGTAGACGATAGGTTATATAATAGATCCCTAGATCCTTAGATCCCTTTATAAGGGAATAGATCTAAGGATCTAAGGATCTAGTATCTTAAGGGATCTAAGGAGAATAAAGGTTCTATATAAGACTAGTATACCTGCTATTAGATAAGAGCTTCGTGCTTAACTTTAAATAGTATTCTAATACTTAGTAACTATCTTCTTATCTACGTGATACACCTACTTCTCGATTATTAGAGATTAACTGCAGCCTTCTGTATTTACAGCGAGTAAATACCGGACCGTTACAGATACTTCTATCTTAGTAAGAACCTACTTATTAAAAGTAAAGACTAAGAGGCTAATTATATAATCTAATAAACGTATAGTCCTATTAGCTCAGATAGCTACTATAATATCCTAGATATAGACTATACTAGAAGTTAAGCTATATAAAAAATACTCTAAGATATACTAAGCGGAGATAATCTTTAGAAGTAATACTATAGTAATAGAAGCGATAGAAGTATAAGTTAAGAGTATAGAAAGTATAAGGAAAGTAATAGAGTATAAGGATAGTAATAATAGTATAAAAGAAGAGGGTAACTATAGAAAAATAGTTATTAAAGGAAAAAGAAAAATTCAAAAAAATAAAAGCATAAGGGAGTTTTTTATATTAAGTAAATAGCAGCAGTAAGGCTATAGAAAAGGTGAATTTAGTAGGAAGAAGCGTAGGATAGCGAATAAAAAGGTGAATTTTAAGGGGAAAAAGTGAAAAGAGTAAAGAAGTTACTAGTTATTTATTACATATTAGTTACTAGCAGGTAGCGCGATAATATAATTAGAGGAATAGTAAGCTACGAGCTACTAAGTAAGGTGTAAGAGCTTTTAGGGGAGGATTTAAGACACCGGGGATTTTTTCTAATTTAAAACTTTTAACTTTCTTTAAAAAAATAATAACTTCCCTACGTTCCGCGCTATAATAACTAAATTACTACACAGATATAATAGTTCACTATAGATAATAAGGGAGATATAAGCACAGGCCTAGTCGAAGTACCTGCAGAAGATAGATTACTAGCTTTTACTAATTTTAATAAAGTAGTTACGTACTTAGATAGGATCCCGCTATAAGACTAGTACGATACCTAGTTAAGAGTCCTAGAGACTATAATAGCGTACTACGATAGGGCTAAGGAACTTATTAAGTAAGTATATAAGCACGTAAAAAAGTCAGGAGTATTCCGGATCTATATATCAGAGGATAAGTTTCACTAGTCCTAAATAGAAATTCAAGTTATAATTATTAATAATACGAAGAAGAGAAATAAATAAAGTAAAGCTTATAAGGGTATAGCGAAGAACTAGATAGACCCGGAAATACTAGCTTAACTAGCGACTAGATCAGGGGAATTTATAGGTCGCTACTAATAAGCCTCTATAAAGATATCCGTCGAGGAAACTAGATTATAAGTTAACTTAGAAGTCTAGAGATAAGTCTTAGGGCTACCTTATTAAGGGATATCTAAAGTAAAAGAAGTTACTATGATAAATATAACTTATATAATAAGCGCGAAAGCGAGAGAAGAGGAGGCAAGGAAGTTATTAAAGGGGGAATAGAAGAGTATTAGAATATAAGTTAGTATAAGAGGCTTTATAGAAGAAGAGGTATTTATAGAGGAATTAGAAGATACACTTATAGCTATAAGTAAGAAGGAAGGGAGCCCTAGTAATATTAATAATTTAGCCCGCCTAGTAAGGGAAATTATTATAGGTGCTATAATAGCCCTAGCTCCTTAACCGCGTTAGTCCTAGCGCTAGGAGGAAATAAGCAAGGCTATAAAAGAGTTTAGGTTTATATATAAGGAAGGGGCTAAGATTAATAAGGAAGAGGTTAACCTAGTTAAAAAAGAACTAGAGGAATAGGAAAAGCAGGAAGTTAATAAGGAAGGCGGGAATAAGCAGAAGTGTAGCTATAAGAAGGATATAACTACTAGCTAGAAAACTATAATAAGAGGAAAGAAAGTTCTACTAATTATAGCGATAATAAAGCTCCTAGGTAGAATACTAGGATTTCAGCGAGTTTACTATAATCACTTGCGATTAATAGCAGGGCGTATAAGTCTTTATATAAAGCAGCTCCCGGAAAGTTTAGCTATTAAGAGACTACATATTATATACGATAAGAAGTTAGAAATCAGAAAGCTAAAGATAAACCTAGAGACTTATATTTAGTTTTATATAGCTAATCGCCTTCTCCGCTTATTAGATAAGCTTAGACCTTATAAATTTTATAAGAAGAAGAGGCTTAAATTATTCGATTATAATTAAAAGCTGATTCTAAATAGCTAGGATCTGATAATCTTACTATAATAAGAAGAGAATAGATAAGTTATTTACTCCCTCTTTAAATAGTAATTTAGTTCCCCTCTTAGAAAGTAAATCTATAACGAATTAGATATATATTAGCACTACTTATAAGAGATTAATAAGCGTAAGAATATCAGATAGCTACGGAATATGTTTTTTTTAGTAACCCAGTAGCTTATACACTAAAACCCCGCCTATTACATATTATATATAGCTCTTTATCCCGATAAGAAGTGAAGACTAGTTAGTTACCCCTACTACGCTAAATACACTATACTAGGAGATAGAACCTTTTTCTATTATATTAATTTAAATATTAATAATATACTTACTACTAATCGAGAGGCTACTATAATTTAAAGTAGTATCTCGCTAGATTAGGAGGATAAGGATAATTACACTTTCTATTATCCGGGGATATAATATAAGCTAAGCGAGTAGTAAGCGCGTGTTTATAAGCGAGGATAAGATACTAACTACTATATTCACTGAATTATAGACTAAACGTTTACTTGAGAGGATATAGAGGTCCTAGGAGTAGATTAAGTTAGGACTTCTTATAGCCTTAGAGATATACAGATTACGCTACTAAAGATCCTATATAAGTTAACTAGGCCCGTGATAAAGGTTTATTAGACTATCTTACTATAGTTTATTATAATTTAAGATAATAAGGAAACCTTAGAGGTTATAGAAAGGGGAACTTAGAGAGATCTAGCTAACTCCTATTAAGATTTCACTGCACCTCTAGCTACCCCGTTAGGCCTTATAAATCAGTATAGAGCTATTCCCTTTCGGTTCACTACTATAGTTAAGCTTTCCGGGTTAAGTGCTTTATCTAATACTCTAGTTACGTGATAATAATAGAGTTCGCTAATAGTAATAGCTCAGAGAAACGTTCTATTAAGAGGGGATCGAGTAGTAACCTATAGCTTTATTAACAGGTAAAGAGCTAAGGTATTAGTTATAGCTATAGAGGCTTTTAAGATAGTAAGAAGAGTAGAGAAGGAGGCGTTTAGAGAGAAGTCCTTTTACTACCTAAAGGAGGTATTAGAGGCTACAGGTGTTCTAATAAGAGAGGTAGAGGCTGATACTAACTAGCTAAGTAAAGAAGTAATAGAGATCACGTTAAAAGAAGGCCTATTATTTATAAAAGAGGCTGAGGAGTACTTAGCAGTAAGTACAAGTGATATAATAGAGGTAGATAGTTAAGAGAAGTATCTATATATTTCTTTTATTTATATGATATATCAGGGGATATAGTTAGGAGGCGACTACTTAGTTAAGGGGGGACGTATATAGTAAGGTAGTATAGTTCTAGGTCGGAAGATAGTTAGCCTATTCTGTAAGGTTATATAGATAGGCGTAATAGCGCGTAACGAATATATTATCTTCTCTCTCTTACTCTTACTACCTGTTTAGTTAGTAGTCCTCTACGTCCCTGCTTACTATGCACTTTGATAGCACTACCCCACCTCTTTACAGTAGTATTATAGTAGTAACTGAAAAAAGTCTTCCTATCCTAAAGAAGTAAGAAGTTAGAGAGTAAGGTAAAGAAAACAAGAAAGGCTAAGTAAAACTAGTGCTAACAGATAGTATATCCTATATGCGTATCGTTTCTAAAATTAACAGAGGTATAGTATCTCTGAATTCAGACCCACCCTCTTATATCAGCTTAACGCAAGCTAACGTACTATATACGCGTATATAATATTAAGCTTCGTACCTGCTATAAATTATAAGAGGCGAGTGAATAGTCCTATAGGCTATTTAAATCCGCGAGGAGAGGAATAAGAGGCAAATACTATACTACTTTAATCTAAAATACTAGATGTAACCTACTACTTACCCTATATATTCTTCTGTGAATAGGTCTCGTAATCGCGCCGATTAGTATTCTAACTTACTTCTAATCTATACTAGCTAATATTCTAATTCCCATAGTCTTACCTTATCATCTAAGTACCCGCGTACTATACCTCGAAGTTAATCACGTAGCTAGCCGGTTCCTAATACTAAAACTAGTTAGCAAAGAAAAATAATTTCTTTCTTCAAAAAAAGTACAAACTTACCGATCACCAGCATTCCTCCCCGCTCCCCCGTCTCGTCTTACACTTTTATAATAAACTTTCCTTCTGCCTCTTCTTAAAGAATTATCATCAGATCAGCCGTACTACTATATACTATAGCACGTTGACTAAAAGGTACCGGGTCCGCCTTTCCCGATTCGATATAAATTAAGATACTAAGAATCTAATACAAGTTAGAAGATTAATAGGGTTTCTAGGTATAAGGGTAACTAACATAACCTTCATCTAGAGTATCGTTAGCTAAGGTATTGTTAAGTAAAGACTCCACTGTAATCCTAATATCTATTTATAGTTAGCTTAAATTTATAATTAGATCAACTTCCAACTTACCTAGGGTCTTTAACTACTAAACTAAGTGAACTCAGCAGGTGCGTATCTTACAGGCGTTATACCTATATATTAGCTGCTTTAGGTAAGGCAGCTAGGCGGCTATACTGAAGCCGCTCGCTACTATAAGGATAGTCTCGTAATTGCCTACTGGCGCACTAGTATCATATAGCCTACTAAATAGAGCTAAGTAGGGCGAATAGTTAGACTTGCTATACTATAGAAGCTTTTAGGTAAAGCCTTAGTAAGGCTCTATAAATAGATCCAATATACTCTGGGATCCGTTTAACTAGGAGGTCACAGCGAAAAGATAAGATTACTAGAAGGACCAGAAATCGAGTAGCATCTACAGTTCAATATACTATCCGGCTTTAACTTCTAGCAGTCGAGACAAAGATAGGTAGATCTTAACTATATTATTAATATAGCTAATAGAAGCTCGAGGATAACTATAGCCCGCGGCTTTATTTCTCTAGGCGATTAAACCATACTAGAGGAGAAACACTACAAGGAATATTACTGTAAAAATATAGATATATATATATAGAAAGAGCAGCTGTAATACTAAGTATCGCCAAATCGAATAAGTAGTAAGTACTACTAATACTTAATACGAGCGGATAAAGACTTTATAGAAGAGCGCGCGGAGAAGAGATAGGGAGAGTATAAGAAGATATAGTAACGATCCTCTTTACGTAGAGTTAGATATAGCTAGTATATAGTAGAATAGGTTAGAACTTACGATTATACTCCATAGGTTTTCTAGTATATACAGAGGAAAAGAGTCTTAACTAGCCACGGCCGTAACTACGTGGAAGACTAGAAAGATAAACGATATTACCCTTACTAAGTAGTAGAGTCGTCGGAATATACGTAAGGAAATACTAAGAAGATCTGCGAGAACGTTAAAAGAAAGGCTAGAAAGAAGCGGAACTAAGTTAATTAACAAGAGATTCACAGCCCGTAGACTAGCCTTCGATATTAATAATACCTTATATCTAAGGCAGAAAATAATTACCGTGAAGTAGATAGACTGCAAGAGAATATCAGCTCTACTCCACGGACCTAGGTATTAGTAACAGTGAAGAAGCTACGGATAAATAAAATACTTATTTATCCAGAATAAGAATAATTCTATAAACTACTTTATATAGTAGTGTAGTATAAATAGTATAAGAGAAAGGAAGACGCCGCCTATAGCGATACCAAATACTAGAGTAATCTCCATCGTAAAGCGAGAATAGGATACGTTTAAAGTGTGTGAAAGGGGTAAAGGGGGTAAAAGGAAGAATAGAAAGGATTAAGATAGCTAAAGGATTATATATAGTACGACAGCTAGTTATAATAGGAGTCCGAATTAGACAAGGGCCAGAGATAAACCCCGAAGCTAAAAATAGAAGGGAGATAGAATAAGTCCCCTGGAATTAAAAGATAAGAGGGACTAGAAGCGGTCCTTGTAGCACTGGAAATAGGATAGTGAAAAATTAAGCTTTATAGATGCAACTGCTATACAACCTATAGCAAATCTATTCAGAATAGTAAACTACTACGCTACTTAAATACACGGATGAATTGCTTACTAAGGCTTAAACTACGCTTACTATACTAAGTGCTCCCATGAATACTACCTAGCTTAGAGTATACTTATAGTCTCTATGCGCCTAGAGGCTAGCAAGAGATATTAGGCCCTTAAGCTTTTCCTTTCGCCAGGGAAGTTGTAGTAGCGGGTACTAGAAAATATTAGATTATAATATAGAAAGTGAGCTCTCGACTTACCTCTTTTAACTCGCCTACCGAACTAGCAGATATTATCTCTGAGAGGAAGCGGATAGCGCTAGAGCCTTCAGGCTAACGATACAGATCGTCCATACTAATAGCTCCGTTGTCCTTAGTATACCCCTGTATTAACTCCATAGTAATAATACTTAGTGCTCGAATATCGTCAGGTGTAGCGCTTCGCGTGAGGAGAGTATAATAGTATTCTTAGTACGCTGTGATTTAGGGTTAATAAATCAACTCTAAGATAATAAGTATTACTAACTAATTTTAATATCTCCCTCGGGATAAATAAGAATATTTAAGCAAGTTAATAAGCTATGTTATAATCCTTTCGACGCCAGATAAGCAAGGCCCTTAAGTACTTACTACTATCAGCGCTTATTATTTTATATTTACTGCACTATCAAAATTTACTTATCTAAGTATTAAAGCCAATCGAAGTTCGTTAATATAAGGATTACTAGCGATATACTGAAGAGATATAAGTATATACTCGAAAATAACATATAGCGATTACTCAAACTTAAAAGCGTTAAAGGCTAAGACGAAGTTAGCGTGCTAGATCTGTTACAGTATACGAAGCTTATCCTCAATACGCGGCCCTGAGAAGCTTCTTACTACGACAATATTAAATAGCAAGCTCCTACGCTCTACTATAGTAACATAGTCGCTGACACCGAGCCGCAGCTAATAGATCCTCTTATAGCTCCTCTATAGAGATCCCTCTTTTGTTATTATATATTCATATACTCTAACCCTAGAGGCAACAGCTTCCATCAGCCTAAGGCGTAGTATACCTGTCTCAGGATCGATCGCATAGTCCACTAAGTATAACTCTCTCTCTCTAGCTTACTATATCGCAGTGTTATATCTAGCAGCTATATAGTTACCGTCTACCTACTCCGTGTTACTCCTAGAATACAGATATAGCTTCCGTTCCTTCAATATATTTAAGATCTAGGTATATTATTTATCCGGTTTAGAAGTCATTCTAAGTATATATAATATAGCGCGAGAGGGCCAGCAAGTCTCATTAGTTAGGAGTACAGGTTTAAGAGCAGCTTTCGATTTACACCTCTTATAAGAAAGTTCGAGGACCTAAACGGAAGACTATTAAGAGCCAGAATAGGCTCCGACGTTACTATTCATAGCATTATAAGCTAGCTTCAATAGGGAGCAGATTTATTATTAAAGACAGGGCTACGAAGAAGTTATATATATTAAGTAACTACTATCCTCCTAGGAAAGAACACGTAAGATCTTTATATATTAATTATCTCGAGATATAGCGCGTACGCTTCTTAGAAGAGGAGCGAAGATAGGAGGCGAAGAGGAGTATTAAGTACAGAGGTATAGCTAGTATTAAGCTTAACGTGCTTTATTTTCCGTGCGAAGAGTCGAGAGAGCTGGATAAGAAGAATATTAAAAGACTGAAAAATTTGTTTCACGGGGAGGGTAGTTACTATTAACTTGACCTTCGAAATTATATTCCTACTATTATCAGCTAGGCGCGGTTAGAGGCTACTATTATAGCTTCTGGAACCTCTGCCGCGCGGCTCCTAGAGGATACACGTGATACCTATCCGGAGCTAGATTTTCCGCCTAGTTATTAGTTGAAGTACCTCTACGGATACTACTAAATACTAGCGGTAGCTTAGGTCCTTCTTATAGATAATAAGCGTTAGATAATAGACTTATACCTCAAGAGTATAGCCCTTTTGCTAAATTTAGAGAAAGCCGCTAACTTTCTTTATCTATTAGATCTTAACTAAGAACTGAAGATAACTCTAATTAAAGAGTACTCGGCTGAAAAAGAACCTAATAATAGCGAGATCTATAGTAAAATCCGCGAATATTAAGGATATAAGAGAGCCGGGAATCTATACTTTAAGAAATAATAGTAAGCTCGTTTAGCCATAATATCGAACTATAAGAAGGAGAACCTCGAATAGATCTTCCGTTATACAGACTATAGGGCGGTATTCGATATTCAACTAGACGTGCTAGGACTATAAGGAAGAATAAGGCTCAGTATAACACATAAAATATTTACTAATAGATACGAAGAAGTAGGCTTTACATATACAAGTAGTTCGATTTACTAACTATATTAAGCAGGAAAATCTCTACTACCTTAACGATAATATTAAGGACTTCTAGACTAAGAAGATCTTCCGAGAAGACCGACAAGCAATACAGAAGGTAGATCGAGGTATAGTAAAAGCCTTTAAGCTTATTATACCAGGAGCCTGCAGGGCAGATTTCCAGGATCTATATAGTAAAGTCCGAGATAGTAAGATCTTAGGTACTTTCGATAAGTAAGAACGCGAAGATATTTAGGGTAGAGTGCTTTCCGCCTCTACTAACCGCTTAATCCCTTCTCTCTTCAGCTTCTTCGAGGATCTTAATTACTTAAGAAAAGTCACTGATTATATAAAGTAGTTATTCCCGCTCTTGCCTCATAGCACTATCTCTTTAGCCCTAGAAGACGTATTCTCTGATATAAATTAAAGAGCCGGTTAGTACATAATATAAGAATCAGAGTCTAGCTATATATTCCGGCCTAGAAGCGAGGCGGACTAGGTAGATCTTAGATAACAATAGATATAGATATCTATGATATGAAATTACTCTTAGGTACCTGCGGAGCTGAAGAAGAAGAACTTATTAGTAAAGCCAACTAGTAAGAAGGCAGATAAGATTATCTTATATAAGTTTACTACACTAGCCTCCCGTCTAAGATACAAGTCTGAGCAGATATGTAGCTTAACTCAGTAGTTACCTGATAGGGAGATCGCTCGGCGTGCCTTACTACAGGCCCGGAAACCTAATCGCTATAAGTATAGTAAAGCAGCGCTTAAGGACTATATAAAGCAAATAGTGAATCTATTCTCTACTATCTAGCCACTAATAGTAGAGCAGGCGAGAGCTATAGTCGAGATTAATTACTCTGATACACTACTTAAACGATATAGGATCCTGTATATACAAGATCATGAATAGGGTAAGTTATCCCTTTTCGTAGATAAGTTATATAATACTAATAAGGAATAATACGATAAGATATTATCTTTCTTTATCCGTAGGTCTATGTATTTTACATTTTTCAGTAAGCTGAGTTGTCTTAGTCCTTGCTCTTCTAAAGAGATATCGCTATTTATTAGTCTAATTTCAGCTTATCTAGGAGATGATTAAGTAAGAGAGGAATAGGAAAGACTTATAAGGGAGAAGTAGGAGAGTCTTATATGATAGGAATAAGAATAGCTCGCGTGAGAAAAGTAATAGAGAGTCGTAAGAGAACAAGAATAGCTAGCACGAGAAGAATAAGAAAGGCTCGCCTAAGAGAAGCTATAGCAGTTAGCCAGAGAATAAGAAAGGCTTACATAAGAGGAGCAGGAGCATCTTGTAAAAGAGGAATAAGAGCGATTAGCGAGAGAATAGCAGGAATAGCTAGCAAGGAAGGAGCAGGAGTAGTAAGAATAGCTTATAAGAGAGGAATAAGAAAGACTCGCTTAACAGGAGTAAGAGAGACTAGCTAGAGAGGAATAAGAAAGACTTACCTAAGAGAAGCAGGAAAAATAAGCGCGGGAGGAATAAGAGCGATTAGCAAGAGAAGAACAGGAGTAGCTTATCAGAGAATAGTAAAGACTAGCTTAGGAAGAATAAGAGCGACTCGCACGAGAAGAGCAGAAGAGACTGGCATAAGAGGAATAAGAGCGGCTCGCACGAGAGAAGTAGGAGCGTCTTACAAAGGAAAAATAAGAAAGACTAGCTCGAGAGGAATAAGAGCGGCTCGTATGAGAGAAGCAGGAGTATCTCGTAAGGGAGGAATAAGAAAGACTGGCCCGAGAGGAATAAGAGCGGCTCGCAAGGGAGGAGTAAGAACGCTTAGTAAGAGAAGAGTAAGAGCGTCTTAAGAGGGAAGAATAGAAGAGACTTATGAAAGAGGATTAAGAGCGGTTAGTAGGAGAGGAATAAGAAAGATATGTAATGGAAGAATAAGATCGTGTTATATAAGAATAAGAACAGCTAGTAAAAGAGGAATAAGAGCGAGTTACACGAGAAGAGTAGGAAAAACTAGTAGAGAACCTTACTAAGTAATAGAAAGATAGGCCCAAGTAAAAGAAGCTTAATAAGAACCAGCTAGATAAGAGATCTAAGGTACTAAGAAGTTAAAATAGTGTACGAAGAGGTTTAAGTGTAGCTAAAAGAAGAGAATAGCTACTTACGTAATTTAAATTAAAGAAAGTTATTAATAGTAAGTCTTTAGAAGCTAATTCAAAAACTTGAAATAGAAGAAAAGGAGCAGCCGGTAAAGGAAGAGTAAGAGCGCGTTACACATAAAGAGCTAGAGAAAGCTACAAGGGAGGAAGAAGAGACACCCGCAACTAAGGGAAAAGGAAGGCTTATAAAAAATATTACTAAGCAATAAAAAGAGAGGCTTAAGCAAAAAATACCTAAGAGAACGCAGGACCAGAGGAGGCCTAAGGCAGTAGGAAAAGGGTTACAAAGACCTCGAGGTATAAGTGCAGCGAGAAAAGACCGGCCAGTTACTTAGTTCGCACTTAAGACTCTTAGAGACGCCAAGCCTCAAGAACTTATAAAAGGTCTATCACTATAAACAATAGCAGAGGATAAAGGTCAAACCGCGGCAGACCAAGAAATAGTAGGAAATCCCACCCACAGTACATAGCCCGGCATAGATTCTTCAGCAACTGATAACAACAACTCAACATCTGCCTCAGGTAAGGTACCAGAACATATTACTAACTCTAAGGAGCAGATTCAAGCTGTTCAGCTACAGGTAAGGGCTTGAGTTATCCTCTTTTAGTCTTACCAAGCTTACATATTTACAGAATATAGCAAAACCATTAATAGACCAAAAACCAGATCCTTAAAAAGTTTAAATAGAATTTAAGGTCCGTGATTATAATAGCGCTTGGAGACTTATACACAGTCTTTTAGTTGATCCTTCTAACCTATCAGAGGTAAAGCGAATAGCGATAAAGTATATAAGAAAGAGGGAGCGGATATATATATTTAACACAAACTTCTGTATACTAACCCCTAAGACCTTTTTTAAAGCTATTATAGCAGATAGTACAAATACTATACTTTTAATTCCGGAATAGAAGATCAATACCGACAATCTATTAAGCTCTGTGTCTAGGAAGCACTCTAAATTATAGACGAACTCAGAAGCAGGTCCATCTATTCCAGAGCCTAATCCAGAGGTAGTTTCAGATAGTGAAGAGACTAGTTATAAAAGAGTCGCTAGGCGCGATTCAAGGTGAGACTCAGTAGTATTCTTTATTAGCGTCTTTAGTACTAGAAAAGTTAAATCTTCACTGCGTTCTATTCCTTTAATTTTTCCAGATAACGTACTAAGCTCGCTTAAATTACCATTATTAACGGAAGTAAAGTAACCGTTCTACTTCGTATCTAGCCAAATATTCCAAAACCATGAAGATTTACTTTGCTTTAAGATATAGTATTTCAGTAAAATCCGGGAAATATATTAGATAGTACTTCTACTAATAGAGAAACTGCTAGAATACTTGGCGGAATAGATACACTGAGCACCAAAGTACTAGCCATATCTCATTAGTAATACCTCGATCTTACCTACTGTATAAGAGACAGGTGCAAAGATAAGGTGCAAAAACATGGGGCAGAAAATTCTTAGTCTGAACTCAGGTACTCTATCCAGCTCCCTTGCTAAATTCTAATTATATCCGGGATCGACGAGGGAGCTGTATTAGCCCCTTAACCGTCTAATAAAGATAGGGTCTAAAATAACTTCCCTACCTCTTTCTAATTATAGCTTTTAGGATCGATAGGAATGACAGGGAGCGGGATCGGCCCGTAATTGTCTAACACTGAGGGGCGGACGAGCTCGTGTGTTTGGACTATCCGACTCCTTGATTAAGAAGACTGGAATAGCTTTTTATTACATGTCGCAAAATAAGAAGACTTTCGTCCGGGCAAGTGCAGCTATTAGATGTACCTTTCGTACCTTAACTATCCTGCCCCCAACGTCATTTATCCAAGACGTCATTTAAGCCCTGTGCCAATTGTTTGCTAATTCTTGAAACAAAAGAATCTCTTAAATATATGTTAACGTCCCTCCCTGCGTGCCGAGAAACCCTACGTGCGGAGAAAAACATGAGGTACTTTGACTTTACGTATTCTTAACTCCATACCAGCTTATGAGTCTATAAAAATAAAAGATCAGTAGTATTACGTAGCTATTATTAGCAATTTAACACCTTCTGAAGAAAATTTTATATTCGTATAATCGCTTTTTCGCCTAATTTATAAGAAGCCTCTATTTAGGCTTTAGTACGAGCTCTCTGCCGCAGCTATATAGATAAGCTCTTATTATCCCTTACACGTCTAAAAGTTCTTATCTGAGTCTTAGATCCTTATTTTTTTATCCGAGACTTTCATAAGCTTTATAGCTGTTGTAGCGCGTAAACAATTGTATGGCCGCTACACGGTTCGGTACTTCTGATTATCGGAACTAATGATTCTCAGCTAAGAGGGACTATCCCCGTACCTCTCCGCAAAGCTTCAATAGTTTCGCCGCAGTTTCGCGTAATTCCGCTTATATAATTAACATGCAAGCTTGCGGCTCTTGACGTGAGGTGAGGAGGGCCTTCACTGTCAGCAACAATACCAGGTCAGCAGTAGCATCGAACGTAATACCTTATTCACACAAATCATCTAATAAGATATCAATGTACTTTATCTGCAAAACCCTGGCCTCTATAGAGAAACAAGACATAACATGCAGACCACATCGGCCATTCTGGGCTGTTGTCGGAACGGGCCGCATCTGGGGGAATGGCCGGGGAGACAATACTTCTTTGAACCCTCGTAGCTCATACAATACACTGTAAATTACCAACTCGTGTTCAGAGTCCTCTGGCAATATCTCATCCAAGAGATGTACTTAGTAGAGCGAGCAATAGGTTGAACGGCCAATTAATTCCAACCCTACGTGTCGCGTGACATGTTGAATACGTGTGCGATACTTCTATTACTAGCACTGCACATGGTCAACAGAAGATTCTGGAAGTGAGGAGCAATTATCAAACTATTATAAATCCTTAGACTCCCCTAGGACCCTCTATAGAAGAGAGGAAAGAAGTAAAAGAGATATGATATTAAGACATTTCATATATTATTCATTGACGAAGTATTACTTTCTATATCACAAGCTTTGGCCCTTGTTGAAGCTCAAGAACTGATAATCCCCCTGACGAATGTCCTAAAGCGACAATCCCGCCCCATGCAGCTGCACAAGTAGGTCGATAATTAGTAGGTAACCAGAGAAGTTTTGTGGAACCTTCTACTAGCCAGTAGTCAGACACGTGTAAGGTCGGAAAGTGCTTGCCGTCGGGAGAGAAGGCCACTGAGCTGACGCTCTCAGTATGGCCCTCGAGGGTTGGTAGCAGCTGCTGTCCTGTAGCCGCGTCCCAGCGCCGGACCGTCTTATCGTAAGACCCAGACACGATCTGCTTGCCGTCGGGAGAGAAGGCCACTGAGGTGACGTAGTGAGTATGGCCCTTGAGGGTTGGCAGCAGCTGCTATCCTGTAGCCGCGTCCCAGCGCCGGACCGTCTTATCGTGAGACCTAGACACGATCTGCTTGCCGTCGGGAGAGAAGGCCACTGAGCTGACGTTCTTAGTATAGCCCTCGAGTGTTTGTAGTATCGCATTCCAATATGTTTCTACTCTAGGCTTTCTCTGGATCTAAGATAGAATATATCCCTCGAACGTTTCTTGAATAATGCTCTTCTCTAGGGCGAAGATAAGAGCCGAATAATATGCTTAAAGAGGCGCCTGTTTAACAATTGATCGGTTGGATATAGTAAACCGCCTTTCATTATGTATAAATATATGTAATTTCGGACTTTCATTGAACTTATTTATTTTAGCAGAGTCTTCTCTAAAGGTATCTTTAAAACCGCAATATAACTTACCTTAATCCAGTTCTCGAGCTTTATGATTATCACGACACCCTCTGGCAAGCTTATTATTAAGCTAAGCGCCTTAAGCCAGAATATATAACTCGTTCTTAAAAACTAATAAATAGAGCTATCGTCTATGAGATTAATAGTAGTATATCCTCTATTATAGTTAAGTAGATAGTTAACCTAATAGAGACACGAGTATTACGCTGCCGCGAGTAGATCTAGAACTAGTAGCTCGACTATCTCAATCGGGAACTAAGGCGCGCGTAACCCGTATATGTCGTGTCGAAGCGTTAAGGATATAACCTCGAGCGATTTTAAGAATATAGTGTATATTGCACCTGCCTTTCCAGATGAAAATACTCTATTAAATGCCCTATCAAGTAAGAAGTCCTTTGCCGACTAATAGATGAAATACATGCGATTTTCTCGTATAGTAAGGAACGAGCCGCATTTATTAATAATCTTCACGACTTTCTCGAGATTAGAAGAGATTTACTAAGGAAGATCAGAGAGGGCTCCTACTTTAAGGAGGTGAAGTAGGCGGTACATAAGCGTTATAGTAGAAAGGACGAGATAGCAGAACTCAGGATCTTTACGCTATAGCCGTTCAACCTAACGTAGTATCCGATCGTAGAGCGGTTCTAGCTCTAGCGGTATGTCCTAAAGTATATCGAGCATGTCCTAGCTCTCCACGAGCTTAAGCTCCTTTAAGACAAGAGCCGCCTAGAGAAATATCCTATTTACCTTAGTGTATATCTGATCTTGAACTATCTCCTATAGCTCGCTATTATCCTTAATAAGTCGTAATTTAGAAACCTTGAAATTAATAAACACCTGGATAGTACGAGAAACATACTCCTCGTTAAGCTTAAGGCTAAGCCTTGTCTGCGTTTAGTTAAGTCTCAGCCGCCTCTTAATATTAGGTTCGTTATAGCTTAATATAATCCATTTCACGCGAGTAGATATTAAGGCAGTTCAACTAATTGGATCTAAAAGCTAGTTAAGATTTACTTTACATTCGTCGAGCGCATTGATAATCAAATAGATACTCTTTAAGCTTAGGTCTTACAGAATACTAGTAAAGATTTTAGATAATATAACCCAGGTATTTGTATCTTTAAAGAGAGCTTTACTAGCGTGGTCGTACTTCTTCCGCATATGCGAGATAAGTAATAGTTACTAGTCGATAAGTAAGTAAATAAGACTGCGGAGCATAGCTAACATATTATTAATACAGTTATCGGTAGCCTAGCAGAAGAAGTATGATAATAGCGTAGTTACTGTCTTATCTCTTACCTTCGTCGAAGGGCTTAATTTATCGAGAGTACCGTAAATAAGTATTATCTTGCCTTTACCAGGGTCGCCCTTAATCCAGAGCAGCCGGCTGCATTTGTCGTCGCGCCATTATTAGAAATCGGGATATTTAAGGATCCATTAGTAAGAGTCTCGCAATAGCCCGCCCTTCGTGTCCTCGATCCGCTTCTTATCCTCGCGGGGATCAGTTATCCGTAGGTCTTATATATAGCTTTAACTCTGTTAGTCGAATAAATTCTGCTCCTCTTCTCGCATATAGTAATTAGCATATTACTAAAGATAAAGCGATTCATCCTGTGTTTACCTGTTAATGAAGTCTGGATCTCCTTCTTAAGCCTTCTGAACGCGTGCTCTTTCCCTTCGCTATAGATAAGCGGCAAATAAATGCCAAACATGCCTAGTAGTGAATATGCCTTATCTTCCCCGCGTGTTATCTGTTGATCCTCTGCCCACGACAATCGCTCCTCGACGCTAAATTAAGACAAAAGGGCACCTTCAAGTGCTGAGATTAGAATCGCCGTTATCTCCTGGATTTGTTGTTTTAGAGTTTCTTTATCTCCTAGTCGCTCGCGATTATAAGAGAAGAATTCAACTGAGCGCGGGGCAAGGAGCTCTTAAAGGGTCCAGCCTCGTGTAAACTATTTACTATCCTGAAAAGCAGATTCCCAAGTACACTTAGTAGCTGTATCACTTGCTTTCCGTATTCGTGTCGAAATATCTGATAAATAGATATAGTATCTAGCCGCTTTCTAGTACTAGTGAAACATCGAGTTAATAGCCTCTGCGAGCTCAGTGCTGTTCGACTTATCGATATAGTAGGCGTCTACCCAAAAGTATTGCAAGCCGTCGCGCTTCGCTTATTCTCCGCAGAACTGTATCTTGCTATAACTAGCCATCTTCTTGCCGTTACTATTCTTCAGATCTGCCAAAGTAACCTCCTCCGGTCCCCATCTGTGCGAAAGAATAGCATACTTAGGTATATCGCTCTCAAAGAACTTTATTAGGCAGAAATCGCTCCTGTTATTATACTGTAGCAGACGCATTATTCAAATAGGTTCGAGGATCGTAAAGAGGAGAGTTGTCAGTAGTAGTTAAGCTGTCGAGTTAGTATAGATATAGAGGGTGATATCGGGTAGAGGCTGGCGCACTCAGCTGGGCGGCAGCCTCGCGGTAATAGTATCGTCGTACATGACTGGAAGCGCGCAAGACCAGCCCAGTCGCTCAGGCTCACTAGCGAAGTCACCTCGATTGACAATAATATATTCTTATTGCTGAGAGGGAAGCTAAAGATATCTGGGAATTGAATAATAGAAAAGGAAATCAGGACCCAGTCTACCTTCGATCATCTATCTGATGTCGATTTCTAGCTTTAAGTCTTAGGCTGCCATTTATTAAGTAAGCTACGGCGAAACTACGGCAAAATTACCAAAGCTTTATAGGAGGTGCGGGGTGTATCCCTTCTAGCTGAGAATCGTTAGTTCTGTCGATCAGAAGTACTGAACCGCGTGGCGGCCCTATAACTGTTTACGCGCTATAGTAGCTATAAAGCTTATTAGGGTCTTAGATAAAAAAGTAATCGATCTGAAGCTTAGATAAGATCTTTTAAGGTGTATAAGGGATAATAAGAGATTACTAGTATAGCTGTAGTAGAGAACTCGAACTAAATCCTAAATAGAAGCTTCTTATTAATCAGGCGAAAAGGCGATAATACGAATATAAAATTTTCTTCGGAAGGGGTTAAATTACTAATAAACAGTAGTATAATATTACTGATCTTTTATTTTTATAGACTCATAAGCTAGTGTGGAGTTTAAGAAGCTTAAAGTCAAAGTACCTATAGATTTTCTCAGTACGCAGGGTTTCTGTTAGATCCCAGATCACATGTAGCTGCCTACTAGGCAGCCACGGCCTCTTGTCTAAATAAGAACACCTAGACAGCCAGCTTCTACAATCAAGCATGCTGCTATCACTTCTTCTTCCGATATCCAACTGTTTCTCGGCACGCAGGGAGGGACGTTACTCTTGTTTTTTCTCGGCACGCAGGGTTTCTCGGCACGTAGGGAGGGACGTTAATCAAGAACTGATGGGAGGTACCGCGAGGAGTGAGAGCGATAAGCAAGTTCCTGCATGAATTCTCCTAGAAGTAAATAATGGGAGACGGATATAAGTTAGAGCGAATGTCAATTTTTTCTTGCGATACATATGTACCTTATATTATATGCATTAACACCCTTAAATAAAAATAATATACCATCTAGCCAGCCGGGAAACCGATATGAATAAACTAATAAATAGTCTAGAAAATATATTTAAAAATCAATAATAGCTGCCGACTTTGGTAACTCAGCTTGTTTTATAAGCTTGTCTACTGTAACCTTTAGCTTTCTAAAGTGTATATCTTTAGTATTATTCTACCTTCGAACCGGCCCTACCTGCTAGGTCTAGATAAGTAAACTTTCTTTTCTTTAGTTGTAGTCTATCCAACTTAGCTATATTGTTAACGCAGTAATCGCAATAAACTGTAGCGCTTATATACCTACCTTTCATACTTAATAGACATCTGGAATATAGAGGGACCCTAGAGATCAAGAACTCAGACACGAAGTGTAGCGCTATTACAACAGATATACCTTAGCTGGAAACAAGCTTTTATAACATACTTTGAAGATATTAGGTTAGAGGGGGTATATTATCAGATCCGGTATACAAGTTATCTACAGAAGTCGAGCTTGAGAAGTCACTAGCCGTTTTATATAGTACTATATTAGTAGTAGGCAGCGGAGAAGGTAAGGGAGATAACCTATATAGAGATAGTAAAGAGTCTATCTCGGGTTCCTCTTATAGAAGCTGAGCTATAATAGGGTAGTTTATTAGTCTCGTAATAACCGAGCTTGGGTATACTATGATTTCCTGAAGTATATCTACCCAAAGATATTCATTATTATGCATATAAAGTAGTTCTTCATTCGTAATTTGCTTAGTAGAACATCTATAATTACACTGCTTTCCGTAAGAGAAACAGGCGATCAGATCACTCTTCTCGTTAGGGATAATATAAAACCTATGTACTACTAGCTGCTTAGGAGGCCAATATTTATAAGGCCAGCGTCTGAAGGAGTCTAATCTAGATGAAATCATAGAAAAAGCGCCTGGAATTTTAATAGTCTTTAATATATTAATTATTATATATAGGCGTAGAAGTGAGATTAATTAGTATTAGAATAAGTTCAGTAGAGGCGTCGATACTGTAATAAGACTTAATAAGGGCGATAGTAACTAATATAGCAGATAGGTACTACTTTTAGTATATATAGCTAATTTAAGCTCCTCTAGTAAATAGAAGGTATATGTAGTTAAGTAATAAAGTTCTGAATTAGTAAGGATAAACTGGTATTATAAAGGGGCTATCTCGTGAAGTCTATTCCTAGAATAGAGGGTTAAAATGCGGTCTCTCTACTATCTTAGTTTAGAGACCGACTTAGACTCCTTATTATATAATATTAAGGGAGAATTCGATACTGCGAAGCGAGACGCAGCGAGGGAGATAGGCAATAACGATGCTATATAGATAGGAGTAGTTGGAGCCTGTTTGAACCTCTATAATTAAGTAACGAAGTTCTGCCTCAGAAAAGACGTGCCTATTATTATAGTTAGCAGCTAATTTTAGATATACTCACTCACTAGAGCCGGCTTCTAATAAGCTGGATAAGAGTTAACGACGAACTTGGTATAGATGCTAAAGAGGATCCTGGGTTTTAAGAGTAAGTAAGAGGTTTTATTGGATTGAAAGGATTTGCCTTAAATACGAAGTAATTTAAGATCTGACTCGTGTGTAAATGCAAGGGAAGCTGTATTATGAGGTTATCATGTGTTGGAACCGAATTGGGACCTTGGCAGTGTGTAAAATGATTTGATTTGATTTGATTAATAGCTATTAATCAAAATCAAATCAAGTCAAATTTAGATTAATTAAATTCAAATTAAATCAAATCAGATTAATTGATTATTAATTGATTAATTTGATTAATATAAGAGCCGCATCCTAATTAGGTATAGAGTGCTAAGACCTATCCTTATTAAGTCTAGCGTATACTAAAAATAGGAGTGGCGAGTCCTAACCGAGCTTTACTTAGCCTAGCGAGGTAATGCTAAAGCCTTTTCTATAACACTTGACTATATTAGCTAATAATAAATAAAAAATATATATTATAGAGGAGTGGGGTAGTGCCGTTAAAGTGCATAGTAAGTAGGGACGTAGAGGACTACTAACTAAACAGGTAGTAAGAGTAGGAGAGAGAAGATGATATATTTGTTACGCGCTATCGCGCTTACTTATACGATCCACGGAACAGGCTAACTATCTTCCGACCCGGAACTATACTACCTTACTATATATATCTCCTTCTAAATAAGCAGTCGCCCCCTGACTATATCCTCTGAAGTATCATATAAATAAGAGGAAACATATACTAAGAATCCTACTAACTGTTCACCTTTATTATATTACTTATACCTACTGCTAAATACTCCTTAGCTTCCTCTGCAAATAATAGGCCCTCTTTTAACGCGATCTCTATTACTTCCTTACTTAGCTAATTAGTATTATACTTTACCTCTTCTATCAGGATACCTATAGCTTCTAATACCTCCTTTAGGTAGTAAAAGGACTTCTCTCTAAACGCTTCCTTCTTTACTTTCCTTACTATCTTAAAAGCCTTTATAGCTACGACTAGTACCTTAGCTCTCTACTTATTAATAAAGGTATAAGCTACTGCTCGATCCTCTCTTAATAGAATATTTCTCTAGGCTATTACTACTAGAGAACTCTATTATCGTTAAATAACTAGAGTATTAGATAAAGCCCTTAAACCGGAAAGCTTAACTATAGTAGCGAATCGAAAGGGAATTACTTTATACTGATTTATAAGGCCTAATAGAGTAGCTAAGGGTATAATAAAGTCTTAGTAAGAGTCGGCTAGGTCCCTTTAAGTCCTACTTTCTATAACCTCTAGGGTTTCCTTATCGTCCTAAATCGTAATAAACTATAGTAAGATAGTCTAGTGAACCTTTATCACAGGCCTAGTTAACTTATATAGAATTTTTAGTAGTATAATCTATATATCTCTAGGGCTATAAGGAGTTCTAACTTAATCTACTCCTAAGACCTCTATATCCTCTTAAGTAAATATCTAGTTTATAATTCGGTAAACGTAGTAGTTAGTATCCTACCTTTACTTATAAACACGCGCCTACTACTTACTTAGCTTATACTATATCCCCGGATAATAGAAAATATAATTATCCTTATCCTCTTAATCTAGTAAGATACTACCCTAAATTATAGTAGCGCCGCGATTAGTAGTAAGTATATTATTAATATTTAAATTAATATAATAGAAGAAGGTCCTATTACCTGGTATAGTATATTTAGTATAGTAGGAGTAACTAATTAGCCTTTATTTCTTATCAGGATAAAGGGCGGTATATAGTATATAATAGGCGGGGTCTTAGCGTATAAGTTACTAGGTTACTGAAAAGAATATATTCTGTAGCTATCTGATATTCTTACGCTTATTTATCTCTTATAAGTAGTGCTAGTATATATCTAATTTATTATAGATAAGCTTTCTGAGAGGGGAGCGGAACTACTATTTAAAGAGGTAGCGAATAACTTGCCTATTCTCTTCCTATTATAGTAAGATCATCGGATCCTAGCTATTTAGAATTAGCTTCTAATTATAGTCGAATAGTTCGAGCCTCTTCTTTTAGTGAAATTTATAAGGTCTAAGCTTATTTGATAGGTAAGGAGGGTAATTAGCTATACGAAACTAAATATAAGTCTCCGGGTCTATTTTTAGTTTTCTGATTTCTAACCTCTAGTTATATATAATTTATAGCCTCTCGATAGCTAAGCCTTCCGGAAGTCGCTTTATATAGAGACTTATACGTCCTATTATTAATCGTAAGTAGCTATAGTAAACTCGCTAAAATCCTAATATCCTGCCTAAGAGCTTTATTATCACTATAATTAGTAGAACTTTCTTTCCTTCTATTATAGTTTTCTAGCTAGTAGTTATGTTCTTTCTGTAGCTGTACTTCTATATATTCCTATCCTCCTCCTCTACCTCCTGCTTCTCTTATTCCTCTAGCTTCTTCTTAACTAGGTCGATTTCTTCCTTATTAATCTCGGCCCTTTTTTTATATATAAACTTAAACTCTTTCGTAGCCTTACTTATTTCTTCTTAGCGCCGGGACTAACGTAGTTAGGGAACTAGGGCCCTTGTATTACTTGTAATAATTTCCCTCGCCGGGCGGGTTAAATTATTAGTGCTACTAGAGCCCTCTCCTTCTTTACTTGCAGCTGTAAGTATACTCTCTAATTCCTTTATAAATACCCCTTCTTCCGCGAATCCTCTTATACTAACTTATATTCTAATACTTCTCTATTCCTTTCCTACTAATTTCCTTATCTCCTCTTCTCTTACTTTCGCGCCTATTATATAAGTTATATCTATTATAGTAACTTCCTTTACTCTGGATATACTTTAATATAATAGCTTTAAGACTCTCTTTTAGACTTTTAAGTTAACTTATAATCTAGCTTCCTTAATAGATATCTTTACAGAAGCTTATTAGTAGCGACTTATGAATTCTCTTAACTTAGTCGCTAGCTAGGCTAGTAAATCCGGGTCTATCTAGTTTTTTACTATACTATTATAAGCCTTACTAAGTTTATTTCTTTTCTTCGTGTTATTAATAATTATAACTCGAACTTCTGTCTAAGACTAATAAAACTTATCTTTAGATATATAGATCTGAAATACCCCAGACTTCTCTATATACTTATATACCTGCTTAATAAGTTCCTTAGCTCTATCGTAGTACACTATTATATTCTCTAGGACCCTTAACTAAGTATTATACTAGTCTTGTAGTAAGATCCTATCTAGGTATATAATTACCTTATTAAAGTTAGTAAAAGTTAGTAATCTATTTTCTGTAAGTACCTTAACTAAGCTTATACTTATATCTCTACTATTATCTATAGCGAACTATTATATCTGCGTAGTAATCTAGTTATTATAGCGTGAAATATAAGGAAGTTATTATTTTTAATAAAAGTTAAAAAGTTTCGAATTAGAAAAATCCTTAGTGCCTTAAATCCTCTCCTTAAAAGCTCCTATACCTCGCTTAGTAACTTATAAGCTACTATTCCTCTAATTGTATTATCGCGCTACCTGCTAATAACTAATATATAATAAATAACTAGTAGCTTCTCTGCCTTTTTCACTTTTCTCCCCTCTAAAATTCACTTTTTTATTCGCTATCCTACGCTTTCTCTTACTAAATTCACCTTTTCTATAGCCTCGCTACTACTATTCGCTTAATATAAAACCTCTCTCTTATACTCTTATTTTCTTAAATTTTCCTTTTTTCTTTAATAACTATTTTTCTATAGTTACCTCTCTTCCTTACGCTATTATTACTATCCTTATACTCTACTACTTTCCTTATACTTTCTATACTCTTAACTTATACTTCTATCGCTTCTATTACTATAGTATTACTTCTAAAGATTATCTCCGCCTAGTATATCTTAGAGTACTCCCTATATAGCTTAACCCCTAGTATAGTCTATATCTAAGATATTACTATAGCTATCTGAGCTAATAGGATTATATATTTATCAGATTACGTAATTAGCCTCTTAGTCCTTACTTTTAATAAGTAGGTCCTTACTAAGATAGAAGTATCTGATAAGTAGAGAATCGATTTTCTCTTATATCTTTATATACACTCTAATCGGAAGTCTATAGGTTATACTTTTCTTAGTCCGGACGACTTTATTATAAAGTTTAATAATATACCTCTCTGTAGTAATATTACTATAAGATCTAATACGGATACTTCGGACCTGACTTTTATTTCTATAAAGGAGTATAATAGTTACAAGTAGTAGCGTAATAAGTACTTATTTAGTAGTAGTAACTCTCTTAATAACTATAAGAAGAAAGAATTACGGAAGTATATTAAGTCTAAGCTCTTAATTAATTTACTTATAAAGACTCTTAGCTTGTTTTCTAAAGACCTTTCTACTTCTAATACTATCTGCGTTAAGAATACTATTAAGAAGAAGAAGCTTACTAAGAAGGAGACTCTTCTTATAAAGAAGTTAAAGGATACTAATAAGTATATAGATAATATCCTAAATTAAGATAATTCTAATAAAGGTAATACCCTTACTATTAAATATAAGCTCGTATCTACTACCGCTACTTTTATTCCTACGACCTCTAAGAAAATCTTATTCCGAGTTACTTAGTTCTCTAAGATTACTCTCTCTCTAGAGAAAGCTATTAATAGTAATAAGGATACTAAGGTTTATGCTAATATTAATAATATTAAGGATAAGGATAATAGTAACTATTCTAAGAAGAAGAAGAAGAAGAGATCTACTAAGTATTAAGCTCTTAAGACTACTTCCGGAACTACTACTAGATTACACTAAGCTCGCCTTTATTATAAGGCTATTATAACTACCTCTACCTTTATTACTAGCTATTTTCCTAAGATTAAGTTACTTCTTAATAAGTACTTCTAGTAATACCCTTATAATAAGAGTACTTCTAACCCTGCTAATACTTAGTCTTACCCTATTACTTATTAAATATACTTTAATCTCGAGTATATTAGTTATATTAGTAGCGCCCTTACCTAGGATATTAATAGTAAATATTATTATATAACTTACCTTAAAAGATATATTTATCGAATTATTACTAAGGTTATTCTTACTAAGTATAGTATATTAGGTAATTCTTCCTTAGCTTACCTAGTTACTACAGGTAAGTACTTTCCTCTCTTAGCTAGCTATAGTACTAATAATAATAGCAATAGTAAGAGTAGTAAAGAAATAGACGTTAATAATAATAAAATAGCTAAGAATACTACCCCCTTAGTCTAATAAGTCCCTCCTACTACTATATTTATTATCTGTATAGATTTATTCAGTTATATAATTAGTGCTTAAGGTGATTGTTTTTTTTAATTTCTTTATATAATAACTGCTCTAAGTACTACTTGTGATACTACTTATTTCCTCTTCTTCTTATTTAACTCTAATATTATTATAAGTGATTAATAGATAGGATTTAATAATATTTAACTTTACTTATTCTTTTATTTAATAAGTAAATACGACTTATATCTCTTACTTAAAATTCCTAGCCCCCTTAGGAACTTCTATTACCTTATTTCCCTTACTAAGTAAGTTAAATTATCCCGCGACTTAGTAGCTTAATTATAACTACTATACGCCTGCTTTCCGGAATTACTACCTGCTTTTCCTCTAGTTCTTAGAGGTCTCTCTCTACTCTAGCTTACTCTCTTATTACTAGTATAATACTTAGGATATTACTTCCTAAGTTACTTTTTATATTACTAGTTACTATACCTTTCTTTTCGCTTAGATCTTCAGGTTCGGAATTATTAAATCCCTTACTAACTTTAACTAATTCCTAGATAAAGTCCCTTTTATAAAAGACTTTAAGTTAATTCCCTGAAAATATACTACTAAGTTAAGTATTATAAAGTTCCGAGAGTATATATATTCCTTTCTTCGCGATAGCTATATTAATCTTATATAAGCTAAGCTATTAGTAGCTAAGCTTTAGTTTAGAAGATATATTAACTTCCTATTTAGTATTATATAATAGAATAATATCGCTAACTTTAATTTCCGCTTAATAAATCCGCTAACTAGTATTAAACTTATCCTTACTTATTACTTATATCTTATATTACTTTATAATTACCTCCTTTAAATCTTTATCCTTAATCTGAATCTACCTTATATAAAGAGCTAAAATCTTTGCCTTTATCTAAGTATTCTCTTAATCTATAACCCTTTAAGTAAGGACTCTTATTTCAACTAGTAGAACTGCTTCTGACTTATATTATATCTAAAATAGTATATACTTAGTTGTTCCTTTTATTATATAGTAGTCCGCTAAAAGTATCACGTGTAGATTTCTAATCTAATCGCCTATCTCCCTATCTATTATCTTCGTTAGGACGTTTATAATAGGTTTATAACCCTGCTCTATTATTCTATTCGCTAGGGTATAATAAGCTAATACTACTACTCTTTAGATCCTATATTTCCGAGCGAGCTTTTTTACTTACTTCTTATTTTCCGGCCCTCTATTTATAACTAGCTTTCTAAAGATCCTATAGTAATATATTATATCTTCTTAGAGGAAATCTATAATAGCTACTGAAGTTGTATTTACTAGGGCTCTAGCTTTAACTTACTCAGATAGATTATCCTATGCTATAACTAAGTAGTACTTTCCTTACTTTAGTAATAAATATATAATATCTATTTCTACTTTAGCCTATAGAGCGCTAGTCTATATAAGATAAAGCGCTTCCTTTATCTTAGTAGAGTCCCGAAGTTAATAACCTTTATATATCGCTATATAAGCTTTTATATCTAGGTATAGTAAGTCTTAGAAATACTTTTTAATAACTTTCTAGTAAGTACTTTCTTATTCTTTATAGCCTATATCCTTATAAAGGGATTTAAGGATTATTTACTACTCCTTTTTACTATTTACGACCCTTCTTATTAGAAGACCTTTATTAGTATAGTAATATAGAACTCTATTCTGAATCGCGTAATTCAGGGCTTACTACTTAAATCCCCTAAAGTCCTTAGGGTTAACCTTACTTAGTTGCCTTAGCGTAAGAAGATACTTCATAATAAGCTTAGAATCTAAACTCTATACCTCTTATAAGTAAGGTACTACTCTTCTAGTCTAAATACTAACTTTAACTTAACTAAACTAAGTATCTATAAAATTATTAATATCCTCTTCTAGAGCTTTAGTATCTAACTCCTTCTAAGTAGCTAATCGCTTAGATAGCTTATCTACTACTATATATTTTATTCCTAGTATATAGCGTACTTTAAAATTAAAAAGGCGTATCTAAGTAATTTATCTTATAACTAGAGCCCTAGGTAAGTCCGACGCCCCTTAATTAAGCTACACTACTAGAACTATAGCGTCTGTTTCTAAGATAAAGTAGTAGCTAATTAGAACCCCGCGGACTTTCTTTAACACCTTTAGAACCCTATAATACTCTCTTTTAGTAGTATTATAGTTTCTTTTAGTAGCTATCTATACTCTGCTATTATACCTAATAAGATAACACTTAAGGTTATAATCTAGCTATATTAAGACTATCCCCTATCCCTAAAAGCTTATATCTACTACTAAAATTACTTCGCTACTTCTTTTAGAGATATCTAGCCTTACTAGCGCTAAAGCTATTATTAGAGCTAACTTTAGTATATCTATCACGAATATTTTAATATCCTTAAATTTCTACTTCACCTCCTTTTAAAGTAAAAGGTATAGTAGCTTAGCTTTTCTAGTATAATCGACGATCTAGATATAGTAATAGTTATAGACTCTAAGAAACACCCTGACTTTAGTTGTATTTTAGTATTCCCGCTAGTTAAGTATCTTTATTACTTTTTTACTATCTGGTAACCTGCCTTTTATAGTACAGATATAACCTACTAACTTTAGGCTATTAACCTTGAACTATAACTTAGAGCTAATCGTAGCTCTCGCCCTTTTTATATTAGCTAGGACTATATCTAAATTAATAAAGTATTCTAAGATATATCTTTAAATACTAGGATTAACCTCCTTATTATTATATTTTAAGTAAGAGCCTAAGATAAGAATATTATTAATAAATATCCTAGCTCTCTTAGGCTTATAGTCCTTTAGAATTACTTTTCTAACCCTATAAAATTATATAATAGAGTTAGTTACTTCCTGAACTAAGGTAGTATAGCAAAGGAGACTAAGTAGTATTTAGAATATAATCAGGTCTCTGCTATTTAAGTATAAGGTAACCTAATTATACTCGGAAAAAAGTCTATTAGGGAGGTAATTATATACCCTATAAAATCTTCTGATATTTCCTTAATATTAAGTAGTAAGTTAGTATCCTAAATTATCACTATATTATATTTTATTATAGTATTTACTATCTAATACGCCCTACTCTTTTTCTTAACTAAAAACTACTGATTCTTATATAGTCTATAGCTATATTCTAAGGTACTAGCTTTAAGCCTCTCCGTGAGTATATCCTTAATATGTTCCTATAGATATTTTAGTACTAGGAATCTAGGTACTTACTAGGCTTTATACGGAATAATATGAATTTCCTGCGGTAAGCAGATATCTTTATATATTCTTCTGTATTTAGAGAAATTAAACGCTATTATAGCCTCGCGCTTATATAATATCTTCTCTAAAAGCTTATATTCTTATAGCTATAATCCTCCTCTAATTATTATCCCCTTTATTCTTTCTAGTATTAATCTTATCTCGTATAGTAACTCTAAGAACTTCGAGGTTATCTACTTATTAAATTCGTAAGGTAGTTCAATAGGCCCCTTAGCTCTCTCTTATTTTAATCGCCTCTACTTCTAGTTTAGCTTCCCCCTTAGCTTTAACTTATCTGAAATCCCCTTCTAAATTAGAATAACCTTATTAGCTTTCTTCTTATAAGTACTCTAAACTCTAATAGTAAGAAAAACCCTTTTTACTTATAAAAGTATAACTAAATCCGTACTCCTTAAAAGAATTATATCCTTATCCTCTTCCTTATTAAGCTTAGTAAATACTATAGCTAAAAATACTTTTACTTTTCTCTTACTAAGCGAGTTAAATATACTAGTTAACTTGCTCCTTCTCTTAGTAGATCTATCACTAGAATTACTTACTACTACAGCCTTAGCTAGGTGTTTTCCGGGAAAATATCTAATTTAGTATAAGATCTTATTAAATCCGTGACCTTTACTATAACCTACTTAGTTCGGTTATTATTTATAACTATAGTAAACTAATAACCTCTGCTATAAGAAAATAATAAGAGACTTACTATAATAAAAGGTTATCCTAGGACTATATTATTCTCTACCTATACTAAAGTAAAAAAACTCCTTACTATTAAGATACTTCCGATCTCTATAGTAACTCCCTTATATAACCCCTTGAACTTCTCTCGCTCTTTTAAGTAGCTTATTATTCTAAGATTAGGGTTAAGTTAAATAAGGAGCTTAGCCTTTAAGGTAATCGTAGAAGTTATTAGATTAGCCTTTAATCTGTAATTAATAAGCGCTATTATAGTTAGAGAGCTTAGTCGGACTCTGACCTTCGGGCTTCTAATTACTAAGACTTAGGAGTCCTCTGATATCTTCTCTACCCCCGCTGACTTTATTAATACTAAGTTAGTCTAATTACCTCTAACTCCCCTCTTAGAGGTCTAAGGCAACTTTACTATAGCTATATTTTTAAAAAGTAGTTTCTATAGGAGCTCGGAGTATATAAGTACTTCCTTACTAGTAATACCTTTTAGTTTATTATCTAGGACCTTATTTAATAACTTTAAAGGCTACGCCCCCTGCTTTAGGATATCTAAGTACTACTTATTTTCTTAGTAACTCTCGGACTAACTTTCTTTAACTTCTTAGTCTACTTCTTATTTATTTCTATTTCTTCGATAATCTCTTCTTACTATACTCTCTTCCCTAATACCCTTTTAATTAGATCTTTCTACTTCTACTTTCTAAGTTATAAAACTTTTAGAGCTACTAAGTCCTTTTCCTTCTTAACTCGCCCTTTTAATACTTTCTTAGGGTTTACTTATTTATTATCCTTTCCGCTCTTCGGTTTTTTACTTCTAGCCCTTAATATTCTTATAGCTTCTTAGTCCCCCTTATCTTCTTTAATATCTGACTTATCCTAAGTTACTACTCTTACTACTATTACCTTCGCGGGTTCAGCTTTATTTATAGGGTACTATAGTACTTATATTAGCTATACTATTAAACTGCTCCCCTTAGCTTATCCCTTACTAGTTCCTTATATTAAGGTTCCTCTCTAACTAGCTCGTATACCCTCTATTACTAGGACCCCCCTGCGCTACTCGACTAACTGCCCCTCGCTACTTATATATCCGTAATATATTTAGCTCTAATAGTTATATATAAGCCCCTTTTCTATATCTATTAGGAAGTCTAGGTAGTTCCTATAGAAATACTTATTTTCTAAATAGTAGAAATATTAGTTCTAGTGATCCCTATAAGTACTTACTATATATACTCTAATTAATGAGTTATTCGGACGCTAAAGTTAGCCCGAGTAAGCCCTCTGTAGTAGTCTAAATAGATTAACTTAACTACTAGGTCCTACTAAGTAAGCTCCTAACTAATTTCCCTTATTAGGTAGGCTAAATCCCGATCTTCCCCTAAGTGCTTACAGAGCTCGCGATACTATTATAACTAGTGCTAGCGCGTTAAATACCTAGGTTATCTCCTCTACTACTTCTATAGATATAGTCTTTAAGCTAATAATAAGGGGAACTAGCTAACCCTTTACCTTAGGGGTAATAAGTACTTAGCTAAGCGAATCTACTAATTCACTAAGGCTCTCCTATTTCATATAATTATTAGAAAACTCTTAGACTATCTTATTAGATATATAAATCTTAGTAACTATCTTAACTAAGTCGTTAAACTTAATTATACCTAGCTTATTAATATTAACCTTGTTCTTACGTATTACCTTCTTATAAATATCCCCTAGCAGCTTATTTAAGAACTACACTCCCCGAGTATAATTTTCTAACTAGCCCTTTTTTACTAGGGTAGCTGATATTATAGTAAATTATCGAATAAACTACTTTATATCGCTTTCTATGATTCGCGGTTTTAACTTTAAAGCCTCGAGGAATAATTAGGAGTTTATCTATTAAAAAGTATCCTAATCCTTGTACTTCTCTAAAAGAGAGACTACTAGCTCTTCCTAATTCTTACTTATCTACTTTAGTAGCGTTTTAATATACTAACTAATAGTAAGATTATAATATCAGGGAAGCTATTTAATTCAGTCCGTATCCTTTAATTAGGCGTTATCACACTAATTAGTATACTATTCTAAGAACTCTATAATATTAGCTCCCTTAAAGTATAGTACGCCTAGTATACCTAGGGCCGGTATAACTGAAATATACCTGACTTCCGCTATCCTAGAATTCATAGTCCTTGATTCTTAATAGCTTTCCTCCCGGACTTAAATATATTCTATTATATCACTTTCCTCTATACCTAGTGTTCTCTAGTTCTTAGGATCTCTTAGAAATATAATTATATTAGGGAATTTAGTAAATGATTTAAACCTTTAGTACCTACTTATAAGGTATAGTATACTTAATATTACTAGAGTTAAAAGTACTAGAGTTATTAGTAAGAGTATAGCGATTACACTTCTTATAACCTCCAGACTTAGCTCCTTTAACTGCTCCGACCTCCCTAACCCTTTTTCCTTGTATCTCTTTTTCGCCCTACTTTAGGCCTCTTTTTTATATTAGACCTACTTTCTTTTTATATTTATCTGTTCTCTACTCGTTTTCCTTATATAAACTTTCTCTATTACTATAGTAACCTTATCTTCTAAGCCTATTATAATAACTTTCCCTTCCGTGCTTCCTTAGCTCTCTCTACTTATATTCTACTATTTCCCGATATCCTATCCGCTGAATAGGGGCTCCCTAAGCCCTTTTTTTCTAGCTATTTCTTACGTGTCTATCTATTACTATAACTAAGTTACTAAGCGATAAAATTCTAACTCTTACCTTTACTACTAGCTTAGCTATATCCTAACTATTCCTCTGCTTTACTTCTAGTTCCCTGTGTAAGTTACTAATATAAAGAGATAAAGTAGTGCTATTAAAGTATATAGTAAGTAGGGACGTAGAGGACTACTAACTAAATAAGTAGTAAGAGTAGGAGAGAGAAGATAATATATTTGTTACGCGCTATCACGCCTATCTATATAACCTTACAGAATAGGCTAACTATCTTCCGACCCAGAACTACACTACCCTACCATACTACTACTAAATAATAGTATATTAATATTAGCACCTACTTCTGCTTTCGGTTTATCTAAGATCCACACTCCTTCGTAATATACGCTGCTAACGTCTAATCTATCCTGAATCCCTATAATGATTGGAGTTTAGGAGGATATCTTAATAGTGGTTATAGTCTTAACCTTCTTACTTTAGTAGCTACTAAAGTTAAGTAAAGCGATAGCAGGTCAGTAATACTTTATCACTCTACTGCTCTATTTTTATAGCTATAACTAGACCTTACCGACGCTAGACTAAACTCCTCTGAATACTCTAGCGTACTTATATTATCTCCGATCTTACAGTAGTGATTACGAACTACCTGCGATACATAATCTCTCTTTATATACTTGCGCTTTCGCTTAGTATAACACTCCTAAGATAAGTATCTTAGGATATTATTTCCCTTAGGAACCTAGGACTCTTAGTAGAATTCTCCTATGATTTCTACAGTCCTAAGAGTATTTTCCTAATATCCGTGGGGTCCCACGAGCTATAATACCCCGAGATAATTATCTTAGTAGAAATACTATCTTGGGATAATTATCTCGGGATAATTATCTCGGGATAATTATCTCGGTAGAAATACTATCCTGGGATAATTATCTCAGGAGCTGTATTCTTATAACACTACGGTCCTCAGAGAAAAATCCCGGGATAATTTTTTTAAGAGATCACGGGTCCTATGAAAATCGGGTTAAGAGAGTAAGGCTCCTAATATATTCCTCCTAAGATCCATACTATCCCAAGAACCTTATCTTAGAATCTATCTCTAAAAAACTATTATAGGAGCCTTAAAATTCTACGGCTCTTTATACGTGATTCCTCTTACTTGCATAATATCACGGATTAAATTTTCTCATAGGAGCTAATTCCTAGGATACTATTCTAAGTCTATTGATTAAATTATACTACTGATTTCAGTATTAAATTTAAAGGCCCTTAGGCTATTCTAAGACTGTTATCACTAAACTATAATCACGGCCACGTACAAATCACAAACGTTAAAAAGACTAATAACACGTTAGTTCAGTAAGCACATAGCGATACTTATTCTTATAGATAATGATTTCGAAATCCAGTTGAAGTAACGTTATCATAGGATTAAAGGTTCTAAGATCAACTTATTAATAGCGTCTCTGACTCTCCCTCCCTGCTGTATCGAACATATTGCGGCGGGACTCAATCGGGCCCCTTATCGATTCCTGTCGATCCCCAAGGCTATAATTAGAAAGAGGGACGATCGGGGCCTCCGATACAGCTCCTCATCGATCTCGGATATAATTAGAATTAAGTAAGAGAGCCGGATAAGATACCTGGGTTTAGATAAAGGACTATTAGATAATAGCTTTCCGTACTATTCTCTACTCCTTACCTTCTACTCCTTGCCTCTACTCCTTACCTCTACTCCTTATCTTTACACCTTATCTTTACTTCTTATCTCTGCTCCTTATCTCTGCTCCTTATCTCTGCTCCTTATCTTTACTCCTTATCTTTGCACCTTATCTTTGCACCCTGTATTTTACGTAAGTAAGAACTTATTATATAACCAATAAGATTTACTTATATCTTACAGAACGAGTCACTTTACTTCCGTAGGTATGAGTGGTAACTTAAATGAGCCAAGTATAGTGAGTTTTGCCTGGTTTCTTAACTTGAACTATATACAAATAGAAGGCAGTGATGATTTCAACTTTTCTAATACTAAAGACACCTTATCTATAATCTGGTAGGAATCTATAATACGTACTCTAAAATCCTCTGCTATAGTACCCTATTTTTGAATATCCTTCTTCAGGTGCTAGTTTTCTAAGTCTATTATATATAGTATCGCTTTGAGCTAGTTAGCGGACTCTTCGATATCTCACTTTAGTGTCGACTCTACTATTGCGGCTTCCTTTTACTAGTTCACCTTATATATTAATTTCGAATTTTCTGCTTCTAATTCAGTAATTCTGTTAGTAAAGTTTACTACTAGTCTAGTGAAAAGAATATGCTAGCGCTAGTATTAGCTTTATCCTCTATAGGGTGATAATTAGCTTACGTACTTCTTTTACTATAGCTTTAAACGAAACACTAACTTCTTAATATAATTCTATATAAGCTCTAATTAAATACTTACTTAGGTTCTTTTCGAAGAGATATGTTCTTACTAGTAGAAATTACTAAGAATAGGGATCTTCTACGCGTGTAATAAGACGAACTTCTGATAGGTCGACTAATATTCCTAGCTTGCTCCCTATTATATCTTATTAGTATCGAGTAAATTCCGTCTTCTGTAAGAGCGTAGATCTTACTAATATACTCCGAAAGCTTTTCACGGCATTCCATCCTCCATTTAGCGCGATCTAGGTTACTTAGTCGAGGCAAAGCCATTTTTTTTTTAAATAGTTGGGTATATTTATAAATGAACTTACCTTAATCGTTTATATAGCTTGAATTAATAAAGCATCGCTCTACGGGTCCCTTTCTAGACTATCTAATTTTATAGAGATCCCTTTCTGGCTCCCTCTATAAGCGAGTATTAATATATAAATTTAGAAGAGCGAAGGTACACTTTCTGACGGGATACTATAGCACAGCCTCTGAATAACCATAGGGACCCGATGCAGCTCCCTCGCCCGATTAATCAAGGGTAAAGTAATCAATTAGGCTTCGTATTAGCTGTAGTTTCCTATAAGTGATAATAATATATTACTAAGTAAATGCCAATTACTAAAGCCTAACCCTACGAAGATTGGCAGATATTACTCGAGACTAAGGTATGTTTATTTATTTATAATTTTATAAAAAAAAGTAGAAGATCATATAGCTTTAAGATCAGAGCTCTCGGAAGAGAAAGGTCAGTAGCGAAGATAGGGTGGCGTTAAGGAGAGTTCTAATATAAGGTTAAAGAAGCGTATATATATAAAGACTATAGAGGAGTATCGAGGCGTAGCATAGTAGGGCTAGTCAGGTAGTGTCGAATTAAAGTACTTATTATCAGCTGTAATATAATGATATACGGAACTCAAGCTTAGCTAAAGAGCTGCATTTATGGAACAGTGTTAGGGGTAGTATCACATGCTATCGACCTTCTTAATCACGCATAGGCTATAAGAGTATACTTACTCTTGTGGCCTATGCTTAATTAAGAGCTATCGAGATATACAGATCTCGGGGAGGCGCTTCCTCAGAACTTTCTAGAGTGCGGAAGCGGCTCTATATTATTCCGGGCTAATCACATTTAGAACTTATAACGTGTAATATGACGTAATTTACATAGTGCCCTCTGGCGGATTATCTATAATATGCTTTTTAATAATGGATACGGGGATACTGTAAAATTACGAGCTAAGTACCTAGCTAAAGACAAAGTGGAGATCGAGGCCGGTTCTATATAAGGTCATACGTCGTTTTTCGTAGCAGTGGTATTAATCCAGCTTCATCCTTATCTATATTATAGTCCAGGCTTAAATAGTTAACATACTATTAGAGTATCTTCAGTTTCTTATTATTTGCTATATCCTTCTCTCCTTTAATATTCCTCTTAATTTATTACCTCTCGTAAAGATATATCTACAGGTCCCCCTCCTTACGCTATACTACCTCTCCTAGCTTAGCATGTTTTAGAATCAGATATATCTTCTTTAACTCTGGGTTATCGATAATCTTAAGCAGGCCGATAATATTAGGATGGTATTTTCTTAAGGATAGCAATCTCTCTCTTTATCTTCTCCTCTAGTAAGACAGTAACCCTTCTAAGTCGACGCTTCTTAGAGAAGCGCGGTATAATTTTAATAGTAATATAGCAGTCCTCCCTCTCAAGACTCCGTGCTAGTTTGACCTTGCTATAGGTGCCTCTGCTTATCTCATCGATGATCTCGCATTGATTTATCAACTTCCGTCCGGTAATGGAGTCCTGCTCGACTCTGGCTTTGTAGGTCCTGGTTTACAAATGTTAGCATCGGCAATGACTCCATGACATAGAATATCGAGTCGCGGAATCTCAATTACGAATACGAAGTACAATCTTCATACCTGTATTGCTAACCGGTCCTTTCTCTGCATCTCATACGGACTACCCAGCTCCTCACCACCAGTGCTATCTTTCCACATCGGAAAGAAACTATCGTACAATAACTCTGTTCGCACAATACTGTCCTCCGCCGAGATATCCACCTTGTCCTGTGCATTTGCCCCCCCCGCTCATTGCGTTATATCCTTCCACTCTATCAACAGACTAAACAATACTAGTGGTTTTCCACGATCAACACGGTCACAAGGTTGCCCACAATCCCGGAACGCTCGAGAATTTGGATACACAGGAATGATCAGACTTCATTATCAACTCCTAGACAGCTCATCTGTAGCTAGTAATCTTCCCAAACGTATCAGCCATCCCCCAAATCCCGTATCTCAAACAAGTGAGTTGAACAATCTGGCAACCGATTCCGGTCGAGACCTCAAAACAAGAATTTAAGGTGATCTTTTCCATATTAATCTTAAGCTGCGTCATAAAGAAGTCAAGAATTGGAGACGACAGGGTGCTGGCCATGTTTGTTCCCGAAGGATGAGTACTTGGTGCATGATCGAACAAATCAATGCTTGGCCTACTGGGAGATTCCGTGTTGCAGGGGGCCTACAGAGGGGTACTACCAGTAACTTTTAAATGCGAATTAGCTGCTTTACAGTAATTCGTCATAGAGAGGACATGTAAAATACTAGAGAAAATCAATAAAGCAGTATTGCTAAGTATCTGATCTATATAAGCCGCGCTTAAACAGAAAACGTTAGATTGTTATGCTTGATACGAAGTTCGTACTTCGTCTGATACAGAAACGACGTGCTTTACGCGGTACGCTAGATTTGCATGTGAAAATTGTGGGGAAACTGCTAAGATTAAGTGTATTAGTACTGATGTTACAATTGGAGATATATCTTACTACTTAACACGTAGTATTATTACTGAAATTATTAATTTATAAAACACGCGTAAGTACTTTACCGGCTTATAACGATCTCTAAACTAAAAGAAGTATTTAACTAATAATCGCGTGCTAATAATTTATATGCCTTAATATACTATAGTTTGGGATAATCGATATCACTTATCGCTACGGGCTGTTTCAGTTAACCGTGACTTACTATATCATATACCTGTTAATATATAATAGTCCTCGGAGATAGTAAATACACGATATAGTTACGAGAGTTTAGGTCCGGGAGGAACTAATAAGTCTCGAAATAAGAAGATACTTGGAGCTTTATATTTTACAGCTCTAGCAGTTAGCGGAAAAGAGCTATAGGATCGTAGAGATAGCGAAGTATATCGTCTACAGTCGGGTAATACTTGTAGTATAGCAGTGATTAGCGCGGCCGGTGCTTTTACTGGCTATAAAGCAGGTAAGCTATATGAAAAGTATACAGATAACATAAGAGGAAGGGTCAACTAGTATATAAGATATTAAGGCAGGAACAGAAAGGTGCTTAAAAGGAATAGCAGAAGCCGAAGTCTCCCACGGCCTGGCATAAGCTGAAAAGAGGCCGTTGGAGCACTGGAGATTCAATATACTACTAAGGCTGCTTTAGTAGCAGGTGCTACTAAAGCTTTCAGAGTTCAGAAAGAACCTAGAGAATAGGATAGCCCGAAAGGAAAGCGTATCCTTACTACAGTAATCGGAGCTAGTGCAATTAATACAGCTACTGAACATAAGACTTATAGGCACCTCAGACGCCACGCGTTAGAAGCTATTATAGGCAGTTTAGCAGCTAACAGAGTGATAAACGGTCCCAGGAATAATATTAAGCGTGAGTAGCGCCGAAAGTCTAGGTTAAGATCTCGAGGACTTAGTAATAGTGAGTTATATAGCTCGGAGTCTTATAACAATCGGAGCCTGTCACTAGGTTATAGATTACGCTCTAATTATTATAAACGCAGTAAGAGCCTTACTGGTTACGCTCGAAGAGGCTTAGCAGCCATTAGCGCTAGGTAAGGCTACCTAAAGTAAAAGAGATAAGTATAATGAATTTAGGTAGGTCGCAGAAACTAAAGATATAAGAATAATTCTCTTACACGAGCTAGGTATTATATCACAGAAGTAGGAGCTACAGTAGGACATATAGATAACTAGAGATCTAGGTTGCTATTATCGCGCTATTATTTAGTATCTGGGATATGAATATAAGTATCGACGAGGCAACTGCCAAGGCTAAAAGGAGAGAATATAGTTATATTAGACGTTTATAGAGGCCTTTAGGCTTTAGGCTAGAGTGGAATATTACTCTGGCCTAATTACACGTTTAGTATATGGCTAATAAAGTTTATTTTTATAAGCCTATAAAGTGTATAAGAAATTCATAAATCCAATATCTTTTACGAAGCTCTCTACCAGCACTAACAAGTCAACTGATCACAAAGATATGCGATAAGGCTCTAGCAGGCGCTGCCAGCGACACGGGTATCATTAGAAACCGCTTAAAAAGCGAGGCGATTATTAACATTTAACTTTAAAATATTATCTTAATAGATATTATCTAAATAAGTTAGATAGAATAAAATAATTATTAAATTCCTAATTTCATAATATATATCTAATTTCTAAGCTATCTAATTAAGCTGGAAGCAAAGTAAAGTAAGAAATATCCTAAAAATAAATGGTATTATACTGTGCCTAAACTAAACTAATACTTGTGCAATTTATCTTTAATCTTTTCTCTACTAGCCTTAAGCTTCTCCTTTAGACTTAACGTATAATCAAGAGTCTCTATCTTAGTCGCAAGTGTACTTGAGCTCGAAAGTTCAGTAATCTTCATCTCGAATAGTATAGTAATATCTATATTGGAATTGGAACTCTCTTCCAACTTCTTATAGATAAACTTACCAGCAGTCTTTGACTCGAGCTTATCTCTAATATATAACTTCTCTATAACCTCTATACTTAGTATAAGTTCGTCCTCTTTTCTATCCTCTTGTAAAAGTGTAATATGTGTGCTCTTAAGTATCTCAGTGGGTGTTGGTATTACAGCTCTAGAGGGGTTTAGTGGCTCAAGCTTGGTGGCGCCTAGTATCTCCAGGACAGGATCTGCCTTTACACTGAAGGCTAACTCGGAGGCGGGCGCTTCTTTCGAGGTAGTATTTATAAGGGATTTAGGCTCTAACGTTTCTGTTTTATAGTAAGTTAGTAATATCCTCTAGCTAAAGATAGAAAAGTTTCCGGACCTTTATTACCTTTGTTATATAGTTCTCTAGTCTTGATATTTCCAAGTTCGCCGGAAACTAGCTCTTTACTACTTATATCGTTAACCTTATTAGCTACGCTAGTAACAGTATCTATGTTAACAGTTGGCTTTATGTTAGGTTCTTGTTAATGTTATCTTAGTTATGAAGTTGAAGTCTTTGGTTGGTATATTAAGAGCTTGTGGTGCGTAGGCGAGGTCTCTTTATTTACCTATCAGATAGAGCATCTGATATCTTCTAGCCCCTCTTACCTTAATCGGTAAAACCTGCTGGAAGTTAAGGGTTCTTTTATAGCCTTAGTTTGATTAGCCTTAGTAATTAATTATGTCTCTATTGATTAGGTAAAGGGTAGTTTAGTATGTAATTTTCAAATTAACAAAATCCGGGGATCTCGATTCTAGGTCTGAGAACTAATTATTTAGACCTTCAGTACTATTTTAATATAGCTTTTACTACAAGTCCGTAAGATATAGTATATACTATAGTATCTATCGAATAGTAAGCAGGTTCTAGCGCTTTCTACTTCAACTAGAGTTCAACTAATAAATCATAAGTACACGAACACTGCCCTGCTCTAATAATTACTATCTTAGCCTAGAGCTAGAGGAGATTAAGTGAAGATTAATATCTATACTATTAACGTAACTTACTTCATATAGGCCTAAACTAATCCGGATTCACGTCTATACTTCTACGCTGACTTAAACCTAGAAAGATATAAAAAATTATGAAATCCTAATATTTTATTCGTTAGAAACCCTTATTCTTGGCAGAATATTCGACAGGTACACGGATAAGAAATCCGAATTACTCTTTCTTGTTTATAACGAGTAAAATATAGGTTATTTAGCACAGATATGTATAAGATCTTTAATCTTTGCCTCCTGTATGAAGTACATCTGTAGTTTGGGCCTGTACGAAGTATTTCCCTTCTAATTGAGATCCAGCTGGTCTCCAATCGGTATATAGAGACTATAACATAGTGAGACTTATACTAGAATGGAGAGAGAGCTAGTTCCTCGGTCGCTCCCTACTTCGGTTTAAGCTAAGACTACTCTGATAAGAAGCGAGGCTAAATACACGGACTATATTAGCTATAGCAGCTTGGTCTCGAACTATGAGGCTAAGGAGATGAAATTATAAATATGAACAAAGGGTAGCTAGACCTCTCTACGTATATACAACACTAGTAATATCTCGCCGGTCTCTATGGTAAGTTAGCAGCGCTAGACAAGTTCTAGCACTACTCGTAAGACTCCTTACTATAAGCAGGTGCTATAGGAGATTAATCGCGTAATCCTTTTATATAAGAGCTAAATGTGCTCCTTTAGATACTTATCTCTACTAGCCCTCGCTTTACCTACTCTCGACTTACTCTACAACTAATCTATCTTCGCTAGCCTTCACTAAATATTATAGCTAACAAGGCTTATCTTACAGCGGTAACTGCTATAATTAAAGGTCTTACGAGAGTATTAACTATATACGAGTCTTCACCTCCTATAATACTAACTTTAAATAGACTAAAGATTACAAGGAATAATAGCGACACGTACAAATGACACTAGAAGGGAATTTAGTCGTATAAAGCTCTCAAGCTAGTGTGGAGACTTCCGTTCCCCTGTAAGCAAACTATAGGTCGTATTTAGTAGGATAGTCAAAGGTCGCGTAACAAATAATAGAAGCGAATTTACTTCTACAGAGGATACAGGAAAGGGTTTAGCTAATAAGCGCCATCGGATAGTGATAGCAGCTATTAATACTTAGTAATTAGAGGTTATTATCGGACTAAGCGTACCAGAGCTGTATAACGGCGTGCTAATAGCTGTCTTCGAAGGTCTTAATTAGGGATCCATTATTAACGTGCAGTAGATATATTCGATACATCAGCTAATACAGTATAGTAGTATTAATAAGATAATATTTAAAAAGATAAAGACGATAGCCAAGAGTCCTAACAGTATTCCTGTTAAGATTATTACTAGCGCCGGTCATAGTTAGAGCAAAGTTCCAGGAAGCGATTTTAATAGGAAACGATCCTAAATCGCAACTAGTCCGAGCGCTAACAAGGTGCGGGCGAGTTACATTCTACGTTATTAACCATTACCACCCCTACTTCGAACAGTCTAATCTTAGGTAAGACCCGAATTACTACTGACATTATTAATCTACGTTAATCCTATTATCTTAATATAAGCTTAAAGCCTTAGATATTAGACCTTTTAGCTTTATTTTCTTATTCTTTCTTTTTCTTATATCATAGCTTCACGAACGTTAACTATTAACTCTAGAGCTTATTATTACGTATCCTTATTACTACAAGCGCGAAGAGCCTACTAAGATGTACTTCGACCTTATCTCCGCTATTATATTAGACAAGCGACCTATGGAATTGCTTTCTTATTAGCCTCGGCAGTTTACTTAAGTATCTCAGCCTCTAAGATTATAGAAGCTTAAGGAACGCCGACTAAAAAAATTCATAGTTAAGCGAGGCGTTCGTTAACTTATAGAATCTCTACAGCTTCCAAGTTCAGCTCTTTCGAATTAAATATTAATCTACCCTATAATATTCCGCTTCATAAGTATTAAGTTCTCTTCGTAATCACGCAGTATTAAAGTTATATCACTGACTCCGGCTACAACTAAATAGTATAAACCTCTTAACGTAATTATACTCTTTTATAAAGCGAGCTCACCGGTATCTTTACGGGTGTATACTCTCCTTAAGTAAGCTTTTACGATTGCAAGCGAATATACTACTAAGGATTAAGCTAGTAATCACTCGTATTAGACTCTTCTATACTAAGAGGAGTTCGAGCTTAATATCACCAAGGATCCGCTAGCCCCAGAACAGCTTAAGAGTATCCTCGAGTATATTAGAACGCAGAGAGCGAGTACTATTATAAAGGGTATAAAGAATAAGGCAGAGGTAATAAAGAAACTCAAGGAAAATACAGACAACTTTCAGAAACCTATCATATATTACACTACCTCTTATTCTCTTTAAGCTATCGAATCAGGTTACTAACTATTTCTACAGACAGTAGACTGGAAGAACAGAAAGGCAGTAGTTGGAGATAATATATCCGAGATCTTGAAGATAGTAGAAAAGAAGACATATATAGCCGACTAAGTATTCAGCAGCGACGACAGTAAGTATTAGCATGTCCGCGAGAGGAGATTCCTTAGTTAGTATTCTTATACTTTATTACATACAGCTTCCGAACTATTAAGACAGAAAGTATATCATATTTATTAGCTAACAATTACTATTTACAGCAGCTACTTCCCTAAGCGGATATTTCTAGTCTAACTATACCTTAATCGTTCTATTTACTTCTAGTTTCAAATCGTAAAGTCAATATCTAAAAACGTTAAAGCTATAAGAGATCGAGGGAAGTTATTAAGCTCACACTTCAGAGCAGAAAAGTTAACTAGCGTAAGAGATAGTAATTTACTTTTTATAAGTCGCGCTTCTAGATTATTAGATATACTTATCAACGTGTAAACCGAATTTACTTAACTTACTAGAACAGCTAGAATCTAAGACTAGTTTTATTATCACTTAAATCTTTCTCTTTCTTTATTATACTACCTCTACTCCTCTCTCGCCTCTGCTCTATTTTAGATATTACAGTTATCTTCGTACTCGGTTTACTCGACCTTAAATTCCTTCGCTTTTTCTCTACTACTGTTTTATTTCTGCTACTAGTATACATAGTCAGTTTCTCTATAGGAATTATTTAGAGATAAGTGGTAGTAGACGAATCGGATATTCTGGCTAAAGAGGAAGGGCTGTCTTTATAGTGTGAAGCGCGAGACTTCACTTGGTATCGGTATATATAATATTAAATGATATAAAGATATACGTAGCTAGCACACTAGTAATGATAATGCGGGGCTAGTGTGACCTTTCTGCAAGGTTCCTTCGGCACTTAATTAATTCCGGTTTCCGGGACTGAGCTTTCAGATGGGATGGTTCTGACGAGTCGGAATCGTCCCGAAGAAATTTTTCTTAGGTCGCTGAAAGTGATTTATTGACTCTTATTAGTCGATAAAATATGCGTATAACTCCATAATTTCAGCTACCTGTGACCTGCGGGAAGTCCATGCTTTCATATTATCTAATAGTAGTTAAGGGTAACATAAGTAGCGCAGCCATAACTCGCTCTGCAGACCTTCAGCTAAACGCAAGCAGAATCCATACTATCAGACCCGAACTCATGTATATAATAGATTCCGGTTGACTTTATAGTGGTCCGATTTTACTAACTCCTTTGACTTTCAAGTGAAAGCAAACATACGAAGTATAAAACTATTATTCTATTAATCCAATCGAAACGTCTGCCTTCACTTTAGAGTAGAGATACACCTTAACTTCAAGATCCAGCTTAACCTTGCTCTTATTTCTTATTTCCTGCCGCACTAGGCGATCCTTAATTCTCGACGCTCTTCTAGCTCCAGTTCTACCACCTTTATTTCTAGTGACGCGCTCCTCCTGAGCAGGAATCATTTCCTAGCCGTTAATAACACCATACTTCGTAGTTTGAGGGTTGGTCCTGTTGAGGCTACGCTCGCTGCCTCGTCCTTAGCCCTTGACGCTTAGGGTTGGCTAACGCGACCTTTTCAGGCTCTTTCTCGGAGTGGTGTTCATTCTCATTCTTATTGTCTAACGTGGCTATCGACTTTTCTTTGGGGTTGAGAAAGGCATTGATCAGGTTCTGAGACTAATAGAATGATATAGCGTACTATCAGATATAATGAATTCGCTGTCTGTGCAGCTTCTAGATAGTTCTATAAACCTAGGGTTCTATAGCGAATTATCGTCTAATCTTATAGTATTTTACTTTATTAATAAGTAACACTGTGGCAATATGCATAGATAACGAGTGTATATTATTTACTCTTGATACGAAGTAATAATGAACAATGGCGCTAATAGTAGCGTTCTGAGTTTATTCAGGAACACAGACAGGAACCTATGGAATACGTGCACTTAGTAAAGAAACTTCTTGAAAGTAGAGGTACACTTCAATATAGTTAACCTAACGGTCAGCTGACCTACACCGTCCGATCTGATCGGTAGATTTCGTACTGCAATTCTCCTGACTTATTTTGATACTAGTAATAGAGCAAGTGCATTGGTTTTGATGACGTAGGTGGCGTTGAAGTATGGCTATTACTGGGATATTTAGAAAGAGGGGGCTCGGGGCATGAGGTTCGAGATACTAATAAGCGCGATGCGCTACATAAGTACACTACCTTGTTTCTAACAAAGCGTTAACTCGTGAAGGGTCAAGATATTACTAATTAGTTAACTCTTTGGAACAGAAATATCTCTGCCTATTTTCTAGCCTCATTACTCGTCTGATCTGGTCTTTAATAAGGATTTAGAAGTATTTATACGTATAACACAGATGCTACTATACAGGCGCCCTCAATGATATCTTATTGTTATAGAAAACTTAGAAGCCTTTTCATTGGCTTAAAAGCATTACACTCTCTATGTTCTATATATAACCTAATCGCGGGCCATATTAATATAAAGAATCTAAGCTAACAGAATCTTATACTTCTAACTAATCTGGTCGCTAGGACATAGGCTAAGATCGATTTACATACCTTGGAATAAAGGCTACCTAGTTCTATCGATAACGCTAATAGTACCCCTAGTAGCGAGCATATAAGTAGCCTTTTCGCTAGCTATAAACTATATTAACTCGAGGACCTAGAAAAATTAAACGTGAATGGAGGAAGGGAAAACTATCAGGAAAGATCTCGACTTCTTTTTAGTAGAATGCTAGTATTTTGGCACACATGCTGCTAACTTTATCCTGCAGAATTACTACACGATTAGTGCCTCGACAAATCATCCGCCTCTATACTATACTAACAGAACAATAAAGCCTTCCACGGAATGGCTATTACTAGCCTCTCCAGTATCAACCTGGCCTAGTTCTCCCTCTATAATATCTTTAATCTTAACTTCGTCTCACGAGGTATATACTCCTTCTAACGATAAGTCTTGTAGCTCTTTCGATAATAGCTTTAATACTATACAATAGAGCACACTAGCTAGTTCAGCTATTAATACATTTAGATATACTACGGTATAGTTTCTACCTAGTGCTATTCTGCTTATATGGGATAATAGCTAGATACTAGAAGCCGATCCCTAGGGCTGTCTATATCTATCTATCCCGCTCTTCATAATTCATGACAAGCTTGTTATCGACGAGGAGCAGGAAGAGATACTGCTCTAACTCTCTCGCGTTCTTATGACATGGCTAAACGTAACACTAACTACTTTAACCGTAAGATCTTAATATAAGCCTACTTTAAACAGCTCGAAAAGGTCACGCCGATCCTTAAGAAACTTAAAGTCTATGATAACATGTGCTATAAAGTATCCTAGCTATACTGAAATATCAGATAAAGACCGGCGCCGCTTATTTATATCACGTTAACAATTATCTATATCCCGTTAACTCCGCACTAGTAATCCCTCATACCTACCTAACAGAACAATATTCCCTAGCGCTAGTACCGATACCTCTAAAAGCAATAATACAATATCGCATAATCTCGCTGAAAAGCAGTATTACACGCGACTAAATAATCTCTTTACAGCCCTCCTTTCTATAATCCCGGAGGATATTATAGCAGCTGATCTAAATAGGTACACTAAGGGAGATGGAAGTCCAGGGAAAGTAGTTAGTAAGGGCGCAGTATTAGCTTTGGCAAGGAGATATATTAAAGCATTGGAGAAGAGAGAGATAAGTCTCAAGGGTGAAAAAGAGATATTAATAGAGAAGATATAGCGGTTAGAGAGAGTGTTAGCGACGTTAGGAGTTGATATCATACAGTGAGTAGTAGCATTAGGTTTAGGGGCTATTAAATTACTAGTTATCTGGAGTTACTGAGAGGTAACGAAATCAAGATTATGATTATAATCTAACGAATTAGTCTATTTATATATTCAGCTAGAGCAGATACGCTTACGTTTCTAAGAGAGATATAGAGGGTCTAAGACAGAGTCTAACCCTTAGTACTTCAAAGACTAGTCTATCCATCTTACTCAAGTGAGCCTATTCATTCGTCTTTCGTCTCATTTTCTAGTTTCTGCTTATAACTAATATAAAACAGAAAATAGCTATACACACTATTATCCACTAAACATTTCCTAATATCTACCAAATATACTTGCACTTCCTCTTTGCTCTAGCTTAATCCTCTATATAACGGTTCAAAACTTATAGTATCGAGTCCGTCTAAAACCGCTATTCTCATATATAAGCCTACTATCTTTAATATCTTGTTCTTAGGCCATATCCCTATTAGGATCTTGAAAACTTCGTGGTAGATATTCGTGAAGCCGTAGAGCTTAAGATTGAGGGTATGTTTAAGAGCTGTAGTGAGATTGACGTTAAGGGCCCCTAGGCCTTCTATTAAGGGTTCATAGAATTTGAGGAAGGGCTAGGAATCAGGCATTATGCTGTCATCATAATGCAGGAAATAGTGCATTTCCTGGAACTCGAGCTAGCCGCCTGGCTTAATATGCCTTTAATACTGGTTATTAACTTCTATTTATATATCAGGGAAAGGAAGAGGGATATACTTGAACGCTCTCTGAATAAAGGTCGGGAAATCCTTTATCGTAGGTATAATATGCCGTCTATGAACTAAATTATAGAAATCCTCTTATACTATCTAAGGAGACTCTATATCATCTACTAAGAATTTGACGTTTGGAGGGACCTAAGCTAGTTAGATTAGACTCAGATCTATACCTAGTACTTATACGCTAAGATATTCATCACCTACTATATAAATTTAGTATTCTAATATAAGCCCACCTTATATCTAGCACTTACTATCTATACACTATATTCCTGTACCAGTCCCAAGATCAATAATATTCTATGGATTATCCCTAATAAGCGCAAAATATAGCTTTCTACTACAAAGATTAATAATTATCGCATGCTTCATATCCTCTCTCTCTTACTCGCCCTTATCATTCGGAAAAGTATAACGCCCTTCTCGGAACTTATAGTATCATCGCCTGTTCTCAAAAGTATAATCACAGACGCTAGAAGAGAGAGATATTATTCTAGTACTACTATTATCTGTTTAATATCTGTTATTAAAATTCTCATCAACTTCGATAATAGTTGTGACTTAGTTAGCTACTATCACAGCCTCGGCGGGATCATGACTAGTAAGTGAAGCGGATACGCGCTCTAGAACAGGAGAGACTATTATAGCAGTATAGTTGAATTAATAAGCTATATAATAAGGTCATGAGAAGAATGATAGTTTATAGAGAAGAGAGGAAGAGAGAAACAAAAGAGACCTACTATTTTTCAATAGCAAACTATATCGTTCCTTATCTAGCAGGAAGGTTACATCCACAGCTGATCGCTACTCTTCGAAGTACGGGTGGATATGGGCTAGGAATTAAGCTATACTTAGTAGGGAATAATTGAAAATGGCTTAATTATGAAATGACTTAAAGATATCCTAGGAACAGGCAACACCCCTTTAAAACGGGCCTTACTTTACAGAGTACAGTGGACTTTTTATTACGATAACTGAGTCGATTTCAGACTTCTTCTAGTTAACTAGTAGCTTCAGATTTTACTTTATATTTCATCTACCGTATAGCGGATCCTGTTTGCATGACCCTGGCCTTATGAAAGTATGACCTCGAACAGTAGCTAACGACACTTATCGATTAGTCCCTAAGCGCTTATTATCCTCGGGAGCCTCGACGATATGGTAGTGCTTTAAGACGGCTCGAATCTCTAGGATACACCTTGGCATGATCGCTGTCTGCTCTTAACTTTATAGCTCCTAGAACCTCCTAAAATAGGTCTTTCTATAGGAGAACTTATTCACTATCTAGGATTAATCTGCAGCGTCCTAACTCTAGCGCGGCACGAAAAGCTCTATAGTATTCCTGTGCCCTAGTATCCTTAATATCGGCCCGATTGTAGCTCTTAGTTGACAAGTAGTACCCGAGAGAGTTACTCTATCTCCGATAGCGGCGATAATAGTAAGAGGCGGAAGCGGAAGATCTTAGAAGTTGACACCGATAACAAAGATAGCGAGAATAGCAGATATCCTTCCCTAAAGAACATAGCGTATAATAGGACCGAGAAACACTATTAGTCAAATTTGAATAATAAGATTACTAAATTGTGTAAGAGCGTCCCAAGTCTCCGCGTGTTGAAAGAAAGCGCTCAAAGCGAATATACCGTCGGAAATAAAGAAGACCTACACGACTCGACTCACGCACAGAAACTGAGTAAGATATAATATTATCTGGTATATCTCTAAGGAGATACTAATATAATCTAGGCAACCGTTATAGTAACCGCAACAGAATATATCTATCAGCTAGAGGAGAGGAAAGCAAAGTTAGCCGAGGTAAAAGCTATAACGTAAGTTCGCATTACTACGTTCGAGAAAGTATATATAAAAATGAGAGCTTATCGTTAATGGACTGATAGTTATATAGCTCTATATGTCTAGCCTACTGGATATTAATCCCACTACTGGCTAATACAGTGCGCGATACAGTATTTATTAATTTAACAACACGAATCTCTTATATCCCGATACATATATAGCCGAAGTGCAAGAAGATAAAGACGGGAGGATAGTGTTAGAAGGCGACCTTATTTAAAGGCGCTTACTAATAGATAACTGGGCCTATAAGAATATTTAGTCACTTTAAAATATTTAATCACTTAAAGATACTAGTGATACTACAATAATCATAGTTACTAACACTTAATAGCGGATAAGAAACACTTGGGATACTAAAAGGGAGGAAGATCTAGGAATAAGATGAATTAGCTTGGATTTTATCTTAACTCGTCGCGTTATATTACCTATATTTAGCACACAGTTTATAACGATCAGGGTAGAATTTCCACGTCTAGTAGGAAGACAGATCACTATTATCACTAGTAACTAAAGGGCCTTTCTAGTAACACGTCAACTAAAACATTAATCAAGGCAAGCTAGTATTTGAAAAGATCTACGAGTTAATTAGCAGACTCAGGAAAGGGGGCAATTCTGTCTCTGTGGATCCTATCTCTACAGATAGCTCCTAGTTAAGGAGGTTCATAGGAATATATTTACTATTGGCACCTAAGAAGTAGATGCGTGGGGTTGTATTATTAAGGCCGTTACTTGTTTTAACGTAGTAGTATATCGTCACAGCGCTTCCTAACGTAGAAACTCCTATTGCAGCGTAATTAGCAGCTGATCTCGATCTAGGAGCTCCGCGAGCAAATTTCGAGTCCTAATTAAGAATAACCGAGGTGTTCTGCTGGATATAGCTTCCTAACGTGATATATTTCCAGGCCGGCAGGGGAGGATACTCCTCTACAGTAAGCGCAACAGGGGTAGCTACTAGTGCTAATGCTGTAAGAAAGAAGGAATAAAGTTTAAAAGATATAATTTTTCCGTAGAAATATTTCTAAGAGTTTCACTCTCTAGTTAGGACACGAATAGTATTTATATTTGATATTCGTCTCCTTAATTCTATCCCCGCTTCTTAATTAATCAATATCGCGCGTTTAGGCGTGATATTTATAGCTAGTATTTCTACTGCTTACTCGGCATTTCGTTTTTTATGACGTATAATATTAAGATTGTATAGGGGATTAATATATATTAGCCTATCGAACGCCGGGGTTATCGCCTGGCTGTTCGGCATCTATAATTTATTACTTTCATTAGCTGAAAGTCAATCTATACAATCTTAATTCTTAATTTCTATATCGAGTAGTACTAGTATTAATCCTTGAAGCGACTTGTAGAGATATATATCTCGCCTGGTCTCCGTTTCAGAAAATATATAGTATTAACTAAATATGGACCTCTAGAGATAATTCCCAAAAACTACCGGGTTATTTATAAGTATTATTTTTAAAAGTCCCCAAGAAGTCTCGAAACTCTTTAGAGGTTTAAAATAGATATAGTCTACTTAGATTACCATATTTTCGTTCACTTTGCAATAAGCGAAGGACTAGTTTCAGTGTTAGGATTATAGTTACATAAAGGTATCGGATTAAGGCTATAGAGCTGCAGAGATTTAGAGTTAAAGCTGACTAATTCTCAGATATACGCTGTACCTATATAACTAGTACGCCTGTAAGTTAACCTAGTAACTCCTATATTTATAACGTTCAGGGGCTTCACTTATTCCGTATAGTACCAGACCTACCCAGAAGCGGTTACAAAAAAAAACAGCTTACATCAGCAGAGCACCTTTATACTAGCTACAAAGATTCAAATATATTGATATATGCAGCTAGTACTAAAATACTGATACTCCAAGTATATACGACATGTATTTTAGGAAGTGATGAGAAGTAAGCGAGGATCACAGAGGATAAGCATTAGTTATTTATCCGGCTAGTAGCACAGATCTGTAGTCAGGTAGTAGCTATATTATCACGTATAAATCAGGATTTTAGAATATCATCCCTCAAAACTCTTCTTCATTCTAGGCGTAACTGATCCTACATTAAACTAGCAGCACCGCATGTTATTCCTTTTTTATAATGGACGACGAATGCATTGATACCGATGCGACTTTCTACAGATATTTCCTAAAACAACGGATATGAACAATAAAATATAAGTACACGCCTCTTAGCAGAACTACTTTTAAGATCAGGCTTCTCTAATTGCTCCTTATATCTATTTCGCCTGATATCAGAGTCTTAATCATAACTATACTATTTAAGAACGGCACTTTACTAAACTATAAAGTACTCTTATATACTTAGGGGTCTATAGAAGACCCGCAGGAAGTTTCTGTTAGTACTAATATAAGCTATACCTTAATAGTAACACGAAACCTAGTAGAAGTACTTCTGTATCTCCGATTTCAGGATAAACCTCGAACACTATAGATTAATACTACCTATATTAATTAATAAGATTTAAAAGAAAGGAGTCGCTAAGTGTAAAGAATAGCCGATATATACTTAGAGGTATAAAGAGTATTAGTTTAGCTGGGAAAAGAGTCGGATAACAGCTCCTTAGTAATATAATACGTACGCACGTTATCTTTAAAATTAAGATTAATCGAGGAACTATAAAAGTACTACTATAAACTAATAAGTCGTACTAGCTAGATTAGAAGATAAAGCTACTATTTGACGTCAAGTAAACCGCGGTATTAACGAGGCTCTATAATCAGGATTAGTTTAAGCGCCTTTAGATCTAGTAAGAAGTCCGATATACTAGAGACATCGAGGTTATATATGGGACGGATTCGATATCTTAGTAGGAAATCTAAGTTCTTGGATATTTTTACCTATATAAATCTTAGGATTAATCTTTCTATAATAGTATATTAAGAATCACTAGTTTCTACTATTTAACTTATATAAGCTAGTAGGATCTAATTTATTCTTTACTTTTATCGATTAAATAAAGTATTCTCTCTATTCTAACCTAAAGGACAGAATATATACTCTCGTATCAATAGTAAGAGAGCGAGATCTTCACGTAGAGCCGGATTACGAGAAGTCTACTACAGAAGTTTATCATTCCTTTGTAATAGATTATATTCGGCGCTATAGGAACTTAGAGGTTCTAATATAAGTCGGCAGCTCCAAAGTCCTAAGTAACGATCTTCCTTCTTAGGTCCCTGATTTCTCTGTTCCTCGAACTACAATTCCATTTATCTAGGTATATACGAGTAGAAGCTCTAGCTATTATTTTAATCTTCCCGATAAAAGAACACTAGAAGTTAGTAGAGTAGTTATTAGTATAGTTACTACCTGCGAGCTATGCCGACTTCATAGCACTAGCAATATTAGGCCTGAAGATATAAGGGGCGAGCTTATCCGTATAATAAGCGAGATATAATTCCGAAACAAAGTAGAATAGGATTAAAAGCAACTTCATAATTTATACCAAGCTTTATTTTCAGGCGCTTTCGCAGATAACTACTTCCCTTAATTGACAAGCGATGAAGTCGTTACTGCTAGCTAGATTAAAGAACTTTTATAGAAGCTTTTGATGCTTATATCTAATACTAGTGAACCTCCGGCGACTCTCTTAGTATTAGAAACACTGATTATAGATGCAGTAGCTGCGTTCTTACTCGACTGTAGTATTATAGTATTATCTGATGAAATAATCGCGCTAGCGCTATAAGATACTTAAGCCGGAGATATTATAACTGTACTTCTTAGGTACGACTCTTTAATATTACTACAACTACTCGATGCTAATAAATATATAGTAGTTAGTGAAGTATTCTATAATGGAGCGCTGTATAGGGAGTTGATTTCGGGCCTATTCCCGGAAGGTTATCGACTTGTCTAGTAATATAATGAAACGTCGAGATTATATCTTATTTCGTTCTTATATTACGATTCTGGAGAGTTACGGGTTGATGATCTGAGATTAGAGGGTATCCCGCTACTATTAGGATAGAGTAAAAAAGACTAGGGATTAGAAGAAACTGGAAATAGGGTTGTGAATAACAATACTGGAGAGGATATAGGTTCTTACGATCCTAAGCTAAATATTGAATTCTTTAAAAGTCGAGGGGTTAATATAGAGACCCTGACATTAGTTTAATAATTTGAGGGTTAATAAAAATATAAATCGTGATTTAATTTGTAACCCTAAGTAGTTAGTAAAGAGTCCTCGCGAGGAATAGACAGGCTAGATTTGATATAACTAGAAAGGGGGCGGGGTAATTAAGCGAGGCGATATAAGGGAGCTTCGAACTAGGCGGGAGAGCAAAGGAAGTAGCGCGAAAAGCTACTGAGCTAGGTTAAACACTATAAAGATAATATTCATAAGCCAAGTCCACTATCATAAACAACGCCATAATGAAAGAGGAAACAAGGACCCTACTAGACAGAGTAGGAAAGTACTCGAAAGAAATGGATATAGCACTGCCAGGGAAGTACACTCATATTCTTTACAATAGCCTCAAGCGGAAAGAAGTAAGTGTATTAATATAACTAAGAACCGGAATAGCACGACTCAATAGATACTTGAACCGGATCAGAGTAGCGGAATCGGACTAATACGAATGCAGCTAAGTAATAGAAACAGTTAGGTACTTTCTCTTCCGATATACAAGTTAGGACATATACCAAGCGCAAATACTTACACAAATAGACATAAGAAAAGGCAACTTCTCTTTCTACTAGGGAGAGAAAGTACTATCTAACCGGGAGATATAGACACTAAATATAGACTACTAGGACACAATACAAGCAACAATTAAGTTCGCTATTACTACTGGACAACTAAATATAAAGGTACAATAGGCAGCTAACACCCTACAACAGTTAATCCTATCTCATTCTCTTACCCCGACTAACCCCTAATACCCCTTGTGTCCCTAGCAGGTCTCGCTTCAGTCGCCGATAATAGGACATTAAACACTTGGAGGAATAATCTTCAAGCTCACTTACTACTAACCACACACAAGACCTCATTTAATTAAAGTAATTACTAAAAGTAGAAGATACTAGACAAGGCATTTCTATACGAGCTTCAAGAGGTCATAGAAACACTAAACGAAATAGATTATATAATATAGACTAGGGCCCTTTAGGTTTAGAACCGGGCGAATAAACTTTATTATCATCACATCGGGTTGCATGGGAGTTTGCGGGCAATTTTCATAATTACATATGCGTCCGATCTGGTGTATATTTGCAGGCATGGTAGTAGCTAAGGAATGTAAATTATAAGTAATAAGAAGAGATATTATAATATATATTCTAAATTCTTCTAGTTTAGTTCAAAAAGCTACGCTTCAACGAAATATATACTTTATTATTACAAGATATTAAGAGTAGTATTTATATTACTAAAACAGTTAAGATAAATTAACTTAACTAATTCTTCTTATACTACGTTTACATATTCTCCTATACTTCTCTAACTTAGTGCGTCTGACTAACTTCCAGATATAAGCTCTTCCTTGGCTTTTCAGGTAGGGCTAGGGCAGACTAGATTAACTGATATTGTAGTAGTAATTATACTAGTAGTTATGGGAGCATTAAGGTTGTTATAAGAAGCAGTAGTAAGACTTGGAGCAGGGGTAGTGCTATAAGAAACTATAGTTGTAGTTACGATTGTAACGAGATATTCAGTCTATGGGATTTTATTAGTTAGAGCTCGAGGGAAGAATTTAGACTGGGGCTTTTTATATACTAAAGTAGTGATTAGTTTAAAGGAATATAATATTAGGCACTGGCACTACTCCGTAATAGTAAAATACTTCGCATAATTGCCTTTTATATCGTAGTATAATCTATTATCCTATGTAGTTACTTAAGTTCCAGTCGGACCAGTTATATTAGTATACGTAATAATATAGAGAATTCCTGTATAACTTCGCTATACGGACGGGATAGGCGATACAGTACATATAGCTACTAATCTAGAGATGGTGCAAAAGCTATTATTCGATATATATAGAAATTAGCTAAGGGCAGTCGGGGTAGTTAAGGTAAGTATAGATGTACTAACCTAGGTATAAATAGCGTTAAAAGTTTAGCCAGCTATTATAATAGTATAAGTAATAGAAAGAGTACTACTCATAAGATCGACATATACTATACTAATATCCGGCGATCTTATTACACTAATAACGAGGTCGGAGTATTAATAAGAAACAACCGTGTCCCAACAACTAAGACTGAAATCTTGAACGTCTATAGCCTAGAACGGTAAGGCCTGAACGAAGGTAACCGCGACAAGGGTCGTTATAAGGATACAGCAGAAAGCTTAGAAACCTATTTTCAGTTTAGATAGTTTGGATAGTTTAGATAGTATAGATAGCTTTAGTTCGAAGATATACGTGTTTTAGAAGAACAGTTACTAATAGAAGCAGAAGGTAGTAGTATCTAAAGTCTTTATAATACTTTCACACTCGGCTTTTCTCACTGTAAGTCCAATAGTGAAGGCAAATACATATAATAACTAAGTAGTATTCGTGAGATTACCTAACTATCATTCTATAATTATCTTAACCTTTTACCTCGCTAATATTTCCTGCTTTTGAATAGATCTGGAATACTGTAGCAGGATGCCTTGTGATTAGTAGTAGCACTACTCTCGCGCGACTACCTTAAAGAATAATTATATATTATTAGGATATAATTAAGTAACCGGTAGGAGAAATCTCGTATTAAGCTCTAGGTAGACCTTATTTTTTTCTTAGCCTTAGGTATACTACGAACGCTAAATTAATATTTTACTACGTACTTTCAGCCGCTGAAAGTTAGATATAAGTCTAGCTGCAGGCAGACTACGTAGCTGCGGATAAACCTTATGCCATCTGATATAGTTCTTACGAAAAACGAAGAGAAGAAAAAAAAGGCGGGGAGAAGTAGAGTATATACTACTATATCTAGTAAAGTCTAATCCACTTCAAGGTCATTAAGCAAATCAGTAATAATCTAGATAACTACAGCAGCAATTAAAGCGCTATCAGCAGCGAAATCTGACTTCAGCAGTTATACCTTAATTAGACTCTGAACTACTTTATAAGACTACTGGCCTTACCTTTTTTTTTTCATCGTAAGTACTATTACAAGTGCGTCGCCATTTATCCTAATATTACTCTACGTGCTATATATAGTAGATAGCTATCTCCTCTAAGATAGGAATATCTACTCTACATATATGTTTATTTTTACCTAACTTCTAGCTTCAAGGCGCTAGTAATATATTAGTATATTCACTAAATATTTTCTTTATCTAGTGCCCTATATTAAAGAGGCGTCTAGATAATAGCTAGCTACCTTTCCACGGTATTAAGCTTATTTTGCGATTTACTACGTATAAATAATCGCTTTGAGGTAGAGGTAAAGCTATTATTTTAGGCCGAGAAGGACATGAGATATCCTGTAAGCCTATACAAGCTATAAGGAAAACCATGCGCTAACTATAGTATATCTAAACTGTTATACTAAGGTGGAGCGACTTTAGAACATATAATGGGATATTATAATCGGGTTAATACTTCAGCTAGTATAAGAAGCTAGTGTAAGGAATATAAAAGAGAAAGAGATAGTATCTAAGAATATGGAAAGTTATATTAGTGGAGATTACTACGACTAGTATTAGAAAAGATTGTAATTAGTATAAGGGAGATCTATTCTCTTCTAGCTCAAGAAAAGTAGTGCTACCGTAATAATAAAAAAGTATAAATTCGAGTAAGAGGCGATCAACTCCCTTTATCTCATACGTACTAGTATATTTAGACGTACAGGATATATCAGCTCTATATCGAAAAATTTAGAAATACTTTATAGATATATACAGGGACATATTCAGTTCCTTTTATACACCCCTACTTATATAGTAGACAGGATTGAGTCGATTCGAGTATTACCTAAGCTATTATATAAGATTGGAGTAATTCTAGCTTGGTGGCGTTACATAGCTAGGACGAATAGCGGGAAACCCTGAAGCTTTCTGTTTTAAGTAAGCTTTCAACCTTTCTAGGTATAGATCATGTATTTCTGAACTTATTATGGCTTTCGGCTTCCGAAGAGTCTTACTTCGGACCTTATAAATTTTTATTTTTATATTTGATTTTTGCGGGCAGCAGACGCTGTTACACCGGGATGAGTTTCTCTCTCGGGGAGTCCCGCGGGTTGTTCCGTTTCCTGGTCTTTTACAGAATAGGAGTGTATATAAAGTGGTACTTTCCCTTAAAAATGCTATATAACTACTTATCTATTTATGATCTTTTACTATAGTAAGGTCGGTATTACGGAGCTTTCGCTTAAACTATTTCAATACTTAATTAATTTATTAGATTAGTTAATTTATTAATTAGTTTATTAATTAGTTTATTAATTAGTTTATTAATTAATTTCTTAGTAATTTTCTTAATAATTTTCTTAATTAATTTATTAGTTATCCATTTTCTTTATTAATATATATAATCAGTTAAGTAGCTTTAAGTAGACTTAAACTTAACTTAACTAAACTCAAAGGAAAAAAAAATCTACTTAAATCAACTCAGGCCTAATCTAAGTTACTCTAATTATAATTAATTAGTTTGAGTTTTTTTCTCACGCTTACGTTGTATAATATATGCTACACAGCCTAAGAATCATATAGTCTTAAGAAGAATATAGCCTGAGAATCATATAGCTTAACACGCAGGTAGTCGGAATAAGCCGACTTATCTTTAACCCTCCTCTAATCGTAATAACTCTATATATAGCTATTTCAGCTATTTCCTTATGATTCGAGATTATTTAACCGCTTAAGTAAGTTTTAGCAGGATAATATTCTCTTAGCGTTTAATAGAAAGTACGAAAGTATGGGTCTAAGAGAGTTATACTAGCTAGTATTTTTATCTATAAGAAGTAACCTCGCTACTCCGCAGGATTAAGCACTATACCTAAATCGCTAAATATACCTCTTCGTCCTCAATCTTGTTATTCTAACTTCTTTTCTTCCCTCCCACTCCCCCCATACCTAACTAACTAATAATATATAACACATATATACAACCTACACACCATAACACATACATATACATAACTACACCCGTATACTCGCGTCCACACGTCTACTCACACGTGCGCCTACATATACACCCGCTTACACGTACTCACGAGCTACACTATCAATAATAGCTATACATAATCTCTTATCTGAAATAGTTATTATCGGGTATGCCGCGTCAGTAGTGATTACTACACTGGCTGGAATCGGTGGAGGTAAGCTTATATCATGTAAGCTAGCCTTAGATATCTACTAATTTTGTATTAGCCCCTACGTTAACCTATATATTAATAGATATTCTACTACCTTATAAGCCTGCCTTACCGCTGGAGGAGATCAGATATCTTGCTATAACGACTACTATACCTGTACTAATAATTGTTATACGGTAGTTTATCCGGTATGCACTTTATATTGTAATCAAGCTTCATTGACTAATTGCTATATAAACGATACTATAGCATGTTGTTCGGCAGGATATAGTAAGTATATAGCCTAAGGGGAAAGATTATAAGGAGGGTATTTCATTTATACTCGTGCGAAACCTGTTAAAAAAAAGTAATATCTTTGAGTAGATAGGAATGTTTCATAGGCTAATCAATTAAAAGTTATATTATCAGATATTAAAATAATATAAGTTAGCTAATATTATATTAATTCCTTTTTTAAAAACTGTTAAAACGAGTATTAACAGCGAATCACGCTTTCAGCTCTCCTTGTTATTAGCTCGCTTGCCAACTATATCCTCTATCCTAATTCTAGAAAGCAATAGCTTATAAGAGGTTAAGTCTAGTGAAAATGTCGAGAACTTGGGCTCAGGTTAAACTATAAAGAACTACGTAAAGAGCTAATAATACAGGTATGGCCCTTCCTTAATAAACAAAGTAAGACGTAATAAACAGACTAATGGTCGCTAGGGTAACGCCCTAGCCTATTATAGGTTCTAACCCTTATACCAGCTTATTTTGAGTCTTATAGTAAAGTTATCTTATGCTATAGTAGAACTATTATCTATTCTTTCAAGTTAATATACCGCGGTCTTAGGATAAAGCTACCTGTTCTGAAACAGAGATGGAAAGGCAACACTTTCCTTAAGGAAAGTAAGCGGTTACATTACCGATCTTATTTAATACTACTCGCCCAGACCCAGTTATACTTAAATAGTATTTATTCTGATAATTTATTTATTACTAGACTAGAAGGAGCTATGAAACTCACTTACTATTAAGTGTATTATAGATTTATTCCAACCAGATTCTCAGGATTCCTAAGCTATATCACAAATGTTGGTCCCCATGCATTAGAGTTAGAGATGCCGCACGAAGTGAACAGCGATTACCGGTCTGCTACCCGCTACTACAGTTCCCCCCACATTGGAACCGCGACGGGGCGATCGCGAGATGTGGAACTGTGGCTTGCATGTCCGGTGTGAATTTGCAGGCCGAAACTACCCCCGAACTTCAACAGGGAAGGTTGTCATCACCATATCTATTGGTTTAGAATTTGTTCTCACTAACACTATAAATTTAACCCTAAGCTGGAAAGGGAACAATATCGCGGAGGGAGTTTCTCGCGATTTACGTGGGGTTGTCTGCTTCCCAGAGCTTATTGCTCAAAATAAAACCAATTACATCATTTTATAGGTATTAACGTTGTTTGTTCTTATCGTGATCAGATCGAAGTTGAGAGGTCCATTCCCTCTGACAGAAAAATCATTACTACTCCACCGCGGCACAGACATTAATGTATATAAGCACTTGATGGCTCTGCTGAAGAATGTTCTACTAGACGCAATCACTTTCATAATTCAACCGAATCATTCCCAGGCTGGTGAATCTAATCTCTCCTAGCCCCCTCTTTTATCGCGTTCGAATTCTCTCTTGTAGCGTTTCAACATGACACGAGGCAAACACGACGAGAAATCCGCTGCTAGAATCCCCAAAAGCAAGCCAGGCGTACGTTTGTCTGTTTCTACGGGCGTGATGACAAAAAGGATGTTAACATACGCAGTCCCCTGAGGCTTAAGCGGCTGCCCAGGCAGCAGAACGCAACCGAGCCAACACCAGCGGAGGAGGAGAGAATCCGAGAGGGAAAAATGATCAGGGTGGAGGTGAGGGATGGGTTTGTCGAGACATCAATTGCAGCGGGAACATTTGTACGGAAAGGGAACCCTGTGCTGCAACCCAACGGAGCGAAACATGATTCGGCAGGGGATGGGAATATGGTTCGATCTTCTGTGGTTATCAACTTCGAAATTAGTTATGAAGATTAATGATTAAACACCAGGCTGAATAGTGATTCTCTGTGCTAGTTGCAGCTACAGTAACAGTTTAAATCAAGGTCGCGAGAAATGGCGTCTTGGAAAGCTCCCCTAAAAAGCGGTACGTGCTGCTGTGTGCAAGTATTCCTTCTTGGGCGGCGCGCAGCGAATGAAACACTGGGTGAGTGTAGGGCGCGGTTGGACCCGGCGGCGCGTCCTGGGATTTCAGGATGAAAGAGCTTGCATCTACAGTAAACCACGTTGGCAATCCATTTCCCAACGAAAATTTAAGGCTGAGCAACTTGAGCACTAATGTACGCCAGCTGTCGTATGAAGAATGCATGCATTGTTTACAGAATAGAGATGGCCGCGACCTCAAATCATGTGGGCTGAGGCACAATTTGCCGTCGCTCTTGCAGCGGGCTCGTTCCCAGCCAAATACATCGACTGGTGCGAACGGCATAGCGCGTCGCCCCGGCCCTCCCAGCGGGATGCAGCTGCAGTCTCACAATGCACGTTCATTTGTCCCCCACCCTTTCTTTCAGCCAAAAACTTCCTCTCGAGCGACGGCAGAAGGGTTTCCGCGGGACTAATCCCTAGAGCACTCGTCTTGCAGTTTTTAGGAATTCCTTTTACGTCTCGGTAAGTTCCATCGCCGACTGTTTTTTAAAATAATTAGGGGCATTGCTTTGGAGTCATTCGGCAACCTAAGCTCTCGTCAAACATGCAATCACCGAGATGGCCACAATCCATTTTGTGGATATCTATATTGGGATATGGTCTTTGGGGAGAAGGTTGCTGGGCTCTCGTCGAAAGAGACAAACTGGTGCATATCTATATCTATTGCTACTCTGCAAAGGCCGGAGATAGAGGTGGAGATTGGCTAATAACTACTGGATCCCTATAGATTATGAATGATAGAGGGAGTAGTGGTGTTGGTTATGTTCCGACGCTGCTCTAGCTCTTTCCATGGAATCAGCGTTCATAGAAGTACAGCCTGCATTCGCAGGTATACCTGCTCCACTAATCACAACGATCCTGTCGCAAGAGCTCTTTTACTTGGGTGAAGCTATCAGCGGCTAATTTTAGCTGGGAGCCAACAACGAATCCTAGTACGGAGGCCAAAAAAGGATCCTGGCTTTTGAGAATAAAGACTGCAGTTTTGTTCTTTGGCGCGCCCTAGAACGTTCTAGAAGCTAAGATATTGCAACCTAAGGAACAATTTCAGTCACCAAAGCAGCGAATCCTGCGCTTCAACTATTGAGCAATGGTTTTGATGCTGTCTGAGTATCTGGAAGGCAGAAGCCACAGCAGACCTCTCGCTCCCATGGGAGAACCGCTCTTCGGTGGTTGGAGGAGTCAATGGAAGCTGGATCTGCTTGTCCGGTGGTGTTGCTCTGTTCGATGTAAAGCTGGGAGGCTCGGTTCTTCCGTGAATCTGTAATGGAGCGGCCATTTCCCACAAGTGATGTACGACGATTAACAATGGATGTGATACAATATGCAGGTTGCCGTGACTCAAATGGTTGCCTAATCAACCAAAATCACCTCTCCGGAAGCGGAATTTTTATCTTCCAGCGCTCATGCCACGTGATTGCAGCCATACGTCAGCCACAGCCATGATTAGCCACAACCACAATATCTTATGGGGACATGGGGGGATCAGGATTGAGGCTTCGTCAGATCTGGCCTGAGATGGACAGAGATAAGAAAATATACATTGAAAGCTTCCAAGCATGTCCCATCGCGCCGGAGAATCCGGTCAAATTACTAGAGTCACCACCATCTCAATCCAGGATAAGCAATGCGGGCAAGTGGCCTTTGATTTCAGCGTTGATATCCTGAATGTCGGTGATGGAGCCCGCCAGAGCACGCCAATTGGCGTGCGGTGGCGGGCTCAAGCCGTGGTTCGGGGATCGATTATATAAGCCACAGCCACATTTTGGACGCCAGAAATCGTAATCTAAGGGAGAAGGGAGAGTTGAACTCAGTCTAGACGGAGAAATTGAAGTTGTTGGAAGCAGCTCAACAGTCAACTGTACGTATCTTGTAGGCTCCCTCTCTTGTTGTGTGGTGTTGGGCTCTACCCTTCCACGATATGCGAAAAATTAAGCTCGCATGATAGCTACACCAGCTATGCTTGTGCACCGTATACGGTGCCGTTAATCTGGTTGGGACGGTACCGTGGGCGTCACGGTACTGTGAAGAGCACGGTGTCACGGGACCACGCGCTTTGACATCATGTGATCTCGTTTCAGTTCGTTAAAAGCGCGAGGAATCGCCAATCTTCTTCTTGATTCCTCGCGCTACGTCTTGTATCTAGAATTAATACATACCTTGACTCAAGCCCTTACACCGTACGTGTAAAACCATAGGTGTCCCCTCGTGACCTGCATTTAGAAGCCGCAGTGCCTGTCTTTCCGTCCCATCTCATTGACTTTGCCTGAGTGTGATGTCTCCGGTGTATGTCGGACCATAAAATTCTCGAGGCCGCAGTGGGCGTAAGGCCAGTGCTCCCACGCCCACCGGGGCCTTGAGATCGTTGTGGCCTTGGGAACATGTTCTTGAGGCCACGGCCTTGAGAGCAAGTAGGTGATAGCGCATGGTTGATGGAAGGCTTGAAAGGATCTGGCTAGAATCCGTACCACGACAGATATGTTGGATGTGTCTAGATACAGGTGGGGCTCAAGTCAGGAAAAGTAGCGTAGCGTGCCAATCTCGGGTGGGGAGGTAGAGAAGCGCAGAAGAGTAAAGAATGGACAGGAATACAAGCAGAAGACCAGCGTTAAACAGGTTCCATCTTTTCGATCTTGGTCTTCTAAGCCGGTCAGTACCCATGGACGAGGGATTTGACGAAGGGATTAGATACCGTTGAGGACCCAGCCATTTTGGATAAGAGAAGTACTGACAATAGAAACATAGGGGAAAGAAATGCAGAATAAAGTATGCAGGAAGGGGAAGGGATTAGATTTCGAATAATTTGTCTCAGCCTTTGGCAGCGATCGTCAAATGCCAAGATGAAGTCCTGCGGGAATGAGTCAGAAAAAAATGATGAGGACGCATTTGAAGCTAAATATGAAGAATATTGGCGCTCCGCTCAAAATCCGATTGGGCCTTTCGATATAATCATGCCGAAGCTGGAGTTAAATCGCACTAAATCCGTTAACGTCAAGCGTCTGGAGCTGGAGTTAAGGGTCAACGTCAACGACCACCCCACTCCACTTATTATTTATATTAACTTCACATCTCCCAACCTTCGTTACTTAATCTACTTCTCCCATAATCACTTTGGGCAAAGCAAAGTCTATTACACAATCATACAACCCAAAAACCTTACAGAAACCATCCAAATTCCTCAATCAAAATGATGAAATACACCTACCTTGGCTGCTCAGGCCTCAAAGTGTCCCGCATCTGCGTTGGCTGCATGACCTTCGGCGATCGCCGAGGTCAATTTAAGTGGTGCATTGAAGAACCAGAATCTCTTCCAATTCTCAAAGCTTGTTACGATGCCGGCATCAATTTCTTCGATACATCCAACAATTATTCCAGCGGCGTATCCGAGGAGATCCTTGGCAAAGCCATCAAGAAGTACAAAATGCCGAGACATAATATTGTCGTTGCGACAAAGCTCTGGGGCCCTGTCGCTCACAGGACTGGTGATGAGTGGGAGAATCCGTTGAAGATGAGTGTGCAAGAGCGTGATGGCAAGGGGTTTATCAATGCGTATGGGCTGAGTAGGAAACATATCTTCGACAGCGTCAACGCGAGTTTGAAGCGCTTGGATTTGGAGTATATCGATCTTCTCCAGATACATAGATTTGACCCCAATACGCCTGTCAAGGAGACGATGAAAGCGTTGCATGACATTGTGGAAAGTGGCAAGGTTCGGTATATTGGGGCGAGTTCCATGTGGGCGCATCAACTGCTGGAGATGCAGTATACCGCAAGATTGCATGGCTGGACCGAGTTCATTTCTATGCAGAACTTGCATAATGCCACTTATCGGGAAGAAGAGAAGGAGATGATTCCCTCGCTGGAAAAATTCGGGATGGGCATGATTCCATGGTCGCCTCTGGCAATGGGCTATCTCGCTCGGCCCCATGACAGCTTCAAAGATAGCGACCGGGGTGAAGCCATGGGAGCAACGTTCATGGGACAGAAAATGACTGCGATAGATGAGAAGATCAATCGTAAGATCGAGGAGATCGCGAAGAAGAGAGGGGTCAGTATGGCGATTGTGGCTATCGCATGGAGTTTGAGCAAGCCCTTCATGACGGCACCTATTATTGGCATTGGTAAGATTGAACGGGTAAATGAGGCTGTTAAGGCTGTCAATTTCGAATTGGAGGAGGAGGAGATTGAGAGTATTGACAATTTGTACGAGCCAAAGAATGTCCTTGGTATTGCGGTTTAAGAATAATCTAGACATTACACAAATATACCTCGCCACACTTCAACCATTCTTCGCCGTCTATATAACGCATTGAACGTTCGAAATTATGCGAAAGTAGCAACCACCCGAATGTCCAACAACATTCGCCACAGGAAAGGGACGTTGTGCGAGTTCACACATGCGCTGTAGCCAGCGCAACAAAGACAGCTCGCCTTTCTTTTTCTTCAACAACTTCCAGAATGCAAGAAAATGGTTCTGATATCCTTCCTTGGACCACCGAAACCCTAGATCGCAAAGATTTCTTTTCGATGTGGAGGAGCATCACGCATGCTCTCATCATCCCGACTTCCTTGGCATCCTTTAACGCAACACGGGCACAGACTGCCCTGTTGGAGCTCCACCAATGAAAGAAATGCCTTCCCCGCTATTGCACATGACATATCAGGAGATTTCTCAATCACCTCAAACTCTCCCTCATTAAAAAGTCAACGAATGCTTCCTGACTTTAAGCCTTTCATCATGGCTACTGAAGAATTCTACCAAGTTCGAAGCTCTCAGCTGAATAGAGGAAAGAACTGCGCTTCTAACAATCTTTCAGTCCCCCTTAACGTCCAAACTGGTCAATCGCCACCAAAGAGGCTATGGTAGTCGTCCACTCGATTATCCTGAGACCGCCTTTCATGTTTCCCGCTTAATTAGTCGACCAACGCTTTTCACCTGCAACACCTTCGCAAATTCAAATCCGACCATGACCACCTTTGCATCTGATATTTGACTCCCAAAATAGTTTGTATTAAGACTGGCTATCCTACTGCATAGCTAAGTCCGAGAAATTATTTATTACAATAAAAACGGAGGTATAGTTTCCATCATACCAAATGTGGGCAGAAAGGTGGAATCACTGCCTCCAGTTTGGTTTGAAATCTACTATCTAATCCCAGCTTCGAAGGTTAATTGAACAACTTGGAACATCCGTACATGCGGCCTCTGCATCTACATGTACATCAGCGCAGTGAGAGCACCCATCATAGCCACCACAGTCGCAATGCAGCCTAAGCTACGGCTAAGCCTAGGCGCCCCGGCAGTGAACGCACTTGGCGCCGTGGAATTCGCGGCCGCCGAGACGCTTTCGTAGGTCTTGGCTGGGCCGACGAGGAAGCTAGACATTTCGGTCGCGATGAGTATCGAAGAGTTATAATACGGAGTTGCGGAGGCGTACGCCGAGGTTGTTGGGGATGACGAAGGCGGCGGCTCTGGGGGACAGGTCACGTAGATGGCGATTGGCAATTTCGTTATGGTGGTTGTGATTGTGCTGCCGCGGTCGACGTACTAGGGATATGCATGCGTCAGTTAACGAGGCTTTTTTCTTGTGGAGGCGAGGATTCTTTATGTACTGTGGATGTTTCACAAGGGACAGTGATGGACTGGGTGAGGTGGTAGGTCACTGTGGACTCTGTCGTGACCAGGTGGCATGGCTTGCTAGCAGGACACGAGGTGATGGTGTAGGTTATGATGCTGGTTTTGGTTTTGGTCGTCCCTGGATAAGAGTAGGTGGTCGAGGTCCCGACTGGGTTGGTCAACACGTTAGACATGGGTTTTGAACTCGTTGAGCCATCGATAGAGGAACTAATTGAAGCCATCGTCGTCGTTGCCAGCGTGCCGGCTTTAGTACACTCGAACTGGAACGTGGAATACATCGCCCAAGGATGGCAATCCTCCTGAATACACGTCCCATCCCCCCACCCAGTCTCTCCGCCCAACGCCGCATGAGTCGCAATCGAGAGCTCAGTATTGCAGAGGTTCCCTTCCGGCAGATCAATGAAAGGAATCGTGCAAGTCGCCGATGTCCCATCCTCAGCGACCTCGCAATATCCGTTGCCGGAGGTATATGAGAATTGCCCAGGTGCCGTGGTCGGGGGAGTGCCGACGCCGACCCAAACGTGGACATCGTCGTAAGAGAAATCCGTTACGGACATATATTCGACTATTAGGGACTGGTCCTGGACGCTGAGGCACACTTCGCCGTCGGTAGCCTTTTGACCCACGAACAGAGTTTGGCATTCGGGGCTTTGGATAGAGGTCGGAAACGTAGTTCGTCCTAACAACTCGACGGAGCCGATTGGGGCAGCATCACCGAAAGCCGGAGCCGGAGAAGCACCAACGGCTGCCAAGAATCTTGTCGTGATTAAGATGGCTGCTGTTTGATAAAGCACATTTCCGTAAAGTTGAGCAAGCATTTGGGGCTGATTGAAGGAGAAGCGGGGCGCTTCCAAAAGAGTGGCAAGAAAGATAGTTATTAGGCTGGATTGGAAACGGTGGTTAGGAAGCTGCTTCCACCACTAAAATGAAAAGAGCTGTTTTGGTTCAGAAGGATTGACTTGCAGGCTTGTTAACTAGGCCCGGTGTTTGGGTGCGCGCAAAGCATCTTTATATGTTCTCGCAGCTTGCATGGTGGGTTGTTTGGGAAGGTAAGCGCGTTTTTCCGCAATCGAAGCAGCTGTGCGCACAACAATAAAGTTGACGTCTAGTTAACCTATTGAAACACACGGGAATGATTTTGGCAAACGACGTCTGTGCGAGGAACAGCCACAACGCGAGCCACAGTTTCATGTTTTAATTTGCCAAGAACCGAGCTTTCCTCATAAATTTCCACTCACGTCGGAGTATTAGTAAGCGCCCGACCACCATCATACCACCAGAACGAAACAGCAAGCACTATCATCCCTTTAACACAACCTATATGTTTTTCGTTTCAACCGCTATAGCGACAATGCGCATGGGGTTTAAATTCAAGGTTGCTAGACCACACTTGATGGGTACACACCCTGTGACGATCAGTGTGTCCGTTAATATGGTGTAAAAGAAGGTACGTTCAAACAGGACGGGTAAGGAAGGTAGAGGCGGTTTATTTTCGGCTGGCCTACCTTGTTATGCCGCTTTACTTCATTTCATCTCATGTTATTTCGCAGGAAAATCCCGGCAGGGCTCAGTTGCACCAATCTCAAATGGCATCCGTAGAGCGGCTCAACACCGTCATCCTGTGCATGACTAGGATGCAGCGTTGTCGATCCCTTTCCCGCCCGTCAGGGTCGCGCATGGGATGGAGATTCAGGACTGTGTGGCCTGGCTGTGTTTTGGTTTCCTGGATTTGATTTTTTGGTGATGTTTTGGATGAGGCGTTGGGGCTGGTGGTTTGTTCCGCTGTGAACAAACGGAAGTGGAGGCACTGCTGGTCATGAACTCGACCGTTCGTAAGCTGCTCACCCGTCTCTTCCCTGCTGCGGCGCGCCAAGGAGGGATGTCGCCTGCTACCTCCAATTCCCTCATCTAGCATCACAATGTCGTTGGATAAAAAATGGATTCCCTCCATCGCCATCCACATCTAGTCTTGCCAGTACCACTATGGCCACCGTTCAATTTCGGGACCCGGTCTCGTCTGGAGTATCCGATACACGGACAGGTAGTAATACGCTACCCAAGACCCCGCTGCGTACGGTGCTTTGGAGATGAGGGAGCGCGGGCGGTGTTAGGAGGCGATTTGGTTTAAAAGTCTCGAATCCCTACTCGAGTGCTACTACCTTACTCTCATATCCTTCCTATCTCTACTTCAAAGGTCATTTCTATATACTCCATCACCATTTATATTTATTTTCTTCCTTTACTGCTGACACGCTCCACGACATGTTACTCACTAAACAGCCAGCACATCACGGCTACAAGCCGTTCCATGACTGTTCACCACCTACGCCGCCGCCCACCTCTTCTTTCTCTCCCGTAGTGAAAGCAACCAACAAGGCACTTCCCCCTCTACCGCCGCCCACTTCTGGTTTCTCTCCCGTGGTGAAAGGAACTGGCAAGGCCCTTCCTCTGCCACTGACCACCTCGTCGTCGACCACACATCGGATGTCGACGCCTCCCCATGGTATGCTGCCTCCTCCGACCGTGACCTTGCCGCAATCTCCATAACATCCACCACCATCAAAGGTCAGCCTATGGCCAGCTACCAGCTCCTCAACAATGGCAAGGAGCTGAAGAATCAATGCGGAATTGGTTGCATGCTAAACAGAGGAAGACAAGCGGAAGCAAGGGAAGAAAAGACACGGCAGGAATCACTGCGTTTAGAACAGCGGAAAAATTAGCAGATCATATCACAGGCATCATTAACCGGAGGAATCCCACCATCTATGATGCCATGGGCTTTGAAATGGGAGGTGACAATTTACCCAATGCCAGCTTGGAGTTGGCACAGAAACATGTGGCGCAGGCACACCACCTCCAACAGCAACAATTTCATACCCAACAATAGCAACTGCGTCCTGCCCAAGGACAATCTTCCCCAGACCAGCAACGGAGAGATTCTCATGTCCTGTGGTACGGCTCACCTCACGGCAAACCACCCAAGCACAAGAATCAATAGCCAGATCCACCCCATCATCTCATCTCCCTCGGCTGGATACGGGCGAAATACACCTTCAACCACCACCGATAGTGCCGTCAGGCATGCGGATTGTTCCTAGACAATCAGGCAATTCACTACAACAATCACAGGCACAGCATCTTCTCCCTCCATCTATGTCCATCACTGACAGCCGCCTAGTAGTCAGGCTGGTGGATCCACGAGTACAAAGAAACCCGCCACCCCATCTAGGAAGTCGTCACTGAACCATTCAAGTACCATCTCAATTCCTCAATCTGCAGATCATAAAATCTAGCCAAAGAAAAGACCCCACCTCCTTCCCGAGGAAAATGCAAAGCTACGGGTCCCCAGCAACCCGCAGCACCACCAACATCCCAACCCCAATACATCTCCCTACCGTTCTCCCCAAGGCTCCTCAACCTCCAACGCGGCCTCACGGCGCGGTATTCCAACAACAACTCGCAGATTTGAGCAGCCCTTGGGTGTCAACTCCGACGCGACATTGCTGCAGGTCGACATAATGCGCGATGCAGGATTCATCTACGTAACGACCCGAATCTTCCACGTACCGATAGGCAGGTGGCCGAAGAACAAGATGTTGAAGATGGTAGGGCTATTCTGGAGGGCGATCCTGCTTGACGGTGCTCAGTCGATTGCGCTAGGGCCGCTGACCAGAGGCCTGAAGTGGAGTCGAGAACAGGTGGAGATGCGGCTGATGGAGGTTAGGAAGGCGTATACAGATGAGTGGGTTCACAGTCATATGCCGTTGTATATAATATATGGGCAAAAACCTGAGGAGGGAATGGGCATGGGTACGGGGATGGCAGGATATGAATAGAGAGGACTACTGTGCACGAAGGGAGTGCGAGGAAGAAACCCTCACAATATCACCAATCCAGTGGAAGGGATAGTCAGCTAAAGTCACGGTTTTGAACTGTGTTTGAATATTATTCTTGTGGTCTGGACGTACGCCTTCTCCGTCGCGACTAGGTTTGGCCCGATCATGGCGGTCTCGCTCAATGCTGTTGAGGAGTGAGGGGACAACAATTCTCGTAAAGGACTGCTAGAGCTTCATGAAACAATAAACCTTTCTATACTGGCTTTTCGTATAATGACCTTTTTCTTCGTTTTCCCCCCCTTAACCATTGTCGATGCTTTCCACGCTTCGATTTCTCCTTTGAGTTCACATATGCTTAAAACCTCCCCTCTGTTCCACCTCTCTTCTTTCTTCCAGCTATTCTTTCCGTCCTCACCAGATTCAAAGAACCCTTGAATCTATACCCACCGCCATGGAATCTAGCCACGATGAAACCACGTTCCGTGCCAGCAACAGTGCTCATAGAAATCAGGAGGTCGGTCTGGCTCGTGTCTCGAAGAAAAGGAAGGCATGCCGACAGAATGGTTCCCGAGGTAAGAGCTCCAGAAACTGCATCGTCACGTCTTGCTTATGACTATATAGACCGACCAATAGTAATTGATGACTCTGATTCGCCGGGGCGAGAGCCTGGTAAGCGAAGGCAACTCGGATATCGGCGATGAAGCCAGCACACCGAGGGGCCGATTCGACCCCCAACGCCAGCGGACACCTTCATCCGGGTGAGGGAGCTCTTGCGATCGAGCAGAAAGGTCGTTGTTATCAGTGTTGCAGCTACCTATGAAATATATATTCAAAATGCGCACAACCAGGTAGCCATATCCGTGCGGTAAAACCCACCACACGGAAGATCATCCAAAGTATCCGACAAGTCTGGTCCCAGGTATAGATTCCTTGCGAGGCAGTGATTGCAAGGAAGAAAATTAACGGTAAAACGTGTCAAGGATCACCACCGTTGCGGTCACCGTCACCAAGCACGAAACGGCCCAAGGAAGAGATTCTGGGGAGTACAGTGCAGCCCAAAAATACGCAGAATTAGAATTTAATACGTTAAGTCTGTAAACTTGCTCCACGGGGCCGAGTCTTCCATGGTTCTGAGGATATTAATTTGATAACAAAATCTGAACCACGACACATTATTTTGCGGAAACCCGCTATAATCCACTCGTTATTCCTCCACATCGTTATCATAACAAACCCTCCGGACCAACCCTCCTCCACAGTATTTCACCAGAAACCTAGGCTGAAGGGTTAAGGCACGATACAGTAGTGGTAATTGGCTCAGGGGTAGAGGTAGAGAATAGGATGCTTGAAGACGTCGATGTTATGGTGTCATATGACTGAAAGACTCTATCAGTTTCTCGTTCTCGCTGTTCGAACAGGACAATTGACTTACGGTGGTTGAGAATTGAACTACGCTGCTGGAAGTGACTGTGTATGTGGTTACCGACTTTGAGAATGGTTAGTAAGACTAGACCTCGTAATGAGTGGGCTTTGCTTTCCACATACCGTGGTAGAGGTCAGATACTCTGTGGTAGAAGTAGATGTAATTGTAGTAACAGAGGTTGACTGTGAGACGCATCAGTTAAACTGTTCTTTCTTAACGAACCGCACTTGGACTCAGTACGTACAGTATAAGTGACTGGCGGGACGATAGATGTTGACCTGCAGAAGCATTGCGTCTGGAACGTCCAGTACTTTGCACAATTTCCCCCTGTGCCGCCGAAGCATGTTCCTGCTCCCCACGCAGTTTGTCCGGTTGTACCTGGGGAGGCTATAGCAGCGTGTGTAGCAATGTAGAGCGTCTGGCCACACACACGCCATGAAGGTTGGACAGGAATTGTACAGGTAGCTGTGGAATTATCGGCAGCGAGACTGCAAGCACCGCCAGGGGCCGACGAATATGGAAATGAGCCGGGCGCACGGTTAGTAGGTGCCGTTGTGCCCACGTAGACATGAACCTCAGTGTAGGTGGAAGGCAAAATAGGCGGGTATTTGACAGTTAGAATGCCATCAAGAACACTGATGCATACTTGGCCAAGCACTGTGCCTGTTGCACCAACGACAAAATTATCGCATGTCGTAGAGGGAACAAACAAATCTCTGGCGTTGAGAGAGCTGAAGTATGGCGAAGCTTGAACGGAGGGGATAGCCAGAAAGGCGGTTGCGAGGACACGGACAAAAAATTGGAGGCCCATTTTGAATTGAGGTTCTTGGGAAGAGGGTATACTTCGTTGAGAGTGGTGTTTCCTAAGAAAAGTAGTCACAGTGATCCGTTGCTTCTTATATAGAACAAAAATGACTGCCCACTAAGAGCCGCCAGCCTGCCTCCTCCAACTCAAGACAGCAATCTGACACTATGAAGGTCTTTTCAAGCCAGTTGTTCTGGCGAGGCAAGCCTCATGTGAATATTGGCTTTATCGAACATTAATAATCCTAGAGTGCGGCATAAAGTGCAGCAGAACAGAACTTGCCAATATTGAAACACATCCAGCCGTTGCCCAATACGCATTCTCTCACCCCGAGTCCTCAACTTCAATAGTTGCTTTTCCCGCAAGACCCATGGGGAAATGTGCGTGTCAGCTCATGTCTTGCTCGAACTACCAAACTGGAAGGAAATATCTGCAAAGGCATTTATGGCTTGCCTTTCAGCTAGCCAAGTCGGCAGGCAATGGCATGATTGTGGACTGTGGTGGCAGCCAGCACAGCTCACATGTCAGCCCTAAAAGAAAGGCTTCGCCTTTGGTTTAAGCCACGAAGAAAATTGAAGGTAAGAGTCAGGCTCGCTAGAAGTGATAAAAAAATTTCTGGACGCCTTCTTATCAATAGGACCAGAAAGAGAACAAACAAGCACGGCAGAGCCAGGTTTCTTCTGTTACTAGTAATGCTTAGCATATGATATGAACCGCCTTTACCTGCTGTTGATCAGTGATAGAAGGGGTTCACTCTATTCTAGCAAACAACGCAACTATGCAGTATACGCCCACATTATATGGGATAAACATGCAAGATTAGGTCGAGGCCCCCAGAGTGACATCCTCAAATAAAACGATTGGCGATATCCCGCTATATAGCGCAACAGATCCTCCCGTTCTGGCCGAGACCCACCCCCGCAGGTAAAAGTGGTTGGTTGGCTCGACTCCGAGGAGGTCAGGGATGTACGGAAGGAACCGAGACAATCCCTGCACACGCACTATAGTAGACGCCAATAAACATTTTTTCAGAGACTTTTTAGACGGACTCGCACGTTCCAGCTCAGCTCGCTCTGGAAAATTCCCGGGTGGCGATCAATTCAATCGATCATGCGACCAAGCCTCTTATCCCAAAGGCTCTCATCTCGCCCAATAACAGCCCGTCGTCTCTAAGTTCTCTAAATCATACGACTATAAATCAGAGGAATAAGGAAATCTACTATAGTAATCAGCTAGTCTAGACTCTAGACTTTAAGCGTCAGCAGACTTAGCAGTACTAAGAGCTCTACTAACTTAATTTACGAGGCTAAGAGTTATTTTTAGTAAGAGCCCTATATCACGTGAAGAAGTGAAATCAAATTTTGTTGCCTTGTTGCAGGGTCAAAGTCCCAGAAAGGTCCGAGTTATTGCACGTGACACCTCTCAGAGTGTGTGCCTGAGGCAGTATGGCAACACCGTGGCCTCAAGTGGCAGCATGGCCCAACGACCCCCGAGAGCATGCTGCATACCTCAGCGATTACCTCAGGAAAGCACTCGCCTGTATCGACTCTACCGGAGACCAGCCGGTGCCGAAGCCTCTTGTCAAGACTATGATCGCAGCCATGAGCGTCCTGATTTCCAAGTTCCAGAATACGCCTGATCTCAGCGCCGTCGTCCAAGCTATTACAACTATCCAGAGCGACCTCAAAACAACAGCAGAGACGGTACAATCCACGGCGATCAAAGTTCAGCAGAATACAATAACGCAGCAGCACATGGCTACGCTGAGCCAGGAGACCAATCAAGCCGTGAAGGAAGCTGCCGAGACACGACGAACAACCACCGAACTTCTGCAAGAGACGAACGACATAGCCAAAGCGATAAATGATACGACCAAGACGACGAATGATATGGTGAAAGTTGTGCAGTGCGCTCCGCCTTCTAAGGCTTCATACGCGTCGGTATTGAGTAGCAATACGGCTCCTCTTAGCAGACCAATCACAATATCCACTCAGACATCATTATTGACTTGAACTGTTAATTCTCTAATCTAGGGTAACATGCAGCTTTACTTATAGGCCCTAATGTGCTACAGACCAATAGGCTCCAGCAAGAGTTGCCTATATTAACCAGTCATAACTAGGCTCCACATCACGTGATGACCGGAATATCCTGTCAATAATCATCGTTCATTCAAGCGCAACGTGAGATCATCGTGAAGATTACAGACACATCCACTATCGAGGTCCTCCGAGCCAAGAACCCCAAAAATCAGGACACGGCACTCAGGCCATTTGGTCGAGGACGTCATGTGATTTAGCGATTAACCGTATTAGGAATAGTCTTTGACCGTGATGGCCTGAGTGCCTGAGGTAGCAACCATTACCGGTACACATTCTGAGAGGTGTCACGTGCAATATCGCTCGAACCTCTCTAGGACTTTAACTGTACGACATGTAATAAAATTTGATTTCACTTCTTCACGTGATATAGGGCTCTTACTAAAAATAACTCTCAGCCTTGTAAATTAAGTTAGTAGAGCTCTTAGCACTACTAAGTCTACTAACGCTTAAAGTCTAGAGTCTAGACTAGCTGATTACTATAGTAGATTTCCTTATTCCTCTGATTTATAGTCGTATAATTCAGAGAACTTAGAGACGACGGGCTATTGTTAGGCGAGATAGAATTGATCTAATGTTTACTTCGTATTGGCTATATGCAGGGACTGTCTCGGTTCCTTCCGTACCCCTTTCGTACATCCCCTGAGTAACCCACGCCTCCTCGGAGGCGAGCCAACCAAGCGGTACACATTTCTTTCCTCTTTTACCTGCGCGGCTGGGTCTCGGCCAGAACGGGAGGATCTGTTGCGCTATATAGCGTGATGTCGCCAATCGTTTTATTTGAGGATGTCACTCTGGGGCCTCGACCCAATCTTGCATGTTATTCCACAGAGAACATGAGGTGGGCGTGTTGCCGCCAATCCATCTCGACTCTGCATATACTGCATAGTTGCGTTGTTCGCTAGAATATTAGTAGAGTGAACCTCTTCTATCACTGATCAACAGCAGGTAAAGGCGGTTCATATCATATGCTAAGCATTACTAGCAACAGAAGAAACCTAGCTCTACCGTGCTTGTTTGTTCTCCTTTCTGGTCCTATTTATAAGGAGCCAGATCACGTGCAGGAAGATCAGGTGGTGCGTACCAGATCGTTTCTCCGGCATAGCCACTATCTTGGAGGCTACTTCGAAAGTAGAACCGTGTACATTGTATGAATGAATCAATCAACCAATGATCCCGAACTTTCGGATTCTTATCTCTTGTACTGTACCGCATTGGTTTATTGAGCCAGTTCAATATTCAATATTCAAGATGCGGCCCGAGAGCGGATCATGAAAGCCGCTTTGAGCAAGATTTGTGGCGGATCAGCGGCTGAGCCTTCAATCAATATTGATGGCAAAGGAAATATCACCGCTTGTGGCTGCACAAAAGGAAAACTCAATTCTGGGAGCTCAACCCGACCTGCTTGTTCCTATGTGAGGATGTCCTAGACGTGGAAAGGGGAATGACTGGAAGCTAGTCCAGATTCGGCTTAGATCTTCCACAAAATCTTCACACGATTCACGCGCTGCGGACGAACACCTCATATGTTTCAACAACACAGGCTCACAGCCCTTGCTTCTCCTGCACAGCTCGACCTGCATCTTATCCCAACATATCAACGCGCGGCCGCGCATGAGGTGATCAGTCCATTTTCTATCTCGAGTTTTCGTATCAAGGGTGGTGCTGACGGAGACGCGAAGTGATGACCCGCTTTGCTGGAGTCGATGCACGTTCAAAGAACCTTTGAATCTGCTGGGTCTCTGCGGCCATCTAATCTTTACCTCCGTAATCTATTCTGTTTTCGGTTCGAGCACATTTGATCGGACAAGTTTCCGGGAGTCCCAGGAATACAATACAAATTCACCATAATTATTGCTATGGCATGAGACATGGGAACATCCAAACTCTTCCATACGATGGTGATTGAATCCACGTTAAGAAGTTTCCAGGGCTGAGTTCTAGATAAATGCTCCGAGCCGCGCGCAATAATGTAAGCCTCCAATTAAACACGCAAGTCTACGAGTCGAAGCTTTTGCAAGCTTTTCAAGCGAAGACGCTTCACAATGGCTGTGGTCTAGATCTACTACTTTGAGTTACGAAGGCTAATAAACTCAGCTAGGTATCATACTCCACGTCGATCAATCTAGCCTTTAGGCGTAGCTGCTTTTTCCTTAATCGCAGAAGTACTTCGACTTAGTTAGAGATGACTTCCACACGTTCATCGGCAGTGACATTCGCGCGCCAAAAGCAGACGGCAGTGGACAGCATTTTCCGTCCGTACCAGCCACATTGCACGGTTAGTGCCACAGAACAGTAGCCAGAGCCTCATAATATTTATTAATGACTACGGGAATGGCAAGCCTCGCAGAAGGTCCACTGGACCTGACAGCTTGCGGGCTATAGACCCCTTCTAGGCGTACTTCAACCAATATCAGTGGCCAATTTATGCAGTAGGGCGACTCTTTTTAATATTTGCCTAACGCTCGATCTATATCGGTGCCTCCGGTTATCTCTGTGGATAGGGCTTGGCCTGTGGGTTAGCTATCGTTTCTCCTATAGTCGTTACCATGCCCTTGACAATTCTAATTTACTCAACTCTCTTGTTCGCCCTCGCTTAACCACGCTCGTTTGTTTCTGTTTTCTGTTTCTCCTGTGTTTGCAATAATGATTTCATTCTTATCCCAGATAAGGCAGAGCCCTAAAAATAGGCCATTTCCGATGTTACTAAGTCGACTAATGTCCCCTACGCCACCTTCAACCTACAAGTCCACGGAATCAGATGCCTCTATATATTCGATACAACCTCAAGGAGACTCAACAGCGAACCTTCTTTAGTACCTAAGACCAACATACGTTTATCGGAGCTCTTCGTCCGGGTCCCTAATATCGAATCTTGATGGAGACACCGCTTGTTCGACACCTACTGAGAAGTCATTCGGAAATAATAGATATGTATCGAATAAGAAATCCAACTTCGCGCAAAGTGTAAACTCCTTCCAGACTTACTATGATCATTCCACTTACACGATCGAAACCCTCAATAAGAATAATAATGTCGATTTACTTTCCCCTTGGAAACGGCGGCTCTACCGTCTTTCGCCTCTGTTCACTCTACTTGCCGTTTTAGTATACTTTTTATACTATACCTATCGAATTCACTGCATAGTCTATGCTTAGAGGGCATTCGGTAAGATATATATAATAGCGTGGTTATTTATTGCAGCCGAGGGTTGCGTTACTTGTGAGTCTTAAACCCTCCCAATAAGCATAAATCTAATAATTATAGGCCCCGCCTTACTTCACCAGTTGTATCAAATGCTCTCAATCCGCGGCCGTACTCGCCCTAAGCTTCATATTCGTGGTAATAGAGTTCTAACAGTTGATATGTTCGTCACCTGCTGCGGAGAAGATATCAATGTCATGCTAGACATTACCCGCGCTACCTGCGCAATTGATTATCCGCAAGACCGATTTCGTGTCGTCGTTCTAAACGATAGAAAGGATACCGCGCTCGAGAAGTCAATCAGCGATCTAGGACAGGAATATCCTAATATTTACTATCATGCTAGAATCAAGATCAAAGGTGTTCCTCATCACTTCAAGGCGGGTAATTTAACTGGAGGAACTGGATATATTACCGAACTTGAGGGTAGAGAGGCCGAGTATATCGCTGCTTTGGACGCTGATATGATTCCTGAGCGTGAATAGCTCCGTGTTATTATTACCCATATAGTCAAAGATCCGAAGATAGCTCTAGTTTGCCCTCCATAGGTCAGCTTCTTCCCCACTTATCCCTGATCCGATATACTGACTACTTTAAAAGCTATTCTATAATATCCCTGAGAATGATCCTCTCGTTTAATCACTCGATACTTTTGTACATGTGATAGAACTAACAAAGGATACTAACGGCGTTGCATGGTGCACAGGATCAGGATACGCTATTCGTCGTACTACACTTATATCAATTAGAGGATAGCCCGTTGGATCTCTCGCTGAGAACACGTTCACCTCTTCCCTTCTTCTTGGGTTCGGATAGAAAACCGCATTCTGTCATGAGGCTCTTTAATATAGCACAGTTCCCGATACCTTCACCGGGCATCTCAAGCAACGTACTCGCTGGACCCTCGGCACGCTCCAAACAGCCGTTAAACTGAAGTTTTGTATCTACGGCGACCTAGTAAAAGGAATAGGATTCTTCGCCCGCCTGTCGGTATTCGTTTTTGCTATCGACGTATTCTTCAAAATATTTCTCCTTATTACTCTTCTCACTATCCCGATTGTGCTCGTCTCAGGCGGTCAACTCGTTGCTTACTTCTCGCACGCTTAACTCCGCTGGCAAATCCGTCTCTACTTTGCCTCCCTTATACTCACGCGCGTAAACGAATAGATCACCTATCTCCCCTCCGGGTACCGCCTTACACAACGAGACACAGGCGCACAGTTGTAGATAGCTCCCTACCACGCTATAACTATCGTCCGTTCTTTCATCCTACCTTCCTAGCTCAGCGGAAAAGCAATAGCCTTCTCCTCTTCCGGCTCGATCAAATCGGAGCTTAACGAGCGTGACCCTAAGATCCGCGCCCCCTTATTCCGCTGCCTCAAAGTTATACTCTAGGACTACGATCTCTATATGTATCTCCTCTACGTCCTCTTCGTGGTCAGTGCGGTTATATCTTCTACCGTTATTGGAATTGTTAACTCAGACACTATCCACACACTTCTAATTTATCTCCTCACATATGCATTCTAGCCGCTAATGTTGTAGTTGTTAAGCGTAATAGCTTGTTTGGAACTGATTCGATATGTGATTTAGCTGCTGACGATGCCGGATAGAGAGGAATTGCTTAACAGGGACCTGATTACGAATATTACGCGGCCGAAGGAAGAATGGAAGAAGCAGCGGTATTCGAAGTTGACGTTTTAGCATAAGATACAGTACTTAGGGGTTACTATTTTTACTGCTGTTGTTTTCTTCGGGGCGTTCTTTGTTTAATTTACACTGCAAGACTTTGCGTGTTTTGTTTGTTGAAGATATTAATATTAAGGGAGTTCAGCACATAGACTTGGATTCTACGTACTCACTCTTTACGCCGCAAGCGTGCTGATTATGAGTTGGTCGGTGTTCCGTGTCGTGGACAGTGTAACAAATAGATTAGATTAGATTAGAGTAGTGACTACTACTCTAATTTAATCTAGTCAATTAATATACTACGCTAAATCTAATTTAATCTAATTTAGAGTAGTAACGTCCGTCCCTGCGTAGCGAGAAACAGTTGGAGATCGGAAGAAGAAGTAATAATACCTTCAACTATCTAATGGACTGGGACTATATATATACAGAAGTGTGACTCATTACAGTGTGGTAGCCTGGTAGGCAGAGAGGTGTGGCGTCACATGACCAACACTCCCCCCGACGCTCACACCTCACGGTTGCGTCCCTGACAGGCCCATACGGGTGAATAAACCCTTGTGTGTGTCTCGGGGCAGTGCTTTGGTGAGAATATCCGCCAGATTGTCCTTTGTATTCACACGTTCTGTGCTAATTGTACCTTCGTCCACTTTTTCACGAATAAAATGATGCTTGACGTCGATGTGTTTAGACTTGGAATGGAATTCCGGCTTGTGTGTAAGTCTGAGAGCTGAATTGCAGTCGATATAAAGAGGAACGGACTTAACATAAAGGCCTGGAATCCGTAGGTCATTTATGAAGTTTCGAATCCAGACAGCTTCTTTTGCGGCTTATCAGACTCCATGCCCTCTCGGAACTTCAGCATCAAGAGGTCGTAGACTACATTGACTATTGTCATAAGGGCTTGAAGGAACAGATGAGTACTCTGTCCTCCCTCCTTCCACGGATGATGGCAGATGGCCCCCCCATCAACCTGGCTAGTGATCGAGATAGCTGCGCGTCACGAATTGCCCAATCACTCGTTTGAGGAACTGTTTAAGCCTTCTGAATTTTGCGATCCGTCAAGATCTGACAGTCTTCTTGTTGACTGTCAACAAGATGTGATCATCGACCCTTCGCTCGAGCAGCCCACAGCAACAGTTGATCCTGAACAGGCGGACGCCGTCCACTCTCCACCAAATGACAGGGAGATGTTTGCTCTCTATACTACCCTCGAGGACGGTAGTTCCGAGGATTCGGCGTGCTCTTCCCCAACTAGTAGAACTAATAGTTAAAGCTCAGGCTCTCTTCGCCTCCCAGGGCATTGCGTCTTGATGGTTCTCAAACTGAGCTACCTGCAAAGAAATCTAACTCGCCCCATAGGCGGCTAAAGACGCAGTACCAGCTGCCTCTATAGTGAACATCTACCCACTGTTTTTTTGGCGGTGAAATGAGAGCCCACAAGGACAATCAGGAGTGGGTGGGTAGATCATCCCCCTCTTGTTTTTGATGGTGGCGATCTCGGTAATCCCACCCCACATTCTCCACTTAAATGTAAGTGCAACTCAGACGACGCATAGCCATCTAGACAATGAGGGCAGCACTCCGCTTAAACTCACTTAGATGGTGCATAACCATCTAGAAACCGAGGGCCTCCCCCAGATGATGAGTGCCGTCTGGAGGATAGTAGGTTCAAATGTGGTTCCTTGTCGCTTTGGTGTTGAAAGGGCCAATTCAGGCTCCTCCATGTCGGACTATAAGTTCACAGTTGTAGCCACCAGTATGGCATACTTCACAGCTGACAAGGTTGAACATTTAAGCGTGAAGGCTCTTATAGATACTATAAACGCTAAACTCAACGAGCGGCGGAGGAGAAAGAGAGAGAATGAGGGAATAAACAGGAGGAAGGACACATTGGTTAAGAAAGCTTTTGAATTGGGGGAATTTGATGGTATCGATGTAGTCTTGATCATCTGCAAGTATGGCCAATATACTACGTTCAGATCCAAAGGCTATGTATCATGGCAGCCGTCATTCGCAGAGATAGTAAGTAAGGTGGTTACTTGCTTGAGATACATGGTAATGTTGATACGTTTTAGCAAAGTACCTATCCGCTTCCTAAAAACATGATACCTGAAGACATGGAGAATCGCCGTTCTAGACAAATGAGAAAATTCCCGAAGAAGACAACCGAGACTTAGCTGGACTCTCTCTGAAGGCTAGATGATTGAGAATCTTCCGAGGCGGGCAAAACCCATAGGTGTGGATACTGATAAATAGATTCTTATCACTTCATCCCAACCTTGATAGTTCCTACTCAGTGCCCTGAGGATCCCCCTAGCAAATGCAGACAAAAAGGCAGCCCCTCCCTCAAGTGATTTGGCAAAGGTGTGTGGTCACTAACCGGTCAGTTACCGGCTAAATCATCCCTGAAAACTTCTAGGATTCCTGTAGCTCGTCATATCTGAGGATGCCGGGTTTCAGTGCTCATCCAGTCCTTCCCACACGCCTCAGACGAGAAGTCAGCACCTTGGAATCGCCTTTGGAGCCGCGACCTTTAGCGCTGATCGGTATGTGGATAGTCAGTTACTGTATACGACCGCCCGGGCAGAGAAGGGACAGACAAGTGTCATGCGGGTGTTATTGTGGAGTAGAGATACAAAGGTGGTTCAATCTAACGCGTGAAAACGATACATTTTATAACCTGATATACCACCTATGGATCAATTAGGGCCTGTTCACGCAGGTCACTGGTACAAAGAAAAGGTTTGCACTGGAATATCATTGGCACAAAAGTCGTGTTGGCACCAAAGTTCGGTTTGTACAAATACACGGCTGGCGCTATAAAACCGTTCGTACGAATAATTTGTTGGTGCTAAAATACCGTTTGTACGAAGAAATAGTTAGTGCAGACACCTAGTTGGCACAAATAGATCATTGGGACTATTAAAATTACTGGTGCTACCAAATTTTTGGTGCTGACAATTCGTTTGTACTAATAATTTGATAGTACTAGTAATTCGTTGGTAGTATCAAATTGTTTCTACCATGAGCTGGATAGTACTAGTAAGTGATTGGCGCAAACAAATTGTTGGTGTAAGTGGTCGGGCCCTCAGTATCTAGATGGTTATACTACCTAAGCACCACTTGTGCAGAAAGGCGGCTTGGCTTAGTGACGTAGCTTGTGGAGAGTCCTTCACTGCTGGCGAGATGCATCAAGATAGCAAGGTCTTGCCTCCAAACATAGCACAAGATCACTAGCAGGGCCGGAGAGAATTAAAAAAACGTAGTACGATAGGGATAGTAATTTGATGATCTAGATATGAAATGGAACGCAGTCTATTTTGACGAACGCACAAACCTTGGTTCCCGGAGCTTGACGCCGTGCACTTCCTCTACGTGGCCTTTGAAATGCTCCACGTGCTCGAGAACAAGCCCCCGAGACTTGCACGCTGGGTGATAACACTCTATCTTAGTGTGCGGATCTCTTCCTTTGAGGTGAATCCGTTCAACGTGATCCATCATCTTCGCAGGGCGGCAAAAAGAGCCCATCCGCTCCTCATAGCTCTTCGATTCGTCGCCAATGCAGATAGGGCACTGGCTCTTGGCAAGGACAAGAGGGAATGCAAGAGGCGCTGCCAGTCACAGACGATCTGCGAAATGTCCAGAAAGAGACCGCCCGTTTGTTGCGCCTCACTCGATGCAGCTTCGTTCGGCAAGTTGGCTTGAAAGCTCTCCTAAGGTATTGATTAGCTCGTTAACATAAAGGGTAACACAATATAACCTACTCGCTGGTTCCATTTGCTCTGTCTATGGTCTGCTGCCAGCTCCAGTAAACCTTCATAGGAGGTCCAGGAAATTGGCTCGCCGCGAAAGCACCAATGTGCATCGCGAAAGTTTTCATATCCAAAGGGCGTAGTCCGAAAAGTTTCGTATATTCAAGTAACGCGGCTCCTCCTTCTATATGGATATCGTCATACAAAGGATAATAGTACAGGTTCGGTGGATGAATGCGATTGCTGATAGCTTGGGGAGGGAAGCAATCGTAAGTGGAAGTGGCTATTTGGCGGGATTCTTTGCAGACTCGAAGGGCTGTGGGGACGGTATTGTTCTTGTATGAGAACGTACAAAGACCTCTTACATGCTCAGTTGAAAGTGTTGGAATTCCACGAGCTTCTAGCTGTAGTTGAACTCGAACAGTACGGCGGAGGGAGAACTTCCAGATTAGTTCTCGGAGTTCGCTGGGCAGCTCACGGAACAAGTGGAATTGTAGGTTGGAGTCGGAGGGGCTCATTTTGAGAGGTTGGTGAATCGCAGATGAGACTTCGAGGGTGGGATAGGACGTTGAACACTTAGAGGAGTTTATCTCCAAGTACACTTGCTACTAACAAACCCACGAGACCACGTCGAATTGTAGAATCAAAGGCTAGAACAAAAAGCCGTTCAAAGCGAACGTAAGGGCTGTCACGAGACCATGGCGAAACTGGAGGAATCGAACCCATGTAAATAGTACTAGTGCCCTTTAGGCTTAGCCGGGCGGAATAGACCATCATCATCGGCGGTAGTCTTTCCTACGGAGGTACAGCGGTTATCTTTTACCCCCTGTTTTCCTTGGCATTGTTTATGTCCCTTGAAATCGCAACCACAACAACCAGGAAACCCTACAAAATTGCACCGTTATAATCCCCCTAGCTTAGGGAGTATAGAGATGCTTTTTCTTTATTTGATTTGCACCTCTATTGAAGAAGTTGTGTTATGTTGAAGTTGGCTGTTCTGGGGGACCCCCTGTCGACCGGGGGTAAAAGATGACCGCTGTACCTCCGTAAACCGAGCCTCAGGCCCTCAGGTATCCAAATCGTGACAGTAAAGAAGTGATAGTAGCATGCTTGATTGTAACACCTAGGTGACGAGGTATGCTTATACTTTGTATACGTGACAATAGCAATGGTGCCTACGACTGCCTATTAGGCAGTCGCACGTGATCTGGGATCCGACTGTTTTCCGCTACGCAGGGACGGACGTTGGCTTGGATTGATAAGCATCACTCTGCGGGGCCATTTCTGGACCCTAGAACTATTCCACGATATCTATTTTTATGGCGATCCCTTTCTGGCTCCCTCTGTATAGCGAGTGTTAATACACAAATTCAGAAGAGCGAAGGCGCACTGTCGACGGGCCATCTAGGAGGTTACAGCCCAGCGTCTGAATGGCCACAGGGACCCGATACAGCTCCCTTGCTTGATTTATCAGGGGCGAAGTGATCACTACTATTCGGGCTTCCCATTGGTTGTAGTTTCTTGCGAGCGATCAAGGAAAAACAATGTCAAATACTGCATCACTAACAGAAGAGGCCTTTGATACAAGAATATTCAGTTTCCATTCAGCATTCTAACTTCAGTTCCCATACTTGTACAAATCGGCCATTTCCCCACTGTCCTCCTCAAGCATTGCAAAGGTAATCCCTTGCAAAACCCCTCCTTCTTTCTCCCTTCCTCTTATCACTGGGGCAGTCTATCTTTAATTGACGGTGTGCAGAACTTAGGTGGAGGTCGTCAGACTCCGTGGACGTGACTGTAGGTGAAGCTTCTATAAGTTTCGCGTTAGAATGGCAGTGGACAGTACCCAAATGTTCCTGAGAAATATCCCAACGTGGTCTTCTGGTAATGTAATTGTCATTTCGAAACTTCACCAGATGCTGGAAAGAGTCAGTCTGCTCACCTAGAGCTTAGACAGTATCAAACCTTTAACACTGCCTCGAGCACTGGGTCTAGGACTAGAGCACTCACATACTGTCCATCTGCTGGAAGAGGGTCGTAATTAGGCCATGGATGTCGTCTGGCGATTTTAGTACCTCTATATATTCATGTGCGGTGCTCATTTCTGTGAAGCTGGTGGTGGACGTCGAAGAGATTGATAGATTGCGCTACTAAACCCAGCAAGGAAACAAATATAGACTAAGCCAGTTCGCGATCGACGAATCCAGAGCAGGACCCTTTCCATCGTCGAGCGACAGAGTAGACCACAAGCTCTCTTTATGATGCATTCCGCCTCCTCCACGCTCCGCTCCAGCCACGAAAGTCTGGGTTCAATAGAACCTGCCAGTTCGATCCATATACTGGAGCGTTCTCGCCTGGCACTTCCCATTTCGGCAAAGCTCTACAAACTGCACTCGGAGCTTCTCGGCGCGCGTGTAATACTCATGCGCTTTAGCTTCAGTTATCAGACGACCCGTCACCTCATCGTACTCCCCAAATACCAGCACAATTGTTTTGACGCCTTTGAACATGGCCAGGAAGTCGGAAGTATATCTGGCTGGTGTAACATAATCCCACTCAGCTTCCTCAATAAGGAGTGTCGAAAATTTGTCGAGTTGCCCACCATAATAGCTCTCAAGGTCACGTCGGCACCCGGGCTCCTCATTGAGATCTCGGCTCGGCCAAAGAATATCGCGAGAAGGATTGAAGAAGAACGAATAGGGCCACTGGGAGTGCTGCATGATGTGATAGTCGATCAATGTATGCTCCCGAGATTCTCGACAGACCTGAAGAGCAATAGGAGGAGGACACTGTTCGAGAGGCTTCGCCTCGCCCAGAAGCCTGTTACCCCCAAAATCCATCTTCAGTAACTCATGTAATGTAGCTGCCGGCCGTAGAAAAGTGATCCCTGTGTATTCGATCGTCTCCATATCATGCTTGGTGTTCGCGGCTTCAATGATTCGAGGTTCGGGCCAGCTGAATTCCCAGATCAGAAGGCGTAATTCGATTGATAGCTTCGGAAATAGGTGGAAGGGCTCGTCTGGCCGGACGTCTTGTCTCGTATGATGCTCGATAATCGGCACTGTGGTCCAGTTATTAGCAGGAGCAGATTACAAAATGGGATTCCTTCGCAGATGAGGATACCAACTTTCAACAGCTAGGCCAGATAACGTGTCCGATCGGGGGGCAGTGGGATGGTATAGAGGAACCCGGTTGCCATAATGGTGATGATGGTGTGGGATGGTGACTTGGAAACGGACGGAATGTTGTCAACAAAGGAAATCGGGGTCCCGGAGATTCTGATACGGTGATCACGTGTAGAGCCTTCCCCGAAACGGTAAGCGTTCGGGTATGAAATTTCGTATCCTTTCGTCCGAGAATTTCAATCAGATCTCATCTCCACGATGACCCCGCTACACCGAAGTCAGATTCTGTTATGTTGCAGAGCGAATGCCAATCACTAAAGCCTGATCCTACGAAGATTGGCAGATATTGCTCAAACCAAGGCGTACAAAAGTAAGTTATGTTTGAATTCTGTATCGATAATTTCATAAAATGTTGACATATAATTGACAGATCTTGGGAGGTGGAGATTTTCGCCTAAGTAGTGCCTTTCCTGCCCCTCTCTTAGAACTTTCTAGAGGATGGAGCGGCTCTATATTATTCCGAACCAATCACATTTAGTTTCTATGACAACTCACATAACATACAAAGTAATTTACATGGTGGCTCTCTAGTATACTTCTACAGTAGTTCCACCTTTAGGTCGCCTCAAACTCCATAATTCGTTCACGGTTTACGGTAGCTTCTTTCTCCTAAGAATTCTCGCTCTCCGGACGACCTTTCTACTTAACAAGGTATTTAACTCTTCTGCGCAGCACTCGCTTCTTGAGTAGTCGCACGCCTAAGTGGTTCCCTTGATAGGTCGCCTTAAACCCTTCGATAACCTCTGGGCTTATATCCTTCTGCTTCTGCTACGTATTGCCCTCGTGCGGAAATCCTTTCTACTTCATAAGGTACTAAGTCGTGTTGCCTTGTTTCCACTTGGTAAGCAACGCTTCAGCCTCCTATATCCCTCTCTCGGCATCAATTGCAACTGGCTGGCTGCTACAAAGCGGCTGTATCACTGAGCTTTCTAAGCGCCCTGGTGGAGTTGTTGGTATGCTTCTGTGAGGATCCTCGACTGAGTCGGCGGTTGCTGGTAGACTTGATGTGGAAGAAGAAAGAGTATCTCGAAGTTCCGGATCAACTAACTCTATCGGAATACTGGACGGATATGATGGAGGAGTATCGGGGCCGGACAGAATGTAGTCCTCCTGAGACTCAATAGGAGAAGACATAGCGTACGCGATCGTGTCAAAGTCCTAAGGATCAGAATCACTAAGGAGGTCGACGGTGGCAGCTTCCGATGGAGTTGTCTAGGGAGAACGGCAATCCTCTCTAGCCTGAGGAGCTGCTTTGAGAATGTCGTCTGATAGAGACGAGAGCGAAGTATCCGTACTGTAATAGTCCTCGTGATTGTCCTAGACGCCGCCAACTGGGGTGCTGCGACGTGATGAGGAGCCGCTAGACACTGCTGCTAACTCGACACTATCCGCTGGGCATGGATCAAAATCTATTGCTGAGATATTCACAAACGTGTGGCTAAGAGGATCTTTGGAGCGACCTTTGGGGGCTGATTTTTGACTACCTGGCACTTTGCAGTCCTTATCTTCTAGCTTTCTTTGGAGTCGAGGCCGCTTCTTCTTAGCGGCACCCGATATTTCGACTTGCTTATTATTACCCTCTTCTTGCTGACGTTGGCGCTTCTTCCGTGCATCTGGCTTGTGAGTGCTGTGTATGTCTCCGAGGTGGTTCTATATGTCTGAATCCGAATGAAGCACCATAGTGCATAACAAATGCGGGCATGGAATAGAGTTCTTGCTATCTAGACTCTTGATATACTCTGGGATGCAGTCAGAGATATGCCTTTGCTAGCTTGTTTGATCGTGAAACTGTCTTATCCTTGCGGCTGCTGGTAGCTATTTTTTCCCCAGACATCCACTGCAATATCCGGCGCAGGTAACGGCGTGGCGGAAAGTGACTGGTTCGCACCGGAAAGGCACATCGAGATTGTCGATATGATCTTGACAGTAGGCTTCCTAATCTGTCTCGCTGGTTATCCACCTGCTGCACCGGAAGCAAAATTCGGCGAAGCTAGATTGCTTCTTATAGTAGTCTTTGGAGCACCGGTATATATGCTTCTACCTCTCTTGCACGACGATGCTGACGCGTTCTGTTAGTAGAAGTGGCACTAATGAGGGGGGAATATCCTTACTCTTTTATCTCCTGGCCGCAGGTCGGCACTGGATAGCAACCTCCTATAGGCCGTAACACTCCCTGGTACGTAACACGGGAATCGTTTGTGCGGAGTGCAATGAGGTCTTGGAGAGCGGAGATACCTTCTGGACTTCGTAGCGGGGCGGCGATCGGTAAAGTACGAGCGAGGCGATCGCGCTTAGGAACCATACGGCGGATAACACGGTCAAAGTAACTGCGGTGCCACTCGCCCTGGTCGTCTACCTTATATTGGGTGGTGTGTACTCGCTGTTGCGTCCTGTGGTAATTCGCTAACTCTTCGTTAATGAGCTTTTGACGCTGATTATAGACATAGCGCCGTTGAGCCTTGAGCTCTTGGCGCCCTTTCTCCGTGATGGCAGCCGTGATCTGAGCGGAGAGATTGTCAATCTGCTCGCTAAGATCGGTAAAGTCCTGGCGCTGTCTCAGCTTATCTAGGCACTTTCCTGGAAGCGAGTGCTGGAGATCCGGGTTTCTCTTTATGGACGTAGAGCGGAAGTCTTCTGTGAGATCCTGCTGTGGCTCTAGGCCGAGGAAGACTGCTGTACTGTCCATATTACTTATATTATCTAAGTAGTGGCCGATAAGAGTCTTTGAGTTCCTGTGCGCGGTGAACTTCATGACCTGCCCTAGTGAATAGCCGCTGTCTGTTGCTAATTAGCTTGCTGTACTATGAACTTGTTTGAAGTGAGTACCCCTTACCGTCTACCTTGATAAGCGCTTCGCGACGGGCGGCATGGAGCCCTATCCCTCCTGTAAAACCAGCCCTTTTTGCCTAGTCTGAACACTGGTGGCCCCACGCGGTCTCGTTTTTGGTCTTCTCGGTCGGTCTATCTGCAGATATCTCTGGAAAGACTGGATCGTCTAACACCCTATCCGCCTAATCTATGATCCGGTACTTTCTGCCCGGCGGCGGTCTGGTAGCGAGGACATCCTTAACACTGCTGTAGTCCCTGAACGCGCTGGCCGAGATAATGATAGCGAGTAGAAATAAGAGGCCGTTGGCAGAAAGAGGAGGCGCGGGCTTTAGTATCTTATACAATGGATGTTTTGGTCTATGTATAAGCTGTTAGTAACCTACCTGAGCCTTGGAGTGAACTACTTTGGACTTACTTTTTTGGGGTGTCTTGTATTCCTTTAGTAAATTCTCTTTTGAAACTTATCTTAATCTCTGGCTCTCCATCTTTCTATGCAACTATGCAAACGAGGTCCTGTTGGTGATAGTTAGCACGAAAATCGGGGCTTCATTTCCACCTCAGACTTAGTATCTTACCTTGTACGTCGCCTTGCATATTTCCTGTAACCTTGCAGAAGTATAGCAATGTATCTTCAACAGGGCGCTTAAATCCACACGGCATCCTTCGTGGACGTAGTTGTGGTGGTCATGTTGCTATAAGAGCTCCTCTATGTTGACGTAATTCTCTATTGTCAGGAACGTGGGCGCCTTTTCCTCTATCGACAGCGGAATCTTGTATCTTAGCATATCTTTGATATACTGTCTCTCTCGTTAGTAAATGTATTATATGTTAGTACTTTGGAGTAGGATGGCCTGCAGGTACACTTACAGGAGCTACTGAGTCATGGACTTCTGGAGGAATGGTGAGGTTGGTCTTGCGCTGCTATATCGACATGAGTTTTCGCATCTTGTTCTGTACTGTTTTGATAGTTGCTCTTTTTGTCTTTTTATCTAGTCTGCTAGGGGTTGAGCGTCCTACAGCTTCAGCGATATGCTTCATGTTTTCCATATTGCGTAAGTCCGATCCTGGATATTTCCTTTCATACCTAAGATGTGTTAGTACTTGCTATTCTTGACTTTGTGATGTTGGCAACGCACGCTTCCCAAAAATCCCACATCGTGTCGTACTGTGGTTGACTGGTTTCTTCATTAAGTTTTCTGTAAACGGGATTGCTATCGATCCCGGACCTGTCCTTGGAGAGCCCATCCCTCAGGGCTACCTCCATCCGCTCGTCTGGATTCAAACCTCTCCTACAACCCCTTGCCTGCTCGGTGCTCATGGTGTGCAGGCGCGGATGTTGTCTCTGTAGTAGAAACGAGAAAAGAAGGTCTTGCTTGAGGAATGGGAGGGATTGGAGATAAAGTGAGGAGAGGATGAGAAGAGGGTGAGAAGATGGGTGAGGTGATGTGGGTGAAGGGATGTGTGAGAAGATGTGTGAGGAGATGTGAGAGAAGATGGAAGAGAAAAGATGTGAAGGCAAGAGGGGGACAGCCATTTATAGAGTACGAAGCCCCAGGCAAACCGCAGAGAACGGCGTCAAACACCCTGAAGTAAGACGAAAGAAATTGTCCCTGCATGTGCACAATTTGCATGAAGACGGGCAGACGGGGATAACTGTCTGGGAATGAGTTCTGGCTGGTACAGGTTGTGAAGTGCAGTGGGAACAGATTTGGGATCCGTGGCTGGGAAGGGGAGCCTTTTCGGGCCCCTCGTTAAAAGTTGACGATTTTTGGTGAGATGGGTGAGCAGGCCTGAGCAGACATGAGCCGAAGCTGAGCCGAAGCTGAGCCAGCCTGAGCAAAGGCGGCGCGAGATCACGTGAACCTGATGGGTGGGAGGTGTCGAGATTCCGGTCATATAACAAGGCGTCGATATGCCAGACTGTAAGGGCACGTGACAATAGTCAGTACACGTTTAGTATGAGTTAGGCGTATTCAGCTTGCGCTGAATATTGTGATCTTTTGGTCCTGATAGTGGAGTTGGTATGAGCCTAACCTCAGCATCATTACACAGACGGTCATTGATAGCTTTGGAATTGCAGAGCAGTGTTTTGGGACAGAGATGGTGAGGCTTCTGTACGATTGTGCGTAACTTACGGAGCGGCCCAACTACTCCTTCGACTTTCATTTCGCTGCCCGTTCGTATGTCCAAGCTGATCATGTGGCCGTCTCTTCCGTGGTTCATAAACTATACCATATACATGTATCCCGTAGTGGCCTCAATGCTCCTCCTCAGAAAGCTCTCATCTGCTTTCGCAAACGGTTCACTGTCCCGATTGATCAGATGAACTCGCTGTCCCAGCCCGGCAACGTTCTGGGTCCAGCACGGGCATGCTTCCCTCGTAAAGTTTGAAGCCCTCACGGCGGACTGGTCGCATGGTAGACCGCCACGACGAATGCCCAGCTCCAACTTCCAATTAAACACATCCACCAGTGCTTCATCTAAGCTCGCGAGAATAGCGTAGCGCACGGGATCATTATCCTGAGGATCTGGTATTCGCGACAGCAGCCAGCGTTCAGAGCCTCGACGAAGTATGTACTCGCATTCGTAGGATATGAGGATGAGACGATTCGCGCAAAGGTCGTCGTAGAGTCGGTATAGAGATCTGAGAGGCGTGTCTCGCATGCGGAAAAGAGGAATTTCGAACAGGTGGCGTATTCCGGATTGCCTGGTGTCAATGACTTCAGGCGCCGCTTGTAGCTCTTGTACCGAGAGGGGTTTGGGGAGTGCAAAGTGCCAAGGGAATGGCCAGAGGAGTTGACGAAATACACTGGACGTGTCTGGGCAGACAAGCGCTCGACGGATAGTATGGCGAATCTCAAGAGGTGTTGAAGCGTGTCTTAAGCGGCGGATGGTAGGTAACTTCATTTCGAGATATTTTAATCAATAGCATCTGAGCATCAAAATGCCCAAGTCGGAAGGTAAACGAGAAGTCGTTGGTCACGTGATGTAACGAATTCTGCTCTCGAGACTCTTCTAAATACAGATCTTTAGACAAAGATCGGGTCGAAGCTCGGTTTATCAAAATCACATGCTGCATCACGATTGAATTCAATATCTTGCATTTTGAGGGACGTTACTGTAAACAGCAGGATTATTAATCTCAAAATTAAGTGCTACGCGAGATATGCGAAGCTAGCAATACTGAACATGAGGGCGAAGCAACAAAATCGCCATTCCTCAATAACTCATGCCCTCAAACTCAGAACAGAACGCAGAAGAACAAGTCTATAGACAAGCACCAGTGGCAGAGCCAACGCCACACCATGATATGCCCGCCAAGACTCCACCAGAAAGCAATTATCCACCCAACCCCAGGCAGCGATGCCTCCAGAATGGACATAAAACAGACAGCTCTTTCAACCTCGGTACCCCTTCATTACGATCCCTTCCAATTAAGCATGATCCATCGTTGCTTGACGACACTCCACTGCATCTAACCATTCCTAGGACTTCTCCTCCGTCCAGTACTCTGTACCTGCGCCAGCGGATTTCCAGGACCGACACTTGAACTCAAAACATTCTCTCGTCCCTCTAACGCGATAACACTCTTCTTGCTCTTCAAGACAGGCAGTTTTGCAGATGAGCTGATACTACGTTTGAAGCTCGGTATCTGACTTTGATGTTCCTCGTTTGCAGCGGCACTAGGCTGGACATTGACGTCCATTTCGCGAAGACCAGTACTACCGCTTGTTGTTGGACGTGTGAGTTCCAGGTCGGTTTGAGGGCGAGAGATTGAGGCTCCGAGAGAGTGAGAGAACTGTCGACTGTGGGAAGATGTCGATTGCTCGTCGTTGAATATGACTGGAACCACTGATGTCATACTTTTGCTCGGACTCCTGAACTCAGTTGGTCTGCGCATTGCCGCGAGGAGAGCTTCGTGTGCTTCGGTTCGTGGTAGCTCAGTTGGATAAGTATATTGAATCTTCTGCGGAGTTTCACCCGTAGGTTTGTATTCCTGGAAAGATGTGCTTGTGATGTTCTCACGCAAAGTTGTGAGAGGCTCTTTCAATACAGAATCCAGAGGTGCAAGTGACTCTTGGAGGATAGCGGTCTTGGTAGACATTTCGTCACCAAGATCCCGGACACGTTCGTACGTTGACGTAAAGTGCGTACCGATATTGGAGTAAGAAGATTTCACGGTGCTGGAAAGATTCTGAAGAGATTGAGCGTGGCTGTCGTGGTGCTGGGCATTTTGTGAGCGTGCACGGGTGACGAAATCATCGAGAGCTCGCATTTGGATCTCAATATCCTTCATTTGCTCATCAACAATGCGAACTGTTTCTGCATGTACGGAGTTGGTGGCGGCTTGGAGAGTCGTGTTGTGTTTGTTAGCAGCCTGCAAAGTGTCAGTAAAGAATATCGAGAGTCCCATAGTGCAACTCACGACCCAGTCTTCCTTCAATTTGCTCTTCAAGGTCTCCCTAGAGCGAAGAACTTCTTCAACCAGCATCGTTTCCTTCTCATTCCAGGCATCCATCCCCGCGCTGTACTGAGCTGTGGATAATTCGAAGCCTTCCTTAGACGCCAGAACATCTTTTTGAACCTCCTGGATCTTCGAAGTAAGACGAGAGTCTTGTGCATCGCCGTGAGCCACAACGAGACTGGTGATCTGCGAAAGAAGGCTTTGGCGATCGGCAGCTGCTTGTTCTCGCTCCTCCCGCAGCACCTCATCCAAACGTGAAGATGCAGCAAAATTTGACTGCATGGCAAGCTCGCTTGCTGTGGTCAATTGTTGACGCAGATTGTCGGCCTCGGCCTTTTGGGCATGGATATGCTTGAGAAGATCTTCGAAAAGACCCTTGAAGTCTCGGCCAAGTGAGCTGTAGGAAGTGTGAAGCTAGACACGTCAGCTAGATCCAGAACAAAATAGATAGCAATCTTACTTGTGTGTGAAAGGCACCGAGTTCACTAATAACCTCTGCTGAGATTCGCTCAGCTGCAACGGACAACCCATGAAGGCCTTCGCCAACGCGAGTCTTCACCTCTTCTCGAAGTGTCTTGATCTCTTCTAGAACAGAATCCATCTCTTCTTTGGCCGATTTCGTCTGCTCTGAAACCTCCTTCTCCGATCCCTCAAACTTAGATACATTCTCTTCAAGGAAGGACTGCGTAGTAGACAATTTCGCCAATTCTCCCGCAACGAAGGACTGCATTCTGGTAGAAACAGTTTGCATCAATTCTTGCTGTTGAACACGGAACTCCTCTACTCTGCTCTCCACGAGACTCGTAACCTCAGCAACTTGTGCTTGGGACAAACCCCAGGCGTTACGATTCAGAGATTGAAGATCCGATTTCCTCCTGCTCTTAGCGTGAAGCCCCCCCACATCATGGACTGTTCTGCTAAGCGTGGACAAAAGTTCACTCCCAACAGTACTAAGCTGCTCCTCGGTTTGCTGATGAGCTTTCCGCAAGACGGTCTCTTCAGCTAAACTTTGTCGGGTATTCGAGAGGACAGATTCAGTTTGCTCAAGAATGTCTTTCGTTTCATCGAGTACAGCTTTCGTACTTTCGTTGTCCTTCTTCAAGGTCATGAAGTTGGAGGTCAAAGAATACAGCTCCTGGACTTTATTCCGTAAGTTGGTCTCCATCATTTCGATTTTGGCCGCTTGCTCTTCACTAAGGATCCTTCGAGACTCGCTCTCCACGGTGATCTCCTCGTAATTCTCATTTGTCAGATAAACACCATTGCGTTGTCTCGTTGCAATCAGTTCGCTCTTCAGCCTCTCAATCTCAAACGTAAATTCCTTGAGCAACGTCTTCTTGTTGATCATCTGGTTGACTTGGGGTTTGTTGCGAATGTTCTTGGCACGGAAAGCGTAATCTAATGTCGAAATAGTTTCTTCCAGATTACTTTTTGCAGGTGAAACTGTCGCAATGATACAGGTCTTCGTCCGTCCACCTAGAGAGTCCTGAAGAAGCCGTGTGAGCTTCGACTCACGGTACGGAATGTGGGATCCACGATCGACGAGGGCATTGATCACTCTTCCGAGAGTCAACAAACTCTTGTTGATCAACCCTGCTTCCGCAGCACGCTTGTTCTCAGCTCCACTCCGCTGGATGTTCTCACTTCCAGCCAGATCAACAAGGTTGAGCTTTCCAGCACTTATGTAGTCCTCGCCATTATCTCCAGTCCTTTTAATGTAGGCTGTCACGGTGAAAACTGTGTGACTTCGACTACTCAGATCGTTACATTTTGTTGCTGCGACCTGTCGCTTATGACTTCCATCTTGCAAAAGCTTGATACCGTCAATGGCGCTCTTAATATGCGACTCCTCCATGCCCTGTACAATCGTACTCGAATGACCCTTCTTCGTATTGTCGTCGTAGATCTTCAATTTCGCATTCTCATCCGGAGAGATCAGGTCGCGCAGCTCTTCGTTGTACAACTCGATGAAAGAGCACTTTACAGAGGCCTCCGCATCGTCCATTTCGAGCTTGTTGAACAGCGCATGCAGCGCCCTGGGTATTATTCCTGCTGCGTCAGACAGCATTCCGAAAGTCTCATTCATGTCACCAGACATGGTGTATGTTTTTCCGGTTCCAGTTTGACCGTAGGCGAAGATCGTACAGTTGTATCCCCCAAGCATCTATCAGAATGTCAACAAGGCGCAAAACGTAGTATTGCAAATGAAGCCTACCTCGTTCAAAATTGGTGTGACGACATCGTCATATATCATCGCTTGGTCCGCAGCGGAGGAGAATACCTTGTCGAAATGGTAGGTCTTGTTACTCAGTGCGCTGGGTCCCATGGATAGTTCTAGACTGTTGCCCTTGACTCCATTTGTTGTAAGAACCATTCCGCTGTTCTCTCGGACTTCTCTTTCATTACGCCCTCGACACCTTACAACAACATTGATGTTTGTCTCCTCTTCATCGTGCTCGAAGTCCCGCTCCTTTCGTTTCGTCCCCCCAACCGTTGTGGCCACTGAAACCACCGAACCGGCTGGGGATATTGCGCCAGATCGATCAATGCGATTTGAAGGCGCTTGGGATGGTGCTCTAGCCGTTGAGGGCCGTGGAGGAGGGCGCATCGTTCTTTTGATGGGCGCGACGACTGTCGGCCGAGGTATTCCTGCCATACAATTGAGAGCTGATGCTGGGCTCCCTTTGGGATTGATCGGCTCCTTTGCGCGTCGGAATGGATGGTGAGGCTGGTAGACGTGTCGCAGATAGTTTGTGGTGGTGAAGCAGTGTTTAAGAAATGCAAGAAGTTCCGTGGTATACAAATGCGCAATCGTGATGTTGCGTTGAAGTGTTGTGGGCGTATTTGTCGTGAAGTTGTTGATCTTGAAATGTTGATTTCGCGAGCCTGTGCTTGTTCGCAAAGAAAGCACGACCCGCCTCGGTTGGTTGGCAGAGCAACCGCCCCCCAGCTGAGCAATGCAGGTGAGCACCTGCCCCGCCAAACTCCAGACAACGAGCTCCAAGCTGGAGCGTCAACCACGAAACACAGTACAATATAAGGAGGGCCAGTAAATCCGCCTTCCTCCAAATGCTACCAAAATGTCACTATTCACAGCCCATGTCTTTCCAGGACAGGCTTTGGGCTTTATGGGTCAGTAAAAGCTCCTGGCGCGTCCACCATCAATGCAGCTGACTGGAGCGCAGTACTGGGAACAACCCTCCACGATATCTTAACACGACTGAAAGCCGAACCGCAACGATTCCCAAAGCTTGATCTCGTGTATGATCAGTCGTCGCCAGTTACAGAGCCAGTCATTGTCATTCTGCCGCCGAACGGCATCCGTCTGCGATTCGATGGGCCAGAACAGCGACTGCGACTGATAGAGGTGCTGGACTTCACCAAGAGCCAGCTCGCATACAAAGATAAAGATGTCTTGCGCCCAGGGATTACCACGCAGGCTGGAGCAGCGCAGGTAGAGAGCTTGTCGGGACCTACTTTTCGACATATCTATAACCGTCTCCTTGGCCCAACCTTCCCAGGAGAGTACATTGGGCCAGAGCCGGGAGATGAGACTGGGATGGGATTGTATGTGCTTTCATATCCCGGAATCGCTTTCTCTTTCCCATTATCAAGCTCGGTATGGTCTCCGAGTAAAGACTTTGTGTCTCTTCTATCCTCTTCTGCCAGTCATCCGGCTGCCTCGATGGCTATCTTTCGTGGAGATTCATGGCCAGACGCGAGAGAACGGCTATACGTCCAGACACTGGACCCTCGAGATTCCTTCACTTCCCTTATGAAGGGTAAAGAGCCTGTACCGGATGAGGTTAAGCAAATAAGGATATATGGGGAGGGTCAACTGGAACTTCTACGAGCGGATGGCGTAGTGCCATTCTGGATCAAGCTTGGCCTTACGTCGCCACAAGAACTCGTGGCTATACTCGGTCCTCCTGATGCCATATATCGGAAGAACGACCAGAGGATGTCGATTCATAAAGCTCGACCTCTTTCTAGAGCCCACGCCAGATCAGATTCGACAGAGATGAGGCTGCAAGATGACTCTACGGACACGGATCAGTCCTCTGCGCATACTGCAACTGATGAATCTGAAGATGATGATGAGGGTGGAGAGGCATGCGGGAACGTTTCTGGAGAATGTTTCTACAACTACTTCTATCATGGATTCGATATCCTGCTCTCTACTCCTACAACGCCATCACAGTGCCCGCCAAGCAAGCAAGCACTGGGTCGACAACAGGAACCTGAAGGGATTATACCATCTGATGGATCCGGTCGCCTGGTTGCTTCAAAGGTAATCCTACACGGCAATGTACCTGGTTCGTACCCTTTCAATCGGCACAAAAGATGCCGATGGGAAATTCAGTACTTGATTCCCAAGAAAGGGGAACTTGTTGTCAACTCGGAGACGCCTTTCAAGGAAATCGAGAAAAGGTTACACAATGAGTGGAAGAGCATCTACCGCAATGATGAGGAGGCTAAGGCACGTCAGCGCGGAATGGTACTGAACCGTGATTGGGGAGATAGTCCTGGAAGCAGCTGCGAGCTACTTGGTGGTTGGGAAGATAGCGTAGGGGGCAAGAGGGCGGACGCTGCAGGGCCGGAAGATGTGAAGGGTTTGGGCAACACCACTCTTTTTGGATTTCCCGGTTTAGTGTTTGAGGTATTGAAGAACGGTATCGTGAGTGGGCTCACGGTTTTTTGATACTGCATGTGGAATATTGGTTAACATAGCATGCATTGGAGTTTCGTGGACCTCTTGGGCGTGCATGGATGGTTTTGTTTATTTGCACATTTTGGAGGCGCAAGGGAAGCATAGGATAGGATCTTTGGAAGGATAGATTCAGTCAGCTAGAAATCACAACGGACCATATCCCATCGACAATGACTTCAACGTCTAATAAATACGTGACTGGTTCCAGTGTGGCGTTGAGACTTGATGCCTGATACCAGTGATTTGAGCCTGAAGTCGCGTCCCCCAAAAATAACGGTGATCCTCGTCAAAGCTCACCATCAAACACCAGACCATGGATCTGAGATCATGCCCGTTCGACCACCTATAAAATCCTGGTCGTCGACACTACGATTGCCTAAATCCTCCTTCCCGTAAGCATTCCGCCAATGCCAGTTGCCAGCAAGTTTAATAATCAATCCATAGCCCACGACCCGCGCCGGCGGATCAAGCCAAGTATCTGAAGCGATGCTCCGATGACCTCTACGAATGGCAGAGTCGCGAGCGGTCTGACCAGAAACCTTTCGTGCTGCATGATGGCCCACCGTATGCGAATGGGAGGTTGCATATCGGACATGCGCTGAATAAGATCCTGAAGGATATCATTTGCCGGGTCAAGGTGCAGGAAGGTGGGCAGTCACCAATATTTTATACAGGAATTAGAGCTCTGTGGTTGCTCCGAAAGATCTATGCTGATGCAATTGCAACAATTAGGTCGAAGAGTAGTCTACGTACCAGGCTGGGACTGCCACGGCCTCCCCATCGAGATCAAAGCCCTCGAGCAGCAACGCTTGAAGTCCAAAGACCAAGATGGCGACGCAGCACTAAACCTAGATGCCATTGGAGTCCGACGGGCCGCCCGATCTCTCGCCGCGAAGACATTCAAGGAGCAGATGAAAGGTTTCCGAGAATGGGGCGTTATGGCAGATTGGGACAAGGCGTGGAAGACAATGGACAAGACCTTCGAGATCAAGCAATTGGGCGTGTTCCAGGAAATGGTCAAGAAGGGCCTGATCTTCAGGCGGTATAAACCGGTTTATTGGTCCCCTTCCTCGAGAACGGCGCTGGCGGAGGCAGAGCTGGAGTATAAGGAGGACCATGTGTCTACCGCGGCGTATGTCAAGTTCCCTCTTGCCAGTGTGCCGGAGGCGTTGAAGAGTAAGATACCGGATGGTGGTAAAGGGAGGAGTGTTTCGGCGGTCATCTGGACAACTACTCCTTGGACTCTGCCGGCGAATAGGGCAATTGCTGTGCATTCTGAGTTGGAATACTCGGTTGTCGCCAGCGGTACCTCAGACCTATTCATCATTGCAAGTTCTCGCCTTTCACAAATTGGGCCAATGCTATTTGGCGACGAACCTTTCGAAGTTTTCGTTGAATCTATACTAGGCAAAGAGCTCGAAGGCTCGAAATATATCAATGTTCTGCGAGGGAAAGAGTCGGAGCTCCAGCCTATCATCCATGCGGACTTTGTATCTGCTGATTCTGGTTCTGGACTTGTCCACTGCGCACCTGGTCATGGTATGGATGATTACGAGGTCTGCACGAAGCTTGGAATCGAAGCAGCAGCTCCAGTAGATGATCTTGGGTGCTTCACTGCTGCAGCCTTTCCAGATGACCCACAAAGACTTCTGGGCAAATCAGTCCTGGACGGCGGCAGTGGAGATGTATTGGATGTTCTTGGTAGCGATGTCATTACAACCCATAAGTATAAGCACAAATATCCCTATGACTGGAGGAGCAAGCTTCCAGTTATTGTAAGGGCTACCGAGCAGTGGTTTGCCGATGTTGGACGTGTCAAAGACGATGCTTTACAGCGTCTAAAAGGAGTGCGTTTCATCCCAGAATCTGGCCGTCCCAGGCTCGAGAGCTTCGTCAAGGGTAGAAGCGAATGGTGCATTTCCAGACAGCGAGCTTGGGGTGTTCCTATCCCGGCGTTGTATTTTGAAGCTGGCGCTGCAGTCCTCACCGATGAGAGCGTCGCCCACATCATATCGGTTATCAATGAGAGAGGCATTGATGCTTGGTGGACTGATGCTGCAGATGATCCCGCTTGGATTGTCCCTGGGTTGGAGGGCAACTATCGACGTGGTAAAGACACTATGGATGTTTGGTTCGACAGCGGTACTAGCTGGACTCAGACGGAGCAGCAAGCCGATGTATACCTTGAGGGTACTGATCAACATAGAGGCTGGTTCCAGTCAAGTCTTTTAACCCACACAAGTGCTTCTGGAAGACACGATCCGCCGTTCAAGACTCTCATCACCCATGGCTTTACCCTAGATGACAAGGGTAAGAAGATGTCTAAGTCTATTGGAAACACAATTGCCCCAAGCGAGATCATCGATGGCTCACTTCTTCCACCTGTAAGTCTGCTCATCAAGTACTTATGGACCGTTGTTAATTTTAAGCAGGTCAAGACCAAGAAAAAAGCCGGCGGAAACATTTCCCAGGCTCTTGGACCGGACGCTCTTCGCCTCTGGGCAGCCAGCAGCGACTACACCCACGACGTCGTTATTGGCCAACCAGTTCTCCAATCCAACCACAACGCCCTACTCAAATACCGGATGATAATCAAGATGCTCCTAGGATCTATGCACCCCAGCGCAAGGACATCACCAATCACCAAACTAGACCAAATCGCTCTGTCTCAACTCCAAACAGTCATGACTGACGTAGCATCCGCCTTCAACAATTACGAGTTCTACAAAGGCATAAACCTGATCAACAAATGGATCAACAGCGACCTCTCCGCCTTCTACCTCGAAGCCATGAAAGACCGCCTATACTGCGGTGACGGCGGCGGCGTCCTAGAAGAGATCTTCCACGGTCTCATGCGAATGTTGACACCTATCACACCCCACCTCATTGAAGAAGCATGGGATCACCGCCCATCATGGATGAAAGAAGAGGCACAGATTCACCCTTTCTACCGCACGCTCGAGGATTCAATTATTCCCGCAAGCCGCCTACCAGACCCGGAGATCCTCACCGATTTAAAATGGCTCTTGAGTGCCAATGCGGCCATCAAAGCTGCTCAGGAAGAGGCACGAGCGGGGAAGCATATTGGGTCGTCTCTCGAGTCCTCGGTTATCCTTCACGTTCCCGCCAAAGCAAGGGATGTCTTCCAGCGATATGCCGACGAGCTAGAGAGTATCTTCGTCGTCTCATCCGTTGAAGTTCAAACAGAACCAGAAGGGTCAGTATTTACAGAAAGCCAAGCGACAGATGCACCTTGGAAACACACCGCGCTGAGGTCCAATGGCGAAGGCAATGTCACAGCGACGGTGTTGCCGCCTAAGGATCACAAGTGTCCTAGATGCTGGCGGTATGTTGCCCCTGTGGAGAACCAACTGTGTGCTCGTTGCGACGAGGTTGTGCCTGTAGAATAGCATTGTATTATATGTAGGTTTGCATGAGGTGGCGTTTTAGCATGAGGCGGAATACCCAATCTCAACTTATTGACTTATCAAGCATTGCTGCTTCTCTCTCCTCTGTTTATATTTCACTCACAGAATTCAATGCTCGAGAATGGGCCACGGCCGAGGACCGAGGCTGCGTATATTAAGTGTGCTAATTGTCTGTACGAATGTTGTGGTGAACGTCAATATTGAGGTAGGCTAGGGACTTGGCAGGATGACTCAGTAATTGGACGATTTTTCTCTTGATGGTGAGAGAGTGCGATGGATGGGCTGTGGCTGTGGATTGACTCGCAGTGTGACGACCAGGACGGACAGTGTTGAATCGATAAATACAGAGGACAGCGAAGATGCAGAGGTTCTGATTACTTGTCTGTTTAAACCCAGGGTTACCGTTGCATTTCCATTCCTTTCTGGTCTCTACAATTACTCCTAGTCGCTCCTGAGTTGACAGTGAGACAAGTCTCCAACGTTCCCGAAAGCAATCGCTGTTGTTCTATGAACCGTTATGCTTTCTTGTGACTCTGTTCGAACGAGTGGCCTAAGTTCCTTCGCTCGGCTTGTTTTCGACCTACTGTTCTCTGTGGTAGGCATCGACTGGCTGAAAGCTGGATCCGAGTTGCCTTGGCAATGAAAATGATTCTCCTTACATTCTGTCTAAAGCTGGAATTGCGATTCAAAATCTTTATGTCATGGCTTGCAAGTCCTTCAGCTGTTTCAGTCTATAACAAAGGACACTCTGAGCCTTTGTATCTGTAACAATGATGATATACATACGCACTCAAGTAATTGGCTACTGGATCCCTTTGTTTCAAGTTCTAGCAATGATGTGTTAGAACGGTTTAATGATCAGCCACTGTCAAACAGTGGTGATGATTCAAAGAAGAATGTAGGATCCATCACTTTTAAAAGTTTATAAAGCCCCTCGAATCTTCCTTACTATCCATTCCCTATTTCATCTGAGTATCAAGTACTTTGCATACTGGCTCATCATAAATCAAGATCGGTACCTAAATCTTTGTCACTCCCGAAATACATCAAGATCCAGCTCCTCATAGCAATCTTTCAGCCATGCAAGCAAGTTCCTACGAAAGCTACGCTGAGGGACTACACGCCAGGTCCAGATTGTGGTCCGCACACCGGAATATCCCACACCCTGGAAAATCAATAGTGTTTGATACCCATAAGGCTTTGGAAACCTGGGTATTTGGGGCTTTCGGATTAAGCTGGGATGTAGCCATAGCCGAAATGAAAAGCTACGGAATTATTCGGAAATCAGTCAATTACAAAGGGTCTGAGGGAAATACTCGGGCTCCACGGAAATGGGTAGTGAGCTATTCTGTGGAGGATTACACTCCGCGATGCGAGAATTGCTTCAGGAATCCATTCGTCTCTGGTTCTGAGCGTATGCCTGACCCAGGTTCCCTGAGATAGGAAATAAAAACTGAGCCCAATAGACCTCGGTGCTGGACCATGGGTCCTAGGGATGGGTAGATCATATTCGTCGTAGGGTTTTGTGGTTGGTGTGCTTGTGCCAGCAGACAAGTAACCATCATAAACAGAACATTCGATGTCTCGTCCCCCTCCCTCCATTCATGATTCACAGGCAATTGAGATGTGCGAAATTTTACAATCACGGCAATTTGAAGTCGCGACACATTACTATGTCATACTTTCTACATAGGGTTATCCAAATTTTACATTTCATAGTCTTTTCATCCTCCTCCTTCATATCAAACCATCCTGTGAGCTTCGCTACCTACTTTTGAACGCACTAGCCTATTTATCGAACACAACGAAAAAACCTTGAATGAAACCATTCTTTCAGTAGACTTACTTCAAATCACAAACCACCATATTTCTGCTTGGGACCGCACACACGACGATTGGATAAAGTTTCTCGACTCCAGTTCGAGGCATTCAGAAGCTCTCAAACGCAATCACGTGCCCGTTTTTACAACTGGCAGAACTCGGAAGAAATGGGAATCCGGAATAGATGAGGTGTTTGATGAGACTTGATAGGAGAGATTATGGAGCATGAAAAGGTGCGGGATTTAGCAGAAATCATGGAAGACTTTTGTTGAGTTCATCCATGAATTCCAAACGTACCAAATTTTCGCCTCACGAGTGATGACGAATACGATTTTGCCTGTATCTTTCAATAATCTGTCAACATTGAGAGTAATGCATAGAGATTATATGACAGGGTTGAGGCTGCTGTTCGATCGTTAGGCATGTGCAGAGCGTGAATCCAATTTGGAAATGTAACACAAGCCGGTGTGCTTATCATTTGCCTTGATGGTTCTCCAGTCCAAGGTTCACATCCAAGTCCGTCATCCTTAGTTCTGCGTTGATCAGATTGTGATTTGTGACCACGATACTTGTCGGTCATTCAAAATATGTGGAACGGAACTGTACCTTTGTCTCTGTTCATGCTCTGTTTAGGTGAAGCAGAAGAATGAGAATAAATACCCTGTCCTGTCTTCTTCTTTCTGTTCTTGAGTACAATCAAGATCAAGAGTACTAAATTAATTTCCTAGCATGTCATGGCGAGAATCTGACTGTGTAGCCACCTTGAATAACATTTCCTTCCTTCCTATCCTAATATCCCGATTCGTCAAGAGCCAACATTCGAATCAATTAATTCTGCGTAGCGCCACAGAAATTTCAACCTCTGAACTTCTGGACCTGAGCATCAACAGAGAATATAAATCAAAAGAGATACCATGGCCCTCAAATCCTACACTGCAGGCGAGTGGATCGCCCTATTCACCCTCCACTCAACAATGAATCCGGACTTCCCTCAGCCAGGTGCGGCAAAGGTTTTAACCACATCTCAAGCTCTTCTAGAGTGGATTCGAGAAGGTTTTCCGTGGACTGGTGAACTATCTCGGCAACCTACAGACGAAGCTCTCGGCGAAATGGTAGAATGTTGGCGGATATGTGGATTTTTGAGACAGGAGACAGATTCGGCCAGAATGTTTGGAGAGCTCAAACAGCGAAGAGAACAATCGAGAAGAGGCAGTGCTGTTGGATGGTTTCCAGATGCTGATAAGTTCAGTCACTGGATATTTGTTTACGGGGCAAGGAAAAATATATATGGGATTACTTAGGAAGTATGTCGGCAATTCTCCTGCTGTACGACAGGGATATGATTAAGGTGTGGCAGAAAATGACTGCCGGTCTATCTCGAAAGTATAGCAAAGGTATCACTTTGAGTTCAAGCTCTCTCCTTCGGCATTTGTAAGTTTCTGTTCTACATGTAGAATTTGTGGGCAAAACCCTTGCTCCATACCAACCCAAACTAGCTGTTAGCGACCTAATATTTGCCGATTAAATGATCCGTACCAATGATTGGCCGCATCGTAAGCGAGACTGACTTCCAGTCAATAAGAGGACCACGATACGGGTACAAATTCTAATACCCCACTACCGTAAGTACTACACAGGAAGAATTGGGGGCCAAGTTCAATGAAGTATTGCAGGAGGGCCCTGAAATTGGAAGTTCCGTTCAGCTAGGGTCGGGCCGAAGCCCTCGGAATCTCGGATGGGCCTGGTCGAGCTCTTTTTGTGGACTCATTCTAGGTTTTGCGGCGTAGCGCACATGCCAAAGCATGATGGGAGTTTTATCCTATCTTCCATTGTTCCGAATTGTAGAGGGGTTCATGTATATATTAACAGTTGCCACTTGTCAGGATGGACTACTTAAGGGTGTGTGTTGGTGGTGGTTCCATCTCAGAGTTCCAAATTTCTCATCATCCGCAATCATGGGCAGCATTCAGACCCCCCCAGAAGTGGAATGCAACGGTTGCACTCCCCAAATATCGAACATGAAAATCCTAGCGGCATCTCTTCGAGGTCAGACATTCGTCCTCCCAAAATTAGATTCGCTCATGCCTGGCTGGCCATCTTACGTGGGCAAGCACTACGAAGAACTTCAGGCCGTGGCCGAGAAGAAATATACCAAGTACACTTGATACTCACTTCCCTCCTGATACAAATTTTAATCGAAGACCAGATTGGGGTACACGGGTGACAAGCTTAAACGGCTTCGGAGGATAAATTGTCCCTTGCCTGCTTCTTGTTGGTGGCCCGAAGCATCACTTGAAGCTGGTGTCACATTTATGTATTGGTTTATGTTTATATTCACGTGGGATGATGAGCTAGAGGAGATTCATATGCGTGATGTCGCAGGTATGCCGGTTTTACTCCTCTGTGTTGTTCCTTGAACACTCCGGACATGGTAAATGAGATGCATAACGTGGAAGCGAGTTAACAGCTTTTGCAAAAAATACTCCTGACCTCTGTTCCAAGCGGTTAATCTGAAATATACTAACTCCCCGACAGGAGATTCAGTAGAAGCTCAAACCTTCCGACGAGACACGCTGTTATTCATCGAGCACTACCTCGGACTTTCACGCACAGGAAGCGAAGCTCCCCTCCCTCCGACTCAAGGCGTGGGAACATTCACCGAGCTCGGCGATCTTCTCAAATCACAATACAACATCACGCAACGGAAACGATGGTTCGACGAAGCGGTTTTCTTTTTCAAAATGGTGAAGGTCGAGCAGGAATATGTTCTTGCCGATAAAGTCCCCACTGTGGAAGATTTTTGGACGATGAGAATGGGGAGTAGTGCCGTGGGTCAGAGCAATGCTTTGGGAGAATGAGTAGCCTTTTCTTTATTTTGGTGTTGGGATGGATGGAAAGTTGATGCATTCAGGCTGTGTCTCAAAGTAGGACTGCCCGACCACATCCATGCCCACCCAGACATGCAAGTCCTCCAAGACGAAGCGAACCGAAATATATCAGCAGTCAACGACATTCTCTCCCTGAAAAAAGAATTACGCGACAACTGCGTGTTATCATTAATCCCGGTCTATGTCTACAATGGAATGGACTTGCAAACTGCCGTTGACACAACTTGGGAGTTTCTTAAGGGTGTTGTCGAGCGGTTTGATGCTGCTGCGAAGAGGCTGTTGAGGTATGTTGGACAGGATAGCCAGGATTATGAACGGACTGTAGTATTCATAGAAGCCCTGAGGACAACGCAGACGGGGAATATGTTGTGGTCACTTAAAACGGATAGGTATGGGCTTGCACAATATAAGATGGAGGATGGGAGCATGGTGGTTGAACTATGAAAAACTGAGATGTCATTCACAGATAACTTTATAGAAAATAGACTTCTGAGCACATGTTCCTTTATATTTTCTTCGTTTCGAGCGACTTGGACTCAAAGGTACATTGGAATCTGTCTGTAGTATGAGGCCATCAGAGGACTGCCATTTAACTTCCAGCCTCTCTTGACACCCGATTCCTCATTGTACATCCTGAAACATTCCTATTGGCAAGTGAAGGCAAGTGTTCAATCTGCGGTGAACACTCCTTCATCAAGAACTTTCGGACGTGAGACTTCGTAGTCACACCTCTCTGGAACACCGATAGAGATACTATACATATCATCCATACCAAACCACTGAGTATGTCTTGGATCAACCTGATACCTTTGGTGACAGTAAGTCGAAAGACGCGCCATCTCAGACAAGGTACCAATGCTCCAGAACCTCCTTCTCAAAAAGTCGCTTCTCATTTCTCTCGGTCATTTCTTCCAAAGTCTCGCCTGGTAAACTCTCAAAAACAATCTTTTCCGCAGGAGTAGTGACCTTCCGACGTTCCAAATTCTTCGGCGCGGTACCATCACCGTAGTTGATTCACGTTGTGATGGAAACAGCGGCATTCTGTCGCCTCGCAATATGCATAGTCGACGACTCACATTCGAAGGGTCCAACATTCCCGAAAGGTGTTCTCGCAATACGAGGCCATTGATTGTTGAAGCTTTCCAAGGTTTCGCTATCATCATCCATGAGACAGGAGGTCACCATCGTGCTGTGGAGTGTACAGGCTCTCATTTGGTGGCTCAAGTTATCATGGTGCTGTTGTTGAAGCTCCTTAATGAGGTCGTGATACTGTTTATACTTGATCGGCTCGTATGGCATCCTCATGAATATTTGTGTCCGCAGGATGATTTCACCATTGTATATTCGTCCCTCATAGGAGTGGGTGGCTGTGAACTTGAATCCGTGACCGTTGAGCCTGGCGAGATCGTAGTATTCGGTGTATTTGAAGGCTGACAGTGGAATACCATGTGGGTCGCCGAACTTATGATTCTTCATAGCGACCTGAATCTGTGGGAAAGTCACCGGTTCTATATCACTATAGTGGCTTTGTTGGATCCTTGGGCAGGCTGGGCCTGCGGCGGTGGCAGGTGCTGAGTTTGTGGTGGGTGCGCCAGGCAATGGAACAACATCATTTGAATGCAAGCGGTTGCAGAATGGACAGGGAAAGTGATCCGGGAGGTCTTTGGCGTAGAGAGCAAGGAACTGTATGTAATCGGGTCCTGAAGTTGACAGGCATGCTTGGTATTTATTTGCAAAAGTATCGTAGAGGTTCTTGCTGGAGATCGAAAGACAAGCTGAACTCGAACTAGACAGGAAATCTCCGACACACAAAAGGACAAGGGGGGGAAGATCGTCAAGCTTCTTCGGGACTGTTTGATTCATGTTTTCTATTGTCGATCGAAGTAGAAGGGGTGGTGGATTTGAGAGGCTCTGGAGGCTGCTCCGCCGTGAAGTGTCGTGGCGGTGGTGTTTTCGAAGGGTAGTAAGAATTCGAAGGAGAGAATTTGAAGGAGATATACACATTTGTGTGCGCTACTGCTGCCTCGAAAATTAGGTTCGCTCTCAGCTCATCTTGGGTTCGAAGAGATGTATGAAACATTCACGCTGTCTGACAATCAATCAAAGGTGAGGTCGTTCCAGAGCAGTGGCAGAGTCGCAGACAATGTCAAACAACCTAAGCGAGACGATGACGAAACAGGTCAGAACCACTTGGCACTCAGACTCACAAGCAACTCGTGCACGACCACAAATCAGCTTTTTTTCCTTGGTAAACAAACTGAAGTGAGCTAGCTGTCATTTGAAAAAACCATGTTTGTAGTCGAAGAATGAGACGAGTGGGCCATGAAAAAGCTCGCTTAATTTGTGGATTCATGAGAGTAAAGCAGAATTGGAGTAACCAGGGTAAGAGGTCAAGGCTGGCCAAGCCGAGTCACGGAGAGAAATATGCTTTGTAACCTGGACTTTCAGGGAGCTCATCACTGTAATGCCGCCATCTCGCGCTAAATTGCAGTGCTGGGTTCGCTGAGTGAAGTAGAGGGTAATCTTGAAGGCAGTCCATGAAGTGAGTGGGTGTTGCAAAATTCAAGAAGCACAAATTTCTAGAGGTTGCGACGTTTAGGAAAGGAACTTTTCTTCTATATGTATGGCGCTCTACTGGGGCTGAATAAACTGATCCGATGCCTATACCCATGGCGTTTTCGACCGAGCGAAGGAAACAAACGATCACACATGTGCCACGAGACAAGATAGGCATCGAGAGCCAACTTGGAACAAGAAGATAGGATTAAAGGGCTCTTGACATGGTCGCTTTCGCCAACAGAAGGCTTACAGAATGCAGAACCGGGTGTACGGTGAGTGAGAAGCCAACAAAATATGTGGAGGAGGTCCTCTCCGTTATCAATTCCTAGTCGTCAAACAGCTATCGCTACCAATTGTGTTCGACATTGTCGATTGATTTATAAACAATAAATCATCTCGGAATAATAGCAAACTCATTGGTTTCTCCATCAGACCTGGGTCCGGCAGTGTCAACTCCATTTACTAGTTCATTTACTACATCGGACTCATCCCTGGAAGCTCCTTGAACCCTATATCATGTTAGAAAAGCACAACTTCGTGGAAAAAGCTCGCTTACATCCATCGACATCCTCAAGAACAGTCTTAGGAATAACACACTTCTTCGCGACAGCGATGTCTTGCGACTTCTGTTTCCCACAAGTAGCGCTAAAACATCCATTATCATCCATCGCTCTCTGCAGAGCATCGCCCTTCCAACCGAAGACGTAGTCCCCATGTTGACCGTACCCGGTAGGATCACCGGTACTGAGGACGAAAGGCTGGGAGCCGTCGGCTGGCCACTCGGCTTTATTGTTGAATCCTGTGGTGTTCCAGACAACCTGTGGTGTATGTCAATACTTGAAACGGTCGTTGAGGCCAAAGGCAGAAACTTACCTCCAGCATGAGCTGCGGTATCTTGACTGGATGAGTGGAAGGACAATCACCAGTTGACAAAAAGTTTGACGGTCCGGATTTGGGATAGGCGACATGATCCATATGGTTTGGTGTGTCGAGCGTCTTGCCATCCCAGCAGCTGCATCCAAATTAGTGCCTGTGTGGTACACGAAAGAGATCTGAAAGTACTCACGTCGGGTACAGGATGTTGGACCGAATGCCACCCAGGCAAGGCCCAGTCGGGAAGCCTTCGGTGTCAAGCTTTGCATCACTGCAAGGAGCTACATTATCACCACCAAAGTCTGGTCCAGAATAGCAGCGGAAGCAGCTCTGGGACTTGTATTTCTTCTGCCGTCTGAGAGGATCGCCGACAAACATTCGAAACCCCTGTTGGTGAGAATGAATATGAGAAGTATTTGGGTGAAGGTGAGACCTACCGGCTTGAAGGCAGTTACTTTTCCCTTACTGGGAGATATGTAGTAGACAGTAACCCCGCCAGAAGTCTGCGTGGTAAATCTATCGTTGAACAGGAATCTGCGCAGCCGCTCTGTTAGCATGCATTAAACAAGGGGAAGAGTGGGGAATTTGATGCTCCTGCCGACAGCAACGAACGCATGCCAGGATGGAGGTCATGGTATGTATACCTGTTTGGCATCTGAGGAACACGTTTATATGAGCCATTGCGAGCCTTGAAATACAGATTGGCAGTCCAGTAATTCGAAAGATCATCTGCAGGGCCACAAGTAGTGCACGATGCGAGAGCAGAGATATCAGTGCTTGGCATGGATGCGTTGAACGCATTTCCTCCAATGATTTGATGCACTGTTCCAGAAATTGTTAGCGTTGTCCCGAAACAGGACTTGAAGTTGTATGAAGCGCTTATGCTTTTGGGAGGACAGGTCATAAAAGCCTCATGATTCCAGTGCTAAACTTGATGAAGAGACGTCGACAACAACTCACTGTGAGGACTGGGATACAAGCCAGGCGTAACCAAAGGGTCAAGACGCTCAATAGTAAGTTGAGAACAGCCGAACCTCAGGTGGTTCAGCCCAGCCGAGATCTGGGCATCAGCTGCCGCAGCGAAGAGAAGTGTTTGCCAAAGCATGGCGAACTGTTCTTGGTCATCAAATCACAAAACAAGCAAGCAGATGTCAATCTCTCGACGAAAGATTCGAGAAGCAGAAAAGAGCAGCCGGTGTGAAATGTAGTCATAATGATCGACTCTTGGAGGAATTCCGAGTTTATGATGGGACTCAAATCCCATTTCCATGGTCGCTGACAACTCCTTTCCAAGTGCCGTGCCAAGCTTCGACTTGAACGTCGAGGCAATTTGGATATATCAACACCGAGATGCGGGGTGTTCGGCTCATTGTCTGGTGTGTCAATGAAAGTCCATGGACTATGGGAGTCTCAGTCATATGCAAACTTGACGAATGTGTTTGAGACCTGTCAGAAGTTCTCTGTTTACCTGTTGCCCACGTCCCAAAGGATATGCTCGGCAAATTCGCCAAGGGCATGATATTTGGCAAAAGTGAAGCAGGTGGTGCGTTTGCCACTACAACTCATCGGCAGTTGGCATATATTTTCAGAAATGTGTGATTGGGCGAAGAATTCGAACGCGCTCAACAGCAGCTGTAAGAAGTGGGATGCAAAGAAACGCTGCTGCGAGACTACGAATAAATTATGTATGATTTTCTGGAGGATTTGTCGCCTTCTCGAAATATTGTATTTAAGAGACATTTAGTACCTATCTCAAATTTCAAGCAAACAGTCAACAGCATGGATAATCCTCATGAACGTTGCAGGCTTGATGGCTAATCTGGCAATTCCGCCAACATTGAACGCCAGCAGGGGTCGTAGCTGGAGGTGCTCCTTTCACTCAGTTTCTTAAGTCCGACTCCGCCCTTCTCTCCACAGCGAAGGGGAAAAGCCTGTGAGCTGGAGAGTGCTTTTATACAAGTCTACCTCAGTCATACTTAGACCACAAGCTAGCTACAAAGAGGGTTAGGAAGCAGATTTCTTGCGACATAGTCTGTTAAGGCTGGAGGTATTGAGGACGACAATCGTGAATCGTTGCCGTGTCCATTCTCAATTTCTAAAAGATTTTGCATAAGATGCAGCATATGCAATGGTTCCTGCCGCAAAACAAAGCCAATGAAGACAAATTACAATAACTCGATTTCCCTCTGACGAGGCAAAGTCTCCTCATCACCTAAACCCTACAAATCTCGCTTCCCAAAAAAGTATCCACCTTTGCTACCTACATTCCCACAAATACGAAAAGGTCAGCCTTTGACAACTAGTCAGATAACAGCATTCTTGATATCACTTGACATATCACTTGACACAGAGGTGCTTTGGCTGAGTGGTCTATAGCGATAGACTAGAATATTATCTAGAGATATCTATTTCCCTAGGGAGCGCAGGTTCAAATCCTGCAGGCATCGGTGACTTGTGTTTATTTTTTTTGGTTTTTAATTTCGTAGATAAGAAAGGAAGCTTGCAGCGGACGAGTCTGCTGTACTTTTGCTGCTGGACTCTTCGTTGCTGGAAAGTGTAGATAGGAAGATACCTTGAGATCTGTTGCGCTGCCTCGCTAATTTCAGGTCCAAGGCCCTCCTGACTATCTAGCATGGGTTGCAGAACTCGAGTAGCACGCGAACAGATAGGAGCTGTTGTGATTATCCGTCAAATGCCAAATTCGAGACAAGTTCATGGATAACATTCAGTTATTCCTGGGAAAGACTCCAACTGACATCCGCCAAAACCCCGTCAAACTCGCTTGCCAATCGCTATCAACAACATCTTCCACAGAACTTGACATACGATTTTTGGACCGTTTCTAAGCCACTCAACTCAAGTGCAAGCAACGATCTTGCCTCAATCCATGTCTCAGGCCCAAATGAGGGACTTGTTCAGTACACCTTCTGTACCCCCGGCATTCTCAATGCCCCACGATCCAAGGGGGAAAGAGATAACAAAGAAGACAGACAATCGCGGGATTCATCCATGCCAACACAAACAGACCCGTTCGAGGATTCTACAGTAAGTCAATTGGCTTCTCTGCAAAGAAGGAGCTCCGTGTACGTTGGATGCATCCTTCGCTTAGAAGCGATTACTGATTCCCGTCCCAAAATGATCGGAGTGCGAATATCCTGGTCTTCCTTTTTTTCTTTCCTTCCGGAGAAAGATATGCCTCTATCTGCTACGCAACCTCGTCACCAAGAAGTCTTAAAAAGGTAATCCGAACTGGAGGGATGCAGATCTCACGGCGCTGGATAGTGCCTTGCCCCATACCCTCCATCAAGCCTCGCAAGTCGATTCCCTTGCCCCTCTCCTGCATATCGATATGCCCTCCTGACGATCACGTACGATCGTCTTGCTTGCTTCCCATCCAATAAAGAATCTCGAAAAATCCCAACTCAATCAATCACAAACCTTTTCACCGCCTTCGTCCCTCGGTCGTTCCATTTACGAGTATCTTTTCTCTTCCCCGCCCGAGATGATGCAATTTCGTCTCAGCAACGACAGTGACATCCTCGACATCCCAATAATCCAAATGTTTCACTACTCGTCCACCACACACCACATTGACTAACCCCTCCTCCTCTCCCTCCTCCTCCGCATGCCGTCCAAAGGCACAGCCACAACGTCATATTCAGATGATCTCCGCTGTCAATCCGTATCAGAAAACCAGCCTGATCACGATTAGGAGTATGATCTGCAGCGCCGGCGGTTGAGTACAGTAGTGATCATCAGGGGTCCTACCTGCACCCATCGCTTCTTTTTGGCCCAATAATCGGTCCCAGGACTTTGGGACCGAGTAAAGTATTGAGAATTATTATTGTCTTGTTTCATTGTTTCAATGAATAGACTTGCTTCTTTTTGACCACGATGGTAAGATCTGATCTGATCTCTTCTCTTCTGATCAGATCAGATCAGATCAACGACAAAAAAGTCTGCTGTTCGGAAAGAGGTCTAAGCACAAAATTTCTCGACCCCGAAGCAGGCACGAGATATTGAAAGATCAGCACGCCCGCCCGCCGTATGGTGTGGCTTAGCATATTTGACGCGGCCAGCCGGCCACAACGGGAGCGGGTTCCTGCTTGTGCTTCGTGAGGGCGCGGGGGCGCTACTGTACCTACTTCAGTATTTGCCACCCAAAAAAAAAAGCTACAAAACTCCAATTACTGTGTTGCAAAAGTAGAATCCCAACTCCCCAGGCGCCTGCTGACGAGATGTGATGCGATGCAACCACGATCACGACCTACCGTCCACCCCGACCGAGGGGGGGGGGGGCTCGGGGGGCAAAGGAAGGAGAAGGGGAATTGCGATAGTCATCGATTGTTTCACCGTTTCACCTGTTTTCGTTTCATGTTTCAGGTCAATCAATCAATCTGTTCCTGTTCCGCCGCGCGCGCGGTGGCGAGTGCAAATCTAGGAAGGTAAATCTTTGTTGATCATGAAGTCATTCGGGGAGGGAGAGGAAAACTGTAAAAGATGCCGAGCCGGATCCCGGACGCGTGGGTGGGTGGGTGAGTGGGTGAGTGACATTCCCGCCCGCGCGCAAGCACGTACGCTGGTCGGATATAATGTCACCCGAAGGAGTTTATTGATGGATTGATTGATTGATTTATTGCGTCGAGTATGCAAGGTTTAAGGATGGGAAAGGAAATATGCTTTGTTACAATATTTGAGAGGTCTACTACGGACTTGTGTTGCATTGGGAAGTGGACGTCGCGTGGGTGGGAGTTGAAAGAAAGAAAGAAAAAGATAGGAGATCGAAAGCAGGCAGGGTATTCTAGAAACTACTCACTCCTTTGAGCCCAACTTCCAGATTCTCAAATCTCACTCTGTGCTTGAGTAGAGTAGACTACATATGCCGCTACCAGCGATTACTCAAACTCGGTTCGCCTACCATACAGTAGTACCTCCCTCTCCATGCATGCGCACAGTAGGTAAACAAACCCTTGCCCCTTACCCCTTACCTCTCCACCTCCCCCACCTCTTCCGACCCCTCGCCCTCTCTCAAACTACCTACCTACCCACAGTCATCATCACCAGCGCGCTTAGAGCAACGTCCGTTTCACATCATTTCATCACATTCCTCACCCTGACCCTCACCCTCATCCTCACCCTCACCCTCACCCTTTTCCTTCCTTCCTTCCTTCCTTCCTTCCTTTCTATTCTCACAAAAGTAGTGTATCTACCGTACTGTACAGTACAGTATAAAAGGAACTGATATCAAGAAGGGGTGTCCAGTGGTTGGCGCTTAGATGAGTCGACCAGGGTATACACTGTGCAGGAGTGCGTGCAGGTGTGGCAGGAGAAGGGGGTGGGTGTGCCACGTGGGTGTGGTGGTGGTGAGGCGGTTAATTTATTTGAGGTTGGTAAGTCGGTAGGTTGGGTAGGGGAGGGTACATATCCGGATGGGTCTGGCGGTGTTGTTGTTGTTGGAGAGGGTGGAGGGTGGGGAGATAGGAAGAATGCTGATACTTGCTTGCTTGCTTGCTTGCATGTGTGAGCGTGATGTATGTATGGTATGGTATGGTATCTGAGTAGATTAATAAATGTTAATAATTTTGGTAGAGATTGGCTGGCGGTGAGCTTTACACCGCCATGCGTGAGCGTGAGCGTGGGGGTTGGTGGTGTATTGGTGATGTATTGCCTGCCAGTGCAGTGCTGGAGGATGTATGTTGATGTGGAGAAAGAAGGTTTCGGGAGATGGAACGGGTAGGTTAGGATAGGATGGGATGGGATGGGATAGGATTGGATTGGATTGGATTGGATTGGGTGGGATATGCAATCCGATCCAAAGTCACCGCAGATTTATTCACGAGGTATGCAGACCATGGAAATATGATGAGTATAATATAGATGAAAATGTATTAGATTACACCCCTCCGCCGCCGCTGGCTCGCAAGCACAATTCAGACGGTCAGATAGAGATAGATAACAAGTATTCTGTTCTGTATAGTATGCACTGTATGACGATGATGATGTGACATGATATCTGGTATCAAACTTCCCGTCCCTTTTCTTAATTCCAATCTAATCCGTGATAGCCGCGCTATCCGTCCCATTGTCATCAAAGTCCCAAGTCCAAATCCAAAATGGGACAAGCCTCTGTAAGTGAGTGAGAAAAAAAAACAAGAATATGCATGCATCATCTGCATGGCATTCAATCTATCCCATCCCATCCCATCCCACCCATGATGATATAACAAAAAAGGAGGTAGGTATCCCACCTCACCCTAGTCCGCATACCCGCCCGTCCGCCCATTTGAAGCGAAAAAGCCAAGAATGAAGTGGGGGAAGTTATTATGATCCCGCGACCTGTTGGAAAATTAGAAAGTGATGATGTGATCGGATTTGATCGTATATTGGTACAAGACATGGCGTGGCATGGCAATCTGTTGTGGTATGCCGGGGTATGTGTGCTCGATCGAGCGAGCGAGCGAGAAACGAGGGGGAAAAGGCAAAAAATAGCGCCGGCTCTATCCGGCGGGAAAAGATGCGTTGTACAAAACTCGATTGACTTGAAGTGTCTGTCTGCGTTGGATGTGGAGAAAAATCGCGAGAAGTTGGATTAAAGTAGTCGAGGCTGTATGTGGCGTTGTGAGTGAAGTGAACGAGCCCGCTCGATGTATTTCTCCGCTGTATCGGCCGCCGGGAAAGAAAGAAAGTTAGGAAATCCTAGTGATGAAGCACATGTAGAGGAGCTGAGTTCGGAAGAGCAGGCAAACAAGCGATGCCCAAGCGGGGATACCCGATGGAAGGCTGCAACAGATGGAGAAATAGAGTGTATGTGTGTGTGTTGGCGAGGCTGCATGCATGTCCAACCCAATAGCATCGAATCCACACTAGGTCACGATCCCACTTCGCCGCATCTCAGATCAAGGAAATCGTGCAACCTGCATGATAGGCGGATGCATAATCAAACTCGATATTTGTCCGCCATTCTGCTGTCGGCAGAGGCGTGGTGTGATAGCGGGCCAATAGATGCATGGCACTATGAAACGAGATTGCGCGGAGCTGCAGATGCCCAATTTTCCATCCGGGCTTCGAGAAGCTTTGGCATGTGGTTGTTGAGGGGTGGAAAAGTGGTGGCAGAGCATACATATATGCATGCATGTCAACTCGCAGATGCTCGGCTGGCTGCTCGGCGAGAGAGGAGGGTGGATGACGAAGCGAGGCTGCGTCTCGTATCGGTAGGAGTTCGGAGGTATGGATATGTTGAGGATGGGCATTACTGCTTTGCCGAGTGGGAATTGGAAAAGTATGTAGGGTTTCATTCGTAGGTATGCTTGCGAAAAGGAGGAAACCCGAAATCGTCGGTTACTGTTCGCGGATGTGATGCCCTGCGAATGTGTATGGGTATGCCAATTGAGAGAAGTCGAGGCTGTTGCTGCTTTATTGCTGGCTTGTCCGGATGCTGGACCCGTGTTGTATGGATTCCGAGTCGAGACATGTGCTTCATGAGAAGAGTTGGTTGATGTTGAATGTTGCCAACCCAACCTCTACTTTGGCAGAGGTGGGAGAGGACGACTGGGTGGTGGCCCTGGGCAGGGAGGAAGTTGAGATGGACGGTGAGCAGGCATTTTGATGTGTTGTGTGGGTTGAAGACGAAAGTCTGCAAAAGTTGTTGACTCCTGATATCGAAGTCTTGGTGGAGGACGATGAGGATATATGTAGTAGCAGTGGCAAGTAGTGAGTTGCTGCTGTTCAAGATATCTGAAGGTAGAAACAAGCTGTTGATGTGTTCGTGTGAGTACTGAGGAAGTGCAAGTGAACTTTTGTGCTTTGCAGTGATCTTATGTGAACATTGGTGCAGTGTCGCCTTGGGGGTTTGGGAGCTTTATGTATCCGGCTGGTGTGAAAGTGCGTGTGGTATGGTATGAGATCAGGTAGACAGGTGGATCGGGCAAGGCAAGGGAGTGAGATACCAGGCAGGAAGGCAGGAAGGCAGGACAGGGGAGGGGATAGTGAGGTAGGGCAGAGCTGGGCGCGCCGGAGAAGGCCAAGGGCAGGGCATCTGGGGAAATTATTCTGAGCACGTCCGTTTGGTTCACTTTTCTTGCTTGGGTTGTGCTGGTTTGCGTTGCGTTGCGTTGCGTTGCGTTGCGTTGCGTTGCTCACTTTCACCAAAACTCACAAGTCCTGAACCCAGGGCAAGCCCAAGCCCAAGCCCAAGCCCAAGCTCAAGCCCCATGTCTGTCTGTCTGTAAGTACTGTAAGACCCAAGAATCCCGACCTAGTTCGGATCGGCGTCACCACCCAACACCCACCCACCCTCACCAGCATCAGGAGGTGTGCAGCTTTGCAGCGCAGACGACGCAACGCAAAGCAAAGCAAGGGAGCGCCGACAATGAAACACGATAGCGTGGGTGCCCTGTCCTGCGCTGTCTTGCCCTGTCCGGCCTGAGCGAGATGAGTTTAAGCCCAAACAGGGCATAAGCTGGCCTACTGGCGTCGTCGTTCCAGGCTGGCTTCCCCTGGCCCAGGGGGAGGCCTGAACTCGGTGACAGGGGGATACAGATGATGGACAGGGGCAATGCAGCCCACGCGGCGAGAAGTGGAGTCAGTGAGCGAGCGAACCATGAACAATCCCAGTGGACTGGCTCGACTGGGCAGAGGACAGGAGAGGAGGGCAGAAAAATTTAGGTAGGGCAGGCCACTTGGCTACGGCTTGCTGCTTGGGGAAGAAGGGGGGGTATGGCAGAAAACGGCAGAATCTGGCTTGGTGATATGGATGCCATGGTGCAGGGGAAACTCGCCTGAGGGTGTGGATACTCTGAGAGCTGACGGCTTCTGATGCCCTCTCGGCCCTTCATTCGGAATATGAATTATATTAATTGAATATGATTAATCATCGCCTGTGCCCTGCTCTCATATGCGCTGCTTGCACCTTCATTCATACTTAACGAAATTCGTCTTTATTGATATCTCGTCCATTTATCCATCCGACCGTACCGCGCAATGTAGGTATCCTCGCTCGCAATTCGTATTAATCAAGCTTCGTGCTCTCCGTGATTTCCGTATGACGGCACCTGTTACATCATCTGACCTGGCCCCCCGGTAGCTATAAATGGAGCATTTGATTTCATCGCGATCAGCACGTTACACTTTACGACCGGAATATGGGGGGTTTCCAGTAGAGTGGTTCTGTAAATCTTGTCCTCCCCGCCGACTTGGAACGAGCAAGTTTAAGGAATTCGACCTGTGATATCTCTGCTAGATGACTGGTTTGAAAAATGATACGAGGTGCTGCCTTGGTGCCAGTACTCAGCCGGCTACGAATAGAATGCACCGACCAGCCAAGTGTGCGCCCGTTGCCGAACCTCCCGCCCATGATGGCAATTCGTATCGGAAGCTGTCCGCAAGAGAGTTGTACGTAGGATATACGTACGGAGTTGACGCAGGCCACGATATCTCTAGCTTGGCTTAGGTATCACCAAGCTGCCAGGCCACTCACCTGGCTTGGGTATACCAAAGCACAAGATTCTGATTGTGTCACTTGAGACCATCAATCGATCTCGCTTGTTTCTCGGGAAATTACCTTCTGTCAATATACAATTTCGGGGATTTATTTTGTTTTTGTTTGCGCCATTGCCTGCCAAGCAAGAATTATCGATCAATCCACTTATCAGCTTTGGCTTTCTGAGATGTGGCATCAAATGTCACATACCAAGCTTACTTGAGCCAGCAGTTGACGATATTTTGGTCAAAACATGTGTTTTCATTCCCTCGATCATTATTCCGAATTTCCAGCTTAGACCGAAGCTTTTGTGAGACCATCACCATGCGAGGTGCACAGATTGTTCTATCGTAATTTTGCGGGTTGCACTACTATCCCATCTGTTGGGACATTTGAAGTCGTACCTTGCCCACGTCAGTTACACAACAGCTCGAGCGTGGCGTGGAGCTGTAAGCAAGCACTGGGTCCAAATTTCCTATCATAATTTGATACAAGCTTAAGCTTGAGCTCGAGCCTCAATTCCAGATGCCATGTGTCACCCCCGCCCGGAATACAGTAATGGAACTCACTTTCATTCCTTTGTTATCTTCTCCCAGATGTCTCTCGGTGACACCCTTCCCAGCCTTCATGGCTTTCTCCGCAATGTGCAACAATTGAGCAATTGCTTTTTCATGCCTTTGATCGACCACCCAGCCCGCGCAAGCCGACCAGTGTTTCGGGAATCTCCCCCAGGCGAAAGAAGCAAGCAATCTTAAACATGTTCTCAGGTGGATCACTTCGTTCTGCATTCCAGAATACCAATGGTAACACAAAACTGAGGCTCTTTGAAGCTGTTGGGGACCCTGCATAGAATAATGCCCTGTCTAAATCTTGCCCCTGATGAGCCTCATCCCATACAGAGCTCAGCAGCATGTCTCGCTTCATCGACAGCACCTCATACAAATCTCACTTCATCCCATCGTACGGCCATAAAACCTCCTTCAAGCAGCCAACGCGTGATCATGATCTGTGCTTCTTCTGACAATGAGCTGCATCCCACCAGCCTTGTTATGACTCAGGAATCGGAGATTTTGCCATTGGCTCTGAATGAGCGTCAATAACAGACAAGACAGAGGTTCGTTTCGGGATATCGGAAGAGAAGCCTGTCTTGTGGGCGTCATGTATATTTCATTCTTCTCTACGCGTGGCTTTAAATCTAGGTCCAAGAAACGCACCGGATTTGGCGACCCGCTTGCATGCTCGTCAAAGACTTCCTTCTTTTGATCTTCCCGAGGCTTCTGTACAGATACACTAGCTCTCACAATAATGCACGCCGGAAAGCCATGAACCACACCACGAACGCAGCATCTGTGGCACTCAAAACCAACCAATCCCATCCAGAACCAGACACCTCGCCTCCAAAGAGGACCAAACAAGCTCATTTTTGATTTCCACTCTCATGACCATCCTCAGGAACGCAAACAAGCAAGCTCAGGAACACCCTCAGCTCACCTTCCATCGTCCCCCCCCTCGTACTCCTCTTCCTCCTCCCAACCAATCAAGCCTGCACGCCAGCTCCCAAAAATCCAGGAAACTGGCTCTTATCTCGCTAGGCTATCATCTAGTACTGTAAGCCAGTTAGTTATCTGGCTAAATTCCCTGCTACGAGTTCAAGAGCTTCCAGTACGCGGTGACCAAACAACTACCGGATCCTCGAATCCTTCCTTGTGACTTCTTTTTTTTCTTACCAGGGTTAAATTCTTCCATAAGGCCGAGGAGAGGAGTACTTCGTACACTTGACTACTGCCATGCGAGAGCGATTACATCACCACTACTCATCACCACTCAAATAATCCACCTTTTTTCAAGATCACTTACTGTGCAGCAGCCAGCAGCAGTAGTCCCGTCTCCACTCACACCACACCGTCGGGTCGCCCTTGTTCAGCGTGAGCTGCAGTGCAGTGCGGTTCACAGGGGGAGGCGACGAAATCAGTGAGCTTGCGCAGGGGCACCACATCCGCTTCTGTCCTGTGCAATAATCCACCCACAAAAAGATATCGATCAGCTGGCCACAATCCTCCCCTCCCCTGCATCTATCTATCTATCTATCCATAACCAAATTTCAAGTCCGTCTCACAGACATACAGTAGAAAACACAAAAAGAACAATCAATAAGTTTAAGAAGAAACCCACTCCCTCCCCTCTTCAAGGCGGTGAGCCTATTCCATCTTAGCTTCACAATCTTCGATGCCCAAGTGGCCATCGAGCTCGGATCTCGTTCTCTGGAAGCTGGGCCAGCTAAGGTAGGCAGCTAGGCCATGCACTACCATGGACTTGGTGAGTTAGTAAACCCCCCCCCCCCCCCCCCCCCCTCCCAAACGGCCGCCGGCGGCAGCACTAATTCCAACTTTAAAGGTTGCTTGCCCTCTCGCCAGAATCCAGAATCCAGATTTTTGGAGAAAAGTAGTAAAGTAGTAGAGTCCAGTCATACTTACCGGCAGCCGGACAATAAAACTGGACAAGTCTGGCCTGTTCTGGATGTTGCTGGTGAAGCGGAGCGCAAAGCAGGATTATTTAAGATTAGAGTTACATTTAATAGCTGGTATGTGAGATGGCATGATCTCATTCTAGATGGATCTGATCAGTACCTGAACCTTTAAATAAGAAAGAAGGATCATATCGCTATCTTGTCCCTTCCTGGATGCCATAGGCGAGAGCTGAGCTGAACTTTGCTGCTATGCTGTGCTACGCTGTGGGTTGGGTTGGGCCGCTGCGTTGCTTGCACGGGAGGCTTTGGCTTGGCTGGGTCAGATGCACGGACGGATTGTGAAAGATGGACGGATTGGTCTCAGATATTTGGGTGTGTGTAACTATGTAGACGGCTGGACAGTACTACACGGGTAAGGTAAGGTAAGGTATCGGCTCGGGCATGCCGACTGACGACGATTCTTTACGACGAACCTTTCACACTTCGGGAAACGGGCTCGGTATCTAGCCTCTACGCTTACAGTGACTGAACATCTCTACTGTATGCTGCACAGTGCTTTGATACTCCATCCGTCCCAACAATCGAGAGATAGGTAAAGTTTGGGTGGGCAGCTATGCCTTTTGCTTTGAGAACTCAAAGCAATGCGTTCCATCATTCGTATGCGCCCGCACGCACGCGTCTCTTGTCCCAACGCAACTGCAACCGTGTAGTAGTTAGTGTAAAGGGAGCACACACAGCAGTTTGCTTGCGCGGTACCGCTCCGCCCCATCAGTCCCAGCGCAGTGGCAACTTCGCGGCCGTTTGTTTCAGGGAAGCAACGGCTTCGTTTCGATGTTTCCTTTATTATTCGCTCGCCTCCACCACCAGCTCCGTCTCCTCCACGCGAGCGAGCGATACCCGTCTTCGGCGTCTTGGGGGGGGGGGGTTTGGGGCTGGAAGAAGATAGAGCGCCATGTGAAGTTGGGATGGGGACCTTGCATGCGGAGGATTTTCGTCGCCTGTAGGTGGACGCCTTCCCGCGAGCCAGCGAGCCGTTCAACCACGAGACAGTAGAAGGAGTCAACACAGGAGAGCAGCAGCCGTCGGCCAAGCCAGCCAGCCAGCCAGCCCGGCCTCCAGAACTCCACGAAGTTGGCGAGCGAGCGAGCGGTTGAGCAAGCCAGCCGAGGAGAAAAAACAGCCTTTGCCGTCGCCTTTACCGTCATCTAAGACACGTGGAAGTTGTGCTGCAAGTTTAAATGGCAAAGTAAAATGAAGAGGCAGCAGAAGCAGGCATACGAAGAAAACGAGATGACAGCAGAAAGTCGACTCTTGTTCCTCGTCATTAAGAATTACCTTAAAGAGGTCAGGGCAAGCAAGATCAAAGTCCAGGAAATCTTCCTTGCCCTGTCTGACCGACCATTATTGCACAAAATAAATGAATATCCACAACATCCTCATCTCGCTCTTCCCTGCCTGTTCCCTTCCTTTTCAGCCTCCACCAAATCTCCCTCCCTCCCTCCCTCCCTCCCTCCCTCCCTCCCATGCCAGATGCCACATGGCAGGGAAGGAGGTAGTTCTCCGGCACAAGTGAAAAATTTCCTTCAAATCGACCCAGCAAACAGGAAACGAGCCCCCCTTTTTACAGTACCTCCACTTTTCCCACCCGTCCCATCTTCCAGAAGGTGAAATCGAAGGTTTTAAAACTGGGCCTGGAACTCCACCTATCCAATAATTCCAACCCCCCGGCTCCACTGAATCCAGGAACGGCCAGGGATGTGGCTGGCTACGTACTGTAGCGTCCCCATGGTGCTGCAGTAGGTGGATCTCAGAACAATCTTGGCTAACTAAAAAAAGTGGACGATCAAGCAGGGCAGGGCAAGCAAACCGCAATGGTGTTCTAATTCTGGAGATTTCAGGGTCTTGGGTACAGTGAGTGCCGGCACTTTTTTTTTTTTTTTTTTTTTTTTTTGGAAATTATTACAGTAGAGAAAGCAAAACAAACAAACAATAGTCCTGAACTTTGTCACCACCCCCTTTATCTTACTGACGCACCGGCGGTCTGCACTCCGTACAGTAGTATCTATATGTTCGTCCCAAACGAGATTTGATGATGGTGGTTTTGGGTTTATTCGGGAATGCGATGCGCAAGCGAAATGCGATGCGATGCCGCGCTTGAAATGTATACATATGCATACGCATATCAAAAGGGGGGGAACATGAAAAGGTAAAGGTAAAATCTCAACACAATCCGGACACATCTCACCTCCTTTCTACACTGCGCATAAACCCCTTATCCGTATTTGAATTTCACACACAAGCACAAAACAGAAATGAAATTTCTCGAAGCGAGCCTTGTCACATCACCACCACAACACCGCACACGGGACATGCGTGCGCCACGCCGCACGAACTGCAAGCAAGCATCAGATGAGCCTGAAACGCGGTTTCAGATCTTGACGCGATGCATGCCGTGGTCGCACTGCACTGCACTGCACTGCACTGCACTTCACAAGGACGACGGTGATCTGATACGGAACACGCCAAACTACTAGCAGGATTATTATCGCCCTGTCGTCGTCGCACAATTCTTCTGGGTGGGAAAGGCTGGGTGGGTGGCTGGGTGGGTGATCGCCCGGGCAGTTCCTTTCCTCAGTCTGATGTTTTGTGAGATGTGAGGTGTGAGGTGTGAGGTGTGTGAGATGTCACGCCAGGACGAGACGAGACCAGACCAGGCCAAACTGGACCTCAGACGCAAAATCCACGAGCGTGCCTGTTTGGCTTCAGATCTAGTAAATTTACTACGGTATGAGCCAGAGCCAAGAATAGATGCTAGATGGATTCTGATTCTGGATGCGAGATTTGTTTGGAATAATGCGAAATGCCTTTGCAAGCCTTGTGTTATTATCGTTTTCTTGGTGCTCAATAATCTCCGAGATTGTTTGTCTGTCCTGTTCTGAATTTCTGGTGCTGGTAAGTTGTAACTTAACATATGCCGAGGCTGTTTCCTGCAAGCACTACCGAACCGTGTATCGGCGGCCTCTTTCTGATCGTAGCAAGGGCCGGAAAGTATTCTCGAAATTGAAAGGATCCCTTTGCCACAATCTCCCGAAAGTTGGAATAAAGTAACAAGTACCGACCGGTAGTACCGGTTTGACGAAAATTTATTGTCCTAGCCGAAAATCTTCTCGGTCCCAGAGGACGAAAGTAAACATATATCCGTACTCGCCGAATCTCATCTCGGTACTTACCACTATTCATTAACAAAAAACGGACGCACTGTTTCACGTCATCGGGGAACATCGCTCTCTCCTATCCTGTTCTTTACCTTGAACTCGGGTTCAATCGAAGCTGCATGCCTGCAATCAAGAAAGTCAATTTAGGTCTCCTTACTCTGTTTGGGGGGCATCTTCAATGACCCCTCCTACCCCACAACCAGCTATCCCAGCCTTACAGAAACACAACATCCAAGACGAGCCAGCCTCCCTAGCCTTGTGAACATCATTCAACACGGAGGTTTACCCCAAGCTCCGTGCAACAGAATAATAATATCCAGAATTGAGTTTCCCTTCCCACTTTCCTCCCCCCCACCCAGCACTCCAGCCGTTAGCATCGTGAACTCTAAAACATCGAGACAAGAAAGCAAGAAACGATGGGAGGGCGGGCAAGAACGGCTTCTTTCGCTCGGTGGTCGTCGTGGTCTTGCGCGGCCACCGAAAGAGCGTTCGGTGTGGAGTTTAGTTGATTTGATGCTCGAACTCAAATTCTGACTGGTGACAAAATGACAAAATGACAAAATGTCGACCGGTCACATCCATCATCCACGGACCACTGTCCGAGGGTTCGGATACATTTTTCAACTCCCTCATTGGAACGCTAATGACAACACATATCTCATCGCACATAGAGACATAAAGTTAACGCACAAACCCACCAAGGACCAGCGTGATATGTACTCTGCAAAGCACGCGAGATATACTTTTTTTTTGTGCAGCTTACTCTGGGTTGCCCGGCGGGCAGCCGCGTGGGGTGGGCTGATAGACGGTCTAGAGCAGGGGATCTGTGCTTTGCTTGCTTTGCTTCTCTCTTTTTTTTTTTCGAACTCAGAACTCTCAGACAGCGAGAACGCAACGGGATTAAAAAAACGTATGGATGACAGATTCCGTCCGCAATGCAATGCTCATGCGAGCGTAACGTTAAGCTTCAACTTCTTTGACCACTGTGCACCCGAGCAGACAGACAACTAACTACTGGACTGCAGCCCAACGGGATATCGTGGGGGGATGCGGGAGCTTTGACGCTTGTGCGGCACGCAGGTAGGTAGGGCAGGAAACTCTCATCGTGGGGTATTTCTCCGAGCCAGAGGACTGGTTCTCGTTGTCGCGTGCCACGGACGGATCTGTGCGTTTCTTCTGTGTGTTACCTGTCTTAGGAATGTGAAAACGTGGAGATACTCTTGTTAGATCCCCTCGGACTGCTGTACCTCTTGCGATGCTTGGACGTTGACGGGCATGCGACCTGCAGTGCAAGAAGGGAGGTGTATTGTTGGAGCTGGACTCCGTTGAAAGGTAGTGGATGGGAGTATTTGGAGCTGAAGCCACTACGTCTGTTTCTTGCATGTGCAAGTCGAGACTGCTCTTCGCGGACGCATTGTGTGTCTTGCACGCGGAGAAGTGGTATCAAGGGCACGGCTCCCGGTGGATATCTATGCACCCTTGCGGACGCATCGTAAGCTGTAGGATAGGTGGTGCAAGGTGAACATGGAGAAGCCTCTTCGAATCCACAAGCACTGCCCAGCAGTATCTCAAACACGACGGAGAACACTCTCCGCCTCCGCGCCTCTGCCTTTGGTTATGTCCTTGCCACATCGTGAACTTTCTTACCATAGACATCATCTGAACACCCGAGTTAACCGGTCGACATTCGCACCAGGCTCTTCGGGTTTCATAGTCCACCTCGCCGCACACCAAACGGTACCGAGGGCGGTTGGAGTATGCGCTCGGTCGCTGCCATCAGCTACCATCTGGAACATTCTCGGTGTTTATGTCGTTCACTTCTGAGCTTTAACTGATGTGATAAGGTACACTAGACGCCGTTCTAGAGTCGACAATGCCCAAACCAACCTCCATCCTTCAGCTAGGCATGACTTGCCCTCCCACCACCAAACTGTCATCAAGTCCCAAAATAAGAACACCGAACTCTTGTCCAACATCCCCATTTCCGAGAAGGTATCGTAGTGAACCCAACGGCAACAAGCTCCATGTCAAGCTCAACCTTACTTCCCATCTCATCCGCTCGTCATCGCCGATCTTCACGTCGTTTAACAAATCGGCCAACCTCCCGGTTCAAATAGACTTCCAGCAAACTTAATCTTAACGTTAAATCGGGCAGGGTACCGTACAACCTAAATGTAAACGCTTGACTTGAGCTCAGCTGGACACCGCTCATATCTCCAAGGCGAACATGCGCTTTTCCACAGGCAGCTTCCTGTCACTGCAGCGTCTGCACTCTCTCGTCGCCACCACGACCCAAGGCGTTCAAACTCAGCTTTTGACACAAACTATTCTTGACGGCTGTGAGCAGATGAAAGACATCTCAACCAAACAAGACCTGCATCTCCTGGGCCCTGAAATAAAAGCTTGGGAAGTCAAGCTTCAGCTTCGTCGGTCCCCCGAGCAGCCGACGCTTGTTGACTTTGGTATTTCAGAGCTCTGGCTATCTGGTCATCAGGTTTGCTCTCCTCCCCAAATTAACATTAACGGCATCTGTCGGATCAGAGCTTCTTGAGTCAGGTCACCCGACTTCAGAGGCAACACAATGTACGGCGACTTGCAAAACTCTCCATGAGAGCATCAGCAACCACACACCGTTACTAGAAGTTTCTGAATCACCCCAATAGAAAATTCCCCCTCAACAAAAAGAGAAAATGAAGCAAGCCTTCCTCTGAGCCGGATATATCGGTACCCATAAATCACAAACTGGAGAGAAACATATGTTTATACAAACGTGTCAAAACATGCAAGCCTGCCCAACATTGATCACGATATAAACCTTTTGCTCGCCACATCCCGACCCAGAATCTTCTCGTCATGGAGCTCTAGACCATGGCGATCTTTCGACATAACCCTTTCATCTTGGAATTACAGTATTTGACATGCAGGAATTAAGATACTGCATGCAAGACGGGTTTGAGATGGTCCCTGATGATCCTTCTTTTCAAAAGTTTGGACTACTGGCTGGCGGCTACTCAGTAGCTGTTCAAAATTGTGTCCCTGCAGCGCACACACACTGCGCGGGCAGGAGAAAGGTAAACAAAAGTTAGGCTCGAAGCCAGTAGCAAAGCCTTATAAGAAATGGAAAGAATCTTCTCTGTCATACATCTCAGCCGAGTTGTCCCCCCACGCGCTATAGGCCTATCAAAGTACACCAAACCAAACTCTCATGACGAACAAGATATGCAGGTTCGACTTTCCTCTCTATACAGTGCGCGATGCGAGGAGGGTAGAAAGGTAGATGAAAGTTAAGCATAAAAGTAGAAGCAACACCTTACAAGATAGACAGATGAAATTCTCTGTCATGTACACAACCCTAATACTCCATCTGCCGTGTCCTTTCCTATCTTGCAAGACATCCCAAGCAGAACTCTCATGGCAAACCAAAACCCCAGTCAAGGAGCACAACTAAACCCAAGGCGTGAAGCCAGGAGCAAAGCCCTACATGAGATACACAGAACTTTCTCCGTCACGAATCTCAGCTTTACTATAAACCATCCTATCAAAACCAGCCCATCCAAACCCTCATGACAAACAAAAGAAGACAGACAGACAACAAAGTACAAGCCAGAAAAAAATCTCAAACACGCAACAGCAAACGAAAAAAAAAATCAAAGGATTCGCAGAAGAGCCAAGAATCTGTTTTGACCCCCCAAAAAGTTTATCTCAGAAAGTCCGGTTTCCAAGTATAAGCTTTTTTTTTCGCAGTCAAAACAAAGACTTTGGGTTGGCGGGGGAAAAAAAAGATAATGTCGGGAGTGGTGAAACACTGACAGCCACCCGAAAGTCAACAGAAAAGCATGTGTGGTATGTACAGCCGAATAATAATGGCTGGCAAGCACTGCAGTGCAGCAACAGGCTGCAGCGAAGCGAGATCGGATCGAATTGCGGAAAGTCAAAAATTAAATATCGCGGCGGAGATAATTATTGGCGGTGGCAGGCAGACAGAGCAAGACCGGCACTTTTTGGTCTGTAAACTCTGATGTCGGGAGATGTTGAGTTACTTTTTTGAGCAGGCAGGCAGGCACCCATTGCCGTGAAACTGCAAAGCCTGCAATTCAAGAATACCGGAAAGGTTCTTTTTCTCACCGTTTGTCTGTGTTTTTGTCTGTTCGAAGAGCTGTTGTGTGGTCTGGTCTGGTCTGGTCTGGTCTGGTCTGACTTGACAGGAGCCACTGTCAGGTTTCTTCCTTTCCAGTTCAGATCAGATCGGATCGCATGCTGGTTGGTAGGTGTCCACCATGCCATCATCCACTTGTATCTGTCTCCCTCCCCTCCCCTCCTTTCCCCTCCATCCTCAAACCTGCTCTTGTTATCCACTCTTCAACGAGGCGGTGGATGCCAGAAAAGAAATCCGAATTGGTTTATTATTGATTTATTATTATTTTGGTTTGAGAAATAAATTCCCCCCCCCCTGTGTGGTGTTTGAGAAGCTTCCACGTGGTCTCCCCTGGCGTCTCTTACCCTTGTCATTGAGGTGCTCAACCCTGCCCTTGCCCCATCTCATCACCCCACTCCAGAAGGGAGACAAAAGCAGGGCAATCAAGATATCATGGGGGGGTTGAGGCGGTGAGAGACAGAAGAGAGGAGAGCTTCTCCTGCTTCATCATAAGGTATGCCGAGATTCCTCAAGTGTTCCAAGAGATCGTGATGTCAACCGAACTGGGCACAGGTCACATCGTGACCTTCTTCCAATCTCATTCCAAGATTTTTCTTGCTCGAGATTCGGTCTCGTGCTTAATTTGGAGTGGAACTGTGGATACCTACCTGCTTATCTGAAATTCAAGAACTGGAGTCGGAAGAATAAACAGAAAAAGAAAAAGATGCGAAAGGGGGAAACCGCCTTGCGTGTTCTGCTTAGCAGGGGCAGATATACCCCAAACGGTAAACCGTGCTGGAATCCCACAAACAGGGTCCGAAATCTACAGAGTGATGATGATCACCGCTTTCTGGAAATTTGGAAGGATGGGAAGAAGGAACGAAGAAGGAAATGATGGGTACGTGGTGGGTCAGGGGACTTTTTTTTTGAATGGAGAAGAAGGGAATAATGGAGATGCACGAAAGGACTTTCAGGCTTCACCGCCGGAATTCGAAAACTCCAGCGGAGGTGATCTCACGATGTTTGGCTCCTCTTTGTTACTTCGGTACCTCACCGCCTGTATACCTTGAACATTCCAAACAAGAAGACGTATGAGATACATGGAGAAAGCCGACCTCGGCATCTAATTCGATCCTCGTCGTCCCCATTCCAGTGCGATCGTGATGTCTTATCTCCTCTCTTCTAATCGACTTGATTTGATTGCGTTGCATCGAGTTCGGAGAATTTGTCCTTTGTTGTCACAGCTGAGAAATCACCGAACCGAAATCGCGACATCTCCATATTTCGAAAACTTCTCACGGTCGCAAAAGCTATATCCTGGTCTATCTGAATCCGAAGCTCCAGCTTCATGGTAATCTCCAATGCCCCCTTGAGCAGGGGAAGCTTCCAGCAGATGATCAAAGGCGGTGACAAGGGAAGAAGATGAGTCAATCGAATGCCGGTCACTCAGGTCTGGGGACGGGAAGCCAGCTCCACTCCACGCTGAAATAAAGAAATGAGCCTGACGTGAGGCTGTGATTATTAACGCGCTTGTTTGCCTTTTGGATGTGTTTCAATTTTGTGCAGGGTGTTTTGTTTGGCGGGATTGAGGCTGAGATGTGAAGGAATCAGGCTGTTTGTATTTTTGGATTTGGGGGTTTGGGTACGCGCTGGCTATGCGAAAGGACATGGATGTACTGTGTTGCTGTTTTGAAAGATAGAGCGGAAAGCTAGAGCGGAAAGTCAAAGATGCTATTCAGAGCATCGAAGCGGCCCGGGAGCCGACTGATACTGATGTTGTTGTTTGTGACATGTCGTATGGCATCCTGGCGTTTAGAGACCCCAGACGGCGTTTAAGCAAGGCGGCGTGGGGTGGCCTTTTCGTGATATCTCGGAATACTCATTTCTTCGTATCAACAAAGCTAGACCACTTTCCGAAACCATATGTATTGTTATTTCGCACTTTTAACCACACCTTGGCCGTTGGCCAGCAAGTTGATGACCAATTGAAAACATTTCGGGATCTCAGTTGGACATCAGGACCGATATCACAGAGAAAGTTCAAAAACAAGCGCCCCGCTCAGACTTCAGTTGAGAAGTTTCCCAACCGCCGAGCCGCTCAGCGTCTCACCAAACAATCTCGATCTCCTACTCGTCCACTCTGTAAACATTCATATCCTTGAAGGTCATAACATGCTTGGAGAAGGGATCACCCTTTACCCCAAGAAAAAACTCAGGGAAGTGAGCTCGAGTGTCGGAATTCGGTCTCGGCATCAGGGTTGGAGAGCTTTGTCGCCATCATCATGCTAGAAATAAATAGGTTTGCGGGTACGACGGCCGAAGTAGGTGTTTGAGCAGCCATACGAAACACCGATTAGCGTTGTTAAATCGAGCTCTGGACATGAGATCATTTGCTGCGGCAACAACACGCGTGGTGATCTCGTCCACCTAAAACATGCTGACGAGTGATATGGTTTCTGGGCATGTCATTCTGCTGCGCATTTGATTTACGGGCAACAACAGGCGGCGTGATCGACCTGCCAAAACGTGCGGGCCATCGCGCATGATGCCATTGCAGGTGTCAAAAAGTGAGGGGATCTCAAGAAGGTCCACGCATGTACCTCGCCTTCGATGCCATGGCTTGTATCAGATCAGACTGCGCCGAGGTTTTCTTTCGCATCAGTCGTCTTCTGGCGGCATCTGTGTAGATGATATCCAATTCTCCATCGTGGCTTGTCCTCCTGCCAAACTCGCCGGGGCTTTGCCTTTCTTGTCCTTTCGCTTGACTACCAGACAGAGTACGCGCCCGTAGATCGAGAAGCCATCGTAGGTTGTATCCATCGCCATTTTCTTCTTGTCATCGGTTTCCTCCTTAGGAGGATCATCTCTCCTACGTTTTGGCAGGGGCTCGAGCCCTGGGCTGGAAGATTGAGAGGTAGCTGTTGTAGTTCTGGGCCGTTTCGATCTGCCTTCGGGTACGAAGAGGCCATCTTCGGACTGGACATCGTCGGCATCCGGTACCTCTTGCAGGTCCAACTCCTCGTCGCTCTCTTCCCTCGCAATGACCGGCCCATCCTCGACTTCAATCGGTGCATCGCCCGTATCTCCTGTGAGCTTCGCAGAGTTCGATTGTATGGGTTTCTTGTTCGGTTCTCGAAAGGTCTTCTGCTTCGTAAGGAGGGAGTGGCGTGTGCTGGTCTCAGTCAAGAAAATAGAGACCTCAAAGTCCTCTGCTGACATTAGTACTTATCTCGCAGACTCCAGGAGATGGCAGACCTTCTACTACAACATCTTTCACTCCTTTCTTCTTGCTGCCTTTCCCCTTGCTGCGTTCATTCTCTTCGCGGAGCTTGGGTAGAACAAGAGGTCTGACACTTTCGATGACGCGAGGCAGAATTGGATTTCGAGGGTTGAGTAGCCAGCTCTCTGCCAGAGATGGATTATCAACGTAGATTCGGCATTCAAGAACCGAGAACTTCGTAATCCGTAGATACCTGCGGATTGGCGCCATAGTAGTGAATTGGTTGAGTTGGTGTTGTGGAGAGTAGGCGACGGCGTTGGATTGTTGACTTCAGCCTTGCCAGTAGCCTCGGGCACCCAGCTGATTGTGTACTACAGTAGAGGAACCACTCGATTCGACTCAAGAATGTTCAACTTTTTCTATTAAGTTCTTAACTCAATCTCTATATTGAGATGTATTATCTTTGAAATTGCTTTCATTCCATTCTGGCATTCAACGACCATATTTTGCGCATAACTGTAGGCGTGCACATAGGTAACCAAAGCGTGTCTGGACCTTCTCCTTTTCCGTCTTAGCATGACCTCTCTTCTTATCGCCTCGGCATCAACAAACTCTCGACATAAATCTTCAACACATGCAGATTTACGGAACAAAATACCTTCACATGCTCCCAGATTCCTGTAATGACTTTTCAATTCCCACAAGCCCATTCAATACCCGCTTAATAGTGCTGATTACTAAACTGGAGGATTGCACAAAACCCGGGACGCGACGTTCCACTGTATCCGGATGATACCGGAGTAAGATCTCGAGAATAGGATACCAGCGGCATTCCACATTCAATCCTTTTTCAAGAGACGAATTTATTTGAGAACTCCGAAAATCGTCCCTCAAAAATTTCTTTACTTTCAGATATGAATTCGATTCTGAATACCTCTGTAAGAAATACAAGGGCTTTCCGGGGAAGTCCGGTTGTGCAGGGACTTCTTCGAAGGGGTGTTTCTACCCAGGAACTCGACGCTTCTAAAGGAGGCAAGTTTTCTTACAAAACATTCCTGATCACAGTTCTAATGCCATCCCAGATCGTGAACGTGTAGTCATCCTAGGCTCAGGGTAAGTTCGTCTTCCCAATATCAGATCCACTTCTTACACATCGCAGCTGGTCCGGCTTCGTCCTATCACGAGAACTTGACAAGAAGAAATTCCAAACTGTCGTCGTATCACCGAGATCCTACTTCGTCTTCACTCCGCTGCTTGCCTCTACAGCTGTCGGCACACTTGAGTTCCGCACTACTCTCGAGTCTGTCAGAGCTCGGGGTAAGGGCGTGGAGTTCTTCCAGGGCTGGGCAGATGATGTCAACTTCAACCAGAAGAAGATCCAAGTTGAAGAGATAACTGCAAGACGACCTCTACATACGTCTGGCAAGGCTTACGAAGCTTCAAGTATCACTGAAGCAGATCAGTCTTTCCGGGTTAAGAAGAAAGGGAAGGTGTTTGATTTGAACTATGACAAACTTGTCATCGCCGTCGGTTGTTACAGCCAGACTTTCAAGACTCCTGGAGTAAGAGAAAACGCCTTCTTCTTGAAAGATGTCGGTGATGCTAGGAAGATCAGAAAGCGAATCCTCGAATGTACGCTTTCCCTATTTGCCATTGTACATCATTAACGTCGCCCAGGCTTCGAGACAGCTTCATGTCCTACAACTTCAGAGAACCTCCGTGATCAGCTCTTGAACTTTGCAGTTGTTGGTGGTGGCCGTAAGTCATATACCTATCTCATGATCACTACTGATGTTCCCAGCCACTGGCGTCGAATTTGCAGCAGAACTCTTCGATCTCTGCCATGAAGATCTGAAGAAACTCTACCCCAATTTGGTCCCTCACATCAAAATCTCAATATACGACGTTGCACCGAAGATATTGCCTATGTTTGATGCGTCTCTTGCCAATTAGTATGTGGTCTCTTTTCAACGTTCTCTTCTCTCATCATGACATAGCAGGAGACTTGGCACCCCAATATACTACTAGCCCATTTCAGATCCTCCACATCGACGCCGAAAAAAGCATAACTGATCTCAAGTTTTCATTAGTGCAATCAACCTCTTCAAACGCGACGGCATTCAGATCAAAACAGAACACCACATCCAATCCCTCCAACCCGGCCTCCCCGGCACAACCGACCCCGACAACGACGGCGGATGCTTCACCCTCAAGACGAAAGAAGACGGCGAAATCGGCGTAGGAATGTGCGTCTGGTCTACTGGTCTCATGATGAACCCTTTCGTCCAAGCAGCCCTCGACGACGTACACACCTACCCCACCACATCCGCCACGCTCTCCACAGAAGTCTCTTCACCATCCTCCAAGAAATGGTCACTTAAACGTCACTCTCGCTCTGGAGGTCTCCTCGTCGATGACCACTTCCGTGTTAAGTTGATACCTCGCTCTGGATCCTTGCCGGAAGGAGAGATTGTTCCGGAAGCGACGATGCAGGACGTTTTTGCAATTGGGGATGTTTCAGTGATGGAGAAGTCGCAATTGCCTGCTACGGCGCAAGTTGCTAATCAAGAAGCAAAGTGGTTGGGAAAGACGTTGAATAAAGGGAATTTGAGTGAAAAGAACGGATTCAACTTCAAGAACTTAGGTGTCATGACCTATCTGGGAAATATGAAAGCCATTATGCAAGCGGACGGTGGAACAGAGGTCAAAGGGTAGGTTTTCTCCCAATTGTTTATATGGGGATCTCTAACCGAAAGATAGACGAATGGCCTGGTTGATCTGGAGAGGCGCATACTTGACTCAAACAGTGAGCTGGAGGAACAAGCTGCTGATACCCATTTACTGGTACAATATTTTCCTCTCTTTCCGTTTTAAATCTCCTGACCCTGACTGTGCTACAGGTCCATAAACTGGATATTCGGACGGGACATCTCACGATTCTAATTCAGTGGAGGGTAGCGTCGCTGTGCAGCACTGTAAGCTAAATGTAGTTGATAACAAAGAAATATTGACTTGACCGCCAATAAATTGGCTCAGTGAATTCAATGGTTGCGTTTGCAGTCTATTTAAAGCTTCTGCAATTGTACAGCAGTGTTCCAGGATTGAAAGCATGAAAAGGGGGAGATTTTATCGGATGTGCTCTTGTCTCTGAGGGATTGTGCGTTGCGAGTTCCCACTCCTGCTTATATGTTCCTTACACTCTGCTTCTCTGCCTGCGATGCTCTCGTGTGATAATTCTCAAATGCGATTGCTTCTCTTCGGAATTTGGGCATCACAGAATGACAGCCACAGGAGAGATGACAACAAACGTCTCCCCATTTTCAAGCGGAACGCGACATGTGGAAAGCTCATGGATATTCGGAACCTATAAGACTCAAACCCGTTTTTCTAGAAGTTCTGTTTACTTATTTGTTTTTCGCAGTGAGAGGAGAGAAGTCCACACAATCGCAAGCGGCAGATTCTACCTCCGACGATCTCGAAATCGGCACTGCCGATTCGATTGTATTTGTGTGTCGAGGATTCCTCTCTCCTTGCGGGAACTGGCAGTATTTATACCTACAGCGTACAAGGTGATGCTCAATCCAGTGAAGCGTCGTCTCCTGTTTGCATGCACAAAATATTTCACTAATTTCCACTTAGAATTCACCTCGTCAGTGATTCCTTGGGTACTTCTTCTTGTAGATTGAGTCTGAGAATTCCTTCCTCTGCACAAGAATAAACATAAATACAACATTTTCAAGTTTCTTCGCTTTATTGAAGGTCGCACAAATAGACCAGAATTGAGAACAGGCCAACCGAGGGGTGATGAGAGATACCCCGCATTTCTCTCCTTCGACTTCGATCTTGAGGATGAACGACAGAGTTGTCAAATTATCGATTCCTTTCAGTGTTCTAGTAGGAAAAGCAAGAATAGGAATTGGTAGTGGAACATGATATCTGGAGGTTGGCAACAAACTCACAGGTTTTCTACCTTTCATGTATAAGTAAAAAATTCACTTTACTGTTTGTGATTCTTTCGCTATTTTCGGTTCTATGTAGAGAGATTGGTATAAATAACCTCTTTGGCTCAAGCTGGCTTCTTCAATCATTTAGAGAAGCTCTCAGGACTTTCTACGTTGGCCTTACCTGGTGGGTGCACTGTATAATCATCAACAGTCAAAAAATAGCATGAAATATGGTTCTTTGATCTTGGCTTTTTGCTTCCCTCATTTAATGATTTTGAACTCCGGGAGTGATTTGTACTTTCCGAAGACGGTAGAGGGTTCATGACAATAGAGAGTGCGCGACAAAAATGATACATGACATCGGGAAGAAAGCCGACGGCGCAATACTCATTGATAGTGACAGGAGTAGAAATGGATCATGCATTCTTCAAATCTTTAAATCAATACCAGCTTCAATAGTATCCATGCGACCAGCCGACCAACTGGGGTCTCATTCTCAGAACCATTTTTACTTGCTCCACTTTCCCAGTCACCACAGGCTCGTCACAGCCATTGTTCAGCAATTTTTAGACACACTCCAATCCTTCTCAGACGATTTTGATTCTAATCGTTGTCATCCCAAGACTCGCTGTCAACTTACTTCTCATTCTCAATCTCCTTTCCTTCCATTCCCTCTTCCACTCTCAGCTCAACATCCATTTCCCCCCTGGGCGTTCCCCTTGCCCTCCTTCTCAACCACAACCATCTCTTCCATCTCCACCCCTCTCGGCCAAATAACATGAAAATACCCCTCCTGACCCTCACACTCAACCAACATGCCTATCTGTCGCATATCCTCCATCATCCTGTCCATCATTCCTCCCCAATTGCCCTCCCTGTTTTAATTAAATTTAGCAGTTGTGTTTCCCAGCGGATTGGAGATTTACTTTCTCCTTTTTGTAAGAGAGAGAGGGACAGCTTACCAGGGCCAATTGGCGAGGAGAATGGCTTTGACTTCAGCTGGTGTTGCGATCTTTGGGAGCTGTGGCTTGGACTTGGACTGGGACTCTGGCTCTAGTGGCGAGGTCATTGCTGCTGGAGGTGAATTTCGAGTTTCGATCTATGTTGTACATATATTTTGTGGAGACTTGGCTACGATATTGAGTCAGTAAGTGGCTTCATTAGGAGGCTGAAGGGATGAAACGGGGTGGGCACGTACTGCAGTTGATCTGACTTAGATGTACAAGACTTGTTTGAGATTTCACTTGTTATACAATAGACGTGAGATGTAGCTCGAGATACCATTCTCTAGGTCTGTTGACTTTCGAGCTTGGTATTGTGATTCGAGGTTAAGCGAGATTGGCAATGGGCTATCGTTGGGATGAGTGTGTGTTGCTAGTTAGCACAGATACATGTTTATTCGCTGACTTTACCTGTGATAGACAAAGAGAACGATGAAATAATTCATATCATTCATGGCTACATCTCAAGTAACTAGCGATGCCGTGCAGCCAAAACAACACCTGGAAAGGAAAATGGACCATGGAAATCTTTTGAGCGTGAAAATCAAGGCACGAAGGATCGCACAAGGGAAGTTTTATAAACACACTTCTAAAGTTCAATTGTGATTAGATTATCATTGACTAAGGTAAGGTAAAGCTTCCTTCCATCCCTGCATTGGCACATATACCAGATATCCAGGATCCCAATGCCGCATCACATCGCGTCACAATCGCAATGTCCCAGCCAAATCTCAGAACATTCATTACAAAGCCTATCCACCATCCATCCATTCATTCTGTTCTGTTCTGTCATTCTTTTCTCCAAAAACCGACTGATTCAACGCCTCATGACCCAAAAGCCCGAACCCAAAAATGCTAATATGCTTTAAAAAGGAAGGTAGAAGAAGTGAAGTCTAATATGCTGGCCGTGAGACCGTAAGCCGAAACCATGAGATTGCCATATCATGTCATGAATCTCAACTCTGGAAATGTGCCTCTAGTAGTGGGTTGGGTAGGGGTTTGTCGGGTATCCAGCTGGGGTTGATGGAGTAGGGGCGTAGGTGATGGTTTGGAGGGTGGTTGGAGACTCAACGGGGTAGCCCCATGGGGCGGTGGTTGTTTCCGCTGGGTAGGTATCGACTGGAGTGGATGTTGTTGTGGGGATGTAGCTGGAGGGAGTGTAGCTTGGTGTCTCGACAGGATATCCGCTGGGGGTTGGGGTGTAGGTCTCTGAGGGTGTGTAGCTTGGAGTCTCGGACGGAGTGTAGGTTGGATACACTGAGGTTGCTGGGTAAGTCTCCACTGAGCTGGACGAACTTGGAGTATATGTAGGGTAGTCTGCTGGGGAGCTAGAGCTTGGAGTATAAGTCTCAACCGAGCTAGACGAGCTTGGAGCATAAGTCTCTGCTGAACTGGATGAACTTGGAGCATATGTAGGGTAGCCTGACGGGGAGCTAGAGCTTGGGGTGTAGGTCTCCACTGAGCTGGATGAACTTGGAGCCCAGGTAGGATATCCTGTGGGATAGGTAGATGTGCTTGGGGTATAAGTCTCTACTGAGCTTGAGGACTTTGAACTCGTTGGATAGACTGTGGACGACGAGCTAGAGCTTGGGGTGTATGTTTCCACTGAGCTGGACGAGTTTGGAGCGTATGTAGGGTGGCCTGATGGGGAGCTAGAGCTTGGAGTATATGTCTCGATTGAACTTGAGGACTTTGAACTTGTGGGATAGACTGTAGACGAGCTAGAGCTTGGCATGTAAGTGGGATAGGTACCGTTGGAACTCGTAGTAGGAGTATACGTTGGTACAGTCTCAGTTGAGTGTGTGGGATATCCTGTGCACTTCGGGCAAATCGTCGATGTTTCCGTAATGTAGGTAGTTGAGGTCGAAGTGCCAGTCCAGTAGCTGGTGGTTCCGGAAGTGGTATATGTCGAGGTCACCGGGCAGTCCGTGACTGAGGTTCTGGTGATGATAGTGGTGGTAGTTTCGTAGGTCGATGGAATGTATGTACTTGGAGCAGTAGGATAAGAAGTTGGAGGAGCCACAGTTGTGTTTGTCCATGGGTAAGAATGAGGAGGCTTTGAAGTTGAGCCCTGAGGAGGAGGTCCTGGAGGGTAAGTCTGAGGTGGGGATGGTGGGTGAGACTCTGCAGGAGGTCCTGGAGGGTAAGTATGAGGTGGCGATGGTGGGTGAGTCTCTGCAGGAGGTCCTGGGGGATAGGTATGCGGTGGAGATGGTGGGTGAGTCTCTGCAGGAGGTCCTGGGGGATATGTCTGTGGCGGAGATGGTGGGTGAGTCTCTGCAGGAGGTCCTGGGGGATAGGTATGCGGTGGAGATGGTGGGTGAGTCTCTGCAGGAGGTCCTGGGGGATAGGTTTGTGGCGGAGAGGTTGGGTGAGTTTCTGCTGGAGGTCCTGGGGGGTAAGTTGAGATATGACCCCCTGGGTTGGTTGGACCGCACTCAGATACCGTCACGGTCGAAATGATGACGCTTGGGGCAACCGAGGATGGGGCAGAGGCACCGCAACCACTGGCAGTCAAAGTGATTTCAACACACTTCTGTTGGCCTGTAACTGGGGTCGTGTAGACATTCCACTCCGAATCAGACGCAGGGCAGGCATAGAATTTGGTGTCATCGGAGTATGAGAAGGAACCACTGCTACTGATATTGAATCCTGGGAGCGGCGCCTTGCTCTTGTCGCACTGGAACTGTTCGATTTTGTCTACGGGTTATCAGTGACTGGTAATTTTCACTTCGACTCAAGGAACACATACTTGTCAGGAGACATCCAGAGCCAGACTCATCGGTAACCTTGCCATCAACAATAGAGAAGCTGGAAGGTGCTAGTCCTCCTCCAATTCGGATCTGTCCATCAGGAAGTTGGCCGAGAGTACCCGATTGTCCTCCAGATGCCGTAAGTCCAAACCAGCATGATGATCTTGCGACCAGCGGAGAGGCAGAAGCTCCCGCAACCATAGATAGCTTAACAAGAGAATGCATAGCGAATGTGAGTGTTCAAAAACGAGAGTGGTCGGAGTGGATGTTGAGAAAAAGACAGTCTTGGAAGGGGACAGCGATTCAAATACCAAAATTCAAGAAGCAGCTCGGCACAGGACAACCGACCAAATAATGAAAATATGACGCATTATCGCATTTTCTCGATGGCTCGTACCAGAAATAGATGATAAATCCTGTGCTTACTGGGATTTTAGCATCTGTCAGGACATACGGATGCTGGGTCCCCAGCCTTCTCCTCAAGCTCATTGGAGGAGTCCTCGTTACCACTTGGCCAACTGGAAAATCAATAAATGACGAAGGCGGGCGAGGTAACATCTCTCACCGTAGATCAATTGATTTGACAGCTTGAGTTTCCCCACTGGGCGGTGCGGGTCGGGTGGCCGGGCGGTGGTTGCATGGCAACGGTACCTAAAGAGGGCCGTGCTTAAGCGAACTGTAGAAAATACGAAGGAAAAGTGACTGTTGTCGGTCATAACAATGGAGATGGCAGGAAGATCTCCATTTTGGCCCATCGAAAATCGATTGCGGGTCAATGCAGATTTTGCAGCTCTCTGCACTCATCTTGAAAAAAAAAGAGCCCAATCGTGCTGCCTGAATATGTGAGACATGGAACATGAACGTTCTCTCTATTCTGAGTGTCGCAAATCAAGCTGACAACACTGACATAGTCGGCTATGCTTACTCCGACCTCAACAGAGGGTACGCGTCCCCGTCTTTGCTTCTGATTGTCTTGGAGGGGTCCTTCTGATCTTCGCTTTAGAAGAAGGGGCCAGCTAAATCCACTTGGGCAAATAGCTAAATCCACTTGCTAAGCCAGCCAAGTCTCGGATATGAGGTGTGCATTTAGGATACTCGCGAATACGTATAATTAACTACTAAATTCATGTATCCTGAATGAAATTTATCGTGCACCTTCTTGAGTACTCCTGTCCCTTAGTTGCTATTAAGAATCAACCTTGAGTGTCAGCTTCAGTGAGCTAACGCTCTATAAGTACCGAAGACTAGCCTGCTAATAATTGTATCTAAGACACCTGAATAGAGAGCTGTTTTTGTACTTAGTACTTAGATTAGAAAGTGTAGTAACTAGTACAGCGTGCTCTATACTACCTAGGTACCTATCTAACGAGTATTACTAAGAATTTTCCGTGTAATACCCTTATATTAATCTCCCTTGCGCGCCTTAGTAATTAGTACAGGGTGGTGTAGTTGATAAATATACGGGTGTAGTCACTTGAAAATCTAACCGAAGCTTAGCAAGTGGCTATAGCTATTTGCCCAAGTGGATTTAGCTGTGGCCTAGAAGAATATAGCGCTCTTTCGACCTGACGTATCAGGTGGCCAAGCTTTTATGAGCCGCACTGATCCGAAAAAGAATTGTGGAGAATTGATGATCTGTTCTGCAGCGGGGTTGCATGAGTCCTGGGAATACGAAGTGAGCGTTGCGGGAACCCGGTGTGCGACCGAATCAATGCGAAGTTTGCCTCGCATCACTTCCTGTTCCTGGCAGGGTTGCTGAAAGCCTTGGAAGGGTACGAGCTGATGCATGATTTCTAAGAAAAGATACGGGATCTGACTTGTTGATGGGAAAGATGGGATGGTGGTGGAATTACGAGATTAGTGAGGTTGGGAACAGCGCTAGCTAAGCGAAACACGTGAGTCGCAGCGAGATACGTACAAAATGAATACCTATTATTATGCCAGTGGCAGATCTCGAGGAGAATACTATTGCTGATAAGAATGAGATCGTAGGATTCACATGTTGATGTAAAGTTTTCGAGAATAGAGTAGGCAGCGTGGTTGTGAATATTAATCACGTGGCATGTGGCTCGACCGAAATTTGGGGTTCAAAATTGCTTCGCGTTTGTGACAACTCAACTGACTGCTGAGCATCAATATTTTGATATCTCACTCAACTCACTCAACCAACACAATGGATAAGACAGATTGCTATCATTCCCCCATCAAAGACGCGAACACTCACCACTCAGCATTGTCTGCAGCTGATTGAGATGACAAAATCGTATAGGCTAAGCAGAGTACCCACCTCCTCGCATGTCTGTGACGATGAACCCCGCCCTCGCAGCGCAAGCCTGTGTGGCATGCCGTGAGCCAAAACGAAAATGTGATCGGATGAAGCCGAACTGTTCTTTGTGCCATCGGTAAGTGTCTCGATGCCTACTTGTTTACTGTGCTAAATCGACACAGTCTTGGGCGTCGTTGCCATTATGAATCCCAGATTACGGCTCCGAGTGATAGCTCGGCTTTCATGAGTTTTGCAACCCGCCTGCAGGTAACTGGTTCCCCGGCCCTTCGCACTTTGCGTCTGACCATGCAGTATTTCTCAATGTAAGTGTCAAAAATACCATTACGGAAAAGCTCGCTCTTGCCGTTGGGGACATATCCGAAGTTCGCTCGATAGCTACGAAGTTCTACGACAGCATCCAAATATGTAGGTACTGAGCAGGAAAATAACACGTTCGCGCGATCGTCTCGCAGTTTGATGGCCTGCGATACTCTGACAGCATGGAAACTGGGCGGGTGCTGACTCGCTCATGCTCCAGGGTTTCCCGTTCTTGCTGAAAGAAATTACTATGAACGTTTACCCCATGCTTTCACACAACCTTGCGCCGAGTACAGCCTCCTCTCTTTGAGCATGGCCCTGGCTGTTAGCTTGCCTGTGGAAAGTGTAACTCGGGAATCGTTCTCGTCGCTCTACATTCTACTCAAGAGCTCCATTGCAGTCGTGGAAGCCGCGAACATCCACTCTTTGGAGGTGGTTCAATCGAGACTGCTGATGTGTCTCTTTGAAGTCGGGCATGCAATTGAGCCTACAGCTTCCATATCTCTCGGGACAACTGCCAGAGCTGCCGTTGCGATTGGATTGAAGCAGACACTTGACTGCCTTGGATCGACCAGCCAAGAAGCGTATTCGATAACAGAAGTTTGCCTCCGGGTATGGTGGGGTATCGTTATGCTTGACAGGTACCGCTTCGCAAGCGCAATGTCCAAGGCAATAGCTAAGATTTGCCTCAAGATGGTACACCATTGAGCGAGGAGATAGGCCTTGTGCAACACAAAATCTTGGGCCGCCTCAACACTTACCAAGAGACGGTGGTAGAGGGGATGAGAATGTACTTTTCCCTAATTGTTACTCGATGGTATCAGGCTGACATCGACCGAGGCACTACCACTATCCACTCCGTCAAGTGTCCGAGTTGGCCCCTTCTCGAGGCAGGCACAAGTTCCCCACATTCTCGACATTCTCGTGATGCATCTACGCAACCACAAGGTCACAAAGAGATTCAACGCCGAATCTGTAGATCAAATTGCAAAGACTCTAACGTCGTTCTCCATGCTTTTGCCAGAAGAGTCCCCGGAACCATGGCCCAGATATTGTGGAGCTATTGGGATGTGCTACAGGTTGACATCCTGTCTTGTTTGAAAGCCCTTGGCTGATGCTGCCCAGTGCATTGATGACAATTTACGAGCCACGTCCCTGCACAGCTTTGTCTGTTGAGTTCACTCGTTCCGACGCTCCAGAATCTCTCAAGTCTGCTTTGGCTCGTATCAGACTACTCCCCAAGAAATTTAACGGAAGTATCGAGAAGGCCGATTGCGAAGCGATTTCTCCTTTCCCTCCACACAGTCTCGCGAAAGCGGCCATAATGCACTATCGTCTCTGGTCCGAGGCATCCGACAACAGCCATATCGAAGCAGCCGACTCATTACTCACCATGATCAAACACTTCAGTAAGAGATGGGATAATGCAGGTATGATTACCACCAAATTCGTTCTCCTAAATCTAATACCATGTAGCAAAACACGTGGCTCGTCTAGAAGAAGTCCGCAGAAACTTTGTTCCTTCCGACGACTCTAGTTCAGCCTTTTGAAAGGAACAGCTTTGCAATGGTTCACAATCTCTTTCGTTGGCATCCATGTGCCATGATTAATATGAGATGCCTTCTCCAACAGGATAATCCGTATATCCCTCCTTTCCAGCCGTATAGAATGTCTCTCTGTTCCACTTCGTCAAATTCTTTCCCTCTCGAATTCTTTCCACCAAATCAGGATTACTGATAAACCATCTCCCAAACGTCACAAAATCTATCTCTCCCTTCTCAACCTCTTCGAAGCAGTTCTCCCCATTATAGTTTCCTGTTGCCAGTTTCGGCGTCGTCTTCAACACTTCCTCGAAATGCCTCAGATGAAAGTCTTCAACCACAGCAACGACTTTGCCATCTCTGACAGCTTTGTTCAGATTCCCCAGTTTGGCACTCTCCTCCAGTAGGAGATCGGTCCGTGGCTGTGTGAGGCAGACATATGCCACACCTCGCTTCTCGACGTCACTCAACACGTATCGGAACGTCTGGATAGGATTGGAACCCAGCGGCATCCACACAGTGCCCCAAGGACTGAAGCGCAGCGCAGTTTTCGAGGCACCAATAGCAGCTATGACAGCATCGAGGAGGTCGAGGGTGAAGCGCGCCTGTTCTCCTTACCACCTCCGTACTGATCGTTTCGAAAGTTGACATTGTCATTGAGGAATTGGTCGCAGAGATAGCCGTTACCGGCAGTCTACCCATCGTCAGTTGCACTTTTATTGTCTAGGGGAACTTATCCTACGATCTCAACACAATTAAACCCAGCCTCGATGGCACAGATTGCTGCATGTACGTGGTCCTCAATTGTATCCTTGATTTCTTGGAGACTCATCTCCTTCGATACTTCGTGTGGGACCCGACCTTTGGTCGTGAAACCATTCGACATTCCGATATTAGTAGCTGATGAACTGAGTGATTGACGTCCACCAAGCTGGACCGATACTGCGAAGCGGCTGGTCTGTTGATAGTCATGTCAGCATATTGGTTTAGGTTGTGGTCAATGAAGTCACGGAACTCACATGCCACAATTGACAAGCCATGTAAGCTCCCTTGGCATGAACTGCATCCGTGACCTTCTTCCAAGCTCGGATATGCTCATGTGCGAACATGCCCGGCACGTTGACGAAGTACTCAGCCTAGATTTGCCCATTAGCATTTGGAAGGCGGATTTGTAACCATGGATGGAATCCAACCATCAAACTAGGATGCATCCCCTCGCTGATCAACAGTCCACCCTGTGTAGCTCTTTGAGTATAGTACTCTTCTACCAAAGATGTAGGAATGCTACCGGGACATCGAGCTCGGGTGAGAGGGGACATGATAATGCGGTGCGAAAGGTTCACGGTCCCGAGGCGGAGGGGAGTGAATAGCTTGCGAGTATCGTGACCTTGAGTGATTGAGCCCATTTTTGCTTGCTGTCTGGATGTAAGATAAGATTGATTGTTTAAAACAGTTGGAGATCTAGAGTCACAGCAGAAATTCAGCAGCTTAAATACTTTGGAGCCAGTAAAATGTTGAGGGAGTCCCGTTCTAAAGACGAGCGCCCTCATGAAAACACCTTAATATGGCTTCCAGTCCACGAAAATGTTGAGTTCCCCCAAACAAGGCATTCTCTCATCTCCTTCAAGAGTTATTTTAGACGTGATCCGGATGAGACGCCTTCGCCCAATCAGAGCACTTAAATGTCCGCACATGCATCCGCATCCTCACTCGGCTACACTTTCTTCCCGCGTCGCTTTAGCGAGTTGCACTTGAGCGCTGGGAGAGTCTTAATTGTTGACTATTCTCTGTTGGATAAATATTTATGTCTATAGATTTCTTTATACTATAAAGGAAATACACGTTTGAACCAAATTACATAGAAAGTCTTGTCGCAGCATCTGACAAGGCTTCGGACTTAACAGTGACTTCGCATTTCACGTGACCTACGAGAACAACCTGTTGTATCTTACAAGGAGCCAGTAGAGAGTGCATTCTAAAGCCTTGTAGAGTGAGGTAAAAGTTATTTGAGAAACTGTTAAAGAAGTTTCCTCTTTGCATGCCAAGGCTAAAGATCAAGGTCGTCCTCGTTCCCTTCTGCTAGGTAGCCAAGTGACTCACCAAGGTCGAGTATTTTAGCAGCCCTTACATCTATCCAAATAACAAGATTTCAGCCAATCAGACAAGCTCACATAGCTCAGTGGTAGAGCGGAGGATTGCAGTTCAAACACTTCTCCTCAGGTCATCTGTTCGATCCAGGTTGGGAGCTGAATATACAAAAATTTCATTTTGCTATCCTGTCTACTTTTTTATACCTGCCCACTCTTTACTTTTTTCTTTTGCACTGTACATTCCACAGATGTGATTTACCTACTGCCGAAGATTTGAGATCCAGAGATCCCGTGTAACCAATTTCGTTTTGCTTTGTTGGATCCACTCTGCATTAGGGCAAGCTGGCTTTAGCGAGCACGGAAGAGGGGGCGGTCGCTTAGCTCCGCCTTTGTCAACAAAGGTCGAATGGCTCTTGTCCGTATTTTATGATTTAGGCATTGAAGTCTGAGTATTACGAGTGTGAAAGATTCTACTTTCAGGTTACTTCGGGCTTTCTTTTTGCGTGGTAAGATGTCTAACCCTGCTCTATGTTATACATGCTACTCATCATTCTGTTGTCATTTAACAACATGCGATCGACAGCACGCGAATTATATCGTCAATTCCCAGCCTTACATTCAGCCCTTGTAAATCTTTATGAAGAGATTATTGAATGAAACCAGTGACTCTGCTGACGTGCAGCAGCCAGGAACTATCAAGCACAGCCACCAAACAGCCGCAACATGCTCCTCCTCAACCCAGAGCAGATGAGAATATCCCTCCTACTCACTCCCTTGAACCAATCTTATATATATCTCTTTAGTCCTACACCCCTAGCTACCCTAGCATTCTTTTCATCATGTCGTGGGTGCAAACACTCTCATGAATATAACATTCATTGACCAAACTTCTCCCTCGTATTCGCTTCCATAATTTAAATTACCCATAAATCAGGACGTCAATGAATCAATATACTTATCATTGGATTCAATCTACCAAAACTACCTATAACACACACTTCCAAAATTCTGAATCGACACTTTCTCCACCACCAGTAACTCTACTCAAAGTTGCATTATTGCATGAAGACTTGCTTGCTTCCCAAAATTGTCGAGCTACCGACATAATCCGTATAATTCACCCCAGTTCAGTTGCCTCTCTCCCGCAATTCCCCTTCTTCATCCCCTCAGATGCAATTCTTTGACGAATTCTCCTACTCAAGCCACGCCCTTCCCCCTTCTCCGTTTCCTACCGCTCCCATCCCCATTACCATCAAGAACCTCCTTGACAGCCTCAACCTTCCCCACGCCACTATGGAGATCAACACCCACCACAGGCAAATCCTTCTCCCTCCCATCAACAACCATTTTCACCAGTGGCACGACAGTCGGCTTGCCATTCAAGACTGTGATAACGACCGGCAAGATAGTTGGTGTACCTTGAACCATCGTTGTGAGGTGGCTTATGACATTAGAGTCATCGATGGAGGCCATGAGCGTGGAGACAATGTCTGTAGCCGAAGATTCCTCAGGGCCTGTGGATCTGAGTGGCTGCGGTATGACTGTTCTGGTCACTTCCTGGATTGCTTTTCCTAGAATAGGCAAGACATTGTTGACGACTGGAAGTGTGACAGTTGGTTGGAAGATTGGAGCTGGTGTGGCAACAGGTATTCCAGCAGCAAGCAAATCGCTATTCACACCTGCAATGATAGCTGAAGCGGTTGGAACGAGGCCACCAGCAGGATTGTTAGGTCCAGGAACCCCGGCTGCCACAAGATCACTGGCAACACCGCTGACGATAGCTACTGCAGTGGGTACGAGTCCAGCAACAGGATTTCCTCCAATGGACGGAATGTTGGAAAGAACATTGCCTGCTACACTTTCCACAAGCCCCGTCGCAGTAGGAATAAGCCCAGCAGCAGGATTTCCGCCTACAGATGGGATATTGGAGAGGACATTTCCCTCGACACTCCCCACGAGTCCTGTCGCAGAAGGGATGAGACCACCAGCAGGATTACGGATAGCTGCTGCCCCTGTAACAGATGAGATCAAATTCGCTGCTGGCCCAGTGAGTGGCGAAAGATTTGTAGGATTTGCGATTCCGAACGGAAAATTTGCACCAAGCACCGATGACAGCTGTCCCATCACAGAGCTCAAGATCACCCCTGAAAGACCATTGATATTGCCAAGGGCGGAATTGACATTATTGATGATGTTCCCGTCAAGATCTCCAGTACTTGCAGCCTGGTTTGATGATCCACTCAACGTTGGAGATAGTTGGAATAGGCCCGTTCCTGACCCACCGATGGAAACTGCTGAAGGTAACGACGAGAGACTTGGAAGATTCGCTGTGAAACTTGCCAATGTAGAGGGAACCGACGGGGATGCGATTCGAGATCTGCAATCTGTAAGCCAGGTTCACAAGACTTAATAATAAACTAACGCAGAGCCATTTCCCAAAAGGGCAACAGCAGATCTGACAGGTCCAGCCGAACTCAAGGGCCCAAAAGAACTCAGAGGTCCATTTGCAGGACCAGTGGTAGGACTCGGGATGCAAAACCACCCTTGCGAACAATGACCACACGCCCAGCCATAACCACACACACAATCTTGGGCAGATGTTTGTGTAGGAGGGCAGAACACTCCACCTGGACATTCCGAGCAAGAGTATCCTGCATTTGGACAAGGGTGTGAGGAACCTGTATTATCTGGGTATGGAACTGAGCTAAAGGAGATATTCGAATTGGGTGAATTTTGATTGGGCAGGCTTGATACTGGTGGACAATCTTCTGCTCGTTTTGCCAAAGCACCATTTGGACAGGCAATGAGACTCGAAAGCACTGGAGGAATGGGTATGATATTCGATGGTGCGAGAGGGTAGAGGCTTGACTTTGGACAAACACTTTGCAAATCAGCAGAAGGTCGAACATCTTATGAGGAGTACATACCTGACCGTTTCGGTACATGTATATGTGAAAGCTGCAACGAAGCTGAACAGTGTTGCAGTTGACTCATAATGAGTGCTATGCCACGTCTCAGTCACCGTGCAAGTTTCCGTCTTCGCGGCAGGACAAGCTGTACAAGTGGGTATCGAAGGACAAGTTGATGTCGCAGATGTTGATGGAAATTCCTTCAATACCGGAGCAGAGGTTATGTTGAACGCCATGCTCGAAGTCGAAGATGTAGCATTCAATCCCGAAGTCGTCTTGGCCAAACCCGTCGTTGCACTCGTGGATGCATTCCTTTCTCCACTGTCTGCAGCAGGCAATCCCGAAGCACCAGTTCCAGCCAACAAACTTCCAACGATACCTGTGGCGGCAGTAACAATCCCACCCACGACACCAGTAGCTTGATCCACCTGACTATTCACATCTTGTATCTGACTTGGGACTTGACTTGGTGCTCCAGCGAGGACAGTGGAAGAGAGACTACTGATAACGCCTTCTGCAAGATTCGCAATGTCGGATCCACCATCCAGAAGTGCTGCAGCGACCTTGCCCACAGCGTCAAGGATTGATCCCGCGGCAGGCGAAATGGCTTTGACTTCTTGCTTGGTATTTGGAAGAGGTGGACTGGAGAGTGTAAGTGCCTTGGGTTCACTCGTGAACATGAACATCCAGAGAAGCACTTACTTCCACGGCATGTTGAATGTGATGGTGTCTCTTCTCCTAAACTTCACACCATCTTGAGCAGTACCAAATTTCTTGAATCCTTCTCCGAGCGAAATGACTGCCAGGACAGACAGGAGAATGAGGATAGAGATTGCTGAGAAGGGTGTGATCAAGCGCCGTGAAGACGGCATTGTATACTGTGTTCACCAAAACAAGGGATGGGTTGTAAAATCCAACGTACCAAAGAACAGAGGGTCTAATTATTGCAAAAGCGAATGTGATGGAGAGCGATTGTTTGTACAAAACGAAGCCCAAGATGATCAAATTTGAACAGAGAAGAGTTCAAGGTGAGTCGAAGAAAGTGCCCTCTCATGTCTTGGTTCGTACTTACCTTCCCAAGCTAGCTGCTCGCAACTTTGCGAAATCCAGCCTGCTCCTTCCCAATCCGCCCAAATCACTACTCCAGTCGCAATCAAGGTGGAAGAGTTGTTCATTCAGCGACATAGCTATCTGCTATATCCTCAACACCTCCATTCCCGCTTCACTAATGCAAGAAGAAAGCCCTAAACGAAAGCATTACCCACCCCCGCAGAAAAGCGCAGAAAGAGCCAACACCATCCATCTAGTATCTCTTTCCGGCGCGCAGAACATCACCAAACTCCTCCAAAGGACTGCGGATGAGCTTCGTCTCCTTCCACAGGTTGGGTGTGAGGTATCCGTATGTGTTGCCGACAGCGACGAAGGTGGCCTTGAGGGTGTTCTCGAGGGTCTTGGTGGATCCAGAGGAGGAAGTGTAGATATCGTCGACACCGGCGAGTTGGAGGAGACGCTTAACGGCTGGGGAGGCGACGAGACCGGTACCACGGGGAGCTGGGATAAGCTGGGATTGTTAGCTGTGCGCGGACAATCGAGGGGCCGAGGATTTATAGAAACAGAAATGGTGCAAAACTTACTCTGACGGAAACGGAACCACACTTTCCACTCTCCTTGGTGGGCAGGGAGTGAGGAAGACCAAGGTTGGTACCCCAGTATCCACGACGAATTGGCAGAACGCTCAACTTGGCGATGATAATGGCGGCACGGATGGCAGTAGCGACTTCCTTGGAGGTCTTGATACCGAGACCAACGTGTCCCTCAGAGTCACCAATGACAACAATAGCCTTGAATCGGGTACGTTGACCGGCACGAGTTTGCTTCTGGACGGGCTTGATCTATTGTCGCAGAAGAGTCAGTATATCTCCAGATGTGTCGCAAGATCGAATCAACATCTCAATCTGCCTCCTGCGCTCTTCTCCACCCGGTTCAAAGCGCCTCCAACCGCTTCCTCCCAGCCCAATTTCCACAAAAAAATATATCCTCACCTTCATGACCTCATCCTTCAACTTTGGCAAGAAGAAATCCACAATCTGGTACTCCTTGATTGGCAAACTGTGCAGGTAGATCTCCTCCATGCTCTTGATCTTTCCATCCTTTACCAAACGACCAAGCTTGGTAACTGGCTGCCACTCCTTCTCCTCGTTCTTGTTTGCGCCACGACGAGGTCCACGACGTCCACGTCCACGGCCACGGTCTCCACGATCACCGCCTGCTCCGCCGCGAGATCCGAATCCGCCAGCGCCGCCACGAGCTGCTGCTCCGCCTCGGGGTGCGTCCGCCATATTGTAGTGAGATTTGTTGATGTAGGAGTAGGAATTGACGGGGTTGGTGGGCGATTGGCGTTGTCGTGAAGAAGGGATTTGGAAGTTCGCGACGGCGCCAGGAAAAGTTTGTGGGATTGAGAAATTAAGCGAAGTCTAGCTGTTGGTGCCTGGGGCTTGAGGCATCAATGCGGGGCATTTCCCCCACCAGCGAAGTCTGGATCTCGAAATCTATCTTCGGGGATCTCGAACCGCAAATATTTCTACGAATGGGAGAATATGTCTTTTCAAAACTCAAATCATAATTGCTGAAGGGCCATATCTTCATAAACTTCACTTGGTCTTCAAAGCGCGCTCAAAATCGAATTTTTCTGAATAGGTTTCTAACCCCATCAAATCTGGTACTAAAATCTCTCAATCCACCTAAGGATGAGAATCTATCAAGATGAAGCACTCCACCCCAAAATCATAAGAATAGCCAATTCAGAAAGAGAATCCATTACCGAATCACCATAGCTACCTATAATCTCAAACTTTCCAAGCTATGGAAATCCCCCATCACCAAGCAATCCAACTAGCCAGAGGAGGCAAGCTGTAAATGTAAGACCTCCAATTCGTGGAATATTTCCTCATCAACATCAAGCCTCAAAAGCCTCCAAAAGTCATTCGGAGTTTCACCATACTCGCTACGACAAGTGGACAGTCCAAGCAAGCAAATATACCAGCTTAAAATTCGAGTTTCACACCAAAGAAGTACAGATGGGAGGAACACAGGTAGGTACTTCAATAAATGGCCTGGCCAGGCTTCAAGTATCTACCTAAACTGGGCATGTTAGCCTAATTCCCAATTGGTACGTACCAACAATAAGCTAAGACCAACTCATTCGAGCATTCATCCATCCAAATGAAACCCTCCATGCAGACAGAAGAACAGAGAAACAGAACCGCTGCACCCCTCATCCAGTCCAACGGGATAGATTAAATACTCGCAGATATGGGTACAACATAGTGCAGAAATAGAATAAAGCAGGCACTTTGTTTTTCCAGCCGGAGATCGCTCCAACTAATACCACCACATCACATCCAACCTATCCCATGCATCCATGCCGTTCATCATCTCAGCCCTGCCTGCCTGCCTCCCTCCTCCTCCCTCGCCGAATAAGGAAAAGGGAAGAACACACTCTTAACAACCTCACAAATTCCATCATCAATGACCCCATAGCCCACATCACAAAAATATCCATCACCTCATCTCACATCTTCACATATGTAATCCCATCCCATCAAAAACAACAAATCTCCTCGTAGTCCTCTTGGGATATTCGGCTTCCCTTCCCGAAACTTCAACTCTGGTTGGCTTGTTGGTCCTCCACTCCGCTTCTGCGTCTGAGTGTGTGTAACACCGGAACGAATGGGCCGATGATGAAAAGGGAAACACGCCTGCACGCCTACCAGCCAACCGACAAGATCATCGTCATTTTGTGCGGTGCGGTGCGGTGCGGTGCTGTGCTGTGCTGTGCCGTGCCGCAACCAAAGACGAAAAGGGAGAGGAGACTATACCAAGCAGTGTGACTCTGTGAGAGTGTGAAAGGAGACTGAGAGACTAAGAGATGGTGTACGTATGGATGATTCGAAATGAAGGGGACGAGAAAATCTACTTAGGTAGGTGGGATTAATTACATCAGTGCGGTCTCGAAGTCACGAAGTCATCAAGCCACGAAGTAAACTCAGCAAGCTTACCCACCTGCTGTTTTACTCACCACGAACGGTTTTCTTCAACGGTATCAACAGAATCAACAGCATCACCTAGAAAAGAAACAAAAGCAAGTTGAATACCATCCATATTTTATTTTTCTTTTGGTTGCCTCAAACAACAATGCCAAGTTAATCCTGTCCTCAATCAACGATTCAATGATCAATGTCATATATAAATATAAATAAATATATATATTTTTTTTACACCTCCCCAAACGCCTTGCCTGCCAATCCACATTCCCATTCCCATTCCCATTCCCATCCATTCAACCCCTCAAAGGCTCAATTCTCAAAATCGCCAATTCCCAAATCCCCAAAACTGTGTCGTGCCGTAATACCCATACGCCATGCCTCGCCTTGCCTCGCCTCGCCATACTCACTAAGCAAAGAACCCAAAATCGTGCATAAAAGCAGAAAAAGAAGAAGGGGGTGGTCGATGGATAAATGCACACCAAAAAAAAAAAAAGAAAAAAAAAAAAAGAAATAAGAAAATGAAACAAAACGAGAAAAAACGCCAACCGGCCGGCCCCAAGCTGGTTCAAACGTGACGTGACTAGTCATACAAAGACGACCTGACCTCTCTTCTTCCCTTCCTCGTCGCTCCAATCCCAACCCTAATCTTCCAGATCCAGATCCAGATCCAGATCCCTACCATGTAACGAGACGAGAATGAGAATGCCAATATCCCAAAGGTAAAGAAGGCAACATATCCTCCCAGCCTTCTCCCTTCCCCTCCTCTCCTATCCAGTTTTTCCAGCTCAGTTTTCACTTCCCCTTGATGACCACCCACCCACCATCGACTGCACCACAAACTCCACTCTCACTCTCACTCTCTTAAACTCTTTCCCATCCATCCCTATTCCCTCCCATCCATCCATCCATCTCCAGGAGGAGAACTCCCTCTCCTCTCCCACCATCACGTCATATCCATATCCAATTCCTCCTCTTCCTCTTCTTCCTCTTTTTCTTTTCTTCTTCTTCAATCCACTCACTCACTCACTCACTCACTCACCCGAGGGGATCGGATTTTCCGCTCTAGCCTCTATCTCTCTTCCTCCCAAGCGCGTAGCGTCATCAATGTTGAGTGACTTCAATAATGGCCGCCGCCTGGTTGGGGTTGGGGTTGGGGTTGGGTTGGGCTGTCGAGATAACTATTGGCCCAACCTGAACGGTAAGTAAGGAGTTCCCGACTCTGGACGCTGGATGTAATGTAATGTATGTATGTATGTTCGACGAAAGAGAAGAAGAAGAAGTGAAGTCACTTGTTCGCTCGCTCGATCGGGATATCGATAGGATTGAATGGGATGGAATACACTGTGCATGCATGCATCCTTGCCCGACATTACATTACTGTTCAGAAACCCGAGGTCGACGTCAAGGTCGAGAGCGCGGGGAATTGATCCGCAAGCGCCATGTTGAAATTGAGGTGGGTGAGGTTTCTGTGTTGGGTTGGGTTGGGTTGGAAATGAACCGGACCGGACCGGAATCAAGCTGTGCTGGGCTGGGGTGGTTGAGCGTGGGAAATAAGTCGTGGATGGATGGATGGATGGATGGATGGATGGCTGAATCAGTACAGTAGGCTGGAGGTCTCGTCGACAGGACAGGACCGGATGGAAAGACAGGCAGGCAGGCAGGCGCTTGTCACGGGTATATGTACAGATATAGGTACAGCACGAGGTACAGATACAGCTACGTACGACATGGCATGGAAAGGAATGAATGCAAATGAGAAGAATGAGAAATGGAGAAGAACACCGAGTAGAGATAGGTAGGTACTATCGTGCTTCCCACATTTTCATCTCCATTACATTATCCCACAGCCGTATCCGTGCCTGTACGATGCCATATCTGTACTAGTACCATGCCATATCTGTACCAGTACCATGCCATATCTGTACTCATTCGTATCCATATCCATATCCATATCCATACTGATGATGTGCTTTACACTCTTTTCCATGCCTACCGGCCGGAGCAGATCTGGTGTGGTGATCTCGAACCCAGGGGACTGGATTCCATTGGCATGCGACATAGTCCTGCCATGCCCGTCATGTCATGCCTTTCCTTCTTTTCCTGTCTTCCCCTGCCAAAAACCCAGCGGTTCCGGTCCATTCCAAGCCTTTGACGCACCAAACCAAACTCCACGCTCAAATTCCCTTCCCTTCTCACCTCACATTTCCATTCCCAAAATCCAGATTCCACATTTCCACCTACCCATCCATTCATTCATCCACCCTCAACTACCAACTAAACGTCGTCTCCCTATACGTATGATTCCCACTCCCATTCGTAACCGCACTCGTCAACTGCACCGCCAGCCACCTCTCCTCACTACTCAAATGCAAATAACTAACCATATACCTCTTATTCTCGGGGATCGGCTCCGCATCCTCCTGGACCCCATCCCCCTCAATACTACTCAACCAAGCACACAGCCTCGCCACCGTAATCGTATCGTAGCACAGCCCTTCCCGCCGCGCTTTACTCCACAGCAGGGCGATGGCCTGCCGGCGGATCCGCCGGTCGCGGCATTTGGTCGCGGTTACGAGTAAAGGCAGGATGGTCCCCATGTCGAGGGTGAAGCGCGAGGAGTTGGACGGGTCGTCGGAGGATTGGATGAGTTTGTGGGCCTTTGTGACGATCTCCTGGAAGAGTTCGGTGTACTCGTCGTACAGCAACTCGGTGTGTTCTAGACTGCTAGCCAGTAGTACCGTCGCGACGTTAAAGTAAATACTCAGCATATCCGAACTATCGGCCATGGTATCCCCCGCGCGGACCTCCTTCGCAAACACAACCTGGAACGCACTCCGCCATTGATCGAGCTGCGTGCTGTAGTGGTTATGCTGATGCTGCCAGAAGGGGGTAGTCAGTCGTTCAGGATGCTGCTGTGAATGTGCTACTGATTTCCGGTAGAATTGACCGATCCCTTGCATCAGGAAATCAAAACTCTCTCTTGATTCCTGCACTGAATCGAATGATTCCGCCACCACCACATCCTCCCAATCCGATTCCGGCATTGGGAACGGAGGGGGCACGAACAGACCTTGGACGTCCAGGCGGGCGAACATGCGGCCGAGGTCGTCGATTAACCCGTCTTGGATTTCGGAGAGTGAGTCCTGTGATAGACGGGAGGATTGTCCGCGTCGAGCAGTTCGCCAATCTGCTAGGAGGCGGGAACCGCCGCGGAGGTGGGTGAGCGAGCCTTCGTAGCAGCCCTGAAGGGCTTCGAAGGTCATGAAGAGGACGCAGGATGTGAGTGAAGTGCGGAGATGACGACGCCCATCAGAAAGGATGATGCGAAGAGCTGCTATCGAGCGACTATACTGCCGTAGAGCATACTTATGGTGCTCATCCAAATGATGCAGATCAATCTGCGGGAATCCAGAAAGCGATAACCTCGTCGGGAAAGAAGTGACCTCTAACGATTTGGCCAGGGCTCCTAAGGCTATGGTGGCGTGTCTGATGGGTGCGTCTTGGTGGCATAGCTGGAGAACTTTCTCAGTCCAGAAGCTGGCGTCGAAGGAGCCGCATATCTCCGCTGCCGTCTTGTCACAGAAGCGTTGGAAGTAGCGGCGTTCGTCTGCCGTGCCGGGGATGGCCATCGAGGGCGAGTAGGTCATTACTGACATTGGGCGGGGGTGGATGGGGACGGGAGCAATGGATTTGGCGGTTTCGTCGAGGGCTTCTGGGGCGTAACCTCCGCATTCTCGACCGAGATTTTGGCAGCGGATGCAGCCTGGTTTTGTTTCGTCGCATTTTACTCGTCGTTGTCTGTGTGAGTTAGTTGTGCCTACAAATATAAATGTTGGGTGTGGAAGATACGAATTTACAGGAACTGGAAATAAAAGAAGCAGAAATAACACGGCGAAATACAGTTGGTGCATTTCTAAACACCAAAAACACACCCACCACCCGACAAAGAAATTAAAAGCATACTTGCACGTGGAGCAACCGGTTTTCGACCTCGGCCCACTCTTCCTCAGTCCCTGACTCCTCGACGACTGTTCCGGCGACGCCTGATCTGGAGCTGCGAACTGGTTGTAGAACTTATACACATTTGGATATGGATGTCTCAACGCCATTTTGTTTGCTGTTGAGGCACGACTCCCATATCAGAGAGCGGTGCGTTGGGTTGAGGTGCCGTATATGTGGTGAGGTGAGGGGCGATGAGGGGATGAGATGAAGCTGCGATGGGCGGGGATCGACGTGTTGAAACTGGGGATGTGCTGCGTTGGGTTAAGATTTGATTTGAGTTGATTTGATTGATGCGATGTGATATGATGTGATGTGATGTGAAGGTTAGGTGAAGCGTGAGACTGTGGTGAGGTGTAGTAGGTATAATGAAGTGAGGTCGGGGTTGTGGTGGGTACTGTATGGGTGGGTATTGGTGCTGGGGGCAGGTAGATCAGTCAGAGGACATCGGACGATACAAATGCCTGTCCGAAGAGCATGTGGTGCATAACCCTCTAATTATTCTGGTTGGCAGTGCAATTCTTGGTGGAGGCGGCGGTGGCGGTGATGATGAGTGAGCATGCGAAATCCGGAGTGAAGCAATACGGATTGTAGCGTGAGTCGAAGTCGTCGCCGTCCTGTCAGTACGCTGTCTGTCGATTTGAAATGATGCACTGAAGCTGAAACGCTGAGATGAACTGAGAGGAAAACCCAAAGATTCGAATCGACCCGTCTCGGCCTGACCACTCCAGAGAGATCCCTAGCCTGTCCTGACCTGTGCTGTATATCCTATCCTGTCCTGTCCTGCCTTTCCTGTCTCGAATGAACCTTCAAATGCCTTTTCCGTAGTCCGGACTATTCAGGATCATCCGATCTGTCTTTTTCTCCTTTAGGTATTGCCCATGACGAGGGGAGTCGAGTCGAATCCAGCTTTGGAAAGTGAGCACAACGGATTGATGGGACCCGGAAGACAGACAGAGTTTGGCAGGTAAGGGCAAGGCAAGCAAACCAGCAGAGCAATCAAAGTAAGCAAGTAGGATCAGGTTGAAGAGGAAAAGCGCTGCTACTTGCTTTATGGGTAATGTAGACGGTGTGATGGTGCGCATGGGACCAATCTGGCTAAATGAGCAGAGCGCACTGAGCGAAGCACTACGGAGCAGTGCAGTGAGCAGCAGAGGCACGACCCAGGAGCCAGAGCCAGAGCCAGAGCCAGTGCTGACCCCAGTAAATATGTGACTGTCCTGTCTCGACTGTCTTTTTCTCTTCCTTTCCTAGTGGGGTTAGAGGGGGGAGAGGAGAGATGGGGGGAGGATGCAAACGGGGATGGGAACAAGGGTAGCTGTACCGTAGGCAGGTAGGTAGGCACAGCAGCCCAGGGTTAAGCTAAGGGTACCAGTAAATCGACAGACTAACAGGCCACTTGCTTGCTTGCTTGAATGGATTTGCATAGAACCATGAAAAGCGAATAGTTCCAGAAGAGTCCTGGCTTCAGGAGGGGAGAAGGTGAGATGAATTGTATGCATGAAATACTAGGATTGATTATAACTAGAGACAAAATGAAGTGAGACGAGTTGACTGCTTCCAGCGATGAGTGCCTGATCTGGCTCTGGCTGGGGAAGTGGGCTGGAACTGCTTGAACCCGAGCCTGCATTCATTCATTCATTCATTGCCCTGTTCCGCGCTGGCCTGGCCTGGCCTGGCCTGTCCTGTCTCCCTGGCTTCCCTGTCTCCCTCCCGTGGAGTTCTGGAACAACAATTACCAGTCCCGGTATGGGGAAGTGGATCAGGATTGAAATGCTGCCGCGAAGAAAAGACTTGGATTCGGCCTGGTGAAATGATGTGCCAAGCCTTCAAAAGAGCTGTGCCCTGCCCTGGAGTGGTATTCCCTGCCTAATACCCAGGCAGTCCCAGGCTGTCTGAATTACCCTCGGTAGGTAGGTACCTTACCCAGGCGAGCCAGGAACTGCTCCCAATGTAAATCACCACCAAAGTTACTGGATACCTAGGTACTAAACCAGTCCGCAGCTATCTGTCCCACGGACGGTACAAACCCATACCAAATACACATACACCCAACACTGCAGTCTGCAGATTTGAGCTCCCTCCGCTCCCCCTCATATCCTACCGATGCAAGCGCGGGTTCCTCCCTCCCCAGAAAGATCCCTCACACTGGCTACCTACCTAGTTACCAAACTTGACAGGCTCGCAACTCACCACTCCCTCTCCCTCCCCCCGTCAACATCCACCATCCCCATCAACCACTCGCCGCACAGCAAATATATTAAAAACCAAAGCAGCCCCACGGAGCGGGAACAGGGATTGATTCACGTGCACCTACGCACACACGAAACCGGTGTCATATTTTAGAAGGGACTTGACTTGACATGCCTTTCCTAAATGGGTTACTGCCCAAGGCTGGAGAGCATGATTTTTGAATGACTTAGTGGAAGATGAGGTGTGACGAGGAAAGATATGATGGGAGTGATGGGATGGGAGTGATGTAGGCGCGGTGAGGGATGCGATAGGGTAGGATGGGAATCATGGGGAGGACTAACTAAGGGTAGCTAGCTGGGCTTAAGGCAAGCGGAAGATGTGATGCAGGGGAGATTTGGTTGAGTTACTACGAGTTACTACCTACCTAGGGATGAGACTTAGAGGGCGGACGGATAGGCTGAGATAGCGTACTGCTGTTGTAGTGGGGGAAAGTGCCTATTCTGCCACTGTAAATAAATGTCTTTCAAGTCTGTCCCAGAGTCGGAATTGAAAATAGAAATATTCTGCTCCGAGAAATACCTACCTGCTACAGGCAAGATACGAAAAGGAAAAATTACCCCATGATGCGGCACATAATTTACTTTGGGAAGTAAAATAGGGGTTCAATTCTATTTCCTGTCCTTTCCCCTACAATTTATCCTCCCACCCTCCCCTTCCCTTCCCTTCCCTTCCCTTCCATCTCCTCCTCCCTCTTCCCCATTATTAAATCCCCCCTCCATATCTCACTTGGTCCCTCCTCCCACCCAATCCACTCCAATCCACTCCACTCCACTCCAGTAGTCCAGTTCCAGTCCAGTCTCTGCCCCTCACCCACAGCCCACCGCACAGATCCCACCATCCAATCCAGCCCCATCCAATCCATTTTTTCTGACAGCTGAGCTAAGGAGGCGCCCTGGACGCCCCGCTCCCCCCTGGGACGCACCTCACATGGCATCTCATGCACGCCGCCTCGCTTATCCCCCATCCAGCCCTCTCACTGGCCGCCATAACGAGCATATCCCCTCTTTGGGCCATAGTGTCTGTCTTCCCCCTGCTGAATCTCGGAGCTGCATACCGATATGCCGGAGCTGTGCATTATTACAGTACTTGACTATCAGATTTATATCATTTTGGTGGGTGCGGTGCTTCAACGGCGAGCGGTGGTGATGGTGTTAATACAGTACCTTAGTAAGGGAAGTGGCTTGACTTGATGTCAAGCCTCGAAGCGGAGGGTTTACATGCATTTGGACGTCTGTCTTCAGGGCTTCGAGGGGAAAGAAAATGATGGATTCAATGCATAAGCCAGGAGTTAAAGGCCACTACTACTACTGTACCTCGAGTCCCGACTGGAGCGGAAGACTTCAGCTGCCTTCTCCAGCCATACAGAGTCTTTCGCTCATACCTAACATCCAGAAACTCAAACACTTCTCTTTCATTCTCACCAGATGCGTATCTTCTTCTGACCTACTTACCTACCTACCTACTATCCGTACGGTACCTACCTGAGTAAGTAAATAAGTGAGTAAGCTACTCCTCATTCACGATCATGCACCTTCCCGGCGGCACCTCACCTCGCCGCCTCCTCCAACCCTTCCAACCCTGCCCTCTCATCCCATCCCATCCCATCCCGCATCAATCCTCAAATTCCAAGCCTCAAAAACCCCCTCGATGAGGAAACCAGGCCCTGAATGTCCGTAACCAAGCAACTACCAAGCACCAAGCATTTCCCAAGCACAGTCATGACACGACACGACACGTACCACACGAAACATTCACTTTCTTCTCCTATCCTTAGCAGCATCATCATCATCATCATCATCAACCAAAAGAATAGACGAGCAATGCATCGCATCATCGTGCATCACATCACATCACGTAGAAGCAAGTCAAACAAGTCAAACGAGCTCAACGAGGCGTCAGGACAAGCGTCAAGCGATCGGAGTCCGGGAGAACGGATCTTGGGGTGAGGATTTCCATTCCACTCCACTCCACACCATTCCAGGTCTGTTCTTTCTTTCCTTCTGTCCTTCTTTTCATTGTCTCTTTTCCCCTCGTCTGTTTGGTTTGGTCTGGTCGATATTCGGAGCTAGACTTGGCTTGGCGAGATGTAAAGTACTTCTACAGTACTTGCAGCATCTAAGTTTTGAGGTGTGCAGATGACTGGACGGGAGGTACCTAAGTGAAGTGAAGTGAAGTAAAGTGAAGTGACAAGCAAGTGGGTCTTCCTTCCCCGCGATCTGGAGGTAGGTACTTTATCTACTTTCATCTATCTGCAAGTACTGTCCCTGCCCAAGGACCCAAGTACCCAAGTACCCTTCACATAGAACCCTCCATCCAATCCACATACTCCCCATATTCCAGTCCCCATACCTCCTACGCAGGCCCCCCAGACCTGACTATCCCTAACCAGAAAATCTCCATCCCCATCCCCATGCATCCCCATCCCCAGCCCACCTCCCCCTACACCCCACCATCTTTCCCACTGTCTTTCCCAGAATCTGCACCTCCCCTCCTCACACGACACACATGCACATACATACATACATACATACATACACAAACTCCTCAAGACCCTTCCTTCACTCCTTCACTCCCTCCCTCCCTGCCGCCCACCAACACGTGGGGGCCATACCTAAGTATGCACACTTTATGCACATCGTCTACCAGCACCAACAGAAGCATCTGATTCATACATCTTTTGTGTACCTGCGTGCCCTCCATATCTCCGTTCCTTATCGTTTCTTTACATCCACATCTGTATCTGGATAGATAGATAGTTTATTTTTCGATGTCGAGTCAGTTGGGATAGGGGTTTTTTTGGGGGGGGGGGGGGGGGGAAGTGAAGGAGGGAGGGACAGAGGAGGGAAGGTTCATGTCGATCAGCCTTACCCGTCTCGTCTCGTGTACTGCATTGGGTTTGGTTTGGTTTGGTTTGGAGGGAAGCAGTTGTCCATTTTTCATGTCATTCTCTCATCAGGTTTTTTTTTTCTTCTATCTGATCTGATCTACAGAATCATCTCAGGTCTAAATTTGAATGATGTTGTGTTGACCTTTAATTTCTCACACGTACGTACTATACTGCCATCCAGCGGACAGTTTCGTCCTGCTGGCTGAGGTCCAAGAAACTGGGTAACTGTATCTAGAACTACGACTAGGACAAGGTGGACGGGAAGCATAGTACAAGTTCAAGGACATGGATGGATGGGGTCAAGGTCACATCGATCTCACATCACATCACATCGCGTGCATCACATCAAATCACGTGTCTGGAGCTGTTCCCCCTCCCCACCACGTTTCATCTCCCTCCCCCCTTCCTTCTCAGATCCTTCCACGAGACTTCTAGACCACCGTCATCGTATCTCATCTCATCTCATCCCTCCTCACTCCCTCACCCTCCTACTTCAAAACCCAAGTTCTATCCTTCTAGAACTCCAGAACACATAAGGTTATCTCACACACTAAGCGCATGGGTTCACGTTCGCGTGTGTTCAAACACCTACCTAGCTAGCGGTACTCGGAAATATCTCCCTCCCTTACTTTCTCACTGCTGTTTAGCGATCAATGGGCTAGAAATTACGTCCAAGCGAACTTGAGTGAAGAACCTATCTATCTATGTAAGACAACGGCATGGAGAGGTATAGTACCCGTGCTAAGTATTTCATATAAATAAGTATCCTGTGTCCCCATGACTATATTACAGTATGTCTTGACCTTTGACGTGTCGTATTGTGTCGCACTTTATTCTAATTCATAACTTTCCGCATCCGCGCCGTTGAAGATGGATGCGCGGCATGTGGGAAAGAGGGAGGTAAGTAAGTAAGCTTGCATGAATGTGTTTCAGATTCAACTACTACGGTTTATATGCTGTTAAGAGACTGGTGTGTCATTTCGTCGTTCGCTCAAGTGAGTGACTGGTTGGAAATTCTCTCTTTTATTCTCATCGGGTTCTTGATGAGGAAATTTGCTAGACTTGGAGCTGAACCCTGGATTATATTGCGAGATTATATTTTTATTCTGTTTTATTTCTCTATCACTTTCTCATCCTAGTCAGAAAGCCTAGCCAGACTACGTCGTCGTCATCATATGTCGTCCTTTAAGCTTAAGTTCTACTGTCCACAGCATTGGATGGTCATGGATGGACAAGAACAGTAAGCAGGCACAGTCTCGTCAGTGGAAAAAGAGCTACGCCGCGCTCGAGCAAATACGATTTTGGAAAGGGACGCAGCACTGTTCGATACACCGCCTAGCTTGGGAGTTTGAGTCTCTCTCCCACTTTCCTTCCATCCATCATCCATCTTTCCTCTTTCTCGAGCGATTACACAAAATCGGCCCTCATTTCCATTGCTTACTCAATTCCGTTCCTAATCCACAAAGCACTCAGCCACAAGATCAAGAACACAGGATCCGCACTAGGAGCACCGCACCCCCCGTCCAATTACCTGCCTTACCAGATTCTTAGCATATCTACTTACATACACCTACTTACTCACATACGGTGCTACATACGGGTCACGGCTTACAGCTTACAGCTTACGAAATTTGTAGGTGAGTAAAAAGTGGAAAAAGATGTATTCGAGCCCTTTATTCTGTGCATAATGCAAGTATGCATACAGATTCCGCTCACCCGTGGAGCGACCCCCACATTACTCCCCGTTTGGTTTTGAATGTTTACTTCGCCATCCTCTTTCATAGCAACTTCCCCTTTAGGCCCCAGCAGAACCAAAAAATTCCAAGTTTCAAAACACGACAAAACCAAAGCTTTGGCTTCGCCCAATTACGCGTATTGCATGGAATGATTCTTGCAAACTGGGAGAGATATTCTCTACTCGGTGTCTCGGATCCTTGATTTGCTTCGCTTCGCTTCGCTTCGCTTATCGTTGCACAAGGAACTGAACTCATCTCAGCCATTCTCAGCATTCCCGTTTCCACCTCACTTTCGCAAATAGCACTTATCTGTTACCAACTAATTTTACAATCGGCTCTTCTACCAAGATCAATGCTATGCCTTCTTATCCCACATCCATCGTGCATGTCGTTCAATCCCAGCACCCACGTTCTTCCACGTTCCCCTCCACGTTGCATCTCATCTCACCTCATCTCACCCACCAAACAAACAAACTGTTCCAGCACCCGCAAAACCCCAAACGGATCTACTTTCTCTCGAACGCACCCTTATGATTGGAATACTCGGCTCATTCGGCAGCCTATGGGGTGTTTTCTTTCTCTAGGCTCTAGCATTGTCTACCATCTGCCGTCCACGGTAGTGGGTTACTGGATTACTGGACCCGGATAGATGGATGTATATCAATCTTTGCTAGGTATTCTATTTTAGGGATGTTTTAAGGTTGAGGTTCTTTATACGAGGAGAGAGGCTGACTGCAGGAAGGCATTGATTGATACATGGAAGGAGGAAGAGAAAGGAAGGATTCTAGAATGGTTGGTTCGCATTGATATCCTTTGTGTAGTCTGGACTGTCAGTCAGTCAGTCAGTCAGTCAGCGCAGCCCTATACGTGATTCCATTTCAATTTTTGTATTTTTATGCGTGTCCTGTCTTTGCAAGTAGGTATTGAAGTTGATTAATACTTGAAGCTTGTAAAATTGTACACGAGCACTTGTTTCAAAGCCACTCTTGCTCACAATAAACATTATCCCTGTACTAGGTTTTCCCTTCTTGACTTGTTGAAACAAATTCTCTTCCATTGCTCTACCGCCTCATCATCATCACCATTTCAACCCCGTCCCTTCTGTTGCAAGATAGATACGAATACTCCAAATAGACAGGGATTCTTTAATATAAAGAAAATCTTGGGGCTTTCGATGACCACACACGTCATAACATTCCATCCCGTCTCTGGCGCAGGGAGTATCTGTTCTTGGACACAGCACAAGTTACACACGTTACACAATGACACACCATAACGAAAGTAGACCCCAGGAAACGTGGGATGATGACGGTGACACTCATAGAACAAGCAGGGTGATAAAAAACTCCGAGGGCACAGCAGGTAGTAAGATAAGTCATGGGGAAGATGAAGAAGAAAAAGGAGAGAGGGGTTTGCATCCTTTTGTCCGGTCCGTCTATCGATGAAGCACTGCATTGCACTGTGCAGTAGAATAGACCGATATATCTGGTAGGTTTTGAGACATTGAAATTGGATTTTACATGCAGCTCTCGTATCAAGTCTGATGTTCCGAGCTGTTATACGGTGTAAAAATTGCCCCTCTTACTTTATACTATTACAATGCTTCATTCTTATTCACAGTCACGCGTCTCCGCATCGTAGTACCTAGCAAAGCACCAACTGTGTTTTATGACTTCCATTTTGATTGTTATGGAGCGGATGAGTGGGGCTTTCTTTCATGTCCGTATGTCTACATTATCTCTCGTTGTGTAACCTCAACCTCCCTCAAGCTGCCTCCAGATCCCCTCATCACTCATCATATCCTCTTCCCTCTCAATTTCATATGTTGATTTCGCGACACTTGCTGTGGATTTTGGCTCCCGAATCGTCCCAAGAGCCATCTAGGGCCTCGGTACGCAAGAGCTTATGGTGGTGGTGCGAGAACAGGTGCTGCAGCTATGGGAGGCGCGTATGGTGAGATGTATGGTCGGACTGGTATGGTGCTGTATGGGTGCGAGGACTGTGTAGGAATCTGGGGTCGGGTTTGCGTGTGGGTGTGGGGATGAATTGGGCGTTGGACTTGGTTGTAGCTTGGGCTCCAGCCGAAACGGGAAACCGGAGGTGGCGCGAGGATTGAGCTGGGTGCTGGTGCAGAGACTTGAGCTTGAGGAGCAGTTGCAGGGACTGGTATTGTACCGAACAGAGCTGGTCGTGGAGGTTGTTGAGGTACAGAAGGTTGAGCTTGGCGAAGTGATCCTGAGTGTGGATTGAAGATAGCTGGTTGTTGAGGATGTTGTTGTTTTTGCCCCTCTAAGTGCCTGAGCTTCCTCAAGTCTTCTCTCAACAGCCTTGGGCTTTGAATTCCGGCTCCGGCTACCAAGTACCTCAAAAGTGTCATTGGCGTTCTGAACCTCCTGTACCTTCTCCTTTGACTTGTCTTTCTTCCTAGTCCCTATATACTGAACGTCATCGTCCGATTTCTCATCCTGCCCTTTGCGCTGATGCTGCAACCCTTGGAGAGAATAAGATGCTTCGAGATTTTGTTTGTTTATCTTCTGCACTTCTTCGAGTTTCGCCTTCTTGCCCACTCTACCCACTACCTCTTCATTATCCTCGTATTCATCATCTTCCATCTCCTTCTGCTTTGACCTATATCTCTTCCTTGATCCTACAATCCTGACCTCATCTTCTGTATCATTATTCTGTACCTTACGGTGAGGTCTTTTCGGTTCCAGAGATTGGGCTTGTTGGCGGTCTTGCTCGCGTCGCTTCTCGAGTCCCCTGAGCTTTGCCTTTCTGGTCTCTCTGCCAGCTACCTCAATCTCACCGCACTCACCGACCGTCTCAAAATTAATCTCATTCACTTTCTCCTGTATTCTTCGAGGCATACCAAGCCTCCTTCTCTCTACCTTCTCCCACTCCTCCCGAGCTTTCTCGTCCTCCTCTTGAGCTTTGTCCTCCTCCTCTTGTGCCTTCTCCTCCTCCTCTGGTGCCTCTTCCTCCTCCTCTCGAGCCTTCAGCTTCTTCATAGCCTCTCTATACTGAGCTTCTATCCACGCTTCGAATTGCCATAAGTCTTGTTCCCTGAGGGATAAGTCTCGCCAATCAGGGGGGTTAGTAGTTAGAGGTATATGGCAGAGGAGTTCCATGTAGGAGGGTTCGCCTGGCGCGCAGCCAATAGAATAGTCTGTCATCGTGACCGACTCTGGTAGAGAGTCGTAAGTGACAGTCAATTCAAGTTTGTGTGTGAAAAGTAAGTTTGTAGTTGTATATTATTTCTGTGGTGCCAGTTGGGGGGGCGCAAGTCGATTTGAGTAAAGATTCGAGGCAGCGACTGTAACTCGAGGAGTACCTGCCAAGTAGCGATTTGACAAGCTAGAATTTGGGTTCGGATATAATCTGCTTAAAAAGACGGGTCTCTAAGGTTGGAGATAGCACACTGTGAAGAGCACACTGGTTTGAGGGCTCGAGAGCGTGGTGCATCGGGAAGCTCACAGACCAGGACCTTGATTGCGAGTTGCGACTTCAGTGCAGCCACTCGAGATACAGGATTGAAGAGGAAATACTTAGAGTATCGTGACTTCGAAGGAGATTAATTCTGTCTGTTGGGCACTTCTCAAGCTAGCATAAATGATGCCTGACGTGGTTGACTAGGCTCAAAAGACTCGAATTGATTGGACGCTCGCTTAATTTAGATGCACGTAAACAGTTCTAACCCGTATTGTTGAGGACCATATTGAAGCAACCCAGGCTAAGTTTTCTCTATATAATATGTGCATAGTATAGAGTGTGCTCACAATCATGGTATTATTCAACTAGTGGTGTGGTGATATGGTCCGTAATTTCTTTGTTTGGCTAGTCTTTGTGCGATGGCTCATGCATCTAACTGTGCGGCTCCAGCAGCACTCAGGACCACCCCATATCTGAGATCACGGCCAATGGCATATTCGTTGTCTGTAGCAGACCCCATTCCTCTCTGTAAGTCACCTGAGTGCTTAATTCCCTCAAGCGCCTAGCTGCGTCATCTCTTCTAGTTCCTCTCATACAACTTGTCCGGCCACTCCGGACTCCCCTTCACAAACGTCCACCGCCACCCCTAATACCCATACTGAGGTATTCACACTCTCTCTTCTGTTTCCTAAACCAATCACAGTATCTACACGGCATCCTCTCCCCTATATGCCGCTCCCCTCCTCCAGCCACAAACTCCAGATAAAAGTCCAACGCCTCGGCCTCAGTCCTACCATTCGGTCTCTTCTCTAAGAACTGCACTACATCCTCGTACAAATCATCGATCATATCTTCCATACCGAAGAACATGCAGATGTCTTGTCTGGTGAAGGTGACTCGAGGAATTGCTGGGAGAGGGTGGCGGTGTGGATGGAGTTTGGGTGGTGATGGCTGTCGCAAGTGTGGATGAGGTTCGGTTTTGGAGCGATGGTGAAGTCGAGGGTTAAGTTGAGAGCTATAGCTGAATTGACTTTCCTGTGTAGGCTGTTGATGGGGTTTTGTTCCTCTATTCGGAGATTGATAATTTTCGCCTGGGATGAATGAAGGGGCTTCTGCGCGGAGGGGGCTTTGCTGTTTTGGTGTTGGCTTCGACGGGGAGGTGACTGGAGAGTGCTTTGGTGTCTCAATCTTGAGGGAAGAGACTCCATGGAGGAGCTCCGGAAAAGGGTATTCTGCCAGATTTTGAGAGTTCATCGTGTTTTATTGCTGTCGGTATAAATAACAGCGGTTGGCGATTGGTGGAGGAGCAAGCGATATGTGCGAACTTGAATCTAAGGATAAAGTAACCAACTTGTATTGAAAATTAATATCAGCTAAGTCCCATGATCGTGGAGAATGCCACCCTCGGTAGGTAGGTAGTGAATACAGAAAAAGTGATTACCCTTTGACTTCAACGGGAGGGAAGGCGCGATGGGCGAGTTCGTGCCATAGATCGGGCGTGCAGCAAGTTCCCCAACGTCGTGATCTTATCAACCCGTCTGTATCGTCTGAATGACTTAATTGAATTGAATGTGTTTATGGAGCTGTTCTCCCAAGTCTCAACTGTGCAGCCTCATTTTGCCTCATTTACTGAAGATTCCGAAACTTTGGGCCCCAACACTTTGCACCACTGATCTGAGATTCTTTGGGCAATTGTTCTTGCCTGGAGCCTGAAGATATCCTCTTTTTCTTTTGAGAAGTGATGGTCAGTTGCGATAAACGCGGGTCCTTAGGCGGACAGATTTCCACTATGGGCCTTTCAATAGAACGATTTTCTGCAGACATCCTCTCCGAGCTAATACCCAATATGGAAGCCCTAGAACGGTCAAGAAGCCAGCGCCACGCAATGCAGAGTTCTCCCAGAACCATCGGCTGATGATGTCACAGACTTCCACAGCCTTGAAAAGGATAACTCCAACTTCAACTTCACTTTCCCACTGAACAGACCGCTGCCAACGATATCGCTCGACAAGCAGTAGCAGTTAATCTTGTAGCTTCACGTTTGCTACACGATGGATTCTTTTACAACTACCATTTATCTTTGTAACAAGCGATTAGCTAGCTCCCCAGAAGTACGATATCAAAGAACTCATCGCCAGCAACGAGAAATCTTCTGGAGATCACTGAAATATCTCTTTCGGTATTGATGAACTGCATTAAACCGTTGTCTGCTACTTTTACTTATGTGAAAATCTGTGGTTGAAAATATCGTCATCTAGCGGATAAATAGTTGGAATTCTTTCAAATTGCTTGTATTCGGTGGATTCATCACAATGTAATCGGCGTTTGTTCTCACAAGACAGCATCAATCAATCAATTACAGTTGATTCAGGCTTTACCGCTGGCATATGGTGAATAGATATCTGGGAAAAGTTGTCCTAGATTGAGCGATCGACTACTGTCATAGTATGTATATCCAAGTTGCAGGCGATGTGTCGAAAGAAAATTGCTACACAGTCTCTGAGAAAGATTGAGTCCGGTGTTCAAAGAATGTGGAGGAGCGAAAGTGTGTCGGGTGTTCAACACTCTTGAGCAGAAGCACCTAGGACAGTCGTTTTTTCTGCGAAAACCACCGAGAGACTTTGTGACGTTGAGCATGGATCACTCTCAATCAGTGCTCAATGGTGTCTGTAAGCTAAGAAATGGTGTCTGTAAGTTAAGAAATACTGCTAGTGTCTTTAGAGTTGACAGTATGAAGAGTACCGCCGGCAGATGCTTCACCTTATCCGAATATCGCCAGAGTGGATGAAGATATGAAGTTTCTTGGAACACGATATCTAGTTGGCATAACAGTACAGTCTTCAAAACGAATACTTTGCTGAAATTCCCGCCGAAAATTGCCCTTGAACTGATTCCTTCGGATCCTTAGCAACAGATATCGTTGCTAGCAGATCTGGAGTAGGCTTTTATGGGAAAAGTGCTTGGCCAAGCAGGATAGCGCGAAGCGTGATCAGATATCATTTCACGTGGACAGGTCTTAACGCAATCCTTAGGAGAAAGACTAATCCTCGTCACGATTCAATGCAATCAAGAGGCGAAGATATATATATTATTAATCGAAAAGTGTATGTAAATAGTATATAGCAGAACCTCTCACTTTACGAGACTTTACGGGGCAATGTAAACACCTCACATGGATTAAGCGAGAACGCTTGCCCCTCCAACCGAACAAAGTGAATGGAGCCAGTCCCGAACCCTCTGAATCAAACAAACCCATTGGCCGGAAAAAGTGCAAGCTCTACAGTCAGCAGGGCACAGACTGATATAAAAGGACCTACTTCCACATCCTACAGTGGACAAAGAATCGAGTAGCTTGTCCGAAGAGCATCCTATGGGAACTCAGAGGGAGTGGTGGAGATTGGTCTTTAGGGAGGGATAGATTAGTCGTATTCATTCCTCTACATTCATTATTGCGAAGTGATTGAATTTGGAATCAGGGAGATAGATGCTTAATGGTTTCACCTCCCACAGCGATGTTGTTGTCAATAAAAATGTCCCTGTCAAGCAAAATTGGAGAACGACTTATGGGACCGGGACGGAAATATTCATACACGTCTATGGGAACCTCGGCTCAAAAATCTTTTGCCCAGAGAAAGATACTTTCCACCTCTTCTATTGACCGAAAGATACAAAGTTGTCTACAGCCAACGAAGCTGGTCTCCCTCCTCTCTCCATAAGATCAGTCATCTCTCTCAGTTGTAAGTTTTATGGTCAAGCAAGTGGAGAAAACTGGTATATTTATATCTCGTACACAGAAAGACTACTCAATCTGACGCACGATTCAAGTGAAGCATGGTTGTTGATTCACTTATTCAAATAATCATTGTGCTCATATCTGCAGATACAATTCAGAGCAGAAATTCACTGAACGAACACTTCTCAAGAATCAACTTGTACGCGAACTCTGTATGGAGAGCAGTGCGATAGAAGATAGGGATATAAATACTGATTACTGACCCAATCACCCAATCCCTGCAAACAGAGGGGGCGAAGCCTACACTGTTGAGTTCGACTGGTGAGACGTTGTTCAATCTGGATGCCAGAGAGCATGCTGGAAATATTTGCAGAACACTCGAGACTAAACGCTCTAGACTTTTAACGATCGCGATGAAAGTAATCTAACACACGGAGCCCCGTGTACAGAAGTGGCTGTTGTTCGAGGCACTCAAACATTGACAGTGGATAGAACTTTGACAGCAAAATTACCGGATCGGGTTCCTCGGAAGTGGCCACGAATCAACGAGTTGACGCAAAAGCAGAAATACCAGAAGAACAGGGAAAGACGTATCAGTAAGGATTTCGATCTTGTAGATAATACCATAGAGTGAGAAAAGGTAAATCACAGACACCCAGTAATGAACTGCTTGCTGTATTTTGTTTACCCTTCAATGGCTTCGCACTGAGAAATCGCCCTTTTATAAGAATTTGAAACCATGCTTCTCTCATCAAGTCCTTACATCGACAGTGTGGGAGAGAGGTGACTTCACAAGCGCGAAGAAATGAATAATTCTTATCACTAGCTCAGAAAAATCCCTTTTTGGTTCAGAGCTGCAAGATACCAAGCTGCCTTGAGGTATATGTAGAGATACCCTCCTAATCAAGTCGGAAAAAAAGACACTATTCCGGTCCTGTTTCTCCCAGAAAGGGAACTAGAAGTAACAATATATGGAAACAACCAAGTCATTGAACAGAGGCAAGACAGACACCCCCTTCCCTTCCATCATCTCAGCTCGTCTTTTGCTTTCTCCCTCACGCGGATTGAACCTTTCAAATCAGTCACTGCAGCACTCTTTCTCCCCATTAATACCAAATGTTATCAAAAGTCCTCTCATTACCATTCAACCTAGTTCAAAACTGCTCTTTGGACGAGAGTAAGAAATATGACTAGGTAGTATGTTACGAAGCCTAGGAAGATATATACACCTGCAGATAGTGGGAAAGGCATTCTGAGCGAGGGAATGCATGTACTCTACAGCGGTAGGAACAAGGAAGGGATATGAGTGTTCGCTGTGACGTATGTGCGAGACCTGCTGGTTATCGTTCATCAGTGGAGCGTATTTATATATAAGTGGCAGAATAGAGAGCTCGCACTTGGGAAGTGGATTTCAAAGCATTTGCACCCTCGAGAGAGTAATCAATGACTTTCTGACGCTCGCGAAAGCGAGTTGGAAACACAAACAGTGAATCTTAAGAGGACGGTAAAGAAGTGACCTGAAACGACCATTCATTATTTTGGTATCCATTTTACAAGACATCATCGCCATATACAGAGGAGCAGGATTGTTTTGGTAGAGAAGAGAGCTGTGGGTATCCATCACATGCAAAACGCTGAAATGCATCGACAAAAGAAAATAAAGTCCCCCATCCGTGTTCCTGCCATCCATTTACTGTTCCTTGATTATCAGGTTGTCTGAAGGTTTGACCCGTTGTGCCCATTCTCTGTGACATGTTAGCAGGGACAGATTTGCTGGGTATGCAGCAACTTACGTCCAACTCCCATCATACAATCTCCGCTTGTCCGCCGATCCATATCCAGCTTCACCCAAGGCCGCATCGATCACAGCAGCCGTGACACCAGTTCCACAACTGTTGATGATCGGTCTTGCAGGATCAATGCCCTTCGACTCGAAAATCTTCCTCAATTGATCTCCTGGAAGGATAGTCTTATTCACCGGATCCAACAGTTCTGATACCGGGACGGAGATACTGCCTGGCATATGTCCAGACTCCAATCCTGGCCTTGGCTCAGGATCCTTTCCACTCCATCTACCCACTGACCTCGCATCCAGAATCTGCACTCCCTCTGCACCCTCTTTATTATAGTCCTTCGCCAGCTCCTTTACCTCCTCAAAATCCACGACTTTGCTAGCATCGAACTCGGGAATAGGATAGACGCAGGTATCCACATCCCAGAATTCTCCACTTTCAGTCGGTAGACCCTGTTCTACCCACAGCTTGAAGTTATTCAGCACATGTACGGAATCATGTCCAAAAGCCTTCAATGTCCATCCCACTCTCGGCGCAGAGAAAATACCCTGCTCAGCACTATCATAGACCACAACCGTATCATCCTGCTTGATTCCCAATGCACTCATCGCCTTGGCGAAGTCTGTAGCGGAAGGCAGCATATGCGGGTAGGGAGAGCGCTTATCAATGACTTTGTCGAGGTCAAAGAACCGTGCAGAAGGGATACGCTTCTCGCGGAAAGTATCGAGACCCTTGCGTCCATCATTGGGAAGGAACCAGCTTGCGCAGAGGGCGACAGTTCGTGGAGCTGTAGAGATCTTGGAAGGAGAGTTCTTCTTGAGAGCAGCGTGCAGCTCGGTCGGAGTGACAAGGTAAGAGGAGAGAGCTCGTACACCAGACATGTTTCCTGTTGCTGCTGTGCGAGAGAGTCTGGAGGCATGGCGAGAGAAGAGGAGAGGGCGAGGAGCTCCTCTTGTGAAGATAGTAGCTGCCGCCATTGCGTGCTACGAGTGGGTTCTGAGCCGTTATCTGGAACGCATCAGGTAAGCTGGAGCTGTGGAGGCGAGGATTGGTTGAAGTAAGAGTGGGATTATGGAGGTGAAGCTGGAGATGTTGAGGAACAGTCAAATCTACGCAGCAGAGAGGAGGCGGATGGGCGAGCCGGGTGAGGGGTTGGAGCTGGAGCTGGGCTGGATGGATGGAGGTTGGCGCTGGCTTGTGAAGCTGCAGCAGTGCAGGTGCTGGTGGTTGGACGATAAGAAATTCTTGGCACGTGATGGCGAGCTAGAGAGATCATCGAGGCGCGGGCAGACGCGACTCGAAGTCAACATCATCTCGTGGAAAGTCAACAACAACCTCTCCCACAGGTGAACTTGACCTCGAAAGCACCACTCGCTACGGTGTTCTTCACAGCAGTCAATGCTGATATACATGAATCCATCACGATGAAGGTCAAGATCCTGAAGTGGAACGCAGTAGCCACATGGCGATGGGATATTCCTGACGACGACGTCTGTGGAATTTGTCAAGTACACTTTGATGGCACATGTCCTACTTGCAAATATCCAGGCGACGACTGTAGCTTGCGTACGTACTCTCGCTTTGAAAGGCAGGAGCTGAAATGCTAATATGCCAACAGTCTCTGGGAAATGCGGACATAATTTCCATATGGTTAGCCTGAACATCGATTCTGGGAGTTCGAGGACTGACGAACGACAGCATTGTATCATAGAATGGATCAAGCAGGAATCTTCGAAGGGTCAATGTCCTATGTGCAGACAGAGTATGCATCTCTCTTGAGGCTCCCAGAACCATGTTAACAGATGAAGAATTCGAATGGACGGACAACTCGACCACGGCTGCGGTTACAACGGCATTAAGGGGAACTGGGTTTGCATTGGGAACGGAGTACAGGGAATGAGATGGAAGTTCTGAAGGATACGGTGTTACGGCATATGATACCACGGGCGCTACGACAAATGGACATATGGAGTTCTCGAGTTTGGGTAAGAGAGGAACAACGCACCCAGTGTGTGGGTCACTTTTCCACATTGTGCCTCCGCGGCTAACAATCTCCAGGTTAGTGTTCATGATGTAAGGCAGTCACTATTCGTTAGATACGAGAGAAATTGCAAGCTGGCGTGAAGGCTTTCTCCACAGCTGTTACTTCAGAGTACAGAATTGCCGTTTAATCGGCGACGTGTATTTTGAAGTCATATACAGTGGAAAGCAGATGCTGGCCCGACTACCAGAACTCGTCCAGTGACAGTTGCTAGATATAAGATCTACAACTACAGAAATAAGCAGTTCCTCCCGAAACATATTCCTTGAAGCTTCTTTTCCTGTCGTTTCCCCGTACAGTATATGGCCACATTAGAACATATCTGATTCCATCATGTATTCTTGAACTGGCGCTTTTTTTACCCTCACGTTTATGATCCCTCTTTCTGCTATACGATTTACCTTTTTTGCGACTTTCGACTAAGTGCAGAACGCTCCAGCGATCTAATCAAATTGTATGATTGCCAACGATCGTTTTTGCTTCTGGGTCGCATTCATGGGAGGTCTTCTATTACAGATGTGCTCTCTGGCAGGATGTTACCGGTCCACGTGCCGACTAACATCACACCTGCAAGGCTTGGGACTCTTCGGGAAGATCAGGCCGAGTCATGGCAAGTTACACGACGCACGAATCATCCATTTGGTTTCGCTTCTGACTGGAATTGATTCTTCCGCAGCGTTCTCTGACACAAATCATCTTTCCAGATCCACTCGGCCCAATCCAGGTTCAAAACATGCCTTCATCTACCCACATTTCCGACTCAATCTGCTCAACGTTTGATTCATTAAGTGCCCTTTGCATTATTATCTATCTTGAGCATAACCATTCGTCCGCATAGATCACCGACGTAATACGAGACGAGTATCAGCTCTGCTATCTCACAGTAGCTTTCAGACCAGCTCAGTCCTCGCATCCATGACTAGTCATTTCAGGCATGTCCCAGTCCGGGAACCACACTTGTAAGCATGTCTCTGAGCCAGTTGTCATCTCCTTCTGCTTCCGAGTTGCGTGAGGTCTGCATCATTTCGACTTTCCGGCTGTGGTTCGGTCCTTATTGTGAATTATTCTCTCATCTGATCGATCCGAGATTTCAGTGGTATGCCAGTGGTGTGAGAGATGTGACACTTTCATTGCTGTTCCGTCGGCGAAGGGCAGGAGGTCTGCTCGTCACAATGCGATAGATATCCAGCCCGTCATCATCTTGTCCTGGGTTCGCAGTCGAGAATTCCAGGAATTTCAAGAGCTTGTAGAATACTGCTGCCAAGAGACCTCCCATAAGTGGCCCGATATAATATATCCAGTGATTTCCCTTAAAATCCCCCAATATAACATCTGGACCGAAACTCCGAGCAGGGTTGATGGCAGCACCGGTGAAGTTTATCCCTATGCTGAGTAAGTATAAATCCTCAATTATGCGGAGGTCGGAGATAACGTACCAATCATGTGTCCCATAAATAAAGCGATGCCGATACCGAGTGGAGCGAGAAATGATCCACGATGGTTCTCCACCGCTAGCATCATGATCGTGAAGACTAATAAAAGGGTCATCATCATCTCAATCACGAATCCTTGGTTGACGGACACGCCGGAAGCCAAATTGGACTGAGTATTGAATTCTCCCGGAAACAGATCAGAGACTAGCAACGATGCTGCCGTTGCACCAAGAAGCTGAGTAGGGACCAACAATGCACCTCTTTGCCAAGGAACGGCTCCAACGAGGCATAATCCAAAAGTGACCTGTCTACATCAGTAACTGGTAGACCAAAACGTTGGTTGATACGCACAGCTGGATTGAATTGTCCTCCGCTGACTCTGAAAAATATCCAAACATTGACTGCCAGACTGCCTCCGAATGCAGCACTGATATATACTATCTGCAGCAAACTCGGCGAGTTGAAAAGAAAATCTATCCGTGGTAAGGTATCCGGTTTTGCGTTCGCGGTTTGGACGGCTGTCAACGCAAAAAATAAAAATGAGAACGTCCCCATAAACTCCCCCAACATGGCAACCAAATGATTGCGTACATCGTCGCTTATCCAAGTCAACAGAGGATGCCGCGGCCTGTCATAAACCGGTTCAGTCCTGGCTAAAATCGGAGAACTATACTGTGCCGGCGTGGGAGGACGCCTTGGAAAAACAAAATCGGACTTGCTATGGCTGGTATATGCAAGTGGAATCGGCATCTGGCTCTGGTTCTGGTAGCTATTCATGATCGTCGGTTCCTCGCGTACTTCGAATCGAAAGACCTGCTTTTGATAAACAGGAACGGCCAAACCAATAATGTGGGTATTGGCTCTGTCTTAAGAAGGTCCTATTATGGTTCGCATGCTAATGCTCTGTACCTGCTGCACGCCGACATGCATCTCTGGTGCATCGCTCGCCCTCCATTCATGCACCCTCCTCGTGAAGGAGTGAACTCTCTCGCCGATCAGCATTTCTGCAACCGGAATCGGTACTCGTGAACGGGCGCTCGGATCAATGACGCTGTCCTATAACCACACTCGACGAGGATTACGAGGTGACCTCTGTTTCGGGGAATATTATGTAGGTGGGAGGGATTCCCGACGACTTCGGCTTCTGCTGCTGATGTATGGGATGGTCCTTGGTCCACTGACGGATTTGACTTTCAGCCACAAACACAGCAGGGACGTCGGGCATGTTTTATGGTAGCGATGCAGACAGAACTCACGATGCTGAATGGATGGAGAAGTTGAGACGATGGTTTCTGACCCTCGGTTCCGTGCTTGGCGAAACGAATGTTGTCTTGTTTTGGAGTAGAAAGGGGGAGGGATAAGCGAGACCTAAGCCCTGGCGATCGTGAGCTGAAACGACTTGATGAGATCAGACCTACTCATCGTGACTGAACCGGCTACGATTGAAATCATAAGATGACAATACCAAAGCAGCGTTCCGATAACAGCAAATATTACACTTGGATTTGCAAAGAAAAGCGTACAGCAAACGGAGTCTCATTTGGATTGTTGCAGCTGTCCATTTACACGATACAGTAGTCGGAATATGGAACTTGCTAAGCGACAATGACTCGCGTCAGACAGACACCAGTCGGAGAGACGACCCTCCCCCACAGGATCTAACGGTCAAGCATCGAGCTACGGAATGATCGGCAAATCTCAGACCGGGGAACCCATCTCGGTATCAGTTTGGAATTCAAAATTGTGACGGCGAGTGACGTACAGAAGACACCAATGAAACCAATCAAGTCGCCTCGCACACCTACATCACGAGCATTTTTCCGACGCGCAGCTTTTGCGAAACCCAATTCTTTCGATTTCTAGGTGTAACCCTTCGACGGGTCTCTAGAGTCCTTCAATTTCTCGCGAGGCTCACAGTCTAGCTTTGGGGTTCATCTTTAAAGTGCTAGATAAACATCACTCACTCCGTCACTTGGAAGCTGTTATCGAACTCGCAACTCTCTTTTATCTGTATGCATTAAGCTTAGTATTGATACTTTGGCTATGCCCGCTCTAGACCTTTCTCTTTCCATCGAGATCCCCAGATTCCATTTCTGCCAGGTGCCATGATGCCGTTGGGATCGAGCGCATCTTTAATCTGGTCATGAAACTTCAACAAAGCCCCGTCATTGTAATTGTACGTCTTCATGACCTGATCTTGAAATGCGATGTGTGTTCTATACTCGCCCATGCCCAATTTCGCGCCTTCGCTGATCAGTTCCTTCATCATGGCAGTCGCCCGCCGCTTTGAGTCTTCGCTTTTCCGGTCAAAGATTATCATCACGATATGATGCATCTCACGCCAGCCAACACAGAATGTAGGGAAGTAATCGAAACCGTACTTTTGATGGATCCGTTTCGTCATCTCGTACTGCTTGACTGCGTCTTCTCCTGTTGTCGGACTGATTGGGCTAAACGCTGTATGCGAGCCATTCGGAAGCCACATTACCCAGTCCAACTCTCGCAAATCGGGAATGCCCGCGTATATATTGACCCGACTTCGCAAGTAGGAGTTCGCGGGTGTGTCTTCGGGGAAAGTAAATTTGGCGCCTGGGATCTTGTAGAACTCCTCGCGGATGACATCGATGTGAGCTTTCCGAATGACCTCCGGACCATAAACACAGAGGTACAGAATCCATCTAAAATTCCCCATCCACATTTTGGGAACGATAACTTCATCGATCTTATCGTGTGGGATAGGTCTATCACCATCCCAGAATGCCTTCCTATCACCATAAACACTCGCCTCCTGCATGATATGTCGAAGATGCGGCACATTAGGAATGATATTCCGTATTCGCAGCGGCCGAATAGTCTCTACAATCTCATAGAGATCTTCCTCCTTCTCAAACGTGATCTGAAACGTCTGATGCCCTTTCGGATTCGGCATCAGCCAGACTAGCTAACGATTAGCGAGCAAGATATCAAGAATGACCCGACTGGCACTTACATCCCATCTTGGTCACAATGCCATAGTTCGACTGCGAGAACAGACCGTCAGCGTACGGCCCGAAGCCGTATTGAAACAGCTGCCATGTGTTCGCGCTGCCGTGCGAGGTATTCGCATCTGGCATGGCGCCCATACCGGTTCGCATCAGCTCGCCGTCTGGTAGGACGATTTCCAGGCCACAGTGCATCCCGAAGTGGTCTATCGCGAATAAGCCAAAGTACTCAAACCTTTCTGCAACAATTGTAGTGCTGTATTGGGCAGACCTACCTCCATAGGGCGTATACCCAACTCCTCTATCCAAGGCGTTGCCAATCACACTCCCGCCTCCAAGGTCTGGACTACTCAAGGTCAATATCTTGCGAGGAACCCGGTGCTCGTTCTTACGTACACATCAACCCAGAGATCCTTCCCCGACTTCTTGATCTCGTCAAAGAGCATGTAGTAGCTCACACCTGGTTCAAGCAGGCAAAACGCACTCTTCTCATCAAGCTCGAGGACTTTCTTCATTCTCTTCCCGAGATCCACTACGATGGATCCTGGTAGTCGAGCAGCAGCTCCTCCGTAACCTACAATACCTGAGTATAAGTCCATCTAAGATAACATGAGAGAATTAATACCAAGATTCCTTCCCATTGAAATTGGATATATCGGAATTAGCCACTTATTCGCCCACCTCACCACCGCTTGGACTTGTTCAACACTTCCAGGCGAGCATATCGCACTATTAACAAATTCATCCTGGGCTCCAAGCGGGAATGCATCGTGTGTGAGCGGCCGATGCAAATACCACCCATCATCCAGCTCTTCATTCACAAGCAACACATCGCCATCCACCAAAGGCTTCAGCTCTTCGATAGCTTCCTCAAATATTTTTTTGCTGATTCCTTGCGGCAACACTTGCGATCTGATATTTGGCACGGGCCCAGTGGCTGGTTGCATTGTAGTCGCATTATCCTGGAACCGCCTTCTTGTACATGTTCGCATATTCGGTGACTCGCGAGGGAATACCAGGTGCGTATTCTGGTTCGAGCATTTTGAATGGGTTTTTGATAAATTTGCCTCTGAATGAAAGAATTTGATGATCAAAAGTTTGAGAATTCGTTAATATAGGTTCATATATCATGAAGCTTACAAGGAGTGCGCATGTTGACTTTTGGGGAAGGCCCCACGGTCATGTGGGACGGGATAGTGAAGTGATTGGCGAGTTTGTGGGGGTCAATTACCCCGCGTTTTAGCACGTACCCCGCCAAAGTTTGGCGAAGTCACCCTGTATCCTGGCGGCAGAGTGAAAAACTTTTCAGAAATTGCAGTATCTCTAGCTCTTGGTACCCCATAATCTATTCCAGGCTATTCTTGACCGTCTGTTATATGTAAGGTTATCGAAATCATTGTAATAATTGTCTCACCTGCTGTTCTCGCTTACGGTCACAAAAGTAAATACCTCCGGACACACTTACAACCTTGTGTCATGCTAGGGTCTTTGCGAGATTCCGGTATAGTTGTGATTGAGAGAAATGTATCACGTAGGCCTTTGATGGTAAATGGGATTGCAGATTCGCCACAGCTCTATAGAGACCCCAAAAGGGAGATATATGTCGTATCCGAAGTCCAAATACTTCGGCAGTCCAGCAACTGATCGAGAACCAGAAATTTGTTACAAGTGTTATTTTTATGGACTACAGCATTATAGACCTAAGCAATGCCAAAGCTTTCTAAAGAAGGAGCAGTCTCTCCCAAACTCTTCATGACAGGCGCAAGTCGTTCAACACACTTACCGACCAGTTCATGAACCTCCGGGCCCCAGACTCTGGGGCCATTAAAGACTGCAGGTTGTACAGATCCATAAAACTTCCTCTCCGTCCTCGCATTCGCCTTGTCATCAGTTGACGGCAGTGGAGGCCAATGAGCATGAGCGTGAATGAAAGCTGTATGAAACATGTACTTGTTCTCGAAGTCTATATTCAATAGGCCTTCATTGGCAGCCTTTTGTAGATCCTCGATATAAATACTACACTGAGTTAGCCGACGAAATCGGGGGCTCGCCTAGCGTATGTACCTTGGTTTGAGCTGTAATCTCGTCATCAGATGCCATCTCTATTTCTCAAATGTCTATTGACAAGATTACGTACATTCAGTGCTGATCTCCACAGCGGATCTTCAACTTCCCATCTGTCTTCCACGAACCACTCATTGGGCCTGATATTCCCGGGGATAGCCGGCCTGAGACTTGTGAGCACTTACGATCGGTATGAAACGGCGAAAGAAAGGAACACACATCGGGATATCTTCACTTCTACGCCAACGAAGAACTTTACAAACTCGAGTATCAGGATTTCTTGGTTGAATGAACATTCGATCAGCCTTCACGTGATCGCAGAAGACTGGCATGAAGGCTGTGAGGAGAGCCTCCGGATCATTCTCATGCGCAGTGAATACGTCTTCGAGATCTTCTGGTAGCTTTGGTATAGCTAGTGGCTGTGACATTGTTATGATCGTCTTTGGGATACTGAAATGTGTAAGTGATGGAAATGCTCCGACGTAATCTCGTTCGTGTTTCCCCACCTCTGGTTGCTGATTAAGCAAGTTAGCCATTTATCTATCTGCTTGTGAGTAGCTCTTTTGATCTCGTAGAATCCATGGTAAATAAAAGATTGTTCAAAGTGTTCTAGATACTTGAAGGAAGGGTATAGAGTAGAGGCGGAATCGCTCATTGGGACGTCATTAACTGTAGTAGAATTTGTGCATATTAGCAATCATTTGCCTGATAAAGACTGATAGCTTGGATAAAGAACTCAATTGATTTTTGCATAGTAATTCGGTAAATGCCTCCTTCTGGCTCCCGTTCCGGCGCAGAAAAAACCCTTTTCAAGTGTTGCTTGTGATGATGATATTGCTTGGCACGGAAGGATGAAGGAAGTCCAACGCACAGCAGCTTTTAAAGCCAGTGGAGAAATTCCATAGATACAGAAAATCAGAAACAAAATTTTCTGCATTTGTCGTCTTGCTCAAATCAATCTTCTCGTTCGCACCTTAGAGACCAACACTGCTTTATCACAGAGATATGAGTCACGTGCCTCAAATTCCCTCTTCTCTTTCCTCATTTCAACCAAACATGCCAATCCGGAACGATTTCAGAAACGAATGATCAGAAAAGTTACAATTATCTCAACGGGACGGAGCGATTAGGAGCATGTAGTTCGAGAAGTGATGAAGTTGGCTGATATCGGGTGAAGCCGACACTGGAATCGGGTGATCTTTCGTCCCCATCGTACGACCGAGAACATCGCTGAGAACAAGCGAAACACAACGACATGCCACAACACACGTGCAGATGTCTATGGAAGAGCATATAACTGTTCTAAGTGTCCCTGACGGGAAAACAGAACTATCTTGAAAATCAAGTACACAGTCAAATCACACAACTCAAGATTTGGACAAACCTGAACGAATTATATCTTCAACATTACCAAAAACCATCATGAGCGCCGCAGCAAAAAATATTGCCTTGGTAGCACTCGGTGCAGCAGGTGCCGTATTCACAGTCAACACAATCGCCAAGCCGACAACATCACAAGGCATTGCTGGCGCTGTGAGGAAACAGCTGGACAACTACAACGAGACTGTTCATCCTGAGCAAGATAGGAGGTGAGATAATCCTACGTTGGCACCTATTTATTTGTTTGTGACTGATGCTGACGTGGTGTAGGGATACAATTTTCGACAGAACGAAGATCATGAATGATGTCAAGACGAGGAAACCTTGGAATATGACTTATGCTGAGAAGGAGAGGGTGGCACATGAGCATCAGTAGGGATGGGAGACTGGGATATGGAGTTTTGTTTTGGAGTTCGGAATTGGGGATATCATATCTACAATTTTGGTGCAAGCTTGAGAAACGATGGTTGGATTAAGTTCGGGTTGAGCGGGGCGGTTTGCGAATAACTTGTATGGCGGATCGTTCGTACAGAGGCATATAGTGCCCTGAGAAATTCAAAGAATAGCACTCCATGAAGCTGAAAAGGGTGCTTCTGATTGAGTAATACACATATCATATCTTATCACCTTTTTCTATATACCTGTGCCGGAAGCCCTTCAACCTCTCGCAGATTATGGGCGTTCCGCGACAATACCGAAGACTTATTGAGATTACGCAGTGAACAATAGCGGGGTATAAAATCGAAGCAACATCCTGAATGACAGTAACACGCCTACAACTTTAGTCCACATAGTTGGAATTTCTTTGTCCAAAAATCCTGAAGTGCCAAAGACTCATCAAGTGCCAAATCTGTGTCTACTGCTTCTCTTGTTTACTTCGCTACGCAAATGTTTGTTTTGAATTTGATATGTTTATTAGAAAGAGTCATGACAGACTCTACTGAGTAAATTTTGCAGATTCTTGTTGATTTGTCACAAAGACTCAGCATCGTGTGTTGCCTTACCCATGGAGTATATAGTTGCACACCAGAAGCCACTTCTACTCACATCATCGCCCCACCGCAATACATAACTATCCTTCAAACTCAACGCCATCTGCTTCCTCACCAGTTACCCACAATGGCGGCACCCCCCTCCCCCATCTCAATCACCCCCTCCCGCTTCCAAACAGCCCAGGAAACATTCACACTCCACCTCCCCCCCACAGCCTTCCAACCCAACGGCCCAACCGCATCAACCGCCTTCATTACACCCGCTCAAATCTTCCCTCACCTCCCCAAAGATGTCATCACCATACTCACCCAACTCCACGCCTCAGACAACAAGCATCCTCGTCCACCGCTCTACGATCTCGTTCCAGACCCACACGGGCTTCCCAGCATCAATGAAAGAGGTGAATTAGAGTTGAAGTTTAGAGTGGATAGAAACCATGCCGCTGCGAATGAAGGGTGGTTGCGAAACCCGGTGGGACTTGTTGGGATGCAGAGTCCGGTGTCTTGGTCTGGGTTGGGGCTGGATTATGATATTAAGGTGTACCTGGCAGGGCTGTGGCTGCCGATGACGGCTGAAAGGTATCAGAAGGTGTTTAGAGATATTGCGGCGTTTAGGCAATTGGCGCCATATTGAGGGAGTCTTGCAGTATTGTGGTGTGGGAGCGAAGGGATGATGATAGTGGCGAGACGAACCCGACGTGTAGCGCGATGATTTGCTTGTTCTCCCGCTATTGCGATGACTCTGATTACTGGCTAAAAAAATATCTGTTCCATATTGCCCCCGATAGATGTCGAATCCCTTAAAGTCTTGCACCAAAGTGCCACAATCGTGTCCTACTGTGCAACATCCTTCAGCTATGAAGTATGGCAGTCAAACCCTTGTGCCAATAGGACAGATACAAGGTTATGCCTCAGGTGGGCTCAAGAACCAGAGGCAGATGAGATCTTTCTCTCCTTCTGAGCATTGCGATGAACTGGAGAATGAGAATTGCCAACAAGAAACTGCACTAGACGCATAGCTTGAGCCCCAGACCAAGCAATCAACCACGGCTCGATACCCGCCCGCAACAACATTACGCGGCTTTCGTCCATAGGTTCCCGTAAGTCCAGCATCCATTGAATGGTTAAGCTTGAGAACAGATATTTAAGAGGTTGATAAAATGATCGTGGTTGTAGAAGACTGGACCGAAACAATTAAACATCATTTAGAATAGCATCTTCCGTAGCCGCAATAAAATCTAAGGAAAGAACATGAACTTCGACAACGCGCTCAAGGAGCTTCATTAAATCTCTTTAAATTGACCTGGCCGGATTTCGTATCCAGCCATTCGACCCTGCCTACCATCTAAAATACAAGTTCAAATCAATTCCCATTTTGAAATACCCAAAACTATTCCCATCCCTAGACAAAAGACCAAACAACCAGCCGGACTAAAAGCTCGACGACAAGCAAGACGCCATTATTACCAGTCACCCATTGCTCGATTGATGGAGTTGACTCCCGATTGCGATGTTTCCCAGACTCCGCCGCGATGTATCTTAAATTGCAATTGAAACGAGACCACCAACTCCTTGTCAGAAATAGGTACACATTCCTCAAGTCTTCAAGTGACGGTTGAAATGAAAGCTTGATACTGCTCTTCTTCCGTGAGGAGCTTCTTCGCTGGTTTGACCTTGTGGACAGGCACAGGCGTGGAATTTGTAGTAGCCCATGGCGTGATCTGGAAATCCATCATGTCGGCCTTTTCAGCCTCTTCTTCCTTCTCCACGGGTGCAGGCTGCTCTGTATCGCGAGGGAGACGCATAGCTAGAAGTACGTATTCTGCTCTAGTCGCCTTGTCCATGATGTCATCCATATATCGCCTGACTTCTTCCGGAGGAGCAACAATCTTCTGTAACGCATCCAGCTGCCGTGGTTGATGTGCATACAGCCGTATGGTGATCGGCTGGTAGTAATCAAGCTCTGGGTCATATGAAGGATATTCGCTACTGCTGCCCTTTCTGACTATCAGAAATGACACAATCACCTCGCCGTTTGGTCGAGTTTCGAGAATGCTGAATTTGGGGAAGGAATAGCGGTCTCCGTTTCCACCACTAAACTCAAATACTAGCCCGGATATATCTGGTTTTGACGAAGCAACTGGTCCCTTTGATCGAAGTGCTTGTGGCTGTGGCTGAAATTGAGGTATTGGGGTAGGAGCTGGTGGTGGTGGAGTTGGGGCTACTTTGACAGGTGGTGTGGGATGTGATACTGGAGTGGAGGCAGATTGTTGCGGTATGCTTCCATGTACCTGCGGTACACTCTGTGGCTTTGGCGGAGCTTGAGACATAGGTGGAGGTGCAGCAGCAGCAGCTTGCCGTGCTTTTTGGGCGCGAGTAAGCTCCGTAAGCTCATCGATATGACTTTGAAACCTCTTCAATTCCTCGGACGTAGCCTCGCCATTTGCAACTATCCGCATCAAAGCTTTCAAGCTCGGATCTGTTGCCGCTCGTTCTGCCAACATCTGTATGACTGGATCTGTGCTCTTTCCAACAGGGGTAGGCGGTGGTAAAGATTGTGAAGTATTCGGTGCTGAAGTCGTTTGTATGGGTGCTGGGCGATGTCCGTTCGGTAGAGCATTGAGAACTTGAGGAGGCTGTGAGAAGGTGTTATTAGGAGGAGGAGGATGAGCAGTATTTCCCATCTGTACATCTTGTGGCCTTGGTGATGATTGTGGGATCGGAGGTGGAGGTTTCTGTTGGACTGGCTGCACCGGAGCTGGAGGGGGTGTTGGAGGCATCACCCCGCCAGGTGGACCATACTGGATTATCGGACGATACATCTGTTGTTGAGGCGGCACAGTTGCAAGAAGTGGTTTCGGATTCGGGTCTTTTATTGCATACATGGTAGCTTCAAAAGTATGTGGTTCGATTGTTATAGAGCAGCTCCCAAGTTTCGTCATTGAGTCCTTCGCAGGGTTGTCTGGTGGTGCATCTGGAGCTCCTTTCTTCTTTGTAGGTTTCGTCCAGTATTTCTCGAATATGCCCTCGGTCAACCATTTTGCTCGTGATCTTTGTAGTGACTCTACCAAAACCCCGCTGTGAGACTTGGTCAGCCTGGCGCCTCGAAAGCACGTAGAGCTTCGTTCCAACTTACCTCTCTGGAATTGTCTGGAAATGGCTCGCAGGGAGATTATCAGGCTGCGGTTCTTCAACTGTAGGCAGCGGCTTTCCGGGCGCAATACTTCGAGGCAACGACTCTTCAACTGGAGGTGGAGGCGGCGCAGGAGGAGTTGGTGTCTGGGTGCGTGGCTCCGGAGGAGTGGAAGTTCTCTTCTTGCTGACGGACTCTACACGCGCAGCGCGAGCAGGAAGCTTCCTCTTCCTCTCCATCGCCGTCACAGTGCTGGTCGACAGCTGTATATATGTGGTGTTGTTGACGACGCGTCGTCGATTGGATTGAGCGGTTCAAAGATTGGTGGGACGAGACGAGACGGGAGGAGACGTGAAGAGAAGTGGATGTTGGTTCAGAAGCTGGTCGATGCGAGGAGCGAAGGATGGCCAGGAACATCAAACCTCTCACTCAGCCGAGTCTTGCGACTGTCTGGTCTCTGCAACCACAACAGCTTCAGATGCAACGCCTTGACGGTACCACTGAGTAAACGCTGCTGGATGTGAATCAGAGACCCAGAGAAGGAAGAAAGAAAACTGTTCAAAGAAATACTTTTGTGCTTTGGTCGCGTGTAAGTGTCTCAAGCCCAGCTCTCGTCTGGTATCAAGACCAACCAACAACAACAATTCTGGCCCAACAATTGGCCGGGGCACGTGAGAAGTGTCAAGGATTGGACAAAAATTAGATATCGTTGGGTTCTGTCATTTGTTCGTTTGTTTATTGCCGCTGAACTAGGATGCATTGCGCTTCTTCTATGCTCTGGTGACTGACCTCAATCTAGGAGGCGAGGCTTTCGGCCTGGAGATGGCTACTCTTGCTCCCATTTTCAAGAAAGCTTACGGGTTGTTGTTCGCTGGGATTGCTCTATACACTGTGGCTTTGGTTGCAGTCACCAATCCATGGCTTCAACGGCAGTAATTTGCTCCTTGCGATACATTTCCCAGTATTTAGTCTGACCAAGTTAGTGTCATCTATGTACACAAGCTCCACACGGCATGGTGGGTGGATATCAATAAGCCAGAACAGTTTGGTTTCGCAAGCAAGTTTTCCTGCAGATAGTTTCAGGGAGAAATACTAATAAGGCATACAGAGAACCAAATAACACCATTCAACTTCTCAACACCCGATGGAGAGACCATCTACGCCTGGCATGTAATGCCATTGGGACTGTATGCAAAGCACGAATCTGAGATTATACAGCAGCCCTCAGGATGCGTAGAGGATGTTACCAAGACGAAAGCATTCCAACTCCTCAAGAATGACCCAGATGCTCGTTTGATCATCAATTGTAAGTACATCAATGCCGACTTTTCGAACACTGACTGATGAGTCTCAGTTCACGGGGTACAAACCTAATTCTCGAGTCTCGGCTGATCGCAGCTAATATGTACAGAATGCCGGAACGGTTGCTCAAGGCTGGCGAACGGATTCATACCGCTCTCTATCGGATGGAAGCACCTCCAACATTCACATTCTCGCGATCGACTACAGAGGTTTCGGCCTCTCAACTGGTACCCCTACCGAGGAAGGGGTCATCATCGACGGCGTCGCAGCTGTAAATTGGGCAATGCAAGTAGCTCAAATCCCACCGGAACGAATCGTCATCGTCGGACAAAGTCTGGGAACGGCGGTCACATCCGCCGTCGTGGAACATTTCGCTGAACAGGGTACTGACTTTGCCGGTGTCGTGCTGGTGGCTGGGTTCACGAGCATCCCCAATCTTCTCACCGGCTACTCGATTCTGGGGTACATCCCGATCTTGTCGCCGTTTGGTACTCATCCTGCTCTGCAGCGGCTACTGGCCAGCTATGTGGTCGACGAGTGGCCGTCTGTGACACGTATTGCGAATATTGTCCGGCGAAGTAAGAAGCTGAGGCTGTTTATCATTCACTCGAGAGATGATCCTGAAATTCCTTGGACCCATTCGGAGGGTCTCTTTGCTGCTGCTGCAAATGCTACTACTGACGGTGGTATGGATGTGGAATTATTCCAGAAGATGAAGGATACATCAACGACTGACATGGGAGATGGCTCTTTCATCAGCACCTGGAAGGCTACCAGTGACAAAATCATCAGAGAGGAAATTGTGGGACATGGCCGTAGGTTACGGGGTGCTATCGAGATATATAATATGCCTGCTAATGGTGTGCAGAACACAGCAGGATCTTGACTTATGCACCTGTTGCTCTTGCCGCTTTGAAGGCATTCGGTATGGATAATGGAGGTAGTCTTCCACTGTAAGGGACAGAACAACACCGTACCAAGTTTTTCGAATTAATTAGACTGTATCAATGATCTTGTAACCATGAGGATTTCTCGGCAGAGCTCTTGTGTGGAGACCATGGAGGTATTAGAGGCATGCTACGCAGCCTGGTGCTTGAGAATGATAGATGCGACTGTTAGAGTCGATGTTAACATTTATCACAACAACGTCTCAATCTGTATTCTCCACTACTACACAAAGTCCAGTGGACTAACTTTCACAGTTACATCAAACCATTTCGAGATTAAGATACAGATCACCAAGAATATATAGGTCCACGTGACTTCTGCCTGCCACCTTTAGCGTTTCGCGTGAACCCCACCTCATTATTTACCCCACCAGAGTACCTCCTGTCCCTTCAACAGCACGTCTACTTACAGCTTCAACACACAACCTCAATATGGCAGACGAACAGAAAGCTGGTGCAGCTCCAGCTGACAAAGGAAAAGCCCCTGAAGAAACTCCCGTCACTACAACCACCCAAGCCGAATCCGACAACGAAGAAGAACAAGAGGACACGACAGCTCCAAGCACAGCTGCAGGCACAGCAAGCAAGAAGAAGAAATCGAAACGAAAGCGCGTCAAAGCTGCGCTCGGTGGTGGATCAGCCGAGGGGTCAGAAAGTGCCTCCAGAGATGACCTCAACAAGGCCGTCGGCGGCCTCGGCGCAGCAGACATCCAGCAAATACTGAAGATGAACCCAGCGCTGGCACAACAGATGGGTGTAGGCGAAGGCAGCGAGCTCTCAGACAAGAAGATACAGGAGGCGATGAAGAAGCTAAATCTAGAGGAGATTATGACGGGATTGGCGTCCAGTGGGAAGAACGTCAAGGATATGGCGAGCTACAAGTTCTGGCAGACGCAACCTGTGCCGAAGTTTGGAGAGAGCTCTGGACCCGTCGAGGAGGGGCCATTTAAGATTGTGGATATTGAGAAGGTGCCTAAAGAACCTGGACCATTGCTGCCAGGTTTCGAGTGGGTGACTATGGATTTGACGAAGGAAGAGGAGATCCAGGAGCTGTTCTCATTGCTTTATGGGCATTATGTTGAGGATGATGAGGCTATGTTCAGATTCAATTACTCGGAATCTTTCCTCAGATGGTACGTGCTCTACATAGAACGAAATTGGCTATACTTACAGAAATAGGGCCCTTATGTGCCCTGGCTGGACCAAGGAATGGCATGTTGGTATCCGTGCTTCTGCTTCCCGCAAGCTAGTTGCTTTCATTTCAGCCATTCCCGTGGCCCTACGTGTCCGAAAGAAGGTTCTCCATGCCTCGGAGGTCAACTTCATGGTGGTTCACAAGAAGCTGCGATCAAAGCGTATGGCTCCAGTCCTCATCAAGGAGATCACCCGCCGCTGTTACCTTCTCAAGACTTGGCAAGCTATCTACACTGGGGGTGTTGTACTCCCCAAGCCAGTCAGCACCTGCAGATACTTCCATAGATCTCTTGATTGGCAGAAGCTGTACGAGGTTGGATTCAGCCCGCTACCTGCCAACAGCAAGCCTCAATACCAAATCCGCAAATATGCTCTTCCAGACCACACTGGAACCAAGCATCTACGGCCCATGGAGGAGAAGGACATCGATGGTGTTCTCGACCTTTTGAGGCGGTACTTGGATAGGTTCGACATGGCTCCTATGTTCACGAGAGAGGAAGTCGAGCATTGGCTGTTATACAAGAAGACTTCTCCAGAAGAACAAGTAGTCTGGTCATACGTCGTAGAAGTAAGGCATAAATCTTCACCTGACCTAGCACTGTACTAACCAGACCAGGACCCATCAACCAAGAAACTTACCGATTTCTTCTCCTTCTACATCCTCGAATCCTCCGTCATCAACAATGCCGCCCACAAAAACGTCCGCGCCGCTTACCTCTTCTACTACGCCACGGAGCACGGCCTGTCCCCGCAATATTCCCGCGCAGATCTCAAGAAACGCCTCAATGAACTCATGAACGACGCGCTCATCCTCGCCAAGAAGTACAAATTCGATGTCTTCAATGCTTTGACGCTGCTAGACAACACTCTGTTCTTGGAGGACCAGAAATTCGGTGCAGGTGATGGCCAATTGCATTATTATTTGTATAACTATAACACGAACGCCATTGCGGGTGGTGTTGATGCGAGGAATAATGTGGACGAGAAAAATGGGAGTGGGATGGGTGTGGTGATGTTGTAGTCAGTCTAGGGTGGTCCGCATGGCTGCTGAAGAAAAAGGTGTGCAAAAAGAGGATGTGAACTTGCATGGCTGGAATACCCAAAATACTAGCGAATTGCGAGATTGAATCAAAAGAGAACACTGTGCCTGGGCATTGAATTCTTCATAAATTTACTTCGAGTGACAGCCTAAATTCCAACTGCAGTTATCTTCGGCGCCAACTCCCGAGTCTCTCGTACTCTCCGTTACGTACTCCAAATTCTGTATTGTGCTCATCCATATTACCCCTAACCATTTCTCAACACGGAATCGAATAAGATAAAGCTAAAGCCATGGCTTACACTAAGTCTAGTCTCTGAATCACGAATGTCCTCGATAGCCACTCAAGATGAGGCTTCATGTCCAAGAGTTGAGGTCTAAGGGATGAGCTAAGCATGCCGTATGAGATATGAGAACAAGTTATGAGAGGATAAATCTTGTGACGTGCAACAAAAATTGTTTACCGAGGAGCGTGGAAATTGATTGGATGACGTGGAACAAATTATGTCCGGTGTGGAGATCTTAAACGTTTTCATTGAGTGAATACGTGTGAGGAGAGTCGTCAACATATTTCGTAAAGCTTGAAATTCAGAATCGCCACAAAATATAACACTCATCTAAATGCATCTAATATCAAACAATACAAGACTTCTCAGCAGCTGATGCACTACTTCGGCAACTTCGCCACCTTCTCCACCATCCCCGCCACCATCTCATCATGCCACTTCCACTCCTCAAGCATAAACACATGCCCCCTCCCCTCCCTAATCACCCCCGTCCCCGGCTCCAACATCTCAATCAACTTCCTCCCATGCGGAACCGTAATCATATTATCCCTCGTCCCATGCAAAACCATGATCCTCTCCCTCCCCACCCTATCCCCAATCTCCCTCAACTGCTCCCTCGTCTTGCGATGCCACCCCGCAGCAATAGCCTGCATCATAAACCCCTTCCTGGTGAACCCCTCCACATCCAACCTCTTGGTCAACTCCTGCGCTGCGAACCGCTCGTAGTTGGTGCTGAACATGCCGTATTTTCCTGAGGGGGGGAGGATGACGTTTGGGGTGGAGGATGTCGGGACGATGGTGTCGTCGGGGGAGTCGAGCCAGGTGTCTGAGAAGAGCATTTTGGAGGCGTCGCTGACGGATTGGTCGAGGGTTTTGGGGATGAACATCCGGATTCGGGTCGACATGTTTTCCAGGAAGGTGGTGGTGTTTTCGATGGCGGCGGCGGTGGAGATTAGGTTTAGGCAGGCGATGCGTGTGGGTATCATGTATGCCTGGTGATAGAGAAAATGTCAGCAAATATTTGGATTGGATTGTATTGAACTCAAGGGTTTGTGTTTGTTTTTTGGTTGGAACGTACGACTTCTTGTGCGATCATTCCGCCCATTGATATTCCTGACACGTGAAGTTGGCGTTCTTCTGTCCAGCCTAAGTGGTCTAGGAGTTCCAGGAGATCTTTCGCCATCTCACTGGTTGAGTACCGCATGAATGGCTTCTCTGATTTTCCCATCCCTGTAACGTATTAATTGATGCATCTTGGATGGAGGAGGGACAAATACCTCGGTTGTCGTAGATGAGAGTTGAGTACTTATCGCCTTCATCGTGGCCGAATCTCTTCGTCTGTCTTTGCCAGGAAGACTATTCAGATTAGAAACGATCTAACAGAAGTAGACTCCGAATAACGTACCTTGATCGTTCCAAGTCCCATAATCCACTACGAACACTGGGTGTTAGCTAATTCACGTGACTGCTTCAAGATGATTGACAATGGAAGGACGAAATTCCTATGTCGAGAATTAGAAGGATGACATGAGAAACAAACATACAATCATCTTGACATCACCCGTCCCATGGACTTCCCAATCAATCTTAATCGGTCCACCCCGTCCGGCAGCCACGGGGAGCTGTCCGCTCTTCGTAGGAGTTAGGTTCCATACCGTGTCCGGGTACGATGGATGCGCGAGGATCTCTGCAACAGTCGGTCTTCTTGATGGTGAAGCCCTAAATATAATCAGCTTTATCCAGACAGACTGTGTCTTGAGATATAATTACATTTTGTTTATGGGAGTTGAAGGGTGAGTTGTTGGAATCAGGAGAAATTTAGATGCTTCATGTGGTTGGATCGAGCCGAGGTTTGATGCTTGAGAGTGCAGGCGAGTGCGCTACGCCGCGCAGACTCAGAAATGGCTAGCGCCGATTTTAAACTCAACATCAACTTCAACTCCTGTTTCAACTTGTTAAGAAAAAGCAATCACATACAATTGTGAGACGACGCGTTAGCGGAGTAAAGATGACGTCTCGCTGTCGCAATGTCGACTTTGACCGAAATTATTCTGCAGTCTAGTTATTTGCGATCAGCCCTTGACCTTCGACATGCCACAAACAATCATGAGAGACCAGCTGTGAGCAATCCTCGAGATGGTGTCAGCGCGCAATTGGCATGCCTTACCATTCTCAACGAAGACTCAAAGTCGAAAAATTGAAGCAAGAACGGGTCACTAACGCAAGCGCTCCGTCTGCTGGAGAGAAGCACGAAAAACGGCTTCCAGCCATCCACGAACTAGGGTCGAAAGTTGGACTGCTGGGCTTATTGATTCTGCTTACTGCTATTGTGTTTACATTGTCATCGCTTATTCCACGATTCCGGCAGATCAATTCCTTGATGTTCGTCAATGACCTACGAGGATCACGTTTCCTACCCCGCATTAGCCCATTGCTTTAGGAAGAACCCCACCTCCACATCTATCCTGCAACATCAACCCGCTTTTGTAGCCACCTCCACATCCCGTCCACCACGAACGAAATATATCGGCACTTTTCACTCGGGGTATTGTCCCTATCATTGGATGATTCGCCGCCAGTCCACCAAGAACCTGCACATTTAGTCCGAAGCATCGCCCTTCAACTCGGCTGAAGAAACCCCGAAGTACAACACCAAGACTACACAACCTGACTCAAGCCTTTGTCTCTGTATATTTCACACGCTGCTCCCCGCTTCTTCTGTTGACTTGTTGTTATGCACATACGACTCTCCTATAAAGGCACAATGGTTCAAGTCTCACCCGTCACATTCGAGCACCACCGAGATACCCTCGGGATTGGGCAAACTGCGCCAAGACTCTCGTGGAAGTCGACGGGAGACGAGAAGAACTGGATACAATCTTCTTATGAGCTCAAAATAACCATCCAAGGTCCTCATACGAAGATTGGAAAGCCTGAGACTTTTAAAGTCGAGTCTTCCGAATCGGTTCTGGTACCATGGCCAGGTGCTACTCTGAAATCGCGAGAATCAGCAACTGTTCAGGTCAGAGTCACGGGTGCAAAGGACTCGGATCCATCAGAGTGGTCTGCCCCATCTACGGTTGAGATTGGTCTTCTTGAAAAGGATGACTGGAAATCTCGAGTCATTGCTGCACCCAGGATACTCAGCGCCTGTGATTCGCTCCGACCAGCGTTGTTTCGAAAGGATTTTCATCTGGGCAAAAATGTCCAGTCTGCACGTCTTTATATCACGGCTTATGGTGTCTATGAGGCTTTCATCAACGGAACGAAAGTCGGGGATCATGTCTTGGCACCAGGATGGACATCCTACAAGTACCATCTCAATTACCAGACTTTTGATGTCACGGAGCTGCTCAAGAAGGGAGACAATGTTATTGGAACCGAAGTTGGGGAAGGATGGTTCAGCGGAAGACTAGGCTTTGGGGGTGGTTGGAGATGCATATATGGAGACAAACTCGCTGTTCTCGCCCAGCTCGAAATTACCTTCGATGATGGTCAGGTAGAGACGATTGGATCCGATGACACTTGGAAGAGTACGGAAAGCGCAATTACTGCAGCTGAGTTGTACGATGGAGAGTCATACGACGCGAGGGGTGAAGCCCCTGGATGGTCATCACCATCTTTCAAGCATGGATCATGGTCTCCTGTCACCGAGCTGGACTTCCCTGCCACCAAACTGCAAGCGCCAGAAGGACCTCCAGTTCGAAAGGTCGAAACTGTCAAGCCTAAATCAATTTTCAAAACTCCAGCGGGCAAGACCGTTGTCGATTTCGGGCAGAACCTCGTAGGCTGGTTGAGGGTGCATGTTTCTGGGCCATCAGGTCACACGATCACCTTTACTCACACTGAAGTCCTCGAGCACGGCGAGATTGCGACTCGGCCACTTCGTAAATGTAAAGCACAGGACTCACTTACTCTTGCTGGGAAATCCATAATTTGGGAGCCAAAATTCACATTCCACGGTTTCCGATATGTTCAAATCGACAACTGGCCATCGGGAGACCCTACAGTCAGCGATCTTGAAGCCATCGTGATTCACACCGATATGCAAAGAACAGGCTGGTTCGAATGCTCAGAACCGATGATCAACCAACTTCACCAGAATATCTGCTGGGGAATGAAAGGCAACTTCGTTAGCATCCCAACCGATTGTCCTCAGCGAGACGAACGCCTTGGCTGGACAGGTGATATCCAGATCTTTTCTCCGACAGCCAACTTCCTGTACGATACCTTCGGCATGTTATCCGGCTGGCTCAAAGATCTAGCCGTCGAGCAGATCAATGAATTGAATGGAGTTGTCGGCGTCGTCGTACCCGATATCCTCCCCAGACAATTCACGCAGCCACAGGCAGCTTGGTCAGACGCAGCTATTATCACGCCATGGGATCTATACACCGCATTTGGTGATCGTCAGATCCTCAAAGATCAACTTGAGAGTATGAAAGAGTGGTTGGAGAAGGGCGTGGCGAGGCAGGAAAATGGTCTTTGGGATCCGGATGGAAATCAGCTGGGCGATTGGCTGGATCCAGATGCTCCTCCTGATGATGCAGGTAAGGCGAAGACAGACCCTCATCTTGTCGCCAATGCGTATCTAGTCCATGTTACGGACTTGATGTCCAAGATTTGTGGGATACTTGGGCTGGGTGATGGCGTGAAGCATTATGGAAGCGAGGCGGAGAGGTTGAAGAAACTGTTCCAGGATGAATACATAACGCCCAATGGTCGTTTGGCTCCAGATACTATGGTGAGTGCTCTTCAGTCCCGTCTTGATTCTCACCTGGAATGTCGAAACTGAAATGCCCATCTTACAGACATCCATCTCCCTCGCCATAAACTTCAACCTCTTCTCCACCCCCACCCAACTCTCCTCCGCCTCCACCCGCCTCTCAAAAATCGTCCGCTCCTCCACCTTCAAAATCGGTACCGGCTTCGTCGGCACCCCACTCATCCTCCCCTCCCTAACCTCAACCTCCCAATCCCAACTCGCCTACCGCATGCTCCAAGCCACTAAATGCCCCTCTTGGTTATACCCCATAACCATGGGCGCTACTACCATGTGGGAACGCTGGGACTCGATGTTACCTGATGGAAGTATCAATCCGGGCGAGATGACAAGTTTTAACCATTATGCGCTGGGCAGTGTGGGGGCTTGGTTACATTCCACGGTTGGTGGGATTAGTCCCAAGGAGCCGGGGTGGAGGGTGGTGAAGTTTGAGCCTGTGCCTGGGGGGACGCTGAAGTGGGCGAAGTGTAGGCATGAAGGTCCGTATGGAGAGGTGAAGTGTGAGTGGAAACTTGAGGGGGGGAACTTCGATGTCAAGGTGGTGGTGCCGCTTAATTGCATGGGTGAAGTCAAACTCCCTGGAAAGGATGAGGTGCATACAGTGGGCAGTGGCGTGTACGAGTTCTCTGTGGACGGGTACGATGCGGGAGAGTGGCCTCCAAAAGCAATTTCTAATCCTTTCACGGCTCCGGAGAAGGATGAATTTGATGAGAAATAATGAATGACGAAAATTACCTGTTTGTATTTATGAATCAACTCTTTATCTAGTATTTCATTCATTCTTGTTTTCTCTACGACTTGAATTGAAGAGGAAATCATTTTGTTCGTTATCCAGGACACAGGTCTTCGCCACGTGGAAACTACACCCCCAGATCCGATCATTCATGTTTTTAAACCTCGGTCTTGGGTTTCTGATCACAGCGTCTACCTCATTTCTGCCTTACGACACGAGGATCGATGAGCAAAACCCGAGGTAGCAATCTCTGCCCGTTCGTTAAGGTTTCTCCTTCTCCGTCAGAGGATAGTACTATCAAGAAGAAAGCAAAAGCCGAACTGTGTCAAACGAGACGTACCTCGATTGACATCTGGAGCAGTAGCCATCCAGATCAGCATCTAGACTTTACACCGTACTCGATTTGTGTCTCAACTCACGCAATTTTGAACCATCTCGGCAAAATACCAACTCGCTATGTTTTCGGGCAAAAGCGAGTAGCGGCCGAAGGAGGTGGACGGTGCACAGGCGAGCCCGAAACAAGACTTTGATGAACGTTTTGTTGGACTCTTTGTACAGTGGACGCACTGAAAGGTGATGAGTGGAGTGATTATCGTTAGATAAGAGCAATGCGGAGACAATGTTCTGCTTACTTTTCGTTCAAATCCTACAGGGTAGCGCCATATACGTAATCTCTCACTTGCTCGTCCTTATCGTCGTCGTTATTACTCTCGCTATCGGCGTTAACAGTAGACATAGTAGTTATGATGTCTCTACATTCGAAAATCATCACTTGAGGTAGCTGTACTGAAAGCAAAAGTGCATCGACGCTTATGAAGGTCTTACTACGATCGGGATCCATTGTACTAGGTAGTGAAAGCTGAGGATGTAATCAAGCGAGCTCACTACTCTGGTGAGTCTGGTTTGCCCGGAACAGCTATATCCTCAATTCGAATGAGCGACAGAGACTCGAATCCGATTTCTCGATTATTTTTGCCCATACTCGTCATTCTCTATGCAAGCAAGCTGAACTTATGTGAGACAGTTGAGATACAATTTGTGATAAGTACAGAGTTTACAGCGCTCCAACCGATCGGAATAGTATACACCCACTCGGGGTCTGAACTGCCAGATCGTATAAACAGCAGGCCGGATCGGGATGCTCCTCGCAGGTATCTCCGAGGAGCTCGGCCCACCCGAAGGATGGATGAGATATTTCGGTAGGGAAACCGGAAGCTCAGGTAAATGTCGGACCGTCCCCAGAGCTCGTGTCTCTCCTTTTCGATCGGCGGTATCAGTTGTTTTGTTGTCTCACATCTCCACATCAGCTGATAGCCGCGGCATCAGAGACATTTAAACTTTTCGATATCCGCCACGTCTGGACCTGGTTGGCGAGACGCGTGTGGACTAGCCGAGGGGGGCGATCTAATCAAGGGAACGGTTGTTCCGCGTCTAGGCACGAAAAGCCACATTCCTGGGGGAAGAACAATTTTCCACATGGCCATTGAGCATTCCACCAGTTGCTCGGAAACTGCACAGGAGTTGCAAAGTTTTGTGGAATAATGTTTTTTAACAAGGCAACATGGTGCAGTCGCTTCAACGATCTCGCGAGAATGTAAACAAAAATAAAGTTGGGATGTAGCGGCACAGAGATAACGTGAAAACGTGCTTCTGGCTTGCTGACAGCAGCTCACTGAGCTATTGCCAGCTGCAAGCCACGGGGGGCTCGTCTCCAGATTTCAAGTGCAGCTACATCCGAAAGGAGCTTAGATCATCAGCCTCTAATCTATTCTCTGTCCCGGGGAATCGGATTAGGGTCTACCAAGAGATGACTAGTTGCCAGGCTAGAGCAGGACCAGAGTCATCCTCCAGCCTCTCTACTCGCCCTGTCTCAAATATCCCCTCACTGGCGTGGCCTGTGGAAAAGCATATCTTCAGCCCTGCTCCTGGGCAGGTCTTTGTGGAGAGGGGTTTGAACATCGAGACTTTTCAAGTGGGCATACTCAGCATCTGGAGCAAAACAGCACATTGTTTTGACTCGTGCTACCTCGAGATATATACCTTATTAGAGATGCGTATTGCTGCTTCTATCATCCAAATCTTTTCGGGGTTCCTTGTGCTTCTCAATCCCGGGTGGTTCGACTGGCGGTAGCACTTTACATCAATCCTTCAATATCCCGGACGAACACCTCCCCCCCAGAATTCAACAATGGCCCACCCTGGACCAGATGCAGGCGTTGTCGCCGGCGTCCCAGCCAGCTTCGCGACCTTGGTAACCATGTGCGCCTTTCTCGCCATCGCATTCTACAACATGCTCGAACTCATCGTCATCATCTTAACCACCTTCAAGTCCCGCTCCGGACTCTACTTCTGGAGTTTCGTTGCCGCCACCTTTGGAATCGCTCCCTACGGGGTCGGCTTTACTCTCAGATATTTCGGCGTCATGACCATAAAGGGAATCCCGGTCGTTATGATCGCTGGTGGCTTGATCTGCTTCATCACAGGACAGTCACTCGTTCTGTACTCGCGCCTCCATCTCATCGTTCGCAACACGCGGGTCCTTCACGGGGTCCTAATCATGATCATCTTCAACACCATCGTCTTCCACGGCTCCACATTGATCCTGGCCTTCGGCATAAACTGTGGAGACACTAAGCGCTTTCTGCCCTACTTCCTCATTTTCGATAACATACAGCTTGCCGTCTCCTTCGTTCAAGAGTTCATCATCTCGAGCATCTACATCTACAGCGCAGTCCGGCTTCTCGCTCCCGCCGGCGAGCCTATCTCCAAACCCCTCAGAAATCTCTTCATCCATCTCATTGTCGTCAACATTTTCGTGCTCGTGCTGGACTGCCTGATCCTCGGACTCGGCTACTCGGGAAACTTCCAGATCCAGACCACGTTCAAGGCGGCTGTGTATAGCGTCAAGTTGAAAGTTGAGTTCTCGGTACTCAATCGCCTGGTGGGAATTGTGAAGAATAAGAATTTGACGGGAGGAGAGCTCTCCCCTGGGTCGGGGACGGGTTGGCGATTAAAGTCTGAGCAAGAAAGTGGTAACTCGAAGGTGTTGGCAAGTGTAGGGAGTGGGTCCACAGATGTTACACATGGAGAGCCGTTTGGGGTGGATACTATAAGTAATTTACCGAAGGAGAACGAGTTGCCGAGAGTAGCAGCTAGAGAAACTAATAATAAGGACCAATCAGATATGGTATAGGCGGGGAAAGAGGTAAAACAGGACTCACGAAGCTTGTATTGGGATGTATAGGATTCAATTGTATATTTAGGGAAAGGTCCTTGGAGTACCGGAGGAAAAGCGGGATTATGTCACTTGTACAGAACGAATACAAAATTTCTAATGAAGGCCAAAATGTTCATGTCAGCATCAAAGATAGATTAAATTGAAATTCTCTGCTCAGGCTGTCATAGAGCTTAATGTGCCTCGCTAAAAGCCTCGCCTAGCTGTGGTGTGTATTGGATGTATTGTGGTGGACACAGCCACCGCGGGCGTTCCCACAGCCACCTTGCCTTCATTTCATATCTCGCGATCGCTTCGTTCCTCATTGAACTTTTCGACCCACGTCCGGCTTTTAAGAAATCCAGGGACTATGGAAATTCTCAATTACCTCCGGACGAAACCCCAGCAGTGGCAGCTTCTCCAACTAGGACCGATGCAGAATCTGAGGCTTGGTCAACAGAGTCCGAAGAGTCAGCGAATCCCCAGCCTCGTTATGCGAGTTACAAGCAATATCTTGATGAGAATGTGGCGGATTGGCCTGAGTTGAAGTGGATGCAGGTAAGTACTTCTGCAAAATGGAGTAAAAAATGGCAAAAAAGTAAGAAAAGTGAGTAACTTGAATTTGATGCAGATTTTCATGAACACTCCCAGCGGGGATCCCGATGATACTAGGGTAACGGTTATCGATTCTATTGATGGCGCCTTTCATTGCCAAGCTGTACCTATTACTGAACCTAGCAATTTCTCGAGAGTGCTTGAATCTCGAGGTCCTGAGGTGAAGACTCGAATTATCCGCGTGGACTATGAGGCAAGTCTCTGCATTGATCGGAGTGTGGTGGATACGCTGGGCAAGACTTTCGACATCGACCCTTTGGTTTTTCAAGAGCACTTCTGCCACGAAAACTTGCATTGCGATCATGGATATTCGGCTCGACTTCATGAATCGATCCCAAAGCATCGAGTCGCGCATTTGGCTTCTCAGTATCGGACAAGCTCCGGCATCAACTTGCACGTCGCCTTCCACAGTTTCACAGCTTGCGTAATGCTCTGTAATGCTGAAAGGTCACATTGACCGAGCTAGGAACGGCTGGGAATCGAGGCTTTCAGACGCATCTCGACATGTTGATTATACTATTTTCTATATTCGCGAAAGAATAGAAGTTTTAAGGAAGGTCCGTGGAGCTCTTAGAGAGTTGAATCTCGCATCCAACCGCCGCCCAACTATTGAGCTCAGTGGAACCGAAGAGGTCGCCTCACTTACCCCACCATTGGATATAGTTAACAGAGACTTGAATTATAGCCTCGATGGACTCCAGGACGTTCTTGCGTATCATGACAGACTCAAGCGAGACAAATTATCCGATGCTCAGTTAGAGAAGGCTAGGAAATCAACCCACACAGCCAAATGCGTCGCCAGGCTGACCAGATTAGGGTTCATCTTTATCCCGCTAAACTTCGCTACCTCTTTTTTTGGTATGAATATGGTGCAATTCGGCAGTGACGTTCTGAGTCTTTGGATTTTCTTTGCTACAGCGACAGCTCTGGTCTGCATTACATTCATTGCATTCATTGACAAGGTTGTATCGAAGCACGTAATATTAGCTTTCATAAAGCTGGCAAGCAGCTCGGTAACGGTTGGTTTCTGGTTTTTGGCATTTTCCGTATTCCATACGCATGGTAAGAACAAGAAGCTAGTGACTTGGAGCATGTTATACGTGTTGAGCAAGGGGAGAAGGACGAGCCTAATTCGAGTGGCGGAACAAACAGAGGAGGGATACTGGGCACGGGAATTTTATTGGAGAAAACCAAATTGGTACAAGCGATTCTGGTTGAGAAGAGTTGTTTTCATTATGACTTTCATCCACAGCGAGCTTGACAACAAGGGATAGACAAGTGGTCCACTTGACAAACTCTTTCACGAACAGCCGTGGTGGATCACTATGTTTGACAAATACAACGCCTACTGGTCGAGACAGGCTAATGTACTTCCATAAGTGGATACATCGGGTTATTAGAGACAATGTTGCCATGGTTAGGACGGCGGGAGGGGAACCACTCTAAAGCGTACTATTCCAAAGCCCATGAGTGAAAACTCGATGCCGGTGATAGCTGATGTATGAGAAGTCTATGTTTACTTTCAATGAACAATTGATTCACCTGGAAGTTCTTTCCCGAACATACTCCTCGTTCATCACCTATCTTTTTCACCTACTCATCGTTCAAAAACAGACTGGAGCCAATCATAGGCTACTTGATTCTGCATCCTGAACCCTCCAATCCCAGCATGCCCTACTCCAGTATCATTCTTGAATAAATGGTACGTAGCTCTCTTCCCAAGCTTATCAGCCAGTTTGGCCGCCTGACCTGCAAAGAACGTATCAGTCGCCGAATCCGCCACAAACACCGGCCCAGGAATCTTGTCAACAACACCATCCAACGTATACGTCTGTAACTTGGCCATCCACTCATACGGCGACTTCGTATTGAACGACCAAGTCCCCTGGTCAATAAACCACCGGAACTGGCTGGCCGTATTTGCTGCCTCGGCAGCAGCATGGTATCCTGCAATGGCTCCATCAAAAGCAGTCTGATTCCCGGTCTCGAAAATCGACTTTAGAGCAGGAGGGAATGCCTTAAGAAACTGCGGCCCGAACTCATAGATCCCATCGAATGCTAAGGTAGCTGCGAGCCTATGCTCAAAAGCTGCTGCTCTTGGAGCTAGTATCCCTCCAAACGATAGTCCCACCAATGCAATCGCTGCGGTGTCTACTTCATGTCTTGTATGCAGCCAGTCGACTATGGGTGTAACGACCTTCTCCCACTCGGTTATGAAGCCCAATCCTTGATAGCGTCGTGGACTCGCTTGTCCAGGTCCTTCATAAGTGATAACGTTCCATCCGCGCTGGAGAGCTGCGACTCCCATCTGTGTGTAGAGCTCCTCTTGGCCACCATCATAGCCTCCTCCGATGATAACTGTTGGTATTTTCTTCGAGGTTGTCCCTGCTCGGAAATATACAGCCGGGATCGTGAAATTCTTGGCCTTGATGGTTACGCGTTTTCCTGGAATGGGAAGAAGGGAAATGGCAGTATCGAAAGCAGCGATCTGTTGATTCCAGAGTGAAATAATACGTGGGTCGTCTTGGTTTCCATGGAGGTAGAAGTCTGCTGATCGGAGGTACGTTGCTGCCCTGAAAAGCGTGTCACTTGCAGAGACAGGGAACTTGCGACTGTCAATCTTCTGGGCCTGAGCGAGCACGCGGTTGGCGAGATTCAGGAATGAGTTGTAGTAACTTGTGAAATTTCCGTGTTGGATTTGAGCAGCGGCGATGAGAACTTCGGAAATGTCACCGCCACCGTAGCCGGCTGCGGAAATATCTCGCAGGATCTCGAAGTGGAAATCAGAGTCGGCGCTGAGCTGGACCATAGTTCCATTGGTGGGGTCCACTACAGGGGAGAGCTTGTATCATCAGCACCGATCGCCTCATTTGGATGATGAGATGGTTACCTGTGCAACAGCCAGGGACGCTGACAGAAATTTTACTGAGAACTTCATAATGTGATGGTTTGCTTGGAGCACTTGAAAGGCAATTCAATTTGCTGCATCATATTTTTGAGCTGAGAGCATTGTAGTATAAATACTCATTTCATGTCTCGTTCTTAGTGACGACTGATGGCCAATCTCATCAACAGACAACCATACATAGCTCATCCTGGGAAGCTTAGCTTTGTGGACTTCCTAATCGGGTATCCACTTCATACCCGACAAGCTTACTCTCCCCAAGCTGCGCCGCATTATCAAATGAAGGGCACGAACTCGCCATTAAGCTTTCAGATCAGCGAAGCCTAGCAGGGATACAAATTGCTTGATTTTCTAGCAGGGAGAGGAAGGATAATCCAGTGTGGCTTCTCCCACGTTCTTCACGGTAGGGCGTATGGTCCCGATGATGATGAACTTGATCCTTGCCACGAGCGTGATTCTTAACAGATTGTATTAGCATATTACTTTTAGAAATTGTTTGCTCAGCTTGGGCATGATATCCCACGAAGTACGGAAATGCGCGCCGGAGAGTGAAGCGACATGAACTGAGATACTGCCCCTCACTTCATCCTATCGTACCATTGTAAGAAATCTGTAACACAGTTTGCAAGTTATCAGGTTAATTACTTATTTCTGTAACCAATGCTGGACGATGAAGGCCGTATTGGACCCTTCTGGAACTTGATCGAGACGTACTGCGGCAAGTGAAGGATTGCGGAAGAAGCTTGGTAACACGACGGAGTCGAAGTTATGAAGAACTGTAATATAGGAATAGCAGCTTCATATGAAATTATACAGAGGACTCAGGATAAGAGTAAAGTATACACTGACAGATGAAGTGTGATGTGGAATTATACCTCGTCGCACCGTGTCTCTTGAGCCTTTTTGGACACCTGGCAGAGGAGTGATTTCTGGAGCAATCATTTTGTAAATACATATGCGAAAACCAAAGAGATAATTACAGGTGCATAGAGTCCCGGAGGAATATCAATGATTCCAAGGAACTAGTTTCTGACCTGGGGATATTACTCTCGAGGTGGCCGTTCTCTCGTCTCGGCTTAAGCACTTGGCAATGACACTGACTCCGGGATTCCCAAGAAAGCTCCCACAGCGACTCGGAATTCCCTAACACCAAGAATGAATGCACCATAACCTTGATTCTCGTAAACTCACCAAAGTCAGAGCACTCGCTCAGTGTTGCAACTAAAATTTGAGAATCTTTTTTGGGACTTACGCAATGCCAACATATCTGGGAGGAAAGCATTCGCTGGAAGGAATCCCAATCCAGGTGTTTCTCGCTCGAAATTTGAATCTTCTCACAAAGCTTCTAAACCGAGGCATTCAAAGATCGATGTAGCCAAGATAGGAAGTTTGACAATGCGAATGAACGAGATGTTGATCGTTCTCGGATCCTTTATGGATGCAGAAATCTTTTCAAAGATATCGGGCAACAGAAATTGCAAGCACTGCCCGTTTGAGGGACCGTAGCAAGTTGACTTTCCATTTATGGATAGTAAAGAAGTCGAGCCTCGATATGCTCGCTGTCTTGGACATGTCTCCTCGTTCGGTGTCTGGGCAGTTGGGTCGTGGATCCCCAACGACAAAGCCTTGGCTCACTCGTGTGCTGGTTCAATGGAACCTGCTGTTCGTGTTTGAGATCTTCTCCCAAGATGCCAAGTGGCTTGGCTCGACGAGTGAAGCTTAATGGCTCGGAACTTTGAGGAAGTTCAGGGATCGTGCTCATGGCGGGGAGTCCATGGATCCTGGCATCTGCTCACTAAACAGATTATTGTTGACGCCCAAGACTTTCTAGCAGAGACTTACAGAATAATAAGGTATGATGCCGTAGACAAGCTGTGTTATTTGTTTTCTTCTCATGCTCTCCTTCGGGGCTTTTGAAGTTAGGAGGTTGGTGAAGTTTTGTGGATGAGGATCTTACACCCTGGCTGACAGCTTGGCATATGCACGACGCTTAATAACTTCACGACCTCCCGTGTTCGACGGTGAAGCAGTATCCCACTTTCCAGCCATTCAGAAAAAATTCCTCTTCCTGCCGCCTGCTAACCTGGGCATATCCCGAGCACGATATTACGTCATGTGATGCGGAATTAATACCTGCCTGACATGAAGTTTCCAGTCACGCTTGGAAAATCATCTTCACAAGGCCATGACGATATCAGCGGTTGGCTCTATCTATACGTAGCGTCTTTCCTCAAATCGAATTCGCATCTCTATCATCCCAATACACAATTGCGACCTCAATGCGCTCATTTTCTGGAGGCTGACCGGGAGTCAAAACATGGGCCAGGATGTCGGACCCTCTTGCAATCGTCTGGACCTGCTGCTCGCTCGCAGTCATGATTATGATTACACGACTTGCCATGGGCCGGTACTGTAAAACCAAATGGGATACTGGGGACTCTTTGACTGCCATCGCTGTCGTTTGTGTCTTCATTCGGATCTCATTTACACATGTCCTCATCTTGTGGAAGACGAACAATATCCCAGATGACTATCGCGAAATTCACCATTTCTCGCAACGCGAGATATTTGAGCGGGAAATAGGTTCAAAATTCACACTAGTAGCAAGGAGCTTCTACATCACATTGTACGTCAAACTTGGTCTGAAATGTGGGGTGTTTGTTTTCCGATTTGAGCCTCCTGGATTCGGGGAATTTCCCTTTTGCTGACTCTGAGAATACAGATTGTGGATACAAAAGACGGTCCTACTGATGTTCTATCGCCACTTGGTGAGAGACATGCCTTGGGGAAAGCCAACCATGATGACATACGGAATTGTCTTCGCCGTCACGTTTGTGGCAAGCATCATCTCTACCTTTGTCGAGTGTCGTCCATTCCACTTGTATTGGCAAGTGGTTCCAGATCCAGGTATGGAATCTTCCAAATGATAATGCAACTGCCACTGAATAATCTCCACAGGAAACTGTAGTCAGGCTATCGTACAGCTGTACGTTGTCGGTAAGTGACGGACCCGACGGTTTGGCACAACCTTATACTGACACCCACGTCCGCAGGAGTCAGCAATATGTTTACCGACCTGATGCTTATATTCCTGCCCATTCCTGTTCTTATCACAGTCCGGTTGAGCATGATCAAGTTAGTAAAAATCCTCACAGTCTCCTCATCATACTGATTCTCGTCCCGTCTAGGAAGCTGCAACTCGGATTCTTGTTCAGCATTGGGTTCATGATTATCATCATCACTGCTGTTCGAATACCATTGACAGTCGGTTCCAAGTCTTCAGAGACTTTTCGAATCACCTGGACAACAGGTGAATTTCTTGCGGCGACATTTGTCGCGAATGCACCAAAGCTGTACTCCTTTAAACATCTGATGCAACGGAGGAATAGCACTGCTTTCGGGAACGTAAATCGAACGGGCCCTCATGTCCAACAAATGGACGATCTGGAGACTCCAGCTGTGTCAATCACAGAGGTCGCAACTATGCGAGCGAAGGAGTCTGATAGCTCAGGTACTTCACAGAATGCGGAGATGACCATGAACACAGTCAACGGAAGTAGTGATCGAAGAGTCATGTCGGGACAGCAAAAATGACTCCATGGAGTTTCCGAGGATTTCGCATGGATTAAATCACGAGAGTGATCGCAACAGTAGTTTTGAGAGCCGAGGGAGATTGGACAGAGAGTCCAAAAATAGTAATATGCGGGATATCTATCACGTGTTTCGGCCCCCTTTCGGGGTGTTCGGCAAGCGAGCGATTTTTCGGCAATCACAACATTATGGCTCACCGTGCCGTGTGACGTTCAAATCACAACTTGACGCATAATAAGATGTATTCTTACTCGTCGGTGTGGTAAGATATGTTCTGTGCCATCCTGGTCTTTGCAAACGAGCAACAATCCTGGGTGATCCATGAAATAAAGGGTCCAGCCCTCAGCTGGATAGAGTATGATGCGATGTCGGACGGGTGAGAATGCGATCATCTGGACAAAGATGCATAGTGATGTAATGTGGCATGCGTAAACGATTCCACAAACCACATATAAGAAAGATTCGTAATATAGATGGAAGGTCTCTCGACTGTGATGCCTCCCAGATGATAGCCACAGAGCGGTCAACGGCAGCACTTCAGACTAGAATGATGAACCTTGAGCTTACGACAAACAGCAAACTTTGATCATCATTCTTTATTTTCTTGTATTTCCAAAGATGGAAAAGATTGCATGTAAATGCCAAGCGGCAGGGTTGACCCTCGACCGGTGGGACCGAGGAGTCCGAGGAGACGAATGAGGAATTAGCGGCATGCATGTACTTTCGAGATATGCACAGTCAGCCCTGTACGCCTTCTAGCGTACTTCTAGCGGCCTTCTGTGCATGCAATCTATGACCCACCCCGAGTCCTAGCGGCGCCCTGTGAACAATCAATCTTCACCCCCCTACTCTTATCTTGCAGTCCGCAGGAATACGTCAGTGTCGTCCTTCCTGTCTCGTATGGCGAGCGCTCCAAGAGAGCAGACTCGCAAGTACGTACCCCACGGAAGTACACACCCGAAGGCAAGACTACCATCTTGGAGTAGCATTCAGAAGGAAGCTGTACGGAAAATGTAATCATTCTCTTCTTCCGGGAGTCTAATGGCGAAGTTTCCACTCTTTTCCCCAGTCAAATCGCTTCAACTACACAGCCTAGGGATTAAGCATACAGACGCCAAGACGAAATATGTCTTGGCAGGTCTGTCCCGGTCAGAATCCACGTGGAGTGAGAGACGGCACAGTTGGTGTGGTGTGGTGGGAACTCGGGCTTGTGTGGTATACCCTAGCATGGTGTAGACTCATGGCTTCCTCCGAAAGACTGGTTCGACGGCCAACTTGCAGACGTATAATCCTTGTCTTGCAAACAGTGAGAGAGCACTCCACATATGCACTCAGACCTCGAAACATCCCGGTCGACCACGTTGCGTTACTATTCCCAGCCCTTGTGGATGGTCACATACTTCCGTCTTGGCGGCGTGAAAGATCTTATATCAACTTTCAGTCGTCCACCCTATATCCCTCATTCTGATCAAGACATCAAACAAAGCTTCAAACTCCTCGAAGACTAAAGTTCCTTACAAGCTTTTGCTTCCAAGATCATCATCTCCCTACAACATGGCTCAATCAATGACTCCTTACAATGACTACCTCGTCTTCCAAACATCACAACTTCAAGACCACTATTCAAATCTTACGGAAGAAAGATTCATCGAGGTAAGATATCTTACTCTCACTTTTTTTTTTTTTGTTTTTCACGCTCACACTCATAGAACTACTATCCTTCACCCATCCGATACCAAGTAAACGGAGATTCCGACTGGATGAGCGCCGCCTCATCACCCTCCAGCTACTCAGCTCACGATTACTCACCACCAACCACCAACGCAATGCCCACACTGAACAACGGCTTCCCCTCAAATTGGCCCATTGGTCCAACAAACACGCCACCATCACAATCAGCCAAAGACCTCCAGAAGCTTAACGTACGTCAGACGACAATTCTGCCCTACAAGCACCTAACTAACATTCCTCAGCGTCGACGACAACAAAATCGAGAATCACAACGCGCTTTCAGACAGAGGAAGAATCGAGACCTGGAACAGCTTGAGCAGGCTCTTGCTGATCTCCAGGTCAAGCATGAGAAACTTCTCAAGTGCTTCGTGGGCTTGACTGCTAAGGTGTCGGCGGAGAGATTGGGCGGCTTGGTGGATGACATGAGTTTTCTTGATGAGCAGATCAAGCAGTATAACTCGTGTTTGGGGAAGGACTTCAAGATAAATGGCGATAGGATAGAAGCTATCAGAGCTAAGACGGAAAATTTGTGAATTGTTTTTGGGCATTTAGATGAGACGGATAGGAGTTTAGGCTGGCAGGGACGGGGAGCAGGGCTCTGGTGTTTGGGACGGACTTTTGCTTTTGTTTATAGATCCAAGTAATCATAAAATATACTTCACCATTGTTGATTTATTCGTGGTTCAGATGTACGCTGTGGTTAAAGTTCATGTCAGGCTAGTTACTGCTGCGCTTCGTAAGCCAGCTACGTTCGGCTAACTTGGAACAACATTGGTTGCTCCATTCTTCAAGTCAAGCAACACCCCGCAATCTCGAAAGGTAGACCTTGTATCTATCCCATAGGTCAATCTAAAAGTATTCTGGCCGATTCTTGGCATTGCAATGATCTCCTGCAGGCGGAAAGCCTTTTGCAGAGTGGTGGGGATGGGCTAATCTTCAGATTGACGTGACGACACTGATTCTCTTACCTCTATCTCTCAAAAAATGACTTCAATTCTCATATCGGCATGGTTTCCGGTAGAGCTGAGACTATGGCCACTACGTAGTATCCTCGGGAGTCCGTTCTGGCAGATTCGGTGGTGCCGCAGCCATGACACGATTACCATGATGTTGAACTCTAATTTGGCCTTTCAAAATGGAGCCAAGTGTACAGAGTAGATAACATGGGCTGCGAAAGCGAGGTCGAACTACTACTGATTCCCGGAACTCAAGAAGTGTGGAGGAAACGTTAATCTTATAGCGCTTGATCGCGAAACTCCCATTGGTACAAAGTACGAATCTTGCAGATGCCCCTTCCACTAATCGGAACTTGAAGATTGATTTCACCTGAGCCCGGATTCCGATCATCGTAAGTTTCCACCTTGTCAAGTACACTTGCATTGACAGAAACTGGTCTGGGCGCAACCCAGTAGCTTTGTCGAGATCGACCGTACACGTAAACATATCCTTTCCCCTTAGTATGGTGCCAGAGTCGGTTACAGTAAGCGAGGCTGGTCAGTGCTGCAAAACAACATGTGCGAGTGGTCTTGAAATAATTCTGGGTGGGCTTTGCGTTCAATCCACTACTCTAGAACCTCTATGTATGGGGTTTATGAGAATTAATTTGATAGCCGTAGATCTCAAATCAGCTCTAACTTGAACATTTGACACAGTGCTGTTGTCCAGATCGAATGGGGTGACTGACTGAGGCCATCCATCAAGCTTACCAACTTTTGGCCCTACGGGGTTTTTCATGCAGACAACGTCTGTAAATTGTCTGTATTTTGTCTGCATTCCTAGTAGTAGTAAAACACAGTAAAATACAGACAAAATTCAGATAATGTCTGCTACAATTTCATCAAAAAAATACAGACAAATTAGCGTGTATCAGGGTATGAGAGTCTAGGTACCTCGGACTTTTTATGTTTCAATACAAAGTTAAACACAGACCTTTTACTACCTACTTCCGGAACACTCGGAAGGGAGACCTACCTTAGGAGGGAGGGAGACCTACCTTGGAGGGGTGAGAGGGAGACCTACCTTAGGAGGGGAGGGAAACTTACCTTTAAAGGGAGACCTTAAAGGAGGGAGAGAGAGTAAGAAAAGGGAAGGGAAGAAAAATATAGGGAGAAACAGGAGAGGGGAAATTAACTTTATTAGTCAGAAAACTCTTAAAATACAGATAATAGCTGTATTTTCACTCTAAATTTTCAAAAATCGATTAAAATTAGAGTTTCTAGCTGAGAAAAATACAGACAATTAACTAAAATACAGACAGAAAATCTGTCTAAAATACCTATTTACAGATAATATCTGTAGGAAGTGCAGACAGTGTCTGTAAAAAAAACCCCCGTAGGGTGGCCTCATGTAGGGAGAGGACACGAAATCATTGCACATACCTGGACTTGTATCCCAAGCTAGACTATTCAAACCAGAGAAGCGAATTTAAGCCGTTTCTAGTGCCATCTCGTTCTCGATCGTTCTATCTGCTGTCATTGTACTTGTTTGCCCAAGAGATATAGAAATCGGCATTATACACCATAGACACTAGCGAAATGGCACTTGACGGCCATGGAATGATGTACCGACGCTAAATGTTAGCCTGATTACCCTTCAACATCTGCTTTCACATATCTGGCGAAAGTCTGCAAGTCCCGGTCTTTGGGAAATATGTCTTCCCTCCTCTGAAATACAGTCTAAGCCGGAAAGTTTCGAGGGCACGAAATCAGGAAAAGTCGTGACATCATTATACTCTCAATGGCTTGCTTTAAGGTAGAATGTTTGTTTCAATGTGGTTAGGAGAGACATGGCTTTCAAGTGCTTCTTGCAAGTCTTGCTCTACCATGTCCTGATTTCACTATTTAACCTGTCTTGGGATATAACAATTAGCTACATGAAAACTGAAATCAACGTCTTCACATGTTTCACGGCTTTATGACGTGTCCCAAGATGAAGTGAAAAGTTTACAGTTCCCGGTTCTTCACTGGGCGACAAAGCGAAGATTCAAACGCGTGCCAGTGACAGAATCATATATTAGCACGAGATCTCAGGACGGATCGAGGTATGCAGAGACTCCGTGTTCGGGAGTAGTGATCTGAAAGCACGCCTCTCGGTGATGTCGACAAGGAAAAATTTCATCTTGTACCTCGCATCAAGCTTATCAGACAACATATTTTTGCTACCGCTATCTTTCAGAAGCAAAACGTTCCACCATCGTACATGTGAGAAAAATAGACAACATTTGCAGCCTTTTACATTTCCCGTCACTACCGCCAACCTCATCCTCGAGAATGATCACGCGATTTCCGTACGTTACGAAGTCAACGCTTCTCTTTGTTCTTGCGCCTGTTCTTGCTCACATCTCCGGCCGAGAGTGAGGCTTGGCTAGCATCGTACTGTCGTTTGGCCTCCGCCTCCTGCTCTTTCTTCTTCTTGGCGTCCTGGCGTTTTTTCTGACTGACATCACCAGCTTTCATTGTTGCATCTTCAATGGCAAATGAACGCTCCATGCTTCCACTGCTTCCTCCGCTGGCTCGATCGTTGTTGGACATGATAATTTTGTTCTGAGAGAGATGAGTAACTTGTTATCAGTGATTTAGGATGGTGCACTAACGATGCCAAGGACTGCAACTGTAGTAGTTTTGAGGTATTTATTCAGCACAAGGATCGGGTTTCGTTTGCTTCGAGTGATAGTTCTCGATTTGGGTGTGAGAGTTGAGCCCAGAGCTGGATATGGTATCGTAACAAGGTGTAAGGTTAGGAAACTTGGTGTTGGAAAGAGAAGAGACAGTTCTATGACGGATTGACAGATTGTGTCACACTAGTTGAGAGTCTGCTAGGGAATCTGTCCCTTCTTTATAACTGTCTACAAACCAACGGTTTACCCTCCGCGCAGAATCTCAAGGCGTATCGTACGAGATAGCATAGCCCATAGTCTCCCCAAGAACAGCCTCAGGCGCATAATGAAACGAGGGATCAAAGGCTACGAAAGCCTTGCAAGCGCAGCGCAACCCACCGTAGGAGTAGACCAGCTCAGATATCCACAGCTTATGCTTGCTTAATGGAGAGATATTCAGTACAGTTTGAGACCGAGAGCCTCGCCGTAAGCGCTGTGCAAAGCGTGTTTACTCAACCTTGCGAATGGTTCATTCCTACGGTCATGACCAACGAAATACAGACCGAGCAAGGCTTTCACTATTCTGGTCAGTGGTCAATCACTTGCTTATCTTTCTAGATCTGTTTTATATTTATCCGAAAGGGGTTGAGGATCGTATGTTGTGACATGCTGTCATGTCCGCAGAAGATTTCACAATCAAGAGACTAATATATAAGAAGAATGAGTGCAGGTGGATGGGTACTCCAAACAACCTACAAAGCGAGCCTCTGCTGCGCCTCGTGACTGAGGATTTGCCGATGCTTCTAAAATCTGGATGGGCGCGTACTGTAGGACGAGGCGAACCACGGGGCGGGCCGGGGAGTGCACGGACTGACGTGCCATTCGGTGAGAATTCCAACATCAGGCGGTCCACAGGTCCACCTCCATATTCCTATTTGTGGAACAACAGCACAAGTAGGCTGTGAAAGACGATTCATCACACACTTCAAGCTGCCGTGGGTACATCCGAATCAGGCCCGAGCAAGAACGCGCATCATTTACCGCCCGCCTCCAGCTTTCCCCGCCGGTTTGCGTGAACATCAGCGGATCAGACAGGGCGAGCATATGAGACCACCTAATATCGGATCTAGGACTCCAGCAGCTCCCCAGAGTCATTTTTACCAGTCCTTCCCTCCATTTTCGCTTCCAAACCACGTTTTATTTTTGAGGGTAAAATCCAGTCATGGAAGATACTGGGGAAGACTTCGACAACTTGATCTGGGACCAAAATGACGAGGAATGGGAAAGGGTTCAACCAGAATTGCGCCAGAGATCCACCATCCACCTTGTTGAGGCATTGGCATCAGAAAAGTTTGGTTGTCCTTCGACCTGGGTCTCGCCAATGAATATTGGCGGCTTCAATATAGTTTACAGACTGCAGGTTGAATCCTACGCCTCCGATGTCATCGTACGGAGGCCCATTCCCTGCTATGCTCAGTTCCCAGAAGAAAAGACCTTGATTGAGGCTGCGACTGCCAGCTATATCGAAAAGCATACTCAAATACCAGTAGCCTCAGTACTCTTTCACGGCAAAAGCTCAGGACTAGGTCAATATATGATCATCAAGCATGTTCAACACCAGCACTCCATGTCCACTGCACTCAACGCCACCAACCACGACACCGACCAAACCTTTATTCTGGACCCTAATATTTCGGAAGACTTTCTTGAGGACCTGTACAAAAAAGTCGCAAACTGTTTACTGGAGCTCTCTCAGCATACCTTTTGTCGCGTAGGATCTTTGGTCGAGACCAAGGCGGGTTCCTATACTGTGGCTACTCGGCCAATTACCCGTGACATGAACGATATGCTTCAACTGGCTGGCATCCCACCCTCGATTCTACCGCCGAAGGATAAGACGTTTGGTACTGCTGACGAATATTACACCGAGCTCGCCAATTTGCATCTGGCTCAGCTTGTCTTTCAACACAATGACCTTGTCTCCTCAGAAAATGACTGCAGAAACAAATACGTTGCGCGCCAGATCTTTCGTAAGCTTGCACGGGAGGGCAAACTCTCAAGTTTCGGTTTCAGAGAGGACCACTGGTCAGCACAGTCCAAGACCAACAGCTCGATTGTGTCGCCCGAGCCTCCTAACACAGACTCTTTTCGACTCTATTGCGATGACCTACGAGCGGGTAACATCCTTCTTGATAAAAATGATAACATCGCTGCTATCATTGACTGGGAGTTCACGTATGCTGCGCCTAGTCAATTCTCCCTTGACCCGCCGTGGTGGCTGGTCCTTGATGCGCCTGAGATGTGGGACAAAGGTATCGACGACTGGGTCCAATTCTACGAACCACGGATGAGAATTTGGCTATCAGCTGTGCAGAGGGCCGAGGCTGAAGCTACTGTGGACTCAACTAAGAGATCCTTGGAAGTCCCACTGTCGAAATACATGCGCGAGAGCTGGGAAACGGGTAGGTTCTGGCTCAGTTACGCGGCGAGAAAGAGTTGGGCTTTTGACGCTCTCTATTGGAAGTTCTTGGATGAGAAGTTCTTTGGAGTGAGACCGAGTGACATCTCAAAGGATGAGTTATGGAAGACAAGGCTGTATCTCCTGAGCGATGTGGAGAAAGCTGCCATGGACGTCTTCGTGGATCGAAAAATGGAGGAGACAAAAGACCGTAAGCTGGTTGATTGGGATCCAGAGGAAGCGAAGGGTCGCCTCGCTGAGGTTCTATTTGATTGAAAGAGACACAGAATGTATGCAATAATATCAATAAACTCCCAGGTGACGTCTCATCCTACAATTCTTGTCTGTAACGTTGAAAATATGAGTCGTCTAGCAGTGAGGTTGTTATCAAAGACAGATATTCAGTATCAAGTTTCCGCATCTATTCATTCTCCAATCATTTCGGTGTTAGAGTTACGAATTGACAACGGCATACCGAATCAACCCCATCACTGCTCCTAATACAATGGCCACAGGGGCACTGACATTGAACCACATCCCACCAACGTAACTGGTCACACCCACCACCACCCACCAAGGATCGTCGCCTAAGCTTTTGCCAGCTTCAAAACCTTCATCAATGAACCCAATCTGCCACAGCCTATACACAGCGGTATAGATAAGTCCAACAGCCGCAGCATTCACACCCCTCAACGCACTCTTCACCCACCGCTTCTCTCGAATAGCACTCCAAATCCCCATCGTTCCATGAACAGTCACAATTCCGGGAAGAAAGATACCAAGATACCCCAGTAAAGAACCCACAGCGGCATTGTGACCTCCAAAGACGGCCGTCAGACCTCCCAAATATACAGCAAAGTTAAAGTTTGGCCCTGGAAAGGCTTGGATAATGGCGAGACCGAGAAGGAAGTCCCGAGGCGTGACCCAGCCTTCTGATACCACATATTCTCTCAGTAGAGGAATGACGACGGGACCTCCGCCAAAGATGATGGTACCGGCGAGAAACATGTTGGAGAAGAGTTGGAAGAGGATGGGTTTGTTGGGGAGCGTGCCGCGAAGGACCATGATTATGATGAATGCAATGGCGAAAGCCACCAGGATTACGGTACCGAATTGCCAGGAGATGTTGATTGATCGAGCGGTGGGGATGATTCGAGGTTCTTGTCTTTCATTAGAGGGATCCTCTACTCGCGACATTGTCTTGTTGGTGCCTGCCGCTGAGCTAGATGGCTCTTGTGCTATTGTTTCGATGTCATCTCCAGGTTTTCCTGTCGTAGGCTGCGATACAAGAGTCGGTAATCCTGTTCCATTCTCCTCATTTGCTGCAGTGTTCCTTTGTCTGAGATTTATGGCCCACTTGACAGCGGGATGAAGTAATCGGTAGTCGAATATAACAGAAGCACTCCCACCAAGCAACATCAGCAATGGAAAATACCACAAGGCGTTGTACATCAGGCCAGCCGTGGCTCCGAGAAACACCAAGATCCTGGTGATTCTATCAGTGATAGCTTTCTGAGCAAGCTGCACAGCTGCAAGAGCGATGATCCCAACGACTGCAGCATTTAGTCCTGATAGCAACGCGTACACTTGTCGAGGCAGGGTTTCGCCAATATTGGATACCCCTACTGAGAAGCCATACATTCCAAGGGCACCTGGAAGCCTGCAGTTTTGAGCTTAGAATTTGGAGGGGGGTGGGGAGAAGCGCTCACGACCAAATAAGTAGTGCGACGACGGCGGGGATGAATCCATCGTGGATGAGGTTCAAGCAGTACAGCATCTTTGTGCTTCCGGGTCCCGAAAATGCCTGGCAGACTGCGAAAAGCTCTTGGTACTATATATTATCAGTACTCCGTGGCCACGAATATTCTAGGCTATTAAATTCTCCCGAACGCCAGAGGAAGAGTGCTGCCGAAATCCGACTCATAACCGATGCAGGGCCAGCATCAACATTGAATGCCGAAAATGATAGAAAACATACCATTTGCTCATCAATCCATCCTAATTTATCAACATATTTATCGTGGAACTAGAGGATATTAGCGATATGTTCAAACGGTAATAATTTGTTTGGGCTCCAAGTACTGACAATCTTAAAATGAACAGGCGGGCCTCCAAACGCTGTGAAACCCAGATACCAGCCTTGCTCGACCACCTCCCAGAGCCGCTTTCCAAGCTGGCCCGGATGCCATTTTCTGATCGCCATCGATATGACGCTTTCTCGAGTATATCAGGGGCAGGTTTGCAAGTCGGGGTTGTCGTTAGAATTTAATTGAAGATGAGGCGTCTCTGCCGAGATCTTGGGGAATGTCACTGGGGCCCTGTGATTGGAAGCGGACGGCACGTGCTGGGGAAGTAGCCAGCAAATAATATTTGAATTTCTTGGACAAAAAAAACATCACTTCTAAGGTAAGTTCAGTTCGACTTCCTCAATTTTTCTTTGGTCACGCTGTCGTCTTCTTGGGCGTTACCTACCTACCTACCTGTGGGTCGTCATTCAGCAATGAACTTTTTACTAATTTCGTTTTTGTATCAAGCAAGGCGGACCACCCTTCGGGAATGAACTTCACAATTGAACACGCAACAGTATACTGTTCTGGGCCAAATAAGTACGCCCGCCCCTCATGTTGCCAGGCTACAGTAATTTGGCCTTTGCGCAATGGGTATGTTGTCTTCCCAGAATTTATATACTGCGCGATGGGATTTCAATGAATTGCTTGTGGGATATCTGTGACCACCGAATTCACGAAGAGTCAGCATCACGCTAGCTCGGATGGAGTACTTTTTCATCACCCAAATATGATTTGGATCATCTCTTAACTAAGATTCAAGCTGCCTGCCAGTGCCTGTCAATATCTTGTTAATCTGCTAATTTGATAAAAACTGGGACCAAAGTGGTTCAACTGCAAGCTATCTCCTGCGCAACAATGGTTTTAGCTCCGAGAAGAACATAGTATTGAAGCACAGAAAGCATCTGTTTGAGAACAAAGATGACGACTTCAGCTTTGGCAATGTTGTATTCGTCAAGGCTCCGTGATCGCGTCCGGCTTTGCTGGCAGAAAGTATTCATCTTGAGACTAAGCGAGACGAAGTTAACCACAATCAATTTTCCCATAGACTTCTTCACTTCTGCAGCTCAAGTAATCTGCCAGGCGGGCTACGGCACAGCATATTTTGTCCTGTCTGAAAGGATCACAAACGAGTGACGCCCTGGATGTGACTTCGACGCCTTTACAAGACACCTTCTGCGTGGTTCTCAGCAGTTGCAATTCTGCAAGCGAGAATAATTTGTTGATGTTCACCTTCGAAACTCAACAACGCGTCAGCAGCCAAAGTTCGATCTAGTCTGCCAACAAAGGAGACTGTCTCGGTTACCATGGAGTAAGATCGATATCGTTCAAGTCAGTCTGCGAGTGTCCTGCACAAGAAGATTCTACGAAAATCAAGCATCGTCAAAGGATAGATTTCAGGGAAACCAAAACACGAGTGAGTCGAACCCAGCCTCATCGGTGCGAACAACTATTTAATCTGCCTACTGCATCTGGACTAATGCTTATTGCCATGCAGCACCCTTGAGTATGTCTCACAAGCGAAGTTACGCAGATTATATCCATGACTATAGCCTTGAAGTCGCCATGCCACAAGCTTTTCTGAAAACACTGGTCTCAATCAGTTAAGCCAGTCTTGGGAGTCCTTGCAGGTTCTGGACGACAAAAAGGTTGATACGAAGGCAATAGTTGAAGATCCCATGATCGTGGATGAAGATGAAGCAACCAAGACCTGCGAGTCGTTGCGTGTACTCGAAACTGCTCCCGTTACTACAGACCCAATGTTGGAAGGTCCTCCTACAAAAGTAGACGGAAATTTTCCCAAGAAGCCGAGCGCCTCATCCTATAGCTCAGCAAGTGCTATCACTGATTTGGCGTCCACTGCGGCAAAGCTTCGAGAAGAATTACTCGCCATGGACATTCTCACGCCTCGCCAAGGTAGAAAATTCGAGTCCTTCACCCTTTACACCGTTGAGAAAGGAACGCCTTTCTACTGGAACACCGCCAAACAACAGTTGATGCTGGTGTACTTGCCAGGAAGGGGCACGAATATACACCTCGGCAAATTAATCATCCGGATCTGCCGTGTACTCGCTTTTACAGCCACCGAGATCACTCATGAAGAGTTATCCAAAACCATCCCCAATGAGGTGTTGGATGTTATTCTGCCTCAAGGAGTTCGCAACCAGCAAAAAAACTCATCTGTCTTCCGCGGCTGGAGCAAGAACGTCGTCAAAAGGCAGTTTATTCAAGACGGACCAACATACGCAGCTGTGAGACTTGGGAAATGTGGATTGTGGCCTCCACCCGAAGCTTCGTTCCAGCTGAGGCAGGAGATGTGGGAGTTGTACTTTGTTCCTGATATTGTGGAGCTGGTGTTTGGTGGTTGGCATGGATCTGGTGTCCTCGATCTGCGCAAGATCATGTTGAATCCCGAATCTGTCCTCTCCAAATGGCTCTGGCATGTTTATATTGTGCTCTTAGAGATTACTTTCAGATTCAGACTCCATTCAGAAGACATTACGAAGTCCTGTACTCTTTCTCGGCAGATTTCCAGCATAGGTGCGGCTAGGAATTGCTTGGCACGAGAGTCTTGGGAGGAAGTGATTGAGCATTTCGAGGCTGATGTTTTGAGCACATGTGGGTATTCTTCAATGCTTTTTTCTTCCAATTCTCAGGATATACCACGTTCATTATCTAGAGCTTTCTTTCCAAGTTCGGCGCTAATAAACTCGTCTGCCACAGGGGAGGGACTTAGGCTTGACTACAGGTCTGTGGAATGCACTCCTGGATTCGGAAAGATGAACATCACAGATAAATCGGCAAAGTGGAAGTTCCTTCGGCGCTTCACAGCTGATCTCCGTCAACGAGACCCCGAGCTCTTCCCACCGTCGCTTCGGCAGCACTTCCAGGATAACCCACCTGGATTCGCTGGTCGTATGAAGAACCCAGTGCCTGAAGCTGGGAAAGAAGCGGAGGAAGTCACCAGTACCAATGAGTGCCTGTAAGGCGTCATCGAGGCCGATGATGAAGTGTCTCAGAGAAATGAAGAGGGATTCTGGTGACTAGAGGCTTTGGGATACTTTTCGTTGGCTCTAGTGAATGGAGTCAAAGCACGTCAGACGGACCATCCGCTCGGCAATATGCTCCGTAGAGTCCGGAGAAAACCATAACACTCTGTAATTCTAAACAAAAGAGTTGGCTACTTCGGTATCTTGAACAAGTCTATAAATCTCCTCCTCCATTCTGTGATTTCCTCGTTTCTTGAGTGCCTTCCCTCAGTAACCACAATTCATTGCCATCGCTCTTCCTCCAGGATCTATTTCCAGTCGATAATTCAAAAAAACGATTATAATTCTGCTCACTTTTGACTTCTTCTATTGCATCTTTCTTGTCCGCACCCGCCTGACTGCAGGACCTGAATTCACCATATTTGGAGCCGTCATAATTTAGCGAATGCGGAGTGAGGTGTTGGCGATCTATAGACTTTCCATTCGCAGCTTGAGAATATCGAACAACCTCGACAACTCAACATCGACAGCTCAAAATCGACATATCTCAATGCACTTCTAAGCTCCAGTCAGCTGTCTCAATTCTCCCCAGGCAAGAACCGGTGAACATCGCTGCCTCCTTCTCCATGTCAGACTAGAGTTGCCCATTGACTCTATACCGGAGCAAGTCTTCACCTTCGACTGTTGAGCTTGAAGACCCGTGGGGCACGAGTACGAGCTAAAATTATCATTGAGCCTATCTGCGAGTTTTGGAGCTGCGTTCTCCTCAACTCGACTATTCCAAGGGAGGACCATCTTCATTGCGTCGATCTCGATCTTGGTTGGCTTGGTGGGGGTTCATCACCTCAATCCCTCACCCTCAAACCGTCCTCCGATCTCTTCGTGGACGCCAAGTCTACCAAGCTTGAGCCCTAAGCCGTGTCGGGTCCTCAGTGGAGTTTTGCACCAGTAATCTTTCTCTGCAGAAAAGAAGAGAATACATTGCTGACAGACAAGAATCTCAGATCAACACCTTTGGACAATTGTACTCATGGTCACAAACATGCCTCAATCCAAACGACTACATGGTGACTATACCTTGGATGACTCACTTGATCCAGAGCTCGCAGCATATCAATATCTTCCTGAGCCTGTAGATGTGCGAAAGCTTGAGCTGCGTGCAGAGCACGTACCGAAGAGGCGACGTCTTCAAGAATGTTCACCACAACGAGAAACAGCACAGTTGAAGGAGCCTCAAGATCTTCCCTGCTCATCAAAAGAATGCGTAGAAGTACAGGTGACTGACATCAATGAGTTATCTCGGGAGCATGGTGCTGGAAAAGATCATCAGGAAGTCATACTTGACGAAAATCGGAACACGCTAGCTTCTCCAGATCACTACACATTACTCTCAAAATGCTCAAGCTGTGCATGGAAAATGACACATGCTATGTATATTGGAACCTCAGATTACGAAAGCACGTCAGCATACCGAAACAGTTTGTCAACGACAATCAGGTCTCGATGATCGAAATTGAAACGCGTGACCTTGTACAATTGACGGTTCTTACGGCGTTGAGCTTTTCCATGGAGAATGTCTTCCAAGTTATACCGAGGTCTTTCTTCCAGGCCGTTATTCCAGATGACCAATTCCAAGGCTGGCTAGACAAATTCTGGTATCATAGAAAGATGAAGAGTTTCTTGATCAAAGATACCACACGACAGGCGATTCATTCTTTAAAGAAGTGTTTTCTCTGGCCTCCCTCAAATGCAGCCGAGGATCTGCCTCATAATTTTTGGGATATCTGTTTCCAGCATGAAGTCATCGAAGTGGTCTTCAGCCGGTGGACCAAAGGGCTGGTGGATTTTCAGGCAATCGTGACGAGTCCAGCAAGTTACCCGCCACGTCAGTGGTTACACCACTTATTCGTCATCTTAATGGAGCTCAGATGGAAGTTTGATACGTCATCAAAAGACACCAGAAGTTTGACGTCTGGAACTATACTGGGCGCAAAGTTTGTCGTGTCTTCCCTAGCACAACAACAACATCGTGGGGTAGCTCCCCAATGCTTGTGCAGAGAAACATGGGACGACGTTATCGATAACTTTGAACATGATGTTCTGGCAACTTGGGATAGACCTCCCATCGAATTTACTGACTTGGACTGCTACCCTTTAGTCGAGGATAATCGACTGCCCAAGACTTCGATCTGGAAGCAATTCTCTGCCTTCGCAACCCGCCTTCGAGACAACCCGCCCCAGAACTTGCCTTCAGCTCTCGTAAACCACTTTACGTCCTTCCCTCCCGGGCATATCGGCCAAGGAGATTTGCTTTATGTAGGCTGTCAGATCCCTAGGAAAACTCGTCCTACTGCTGATAGCTCTCTGCCATCCTCTTCAGCAGCCAATGAGAGAGTAAAGAAGCCTGAAGGCAAAACGCCCGAAAGACAACTCCCCCAAGCCAGAATCTAGCTGTAGCAGAGGACAGGGAAAGCGAGAGTCGGGGAACTAGAAGACTCATTGAAAGACGAGGACTGGCTTCTAAAGTCTCAACCTGATATTCCAGACCCCAGTGTCGAAGACCATATTACAACCGTCTCGATGGTCCAGCCTATGGTGGATCGAGAAATGGTGAATGCAGCTACTCAAGAGAACTCTGCCGGTCAGAATGGTGTCTACAAAAATTCTCTCATGCTAGCATTACCAGGTGCGTGGGATGAAGAAAGGGGCCCGGAGGAGAAGTCTCTCGCGAATATAACTAAGGCTGCTTACTCGTGGTGGACTAGTTGAAGGATTATTTCTGCTCAAAGCCTTTACTGGTGGACTGGATGGGAAGGGGAGATCCGAGCTACATTGCATGGGACTAGCTTGAAATAGGGCATAGAGCGACTCATCTTCGGATGTTTCGAGATAACCAAACATAGAGTGCAGAATGTATGCAATATATCGCACGGAAGGCCCTTGAGGCTTGACGTCTCGCTTCTGGAGTGGCAAAAACAACAAAGAGGGGAGTGATCACGTGCACGTCATCCACTCCTCTGGACATCCATGGCGCGAAGTCGTGTTGAAAAATCCAGCGACTGTAGAGAGTCGTCTTCTCACGGAGCTGATAAGTCGACAGGGCGATAACACGTCAGACATGGAGAAGAAGATGGTAGGCAAGAAGTGGGATGGCAAAGCACGAAACAGGGACAGTAAAACCTCCAGCGTCAGGGAGCAGGCAAACAATCTTGAAATTAAATTGGTATCAAGCCCAGCATACTCGAACACAAAAAATGACACCTCCCATATCCAAATCCATACCATTACACCAAACCCCTCTCATCCACCCCTCCTGCACTGTTCTCCACATTCATTTACTGAGGAGCAGCATGCATCCCCTGTGGTGCAGTATATCCCTGATTGAGACCAGCAGCCTGCTGACGACCAATCACCTCTTTCTCACCCTGGATAATCGAACAGCAGCCGCAGCAGAAAGAGAGGAGACCGTCGGTCAAGGCGTCGCCGCGGATGGCGTACTTGGCGCGGATTTCGGAGCGCTTGAGAAATTCGAGACTGAGAGGGAGGCTAAATCAGCTTTGTGTTCAGGGAGAGGATGGGAAAACTGGGTTAGGGGAAATGGAGGGGAAGAGAAGAAGCACGTACATGAATCCCAAACCGCAGCAGTTCAGACCGGCGAACATGAGACACTGGCAATTTTGTTAGTACAGAGACTCAATATGTAGGAGTGGTCAGCTTACATCATTGTTGATTCTCTCATATCCAGCAAGTGTGGGATCTCTCAAGCGAGCTTGGGTTCGTCCATATACAAAGCAAGAGCAGAAAGTTGCCTTCAGGCCTGATAGTCGTTGTGGTCAGTAACATATCTATTGGTCAAAGCCAAGAAGCATGGCCATACAGAGATTATCAGCTCCCTTGAAGCAGTCCCAGATATCATTGTTCCACTCCTCGGTACCAGTTTGCTCCTTGTACTTCATGTATGTAGGTTGTGGTTGAGCATGGGCAGCTGGCTGCTCAGTGATGGGGGCCTTGGTGTCATTCATTTTGACTGTTTGGAGTGTGAAAGATTAAGATATAAGATAAACGGTTGGAATATATATGAAGCTGCAGAATCGAAAGAGAAGTGTTTCTCAAGGGAACGACAAAATCTTTAAGGACGAGGAATGCAACAGAACAACACCCAAAAGTGCGAAACCACAACCTTTTAAAAGCAGTCTCACTCACACTCACTCACAGCTGGACCCCATGCTCCTCATGTTCCTCCTCCTCCCAAACTCAAAGCATCCCGATCGACACCAACACACCCAATAAGCAGCCTAGCACCACCATCACTTCATCTCCACCGACCAGAATAGCACCCAGCCAAGCACGGGACCCAAACAAAAAAAAAAAAAACAACTACATCCTCCCAGCTAACCGAATTATACCTAACTCCCTAACATGCCACCACTAGGATTCACAGCCGCACCACAGCACGGGCCCCCGACACATTGCTTAAACTCGTCGGGCTGGGGGAGATGAAGGAAATCCCAATATCATGGGTTTACTGCTATGGGGGAGGAATGCAGCCTTGCCCTTGTCAGGGATGCCCCCAAGCCGAACGAAAAGTGTTGTACGGCTGAGAAAATTGTGGCGTCAGCCTTGCCCCTTTTCAACGTCCGATGAAACTAGCGTTTACATCCCACTTCGTGACTGGTTGGAATGAGAAGTAAGGGGTCACCTTCTTGGCGGTAAATACCGTTTGCGTGAGATTTGGGGGTGGAAGTAAACTTAAGCTAGTATTTTCCGAACTGGTGCATCCTTCAGCCCTTTGTGGAACTTGACCAGTGGGTTTGAAGTTTGGGACGCCAGTGGTTGGGATGATAGGGCTATGCTCTTGGCGCGATGCTTACTGCCTCGTGTTGAATCATTTCACATGATAAAAGCCTACATTTGGCGATTTAGTGTCTGCGTTCTATGGGTAGTGTATCCGATGGAATCCAGTTCGCTACAGTATCCCCAATCAAATTGGCTCGATATTAAGACGTTCACATGGTCGACCAGGACCTCAAACCAGTGGAATCTGGGGAAGGTTCACATGCTCCATGGTTTTTTTCGTTGTACCTTTTCTACAGTTAAACTTAACGTCATCCTCGTCTTACGTACAGTATTGCAACAAGCTTGGGTTTCCCAGCAGAAGTGAGGAGGAAGCCTTACCTAGACCGGTCTCAGGATTTTTCACAATCAACACATCTACTCATTTCTGTTATCGGGAACGTGATCGCAGATAGCTTGGACCAAGAAAGATAAACGTTTCATGTAAAGCTTATTGGCAATAAGACAGTCCTACTATTCCGGTCCTCGAATACGGTACCGAAACGAGTGAAAAGGAGCAACTCGCTTACCAGACACGCCTTGGCAAACATTCCCAAGAGCTGGCTGCCATGTGATGTTGCTGCCATGTGTTTATTTGCTTCATTGTTGTCTCCAGGAGTGAAGACGCGAGTCTCATACTGTAAAACATGGTGAAGCTTATTCTTGAAGTCCCTACAACCAACGCCAAACGCCTCTATCAAATGCTCAAATAGCCTTACTCAAAATGACATACTCCGCCTCCACCACCGTCCCATTCCTCAGGATTCGTGGCGGAGGGGAATACTCATCTTTGGTATACCCCAGCTTTGCATAGAAAGCAACAGCTCGCTCGTTTCGCGTGAACACCGTTAACATGACTTTCTCCGTTGATGGGATTGCTTTCGCAATAGCAACGAGATGCTGGATGAGCGTTTTGCCCAGCCCAGTTCTACCTGAAGTCAGCATCCTTCCCTCGGCGCGAATGAAGATCAAAAGAAGACTCAAACACAGGACTTTTAAGCGATCGACACTCACCCCCTCAGCTCTTCTCCAAGATGTATCTCATAGCAATAAACCACCGCGTACCCATCCTCGTAGGTCGGCATGAACGACACGAACCCCTCCACCTTCTCATCCCTCTTCACAAGCAAATACTTCAAATCCAGCAGCTTCATCTCCTGTTTCTTCGCTTTGGGTTTCCATCCATCTTTGGATTTGCGGTAGTCTTCTGAGCTGGTGGTGTCAATTAAGTTGAAACATGCTGTGAAGTCGGATGGTGAGAGTGCGGAGGCGGTTTGTAGGGATAGTGTGTAGGTTGTTGAAGTTTTAGGATGGGTCCATTTTTTCCAGGCGGTTCTGTGAAGTTTATTAGAGATATATGTTGAAGATGAACTAATGCAAGGCCGAGAGAGAACCAAGTTCTGTTTTCTTCTTCATCGCCATGTTCTCAAAAAACAGGCGTGATGATGGCGGGGTCAATAAAAAAACATACCCAGGAAAATAGCTTTCCACAAACCCCTCCAAACTCTTCTTATTCGCAACCTCAATATAATCAATCTCAGCCATCTCCAGTCATCAATCCCCAATCTCAATATCAATCACCTCCCAATCTGTCAAAATCCTCTCGTGATGTCGTGAAAACTCCTCCAAACTCCGACGCGCTGGGCGACGCGATTAACCCTGCCCGATCAGCGCCAAGCCTCATGCACCAGTTCCGTCACTGCTGCACCTGCACCTCGGCCGGCTGTGATTTTTGGGTTCTGGAAGTAAAACCACAACGCCAGAACACAGCGGAGCAGCATATCAAAGCAGATGCGATGCCCAATGCAATTACAACTACAATTGCAACGGCACTTGCAGCTGCAATTCCTGCGTCCAATATGTCGGACTTATGCATCACAAGCTAGGAAACGACCCAGTAGACTCGAGAGCACGATTTCGTTGGACCATGTATGTTCTCCCCGCCTGCGAACTCTCTCCAATATCCCCCAGAAATACAACGCTTCTGTACAAACATACCCTGGGTATTTGCCTAATGAGTATGGCTTCATGGCTGATAGTATGAGGTGTTTTTAGTTCCTCCAACGCAGTAAAGCCCTCTCCCTCTGGCGCGACATCGTCCGCGGCTGCAAGAAGATCTCCGATCCTAGCACGAAAGCGGAGACGTTGAGGTTTGCGAAGGAGGAGTTTGTGAGGAATAGGCGGGTTAAGGATATTGTACGTTGTGTTTTCTCTTTAATGCTCGTTCCTGGTGTAAAGAAGGGGGTGGAGATGGGATGGCACAGGATTGAGGGGTGAATGGAAATGAGAGAGGGAGGGGAGTTGCAGGAAGAGAGGACGAGCAAGAAACGAGAGGAAGTGGGGACTGTGAACGAGAGATTATATGCTGACGAGGTGAATGCAGACACAGATCAGATACCTTATATCGACGGGGAAGACACAATGGGAGACTATGGAGAGGTATATTGATGGGTTATGAGGATATCTAGTCTGGTCAGACGGACGTCCATATTCTGCGACATTGCCACACACAGGATTGGCCAAAGACTTCTTGGGGGGCTTCACTAGACGAAAACTGCTCCAAGCGGGATATAGAGGGGTATAATGGTCTCTAGTGCAAATGCAATACACGACCTCGACAGTAAAGTCGGGCCCATAAATCCTTCCCAAGACCGCCTGTCTATCTTCGTACACTTATCCATCTTGTAATCTCAACACTTAGAATCCCAAACGCCAGCCCATGCATACAATGCTGTATTGTACATTATCCTCTCTTCCCCTTGCCCTTCAATTCTCCGACCTCACTCCTCACTCATGCTGTAGCGTTGGTCCCTTCCTAGCCATAGCACCTTCAAGCAGTCGCGCGCATCACCCCAATTCCATTCCAACCCAATCCCTACTTCCCCTGCCGTTGCTTATGCTTCGGGTTCAACGAGCAGATGATATACACATGGCCCTTTCCCGTCTTGCCTCCTTTCCTGCGTACACTCTGTAAATGTAATTAGCATCTGTACACTACTTTTCTCTTATCCGCAAATGTCAACGAAACACAATAGAAGCTGCAAAGCATGCCTGCTCCCAACGACCAAATCCCAGCATCTAAGCCGAAACATCCTCTCCTCCATCTCGCCCTCTACCTCCTCTTTTCCTTCTTCACCTTCCCCCTCCCATTCCCCCTCTCCCATTTCTCAATCTCTCAATCTCCCAATCTCCGTTCCAAGTCTCTCACACCACCAAAAAGATAGCCAAATCAACATACCTTACACCCCTCACAAAGCTTCTTCACCGAACTCCTAACCTTCATCCCTCTCACTTGTCCTTGCCCTTGCTTCAATGCCCCCAAACCCATCGCAGATATCATCGGCCTACTCGAGCCCAAACTCATCGCAGAAAACGCTCTCGTCGCACTCAATGTGCGGGCCGCGATCGAGGTGGATGTGGATCTGAGGGCGGAGGAAGAGGCTGTGCATTGTCGAATTGAGAATGAAGGGAAGACCACGCGCGCGGTGCGAAGGAGGGAGGTGAGTGGTATCATTTTCGAACCTGGCGTGGGTTTTCAGTGCAACGGTATTGGGAGAGGTGTGTTGCAGCAGATGGTGGTTTGGAGAGAGAGCTTGAGGTGGAGTGGATCTCGAATTTTGGGTCTTGGCGGAGGTCGAGGTGAGTTTAGTTTAGGCCTGGATTGCCAGGCAAAAATAGGTTCGGTAAAAGCACTCTTGGAAGACAACAACCAATGGAGAGGTAGGATACAGTAAATGCATTAAATCTTCGATTCTTGAATTGAACATCTCTATTTTAAGTGACAAAAGTTCCCCTACCATTGTATTTCAAAAACACCACGCGCCTCTATACCAATCCTACCTAAACGCCAAGCTAACCTCAGATTCCCTCCCTTCAACTCTACCTTATCCAAATACACATTCCTCCCCCCACCCACCCAGACTCACGACCTCAAGAAAGTCTTGAAAACAGCACTCTCCGTACAATCCTCCCACGGATACCCAATCCTCCTCAAGAAGCTCTCCAGCTCCCTCAACTCACCATCCGGACACACAATCCCCGCCAAAATCTTGCCCACATCGCTCCCCGCATTGCGGTACTGGAACAAACTGATGTTATACCGCGGTCTCAGTGTGGTGAGGAACTTCTCTAGCGCACCCGGCCGCTCGGGGAAATTGAACATGTAGAGTCGTTCGTGAGGCACGCCTGAGCGGCCACCGACTAGGTATCTGATGTGGGATTTTGCGAGCTCGTCGCCGGAGAGGTCGACGGGTGTCATGCCGCTGGATGAGATTCGTGATAAGAGGGAGGCGAGTTCGGCGTCTCGTTGCGAGGCCGGAGATGTGAGAGAGAGACCGATCAGGACGTTGGCTACGGCGTCGGTGGCGTACCGGTATGAGAACTCTGTGACCATGTGTGGCATGATGGCTTTGATGAGTTCGGAGAAGGCGCCTGGTTTCTCGGGGATGCTGACGCTGATGAGTGCTTCTTTTTTCTCTCCTAGAGCGGCTCGTTCGGCGACGAAGCGTAGTCGGTCGAAGTTCATGTTGGCTCCTGAGGCGATGGCCACCAGGTTGCGGGATGTGTCTTGTGAGGGGTTGGCGGCGACGTATTTCTTGAGACCGGCAAGGGCAAGCGCTCCGGCTGGCTCGACAATAGAGCGTGTGTCTTCGAAGACGTCCTTGATAGCTGCGCAGGTTTCGTCGGTTGTGACTTGAATGACCTCGTCTACGACATCCATACAAACTCGGAATGTCTCTTCGCCTACAGTCTTGACAGCAGCTCCATCTGCAAAAAGCCCAACTTCCTTCAACACAACCCTCTCCTTCTTAGCCAATGACTGCACCATCGCATTGGCATCATAAGTCTCCACCCCAATAATCTTAACATGCGGCGCAATCCGCTTGACATAAACCCCAATTCCGGCAATCAACCCTCCACCTCCGACGCAGCAAAAGATAGCCTCCAGTTTCTGTATATTCGTCTGCCTCAACAACTCCATGCCAATAGTCCCCTGCCCCGCAATAACATACGGGTCATCAAACGGCGGAATATTCGTCAACCCATGGAGCTTCTCCAACCTCCCACACTCCTCCTTCGCAGAGTCAAAATCCGCACCATGCAGCACCACAGAACCCCCCAGCCGTGACACATTCAAATGCTTGATACTGGGTGTCCCCTCTGGCATCACAATTGTAGCCGGAATCTTCAATTTCCTAGCAGAGTACGCTACGCCCTGGGCGTGGTTGCCAGCCGAACAAGCTACCACTCCTTTCCAGCTGACTTTGGGGTCTAGATGCGCCATCTTGTTGTAGGCTCCGCGGAGCTTGAAGCTGAATACTGGTTGTAGATCTTCGCGCTTGAGGAGGACCTTGCATTCGAGTCTGTTGCTCAGGTTTGTGGCGGGCGTGAGGGGCGTTTCTTCGACGACTTCGTAGACGCGGGAGGTGAGGATAAGACGGAGGTACTGTTGGTTGATTTAGTTAGCAATTGACCAGCACAAATAAATCCCAAGAGACTAAAACCCATACATCTGGATATCCATTAGGCAGGATAAACTCCTCTGGCACCACGCCCTTGATCTTCGAGACTGGACTCTCGCTCGGCGGTGAAGGCATAGTGGTGTATTCAGTTAGTGAAAAGGAGTTCAAGCTTGGTGTTCGCGGTCTGCTGCTATTCGGCGTCTCGCCGTTGACTTTGACGCCGTTCTCCATCGTGTATGTGGTGCAATTGAGTCAATTGCTCTGGGTGAGATGTGGTTGTGTTGGAATGGTGGCCAGGGAGAGTGACTCGACTAAGTTGTGATGGAGCTCGAAATTGTGTCAGTGGACCCCGCGATTTCGGCCTTGGCGGAAGAGCTCTGTGCAGGGGTGATCCTCCGGGCGGATTAACTTGCACGTTCGCTGGATGCTTCTCTTCCTCAAATCATAACAAGGCTGAGGTGAAAGTGACAGACTTATGTACCGTATTTGATATTTGGTGAAACTCTTGAACTGTCCAATGAATACGGAGCAGTTCCTTTTGCTCAGCTCTAGCAGAACGTTCTAGCTCCTACGGCCAATATCAACACACTTTCAGTCCGAAACACCTTTCATGAATCAAGCTATTCGACGACTCGTATTGGTCATTACTATATTTCGATCATCTATATCACTCGTCCATGGTTCTATCCAATGTAACGCCAAAATCATTCATATCCATCATCCATTCATACTGCCACCACTCCTGTTCCCTCCGATCAACCCCGCCATCTCCAACAACGCCCTATCAGCCTCAATATCCCCCGTCCCCAGATTAACCCTCCTCCTCGCCTCCGCTTCCCTCTCCTCCCAAGCCCACCTCTGCCTCTGCTGCTCCGCCTCCGCATCCCCTCCACAACCCCAAACCTCCAAACTCTCCACCTCGAACCGATCCTGGAAATCGTACTTCCTCGTCTCGCTGTTGTGGAAGGCACCCCCTCCAGAGGTATAATTGTGAGTGAAGACCCCGAACTCGAACGAGGAGTCGAGAAGGAGTGAGACGGCGCCCAGATTTACGTGGGTACTGAGTCCGGCGGTTTGTTTGGCTTTGGGGTGCGGACATCCGAATGCAATTCCCGAGTGGGCGCTGGGTGGTTTGCTGAAGGAGATGTAGTCTTTATTTAGTGACGAGGCGTGGAAGACTTCGTGAACAGGCTCAAGCTGGAAGAGAAGAGTGTCGGTATCTCCAAAACACTCTTTATGCGTTTGCCGCCAATGCTGGGCTGTGTAGACTCCGAATACTACACGAGTCGATTTGCTGCTATCTGGGAATCGTTTCGGTGGTAATGTATCTGCAAAAACTCGCTCTTGACCTTCTGGTGGATCAGATATCCTATTCCCCGAGACTATGAGGATGGTTGGAGCTCTCCAGTTGAACACCTTGGTCTCAAAGCTGCCCATGGAGAAGCCTGCATCTCCACCAGAATACAACAATCGTAACTGTCTGAACAGCGAAGCACCAGGCAGAAAGAAAGATAGCTGTGACAACACATTCAAATCCAAGATCTCTCCTGTCTGTGGCAAAAGCGGTTGATCCATCACCAGATCCGGTGGAGGTAACGGCGCAGCAGACGAATCTTTCCGTTTTGTAAAATCGACATTCTTAGAGAAGAGGAAATGCTCAAAGAACGGGTTAAATCCATTGAACAGAAATGGCAATGAAATGGGTATCACAGTATTGAATTGGTGGATCTTCACACCAGGGAACTTCTCCACGTTCACAAACGCCGCCAGGATGTTGTCTGCTGTCTTGCGAAGTCCTTCCAGTTGGTCGCCTGATAGTCTTTCTGCGTGTCGTGCTAGACTTTCTTGTGTCGAGAGAGGTGCTATCAGGAGGAGTAGCATTATGAGTTTCTTGAGGTTATCGGAAGGTATAGAAGCTTGGTTTATCGGTGCATCTCCATGTCTGAAGACGTCGATTGCGTCCAGTGATTCCAGTGCCGCCAAAGCCAGATCATCGTCATCTTCTTCCTCCTCATCATTCGCAGCTTCATCCACGGCAAATCTTTGGACATGATTCTTCCTGGGCTCTATAGCCGGTGTATCCTCCTGTTTGTCCTCACTCTGTGACCCTCGATCGTAGACTGCCAGACTCCGAAACAGCAGTTTCGTTCGATCCCTATTCCCCTTCTTCAGCACCCGCTGGTATCTCTCCGTCATGATCACAACCACCATTATCATCTGCTCAAACCCCAAAACTACCGGCGCATCTTGTCCGAATGGGAATGCGCCTAGATATGACACCATCTGGAAGATTATAGAGGATGCGCCTAGAATATCCGGGATCTCGAGAAAGCGCGCAATGGTGTCTTCTTTGAGGTAGGAGATGTGGTCTTGGTGGTCTGCGAGGCTTTTGAAGACATCTTGGAACGAGTAGAGTTCGAGAGGGGTAAAGCAGCGTTTTGCAAACTTTATAGCCTGGGAGATGTTAGCTGTGGTGGGATGATGGAGGGGTAGTTTGTCCGTACGAGTTCATGGCTTAGCTGCTCGGTGGAGGCGTGTTGTGCGCCGCCGTTGGACTGTCCTTGTCCCATTGTTTCTACTAGTATATAGTATCATGGAGTAGGTGTCATGGGGAAAGAAGGCTCAAGTCCAGCTCGAGTGGTGCGTTCCGTCACTGTTGCACCTGCACCTCGGCCGGCTGTAATTTTTGGGTTCTGGAAGGAAAACCACAACGCCAGAACACGCGGCTGGAGTGAGGTTGACGATGCCCCACCAACGGAAGGACGGGACATTCCGATTCGACGTTCCTTGAAAGGCCCCAACTTGGACATGCGACGACGAGGGCATCTCCATATAAGCCATTCTTCAGTTTGGCGTGATTCTTCGGTAAATAACGCCGACTCACCGACTTTTACTGTAGACCCCACTAAAATATAATAACCTAGAATTGTAACCTCCACAACTCTATTAAATCTCTATCGATTTTCTTCGGAATTAGGTCATTTTAAAGCTCTTGCCTTGAATATTCGAACCTGAGCCTGCGAGCTATCTGACGTCATAGCTCTGAACTTGCTAGCTTGGAAAGTATCGAATATCGACCGAATATTATCCTATGGAGTTAATATTAACTTACGAGCTCTTGCTAGAGAGTTTAGAACGACATATAAGACGATATGTAAGCGGAAATAGACTCTGGATCGTCAGATATCACCTTCGGAACGTTGTCGCCGTGGCCTTCTACCTGTTATTACTAATGATATAGGCGAATATATTAAGGCGTTACTTAAGAGGAAGCTAGATTTATATTAGGACGAAATCGCAGCGTATCTATAGGAGGCCTATGAAGTTGATGTGTTAGTTAATTAGGTCTCTAAGGCTCTCTAAAGGCTTAATTATACTAAGAAAGTACTTAAGGTCTCTACGAGTCAAAGGAATAACGAATTAATCGCGGCTTAGAGGCGAAAGATAGTGTTTTAGGAGGCCCGGGACTTATGCTTTATCGACGAATTAGCCTGTAATAAGTATATAATAGATAGGCGTAGAAGATAGGCTCCTAGGGGAGCTTCTACAGAGGTTTAGAGAGTACTTAAATAGTTGACAAGGTAGTCGATTCTCCCTACGTACTCACTTTATAGTTATTATCAGCTGTTAATATACCAAGGCTCGATTACAGCTGAAATCTTCACCGAATAGCTAGAAAAGAGTATCTTACCTAAATACGTAGAGCTTAGAATTAAGGTAGTAATAATAGATAACACGTCAATCCATAGTAACCCTTAAGTATCAGCTCTCTGTGTAGCCTTTAGTCTTTAACTCGAATATCTCCCTCTATATTGCCCCTTTTTCAACTCTATCGAAGAGAGCTTCGCAGACCTAAAATCGTGAATTAGGAGATACTAGCGCTAGAGTGAGTATACCTGGGAGGAATTTAAAGGCTTTTTAATAACAGCTGTAAGGTCAGTTGGAGTGGGAGCTAACGCTGAACGTAGAGCTAGAGGCTACTTTCGCTATTCAGGCTATCAAGGCGTACCGATTAAAGAAGGTGACGAAGTTAATATAGAATAAGGGTTAATTAAACAGAAACTACGCAGAAACTATAGCTGTAAATACTACTGAAACTTACTCCTTGTGTTCTCTATCGTTACCCTTATCTTCGCCTTCGTCGAGTTCGTCATTTTCCTAAATAAGAGCTTGTTAATTATACTACTTCTTAAATGGCTTTAATTGCTTCTGAATCGTCTTTAAAACACTACCTTTTATTCTAAGCTCTATTGCCTCCGAAATCGATATATCTTTGACTATATTAATATTATATTCTTATTCCACGAAGGTTCTAATAATAAAATCGAAGTAAGAGGCTACTGAAGCTACAATTGGAGGTATAACTTAACGAAGGAACGATTTTAAAGCAAATAACACCTCCTCCACCTCTGAACCACTATTACGGAATAGACTCGACTCCCGCAGATCTACTATTGATATAAAGTCACTTTCAACTCGTTCCTACGGTCGAATACGTGGTAATTAAGGCTCTAGAGCTGTATATTCGTATGCCGGAGGAGCTATATTCAGCTGAGGGTGAGGGGCTAGCGAATAGCCACTTAGAGGGTTACCAGTGTATAGAGACCACATCGGAGAGGGCAGCATTAGCGGATATTGATATAAGAAGGCATTTAGAGGCTAATATAGTATCTACGAGGGGTGTTAAGCTGATTGATATTGTTCCAGAGATAACGATTCGTTATGGTACGTCTTCCGGTGCTTCTTTTTCTCCTGCGCTTTCAACGACTGAGGCTCTGAACGAGCTGTAAGCTCTTTTGAAAGGTTAACTCGATAGAGAATAAAAGGTTTGTCGATTGTAGTTAATTTGTCTTTAATATCACGTCTCTAACGCCTTAAATTGTCTAGGGAAAGGTAGTAGTGTTTACTATCGTTAACAAAGCAAAACTTCGTAGTACAACGACAGGAACTGACTTTATAGGCCTATCGTACCTGAATAGCAGTTATAATCTTATGTATAGTTCCCTTTTCAGCCTCCTGATTCTTTTCAACTTCCTCTAAAAGACAAGTCGTTGCGGTACGTGGCTTCTTTATTATCGAGCTTTCCTCCTCTTAATACACACGCTTCGGAATAGTAATAACTAGAGCCTTTGGAGTAGGAGGGTCTTTCCAAGGTAGTCGAACTATATTCTGAGGTGTCTGTGTGATACTAAAGTATATTTGAAGCTTTCCTTGCTTCAATTTCCCTGTAATTCGAGCTCGTTCGATAAAGTAGTTAAAATCGGCCTTATTAACGATATCATATTCCGTGGGGTTTTAAACGTTTCCACAGGTGCTATACTAGTAAGTATGATCTCTCCGTAGTAGAGAAATACCCCTTAACTTGATCGTAGTATCTACTGACGTCTCTGCGGCTTCCTTGATAGATTTATAAGTAACTCTAACGCCTAGCTCGTTCGTCACTTTCTTTATCACACTGCCTATTCGCTCACTATCAAGGTACTACTAAATCTCAAAGTTTACAGCTTATATTTCAATCTGCGGAGGTGTAAGAGACCGTATAATAAGAGGTTCTAGCGGGGGGAGAGCTTGCGGAATCGATAAAGGCTCAGAAGGTGGAGGGGGGGGTAGTGAAAGAGGCTCTGCTAATCCTACGGCTAGCACAACTACTCCTACACTCAAATTAGGTGTAGAAGCCGAAGTACTAACAGTAGAACCGACAGAAGAACTACTAGCTTGACTCGTACTAAGTTTAAGGGTTATTTTAGGTGCTACCGGCGGTGGGGGAAGTGGAGTGCGTGGAGCCTTCTTTTTAGAAGGTTTCCCTTGACTATTTCGAGCTTTCTTTGGAGGCATATTCGAGAATATCAAGTGGAAACAGAGAGGGGAGTTTAAGAGCTTCAAAATAACCTAATTTGGAGGCAAATCGATAGAGATTTGATGGAGTTATAGAGGTTACAATTCTAGGTCATCATCTTTTAGTGGGGTCTACAGCAAAAGTCGGTGAGTCGGCGTTATTTACCGAAGAATCACGCCAAACTGAAGAATAGCTGTACAGTGTTGAGCTTAAATTTATCACGAACTCTTTGAGAGCTTCTTTCATCCTGCAACAAACAAACACCGAAGAGGCCAGCCATACTTGCTTCTTCATCTCTACAGTGCAGAGGCTCCAGAGCCGACTCAGACCTTAAGCTTCTCTTCAAGCCTACAAGTATTCAGCCCAGCTTGATCCTGTCTTCTCAGCAATCGGAGGCTCACCTCGGTACGGTGCTACGGCTCACCGCTTCAGAGACCTCCTTCACCTCAGCTCATATCTTATCTCATCTCCTGCGCTTTGCTGCAGGAGCCGACACCCTATCAGCTTCCACACAGTGCTGTGCCACCAATAGGCAAGGTGGTGTCCAGGCTGAGATCCGTCGTGTCCTGTGACTGACGAGCTTTCTCGCAAGCTCTGTCATCGTCACCTCAGCAAGTCCACGGGCATACAACAATGATATCGTTCACGAAGATAGCCCCTTGGCAGCCATGGGCCTTATAAGATTCACACAGCGGTTGTTCTCCTCCCAATCACAAGAAGGTCCCGACAAGCAGGATCCTGATCCGGCTTCTGAGCGAACATCATTCGAGCCAGTACCTGAGCCACCAGTGCCTGAGCCAGTACCTGAAGAAGAACTTGATTCATCGGCCCGACGAAGAGAGGAGACAGCCCAAGCTAATACTTCTCGTACTTCGCCCTCTGCCGTGAGACTTTTCTGATTTCTTGCCTCCCCAGTTTCCAGTTTCCAGTTTCCAGTTTCCACCGTTAGCTAAAATGTTTTCCGTGGCAAACGGATCGAACATGGTTTGAAATGCTTGGTACTGACACATGATAGACCCGTCCTCGCGGTGCTGCAGCCAGGAACAGCGGTCCTCTTGAGAGTAGGTCCAAACCTGCAAAAGTGAAATACGTTATTGAATGGCATTGGGCTTGTGTGCGTCAACCCACTGATATATAACCCCGGAGAACTCTACTTATACGATTGCAGTGCAACTGTGGGCGAGCATCTGCTATGAGCGTCGATAGGACACTTGCTTGTACTGAATGTGGGGTGTTTCGATGCGCCTACTGCACACTAGAGCAAGTCAAAACAAAGGTAGGCCCTTAGTGAGAGTCGATTTCGGTATTACTTGGCAAGGATTTCTCTATATTCAGAGAGCTTCTGCCAAGATCCCTACAAACAAAGCTAGACGGGGCGGCTCAAGTCATGGATACTTCTCGCTCTGCACTTGGACAATTTAAACAGCAGGCGTTTGTTTGGAGCTCCATTTTCAGCCAAAGACGACAAAACGTTTACGGCTCCGAAGATTTGAGATATGTAGAGAGTTTGCGAGTGGACAACCTGCCCAACCAGAGAAATCTCACTACAGAGGAAGTAATTGGATGGTTTGTCCACAATCAGTGCAATCACGACGTTGATAGATATATGTATAGAGAGGGGCACCTGTCGGAATTTCTTGCGCTTGCAAGTCTCGAATCCTTGAGGAATATCAGTTCCCATCAAGGAACACGATTAAAGGCACTGATGGATGATCGTAATGACGAGACAGTTACTCGGAATACCCCTAGTGGCAGTGCTAGACCCAGTTTGGGGCCAATGAGCGCCCGCGGACTCTACTCGGAGCTTCTCAAATCAGTGCGTTCTTGAACTCTGATCTTTCTCAAACTTTCAGGTCGTCATTCTGACTTATGAAGCGTATCAATCTCATCGATCAGATCAATGCTGAGCGCCGGTTGATGTGAGACCCCCCCTCTGTCTCTGAATTTCTTACCGGGCCATTCTCTGCGAAGCTGACATTTGGTACAGCTATATTACTGGCCTAGACCCCGCGTGTGCCTTGAGCCTGGCGGCTACCGCATCGCGGTTCCAGGCATCGTATTTACGAGACTTCATATATAAACATCTCACATGTCGAACGTTCATCGGTATCCAGACGAGAGTACTTGATTCTTACCTCTCCATTGTGTTACCTTGTCGCTGACATGATGCCTATTGATAGACTGTTGGCTTTTGTGGGTTTTCACTGGAATTTCATCTCCCATACTATGCACGGAGGCGTATGCTTCCGACTCGCCACACGGACCCAAGGCTTAGAAGTGGCAAGTCTTTGCGACGATCGGAAGAAGTCATTCAGCTTAGTCTTGACTCCCAGAACACAACTGCAGAAAGAGACTGCATCCACGAAGCCCAAGTATCCATTATGGTTATCGGCCTTGACGATTGGTTCTGGACAGCATACTGTTTTTCTGATGTTTACTTTAAGAGTGAAGAACACACAGAGCAGGTAAGTGTTATGCACAGGAATTCTGCCGACCCCCACTCTTGCGGTAAATATTTTCTCGACCGACCTCTATGGAACCCAAGACATTATTTTCTGAGAAGTCTTTCTTGTCGGATGGAACAAGTAAAGCAGGAATGGAACAACACCATTTTCCAATTTTTCGAAGACATAGAACCATGCGTGAGGATTTGTCCTGTATTCCCCACGCCGATCCTTAATACTGACCTCTGCAAGATTTATGCATTTACCTGAGGAGAGTTAGGCCAGGGAGAATCGATTGACCTGGATATCACTCAACGGAAAGGTTTCAGGTGGACAATTCGGGTTCTGCGCCAGTTCACTCACGTTTTGTCCAAAACAATCGACTCCTGGGACACGTTTAAAGATGGAGAGATTCGCTACCTCAACCTTCCTGACTCGGAAAATTTGGCTGATGCTACCTGGGGCAATCTCCTGGCCGCTATTGACAAAGACGTGATTGAGCTTCGAGATCTGCGCAGCTCCCTGCAGCATAAAACAGAGCTGTTTGAAAACATGACCAACAGTGTATGTAACTACATTTTAATCAGCGGTGTCCCAGTCATCTTCCCTATTTCTGATAGGTCACGCCAACCTTCGTCTAACTTCGCGATCTAGATCGTAACACATGCAGCGCATGCAGAAACAATCATAACCAGACTTCAAAGCCAGTTTATTCAAGCTCTGACAGTCATCACAATTGTAAGGGATTCAATCGGGAACTTAACATCTAGCATAGATGGATTATTTGGTCCTAATTTCTTCCAGTTCTACTTACCGCCTACCCTTGCTTCATCGATATTCAGCATGCAAGATTCCATTTTCACCAATCCCAAGTTTAAAGACTGGCTCTTCACCCTGCTCGGCCTCTTCATGGCAACAGCGTTACTGGTTCTTGCTGTACTGACTTTCAACCACCCACGTATATCGACATGGCTCTTGCAGGTTTGGGCATCCGTTACTAGAGTTCCGACTCACCTGCTTCAAGTGTTTCTGAGCATCAGATGGGCTTCAAACAGAGACGGACAACTTGGTCAAGATCCGGAAGAGATTGAGATGGATGAGCAGGACGACCCAGATGCTCCTGGGGCTGGCCAGGTTTGACAAGGACCTTTCTCATCGCAGATGATTGGGATCTATAGGCAGGTGGACCCAACGCCCAAGGCCTAATAAACACACTGGGCATTGAGTACCCTGACTTTATGGCGCGATAATCTCGATGTGAGGGAGATCTGAAGCCACATGCAAGCAAGAAAGTAATCATGACATCCAAGAAGGAACTCGAGAAAGCTACAAATGAGATATTCCATGGCCGTCCCTTGATTTTGCCTCCACGGACAAGCTCGGGCTCCAGTCAAGCTATTCATAGCATAGGTAGATCATTGACACATGGTCGATCGTTGACACATGTCCGATACTGACTCTCGCCTCTGTACCCTTCGGCTCATCGGTTGCAGGCCAACAATGCAACACGCCTAGCGGCACCATACGAATCAGCAATAGCTCTATGGGCGATTTTCTGGCACCTGCGGAGAGGAAGTGGGAACAAGGATCCTGCTCATGTCGAGCGGGTGAGACGGAGAGGTATTGGAACTTGACGAAAGAGAGGTGGGAGCGGAGTGAAGTGACTGTGATGGATACATTGGATATGAAGAGTTCGAAGTAAGGATCGCTGGAAATTGACAAAAATTTCGTATATCGCATTGCATGTAGTCAGGTCGTATGGAAATTATGGAGAATATTCCTCCTGCCTGGGAAGATGCCCCCTCCAAAAGCTGCCCCACTTGCTGCGTTACCTAGAATTGCGACGAAGGATTCGGAGACCTAGTATTAGCCGCCAGAATTCCCCCATGTAAAGTTAAGAGAGGTATATGGTCGTCAGAGGAACACCGCTGTCTTCCTCCAACCGTGCCATTCGAGGAGCCTGACAGCTTATCATGTGAACGAGAAAGTGACTGATACATGGATTCGATTGGTAGTCATGTACTGGCAGTAGCAATTGCCTCCATCGAGCTAAATCAAAATGGCTAGACCAACTCGACAAATCCTGTCCGTGGATTCATGTCCTTACCCAGCAAATAACCCCGAACGTAGTAGTTGACCTCTGGATCTCCTGGCATCGAGTTCCGTCTCTCAATGGAGCTGACTTCATTGTTCGGAAGCTCGACCCGGTGATCTATTTCACCTGGTGGCAGCTCAACTGGGTATTCAAACGAGAAAGATGCTTGGTAGCTGCGCAGCCATAGATCTGTTGGCTTCCGTGCCAACTGTGCAGTAATCTGGGCTCCAGATAACGATCTAGTTGACGCTCGAATATGTGTATCTGCTGTCATCCAATCTCCTGCTTTATCCAGACGCTTCACGATGGACTTTATTGGCACCCCGGAGAGAGGTCTGAGAAGTCCAAGTCGAGCTCGACGATCGTACATGTTGAAGACCATGACAAACCTGTCGGTTTCATCATGAGCTAGACTTTCGTCCGAATCCTCGGGTTCACCTTCTGGAGAGTTGCTATTTGTGAATTCCATCGCTATGGTAACACCTGGAGAGCCTGTGTCCCGAGGGATTACAAACGATTCTTCGCCGATATTGCTACGGTCAAAGTCTCCGCGAACGCTAGTTCCCCATATTACCCACCGACTTGCCACGCGAAAGCCCTTGAACTCAAGCAGGTCGATGGAAACGGAGAACCGGTATTGAGGAATGCCAGCAAACGATATGTCAGAGTCGTCCTCCTGCTTGACCTGTACCATCCTGTACTCACTATCTACAAGATCTTGAATGATATCATTCCATTGAGTAGTAATTAGGCCACCCGAAGAGACTCGCGTGTACAAGTTTCCTTTGATTCTGCGCAATAGGATTGCGAACATCGAGTAACTTTGAGAGGGTCGACATTGAAGAAAGGCGAAGAATGTATCGTCGGCATCGAGAAGCTCCACGTGTATTTGAGATGCCGCCAGAACTGGAAACTCGACTCGGATTCCTTTGTTCGTCATCGAATATGGTGGCTTCTCGTAAAGCGCGTTCTCAAGTCGTCTGATGTCTCCAGAGTTGCGAAATGCAGCAGGCGAGCGTGCCAGTAGGCCACCAGTGTTGTCCTCAAGATCTTCCCAGGCAAAAATCGACTCGTCATCAGAAACGCGCAAGATTTCTAGCTGCAGCCGCAGAAAAGCTTTTTCTCCCTCGCCATACAATGGTGGCATGTTAACCCCGAATAACCCCATCAAGCTATAGGCTCTGTCTTCGATTCGCGTTGTTTCTCTTCGAGATGCCCATGACATTTTCTGAGCAATACTCGCTGTCTTAAAGCTGCTCTCGGCCTCAATTCCAGTTATCTCTGAAACCAAAAACCAAAGTGACGACCTCAGCCCCAGAGGAGCCCACCCACCTGAGAAGAATCGGACCTGTTTTGGTGAAAGGAGTTCTTGCAAGGTCCATCCTCTCGTAAACCATTTGCTATTTCTGAACTCGTCAATTGACCATTCGAGCAGGTCATCGGTGTTGTCCAGCTGCACATCTGATAGATAAGCGTAACAGATCTCGGCATTTTGGTACCAGATGAACATCGAGTTGATTGCCTCTGAAAGTTCAGCGCTGCTTGTCTTATCGATGCAGCAAGAATCAATCCATATCCAACTATATTGATCTTTGCGAGCCTGAGCACATGCGCCTGCGATCTTCAACCATCCCCTAGCTGTGTAAGCTTTGTCGTCGCTGAAAATCGGACTCCGGTTAGGTCCCAGCTTGATGCCCTGAATATCCTGTAATGTGAATTCTTGGCCCTCCCAGCGATGTGACAGAATGGCATAATTGGGTATCTCACTTCCTGTGAAGTCCTGGAGAGTGTAGCTTGAGGTGTTGAGGAGGCGCATTTTCACCCCTGTATCTGTCGTAAGGCATCGAGGTCATTTGATCACGGAGATGCTTGATCAAGCATGACCGCAGGAAAGAAACTTGGTTCTAATAGGACTGGAGTGCTTGTTGCACAGCTGGAGAGTACATATTCTCTTGCTGTGACGTTGAAAGTTGGAAGGGGCTGGTGATGAGGCTGTGGCGGGGCGCTGACAACGCCTGCATCGAAGCGAGGCGCTAGTGGCTGGACGGGCTTTATTTACATTCGACATTTCCCTCGCATTGCGCTATCTTCGATCTTACTTGGTGGAACTATGAATCCGTAGAGTGGCTTACCAGTGTACCTCATAAGCACTTCAACGCTCTTACTCCGAAACCCGCATATATCAGCGACGAGTTGGTCGACATCCCGTCGATAGTGGTGTTTGGTGAAATCGGATGTCCAGATACATACTAGTAGCGACAACAACTTTGTTCAATTAGTGGGATTTTCAGTCGGCTACATTAACCAGTCTCGAACAGTCGTTCCATGAAGAAGATAGCAAGCTGGATTGCTAGGAAATGTGAAGGTGTCGCCCCAAGGATTCGTGAAGTGACTTGCAGGGAGACCAACGTTTCCAGATACAGATGAGTCTTGTGTCGCTATCTGGAACCCATGAAATACCTAAGCCGGCAAATCTAGTCGGAATTGGGATTGCGTCAGAATACTTGATTTTTATAGCATATCCGGAAATTGAATGTGGCAGCGAGGACAACGTCGTCTAATCTATTGACGCTAACTTACTCACCACCATTGCTGGGCCGAGCGCTCGATTTATTTCTTAAAGAGACTGGGTATCACGTACCAAACAAATTTGTCAATTGGATAATTGACTCGAAATGTCAATAACCATACATTTCTCTGAACGCGGCCATGTCTGGAGACTGGCACGTCTTTTGGCTTGAACTTGGTTTCGCTGGGTAATGGAACAATAGAAGAAATCATGTTGAAAGTAATTTTCTGCGGCAGAGTCGGAATTGGTGGAAGGGCTTGCGTAACGTTTCGAGGTGCGCGAGTCACGACAATGGTGATGCTTTCTCCAAATGGACAGTTCTTCCGATCGTGCATATTCCTCCGTCAATACTTGCGTATCTTTTCGTCAATTCCCCAACGCTTGCCAATATCTTGCACTGGTTTGGGACCGAACTGACAGTAGATGGACCTTCCAACTCGAGGAACCACGCTGGATACTCAGGGAATAGGCCCAGGCTTGAACCCAGGCAGCATCACTACTCAAGTACACGGGAAGAGAGATTTTGCGGGATGGATAGAATCGTACTTTCGGTCAGACACAAGATAATATTGACTAGCCGGCGAAGAAGTCATTTGTATAAAGTCTTCACGGGAAACGACTCGATCAGTTGACTTGACTCTTGACAAGCGGAAAATATGTAGACCAATCAACATTCTCATAGCATTCACCCACTATCGTCTATAGAGTTTAGTGCAGGGAGTGGCCGAGATTTGAACCTTAAGTTTGATCGTGCATATTTTGTTTCAAATTGTGCAATAGCCGAAGATCTTCCCATGTCCCGGGATCATACCCATCTTGGCAACAGGGGACATGTTTCCAATAATCTTCTCTCTTTGGTCACAAGCCCGGGGATTGAGTTTAGGGGTCCATGATGTACAGTGAAAATAACTTGACTTTCACGTAAGGTTAAGGTTAATTCAGAACCGGTGCACAAGCGATGGGTAGTGAAGTGCTCTTTGAGAGCGGGAAAAAGATTAAAAATGAATTTCTCGAGCATTCAGGTAATAATTGAGACCCTGGAGATGATTCTTCGAGGCGTATTGATACCAGGGTCGCTTAGTCATCGGGTTCGACTTGTGGGATTACCTGAATTCGTCTGAGGAGAAGAGTGAGAAAGTTGTTCTGCGAGAATACTTGAATTTTCCTTCTCAAGACTCGGATCTAGAACCAGCCAAGAACTCAGTGGTCGGGCCTGTAAATTGGGTTTCGGTTTATCCGCGGTTTGATCGGTGCTGAGCGAATACCAAGATTTGCCGTGAATAGTGGCCTGAGTTTGTATTGTACCACGGCGCAGCCGCGTTGTTGCTAGAGACATTCTGAGCTATCGGTCCAACTAACTTGACTACCCATCATGGCCACGTTCTTTTGAAGTAGTCGTTGAGAGTCCAACACATTGGATCAGCATCTACTTCTGATTTGAAACACTTCCGAATGTTGTTCCAGGGGATTTGCCAGCACTTGTGTCAACTGAGTCATGACTATGCGATTCTTAAGCAGCATCTACTCCCCACGCTCACTTTGACATCCCATGACACCGCAACACACACCACATGAAGAGAAGTGTCAAGCTTTAGGCTTTGTCTGGGTGGATTTCGTCGAGGAATCCTGACTCGAAAGCCGCGCAATCAAAAAGCTGGACTGGGGTAACCTTAATCGAGCAAAACTCTGGCAGCACTTCACAGGGGACCACCCTTGCATTGGTCCTGGATGAAGGCTGTCAAACGAACTCAAAACCAACTTCCACTCGTTTCTCTTCGGATAATGACCTGGAAATGGGACATCAGGACCACCTTTCTGGAACAGGTGCGTCAACGATATCTTGCCGGTCAAGTCGTTCCGGGATTTGGAAAGGTCGCACATCCTTAGTACTTGATGTAGAAGATGGTATCTTGGACAGATTAGCAAGTTCTTGGAGTTCCTATTGTCAATCAGACATACGACAGGGGACAGGTGCCTCAACATTTAGATCTCTCAGTTCCCATATCCTAACTCTAATACTCCTGAGCAAGCACTTCTGAGACGCAGTGCGCTCAGGTCAAGATGTCGTCCAACTCGACAAATCTCCTTTTACCTCCCGGTGGAGACCAGCCAGACGACAGCAGAGGTCCAGCAATAATCGCAGCTGTCACAATCACTACCATTTCCGCTTTGGCTACTGTTATTTTGAGATTATGGGTGCGAATTAAGATCGTTCGGAGTGTTGGACCAGAAGTATGTGACACTTCAATACCTACCTGCTCTAGAAACTAATGGTTTAGGATTACGTGATGATTGGGGCTGTGGTATGTCAAATTATCTTCACCATAGTACCAGCTAATCAGAGCCAGCTTCTATCGGTCACAGGATGGCTTATCGTCATACCGCAAGTAATGCATGGTGCTGGTCGACATGTTGCTTACCTCGATCCCGAAGTTGTTAAGATTGGATTAAAGCTCAACTTTGTCACTCAACCAATTTATCTCATTGCTACGACGGCTTCTAAAGTCTCTATTGCACTGTTTCTTTTAAGGATCGCGTCCACAAAGATCTGGAAAAGATTTCTCTGGGCTCTTTTGGGATTCATGATTCTATATACATCCGCCGCCGTTATGCCACTATTCTTTCAATGTAAGAACTTGGCGGTTCTGTGGGATTCATCGGTAGTTACTACGTGTTGGAGCGCACAGACTAGCCGGGGACTGGGATATATGAATGTTGGTGAGTTTGTCCTCTAGATTTAATCATTTGCCACGCTGATTTTCCTCTAGTCTTGACCATCATCACGGACTTGACGCTCGCCCTTATACCTATTCCTATGCTTTGGAATGTACAGATCAACTCGAAGGTTAAGATCTCAATCATCGGGATTATGAGCTTGGGACTCTTGTATGTGGCACAGATAGCACTTTGTAGCATTCAAGCTGACCTTTTCCAGTGCATCCGCCGCTGCAATCGTGAGAGCCACAGCACTCAGTAACTACGGCAAAACGGGCGACTTCCTTCGGGATTCCACAGATCTAACCATCTGGGGAGCGTATGTACTCTAGCTCCTCGTAATTTCTTTGCTAACCTGTGCTAGGACCGAAGTGAATGTTGGTATCATTGCCGCATGCCTCCCTTGTCTGAAGCCAGTCTTCAAAAAGATACTCGAGAGCTCATCTTGGTACACTTCCAATAATCGCAGCACTGGATATGGGGCAAAGCAAAATAGCTCGCACAAGATGAAGATCATACGCCAAGGATATCGGGAATCTACGAACCAGCACAGTGTCATCAGTATTGGCACCCGACGCAACAGGATGCAACCCGGGGATCTGGAAAATAATGTTAGTGAAGAGACAATACTGCCAATACAGATGTCGGAGGATCCGAGCAAAATCACGAGAACGACTGTGGTCACGATTGCTCGAACAAGTACAGCGTATTCCGACAAAGATAATGGACTGGGAACTGGGAAAACGGCGTGGCCGGGAGGGCCGAGCCGCCAGGTGGAAGATCGTTTTTAATTCTTGATGGACCTGGCCAGAGTGCAATGCCGCACGGAATGTGTATGATACCCGTTTCTGTTATGTTATTTAGGCTTTAATGAAGAGAATATCTAAGACATACTGGATGGAAAGCATTGGTTTTGTTTTAGTGTCGGTCCAATCGCTCAGCTCTCTGTGCCATAATGGCCAGAAGCTGTATCCGGTCTCACAAAAATTTCATTCCCTGGCTGGTAACATCTCCTTCCGTCATTTTCTTTGCTTTGTTGGTTTTGGGTGTTCTAACTTTCAATACCAATGATCCGGGGCTGGAACAGCAGTGTTGCCGCAGATATAATTTCCATGCATGAACTACCCGTCCCAAGCTTCAGCAAACATGCTTTTGGAGACCTGGGGCCCAGTGATTTATCTAGCTCAAACACTTCTCGGAAATTCTCTCCCCTTCACAATGGGCTTTGCTTTGATCTCAGAAATTTGGACTTTTGGTTCCTGTGTTTGGATGCGACCCCTTCTGCTTTTCTTCAATTTTAGAACATTCTTGACGTCGCCGAAATAAAAGTGAATTAGGTGCACTCCTGAAGTGATTTCTTGCTTACTGTGGTGAATCTAGCACAACCTAACAACCCTTTTCGTGGGAATATCGCTAGCAATGACTGAGTCTATCAAAAAAAGACTCTCGAGTTCTCTATGACCTTGAATTCTCATAGATTGAACGTCTCGAGCAGTTTGCTTTTGTTGTACATCTCAAGTCTCATTGGATGCAGTTCAGCAATTCAAATCCGTTCTGCCTCCATACCCAACTGGTGCTTTCATTAGCCACAATCCATAGAAAATGTCAAGCGTTTATTTCAGTCCCGAGCCAGCTGAACTTAGGGTCTTGGGTCTTTCTCAGTATGAGATCTACCTCCTGTCTCGCTTGATCCAGACTCTTCGACTCGGAGTATACATGAACAATAAGATAAACGACTCAAAGCTTCATCTCGACAATACAAATGCGCTTGCAGCGGATTGCGAAGCATACATCAAATCAGCTTTCTCTTCCCACATGCTGTCAGACAGACTATCCCCACTTCGACATACCGGTTCCTCAATGCGATTCATCTTGAAGCACTTCCTTATTCACGAAGATCCATCCCAGCTCAAGAATCACAACATATTTCAGCTTTGCGTAAGGAGAACATTCGAGTTTGGAAACCAGCAGCATCTAGAAGAGGCATATTTTGATGAAGAGGAGGGACCCGACCTCCAGAATCTGGCTTCCGTCATTCAACTGTGGGGAAACGGCGAGTTTAAGCTTCCAATTCCGGCATACGGAAAGTTGCAGATCACCAAGGCAAAGATTCCAATTATGCTGTCTTCCCTGTGGGAACTGTGGGAAGGGATGTCGTCAAAATTAAATTCAAAGTCTAACCTACCCACATTCGAAGCACTCCACGAACGCCTTCTTAGCAAGAAGATACCTGCCATCCCACCACACGGCCTGATAGCCTGGCTTCTCACCAGTGATTTCTTCGAGTACGGTCTCTGTCAGCGACCTACCATACAAGATCTCGCAGAGCACATCATGAAGAGTGGCACATCCGGACCAAGAGGTGCTCTCAGAATAGCAGCAGAGGAGACGAATCAGCCTGCTCCAAAAACTTCGGCGGAACTTGCTCATGTACTCACCCGAGTATTCGCAACCCTTGAGAGTCCCGCTGAGAATATGTCGACAATCAGACAGGTCGTCGTGGATTGTGAGGAGATCCAGAGAAGGAATCTGACGGTGGTTGATCTGGAGCATGCATTGTGCAAAATGGCTAGGCAGATTACGAGAGCAAAGGCTGGAAATAGGAAGAATGCGGTATTGAAGGGTAAGGGTCGATAGACAAGCGGAGAGGAAGTGAAAGATAAGCTGGCAGACAACAGGGATGCTGGCGCCCTTTCGGGTGGAACAAATCAAGCTTAGCAGAAACAAGGAGTGAAAGAGGTCATTAGCGCATGGCTGCATGGAAAGTTGCATGAGGGGCACCAAGGATTCTTACAGCCTATACTTGAGAAGAGGGTGTCTCTGATTGATGATCAAGAAGAAGAGAGTCCAAAACCGAGACGGTCAAGCAACCCCCCCCCCCCCCCCCCAACCCAAAATCAACATGGAATCAGTAATGTCTCAGGATTGTTGCAATTTCTAGTTTGTGTCTTGCTATGCTGATTCCAGGGACTCAGATTTGGCGAATGTTGCTTCAGCGGCAACCCAGCTGTCCAGTGGAACAACCGTGTCGCGGGAGAATAAATGGGGACTAAGAACCTTGACAGTACAGCATCCATAAATGGTAATTTAAGTACGCACCAGGCCATCACGGAGGACGGATATACAGCATCGTGGACTGGAGTTATCCTAAAAGCCTCACAGACAAGCCATCGCATAGCTAGGCTGCGAGCCTTGTTGACCTTCGCTTAGAACTACCCCACTATGACGACTCCAATCCTTTTCTGATTCAGATACCGCACCCCCTACACAGGCCGTGTGTCATATATAGTGATATACACCACGATGTGCGATTGAAGTTAATATCTAACAGATTCTGAACTCGACCTCCTCAAACATCCCGCTCTCTCTGGCTTCAACAAGCTCTCCATCCATCACACCATCAATATAAGACTCTCCTATCAGTAGATACGAATCACCAGAGGGCCTCAAGACAACAGGATAACTGCATCCATATATAATGGCCAGGACATCTCCTCTCAGAGCTGCTTCAGGTGCTGTTCCAAGGTAGCCATTTCTGGTAGTAATCAATCGACGGCCTTGCAAAGTGAGAGTTGTCCTTTTTATGACCAAGGCATCATTTCCATCGAGCTCTCTTGGCTCGTCTTGATTGACTCGTGGGAGATACTCGTATTTATTGAGGGGTCCTCCACCTTCATTTTCCATTCTTTCTCTGTGCTGTTGTAGTATTGGGAAGAAGTCCCGGAACGAAAACCCAAAGATGGGGAAGTTTGCATTCACTTCACGGAAGCGCCGGAATGGGAGCCAACAGGGGCTCGAAATTACACTCCGAAGTTTGTCTGCGATCATCTCTATATCGCCGGCCTGACCTCCCGCAAGATCTGCTGGGACCCAGCAAATATCGAGTGTCGTCCTAGTGTAGAGCTCGTCCTCCGAATATGTCAAATTCTGCACTAATGTTTTGCGTAGTGCTGCAGTCAAATCGCCTTTGGTGTGGTACTGACAGACCACCGATTCAGGCAATGGTCCGAAGCTGGTTGGGTGCCCATTCCAGGTCGTAGAACTCGACTCCGATAGTGAACCACTCATGCACTCGACAGTATCGAAAACAAAGCCTGTACAATGGAGACTTCGAGTGTGTTCTGATACGCACCATTGTGCAGGCTTTGATCCGCTAGCATTACATATCTTCAGCCAGTATAGATGATTCCGGCTGTACTGTGTCGACCAGTCTGGAACCCAGGAAGGCAATCCACTATCAGAGCTGTATGAGCACCATGAAAATAATGCATCAAGGTTTGGAAATGCGCCCAGGATGGCCTTTGCGAAATTCAGATACACTTGCTGGGGCGCGAGGGTGTAATCAGGTGATATAGGTATCGATAGCTTTGATGGTAGCAGCCCGAGAATGCCATAGACCTTATCGACAGCTTCCTTTACATTCGCCTTGCGTCCAAGATCTAGGACATCATCCATCTGAATCTCGTCTGTTTCTCCATCTGGAAGGGTTACAAGACAATATACTCGATATATTGTTGACCAGATGCTGCCATATGTATAGCTGGAGGAGTCAGGGACGGTCTTAACTGATGAAGGCGTGATTTGATCGATCGTCTCTGCGTGGCGCATACAAAATTGAGATGCTCGCAGAACCATACTTCTTGAAAGACTCTTTTCTCCACAAAGGAAGAGTGTCATGTTGTGGTTCAGTGCCAGCTCCTGGATGATCCACAGCCGGTGCCAGTAGTTGCGAGAAAGAAACGCAAGGAGCTCTCGCCACGGCATATAGGGCAATTGCATTGGCATTCCCATCTTATGTTTCCTTGCCCATTTCGCGAAATGACAGCCATACTTTTCTTGGCCATACTGATCTTCCAGAAGTGTGTGGTGCGCAATGCTTGCAATGAACTCGATCGCGCGGTCACTTTCCCTGGAACCACTGCCGAGCCAGACCACAAGGGAGAAGGCACGAGTGTAGATAGTTTGCATAAGTCTCACTTGGTAGCCTTTCTCTGGGATATTTGTTTGATCAATACATAGGGCGTCGATCCAGAATTTGATGCCAGAATGTGCATCTGGGAGGGTCCTTAACCTCTGCAGCATTGCTTCAAGATTCCTGGGAACTTCAATTACTGATCCGTTCAGCACAATCTGTCGATCTTTGGTCTCGGACTCCCAGCAGTAGGATATTGCTTGATAGTCTCCCCAATTAAAACGGGGAAGGAATGAGAACTTCGTATCATTTTGGCTTGGGAGAGGTTGTGGTGTGGGGTAATTGCTTGGTGCTGAACTGTAGAAGGCTTCCGGAATCTCGAGACATTGTTCGAAGTCGATATCAATTCCTTTCATCAGTTGATTCCATTTGCTCAGTGCACTTCCATCCATGCTGTAGTGAAGGGTGTACCTCCAGTATGGGAGCTCGAGTGGGGCAGCCGTGGGGTACTCGTCTAGCTTGGTTGTGCGTGCATGCTCCATCCAAGACTTCAAGATGTCTGGAGTGCAATTTCTATGCTCTGTAGTGTCTAGAAACTCGTTGAACTCAGTTGTGAAGTCGTCGAGAGATACAGTCTCTAATCTGCAATGAACAAGGCTAGCTTCGGGTGCGCCTGAAACCCCAGCGATTGTCAACATCCGCACTTCATTTTTTGATGTATCAAGCGGTGTATACGACGCCATGGTAGGGAGAGAATGTGTCAACAAACAAGTCACCAGTCTGATATAGAAGTTGACGTCCGTCCCAAGAAGAGAGCAAGCCATGTCTGGAGGTGTAGTTGTTAGGCGTCACTCGAGTCAGCCCCGTCCAGCCACCAACACGTGTACAAGACATCGCTTACGTTATCATGGTAATTTTTACCACCAAGATGTCACTGGGAGTATAAAAACAGTCGCGCTGAGGTCTATAAAATCGGGTGAGTGATCCGATCGTGGATTTGTTTGAGGTATCACAGAATTGCTCGAACTAACCGGTGTGTCAAATTTGAAGTATTTTGACTAGGTTATAGCACCAGGGACGGGCACAAGCTAGAGGGTTGAAAGCTCAAGATATCAGCGATTTTGAGTCGACATTGAAATCATGAATCTCTAAGGGCATGTCGATCTTGAAAACCGCAGGTTTTGCAAGCGCTCAGAGCCCCCTCCAGGCAGAAAAGGAAAAGAAAATCGCAGATGCGGTCTTATTTGAAATGATTGCAAGTGCCAGCTTCATGAAAGCTCGTATTGGAACTGCAGTACACTGCAGTACAAGAATTTGGTGCAGCCTTCTGCCTGATGAATTTCCTCTCCATCCTCCGCGTAGAAACCTAGACTTCACCCTACCACGTTCCCTCGAGATCAAAAAAGCATGCAAACCCCTAACTCTACGCCAAGTTCAACTCGCTCCTTCATAATCCTTGCGTCCCATAATGTACTTCAGTATTTGTCCTTGACCTTTTCGAAAGAAAGTCTCTCTGCCAGTCCGGGCTTATCCATATCAATGTCGGGCTGACCATCCATTCTTACAAGCTCGAATTGCAAGAACTTTCCTCCCTTGTCATTCTCCTTAACTGTGTAGCCAACTGCCTTGTATAGCCCATCATAACGGAGTCCTGCTTTCGGACATCCAACCCATTCCCCACCATGTTTGCGTAAGACTCGAATACCGTTTCCTGTCTCAATGGACTTGATCAGTGCTCTGGTGGTGTACTTGCTTTGGTCTGGAGTAGAGTCAATCGTCACCAGTGCGCCTGCACCGGAGTAGAAAACTTGAGAACCAGTGTCTTGATCAAGTGAGGCATAAGTACTAGCGATGACAATTGAGTACGCTCCTTTGTTGGCGGTGCCGCAGATTCCAGCTTGACGAGATCCTTTCCCATGTCAGTTTGAGCTTTGTCTCAGATGTGAGAAATTGCAGCAGAAGAAGAGGAAGAAGATAATCAATGCTGAACATCAAGTCAAAGAGCAACATACCGTGGACACCATCTCTTACAGCTGCAACCTGTCTTGCCCAGCATTGACCAACTTGGAAACCGTTATGTCCAAATACGTCATACTTGCCCGGTTCGCAGAGGATTTCGTACCCCCTCGTCTCAAAAAGAGCAATGTGGTGCATACAACCGTTCGGACCAAATATTGAGTGATTAGGTGGTGGTATTCGAATCCGGACGTCATGAGAAGCAGATCCTGGAGTGCCGGCACGGATTCTGGTAGACGTGGTGTTCTTTCCAACCTGCGGTTCAATAAGTTGCGGAAAGCCCCAGTTTTGACTTCCAAAGCGCTCTGAAAGCTTCGCAGAAATCTCAGGAATAGGACTTTCGAAGTGATTGGCAGGAGTGGCGAACATGATGAGGATTCCCTTGACATTAATCCTATCCAGGTCAGTTCCAATCTACGGATATATCCGTGCCAGTCCCCTCTATCTATGAGAGATTAAATGAAAAGAAGACAAGAACAAGAACTCACTTCTGGCCCAGCTCTCTAGTGAATTCCACGATCTGCCACAGTCTCCAGATCATCATCTTAATGACGTTCCACTGATCCTCGTCAATTGGTTGCCGGCGCTTGGATGCGACACCAACGACTCTGGCCATCTCCTTGAAGTTCTGGATAGTGTCGTCTTCAGAAGGCTTTAGAGCGCCGAAGGATGTGGACGCAATCTCAGTGCCAACCCAATTGACCAGTGATACAAAGAGGGGGCTGGAATTGTCATGGTCGGCCAAGGAGTTGAGGGGATGGATTTCCTCAATATTGGACATCCCGATCTCAAGAGACTCAGTTTTGGTTTCCGATTCTGGTGTGAGACTCGACATAGCTGTTATATGCTGTTCTTGTTGTGCTGTGTTGTTTTGGTTGTCGGTGGGGATGTGTCGTGTGGAAGAAAGAGAGTGAATTTGGAGGAAGCCGATGGCGAGGTCGACTTTATGTACTAGATTCTAGGATAGGCAAGAACGGTGCCTTGGAAGTGAACCTGACTGGAGAATGCCAGGCTCCTGACTTGATGAGTTGCTCCGGTTTTTGGTGTTGTAGTATTGTTTTTAGGGCCGTTGGAATATTACAAGAACCAATACTAGCGTGGCGAAATCGGCTTGGAACTCCGGCCATACTCTCATTATTTCGAAGCACAACCATGCTAACTCGAGGTCACTAGAGAATAGTCTGATTCTATTCGAATTGAATAACAAAAGTATAGAGAATCTTTTGGTCTCTATAGAGTTGAACTTGGTTTTGTATAACTCTGACCCCATGCCCTAGTCTAGTCGCCACGCTGTCCGTCAAAACGCCTTTGATCAAAGAGTTATTTGATCATAGAGAGTATTTGTAGATGTGCTTTACCTTTGTGTTCTGTTTTTCTGTGAGAATAGTTACAGATGCTCACTTTGCGACTTTGCCTAGCACATGTCATGCTTTGAGGACCTTTCGAAGGTGAACAAGATTCCCTCATGCTGTTCTTTCTTTGTCAAAAGATAGGTGTCAAGATCAATTAAAGGTTAGAGCTTCTAGTAACTAATGTGGTATGCGTTGAAGAACCAGATAGAACTTTAGCACGGGCTGTAGATTTGTAAACACCACGTGACAAGCCTCGACTGAAATACTATTCGCATCAAAGAGCTCTGCCCCAATCTTTGACACAGCGCTCTTACCACTTGTGTCTGATATAATCTTTACTTGTTAACAATAGTATGAACAAGATAAAACAACCAGTCAAACTCTAGTGGCAGACTTCGAAGATACTCCGCCGTGCTAGCTCCATTCCCGCCCCATTCTCGCTGAATCATTCTCATGTTTCTCCAGCACAAAGCTTCCGACAACATTTCTGACAATTCTATTCAAATATCGACTACTCCAGCAGCGATCTTGACTTGCTTCACGGCTACTAATACAAACAAAAAAACACTTTCTCCTACTGCAAGTCTTCCCTTGTCGAAATACTGACCACAAACTACTCCAGACCTGCTCTAGTAACGAAAATGCCACCAGCTCAAACGAAGTTCACGATGTTAGCAACACCTCCAATGGCCACTGAAGACTGTTCTCTCATCCCTTCCGACATTGTCGAAGCATTTGTCCAATTCATCGGCGATGACATCCTCTCCCACCCCATCGATACCGAGCCAGCCACTCTTCACACCCTCAAGAACACAGCGAGAGCAGTTGGTGTAGCTTGCATGAGAGCTCTCAAGTATGCGGACGACCCAGCCATGAGCCTCGACATTACGGTTACGGACAGGCAGTGGAGGGACGTGAAGTTGTTGATGGTCACGTTGTGCAGGCTTGCTAGGGCTAGATCGGCGACTGTGGAGATGATGTATGTTTGCTTCCATGTCCTTTTCGTTGATTCATACAGAAAACATAGATAGAGAAGGCAAGAAAACCGAATACTGACTTTTATGGGTGTGTAGCAAGGATTACCAGATCATCGGCATCTTGGCTATGTTCGGCAGTCCTTTCAACAATCTTCCTTTCCCTATTCCAGATGTCGCAAAGCGCTTGAAGGAGATTTTTATGCTTATTCTGGACGGCAAGTTGGCAGTTAAAGTAGATACAGAATCGTTAACCATAGGTGTCACTGTCAAGTCCGAGATTGATACACTGTTCGTCAAGAAGGAAGACCCCGACAAGGAGAATACCAAGTTCGACATGCCACTATTCGTGGAGCAGGGAGAGCAAGACGACGAGAATACTAAATCTGAATCAGACTCCGAGAATGATATCCTCACAAGCACGTACGCAGAGAAGGGAGTGGAACTTACAATCATTGATCACCACGAGGTTGTAAACAGCGAGAGAAGAGAAATACCATGGAGAAGCGCGCCCCCAAATCATCCAATCTTCGGTCTCCACGGCATTATGCACCATATTGTCTTCCGAAAAGACACTAATAAGTCCTACAAGATTGACCCCGAATACTCGTCTCGTGACGGATCTGTAATTGGACATAATGGATTTGAGGTTGGAGCTTGGTTTCCGAGGCAATTGGCTATGGTCCGGGATGGCATGCATAGTAAGTTTCTCTCTCTTCTACCAGATCTCCCCACAATGCTGTCTTGGAATTGAAATACCTTTCTTTTCCTCCAATAGGCTGCAGTGTTGCTACTTTGACACACCCCAGATGAGGGAGAAGATGGCTGACTTGTCACTCAGATCACACAACGGCTGGTATATCCGGCACACTCGCAGCTGGCGCCTACAGCGTCGTCCTCTCCAGTGCAACCTCAAAGTTCTCCAACAAGTCCTCCGACGTCTCTTCCAACTCCCATGACTTCAGATACCCAGCAACGAACATCGACCTAGGCACAGTCATCTATTACAGCAGTACTGTCAAACCTCTCAAGTCGAATCCTTCCTCCACATCTGCGAGCAACATAAATAGAAACATAGGCTCACTCACCCTCGCCAAGTCCATGAAGACAGGTAACCCCATCCGCGTCATTCGAAAGTGGACGTGCGATTTCGAGGATAGACCGAGTGTGGGATTTAGATAACAGGGCTTGTATAAGGCTGTTGGGAAGGAGGAGAGAGTTTTCTTGATCGATAAGATGGGTGAGAATGAGAATGAGAATATGGAGGCTGAGAATGAGAAGATGGAGGTTGAGAATGATACCAAGAAGGAGATTGGAACCGGAGAGAATGAAGGAACTGAGGGCGGTGGAGAGGAAAAAGGATATTTCTGGACTGTCTTCAAGCTCGAGAGATGTCATGGCCAGAATGATATCGATACGAGCAGACCCACTCAAGCCGAGAAGAGGGACTATGCTCTAGTAGAGGCTGGATTTTAAGGCGAGATAGGGGGGCGCATGGTTGGGATCTTGTGATTCGTTATATCGAGATTGAGAGGAGAGTTGGTCTGCCGAAGTGGATAGGAAGCACTTTATCTGGCTTATCTGCCGTACCGCACACTGCCTGGGATCATGGAGGATGGAGATAGAGGTGTGGTGGAAACACGTAGAATCAGATTGTTAATCTTCTGAGAAGCGCGTAGATATTCCCACAAACAGAACATTCGGTTTTAACAATTGTGTTTGTCTTATGAAAGATGTATATCCGTTGATCAAGAATAGAACCCACTCTCCCTCTCAGGCGTTCACCCTTGTGTCCACATCACCCTCCTTCATGACACAAACATCGGCAGTATCAATTTCAATATTGAAATGGGCATGGATGGAAATTAATGAAGAAATGGAGAAATGGGTACGATCAGAGTGTTCTACTGAGAATGATCATGAGATGTTTGTGAGCGAGGAAGATGGAAAGCTGATGTGAAAAGAAAAAAAAAATATCCAAAACAGCCAAAAGAGTGGGAGGTTGACAGGAAGTCCAATGCTATATTTCTCTGATGATGATGATAAGTATCTATTTACAAAACCTTAATCCAAAGCAATCAAGTATGCGCCATGCCCTGTATGTATACCAACAATGCAGCAAACCAGCTTTCACGTATGTATGTATAAATGTATATGCAATTTCAGATCTCCTCCTTCCCCACATCCAAATCAAATCAAATCAAATCAAACCACTTCCAACTGTCCTTCCACCTCACCTCACCTCACTTCCCCTCCCCAATCATCTTCTCCAACCTCTCCCTCTCCCCACTCTCCCCCACCATCCCCCTAAACACGCCCCCCTCCCTCGCAAACAACTCCCGCGGACTCCCAAACTCCTCCACCCTCCCCTCCCCCATCACAAGAATCTTATCGAAATCCGCAATCGTGCTCAGCCGGTGCGCAATAACAATCAGCGTCGAGTCTCCAAACTCTTCCCGGATACTCCGCTGGATCAAGGCATCGGTCGCCATGTCTACTGCGCTGGTCGCTTCGTCGAGAACCATGATTTTGGGGCGGGAGACGATGGCGCGCGCGAGGCAGAGGAGTTGGCGTTGGCCTTGGGAGAGGTTGAGACCGCCTTCGGAGATGGGCGAGGAGAGGGAGGTGAAGGGGTTTTTGTTGAGGTTTATAGTTGGGTTTGGGTTTGAGCTTGAGGTAGGGGATTGGGCACCTGTGCCGGCGAGGGGTGTGGTTGTGCCGGTGGTGATGAGGGAGTGGGAGATGGATTCTGCTTCTTCGGCGGAGACGAGGTGCACTCGTTGCAGGGCGTCGCGGAGCTCGATGTCTTCGTGCTCGTCGAAGGCGTCGAGGTTGCTGCGGACGGTGCCGCTGAATAGGACTGGGTCTTGAGGGATGATGGCTAGTCGGGAGCGCAGGGCGTGGAGTTTGATTTTGGAAATGTCGAGACCGTCGATGTGGATTGAACCTTCGCGGGCTTCGAGGAATCGGAAAAGTGCGAGTGTGAGGGAGGACTTTCCTGCTCCGGTACGGCCGACTACACCGACTCGTTCATTGCGCTCGACGGAGAATGTGAGGCCTTTTAGCACGGGTGGAAGATCAGGAGCATACCCGACGACGAGGTCGTTGACTTCGAGTCTGCCTTCGCTAGGCCAGGCGGCGGGTGGGTCGGCGCCGTCGAGGGATTCGGTGGGGAGGTTGCTATATTCAATGATTCTCTCTGCGGCGTTCATGTCGAGTTCGAGGTTCGTATAATGTCTGATCGTCCAGATAACGACTTGACCATACTCCAGTGCAAAGCTGAGAGCGAATCCTGCGAGCGATGCGTCGATGCCCCCGATGAGCAAGATCATGATGGCTACGAATGTCGCGAACAGTCCTCCTACAGCAGACATCCTCCATCCCATCCATCTGTTGAAAGCCCAGAGATGCCAGAATGAAGTAGAGTGGTCATCGATCTTGCGGAACATGCGAGCAATGTAAACATCACATTTGTCGAATGCGCGAATCGTCCCTACTCCTGTGAGAGCACTTCCGAATTGTTCAAAAACGGGAGATTTGGCATTCGATTCGAGACGTTTGACTTCTCGCGCTCCAGAAAGGTAAATACGGGCGATTTGGATGCATATCGCGAGAAGAATGACAGAGAGGAGGATCACGTAGGGCGAGACAAATATTCTAGGACTGTTAGATACAAATCGAATAGGGAGCGCATGGACTTACCCAGCGACGATAACACCAATCAATCGGAAGAGATTGTTTGCTCCAAATCCAATATCATTAGCTAAGCGGGAGTCAACAACATTGAAATCTGCTGTGAAGCGATTCAAGATTCTTCCTAGTGGAACTGTGTCCATCCATCGTAGCGGCGTTCGTAGAATCGTGAAACTGAGACCGTCGAACATACGGCGAGATGCTCGAATAGAACCAGTGTATATAAAGTAATACCTGAAAAGTCCAACGATGATAGACGCAACCGAGAAAGCAATGTAAATGCCAAGGTAGAACCTCAAGTTATCGGACTGACTATCCGTCGTGCTGAGAGTTTTGTCTGGTTGATGTGGAGACAGATCATGGACCTGGTATGAATATGTGAACGCATGTATCATGCTGGTATGTCTCTTCTCGTTGTTCCCAGTCCAGAGTCGAATCCACCATGCACGTCCCGTAACGATGATCTGGAGGAGGGAGAATGCCAGTAATGCAATAGACCAGAACGGCAATCCACCACTGTACTTCATGTAATCCAAGTAAATCCTCGTCTTGACACGGCCCTGCTCGCGAAGCTCATCCTCGACAAATTTTTTCGGTACTGCCTTCGAATCGATCTTCTTCAATGGTTCCACAATCTCAGCAGCGTCGCCATCTGAGGACTCCGCGGAGTTGACGGCAGTTGGATCCTCGTCTTCCACAATTTCAGACTCGTTTTCTTCATGGCTGATGATCTGTTGCAAAGTTCCGTCATTTTCGAGTTCGGAGACCAACCCCGCTTGAGCAATTGTGCCGTCACCAAGCTCGACAATGTACTTGGTCTTCGATGCACAGAGCGCGACGTGATGAGTGACCAGAATCCTGGTACGACCGACTCCCAACTCGCCTGTGAGACCCTTTTCGAAAATAAATCGACCGACATGTGCATCGACGGCACTGAAAATATCGTCCAGAACCAGTATACCTGCACGAGAGTACAATGCACGCGCGAATGTGACTCTCCATCGCTGTCCGCCGCTCAGATTGATTCCGTTAGCACCAATCTCAGTAGCTTCACCGTCGGTCAACATTTCAAGATCTTTCTTCAACGCGCACACTTCGATGACTTTCTTGTATCTGTACTCATCGTATGGGAGACCGAACAGGATGTTGTCCTTGATGCTGGCATTCTCGATCCATGGGATTTGCGCAACGAATGCAACAGCCGATGGGATTATCCAATTATCCTTGTTGGCCAAGTGGTCGTGACGGTCTCTAGTCTGTGGTGGTTGAGGGACATTGATCCTGCCGTCTAGGAGATCGACTTCTCCAAGTATTGCGGCCAGAAGAAGAGATTTTCCTGTGCCTGTCTTTCCACTCACAACACTGAGCTCATTCTCTGGGAACGAAACGTTGATATTTCGTAGAACGTATCGCAGATCATCGTCTTCCTTCTCTTCGTCTGATGGCCATGCAATGGAGGCATCTTCAAAAGAGATATTATGTGCATGGTTGGTATTCTTGGAAATTTCCGGAGCCGCCAAATATTTCTCAATTCGTTCCACGGAAATGAAAGCATCAATCAAATCTGTGGTCAGTTCCGGGATGACTGCAAGAGTTACCTCCAAGCTGGCAAAGACACCGATTGCAGTGAAAGCAACCGAAGGAGTCAATTCTCCGTACTTCCAAGCATAAACTGCAAGTGACGTTGCAGCAAGAGCAATCGGACTGGAAATCCAACAGAAGAGCAGGAAAGTGTCCGAGACGAAAACATTCCACTGCTCATCCAACTCCTTCCGGCGCACCTTTCCAATCTTCTCATGCCAGTTCGCCTCCAAAGCAGAGAACTTGATCTGCCTAATCCCCTGTAATGCTTCCGTGACAACACCCATCTTCGTATCCCTGACCTTCATCAGTCGATCCTGAGCAGCTGCGTACCGTCTGCTGAAGACAATGTTGAGAGGGATCGTGAGTGACATGGCTAGGAAACCGGACAACAAAGCTTGCCACCCGATGATACTTAGCAGGAAAGCGAATGAGACAATTAGCTTAAACAGACTGCCTGGGAAGTAATTGTTGAACGAGCAGAAATCAGCTACACGCTTGGCATCCACGCCAATCAAGTTGACGGTGTTCTGTTTGCTCTTTGGATCGGCTTCGTCTTCCTCGAGCTCGGGCTTGTCGCCTGCAGTCGCAGCTTCTGAAGCATCTGCCATATCAGGTCCAGCTGGAGTGTCCTTCTTGGCGGATTTCGAAGCCCCCTTGACATCTTTACGTCTCATGGCCTTTTGAAAAATCAAAGCTGCGAGTTGAGCTCGGATAGGAATAGCAACTTCAGACCAGGAAATCCAGAAAAGCCAGGATTCGATCCACGCTGCTCCAATGGTTGCGATAGTCAACGTAACCACCCAGATCCATGCCTCAAAGCTCACTGCATCTCCCGGTAACCTCTTCTCCAGAATCTTGAGGATATGGTACGTCACGAACTGCGGCGCGAAATTCCCGAATGCTTGAAGAAGGGTCAGAAACCATTGTACCATAAACGACCATTTATGCTCCAAGAAAATCTCAATCCACAGCTTCTTCTCATGAGACGTCGCCGCCCACGCTTCGCTCAAGTCTTTCGATCTTGTATACTGATCCATTTTCGGGAGATCCTCCAGCTCAAGGCGATTCTTCTTCCTCGAGAGAACTAACAGGTGTTCCACCCACCCGAAGGTGTACTTCCCAAGGGCGGAAACGGTGTTCATCCCATCGACTGGCACGCCATCGTGAAACACCTCTGGTCGTCGGGGTAAGGAGATGCTGAATACTGCGACCAGGAGGATGAGGCCGAGTTGGGCGATTTGCAGACTGAGTTGCTCCGTGGTCCCGAAACTCTCTCCAGATGGTGTTTCTCGAGCGATGAGTCCATCCTGGAAGAGAAGTACAGCTAGGAGAAAAATTGACGAAAGTGCGGAATATATCCCAAGACTGTAACTTCTGAGATAATCTCGAGTGAGAATAATGCTAGCTGCTTGGACGGTAATCAAAGCCTACGAAAGATGTCAGCACGTTAAAAAAAAAAAAAAACGAAGGATATCACGTGTCTCATCTCACCCATTGCGCGACATTCAGCCAATTCTCCACGAACAAGCCATCCCACCCTTCTATTGACGCCCGAACAGCCAGAGCAATCGAACAGCCCAATCCAGCAATTGTGAAGATGCCAAGGAACGTCTTTGGGATCTTGGCGGAATATTCCTCTACGGATCTCTCGGTGGCGACTCCATCTTTATCCTTGTAGATCTTTGGTATCGATCTCTTCGGGCTCCATAAGTGGGATGCGATGCTGACGAGTGAGGGCGCGGTGAGCAGAGCGACCAGGAGGAGGCTGGACGATCCGGCGGCAAGTGATGTCGATATGTTCTCGAGCATCTTGGTTTGTCCTGTGGTTATTATTGTGGTGGAGGTTGGGGATTAGAGAGCATGCTTGGATGGAGGACAGGAAATTCAAGCTTTAATGTGGTGGTCTGGCCAGGAACAGTCACCGAATAGACTTTTTTTTTCGTCGAGGCGAGGTTGGATGAATCAAAAAGTGATGACCTTTATTTAATTGCCGTCAGACGGTATAACTTTTTTGTCTTTCTCTTTCTGCTCGGGGATTAGTTGGTTTTGTGTAGCCCCGGGTGCGACTGGGGATGGCGCCGTCTGAGATTAGATTTGGTGCTTGGTGGTTTAGTGCTGGTATGGTTGAGTCACCGGCGAGCGATGCGGATGGGCGAAAAGGCGTGCTGTTTTGGGATGGATTGGTGATATATGCAGCTGGCCGCTCGTACAGCTCTTGGAAGAATCGAGGACAGGCGGGACCTAGAAGAGCTTCACTTATGGAGTGGTGGGGGAGGAGGGAAATTCATGAATGGCCACAGAGGAAGTGGACTAAGCGAAAGAAGAAGGTCGTCGACGGGAGCTGCACTAGGTAGGCTAAAAGTACAGTGATTTGCGCTCCACTAAGTCCACTATCATCAATTGAAAAAAGTCCTCCTGGGGCGAGAGAGAAAAAATGGGATCTTTTTCATTGTGGATGCAAGAGAAAAATGTACCGGCGAACAGGAAGTGCTCCGTCGGACTGAAGCTGCACACCGATATGTGGGAATCTGGGGCAAGTGGTGCCACTGCATTAGTGAGGATGCCTGACAGCCTGCCCAGAATCCCAGCTAGTCCACCGAGATGTCAAAAAGCCTGTGATATGAAGAATGGGGGATTAGACAAGCATTCGATGTGCAGCTTGTATTTCCAATTGGTTCGCAACAGTCAGAGGAGTCTCTGCTTCCTGAGCCACGGACATGCGAAGCAAAGAAGGTAACAAAGACGACCCGTCAGAACAATCTATGTTTGTGATGCCATCTGTATCCGGGATTGTCTGCTCAGCCATTGAGCGGTGAGGCTTTTGGAAGGTTGATGATGGTGTGCTGGAATGGAAACGAAATACGGATGTGGAGCTGATAGGGATTGATATAGTAGCGCTGATGTGGCTGTGACGGCATGGTAAGCAACCCCACTATGGTCAGTAAGTGTCTGAGTGTGTTGGATTTGATTGCTTACAGAGCAGACTGGGTTAGTTATTGCTCAGGGTGACAAGGAAGGAGTAAGATATACTGGTAAGATGAGCAAGTCCCGATGAAAAGCGAAGAAATAGTTTAAAAAGAGGATGACATTACCTTGGTTTGTGTCTAATAGACTGGCCTCACTCACGAATGAGTACAGTTCGAGTACAGTACCCGTGCCGACTTCAATCTCTTGGCCGAGAAAGAACACCAAGAAACTTCGTCCCACCCACGACAGCAACAGCAGCACAGAGTCAAGTCCACTGATCCACAATTTGCATGACCCCGCTTGGCCGTCGTCCTGTGAATGTCCCCAGTCCGTAAAATAAGACTTCTTGTTGTGTGCCCACATTGCATACGGATGCAAAGGTCAACGACCCGTCAGTCTGGGTCTCGAAGGTGGACCGCATGACTGACAACCTACTTCCACCGAATGAGCGGAGAATGGGACTCAGGACCAAGTGCATATGGGACGGAGTTGGTATCCAAATAACCCGAACACCGCTTGAACTGGTAGGTAAGAACATCGGTAGATACCGATACCTTGGATCGAAGTTTTTTGGTTGAAGTCGTTCAACGAGAAGCAGAAATGTTCCGTGCCGATAGTATCTACTACTCTGGGTGGGATCTCCACACCGCAAAATCTAGGTGGGAGGCTGGGAGAAGTTGGTGTATGAGTACATGAAGAAGCGGTGTTCAGGGGGAGATGTTGGCTTGATAACCAGCATTTGAGACGGTGAGGGTTGGACATGGGGGTCGTTCGTTTCTGCGGTGAGGTGCGGAGGCAACGCCGGAGGATTACTCCACAGGAGTACTTCTGGCTTCAGAAGATGGGCATCCATTGACGGATAAAATTCAATGCGTAGGGGCATTGCATAGGAGAGACAATGGAGAACTGGCTTGAATCCTTTCCGTACCAGGAGTGATCGATGCAAGCTTTTTGGGTGAGTGGGCTTGAAGAGGTCGCTTGAGACCAGGGAATGTCAATAGTGGATGATACTCTGCAAGCCGCCGGAATGGATCAGGAACAATGCTATAAGCATAAATAGGGAGCCAAAGCTCTAGATATTTTTATTAATACTGTATGAGCGAATTTTTGGATACTGTTTATCCGTGGATATCAAATAGAAGAGAAGAGAGCTAACTGTCATGCGTCGAGTATCCAGCCCCGCCAGAAAAGCCAAGACAAAAAGGACCTCAATTGCAATTGCTTACGACGTTGAAACTTGAATTTATTGGGACAAAAATGTCGAAGCGTGATACTAAGAAACATGGAAATGTTTGATACACAATTAAGACACGACTACCAATATAATTGATTTTGTCTAGCCCCCATTCGTATGCTGAGATGCCTTGAAGCGTTTGAGGACGCGAAAAAGGAACGCTTCTCTATTGGTGGGACGCGACAAGCTGAGCACTTCCAGGTTGGCTGGCTGCAACTGCTGATGCAACACCAAGACATCTCACCTCCTCATTCAACCTCGACTGCAAACCTGCCTCCCGTATTCCCCCTCCGCACATACTTCAACAATACGGAAACCAACTCACTCGATTTCCACTTACGAATATCACGGCCTATCCATCAGTCAATCCATCAATTCTACAAACACAATAACGCCAAGCACTAATTGTCGATACCAGAGCTTCCCCAAGCTCAAACCTGGCACTCTGAGCACTCCGCATCCCCTTCCAAACCACGGCACACGACAGATTCCTTCGATATATACAAAACCCTTCGAGATCCATCCCAATCAAAGATTCATTCGACCACAGCGCACGGAAGGTCTCACCTCAGATAGAAACAGCCCTGCTGCCGCCTGATTTCCTCGACGGCAGCTGTCAGAGCTCCCAATCACATCCACCATGAAGGCATCACCCATAATCGTCAACTGGCATGCCGAGAATGCCCCCATATACTCCGCGGACTTTCAACCCCATGGAAAAGGGCGATTGGCAACTGGCGGAGGAGACAACAATGTTCGGGTAAGGCAGAAGATGGTCGGATAAGCTTGCCTATGCTGACTGCAGATAGCTATGGAGGTTGGACTCGGAAGGAGAGGATAGAAAAGTGGAATATCTCTGCACAATGGCAAAACACTCGCAGACTGTCAATGTTGTACGATGGGCTCCGCGAGGTAGGCAGTTGGTCCAGGTTACTGGCAGACACTAACACCCTCCAGGAGATGTTCTAGCTTCAGCTGGCGACGATGGAAATGTTATTACTTGGGTTCTGGATGCGAAAAATGCGAAACCCAGATTTGGAGAGGAGGGAATCGAGGATAAGGAGACTTGGAGGACGAAACACATGTGCCGGTCTTCTGGACACGAGATATACGATTTGGCATGGTCACCAGATGGGATTTACTTCATTACTGGAAGCATGGACAATGTTGCGAGGATTTACAATGCCCAAACTGGACAATTGATACGGCAGATTGCTGAACACCAACATTATGTCCAAGGGGTGGCCTGGGATCCGCTCAACGAGTACATCGCAACACAGTCCTCCGATCGATCCGTTCATATCTACACGCTGAAGACGAAGGAGGGCCTGTACACGCTGGACAATCGGGATGAAGAGCCTAGGAAGATTGGAACGAACATGAAGATGGATCTGCCAGGTCGGAGAATCTCGTCGCATAGTCCTGCTCCTCCAAGCATGGACTTACGAGCACAATTCGCTGCAGAGATTGGCAATATTGGATCTCCAGTACCTTCATGTCCAGGAACACCAACTTCTCTGGCTCTGCCAATGAATCCTCCGAGTACGATCAGCCACAGTAGACGATCCTCTTTTGGCGCTGCTTCTCCAGCGATGTCTATGCGAAGATCGGCCTCACCAGCTCCCTCGTTACCTCTTCCTGCCGTGATGCCAATGGAAGCCTCGCCAAAACCGTACAGCATGGGTTCGGCAGTGAAGAATGCCCATATCTACTCCAACGATACTCTGAAGTCTTTTTTTCGCAGGTTGACCTTCACGCCGGACGGAAGTCTTCTCTTTACGCCAGCCGGACAATATCAATCACAATTGAAAGGGCTGGAGGAGACAGCCAAGACGATGTACGAGGTTATCAATACGGTCTACATCTATACGAGAGGGGGAATCAACAAACCGCCCATCGCACATCTTCCAGGACATAAGAAACCTTCGGTGGTGGTGAAATGCTCTCCAGTGTATTACACCAGCCGGAAAGCTTCTCCGCCAACGAAACATATAACAATTGATACTTCCTCGGAGGATACGATGTCTGCTCTTCCAGAACCGGCTGTCCAGTCTGTAATGGAGCCTCCACCACTTGTACCACAGACTGACCCGTCTGGACCTACCTCTTCACCAAAGCCCAAGGCTTTAGAAGTGGATACGAATTCAAGTGCCACCCCTGGCCCAACGATGGCCTTCTCCCTTCCATATCGGATGATATACGCGGTGGCTACAGAAGACTCTGTTCTGATGTACGACACTCAACAGCAGACTCCGCTTTGCATAGTGAGCAATCTTCACTGTGCAACTTTTACTGATCTGACTTGGTGAGTTTTTCCTCCCATCATTTCGTGCCAAGCTAACGTTTTAGGTCTAATGATGGTTTGACTCTACTCATGACCTCGTCTGATGGGTTCTGCTCCACTCTTACCTTTGCTCCTGGTGAGCTGGGGGAGAAATACGTCGGTGATATACCCACGGCAAAGCAACCATCTCTGACAGCTGTTTCTTCTTCGCAAAATACCCCGATGGCAACCCCTACCTCGATTGCTCCACCTTCACCATTTCCCCACAGTCACCACCGCACATCATCCACTGGCTTGGCTGCACCATCACCCCCTCCCCAACCCAACATCCGACCATCATCACCCACTCGATCCAACTCCACTTCCTCGATTGCCACTCAGTCGTCATATGCTCCGGGACAAATAATCAGCAATCCGACCCTGGTTGGAAGTAGTATTCCGAGCGTCACCGCCGGCGGAGTTGGTTTCGTTAGCAGCATCCCGATGTCGACGCCTCCCCAAACACCTGGCAGCACGTCTGGGAGTCAGAGTGGTGTCAAGCGAGATGCAAGTGAGAGCGAGAGAGAGGATGGAAGCCATGATAAGAAGAGAAGACGAATCGCCCCGACACCAGTCAGCGAGGAGAAGCCTTCAACAGGGGCGGCTTGATTCGATGGATTTGGAGTTTGGGATGGAAAAATGATTACTTGGTCGGCATTAGCACTGGAGTTTGGTTGCTTGAAATGGGTTTACTTGCGGTGCTTGTACCTCAATAGCTCTATGGAGAGCTCTGGATAAGGACTTTGGCTTGGTGTGTATAAGGAGCTGGCTTGTAGCGGTTCTGCTGGCTGTGCTGAAGGGAAATATAACTTTGTACATGACATCCCTCTTTATCGCGGTTCTTTCGTTGGTTATGGGATTTTACTCAGCTGTGACATCGCGGGACAGGGTTCTGCGCCAGTGGCATTGAGTATGCTGTTGACCGGATCACCGTTCACATGTGTTGCCAGCCTCCCTCGTGTATATTTCTCATGTTCTTCGACAGCTTCTGCACTCATCACATCACGTTTTCGACGGTTTAGCAATCCCGAGTTCTCCGAAAGTCATTTCCAAGCTTCCATTCCACGAGGATATGGAATACGGAACTCTATTCTTTTTTCATTCGGGCTCCCCACAAAAATAACCACCCTGCTGTGCTGTGAGATTGCTTGAAGTCAGCAAATGCTCTTCAACATCAGGGCTTCTCACTGGCCAACACGGTTGTTTCCTTCAATGTTCAAGATCGCCGCTCGAGTGTCGACGATCACCTGCACGCACCCTGCACCAAAATACCCCGCGATGCAATGTTACACTTCATTCCATTTATCCACCATCAATCAGCATGACAGCTCAGAAGCACGAAGCTTGATTTAGAGTTGGGCTTCGGCCTTACTTTACTTCGTAGCACCGATCTGCAAGGTACAGATGAGGGTGTCATATATATCCGTCTCATCCGCAGCTTTATTTTGTCTTCCAGAGCAGACTGAGATAGGACAAAACGCATGATGACTGGAATAGGTGGTTACCTGGCTTTAGCTAGTTGCTGTCGACAGCTTGCTTTCGCATCTGGAACCGCCAATTCAGTTGTAGTTGTTCCGAGTTCACCGCCGTCAAATGCAGCTCCACCTATTTTAGAAGCTTTCATCAGCTACTCCATCGAATTCGTCTTCTTCCCCGACTTCGCCGGTAAGTTTCTTACCCATCCCACCCTCCCCCTACACACTCACACTCACACTTCTCATACACAAAAACAAAACACAGGCTCACCCTCCTCCCCCAACACATTCTCCAACAACCTCCTCAACAACCTCGGCAACCTAACCGGCACAAAACCCTACATCCGCGTCGGAGGCAACACCCAAGACTACGCCCTCTACAACGCCACCCTCCTCTCCGCCCCCGTCAATGGCTCCTACGACCCCTCCCGCTCCCCAGACTACCCGACCACAATCTCCATCGGGCCCTCCTTCTTCGACTCCTACGCCACCTTCCCAGACACAAAATTCATCCACGGCTTCAACCTCGGTCTCGGCGGGAACACCTCTCACCCTGAAGGCTGGCAGACGCTCCTTGATACCGTGCCGCTGGCTTGTAAGGCGCTGGGTAGTGGTGGTGGTGGTGGCGAGGGGAAGTTGCTTTGGTGGGAGTATGGGAATGAACCGGATTTGTACTCTACTTCTGCGCAGGGGCCGGTGAGGCCGTCTGGGTGGGATGAGGGGACCTTTGTGGAGCAGTGGGTGAATGGGACGAGAGCGATCAGGGGACAGTTGGAGAGGTATTGTCCGGAGATGCTGGAGGGAGGTAGGTATGGGTATTTGGCGCCGAGTTTTGCGGGCACGAATAATAGGTTGAAGCCGGTGGTTGCATGGAGGGAGGGGCTGAATAGGGATGGGGATGTGAGGATTTTTTCGTCGCATAAGTACGTCTTATTTCCAAACTATTCATATTCTCAGCTGGTGAAGTATTTCGGTTTTTATATTTGATCAAGCTGACATCTAGAAATCAACAGCTACATCGGCGGCGCCACCCAACCCGGCATAACCCTCCAAAACACCCTCCTCAACCACACCAAAACCCGCCTCTCCATCTCCTCCCAAGTCGCCCTCCTCACCGACCTCACCACCACCAATCCTCCCCTCCTCCCCAAAGACATCCCCTTTATCCTCGGCGAAACAAACTCCCTCTACAATCAAGGCAAACCCGGCCTCTCCAACTCCTTCGGCGCCGCCCTCTGGAACCTAGATTTCAATCTCTACTGCGCAGCAGTCGGCATCAGACGCGTGCATATGCACATGGGCACGGATTACCGGTATGCGGCCTGGCAGCCTATCAGCACCAATAAGACGAGCATCGGTACGAAACCGCCCTATTATGGACAGGTTGCTGCTGCGGCGGTGATTGGGAGGGTAGGTAGTGGGAGTGAGAATGGAACGAGGGGGGAGGTGAGGGTTGTGCATTTGGAGTTGGAAGGGGAGTTGGAGGCGGCGTATGCGGTGTTTGGAGGTGGCGGTGGGAGGTTGGAGAGGATTGCGGTGGTTAATATGAGGGCGTATAATTATACTGTTAATGGGACTACGGCGATACTTAATCCGGAGAAGAGGCAGAGTAGGATTTATAGGTTTCAGGTCCCGGGGTATTGTGGAAGCAGGGAGAAGGTGGATGTTAAGCGCTTGTGGGCCAATGGGAGTGATGCTATTACGGGTGTTACTTGGGATGGGTGGAGTTATAATTGGGAGTTGGATGAGGGGAAACCGGTGAGGTTGCGGAATGTCACGGTTGGTGAGGCGGTGGAGGTGGTGGAGGATGGGAGGGGAGAGGGAGTGGTGAGTGTGGAGGTGCCAGATTCGAGCGCGGCTGTTTTGGAGTTTGGGGGGAAGTGAATGGGTCAGAAGGGGGCGGTGTTCTCTGGCAGCTGTCCAGCACTTCGATTTATTGTGTAGCCAGTGATACAATAACCATGACATGGAAGATCGCGCAGGTATATTTGAGGAAGCGGTATTTAATGCTTGAAAATCATTCAAAACGAGGAGTTGATTATTGTGTCACTGCCAAGCCGCTGTCCAAGTAATTGGGCCTGCTGAAAAGACTGGGCCTCATAGACCGTCGTAGTTTAACCTCCTACCGCACGATGTTCCATTTTCCATCGTTCCCTAACCCCAACAGTCTACATTCTCTGCTTCGACTTTGGGACGAATGACCTTGTTTACATTCTCGCTGACCCTCGCTTAACTGTCAACATTTCTTGGCTATCTACTGGGAAGAAATTCTTCTCGATACAAGTGGTGGCGACCTCAGTCTCGGTACCTGAAAAGACACGAGTCAACACTACGGACTGAATCTTGAGTGATGACGATTTTGGGCTATTTCCACGGCCACTCGGATTTTCCTTTAGCTCCTCTCCGTTGACTGTTCAGTTGAACTTCCCCTGCATGGTGCCCCGTTGCCGGATTTTGCCTTCGAGACCTTGATCTCCTTGTAGATCTGCCAAAATAAGGTAGAGTAGGAAATGCCCCAACAGCACTATAACGCTATATCTGGCCTCTTGGACCTTCGCTCATCGTACTTGTGCTGCAGTCTGCTGTCGATGCCGAATGGGCCGGAATTACTATTGGCGGCACAATAGTCTTCGAGATGCATCTAGAATGGATGGGTACACCTTTGCAATTGCCTTAGGGTGTTCTGTAGCGGTGTTATCTTTTGTAATCCAGGGGAAGACCAGAGTTCCAAATCCTGGAGCTTTTCGAGGACTTTCGGTGGCTAGATCCACGGTTGCGCTGCTTCTAATTTTACTATTTGTTTTCTGTAGGATGCAGGTTGCTGAGACAGAATGGAACGGATAATACAGCAAGACAACTAACAAAACGAGCGTATCTGTTCAACGATGTTTGGGAGATATCAACTGATCTATAACTTGAAGTCAAAACCAGAAATCTAAATAGACAAGCACTCGCATTTCGTCCTGTCCGATTTCTCCTAACTGTAAATACACAGCATACAGGAATCATATATACCGAAAATCATTATACATAGCAGTCATAGCCCCTTTCCAAACCCTCCCTTATTCATACACTATCATCCCCTCTCCTCTCCCCTCCTCGGTACTGCCTCGTTATCTCCACAGTCGTACTCGTCAATATTCCCTTCGGTCCCCCATCCTCGTTTCCATGGTGAAACGTATCTCCATCTCCCCCACCACCACTCACAACACTCATCCCATTCCCATGCTCCAAGCTCCTCAACGCAATCGAGTCATCATAACTGCCGGTCTCCTTATCGTTGTCGTCAATACTCCGCATATATCCATTGTGACTCCGACTCAAGGGGAACGTGTTGTTCTGGCCTGATTTCGTAGATCTCGAGAAGAAATTGCTCGTTAGTTTGGTGTCTCTGTGGGTGTGGTTGTTGCTGCTCGCGTGGAAATAGCCGCCTCCTGATGGGACGGTGGTTTTCTCGCGGAGGGAGCGGAAGAGCGGTCGCCAGGTGGAGGCGGACATGCAGCAGATTGCTATGGCGGGCTCGATCATCGCCCACAGGGATACGTTCTGAGAAAAAAAGCAACGTCAGTTATGGTTCGGTGAGTATGGGGTAAGTAGCAGCGGCAAAGAGGTACGCTGAGGCTCTTGGGACTTTGGAGCCAGAGATTCAAGATTGAGGTACTTACTGCAGTTGCGAACATGAAGTCCTCGGTGAGAGAAACATCAACGATGTATTTTATACGGACGATGACGGTAAGTCCAGCACTGTGTGATTTTGTCAGTAAGCCTTACAAATTCTAAACGACGGTGAAGACGGAAGTAATCACTCACACGATACCCACGCAAAGCAGTGCGCCCACTATGATCTTCGCCTTCCTGTTCATCTGCAGATTCCACAACACAAAGATCGGCAAAACTCCGAAGATAATGTCCGCCGCGGCGGAAACAGCCGAGAAGGCAATACTCAAAGCCTGAACCTGTGGTGCCGGTAGACACTTCCCCTTGAGCCCCGAGAACTGCAGCCAAAAGTACTTGATCGGCGCGCATTGGAAAATGGTGTAGAAGAAGTTCATCACGGTTGCGAGTGTGATAAGAATGAGCGTTGCACGGATGATCCATATATAGCTTTTCTGTGTCATGATTCGTAGGATGAAGATGCCGATGGACAGGCGCATAAAAAAGGATGTGATGATGTAGAGAAGTTCACCAGCAAAAAAGTACTGTTGGATATTAGCAAGGGAAGACGGTGCAGAATGCGATCATTCGTACTTGCATAGCGATGGGAATGTCGCCCTGCGCGATGTCTTTGTTTCTCTGTCCATTTCCATGGAGGGTTGATTGCAATGCAACAATCACATAGATCGTAAATGACGCCTGAGATAGATCTGTTAGTTTATAATCTGTTCTAGTCCTCTCTTACATATGGTGTTCTTCGTTGGCACGAAATAACGTACCTGAGTCGCAACAAAACACCAATCCTCGATTTTCCATATCTTGGTCATAAAAAGCCTCGTGTAAATCCGTACCCCGAAGAATACCCACGTCAAAACGATGGCAACAATACATGCGGTCAACAAGGCTGGGCCATTGCCCTCATTGGTATACCCCATTCTCGTCTGGCGGCACCGATCCCCCAGAGAAAGTATGTGAAGAAGATCACTCCTTGGAAGCAGTCAACCTTGGATCTCAGATCGACAACGATTGAGGGGCCATGTATCAGCGCTATGGAGATCCGGAATCGAGAATGGAGAGGTCTCGAGTCGTGAACACAACTATATACTTTCCCGAAGCTCAACCTCGAGAGATCAACAACATCAGACCGGTTCGATAGGGGGCCGGTGGGTACAAGTATCTGTCAAATATGTCCCGTCAGTTGAGAAGTTCTAGTGTCCAGCCTAGAACCGTCCGTGGACGTACTTTGGTACGTTCGGAACTAGAAAACCGATTTTGCATCATTGCAGCTGAGAACCAAGCTTACGGACAAGCGTATCGATAGGAAGCTTCTCAACCTGGCTTGTCCCGAGACTAGAAACGTGGATGTGGATAGAATCCTTTATCGCGCATGAATCGTAACTCCTTGTGGCGAGGCTTGGAGACCCACTCCGCCATCCCAATGTTTGACTAGGAGATGGAAATGCGGATGCAGCCGATGCAGGTACCACCGCTCTGAGGATGAGGTCCACATGGACGAGTCCAGACTTTGTTAGAACAACGGAATGAATCGTTCGTTACGGCGAAGTCTTGGGCGGAAATTTCTGTCAACGGTGGCAGCGGGCTGTATGTTGTGCATCTTCAAAATTTTAGCAATGGGATTCTCCGGTGCTAAAGTAGGTAGATGAATCGTGGCTTTCATTTGTCCCGACTATGTTTTGGTGTGGCTGCAGCTATAGAAATAGGCTTTCGGCAATTGAAGGTGTGCTTTTGAGATTTTCACCATTCTGACCGAATTGCATGGATAATAGGAACTGAAGTCGCATGGAATTGCTTGAAGTGGGACAGGACAGTTTGAAATCTTAAGATCCCGGCGTTGAGGGCTTGAGCTACCCTTATTAGGAAAACTGCACCGGTGGTGCGGCACAATTATTTTTTCCCTCCACTTCGGTTCGCCTCCACCCGGAGTGGCAAGTTGTTGTACTGTACAAAGTAATTATTTCCGCATTTCTTGTGTGAAATGCCGTTGCCACACTTCCAGCACATATGAGGATGAAAGTTGCTGTTCAGCTATTGTATTTCGCTTATCTGGATCACAGCTCGGGTTGTGTGTCTCAGCGATTGCACAACTCTAAACATATCCACTATTTCTTCCACTGTATCGATAGCATCCTTGATCCCTGTCTCATCTAGAAGGTTCAGACGTCCGCGAGTTTAGGATCAGCAGACCCTGGCCGGGGATGAGCTGATGTTGACGATCATACAGGTTTATGGGTATGGGTTTCCACTTTCGCTTCCTCATTCCCTTTATATGGATGCACTTCATCTACGGAGTATCAATTCTCTACTAGTGCAAGCCTACTAAATTCTCAAACAAATTTCTTCAGCCAAAGTACCAGAAGCCGACAGGTCCTTGGCCTTTCGATGAATTGATCAAACGCTGTACCGAGCTTCTTCCAAGATACCATTTCGTAGAGGTAGCAGAATTTGCTTCGCCTCAAAGAAAGCCTGAGCATTTAACATTACAACGATTGTTCAGTAAGCACAAAAATGATTTTCAATAATTGCTCCACATTTCCTGTGGAGTGGCGATATTGCAGGTACTCCGGAGCTACAACCACTTGGGGGAGGTGTTATCCCAATGCAGGTTCAACCCCTCCATGGAAATCTCAGAATGCATTATCACGAACCCCTCACCGAGGTAAAGAAATTAACATGCAGCATGGCCACTTAGTACAAGTAGAAAGGTAGGTCAAGCTTCCTTTGCCTCTTCTCTCTTCAGCTACCTTTCCACGGTCCAAGTTCAGACATCGATACCTCGCCGTTCTTGTCCGCTGCCATCGCACCTCACCCAGTATGCGTTTCTCCATCGCCATCCCTCTGGCTGTCGCCTCCTTCATTGCGAGTGCCACATCATCGTATGCGCCCGTTGCGACATCATGTCCTACGACACCCCTCGTCCGATCTACATCAAGCGGACTTTCTGATAGCGAAGAGACCTACCGCGTGATCCGGAAGGCGAAAGCAGACTTGGCACTAGCAGCATGGCTATTGAAGGCCAATCCATCATTCGTAAACTCGTTGGATTGTGACATGCCGACCATTGCGTTGACCAGCAGTGGTGGCGGCTTCCGAGCGACCCTCTCTGGAGCAGGGACTGTACAGGCTCTCGACTCTCGTGATACGAAAGTCAGCACCAGTGGTTTATATCAAGCAATCTCCCACCACTCTGGCTTATCTGGTGGGTCTTGGTTGCTCTCTTCCATCATCGCCAACAACTTCCCAACGATCTCCAGTCTTTACAATTCCAGCTGGAAGACTGGCCTCGCCAATGGACTTTTCAATCCTCTCGGAAAACAAACTGAAGTCTACAATACCATCAGCAACGATTTACTCCTGAAAGAAGCACAGGGATTCCGTGGTACCATTGCAGATGCATGGTCTCGACTCATCTCATATGTCATCCTACCTGGTGCCAATGGTGGGGTAGACAATCTTCTCTCTCAAGTAACCACCAAGTCGAACTTCAAATCCTTCTCCGCCCCATATCCCATCATCTTGGCACAACATGTGGATCTCGGCGGAGAATCCTGCCTACCACCAGCAGACGCACCCTTCTGGGAATTCACACCTTATGAGACGGGATCCTGGGACAGCAGAATTGCATCGTTCACCCCAACCAAGTACCTCGGTACATCCCTTAGCGGTGGCAAGCCAGCAACTGCAGGAAAATGCACGACTGCCTATGAGAATCTCGGATTCATTGCTGGAACTTCCTCTTCGCTCTTCCAGGACCCCGGAATCGGCTTCAACGTTTCGGAACCTCTCATCGCCAACTTCTGTCAACTTACAGAGAGTATCGAGGTATCGGAGACTGCGGCAGCCACCAACGCAGCAGTCGGTGCTCTCCCAGCAGTTATTCCAGCCATCCAGTTCACCCAAGTCTCCGATCTCTTTGCCGCATGGCCAAACCCATTCTTCAACCTCTCTTCAGCCCCTCTCGTCAAGTCTCAGGCCACCCTCTCCATGGTCGATGGTGGCGAATCTGGACAGATCAACCCCATCTTCCCTATGCTCCTCCCACAACGAAACATCAGCATCATCATCGTCAGCGACAACACTGATGGCAACAACAACTACCCATCCGGCAAGGAGATGCACGCAACCTACCTCGCAGCCCAAGCAGCTGGTCTTACCAAGATGCCATTCGTCCCCGAATCATCTGTTCTCCTCGCAGCAAACAAGACTTCCGGTCCAGTGTTCTTCGGCTGCGGAGACAAGTCCAAGGCGACTGTTGTCTGGGTGCCAAATTACAGTGCAACCGCTGCAGGAGGCAACGTCGACACCAGCCGCATGCAGTTTGATGCTGCAGCAAGCAAGCAGGTCATTGACAACGGCGCAGCTGTCATGAGCCAGAACAACAGCAAGGAGTGGGCGACATGTTTGGGATGTGCGATCATGCAAGATACTGCGTGGCGCTTACCGAGTGCTTGTAATGCTTGTTTTACTAAGTACTGTTGGAAGGCTTAGAGTTGGGCGTGATGATTTGAATGATAATGCCCGAATTGTACATAGATATGTAAGACGTGGTCTGGATGTACATACAAAAGTCCTTCTCGCCATTAATGAATTGTATTCAAAGAATAGTTTGCTTCGTATTCTGTCGTGTGGTGAGATCTCGTAGCTGTTTGTTATTTCAAAGGGATCACGGGTGAGAATAATGCAGGAAACAGATCGGAGGGTTTTTCGACCATCGGGAAAGTTTGCCCTGACTAAAGAGGCATCTTGATCTCGGTAAGAAGCCTGGGATGTTCACACTTTTGAAGGCAAAGTGGGAGCACATATAATTTAGCGGTCAGTATTTAAAGTGACTGAGAAATATGTTGTGGGCCCATGACGGGTATGAACCAAGCAAAGGCAGTGAGGTAGTGAGGCAAAACTCCGTGGTATTCATGGATGGCATTAATTGGACGATCTCGAAAGATCTAAAATATGGAACTTTCTGACAAGATCAAGCTTTATGATTAGCCTTTCTCAAAAAACTTCTTTCCAGGGTCAAGTATCGATAAGCGCAGCAGTGGTTCGATGTTCGGCACGTGATGCAAAGCGGGAGAAGGATGGAAAGATCGATTTCTTGAGCATTCCATTCTAAGCCGTCTCATATTCCAGATGGGATAGCCAATCATTGGCACGGTCAACGGTATCATCGATCGGGTTTTCCGACTTTGCTTCCATTACTCACAGTAACTTTGGCTAAAGTTCCAAGCGAGACGTTTTCTCGAGAACTTTTGCGAGTCGTTACGACCCGAAACTTTATGCAGAACATGTGATTACCAGGGGGCCGTATTCCATCTCCACCGATTCAAATATTCAAGACTGGAAATGCTACTAGAGATTTTGAATACAAAATATATGAGTATCATCACACAGCAAAGCTGCGTGTCGAGATCAGGGCTGACACTGAATGAAGGGCAGACAAGATTACCCCAACGCCATGGCTTCCCTACGTCGGCCAGAGAGGTTGCGAGTACGATCGCCAGCATGAAGCTCCAGAATATTTGCATTTAGAGGGGTCCAGGGAGAATCTGGGGTTTCCCGCTAATCTAGATGCCCAAAGCGTCCCCGTGCACTTGCAAGCTTCCCGTCAGATGATTCAGATCAAACTATCATCACTCCTGTATCCGAGTTGTTTCATCAGACGTTCAGCGTTCAGAGGAAATACAAATCACAAGTATTCCCTAAAATATCTGTTGCATTAGTGGAAATTCCGACATGCCAGCTCAGGACATTTATTATCAGATATGGAAGCCACCGATTCCGAGTTCCAGCTAGCCTCAGCGGCGGCAGGTTTTACCCTTGGGTTCGGATTCCTGTGTGTTTGGAATGCTATCAAACAGACTCGGAGCATTCAGTCGCCACTCCGAAGCGGATACATCTATATGGTGTGGGGTGAGATCATCTCCAATCTTGCTATTGCTGTCATCGGATGGCTACTTCTGAACGGAACAATCAAATCAGGGTTTGTCTCTCTACCCTGAGAAGACTTTGACTGACCGTCCCAGTGTACCAGTGTTATTCAGTATACTCTTCTTCTGGGTCTTTGAGGTTCAACTCTTGTTACAAATCATCATCAATCGTATCAATGTTGTTGGGGATGATCGCAAGTTCTTGAGACTGGTAAAAGTGAGTTGCTTGGCTTTCAAAGGAGTGTCGCTAATGGTTGTTAGTATGGAACGGCGATTTTTATGTAAGTATACCCTGTATGTCTATGTCATCTAACCAAGTCTAGAACTTTGATCAATATTGCGGTCTTTATCATTTGGATTCCGACTCATCTCAATCCACCGCCTTCTCAAATGTATGTCACCTGATTTATTGGCTTTGATTGCTAACCCAAAAGTTTCGTCACCATCAACAAATATTGGGATCGGACATCCAAGTGTCTTATTCTCGTTGTTGATGCCGGGTTGAATTATTATTTCCTTCGGACAGTAAAGCGACGTCTGGTGGACTATCATGGACTCACCAAATATGCCTCTCTGGTCACGTTTAATGCGAGATTGATGGTTGTATCGATTACTATGGATGTAAGATTGCAGTCTGGTCTTGTTCGATCTAGTGTTTTCAGCTTATGCTTATTATCCTGGAATCCTTTCTTCGTCAGACGATCTATGTTCAGTTCCATCCTATCGCGTACATGGTGAAGCTAAACATTGAGCTTTCGATGGCGTCGCTGATTACTCGGATATCGAAGACCACCATCGAAAATCGCAATGTCGGTTTTGTCACTCAGCACAAGGACTTAGGGGCAAGGGCAGTAAAGGCTGAGCATCGGCTGATCAGCATTGAAGGTGGGGAGGTAAGACGACCTAATTAAGATCTCAGCGATTACACGATTAAGTTCTTGTATATGTTGTTCTAGTCAATTACGAAATCTACTTCCTTAGGGTAGTTACGTTTACATCTACAGTGATGCTGATTACTGTTTTGATTGGCAGAATGCTCTCGCTTAATTGAAATCACAACAGCCTGGAGGCTCAGTCGCCACTCAATTCTTCGTGCATGGGTGTGGGGCGCGCCCTTTTGATTGGAGTGCAACGAACCCAGGGTCGTCTGTGCTGCTACAGAGCTAATTCCGGAAAAAAACATGGAGTTTATTCGTCTTGCCTGTCAATGTCCTCCATATGAATGACAAGGACGCTCTGCCAACTAGACATCTGGAATCATTACCTGCGTTGACTTTCTTTCCAACAAAACTATCCGAACAGTTGTCTCTGAGTATCTGACTACAACATAAAAGCACCACTGGGTGTTACAGGATTCCTATTGCATCCTGTGTGGCCAATTGCTTATCAAAGATATACAGTTCAATATCTTCCTCCGAGACTTTGCAGCACTTCAGGTGAAGCAAGATTTATAAGTTTTATCCCTTCAACTGCCTAGAACACACCGGCCTATCCGGCAAGGCACATGCTTAATTCAGGCTTTCCTCGCTTGATTACAGGGCACTGCTTTAGGCTACCCATTTCTTGTAAAATGTGTGTTACGTTTGGCAGTCGGAGTGGATATTTCGACTTTCCCTGGATTCGTACGGTGTACTTGAGTTTACAGGTTTTCGGAAAACCTGTGAGATAAAAGGTTAGAATTAGGAATTTGCCATGTACTAACAGGCTGAAGCTGCGTGGTGAGAGGAGGCTGTCTCGTAAGAAGAAGCTGCGGTGGACTTTTTGGTGGGTGTTGTCGGATCCGGTGTGCAATTTGTCTGCAGAAAGTTCGAGCCCGAAAACTCACCAGCCGTTTCACACGGTGCTGTGTTACCAGTACGCGGCGAAGAAGGCAAGAGAGAGGACCTGTGCTGAGATGGGGAAGAGTCTATCACAATTCGACGAGGTTGTATCGATAAACAAACCTCATTGACTATCATCCCTTAGCACCTATTTGAGAGTTCTCGCCCACAAGCCAAGATATTTGAATCATGGAGACAACGTCTGACCACGACCCTCCAAGCAATGATCGTTTTCCGTCGCTTGCCAATGCCGGGATTATGTTTGAGAAAAAAAAGTTGCAGAGCATGTCGACAACGCTTTGCGCGAGCTTTCCTGCGATCTTTTCCTCCAGTACAAAATGAAGCGTACCTTCGGCCTTGTTCTCCTTCATCACCATTTTGTCCTCGGTGCCTTGGTAGCTAGTCTCCCCTCAACGAATGGCTTCCCAGTTTCGAAGGTCAGGTCAACATTAATTTGCTTCTAAAAGATCTATGACCCATCCAGCGTGTATTTTATATTCATTCAAGTTAGTAAGTGTTTTTGAAAGACTCATTCAGAAATAGTGGGACGCACCGCCATGTGGTATTGCTCCCTAGTACTGCACAGTACACTAGCAGTCAGTCTGGTTCACATAAGAGCCACGCGGCTACAAAAAAAGGAAATTGGAGTGTAATACCTCTAAGGGTCGGAGAGTTCAAAAGAGCAGGGCAGAGAAGACTGGAAAACCATTAGAGTTGAAAGAAAGAGAGCTTCAAGATTATAGAGCACTAAGAAGACAGTCTCTAGGAACCAGGGCAGTTTAGTCTTGATTTATCAGCCACTCTTTTAACCCTAAATCGGAAGTATCCTTCAACATTCTGTCCTCCATTAAGATTCGCGTATATGTTGTGTCCTCATGAGCCACGTTGCCGGAGGAACCTTGGCAGTTAGAATAACCTACAGCCGTGCTGCGTGCATGTTGGAGGTGCAACGACGGCGAAGATGTGTAAACGAATTGATGAGGATTTTCCAAAAGGAAGCCTTTGCACTATCCCATGCATTATTCCTTGGTGTCCATATTTGTCGAGGCTTGAGCTTGACATGAGGAGTAGAATTTGTTGGAAGAGGTGAGAATTCAATAACACTAGCTCAGCGACCTCTCTTTCTTCTATGAGAGAGCGACATTCAGAGTAGTTACTGTAAGCATTTATAAGGTGTAATGGTCGTGATAATGTCGAGAACAGTTGATTGTCGTTGGAATTGATTCACCTGCAAGGCCCTTGCCGCTGTTGCCTGGCCGACGTGGCTCAGCCCTGCACTCCAACATGTCCAACTCGACTTTGGATGGTTATCACATCTCCTCGGTTTAGGGCAAATACTAATTTACTGATTACGATCCCCTAACAGATCTTTGCGATGGCCACTTGCTCCCTGGAAGCGCGCCTCAAGCGTGTTTCCATCAACGACGAGACTGATCCTGCTGGTGGAAGACAACCACATGTCAGGTCCAAGGTTTGTTTACCCAATGTCCTGCAGAGTTATTTTCTGATTCAAACAGAATGTTGTCTCCTCGAATCCACAATTATCGCATAATCCCACATACAGTGAGAATGATCCTAACAATGAAAAGAAGACATTCTTAAACCCAAAGGTACCCATATCAGCTCGCCATTGGAGCCCCTGTCTAATTTCACACAGGTCATAACATCTCCTAGCAAGCACCTGGTACAGAACTCCAGCCGATCACACTTGCTTAAAATCGCATTGGTCTCTTCCCAAGCTTTACGACAGTCGAGTTCGATCGTGCCGGTCGGATCAGTGCTCCCAAAGCCTCCCTGTGGATCATCGAGGGGATCGGAAGCCGTTGCCGAAGTCGAACAAATACAAGTCTCCATACCTCAGCGACTTATACCCTCAAAGATATTCCACCTTGGAATGTTCGAAATTGGTCGGCCATTGGGGAAAGGGAAGTTCGGGCGCGTGTATCTGGCGAGAGAACGCGAAAGCGGATTTGTTTGTGCACTCAAAGTCCTGCACAAGAACGAGATAACACAAGGCCGCGTTGAGAAACAAGGTAACTTTTTGCTGATCAAATTATCCTTCCGTTCAGACAGATCATGGAGCGAGATATATGTATTTTCAGAGAAGCTATGCTAATTCCAAAACGGGTCACAGTCCAACGGGAGATTGAAATTCAAAGCAACCTCCGACATCCGAACATCCTTCAGCTCTATGGCCACTTCCACGACAGTAAAAGAATATTCTTGATACTTGAGTTTGCTGGGCAGGGAGAGCTATATAAACATCTGCGACGCGAAACTCGATTTCCGGAATGGAAAGCTGCACAATACATTGCCCAGATGGCTGCAGCATTACAGTTCTTGCACAAAAAACACGTCATCCATCGAGATATAAAACCAGAGAACATTCTTCTTGGGATCCATGGCGAGCTAAAGATCGCAGACTTCGGGTGGAGTGTACATGCGCCAGGTGACCGAAGAAAGACCCAATGCGGAACTCTAGACTACTTGCCCCCCGAGATCGTCAACTGCACCTCTTACAACAACAAGGTCGACTTGTGGAGTCTGGGGGTCTTGATGTATGAATTCTTAGTTGGGGAGGCGCCATTTGAGGACTCGCAGGTTCTCACGTACAAAAGAATTGTCCGTTGTGACATGACCATTCCGAGTTACGTATCTCCAGAAGCCAAAGATTTGATCAAAAGTGTAAGATAAATTTCTGTGTCTGCCAATATGAATGGATGCTAACTTCTGGTTCCTGCTTCAGCTCCTTGTTGTCGAACCAGAGAAGCGGCTACCGCTCGACCAGGTCCAAAAGCATCCGTGGATCATCAAACACTGTGTTAATGCGGACCGACCCAACATAACGTCCAAGAGAGAAACGAAATCAACAAGTGGTATTCGTCGCTCTCGGACTAGCGTGCACAACTAGCTTATTTTCATATTGGTTGGCACCGCGCCGCGGCGCCCCAATCTCTCTCCTCTAACTTACCTATGGTCTCAACAGGAGCTGCTGAGAAGTTCACTCACACTTTTGTCACGGCCACGCGAAGTTCGATTGCGCCATCCAAATCAATTAGGTGCTTCCACGAAATATGGGCTGGCTCTTTCGCCAGACGCAGCAGATGATACAGCAATCGATATCTCCTCTTCGCGGAATGTCAAGCAGATTGATGTCCTCAAGGCTCGTTACGCTAGACAACACAGTGCCGATCGAGGAAGAAATAATGCCGACTCATGGCTTATACTATCCAGTACGCCTTGGGGAAGTATTCAGTTCTCGGTATCAAGTTCTCAGCAAACTTGGGTACGGCGCATTATCCAGCCAAAGAGTTTTCGGGCGCCTGAGGTCGTGCTCGGTATGGAATGGGATTCTAAAGTGGATATATGAAATCTAGGAGTCATGGTATGTAATCAGTGGTTACTGTTATGATATAGTGTGCCGCATAATAACGCTACTCGTTGCTTTAATATTGTGCTTACAGTGATCCAGGCATGGCATCTATTCGAAGACGACCATCTCTTTGATGGCAGGATTCTAGGCAGCATGCAGACGCTCAGCTCTTGGCTAAGATGGAATCAGTCCTCGGCCCGCCTCCAAAATCATTCTTAGGGGAGAGCAAAGCGGCCTTGAAGTACTGGAACTCTGAAGGTATGTAGATTTAGGCCTACGACTATTTGATAGTCGTTTACTAAGCACTGGCTAAACGTAGGAAATTGGAAAGGCGTCCAGGCTACGGGAATCAAGTCAGTGCCATTGGAAGATTGTGAGGAGTATCTGGAAGGCAAGGAATACGATCTATTTGGTGGGTTCTTCAGAAAAATGTTGGTCTGGAACCCGAAGCAGAGAGCGACGGCAGGCGAATTGTTGCAGCATGAATTTTTGGTTGTATGATAATGGAATTTTAGATATATGATCTCTTAAGATAAGGCGGTTGAGGTCCAGCCTAGTCCAGCCTAGTCCAGGCACTCAATGCACCAGACTACTACTTGCCAGTACACTCGCGATCATACACAAGAGGATTACCGCAGCTCAGAGATGCATGCTCTTGCTGCACTGGCCACAAGCCACAACTCACAGCTTGCAAGCCTGCATCGAGTAGCTCAATCCCTCCATTATTTCCGCGGGCGGCACAGTATGACTTAGTGGTTACGCAGATAGGTCGATCCGGCCACTTGAAATTCACGTTGACGCCAATCTAAGACTCAACGGCTGTGTTCACTGCTGCCTGCTAGGACGCAATGGCACTGGAAAGTCTAGTATGTCTCACTGCCCACGCTGTGCCGACTCTATCTGATTCATGTTACGCCTAGCGCAAAAGTAGATTTCGCCAATAATGTAATAAGCTATGCAAATGGAAATGCCGGTACCAGGAAGGAGGGAGTGGTGATGACAGTTAAAATGATAACGCCAAGCTGTGCCAAAAGGAAATGTGAAATGGCGACTGCCATAACCGCAACGTCCTGGTCCATGGTCTGAGGGTCTCGCGAGTTTTGTTCGGGCTGCGTGTTGCAGATGGGTGGAGTTGAGCTACAAATCCACGCAATGTCAGGGCAGCCGATGCGAGCAACATCCTCCCACGAGATCGAAGAGAATGCGATGCCGCAGAGACTTGGATCGGAAGACATGCTCGAGTCGGTAGTTATAGTAGACCGCGTGCAGGCTTTATGTGTAGAGAGAGCGGCCTTGGGGACGGCGGAGAGGAGGCCAAAGGCAAATGGAGCACACCGGTCACCGAAGCAGTGAAAGGGAGGTTTCTGCGCAGGCGAAAGAGAAACGTTAGCAAACTGACGTCAAAGTCCAAGTCAATTAGCATTTCCCCGCTGTGATGAAGGACAGGAGCATGAGCGGTAGGAATTGGTACTTAAGAAGAGGCGAGAGACGCCGGTGGTTCAGCGTTGTGGGCCATCATCTGAGATCTAAGTTATGCCATAGATCGCCAGATGGAATGGGAGGAGCGCGAGCACGAGATAACGAGAGGGCAGAAAAAAGTCGAGGAGATGAGAGATATGAACGGACATGGGAGGTAGAGGGTGAGGGGGAAGATGTGATGTGGAAAGAAGGTTTTGGTTGAGGCAAACCAACTTTGCCCGCTTGCGTGTCAGCCCTGTTGCAAGGCTAGCCTAGCGACCCAAATTCCACAACTCCAATCAAATACAGCAATATCAGTAACTAGTATTAAAAATCGCGGGGCCAGCCCTCGCGATTTTTCTGGCCCTCACCTAACTTTGGAAAACGCCTCGAATTATTGCACCTTAACAAACGATTTAGATAATATATAATAAACGCTGAATTGATAATCGCATGTTAAAGTACAATTCCCTTGATTCTTATAAGTTGTATCGAAGACGTTGTGAAGTTATAAGAGGGGGGGGAATCCTTATACAAATAAAGGGCCTGCGGCTCTTGCCCTTAGTAAGAAATCCCGATTTCAAGCAAATCGATTATTATACCTAGAATATCACGCTACACGATATAAAAACTTAATATAGTTACTAGAATCGTGTAACTCTTTTAGTTTATCAACTTTTTACGTAGTTTAAATATAAGTTGTATACGCAGTAAGAGGGTAGTAAATCTAAGGGTTTTGAGATTTTGATAAGGCTCGGTAAAAAAAGGCTGGAAATTTTTAATACTAGTTACTGATATTGCTGTAAGGTACGGCCCGTCGGTGCGTATCTGCGAATCATGGGTTGGCTCCATCACTCTAATACCGCACCAAAACCCGGACTTACAGGTGTTTCCATCAAGTCGCGCCACCAATTCCCCTTCAAAGGCGTTATTATACTTCGTTGCGTCATGATCTGCCCCACGCCCGGTCACCTTTCCAATGTGGCTTTTTTCCATCGGAGTGCCGCTTCTTCAGGTTGCAATGGATAGGACTGGAATTCGCGAGAAGTTGATGACTATCGAATTTTTTATTCTTTTTTTGCTTCATACGCGACTGGATCTGATGTGGAAATAATAACCACTCGATGCGGCGATGGAAAACGTAAAGAGAGAAAAGAAGATATGACATGAGATCACCACTGAGTAAAGATCAGCCAGTGATATGATTTGGCTGTGGGATTTGAGACTGGTGGACATTGGCCAGTGGTGTTATTTGATTAAAGAGTTTTCTCCCCCAAAACAAAAGGAAGGATACATGTCACTGGCAAGAGATGTGGACGCTTCTATATATCGCGCGTCTGTGCAAAAAGCTTCGTCATTTGTGCTAGACACAAGGAAGAATCGACTGCTACCAAGAAGATCCCTGTCCAGAAATGGCTCCAATTCTTTTCTTCTGTCGTACGCTCGTATGAAGAATGGAGAGCTACATGTACAGGTATAGCAGAGTTTTAATCCACGAACTCCGTATCTACTCGAAACTGCTAACCACGTATATCACCAGCCATGTTGTCTACTTCTTTCTCAAGTCTTGAAATGAAGGATTCGCTGTCCGAGCGAGGTACAGAATCTAGTGCTTCCCCCCTCCCCCCTCACTATTTTCCTGCTCCTTCGCTGCCTGCGGTAAGGAGCAAGGAGAAGACGTAAAAAAACACATATCTAGCATCCCCACTGACCTGATCGTCATCAAGCAAGCAAGTCTACTAGATATGATTTAGTTCGTCTCCCATAATCAACACAGAGACCACCTCCTCGCCCTTCTCTAGCAACAATTCCAACCAGCTCTCTTATCCCTTTTCTAACAACAGACTGCGATTTAATTATCACCGCCTGCACCTTGTCACTTTCCTCTTTCAACACCACCTTTCCTTGCTCTCTTTTTACCTGCAAGCCTGCCTCCGTGGCTGCCGACTTGTGTTCGCCTACTCTACCAGCGCAATTCAAGTCTTTTTCCCTCTTCATTTAATTATCTGTTTGGCTCGCTGAACAATCTTGTCGAATTGAGACTATTTTTTCTTCTCCAGCAGTGAGACGCATCTCATTTTACGGCTATATCTTTCTCCAGCCTCAGTTGCTTAGCGTTGAGGGTTTTGGCTGTGGCAAGTATCCCCTCAACTGCTGTATCAAAGACACATTTCACAGGGAGTGTGCAGCCTGTATTGAGACCCTGTAATAAGCGAAGAACGCTGAAATTTGGATGCTACGTTGCCCATCCAGGCAGCCTTAGCGCCTCGCTTCAGCGCGGTGCCCTGGAAAAGGGTGTTTTCAGCAGTTGAGGGGATATGCTAGAACTGTACCCCATTCTCGGCTTTGATGGCCTAAAAGGGGGTATTATAAACCAGGTTGTCCACAACTGCTGTGCCTATATCATCACAGCCGTGGGCTCGGTCTTGGTTTTTGACTTCCACAGTTCGGCTTGGGTGTGTAACGGGTTCTGGCGTTGGCTTGAGCCTTCACCATGATTCTGACCATTTCAATCATGAATGAAATGCTGTAAATCAAGCCAAGTATGCAGGGAGGAAGTAGCCAGTAAGTTGTGGTGGGATGTTGGTGTGTTTTCGCTATCTGGATGTCGAACCTGGGAAGATTCGAGTGGACAGTTGGTATCCATGTCATGCTCAATGCCTGCGTCTATAAGAAGGCCTGAAAATTAATGCGTGTCTTCATCTTCTCCTCCTCGGATCAAGCTCCTCCTCAATTTTTATGTTCCTCCTCAATTCATGCTCCTCCCCATATTCATGTCCAGAACCATCAAATTCTTGTTTTACTCCAGCTTGATCTCCTTGTTTGCCTTGGGCACTTCTCTCAGCACTAATATTCCGGTGATTTAACCTCTCCCCTTTACCCAGCTCCGCCTATATATCTGCAGCACTTTGCTTTCTCGCTTTTCTATCCGAAAATCGAGTATTGAAAGTAGCGAGGAATCCTGTGGAAACCAACCAGCTAGCCAGCCAACCAGCGAACTTCGACTTGTGCATCTATCGACAATGCAGCTAATCAGCAATTTGACTTCTGATCATCGACGCGAGATGCGAATTAGCGATGATGTATACAGTTTATTTCGAGGTATATTGCCTGGAAATGTCTCCAGTTTGATCTTAAATCTTGTTCTCTTCAATGACAGTGGCGGTTGTTTCGAGAGAAGTCCCTTCTTGGGGAGAGGAAGAGTTCCTTGTTTGACTTGAAGCGTAAATATTGGGTAGCTATTGTTGGCTAGCTTATTGGCTGGCTGGCGACGAGATGACTTGTAACTGGAAGTCCGTTGGTGAGAAAAGTTTCAGCGAGGGAGAGGCTTTGTTGAGATCGAAGAGCAGTGCCGTAAACAGTGCTTGAGTGGTGAGGAAGGTGAAGGTTGTTGTATTCTTGCTGGCATTGATTTGTTACGGATTGTGACATCGAAAATTGTTAAAAATAGTTAAGAGGAGCTGGCTGACCCTAGAAGAGGCTCAAATAGGTGGCGTTGAGCATCTACTAAGATCGCTTGGCGAAGAGATTTTGGATTATGAAATGATTCGTGTGTTGACTCAATGAAGAGGGACCTCCAATGAAGAGTTATTTAGGGTAGAAGCGTTTAGAAAATCAGGTTAGAGGGCCCACAGATAGGTGAAATTGAATAAATGGTCATCTCATCTCGAAATCGCCCGTCGACGACTCGAGTTTGATAAACTGTCGATGTCTAGACTAACTCGTCAGTCAGCTAGACGGTCTCAAGCTGATGGATGACGGAGAAGAAAGAATAAAATCATTTCTTGGAGAGAAAAATATTTTTATATAAAGTTTTCATCTTTCTCAGCGATCGGAATTCCAGTTCCGTAATCTGTAATCTCGATCTTGAGATTGCAAATCCATGATGTTAGCTCAGAACCTCGAGGTCGGGATCTGGAATCTGGAATCTGGACTCTGGAATCTCGAGATTGAAATACTGAAATTGGAATAAGGACCCTAGAAGCTGGACCAGACTTGAGAAAGGGGAGGGGAAAGGGTGACAGTACGCATTTTACCGCAGGTGTTAAAGCTCAGATTGAGATGAGACCAGTTCAGCTGCCATTCCAGGGGCCAATACCAATGTCTATCCCTGAGCCAATTCTTATCTACTACTAAGACTGAAGCGGTGATCGGGGTTCAAGACAATATTACCTATCTAGAAACATCCATGGTGAAGTAAGCCATCTGTCTATTCCTTGCAAATCGAGGCCTTGTGGAGACAAGTTGTTATGTCGAATATCCACGTCCAGGTGGTCCCTCCATAAAGCGTTCTCCTGCAGCTCAATTCCCTACCGCCTGAAAACGACGCTCGAGTCGATTGTTTGCACTATATGATAGTGTGGTAATGACGCAGGGACCTAAGTGTTGAGGCTAGCTCAAACTCTGTAGCCTCTGTTGCCAGTCACGCCAAAACACCAGAAAGAGATACGAGGACAGCCTCAGCTTCACAAGAGGAACAAGGAGAGCATGCCAGATTACTCATTTCCACGATTCTAACAAGCCCAAAGTCATAATTCGATAAAACACTAAAACTACTTGTCATAAAGATACAGCAGAGCAACCCAGGGGAAAAGTATTCAATCAACCTTGATGTAGAGTTTGAGAGACTATTCGTATATCCTCGCCTCACTTCTGAAATTGTGGAAACCAACCCCGACCTTCAACCTGAAGAATCCACTATGGGACCATCCATCCACAAAGGCTCCATCATCTTCGGTGAGACCCCATGCCTAGGTATGTTCGAACATCCTCTTGGTTCTCCACAAAATCCACGTGTTGCCACCTCTCGCGATGTTCCTCGAACAGGAGTGGTCCAAGCACTATGAACTTCCCAAAGTTCTGAAGATTTAACAGCGCCCACCCAGCAAAGTGATCCCTTTGCATGTGCAGATTCCCCTTGTAGCGCGTTGGGATGTAGTAAATTGGGCCGGTATCCTTGTCGTACTCTGACTCGAGGATGTCATCAGACTCGAAACCGTCAGACTTTACATTGTCATTGCTGTCCGGCTCTACAGCAGCTTTGAGATTTCTGACTCCGTGTCTGCGAAGATCACAATACATCTGAAACCTCAAGTTGCATTGCGCCCGACCCAATCCAGCTTTTTCCAAGTCCTCTTCCAGAGACTCTCCTTGGTAGGACTTTTCGAATGCAAATCTCTCTCGTGCCTTGGACGATGCCAGTTCAAAGACCTGGTCCATGAAATGTGGAGCAAGAACCAGCCTGAACGCACCAGCAGCAGTGGTTCCACACTGAGGATTCGGCCCAGTCAGCAGCCATCGAAGGATCTCATCGGCAAAAAAGGGCTGTTCTTCGACCAGGCTCAGTGGCATATGGACCGCGCTTCTAGGTGGGAACAAACGCGTAAGGGTGCATCCGCGCAATTTGCCGTCGAAGATAGGGGCAAATGTAGGCCATTCTAACGTCAACCTGGGTATACTCCAGATCTGCGTTCCGTTACGAATCCTCTCCCGCAAGTGATGGAAATGGATGTAAACGTTCATTGATTCAGTATCGTGCACAAAGATCCTGCCGCTTGTCCCAGTGGCTTCAGACATCTTGTCGAATTCGTCCAGGGAACCTTCCGTGGCGTTGTCGTAGACCTTGCAATCAGGTCTCATCGTCGTTATCCAAGCTTTCAATGCATCTGCCACCTGCTGTGTATCCGGCGGGAAGGCGATGTATTACGCCCGCTCCAATCCCAAAGCCATCTCAAGTTTCTTTCCATAGAGCTTCGCCATGTCCATTGTGTTGCAATGATGATGAAGCACGCTGCATACAATGGAGGGTTCTCCTGCCGCTCCGTTGCGTGTGAGGATTGGGTATGTTCTGTATATGACGATCGATGGGTTAGGGTTTGAGGTTTGGGTTATATTTGATTCTAACTACGCTAGCTTGCGACAAGTGTTTTTATCTCTCTCTAATAGTCTTGAAATACAGAAGGACTATACTAATAATACAGAGGGTAAGAGCCTGAAGGTGTCAGGGGTACAGAAGGTAGATGTCACGAACCAGGCTTAGTCTTAGTACAAGTCACGGGTTAGCACTATAATACTGATAGTACTACCAAGTGGATGGCACTAGTCGGTGTTTGGTACCAAAGGGTTAATAGTACCATTAAGAGAATAGCACTAATAAGAGAATAGTACGAATTAGCGAGTAGTACTATACTCCACGCTTATTATCATAATAATAGTTATGTTAATCACGGTGGACATAGGTCACGTGATGTGCTAGCTTACTAGACGGGCTTACGGGCTTGCGCGCCTTATAAGACGTCTTACACAGCTTACACAGGAAGTCAGAAGTTCTATATAACAAGTAGGTAGTTTCCTAGATAGTAGAGCTTCGTGCTTAAATCAAATAGTAAGTTTACACCTAGTTTACTACTGCTTGTAACGTCTTAATTCCTATTGAGAATCAAGCGTCTTGTTACTTTACTTCATAGCTGATACTAACCGACGAGTCTGTACTCACGACACTGACCGAGTTAGAAACGTTACAGTAGAGTACTAAGACAGAAGGAGATAATACAGGGTAAGTGGAGTATGTACCAAAGGGTAAGTAAAGTGTGTATCAGAGGGTAGGCGTAGTGTGTACCAAAGGGTAGGTAGAGTGTGTGCCAAAGGGTAGGTAAAGTGTGTACCAAGGGGTAGGTGTAGTGTGAGTCGCAGGGTAGGTAGAGTGTGTACCATAGGGTAGGCAGAGTATGTACCACAGGGTAGGTAGAGTGTGTACCACAGGGTAGGGGGTTAGGGTTTGAGGTTTGGGTTATATTTGTTTCTAACTACGCTAGCTTGCGACGAGTGTTTTTATCTCTCTCTAATAGTCTTGAAATACAGAAGGACTATACTAATAATACAGAGGGTAAGAGCCTGAAGGTGTCAGGGGTACAGAAGGTAGAGTACTAAGACAGAAGGAGATAATACAGGGTAAGTGGAGTGTGTACCAAAGGGTAAGTAAAGTGTGTATCAGAGGGTAGGCGTAGTGTATACCAAAGGGTAGGTAAAGTGTGTACTAAGGGGTAGGTGTAGTGTGAGTCGCAGGGTAGGTGTAGTGTGAGTCGCAGGGTAGAGTGTGTACCATAGGGTAGGCAGAGTATGTACCACAGGGTAGGTAGAGTGTGTACCACAGGGTAGGTGTAGTGTGAGTCGCAGGGTAGGTAGAGTGCGTACCATAGGGTAGGTAGAGTGTGTACCAAAGGGTAGGTAGAGTGTGAGTCGCAGGGTCGGTAGAGTGTGTACTATAGGGTAGATAGAGTGTGTATCACAGGGTAGGTGAAGTGTGAGTTACTTAGGGTAGGTGAAGTGTGTGCCGTAGGGTAGGTGTCGTGTGTGCCGTAGGGTAGGTGTAGTGTGTGTTATAGGGTAGGTGTAGTGTGTGCTGTAGGGTAGGTATAGCGTGTGTTATAAGCTACCTACGTGCTAGGATCGAGGTTGCAGCGATTCCTCGAGCCTGAGTTAGGGTGCTAGCGATATACCCGTCTAACCACTTAGCCCTAGAGTGCCCTAATAGGCCCTGTAGGGCCTTATAGGTCTTCGCTGTTTCGGCTTCCATTAGGCCTCCTGCCGAGAAGATCAGGGGGTGAAATACAGGGCCTAAGTCGCTGTATTTAAGCCGTTTAGCGTTTGCTGCCTCTGATAGCGTAGCATAGGCTTCTTCGCGTGCTGAATCCTTGTTGATTGCTACTATTTGAACGTCGTAATAGTGCCTAGAAGTACCTATAAGCACTGAAAAATCCGGTCGTTGGCTGTTTTCTAGGGCTATAGGCGTTCTAGCTGGCGTAGGCTCCGATTCCACTTTAAGGTCTTCCCGGCTAGAAAGGGTAGTAATAAATGCACGGGTAACCTGGTTATGGCGTATAATCCAGCGTCGTTCAGCACCTCTACAGGTGTCTTCGTGGCCTATTTGAGGGTAGGCTCCACAGGCGGTACAGGGCGAAATAGGGGGCTTTACAGGGAGTAAGAGCCTAGTCCGTAGTGCTTCGGTAACTGTAGAATCCGCTAAAAGGTGGTGTTTTTGCGTGGGCAGGGTTCTAAGCCAGTATCGTCCGAGGTAGCTAGCGTTCTCAAGCTTCGATTTTAGCGCTTGTTTTGATAGGGTAGGTAGAATCTTCTCTTCTAGGTCTTGGTTAACGCTAGAGAAGACCTCTTGGGCTGTCGGTACAGGGCGTCCAGGGGGTTCCGGGTAGAGATTAGGGCATATAGCCACTAGAATCGATCGAGAGGCTTCCTTAGCTGCCCTATAGAGCCCTGGGGCTAATAAGGCGTGTATAGGGAGCCCTAAGCCTCCCTCTCTCACTGGAAGAGAGAGTAAAGCCTGGCGAATTAGGGTAGTCTTCTCCCCTGGCTCCCTAGCGATTAGGGCTTGTACAGCGTACTTGATTCGTAAGTCCGCTAACCTCCAGAGGTCTAGTAGGTCTTCCGAGTACAATTGGCGCTGTAAGTGTCGTAGGAGTAGGTGTATACTACCCCGTAAGAGTAGGGTAGCGTGTTGTTTAGGGAGGTCTCGTAGGGTATATAGCGCTGTAGCGAGAGTGTCGATTTTCCCCTGGAGAAACGTTCGGCGGTGTGCTACAGGGCCTATAAAGGTCCCTAAGGCCTTAAGTCCAGTGGTTTGTAACTGGGAAATAGGGCTTTCGGTGCTCTTTTGGCGGTTAAGAGCTACTGGAGAGTCCCTGAAGGCTTCTATAACTACAGGGAGTAGTGCTGTAGTTTCAGGGCTAAGGATATAGATATCGTCCAAATAAGCTATAATTGTAGCCTTCGGTAGGGTCTTTTGGAGGTGCTCTAGCAGGGGGCGAATCGCTAGAGAGAATAAGAGGGGGGCAATAGGGTCTCCTTGGCGTACTCCTTCAGCGCTTGCTAGCGTGTGGCCTTCGTTTGTTACTAGCACTGAAGGCTGGTTATAGGCCCATTTAGCGGTCCGATAGAGAGTAGGGGCGTATTTAGCGACTGCAGCTGCTATTGAGGTTCGTCCGATTCGGTTATAAGCGTTGATAAGGTCTAAGGAGGCGATTTGCTGAGTTTTTAGGGTATTTGGGCCGGTAATAGCGTCGTCAAGGAGGAAGATTATAGGCTCTACACCACCTGGGGTGCTAACGCCTAATTGGCAGGGTAGAAGCATAGACGGCTTGAAGGAGCTGATAAGGATCGCTTTTAGGGCTACCTTATAAATAAGGTCCCCTATAGCGATCGGTCGCACACCTCCGTCAGGCTTCTGAAGGCCTATAAGTCGGGAAGCACATAGGAGGTCGACCCCTGGAGCTGTACCCTGTCGAATCATATTCGCTAGGTGTGTAAGCGCTATAGTTACAGGGGAGTTTTCCGAATTTAGCGCTATATCAAGTAGCGGGCGGGTCCAGCCGCTGAGGCCAGGGGCTTTCTCTCTATTAATCGATCGAATAGCCTGTCGTATCGTTTCAGGGGTGATATTTTGCCCCGGGGAGGGGTTAGCGTTACTGAAGGGGTTATTATGCCCTATAGGGTGCTTCGAGTATAGCGTATTTAGCGTCTCTGGAGTGCTAGGAGCTAGAGGCGTAGGGTCGATTAGGGCTCTAGAGGCACGCCCTATATAGCCTTTTTCCAGAAGCTTAGTCGCTCTTTTGGCGGGGGAGTCGTTTGAGGGGGTAGGGAGTTCAGGGGGAGGTCCCTGAGTTTCAGGGATATCCGGTATAGTCGTAGGGTAGGCTTTCAGCGTTTTAGCGAGCTCTTCCTTCTGTAATCCTAGGCCGAGAACCCTGGGAAGCAGTAAAAAGTCCAGTAATTGCTTCTCTCTAGGCTGCCGTAAGAACGCTAAAGCCGCTCGATTAGCGGCCTCTGTAAATAGCGCTGCTTGCCTGGCGTGGAGACGTGTTTCAGGGACCTTAATAGTGCTATATCTCATGAGGGATTGCATATAGGGGTTTCTTAGCGCTGAGCTTATAGCGTTCAAGTGGTCTTTAGCGCTCTCGTCTAGGGGTGTAGGCGCTGAGGAAGCCTGTGGGTGTAGGGGTGTAGGTGCTGAGGTAGCCTGAGGCTGGGGGCAGTGGATCGATTGTTGTAATCCAAAGGGTAGCTCAGATGTGAGGGGGTCGGTAGGGCGTTTTAGTGTTGACGTTCTAGGGCGTTTAGGCGCTGAAGATGCTGTGCCTTGTGTTGATATAGGGCGTTTAGACGCTGTAGGCCCTATAGTACGGCCCTGGAGTGTTGGGTTAACGGGTAGGCTAGGTGTGGAGGTTTCGCAGGGTAGGTGAGTTGTGGTGTTTTTAGAGGGTAGGTGAGTTGTGGTAGTTTTGGAGGGTAGGTGTGTTGTAGGGGTTGTTGGGGGAGAAGAGCTTATTATTATAGGCTCTTTAGCGTGAGAGGGTGCTGAAGCTTGGGGAGCTTTAGGGGGTGGTTCTAGGGGTGAGTAGCTTCGGTTGCTTATAGGGGAGCCTACTCGTGATAGTCGAGGGAAGTAGGGGCTATCAGAGGGTAGGCTAGGTGTGGTAGGCGTCTTATCGGTAGGTGTAGTTGGTATAGGCGTTGAGATAGCGTCTTCAAAGCTAGGGGTAGGGGACGATGGCGCTGTAGAGGCACTATAAAGATCTTCGTCGGACGAGCTGTCTTTGATTATAGGCTCTATAGGCTGCGTAGGGCCTATCTTTTGGCGTGTCGTAGGGCGTTGAGCCCCTGGGGAGGGTGTTCTTGCAGGGCGTTTAGTGGACGGCTTCGGGGGTATATAGCCTGTAGCGACGATTTGGGCGTATGTAGGTGACGTAGAGCCTGTAGGCGTGGGGGGTCGAGAGCCTGGGAGGGAGTCTGGTTCAGGGCCTGTAGGGCCGTCGTACGCTGGGAGTATAGCGTCTACTTCCCCTGGAATCGAGTACCAAATACCCCGTGGGGTCTGAATCCTTCGGGTGCCTGTAGGGAGGTCGGGGCCTAGAGCCGTAGGGTACTTGGAGCCTGTAGGTACTGACGGTACAGGGGTCTTAGAGCCTGTAGGTGCTGAAGGTGCGGGGTACTTGGAGCCTGAAGGCGTAGGGTGCTTAGAGCCTGTAGGTGTTGAAGGTGCGGGGTACTTGGAGCCTGGAGCCGTAGGGTGCTTGGAGCCTGCAGGTGCTGAAGGTGCGGGGTACTTGGAGCCTGGAGCCGTAGGGTGCTTAGAGCCTGTAGGTGCTGAAGGTGCAGGGGTCTTGGAGCCTGCAGGTGCTGAAGGTGCGGGGTACTTGGAGCCTGGAGCCGTAGGGTGCTTAGAGCCTGTAGGTACTGAAGGTACAGGGGTCTTAGAGCCTGAAGCCGTAGGGTGCTTGGAGCCTGTAGGTGCTGAAGGCTTAGAGCCTAGAGGGGTGGCGGTAACTTGGGCGTAGGTAGGCGATTTAGGGCTATTTGGTGCTGAAGTTACAGGGGACGGAGAGCCTGTAAAGCCTGGGTAGATATCGAATGGGGGGCTTGGTAGGGGTGGAGGGGTACTGAGATTTCGGCTTGTAGGTGCTGGAGGCGACTTATACAGGCCTGTAGCCCCTGGAGCTGTAGGGTATTCAGAGCCTGAAAGGCCTAGAGAGGCTCTGGCCTTAGGGGTAGCGGCTCGAAAGGGTGCTAGTAGCTGAGGGAAATCGATTACAGGGTAGGGGGTGCCTATAGAATCGTCGATTTCAGCGTCTAAGGGTGCTGAGGCAGAGGGGGTAGTATGGATTCGGTGCTGCGTTGATACCCTAGAGCTACCGGTGATTCCGTGGATTTTAGCGCTATGAGTCTTAATCCCGTGGGCTCCTTTACACGCTGTAGCACAGGTAGGGCAGGGAACAAGGCCTATAGGCTGTAATTGAAGCTCTGTAAAGGAATCAGTAGGGTGTTTTTTACGAATATGATCGAGAATATCGATATATTCATTTTTACACGCGGGGCATTCGAACAGCATAGTAAAAGAGGGGTAGAGGGGTAATTGCGGGGTAAAGTGCGGGGTAAAAATCAGGGGAAATATGAAAACTTAGTGATTTATCAGTAGAATTGCGAGATAACTTATAAAAGTGATGATATCTCGAAAACTAGCCGGTAGAATCGATTTTTAGACGGTGGAAATTAATCCTTAGGTGCTGAAATAGGGGGGTAAGTGAAGAATTAACGGTAAAAAATCGGAGAGGGCGACGGTGAGGTAGGCGCTAGTAAGGTAGGCGCTGGTAAGGTAGATAGGAGAGGCCTAGGGTAAGGCTTAGGGCAGGGATAAGGTAAGTATAGGGTCGATAATAGTAAAGTAGTTGAGAGAGTGATAATTCAGAAGGATAAGGTGAGAAAGTAATAAGGTAAGAGAGTAATAGTTTAGAAAGATAAGGTAAGAGAGTAATAATAGTCGAGAGAGTGATAATCGTCGAGAGAGTGATGATAGTTAAGAGAGTGATGATAGTTAAGAGAGTGATGAAGAGTGAATAATCTAAAGGGAATAGCCTTCTATATAACCCTAAGTCTGACCCTAAGCTCGACCCTAAGCTCGGCCCTAAGCTCGACCCGAAGTCCGACCCTAACCCTTAAAATATTAATTTCAAAGTATCAGTTATAAGGTTTAATCTATTGATTTCAAAGTATTAGTTATAAGGTTTAATCTATTGATTTTAAAGCATCGGTTATAAGGTTTAATCTATTGATTTCAAAGTATTAGTTATAAGGTTTAATCTATTGATTTCAAAGTATTAGTTATAAGGTTTAATCTATTGATTTCAAAGTATTAGTTATAAGGTTTAATCTATTGATTTCAAAGCATCGGTTATAAGGTTCAAGTTTTGATTTCAAAGCTTCGGCTCTAATAAATTTTATTCACCTTAAGTATAGCCCTATCCTCTACCCTATCCTTCACCTTATCTCTTACCTTTACCTTTATCTTTATTCTTTTACCTTTGATTCTTCGATTATCCTTTGATTTTCAGCCTTATATCTAGCCCTATCCTCTACCCTATCCTTCACCCTATCCTTCACCCTATCCTTCACCCTATCCTTCACCCTATCCTTCACCTTATCCTTCACCCTAAGTAAGGTTAATATTACTACTGTAATATCCGCTGCGCTAGTAAATTACATAGTATCTATTAGATACTATGTATCTAATTAACCTTATCCTTAACCCTAAGTCTGACCCTAAGTGTGACCCTAAGTGTGACCCTAAGTGTGACCCTAAGTCTGACCCTAAGTCTGACCCTAAGTCTGAATATTATATTATATATAATACAAAGGGCTACGCCCTGCACGGCTTCGCCGTAAATTTGACGGTATAATAGGTATAATCGACCCTAAGTATGACCCTAAGTCTGACCCTAAGTATGACCCTAAGTATGACCCTAAGTGTAACCCTAAGTGTGACCCTAAGTCTGAATATTATATTATATATAATACAAAGGGCTACGCCCTGCACGGCTTCGCCGTAAATTTGACGGTATCTTATATATATAACGGCTTCGCCGTAAATTTGACGGTATAATAGGTAAAATCGACCCTAAGTATGACCCTAAGTATGACCCTAAGCCTGACCCTAAGCATTATATATAATATATAATATATAATAAACAAGGCTACGCCTTGCACGGCTTCGCCGTAAATTTGACGGTATAATAAGTGAAATTAACCCTAAGTATGACCCTAAGTGTGACCCTAAGTGTGACCCTAAGTCTGACCCTAAGTGTGACCCTAAGTCTGACCCTAAGTCTGAATATTATATTATATATAATACAAAGGGCTACGCCCTGCACGGCTTCGCCGTAAATTTAACGGTATCTTATATATATAACGGCTTCGCCGTAAATTTGACGGTATAATAAGTGAAATTAACCCTAAGTATTACCCTAAGTATGACCCTAAGTGTGACCCTAAGTGTGACCCTAAGTCTGACCCTAAGTATGACCCTAAGTGTAACCCTAAGTGTGACCCTAAGTCTGAATATTATATTATATATAATACAAAGGGCTACGCCCTGCACGGCTTCGCCGTAAATTTGACGGTATAATAGGTATAATCGACCCTAAGTATGACCCTAAGTGTAACCCTAAGTGTGACCCTAAGTCTGAATATTATATTATATATAATACAAAGGGCTACGCCCTGCACGGCTTCGCCGTAAATTTGACGGTATAATAGGTATAATCGACCCTAAGTATGACCCTAAGTATAACCCTAAGTATAACCCTAAGTATGACCCTAAGTATAACCCTAAGTGTGACCCTAAGTCTGACCCTAAGTCTGAATATTATATTATATATAATATAAAGGGCTACGCCCTGCACGGCTTCGCCGTAAATTTGACGGTATCTTATATATATAACGGCTTCGCCGTAAATTTGACGGTATAATAGGTAAAATCGACCCTAAGTATGACCCTAAGTATGACCCTAAGCCTGACCCTAAGTATTATATATAATATATAATATATAATAAACAAGGCTACGCCTTGCACGGCTTCGCCGTAAATTTGACGGTATCTTATATATATAACGGCTTCGCGGTAAGTTTGTAACGATAGTTAGGGTGATAGTTAGGGTGATAGTTAGGGTGATAGTTAGGGTGATAGTTAGGGTGATAGTTAGGGTGATAGTTAGGGTGATAGTTAGGGTGATAGTTAGGGTGATAGTTAGGGTGATAGTTAGGGTGATAGTTAGGGTGATAGTTAGGGTGATAGTTAGGGTGATTAGTTAGGGTGATTAGTTAGGGTTAGGGTTAGGGTTAGGGTTAGGGTTAGGGTTAGGGTTAGGGTTAGGGTTAGGGTTAGGGTTAGGGTTAGGGTTAGGGTTAGGGTTAGGGTTAGGGTTAGGGTTAGGGTTAGGGTTAGGGTTAGGGTTAGGGTTAGGGA